>NW_027526203.1:113423841-116331961 GCF_048455015.1 Haemaphysalis longicornis | reverse complement strand
TATCAGTTTTTTTATGAATTCCTGCTAGACCTAGCATTTTTTGCTGAAACCATGCTGGCAACTGCGACTCACACGCAGCTTCTTTGACGTAACCTAAATATTAGCTTTCATATTACAGCTGTTACAGCAAAATATCTGCACAATTGCTTGCAAAGAATTAGTTGTTTGCATTTATAAACTCTTCGATTGCTGTTCTCGCAGCGAAAAAAGCAAAGTACACTACCCTTCTGGATGTATGACGCATATTCAGCGTCACCTGTATAAAAAGAAGAGGAGTAAAAAGAAGCACTTGTGAAAGAGCATGAGGCACGAGCAATAGGGCTAGTACAGGCAAGAGACCTGGTTGGTAGCTCGAAGAAGTAGCGACGAAGGCCACTGGGAGTCATGATGCCCATATAGAGAAAAAGAGCCTAGATTTGATGAGGGAAGTGAGGCGCGGCGGAGAATTGAAAAAAAAATGAGGTGCCTGTGTTGTCCCTGAGCATTAGTATTCAGATACAGTTTTTTCGGCAACGTGCGCTCACAGCAAGGTGCAGCAGGTATTGGTCGTCAACAATGTGATCGATAAATTGAGGTGCAGCCAGAAAAAAAAAACGTTAGCTCGCAGGGAGAACAAATGGCACTGCAACAAGAAGTTAGGGCCATAGCCGACCAGTTTTGCACCATTATAGCTGCAGCTCTCACATGTATATACGTACTAACCATGTGCACCCTCAGTGACATTTGGGAATTCCAAAGCAAGTCCTTTTACCTAACTAATCACTACTGAGCAGATGTCTTTTATAAGAAAGTAAGTACAGATATGTCCTAAACTACTTTCTGCTCAGATTAATGTAGAACATCGCCAGATCACCCTGCTTATTCGGTGATGCTGGTTTCGCAAACCAACGTTTGATATGAAGGGAATGTTTATTTTCAGCCAACCTAAAGTAAAGAATTACAAGGGAGATGTCACAGAAATAAACATCACAATAAAACAACATAACGAATATCACAGAAGCGCTGGTGTTCCGGTGATGACGAATAGCAAAACAAATTATCTGCCAAAGGGACACCCCACCCACCTGAAACGCAGGACACCCAGGAACACCCCACCTGACACCCCAGGGACACCCCACCTGAAACGCACAAAAATATTCTTTGCGCAGAAAACATAGTACTGAAAACATAAACTCCATTTGATATAAATATTAGGTAATGCAAGTACAGATGGACTTTGTGGTAGTTAATAATTTCAAGTTGAATGCCAATAGTTCCATTCCAGAATCCGATTAACTTAATAATCGGCAGTTCAGGTACAAAGTAGACCACAAATTAGAAACACACAGTTATATTCAAAAGTAATATTGCTGTATATCTACATCATAAAAACGTTGTTCATTGTAACTCCAACAAAGACACATCAATTTTATTTTTGAAAGATTGTACAGAAAAAGAATACTCCAGCAGTGTAGGAATAACAGGGCGTTTGTTCAAAAAGTGCGGTACTATGAAGGTCATTTTTTGTGACCCATAGTTTGTGCGGATTCTACCTTTCTTGTAGGTCGCATGACGTAGGTTGTATTCGTGGTTCTTCGGTGCCTACTGTTCTATGAAGGCATTAGTATTATCTGAAACTCTTGATAAATCAACAAAGCCATTTTTATGCTGCTTCTAATTATCAGTTTGCTATACCTGTGGAAGTGTGGGGTAGCGTGGCTTCTAGGTGATTCATCTCTACCAAGCGTATAGCATTGTTTTAAAGTACTAGTATAATATCTAAATTGACCTCGCCAGTTTTTTTTCAATACAATTGAGTAATAAGTAAGGTGAGAGTGTAATAACGCGTAATACAGCTGTTTTCTCAACCACGCGGGCAGAAGCTTCTTCAGTTTATAGATGATGCCAATAGATCGTGATACACCGGTTCGAACTGTTTTTATATGAGGTGATCAATTCAATTTTCGTTGAACGTGCCACCAAGACATTGTTTTATTGCTCATAGGTGTATTGCCCCGCCAGCAGTCGGTGTGTGCCATGCTGCGGGTCAAACACACGCCAGCGTAGTTAGTAAAGGCATCTCAGCGGTACTCGAAGTCCTAATTACCAACGACCTGTCTGTTTCTTCTCCCAAACATTCCTAAAGACGCAATCACTCGGCTTTGCTGCAAAGCGGCATCACTTTCCGGCTTTCTTGTAGTCCAGTTTATTGGGTTCGCTTTCTCGATTGCCTGTAAAAGTCAAATGACCTAGGAAACAGCCACAATAAACGAATTCAACGCTTGGAAGCCTTAGAATTCGGTGTTTATGATTCGAAGCTCAAATTCCAGTTTCATTTTACAGAGTCTGACTTATCCTATCCTCGTGGTGAATCCTTAGGAGTGTTTCATCCTTTATCAAAATCCAAAGCCGTGACATTATCATGATCGCGAATCACGGTGGTATGGTCTCCTCGTCTTCCTCGCGTCTGTGCCCTCCAATGACCAGCCACATTGAGCACTGCAGTGGGTTGAATGTATCACGAGGCCTCCACGTACAAAATGCCTGAAAAATGTGGTTAGCATTGGAATACTGCACAGTATGAGGTTGAATTGCGGAGCCGCCTAATACAGCAGGAGATAGAAAATTTGTCGGGAAAAATTTACACGGAACACTCCAGATCACCCAATGTACTTTGTCACTTGAAGTGACTGGTTCTTTCATTTTCCCGTAACGAAACATGCTGCCGGAATGGTCTTATAGTGCAGAGCACAACTTTTGTTAGTTTCCGGCTGAGGAGAGCAAATAACCGCCGCTAATATAATGTTACAGCTGAAAAAAGGACTGTTTCTGATTTTCACAAGCTTTGCAGCCGATTAGTTACTTATATAATCAGGTGATAACAGAGGGAGGCGAAAGGGAAGGGATTACAATGCACGCACACAAGTTTTTTTTTATTTTAATTATTTCTAATTATGTTGCTTATTTTTACCACTGCTACTGCTCTTCCTCGCTCCGGACCTTTTTGTCGATTGAATTTCGATGGCGTAAAACTATGGTGGTTTGGATGTCATACAGTAAAGCTAAAATTCACTGATGCACAGCATTTCTGGGTGACGACTGCCCCAACGCGGGTATCTCCGACTCCCAGCTTACATCGACTCGAGCAAGGGCGCGAAAATGCCACTTTCAAACATATCTGCTCCTACTCAACATGCTGCGTAAAAGAACAGCTGAAAATCTCGGTAGTCAAGTCTGCTGTGCGTGCACTTTCGCTTGGGATAGCACATGCAAAAAACCCAGGAAATGTAACAGGAAAACTATAGGCTGCGCTGATATCAAGTACATCTTTGAGAATAGTGTTTTTAACTCTTAATCACTCATCCGTGTTTCAGCATCATTTTCAAGGCTACCCCGGCAGAAAAACGCATGAAAAATGACAAAGAAAGAGCACCCTAAGCAAGCTTTCCCGTCTAAATTACGACGTGCGTAAAAAGATACGCAAGAGGCCTGAGGGGTGCATGGATGCACTGAAGGGGCTAAATGTGTCGGCCTTCATTTTTGTCGAGGCATTAACTCCAGGATTCTTGCTGGTGACGTCCTTCCAGCTCGACGAATGAGATGAGCGGGTTTGCTCTACTGCACGTCCCACACCCCGGCGGCGTTCGGTGCTCGTCGTCCACCTGGTGTCGTCAGGTGGGAGGAGGGCCGGAGCATTCACGCCGATTACTACCGAGGCGGATTGGCGCCTGCCAGGTGTCACAGCGGCTGTTGCGGCCGCTGGCTGCGGCTCCGGATTCAACGGGCGCGGCCCCGACTGAGCCCGCAAGTCACCCTCCATGCCGCTGCGCATCCCGGCCGTTACGCTACCCGGCCATTGACTCACGCTTTCGGATTAGCAAATTGAAGGCACGCGCAGCGTCGAGCCGTTATTCCGCCCCTGTTACGCACGTGCACCCGCGATGACCAACCCATCGCTAAGCCACATTTGCTGCGACTTGCCTAATGAAACGGGGTCTCTGCTCGATGATACTTGGATATTCTGCACCGTAGATTAAGCTGTTGGCCGTGTGGAGGTTAGATTCGCTCTCGACGTTTTTCTCTGTCATTTCTACGCAGCAACCACGTTTCTCCAAAGGGTCTATGCGGCCTGTGTTGGTTCTCTTGTATCTGAAGGAAACTATCAGCTGGGCACCCGTGTAACCACCTAAATAAATAAATTTACACCCTTTACAATGGAGGTAGCACACGTTTTTCCTTCTGGTCGTCTTTTATTACACGTAGGCGCCATGGTTACTAAACAGAAGCCATAACACGGTAGCGATTTACAACTAATGGAAGACTCATTTTTCGGCACGGTTTGTGCACTATTTCTAACATCTTACGAAACCGAATTGTGAAAATCTGGTTGCAGATATCATTGTAACACAACTATTTGGGGTAAATGTTTACTGCACCATGCATTTTGAAGCGTAACGCTTATAAGGGATTCGTCTTTTTTATATTGTTTTTTTCTCTCAACCATAATCAACACCGAGGATCAAATGCAACGTCAGAAATTATCGTTAATGGGGGAAAAACCCTAGCGTATTTGCGATTTTCAAGCAATGTTTATTTGATTTTTGCGCAAACCGTGGTTTTGTTTTATTTACATTTGTGCCCACCCTTACAAAACACGCCTCAAGCTCACACATACCAGGCGAGACACCATTACACGCCTCGAATACCAGGCACCACTCAAAGAATACCAGCTACAACGTGCCCCTACCTCATCTGTCAACACATTCGTGTAGCTCCCGTGCCGGGGACTGCGCACCCCCATTACAACAAAGGACGCCGCAAAGCACGGGTCGATGTGGTTACTAAGAAGCCGTAGGAGGCGCTGAACGAACTCCGCAAGCTACAACCACAAACCCGCCCACGCCGTCACGTTTATGGACCACCAGGGAACCGAACTCAAAGCCGCACCAATATGCACCCCCTCTACAAACACCGCTCAGGAAATCGCTATCGCCCTAGCAGCCACAGCAAACACAGTCATCACGGACTTGCAAGAAGCATGCCGCAACTACCAGCTCGGTCGCATATCGCCCTTCGCCCTGAAGATCCTTAAGACCATCCGGCAGCTTCCCGACATCTATATCGTTTGGACCCCTGGAAACGAGTCCCTCGGAAGAAATAAGGCGGTACATGCCGCTGCCCGAGTGGACACCCTCCGTGCCATTTTCGAAGAGATCCAAAATACGGAGTAGGCATCCCACACCCTCAAAGGGCACGCGGACATTGTCTCGCGCTTCAGGCGCAAGCGTCCACGATTCCCTCCACCCAACTCCCACCTTTACTAAGGCAAAGCGACCTCACTCCGCCGGCTCCAGACCAACTCTCACTGCCCCCTATCCTTCTCTACCATATCTACCCCATCCAATATGCAACTGTTTCACCCAGCCAGGCAGCGTGTACCATCCGGTCTGCAAGTGTCAACCATCCCCATCCCTCACGTCAACCATCCCCATCACCAGCAAGTGTCAACCATCCCCATCCTCCCACGTACGAGCAGTGGATGGACCAGCTGTGCAGCCACAACCCTGCGGCGAGCGCGGCAGCCCTTGTGGGGGCTCCTGTCGCTGGATTCTACCCAGCATGGAGACACTAGCCCGAATCGGACATAGGCGCTAAAGCAGCTACAACCGCTCACGTATCTTCCGGCTACTCGTCCAGTCATGTGACCGCATTCTCATGTAACAGGAACGTGCAGCGGGCTTGTTGCGGGACCTATCACCATGGAGAATCCCTACTGGTGGCTGGCTTCCAGACACCCGCCACCTGCCACGCACTTGCCTCGCCGCCCCAACAGACTCCGGCCGTTCAGCATACCCTCAGAGGTACGACTGCGTCCCTGAACGCCTCAACTACTTACGCGAGAGTTTTCGAGCCATCATCATACCCAGGAAGGTGATTCTGCAGCAGTAATGGATCTGAATCAGTTACGCAAGCGCACGAGGGATAGCAGCGACAAGGCTGGGGATGACATATGTGCGACGGGTAACGACGTCAGCGAAGTGGACATTTCTAACTGGCCAGCACCGCCTTCCTCCCCTCCGCGCATTAAAACACTTCCCAAGCGCACGCGCAAGCTGCAGAAAAGCCAGGCCACGGCGCCCGGTTCAACAGCGGTATCCCCGCACGAGACTCTCGCCTCATAGGAAATGTTTCCTCCTCTCCTGCCAGCTAAAACTGTTGCGGGCACGAGCGAGCGGAGCCAGCTCACGAAGAGCGTGCGTCTCCCTGAACAGCGCATCTGAACAGCCCATCTCCTTCGAGTCGTCTGCTGCGGCGCTACTCCAGGCCCCTGCTTCGTGTGGCGCTGCAGGGGGAAGCGTTCAAAGCTCGTCGTCGGCTAGCGTCGTTCACACTGCCACTGCTGCGTTGCCCGGCACTGTTGCGCTATGGCAGTATCTAAAGCGGCTGGATCAGTGAATAATGGCAGAGAAAAAAAAATTCAGAGCCCTTCCACCCCGTGGAGAGGGATGGCCAGCAAAGCTGCGGTGCTGAGCCGCAACGTGAGGTTTGACTGCGTCGTAGCCCAAGGGGTGCACGAAGCAAAACACGTTTGTTTGTAATTTGCGATTGAGCATTGTTTCTGGTTATTAACTGAAAGTAAAGTCCTGTCCAGTCACTGCTCCTCGCGCATGCTCAGCACGGCTCTTCACGAGCCACGTGAAACGGCTGTGAAGCGGCTCCGACGCAGCGTCAGACTTGGCTACTGCGCAATTGAGGCGCACACCTGGGCACGCGCCGGTGCCAGTGCGTCTGCCGCGGATATGACGCAACACAATCCAACACAATCCATTTTAATCCAATCCAAATCCAATCCAATCCAATCCAAGCCAAGCCAAGCCAAGTTAAGCCAATCTAATCGAATCCAATGCAATGCCCCTCGCCCTTGCGCAGAACGGCCCTTCACGGCACACGCGAAACTGCTCAACCTCGGCCAGTGTAGCTTACGCTACAAAAAACACAGGAACCGTGGAATTCATTATAGCGTGGGTATGGTAATCACGGCGCATGCTCTATGAAGGCCCTAGGACCTTTTTGATTTTTTATGATTTTTTTCCATGCCCCGTGGGTGTGGAGCGCAGTTTTACTATTCCGGGGAATTGAGTGGGCTCCGCAACGTGGCGCTACGCTTGCTAGCGATTCCTGTCTACATCGCTCTGGGACCGGAGACGGTCTGCTGGATCCTAGACATTTACTGATTTGCTGTAAAAATTCCGCTTTCAAGTAGCCCAGCAAAGACGATCGTCTTTTAAAAAAAGATGTTACAAACAGCCCGGTTTGTATTTCTTGCGTTAGTTTTTCGCACTGCCATGATAGCAGTTCGCGTGGCGTCTGACAGATGGCGCCACCAGTCCACGGCGCGCGCGCCGCTCGTGGGACCTTGCTCTCGGTGGTTGCACTCAATCTCTGCAAGAGGTAGCGTCAACATCCCCCTCGCGAGGGGCACGATCAAATGCAGAGCATTTCCGGGGGCGCACGACGTTAAGTAGTTTGCGTTACGTTGATGTTGTTGCACTTGTGGCAACTGCTGACGAGAGAGCGCTCGTCAGCAGTAATTTGAATGAGTCAAGGATATAAGGCGCGTCCGTAGCCTCCCAATCTGTGTCGGCTTTGTGGCGCAGTGGGTTAAGCACCATGTACATTGCGTTCGGCCCGCAGGGTCGAGGGATCGAAACCTGGCGCCGGATGGTACTTTTTTTATATATAGTAGAGAGGGGTGTGGTGCGGACTACGGACGCCAACGCGGGTGACATCGTGAGTTACTGAAATGTTCTGCATTTAAAACAGAACTACCCACGCAACCATCAGCAACGCGCCCGGGTTACAACTTTTCAGAGGGCTCACAACATAGTTGGGACTGCACTCTTTCGACCAACAGACAGAGGTACGAACTTCCCAGCCTTCCCAAGAACGGTCATCGCTCGGGAACTGTCAAGCACACCTGGTGAAGAAGAGGTGCGTGTTAACACCCGCCGAAACATTGCAGCGATGCACGCTGCCACTGCCGATTGCTTGCCCATACTTTTACCGTAGCTACCGCAGATATCTGTGGTATACCGGTGACAGCACGGCCACCTGCAGACACGAACGAGAGCCGCGGGTTCGTGTACGGTGTTGATCCGGAACTACAGTGCCAGATCTTGGAAGGACTGGAGTCCTCCTTAATTGTGGCTGCAGCAGAAAAGAGGACATAGAGATCCATACTGCTGCACTTCCTGGGACCGACCCCGCCTCCTACTATATACCTCTTCAGGCTCCGGCTGGGAGTGAGACCGTGCTGGCCCCGCCCCCCGCGCAATGCCGTCGTTTCGGACGCCTGGACCACGTAACTTCGTGCTGCCGAGGCTTATCGAGGTGCTCTCGGTGCGGCAGTGGTGGGCACGAGCACGCGTCCTGTTCAGCTGCTACCCCCATTGCACTAACTGTGGTGGGAAACACAATGTGGACAACCCGCGGTGCCCTCATTGGCAGCAGGAGCGTCACGTGGCAACGGCACTACTGCAGTCAACAGAAGAGGAGTCTAGGCGGGCAGTCCGTGGAAAGATTAGGGCAGAGGAAGCCACAAAGCAGGCCATGATTGCACAATCAAGTAAGAGGTAGAGAGCAAGCTATGCTGATGCCGCCAAGAAACGCAGGATTCTTAAACAACACTCTTTGAATGCCGAAAAGCAGCGCACCGAGCCGGCAATGGGCGCCAGTAATGCAGGCCAAGGCGTGGCTGCAACGGATCTGCGTGGAACCACTGAAGTGCGCGACAGGCGTGACGCAACGACACAGGCTCTTCTGACTGCTGTGCAGGCCATTGCGTCCACCCTACACCCAGACGCGCCGGCTTATCATATTGCTCTTTTCAACATTTCAGCTCTATCTGCTACACGAGTGGCGCTGCAAGTTCGTTCACAGTCAGTACGTCATGGCCAGGGACTGCAATAGACGATGGCATCCCCGCATTCTTCAGTGGAATGTACGTTCCTTAAACCCATTCCACGCCGATCTTGTGTACCACCTCATTCGGGAACAATTTGATGGGGTTGCATTGCAGGAGGCGTTGCCTACCACAGTGCCACCGCGTGCACGATCAGTGTATGTGTCAGTGGACACTGTAATAACCCTACTCACCCGGCTGGAAAGTCACGCGTAGTGTTGTATGTACGGGCTGCGCTGGCCCACTGTGCTGTTGGCATTTCCTATTCCACCTGTGCTAGCATGGAGTATGCTGCAATCACAGTTCGCCAAGCGCATACGGACACTTCTATTGCGTGTGTATTTGTAACCAGGAAAGGCATGGGACGCTACATCATTCATTTTCTTGAGGTCCAAGTTGGGGCATGACTGTGTAATCTTGGGCGACTTTAACGCAGACCACCATGCCTGGGGCAGCCTATCCTCTACACGCTGCGCCAAGGAACTGCTGGAAGCCATCAACACAGCTGGGCTACTGCTTCTGAACACAGGGGCACCCACCTTTGCCCGTCGTGGTATGCGCCGCCCAACATGTCTCGATCTCTCTCTTGTATCGGAGTGCTGCAATTACTCGTTGTCTACCGCAGCTGACACATGGGGTCCGATCACTACCCCATCTTGCTCACTCCAAATGAGGCCGTGCGGTCTAATGGTCCCACTGTTATGGTCGTCAAGTGGTCACTCTTAAGGAAACTGACCACAACATGGATCAGAGTGAAGATTTCATCGGACAACTCGCCGGGTGTGCCACTGCAGCTTCGGTCCCTTACCGGGTGAACTTTGCACAGCCTATACCAGATATGAAGCTTGTTAACCTTCGGGCAGCCCGTCGATGTGTGCAGCGACAAGCCATGTGCACAAACTCTGCTGCCCACTGGATAATGTACAACAGCCTGGTTGCTGCCTGCCATTGTCACTCCAAGCAACGCCGACGATCTTGTTGGGAGTCCATCTGCCAGTCGTTAGAATCCTAACGACAGCCTAGACAGGCCTGGAGATTGCTGCATGGACTACTACAGCCGCCGACTCCGCGACAGCCAGTGCATGCCGTTGCCATTAGAGAGGGTATTACTCCAGAGGAACTCGTGGAACTGCTGACAAATAGGTTCGCTCCACCACCCCCTGCATCCTCGCAGCAGCCTCTACCCTGCGCGCTGAGAGACAAGCTGCCATTAGGAACGTATGGTTCCGGGATCTCAGCGCTCTCCCACGAAGACCTTTCAATGCACGAGCTTAGGCATGCCCTGCACAGGACTAAGCGTCGTAGCACTCCTGGTGCTGATGACATCACCTACCAAATGATGCGGAACTTGGACAGCCCGGAGAGAGAACGCCTTCTAAGCGCCTTCAACATCGTCTGGCACTCGGGGGTACTGCAAATTTTCTGGCACCTCGCCCTTGTTGTCCCACTCCTGAAACGTGAAACGCCACCAACCAAAGCCAGCTCATACAGACCTGTGTCCTTAACATCGGCTGCGGTGAAGCTCTTTGAGATGATCGTTCTATCTCGCCTAGAGGGGATGCCGAGCAACACACCGCATTTCGTCAACTCCACTGCACTGCCGACAGGATCGCTGATGCTATATCAGCACTGGAAGAGGTCCAACACATGGACGAAGTGGCATTTCTGGTTTTCATGGATATTGAGCCTTCCTTTGACCGCCTGCCACACCAAACCATTGAGGTGGCGCTGGACCGCATTCATGTCACTGGAAGATTGCGGAACTAAATCCGGGCTTTCTTGTCGGGCCCCCAGCTCAAAGTTCGTGTGGGTCCAAGCCGTCCAAGATGTGTCAGTGCCGGAGTGCCCCAAGGTGCAGTGCTTAGGCGCTGCTCTTCAACCTGACGCTGTCTGGCCTGCCTGACAATACCGACAGACCTAGAACACAGCGTATGCATTTCCGTTTATGCTGACGATCTTGCACTGTGGACCCAGGGACCAAAGCGTCCGAGTAGCCAAATCAGGAAAGCTGCAAAGAGTGCTGGATGCGATTTCTGAGTATATCACGGCAATCGGACTGCGGCTTTCTACTTCCAAGTCAGACGCTGTGATACTCCACCCCAACCCAAGAACACGGTATCGAATCCCCCTCTTGGAAATACACGGCTCACAGCTCCGGTGGAAGACCCAGGTCAGATATCTGGGACTTACTATTCACCATCGCGTGACCTGGGGCCCAGCAATCAAACAGCTACTCGGCCAGTCCAGTCGTGTCCTGAAAGCCATCCGTCAACTCTTGGCCAAGGGGCGTGGGTGCTCACACATTTTGGCACTTCGAATTTACGATGCTATGGTGTGCTCCGCAGTCCTCTACGCTATGCCCCTGTTCACCTTCAAGCCAACACGGTGGAGGAAACTCGAGACCGAGCCCAGGAATGCCCTTCGGACCGCTATAGGCTTGCCCCGCTCGTCGCAATGAGCGGGTACTGTTGCTGAAGCCGCTGCCTGGCTCCTCGCACTCTGCGCCCTACAGCGAGCTCTCAATCACGTCGAGCGGCTCCATAGGGCTCCAGACGGAGGCAACCCCCTCGCACGCCTACGAGAATGACCTCACTCTCGAATGGGCATGATTGTCCGTACCTTCGAAACGGTGATAAGCCAGCCCCCGACGGATCACATCATTCCTCCACCACCTCACGGGACGAATGAGATCCCCATAAGTGCAACTTTACCGCACGTGGCCTCAAAAAGGATAACTCCACTGTTTGAACTAAGCCAAGAAGCAGCGGCCTGCTTGGAGAACCTTAAGGGGCACGTGCTGATATTCACCGATGGGTCCGTGCTTCCAGACAAGGGGGCGGCCGCTGCAGCATCCAGCGCGCTTGCTTTCGCTTCAGCCAGGCAATGCCACATGCTAGTGGCCAGCAGCTCCACAACGGCAGAAATAGCGGGCCTTCACTTGGCTGCGGACATCATTAAGGAGTGCGAGCAGAACCTTATCAGCCGTAAAGTAGCCATCCTCTCAGATTCGAAGGCTGCCCTCCTGAGGCTCGACCGGGCCCACCTCAGGTGTCTCTCTGTACAAAGTCTTCCCAGCAAACTGCACAGCCTCAGCGGCAGAGGCCTTAGCATCCATCTGCAATGGCTACCTGCTCACGTAGGCTGGTAACCTGCTCAAGGGACGTGAGGAGGCTGATCGCCCGGCAAATAAGTGCATCATCCATCTACTTCGTTGAATGAGGCAATCAGGCCCCTGCACGTCGCGCGGGACCTTATCCGAAGGGACCTTCAAGCCATGCACCCTGACTCCCGAGTTGCATCCGGCAAGCCACCGCACGCACTTCCTTCGAGGAGACTGACCCGAGCTGACCATGCTCTCCTTCTTCGTCTGTGAATCAGCTGTCACCGCTGTGCGAAAAGTCGCAGGCTTGGCATCGCCAGTTCACCCGCCTGCCCACACGGTCTTGCAATAGAGACACTCGTGCATGCACTGTACGAGTGTCCACAATAGTCGCAGGCTAGATCAGCGTTGAGAGCTTCGTATGCGAAACTGTGACTGCCTTCATGCACCTCATCAAAACAGTTGCACCCGGAATGTCACAAATGAAATCGCGAAAAAGTGTTCAGAGTCCTGCTGGACTTGCTAAAGGACACGGGACTCTCGCACCGGCTATGATGCCGCCAGTGCTGTCCATGCTGCTCGGCTTGGGAACCGTCATCCTATTCTCCCTTTCTATCTTTTTTTCTGTCCACCCTCTTTTCTGTCTATCCTCCTCCTAGACTCAGTCTTGATTGAGGTGCCCTCAACCAGAGAGGCAGTGATCGGCTGAGTCGACTTTCGTTTCTATCCCAATAAAGCAACTCTTTCTATGTGTGTCCTCTCGATCCAGCGCATGCTGATAGAGAGGGCATGAGCAGCCAGCTAGGACCAGGGCATCCCAAACTAACGGAAACCCTCACGGGGCTCCGACCAGCACGCACCTATAAGCTGGAAAATTAACGATTTTTATTCCCTCTCTCTGGCTAGTATTTAGCCTCTGGCCGCGGCCGTCTCGGTTATCGGTGTTTCAAGCGAAGGGCATGTTACCTCCCCTTTTTAACGCGAAGCTTTCGGCCTCTACCAGCCAACAGTTCCTTCGTGGCGAGCGAAAAAATTCACAAAGCGGCAGGGGAGGGGGAGGGCGGCTTTCACTCACGGGGCAGAAGAAAGATGGCGCGGCGAATGGTTACGCAGCGTTCCCCGCGCGCTGCTCACACCGGCGGGCGCGTCGGCGGGATGGCTTTGTCGTCTGCTTTAGCGACGGCAGTTTTGGGCAACCTTTATAGATTCGCGTCCAGTGGGTGTTTGTTTGGCACTTCGTGATTTACTTGTTCGACAGCACTTCCAGGTTAACCAGGACTCGACGGAATAAAATTGTCATAAGTCAAAGATACGTTAGGGATGGGTTTGCAGGGCGGGAAAACAAAATGTACCGACAACATACAGCCATCTGGCCGCGAGGGAAACGCTACCTTCTGCGCACTGCTTGCCACGAATGGGACTCCATTTTCTAAATTGGTGAATACCGATTCGGCTGTATTTTAAGAGGTATTACAAAAGGTGAAAGCGGCAACTGCTTCTGATAAATATCGATTATAAAAGCTCCCTCAGCTTTCTCGCCATTGTCAAACATACTAAACTAACCAGTTAAAATCGGCATGAATGGGAATCACTAAGCTCAAGTGCCGATCGGTGTTTGCGCTTCTGTCGCGCGGTGGTGTAACCCCGACCTAGTTCACCAGGCTGGCTAGGTAACGCTGTCTCACCCTTGTAAAGACGCCCCGCTTCGTTTGCTTTCTGCTGACGCACGGCAGGGCTACAGCGGCGGCGTCCGTCGCCTGAGCTCGGCTGTGGCCGCAGCTGCTGCGTTGGGGATACCGCCCCCGCGAATTTCATGTTTAGATATTGAGATAGCTCATACACGCGTTTACTTACTGCGCAAAAATTCGTCGCTGGGTTCGTTCTTCGTTTGAGATTTCGGCCTCTGATGGTTTGACGACCGATTGGACACAATTTCAACGAAGTTTGGACGGAATTTTATCAAAGGTTTTGACGCCCCTTTGACGTACTTTTGGTGTGAGAAAGCTGTCGCGCTTCTCTGAACTTCCTTTGGGAAGGAATTCTGAAGTCTTCTTTTACAAATTATTTACATTTATGTACATAATTATGTACAGTGGGGTCCACTGTTAAAGGGAAACGGCTAGCGCGTGGATGCTGCGCTCTGCGAAGCGCCGTCGCCGAGAAGTGGCGAGAATCGGATGCAGCCGGCACATGCGCACTGGCCACACGAAGCGGGAGAGGCCGCTGTGTCGTCTGCTACTGCGCTTCGCCCGGCCGCTCACATACATGCTTCGAGTGCGAAATCCCTCAGCTGCCGCAAGCTGAGCGCCGCTGCGGAGTGCCATAGCAGACGACAGAGCGGCTTCTCCCGCCTCGTGTGGCCAGTGCGCATGTGCCGGCTGCATCCGATTCTCGCCACTTCTCGGCGACGGCGCTTCGCGGAGCGCACAATCCACGCGCTCGCCGTTTCCCTTTCACAGTGGACTCCACTGAGTGTAAGTTATGCACAATGCAATGTTACATTTAAATTAATCTCAATGAATGTTTACTTCGCTAATTACGCATGTTGGTGCAAATACAAAGCGTTACATGGTTCGTGGGTTTTAATATATTTATTGTTTCCGTATGTTTTGACGGGGTTCTTATTATTGTAATCGTCGTGTGATGGGTATAAAAGCGGCATTTTTGTTTTGTTAGTTCATTTTTAAAATTGTCTCTTTTACGGTTTTAAAAAAATTATTTCGACCATCATCTCTGTTTACTTTGTTACGACGATTTAAGGCGTTAAATTCGCCAATAATGTTTTTTTCAGCAGATTCAGGGTGTTACACGGTTAGTGTTGCGAGGTGTTCCGAAAAGAATGCTTACTCATTAAAGGCCGCATTGCGAACATGCCTCAGAGCTGAGCGGGTGCATTGCAATGCTTCAGTGCAGCTACATGCTGGCAGGAATCGTGCCTGTAGCTCGTTTTGCCGCGCAGGGCGCCGCCGGGTGCTACTTTCGAGCGATACCAACCGCTGCGGCCGAAATCACGGAAATTGATATGCATTGACTAGCTAATTACAGACATGCGTACTCTGCTATCTCGACAGCAGGCGCTCGGCTGTCAGGTGTCACGCTAGTAGTTCTTGTGCGCAGCTCGGCTGGTCCATTTTGTTTCGTAACCGCCTGTACCGATCGAGCCGAAAACCCACCTTTCAAGGCGTGCAATCACCTGCTAAGAATTCCGTGGTCTTTCGCTTGCGAACTCTAACACAACCACGCCGCAGGGCATATCCGGAGCGTCTCATCTTATGTAGATGCTTGTGCAACTGCAAATGGTCAAGCCTCATTCTAGTCCTCCCCAAGACCTTGACCTACATTTAAACCTGTATTTGCCAAAGGCAGGGGAATATAAATTCCGAGTCAGTGCAGTGGTCAGGCATTTTATGACCGCACGGACGCTGCAAGTGTGCAACTTGTCCGGGGATTTCAAATGAATGTGACTAAAGTTTGCACTGAAACGCGTACCTCGCCTAGAAATGTCAGTAAGGAACGAGCAAATACTCCCCGCACACACATCTGGGAGAGATTCGGGACGCATAAAATATGAATTGCCTGTGCTACGAAACGATCTACAGAACGAAAATGAAAAACTAAACTTCTTTGCGGCTTTTCAAAGTTATTTTAACGTTTCGAATTCTTTAGGAGCTTGTTCAGCGAACGTGTCAGGTCTTTAAAATAAGTAGAACTTGCTGTTGAAATTGAAAAACATCAGTTGAAATTTTGAACATCCTATTTTGAGGAGTTTGAGTAATGCTTTGTGCGAGGATAACTACCGAAAGACGTTTTACAACATTTAAACGTATTGGCTGGTGTGACCTGTACAGTTAAGATATCCTCACAAAATGACAATACGCGGCGTATATATTCAGACAAGCTGTTTCCAACTAAGGTTATTGCAGCCTTAGAAAAATTACTATGCTCTGGAGTGCGTGCAGCATGAAAGAAAAAGAACGCATAAAGCCAGCAAAAGGTGTATTTCTTGAACGCGCTAGGACAGCCGAATAAATCCACGCGCACAGAAAAGACAGTTTGTGTGCCAAAGGCGCGGTGGCTACGCAAAAAAAAAGAAAAAAAACGAATGCTAGCGCGAACATGTTGAGAGAGGTAAAAAGGGAGAGAAGGGAGTGAAAGGGGGATAGGCACAAATGCCCCGGCAACCAGCGCCAGACGGCGCAGTTGGCTCCCGCAGCAAAGATTCCGCCGTTGCTCCTGTCTGCCATCTGGGCTGCGCGCGAGCAGCACGTGCGTTCAAGAAAAGAGGCAGCGCGGGCACGCGCCGCACGCGCGCCTTCACCGTCTTTGCACTCACCCACTCGCACCATGATCGTCTGCCCCCTGCCCTTCCCCTCCACGCCCCCCCCCCCCCCCCCTCAACCCCGGTCTTCATCTCCTATGATCAATCGAGTCGTACGGTCACAGGTGTTGGAGTTGTTGCGAGCGTCTTCTTTCTTGTCTTTTTGTGCGGCTTCTAGGAGCACCATGTATGGTCGTGCGGATAGTAGTTAATAACGACGCAATATATGTGCTTGATTCAGGGCAGGGCCGGAGAACTTGCATCACCGGCTTCAACGTCCGCGGAGACCCAGGCGGGTCTTTTGCTAGCGTGCGTGCACGGTTGTGCTTGCTAGGCGGCAGCAGAGGAGCGGTTGCTTGAGGGAGAGGAGAGATAAGCAGCAGTAATTTTGAATAAAATTGAAGTTATGTTGCTTAAAATGTTACGATGGTGACGTACATTGTTTTATCGAAACTTCGCTATTTCGCCCAGAGTGGGGCTGGTCAGACTTTTCATGATCAGGCAGTTCCGCTACAATTTGCATCGAATGGTCCACCTAGTAAGATTAGTGGTGTCTCTAACTTTAAATATAACTCCATTTACTGTGTATCACATGTTTCGTAAACTGTCATCTTCCTAATCCAAGTAGCAATTGGTGTTAAGTACCCACACTTGAATACTTTTCGCCACTAAGAGATATTTATATTTTAGAGTTACTTCAGATATGCTTTTTTGTTTCAAAGGGCAAGATGCCAGTTTCAATCTGCCTGAGGTTATTTAGGCCAGTGTTTTGCCCCGATGCCTTAAGCATCAATCAGGCTAAGGTTTGACGCAGTTTTAATAGCGAAGGTGTTTAGGAAATCATTATTTTTTGTGTGCGCACTTAAAACTAGCCAGAAAGTGGTTGCTGTTGTTGTTGTTGCTGGTGACTTGGCACACACCCACGTGGGGAAAGGCCAGGAATCGGGCGTGAGAAGGGTAATGCGCCTTCTTAAAACACCGGAAATTAGAAACCTAGCGATTTATACGCAGAAGGAGAGAAAATAGAATTGTTTGTAAGTTGTAAGTAGAGTTTGGGATAGCGCAAATGAGCTGTTTGGACTGGAAAAAGTACATGCCAGAATCAAAGCTAACAGTGCAGGTGCCTGGTCTCGGAAACGTATGCATGAATGGCTGCCGCCACCCCTCGGTGACAATATCCCAGTGATGTGGCCCCAAAAGATAGTAGTACAGGCATGGAAATAGGAAAACCAATTAGCCAGAAAGTGCCGAGCGTAGGTGAGCATGTGCCTCGCGGCGGCCGCCGGACAGTAAATAAACAAGGAAAATGCGGAGCGCTCGTGGGCGCGTGCATAGGGGCGACCCGCCGGGATGCACGGTTGTCACGCCAAGCATACCTGCTTAGGGACGTTGTTCAAGATTGGCAAAGAAAGACTCCAGCGTTCGCCGTAATCGCGGCGACACTGGCTCGGAACGAGAGAGACACGTCATAGCGTACGTCCCTCGAAGGCGATGCCCAATGATTACCACTTCCTAAAAAAATGAATCAAGCTCACACTTATAGTAACAATGATGGAGCAAAGGTCGTTGCGGCAGCAAAGAAGCAACGAAGAGGCTGCCATCGGGGACTTAAACCCTCGTGATGGTCGTGAAAGCTTCGTACAGCTTCTCTACCTTCAAGTCTTATGCGTTAGTGTGAGCTTCCTTCATTTCCTTTCATTATTACCTTGGAGCTGTGGCTAAATGCAAACAACGCCTGACGAAGCCCAGACCCCTTTAAAGTGGTTAACAATCTTACATAAATTGCGTAACTCGAAACAGCTCACGTGGTGGAAAACTAAATAAAAAGTTCAACACAGCAAAATAGTACAACGCAGAACACGAGTTCATACATTTCAGCAAATGAAGTGCGTTAATGTAAGTAAACCTTTTCAACGCACATAGAAAAAGGGATGAAACCATGTATTATCCTGTGTGATGTAAAATAGGTCAGACGTAACGAAATACAGACCCACGCAGTGAAACGACGTAGTGAAATGAAAATACATCGCCCAAGACAAAACTGGGCGTGGAGTGTGGAAAAGTAAACAGACGTGTGGCTATAGCAGTGAAATCATTGCAGTTGCGCCTTAAAAATGTACAGCACGAATGAAAGTTGCAAGTTCTAACATATTGCAATGTGTTTGGGTTCGACTAAAAGAAGAAAATTTCCCTAGGGTACAAAATGATACACCAGTATTAGTAATATATCATCTAAATGCGCTTTTGAAGGCACCAAATCGTTTCTAGAAGTCTATTTTTACGTCACTCCTATTCAATATTTCTGTTTCTTGATAAGAGGAGATTTGTTTAGCATAATTAGATATAATTGATGGGGCTTGTATTAGGGGCTTGCCGATTGGAGTGGTGCCACATTCTCCAGTCAGTTCGTAATGCGGACGGCTTTGATGCCTATACATTAAAAGTTTAAAGCAATAAATAAGATCAGCTTTAGGCGTGGTATACCTCACAAAAATCAAATTATCTTTAATTCTCTTCTATACCCGTTGTAGTTTTTTGAAGCATATTTGACGCATTTTTTCTGCATTACAATGACATTGTTGTAGTGAAAGGCTCTCGTGGCACCCCATATTAATACGCCCTAGCTTGATGTGAAATAAAAAGGCGAAGAGCAGAATATTTTAGCGAAGTTGGTATGAAATTTTGAATTCTGTAGTAACTCAGCTTTAAGTTTTTTAACGTCCAACGACCACGAGAGCTTTGCAATAAACCAAACATCAAGGAACGTTTCTTGAGACACTTGTTTCAGTTGGGTAAGAGTTTCCACAACAGTTGGATATGACTGCTATCCCGTTTACTTGTTGACCTAGAAATGATGTACTTCGTCTTGTTAAAGTTAAGGCTTACGTGATACATTTCTTACCGCTGTGGCAGCTTAGTGAGTCACGCGTTAGCTTATGTTGATGTCTTCTGCCGTGTTTCCGGTTGATATGATGCGTTGGTATCATCTGTGCACATTATTGTCTCGCGAGAGCCAGGAATTTCTGCAATATGGCTTATGTATACAAGAAACAAAAGTGGCTCCGAAATATAGCCTTCTGGCGCATGATATTTTCTTGTTAGAGGTGGTATGTTGTTGACAGACACATACTGATATCTATTTCCTATGTAACTTCTGTATAAGTTCAGAGCTATGCCTCGCATGCCATATATTTGAAGTTTTTAAATGAAGATGTGATGCTGCAGAGAATCGATACTTTTCTTCAATGCAGAATTAAGTCAAGTGTGAGTAGTTTCTTTTCAGCGTTCTCGCGGAGTTTTTTTTTTCATATGGATCAGCACCATTTCCGTAGTTATGTTTCAGGAAACCGTATTCCGCCTGTGTCAGTTTCAAAGTTTTGAAGAAAAAACCAGACGCGAGTCAATCATTAACAGTATGTTGTACGAATAATATTAGAAGAGAATTTTCAGTTTCTACATCCCTCTGTTTTTGTACACCGGGGTAACTTTAGCTAGCTTTGCCTGATTGCTTGATTGTAGGGTTTAACCCGCCGACGCAACGCAGGCGAGTAGGCGCGCCGTAGTGTGGGCCCCAGATTAAATTTGACCACCTCGGGATCTTTAACGTGCGCCGAAATCTCGTGCACACGGGCGTTTTTTGCTTTTCACCTCCATTAGAAAAGCGGCCGCCGCGGCCGGGAGTCGAACCCGCTACCTCAGGCTCAGCAAGCTAGTTTTACCTCTTGCGGAGATTTTTCTTCTTCAAACATTCTGTTCATTAAATGTCACAGTATGCTACTAATGATATGTGCATGATGGTTCGGGTCAGACCTCATTGTCATCACTTCCAGCAGCTCAGTCGTTGTCGAACTTGGCTATTATTTCATGAATTTCACAAGGCGTACTCTACATAAGTATCTTAATGACGTAACCAGAAGCGAACTTGATGACGCTTGTAGAAATCTACTCTAGCGGCAGTTTCCTCTATTATAAAGTGTCAATTCATCGTGTCTGTAAGTTCGTGTGCTACAATGAGTTCATATACCGATTTCGGCAACAGAAGGTTCGGCAGACGTCCGGTTCAATATCTGGTTCACAGCGGCCCACATCTTCCTTTAATCTCAATGAATTCTTTAAAATTTATTGCGATGGTAGTCGCACTTTGCTTTCCTAACGGTTCTAGTATCTTCCGGCGCTTCTTGTACTCTGAAACGTTTCCCCTCCATCAGAAAAGCCACCGCCGCGGCCGGGAATCGCCCGCGACCACGTGCTCAGCAGCGCAACGCCTTAGCCACTGAGCCACCGCGGCGGGTGAACAGGCCTTTGTTACCCAGCGCTGTCTGATTGGTATGTGATGCCTTTTATATTGCCAGAGTGAAAAAGATGCTGCTATCATTTTTTTCTGCTTAGAAGGTGCTGTACTATCATTTTTTATTCCGCTTAGAAGGTGTACGCAGAGTTAGGCTTCTCGTCTTTCAAGGTATCTTCCCGGCACTGTTGTCTCAAAAACAAAGTACAATGGTTGAAAGATTAGTCTGTTTTGCCAGGGACCGGACACTTCTGCTAGTTTCGGTATTGGAAATAAAGATTCGCCATGACGCTGGTAGCAAAGTGAAAATTCAGCAGCATTTGCATATGTGGCTTTATATTTCCAACATACGCAGCAATAAAGTAAAGTGATGATATTATGTTTAGAAATAGAATATCTTCTTGGCTGTTTGTTTATTTTGACACCATATTTATTTATTAATTTTCATTCGTTGCAGCGCGGGCGGCACTTTCGCTCTTATCTCTTTTTTCTGCCATCCTGCTCCTCTGATCCTGCCGCTTTCACACTGCGCACGTCTATCAGTTTTGTAGCTTGCCTTCAAGGTGAAAAGTTTGGGGTCTGTGAGTGCAAACGGGCTCAAAATGTCAGAGAAACGGTGAAAAGGACACAAGGCGTGCTGCGCTGCTGTGCGGTGCGACAACACGGGAAGGAATAGCACAGCAAAAGTTTTCTACTTTTCAGCGGACGTCAGGACACTTTTTATTCAGTCTAAGTTATGAAGAACCCAGCACTATCCTTATCACAAAAGCTGCAGGACCAACCGAGAAATCTCCCGCTGTTGCTTTAGAGCTAATTTCTTTTTGCTTGGTACTATGAATTTTTAGCAACGTTGTGAGCATGTGAAGCTACTTGTCGACAGTGCTACTTGTCGACAGGTACTTGTCGACGTGTTGACATGCCATTGGAGGCACAGACAGAAATTTTGCTTCTGTATCTGTTTGTTGAGACTTTGCTCTTAATTTTTTTCCACGAGAGGAAAGCTTGCAAATTATGTTTACCGTATTTGCTTAAATGATTCTTTGACAAACTGGTTTGTCTTTAAAGTGTTCCAACCACCACCATGATATGGTGACATTACCACTTCTTAATGTTTCTTAACGCAAAAGAAGCCTCCAAATATATTTACGTCGCAGCTAACCCCTTGCATTCCGTTTGACGGGAAGTTCGAGTACCTGCACGATGACCGAGCTGTGGTTCGCTTTTCAACCTGTGCTAAGACACACTTTTTGTGCCTTCTTTGCACTCTCAATATTTCTTTCGCTTTCACGTATAGTTTATTGATATTCATGGTGGTACTTCTTACATTGTCTAGGTGTGACGTATGGCTGAAATACGCAGAAAATTCGCTAGCTATAGAATGTTTTTTGGGCTAGCAAGTTTACAAGAATAAGAAAAAGAAGCGGTTGTTAATGGCATGCAAAATGAGCCGGTCAACTGCACTTAAAAATCATTTTAGTACTCACGAACGGGTGTTATTATGAAACATCGTTTCTGTAGAATTGTATTGTGTGCAGCAAATGAACGCAACAGGATTTTCAGCAAATGATTTCAGCAAATATACGATGTATTGTACGAAAATGTCTCTTACGTTTGTGTAACCTGCACAGAGTGTGAACATTTGTGCCTTCTATAGGAGATACACAGTTCTATGCTATTGTGGCATGTACTTAATTTCTTCGTTCGCGATACGTTGCTAATAAAATCATTGAATTAACCACACTTCCGGCTTACTCCTTTTTCTTGCCCAAAGAAAACTGGCACGTTTCAGGCCGTGCTGGCTCGCGCCTATTGAACTGAGAAATATTTCCAAACAAATGTTTTGTGCATGCGCTGAGAGTCCAAGAAAATTAGCGACTGAAGGCTGTCGAAAACAAGATGCGCAGCAGCAACACAATCTGAACAGGAAAATGTAAGCGGTGTTGGTTCCCACTTGCGGCACACAGACAGTTGTAGCGACAGAATCATCATCGTAATCATCAGCGCCACAATCATCATCAGCGGCGCGTGGACCTGCTGACGCTGTTCGATCGCGTTTGCAGCGCGTGGACTTGCTGACGCTGGCCAGGCACCGCTGATGGTATTATTAGCGCTGATGATTACGATGACGATGCTGTCGCTACACAGTCTTTTAGCCCATAGCAGATGATAAACGGCACGGCGGTTCTTCCCCGTGCATCAACGGAAGCAGTGCCATAGCAGCTTCAGTGATTTTTTTGTTATTTTTAGTTTGACAGTTTGGCCTAGCAAGAACGAGGGGAAAAATTGGGCGCAATTCCCCCTTACCTTCGGGTACACCAGTTGACGTAGCCGTAGTTATGCATCGCGGAAAAAAGCCGTAGGCTGTTTTTGCAGAGTGTTTTTTTAGTCTGCAAAGGCGGCATACAGAATATTGACAAATGATCTCTGACATCGCAACCTACAACACCAGCCAGAAGTATATAAAAATATTGTTTCTTTATGTTTGGAACGCAATTAACAAGAAGGCTTGCGGTATTGCTGGTGATCTCGGTTTGTATTGTTATCACGATCGAACAGGCATGGGCGTGAATAGTATTCAACTACTTCTTCGCCGGCGGGGTATCACCGTTTCTGTGTTTATCTCACCAAAGGCCGAAAGTTTTAGTAATACAAATTCCGCAAAATAAAGAGTTTCACTAACCTGGACATGATACAAGCTGGTGGGAGGTTTGTAGCACCAATTACAACGTAATCTCCAGGAGGTCCAAAGGAAAGTGCATTTCCACAGCAGGACTTGATTCACTCTATTAGGAATTATTTTAAGGCACTATGCCTAACAGCTATCCGGCTTTCTAACATATATTTTTAAGCTCTCTTTATCTTCAGGTAAAATATCCTTTAGTTCGATAATCCCGCTTGTTTTGCCGGTGTAGAAGAACGGTGATATATTATTAGCGGAAAGTTACCGTCCAGAGTCTATTTCAAGTAGCTGCTGTAAGCTGTTGGAACATATTCTTACTTCATAAATACACACGTTTACGTGCGAAAAGAAATATTTTGTCAGATTCTCAGCACAGGTTTAGGCAACAGATATCTACAAATACACAATTATTGTCGACTGCAAATGATTTAATGCGGGCACTTGATGCATCTGGTTAGGTTTATATTCTTTTTATAGAGGAGGAGAGGAGGAGATAGCCTTTATTACATTAGGAAGACGCTAGGTCAAGTGGGGGAAGTGGGAGTAGAGGGTGGGATATTCGAGGCTTGGGACATCTTGAAAATAAACCGTTCAAGTTGAAGCTTGTTGGCTCCTTAAGGCGGAAGAGGCCACGTGGGGTGAGGAGAGCAGGCTCACGGCTCTAAACTGCTCGCGCTAGACCGCTTTCTAGAGAGTAGTGCGCAATTAAAGTCAGCGTGGAGGGTTCCAGTGTTCGAGGGTCGATGTATGAGGAGGAGGCATTTGGAGGAGGCTTGAAGTTTCTGTAACGCGTAAATTTTGGACAGTGCCAAATTAGGTGCTGGAGATTGGCGGGTGTGAGGGAGGCGCAGAAGGGACATCGAGGCGGCAGGGATGGGGTGTACCATTTACGGAATGTCTCTGGGGTTAAGCTAGCATTTGCAAAATATTTGTTCATAAAAATTTCGGCTGATCTTGGGAGCGGGGATAGAGCAGATAAAAAGCCGGTTGGAGTGAGGGTCTTGAGGCGGTCTTTTTTGTCTTTCTTGTACCGTAGAATCTGTATGGCTGGGGGTAATGACTCAGGAGGCGGAGGAGCCAAGTCGGGTAGCAGCGGAGGACTGGAGGTTATACACTCCCGTGCAGCCGAGTGAGCTGCCTGGTTCCCCGGTGAAGACTCCTCGTGTCCAGGCGACCAGTCGATGCGAAGATGAATGCCGCTAGATTTTAGGATGGAGATCTGATGCAGGATTTTGTTGGCAATGAGATTGGTGGATGTGGGACTTTGTAGTGTCTTTAGAGCTTCGAATGAGTCCGTCAGGATGCGTATTTGTGAAGGGACGGAGGAGTGAAAGTCGAACATGAGGAAGTCGATGGCTTGAATGATGGCATGGAGTTCCGCTTCCAGAATGGTAGCACATGGAATATTAAGGGTTCGTTTGCCTTGGATGGAGGGGAGATCAGGTGATGTCCATGCGGTGCCAACTAGTGGATTAGCTATGCTTGCGTCGGTGTAAATATCAATTTCTTGGGGGCGTTTACTGTTCCGGAGGGCGTTGATGCGGGCTGCGCGGACGGGGTGGGCGTTACGCGGGACGGGATGGGTGGCTGTAGAGTCCGTGACAGAAGGGCGGTTCCAGGGAGCCAAATGCGGTGGGATGTCGTTGGGTTGGAACGGCTTCAGATTGTCCCAGGCGATGATGGAGACACCTTGATGAGTTAATGAGAGTTTATGAAGGGATTGATGTACTTGCTCTTGAATGATATTTTCCAAAGGGGGAAGAGCAACTGCAGCTTGCAGGTTCTCAAGACGAGTATGTTTGGGTAGTCCACTGATGGTGCGAAGGGTGGCTCTGTGCAGATTTTGAAGTATTCTCGTGTGCGTTTTGTTAAGGTCGTAGGATTGGGCTGCGTAAGTTATAGTACCAATGGCGACAGCTTGTGCTAATGTTTGGGTCGCCTTCTGGCTTGCTCCACCAAATTTGTTCGACAGGCGACGTATGGCATGTTGAATTGTTTTCCATTTAGGTTTGAGTTGTTGTAGCCATATTGACGGGCTATTTTTGTGTCCGATAGAGAACAGCAAGGCTTTTGACAAATGACCTAAAAAAACTGCTCCGCAAACTAGAATGTATAGGACTTCCCTTTGCTTTACGATGGGTTCAAGCCTATCTCATTAACAGAAAACAGTATGTTGATCTTGGAAATGTTTTTCTGCTGTAAGTAGTGTTTCTTCTGGAGTTCCGCAAGGATGCGTACTTCGACCATTGTTAGTTTTACTTGACGTGAATGGTTTCGCTTCTGTCATTCCGGCGGACGTTTCATTAAGGTTGTTCACAGGCAGTTGTGTTGTTCTTATATCGCTTTTATCCCAAGATGATAATTGCGGACTAAAAGCTGTTGTTTCTGCTATTTACAGGTGGTGTTAAAAATGGAGTATGGAACTGAACAAAGAAAGAACTGTACTGATGCGCTTAACAATAAAAAATATACCAAACACATATTGTTTTAAAATTCAGGATTGTAATATTTCTGAAGCCAAAGTTTACGAATTCCTTGGCATCGCATTCAAAAACAATCTAAAATGGCCAGCCCAAATCTCCAAACTCGCGCGTCCGCAATGCGTAGGCTATATTTTCAAAAAAGAAAACTCAGAAGCGCTCCAGCCAGGAGTAAGATTTTAGGTTATAACACTTTTGTAAGGAGAAAATTAGAGTTTATCGGTACAGTGTCTTCCACCAAACAATTCAAGATTGGAATGTGAATATATTGACTGATTAAAAGGTTTAACGCGCCGACGTAACACAGGTGATAAGGCGCTTGGTATAGAAGGGATGGAAATAATTTTAATCTCCTCGGGATTTTTAATGTGCGCCCAACCATGGGATTTATATTGGGAAAGTACAAAAAGAAGGACTCCCCTGTTCATCGCATTTAATTCATCGCAGTCGCATTCATACCTTGCAAACCCGTAGAAAAATGAGTCATACAGCAATCTTGCATAACTTCCTCTGAGGAAAAATAAAATTAAAACTACCCGAATGTATAAAACCTCTCGCAACGAGAACTCGCCACAATCACCAGAACTCATTGGCTCCAATCTTCGCAAAAACAAACATTTATAGGTACAGTTTCTTCCCCAAACAATTGAAAACTGGAATTTCCTTCCTGCACAATTATTTCTCTGCTCCGATTTCGTGACTGACCTAGAAAAACATTCTCTTAGAAAATTTTGGGAACAAGCATTCATTCATCCTTATAAATGTGCGTCTGTTTTGTTTTTGTGAATTTTGTCGTTGATTCTACGTTTGTACCCACTCCTGCTTGGGCCAAATTATTGGCATGCAGTATTGTAAAAAAAAATCCCGTGCGATCTCCAATAACGTGAAACCTCGGAAGGAGCAAAGCATGCAGGGCAGAATGGCATACAAAGATCGTAACCCTTTCTCTTGCCACACGGCGCGCACTCACTGGACGCCGGAAAAGTGCTGGTAGAACGAGGAATCGTGCGTTTCGTACGGTGGTGGCGCCCTTTTTTGCGCTGAACCAAATTTAATAAACTTGCATGCCCCATGTGCCCCAGTTTAGTCTAGTGCTAGGGGTTAACGCGAGCGCAGTCCAATGCCCGCGCCTCGCCCTGGTGGATCGTCTTCGGTGATCAACGAGGCCCCAGAACCAAGTAAGTATTCCTCTTCTTTCTTCGGCCGATCAGCTAACGCAATCAGGCCTAGCGTCTAGAGCCGGTTGGTATTTGAGTGTAACAGAAATTATAACCCGTCTACCAACAGCTTGTGCTTGTGCTAGATGATTACCGAAGCGGACAGGGAGCTTTCCACAAATCTTTAAATCATGTTAACTCAGTTTGAACCGGTTTTATCCAGTATACACTTTTCGTTTAGTACGGTTTAAGTTCTAGCCTAAGGCGCAAAATGACTATCCCGGTTTTTCAATACCGTGACCACATTATGCGATAAAGACAGGAGACGTCGCCAGCTCTAGCCCTTAAGGGGCCCACGTAAATAAATAAAATTATATAGCTAGATTAGTCCCCTGTGTTGTCTTGTTCATCTAGTAGTAGGTTGTTGCTGTGCTAAAAAAACAGGACCGCCTAATGTCGCCAGGATGAATGCTTCTTTAGCGTGGATTTATTGGAACGGGCGCATGAATGCGTCGTTTTGTGTCTGTGAGATTGGCAATGCCCGCGATGAAGCACTGATTCTATCTTGTCTTAAGATTTATACAACTATTTTAGAGTGCTATAAAAGTTCAAAGCCAATCATTACACAGTGTTGCGATCCGAAAACGTAGACTTCTTCCCGGGAAGAAAGAATTGGAATCCGGGATGGAAGCGGACGAGAAAGTTGACGATGGTGATGATGTCCTCAAATATGTTTTCACGTACCCATAAGGGTGGATCGGCCAGGGCTAAATCGGTTGTTGAAATCCATGGGGACTTCAAAATACTAAATTATTTCTGGAAAGAGGCTGTAAAAAAGAAACTTAGTAGTGAATGTTAACCCGAATTACCCATTAATTAGCACCATTCAGCACCTCAAACGACGTAAAGCGGACAGAAAATTTTGAATGCAATTATATATATCCCTGCTTTCAAACCCCAAATTTGATGCGCCAATAGATAATATAAGTGGAATCGAAAACGTCAACCCCAAACGCTCAATGGGGTCCTTCAAAAGCAGTTGTCTAGCTGTTGAGAAATGGCGTCAGTCCAGAAAAAAAAATGTTCGATTGTTTAAGGTTCCTGGCGCCGCACACATAGTTCCGCAGATGAAAGTCTTGATCTGAACAGATAGAAATTAAGCCTTGGAATCCTGCAGCGCAGCTCGGTGAAGGTCACCTCGCATTGCCGAGAACCACAAAAATGAAGATTCCACCCGAACCTTAAATGTTGGTACACTTCAAATGATAAAAGTGAGTCTGAATGAGTTGCGTCTAAATGCCAATATCGTCTTAATCTTGAAGATGCAAATAGATACAGAGTAGGTATTCTTTAAACAATCATCGTCCTTGTCATCGTCATCCCCGTCACCACCGCTAAAATCATCATCATTTTCATCAGAAACATGATCAGCACCAATCGTAGGGTCAGCAGCCGGTTTATGTTCAATGTGGAATCAATCGACCTGCGGAGAAACGGCAGCACTGCAATACATAGTTTGACCCTATTTTTAACGGGGTTTTATGGCCATCACCTATAGTTTAACGCAATAGCGTTATTAGGCTCATTTTTGGATTTTCACGTGCCTCCTAGCCGTGCGCTATCAGCCGTGCTCATCAATTGTCCGCGGAAATGTGTCATCGCTGCCATCCGGAAGCTACGACTCAGACAGGGAGATGCGAAAGCTCTCTTGCATCTGGAATGCGCTGAGCACTAGCTGAAATGCGGAAAGAAGAAGAGTAATAGTACTGCCGAGACAAGACGGGAAGTTACGCAAATTCAGCAGGCACTGCGCCTGTGCAGTGAACTTAATTCTTCGCTCGGACGGTGGTGAAATGCTCGGAAGACCGCCGCCAGCGGCTCACCCACCGTAACTAAGGCCGGCACCAACATTGTGTCACATTAAAAGAACAGGAGCACAAGAATATCGGCAGTGTCTCAAACACCATGGAAGGTCTAGATTATGAACAGAAAGGGACTAAAATGTGTCATAGTAAGAAATCAAACCCAGTCTGTACCGCTTATTACACTAATTTTAATTTACTTGACGCATTTCCCGCGGCTCTTCACCGCTGCAATGTATGAGGGGCAACAAAAAGATAAAACCACTTGACGAAGGTAAAAAACACCCAAGAAAATTTATGAACGCCTTCCCACAGAACACAAAAGCAACATTCCACGGCATGGCTCTACTGTGGAGCATCAGCGGCGATCTCACAATCACCAAAATATAAAATATCATTGACGAATTACGCCCCATTGTAAAACGAATAACCGGAGGAAGAGCAAGAGTGAAAGAGGGAACGATAAGACTCAAGCAGACACTGATTATGAACCATATATTGTACATCCTGCTGTATCACCAACCTACCCACACTAGAGAACACCAAATGAACGCCTTCACCAGGACAGCATAAACGGCACCCCATAACCTCCAAATTTTCACGGGCACCTAAAAGTTCCCGAAATCGGGTCTTTATAACAACTTTGTACACATTGGGGACGCAACGCTCCTAGCGCAAAGGAAGCGGATGTGTAAAAAAAAGCCGTGACGGGTTGTCGTATGCAAGACAGCATCTTTCCCTCTCGGTCCTCTGTATTGGTCGCTGTAGCAAGGCGGGTAGGACGCTCCTGCAACAGCTGGGTTACACTGAACAGATAAGAGAAAGGCCGAAGACAATAGACATTCCTGATGACATCAGCAGGAAGTTCCACATGGCCCCCGTAAGTAAAAGCATGGACCCCAACCTACACCAAGGCAGGCGCCAAGCACGAGCGGATTACATACGCCGCATGTTCTTCTCCAAGAACAACACAGTGTACGTGGACGCAGCCACACAAGCTCCAAGGAAAGGACGAAGGGTGGCTGTAGTCATAGACTCAGACCTCCATCTGATCACCAGCGGCTCGGTATGTTATTGCACGGGCACGTAATTGGAGCTAGCTGTCCCTCTGGCTGCGGCTGAAGGCTTCCGGACGGGCCGGTCATTTACAATAATTTCCGACTCTCAAGTGGCCTGTCGGCACTGTTTGAAGGGAGGAATAAGCCACTGCGCACTCCGTGTACTCCTCCAGGCTGAAGGTGGCGTACCTCAATAGAGGGAAACACAGAGGCGGACAGGGTACCTAGAGGCTATACTTCCAACCGAGCACCCGATGATTCCGGCCTCGAAGAACCCACGCCAGTCCCCTCGGAATACTCGGCCACATTGGCATACTACAGGGGTATAAGGAAAAGGTACCCTCCGGCACACGAATCCCTGACGAGGGCAGAAGCCACCGACTTGAGACAGCTGCAGACAGGCACTTTCCCAAACTTAAACGTGCTAAGTAAAATTTATCCAACTCGATATGCAGAAGCATGCCCATTGGGCCATCAAGAAAAACCCACCCTCTACCACACCACATGGGAATGCCAAAGCACAACGGCTGTCCTCAAAATCAGAAACCCTAATGCGGAGCAACGGGAGGCACTGCTGGCCAGCGCCTGCTGTGAAGACCAGATCGGTCTGATTCGGCGGGCAAGCAAAGAAACAGGGGCCGTTGAAGCCCTGGATTAAGGGTACCACCCATGCTTACCCCGTTGGTAACTGTCGCACGTGGCACGAACCCTCGGTGGAGTGCCGCGCAACCAGTAAAAAATATAAATAAACGTTTTCCCTCCTGCTCGTCCCCTCGGACGCCATGATGGAGAAGTCAACGACCAAGCGAGTCCTATTTAAAACTTCCCAATAGAAATCATTGTATCCAAACATAAACAAGGACAGGTGAGAAACCAGGATCGAATTTCTTCCATTAAAATCCCCAAAACACACAAGCATAGAATACATCGACCTCGAAAGTACCAACGTCCTTAGGAAACAATCGTCGCAGTAGCCTACCTTGGCAATCTATGTGACTGCATCACCCTCCCCATACGCACAAACGTAAGTAGCAGAGCTCGGATTTATTGTCTTTGAAATCCAATTAGAGAAATTATCAAATCAAAACACAAATATCATTAGAGACTGTAATTACAGCATTTAAAGCATCGTTACCGACAGATTACGTAAACGTTCCCGAAATATTCTCCCACCTTCAATGAAAGATGTTCAAATTGCATGGACACCCGGACGTGAGCGTCTTTAAGGGACCGAGGATGTAGACAAGGAGGCACGCGAATTAACATATACGCCCCTTGCGACCACGTCTGCCCCACTTCCCGCCACGAATAATACGGAGAACGTCTCCTCTTTCCACACCTACGGACACCATCCTTTGCGTGCTATAACGAACTCCAAGGCTGGAGAATCGCAAATCGTGCGCTGGATACAAACCAATCAATATATTCACAAATCCATTTGCCTGAAGATTTTTTTGTAGGAATCATGGGACGGGAAATGAAAACTGTGCTAAATGCGGTAAACATGCACCAACTTAGATGCAACCCAGTCATTTCGAAGGGCATACTCAGGGGAGTACCACTCAGACCTTGCATATCCCGTTTCTGTGGAAAAATGGGAGGCAGCGTGGACAAGCTGGTCCCCTCAAGGTCCAACTGAGGGTGCAGGGGACAAGCTGCTGCATCCGGGGCTCTGCACTTCGGGTCATCCTCTGCCCACACTCCCACAATTTCTTACCGAACAAATGTATTCTTTTAATCTCCCTCTAAGCAAAATCTAGAATGTTCAGACCGGCCATGACATGAAGGAATAAGCACTTTGAACCACTGAAAGAGTCGCCTTTTCGCTGAAATTCACCAGCACCCAGCAGTCGCATCCTTACACGTCCACATCTTAAGCCCCACAAACATGGGTGGCGGCTCTCTGTCCTGTGCCACGGCGATTAAAAACCATTGACGCTTTTCTTTCACTCGTGCTTAGAAAGAACAAATCGTAAACGCACTAAATTCATTACAAAACGCTCCCTCGGCGTCGCTGTAACGCTATCGCGTCGTACTTAAGCCCTGGACGTAGATGTCACCGCAAATTTTTGGTCTCCCCCTCATTCTTAAGTTGCCTTATAGTAGCCGTTCTGCTTTCGACTTGCCTCCTTATTGTAGGCTTCGTGCATTATATTTGAGGTCAAACTTTCATTTTCTGCCGATATTTGTGCCATCCGGAATTTATTTTCTTCATTAGAGATCTTAACTTCTGATTCCTATGTGTCACGCCTATTTCCAACCATAAATGTTTGAGGTCCCGCAAGTTTTCCTTCAATGTGCTCAGTAACGCCTGATCTTTCTGCACTACAAAACGGGTGCAGAGTATTGGGGCGTATATGGGAATAGCATCTTCGGTGAACCCGGCTGGGTTTCGCATCACCCTTTTTTTTCTCGGCGTTACTACTATTAGATCCAGTTTTGGAAGCGAGGGACAATTCGATTGCAAGAACAGATCTGCCAGCACGATGGATTTTTCTCAGAATGGGTCGCTTGAGGTTTCACGTGAAAACAGTTGAAGTAGCCTTTATCATAAAGTACAACGCTTCACAGCAAACAAAAATTACGCCGAACATAAAAATATAACACTTATACTCTGCTTATGTCTTGTCGTAAGTTTTACCAAAATCACTGATCAAATTATAATTGGGTGACGTAACGTTCACCACTTAACAAACGGCACTTTAGACAGCCGAGATGTCTCAAATATTAACCTATTTTTGGTAGCGCGGAATAAAATTGACAACAATCGTCCCTTCGCAATTTGCATTGCACTTTTTTAACCGCTAGCTGGTGTGAAATTCACGCGCACCTCATACCTAATTTCTACTTTCACTGCACATGAGAAGTTACACAATTTATTTTTTGCCACGCCATCACATGATCGGTGTTACGCTCGGTAGCGCATAAGGGTAATCCGGTTCCTGCTCTGGATGTCCTTCAACTAGTTCAGACGACGTATTGTAGATACCGTGTTTAACGTCTAGCAAGAAGGATGTGTTTGTGGGGAGGCATAGTGCATGCTTGTATGATCTTCGGGTTATTGTATTGATGCTTTCTTCCTCATACTTGTTGAGCCAGGCATATGGAACTGCATACGGGATACGGGAAATAGTGAAGGTGTGCACGAGACCTATAGCGTCGCATTCTCCCCAAGCCACGTCCCTTCGTGATGATTCGGCGCAGCATATGGGGCACCTGGTCCGTACTGTTATTTAGCGGAGTTATAAAGGTGGAGTTCCGTTTATCTTGCTGGAAGACCATCCCAAAGTTCTTGATTTGAGGAGTTGTGTGAATATTTTCAGCCTCGAGGCATATTTCGACCGGTGGATGTGGGTCCCGCTTGAGTCTTCCTGGTTGGACCTCGAGGAGCTCAGACTTTTGCGGGGTGCTTGAGAGTCCGCAGTGTTTGGCGTACTCAGTGACAACAACGGCCGCTTCTTGAGGTGAGCTTCCATGTTGCCCCGCAAGTCCGTACTTGTCACAGGGTTCGCATACAGCCCATGCTTGATGTTTGGAAGAGGTGAAAGGTGTTGTGGCAGTCTGATTAGGGCGGATTTAAATAGCATTGGGGACGGTACTGCTCCTTGTGGAGTGCCTCTGCTCGCGAGGTTGATGGCGTGGGACTCTGCTTCGCCAACGTGAAATACCGCTTGCCTGTTAGTGAGGAAGTCTCGCACGTACGCGTACGTGCGTTCCCCGCAATGCAGCTCTCGCTGGTGCGCCAAAATAACTGAGTGCGGCACAGTGTCAAAAGCTCCTTTGAAGGCCAATGCCAGCATTGCCGTGGGGGAGTGTTGGGTGGCCGGGCTCCAGTACATCTGAGAGTGAAAGGGAAAGGAACGCACATGACCTCGCGCGAGAAATTACACGCCACACGAGGAGCGAAGAAAACGCCGCCTAGGAGAGGTTCACTGCTCTTCTTAAATACACATTCATTACCCAACGTCTACATCCTGCCGGCTCAGTTACACAAAGAATACAGAAATGGCACGCAACAAACTGCGCGAGCAAGATCTCCAAAATAATAGGGTTTACAAAAGGGGCTACAATTGATTGATGGTAGGGTTTAACGCACCGATGCAACGCGAGGGATGAGGCGCGCCGTAGTGGAGGGCTCCAAATTAATTTTGTCCGCCTGGGGACCTTTAACGTGCGCCGAAATCACGTACACACAGCGTTTTCGCTTTTCGCCCCAGCCAGAAAAGTAGCGGCCGCGGCAGGGAATAGAACCAGCGTCCTCGTGCTCAGCAGCACAAAAAGGGGTTACAAAAAACATGGATTGTATTGTAAAAGCTATCACAAGTATGCGAAAGGATCCAGGTAACAACAGAACTGTGCCCTCGCATGCGCAGAGAAGTGACTGCTCAAATGCTTTTTTTACAGAACTAGAGTTCTGGAATTCTCAAAAAATGAAGAAAAAGTTGAATAAATAAAAAGAAAAATAGAAAAACGTGACGTGAACGATAATTTTGGACTGAAGAAAAGTGAATGTTCTTTCTGAGGACTAGATCTCTTATTTGACTGGTGAATTTTCTAATGAAGGCATTGAAGGCGATGTGATCGGTTAGTTGGTTAGGGCTATAAGAGGTTCATATGATGACCCGTGTTTTTCATATGTCGTTCTAGTTCTGGGGGTATGCCGATATGAATGCCTTAAAAATACAATCTTCCCTCGGGTTCGCTGTATACGAGCTGTGCCGTATTTTTATGGATAATGTGCAGTAGCCAAAAGTAATAACTCTGGTTCGCTGGAAGCATGCAATATTGACCCAATAGTGGAGCGTTTCCCAGGTCACTGATGTAGCCGTTGTAATTAAGGTAAATGATAGGCATTTTTTCTACAAGGTCAATAATTCTTCGTAATTTTGACCTGTTGTAGTTCCGCATAAAAGTGCACCAAGCATAACTTGGAATAACAAGAGGTATTATACAGATATCTCTTTAACCACATTGGAATGAGGTGCGCGATTCGGTACAAGATTCCAAAAGTTCGGGCGAGTCCCTTGCGTAATTGTGTAATGTGAGTGTTACAAGTGCGTGAGTGTTCCTTTGCTTGGCGTTACTCTTATTGGATCCAGTTTTGGAACAGACAGACAGTTCTATTGCAAGAACAGATCTGCCAAAACAAGATGGTTTTTCTTAGAATGGGGCAGTTAAGGTATTTTAAAGTTTCGTCGAAGTACACTCCTACCCATTTCCCCCCCTTGTCCTTTAGATTCTGGTTCCTTCAAAAGTTACTGTTGGCTCTGTTATTGGTTTGCTTATGGGTTTAAATATTACATATTTTGTATTTGCAGAATTCAGGTGCAGTTTATTGTTTTGAAGCCACAAGGAAAGCGATGAGATATACTGGTTAACGTTTTTAATACGTCAATTACACTTTTTGATATGATGAAGGCATTGGTGTCATTGCGTACAGTATTACCTCGGTGGAATGAACAGCGAACAAAATGTCATTATAAAGCCAAAAAGAGTACGGGTCCCAATTTTGACCCCTGAGGTACACCGCGAATAATTGTTAAAAAACCTCAGAAAATCTCTTCTAGGCGTAGAAGCTGTTTTCGGGTCTTGTAAATTTCTATTAATTCGTCGGCTACGTCTCTTATTCTGGCAAGCCCATACGACCTCCAGCCAAGCCTAGCTGGAAAAACCCGCCAGCAACGCTACCGTCAGCGACTATCACGTTTACGTCAGCATGATACAGAGACGCCGCCGTAAAGCACTTTGTTCCAGTGAAGGTATGGACGAGTGCTAGCACTTGATTCAATGAAAGAAATTTCTCTTGGATAAGAGGTTGGCGCAGGGGCGATGGGTCTTGTTTAGTGAAAGTGGCATTAAAGAGTACTTATGGTTCAAGTTGGTGCGCCGATTGTCCGCTACCGCTCAATCGCCGGCTTGCTTCACATCGCGGCCCTTAATCTCGTAGTGTTCCAGAAGCAATGTCGGATCGGAAAAGAAGACTCCGATAACCTGTTCCTCCACGTGCTTGAGCGGGATGTCGTAACCAGGGCTTAGCGTGTGAGAGTGATGCCCTCGAGGCTCGAGTACCCCCCTTCTCCCTCGCGATGTCGTGGCTCAGGCCCCATATTGGGAAGTCGCAGCTAAGGTAAGGTAGTGGGGAAGCCTGCTTTTAAGGGACATTGTGGGGAAGTTCGCTGACCACCTGGGCGACACTGAAAATAACAATTATCTTTCTGCAAAAGGGGGAAGAATTAATTTTTTAAGTGAGTGTTCACAGAAAGTGTATCACAATTGAAATAAAACAATTTATTTTGGTGCCTAGACCAGTCTAAATTATAGGTTGTGATCAACGTCACCTTCAGGCTGCTCGTGTCGATTGTAGGTGAAGGCGTGCTGGAAGGTCCTGGAGCCCTTTCTTTCTTGCGATGTTCTATTTTAATATTTGCCCTGTACGCCATGGCAGGGTGGGACCCTTGTTATTTCTGATAAGGAGGCACGAAATTAGGTTATGCTACTTTCGCCATCTGTTTCACAGTACCTTCGGTTTTTGGAAGTCATCAGTGATTTTTAAGTAAACTCTGATAGCACTGCAAAAGAGTTTGCTGACGGGCCAGTTGGTACATTATAGTTTGTAATACGAAAAAAAACTGCGCAAATGACAGCACAAAAATGGAACCCCAAACGACAGGCGCTGAAGAATAACTGAGCGCTTTATTGTAGCAGGAACGCATATACGGGATAGCAGAAAGTGTTCTCGAAGGCTGCTGGCCACAAGAGGGCTCTCTCTGAATCTGCTCGGGTTTTATGGATGTAGCCGCACATACGACACCACGCTAAAAATGGACCCGGAAGACTTACTTCTCTGGCGCAAGTAGAGTTTGTGCTTCCGTTATCATCCACTCCTGTGTACAAATGATGTTCTAGCCGTGTATAGTTGCACTAGTGGGGTAAATGACATTAAGTAGGCCCGAAGCTGAAATTCATCATCTTCATCAGCCTGTTTAGGCCCACTGCAGGGCAAAGGCCTCTCGCCTTGATCTCCAGTTATCTCGGTGCTGTGCTAACTGCGACAAATTTATCCCCGCAAACTTCTTGATCTCACCTGCCGACCTAACTTTCTGCCGCCCCCTGCCACTCTTGACTTGTCCAGAAGCAGCTGAAATTATTAGCTTTCAACTCATAATATTTCCTCGTATTATATGTTTCTTGCTGTTTGTGTGAGCACGGTCGTCTCTAGGTGATGGGTTAGATGGGCAAAGACTTCCCGTTATTTTGCCCGAGCCTCCTTAGGGAATAGAAGGTCCTCCATGCTGATGCAGGGAAGGCCTTGACGCTGGAACGCTCGGTGGAGCTCGGCTGTCGGAGCAGCGTGTGTGAGGGCAGAAGCAGAGTAGATGTTCCAGCGCCTTTGGTTGCGAACGGTCCGCACATGTAGGGAAGTATTGGCCCCCGTGCCGGTGCAGGCGCTTCGCCGCGTTGCAGCAGTGGAGCCCCGCACGGAGCAGCCAGCAGCGACCGTCCCTGCTGATGCGCGAGGCCAGCGGCCACGGTGCCAGGCCACTCACAAAGCGGAGGTCATGGTGTGCACCAAGCAGGGCAGGAGGTGCGGCCTTCGTCGAAGGCGGTGACGTCGTGGCATCCCGACGTCACTAAGTCAACACCAACTAGCCCAGCTTTCAGCCTTAACGGCCACCGGCAGCCAGCGGAGACGCAGGTCGGAGCCTCTGGAGGCCACCGCGTGTTGCTTCGCCGCAAGGGAGCACTCCGGATAGCCGCTGGTATTGGTGGGCTAGTCCGCCCTGTGAAGCCGCAGCAGGTGCGGCCTGGAGTTCGTGAGAATGACTGCCTCGGGATGGCCCTCCTCGCCTATCTCTCGCCGCTGTCGGGCCGCTGATCCGTGCCGGGAGCGCGGCCAGGTGGCAACACGGGTCTCGCGCACGTATCCCTGCACTCTTCGCCTATCTCTCGCAGAAGATTTGCAAGGTGGGCTGGTTGGGAGTACATACTCTTGGACAAAACCAGCGTGAGCTTCCACAAAGACAAACGAGGTGGAACACAAGTTGTATGAATATCTGTTTGAGAGAGGCATGAATTGTCATTAAAGGACTTCGCATGACCCTACCTTTCTTCACATTGTAGTAAGTGCAGCGGATGTCAACCTAATTTCCTTTCCACTGACATTTTATTTAGGTGCCGTGAACCAACGCCCCGTGAAATTACGGAAGTGTTCCACATAGCACAAAGAGGAGGCAAGTGTGTCAGCAAAGCAAGCGTGTGTCTTCATCCCAAAGAGATTGTGTATCTGCGTGGGTCTTGAGTGTGGCCGGTGTCTATCTAGCTGCCTTATCACCGTAGCTTTTGTAAACTTGTTTTGCTCATACTCAGCGTCTTTTTTTATTTTTTGTTAAGTGTTTATACGCACCCTTGTTGATATTAAACTTTAGTTTTTCGGCTAGCGGCTGTCGTCGTGTTCCACTTCAGTTTTCTTTGTTTAGCTTTGCGCTGGTTTCATTAAAGAATAAGCCTATCTCACCCCTGCCACCTATCTCTCACCGACATTGGGCCGCTGCTCCGTGCCGGGCGGTTGCGGAAGGGGGTGTGGTTTGACCTCTAGCTTTCAAGGTCAAAACTGGTCACCCCGCGAAGACAGCCCAAGGTAGCGTACCGTAGCTTTAGCTACAAAACGTCTATGTACCGATATTTCGTCGCACGTTTAGTACCCTCAGGTGGTCGAAATTAATGCGGAGCCTCCCACTATGCGCGCCTGAAAGCCCGGGTGTGGCTTGGGCACGTCGTTTACCAGGAATTTAAAAATGCACGTATCTTGCCGTGGAGAGGCGTTTTAGTGCGATGGCGTCAGTAGCGGGCCCTACTGGCGATTTTGTCGGCGAAGGATTCTTATAACGAGAGGACGTCTGCGCAGGCGCTCCCACCTGCTAAAAAGTCATGTCCTTTTATTCGTCTCCGCCACAGTTTCATTTTCCACCTTTCCTAGTTCAGTGGCCTCTGCACCATACTTCGGCGAGCACTCACATCTGCGTGCCTCAGTCCTAGCTTCCGACTGCGCCAGCAATGGCGTATTTTGGCGTACGCTTGAGTAGCACTGCTGATAGCGGACGGCTAGCAGCAACGGGGAAATTGAAAAATTGGCTTAATAACCCTACCCCGGAAAGGTTTGGGTACAATTGGCCAGGGCTGGGTGTATCAGTTAGGATAGAATGGGAAAAAGTCTGTATTTGTGGGCAGATTTGTGAGTATATAGCTACACCAACCACACCGTCCCGTGTGGCTTTAATCGCTTGCATGGCCGGATCATACAAGGATGCGCTGCTTGCACGATACAGCTTGTCCTGTTTATCAAAATTTCGTTGCATATGTTGAATTCACTTGGTTACACTTGTGGCCGTAGCCAAGCCGGTGTCGTCGGCGAGTTGTTCGAGCGGCCCGTCTTTGCGCCAACGGTATCGGTTGAAGAACCGTTTACTGCGGCCTCGGTGGCGGTTGTACATCCGGGACCTCCTCGCTGTCGGGCTTGTCACTTTCGATCGGAATCGGCTGGAATGGTTCCAGCGTAGCGATAGGGTACTTGCGGTTGCATCGAAGCACTGTGTTATCTTCGGGGCAGGAAGTGCTACCCCTTTCGCTCTCCAGTTCCATTCCTTTCCAAGAGCCATCACAACTTCCACTTTCTTAAGAACAGTCAGGTTCTTCTTACTGGGATAATGATGCTTGCTCTTGAAAACACGACATTTTGGCTGTCGGCTTAAGTTTAGAAGCTGGGTGCACAGCCTCCGGTCTTGCAAAGGTTCTCCCGGAGAACGACCACCCTCCAGCGGTATGGGACGGCCTCCAAGAAGACCGCGCCACAAGTCAATGGGTTTCCTGCGTGCTTTAATTTTTTTGACACCTTTCTAAGCAAGTCTGACTCCGCAAATCCAGGACTCCAGCTCAAGTACTTGAAGGCACACCTAGAGGCGAAAAGAGAAAATTGAGGCAAGAAAACTTAGGGCCCATGGACTGAATACTTCCACCGCAATATTGTATCTCGGGAGTATGCAACGCAATCTGTTAATCACGGTGCTTGCGGAGGTGTCACTTTGTCGTTAACGCCTGGAAAATTGGATAGAGCAAAAAAAAAAGCACACATAAGAGTGTTGGAAGACATCGACATCGAGTCTGTACAGTCGCGTGTGATTTGAAGGTAATCGCGCGAGCTTCGACCGATAAAGACGATAACGCCCCCGCGTGGCGTTTTTCGAAGCGACTGGGACCTAGTTCATGCATTCTCCTCTGTCTCGGTCGCTGTTCCGTCAAGCAGTGATCACTCCCGCGGCTAGTAAACCACCCTTTCCGCTTTGTGGTGATCTTGTGTGGTTGCAATCACGTGTGCATTTTTTTCTTGGTTATCGTTAGCAACGATAGCACCCATTGTTATAAATGTCCAGTATTTTCCGAGAATGCGTTTCTGCGCACCCTTTCGAGAATGCTGTAAAATACGACAAGTGGGAAGTCGTCGCTGGGTGCGCGATAAAAAAAGAGGAACGGGTTATTCGTTTTGCTGCTGGAGTGATGGCTGCTGGAATAAACAGCGACCGAGGGAGAGAAGAATGCGTAAACCAGGAACCAGGCAGACTAAAACAACCCGTGTGGGGGCGTTATCGTCGTGGTCGGTCGACGCTCGCGCGATTACCTTTAAATCGCACGCGACTGTACCAAGCCTTGTTCGGTATCGGTGTTAGAATATATGAGTCACTTTGTTGCTTGTACACATACTTTCGGCATACAGCGCATCCGTTCCACTTGATCTTGATATCGGTGCTGAGCCCAGGGCAGCTTCGCACTTGTTCATGCATAAATGGTCCGCCTGTATGCGTTGAAGCATTCCTGTTGTCATCGACTTAGGGACGAATACTTTGCTGCCCGTTTTCAAAATGCCTTCAATTGCCAACAGCTGTGCATCTAATAGCTTCAAACTGCCGCCAAGATCATCGTTTCCTCCCAAGCACGCTATCGCTTTCTGCAGATCAGGATAATTCGCAGTAGCATGAACCAGGCGTTAAAATGTTTTCGGGCTTACCATGTCCGAGACCGTGACGATCGCGTAGATTTCTACGTCCTCTGTTGATTCTGAAGTGTGGCCTGCCTTCCTGGCGGATGATCTAGACAACATGGGCCGTATTCTGCTGGGTGCGGGAAGGGCGCCGAAAAAATACCTGGCGGCCTTCCGGAGGGGTTGTTTTTCGGTGAGGTATCAGGATTGACTCAGAGTTGAAAAATCACCCGTCCTGCGCCCAGCGGCCATTTTTTGGCTTTTTTTGGTGACGTCACGTAGCTAACCGGCACCCCTGAAGGAGGGACCAGATCCGGCGGGGTTGAGAGCACACCGGGAAACACGACGGCGGAGCTTATGCCGCTGTTATGTCGATTTTAGCGTTGCCGACAGTTTCAGGCGCGTAAGCGATAGTTCGCCCCGAGTGACCGCTAGTTTAGGCGCTCATTCCAACGCAGCAAGACCAACGTGCGTATATTGTGCAACGAATTGGAAGCCCCTATTGGCCGTCGAGGTGCACCGAAGTGTCAAAAAACACGAAGGTGCTCCCTCTTCGCAAATGACAGTAGGCAAAGCGTTTTCTCCCACGATGAAACACTGTCGCACCCCGCCGCCAGTCGCAGCGTCGGCACTGTTGTGTCGGCACTGACGGAGCTCCGACACAAGAGGGATTTCGATACCCGGCGACGTAAGCACGGTTGTAAGTGCTATTTTTTTATGGCTACGTTTGTTACGGAAGCAAAAAATGATGTAGCCCCATTGTTTTGCATTGAAGGGAAAAGAAGCGCGATGTCTGAAAAGCAGTCACACAAATGCGTTTGTTTTGAGCGGTGTCGTGTGGTGGCAGTGATCTCCCATAAAAGCTCGCAGTTGTGGGATGAACAAATGGTGTGTATGTAACTTCGTAGATGCATATATAAACAAGCTTTTAACACTCCGGCTTATGTTCGCTTAAGTGAAATAATATCCAAAAGCTATGTCAGTAAATGTAGCTAAAAAGAAAACGTTCAGAGGTATCGCAATAGGGTGGCGTCTTGAAAGAATAAGCTCAAAAGATAAACAGGTGTATCGTGTTGGGCGTGTAACTGACTACATAAAGAACTGTGTAGTATATGCGTAGCATATATCGCCCTCGATCCCTCCTCCTCCCTGCCCCCCTCGTGTGCCAACGGCTTCGGCGCCTTGTCACTTCGGCTGACATGTTTTCCCCTGCTTAAAGGGACGGACAACCGATTTTTGTCACGTATATGTTCTCTAGCTCATATGAAAGCCAGCGTTTTATAAAGCCCAATAACCACAAGCAATTTCTAAACAAACTGGCGGAAATAATTTTAATTTGGCAGCAAACTTCCTGAAAACGGAAGGGTGGCGGTTCGTAGTGTCGAAACTTGGCACTGCAATATGTGTCCCTGTCACGTGACCTGCAAACCTAGCAGCTACTGTAACTGCCTAAATGTTTATTTACGTATTGGAAACCTTTTATCACATGTATTTGTACAAACCTAAATTGTATATGTATTTTTTAGCATTATTTTGAAACTTTTTTAGACACGCCGCCTGCCGCCGCTGGGTTGCTCTCAGTGTGGCTAACTGAGCCTCCATGCCCAGAATCAACGGCATCGTTCAGTAAACAGACCAAGTGAAGGAGCTTTGACGATTCTGCCTGGGGCAGAGGCGTTTGTTCTGCCAAAATATTTGATTTCAGTTTCCAAATACGCCAACGGGAGCTCTAAAAAAAAAAAAAAAAAAAAAAAAGTCGCGCCCGGGGAGAATTGAACTTCCCGCCTCCACAACGTGAAGCCAGATTCTACCTATCGTCTATCCCAACAGATGGCGCATTCGTGCAAAATAGACTTTTGTATTAAAAAAACACATAAAGGAACAGGAAAGCCTGCGATTCAAACTTTTTTAGCTGGGGACAAGTTTTTAACTATTGTTTTTTATTTCGCATACAGACAAAAGTATGTTGCCGAGCTACTCTATGTCATGGTTGTCAGCATTAGTTTTAGGAGGGACATATACGGCTCGTAGATCAAAAAATTCGATTTAGAAAGTTCTGGGGCGTTATCAGCAAAACCGTTTCTCGTCAAGGTGCTTTAAGTGATGCCCTTTCATTTGGCATAGAGAATATATACTCGACAAAAATCGGTTGTCTGTCCCTTTAACACATAGTGAAAGGGTGACAAGTTCAGCTTGTCGGCTCGTTTTAGGGGTTTATCGATTTCGAAATGCGGGGTGGGGGGGTTGTGTTTCGCAGCTGTACCCCATAGATGGGTGGGAGGGCCCTATCAAGAGATGTAAGTCCCCAATTTTCCTCTCAGGTCCCCTGCATGCTCTAATTCCCTTGCTACGCGAGACAACAAAGAATAAAGAAAAGGCACATACAACACGGCGGCGTCGTTCGTCGTTGCATGCAGTTGCGGAATGAATCAGTTCCAAGTAACCAAGCTCTTTGTATTCTTGCTCTTGTTTATTACCTGTTCCTTTCTTCAAGCTGTGTACTTGTTTAATGCTTTAGTCATTATTTGTGTTATGTATTTCTTTCAGTTGTGCGACGCCAATATGAAGGACCTGGCCTTGACTGCCGAATACTTTGTGTGACAGGCTGTTAACTGTTGCCCGCCTTCTTGTCGACGTGTAAAGCCTGGCGAGTTCTGGCGTTGATGGTGGCCACCTGTTCGAGTCGTGGCTCATGACACCAATGCTCGTCATCCAGGCCCTAGACATCTGAAGATAATTACAATGTCGCACATGCTTCCATGTGGTCTTTTGTGAAGTGCAACATTGCACTTCTCAAGAGCTGTTTTCCTTGCCTGCAGTAGCACCAGCTTTTCCTCACAGGCCTCTTCTGGCAGCCAACATAGTGTGTTGTGTGGTGCCAATATCTGGCTGTTGGAACGACTGACGACAACAGCTGCAGCAGCAGCAGCAAGTGGACGAGGGCAGTGATACAGACGACGCGGCTGAGGCGGTGTTTGCTCCCGACGCGTTGATTCTTGCTCCTGAAGGACAGGCAGGTGCAGAGCAGGGCAACCAACGCGTCTTCAGACAGCTAGGTGGCACTGAACATGTCATTTTAAGTGCGAATGCACTTTATAAGCGACCCCAAACCTTCCACCGCCGGCGGCGGCGGCGGCGGCGTCCGCAGTCCTCCTCTCTATATAAAAAAAAACAGCATCCGGCGCCAGGTTTCGATCCGAGGACTTTGCGGCCGCAGCGCGACGCTCTACCGACTAACGCTTTTTTTTTCTTTATTGCCTGTCTTCGGTATACACAATAAGAACAAAAAAAAAGGATTACAAAGCCCGAAAAGACATCAGCACGTCACTTGCTAGTGCGCGCTTGTTAAAAAGGCCGAAGCCATGCCACACTTTCCAACACATTTAACCAGTCAGGTGGAGATGGTTGGGCTTTATACACTTCTAAGATCTCCCGTACACTCTGGCAGAACAACTCTCTGCTCGGTTTCACATCTACATCATTATGACGAACTGCCATTCGAGCTTTCCATATACTATGCAGGGCCAGCAACATCAAAAGATCATACGGGACGCCACCGTAGTTTTCAACGGCCAAGAACCTGATTCCATGGCTATCCAACGGGAAATCCTTTTTTAGTGTTCTCTGCAAAACGTCCCACAAGAAAGACTTTACATAAGGCGGGACAGTCATTTTTTTTCACACGCTGACACACATCTTCTCCTGGCCCTGCACTGTATAGGGATCGGACTCCTTTGTACCGATCCCTATACAGTGCAGGGCCAGGACAAGATGTGTGTCAGCGTGTGAAAAAAATGACTGTCCCGCCTTATGTAAAGTCTTTTTTCTTTAAATTTTTCTTTAAATTACACGTGGGAGTATTACCTGTTAAAACTTGCATGATTGAAAAAGGTTTGTTTGTTCCCTGGGGGCCTGACTGCTTGGTTTGTAAAAAGCCAGAAACAGTAGAGCACGCATTCATAGACTGTTGGGACGGGGTGTTCTTGTGGGACTAAGCCACGGACGCGACGCTGATATCAGTGTTAGTAACGCGCCTTATATCTTTAACGCATTCAAACTACGTCGTCAGCGGCGTGCGTTGGCGACTCAGCGGCGTTATAGCGGCTTGATAACTGCGTGGTGTACACGTGATACTACAAACCCGATGGAAGAGATGGAAGAGAAGGCGGCGAGGCGGTGGGCTGCGGGGGCCGAGCGCAAGCGCCGCAAGCGGGCCGACAACCGTGCATTCGCACTTTCACATTCTCCCCCTCGGGGAAATGCGGGGGAATTTTTTTAACTTTCGTTTCTGATTGTGTGTGGTGTGCGGTGTTTGTTTTGTCCGTAGAAAGTTGTTTTGTTGTTGTTTCAAGCAGCATATAGGATGCCCTGACGCGGCATTGCTTGCTGTAGAGAAGCTTTTTGTCATTTTGTGTTTGACATGGTTGTGTGAGGATAACAGAGAAAATTGCTTTGCTTTCGACCACTATATACTATGTCCTGACGCGGTGTTGCTTGATCTGGGATAGCCAGTGACTACTCTTTTTATGGGTCGTCAGGCCTTGTTGTGATTATAGAGAGTGGTCAAGATTCTCTTCAGAAAATTCTGTTTATTACTTTGTAACCATTATTCTGCTGTGAAGCAAAGAATGATGATGCTTGTACCACACACAAAAAATAATGAGTATACCGCAGACGGATCTGCACATATTTAGTTCACCACTGTCAACTGATATTATGACCTAGCACAACCATTGCACGGTGACCTTGTTTGGCAATCTCTGACAGATCGTTTTACTTAAAAGAATATGCAAGTATGCATCTCCGCTGTTAATGCAAAACAATAGACATTCTTAAAATGTTGGAGGCTGTCTTGGCCAACTAATTTACTCTGACATTGTCATGATAACAAGCAAAATGGTCACAAAAGTGTCATTTACCCCACCATTGCCTGTATTCTAGCACTCAGTGCTGTGATGACTGCCTGCTTATGTTTGTGAATAGTGATGTTGCTATATTTTCCATCATGAAGGACACCTGCTTGTAAAAAATTATAATGATGTGCCAACATTGAATTTTTCTCCAATAAATCAGAGTGTGACAAGTTATGTTGAACTGTTTGTGATGCTACGCGGCCTTAATTAAAGTGTACAGAAAGCAACGCTATCTTCATTGCTAAAATAAAGAAGGCCACATTGATGTTTGTGATGCAAAGCCAAAACTGCTTTCTCCACTACAGCTTGTTAAAGTGTTCATAGTCGGCACCTATTCTTGTTGAGGCCCACAGTACTGCTTGTTCGTTCAGGGCCTTCCACGTCCAGCAGCTCTCCAGATCCAGTGCGTCTGAAAATGGCTGCATTAACAGCATAACGGCCAAGAAGTAACAAAGGGTGAAAAATTCGGTCTCTATTTTAGTTAACGAAGCGTATTTAATCCTCAATGATAGAGGCATTAAAGAGGGAAGTGGAATTACAAAATATGCTAACGTAAGAATACAGTGCAGGTGCTCAATTACAAGAATCACACCTCATTGCACAGTTCTACCGATTCTTGTAGAAACAAGTGATTTTCGTGGATGGAAACAATACCTGCGGGAAGACGATTTGATTCTCGGGATGTTTTGAGAAAAAAAACTGAGCAAAATACTTCAGGTTGGACTATTAAACACCAAATTTGTGGGCGGGGTCAGTTGTGATGTGATACATGCTGAGGCTGTTTGAGCAGTCCGTTACGAAGAGTAGCATGTTAATATAGCTCATGAAACAAAGCTAGGGGGGAAACGTATCCCCGGGAGGCTAAAGATTGGAGGTCAGTACTATTTGTCATTCACGTTGCACTTGCAGCCCTGCTTTCATTAAAAATTAAAACGGGCTTGCCATGATATAAGTACGCAATCTGAGCGTGCGCAAAACACGCACACGTACGTTTTGAAAAATGGTTTTATATCACTGCACAAGAGAGAGTGGCCCAACAATGACATGGCGTTAGAAAATCGATTAAAATATCATACTGACGTCACAGTCCTCATGTATACCTGCCGCTTTGGCAAAAGTTGTTTCTCCCACTCGGGAGTGGGCGCTGAAGTCTCGAGAAATGATGGCATGGTCCTCTACAAGCTGCACGAGAAAGTGCACAACCATTTACGTCGCTCTTCGTCCCAAGAGAACGTCATTGTGGGACGACATCTTTGTGCAGTAACTGTACTGAGTGTTGAAATATCCCTCCTTTAAAAACAGCTGCACCACGCGCAGTGCTCCCTGGCGCCCCATAAGGGAACAAAGTAAAAAAATAAATGCGTGTAAACATGTTCCACTAGCATTAACAGCGACGGCACTGCCCTTGGAAATACACAAACTGAAATGGTTTTGTTTCACTCTAGCAGCATTTCAAAGTAATGAGATTGTCCCCGAAGGCGTTTGACCCGCACTTCTGGGATGATGGCCGCTTCCTCTGGCTGGATTCTCCATGACGTTCTGCGCGGCATCTCCGAGGGCGGGGCTGTGACGATATTTCAAGTCATTTTGACGTCACAATCGTCCGAAGCGCATTGGATCAGCAGAATACGGCCCCATGTCTGCTAGCAACAACTCCTTCTTTGGGACTAACTGAAGCACGTATTTCAGCAAGTGCAAGAAGAAACGTCGGAGGCGTCATGGCATATCTCCAATTCCTTTCGACGGGGTGCTATAAACAGTGGGTGGTCGGTCTCGCTAGTGACCTTGCGATCGTAAATGAAATGGTAAAACGTTTCGTACCGAAACGTTATACTCATTGTTTCTTCCTGGATTTGAGAGTACTATTGTTCACTGTCCGTCATAACGCGCGACGCGTACACGACAGGTCACCAGCTATCGCCGTGACATTGCAGTAGTGCGGCTCCAAGCCCACCTCTTGAAGCAACCTGGACAATTTTCGTTTCTTTCGTCGCATCAAAAACTGCCATTAAAGGCGCACTGAGTAGCTCACGTATGCCTTTCCACTTCGCTCGGTGATTAATACTCCATCAGAAAACTTGTCTAGGCTGCGGAGTGGCTTGGTCTTTGTAGGTACATTGGGAATGTAGGTACAGTCAAGGGCAATTCAAATACGAATCGCGGAGCGCATGGCCGAACATACCGGTGCCTTCACCTGGCAGCGGCCTTGGAAAACCCACGGACATGCGCAGTTGAGATGTCGGGTGCGAGGCTGCGTGTCCCACTGCGATATGTCGCCCTCTCCTCGCTCACATGCTTGCCTTGTCGCCACGCCGCAAGAGCGCTGCAAGCACTGAAAGTACCAGCGCTGCTGCAGCTGAAGGTGTTGGTCGCGTTGAAAGCAATGCGGAGCGTATTTGCTTGAAGCTGCGGCCAGTGCTTGCGTGGGAAACGCGTGCACACTCTCGTGAGGCATGCTGTTGAGCTCATCATGCTGTCTCGAAGAAAACAATCGCAAAGATATCAAGCCAAAATAAATGCATTGCGCCTAAATTCTGATGGCGCTGCATTGTTTTGCGTTTGTGATGCAGTGGCTCGGGAATCGAACAATGAAGTGCCCGCGAAGAATGGGCCTTTGTTTAACGGAGTCATGGCTGAGTCATTTCGCGGAGTCGCGGAGTTCGTGCTAGTAGAAAAGAATAGATATACCACCAGAATTCATCTGCAATGATGTAAATTAACTGCAAGCATTGTTTGGTCTGGGAAAATTACTTGCAGAATTCTAATCTTAACAAAAATTAGGAAGAGAGGCAGGTCTAACCATTCTCTAGGCAAGTTCCCTTGCGCAACAATTTTGGCGGCCTGCTTTTCTCGTTTCCTTTTTTTTTGGCAAGCCCCTCATTACTTTTAGAAATCTGCGGAGCAGGCAACACTGAGCCTGGTTTGGGAGTCACCCAAATGCCTATCTATATTTGTACCAGTTACTGAACCCAGCATGCAAAGCTATGTCGGCAATGTGACGCCGGCACGCACGGCAAGCAGGCGCTCATGTGAGCCGAGCACACAGTGACAGCAGATACGAACTTGCGCCGCACCGCTAACAATTCTTTCAGCGTTCTTGCAGCATGGAAAGAAGGCATGGATGATAGCGAGCAGGGGGCAAGACATCGCAGTGGGACACGAAGCCTCGCTCCCGATTTCTCAACTGCGCATGTCCGAAAAATTTTCAAGGCCACTGCCAGGTGACGGTACCGGTATCTTCGGCCATGCGCTCCGCGGTTCGTATTTGAATTGTCTATGACTGTACACTCGGCGGCAAAATAAGCCCGGGCACGCGAACGCGTGGCAAAGTGCATTCCCGCGACATTTGACGTTGCACTTCTGGTGTCGAGAGACCGATGTGCGCGTGCGCGCCCATCCCCTGCATAGTAACCCTGTCTTTTTTTTCGCTCCAAGAGGCAAAGCTGATAGTATTTAGCGTTTGGCGCTACACGTAACTTTTAATGCTCAACACGTCTCGCTGGCACACGCTTCGGCGGCGAATAGTGAGGGTGAAGCCTGCTTCGCTCTATCAGCCTGGCTCTGATAAAGGTTGCATTGTAACGAGATTTCGATATCTTAGTTTTAAGGACGATATAATTTGTTTCGCTGTCGAAGCGCGAAACTTTTGGTCGGTGTCTGTGCCAATCAATTCAACGCATAGTGCAACCTATTACTATGTTTGTTCTTTTTTGTCAAACCCATGACCGCTCCGATCTCTGCTCGCATTTTTTTAGATGCGGACGCATCTCATTCACTCGCCTTGTCCCTGCATCGATCCGGCGTTGTCGGCGTCCACCCCTCCCTCATTCTCCTCGCCGCGCCAGCTGCGCTCTTCGCCGCTCACCCCCTCTCCTCTCCGATAGCGAACACTCTCTCGCGAGGGGCATTGGATTGCATTCGATTGGCTTGGCTTGGCTTGGATTGGATTGGATTTGGATTGGATTGGACTAAAGTGGATTGTGTTGAATTGTGTTGCGTCATAGCCGCGGCAGACGCACTGGCGCCGGCGCGTCCCCTCACCGTTATGCGCGCTATAAAACGCGGTGCCTGCGCCGCTCCGCTCCATCGTTCCAGCGCCGTTCCTCCGCTGTCCAACGCTGCAACGTGAACCCCCTATGCGTCGCATGTACACAGGCGTTCCCGCGAGAAGAGGTGGGAGTTTTTCATTAATACTTGTAATACTTGCTTTAGAACTTGTGCAAGGTGACTGCTCATAACATCGTACTCAAATAATCTATTTCATTTCTCGTCTCAATATTTTTTCATGTTTGCGTGCTTATTTTGAGTTACTAACCAACTGCATGTTTTAGGGAAATACAAAGACATGGTGGGATATTCGCGACACAATATCTTCACCGAGACAGGCAAGACCTGTTATGTGTTGGATCGGGTCAGAGCGAGCCACGCACACTTCACCCCCCAAGCGTGTGCGACGAGGCATGTTGACGAAGAAAAGGACCCCATGGCCAAACGCTGGATGGATGAGCTTGGCTACTTGAAGTGAAAGAATATACAGGGCGCGAGCGTGGTCGGACGCTCACGCGCACATGGATGTCTCGACACAAGAAGTGCAATGTGCGATGTCGCGGCGATGTATTTTGCCACGCGCTCGCATGCCCCGGCTTATTTTGCGGCCAGGTGTACTTTGCGAAGTAATTTGCTAACTTTGTGGGCAGCTTCGCGTTTATATAGCTACGCCAAACACACCGTCACGTGTGTCTTTAATCGCTTGCATTGATAGTCATGGCCGGATCGTACGAGCATGCGCAGCTTGCACGATACAGTATTCGAGTTTGTTGTTATGCCTGAAGGTGTTTATTGCAAAAAAGCCACCGCCGCTGTAGCAGAAAGCTTTGTTTCAACGTCCGTTAAAGCACAAAGCCTGAAAGAACGTGCTATCGGGCTTTTGCGCAGTAACAATCTAGAACGTTTGTCATCTTCCGTTAAAAACACAAGGGAATCAAATCAAATCGCTTACTTTCATTTTTGTTTTTACAAAAGGAGGGCACAACAGCAAAAAGCCACAGTTAGAAGCCGCTTGACGAGGTGACTGCCCGGTTTAAGACAGCAGCAGATATCATGACCGCATAAAAAATTATTGCATCACACATCTTGTGGACCAACTGAAAGAAAAAAAAAATTAGTGCCCTTCCACTCTGTGAAGAAGGATGACCTTCGAAGCTGGGCGCTGTGCACGAAATGCACGAAATAGAACACGCCTGTTTGTAATTTGCTATCGTGAAATTAGCACTTAGCCCAATGAAACTTTGAAGAGACTCGACATATATTTTAGTGGACAAATATGGCAGCCGTCTCGTTCCCTCCCGCGTCGTAGGCAGCTTACTGTCTGCGTAATCCACCAGCCCAATTCACTCGACCACTGAGGACAACAGAAAGCTCGCATTGGGGCGTTGGACGAACATGTTTAAACCCCCCGCCAGCACAAAGGACATGTCAGCAGTGAGGGCATGAAACCTATATCTGCGCGTGCAGGCCCTCCGCACCCCCTCCCTTCCCTTCATTCCCAATTCACGCCTGATAAACCGGTAACAAGATATGTGTGCGTGCTTTGAAGAGAAAGCTACCGCCAAAATTGGCGCTCTGAAAGCCCTTTAAGCTCAACAAGAAATATTGCCTAATGTCGACATTGCTGTTCCTCCATACACTCCCTGCCATTTCTCAAGAGGGCAACGCTCCAAGACCTTAGCCGCTGTTAAACTACACAGACATCTTGGCTCACTACCGCCACGAGCGCAGAAGATTCCCTGCACCTGACCACGAACTGACCCGCACTGAAGCCACCACTCTGCGCCAATTACAAACAAACTCATACCCGCATGGCACCATTCTATACGCAATCCACCCCACCCTCTATCCCGGAACCTGCAAATTTTGCACCCAGCCCAGCACACTGTACCTTATGGTATGGCAGTGCTCATAAACCCCAAGCCTCCCCCCGAACCCCAACCCCTCCTACGAGCACTGGGCGGCCCGGCTGACCAGCTCAGACCTCTCCGACCAGCGAGACCTGGTACGAACAGCAAAGCAGCCAGCGAGGACCTGGGTTTTCCGGACTAAAGAAGACCCCCCACAGGGCAGGTGCCCCTAACATCAGCACCTAAAGCTCGCCTTAAATAAAGTTTATTCCATCCATCCATCCATCCATTCATCCATCCATCCGGCAGTCATTCCCAGCTACGGCTTTCTGAAACTTGCGGTGGAAACGGCGGCGGCAGCGTCTTTGTGTTGTGTTCGCGCCTATTCGCGGTTCTCTTCCGGCAGACACTCCTTCGATTCCCGCTGTTCCTCCTCCGAGGGAACGACACGCGTATGTCCATAGTGGGTAAAAACCTGGTGATCGAGCTTTAGTCTAGTGGACAAGCATGTGGCTTTCCGTTTCCGTCCTGTGTCATAGACATCTCATTATCTGTGTAACACACCAACCCAAACCCGAATCCCTCGACCATTGAGGACAGCTGACAGGTCGCGCTGAGCTGCGAGACTTCCACGTTTATATTTCCCGCCACCACAACACGCATGTCATCGGTGGCACGCCCCCGTGCTGCCACCCCCAACCGGTTGCCGTATAAACCGGCAACCGGTGATGGGCGCGTGCTTCAGCATAAAATACAGGGGCAAAAATGTCGTGCGGTAGGCGTTTCACTCTGGAAAGAAATTATGGACCCACGTCGGCGTTCAAAGCGGGCAAGTTGCTCTGGTAACGCCTAATAAGGGCGCTACCACCGTTATCAGCCTTCGCAGGGAAAAAAGGAACACACACGCAACAGAAATAAAGGGAAGACATTAAAATCAAATCAAATCACAGTCATGGCCATGCTTGGCAAAAGCGGAAATGATAATAAGTATACAATTGCTACGATACTGACAAAAACGCTACCTACAATACCATTTTTTTTCAACAAATAGAATCACATTTCTTTTGAAGGAAAGCTGTATACATAAAACATCGGAAACATTGATAAATAGTCTATTTATGCAACTGTAAAATCTGAATAAAAAAAAAAGCACTGACAGAGAATGCTTTTTCACGAAACAAAGAGTGTGTTTTATTTTTCGGAGGAAGGCTGTATATAGCAATGAAAATGGTGTCGCATCTATTTAGCAACACCGGGTGGTTATACGTAATGACTGGAGCCTGTAATTGTTCTGGTGTGTCGGCGTATACCATAAAGACGGAAAATGCGTTCGGTACGCCACAGCATTTTTTCGTTAGGTTAGATATGTTACTAAAGAATGCGTTGCGGCTTTTAACAGCCACACGAAAGGAGTAGCAGTCTGAAATCGTAAAGACTCGGTACATTCACGATACGAAAATGGATGAAGAGCTCTTTTGTGTGGTAGTATTAGGAAACATTCGAAATAATTTTTAATGCCTTTTTCGGTAACGTCAATAACTTGGTCATATTAATTTATCTTGTGGTACCCCATACTAAATGGCAGTAGGAAAGGTGCGGCAATATAAGGGAATTATACAAAAAAAGTTTAAGGCGTCGCGGAAGTGTATATCGATTTTTACACCAACAGTTCTGCACAATTTCCTATGCACTTCATTTATATGTTGATCCCAGGTTAAGTTGCAAATAACGTGGACTCTCAACACCTTCATAGTCGCTACCAATTTATATTGTTTGTTCGATCATAAGTGTTGGTGGCGAGACACATTTTGTTTTTCGGCCTGAAAAAAATGCCCCTGGTTTTGCCTTCCAAAGGCTGCAGACGGGGCAGCATATCATAACTAATCAAATCAAATCAAGTCTTTTTATTTCCAGAATGAGTTCTGGACGGTTCCCTGACTAAAAGCTGTAAATCAGCTTGACGAAGGACAGGGAACCGTTCCATTACATAGCAGCCAGCGTAAATAGCGTAAACACACCAGTGTACAGTGCTTGATAGCAGGCCGGCCGAGACACACAGGAAAGAAAAAAAAGATAAGAATTTGTAATAAAAACAAAAATAAAAGAAAAATCACTGACTACACGTAGTTTAAACATGTGTTAAAATATGTACACATACAGATATACACATACATACATACAGATATATACCCATATGTATACATGCATATATATCCACACACATGGACACATATATAAGCGCGCCTGTAATAGCATAGTAATAATGCACAGCGTTATTCGCAATAGCAACACATCTTAACACAATGCTAGAGAAAATACACAACGAGGTGTGATCATATCACAGCATTATATTATGACATAAAACGCAGATGTGCAAAAGTTTTTTCTTTTTTTTGCAATGAAATGGATGTATACATACAAAAAAATGCGGTATTTATATTTTACAGAACAGCGCAGTAAGCTCACGTTTGCTGTATCCGTATGTGTGATTGTATCTGTTTAATAGGCTCGGTACATTATGAGCAAGGGACTGTAATTTAAAATTGTAATTCAAAAACGGCACAAACCATATGTCCCTGTTTCTGGTGTGTATAGAAACTTCACGACAATTCAGTGAAGCAAGTTGCTTTATGAATGTGGTGACACTAGGAGGTGAAAAATACATTGTATGTAAAAGTCTGTAGCGATAGGTGTGATCCAGGCGGATAACGTTAAAGGCGGAAAATACCTCCTTTGTGCTGCACATGCGGTCTAGATTGCCAATTGTACGGATAACGTTTTTTTGCTTTGCAAGAAGTCTGTTTATATTGGTTTTGGTTGTCGGTGCCCAAACTAGGCTGCAGTAATTTACATGGGACATGAGTAAGGCATAATATATTTGAAGCTGAATTGTTCAAGGCAGTAATGAGTGGGAGCGCGATAAAATTCCCGTGACTGAGGAGAGCTTTTTGCAAAGGTAATCGACATGGGCATTCCAATTCAAATTGTAAGAAAAGTATACTCCTAATATTTTAGGTTCTGGTAGTATTTCTATAATCTGCTGCTCAAAATTTATAGCGTCATGGTGTGGAACAGTTTTATTTCTAGAGCGGAATATAATGGCTTTCGTTTTACTTAGATTGTCTTTTAGTTTATTTCTATAGCACCAGGTAGATAACTGAGTAAGAACGTCATTACATTTAAGTACTTCAGCATTTACATCTTTTCCAGATACAAGGATAGTGCTATCATCAGCATATATGATAAATTTTGGAGCAGAGTCTACATTTACTATGTCGTTTATATATGCATTGAAAAGATGCGGGCCTATAATACTACCCTGCGGCAGGCCGAATGATATGGGCAAAGAAGGTGATTTAACACTATATATGTGGACAGATTGCGTGCTACCTTGCAAATATGACTGTAGTAATTCCGAAGGGTTTCCGCGGATGTCGTAACACTGGAGTTTTTCAATAACAATTTCATGATCGAGACAATCAAATGCTTTTGAATAATCAATAAAAATTCCAGCGGTAAACATATTTTGCTCGATGTTCTGGACAATGTGTTCTTTGAGCGCTAGTAATGCGGTTTCAGTGGATCGCCCGGCCATAAAACCAAATTGGGAAGTCGTTAGTATACTATTTTTATCGAAGAACATTGTTATTCTAGAAGATAATAATTTCTCGAGACCCTTTGAGAACACGGGGAACACATATATTTGTCTGTAATTGGATGGCAAGTTTCGGTCTCCGCCTTTAAAAATCAAAGAAACCCGCGCAATTTTCATTGCGTCAGGGAAGACACCAGATTCAATTGCCAAGTTTCCTGTACATCCTCAGTTGTCGTACCAGTTATGAACAATGTTGCATCATCTGCGTATTAGACAAGCGAAGTTTTTGAGCGATACAAGGCGTTTGGAAGATAGTTGACATATACGAGGCGTTTTTCTTTTTCGAAATGAGCCAGATTCACCTAATGCGACTTCGAGAAACAAGCAGAAGTTTGTTACCGTACCTTTATGCATCGCCGTCAAAATTATTATATCATATACTTTGCATTTCAGCGAGGGGAAGTTTATGGCCACAAGTAATTAAAAATTGTGCCGTTAATTTGAGGAAGATTGGGACGGTAAGTTTGAATTTGGCTCATTTTGAATTGAAACACTCAATTTGATGCTGCATTCATATCAAAACTTTATTTAAATTGACTTTCAAGCATTCTGCGATTGAGTTTTCCAGGAAAAGGCATTAAATATGCAACAGGGCTTCAAGAACCGTAGAACTATACATGGACAGCAGGTCAGTCCTCTTTCCATCATTAGTAGCTCTTTTCAAATTCTTCCCTAGGATATGATTTTCTTGGTCACGCCTGAACGCACTCACGAAATAAGCGAGCTTTTCATTGCTTTGGCATGAATTTCAAAAACGCTTCATCACAAGGCTGCTAATATCTTATTCTTCCCTTCATGAAGTGGTTCGTACTCTAAGAGAGGGGGAGAGAGAGGTTTTCCTGGGCTTGTAAGCGGCGGCTGTTAAGTGCTAAAGTGGTAAATACGGTAAGTAAGACAATAAATGAAATTTCGTTGGGCGGGTGAGACGAAATGAAATCATTGTTTCATATCTCTGTTCCAGTTAGTTCATTTCTTCCGTTCACTTCATCGTTGATTTCTGCGGACAGATCTTTCGCCGATCTCCTCACGGCATTCTGAATTCACAATAAGCCATCTCCGAAAAGCAAAAAGAAACTCCTGAAAACACCCACAAAACTGTCTCAACACTCAAGCCAAAAGCAAGCTGCCTTTGCGCAAATGAATTTCGCTCATTTTGATCCGTGAAACAGCACGATCTCCCCCATTTTTTAATCGAATTACAATCTGCGTACACCTGTTCAGAGCGTTATTTCACCTATTTTTTTGCCACGCCTCTTTCAGAGGGTAGTTGCCCCGTTTTTCGTGTCACTGCAGTTTTATCCTACTCAGTTACGGTGTCTCGTTCTGCCTCTTTTCGAAAAACACTTCGTATGCAGAAGAAAAGTGGTCCTAGAATGTCCCCATGGGGATCACCTCAGCCGCTGCGCTTAAATGTGGACGAAAATTCGCCAGGCAGACATATTGTTTTCGATATTTGAAGTAGGGGGACATAAGTGTCTAAGAAACCCCCCGTACGCCATACGAGTGCAGTTTATTAAGAAATGTTTGTCGAGTTAAGCAACCAGAAGCCTTTGAAAAACGTATGTATACACCTAATGTCACTTTATTTTGTGAAACATTTTACAGTTAAAGTTTTTCTGTTTTGGTAAAGCCGTTTCTGTGGAGCAGTGTTTGCGAAAGCCATGTTTAAAACAATGTATCGCTATATTTCTGCAAAGAAAGCAGGGTACCCTTGCGTGTATAAGATTTTATCGCTACGAGTAAGATAGACATCGCACGATGCTCCTTAGGTAAATTTTCATCCCCACCTTTAAATATAACGAGCACCTTAGTCATCTGCAGTTTTTTTAGGAAACAAGCGTGTTGATAATATCGGTTTAAACACATGGGTTATACAAGTTGCAACAATGACCGCAACGTACTTCGCCCGTTTTATTTTTATGTCGTCTACGTCACGCGCGGTGCTGTTTTTTATGTTCAAAATTGTACATATAACTTCCTGATAAGTTGTAGGACATAAAATATTGAATTTGGGTTTGGTTCTAAAGTGATGACTGTTGTTAGGCGTGAGATTTCGAGAACTGACGAACAAAGTGATCATCCGAAAATTAGCTAAGCGGTTTCCTCTCATAATTTCCCTATTCTGAAAAATGGTGTCAGTCGGCATTTTTCGTTTGTACACACGGGCAATTTTTCGCTGTCTGCGTCCGTCAGAACGCGGCTGCCGCGGCCGGGAATCGAACCCGCATCCTCGTGCTCAGCAGCGCAACGCCGCAGCCACTGAGCCACGGTGAGCATTCGCGTACCGTCGAGCAAATGCTCATTTGCTCAAAAAATTCATTCGAAAAATGCTTGCAATCGAAAATGCGTAGAAAGCAATCAAGCACCCAGCTGGTGGTCTGTACACACCCACATACAATTGCGAACCATGCATGACAGGGACCCGTCTCGTAATCATCTGCGACGCATGAAAACTAATCCTCAAGGTAGAAGTTTAGATCCCTTCCAACAAGAACTGATACACCCCACCGCGCTTAATACGTCGTGTTAGAAAAAAATCAGAGCAGGCCACTGGCGTATACATTTGTGATAACTGGTCGTACCGCAAAAAACAATGTTGCACTATTTTGCACAATACTGCAAAAAACAATGTTGTACTATTTTGTTGGTGATTAACGTAGAAGAAGCTAAGCTCGTGCATTGGTAGGCTCAACTTCGTGCCCTGCGCTATGTTACTTCATGGGATTTTATGATTCCCTATTTAGAAACAAGTGTTAATTTAAATTTGCGATAACAACAGAGCCTTGTCAATTTAGTTGCGGTGTTTAAAGGTGAGCTTAGCTACACTTGGGATATGACTCATTTGGTTAAACGTAATCGACAGCATCCTAGCAAACCCCGCACGGGGCACCTTGAGCAATCTTGGTGACGGTACTGGCGATACCGCGGACCCCGAGCCCCCAAACATACGCTGGATCCAACCGTGGCAATGTGTTTATAGGTGGAGGGTTAGAAACCACGAACGGTGGCCGTCGGAGCCCAGGTCAAGCTCCGGCGGATGGGCTCCCTGTCTGTTCACCAGGCAGGGAGCTCCGGGACCTCCTCAGCTATCAGGGTAAGGTTGTGGAAGAAAGTACCCCCGTCCCCTGCTTTCCAATGTATCATATGGCATTTTCACACCCCCCCTCCAAACGTGATCGGTCCCTGAAAAGGGGCTGCACCGAAGTATCTTTTCCTCCTTTGCCTTCGATCTCCATTCCAAAGCCCGATAATTTCTCGCGCTTCCTGGTAATGGAATCCCTGGATAAATCAAACCCCATCACTTCCCAGTCTGTCTTTATCATCTCCAAGTTCCTTGAAAGCCTTGTAGGCAAATCGTACAAAGCTAAAAAGCTCACAACGGGAGAAGTCCTAATTGAAGTTCACAACAAGCAACAATCTTGTAACCTCTTGAAGCAAACGCGCATGGTCGATGTCGACATCAAGATCACGCCCCATCGCAGTCTTAATAGCTGCCAGGGCGTGATCTCTGATAGAGATCTAATAAATGAGACTGAAGCAGATCTGCTGGAAGGGCTTAGCGATCAGGGCGTAACAGCTGTGCGGCGAATCACGATACGTCGAAATGACCAAATAATACCTACTAAACACATAATCTTGACATTTGACCGCTCAACACTTCCCGAATCGGTCAGCGCAGGTTTCCTGAGATGTCCGGTCCGACCCTACGTGCCGAACCCACGCCGCTGCTACAAGTGTCAGCGGTTTGGACATGGCACTAATGCTTGTCGTGGTCGACTAACATGCGCCAAGTGTGCACAACATGATCACGCATCTGACAACTGCCCATCACAAACCCTCATCTGTGCTAACTGCAACGGACCCCACGGGGCCTACTCTAGAACATGTGAGAAATTCAAACAGGAGAAGGAGATCATCAAGGTAAAAGTGACTGAGAATCTTACCTTCCCAGAGGCGCGAAAGAGGTTCGCCTCTTTCCCCCTGGGGAGGTATGCCGACGCAGCTCGCCGGGGGGCGGAGCGGCGTCTGGTTTCGGCGGGGACCCAGTACCGCGAGTCGGACTTGGTCCCGCCCCCGCCCCCCCCCCCCCCCTGGGTTGCCTCTGGCAGCCCAGCCCGCCTCCACGCCGCTCGCTGAGCCAGCAGCGGTTGTGGTGGCAACCTCTTCCGTCGGGACCGGTGCCGCTCCCGTCCGTGCGTCCCCATCGTCCAGTGCGTTGGAGGGTGCCATGGACACCACGGGCCCCGGACCGGCTCCCACCACCACCGCACCGCCCGTGCCACTTCTGGTGCCCCCGACACCAGCGGCGGTGGCGGGTCAAACGAAGGGCCCCCGAAGGGGGGCCAAGTCCGGGGGGCCCGGTTCGACGGGCACACCCAGGACATCGGACGACGAGATGGACGTCGTGCCGTTCTTGCCTGCAACGCAGCGCAAGGAGCGGCCTCCGTCGTCCAAGCCTACAGATAGGCCGCCCAAAAAGCCCAATCCAAGAGTCACAGCCCCAAAAGACGACACATAAACATACACACTCCAGTAGCTCTCACACTAAATAATGGGAAGAGAAAATATTGTTCAATGGAACTGCAGAGGCCTTATGAATAATCTTGACGACGTGTATGAGATTCTGCATACCAATCAGCCAAGTGTAATGTGTGTTCAGGAAACACATTTGAATTCTAAACACACAAATTTCTTGAATAGTTACCTGGTATACAGGAAAGACAGGGATGGCTGCACACACTCTTCTGGCGGTGTGGCCATAATCGTCCGGAAATCATTAGCTTGCCACCCTGTCACTTTAAACACTATCATTGAGGCTGTAGCAATACGCTTAATAATATTTAATAGGTTGATAACGGTATGCTCCATATACATTCCTCCTGATGTTACACTTTTGAGTTCTGACTTCGAGGCGCTGGTTGACCAGCTGCCCGAACCATACATTCTAACAGGCGACCTTAATGCTCACAATTCTCTTTGGGGCTCTTCTCGTACGGATGCCCGAGGTCGCCTGATAGAAAAATTCCTTACATCTTCTGGAGCATGCCTTTTCAACAATAAACAGCCTACATACCATAACATAGGTCACAACACATACTCATGTCTTGACTTGGCTATTGGCTCCGCAGTTCTCTTTCCTCTTCTCGAGTGGGGTGTGGGCACGGACCCATATGGCAGTGACCATTTCCCCACTTCATTAACGTATATAGGTAAAGGCCCGAGCAGTCCATCTTCCCATAATAGGTTCAATGAAGCACGAGCTAACTGGAACACATTTACAGAGACATCCAAACTACACCACACATCCATAGGACACCTACACGTTGAGGAAGCTACCCAACTCCTCAGGGCGCACATCCTCGACGCCGCCGAAAAGTCCATTCCCCACGCCTCTGTTGCCCCGCGCAACCAGCGGAGGCCGTGGTGGAATGAGGACTGTAGGCGGGCGCTAGAGGCCCAGAACAAGGCGTGGGGTATCCTTCGCCGGTACCCCACGTCGAGTAACCTCCTCTTGTTCAAACGGGCCAAGGCGTTAGGAAAACGTGTGCGCCGTGAGGCAAAACGAGAGAGTTGGCGTACATTCATAACATCAATTAACTCCTACACAGACACACGGAAAGTATGGACACGAATACGCAAACTCAAGGGACATCAAACACACAGCCTGCCTCTGGTCAGTACAACAGGGGACACACTCGAAGACCAGGCTGACACACTCGCACAACACTTCCAACACGTTTCTAGTTCAGCACACTACACAAACACCTTCATGAAACACAAACTCGTGGCCGAAAAGAAACCTTTACATGACAATGACAGGTCAGCCACCTCTTATAACTCCGAGTTCACGCTTCATGAGCTGAGGGGTGCTCTGAGCACGTGTAAACCCTCAGCTCCAGGCCCAGACAACATTACATATAAAATGATACAGAACTTACACACAGACACTCTTGTAACACTTCTTCACCTTTTCGACAAGATATGGCTTTCGGGGCACATTCCAAAGTCTTGGAGGGATGCCATAGTTGTAGCATTCTTGAAAGAAGGGAAGGACCCTTCTTTTCCAGCTAGCTATCGACCCATTGCCCTGACCAGCTGCCTGTGCAAGCTTCTCGAGAAGATGATAAACCGGAGGCTCGTGTACTTTTTGGAGTATAACGGCCTTCTCGAGAGCTGCCAGGCAGGCTTCAGGGCGGGGCGATCCACGAATGATCAACTTGTGGCACTAGAGTCATATATTAAGGATGCCTTCATTCATAAACAGTTCTGTCTAACTGTGTTTTTCGACCTAGAAAAGGCCTATGACACCGCTTGGCGTTATGGGATCCTTACTGACCTGAAGTCATTCGGTGTTTCTGGTAATATGTTTAACACCCTTGCTAGCTATTTGTCTGAGAGAACCTTTCGCGTCAGAGTTGGTTCTGCACTGTCAAAGGTACACGTGCAAGAAAATGGCGTGCCGCAAGGCGGAGTTCTAAGCTGCACTCTCTTCATAGTAAAAATGAACTCCCTTGGGAAGGCACTGCCGCCTACAATTTCTTACTCCATGTATGTAGATGACGTGCAGATATCTTTTAAATCATGTAATATGTCCATCTGCGAACGTCAAGTCCAGCTCGGCGTCAAGAAGCTTGCCGGCTGGGCAGACAAGAATGGGTTTAAATTGAATCCTGCAAAATGCTCCTGCGTTGTGTTCTCCAGGAAGCGCGGGGTCCATCCGGACCCAGACATTACTCTTAATGGCATGTCGCTTCCTGTGAACAAGGAGCACAAGTTCTTAGGTGTGGTGTTTGATCACAAACTCACATTCATTCCCCACATCAAGGAACTTAAAAATAAATGTCTCAAAACAATGAATATACTTAAGGTTCTCTCCCACCAATCCTATGGTTCCGACAAAGAACTCTTGCTTCGCTTGTATACTGCTTTGGTTGGGTCTCGTTTGGACTATGGCAGTGTGGTGTATGGGTCGGCGACTAAGACAGCCTTGCGAATTCTTGACCCAGTTCTACACCTGGGCCTTCGTCTTTCGTCGGGTGCTTTTCGCACTAGCCCTGCTGAGAGTCTTTATGTTGAGTGTAATAAGTGGAGCCTTGAGAACCAACGAACATACATGGACTTGCTTTATGCTTTTAAAATTTCATCGCTGAATAATCATCCTTTTTATCCTGTCTTTAGCGACACATCCACATCTCTGCTCTTTGTAAATCGCCCATCCGTTCCTCTGCCCTTTTCACTTAGAGTGAAAGAGCGAGCCTCGGATCTCAGTGCTTTGTTTTTGGATGTGTACAGGTCATCCTTTTCAAACAGTTTACCGCCTTGGCAAGTTCGTCCTGTGTCGTGCGACCTTTCTTTTGTGAAACTTGACAAAAATCGGGTACCGCAGGCTGCAATACTGCAGCACTTTCTGTCTCTGCAGTTTAAATACCCACTTGCAGAATTTTACAGTGACGCGTCTAAAACCTCCACTATGGTCTCCTGCGCTGCTCATGGTCCGAATTTCTGTGCAGCCAGAACCATGAGCGTCCACACGACAATTTTTTCAGCAGAGGCGTATGGGATTTTGCTGATTGTACGGCACATACTTGAAAATCAAATTCCAAAGTCTATCATCTACACAGATTCCTTGAGTGTTGTTCGCGCACTGTCATCGCATACACCCCCCAAAAACCACATAGTTAATCTTGTATTTAACACTATCATGTCTGTGTATGCAAAGAAGCATCAGCTGCTCCTCTGCTGGGTTCCAGGACACGCTGGGATCGCTGGGAATGAGTTGGCAGACGAGAGGGCTGCTGCTGCTGCACTCAGGAACACTGTAGACATAACAACCGTACCCTACACAGACCTCAAGCCACACATAAGACAACACCTGCGGAGAACATGGCAAACACACTGGGACGAACAGACAGACAACAAACTACACGTAATAAAGCCACACTTGGGACGGTACATAGCTGACTCACGCAACAGACACACGGAAGTCGCCTTGGGTAGGCTGCGGATAGGGCACACCCATGCGACGCACTCGTATCTGCTGACGGGATCTTCTAGACCCCAGTGCAGCAGGTGCGGAGATGCCCTATCCGTGGTGCACATACTAATCACATGCAAGGCACTTCACACAACACGACGCAAACACTTCCCACAGCTATACAGACTACACGTCCCACCACACCCAGCGTTTTTCCTCTCTGATGATCCCATGTTTTCTATCAAGTGCGTTTTTAAATATTTAGAAGAAGTTCAATTTTTAGACCTCATTTCATACCACGCGTGATCATTCCCTGGCCCTATACACCAGCCATGCTCATTGTCGTTTTGTGATTTTACTTTTGTTTTTGCTGACTGTTCGTAGTTTTTAAGGTTTCACCCCTCATATATGACTATTGTTTTGGCGCTCTTTGCCCTAGTTGGCCTTGCGCCATAAACATCCAACCACCATCAGCATCCTAGCAAACACGGATTTCGTCAGGTTTTTCTTGCTAAACGCAGCTTTTTGACTTCACTCACGATTTGGCTCTAGAAAGAATTCATGAATGTCACGTTACCGTAGAAGAAAAAATACAAGAAAAAATTCATCAATGTCATGTTACCATCGCTTTTATCAAACGACCCCAAAAGATTTTGGAACACTGTGAACGAGACGGACCACTCAAGTTTCTCTTTTTGATACTCAATCTAGCCTAATCGCTGAAAATGCTTGCACTGAAGCGCTGAACGATGTATTTATGAAGGCCTTTTCCAGCGTTTCTAACCGATCATTCCCCAAGTACGGCAGTGATGCAAGATTTCCAATGGATCCTATTAGTTTTGACTTTGATGGCATAGTAGGTATTATTGATGATCTAAAAGTATCCTCTTCGAATGGTGCGGAAAATATTAATGCTAAAATTGTTAAAAACACGAAGGCCCATTCGGCTATTATATTAACTAAAATATTTGACCAATCATTGGAACACGGAAATCTGCCTGACGACTGGAAGATCGGTAGGGTGGTTCCACTCCATAAATCCGGTGACCGTCATTCCCGCCCCATTTTAATTAACCAGCATCTGCTGTAAGATCATGGAACATGTCATATTTTCACACCTAGAAAACTTTCTTGAATCATTCTGTTTTTTCACTCCAGTTCAACATGGGTTTCGAAAAGGCTTGTCTTGTGAAACTCAACTCGTAACATTTACAAATGACATTCATTGTGTGCTTGATCGGGCTTCTGAAGTTGATTGTATAGTTTTAGATTTTTGCAAGGCATTCGACACAGTGTCTCACCAATTGCTTTTGTACAAATTACGTTGTCTTAATATTGACCTTAATGTATTAATGTGGATTGAGTGTTTTTTGACTAATCGTTTCCAATATGTGCATGGTAACGGCCATAACTCTTCAACAGCTCGTGTTACCTCCGGTGTTCCCCAAGGCTCTGTGCTTGGCCCGTTGCTCTTTCTTATTTTTATCAATGATCTGCCTACAAACCTAGCATCTCCAATAAAACTTTTTATGGATGAGTGTGTACTATACATTGAAATAAAAGGCCCTAACGATGTTCTGTTGCTGCAGAAAGACCTTAACGCCGTGTCTAACTGGTGACCCTAAATTTGAGTAAATGTAACGTAATGCGCTTTCCTCGCCGTGAATCCTCTTATTGTTATTCCTATAGTATTAACAATTACTTTTTACAATCGGTAACGTCGTATAAATACCTTAGTGTCATTGTCACATCAAACTTGTCATGGAATATGCACGTCACTACTATCACGGCCAGTGCTAACCGCATGCTTGGGTATATCAACAGAAAGTTTTCCAAAACTTCTGCATCCATTAAACTTCTTTTGTATACGTCACTAATCCGTACCAAACTCGAATACGCTGCTTCAGTTTGGGACCCTTTTTCTAAATCGCTCATCGACACCCTTGAAGGAATGCAAAACCGGTCAGCCCGTTTTATTCTTTCGAACTACGACCGGTTTTTAGCGTAACGCTCATGAAAAACTCCTTATCACTTCCGCCCCTTTCATTGCGCAGAAAGATTTCACGCGTGTGCCTTTTCTTTAAAATATATGAGCTTAATACTTCACTTAAAAACGCATTATTCACGCCACCAAGTTATATCGCATCCCGCATAGATCATTTGCGAAAAGTTGGCGTGCCTCAATGTCGTACTGCTTCCTACTTCAATTCATTCATCCCTAAAACATCAGCGGAGTGGAACCAACTGTCGTCTTCCTTGATGCTTGCAACCAAGGTTGAACAGTTTAAGAAACAACTGACTGACTTCTACATGCCGCGCTAAGTTTCAAATTTTTTGCCTTCTGTTTTGGTCGAAATATTGTGTATTTGGTTAGGTTTGTTTAATGAAGTCAATTTTTGTTTGTACCAAAGTTCTACGTCTTACACGTGCGAATCAATATGCCTTGAACGTTTTTTTTGTTCCAACATTCTTTTGCAATTCATCACAAATGTTACCGTGCTTTTTGTATTTTTATTGATGTATTCGTTTTGTACCACTCCCCTCAATAATGCCCAATGGGCCATGACGGTATCTGAAATAAATAAATAAATAAATAAATAAATAAATAAATAAATAAATAAATAAATAAATAAATAAATAAATAAATAAATAAATAAATAAATAAATAAATTACTTGCAGTGGTTGACTGTATCTTCTTGAACTGCAAAAAAGCATTTGACGGTGTTTCATATCACCTTCTTGTTAGCACATTGCGGGCTATATACTGAATGAATCGGTTATTGCATGGATAGCCCAGTATCTCTCTCTAAGACAGCAGTCAGTCGCTCTCAATGGTTGTTTGTCCGAATATGTACCCGTGACCTCAGGAATTCCCCAAGGCTCTGTCGCGGGCTCTCTTTTGTTTCTCTTATATATAAATGTTATTACTATTGGTCCGAAACCTTTGTTCAAAATGTGCATGAATGACTGCGTAGTTTACAGGACTATAGCAAATGAACGTGATTCCGATTACCTGCAGCATGATTCAAATTTATTAACATCCTGGTGTGCTGATTCACAAAAGTCGTTGAGTGTTAAAAAGTGTGTTTGCGTCACCGTTAGAAAAAAACCTTCATTCCAATTACGTATACCGTAAATTACGGTGCTTTAAGAACGGTCGGGGAATATAAATAACTAGTAGTTTATTTAACGAGTGGTTAGAGATTAAATATGCACGTTCACAACATAAAAGTTACGGCTGCACGTGTTTTTGGCTTTCCGAGATAACATTTCAGCGAACCCCCACTTAACTTAAAAGAACAACCGTATTTCACTCATGTGGGCTTAATGTTGGAGTACGCATGTTTTTCTGGGATCCCTACACCAAAGAGCTGGTTGATAGGCTCGAAAACATACAGAATAGGGCAGTGCAATTGGTATTAGGTAATTGGCACTGTCAAGGTAGCATGAGGGATAATAAAAGTATACTTCAATGGTAAGAGGTCAAAGATCACGGACGAAACCTCAGGCTGAAATTTATTCGTAATATCTATCAATGGAAAACTGGAATAGAAGTGGAGAAGTATATCCAAACGCAATTCTACATATCCCAAAGTGTGACCGCTAGCTTAAAGCAAAAATATTAGCTTTCATCTAAAGGTGACGCCTTGCGCGATTCATTTTATATTAGACCAATACGAGAGTGTATTATCTTCCACTTATGATTGTATCCATTGTTTATAATGTTGATTTTCCCCACGCTTTGTAAAATTATATTGTTATTTGGTGTCACATATGATGCTTAGTGTTATGTATTTCCCTCCTGTAATGCATGCAAAGGCGAAGCCGGTATGAAATAACTAAATAACTGAATAAATAAATTTGTGGAGCCGCAAGTTCGCCTCTGAGGGGTTGAGAACCTTACGCATTGAAACTCGACCAATGAACTATTTATTGTTTTATTCGTTGCAGTATGCAAGGTTTTCTGGTTTTCTGTATGAATACTACCATTTCTATGTTATTGGTTTCAAACAAATCATGAAACTTTAGTCTTACGCCTTTGCTTGCGTGAACACAGAGGGATACAACTGCAGCCACCTGAAGCAGGGCTTCATTCGCAACGCGTCTAGAATTTTCTTAACGTAGTAGGAAGTTAGAGGAAAATTAAGTTTTTTGGACTATTAAGCGGTGTGCACATAACTCATGAAAACAACATGAAAAATAAATTGAAAGTGAAAGTACTTGTTCGATCTCACCTAGGATCAGCCCTGTGAAAGATCATCAGAAAAGTTATCGCGTAGAAAATATTTTCCAAGAAAATGCGAAAAAAGGGGACATACTTTTTGTGGGAAACAAATTATATTGAATGCTCCAGAGTGTTTTGTGAAGTACCAAAACGCTTCGTAAAGGCATTCACGCTGGTTTTATATACAACAAAGAAGGTCAAGGAACTGTTGCAAAAATAGTTGATTTAGTCAGAGCATGGAAGTGTTCAGGAATAATGTCCTAAACGAAATGGTTTCACTTTCATCTTTGTGAAATTCAACCCACAAAGTATGCGCCTTCCGCCCCCCTACTTCCCCGTTTATTACAGGTAAGCCGCCCCACAGAAGATATCAGGGCCTGGGCAATACATCTATTCCAGCTCTGGAAAGAAATGAATATTTTCCGTATGCGACAGTAAAAGAGGCACAGCAATTAAAGGAACGACGATTTGTTAGCGCTGCTTATCAAATGAATTTTCCTGTCAACTGACGCTGATGATTAAGCCAGGCTGCGCTGAAAGCTGGATGGTTGGTGGTGGCGCGGGGCCTCACTTTGATGTGGGTAGAGTGCACCCAGAATGGTTGGTTTGTGCTACTGCACAGCGCGACTGAGTCATCTGCTTGCGCTGCATGCAGTGGTCGTCCACCGGCCTCAGTACGGTTAATGCACTTAGCTGAATTCCAATGCCCGTAGCATGGCCAAACTTCCGGCAGCTTTAGTCCGGCTGGAGTACGACGACCGCATCTCGGCTGTCCCCCGGTGGCCGTACTTCAGCCGCACACGGGTGGCTTTGGAATGGCCGGAGCCCTACGGCTGGACTCTGGCCGTATGAACGTACGCCGGTCGACTGGCCGACGGACACTGGCCGTTCGACAGACATGGGATTACGGCCGTATGCGGCCAAAAGGCCCACATTTGGACACGGGCCGAACACGGCTGCCGGAAAAAGGCTGCACAAAAAATCACCGGCTTGAGTTAGGCCGAACAGTTGTGTGCTGCCTGGTCTCTTGTCAGCTGCCTCCGCACGCTTATCTGGAATTTCACCGTGCGCTGCTGGAGTGCCCTGACCGCTGGTATCCAGGTCAGAAGGCAGCCAATGAGGCGCCCCAGGTATTTGACCCTGAGGCACCACGGGAGCTGATGGCCGCTCATGGTGATGGGGGGTGTTGTCCTGCGTGCCGGTACCCACGTGGGTGGTACATCATGGCCTTTGCCTTGGCCTCGGACAGCTGCAGGCCACGGCTTCTCAGGAAATCTGCGACCGCCCCAGCACCTCCTGGAGCCAGAGGCACGCCCCGCACGCGGCACCTTGAGCAATCTTGGTGACGGTATTGGCGACACGGCGGACCCCGAGCCCCCATACATAAGTTGTAACCTACGGTGGCGATGTGTTTAAAGGTGGAGGGTTAGAAACCACAAACGCTGGCCGTCGGAGCACAGGTCAAGCTCCGGCGGGTGGGCTCCCTGTCTGTTTACCAGGCAGGCAGCTGCAGGACCTCACTCGGTATCAGGATAAACCGAGCAAAGAAACTACCCCCGTCTCCTGCTTTTTCCTATGCCATATAGATAAATCAAAACCCGCCTCAAAACGTGATCGGTCCCTGAAATGGGGCCGTACCGAAGTCTCCTTCCCATCCCTACCAACCGTCAACATTGCAAACCCTGACAACTATCTTCGTTATTTGGTCCTTGAATCAGTAGATAAATCTAAACCCGCCTCCTCCCAGTCTGTATTCCTCGTCTCCAAGTTCCTTGAAGGAATCATTTGCAAATCTTTCGAGGCAAAGAAACTACGAACACGAGAAGCGATGGTTGAAGCCAAGGCGCAGCAGCAAGCCAGAAATATCCTGACCCAAACCCGCATGGCAGATCTCGACATCAGTGTCACATCCCACCGCAGCCTCAACAGCTCGCAAGGTGGGATATCTGAGCCAGATCTGCTAAGTGAAACAGAGGCCGACCTTCTGGAAGGCTTGAAGGATCAGGGCGTTACAGCTGTCAGGAGAATCACCAGCCGTCGTGACAATGCAGAAATACCAACAAAGCACATAATCTTTACATTCAACAGATCAAAACATCTTGAGCACATCAATACTGGTTTCGTTAGATGAGGTGTACGTGTGTACATTCGTAACCCGCGCCGCTGCTTCAAGTGCCAGCTGTTCTCGCACGCTACAACATTTTTCCGTGGCAAAACGGCCTGCGCAAAATGTGCTACACATGACCACCCCACCGAAAACTGTGAGTCCACCACCTTCACCTGTGCAAGCTGTCAGGAGCCGCACGTGGCATGGTCCCTCAGCTGTGAAACGTTCCAACAAGAAAAGAGGATAATAATATGAAAGTCACCGAGGACATCTTTTTCCCAGAGGCACAAAAGAGGTTCGCCTTTTATCTTTGGGGAGGTACACTGACGCAGCTCACCGGGGGGGCGGAGCGGCGTCTGGTTTCGGCGGGGACCCAGTACCGCGACGTGAAAACTTGGGCGAGTTGGTGATGCATGTTGAACAACAGTGCAAACGACGAGACAAAGGGCGATAGCAAGAGGACACACGAAGCGCTCCGTGCGTCCTCTTGCTATCGTCCTTTGTCTCGTCGTTTGCGCTGTGGTTCAACCAGTACCGCGGGTCGAGTCGGACTTGGTCCCGCCCCGTCACCCCACTGGGTTGCCTCAGGCAGCCGAACCCGCCTCCGCACCGCTCGCTGAGCCAGCGGCAGCTGTGGTGGCAACCACGTCGGTTGGAGATACCGCTGCATCTACGGTTTCCTCTCCACCGGCCCAAAGCATACGCGAGGGCACGGAGGAGATGGAGACTGGGGCAGCCGCAGTGACCCTGTCCTCCACCTCACTGCCTGTGCCATCTGTGGTGCTCCCCACGCCCTCGGCACTGGCAGCGCAGGCAAAGGACACCCGAAAGGGTACCATGTCTAGGGGCCCAGTCCGCTGGGCACCCTCTTGCCTTCAGATGACGACATGGGCGTCGAACCGTTCCTGCTTGCATTACTCGGAAGGAACGAGCTGCGGCGTCCCTGTCAGTAGATGAAGGTGAAAACACCCCTTCCAAGAGTGCAAGCCGAGAACGTCGACACATAAACACGCACAAGTTCCAGTCGCTCTAAACTTGAATCATGGGACGAGAAAATATTATGCAATGAATCAGCAGAGGCCATCTTAAAAATCTTCGTGATGTCTATGAGCTATTGCATATTATATTGCATTGCTATTGCATGCAGTAACATCCAAACTACCCTACACATCCATAACACACCGACACGTAGATGAAGCCCCCCAACTCCTAACGGCGCACATCCTCGACAACGCCGAAAAGTCCATTCCCCACGCCTCTGGTGCCCCGCGCAACCAGAGGAGGCCGTGGTGGAATGAGGACTGTAGGCAGGCACGAGAGGCCAAGAACAAGGCGTGGGATATCCTTCGATGGTACCCCACATCGGATAATCTGCTTTCGTTCAAGCGGGCAAAGGTGTTTGGAAATCCTGTGCGATGTGGGGCAAAACGAGAGAGTTGGCGCACCTTCTCGACATCCATTACCTCATACACCGACACACACAAAGTCTGAACACGTATACGGAAACTCAAAGGACATCAGACGCACAGCCTGCCCCTCGTTAGTACAACAGGGGACACACTAAAAGACCAGGGTAACACACTAGCACACACTTCCAACACGTGTCCAGTTCAGCACACTACGCGAGCACTTTCCTGAAGTATAAAGGCTCTAGTTTAAAAGAAGTCCCTACACGACAACAACAAATCATAGACTTTCTTACAACTAGCTGTTTTCACTAAATGAGCCGAGGGCTGCTCTCAGCACGTGTAAACCCTCAGCTCCAGGCTCAGGCAACATTACATACACAATGTTACAACACCTACATACAGAAACACTTGAAGCACTCCTATACCTCTAATACAAAATTGACTTCCGGGGCACATTCCACAGTCTTGGAGGGAGGCCATAGTAGTGGCTTTCCCGAAGGAGGGGAAGGACCCAACCTCTCCTACCAGTTATCGGCGCATTGTCCTTACAAGCTACCTGTGCAAGCTACCCGAGAAGATGATGAACCGGAGGAGTGCAGTTTCTTGAGTACAACGGTCTTCTCGAGGGCTGCCAGGCAGGCCTCAGGGCGGGGCGATCTACAAATGACCAACTAGTTGCGCTAGAATCTTACATTGAAGATGCCTACCTATATAAGCAATATTGCATGATGGTGTTCTTTGATATTGAAAAGGCATATGATGCTTAATGGCGCTATGGCATCCTTATAGACCACAAATCCTTTGGTATATCAGGTACCGTGCTGAACACCCGTTAACTGACTTTACGAACATTTCGTGTCAGAGTTGGTTCGCCACTTTCAAACGTTCACGTGCAGGAGAATGGCGTGCCTCAAGGTGGCGTTTTAAGCTGCACCTTGTTTATAGTCAAAATGAATTCTGTTCGGAAGTATTGTCACCAACAATCTCTTGTTCGATGTATGTGGAGAACTTAAAAAATATCATTTAAATCGTGTGATATGTCCATATGTGAACGACAGGTCCAGCTTTGGGTAAACAAGCTTGCTCGCTGGGCAGATCAAAATGGTTTTAGGGTTTATCCGGGAAAAAGTACCTGCGTCGTCTTCTGAAAGAGGCAGGGTATCCAGCCCGACCCTAAAATTAAATTGAATGGTGACTTGATTCCTGTAAAAAGGAACACAAATTTTTAGGCGTCGTATTAGACGAGAAACTCACATTCATCCCTCACAGCAAACAACAAACAACTAAAACATAAATGCCTCAAAGCAATAAACCTTCTTAAGGTCCTTTCAAACCACTCCTACGGTGCGGACAAGCAACTCCTCTTACGTGTTTTCACAAGCTTGGTGGGGTCCCGCTGGGACTAATGGAGTGTGGTTTATGGGTCGGCATCAAAAATAGCGCTGAAAATGCTAGACCCACTGCTTCACTTGCGGCTTCGCCTCGCGTCGGGCGGTTACCGTACTAGCAGCGTACAAAGCCTATACATCGAATGCGATAAATGGTCCCTAGATCACCAGCGAACATACATGGGTCTTCTTTACGCTTTTAAAATTTCGTCAGTAACCCGCCATCCTTTGCAACCTTTTATTTGTGATGCACTCATGTCTAAACTTCTAAATCGTCCATATTATTTTGCTCCGTTCTCACATGGAGACAGGAAGCCTCAGAATTATCTGGCACCTTTTCAGGCACCTACAAATCAACCCTTTCCAACTTTTTACCACCCTGGCAGCTTCGCCCCATGTCGTGCGACTTGTCTTTTGTAGCAGTTGATAAAAAACGAGTACCCACAACTGCAATTCATCAGCACTTCTTGTTCCTTCAAGAGAAGCACAAGTGTGCAGAATGTTTTAGTGACGCGTCAAAAACAGCGCTTACCTTGTCGTGTGCGGCGCGGACCTGATTTTAGGGTATCTAACAACCTACACTCGAAAAGCAGCATTTTTACGGCTGAAGACTGACATTTTTCTGGTTTTAAAGCACATAGTTCATCATAAAATACCCGCCGCGGTGGCTCAGTGGCTAAGGCGTTGCGCTGCTAAGCACGAGGTCGCGGGTTCGATTCCCGACCGCGGCGGCCGCTTTTCTGATGGAGACGAAAAGCAAAAACGCCCGTGTGTACGAGATTTCGGCGCACGAAAAGATCCCCAGGTGGTCAAAATTAATCCGGAGCCCTCCACTACAGCGCGCCTCATCGCCTGCGTTGCGTCGGCGCGTTAAACCCCACAATCAATCAATCAATCAATCAATAAAATTCCAAAGTTCATCATCTTCAGATTCCTTGAGCGTAGTACGTGCATTGCCACCTAAGCAGTTTTGTAAAAATCATGTTATTCATTTATTTTACAAAACCACTATGTCAGCATATGCGCTTAGACTTGACGTGACCATAAGTTGGGTGCCCGGTCACTCAGGGATCGCCGGAAACGACACAGCAGATCAAATGGCCGCGGCTGCTGCACTTACAACTACAGTTGACATAGCAATACCGTACACTGACTTTAAGTCACACTTCAGACAACACCTCCGCAATACATGGCAAGCACACTGAAATGAACAGACAGACAACAAACTACACATTGTAAAGACACTCTTGGGAGCATACACCACTGACACACACAAGACACAATGAAGTTACCCTGGCTCGATTACGGATAGGCCACAAGCATCCAACGCACTCCTACCTGCTCACGGGATCTCCAAGACCCCTGTGTAGGAGGTGTGGAGACGGCCTATCCGTGATCCATGTGCTGCTTCAATGCAAAGCAGTCCACACAACACGACACAAAAAACTTCGCCGACCGCTACAGACAACACATTCCACTACACCCAGCATTGTTTTTAGCGGATGATCCCATGATTCCTCTACAACGCACTTTTAAGTTTGTTAGTGACATCAAGTTTTTACACCGCATTTCCTATCATTCGCAGTTTTTTTTAACCCGATTTCATGCCACGTACGATCACAACCTGCCCTTTTACACCAGCCATCCTCATTGTCTTTAATGATTTTACTTTTGTTTTAGTTGGACGATTTTAGAATTTATGTTCACATCCTTCATACCTAACCACCGTTGTGGCGCTCTTTGCCTTAGTTGGCCTTACGCCATCAACATGCAACCATCATCATCAACCTGGAGGCACGGCTTCACCTTGGAGAGCTGTCTTGTTGGCCCGTGTGAACACATGGCGACGTCGTCCGCGTAGACCGCCATTCACACTGGAGACCGGAGCCGAGCGGGAATGCAGTCTGGCAGGGTAGCGAGCACCAAGTTGAACAGGAACGGGCTCAGCACGCTCCCCTGGGGCACCCCAGAGCGGACATCTCGTGGGCTACTGGTCATCCGGCCAACCTTTACCCGCAGTTTCCGGCCAGTCAGAAACGCCAGGACATAGCTTCTGAGGTGCCCCATGACGCCCACACCGTCCAAGGATTCCAGGATGGTGGTGTGGAGGACAGAGTCGAATGCCGAGCTGATGTCAAGGAAGACGAGGTAGGCGAACTTCTTTTAGTGTCGCGTCTGCTCTAGCATAGAGCTGCCGTCCCCCAGTGAGTCAGCAGTGCAGCAGTGCCGCCTGAAGCCCCTGCTTCTCTGGGAAGACTCTACGATGGCCAGCTATCCACTGAAGGCGGGCCGGGACGGTGCTTTCCATGAGTCTAAGTAAGGCTTGGGTTTGGGCTAGTTGGCTATCCATCGTTTTAACAAACAGCCCAAGGAGCGGACGACAGAATGAAAAAAAAACACAGTACATCGGCTGACTAGCCACGGGGCGTAGTTTCTTGCGATCTGAAATATAGAAGAAAACACAGGCGACGTCACACTTTTGCGTTCAATCAAAAAATTCATGAGCTTGCCGGCCGCGACGTGAGAGACACTGGCCGGTAGTATGGTGGCTCCATGGGTGGCTTACCCACCTTTAGGAGGGGTGCTACTAGCCCCACCAGCCAGGGTGCCGGAAGGACACCCGCCCTGTAGACTCGATTGAAGACGCGCAGGAGTGGCCTCCACTGGGTGACGTCCAGGTTTCGCAGCATCTGGCACGTCACCCCGTCAATGCCGTGGGCGCTACAACGCTTGGGGCAGCGGTACAGGGCGGCCTGGAGTTGTCGGGGCGTGATGTCCGCTGTGAAAAGGGCCACTATCCGTTCATGTGGGGGTGCCGTCATTACATTGGGGAGGGCTGCAGCGGCTACTGCAGGCATGCCCCGGGCAAATTAATCGTCGAGAAGCTCCGCCAGGGCTCCCTCAAAGATGCACAGGCATACGGTGGCCGTTAGCAGCGGTCTTCGGCTGGTGGCGGTGGGTTGCCACCACAATCAGGCTGTGCACCAGATCCACCAACAGGACGGGTACCAGCTGATCCGGGTCGGGAGCAGCTGGGGCTACTGGCGGCTGCTGCACCCTGGTCTGCGCCGCTGTGGGAGGCTAGACAGGTGGCGTCCTGGTTGGCTGCCCCTGAGCGCCAGGTTGCGGCTGCTGTTGGCGCCCCTTGGTGGCAGCACGCCGCGTCTGGAGGGTGGATGGATGCTGCTGGCTGCTGCGCCGCCTTGCCACCTTCCCGTAGCTCAAGTGCAGTCCCGTCCGGACCGATGCCTTGGCCTCAGCTCGGGCAGCGGCTATGGGGCCCATGCCGTGATGGCAGCCACCTTTCGTTCGAGCTGCCAACGAGGGGAGCGGGGATCCGTCACCGAGTGTGGGCCATTACAGGAGAATTACTAGACTTTTCTTGTTAGTGGGTTGCATTGTCAAAACACGTGGGAAATTTGTCATTTCGTTTGAAGGATATATTCCGGTAGGGCCCTTCACAAGGCCCGATCATTTGGTGGAAGGGGGAGGGGAGAGGATGAAATTGATATAGGAAATGTAAAGAAGCAATGTAGATGTACTGCAAAGTTCACAAGTTTAGCGTGGTACCCAGCAAGGCCCTGTATCTCTCTGCCTGCAGGTGCAGAAACAGGGAGCCCATCGGCGGAGCCTAATCAAGGCTTCGACGGCCAGCTTTTCCGGTTTCTCTCCCTCCACCTTTCAAATGCTTGTCATGGCAGGTTACAACCTGATTGTGGGGCTCGAAATACACGGTGTCTTTCCTCTCCGTCACCAAGATTACTCGATATGTCCTGTGTAGGGAATAGTTTCCAGGTGTGAATACAGCGAGGACAGCCGAGAGATGAAGGACGCTAAAGGAAGAGACGCAAACGTGATGAAGCACTAACGAAGTACTTGGAAAAACAATTAAAGCCAGATCCACCCCGTGTGAATTCTGCGGAAACGGGGAAGCTGTGGTCCTCTATTGTCGGCTCGAACGTGAACGGTCGCTTGACAGGCCGCTACACGTCAGCACCCCTCCTTGCACCCCTCTAGAAGGAGGGAAAGAACTTAATTGCACCTCCGAAAGCAATGGGCCCACTATTGGTCGGTCTCAGAAACAGCCTGTGGCCTTGCACGTGGCGTCCGCAATCGCCTCGGTGGCGAACCGTTAATCCGGTTGTCCTATTCCCCGGGGAGCGTGTAAGCAGAGAAAGCAGTCTGACTGCTCGCTTTGCCGCACCATGGCGCGCCTAGCCCAGTGTCACTCGTTTAACAAGCAACAATGCCGTGGGTAACGAAATACAAATATCTCGGAATGTGGATAAACGAGGTCAGTCCTATCTAAAAACTCATAAGGAGCAATTAAGAATGAAAGGCAAAAGAAACGCCTCTATCATGAAGCACAGAGCGCTATTGGGATATAACAAATATGAAGTAGTGAGAGGAACCTGTAAGGGTGTAATGGGACCGACACTAGCCTTTTCAAACGCAGTACTGTGTGTTAAATCAGAGATTCAATCAGGGCTAGCAGTTAATCAGAGGGCGGTGGGTCGATTGGTATTAGGAGCACGCAGTAAAACAAGTGAGTCAGATGGGGCGTCCTTTGAAGTGAGAAAAGCACCAAGCAATATAAGTTTTGAAGAACGGCTTATATTGATGACTGGAGATGGGCGGCCAGTGTGTTAGGGTAACTTTACATGAAAAACGTGGACACACAGTGGAGAAAAAGAACCAGAAGGTTCAGGACAAACTATTTGAAACCGGGAAGGGCAGGGTAAACGACCAAGGCAATAACAATTAAGTAAAAAACCCAGAGACAACGACCTGCAAACAGGACGGACGCCAAGAAATCCTTCTATATATATACAGGACCGGAAAGCGAGAGATCACAAGGGAAAAGTTCTCGGATAATACCAAAGGGAGTGTATGGCTTTTTTAAGCCCGGGCGGGTTACTCGGTGAAAAAACCCTCATTCACAAGGCGGTACAGGAAGAACTTTGCGGAGGTTGCGGCATGGAGCCAAAAACCATGCGACATATTGCAACGTAGTGCATAGGTACCCGTCCCGTACCCAGCGAGGTAGACATCCACCTTCCAGAAGCCTTTTGCTTGTGGTCTCTCTACCTCACAATATGCATAACCCTAGCATTGCACAAGGCATGCACTCATGCACACTGCGAGGAACCACCGCGGGTTCGAGCTATTTGAGCACGCTCACGATACTGAAACGCCGTCGCGCCAACTTAACACCGCCTCTGTTGGGCAGGTGGAGAAGGGGGTCACAAAGGAATATGCCCAGGGTACGGAGGGAAGACGTTTATTTTATACTAACGTTCTAGTTATACTAATACTAACGTTCTAGTCCCAATTACATAGGTTACAGTACAGGTACGTACTTGCCGTTAGGTGAAAGGGGCGATGGGGCGCCACGCGCAAGTGTGCGCGCGTCCTCGGCGCGGAGCCAGAGCCTGGCCACTAATCCCATGGGTGGACCTACACACGGCAACGACGGCTGATGAACAACTGATATCACAGGTCGTATCAGCCAGGTGAGCATCGCATGAGTCTTAGGCTAACGTCGCGGCCTGGCGCCATGTCCAGGAGTTAACTAAATTAACTACTGCGCTTTGTGCCGCGCCGAATGTGGAGACGCGCCGCCGAGCCGGTCTCGGAGGCCACGCCTCACAGGAAATGGTTCCCAGACCCAGTGATACCGAACCCAGTGATCTCGCCGCCGGGAGGCGGGAGGCTGTTCCTACTCCTGCGTGACGTACGCCTTACAGCAGACTAATAAAAATGCTAGAGTTGCAACAGCTCCACTGGTAATACCCCGATGGGAAGGTTCAGTGCTTTCGCCCCAAGGCAAGAAAGTTGGATTTGAGCGCCCTCTGGTCTTTTTTGTTCATAATCTGCAGTTCTTTTTTTGCACAGCTAGTTATTCGACATCTGTGTTTCAAATACACGCTGTTAAAGTTGTAGCACGTACTAAATACATCCCGTAGAATAAGCGGGAGCCTTGAATGTACATGAAGAAGAAATAATGCATCATTGAAATTACACTGCGGCAATTTTGCTGATATTAGGTGTTGTGTCGATGTCAGGATGTTAAGAATTTTGCATAAAGCAATATCAATGTCAAAGACGCTTGGCAATGCGCCTCGATTTGCTTTATACGTATTACATGCTACCGGCCCCATAGTTTCCGGTATTTTTTTATATCGCAATATATTATGTGGGAATGTGGGCATACACCTACAAGGCTATGAATGGAACTGCAATAGGCCACACCGCTAACGATGATCCTGCAAGCCGTTTTTGCGGCAACTGCTCATGAATTTATGTGGTTCGGCTCACGCAACTGCACTGCAGCAGACCTTCAACATGCAGATCAAAGCAGTGCGCCAAAGAGTCGAATGGGGCTCTTTCAAGGTGGAAATCAAGTTTTTTGGCCTAGACTTAAAAGTAAAAACAACTGTCGCACGCCGTTCTCAGACGCCTGAAAAGTAGGCACTCTGCTTAAAAAATTACCATATCTGCATGTACAGCAGCCGCATCTGGAACCGCCTAGCCAAAAGAGTTTCTGGTCGGTCGCTCGCCCATGAACAGCGACTGGGCTGAGTATCCGGCTCAAAATTTACATACTTGTATTGGTTTCGACTTTGCAAGACATCTAAGATGTGAAAGAAATTATTCTGCTGGCTCTGCATCAATTGCTGCTGGCGGTCCGTTTGTACGGAACGACGTAAATATTACTTTCACTGCAGTGACTGGCGATTATTTCCCAGTGCAGGGTGCCTTGCTTGTAGCGCTCCGTCTTTATGGGTGTAGCACGCCCCCCCATGTCGCATTTCCCCCATCGCAGCTTTCCCGCCCGGCTTCCCCCTTGTCTCAAAATCCCACTGTCCATAATCCCTGTCTTTCTTACCACGTGTTTCGCCTCCCCCGGCCGCGAAAGCCCTCTCCCCGAGCTGGGGAGGGGAGGGACCCTTTTAGGGGTAAGGAGCAGGGTGCCCCGCCTGGAATTACGTGAGCTCGGTCCGCCTGGGGAGAGGGGGGGGGGGGTGGCAAAGACGGCCGTGCCTCCCTGCTGCAAGTAAATAAAAAAGAACTGCAGCGGAGGAATAAAGTGTATGTCCTTTGTGGCGAAATTTAAATGCTTCGGTCCGGCCGGGTCGTCAGTATTAAGCCCGGTAAAGAGAAGGGATAGTTAGGTTTTCTATAATAGCATGGAGGCCACGGCGGCCACTTTTCTGATGGAGGCGAAACCAAAATGCCCGTGTGTACGAAATTTCACCGCACGTTAAAGATCCCCAGGTGGTCGAAATTAACCCGGAGCCGTCCACTACGCCACGCCTTATCGCCCGCGTTTCGTCGGCGCGTTAAACCCTAGAATAAATCGGTAATAGCATGGAACTTACCCGTTCACGACGCGGCCTAAATACGGGCTGATTGCTAAAGCGTAAGGGGATCCCCCTCCCCCCCCCCCCCCCCCCGTCCCAGTTATAGCAGTTACGTCCCCGCGCACGCATTGTACGCTGTACGCCCCACCGCAGCCATTGCCCCTTTGTTCGTCTTGGTGGCAACAAAAGCTGACCCAACCTTCGTTTCGCTGGGTAGAGGGAGACGGTCGAGGGGACTCGAGAGGCGGCAATTGCTAAGATGTGCATATGAGAGGAGGGATTTTGAACACGAAGGGAAATAGCCAGTTTATTTTGAAAGTGTGATTTTGAGACAGGCAAAACGCGTTCGGGTTGCTTCGTGTTCCTCCCAGACTTAGTCTATGGAGTATTTTGTAGTGCATGAAGCCGCCTGCATCCCATCACTTTTTTTTTGCATACTCAGTTTCTGTGCATTTATACTTACATGTAAACTTGAGCATGCATATTTCCATTCCTTTGATGCGCTGTTGCAAAATGGCGCAATAAAAAAAAAACTGTTGCCACCGTAAGCGCAAATCCCTCGAACTTTGGGTTTATAAAAATGCATGCTGCGTATTTTTACCAATGTTTGACGGGAAATCATTTATGCATAGTCTTCTTTCACTGCGTTGCCGAAGTCTCTATGGGCATTATCTAGGCTCTCTTGTAGGCAAAATAGTGTCGGGAACAAATATTACCCAGACATTCGAAGTTTCCGCAGCTTTCAAGGTATTCATGAAGGCCTCGTTAAGACTCCCTACGTCCATGTAGGCGCTCGTTTGGATAGCCAAACGTTCCTCTTACAAACAAGAGAGGAAATGAAAGAGAAACAATTACAGACGCCACTGGAACACCACGGTTTGCGATATGCGCTGGTGCGGAAGCAGCCATTCATATAACACGTCTTCGGCAGGCATGACTCCACACGACAAAGCAACACCAAGTTACCTGGTTGTGGAGTTTTTCAAAATTCCTAATTCTTGATAATAACCATCAGCTGCAAATCAACCCATGGTTCTAGCTAACATGCAGGTTCTATTGCGACTTAGAATTGTATTACAGTACGCTAATCCAAAGCTGTCGAGAGGAAAAGGTGGTAATTGAGCACCCGGCTAGCGATAAAAGCTTTTGTACTGAATTATAACGGTCAAGTGCTAAGGGTTAGATAGCAAAGCGAAATTTTTTATACATGAACGGGGGAAGCATAATCAGTGAACTTTCAATTCTACTCCTGAACAACACGCGGCTTCGGCAGCCCCTTCCTCTCTTTTTTAAACAGTGATTTTTCTGTATGCCTTTCTTTTGTATTTCTGAATTGGCTTCCTCAATACTGAAATGTACAACCAAACTTTGTTTCGATATTTCGGAAGCCTTTCTTCTCTCCGCCGTTGTGTATTTGGACTGACAAATTAAAAACAACGGTCTGATTCCATCAACAGCGTGAATTTTGAAACAGCTTGCATTTCTAGATAAATGAGTTTGTCCGCAATAAACCGATCATTATGTTGAATTCGCTGCTCTAAGCCACGTCCAACTGGAACTGGTACGATGTCCTAAATGAAAAGGGGACTTCAGCAGACTATATGGTCGTTTCAGTACTGCTGTACTGACGCCGTAAGCGAAGTTGAACAACTCGCAACGTTTCCGTCTTTGGAGCTGTCAGTTTAAATGTCCTGAGGTGAAAGACCTCGAGCTCCGAAACCTACGGCAGTTTAAGAGTTTAGAGACGTCTTCACTAATCAACGTCTTTTCCCTTATCTGTGTTGTTGAGCACGGTTGCACCCGCGTTTAAACCACTCCCTCCAACTACTCATGTGCGAAAGGTTTCCAGAGCCACTTGATTGTTTGCCCCTCTTTAGGGCGTTAGAGTGGATACTGCAGGCCACCGTTACGTTTTCATCTGTCGAGCTTCGGAAGCTTGGAGCGTTGGCCTGTTCCGTGAAGCCGGGAGTGTAGGACTGCAGAGGAATGTTTCGGTTAGGGTTTCTTTTCGGTAAAAAAAAATGCGCAGTCTCATTTTCGCTGCCGTATTGACGGCAGCGCATAATTTAGAGCGGCTTGGTGCGATCACGAACACCGTAGCGCCTGCGGAAAATGATTATTGATGAGAGGAGGCAGCGATGTTGACCCCTTTCGGTGCAGGTTAGTCGCATGTTGTTCGACTCCGTCGAGAGGGCTACCTGCGCCATGGGTACAAGGGCCAGCCGCTGAAAAGTTGTGAGCTATGTCGAATTGGGGAAGTCTGCGGCGAACCGCCTAGGTTAGGGATGTCGTGAACGAACAGTCCGCGTCTACTACTTAGTCGGAATGTATTTTCTGGGCTGCGATTTCTTTTTCTCTGTTTCGCCCACTTTTATTTTTTAGGCTCTCTTTTTAGCCGGTGGTGGGGGTGTTTAAAAGTACACCGAACCGATAGGAGAAGTGCTCGCGTATTTGTGAAGATAATGTATCCCGAATGCGGATTTACGCGTGTGCAGAAGTCGACACAAAGGGAGCTTCTGCAAATAGAGCAAAAGGCGAGATGCCGCGAGGGTTTGTCATCGGAGGTTCGCGCCGTCGTGGACGGGGCAACGCACAGCGAAGTGGCTGGCGAAATTTATTTTAATATTTAGTTATTTATTTTATTTTTTGACACGTAAATATTCCCTATATGCCGTTACTGTAACTAAACCCAATAAAAACCTATTTCAGCAGTCTTCAGTGCCCAGACGACGGGCATTATCGCAGATACCGGAACAGCTTTTACTAGCGATGTCAGATAGGCGACATATTCAACCTCGACTTTACTGGCTGCTTGAACGTTAGTCGGAGTGAAGTCCTTATTTTGGGTGTTCAAAGAGCTCCTTTCTTTAGTCGGGGCTGCACACGGAAGAGACTTCTGCTTCATGGAAGCCACTAATTTTGCTTTGCACTGTGTTCACTGGTGCCTTCAAGATGTGCATCGAAAGTAGCGCCTGGTTAGGGGGAACTTATGGGTCTTTCTGGCACAAGGGAAGGCTCACAGAACTGTGGGCCGTGTTTCCTCCACTCGCAAAAAAAACGTTCCTCTCCGGTTGCTCGTTAACTACCGTGTCACTCGTTGGTACGTCTGTTTACTTTTCCTCCGCTGAGTTGGACTAGCGGTCATTAGTGTCGCGTGCGTCTTCAACGCTTTTTTGTGCAGTCTCTCCGGACCAAGAGAAATTTTAGTATGTGTGTTAAACTATTGCCTACTCTCGACTCCGAACAAGCGGCTGACTTATGCGGCGACTGGTTGGTAGGTGTTCCGGAATTCCTGGCTTGGCTTATTTCTTTGCGGAAGCCCGTACTCATTTTACTCATTTCTTGGGGAAGCTCCTAAGCAATTACTTCGCTCAACTTTTCCGACAACAATGGCGCACTAATTTCCAATGTCTGGGTCTCGGAGTGTGGGCTTAATTAGGATTCAACAAGCGGCGTAGCACACAGACGTGTACCGAGAAAGATACATTGGGAAGAGCTTTGTATTTGGAAACTTGCACTTGCTGTACCTTTTTTGTCACCAGTTCTTTATTCGATATGAAGCGTCCGTTCTTTATTCCCCGATCTAAAATCTGGGACGGAAGCTGAATATTGAAGATGTGGCATTGAGCCTCTTCAGGTGCTGACACTTGTCTGAACTGCAGCTACTTCTACTCAAAGAAGGTCAATGACTTTGTTACCTCGGTTGTCGTACTTCATTCCATCCATGTATTTTTCCTCGGAGACGTCCTCTGCCAGCCACTCTTGACTATTCAGGGTCTTTTTTTAAGGTCTGCGTTGCTGAGCACAATAGTTGTTGTTAATTAGCATAGGGCTGGCAAGGCCACAATTGTGCACTGCCGTGGCTGCATTTTTGATTATAACCGTTCTCCATTGTCGTCATGAGCGTAACTCCACTTTGAGTTGCTCCATCGTTTTTGTCCCTACATTCTCTCTGCCTTTGTTATTGTCTCAACTCCCAACCATGCTCCCTGGATTCAGGCCGGATACGTCGACATGGCAAAACATCATTATATAAAAACACTAATATTAGCGCATTTTTGTTTTCAGTTCCTAGTCCAGAAAGCCGCACCCACAATACGTACTTCCAGGGATACGGGGCCGGGTCCCCTTTGCCTGATTCCGACGTTCCTAGGCGCATCAGGATACATCCTAGAGGTACCGTTGTAACCTGTTCTTCGTCACTGGTTCTTGGACGGCTCTTAAAATTTGTTTGCCGTGTTTATCATTGCCCTTCTACAGTTTGTGGTATTTTGTGACAGCTTTCGTGTTCCGGGGAAATATAGCAAATGTAAATAATTGGATTGGTCTTTACTCCAAAAAAAAAAAAAAAACCCGACCCAGCGATTCCTAACAGGTAGCAATTTCACGTTGTTACTATCCACTGCAGATATCGTGCATGATTGCAGTGATATCTGTGCACGTTTTGTAGGTTGCTATAGAGGGAAAAAACTAGAAAACGGTAATTCATTTTTAACATATATTTTAGCACAGCAGGAGCAGATTTTTTTATTGAAGAGAACAAAAACAGACCGTAGACACTGCAACAACGGCCCAACGGCCCAATTACGGCCCCGCGAAGCAGAGAGGTGATTGACTAAATATTTATTTAGGCAGTGCGAAGAATTCCAAAAGGAAACATGTTTGGCTAATCTCCTATTCTTTCGTCACTTGTGCGCCAGAACATGCACTTACGTCCCTGCGGTGACTGGTGATAGTGACGGAAGTAGATGTGATGGCTTATCCAGGAGTGTTGTTATCGATGACATCAACTTGTTGTGACCTAGTTTGCGGGTATAACGTGACACGTGTGTTTCGGTTGTGAATCAACGAATTATCCCAATGAACAAGTTTGAACCAATCACCTTCCAGCGTCCTTGGCTTGAATTCAGGAGGCCTCTGCATCGGTGTTGCTCTGGAGGGCTTGGTTGCGAATCGGGTCATGATGGCTAAGGACAGGCTCGCAGGGCTTGAAAGGGTATATCCTTTAAATCATGAAACGGTAGTGGGTTCATTTCGAGGGTTGTTGTATCCCTAAATCTTTGTATAATACAATATGTCCCTTTGTGTCGGGATGTCGTTCGTGGTAAGGATGTAACGCCCTTCGATAAATAATTTGCTGGCCTCAACCTAACACCTAAGATATTGTAACGTTTATGCGTTGGTTCTTAAGCAATCCCGTGATTTGCACTGGTCCGGGAGGTGTGGTTAAGTACACGGCTACGTCAGCTGCAGACACTCTGACGCCAGATCCTGCTTGCGTAATGGGGCGTGGCTGACATTGAGAACATTCGATTCATGTTAGCTCAAAACCTCGCGGCAAAGGTGGGTTTGCTGCATTGATCATTCTAAATTGGTAAGGCGCGGAAAAATGGGTATCCTCGCGGGAAGGGGGAGCGGGATTTTTTCAGGCGTAAAAGCAGAAGCGCTCGCGACGTCGCAGGCTATCACGTTCAGGGCGACATGCAACTGAATTGTTTTGGCTAAAGTAGATGGATTCCCAAGAATCAGGAAAGAATTCATGCACAGCTTGGCTGTGGAAAATGTATTTTTCATAAAAAAGTGCTATCCACACCATCATCCCGACGAATGTCTCCCATGCAGCCATCATATCTCACGCGGCTTCTTGTTCCGTAGATCCTCAATCTCTCCGATGGATAATTAGGCGCAGCAGAGTGTAGAAATTTATTGCTTACCCTGAGTATTATTGCATCATTCATTTAACAAGCTTCCGGGAATATGAAACTTCTCATTCCGGACCCAAATAACTTTTCTTCACTGTTAATATCACCTATATCAACTCCATTACGACAGATGGAAAGCCCAGAGTTTTTCCTTACTTTCTACTCACGATTTTAGCTACAGCAGTCTCTTCAATGGTTCGAGGCTTTTGATTTTTGTCGCCTCATGTTACAACTCCCATCTGCCCTGCTATGGCTGTTTGCACCGGTCTTATTTCACTTCACACTGTTTATAAAATTAGGATAAGCTACTCGGCCTTAAGCTATTACAGTGAGTAAAGAATGATTGATTGTATATCAATTGTTTCGGCGACTGAGGTAACCTTAACTTCACTGTTGGCAAATGCTTTCCAAATGTGCCCCGTATCTTACTCAATCGAGGCCTCTTTAATATTTCTTGTGGTTACGGTATACTTGTCTAAGATGGATGCATTCATCCGTATTTCCCAATATTTTATATTCCTAGTCTAAAGAGCTTGCTCGTGGCTCCACCGTGTAACATTGTATATCTCAGCGCATCCTTAATTAATCTTATCCCAATCCTATACATTACATCGAACATGACGACTTCATCCGGTAATGTGAAGTCATTCAAGTTTTTATGAGTAACACAGATGGCCACCCCTTTCGTAGTAGTTTCGCTTGCACGCCCTTTATAACACTGGGTATAATTTATAAAATTCCATTCGTCGGGAAAGTACACGCTTGTTATTTAGGAGGTTTTGTTGTCGCGATAACGTGCTTTTGGGGTTGTATGGGCGTATTAGCGGTAATCATAGAAATATACCCATGCAAGTTTTTTTTTAATCTCAGTTATTGCATGATGGTGTCATGACTGCGACGTTCTCCCCATAAGCACATCTTTTTTCGGCTTATTGTCAACGGTAGACACAAGAGAGCTACCAGAAACATTCATATACACAGGCAACCTTGTCCCTGCAAGCCAGTGACTCCCGAGCTCTTAGTTCTTCAGCTATGTAATGCTTGCCTCGGAGCATGGCGGTAAAGTTCAAGCAGATCATATGTCGTAGAAATATCGAAATGCGTTCAGAAAGGCTCATTCTTTGGCCCTATGGAATCACCTATACCGCTCTTTGAAAGTCACCCGGCACGCCCCATTGAAATCATTCAAGGAATTATGGCGTAGTGGCATAGTCCCTGGAAAATGAAGGTCTAGCCGACTTGTGGTACCCACATCAAAATTACCTAGTAGAAAATATTGAAGCTATTCAGAACCATGCTTCCAGATTCGCGTTCTCAGATTGTTCATCGTTCACCAGTGGGACGAAATTAAAAAAAAGAAAAACGTGCAGCCCTAACTCCTCGCAGCCACCGTCGATAAATGTCAAAACTTACTCTATTCCACAAATTCTACTCCTCCTCCCCACCGAGCATCTACATCACACCGCAACATTCTTCTGATCGTAGTAGCAAAACCAACACGACTGCGCAGTCATTCTTTATTCGAACAGCTAAAGACTTCAACGCTCTACCAGATAACATTGTTAATACCAAATATACAGAAACATTCAAAAAGTTACTTACAACCCTTTCCGAGCGCGAGTGACCATTTGTGTTCATTGTTTTTGTGCTCTCTCTGTCTCGCTTCAAACCAGATCATATACTGTATGCTGAATTGCAGTACTGGTTTCCGCGGTGGGCCTTCTGTATCTGCTGTTCACTTGTAGTTGCTAATTTGTGCTACTGCGATTGTATCTCCTCCGAACGTAGAAAGGTGTCTGCCTGTGTCACGTAACATTCCGAGTGTATTCACACATTTTTCTGTCTTCGTTTACGGAGACGTTTGTTTGCTGTTCTCGCTATTTTTCGCACTACGCCCTTTGTAATATTCAAACATTTGTATCTGCACCCTTCGTGTAATGTCTCTTCCAGGGACCTTGAGAAAAATAAATAAAATAAAATAAAATTAAAAAGACGCTGCCTCTACGAAACGGCGACACTGCCCTTCTCTTGTTTCGCGTCGCTCAAGGCGCGTTTTAAGGCGGCAAAGAAGGCTAGTTATCGGCTTTGAAAAACGTCTTCTGCATGATGTGAAAGGAAAACAAAATTTTTAGTTAGTGTTGTTGTTCTCTTCCCCAAACTTATCACCAAACACAGAAATAACAATGAAGAAGAGTGTAACTTTAGGACAGTGCAGAAGCAGTGAACACGAGCCCTTCCGCGGCGTCTGACTCGAACGGTTCTAATCTTATGTTGTCTGCATACGTCCGCTTCTCCGGTAGTAATCGCCCGCCTGAATGGCGCTCATTTGTGGTAAAAAACGGGGCTCGTCCTAGCTGCCGTAGCCAATTACTTGCTCGGGAAAGATAACTGACGCAGCCCAAAGGGAGTAAGTATATCCCGGGGGGAAATGCTGCGGGTCTCTGCCATATAGCCGCTCATCTCGGGTCTTGTCGCCGGATGGTAACGGGAGGAGCTCGTTGGTCAAGGTCCCTTCGGACCGAATGCGTGACATTTTAGCCACGTTTCCCAAGCTAAACTACAACACCGACATGAGTGGTTTCGCAGGTCCATAGTATACTGCGAATATTGCTTTACTGTAGACATTCCGAGGACGTTGCCGTTGTGTCATTAAATTCCTGTGGCCTGTACAGTGTTCGTCACTAAGAGCGCAAGCTGGGAAGCTCTGTTTGAAAAGTTGAAATGGCGCCGACGGACGGCTCAACTGAGCTGGGTTCTTGATAGGTACATAACGTAGAGTGAAACAAAACTCCCTCTAGACATCCCTGACCTGTGGAGGTGCGCGTGATGTTAACCTGCGTGATTTATTTTCCCCAACATGACATCTATTACACGATTGTGGACGTCATAACCATTTTACACGCATTGATTCCCGCCTGTTTCATTGCAACTGCTCAAATTAAACGGTAAAGAGCTGAGCCTGACAGAGAAACCGAAAAGCATCGACATCTTTTGTTGATCCTTGCTATCAGCACGCGCATGGGGATGTTTACGCCTTTATGATCCTAATTCATTGTGTTTTTGTGTTGTATGCGGTCAAGAGAACAGCAACCAGAGCAGCGGCGCGCGTGCTTACACTGAATTCGACACCCCTTGCTGGAGACTAGTGCAATCGCATGCGATATCCATGCCGTCGCGTCAACTCGCTGGTATTGCCTGCACCTTGTTCTCGTCCGCGCCATTCCGCAAAGTTGAAATCGAAATTACGTTGAATTGAGGTACTCGTAAATTCTAATAACTTCGGGTATTCACTCAACACCACCGCCGACGGTGCTGTTGAGTGAAAGCAGACCTGTAACTTGAAATTTGTTCGAAGTTGCCGCATCCTTCCAAAGACGCGAAGGATCTGATAATTATTCTAACGACAACCCAAAGCAACCCATTGGGCAAACATCTGATTAAAAATCGTGTTCCATGTGAGCCCCATGCGATGGTGAAATTTTTGTATACGCTTTATTCGGAGTATTTACACAGATATCTTGTGTACAAAGTGTATTCCAAGACACAATATTGCCCGCAGCAAACACGGATGTTTTATACAGATCGCGTGGTGGCAAAGTCAGACTAGTTTAAACGACGAGACAACATGCCTGAACGCAATGGGCCATGTATCAAATTTATTCGCCAGCGTTTGTCAAGTGCTTCCTCGTCAAATCATAGGACACATAACCACTTCTTATCACTTGTAACGTTAAAGCAATAAACCGACCATGAAGATAAAATGTTCTCGCATTCGGCTAACTCTACCTACTTGAGCAGCCTTTTAAAGGCACAAACACAAAATATGTCAGATTTTATTGTTTCTAAATTTTATAACACGAGTTGGAAGTGCTCCCTTTGCGGCACATTTGTAGCGACCTCGCGACACCATGGATTGGCCCCGAAATTAGCGGCGACGTCATGCCAGAAAAATTCGATATTTGAACGCTGCATAGCATTTATAATATTGTAAAGCTGCAGATCACACACTTTAAAATAATCAAGTCATTATTGTTTCCCATCAACACGTTATATCCACGCCACCGGTGAGGGGACTCGCTTCAGAATATTCGCAAAGTTTGAAGCAGGACTCCGACCTACTGGCTCTTTACGAACAGCTTTCCTGCAGAAGTGTACGTTGTTTTACCGAATTCCCTCCGGAATCTTACGTTTGACGTGTCAGACGGAACAAGGCTGCTGAAGCAAATAAATAAATCTTGCGGGAGAGGAGCAATAAACGTTTCTACGGAGCCTTGGGGAACGAGTCCTTATTCGAGGACGTCTTGAGACCATCCGGCTGCTTGGGCTTTCTTCACTAGCCAACGCTGGTAGACAGAGCCAGAGCTGGACAGTGCTCTCTCCCAGTGATCAAGGGAGGGGAATGGCAGGAAGTTACGTTATTCGAACCCGTTGTCACCTGGTTAGTTTGCATTACGATCAGATGTTCTCGACACAGGGCCGCAGAGAGAAACAGTGAGTGTTGCCGGAAAATGATGCGTAAAATCCCATTCGTAATTCTCGTACAGCACTCCAGTCTAGTTTTTATAGTTTGTATTACAAGCCGAGCTTTAACCAGCCAACTTATTGATGACCGCTGGGACAGTAAGCCATGAGCGAGCAGCGTCGATTTCACGTATAGCAAAGAAATAAACGTGCTTGGAGGTAAAACTGCTACGAACCGCATCACAATTTCTCTGTTTAAAAAATGAAGAATGCTCGCATTAACGCGCAAGACGTGAAGGTAGCAAAGCGGTACGCAACCTTCACGACCATAACGACGGTTTAAGTTCATGATTGGAGCCGACTGGCTTCTTCTTCGCTGCCGGAGCGACCTTAACTTCATCATTGTTGGTATAAGTGGAATCTTCTGTGATTTTTTTGGAAGCGGTGATCAATGGACACTACCTTGGAGGGGCGTTCGCTATGACGTGTCTTTCTCGTTCCGAGGAAATGTCATTTATTTATTGAATACTGCCAGCCTGAGAGGCAGGCCTTGGGCAGAGTGGGTAAACATGTTTACATTCACAAGGACGCAATAGTTAACTGGGTACATATTAATACAACACAGAAAAAAGAATACGACACACATTGACAACATTTGTCAAGGGACAAAGTAAAACAACAGAGAAAGCGCATACCTGCACATAATTTTACGCGCATTACACTTAACGCGCCACTGCAGAAGAGTGAGCCGATAACAACTATTTGAAATTAAAAAACCACGGCACGATGACAAAAATTGCTATACAAGAATAACTTAAAAACATGAACTCGGAGAAAAACGTTTACACATCGCTGAGGGAAAAAAACGGCAACAATGTTCACAAAAAAGAGAACACGATACGCGCACAACTGTTTCGAAAAGGCACCGTTTACATATAAGAAACCACTACGGCACAGAGAACATGAAAGTCAGAAGCAGCAATTAGCACGCACCAGTATTAAATATACCCTTAAATAAGAGGTTAGACGAGAACAATGAGACAGCTACTTAAATAGAGAGGGTTTGCATGAATATTTCCACAGTAGGGCATTCGAACGTACTCTGAGGTAGAGAATTCCAACTAGCAACTGTTTGAGGAATGAAGAATGTTTAAATACGTTTGTGCGACACGAAAAATCTGTAACTTTTTTCGTGTGATATGAACGCGTCGGGCGGATATCGGTCATTGTGAGGTAGGTTGCTTTGTCTATGCCAAGTTTATTGTGGTATTTTAAATAGAACAAATTTACCCTGTCGCGGTGACGTCGTGTTTCTAATTTGTCTATGTTTGCGGCCTGAAGAAGACTCTATTAGGATACGCACCAGCTATAAGAATTAAAAATAAATCTGATGTCTTTCTATTAGGATACGCGCCAGCTATAAGAATTAAAAATAAATCTGATGTCTTTTCTCTGTACTCTTTCTAGTTTGTCGATGTTCGTTCGCGTCTACGGGTCCCATACCGGCGCGGCATATTCTAGTACGGGTATAATGTATGTTTTGTAGGCTAGTAATTTGACTTCCTTCGTTGAATTTCCCAATGTTTGTCTTAAATAGCCCAGCCTTTTCATTGCCTTATTTGTGACATACGTCGTGTGCTCATTCCACCATAAATCAGAAGAAAAACAACACCTAAATATTTGTAACTGGACTCTGCATCTAAAAAGCAATTACCGACATGATATCAAAAATTCAGTGGATGTTTTTTACGGGTTATAGTCATTGAAACAGTTTTTTATAGTAATAGACATTTGCCACTTCAGGCGCCATTCCTGTATATTGTTCAGTGACATGTTTAAAATTTCTTGATCGTTAGCAGATTCGATTTAATGGTATAGCACACAATCATCGACAAATAACTTAACTTTTATTGGTATGATGCTAGCGATATCGTTAATGAAAACTAGAAACAAAAGAGGCCCTAACACGGATCCTTGAGGGACTCCAGATTGAACTACTGCAGATTTGGAAGTTACGTCCTCAATATAAACGCCTTGTTCCCGATCTGAGAGATATGCTTCCAACCACGAATGTAATGGATCGTTTTGTAAGTGGGTTTTAATTTCAAAATAAGTTTAGGATGCGAAACACGATCAAATGCTTTTTCAAAATCGAGGTAAATGATATCTAGTTGCCCGTCTAAGGCTGATGCGAGGTCATCAACGGTTTCCAGCAGCTGTGTTACCGTGGAAAAGTTCTTGCGGAAACCATGCTGTCGGTTGTCAAGCATATTATTGTGTTCTAGGTAAACGGCGATGTGCTTGAAAAAAAATTACGCCCACCTCCCCTCGCGGGAACCCTGGGCCCGTTTGCCCGAACGCGATAAGTCTGGGAATAAGTTCTCAACTATGACTTTAGCGCTGTATGGGTAATAAGTCGTTTGCCCAAAACTGATAGAAAACCCGGTTAAAGTAGCGCTTCTGTCGGGTTTTCTGGCAACCGCCTTATTTGCCGTGGCCGAATTCGACTTATTGACGTCTTATTCGTTAGCGGGAACTTAATCGGGAACTTATGCGTACGGGCAAACGGGCCCTGGTGTGATGCGATGCTGAAGGGGGTTTCATTGTGCGTTTCCGTTGGGTCGATTACTCGAATTGCGTGAGCAATCATCGGGAAATGCGAGAGAGAGAGAAAGAGAGAGAGAGAGAAAGAGAGAGAGCAAGCGTAGTGCGGACGACCGTCAACTGAGAGACCGGCCGGAGCGCGGCACTCCGCTTATATGCGCAGCGCGCCCGAAGGAGAGGAGACCGCGGAGAGAGAGGGCGCTGCACATGCGCACAGCGCGCTTGGGCGGCGCTGCGGCGGAGTGAGAGTGCGCTGCGCCATGCACCCGCAGATGTTGGGCGAGAGTGTTCGCTATCGGAGAGAGGAGAGGGGGTGTGCGGAGGAGAGACGCAGATGTGCGGACGCGGACGACAACGACGGACGCAGGACAGGGCCGCCGGCAAGAGATGCTCCTCTCAGCGTCGCATCTAATAATATGCTCTAATACTTTGGCGCAAGTACACCGATATGATATAGGCCGGTAGGAACTGGGTAGCGATTCATTTTTTTTAGGAATCGCGGTGATTTTTGCATACTTCCAGTTTTTCGGCAGTTCCGCGCATGAAATAGATTTATTAAAAAGTAAACAGAGATATTTAGAGCACCACTCGGCATACCTGACCAGAAATGCATTAGGAATTGCGTTAATTCCAGGCGTCTTCTTTGTGTCCAAGTTAAAAAGAAGTGAAAAGACGCCTTCTTCATGAATATACACATCATCGATAGGCGGTGAAACAACAGAGGGACGAAATATAGGTGCAACATTATCGTCAATGGTGAACACTGTACAGAAGTAATCATTCAAGGTTTCACAATTGCGCTGCCTCTCTACGATTGGAACATTGTTCACGCAAAGATTTGGCACAGCCCTTTGTTTTCTTGAAAAATGCCGCCAAAACTTTGCAGGAGAGGAAGTAAAAATTCTGGTAATGTGACCCGTTGTTAGTGTTCTTTAGCTTTCTTAATACTCTCGTTTAAAAGCATGAAGAGGCTACAAATTTAATTGCTATTCGGTGTTGTTGACGATCATTCAAATTGTTTTCTTGCCTTCTTCAGTTTGCGCAAGGTGCGTACGATTTCTTTATTTAACCATCGATTTGAGTTCCGCTGCACGTTCGTTTTGAAAGGAATAAACGCATTAACACACCTAAATAAAATACGTTTAAAGTAGCACCACGCATGGTCAACTGAGCATGCGTCAGATTGACAGAGACTAACACACCATTTATAAGCAAAAGACCCACAATCAAGTTAACAATAAATCTTCTGACTACCATCTCAGGCATGCAATACGGCCCACTCCAAAAGTAAGAACGAGCTATGGTGAGCAATCTTTCCTGTACCAGTCAACTAAAATATTAAATAAATTGGGAGAAAAATTAAACTTCTACGCCAGTGAACTTACGTTTAAAAAACAGGTCAAAGAAGTGTTACTTAAGCAAAACGCTTGCTATACTGATATATAATTAAGGGTTTGAAATATATGTCTACATGTTCCCTCTAAAGGTAGAAATTAAAAACAATTACAAACAAAAATACATTCATACGTAATTGTGAAATTGTAGTGTAACTAATGAAACTTCATGCGCACGAATTACTGCGATTATGTGTACACTGTGATCCTTCTGTGAATTTTAGACCTATGCTTTGTATAATACATAGGAAACTTTCCTTTGTGCTATTTCTCTATTACGATTGTGCTATTATGCTTAAATTTGTGAACAGACGTGTTATTATGTACGCTGTAAATCGGGTGGCTGAGGCCCCTGTCAGGCCACGTCCACCTTTAATCTCAGCCTCCCCTTGGTTTTTCCAAGAAATAAAAATCAAATACTCAAATGCTCAAAAATACTCAAAAGACGAAAAAGATCTCTCAAGAGCATATAGCTCGTCAACGTCACTAGCCCGCGCGAAAACTGGAATGACGGTTTTTCCTTTCCGGCGGTAGTGCAGAGTTGGTTTCAAGGGTTAAACATACTATTTTATGGTTTGATATGCCTTCAAAAACTTGCACTTTCGGGTTTCGTTTACGCATGCCACTGTTCAGAATAAAAAGATCAAGCGTTGATTCGGCGCCGTTTTTAACACGTGTGGGAAGCTTGACAAGTTGAGATATATCATGCAAAAGCAATAGGTCAACAAAAGATTCTGATGAAGGTAGAGAGCCTTTGGGAAGTTGTGTTCCAAGCTGACCAATGGAAAATTGAATTCACCCGCCAGTACAAGATTAGAGGAATGATTTCTGTGCATACATAGAAATTTATTAACCTTCTCGATGAATGCACTGTCACTGTTAGGAGGGCGGTAGATAGCGCTGATTACCAAGTTCTATTCATCTAGAAATTTTTTAGCAACTACGCCTTCAATTCCTGTTATGTCTGGTAATCTCGACAACCGCAAGGTGTTCTTAAACATTATGGCTACACCACCCTCATGACGGTTTCTATCTCTTTTAATAATATTATAGCCTGGAGGCAAGATTTCAGAATCAGATATATCCGGATGAAGCCACGTTTCGGTTATAATTAAAACATGAGGCTTGTAAGCTAGAATGACACTCTAATTCCGAACTTTTGTTGAATATACTGCGGGCGTTGATATTAAGGCATCGGAAAAACTTTTTGGGCTTGACTGTTGGTCATTGCGGGTTTTGCAATGGACTACTACTATGTGCTGCAGGAACTCTTTTCATTTGAATGTTGTCCCACTCAAAGACGTTCTTGTCAATCTTCATCTTATCGTAAACAAGCTGGACTTTTGCGCCGGTTTTCCGGATTTCAGCAGTGCTGTTCCACAGCTGCTTCCTAACTTGTCTCGTGGCTGGAGCAAACTCTTCAGATACCTATATGTTTGTGCCTTTAAGTTTGGAGCACTTCTTGAGCACCAGCGTTTTTTTCTCTGTGGTCCATCAGTTTTAGTATAACTGGTGTGTTTATTAGGTTATTTTCGTCCTAGTCGATGAATGCGCTGGACTGAGGATACCTTCACTTGTAGCACCGTAGAAGACATTTTCCACCGCTCCGTTAGAAAACGATTCCACTGATTCGTCAATTTTTTCCTCTACACCGTATACATCAAATTGTTTCGCTTGATCCTATCCTCTAAATCTATTAACTTTTTTTCCAGATTCTGGACGGTTTTTTCGAAGGTTGCTATTTTAGGGCTAAATTCTTTGACTACTAACACACTGGCTACCACTTGTTTAGGTTCTCTTCGATAGCGTCTAGTCTACTTCTCACACTCTTCTGACCATCCGGGAGCTGCTCAAGCATTTCTTCAATGGTAGGGATGGGATTTTGTTCAACATCTCCACAGAGTAACAGCAAGGATACAAAAACACTGCGGATATACAAGTACACATCAGACATGTCGTCCGCGAACCGCTCCTCTTTTACTGCTCTGATGTCCTGAGCGATGTTCTTAACTTGATTAACAATTTCCGTAAGATCATGACCTGGGTTGGTTTCGACATCTTCCTACAACAGCAAAAGTAACTCGTGCATTGCATGACAGCATTCGACGGCAACAACAAGGCAGCACTGTGGGCTCGGCAGCTCAACCAAAAAGTAATTGCTCGATCTTTTAGCTAGAAGGGCCTATGGTTTCCGCACCTGCATAGCGAAAGGAGGGGATTAGACAACCTTGTCGTGGCGAAGCCATCCAGTCGCGCGGTGTCGTCTCTTCTTTATAGGCGTCCCATCGGTGGAATTTGAAATTGAAGACGGTGGCGCATTGCCGACGATCGTCCGTACTGTTGCCGGGGGCGCCCGGGGCGCCGACCGCAGTGCGGCTTCAGGGAGACGGGGAAGCAGCGGCGGAGGACGCGCGGTGCCGCCGAAAAACGGGAAAGCGTGCGCCCCTGCACCGTCCGACGAGGCCACGAGGAGAAGCGAAGCGAACACAAGCACGAGAATGCTTGCGGGCGCCTGCATAGCGAAGAGGAGGGCAATAGACGACCTTGTCGTGGCGAAGGCACCGAGCCCACCACGATTACGGCGAACGCTGGAGATTTTTTTAGATGCGACGCATCTCATTCAATCGCCTTGTCCCTGCATCCATCCGGCGTTGTTGTCGGCGTTGTCGGCGTCCACCCCGCCCCTATTCTCCTCGCCGCGCCAGCTGCGCCCTCCGCCGCTCACCCCCTCTCCTCTCCGATAGCGGACACTCTCTCGCGAGGGGCATTGGATTGGATTCGATTGGATTGGCTTGGCTTGGCTTGTCTTGGCTTAGATTGGATTGGAACTCTGCGATGCTTCGCATCACTTCATGGTTCCCCTCGGGAAGATGGTGTAATTTTTTTTTCGCCTTGGTTTGCCAAACGTGCGCCGGGGACGCTGAGCGGTCGCACTGCTGGGCAGTCACCGATATCTGGCCAATGTCCCTAAGTGGGTAAGCTTGGCTTCACAAACGTGCGTCGGGGACGCTGGGCAATCGCCGCGAGGCACGCACACACAAGCCCTAGATATTTTCTTGGTTTTTTAGCTGCTGTGTGGTCACCGTGAGGTGCACGCTCACGTGTGCTCGGCGTTGTTTTGGCATTTTTTACTGTATTTACGAAACACTAAAGATTTCCTACACAGCTTCGTGTTAAAACGACAGTTTTCTTGGGCTACCTAAACAGAAAAAGGAGTAATATACCACTGCCCTCCGGAAAGAGGGGTTCCTGCGAAGCTTGACCTCAGTGGAAACTGAAACGACCAAAGTCGAAACGCAATGACCGCCAAGCGAAAATTCAAAACCGTAATCGTAACCGTAAACCGAAACCGTAAACACTTTCATTTCCGTGATCTGTACCCAAACGCAAATGTTTGGTATACGTTGGTGTAGAACATTATTCCGCCATTATCGAGAACGTTTACGTTCTTCAATGGCTCCCTGCTCTTTTGCGAAGCGAACCATGAGCGGCCTACCCATTCCGCGGTACAAGTGAACTGCCCAACGAGAGCGAGCGCCTGCCCTGGCGATGTGGCGAGACGCGAGCGGCACCGCTGATTGGCTCCCATTGTGGCGTGACACAGTGCGACACTTGTGCGAGTGCGCTCGCCACAGCTGCGAGTGGCGAGCGTGAGCGGCGCCCAAGCTCCAACAGGGGCACAGCCAATAATTTATCCCCTGCCAATCCGCCCGAGTAGGTACATGGCAAACACTTTGAGAGCATCATCATCCCCCTCGCAGTCAATATAGCACGTGGCTAAACTCAATGCCGCGGAAGAAGAGAAGGCGGCTCAGGCGGGCAAGAGAAATACCGACAGTCTGCAAAGGAACCCTGGAGATCAAATTTGCGCAAAACGTTGCTTAGTACAGTAGCGGAAGCGTTACTTTTCTAGGTAGGCAAAAGCAAGAACCTCGCTGGTAGAAGCAAGAAACGTCTACAAAACATCAGACTTCCGTGTATATATGTAGGTTCCCGTGAAATTTTGAGGGGAGTGCAACAAACAAGTTTCTTCTTGTTTTTTTCCATAAATTTGAAAAAATGAAAACAAGGCGATTCCGCACGTCTATATAAAAGCTCGACATACTTATTAACGGGACACTGAAGTGAATTTGTCAAGCTTCCGTTTTTGCTTGCACTGCGTAGACTGGCTCAAATTAGCACAATGATCATCGTTTATCCGGTTGACAAATCGGTAATTATTTTACAAAGCGCGAAAGAAGAAAAACTACCATGCGCGGTTTGTGGTGGCCGCACTAGCTAAGCTGTGACGTTGGGAGGAGCAGGCACCGTGATTGGACGATGCCCAAGGTTAGCAATCAAACAAGTTTCGGTTTCGGTTTCGGTTATGTAAAACAACATCCGATGGCGTCGTTGGATGGACATTCTCAATATCCCAGTAATCGTAGTACCGCGCTTCTGCCATGTTGTCGGCTGTAAAATGCATAAGATAAGCCTCCCAGGACGGCTTGGAATCGTAGCATTCACTAGCCGAGGCCTACGCAGTGTATGAACGCCCTCCGCGTCCCCGCAGACGCACAAATCCATGCGCTTTTCCCCCATATTTGGAGCTTGCCTCACTCATGCCCGTATCGTAAAAAGCGTGTTCGCACGAGGCCAAGGGTCTGTTGATTCGGGCCTGTGCCCACTGCCCGCAAGCAGTCGGTGCTTATGGCAACAGCACGCCAACGAGAACTCGCTAGCGCGCCAGTGCCAGGCTGCGCAGAGTTCTGCGGACTAGTTCGTGAAGCAGTGAACGTTGCGGCCCAAAAAAAGATGAACGCAGTATAGAAAACATCGGCGAAAAACGAAAATTCACCTTATAAAAAAAAAAACTCATACCCGCGGGGATTCGAACCTGTGACGGGCAAAACAGTTGCTATGATCTACCTAGCACTTCAGACCACAGGGCCACGAGCGAGAGCACTGCCTACAATGGAATAAGGTATATAATGTATGACCAATTTGCACTTTTATTTAGTTTTAGTATTTCAAGCAGCTTAGGTGACTATTTGTTGTATTGCGCTCGTGCAGTAAGCGTCCCCCGAGTTTCCACAATGGCTCACGTATAGCAATTGCATTTCTTAGACGGAAAAGCGTTCGCAGATGCGAAGTCGTGCTGCTGACCGCTGTGCTTGTTCGCCCAGCGCAAAAAAGTTCATCCCGCACCCTATTTTACGCTGTACGGTAAAAATATCACTTGATTTTATTTCCTTAGTACCTATATTGACCTCGCTGACTCTTCTAACCGTTCCAGAGGCCTTATATTTTCCTACTGGCGTACCAGTCAGCGAAGCGTCGCATGTGCGCTTGTGCAGCGCTTGTGTGAAGCGACCTTGACTTGGAGCTAGATACAGAGTACAAACTAACGAAGTAAAGAAAGGCACATTCTTCCATTCACAAACGTGTTGTGGCTTAGTTTCAACTGATCGAGCGAATTGCCATGACCCGTCGGCGGCCGGCGGACGAAACGTTGGGCCGACTGACTCGGTCGCCGAAGGTCGGCGAGCCGTGAAGTAGCGCAGCCAATTGCCAGCTCCTCTCCTGCTGATGTCACACGAAAATGCCAAAGAAAATGGGCGAGAGTGCAGAGAGGAGGACAGCATTTTCGAATTGATTTTTCTACTAAATAAATTCGTGTAAACGCGCTCAGAGTGGTCGAAACAGGGCCTAGGGACTTCGGACTACAATTTGCGCTCGTAATCCCGCATTGTTTACAAATCACTTCAGTGTCCCTTTAATAAGGCAATGTGTCTTCAAACGCGAAGAGTGGCCGTATCAGCTCGTGACAACTTGTTTGAAACCAGATTACGGCCGCTGTAAAACAAATAATTGAAATATACATTAAAACTCATTTGGGTTCGAAGGCGACTTGAACTCGAGTCGCGAGAGACGCGTAAAAGTGAGGTAACTTCCGCACTAACCTCGCAAGCTGCCAGGATGGAACAAGAATTATCCGGATGCGTGCCGCATGACAGGTTGTGATGATGAGGCCGATAGGCGGCGACAAGCAGCACGACCGGGGGCAATCCCCAACGGAGTATGTGCCTGAGTGCCTGAGGGAGAGGAAGAAGGGTGGCGGCTGGCGGAAGGTCTGCTGGAACGGGTTTGGAGCAGTCCCATCCGCGAGGACACCAGTGCCGGGCGAGACGACCGGCTTCGGGACGCCGCACAACAGGTTCGGCGCAGTGTTGTACGGAACGGCGTTACAAGGAACGGCGTTCCTGGAACTAGTTCCTTTTTTGGGGAACGGAGGAACGCCACCGTTCCATTAAGGGTCGGTGGAACTGTAACGGTAATTCGTTACGTTTTTGAAGGAACGGCAGGAACAGCGTTCCTGCCGTTACATCGCTAGAAATTGGCTGTTTTTGATGCCAAGGCTCGAGTACAAAAATCCACAAAGCGCTACTGCGTTTCTCTTCTTATAAGATGGTCAGTTTGCCCGCCCTTCAGCCGTACGTGCTTCGTCGAAGGTCAAAGGCAGAAGAATAACCGCGCAGCAGGCCGCAGCTTGTGCTTGCTTTCATGCTGGTTGCTTACGCGGCGTTCGACGGGTGAATAGCGTAGACGCGAGAATGCTTTTCACCCTTCCTCGTTTGTCTGGGGAGGCCAGGATGCGCGTCTGGCCGATAGAATTGTTCCCTGGCGGGGAAAGAATAGAGAGTTTTAGCAGTCCGTCCGTTCTGTCGTATGCGTTGTTACTGGGTTGACCAGGACCCGGCCGGGCACTTGGGCATTAGTCGCCGCGGTAGGGGGATTAGTTCCGCGGGCCTGCCTTCGTCATGTCCGTGCCTCCGCACCCTTCCTACTCGCCCCTCCGCGCGCTCAGGAGCTGACCGGTCCCGGACAACCCGGGTAACAACGTAGCCAACGAAACGGACGGACTGCTAAACGGGATCCGGACATTTCGGTGTCGGACATTTCGGTCCAGGATGTTTCGGTGTGGACATTTCTGTGCACGAACATTTTGGTGCACGACGTCTTGGCCCAGACATTTTGAGTGAGTGGATGTCCCAGGCATTCTGTGAACATTTTAGCTTTAATATTGTAATTTCGTGACTTGATATGATTTTACGTTCGAGACTTGTGCTTGCGCCGCCATTCGTGGAAACGAACGCTAAACCCTGGCGGAGCATTGCCACGTGAAACCCAATTTCTGTAGCAGATGGTAAAAATTAACGTCGTTAATTTGGATCCGTTCAATCATTTTTTGTTATTTTAACATTCATGTGAACAACCCTAATACTTTAAGTGTTACCAAAGCGCTGTCCTTTCACTTCACCCAACGGTGCAAGACGCTGCTGCTTTTAGTCTATCTCCCCCCCCCCCCCCCTCCCCAGCAAAACGTCTGCGAAACAACAACAGAAAAACGAGATCGATTAGGCGCGTGTGCATTTCGTTTTAATTATTCTGTCAATCAATCTCGCCTTCGTTGCATTCGGTGTCAGTTCTACTTAAAACTAAGAAACCAACGATCGCACTTACGGTGGCGTTACTCAGGGAAGGGGAAGGCTGAGCCCCGCCGGCAATCATCCCGCTAAGTAGAGAGAGAGGGGTGTCACTTGTGCTTCACCATTGCGTCGACTGAACTTCGAAAACTTGAAGACGACTGTTGCCGCTCTCGTCACACTAGCCTATTTATTTTTTTTTGCTCCTTATAATGGGATGAAGCGATGTATACCTGGGGTGTCCATGATATGCGGGACTTGATGAGTTAATTCTCAAGGGGGAGACTGAAGGCGCAGAAAGAGGGAATCCTGGAGTGGGGGCGCCGTGGATATGACCGCGACGCGCGGAAGGGCGTAGCAAGCAAACGATATTGGCCATTGTGTTCTAAGCGGCTTTTTGGGTGGCTTTTTGTGTCACATTATAGAGGTTTCGTGCGCCCATGGTCAATGTAAAGTTTTTCTCGGTTTTAAACGCGAAGTGTGCTATGTCATTGTTCTGAATGTATCACCCAATTCCTGCAAAAGCCTCCACTAAGAGGCTAGCAGCACGTTATAAATAAAAAATAAAATATCACTGCAGTGACGCTTCGGAGACCGTGAACTCCACCGCGCCAGTAGGATTTTCAGGGGAAACCGAAAATAATATGGCTGAAAAAGAAATCTGGTCGAGATTCGAGCCTACAGGCGGTTAGGTAGGAGGGGTGGGGGTTGGGGGGGGGGGGGCGCTGGAACAAAGAATTAAAATGTAGTAAATGTAGGCTTGTAAACATTAAACGAAGGTTGGTTGTCCCGAACACAATGGGTGGAATTTGTATGCACAACCGGTACGCGCTTAATCAGCATTTAGGACATTAGAACCTGCGGCTGTTTTCCAAAAGGCCCGTTTTCCCTCCCCGACAATATCCTGGACCAGTGTTCGCGAATTCATTTTAGCAAGGCAGCCCAGCCTACGTAATACTCTTCATAAGGTTTTCTTCGTTCTGGGCGGCTAGCTATGTTTGTTACTTTTTGTACATTGAGAGTGTGCATGTAATTTATGTAATTTGAGGGTGTGTAATTTAAAAAAATATAACAGAGGCGGCAGACCATCGTAAACACGGGTAATTGTGTTAGCTAAAAAAGAGCGAATATAAACAAACAACCTGTCATAAATGAAAAAAAAAAAACGTGTGCTAAAAAATTCAATCGGCTGCATAACAGGTGTCCCCAGGAAGAGGTATTAAACAAAAATATATAAATGTAGAATTTCTAAATGTACCTGGCAAAGATCGAACATGGCATCAATCAAAAAAATAAATTCACTGCTCCAGATTGTTGTGCATAACCCACGTTAAGCGGAAATAAAAATATAGCGGCTGTCGGAAACAGGCAAGCACCGGATAATTTGGTCGCCGAAATGTCCGTACACCAAAATGTCCGTACACTGAAAGGTCCGTGCACCGAAACACCCGTACACCGATATGTCCGTACACCGATATGTCTGTACACCGAAATTTCCGCACCGAAATATCCTGCACCGAAATGTCTTCGAGCCATCTGGAGTTTCTCCGGTGCTCCCTGAAAAAATTCGCCTAGGAGCGTTCCTTTTGATTATCTTTATCTCCAGATAATCTGCTGCCGGTGGTGTTAATATTCGTATAATGTACGTAGTTCGATGTGAGTTTTAATTGTCTCACTTAATTTCGACCCAGGATTATCCGACACTATATTTAAATCTAAAAACCTAATTGTAACGTTAATGTAACGACGCGTTCCAATTTTCGAAGTGGAACTGGAACGCGTTCCTTTCGCAATAAAGGAACTTGTAACGGGAACTCGTTTCAAAATTGGCAAGGAACGAGGAACGAGCTTTCGTTCCTATTTTGGAGGAACGTGTACAACACTGGTTCGGCGTCCCGATCGGTGTCCGGTGTAGGCGTGAGCCTCCATTTAAATTTACCGACGAAGGCAACAACGGGTCCACGCAGCAACGGGTCCTTCGCAACAACGGGTCCTTCGATGCAACGCCGCTGTGCTGACAGCACCGCTCACCGCAAGTCCATCCCCGTGTGTGTGCGTGAACCCCCCCGTGCCGTATCGCAAATCGTCCCTTCTGTAGATTCCATGTCCATCTTTTTGTTTTCTATAATTTAATCCCCTGCGTGAACCTCTGCCTGACTACTAGTCTCAAATCCTGTGAAAGAAACCTAACCTGGGCCACCCCTTCACACAGGTGAACGTGGCGGCACCGCATGCATAATGAAACAGTGAAGAAGTCTTCGATAATAGTTGGTTTTCGCATACGAATCACTTAACAGACATAAGTGCCGGATGAATTTTTTTGGTAACGCTGAAAAATATATAATTGCTAGTTAACGATGAAAAGAATATAATTGTTAGATATTGCATCACAAAAGTCTGAGCAGAGCTTCCGCTTCCAAAATCTGCGTCAGATTTTTTGTCAAGGCATTGATTTCAGAAAGCATTTCCCTCACTGCAGATTGGTAGCGTCACAACAGACTTCGCCAGCGAAGAACTTTATTTAATGTTATTCTGGTTGTAAATGAAAAAAAAAAACATTCTTTTCCAAATTTTTTTTTTCAGCGGCTTGCATCTATATTTAGGCCATGTGAGCACGCGCCTGACGGTGTTTCCTTACTTTCGGTGCCCCACTCATATTTATTTATCTATTTATTTATTTATTTATTTATACTGTGAGCCCTCACTAGAGGGCGACTACAGACAGGGAAGCAAATGATACTTAAGGCAAATGCAGACATTGATGGCTTCAGCAACTTGGAAGAATAGCACAATGGCATATTCATTGCTCGGCGAAATAAACATCCGAGCACATTCAAATTTCTTAACGTCAGAACTTCCAACAATATGTCGCGGCAATTTGTTCCATGCTTCTATGACATCGGGAAAAAAATTACGCCCATCCTCCCGCAGGGGAACCATGTGATGCGACGCATCAGGGGGTAGCGTTTGGACTGACGCTGGTATTGGATTGCGTCAGTCCACTCGCTGAAGGGACTGTCGCTTCCATCACGTCTTCATCGGAAGATCTTGCACGGAGGTATCATCAAGCAAAGTCAAGTCAAGTGGGAGAGCGAGCGCTGGACTGATCCGGTGTGCGCTCCCCCGCTTATATTCGCGCTTTTGAAAGGAGAGGAGCCGGGGGGTAGGGGAGGGGGGGGGGGAGAGTCGCGCACATGCGCAGACATGCGCGCACCCACAGCAGCGAAGCGCACACGCGCAGCTATTGCTATGATAATGAGATGGAGAGTGCGCACACATGCGCGCACCCAGAGCAGCGAAGCGCACACGCGCAACTGTTGTTATGATAATGAGACGGAGTGAGAGTGTTGCGCACAGGTGTGGGAGAGAAGAACGGAGGAGAGTGGCGCATGTGCAGTGAGCGTGCGGACAACGCCGCGACGACGACGACGACGACGACAACGGAGAAACGAATCTAAAAACGAATTACGAAAGACGTCCGTGCGAGCGCCGAAGGGGCGAACTGCCGCGTAACGGTTTATTCGGCTGCTGAGCTTATTCGGGGGGTGTACGTAAATTCTTCTATCTATTTTTATTTGACATCGCAATATCTGAAAGAATACTTTTAAGAGCTGCTTCTGTCGTTTAGTTTCGAGAGATACCAAACCGCTTAGTTTTAACATATTGGTAACTGATGGATAACGCTCTAGCGGTGTGGCTTATCCCGGACCTGAACAGTCACGTCGTACCAGATGGCGAGTGCGCCATCGTGCGTCGTCTCTGAAGAAGCCCACCTGTCATCACACGCCGGCTCGGGGGATGAAGAGATGGAAACCCGCGACAACCAAGACGCCACCCCACCTTCGGAGGAAGACGCAACAGCTACTGCGCCCTGGATTCTCGTCGCCCGTCGCGCGAAGCGCCGCCGAGACCAGCGACTGCTTACCGGTCAACAGCAGTTGGCCCAAACGTCGGACAAGCCCGCCCTTTGCAAAAGCCGGCCCGCAGTGCGTAGGCCCCGACAGCCTCCACTTCCTGCTGAATATCTGAAGCTGGCATTTCGATCAAGAAATGGTCTCCGCTTTGCCAGGGTGAGTCCAGAAAAATTGCTAATGGCTATAGCCACTGAAGTAAAGCTGCCAGTCGGAGCAGTCAACATCAAGATGCGCGTAGACGGGACCAAAACGTCCTTGTCGCGAGTACCCCTTGTGAAACTACAGCCTTGAAGCTAAGCGAGATCAAGAAATTAACAATTCATGGGAACTCCTATGAGGTTGCGTCATACGCGCCATCACCAGACAATTCCTGCAAAGCGGTCATTCATAACATCGACCTTGACACTACCCCCGACACAGTCCTTAAACGCATCGAGGATCCAAGTTATGAAGCTCTAACATGTAGAAGGCTTGGGAACACGGAAACGATGGTTATCACATTCTGCGGCAAACGCGTTCCCTATTATGTCAACTACAGTGGTATCCCGGTTCGCTGCGGCCTCTACAAAAGAACGGTTCCTTACTGCCGCAAATGCAACGAGACTGGTCACAGGGAGGATGTTTGCCCACAACCCCCTAAAACGCCGAGGTGCGGAAAATGTGGGCTCTCTTTAACAACGGACCCGCATGACTGCCACCCCCAGTGCATCTTGTGCGGGGGCACCCACCCGACGGCGGACAAGTCTTGCGCCAAACGCTACCTGTCGCCTGTGAATCGTAGAAAGCCTCAGCTGCATCAGCAGCAGTCCTCCCGACAGACCCGCTCTCCCTCCCCTGAACTCCGTGGTGGTTGTTCGCGCTTCCGCCAATCTTGCTCATCAACAAGGCGCAATGCCAGTCAGAGAAACAGCATCTCGAAGCATCGTTCCGGATCCGTGATGAAGACGTCATTGAGGAAGCGGACGCCCTCCCGCGGCAGAACTCCAAGTGAAGGCCGGTCGAGGTCCCATTCCCGCCGGTCAACGGTTCATTTCAAGAACTCATCCAGCTGCAGCTCCCAGTTGAGGTCTCGATCTCGGTCAGAGTCCCGATCCCGCTCCAAATCCAAGCCACCGGCCAAGCAGCAAGCGAAAGGAGAGAAGCACAACCAGGTGAGCTGGGCTTCAGTTATCTCTCCCGCTGCTCGCCCCCAATCCCTTTCTCAGCAATGTATCGAGTGTAACAAGCTCCAGGCAGAAATTCAAACACTAAGGACAGAAATACAAACGCTCAAGAAGTTCATGGCAGAACAGACTAAGACCACTAACACTCTTCCACAATCCATTTCTGCAGTCAGAGAGGTAACTTCTGAAGAAAAAACACCCCCACCTGGGTGGGTTTGCTGGCTCGTAACGTGAACTTGGTGGCGACAAACAGCTCTGAAGAACTGGTGCAAGAGTTCAACGACATTTTCAAAGGCACCGGTTGCGTGCAACGCCAGTACAAAATGAAGCTTCGGGACGACGCCATTCCCGTGGGGCAGGCACCTCGAAGGGTTCCGTTGCGTTGAAAGAGCCTCTGCGCAAAGAATTGGGACGCATGGAACAAGCCGGCATCATAGTCAAAGAAAACGAATCAACAGACTGTGTGAGTCCCTTTGTTATCGTTAAAAAGAAAGACGGGAGCCTTAGAGTATGCATGGACCCGAGAAGAATCAATGCGTGCCTAAAAAGAGAACACATCGAAATGCCGAGCCGCGACCACATAGAAGCAGAGCTGTCCGGCGCAAAGGTATTCACTCGCCTTGACGCTAATGCGGGGTTTCACCAAATCCCTCTCGACGATGAAACTTCAAAGATTTGCTGCTTTGCCACCCCTTTTGGCAAATACAGGTTCTTGAGCCTGCCGTTCGGCATTTCGTCCGCATCGGAAGTTTTTCAAAAGATCTTGTGCGAAATTTTCGACTCTCTGCCCGGCGTTCACGTCTATGTCGATGATATTTTGGTGTGTGGGGAGTCACGCGAGCAGCATGATCAGCGCTTAAGGGCAGTGCTCGAAACAGCAAAACGGGCGGGCCTAACCTTTAACGCCGACAAATGCACAGTAGGCTTCCAGGAAATTGAATTTCTGGGTGATGTCATATCTGGTGACGGAATCAAACCCAACCGTGCCTTTGTGGATAGCGTAAGACAGATGTCTGTTCCCTCGGACAAGCTCGGGGTGCAGCGCTTGCTCGTTGTCGCAAACTATTTCTCAAAATACATTCCTTTTCTGGCCGACAAAACGTCAGCATTGCGCTGCTTAACCAAGCGTGACGCAATATTTGAGTGGGCACCTAACCACCCAAAAGAATGGCAAGAAATTTGTGAAGCTCTTTGCAAACGGCCACTGCTGGCGATATTCCACCCAATCAAGGAAACCAAAGTGACGTCAGATGCGTCAATAAGCGGAGTAGGTTCGGCACTACTGCAGCGTCATGACGATAACTGGCGTCCGGTGGCATAAGCATCGCGAACGCTCACATCAGCTGAACAGCGCTATTCTCAGATAGAGAAAGAGGCACTGGTTACAACCTTCGGGTGTGAAAAGTTTCATTACTTTATCTACGGCCGCAAGACGACCTCAGAAACGGACCATAGACCGTTAATCGCAATCGGCCAGAAAGCGATAGGTGAAATGCCACCCAGACTACAACGGTTTTTTCTGAGATTGCTAAAATATGACTTCGTGATGCAATACGTTACAGGTAAGCAACTCGTTCTTGCCGATATGCTGTCGCGGGCCCCAGCTGACCTCCCTGATGACACGCCGGAAGGGAATGACGGCGAGGTCCATGCAGTGAGTACTGTAGCTGCTTTCGTCAGTGACAGCACGATGAAGCGCCTTGCTGAAGAAACGGAAAAAGACACCTATTTGCATGCGGTGATGGAGCGCCTCCGTCGCGGTATGCCTATCAATGGGGAGCTCAAACCATTGGAGTATGAACTTTCTGTCGCTCAAGGAATTCTACTGAAAGGGAGCAAGGTAGTAATTCCGGAAGCCATGAGGAAAGACACGCTCCGACGCATTCATCAAGGCCACACGGGCCTCGCCAAATTCAAGGCAAGGGCGCGAAGATTTGTATTTTGGCAGCAGATCAATGCCGAAATAGCCAATCTGGTTCGAGCATGCAGTGTGTGTAGGCGATATGCATACAGTCAACCAAGCGAGCCTCTCATTATGAGGCAGACACCAGCCTTTCCATGGCACAGAGTAGGCGTTGACTTGTTCCAGTACGGCGGCAAATCGTATCTGGCTGTTTATGATGCCCTTTCAAATTTTCCAGAGGTGGAAGAGCTGCTCGACACTTCATCGGAGACGGTCGTCGCCAAGATGAAGGCCATATTTGCGAGATATGGAATCCTCACCCAAGTCTGCAGCGATAACGGACCTCAGTTTGCCAGCCGCGAGTTCGCCCGGTTCGCAGCGCAGTACGACTTTGAACAGATGACCTCAAGCCCAGGCTACCCGCGCTCGAATGGACTGGCCGAATAAGGGGTTCAGGTGGTAAAATGAATAATGAAAAAAACTCAAGAAGCGCAAGACGACTTTTGTCTCGGTCTCCTAAGCTACAGGTCGACACCTTTGGAAGACGGGCGCTCCCCCAGAGAACTGCTGCAGGGAAGACGTCTGAGGTCAACTCTGCCAGACTTCAGCAGCCAGCCAGTGCTTCCAGTGCTAAAACATGTACAGAACGACCGGTCAAGAGGCCCCCTTCCACCTCTTGAAAGGGGACAGGTGGTGCGAATCAAAAAGGGATCCTGAGATGAAAAAGCGAAGGTCGTCAGAGAGCTTCATCCGAGGTCCTACCAGGTTGTTACGGAAGACAACAGATTTCTCCGCAGGAACAGGCAGCATCTGCGACCGACGAATGAATCTTTCATCCAAGGCAGTTTATCAGACGACGAAGACGACGGCAGAATACAAGAAGACACTCTATCAGGTTTGCCTCTAGCGTCGTGCCTAACTTCACAGCAGAGCGCAGGCCTGACTACTACGAAAATTGCACACTTCCGCTACGAAGATCGGCTCGACAGAGGCAGCCCCCACAGCGTCTTCGATATGATTCGCAGTTCAATCAAATGCCCTAGACCATCGGTGTCGCGCTTGTTTTCCTTTAAGGAGAAGGATGTATCGTTGCGATAAGATAGACGCGAATGCGCGCCTTATGTTTGCTAGGCACAAGCCGTGTCCTTTCTGCTTTTCCCCTTTCCCCCAACCCACGCTATATAAGCATATAATCTACGGCTGAATAAACCGATTTGCATTGCGTTCCAGAAGGCTGCCTTGTCTCGTTCGTCGTTAGTCGTTCATCGTCGCGAGACGATACAGGTCGCCCTGTGCGGCTGTGGGTGGGACGGCACCCGCCAAAGTGTGGCAGCATGCCCCTATGTCGCCATCGCCACCACGTAGGCGCCCGCCGGAGCACCTTCTCGGCGGCCCGGCGCAGGATTCTCCGGAACACCCAGGTTTCCCTCGATATCGCCCCGGTCCCGGATCTCTGCTGCTCGGCGCCGGAACCGGAGACGCCATGATGAGCCCGGGGCAAAACCGGTTGACGGGCGCTCGTAGAGGCTCGAAGCCCCAGAGCGAGCTGTAGGCCCTGTGCCCACCGGCGCCTCCACGCCAGGGTTACAGCTCCGCGATGAGCTCAGCAGGCCCCCAACCCACGAACAGGGCTCCGCCGTTGACAAGGAGGCGAACCACAGCCGCCTCGCATCTCTGAAGGGCGGCAGGACCCCCGGACTGTGGCAACAGCTCCCGGGTCGAACCACAAAGGCCCTCTGCTCGGCAGGCCCGGGCCGGACTCGCAACGCCCAGGCACGAACGTTTCGCCCCGCACCACCAGGCCGGTGGCGCGAAGCTCCCGGGTCGCACCAGGAGGGCCCGCTGCCGGCAGGCGCAGGCTGGCATCGTAGCGGCCAGGCACACAACCAGGCCCTGCACCACCACACAGGTGGCGCGATGAAACCTGAAGCGGTGACTGTGTTGCGCTGCGGGTTGCTGCGTGGTAGAACCACGTGAGACCCGGACCCGTGGGGGGTAGACACTATCGCATCCTCAAGTCGTAGCAATGGGTGCGAACCCTATCGCCAGCCGTTCTGTCATTAGAAGCGGGACTCCCACCTTCGGGTTCCGCTACCACCTGTTCGTCATCGTCAGTGCGAACGTGATAGGCCTTGAGATCGCTCACTTGCACAGGACCCACCAGCTCGTCGCTTTCAAGCGACTGAATCTCATACGTGAGCACAGTTGTCTGCGCCGTAATTCGGTATGGCCCTTGCCATTTGTGTGCGAGCGCCGCAGTGAAACCGCGCGCAGCATTGCTGAGTAGGTGCGTTCTCCTTAGCATTAGGTCACCAATGTTGTACACAAGGTGACGACGGCCTTTGTTATACTGCTCGGCTGGCTCCATGCGCGCCACGTCGAGATTCTCCCGAGCCGTGCGTTGCACTGCCAAAAGGCGTTCCCGGAGCCTAGCCGCGTATTGCGACAGAGCAGGGGCGTTACCCGCCACCGCGTACAGCAGTGCATTTTCCATTGAAAAAGCGATCTCTCTACCGAAGTTTAGGTAACCTGGTGTCAAACCCGTTGAGCTATTTACGGTAGTCCTAGTCGCGAAAGCCAGCTCAGGCAAACGCGCGTCCCAGTCCTTATGCTCCTTGGTTGTCGCAACCAGCATGCACTTCAGGTTCCTGTTCACCCTGTCAGTGATGTTGCTCTGAGCATGATAAGGACTCGTTTTCCTGTGCCGAATGTGCAGCGCTCGACAACAGTCTGAAAAGGCTGCTTGTGAAATACGAAGCATTGTCAGTGATCAGGTTGGAGGGGAAGCCAAAACGAGTGAATGTCACTAACAGCTTCTCTACGATCCGCTCCGACGCTATCTTTCTAAGGGGAAACAACTCCACCCACTTAGAAAAGAGGTCTGTTATAACCAGAATGAACTGGTTTCCTCCGAGGATCTTGGGAGGGTTCCCATTACGTCACACGCTACAATCTGCCACGGGTAGCTGCTTTCCACTGGCTTCATGAAACCCACAGGCTTACCAGCGCGCGGCTTCGCTACCTGGCAAAGAGGGCAAGCGCGGGAATAGCTCATTACGCCTCTCCTCATGCCTGGCCAGGTCATGACACAGCATAACGTGTCGTAAGTCTTACTGCCGCTGCCATGTCCTGCGAGCGCTGAGCCATGAAAGTACCGCATGAAGCGTTTCCGCAACTTCCTTGGGACCCCGACTAGAAAGGGGGATGAAACCGCCTCTTCGGCATCCAGTTGGGGAATGTAGCGAAGTAATAAGCCATCGTCGCCCAGCAGATACGCGTCAAACCCCTCACCGTTACCGGTGCAAGCTACGCCGCTCGCTAGCCTTTTCAGCACCCGCTGGCACAGACCGTCTGCTTTCTGGGCCTCAATGAGCTCTTCCTTACTCACTACCTCTCCCCAAGACAGATTCCTTTCTGCCTCTGTTCTCGGGGGGCGAGAAATCGCCGCTGCCAGATGCCGCTTCTCTTTCTCTTTGCCGCTGGCCTCAACTCCTTCGTCCGGCCCTTTCCTCCCCCTCTAGGGGCGTTGCGCGCCGCCCATGAAACCACTGCACTCGGCGCGCGCTTCCGCCACCCCCTTCCGATAAGGCGAGCAAACTTTCCGCCAACATTCGGCGCTGATCATCGGATCCTGAAGAAGATGCGACGATAGCTTGTACATCAGTGCTCATCTTTCCTGACGCCTCTCCCTGACCTGCCGCAGCGCAGTAGAGTTTATTTGCCCCGCGCGGTTGTAAACCGTGCATCGGCGCGTTCGCGAAAGGAAAGAAAGGGAGTTGCGGCCCGTACTGATAGCCGTTCCTCCCCATGTCGAGCACAACACCCTCCATCGAGAGGAAATATCTGCCCAGTATGACTGGAACAGACAAACAAGGCAAGCGAACAAAACGCTGTCTGTCTACGCTTTCTGCCATCAAAAGCGAGCGTGAGTCTCACAGCTCCCTCTGCTTTTGCCGAACCCGCTGCCAAGCTCAAGGGTGTCTCGGCGGGCCTTACCCGGATTTTCCTTCTCCGGCAGGCCTCAAACAGTTCGTCTCCTATTAGAGACACCGTCGAGCCTGTGTCGACCAGTGCAAAAAGTTCGCGACCGACCAATTGCACTCGCATGAACGGGGCCACAGAGGATGGGTCCCCATGTGTCCTACATGCGGGGGGGGGGGGGGGGCAGGACAGCGTCAGGGTGCCCTGGGGGCTCCCTCGCACCCCCTCTGCCTGGCCCCCGCCTTCTCGCTTCCCGCCGGCGACGACAAGCTACCGCCCTTCACCGCCGCCGGCGATCCGAGTTTCCCTGCGTGCTACGCATTTTCTCGGGGCATTGACGGGAGAAGTGGCCAGGTTTGTGAAAAAACCAGCACAAACGGGTCGTTTCGTCCTGCCTCCCTCTTCCGTCGCCTGCGTTGCTTCCGACCGAGGAGTTATCGTCTCCCCCTCCCGAGCAGGCGCAACCCGGTTCGAGCGATTCCTCGGGTCTCGGCGGCAACCTGTAGCGAAGCTCGGCGAGTAAATCCGCCTGAACTACGCGCACTTCTTGTGCGAGGGCCTCCAAGTTGCGAAAACTCCGGCCCCGGAGGTACGGTCTCTTAATCTGGATCCACATAAGATCCACTTAGTAACTGGAACTTTTTTGCAAAAAAGTTCCACTTATATATTTGGAACCGTGTTCCACATATCCTGAAAATGTAAGTGGAACAGTGCACCACATATGTTTGCAGCAAAATTATCTGGATCGGCGTTCCAAATAAAAGTATACGGATCACTGATCCACGTAAAATGATTATGGCTTTATCCGGTGCGCCGTTCCAGGTACCTTCAGACCAGCTGTTTATATAAAACGGTGTTCCGATAGACGTTGAGAAGCTGTCTATGGGACTCCACTTTTCCAATATATCTCCTTTCCTGTTGGTATAAACTGAGGTCATTTGCCAGGCTGGCGGATGCATTGGTATCAGAAGGAAACCGCAAGCACCATTCTATCTCAGCCTTGACATATGGCCCACAGTGATACCAACAATGGGAAAACAGAAACCGCCGCAGCAGTGTGGTCCCTGACAGTTCCCAACAGTTGCCTATCGGAGCACAGTTCTATATAAAAGTTGGTCTGAGATACCTGGAGCGGCACACAGAGACTTTGGCTTCATCTACCGCATCCTGTTCTGGGTTTTGGCTGCATGTAAAAGAAACAAGACTCGCATTAAAATACATTACCAAACCAACTATTAGCACTGATACAATGCTTTTCAAAACACTAAGCAAATTTTATTCGCTCGTATTATTGCGTACATTTGAGAAAAGGAGACATATCTGTTTCCACTTGGGCAGAAAATAACCAGCGTAGAGGATCAAATACCAAAACGATATCAAGTGGTCAAAACGATCTAAGTGGCATTTTCCTATTTTCGCTATTTACCATTCTTTTTTGCTAAAAAAACATAGGTAATAAAGATGGCTTTAAGCGCAACCGCGTCACAAACAGACTTGTACATCTACCCTCGCACTAACTCAAAAAGCATTACACAACAGTGAGCATAAAATATGCTGTTTTATCACATGAAATCAGGTACCGCAAATGCGGAAGTACCCACAGCGCTTGCCATGCCATGTTTACGCATCCCGGTTCCAAAATATGCAGTTTGCTATTAAACTGTAGGGAAAAGCCAAAAATACAAGCCATACACGGTTGGATTATCACAAGACCTGCAAGAGTGTAGGGAAAGAACACCGCAGCCAATACTAACAATATAACATTTGCACAGAAAAACTTTCTGGAAGCATGTGGCACTATTGCACAACTAAAACATACACCATATGTCAATATCAAGCTAACTGTAATATCAAGCTAACTGTAGCCAAAACCGACTATATACGCGCCCTGAAAAAGCCTTTCACTGAAGCCGCGTTGCTTCTCCGACAATTTGTAGCTATTTAAAATAACTTATCAAAAAAAAAAGCTCATAGCACCCAGTGTTAATATTACAAAATTTTGCAAACCAGATATCTCGGAGCATGTTACGAATTTTAAAATTTAAAAAGCAGCCTAACTCTAAAGACGTTATTAATTCCCTCAAGAACAATTCAGACATCCCAAATAACCAAGCCAGGTAGCGTTGAAACATACAGGTGACCAATTTTACCAAGCGAACTTGGAAGCATTTTTCCAGCCGGAACATTTATCTGAGGTAAAATTCACAGTTGCGTGCTATACAAACCCTACTATCATGACGACAGTATGCTGACCAAAGCACTGCCTCTAACAAGCAAGAAATGCAACTTAGTCCAAAGTAAACAACTTTTTCAAGCCAAATATGTATATTTCGCATTCTTCTAGGGCTTAGGTGTCAGCTAAGATACAGTACAAAATTGATTAATAAAGCCCCAAACCGTCTGAGTAAATAATTACTCTCACGTTTGCATCCATCAACAGCAGCACTGCCATAGAAAAAAATCGAGCTGCACTTGAATAATAAAAACGTTACAGTGCAGTGACATTAACTACATTAACAGAGTAACAGCTGCAAAGGCAGCCTGCGCTTTGTGCCAATACTGAAAAATTGCAAAGGAAAGCACGACTTCACTTTTGCAATTGACATGCCGCTTTCATCTACCAATCATTTGAACCACGACATATCTTTCCGAATAGGCTTCAACGTCTAACAATAATTTAAAACCCCAAGTACAGTGACCACATCGTCTTTCAACAGAGCTTTCAACTTATATGACACCAGGCCACTGTTAAATGGCGAAGAACTCTCTGCAAAAGTCCCAAGAACTCTCCAAAGTCCCATACGTTTCAGGAGATTAAGATGAAATACACGGCGAGGAGGATGACCACATCTTGATGTGACAACGCAGGCGGAAAATCCATGACGTGTTTCTTGCAGACAATATTAACGCTGCCATTTTTTTCTCTCAAAATAACTGGACCTCGAGAATAACTGGACCACGTCATGTACCTTTAAGGAACGAACAAGAAAATTTTGTTAGACGATGGCTTTAAATGAGTGAGTTGCTTAGGATACCTCTTTTATAGCACAGTAATTGATTGAAATATCAGCTATTTCTTGGTTTCTTTTCCGGGAATGCTGCTAACAATGTACAAAAAATATTAGCACAGGCTGTCAATGGCCGTTCTCTAATTCTGGAAAGCAACCGCACTGGGCGTGGCCGTAGTGCCGTGTTATCACAGCAGCAACTCTCAATGTGAAAGCAAAATGCTGGCAAAACTTGAATGCAAAATAATAGTTTTTTTGTCCACATGTTGCAGCATCCGAAACAGGCTGAATGTGAAGGTATTTCGCAATATTGGAGTTCACGATTTAATTTTAACAGTAAGATTTTGCTACAAAGAAAACTACCACAAATTCAGCCCCGCAAAAATAAAATGCCAGCTTCAATAAACACTACCATAAATTGAGTCCCACAAAAATAAAATGCCAACTTACCCAACTAAAATTAAGATGCAGGCGTTCCTGGCAGGGCCTCCTCGGAGTACATTTCCAGGAAAGTTTTGCCAACGTGTTCCCAAAAGCTCTTACTGTCGTTTTCACCTACAGGTCAAGTTGTCACTGAAATGGTGTTCCGAAGCCATTACGTATATTGCAACTACCTAAAAAGGGACCATCAAAGTTCCAGAACTGGGAGTGCGTACTTACTTGTAGAATGCAATGATTTCATCCCGTACAACGGCTTTCATGTGTTTCCTTTTTGTGAACACACGCCTTCAAGAACGGTGAACACACGCCTTCAAGAACCAGGAAAATCGCAGTATGCATTCGTTGTTCCATTGTTTTAAGTCCCGGTCCGCCCTATTTCCTAGAAAATAAAAACAGTATAAAAATATCGAAGCATAAATTTACGCTTCCCTCTAAGAAGCGAGTACTACAAGATCTCGTACAATGCCTGATTAGTTGTGCTAAAATTTATTTTGCAGCACGAGCCCTGGTAACGTTTTCAGGCGAAACAATTTTAAATATAAAAATATTTGAACATTTTTAGGCTCACCAGTCATTGCTCCATGCGGAGTGGTGAACGTCTGTATAATACGCAACACTCAAGAGGCACTCTTTCGTGGCTTTATGACTTCCACAATGCATTCATAATCTTCCACACTTGTCACGACGACGCCTCGGCGTGCCGAAGATGTCTTCAGCCACAGTGAATGCCACAGCCATGGTTTCAGAGGTATATGTAAGGAATGGAAAAAATTCGTTTTAATTTCTGTTCTTCAGACAAAGGAAAACAATTGTCGGAAACTACCAGTGTAGAGACAAATGTCTCCGCAGTCAGCCATAGTCTGCATCTGGACAGGTTATACAGATCGAATACAGAATGTAGCAATCTGCTCTCGCAGTATATTTTCTAAGTTCAAGGAAGTACACTGATGGGTTAATGTTGGGTGCACATAGTGATGCAAGAACGTATCACCTGAGCGTTGTCGTAAATTATTTCGACTTTCGGGTTACCACCGACATTGACGGCATAAAAATGCAAGAGTGGCTTATTTCTAACGCGGTTCGTGAAGTAGCAACCACTAATTACGGATATTGGTTAATTATCCTGAAGTCTCACGTTACCACTGACATTAGCAGCATAGAAACGGCAGCACACTTTCTATATACCCGCTGCGTGTTTCCACATTTCTTCCCCTCTACAAAAGAAACGTTTGTTACTGCGGTACTGCTAAGACAACAACTGTCCCTTCCATTTCTCTACACTTCAGGCAATGTTATTTAAAATAGATCAGCCATGGTTTCAGAGGTATATGTAAGGAATGGAAAAAATTCGTTTTAATTTCTGTTCTTCAGACAAAGGAAAACAATTGTCGGAAACTACCAGTGTAGAGACAAATGTCTCCGCAGTCAGCCATAGTCTGCATCTGGACAGGTTATACAGATCGAATACAGAATGTAGCAATCTGCTCTCGCAGTATATTTTCTAAGTTCAAGGAAGTACACTGATGGGTTAATGTTGGGTGCACATAGTGATGCAAGAACGTATCACCTGAGCGTTGTCGTAAATTATTTCGACTTTCGGGTTACCACCGACATTGACGGCATAAAAATGCAAGAGTGGCTTATTTCTAACGCGGTTCGTGAAGTAGCAACCACTAATTACGGATATTGGTTAATTATCCTGAAGTCTCACGTTACCACTGACATTAACAGCATAGAAACGGCAGCACACTTTCTATATACCCGCTGCGTGTTTCCACATTTCTTCCCCTCTACAAAAGAAACGTTTGTTACTGCGGTACTGCTAAGACAACAACTGTCCCTTCCATTTCTCTACACTTCAGGCAATGTTATTTAAAATAGATCATCTCAATCGGTCAAAGGAATTGGAAGAAACATGGAACATCAACATGAAACATGGAAACATGGAACAGATAAACGTAAGATGACGCCTTGAAAGCACATCAACACAACTCGAAATAGCATCAACCTTGCGCGCAACGGGCAAGGTCGAAGACTCCCGGTCTGGTAACCACAGTAAATGCATTCTACTCAGCAGACTAACACAACCCCGGAATTACCACGCAAGTTTTAAAAATACCAATAAATCTAAGGACGGACGCTCCGATAAACATGCTTGGAAGTTGTACACGTGTGCACGCGCGATTATCGCGAGCGACTAACCCGAGAAGATACGCTACCGCAGAGATACACAGCAACCGTCAATATACAACTAAGCAAAGCCACACAGTAAGGGAACATCCAATCATGAAACGCGAAAACCAGCAACTTCCTTATAGCAATGGCTAACGTACGCAGTCAGAAATGTCCAGCCGACTCTGACCCACGAATACGGAAGTTTTGGTAAATTACGGCTGCAAACGTTTCTCCAACACAAAATGTTACACGCCGCGACCACAAGCATGGACGACACACGAAGAACGGGCAGAGAAGCGGTATGTTTATCGGACGCAGTTAACAAGGATGTCACTGAACAACAACCGTTACCAGCACCAGCAAAAAGCAGCACTGACCTTTTTTGCGCCTCCTGGCAAAACTCCACTTCGTCGAACAGGAAAAACAGCCCGGGGATATGAAAAAATTCGCATATGCACGCCGCAATCAACCCAATCAAACTGCTCACGGCGCTAACGGTTCTCGCCAGCGTGACCGAGAATTTCTTTAGTAAATATCAGACGCATCGAGAGAAATTCAGAAACCCGCTTGGGAATGCCACTGGTGGCGCTGCATGCGGAAGACCGTAAAATTAGCGGAGGGAATCCTGGAAGATTGGAGCGCTGCTGTCGTACAAAGTGTTGACGCAGTCCCGATTTTCATCCGTCGTCGTCGTACCCGTTGCAGCCCCACTGTACCGTGAATCAACGCAAAAACAGCTCTGCCTTGCTGCTGCTGACGCATGCGCATGGAATGCGCTACTGGAGTGGCGGTCCTTTCCTCGTGGCTTCGGCAAACTTTCGTTCTCGCGGAGGCTTTGGCGATGCGCCCGCATAAGAGCTCATACAAACTCGGCACACGTGATGGCTTTTATTTGATTCGGAAAACGGGCATATGCGTCTAAGCGGACGTTTGATTGATTATATTGATTGATTATAGGGTTTAACGCGCCGACGCAACGCAGGCGATGAGGCGCGCCGTAGTGGAGGGCTCCGGATTAATTTTGACCACCTGGGGATCTTTAACGTGCGCCGAAATCTCGTACACACGGGCGTTTTTGCTTTTCGCCTCCATCAGAAAAGCGGCCGCCGCGGCCGGGAATCGAACCCGCGACCTCGTGCTCAGCAGCGCAACGCCTTAGCCACTGAGCCACCGCGGCGGGTCTAAGCGGACGTTTACGCCAGCTGAGGTCGAAACAAAGCTCAGATAATAGCCGCGTTAGCGCGTTAGTACTGGCTAAAGTTGTTTCTCGCGGAGGGCCGTGAGTACGTGCGATATCCGAGCTTAACTTTGGATGACAATTTCTGCGTTAGTGTTTACAATGAACGCAAAAGGGCGCGGCTTCATTTACTGCTTTTCTTGACAACAAGCCTTTCCGTAGTCAATAAAATATACTGCGACGCTCTTAGATACCCACGTTATATAAAGCTACTTACAGCTAATTAGCGAGTAATAATACATCGGCCCGTTTCCCAGCCCTTTTCCCTCCTGAACACCAATACTACAGGAAAACAGCAACTGGGGAAGCAGCTGGAGAAGGCGGATCATTGAATGAACTTCAATTACTATGACAAGACACAACAACAGCAAGTTAACTCTGCGCATTTTTGCCGTTACTGCACAGCATAATTAGGAATTACAATGTAATTTCAGCATTAATACATACAAAATAATGAAGGTATCACGTGGTATATTTAGTTGTCCAAGTTTAGTTCCGTTCACCCAGTCAACCGCTCCCTGCAAAGTGGCTTTTGTTTTTGCTTGTGGAAATTAAAAGGCACTCGCCAGTTAGCATTTCTATCGGACTTACTACGTCATGACCAACGGGCTTAAAAACCATCGTGCACCAATAAGAATAGTTTTACAAATACATACCGATAATCACAACGGCCTAGTTAGCTTATTTTAGATATATGTCGCTTCTTACTGAAACAAAGCAATAAAACTCTCGCATGGTAGACCGCTAGCGCCTTGCAGTGAAGACTGGATAAACCAAAATGCATTTCTTGTTTTTTATCTCTGCAAAGAAATGATATACAGCAGACTCCCGTTAAGACGAACCCGAAGGCACCGTAAAAATGTATTCGTATTATCCGAAATTCGTCTTAAGCGGAGGTGTATTGCATTGTGGACGTTACAAGAGAAAAATGTTGTGGTTCTTAATCAGTGTTCGTTTTAACCAAGCTCGTCTTAACGAGGGTCTACTGTATTTCTAGAAGAAGCAAACCGGGTCGTTAGTGTCATTTCTGTGAATTTGTAAAACTTCTTGTATCGGTACATGGTGCTTTTGAAGTAGCAAGTCTCATGAATTTGCGTCATGAATTAGTGAGTCCCATATGAATTGGATCAGGTGAGTCACCCTTAATAGCATGCACGAGACGAAAAATGCTAACGAACATCCAAGCATATATAACTGCATTCGTGACATGCTGCGTGCAGTGTAAAATGCGGCACAGTCGGTTAACACTTTGTATATACCGCATCAGGGCATAAATAAAGTGGACTAAGTACCTATTTTACAGCAGATTGTAGCTATTCATACGTTCCTGTAAAGCACTTAAAATTGTGCACGTACTACAACACATACAACACAGCGACCTGATGGCTGAGCATTGAGCAAAAAACAATGTTTCTGCGACGCTTTGTGAACCAAATGCAGAACATGCAATAGTCTCAACAACTATATATATTTCTTTATGAGGTATCCACAAAAGCTCAATGAATTCTTCAGCACTACCACGGCTCTGTCCGAAACGCAGAAGGAGAACCTGAGGACATCTGGTCCTTCTCAAATTCAAGTCATTGGTGATTTCAGACGTACTGCACGTCTGCAATTAGCAAAAGACGATATTCACTAAAGCGGTCTGAGCGCCGCAGACAATCTGAAAGGGCTTCGTGGAATTTCTATTTTCGCTAAGATACCCTTTTCTCGCACCTTTCATGCTTTGTACGGTGTTGTTATAGCAGTGGACATATTTTTTTCTGTCAAATGACGTCACTAAAAATACGTCTTAGCCGTCTTATATAAGTAAACTGCTCTAAGACAGTCCCATAGATATCGACGAAGTTTATTAAATTTTATGTGGTGCGTGCGTGTGTGACTGCATGCATGTGTGTGTGTATGTGTGGGTGCGCGGGTGTGCGTTCGTGTCTGTATCTATGTCTGTGGGCGTGTGCGTGCAAGGGCTTGTGCGTGCGCTTGTGCGCCAAAGCGCGTCAAATATATATGTGGTTCATTGTTCCAGTTAATGCACGATTCAGTGCATACTTCACTGCAGCGTACAAGTTATGTGGAACAAGACACGAGCAAAAATATACAAAAGCACTGTCCAAAATTTTTACTGGCACATAAGTGGAACAGTAACTGGAACGGCAGACAGCGCATCCCCTCATTTATTCGGTTCCACATAATAACCACAAACCTAAAGAAAACAAATGGACAGTTCCAGATAAGATCCACTTATATCTCTCGTTCCGGTTATTCTTCGTTTAGATCCAGATAAAAATATGTGGATCGCCCCGTTTAACTGGAACTTACATGGAACCAGATTAAGAGTGGGAAACGCGGGTGGCATTGCCTACACACGCGCGCTACCTTGACCGCGTCGGCTGCATCGGGGTCGGCCCGTTCGTACAGCTCCTGCATAGCCCGCACATACTCGAGGAGACTCTCCTCAGGGGGCTGCGTGCGAAGGGCAAGCTCGTCCCTCATACGGTGTTCGTAATTGGGTGGCAGGAATTCAGCGCGGAAGCGGTCCTTAAAATCTGCCATCGACTCGAAAGCCGGTTGGCAGCGCCTCCAACGCGCAGCGCTTCCTACCAGTGCCACGGGCAGGACTTGCCTCAGCACGTCATCATCCGATGCGCTTACCGCAGTCTGGTACGAATCCAGTTGCTGCAGGTATTTGTAAACGGATTTCACGTCTCCGTAGCCGGAATAGGAGGGAACCTCGATATTCAAACGCGGCTTGGAGACTCGCAATACAGGACCCGCGCTGCGAGCCGCTGGCGCCGAACCGAGCAATCCTCCGCGAACATCCCGGTCATCTGCCTCATCATTGAGGCGAGATCTGCGGGCTGCAACTGATCAGCAGCCTCCTGCGCAGCGGCTGCTGAGTCTCCCCCCGAGCCTTGCGGCTCCTCGTTCTCTCCCGTCTCTCTCCGTGTGGTAGGAGCCATTGCCAGCGAACTACCCAACAAAAAGCTGGCTCAACCACGCCAAACTGTAGAGGCGAAGATACAGAGCAAGCCGCGCTAACTACATACGCAACGCGAGAACACACAAAAAAGGAAAGTCAAGACAATACATTCGACCAACGGGGCCGAACTAAGGCCACAATAAAATACAAAAAAAACTACAGTAGGGACACGTCAAAATACACAAGCGACTAATATCCCTACAAACACTAAATACACTCGCAATGTAACCACTTAGGCCGTTAACCAAACAACAGAAAAAAGAACGCAAGAAAAACTTCAGGCATGCATCTACACGGCTCCAAGCCCTGGTCTCCCACTGCCAAAATGGCGCTTCCTTCCCGGAACAAAGGAATGCCGTCCCAAACCACAGTGGGCCCCTTCCCGGCAGCCGCAGAGAGAAAATGTCCACTGCTGGGCTTGACATCAGCCCCACGTTCGGGCGCCAGATATGGGCCTGCTCTCTACGGCATGCGAAGGAATGAGGCACACTGCGGTTGCGTGAAATAACTGTTTACTTACATCATCCAACGCGCTGTCGCCCGTCCGGGCGAACACACGCACACACCAGCACCACACTTCGCGTCCCGACCCCCCGCCCCCCCGCGCGCGGTTCTTCACCAGCACCGCCCACTCCTTCACCTCACTAGCGCCATCCCTCGGGCGCCGGCGTCTCCAAGTCTTGCGGCCCGGTAGCCGCACGGCAGGCAGGGAGGGCAAGGGAAGGGAGCTCGCGGCGAGGGGCTCCGGGCAACACCCTCTGGCCAGAAGGTGTCGTGCCAAGGGGCGCTCCCCACAAACTTCAATTAGCCCTATGGCATCCTATCTAATTTCCGAGAGCTCTTCTAGTAATACAGCTAAGCTTCCCTCACTATACAACGAGCGTACGTTGAACGTTGCCTGAGTGAAGATCCCAAGACGGCATATCCGGACCCAGAGATTCTCAGCACCCCCTGCTGCAGCGCTGTCCTGAGATCCACCGTAGTAAGGTGCTGTACAGCTGCTGGGGACTGAGGGCCGAAATTTGCTTTGGCAAGTCAGGGAGTTGTGACCGACTACTGCACCAGGGTGGGTAGAACTTTTTCTGGTGAGGGGGGGCTGTTTGTGCACAGAAGAGCCTTCCCAGCCTTTCTGTCCCTATATCGCTCAGCCTCCGAGATATCTGGGGTTATGGTTACTTCCGCAGCTGGCCATACCTGCCTTGGTTTGGTTCAGAGAGCCAGACTAAACTTCGGCGCCACTACGGCTGGCGGACATGCTTCTCTTGCGTTCGCGGGAAGGTCGTGTACTGCATAAACTCTGGCTGCGGGTGCTTGAAATCTGACTCCGCGCCGGCCCTGTTGAGAAAGAACGGTGCACCCCGGGGTGCACAACCGACAAATAAATAAAAATGAGCAAAACTGCGTTACTCCAGTAACGAGAACAAATAATAAAATCTGCATTCAAACTAACTTGTAAGCCAAGATCATACGGCTTAAATTTCCTTGTAATTGTTGTGCCCGACAACAACTGCAGGAGCTCCATGTGTCTTCGAAGTGCGAGGCATCCTGCACCACGAGGCGTTCAAACCACCGTCTAGGGGCGCAGTTCTGAGTTGTGTCCGTTTCGAAAATGTCAATTTGGCGTCCGTTTCAGTCGTGACGTAGTTGCTCTTGTGAGTCCTCTGACCAATGGATGTGCTACGTCCCCTCCAGTCCTCTAGTTTCAGCCAATCCAGGCTCCGTCGAAACGGACACTTCGAAGTGGACATGGAATTAGCCGACTCAGAATTGTTCCCCTTGTGTGTGTTCTATTAGAACGTGGACACTACCATAGTCACACGCCACCCACACGTGATTTGGGTGTCAAACATATACGTCTCAACCTTCGATACGCATCTCAAGTAGGGCAGTTAATTATAAGAACTATTTTCAACATCGAGGGATTGGTAAGACCAGAAGGTGTCATCCCTACGATATGCATTCATTCTGACTGGCGTAGTTATCAAAATGCAGCATTTTAAAGGTACGTAGAGTCAACGTTAAGTGAGTGCGTTTGTTAATGTGTTTTTCATAAGTATATTTGCCGTCAACGGTCAAGAGAAATAAATTTTCCAACTGCCGTTCTCCTAAATTCTTTGCCACATTTATGTCGTATGCTAAACTGGTTCGTTGGTCACCCAGTTACCATGCGTAGTCGCTCATGATTTCTTGGTTAATATCAAAATGTAGATGCTATTTTAGTGGTTTTAGCATAGCCAAAAACTTTAACGGGGTGTTTATATGTCTGCTATTACATATTGAACCTTATTAGCTAGGCTTTGCAGAATATACAGAACGTTGGCTAGGACCCGAGCTCTAACTGTACGCAATGATTTCTTCAACGAACGTCTGCACCACATCCTTTATTGCGTCGGTCTTCTGTTATTAGAAGGTATCCCGAAGAACCGTGTTCTCAGTCAGATATCGCTTTGTGCAGCAAAGTCCGATTAGAAAACCATGTTAGCATCTTGTAAAAGACAAATACGTCAGGGCTCCTATTATTTCAGTGATATAATGATATTTAATACATTTTATAATTTTAGTGCCGTGATGTCTTACTCGGCCTCAAGCATGACGTCTTTTGCTCATTCCAAATGAACAGTGCCTACTCTAGGCTTAACATATCATAGAGTGTTTGCATCTTTTAACTTTCTTCCGTTTAATTCGAAACAACCGGTTTTTTTACTTTACCCATTCTCAAGAAAAACTCACCAGGGAGCGAAAAACTCCTGCCTTTCAATTAGTAGGAAACTGTGAATGAAGGCTAGCGCTTTTTTTTAGGGTAGTCAATATATTTTAGAAAATGGCTGTATATTAGAAGAAATTCTTTTTCCATGCCTGTGGCACCTCTCAGTACATCGCAAGTTTAGACGAAGTATTTTATGAAAATTACCATCTTGACTTTTGTACTTGTTGCACGTTAGGATCTTCTAAACCACTAAGAATTAATTTCTTTCGGCGCTTTTTTGCCTTGGTCAACTTCACCCATTAGCACTGAAAACGCCTTACGCAGCTTGGACATTAACGTGTGCTGAACTTTTGCGTGATTAGTTATTGCACTTAGGTCAGCCGACTCCTTTCATGTCCATTAGCCGCTGAATTAAGGATGACGAGAGTATTTCTGAATTTATTATCTGCAGTGAATATGCCTTGCATTATGGAAGTCAATTAACCCTGTCCAGCTATAAGTTTTAACATTTCTTTTAGGTGCGAAGCCCCTGAGGGACTCGGGCTGTCGACGTTTAATGCCGTCGTCGTAGCCGGGGTCTCATGTAGTCAGGGTGCTAAAACACGGGAACACTCGTTTGCGCCTCGCGCTAGCACGTAACGCGTACTAAAACAACACCGGGGCACTCGTTTTCGCCTCGCCCTAGAACGCTTTACGCTTCAAAGAAGCGAGACATTTACAACAAAGCTGGATACCTTAAGCCCCAACGGTTTCACTTCCGTTGGAAAAAACGCCAAGACGCCAAGGAAACACTTATGCACTGCATTGCTTCGCCCCTCCCCACGTTTCACGTTAATGGAGATGGCCCCGGAATTTTTTAATGATGATAGCCCCTCTTGGGCTACTTCAACGAAAAAACTTGCGTTTGTATGTTTGTGCGACTGTCTGTCATTCGCAGTCTGGTCAACAGTTAAAGAAATTATTGAACGAAGCGTTTATATCGGCAACACATTTTCAAACTACCCCATGATCTGGTGAAAATATTCATCTTTGTGAACATTTTGAGGCAAATTTTAGGCAGAACATCAATACTGAAGGGACATTTGCAGTGTTCTTTTAATTCGAAAAAATAGGGCTGGTTGATTTTTGTAATTTAAAAAAACGTAATGAAAAAATGTTTTGACACAAAAATACAAAAAGGGCTAGTGGCTCTCTTTCAGGGTTGCATTCCAAGAAGCCCAGGAGTAAAAAAAGATACCAGTAGAAGCGCGGTAGCAGTGGAATGCGGACAAATCAAATTGACTCGAACAAACCGCCGCTGTATCGCTCGTGGGAGGGGCCATACAACATGCGAAGCGCGTCACAGGTGGGCGGGAAAGACAAGGGGCATTTACGTGGCACGGGCGGCACAGACTTTTCTTTCGACGAGATTTGCAGCGAAGTGAGCAGATGCGGGGCCAATTTTTAGTGTTCGTGGATTAGCTTTAGGGGGAATTGAGTTTGCCCATTTCATCATAGGGTGTTGGGGTGCAGTCGCTTCGCAAGTCTCCCAGGGGAAAGTCATGCGTCGGGAAAGCTCTCCGAGAAGGAACGGTGCGGTCGCGCCGGTGCGGTTTCCCGGCAAATTTCGTCCCGCGCTGGCGGCCACGCCGGCTTACCGAACCTTCCTTCCCACGCTCCCGACCGGCAAAATGAGCGAGAATGCCGTTCCCCTACGCGTTGACCATTCGGCCAGACCGTACGGCCTTAAGGACATTGTGGATGCGATATCTGCCGTGTCTGATCTGAAAACCATTATCCACCAGGGGACCTTTCAGTTCAACTACCTGTGGATGGCGACCTTCGCGACCAGTAAAGAAATAGATCAGCTGGCATCGCACACAGAGATTAAGGCCAAAGGGAGGAGGTACCTGGTCATCCCCACCAACCAACGGGAAAAAAGGTTAAACTCCCCTGTATTCGCCTATGGTCCCAGACGAGCTGCTCACAAGGACGTTACCCCGCTTTGTCCGATTACTGCGTTTCGTGCGAGAAATGTGGCGCGAACCCGGCCTAGAGCACATTGCCAGCACCACCAGAGTGGCGCACATCATCACCAGGGAGCTCAACTCGTTCGACGCCGGGCTGCATCACACCCTGGTAAAACCCCATACTGATCGATGTGGCTGGCCGACCGCCCATGTGCTTGCCTTGCCGCCAGATCGCACATATCAGTAGGCTGTGCACGACACCGTGGTGCCATGCCTGCTGTTGGTTCGGGCATGCACCGGCAGACTGCTCGCAGTCGTACGCAGACAGGACTAGGCAACCCGAGACAACGCAGTCTTTAGAAGAATACGTGGACAGTGACGAGATGGCGGCAGGGGCTCTCCCATTGGCACCAGCCCTAGCTTGCCCACCAGATTTGGCTCGTGAAAAGGGCACAAGAAGCCGGACAGTCTCAAGGGTTCCTGGAATAAGGACTGTACCCCAAGGCGAACTGCTCTATAGGGACGTTTATTACTGCCTAGCCGAGCGGGAAGGAGCTCTTTCCGGCGCCCCTCGGTCCCCTCCGGCTGTCGAGATTAGTCGGATGAGTCGGAAGTGTCTCACTAGAGCGGCCGGTATTACACCGGAAATAAAGAGAGTGCCACCGATAAACAGTACCCATTCACCTCCACCGGGATGCGTATGCGTAAACGGGGCCAGCGTAAGCGTAGGTTAGTGTGGCATTGCGATCCTGCCTGTGCAGGCGTGCTGCTGGGCTGTAGAAGCTGGTGCGGAGCCGGAGGGCGAAGGACCGCTCTGTTTGGGTTATCTCACTGGTGCGAAGGAGCCGCGGAGCCTCACGGGTGGCCACTCGTTTGTAGGGGTGGCGTGTGGCTGCCTCTCGCCTGATGACATCCCTGGCGACATGATAGCGCACCAGGGACACGGAAACTGGAGCCATGGGGGAGTAGTGGGCTGCTGAGGCTACATGGTTTGCAGCCTCGTTCCTCGATATGCCAACGTGGGCGGGAAGCCACTGCAGGCGCAGGCTGAAGCTTTCTTCCAGTGCCCACTGCCAATACCCTGAGACATTGGATCACGTCGTCTACGCCTTCCCTGCGTATTCTGGTGCCCGGAACAAATCATTGTCTGGGTACCGGTGGCTGGAGCTACCAACGAGATCCGCAGAGGACATCCTCTACTCTTGTGGCCCCCTCATGCGGTACCGAGAGGCCACCACGTACCTCGAGGAAGCGGGCCTCAACACCCGCCCTTGAGTGGTCGAAGGACGAAGAAACACGTGCGTGCGAGTATATAGTTTGGTGTACTACTCCGCCCATTCCGTAATATGTACGTCATCATCATCAATAACATCATCGTAAGCCAGTTTGTGTCCACTGCAGGATGAAAGCCCACTGTAAATAGTCTGTGTTTTTCGTCATTAGCGAATTAGAGGATATAGTCAGTTATTTGATTGCCTGTCCCTTTACCCTACCCCCAGCGAGGCCCATGCCCTCTGACGAGAAGCAAAACTTCCCCATGCAAATATATCGTCAATAAACACTTTCTTTCTCTTCTCTCGATAACGGCGCCGCCAGTGAACTCAAGGAATCGTTCACGGAGCGCGCGGCCGAGGCTTCCCCACCCCAAGCCCACAGCTGACGTCGAGCAGCAGAGCGAGGAGGCGAAACCGGCCGATCCTCAGGGAGAGGAGCCGACCTTCCGAAGGAACCAGCCAGGAGGTATCAGCTGGAAAGACGCGGACGACGAGCTACCGACGTAGGGCGCCGCAGCATTGCGCGAACATGACATCACGGGAGTGTGGACGCGGCAAAAGGCTCGAAGAAAACAAGGCGGTGCAGCCATCAACAAGCCAAGATAGGGAGAGACCGGGTCAACGAACCCCGGGGGAAGCTCAACAAGAGGAAGGAGTTGTAAGCCCAATCGGAATACGGCTTTTACACCATGACAGCACACCAGAACGCAGTCACGCTTGACACGTTAATTGTGGTGACTCTAACCCAAGGAGGTTGTATAAATACTTCGGGAGTGGAGATGGAGCTCCCAAACTGACGCCGACGGCCTCCATCTTGCCTTCGGCAAAAAATCTCCCCATCGTAGCAGCCGCAACGCATCCGTCGCGTTCTGCCGGCTCCTCGCTGTGCGTCTAGCGGTGTTGCATGATTGCACGAAGCAATTTACTACTTAATTCGTCGTGAATGTTGCCTGGATGCTACAAAGGTACAGAAATCACCAATGGTGTGCTGGTGCATCGCATTCGGCTGCGCTGATCGCGGGAAGAAGACGACGAAATCAGCTTTCGCTCTGTTCGTTTTCTGCCTCGCCGGTTTACAGCGTTATAAGTGTGCATTTTCCCACTATTTGTGCAGGTTGGTACCGTTAGTGAACTTCAAGAGAAATTTGTTGTAGCACCGGTCGTTCACCAGCGCGTTTACGCACTAGTTTATTCAGATATGCAAACTCGTAGTTGCGGTGGTCCTATCAGTCATTTAACTGCGCGAAATCACAGGTCTGTGTAATACATTTGTAGTAATTTGTCGTTCCACGCTAATTTAAATGCAGAGTGTTCGCTCAGAGAGTAACTGACCTAAAGCAAGTCAGCCCGAGTCTTATATTTCTTTTGTGCTCAGCCGGACCTACGCGATTCTCGCACGGCTTTCATTAGAGTTTAGGTGAAAAGGCGAGGCTAACCGAACCACTTAGCCGAGCTTTGTACGAGTCCTTGATGCAATGCTCCCCGCGTTCTTGGTCTCTGTGGATTTCTTAACATCAGCAGGCTACTCGGGCACAAACCTACGTCGTAAGCGATGTTTTGAATGTAATAGCGTGCTACGCGGGTGCGAACTTGCGTGGTTAACGAGGTTGAGAATGTAATTGAGTAACGTCTTAAAAACTGAAAGGAACAAACACCGCGAGTCAGCCACAAACATGAGATGAAAATGTCTCACGCAGGAACGATCGCGCTTTTGTATCCATACGTAATATATGCACATTTATACTTGTCGCACGTTTCCTAAAAACGAAGCGCTTCGTTTTTCCTGAGATCGTGCCCAGACAACTGGAGGCCGAAATAAGCGACCGAGTGTGCCCAATTCCCATTCAAGCTAAATTACTTACATTTGTCTCATGATTTCTGTGAAGTGCATCAAGCAGATGCACTTCACCCTGAGTAAAAAAATCCTTTAAAGAACTTCAGTGTAGGCCTTATACGTTTTGTAAAACACAATTAAAAGTTAGAAATGGGCGCGATCAAGTGAAACAGGAAATTGCGAAGTATGGACCACAAGTAACTCAGGACGCTACTTAATGTGGCTTCTGCATGCGCAGTCAGTGGGGATGTAGCATGAAGCGGAGCATGTGAAAAAGATGTCCTCGGTAATCAATGGCGTGGAATCCATGCAGGCAACCAAGTGTGCGCCGCCATATCTGTGGCCAAGCGTCTGTTGCTAGGCGACGTTGTGCGCACAGCCCGCAGATCAGGCACCCCTCTTCTCCTCCATACAACCGCACGAGTGCGCCGTCACTCGTTCGTTACGTCAGGCTCCGCGGGATGGCGGCACTTCTCCGTGCTAAGCACGACTGTGAAACACCTAACTGCGTTTCACGTTACGAACTCTTCGGTGCACACAAAGTATAGCGTCGAGTTCACTTTGAGTGCGATTAATAACATCTCTGTTGGCGCGACAGTTTAGAATCTGATTGGAACGGAGCAGATGACGGACGCCGGTGTCTAGTTTTTTCTTCGGCGTGCGGCCGCAGTGGCCCAGGCTGCGCCATATCCGTAGCGCATCGGCCATGGCTGTGGCCGTTTCCAGTGTTGCCAAGCAAAGAAATTGACCGCTAAACTTTTGAATGAATACCGTCTATAAACGCTGCAATATCATTACCTGCAGTACTACCTCGCCTCGCTATACTACCCCGATAAAGCCTACTTGGTTGTGAGAGTTGCGTGACTAAAACTCATTATGGCCAGCAATGCTGCTAGAAGCCCCAACCGTAAACAAATCACGCTGGAAAACAAGTGTCCGGCACTTTTTTGCGCAAAATGCGGCCAATAGTAGCCGTGCATGGTAAAACGGAGCGTGAAAAATGTGGAACCAATACAACGCGATGGAGGGGTACTATTAAATAAACTTTTATTGAAAAATACGAATATATATGTATATATATTATAATTGTGTAACGCGGGCTGAATTAGTTAGGAACTGCGGACAATCCCTTGTAATGACTATGTGCCATCAGACATCGCCATGTTGCTAGCAGACAACCAACCGCACGTGTGAACGACGATGAAGCTCGGTCTGCGGGGCTTTGGGTGTGATCGTTTGTCGGTCCTCTCTCTTACTCTCTGCGGTTCTGGATGTCTGCGACCATCTGGATCTAATAGCAAATAAACCCAAGCAGCATTGGACGCCCCTTGGCTTCCCTTTGGCTTCCGATAGCTTGGCCACACGCCGGCCTGTACGAAAAAGCCATTCGTGGACAACGCGCGCTATACGACCGGCCTTGAGGACACTCATTGGCCGGTGCGCGAAAAATCGCACTGGACAGCGCGCTCATTCAGACGTAATTTTTGATCATAAAATTTTATGAAGACTAGTAGCCTATATGCGACGCAGGTATTTATGAGTGCCTTTACACACGTCTTGGCATGTTCTTGTTAGTTGAATGACCACTCAAGTTCACTCAAAATATTACTGAAGTTGCCGTGTTCTTGAATTTGTTTTAACGCGCAGCGCACAACAAAAAGTAGTTCGAAATCATTTTCAAGCTTGTGTCAAGTATCACGTTTAAATAAAAGTATTGGCAGGTGTAAATGCCCACAGCCTGACCTGTTGTCGCATACGGCTGCATGAAGTCTCACGGTAGAGCACTCGTGTGCGTTATTTTGCGTGTATACGTGCGCACCCGGCGCGCAAGCAGCACCACTCGAGGGCAGCACTGCGGTCGTTGCCCGCGGCGGTTCTTCAACATGACGGATTACGACGGTTAGAGCGCGGTGAACAGGCCAAAACGCAGCAAAAAGTAGTTACTTAAAGAGCCACAGCACCGTGCCACGAAACAAAGCGTACTTAAACTAAAGTGCAGCTTATTCAAAACAGCGTGAGAGAGAGTGTTAAACGTTCAGTAGGAATTGGTCATTTGTGTGTCCTAACGCAACGGTAAACGTCGGACTACTTCAGCGTTGTGCCTTTGCGCGTTCTTTGAATCCGCGGCGGGGCCGGTGGACGGACGCGTTGCACCGACGGCTGTGTCTCTTTTGTGGCATTGAAACTGCGGTAGTACTCCTGTACGTGTCTGTGAGGTGCGTTTTGGTGTTGGTGGCTGTGTGAAGTATACCTGACTGGTGTAATAACATCGTTTGCCTGCTACGGCCGCCGCTGAAAACGTAAGTCACCATTTCATTTTTTCGGCGTGCGGGAGTGCTCGCGCTCGTTCCCGCCAAAACATCAGCTGTCGTTCCCGAGTTCTGGCGCTCGCGAACGACAGCACTTGCGAAGAAAAAAGTGGTCACATACATGTGCTTCCAATTGTGTGACGCCAGTTCTAGCTATCCTTTTTCCGGCTTTGTGTTTTCCGAACAAGCAGCCGTGCTCCCACTGCAGGTTCACGACGTTCAGCATGCGTTGAAGCAAGACTCGTGTGCAGTATAATAGTTGCGGATGTATTAAGGTGGCTTAATTAAACTCTAGCTATTAATGAACTTTCGTTTCATTATTTTCTTGAGCAACGTAAAGGTATTGTCGAGCGACAAAGTTATTACACTACCGCTGGGCTTCTCCGTCGGTTCCGTTCTCGTCTTGCGCGTCTGACGGGGCAGAAGTGAGCGAAGGCACAACAAAATTTCACGGAACCGCTGGCGTGTTGCTTTGTCTATTGGACTTTTTATATTACCTTGCGCCACTGCAATACGGGTGAAGCCCATTTTCGGTGAAATTCCGAACTGTTTTCTCTAGAACGAGCCAAGTAACTGCTACCGTAAAACGCAGTATTGAAAAATGAATAGTGCAGTACGTTTTATGTTTCATAGCGAGTGTTAACAAGCTAGAACTTTAGGCTGAATATTTTCACACGGACATGTGGTAAGGCTTGTATATGTGCTGTATTTAGTAAGCAGCGTGAATTTAGCATTATAGTGAACCATTTTTTTTTTACTTATTACAGGCGCTACGACGCACAGGTGTTTCCCGTGGACAAGTGGCGGGTGCAGCAGTGACAAGCTTTCCAAGCTGGGCTATTCTACAATAGTGCTGTTCAACAACATATTGTGATCTTCGCACGTCGGCGAATTACCGGGAATGAGGGTGCTGTTTTCATTTACCTGAATGCTTCTGTTTTGTAGGCATCTCAAGCAGTTAAACGAATGATAATCGGTTCGCGCTTCATGAGCAGCGCTTTTTAAAATTTTTTCTCGACTGTTGTGTTTGTGTTTGCTTTCATGTGTGTGTTCGTATTCTTGCCACTGTTAAGCCAGGTTTCTCGTATATTTGATGTGCATAATAAAAAAGCTACACAGAGAGACCCGGTGTGTTGTGTTGCTCAATTGTTTTTGGCAAGTCACTTATCTATAATTGCTTCGCGAAGTTGATGCAGTTTGCTTATTGTGCCTCGCGGTCCCATTTCTGTTTTATACATGCCATTGTACAGGAAATTATTTAACGAGTGCGCATTAAATAAATAATGCGCACTCGTTTAATAATTTCCTGTATACTGGCATGTATAAAGCAGAAATCGGGCCGCGAGGCAACTCATAAAATAAGCATTAGTCATAAGGACTGGCCAGAAAGCCAAAAATGTGCATGAAAATAGCGTGGGGTCCACCCATTGGAATTATCATGGCAAGATACTTTGCCAAGCGTTGTCCAATATTGGCCTTCCAGGGCTTGGCCAATTGTTGGCTTGTCACCTTTCCCAAACACCAGCCAATATTGGCGGCCGAAGTATTGCCAAGCTCGGACACATTGGCCACTGACGATTTGCCATGCTTGGGCTTGGCAATTTCTGCTGCTTGGGAACCCCCTTTCAGTATGTTGGAGGTTGCGGTTCTCCAGCTACGCTCTCCAGCTACGCCCGTCTGGGTTCCTGAAGCAATCACCTCAAGCCTCAAGGATCGCGTCGGTCGGCCTCCCTGACCAAGCCCTGGAACTACGCAGCCGCACCATACCAACGGCCATGCTTGGCGGTAATGACACGCCCAGTGTGCCTCCGAGCCCAGCTATCATCTGCGCTGGCCCTCTCCGTGAACGTGAACCTGCCAAGTTCAACGGCAATGAGGAGCAAGACGTTGAGGATTGGTTGACGTCGTTTGAGAGCGTGGGTACACATAACAGATTGGCTGACGCCATAAAACTCTATAACGTCAGCTTTGCTTTCACGGGTCTCGCCCAAGTGTAGTTCAACAACTACAGATCCGGCATGACCACCTGGCCTGCCTTCAAGAGAGAATTATTTGCAGCTTTTGGCCGTCCCTCTGTGTGGAAACTGCGCGCAGTACAACGCTTGCACGGCCGCGCCCAGAAGACAGGCGAGGCGTTCACGTGCTACATCGAGGTTGTTTTGGACCTGTGCACGCGTGTGAACCCTTCTATGACAGACACTGAGAAAATCAAACATGCCATGAAAGGCATCGACGAGGGTGCCTTCCAGATGCTCTTGTCGAGAGGCCCGGGCTCCATTGCTGAACTGGTGATCCTTTGCAGAGTTACGACGAGCTTCGTCGACAGCGAGTGGGCTCACGGCGTACCTCTGTCCAAGACGACACCATAGCGAGCTTCGTCCGTGACCCCGACCACTCTTTTCTGCTGTTGCAGGTCAAACAGATAGTGCGGGAAGAAGTCGCACGTCAGCTCTCCCTGCTGCCAAACACCCCGGAGCCTTCGTCTACTTTGGGGTAAACACTCCCAAGCGTAATTCAAGAGCAAGTTGCTGACGCCATTCCGCCGACTACCACTGCGCCTCCTCGTCATAACTTGAGCGTTACCACCCCGCTGCCGTATGCCAAAAGCGTCGCAAGAACTCTGGTACCGATCGTCACGTACGCTGATGCCGTGGGTGTCCCTCCTCAACGGGTCGCCATGTCTTCCCAACACCCTTTACCGATGAGGCCACCGCCCTTGTCTCGGCCTCCTCCCCCCCCCCCCCAATCCAGCAGTGCCTGGCGAACGTGGGACAACCGTCCCATGTGTTTCAATTGTAGTTATGCTGGACATGTCGCCCGATACTGCCGCCGACGCCTGATGCCCACCAACGACGATACGAAAGCCCCTACTTATTGCCCTCGCAGGCGATCGCCACGCGAAGTCTCTTACGGGTCCGACTTCACCGCTGCCCCTTCCGATTCCCGCACTTTCGCTACCAGTCGCTCGTCCTCCTCTCGTCGTCGGTCTCTTTCTCCCATGCGCCGCCGACCAACCGTTACCGAAGAGGAAAACTAGTTGACGCAGTTCAGGAGGCAAGAACTGCGTTACCAGCGAACTATCCAAGGCCTCATTTTTCACCCTCAAATGTTATAGACGTATTTGTGGAAGATCGACGTGCATTGCCGTTAGTCAACACTTGCGCTGCCGTATCAGTTATTCATGCTGACCTTTGCCGTGTCCTTAGAAAAGTGACGACGCCGTTGGATGGCTTTGCGCTACGTACCGCAAACGAACAGCACGTCCATGCGTCTGCAGCGTGCCCGGCGCGAGTTACGATCCAGGATGTTTTGTACATTGTTGAGTTTATCGTGCTTCCTACTTGCATGAGCTCATATTGGGTTGGGATTTTCTCGCTCGTCACCATCCGTCATCGATTGCGCGCGTGCGGAAGTAGAAGTTTCACCAGATCGCGACGCGCACCATAGTGAGACAACTGCTGCTAAATTGCTCGTCAGCTAGATGCAAAAATTTCGCCGCACTGCTCTGTTTCCGTGCCCCTGCGCTGTGCGTGCACTGCTGACACAAGCGTGCTTTTTACGCCGTCCGACGTCTTCATCCGACGGAGACGTCTTCCGCTGATGTCCGCTCTACTAACGACCCATCCTGGTACGAGCGGCATGCTTGTTAGTAACTGGTCCTCGGATGAAATTTCGCTGTTACAGGGTGAGACTATCGGCTGGATTGAGCCTGTCGAGCCAAGTGCTGTCATCGATGTGGCCGACGATACTCCCAATATCACTCATGTCGTAGAATAGAGTGCTAAATCCGAAGCAGAGGTTCTACCATCCGACGTTTTCAATCAGGCTATCGATGGAGATCTCATGCCCACACAACGAGATCAACTGCTGGCACTCCTCCATCGGTTCCGCTTGTCTTTTGACTGCTTGAAAGCTCCGCTAAGTCGAAAATCGACAGTCGAACATACGATAGACACTGGCTCGCACCCGCCGCTATGACAACGACCTTATAGCGTTTCCCATGAAGAACGCCGTACTATTCATGAAAACGTGGACGACATGCTTGATCAAGGCGTCATTAGGCCCTCCAACAGCCCCTGGGCGTCTCCCGTACTCCTTGTGACCAAGAAGGACGGTTCGATACGCTTTTGCGTCGACTATCGGTGCCTCAATAAGATAAACAGAAGGGGTGTCTACCCTCTCCCGCGTATTGATGACGCCACGACTGTTTGCTGGGTGCCGAATATTTCTCGTCACTCGACTTGCGCTCCGGGTACTGGCAGGTACTACCTATGGCAGAGGCTGATGGCGCAAAGACGGCTTTCATAACCCCTGACGGCCTTTATGAGTTCAATGTGATGCCGTTAGGCCTTTTTAATGCACTTTTCACTTTCGAGTGGATTATGGTCAGGATTTTGCGCAAACTAAAATGGAAAGCATGCCTTGGCTACCTTGACGACATTGTCGTTTTTTCACGGGATTTCGAGACGCATTTACGCCGCCTAGAACAAGTTTTCACTTGTTTTGCCGACGCAAAGCTGCAGCTCAACCTAAACAAAAGTCGCTTCGCCGCTGGGAAGCTCACTATTTTGGACCACATCGTTTCGAAGGATGGAGTTCTACCCGACCCGTCTAAGCTTAAGGCAGTTGCGGAGTTCCCAAAGCCGACATCTGTGAACGCCCTCATGAGCTTCCTCGGACTTCAGGCGGTTTGTCCGCAACTTTGCGACCATCGTTGCACCAATGACGAAGCTTCTCTCTGGTACCTCTAAAGAATTCACTACATGGTCCCCTGCTTGTGAAAACGCGTTCATGACGTTGCGGAAGCTTCTTACGTCCCCCCCTATCCTTCGCATTTCGAACCAAACGTCTCCACAGAGGTTCGTACGGATGCCAGCGGCGCTGGTCTTGGGGCTGTGCTTGCTCTGCAAAAATCAGGCTTTGACGAGTGCATTGTCGCCTACGCCAGCCGTACCCTTAACAAGGCTGAGGCAAACTACTATGTCACGGAAAAAGAGTGTTTGATCATAGTTAGGGCACTAGATAAGTTCCGACCTTACTTGTACGGCCGCCCTTTCGAAGTCGTCACGGACCACCATGCGCTATGCTGGTTATCTACACTAAAAGATCCGTCTCGACGGCTAGCTCGCTGGGCTTTACGGCTACAAGAGTACGACATACGTGTCATATATCGGTCTGCCCGCAAACATTCCGACGCTGATGCCTTATCCCGTTCTCCAGTGTCACCAGACTGCCTGCATCCTGCCTGACGACGCTCTTCCGTCCTCTCTGTCTTTCACTGACATGCTTTCTGAACAACGCAAGGCCCATAGATTGCTTCGCTCACCTGGTTGCTCTCTGGCGTTTCCCCTACTGAACCACCTCGGGCAGCGCCGACAAGCTATGCACTTCGCGCTTCGTTACGGGTTACTCTTCCGGTGGAATCACCTGAACGAACGGCCAAGGTGGCTGCTCGTAATTCCTCGGCAGCTTCGCACCGACATTTGCGCGTCGCTTCAAGCCCATCCAACGTGTGCCCACGACGCTGGCTTGTTAGAAAAGTACCCCCGTGTCCGTCTCCGCTATTACTGCCGTGGCATGTACACCTTTGTGCGGAAGCACGTTAGGTCAGGCACTACCTGCCAGCGTCGCAAGTCTCCGCCTTCCAGCTCGGTGGGTACACTGCAGCCGCTTCCTTGCCCGGAGAAACCATTCGACCGTGTTGGTATAGACCTGTATGGACCTTTGCCCAGCACAGTCTCCGGCAACCGATGGGTTATCGTCGCCGTCGATCACCTGACGCGCTATGCCGAAACTGCGGCTCTGCCTGTCGCCGGGAGGATTGCGGTAGGTGATAGAAACAGATGAAGAATTTTTTGAGTCAGCAAGAAAGTGGTGAAGAAAAAAATTCATCTGTTTCTATAACCTACCGCACTTGTCCCTCATTTACGCCATACGAGCGGCCTCCACGGTTTCACCTGTCTTTTGGTCACTGTCGAAATAAAATTGAGATTTCATTCAAACAGGGATGGCATCCACACTGCAAGCAATGCCCAGATAGGGTTGAAAGCTTATTAGGGTTCAGGGTCTTTTCATGGTCGCGCAGACGAATGTTCCAACAGCATCCTCTTTTACCGATATACACACGTTTGCATTTCAATGGTATCTAATAGACTACCTCCACGAGGCTGGCCATTATAAGTATGTTTGATAGAACAAAGGCCGCACCCGGATCATGACATAGCCTTTCTTTCGAAAGCCATCCACACACTGCAAATCTTACTAGGGGCACTAACAATACATCAACATCAAAATGTTTTGCCACTTTTTCAGGCAGTGTGAAATTCCATGCAGGTAGGGCACAATATGGTCCTTCATTTTCTAATTTCCGCACTGCGTCGGTTGGGCTCGGAACACCCCGACGTCACCGATTTCCCAAGGTTCTCACACACGCTCGACAACAGGTTATGATGAAACACAGCAGCTTTCCAACTAGCCCTCGACAGACTACACCATCCTCGCCCATATCCTGGCCCGGCGACTTGAGATGGCCCTCAGTAGTCCGGTGGGACCACAACCGACATGCGAATTTAGGGGTCGCTCAAATAACACTAGCCTGCACCACATGAAGTCTCTCTTAGAGGCATCTTACGACTCGTTCTCAGAGAGGCCTTTGACCAAGTAGACCGTTCCTTTCTGCTGACGCTCCTCCGTGGTTGTGGTATAGGTGATAAACTGGTGGAGTGGATACATATATGGTACCCCCAAATCACAACTAACACCGTGATGAATGGAAAGGTGGGGAACCCCATAGGCGTGTATAGCTCGATCCGGCGAGGCTGCCTCACGTCCCAGATTATCTTCGCATTGTACATAGAACCACTTTGTAGGATGGCAATGCCGTCAAAATTGATCAAACGTCTTGTCCTCGGTGACGAACAGCTAAAAATGTTGGCTTACGCAGACTATGTTTGTTCGTATGCTCGTCGAGAGAGCAGGCGAAAGAGGTTGTCACGCTCGCGGAAACATTCTGTCGCTTTTCGGGTGCTCAGCTGAGTCTCTCGAAGTCAGACGGAACATGGATGGGCGAATGGGTCAGCAAACCACAACAACTCTACTGAGTTCGATGGAGGGACGCCATCACCGTCTACCTTGGGGTTAATCTAGACTACGGCTCTGCCATTGCCCCCCATTGGCAGTCGAACCTGGCAGCCGCTGGAAGAAAATTGTAGCCCGGGGAGCGAAACACATAGCCTTCTCCTCAAGGGCACATGTCTGAAGTGCCGAGGTATATCCGGCCATCGTACACGCGGCCCGAGTATCTATCATCGGCGCAGGCTGAGTCTCCACGCTTCACACGATGTTCCCAGTATTCCTCTGGCGGTCCACACATAAGCCTATGCGCCGCACCAACATTTTCTGTAGGGGGGGAAATTTGGGGTCTTGGGCTTGTTAATGTGAAGCTTAAGCTGACCGTGCAGCGATTTATTTTGTTTGGAGACCGCCGTGACGTTTTTCTTTTGGTGGCTCTGCAAAGAATAGGGGCCCTACACCTGGTCCTTTAGCCCGTAACAACAGCGGAGCTTCCACATTGTTCCCGCGCAGTGTGCTTTTATAGAGAAGTGGCGGGGGCAGTGGCGCTCTTGCAGGGACGTTTCTCTGGAAAGTACCTAGGCCCACTGTAACCGTGGAACCTCTTCTCGGACTTGTTCATTCAGATGGCCCTTGTACCACTCACAACTTCTAGGCCGCCCGAAAGGTGACATCATATGGCGTGTGCGGCAGAGTTCGAAAGATTTATTCACTTGCACACATGGGTTCTACTTACTAGGGCAAGGCAGGAGCAGCGGGGTTCCTTCCTTCCTGGTGGGGCTAACTGTCTGCGATGTCGAAGACGGGAGACGCGGGAGCATGTACCTGTAAACAGCAATACGGGGTTATGTTTCCAGGACGAGCTTCAGTGCTCCTTTGACACGCAATGGCAGCTCACCTGGATGAACCTGAGGTTTTAGAATGCGGACATGGAGTGCTCCCTCCTCCGCGACTGGATCCATGTCATAGGTCGCCGCTCGCTATGGAGGGCAAATGTGGATGTTGTTGGACGTCCTGAACTGTTGCGATTCCGGGGTTCGGGAATCCATCTTGTTAGCGTGACTGGTGATCGGAGCCGTTTATCAAGAGACCGATGAGTGCTGATTAAGGAGAAAAACTTTATACACGTATTTATATGATGAGTACATCTTATGATGCTGTGCTGAAAACAGTCGCAGCAACTGAAGCAACTCTAACAGCAACCCCAAGAGCGACACTCTGTGGCTGGCCGCATCACATTTTTGTTCAAGCAAAAATCCCTACAGTCCTCCTAGGGAACTCAACTCCCAAAAGTCTGGTCCAATCACAGACCCACACTCTCACGCACGTGGGCGCTGACATCGGGCGAAGCCGTTCTGGTGTCTTGCCCACGCGACCAGCGAGGGAGATGCCACGCGACCACGAGGGAGAGGAGGTGATGGCGCCGCCGGTATGAGAAAACCCTTTTTTCTCAGTACGAGGGGGTGGCCGCCACCAGGGGGCCTCGAGTCCAGACGTGGGTACGCAGAGCTCCGTTTTTGTTATCCCCACAGACTGAACGCGCCACTGTAGGGCCTTTAAATGCTACGTGATTGCTACTAAGAGGTTTGGGAACCTCTGTTGAAAAGTTGGTTTCGCTAGCGTTGAATCTGCCCGAGTTACGACGTTCTATTGATAACACAGGCTTACCGGAGTCCGGTTAGGCCTAACGTCTACGGCCGCCGCGCCGGCCGGCATGGCCTCGGCCATGGAGACCGGCGCTCTCCATCCACGGAGGACTGCCTCAACGGACGCTTGCAGTTGGCTTGCAGCGTTGCTCGTGGTCTGGCCCCGGGTTCCTCTGCCCGGAGGCGAAACAGACCCGGGCGGGGGGGGGGGGGTGGGACACACGTCCTTTCGGTGGCCGACTTGGCCGCACGTCTTGCACACCTCTCTGTGTTGCCGGTAGAGGTAGCACCTCGTAATCATTCCGCCGTACCGGACGTAGGACGGTACCTTCCCGCCGTCGAATAGAATGACGACGGCCGTGGACTTGCCGAGGCGGTGGGCGTCCATCGCCGTGGGGTTGTGTCTGTTGACCACGAAGCGGTGGATGTCTTCCGCCGTGTCTTCGATCCCGACGCCGCGGATGACGCCCCGGGACGAGTCCTCCGGCGCCACCCGCTACGCGTAGGTCTCGTACGTCGCGCCTCCGATCGCGATTTCCTGGATCAGCTCGTACTGCAAGGTGCGCTCCTCGCTGGGCGTGCTAATCACCAAAATGTTCTGGGCCGCGTTGGGTGACACGGAGTCCTCCTCCATGGCCGCCGCGTCCACGCCTGCCGCCACATAAACAGCTCTCCGCAGGCCGGTCAGTAGCACCTTGCCTACAACGAGGCCGCCACGTGGTCGAACGACCACCCTGTTCTCGTCGCGGGAAGCGAAATTGGGCATCCTGGCGGTCTTCGCCATGACCGCGTTGACTTTGTTAGGGATCTGCGCCCGCGTGGGCTGCCGGGGCGTGCGGGGTTGTGAAGCGGAGTCAGCGCTCGGCTTACCGGTGGGCGAAGGGGCCTGCTGCGGATGGGTCCCTTGCTTGCCCGCTTGGTTCTTGCGGCGGCGCAGGGGGACAACTTGAATCCACCCGGCGCGGTCCCTGTTGACCGGGGCGGCGTCTTCGTCGGCGCGCGGACCCGCGTCGGCGTCGTCGTTGGTGCCGGGAACCGTAATGGCCCGCGCGCCACGGGCACCAAGAGCTGCAGGAATAAGTTCAAGACCCCGTTTCAAGTCAAGAAGCGACAGTGGCAACGCAAGCTCGACGATGAGCGAGCGAAGTCGGCACCACCGCCGCCGGCGCTGAAGGTCAGGATTTCCAGAAGAGGCGATTGACCAGCGCGCGGCGCGCGGCGGCAGCCGGGAGAAGAGCCGTGACAGGAGCGCGTCCGGCGTGGCGCGCGGAGATAGGAGCAGAGACCTGTCACGTGGCCCCACATGGGCGACGGTCGCCGTCGGCGGCGCAGCTGCGTCGTCGCGGCGGCAGTCCAAGTCCGTGCGGCGCGAGAGATCGGCGTCCAGGGGAAGGCACGCGAGCCGCTCCGGTTCGCGCCACAACAGCACGAGGCGGCCGGCCGCGAAGCCTAACGGCTCGGAGAACGCGGAGCTACGCGAGATGGTGAAGGAAATGCGTGCGACGATCCACCAACAGCGCATCACGATCGAGCGGCTCTCCAAGCAGCTAGAAGAGCTATGGGGACTGCCGAAGAAGGGCTGGGAGAAGGCGAAGGCTGCTCCCGCCTCCGAGGCCCCGAAGCCTACTTCGACCACGGCGGCGCGCCCCGCGCAGGGGCAGGCTCCGCGGCCGCAACCCCAGCGACAACAGGCGGCACGGGAACCCACCCCCGGGCAGCGACAGGAACCGCAGCAGCCGTCTCCGGCGGCAAGTCAGACCTCCCCGACCCCTCCCAAGAGACGGGTGCAGGAGTTCGAAGAGCGCGAAGAATCCGAAGAGGAGATCGATGCGGACGAGGACGACGAGGAGTCAGTCGTCTCGTCAGCGTCGGCGAAGGCGACCGGCGCCGCGAAGACACCGGGCTGCGCGGGTCTGAGTAACCGCTGCCGTCGGCTGGAGAACCAGATGAACCGCTGGGGCAAGGATCTGGGGAACATGGAGAAGCGGCTCACCAACAGGATCTACCGAGCCCTCAACCAAATGAGGCAGCAAGTCAACCAGGCCGTCGGCCAGATGACCCAGCTACAGCAGAAGCTGCAGAAACAATTCAGTCCCGAAAACATGAAGACGCTCGAGATGAACGTCATACAAGAACACTTCGACAACGGAGCCTCTCAGCAACATTCGCCGTGACGAGCCGCGACCGCACGACCCTGAAGATCTGGCACTGGAACGCCAACAGCTTCCGGTGCCGGAAGGCAGTCCTGCAAGAGCACATGCGCTCCCTTACCGCGCCTCGCGCCGGACCTCCCCGACGTCATCATGGTACAGGAAACGCACGCCGAAGACGCGAACGCGACGTCCCTGCCGGGTTACAGAGCGCACGCCAGCCCGCCGAGCGCCCGCGCCTGCGGGAAGGGCGCGGCGCAATGAGTGTGCACGTTCGTCCGCAAGGGCATCGCCTTCGTCAAACACCAGAATCTCTTGGGCGGCCGCGGCAGTTCCATCGAGCACTGTGCGACCGAACCGGCGATAGTCACGCGCAGACGGAAGAAGCGGGCGACGGGCACCGCCGTCCTCGTCGTGAACGTATACAGCAACCCGCAGCACCGCCAGCAAAAGTTCCGGGCGCTGCTGCACAAGGCTCGCAACGCGGTCTCCGGGCAGAGGGACGCGGCAGTTGTCGTGTGCGGCGACTTCAACGCCCAGCACCGGGAGCTCGGGTACACGGCGACGTCGGCCAAGGGCAGGAGCCTGCTGGAAGACGCCGCCGAGGCCGGTTACGTGCTGCTCACGGACCCGTCGCACCCGACGCGCATCGGCACGTCGACGGCCTGGGACACCTACCCGGACCTTCCCTTCGCGCTCCTGCCGGGCGGCAGGACGGCGCGGTGAAGGAACACGGGCCAAAACCTGGGAAGGGAACACTACATCGTCGAGGTGACGGTGCCGCTCCGCTCCGGCAACGATGGGGACGGCGGCGGCGCCGGCCGTGTCCAGCACCGCCTGACCGACTGGCACCGGTTCCGGGAAGCGGAGCTTGGCGAGATCGAGAACATCGAGGAGTGGACGGAGGGTCTCGTGGCCGCAGCCGAGGGGGCGACGGCGACGATCGAGACGACGGAGGACACGCCGCGCATGGATCCCCGCCTCGCGCACCTGCTCGAGGCGCGGCGGTCGCTGCAGCTGCGCTGGAAGCGCCAACGTCACAACCGCGCGCTGCGCAAGCGCGTGGCGGTGCTCGGCCGGGAGATCGAGAAATACAGCCGCCAGCTGTGAGCGCAGCAGTGGTACGAGCTTTGCGGCGAGGCAGACGGGCAGCTCCACCGGGGCAGCGCCTGGAAGCTGCTGCGGCACCTGATGGACGAGAGCAAGAGCAAGGAGTATCACCGTCACCGCCTGGCGCAGATCCTGTACACCGCGACCAAGAAGCTGGGGGAAGCGGAGGTGCACAAGCGTCTGAACGAGCAGTACCTCCCGGCCACCCCTCACGACACGCATGCCGACTACGCCGGGCCGCCGAACGCCGCCCTCGACCGGGACATCGAGGAGTGGGAGGTCCGCCAGGCGACCCGCTCCCTGAACTGCCGCTCGGCCGCGGGCCCGGATCGCGCGACCAACAAGGCGCTGCGCAACCTGAACGACGCGGCGGTGGTGACGCTGACCAAGTACTTCAACGAGTGCTGGAGATCGGGCAGCCTTCCCAAGCAGTGGAAGAAGGCCAAGACCATCCTGCTTCCCAAACAGAACAAGCCGCCGGGCATCGAGAACCTGCGCCCCATCTCGCTCACGTCGTGCGTGGGCAAGGTGCTGGAGCACGTCTTGAACGCCCGGTGGCAGCGGTTCCTGGAGGACAACGAGCTGTATCCCGACGCGATGCTGGGCTTCCGAACGAGGCTCGGCACGCAGGACGCCATGCTGCTGCTGCAGCACGAGGTGGCCCGGCGTGGCCCGGCGCCTGGGCGAGCTCCCGGATGTCCGGTACTCGATCTACGCCGACGACATCACCCTGTGGGTCACGGGTGGCCGTGACGGCCACATCGAGTCGACGCTGCAGGAGGCGGTACGCACCATCGAGGCCGGCCTGGCGGGCACGGGTCTGCGGTGCTCACCGCAAAAATCGCAGCTGCAGATCCTGCCCCCGCCGGGCCGGTATCGAAAGCGCGTCACCGCGGAGGCGGAGCGCAACATCGTCGCACGAGCGGCAGACGGCACAGCCATCCCGACGGTCCCCAGCGTTCGAGTCCTGGGCATGCACGGGGACGCGAACCGCGGCAACGGCACCACGATCGAGAAGATGATCACGAAGATGGGTATGGCAACGCGCCTCGTGAAGCGGATCTCCTCGCGTTCGAGGGGGATGCGCGAGGCCACCGACTGCTGCAGGCCTTCGTGGTGAGCCACGTGGCCTACGTGGGCGCCTTTCACCAGTGGAAGGCGCAAGAACGGGACCGCATCGACGCTGCCATCCGCAAGTCCTACCGGGCGGCCCTAGACCTCCTGAACGGCACGAGCAACGCCGCCCTCCTGTCCCTGGGGGTCCACAACACCCTGGCGGAGATCAGCGAAGCGCAGCGCGTATCGCAGCTGGAGCGCCTGGGCAGCACCACGTCCGGGCGCATAATCCTGCAACGGGTTTGCCTCCGCCCGCCCCTCGGTCCCGCGGCGGAAGACGAGCTGGTCCCGCTGCGAGACGATGTCGCACGCCGTATCGTGCGAACGTGGACCCGGAGCGAAAAGTCGAACTCCGGTCGGCGCGGGCGCGCGCGCTCGCCAGAACGTACAACGAGGACGAGGGACTGGTGTTCGTGGACGCGGCCGAGCACCGCGAGCGGGCCGACACCTTCGTGGCGGTGGTCCTGAAGGCAACCTCGGGAGACCTGCTCAACGCCGGGAGCGTGCGGGCCGCGACCGCCCGGCGGGCCGAGGAGGTGGCGACCGCCTTATCCCTGACCCTGCCCGGCACGCGGACCGTCCTCAGCGACTCCAAGTCGGCGATCTCCAACTTCGCGAGGGGCACGGTGTGCAGGAGCACCGCGCGGCTCCTCTCTTGGATCCGGGAGGGGGCCGCCAACAGCACGAGCATCCGGTGGTTCCCGGCCCACGCGGGCCGGGAGCTGCCCAACGGCCACCACAACCGCAACGAAGAGGCGGACGCCGCGGCCCGAGTCCTCGCCACGTGCCGGACCGCGCACCCCCGCCTCGACCGAACCCCGGAAGACTCCGGGGAGGAAGCAGACGACGACCACGACGAAGACGCAGGGGAGCCCCTCGTCGCCTACGGCGAAGTGCTCCGGTGGTACAGACGCGAAAGAGGGACTTTTCCGCCTCCACACCCCGGCCTGTCCCGGGAGGAGGCGGTGCTCCTGCGGCAGTTACAGACCGAGACCGTGCTCACGCCGGCGCTGGCGCGCCACGTGTGCCCGGAACTCTACGACCGGACCAAGTGCTGTGTGTGTGCTTGAGTGCCCGCGGACCTGGCCCACATCATGTGGGGCTGCGACGAACAGTGCGCGCGCGACGGAGGCGACCGCCTCCCGTCGGACATTCGCGATTTGATCGGCTCCCCAGAGCACGGCAACCAGCTCAGGGCCGTCCAACGGCTCGAGGCAGCTCTGGCGCTGCAACGACGAAAGGAAAGCCAGCGCCCCTCGCCTCCCGGCCCCCGCGGGGGTCGAGTGGACGGCGACGGCGCGGGCGATCCGAGTAACCCGCGCGGCCGGCCGGGCACGACGCATCGGGATCCGCCCGCTACCTGGCGCAGGTAGTTAGACGAGGTGCGGCGAAGCCCTGCGTGGCCTGACCCGCACCTTTCTCGCAGGCCGAATCAATAAAGGTCATTTCTCTCTCTCTCTCAACGGACGCTAAGAAGCAGAAACATCAGGTAGATGACGATGAAGCGGCCTATGCGACCTGCAAAAGTGACAACGACGACGACCAAGAAAATTGGACAACGAAGCGTTCTCGGCGGTCTCGCCGAGCTCCACCGAAGCGATCGGCCGCTGCTACTGAACGACTCACGAAAGAAAGGTATTTTGTTCTTCTCCGCCCTCGAGGGCAGAAGTCGATGAAAGATATTCCTCGCAAGGTTCTCAGTGACGTGCTTGACCAACCCTCGTCGCAAGCCGACTTGAACGCGTACGTTTCAACCAAACTCGATGTGAGGAGTAACGCCATAACCGTTACCCTTTATGACAAGATGCATGCTGAACGAGTAAGTCAGCTTACTCATATTCAACTGAATGGCTCTCCCTTCGAAATTGAAGCCCAGCTACTTCATCCCCGGGGTACCCCCCGCGGTTTTATCCAGGCTGATCCCAGCGACACGGACGTCGAGCTCAAACAACATCTAACCTGTGAAACTGCTACCATATTGGATGTTAAGCGAATGGGACGTAGTCATTTCGCCCTTGTGACTTCTGACACAACTCATGCGCCATAAATAGTGAGAAATTACAAGGCACTGTGCAAAGTGGCGCCGTACATTCCCCGAACGCTGGTGTGCTACAGATTCCACCGTGTTGGACACCTGCAACGCCACTGCCCCAATGAGGGCGTGTGCAAGACTTGCGGAAGGACCCCCGCAGAGGGTGCTTGTGTGCCCTCTGCTACATTCTGCACGTTGTGCAAAGAGGTTGGTCATCTCGCCACTGACCTGAAGTGCCCAGAAGGGGAACGAAGACTGCAGCGTAACAAGGAAGGAGTCAAAAGGAAGTCACGCAGCCGTTCCCGGAAGCGCACCATAAACACACAACTGAACGACCGCAATGAATTTGCCCCGTTGCCTGCACCCGCAACTGCTGATACTGCCGTCGGAGGCGTCAGCCCCGGCCAGGTCAAGACCGTTAGCTTCAAAGCGCCGCCTCGTGGTAACCAACCTGACATAGGTGCCACAAACAACAACAGTGTCAAGTCAAAGAAGAAGAAAGCAACATCGGCTGAGCTTCGTCAGCGCATACAGGACCTCCAGCGTGAGCTCGACTGCCTAAAGTTAGAACTACGAGACAATGAAGAAGATGAAAAAGAAGAGGCATGCCAACGGCAACGCCAGGTTGAAGAGCAGCGGCGGCGCAGTCAAACACTGCTAGCACAGCGGCGACGTCAGTCCCAGTCACCGGCGTCCATAAGGCTATCCACACCCGTAACTCAAGCGACCCCAGATGCTTCTGGCGTGAAGAGTGAAATCGAGGAGATAGTAATTAAAGCACTACGCACGCAACTACCCACATTGATGGCCGAATATTGCCAACTCAGTCAACTAACCCCGCCAACAGGCCCTGCTTCCACAGCCTCTTCCATTCAGCATGGCTTTGAATAATATTGAACTGTTACAGTGGAACTGCAGAAGCCCCCAAGCTAACGCTGCCGAACTCAGTGAAAGATTACGTACAGCTGAAGAGAAACCCTACGCACTACTCCTGCAGGAGACGCGTGGCACAGGGCCAGGATTGTGTGGATACAAAGGGTACTTCACTCCAAGCATTGTACACGAACCAGTTAAGGGCAGAAAGGAAATTATCGTACAGGCAGGGGTCTATGTCCCAAATGATGTCAGGCACTGTCAAATAGACACGAAAGAGTTCTGTACCGAATTTATAGAATTGGCGGCCGTGCACACTCGAATAGCCCAGGGGCGCACGTTGCCGATTATCTCCGTCTACGTCCGCCCTGATACTAGGCGGTGGTGCAGAGTCAGCTTCGAGTAGAATTAGGACCTTGTTTCCAAACGACGAAATTGTAATAGGTGAAGACTTCAATGCTGGGAGCACCACCTGGGGTTATAAGAACACTACGGTTAGTGGCCAGAACCTCGAAGACGAAGCAAATGAAGCCGACCTTTACCTCACTAACGACTTGGACTACCCAACCCGCATCGCCCTTCACTCAAGGCAAAGAAACACTACCCCTGACCTAACGTGGGCGACTGAAAATACGATTCGCCAGTGGCGCTGCAATAGCTATCCCTGGAGCAGCCAGTGCCGGATTAGGAAACTATCGGGCCCGGGGCTACTGCATCCATGGGGCCCTAATGATGATGATGATGATGATAATAATAATAATGATGATTCCGCTTTAATACGCGAAAATTTTCGAAGCCCATATTATAGATTATATATCAGTGATAGATTATACATAATTTTACGCTTTCCGGATGTCTAGTATTATGTAACGGATTTTATCAGGCGTAAAAGTTAGTATGGTTTGATTGCCGGTTCACCACAGATTCACAATTAATCGAAGCGCCGTGTCGACCTGCATACGCAATGGTACAGAAGTGTATTTTGTTACAAGAAGAACATTTTATTAAGCCTGTAAGGTTTTAGTTTTATTGTAAAGTTCTCCACCTGCATATATCGGAGGGCTGAAAGTCCGCGCCGGCAGCTGTCACTCACAGACATCTGCCAAACAGTTAGCCGCCGCGGCTTACGGGCCAAAATCCTGTAGGTTACCCGCGCAGACGAGAAAGCACGCGGCGGTTCGGATACGCGCCGCCTTTGAATGAAGTTGGGGGGGGGGCTCAGACGTGTCGCGCAACGCAACCTTCCTATCGCAGCACCATTAGCACAAAGACGACAAGCAGAAAAATGTCGCTTTTTGGGCTGGGGAGCGGTCCGCTTCGTGCGTGGGTTTGCGAATGGCCGTCGAACGTATTCAGCGGCAATGAACTCCTCTTCTGCAGCTGTGATGGTCTTGATAGGATAGGCGGCAAGCCGTCACACATTAAAGCGTCCCCTTTGGGTTGGAGAGCGACAGGTGAGCACGATAGATGGCATCAGACCACAGTTTAAAAAGGATAGAACGTCTCTGCTCACCCCCGCGCTGCTGCTCCCGTCGGTGCCGCGCAACAGTACCAGCAGTCAATAGTTCGTTGTCGATCGGTCGGGTCGTTGTTGGGTCGTAACTGGCAGTGGAAACACGCTGAAGCTTCTCGTCTAGATTCCGGGTCTACGACGGAGGCGACTATGGGTGGACCTCTCGTTTTCGAGTCCTCAACACGTTTGCCGCATCCACTGTTTTTTCCGCTCTCCTTCGGAGTTCCTTTCCTCCTGCCGTCGCGTCCAAGCGGGACCAGATCTTCGGGCCGCCCTTTGGTCCGCGTCATCCGCCGGCTCATTGCAAAGCGAAAAGCGCCCACGGGTACAAACAGCTTACCGTCCCCGAGTCGGGGCGGAAGTCCGTTTTCAAGGCGGCATCGAAGGGGCCGTACGCAGGATGCGTTTTTAAGTGGACACAGCTTTCGTCATCCCCAAAGGAAACATACTTCGTTGTTGCTTTGTTTGGCGTCCACGCCTGGGCTCTTCACACCGCCTAGGCCTGCTGATTTCCCAGCTCGAAGGGAGCCGCTAGGGTCGGGCTGGTCCGGCAGCCTCTGCGTCCACACGGAGTAGCGCCTAGAGAATTAGGCTATGAATGGAGTCACGCGGACATGTAGCTTCCGCAACGCTTGTTCCTCAGACAGCCTGCAGAGGCTACAGCACATGGCGTGGGCTGAAGCCGAACGACCCCGCGAGAGGCCTGCACAAACTTTGAACATTTAAATAACCATATATACGCTGACCATTTAGCCAGAAATATCGAGTCGGTATCAATCGCGCTTATGCGATTCAACTAATTCACTACCTTTATTGAACGGGTCGTCATCGCAATGGCCTTCCGTGTCAAGCGCTATAAATTGAAATTTCTAGCAGAAACTCTGTATGAGCCCGTAGGGCAGTGCTTAAGTTCTCAATAATTACATATAACATCCCTCATGCTTAAACAATTTAAAATGTTGTTCAGACATGATTTCATTCGCATGCCTGACCTTTTCTTATACGGAAACATGCGCGCGCCGAAACGTCCGCGTACTTAGATGTCTGTGTACCGAAAAGACTACCGATACGACCTGTGCCGAAAAAGACCCGAGCTGCGCTCGAGGCCTTTTTTGTGTGGCTTCTTAGGCCCGGTCAAGCTATGTACCCCCGACTTCTGGTCCAAGACGTCTTCTCATAAACGTCGGGAAAACAAGGAAAAGAAGTAGGAATAGCTAAGTTAAATTGAAATGGACTCGAAGGTTGTCAACCATAACGTGAGGGGCCGACCACTCCTTCCCACTTGTCAGGAGTTAGTCAGCTTCGGTGTGAAGGTGAGATTGAAGCTCCTACCTTCAACTTTCAATTCTAGTAGCGAGCACACTCAAGATATATTTTTTTTCATATGATCGAGCGGGGCCCCTGACAGCTCGGGGCCCGGGGCCCCTACAGTAGCCCCCAGTAGCCCCCACCTTAATCCGGCCTTGGGAGCAGCGATCACTACCCAATTTGGCTGGAACTTCGTTGCCTCGTTCAAGAGAAACGCCGACAAGTGACCTGCACAGACTGGAATAAGTTCCGTGAGCTTGTCGACGAGGCTCACGAGAGCTCACTCGTCACTCGAATCCTCGACGCAGCCAAGACGGCAGCGACTACGGTCACTGTGGACGTGGAGACCCCCTCGCCAGACAAGCACCTACTCAACTTATGGGCAACGCGAGAACACCTTCAAGTCCAATACCATCAAGGGGGCAAGGCATACAAAGATCTCCTCCGCATAGACAGAAATCAGCTCAAATTAGAAGGCCACGAAACAGTTCACTCGGCAACGGTGGGAGGAGCACTGTGCGTCCTTCGGAAAGGACACGGGACTCCGCAGACTCTGTAGTACATTTCACGCCCTCAGTGACAAACGTAAAACGCAAGGTGTCGTCGAAACAGTGCTCCTCACTCAGGGTATCTCCCAGAAAAAACAGGCAGCGAACGTATTTTTCCTGCAGCTCGTACAACCTCCATCACCCAATATATACGAGAATGAGCCAGTCGATGAAACGAACGAGTTGGAAACGCCCTTCACCCACGCCAAACTTTACACCGCCCTAGAACAGGTGGGGATCCAAAGTGCCCCAGGTAAAAACGGGGTCACATGGACAATGCTCAGTAACCTACCCGCAGCTCAAAAGGAAGCCCTACTTGACGACATCAATGCAATTTAGATTAGCGGTGAACTGCCCCCTTCAATGAAACACGCCGTAGTGGCACCAATACCGAAGTCGGGTAAGCGTCCCAGCGAGACTCCTAATCTACGTCCGATTTCCTTGACTTCCACAGTGTGCAAACCCATATAACGGATGTGCACAAACAGGCTCAACCACTACCTCGAAGAAGTGTCAGAATACTTTCACCCAAATCAGACTGGAATCTCGTCTAAATCTTTGCACTCATGATAGCCTCTTTCTTTTAAGGAGAATCTTGAACCCTCGCCGGTTTTCCCAGCCGAACATTCTCGTTGCGGTGGACATCAAGAAAGCGTTTGATTCCGTGACTCACCAGGCCCTTCAACGAAAACTTCATGAGGCGTATCCCGGCAAGAGGATGTTAAACTTCGTCAGAAGCTTCCTTGCAAATCAAACCTTTGAGATTCGCTCTGGGCATACAGAACCAACCAGCTTCACGAACTGCGTTGGGGTTCAACAGGGGTCGATTCTCTCGCCCTTGCTTTTCAATGTGGTTATGCGTGGGCTCACCCAAGAACTCTCTAAAATTCCAGGTGTGCATTTTACTCTGTACGCAGATGATATTACCATCTGGACTGAAGCCCCTGACCACAATAAGACGGAGTTGGTTATGGCCGCACTGCAGGAGGCACTCTCTACCCTGGAGCGATACCTCGAGCATACCGGCATGCAGCTGTCGGTCGAGAAGACACAGTATATCCTGATCGGAGGCACTCCTGAAGAACGAGCCAAGGTATCCCTTTCGCTGGAGGGGAGACCACTCAAGCGACCGGACGCAGGCTGGATCAGGATCCTCGGTATACCCATCGCGGAGCGGGGAGGTGCAACCGAATAGTTAAGACAACTGGCCCCTACATGGAAAAAACTCCTTCACCTGATCAAACTACTTGCAAGCAAATTTGGAGGAGCCACGTCGGAGGTAGCCCGCGCTCTAGTTCAGGCCGCGCTCGTCTCACGCGCCACATATGGTGCTCTGTGCTACCGCCTGACGAAAGCACAAACTGAAAAGCTCGAAACGATGTATAGAGCTGCTCTGCGAGTAGTGACCGGCCTGCCACGGCACACACGCATCGACGAACTGTACCGTTATGCGCGACTCCCACCTTTGCGGGAGCTAATAAACGATCGACGGAAAAGTGCGGCTGACCGCCGTTAGAACACTCTCCAAGGACACCGGCTCCTACTACATGAAGACCCTCAGATGCAAGCCGTACTAGAAGATGTTCCACCCCACATTCCGCCGTGGCAAGATATCCAAATAACAGATCTCAAGCCACTATCGCGCAAGACAAACGTACAGAAATACGCCCAGCAGCGAAAAACAATAGCACAGGCCCTTAACGCACATAAACCTGACCCGGAGGAGCTACGCATCCATACAGACTGCTCATGGGACCCCGAGGCCCGAATCGCAGCTGTGGCAGCGAGACGAGAGGACGGGGCCCACCGCTCAGAAAGGTTCCTTCTAGAAGAGACCCCCTCAACCACAGAACTCGAACTCCGAGCCATTCACCTTAGCCTCCTCTGGGTGATTGAATTCTCGTCTACAGATGGCACCAAGCAAGTACGACGGATCAGGGTTTTAACGGGCAGTGCTACGTCACTCAAAAACCTGGTGGAACCCCCACAAGTGGCCTCCACGGAATATGCCATTGTAGGAAAGCGGAGCCGTGGACTCGGTGAGGCGATGTGGCTCGCCTACATTTATTGGGGTGCGCAAGGCCCGGCCGGAACTGGAGTGGGGGCGGCGATGGCAAGTGACCGCCCAGGCGCTCGGTCGAATTCCATCTTGTGGCCCTCTCGCGAGGCGCGTGGCACTGCTGACGTGCCAGTCAACTGATGATGATAGTGGTGAAAGGATGTGGATGATGATAGTAGCGCTGATGATTGCGATCGCGATGATGCCACTACAGGGCTCCCCCCCTAGCGCGTAGCGCGTTAAGATGACAGATGTATAACAAGTGTGGCGGGAAACAAACTATGTACAGGTATGCACAATTTGTGCGTTCTCAGGAAGAGTCCGTTGGCAGGCAGTGGTCCAGTGGCAGGGGTTGACTCACGGCACGGTCCTGGTCGTCGGCGAGGTAGCGTCCGGGATGTGGGGAAACCTCTGGTGGACGAGGTTGGGAGTGGGGGTTGAGACGGGTTGGCGCAGGGTGGAGCAACCCCGAAGAAAGAGTGACGCCAGCCGCGGACGCTGCGTAGACAAGGCGATGTTTGCTGAATGGGCGCTTTACGCGCAGCCTTTTGTGACGGAAGTCCACTGGTGTTTTAATGCCAGTACGAGCACGCCTATAGGCTTGATGGCGACGTTTTGAGGACTGGTTCGGGTGCAGCCTCGTTGCGTGGGTTCGAAGCGCCCGAAGCGCCCAAGTCCCGGAACGCCGATGATGGGCCCAAAACAGTGGTCGCCGTTTACAGCGCGTGTACAAAAGACGCTGGTCAAGTTTGCGATTAAGTCTCGTAAGAGTGCGTCGCAGAAGTACCAGCGATGAAACTGGTTTCCGCGACGGGCGCTTAAGGTGTCGATGGCGACGTCGGCGTTGAGTTTCACGAACGCACTCCTGGTCATCCTGCACGTCGCGGTTCACGAGGTGCTCTCGGGGCGTTTGATGCGGAGCAGAAGTCGTGGCTGTGTTGTCGGTCTCCGCGAAGGGTGGCACGATGTACGTTGCACCCGAGTCAGGCCCTGATTGCAGTGGAGCCGGGCGTAGCGTCAACGTCGTGGTGGACTTCACGTGCAACGCTGGCGTAGCTGGCGACGAGGATCGGCAAGATTGCACGGTCACCGAGCAACGGCAATCACCAGAGCCCTCGCCTGGGGTAGTAAAAGCGGTCGAGGCGGGCTGTGACTGGTGGGTTTCCGTGACGTCGTCCGCTGGAAGTGCCCTAGGTGCAGGTTCGGCTGTTTCAATATTGTTTCGCTCACCAGTGCCTTCGCGAGGCGTTGCAGAAGCGGGCGAGGCGGGAGGTGGTCGGTGAGCGCGTGCGATGCCGTCGGGTTCAACTCCGGGCTGTGAAGGTGGGGCTGCCGTGCTGCAGATGGAGAGCGGGTCATCGGCCTCGGTGGTGGAGGACGTCGCCGTGCTGGGTTGCACGGAGGGTACCGTGTGTGGCGGCGTAGTATGCGCGAGCCATGCGGGTACCTCGTGTGCTGCATGCGGCGGCGAAGCGTGCGCAGACCGTGCCGGTACCTCATCTGCTGCAGGCCGAAAGCAGTCGTCCCCGAAGCCGTAGTGCCTGAGCACGGCAGCGCGAAAAGTAGGGGGTGGCGCTGGGCGGTGGGAGGACGAGGACGCAGCGGAGCTCGAGCGCAAGCGTCTCCCAAAGGATGGAGTTCTTCAGAGGCTGTACAGTGACGTGGCTGAGCAAGAGGGTAGCCTCGAACTTGAAGAACCATCCTCTGAGGTGCCGTGGCTCGAACGCTTGTATCGGCGGGTCCCCCCACGTCCCCATGTGGGTGTGCCGCTGGCCGGGGATCACGTCCGGCTCACCACTTGTAGGAAAGCGGAGCCGTGGACTCGGTGAGGCGATGTGGCTCGCCTACATTTATTGGGGTGCGCAAGGCCCGGCCGGAACTGGAGTGGGCGCAGCGATGGCAAGTTACCGCCCAGGCGCTCGGTCGAATTCCATCTTGTGGCCCTCTCGCGAGGCGCGTGGCACTGCTGACGTGCCAGTCCACTGATGATGATAGTGGTGAAAGGATGTGGATGATGATAGTGGCACTGATGATTGCGATCGCGATGATGCCACTACACCATAAAGCAGACTTGCCGCGAACTACAACGAACAGCAATATTGATGTCAAGGTCCTCTGGGTACCCGGACACTCGGGCAACATGGGCAATGAGACTGTGCACAACTTGGCCAGTGAGGCTCGCTCTCCCCACCACTCGCAGCTTGAGCTCACTCCTCTCAAATCCCTGAGCCATAGCCCTGAAGAGAAGCGAAGAAGGAACAAGCTTCAAAGGTCCAAAGAGCTGCTGACTCACGTACCACCCCTTGAGGATCCTCTACCTAAGGGTCTTCGCTGGGGCGCCCAAGTGTTTGTGGTGAAAGCACGAAGTGGCTTTGCCGTCATGGAGGACGTGGTGGCAAGGTGGAACCCGCACAGAAGTACTCCAAGCAGCTGAACCCGCCACCTTTCTCGCCGCCCCAGTGTAGTGTGTGCTTGGCCGCACAGCCGGTCAACATGGGTCACCTGGTGTGGGACTGTGAAGGACTGAAGGACGCACGTGGCAAACATCGCCCGTCATCTGTATCAACATACGAGGGCTGGATCCGGCCAACACACGACCACAAGAGAATTCTACTTTCAATGTGGGCATTTGCGTATGAAGCCTCCATAGTACGACGCACGTAACCCCCTTCCCTTTTCCCCCTCCCACCGCAACAGGCCTAGTGCCATCCTATTCATAATAAATTTTATGGAAAGGAAAGTTTGACATCCACCTAAATGCAGCCATACGGCTACAAAGGAAAGCTATACAGCTTTCTCAGAAACTTCCTTTACCGAACTTTCCTTTACAGAAACTTACTCCACCTTACTCCACCTTGGGGATTTCCCCTAAATCTGGTCGATAATAAATTTTACAACAACAATCTCAGTACGAGGCGCGCCTGGGGAGGGGGGCTGGTTTGACCAACGATGGTCGCCGATTACAGATTTTATGGACCGCTCTTCCAAAGACGTCTCTGCTGTTTCACCAGAATCGCCTGGGCGGGGATGGCTCAAGAAGTCGCGTGCCCGGATACGCCTGCTCGTTTCCGCTAAAGTCACTTAGAGGTGAAGGGTCCCGGATCACGCAGGGTTACTGAACCGCTGTATTCAATGCGGATTGACACGTGGCGCGAGCCGATACCTACGAACGCGCTCATTAGCACCGGGTCCATGCTTGGGTGCGCCGTATACGCAGCCCGGTCATAACAGCTCCTCCGTCGCCCAAAACTCGCGCACGTAGTGGAGGGGTTCGACACCGCTTCAGGCAGAGCGGAGGCCTAGATCCAGAACCTTCCTGCGGCTTGTGCTCTGGGCTGCGCCGTGGGTCGAACTTCTGGCCTTATTGGGTGGGGGTCTGGCTGGAGTTTTGCACTGAAGAAACTTGGGAGACCCTCGTCAAGAAACAACCAGTAACCACTCACAACCACCGCAATGAAATCTACCAGGCTCTAGGTTAAACAACAGTCTCATGGATCAAAACCCGCCGATATTTTTTGAGGCGGTGAATTTTGCACAGATACATTGTACTGTGGGCTACTACGAAAGAGTAGACCTCTCAGCCTCAATTATTGCAGCTCAAGCAGTGACTCAACAGTGAAAGCAGTGACTCAAACCGTCAGCATTGCAGTTCAATTTACCTCTTTCGTAGCGCACTTAAAAATAATTGCTGCAGAGCAAGGCTCCAGCGCTGGAGACGTCATTTTCGCCCGACATATTCTTGAACCAAGTAAGGGGGTAATGGTCCGTCTCCACAATGAACTTCGAGCTGGACACAAAGCAAGGAAGTTGTTGAACTGTCCAAACTAAACAAGCACACTCCATTTCTGGAGTGCTGTACGGTTCTTTGCATTTGAGGTTTCTACTTGTGAACATGATTGGGTGCTTCTTTCCCTGGTCGTCCTTCTGGCACAGTATGGCACCCATTATCCGGTTGCTAGCCTCGCACTGGATGATCAACTCTCTAGAGTAATCCGGGGATCTGAGAACCGGATCACTTATTAGGGCACCCCCTAACACGTGAAATGCTCGTTCACGGTTATCATCCCAGGTGACGCGTTCGGGTTCTATTTCGCGCAGAACATCTGTGAGCGGACACGCCAGCTCCCCGATATATACTGACGGTAGTACCCGACAAGTCCCAAAAATGCTCTTATGTTAAGTTTTTGTGGTCGGATGGGGATAACTAGAAATTGCGAGTAACTTGATCTCCGAAGGCCGGCAGAGACCGTTACCCACTACATGATCCAAGTAGCTCACTTCACGGCGGCCAAGCTGGCACTTGTCGGGTTTTATAGTAAGGCCAGCTTCCTGCAGCCGCGTTAAGACCATTTTTAAGCATTCCAGGTGTTCTCCCCAACTATTGAAAAACACCGCTACATCATCCAAGTATGTCACTGCGAAGTCGTCCATCCCCTGAGCATCTTACTCATCGAACTAGAGAAAGAAAAGGGAGCGTTTTTCAGCCCGAAGCTCAAGACCGTAGGGGTGAACATGCCAAACTGCGTAACAAAGGCGGCCTAGCGCTCAGCGCTCTCCTAAAGGAGTACCTGCCAGTAGTCGAAATGCAGCTAGTGGCACTGACCTTCTCTATTCTCTCTTCAATGTTTGCTATTGGGAGAACGTGATCCTTTGTCGGCGCGTTCAACTTTCAATAAACGGCCTAGGATCTTTCTCTGGTGCTTCTACAGTGATCATAGGAGAGCTATAGTCGCTTTCATTGCCCTTGATCACGCCCAGTCCTAGCATTCTCTTTACCTCCTCCTCTAGGATAGCCAGCCGCTTCGGAGGCATCCTGTATTGCTTAGAGTTGATAGGGTTCGTGTTTGTTACTTCTATATCATGCGTCATCAGGCTCCTTCTCCAGGATCGCTTCGAAAACAAACACCTGAACTCATGGATCACGCCATGGAGACTCTCCATCTGCACCGTATCGAGAATTTCAGCCTGAGTGGTCATTATCGATTTCCTGAGTAGAAAAATCGGGCGGGTCAATTTCCAGTTCCGGAACCTCTAGGGATATCTCTTCCGGCATGTTGAGGGTGAGGTTGGCCAAAGACTCGCGTTGGCGGTATGGTTTATTGAGCTTGACATGGTAGATTTTACACACCTTTTTGCCGGGTAGCTGAACCACATAGTTTGTAGCAGACAACGTCTGCAGAACTAAACCTGGGCCCTCCCACTGAATTTCTAGTTTATTCTCCCGCGAAGGCTTAAGAATCATGACTTGGTCATTTGGATTGAAAGACGTCTCTCTGGCACTGCGGTCGTAGTACACTTTTGAATTTCTCCTAGAGGCTTGCATTCTCTCTTACCCAAGCTTGTCTGCCTTGTTTATTCTTTGCAAGAGCTTTAGTACGTACTCTACGACTGTAGGGTTTTCTGTCCGACCATCCCACACCTCTCTTAACATGAGCATCGAGATGTTAGATTCCTGCCGTAAACTAACTCTGCCGGGGTAAACCCGGTCGGCTCGTGTGGGGCAGTAGGAAGCGCAAACAACTTGGCGGGCAAGCAGGCATCCCACTCTCGTTGGTGCTGCAAGCAAAAGGTGCGAAGAACCTGCTTCACTGTGGAGTAGCATCGCTGAACACTGTTTGATTGAGGGTGACAGACAGAACTATGAATGAGCTTCACTCAGCAGCGTTCTAGGAATATCGTGGTTAAAGCACTGCTAAACAGGCTCGCTTGGTCGCTTTGTATTTCCGCGGGAAAACCAACTCGACCAAACACTGACAGAAAACCATCCACCACTTCCGCAGAAGACAACTCTTTGAGAGGTACTGCTTCGGGGAATTTAGTGCCTCCACACAGTATTGTCAGGTAGTACTTGTTGCCTTTCTCTGTGAGTGGAAGGGGCCCAACAATATCTATCACTAACCGCTTAAAAGGCTCCGTGATTATAGGGGCAAGTACCAGCGGAACTTTTCATTTGTCATGTGGTTTGCCCACGCGTTGACAACTGTCGCAGGAGCGAACCAAATGATCTATATCGTGAAAGCAATACGGCCAGTAAAATTCCTGGAGGAGTCGAGCCTTGGTATTTTTCACCCCCAAATGGCCCGACCAGCCGCCACCATGGGACAGCCCGAAGCAGATCTGGCCGGCACTTCGTCGGCACTATTAGCTGATAGAAGATGATCCCTCGCTAATTATGATAACACCGAAATAACAGACCACCTCATTTGTGGCGGGATACGCTCTTTGTTGCGACCCCTTCCGCGTAGGAATCATGCAGTTTCTGAATACTAGTATTTGCTTCTTGCTCCCTTTGAAACTCGTACCTGCCTACTCCAAGTAGGCGCTCGAAACTCATCCATGACGGGGGTAAAATATGCGCCGGCACATCTTCCGTTAGCTCCTCGCCTGCAAGTGACCGCTCTGCCTCCCCGTTAGATTTACTGGCCGAGTAGCCCTCACTTTCTCTCGCTTGCTCTTCTACTGCTTTTTCCGGAAAAAGTAGGGTTTTCTTTCTCGGTTGACTTTTCCCCTCTCAACTGACTTGCCAGCTCTCTTGCTTTGGAGCGAGGAAGCGTGCTTACCTCTCCTTTCTCTAAACTGGTTCCATGCTCTCTCAGGAGAGACTCCGGTTGTTTGTTCGAAAATAGGTACAGGCAAGCTAGGGGAAGGTTGGCTGAAACGGCTGCCTCTTTCACCAACATGTCAAAACGCCCTTCGATTTTGGCGCGAGCTTGGGGTAAACAAACGCTGTCTTTCTGCACTATCGTGTCTAATCCATGTGCACTCTGCGAGACACTCTGTTGGCTTCCCGTAAGACGGGTGGACCACGGCCATTGTGGCTACAGAATCCCTCAGCACTTTGCAATTCTTCCCGTTTACGGTGAACTCCCGGATGTACGGCCTGAGGAGCGCCTGGGTTTCGTCGTCATGGTCCACGTATGAACAAACTGTACACGGCTTCAGGCATGTAGCCGCTAAGCGGCCGGGTAGCCGGCACTTGAAACACACAGCGTGTCTTTGAGCTTTGCGGTCAAGGGTCCCCCTTCGCTTTTGTGCTCTTCTTTTGACCAAAAAATGGCCGCAGAGGGGCTCCTCCCCGATCAAAAGTGGCCTTGTGCTGTGCCCTTCCCTGCCGGTCAGCCACTTTGCGATTCTCCACGCGTGAGGCCACATCAAAAAACATGCGGCGCGACGCTTATTCATCGCCTAGTTCTGTCACTGTCTCTACCGTATTTTCGTCAGCCCTGTCTAGGGTCCACATGCGCATCGGCTCGGGTATTGTGCCGAGGAATTGCTCTAAGCACATGGGCTCCACTACCTTGTCGTGGTTTACTTCCGGGCTCTTCAGCCCTTCCACCAGGTTCAGCTTCAAGCTATAGCCGTACTCGGCGTACGGCTGGCCTTTAGCTTTTGCCGATTTTCTGAACCTTTGGCGGAAAGCTTCCGACGACACCCGATACCTCTTGAGTAGGCTTTGTTTCAGCGTGTCGTATTTTTCCGACTCCTCTTTGCTTAGCCTACCAACGACATCGGCAGCTTCACACGGAAGGAGTGTTAGGAGACGCTGGGGCCAGGATCCGTTCTCGAATGACATCTTGTCGCATGTCAGTCGAAGTTCACTAAGAACAAGCTAATATCCTCCCCTGTCTTAAAAGGCTGAAGCAGGTCTTTTATGTTGAAACTCTCCCTGTCTCCTGCGCTGGGCGACTGTCAGCTGGCGTGCGTGCTTGCTACTTTTTTCTGCTTGAGTTTCAACCGTTCCATCTCTAACACATGGTTGCGACGTTTTCTGTTCAGCTAGCTCTGCTGTTTGCTCTGCCGCTTCCTCGCGGCGTTTTCGCTCACTTTTCTCAGCTTCCTCGAGGCGCTTTTGCTCTAGCTCCGCAGCCGCTGCGCACTTGCTTTCCTTCACTTCTTCCCAACACTGCGTTAGCTCACTATCATCTGCGTTCAGGGCGCGAATTTCATCGATAATATCTGGCTTATGAGTGTTTTTCCCTATCTACACATTCACTAGGTCGCATATCAAAGCAAGTCGGCTCGGACGTACGAATTGAGGTCCATGACTACTGGGCTCAGCCACTGGGCTGCCCCCTTGTCCTTTCTATTTTGACCTAAAACGCTTGTCAATGAGCACAACAGACCAGCTCAGACCCTTCTAAGATACACACAAGACTGGCACATTCGTGACACACACACGTTTCTCAACGTAGACAAAATGCCAACTGAGACACGTATAAGAGAAACACAAGCCTGGTAAATTTCAAAGGGAGGAAGTCAGACTCACATAGCCGTCGTCGCAGTCATCGGGTTTTGTTGAGTGGCTTTATCCCACCGCTGCCATGCTGTTGCAGCGATTCCGGGGTTCGCGAATCCATCTTTGTAGCGTGAGTGGTGACCGGAGACGTTAAGCAAGGGACCGTTGCTTGCTTATGAAGGAGAAAAACTTTATACACGTATTTACACGATGAGCACAAGCTAGGATGCTGTGCTAGCCACAGCCGCAGCAACAGGAGCAACTCTAACAGCAACCCCAAGAGCGATATTCAGCGGCTCGCAACAGCGCCATTTTGTTCAAGCAAAAGTCATCAGAGTCCTCCTACGGAATCCAACTCCCAAGTGTCTGGTCCAATCACACACCCACAATCACAGACCAACATCGCGCGAAGCCGTTCTGGTGTCTTGCCCACGCGGTCAGCTAGGGAGAGGACATGAGACAACGAGAGAGAGGGGGCGATGGCACCGCCGGTACGAGAAGAGTAGTAGTAGTAGTAGGTATATTTTATTGGCACAAGGGCGTCTGAGGCCAAAGAGCGCCAAGACAATGCTTGTTTTGTCACATTTGTTGCTAAAATGCCATGGCAATGATTGTGATGTACTTGATAAAAGTAGTGTATATATGGGTGTAAAGGGCCCTTACGCTAAAAAGAGAAGATGAATAGTATGAGAGGTAACAATGATGATGTTTAGGTGTGTGCTGGGAGCGCCATAACATAAAAGGAATGGCAGTTACATCCCTGGCACGTAAGAAAATGCTCAGAACCACCCTCACTATTTGCATTGGGTGGCGCTGATGTCACACATGGTATGAGATCAGTGCTAAAAATCCAATGTCAGCCAGGTAGGCTAAAAGGCGTTCACTTCTGATCGGGGGTTGATCAGATAAAAACAATGATGGGTGTAAGGGTATCATGTAGTTGTATAGTTCGGGGAAGTGTTGTTTCCTTGCGTCATGGTATGCCAAGCATTCAATCAATACGTGGAGGACTGTAAGTCTTCGTCCGCATTTCTCGCAAGATGGTGGTGGGGTTTCGTTTTAAAGATATGAGTGAGTAGCGTGTGTGTGACCTATTCTTAATCTGCATATTTATTTATTTATTTATTTAGATACCCTAAAAGCCCCGAAGGGCATTACATAGGGGGGGATCAGAAAAGCAAAACTTGAACGGATAATATACATTGGACGAGTATACAAACAAAAACATAGAAGATTGACCTATACAAGGCAAGCAATACAATTTTTGCATGAGAAATTTGACATTAGGCTAACAATGAACACAAAATGTGCTTTAAAAGAGCAAGGCAGCACTTCAGCATTTAACACTTTAACACACTTTAGCATTTACCACAAAGTAATAGCACAGACAGAGCAATGAAGGAACATGTAACACTGGGCTTGAAATTGATAAAGTTAAACTGCATCTATTTGCGCAAGGTACTCTGTTTGTAGATATGATAATAGCGCCGTTTGAAAAGATGGTAAGTTTATTGAAGATACTATGTGTTCGGGCAACGTGTTCCATTCTGTAATGCTCAGGACAAGAGGTGAATTTTGATATTTATTTGTTTTTGCAAAAATTGGTTCGATTTTACGGGAGTGGTCTAGTCTGGAGGAAACGTAACTGGCAGTTCGAAGGTGGAACTGGGAAAATGAAGAAGCGTGGTGAAGTACGGAGTAGAAGAAAACCAGTCCATTATATTTTCTGCGCATGGCGAGTGGCATAAGGTTTAAGGGATGCTTTAGGGCAGATACGCTCTGATGACGTGAGTAAGACGACGAGATAAACCTTGCCGCGCGGCTTTGCACAGACTCAAGTAAATTTGTTAGGTAATGATAATGCGGGTTCCAGACAACTGACGCATATTCTAACGATGGTCTAATGAGCGAAGTATATGCAAGGAGCTTAGTGTTCAAGCTCGCAGGGTGTAATCGACGTTTTAAGAGGCCCAGTTTTTTGAAACATTTATTGGTTATGTACTCTATGTGTGAGTTCCAGCTCAGATCAGAGGTTATATAAATTCCAAGATATTTATATGATGAAGCCGATTGTACGTCTCTGTCATTTATTGTGTAGCGATTTAAGGGCCGGTCAAGCGCACAAGAAAACCTTACGTGTTGCGTTTTTTCTAAGTTTATGCCCATTTGCCATGTGTTACACCATTTCGATAGTTGCGTTAGGTCAGATTGAAGAGCAGATACGTCAGTGGGGTTAGTTATTTGCCGGTATATCACGCAATCATCCGCGAAAAGACGAATGGAAGATGTTATGCCAGTCTCGATGTCATTGATATAAATCAAAAACAAAAGGGGCCCGAGGACAGAGCCCTGTGGGACGCCTGATGTGACGGGAATAGGACGGGAAATGTAGTTATTTAGTTTAACAGACTGCGTACGGTTAGTTAGGAATTCACCAATCCATCTCGTTGTATTGTAATCAAGGTTTAGGCTATTTATTTTTAGAAGTAAGCGTTTGTGAGGCACACGGTCGAAGGCCTTTGTAAAATCTATAAAAACAGCGTCGGTGTCAAGGGACATGTGGAGGGACTTGTGAAGGTCAGTCAATAATTCATAAAGCTGTGTTTGACATGAAAGGTTTTGTCGGAATCCGTGTTGGTTTTGGAGCAGAAGATTGTTTTGGTTTAGGTAGGTCATTATATGGCTGTACAATATGTGCTCAAATAATTTGCTGCAAATAGAAGTCAAAGATATAGGTCGATAATTCGTATGGTGCGTTTTGTCCCCAGATTTGAACAATGGCTTTATGTGCGCAGCTTTCCAGTCTTTTGGCACGCAGCCAGTTTCTAGTGATTGCTGGAATATCAGGGTTAGTAAGTAAGCTGATGCAGGGCAAGTAATCTTAAGAATCTTAGTAGTTATGCCGTCAGGACCAGGGCTTGTAGTCGTTGAAAGTCTTTCAATTGCACGGGTGACACCATTTACTGTGATTGTAATAGGCTCAAACTGGTGTGTTATAGGGATGTGCGGTGACGTGAGGGAGTGGAGAGGGAGTTCGCGCGTGAAATTAGCTTGGAAATGTTTGCTGAAAGACTCTGCGCATTCATCTGAAGGAAGCATGATACCGTTATCATCTTTCAGTTGTGGAACGGCTTCGTTATTTTTAGGGTTCAGCACACGCCAAAATTTTTTGGGGTCACTACTTAAGCTATCCGGAAGGGTTTTGTTAAAGTATTTATCTTTAGCTTCATGAATTGCAATTTTTACCTCACTACTGACTTTTTTGTAGTTTAACCAATCATCCGCGGATTTCGTCCTTGCCGCCTTCCTGTACGCTCTTTTCTTTTTGTTTAAACATGTTTTTACTTCTCGCGTAAACCATGGGTCGTTTATCCCTGTCTTTATTGTCGTTAGAGGTACGCATGCGCTTTCGATTTCTTTGAGTTTATCGCGAAACGCCATCCAGTTTTCGTCCGCATTTTGATTATTGAAGTTAACCTCAAAGTTGCTCGAAAAACTCGTCATCATACGGCTTATCTTTTCTATGTCTGCGCGTGCAAAATTTCGAATTTTTTTTTTTTCTTTTTTTTTTTGTAACTTCCCCTCTACCTGCGAGTGGCAAATGAAATGTACAGTGAATCAGCTTATGGTCACTAATTTCTTCTAAAACTTCAGTGATGGCCTGATCGGGGTGGGTGGTAAAGATTAGGTCTAAAATGTGATTGCTACGTGTAGGTTCTAGCACAAGTTGGGTTAGCTGAAAATAACGAGTCAAATTGGCGAAATTAACGCTTTCTGTTCTATTTTGGGCAGAGTTTACTGATAAGGTCGGCCAATCTATTGCGGGGTAATTAAAGTCCCCGGCTAAAATGATTACTGAGTTAGGAAATTTGAGTGTAATTAACTCGAGGGACTCGCTTTGTAATTCGACGAAGTCAGGGCTGCAGTCGGGCGGTCTATAACAGGCACCAATTAGGCACGTTTCACTACCGAGACAAGCATTTACCCAGACGAGTTCAAGGGGCGAATCGATTGATATGGCAGAAGGTTGGAATTCATGCTTTATTGCAACAAGTACGCCTCCCCCGCGGGTGCTGATCCTATCTTTACGAAAAAGTGCAAACGAAGTCGAGAGTGCGAGTTCGCTGTCAGCTATGTTTGGGGAAAGCCAGGTTTCAGTACCAATTATTATATCTGCAGAGCATGTGTGGATGAATGTTTTTAGTGCATCAATTTTGCCCAGCATACTGCGAAAGTTCGCAGTTATTATTGAAATAGTTTCTTGTCTTTTTGGTTTGCAGCCATTGCTTGCAAGGTGTCATTTCGCTGTTTCTGGGCTTTCTGCTAATGCTTGCGGGTTACTTACAGATACCTGGATGATACTGTCTGTGCGGGAATCATAGCGGTAAACACAGCCCTTGAGTTCAAGGGTTCCAACACGAATCTTGTAGCGCTCGCCTTCATCACGGGTATTATTGGCAAACTCACGCAGCTTGCGGCGTGCCAGCTGTATTTTGGGGGAGAAATCCTCCTCCAACCACACTTTTGGTGTCTCAAGATCTTTTAACTTGAAAGCGTTTGATAAAGCTTCGGTCTTAGATTTGAAGTCTTGAAACTTGACAATTATCGGTCGTTCGAAGTTGGGCCGTTTTTTCCCTAGGCGATGGGCTCGCTCTATGTTCCCTACTTTGATCTTGAGGTGGTGGGACAAGAATTCCTTTACAATTTTTTCTGATTCGGCATAGTCCTCTTTCGGCTTTTCGGGGATGCCTTTTACAATCAAATTATTTCGTCGCATGCGATTATTCATGTCATCAACGACGTCTGCAAGTTCCTCGGTGGTTTTGGCAATAGTCATTTTCACTTCTTTTACAGATTCGTTGACAGCGTCAAATTTGTCTTTGATATGGGGTGCGCCGCCGATGCTGAGACCAATTGAATTCATTTGTTCTTTTAAGTTCGTAATGTCCTGCTTTATCTCGTTGAGCGAACAAGTTGTTTGCTCGTGGAACTCTTTCATCAGTACAAGGACGTCGTCAATCTTCGGTCCGGGATTTAACTCAACATCTCCCGCACAAAGCAGGAGCAACGCAAGACATGTTGATAGTACCAAAACCGAAGACCTGGGGCAAATTGCACAGATGAGGGCTGATCCTGCGCCAAATCTCTCTTTATGGCGGCTCTGAGGTTCACGACAGGCGACAAATCTACCTATACGCGCACGGTACAAGCACACGTCTATACCCATGACAAAAAGACTAAAACCCGAAAGACCAATGTGGGGACTTGCCGGCCAGCGACGGTAAAAGCACAATATAACAAAACAGACACGTCTACCTACCTACAACAGAAAGTTGCGGAATTTAGCATGTGCAGCTCGTGGCCGCAAATCCCAGATGGCTGAGGATGTCCGGGCTTTAAGTAGGTTTTGGTGGCGCTGGGGTCGGGTCTGACGTCAGGGAGACGTCAGGAACTTCTTTGCTGTCGGCGGCAATCTTCTTGATAAGGTGCGGGCCACGAGGCGCTGTTCGCGATGACCAGGAGGCAATCAGCGAAAAGCAGGAGGCCGGAACAGAGGATGATCTACAACAGAAAGTTGCGGAATTTAGCATGTGCAGCTCGTGGCCGCAAATCCCAGATGGCTGAGGATGTCCGGGCTTTAAGTAGGTTTTGGTGGCGCTGGGGTCGGGTCTGACGTCAGGGAGACGTCAGGAACTTCTTTGCTGTCGGCGGCAATCTTCTTGATAAGGTGCGGGCCACGAGGCGCTGTTCGCGATGACCAGGAGGCAATCAGCGAAAAGCAGGAGGCCGGAACAGAGGATGATCTACAACAGAAAGTTGCGGAATTTAGCATGTGCAGCTCGTGGCCGCAAATCCCCAAATCGAAATCGAACCTGAATCGAATATTTCTGTGAACCTGTTCCGTTTCTCTGTGTTGTATTTCCCTATTTGTGTTTTTATAATGTGCAGTTTGCTTTCGATTTGTGTGTCCCACTGTACCTGCCAGCGTCTCCGAAGCATACTCCGAACGAGTGGTTTCATGTCTAGGTGGGGAACATGTGGGATATCTACAACACTACGGAGAGCCGCAACATCGTCATTCTGGTCAGCAATTTCATTGCCCGAAATTCCGCTGTGCCTAGGTACCCATCACACTACTACAGTCAATTTTAGAGTGTAAACAGACATTATGGATTTGATAAGACGGTTTGAAATGAAGTTTCTTGTTGGTTTTCCTGAATGGAGAGCTAGTACTACACTCAGGGAGTCTGTGAAAATAATGGAACTGTGTATTCTGGTTTCTGTAATGTGTTTCACAGTGGTTAAAATGCCGTGTGCCTCAGCTGTAAAAATACTGGTATTTTTGTACATTGTCTTTCTGATAGCAAAGTTTGAGCCATGTGCAGCGCATGACACAGAATGGGCGGACTTGGAGGCATCTGTGTAAAACGTTGTGTAGGGATATTTGTGTCGTAGGCGTAGGAAGTGCTGCTAGATGAGTTCTTTTGGTGCAGTGCTTTTGTTAATGGCTCTAAAAGATAAATCACAAGAAATTGGGGACATTTCCCAAGGAGCAACAAGGTCTGTGATCGAAGTTTTGTAGGTCTCGCTAAAAGAAATCCCAAGCTCCTCGGCTTGCAGTTTCACTCTCAACGAAAAAGGCATAGATATATAGGGCCGACTGAGAAACGAGTGCATGGCAGGGGTGTCATTGGCAATAAATGAAGAAGGGTGGTTTTTTATGGATGTTGCCTTCATGGCATAGAATAGGTCTGTGTATAAGCGCTGGTCTCCCAGGCACCACTGGTCACATTCCACATATAGGCTTGGTGCAGGACTCGGTCGGAAGGCTCCTGACGAAAGGCGAAGCCCAAGGTGCAGAACAGGGTCAAGCATTTTTAAAGCGGTTTTCGAAGCTGACGCGTATACTACGCTCCCATAGTCCAACCGCGACTTCACTAAACTGTTATAGAGACGCAGCAGGCACACCTTATCTGCGCCATTAAAGTGGTGGGACAAGACTTAGGATATTCATTGCCTTTATAGATTTTATTTTAAGTAGATTTATATGTGGAATAAATGACACCTTTTCATCTAGCACAATCCCTAAAACCTGTGTTCCTTCTTCAGAGGCACAGCTACTCCACTGAGCTGGACGGTGGGCTCAGGGTTAATACCACGCCTCTTGGAAAATAATATACATGTGCTCTTTTGAGGATTTAGCTTAAAGCCATTTTCGTCGGCCCATTTTACAAGCCTGTTTGTGACAAGTTGTAACTGCCGTTCACAGATAGACAGGTTACAGAACCAGAAATTGACATGAACATCATCCACGTAAATAGAGTAAAAAATGGTACGGGGCAGAGCTTTTCCAAGTGTGTTCATCTTAGCTATAAAAAGTGTGCAAGTAAGTACTCCACCCTGAGGAACACCATTTTCTTGCATATACAGTGTGGACACTGTAGACCCGACCCTCACTTTGAATGTTCGTTCAGACAAATAGCTTTCAGGGGTGTTAAGCATATTCCCCCAAATACCAGAAGATTTTAGGTCCCGCAGGATGCCGTAGCTACAGGCATTGTCATATGCTTGTTCTAGATCAAAAAATATGGACATGCAAAACTTTTTGTTAACAAAGGCATTTTTCACATAGGATTCAAAGGCGACAAGTTGGTCTGTTGTTGATCTGACCGACCGACAACCTGCCTGGAAGCTGTGAAGAATACCATTGTATTCCAGGAAGTACAGTAGCCTTCTGTTGATCATTTTTTCGAACAGCTTGCACAAGCAGCTGTTCAGGGCAACTGGACGATAACTTGAAACACGGGATGCATCCTTTCCCTGTTTCAGCAGTGGCACAACGATAGCCTGTTTCCATGCCTTTGGAAAGTGCCCAGCACGCCATATTCTGTTAAATAAAAACAGGAGATTATTGATTGTATCTGTATGAAAGTGTTTGATCATGCCGTATGTAATGTTATCTGCACCTGGCGCCGAAGACTTGCAACCAGCCAACCCAGTCATGAGCTCGTGAAGGAAGAATGGAGAGTTATAGGAGTCGTTTGATCGCTTGTGGTCACGTATGGACTTCCGGTCAGCTGACTTTTTGTAGTATATAAATGTGCTTGTGTAATGTGAAGAGCTTGAGACGTGTTCGAAGTGTTGCGCCAACGCATTTTCCTGGTCCTCTAGGGTGTCACCAGCGGTGTTCAGAAGGGGTAAGCCATGTGTGCTTTGTACATTTAGTTTTTTTATCCTGTTCCAAACCTTTCTAGTATCGGTGAAAGCATTTATTGAAGTTAAGAAGGACCTCCAGCTATTTTTTTTGCCTGACGGGGTATGAGCCTTCCCATGGCTTTGGTGCGCTTGAACGCTACAAGGTTGTCCGCAGTTGGGTACCTGGGAAAAATGCCCCACGCCTTGTTCTGTGCCTGGCGTGCTTGTCGACACTCTTCATTTGCAGCATCAAGGATATGTGCAGTGATAAAGCTACAAGCTTCATCAATAACCAAGTGTTCTATTGAACTGTGTGTGAGTTGAGATTTCTGCTTAAATTTCTCCCTGTCTGCAGCGGTTTCTTTAAACCTTTTAGTTGAGATGGGAGGGTAGGGGTCTCTGTCTAGGCGTCTCAGGAATACTGGGAAATGGTCACTTCCAAGCGGGTTTTTCTCCACCTGCCACTCAACGAGTGGAAAAAGAACAGCAGAACCGATTGCCAAGTCTGTGTGTGAGTACGTGTTGTGTGTGATGTTCTAATATGTAGGCTGTTTTTTGTTGAACAAACACGCACCATATGATACTAGGAAATGTTCAATCAAGCGGCCACGAGCGTCAGTTCTCCCAGAACCCCAGAGTTTGTTGCGTGCATTTAGGTCTCCAACTAAGATAAATGGTTCAGGAAGCTCATTCACCAACGGCTCAGAGGTAGACAATTGATGATCCGGGAGAATGTATAAGGAACATACTGTAATCAGCCGACCAAAAATGATCACACGGACAGCAACTGCCTCACGGCTGGTAAGTAGTCTAATAGACTGGGAAGGAATGGATTTTCGCGTCACAATGGCAACCCCGCCAGTTGACTGAGCAAAGGCATCTCTATCTTTCCTGAAGACAGTGTATTGTTTAAGAAAGTTACTTTTCTTCGGATTCAGGAGTGTCTCTTGGAGGCAAACAATACTGGATTGATGTTTCTAACGGAGTTCATATACATCATCTAAGTTTTTATGAGACCCCTACAGTTCCATTGAACTGTTTTCAACACCAATTATGGATTGAAGATAATAAAGATGTAGTTGTGAAGTTGCCTATTTTGGTTTATGTCAGTGAGTCTTCTTTAGGGCCTGTGATACGAGGAGGTGGTTTTTTTCTACGGCCAATAGTGCTGTGGCGCTCATTTGCGCCTGCTGGGCCGGTTGAGATGCCGAGGTGTCCATGTCCTTGACTGACAATTCAGGCGGCACTCATTTGCGCCTGCTGGGCAGGTTGAGATGCTGAGGTGTCCATGTCCTTGACTGACAATTCAGGCGGCACCGAAATGGTGTCCTTCCGACATCCACCTCTTGGATTGGTTCCTGAGGTGGCCGCAGGCCTCTGGTTAGAACCTATGGTGCGGGCCGGGAAGGAGTACGTCTGTAGCCCCCTGAGTTAATGCTCTCAGTGCCCTCGGGTGTCGTGTGGGCCAATGGAGCTGGACTGGAAGAGGCCGGACCAGAACCAACAGAGACCGTCACCACGTTCTCCACGGGTCTGAAGTAGTGGTGGGGTGCTCGGCTGTGGATGGCAGCCCAGCAGGAGGAGTAACAACCAGGGCCTCTGCTGTAGAGACAGGAGCTGGTGGTTGCTCGGAGGGGGTTGATGACAGCGACACATCAGCTAAGCTGCATTGTGTGGGAGTACTAGCCAAACGTCGCCCCAACCCCCTGCGGGCGGCGTCTGCATAGGATGCAGCCGAAAACATCTTGTGCTTTTGGCGTGCTTCAGGGAAACTGATATTTTCGGTTACTTTGATCTGAATGATCTCTTTTTTTTTCTTGAAAGATGGGCAGGATCGTGAGTATGCAGCGTGTGAGCCACTGCAGTTCGGACATTTAATTATTGTGTTTTTGCAGTCATCAGAAGAGTGATCATTTCGCCGCATTTTACACAGGTGAGCTTGCCACAGCAAGCTAGAGTTCCATGACCGTAGTGCTGACATTTAAAGCATCGCCTCGGGCTTGGAATATAGGCGCGTAGACGACAGCTAAGGAAAGCTGCTTTCACTGTTTCGGGCAGGGTAGAGCTAGCAAATGTTAGGATGATGTGTCTGGTCTTGATCTCTGCTCCATCTCTTCTCATAATAATTCTACGCACGCCAACAACACCTTGGCAATGCAGTCCCTCAACGAGGTCATCATCTGTCTCGTGGAGGAGTTCTTTGTCAGAAATAACACCTTGGACAGTGTTTTGCGTGTGGTGTGGCGAAGCTGTGACCGTCAAGTTGGCAATTTTTTCTTGCTTTAGGAGATTCTCACTTTGGTTTTTTCGCATAACTTCAACAAGGAGGTCTCCAGAGGGCATATTTTTGGCATTGTAGTCTTTTCCAACAATGTTTTCAATACACTTGGCAATGAAGCAGACTGACAGGTCGGTGATAGGTTTTTCTTCGGAAGAGTGTACAACTAGGTATTTCCTAGAAGCTGCATGAGGTGGTTGGGTGTGAAGTGCTTCGGTGCGACCCCTTTTAGGGGGTCGATCAGGCTGTTGTGCGGGAGTTGAGAAGATAGCCATACGACATGGAATCAATTCGGTGGCAAGGCGAGTCGCCCACCAACGAGCCCAACAAGGGAACGTGGTTTTGAAGCACACGTTAACTGTACCTCGCCACTATAACCCTATGCTCGGGATCTAGGTTGAAGCCTTCGCACAGGGTTAACCCTCGCCGCCATGACAAAAAACGGAGAAATAAGGAAGAGAGAAGATGACAGGACAGGGTTAGGAAAGACGATAGGAAAGCAAAGGAATGGAGAAGAGGACAGGAAAAGGTGACTGGCTGATTCCCCCTAGCTCGGGTCAGACTGGGGGCGCCGTCTACGGGAAGCGGGGGCCGAAGTGGTGTGTTGCCTCGGCCAGAGGGGGCCATGAAGGTCCAAAACACTGGCTTTGGCTCAACCACCAGGATGCCCTTTTCCCCGGACACGGCACAGCCACGCACAGCCGAGGGCGTGGGTGGGTCCAACCCACATGGGCTCGGGGTCCGCGGTGTCGCCACCACCGTCACCTTGAAACGCAATGCGCCCCTGCGGGCGCCGGTACGAGAAGACCCTTTTTTTTCCCAGTTCGAGGCGCGCCTGGCGGGGCTTGACAAACGATGCCCGCCGATTAAAGATTTCATGGTCCGCTCTTCCGAAGACGTCTCTGCTGTTTCACTAATATCGCCCAGGCGGGAATGGCTCAGCAAGTCACGTGCCCGGACACGCCTGCTCGTTTACACTAAAGTCACTTAGAGGTGAAGGGTCCCGGTTCACGCAGGGTTGATGAACCACCGTATTCAATGCGGATTGACACGTAGCGCGAGCCGATACGGACGAACGCGCTAATACCGTCCAGGTCCGTGCTTGGGTGCGCGGGTGTTACGTTTGGGCTCCTCATTTAATTAATGAAGGCCGCGGCGGGCTCATGTATCGGCGTTGCCTCCGCTTGTAGTTTCCATGCAGGGTTCCCTTCATGCAGCCGCAGCGACGCGAAGTTTGGCGCTTCCGAGTGCATGCCTTGTGTTTCTTCCTTTTGTGTGGTAAAAGGTTGGGGGCTTAGCCCGAGTACCTTTGTTGCGTTGGCATGCGGTAAGCTCCACCGGGAGGTCTCAGTGAACGGCGGGTGGGTGCGCAGCAGTGAAAACAGCTTCGGCGCGGGGTTCCCTCGGACAGCACGCATGCCGCTATTATGGTTTGCCGACATTGGGAGGTGGCTCAGTCGTTCGTCGGGACAGGCTGCCGGGAAGCGAAAGGATGGTGTCTATTAGTGTCGAAAGTCGATTAGCCAAGCGCGTGTCGGTGCTGTTCGTTGAAGGGTCATTCGCCTCGGGAATACTCGCCTGGGGTTGAGCGAACTCTTACCAATAGTCATGAGGCGGGCAGCGCCGTCCCATAGTCTATGGAAGGGATTAGCTTGAGACTCTCTTTGTGCCGGCGCGCACACGGACAAGTGTGGGGCGGCAAGGCGAGGACGCTGTAAGATGTTAGCCGTCCTAAGACCGCTCTTGTCTAAGCCGCGCTAAGCAGATGTCTTGCCTTTGCTTGTCGGTCCAATAACGTACGCGGTAAACTTACTAGGAGTTGCATTAGAAAGAGCGTTGGGTCATGCGACCGCAGGTGGGAACATGTTTAGGATTGGTTGGTTTTTGTGGCCAATCTATGCTACATTTGGATTATGTTGAAAAGGTTTTTTGCTCTTTCTTGAACGCCCCCTTTGGAGGCGTGGTTTTTGGGATCAAAACCAGAGTATTGGTTTTGTCGGGGGTTCGGTCAAGATGGATCTAGTTCATCATAAATCTTGGCGGAACAGGATGCTGCGGGCACAGTGACAATGTAACCGTCATTCTGTCGTGATGCAAATACTTGGAATAATGTAAATAGTTTAAATAAACCTAATATCCAGCAAGAAAGGCAGTCCTCATCCGTCACCTGCTTCGAGCATCAGACGTCGCTCATCGGAGTGAGGCGAGATCCTCCTCTCGCCTCGAGCATCAAAATAACTTCATTATTTCGTCTTCATCATACAAAATATGAAAAGGTGAAATCTAACTGGCACAGTCGACAGGATGACCAGGACCACGTGCTGGAGCTGGTGGGGCATTCCCGAGGGGCTGCTTCAAAGCAAGGTTCGGCTCCGACGAACGACGAGCCAGACTCCAAGCATCGACGAGGCGGCACCTCAGCGGGAGGCCTTGTGAGATCTGGCGGCAGCCGTGATTCAACGAGGCGACACCTTAGCGGGAGGCCTCATGAGCTCTGGCTCAGGCCGGCGGCAGCCGCTACTCAACGAGGCGACATCTCAGAACATCTTGGGAGCGACATCTTGGAGGCGACATCTTGGGAGGCGACATCTTGGGAGCTCCGGTTCATTGCAGCAGCAGCCACGATTTGACGAGGCGACACCTCAGCGGTAGGCCTGATGAGCTTTAACTCAAGGCGGCGGCAACTGCGATTCAACGTGGCGACACCTCAGCGGGAGGCCCTGTGAGCTCCGGCTCAGGCTGCGATTCAACAAGGCGACATTTCAGTGGGAGGCCTCGTGAGCTCCGGCTCAGGGTGGAGGAAGCCGCGATTTGGCGAGGCGACACCTCAGTGGGTGTTCTGGTGAGCTCCGGTTCAGGGCGGCGGCAGCCACGATTCAATGAGGCGACATCTCAGCGGGAGAACTCCTGAGCTCCGGCTCAAGGCGGCGGAAAGCTCAAGGCTCCAAAACCATGACCCCAGCCCAGCGGCGAGAACGGCGCATCGGGGACACTGCGACCCGGCCGAACCCGGAGTGAGCACAGGTGGGCCCTGATTTGTTTTTTCCGGTTTCACCATGGCCACTACGCTAACGGGATGTCGCGGCACCGGCCGGAAGGTTAGTGCCCTTGTGTTCGAAATTGAGTGGTTGAGAGTGGAGTTAGCTCTCAAAAACGCTCAGCACGCATTAGGGAAAGCAGGGGTTCCAGTAGCCAGAGCAGCTGTATACCATCGGAATGGACGAGCGAGGGGCTTAGTGCTCAATTAGCCCCAGGAACAGTAGAGATCGCTTACGAGGAATCCAAGCCGTAGGATTGGTAAACTCGAGGTGGATACCAGAGTTTTCCCGGTGTTCGTTCTCTCGGGGGCGCTTCAAACGCCATAGAATAAGGAGAGTGGGAAGGCGGTTGAGGTGGCCGAAGCCACTCCAGTTGCTGTGCAACCCGTTAGCGTTCCTACGGCGACAGAGGAGATCACAGGATCTCGCGAGACAGCTGTCCCAGCTTCAAAAATTATTTCTGTGGAGGCGGACAATGTACAGCTGTCTGTTGCCCAGGCAGCACACAGAAGTGTTGAGAGTAGCACCGCTCCATGCACCGACACTGAGTGCGTGGCTGACCACGAGGAGCCCCTCGTAAATGAGCTGGCGCAGAGATCGAGCGCAGCTGTAGGAAGCCTGGTCATCTCAGAGGAGGCAGAGGAAGCGCAGGGGTCATGTAAGGGCAGCGGAACGGCGCACCTAATTCTTGAGCTTGCGTGCCCAAAGCATGAATGCGCCGGCGGCCCGCGGCGTCTTGCGCGTAGGTCAATTCCGACGGGCCCGAGAATGAGGAAGGCGTCTGCAGGTGTGGCGGCGCAGGCGCGACATCGTCGTACGCGTTACCGGCGGGTAGGGCGTTCCTTTTCTCCCGGGAGCACAGGACACCGCGAGCTAGACCAGGATTTGTTCGGAATCAGCTGGTGGTGCATGAAACAGAATCAGCTTCCATACGACGGTCGGTGTGTGCCATTGTGGAAAGGGGTGTTTGCGCTGAATAGTGTGCAGTGCTATACAGGAAGGGTCAGTGTTGTTTGGCGCACAATCAGTTGTTATCGTGTTTTGCTTTGGATGTGTAGGTATCGCTCAAATGAGGATTATCGTTAGTTTTACCTGCTTTTCTTTGTGCATGTGTTGGTTGCGTTCAGCTTTCGTAAGGCGTGCGATATGCGAGTAGCGCAGCTCGGTGGTTTTAACGCTGTCTTCTTGAGAAGTAGAGCTGCTGTGCCATCACGGAAGGGAGTTTACTTTTGGGTACAAAGGCGAGTGTCTCCCATTATTTGTGTTCGTTGGCATGTTGTCATGGTGGGCCATGGCATATAAAAGTGGGGCCCACTGTGGCACTTGTGTGCGAACTAGTGTCTGAAATACTGAGAAAGGAACTTGCAGTACATCGCAAGTGGACAGCAAGTGAACCGCAACGGGGCTGAACAATATTTCTTGAGCATTCTGAAAGAACCGGTGTCCGTGAGTGCGTGAAGAGACGCTGAGGTTTCTTAAACGTTTTGTTATTGGTAGAGGAGTAGCCTCATTTTGTACGTTTGGGTTTGTTTGGGTGTATTTTTCTTCCCTTAGAGTGAAAGAGTGTTCCTGCATGCGCTTAACGATTATGAGTGGACGGTGTTATTTATTCAGTTGACAAGTTTGAATATTTACACCCTTCGTGGGGTTGGTGGCCTTTAATGGTAGAGGGTGGCACGAGTTTGTTCTCACGGGCCCTGTGCGTGTGGTTGAGCGCGTTCGTTTAATGTTTGATGTTGTGGAAGGCACACCTTCTTTAGTGAAGATAATCGCTGGGCCAAGGCATTACGTGTGCCGTATGGTATCTGTTGGTGGTGCAGTTGGAGGGCTGTTGGTGTTGGTAATGTTGGTGTGGGCCGTAGTATTGTGGTAATATCTTATTACTTATTGTGGTAATATCTTATTGTGGTAATATCTTATTAGGGGGAATGTTATTACCTTGCCTATTACCTGGGATGTTGCGCGTACAACTCACGTAACTGCTTGGGTGTGTTTTGTTTAGTTCTTACTCTGCAGTAAGACATAATGGGCACAACAGCCTTTTTAAATCAACACTCCTACAATGGTTGAAGGCTGCAACGGTAGCATTCAATCTGAAATTTTCATCGCGTGAAATATTTATGTTGTCCTATTTTGTAGAATAATGGCAGAACTTAAATCAAGACTTTAGATGGAAAAAGGGTTTCTCAAAGACACCATCTCCGCCGAGGAAAAAAAAATGCCGAATTTTTCTTCAATCTGTAAAGTAGCGCTCTCTTAACCTAGTATGTATGAATTAATGTTTTTGCCTTCATCGCCTTCAAAATGTCTCGCAGAGAGCTTCAGTTTTTTTGGTCAATTCGACAGCCAACAAACTGAGGAGATTAGGACATTAAAGGGGAAAGCGTTTCTGGGTGACAAACTTTAGGCCACTTTCACCACAAGGGAATAGTCCGTAGAAGGCTTGGACCTCCTTCGCACGCATAGCTGTTTGAAAGCACCGCACAAACACCCGCACTCTCGAACTCTGTCGTGTCAGGTTTATCCGACAGCTGGAGCCACACAAACACGAGAAGCGACGGTAATGAACAAAACTTTATTCACATCATCCACCACTGTAATGATAGCCATTCCCAGTTAAAGAACGAGTGTTGGTTCTGACAACTTGAAAGAGTATAGTGCAGACAATGTTACATCGACACAAGAAATTCGAAGGAAGTGCTCTTGGGCATCAACAATTTTCCAGGCGAAATACACGTCGTGCAATTAATTCGAATATACAACCGTGAATACAGTACATACGGTGTCAAAAATATCATATTTAGTTGTATGTTCATAAATACCAGGCAATCACTTTGTGTACTGTGGTCCTTTGTCTAACATTGTTCGCCGTGTTTTCTTGAATTTTTATATTATTACCTTTCGGCTTCACACGGCCCATCTAAGTAATGTATAAACCCGTACGTCTTTACTTCTGCACTTGTACTGGCAAATCGCTCGGAAAGAAAAGGACAGCCGTAGCTCGTGGGGCCTGCAGCTCCTAATGCTATGGGGGTACGATGTAAATGGTCAATAAATTCAGATGAAACACCGCCTATCTCGCTCGATAGATATATTCACAGTTTGAATGTGCTTGGTAACATGTGCGGAATATTGATGGATATGATATACTTCACCGTATTCTTGATTCAAGAACAAGTCTTCTGGATGACACCTAAGGGTTATGTGTTCATGCCCTACTGAATTCGTTTAGGGAAATCTGTTCTGGAGGTGTTGTTTTGATGTGGTAAATGGAGGGTGGAAGTTAGCGCGTTTTCTCTGTTCCACCACAAGCACAGTGCGAAGCACAAGAAACCAAAACAACAGGCCTGCGGATGGCGGCGGCCACTTCAGCAGTTTTCGGTAGTCCGCAACCCCGAATGTTGTTTACAAACAACGGAACAACGCGCAGGGCACACCAAGAGATCCCTCCGAGTGTGTTAGAAAATACTTAGCAAATGTGAAGCGCTGCTTCTTAATTTCAGTGTAGCCTTTTTCACCTGAAGTAAGTGTCATAGAAAAACATTAACAAACTCGTCAACAGGGAAATTCCCCAGAAGAGGGGCCGCCTTGAAAAATGAACGAAATCTGTTTCTGCTTCCACCTACTTTACCCGCCGCGGTGGCTCAGTGGCTGAGGCGTTGTGCTGCTGAGCACGAGGTCGCAGGTTCGATTCCCTGATTTCTGATGGAGGCGAAGAGCAAAAACGCCCGTGTGTACGAGATTTCGGCGCACGTTAAAGATTCCCAGGTGGCCAAAATTAATCCGGAGCCCTCCACACGGCGCGCCTTATCGCCTGCGTTGCGTCGGCGTGTTAAACCCTACAATCAATCAATCAGCTTCCACCTACTTTGGGAAGTCTCCTCTCGGTTCAGGTAGCTTGCGGGTATAGGTATTTGCTGCAGTAACTTATGATTATCATCATCATCAGCCTCCTCATGTCCGCCGCAGGACGAAGGCCTCTCCCATCGACCCCCCCCCCCCGCTCCTGTCCTGCGCTGCTCGAATCCACAGTTTACCCCCGAATTGCTTTATTTCGTCCATCATTGCATTAATTGCCTTCCCTTTTTTCTAGACCCACCTCTTGGTATCCACCCTGTTACCCTGATTCCCCTGAAGTTGTCAGTTCATATCACTACATCGCAAACCCAACTCCTTTTCTTTTTCTTTATCTGAACTACAATATATTCTACTTTTATTTGGTGTCTGATCCAGGTACCTCATTTCCTGTGCCTGAGTGTTATTCCTAATATTATTCCTTCCATTGCCTGTTGAGCCAGCCTAAGTTTGCTTTCTATTTTTTTAGTGAGGGGCCAAGTTTAACCTCCGTATGTCATCACCGGCAGTATGCACTGGTTGTAGATTTTTCTTTCAGGCAGAGAGGTAGCTTTATTTTAATTATTTGGGAGTGCTTGCCGAGTGTACCCCAACCCGTGCCTATTCTGCGCCGGATTTCCCTCTCGTGGTTGGGGTCGGCACTATTTATACGTCCGAGGTAGTTATACTCTTTTCCTACATCTAGCGTTTCGTTCCCTAAGTTGGAGCTGGAGATGACGTTTTTGGCATGCTGATTTTTCATTACTTTAGATTTATTCATATATATTTTTAGCCCGACGGCCATGCTTTCTTATTCAGGTGCCTGAAGTATGGTTTCCATTTGTTCTCCAGTCTCTTTCAGAAAGACAATGTCGTCCACAAACCTCAAATGGCTCACGTTTTCCCCGTTATTTCAACCCTATGTTTTCTCGGTCAAGTTTTCTAAATAACCCCTCCGAACATGCTGTGAAGAGTTTTGCCCCTCTGTCGGTCCTCACTCCGTAGCCCTTACTCCCTCACCCCGCAGCAGCTGTAGAGCCCCTATGCACGGCGGCGGCGGTTAAAAAGGTTGTCCATGGACAAGGAACAACCGAGATGTTAAACCCACGCTAGTTTGATCACCGCCGTGACACTGGTAGTGGTAGTGGGTTTTTGTTAATGTTCCCATTTCCCACCTATAGCTATTTCGTTGGCAAAAGCACCTTTTGAAAACCTAAAGCCAATTTGTTATTCTCAGTCCTTTATGTCGTTGAGCTCAAAAGGTATGAACATTTAGTGGGTTTCCCAGGAGGATGAGCAATCAACCTTGACTTGACTTGCGGGAACAATTTACGGCGTGGTTAACACTTCCCAGGTGGGCTAGGTCAATTCGCCGCACTGCACTGGAGCGTGTGCCGCTTGGCCCATGCGCAACTTCGGCACGTGGAAAACGCAATTTTGGGTTTCTTTTTGGAACCGTTCCTAACGTATGTGAATGCACGCGGCTGATGGCGTCATGGGTATGAGGAACCTGAAGCCGAATATTTCATGGCACTTTCTGGAGATGAAGGATATTTCTGGGGAGATTAACAAGTTTCTAAGCCGAGTTCACAGCATGAATACCTGAACGGCATGAGTAGCAGCCATTAACTTGTTTTGCAAACAGAAGCTGAAAAACGATGAGATACTTCATAAAGCTTCCTTTCCTCGCATTTATCCGCATAATGGATAAGTGCAACATTATGCAAGATAGTCACCTGTACATCACAAAGAGTAGAGGGTTGAAGACCACGTCATCTCGATAAATTATTATAGGTCTTTCCCTCCGCCGTTTATTCCACCACTTTCGAAGAAAATACACGAGACACGCGATATGCTGGCATCAGTAATATGCCAGGCCAAGGCGCACACAAAGGGCACTTTCGCCGTCGAAGCTATCACAGGCTAAAAAAAATGAGCGGGCGGTTTATGAAAACTAATTTACTTCGCAGAAAAACTGCTGGACGTCGGTGAGCAGCCATAGTGTGCATTCTGTGGGCCTAACACTCGGAGAGGTTTTAAGCTAAGCTTGAGCACACCTTAGAAGATCACCCTTATTGGCCAGACAGCTCGCACACAGTTCAAATATAAACACAATTGAACGAGAGAGCTTGAGCTATGCCATGGCACGCACCAGACCAAGGATTTATGACAAGGGCACAGATGAGGAAATTCCAGGCAGATGCGGGGAACCCGTTCTCACCAACAAACAACCAATGCACTTCCCCTAATGAAATTTTTTCTGGTTGTCCCTCTGTTCTAGAAAATAATCAAAATGACGCTTTTACGAGCCAAATCTTCAGCTGGCCTATGAGGCGCGCCTTAGAGAACAGCTCTGGATTATGCTGATACCACCTGGGAATCTTTAACTCGAGCGGCAACCTCGACACATAGGCTTCTTCGTTTTACCAACACCAGAAAAATGGCCGGAGCATCCAGGACATAGCTTGCTTCGTTGAAATCAGCAGCACAATGCCTTAGCCTCTGTCATCAGTTTTTTGTTGTGCTGTTTAGTTTACTACCAGTATTTACCTAGAAGGCCATTAGGCTCGAGATGTAATGATTTTAGTCGAAACTAACAAGGACATCCATGCAGCAACCTGCAGGAAACTAGAAGGTGCTCTTTCACTAGAGCCAAATATGTGATCACACAACTGTTTCGCATCGGAAGATTTCACTTGCCTCTCTTTTCAAAATATGAGTAGTAATTCAAAAAACAATGACAATATTAGACTCATGTACGATATACTGTCCGGTAATCGGTGGAAAAGAACCTCTACTTTCAAGTTTAGCGTTAGGCCAACACAATGTTCTCGCCATTTTGCGCCACGTGCCGTTTCGTTTGTTTTAAGGGTAGGTTAATTTTCATTCGGAAATAAGTGTCATTCGGTAGGTTATGTTTCATTCTTTTGCGAACATACGTTTGCTTTCTCGGAAAAGCGGAAGAAGGTGCGATTTTCAACAAGGTGGGGTCGGTGTTTTATGTTGTGTTTTATGTTATGTCGGTGTTTTACAATAAATCTACAGTGATCAGTGGAGACATTTCAGTTTTCATTAGGGTCGCAGATATTCGGAGCAACTACAGTGAAAACACGGGTCTGCTTTCACTGAAACAGAAACTGCTTACCTTTGGATAAGTTATTCTAGCCTGAATTAGTGACATTCATCAACGTGCGTTCCTATCAGCCGCCGGTACTGCTGGTCTACGCCTCATAGCCGGCATTCCACCGAGTCAGTGGTATTAAATCTATGGTTCGCACGAAAAGTGTGGCTGTTCCAATCAGTCCGGAACCATCATCACCTTCGAAAATACAAATGCTCTCCCGAATGAGCGCGCCGCAACTCCTAATTCGCAGGCAACTTCGCCGCATACAGCGCCGTCATTTGTGTTTTCGTGCTCGCTGTGCCGGCAATGAATTCATAACCCACCCGATTCGCAACTATACTTACAAAACATTTCCACTCAGGGCAGCCTCTATGCGTGTGCCACATTACGTTCAAGGAGAAACGTATTTTTAAACGCTTCTTCCAACATAGGCAAATGCGTGCATGCAAGTCCAAACCGAAAACAAAACTGACTGCACAATTCAATCCATAATAACTTCCAGCAGCCATGAAGTGCCAATCCGAATTTAGAACTTTATATCACGCCCGTCGCGGCGGACGATAGCAGCGCCAGATTCGTCTATAGTTGTTATTGTATGAAACTCTAGCCCCACCCCCCCCCCCCACACTCATCCGTTACTCCATGCAGTGCCGCACAAACTAACCCGGGCGCGGCCTGATGAGTCATCACCATCCGATATCACGGGCTCGAGCAGCGGCGACCGATTACGGCTTTGAGCACTGAAAGATCCCACCAAACTTTCTATTCCTTCCATGTTTTGTTCTGGTTTATTACACGCCTTACTCTCTTATTCGTCACCGAAATCACGCGAGGCCCTTGTAGTTTTATGCTAGAAAGTTACACTTGTATAATTAAAAAGTGCTACTTTTCGAATTCCCCGAACCACAGCAGCCAGCCGAATTTCCTGTCGCTGGCTGAAAATGAATGAATGAATGAATGAATGAATGAATGAATGAATGAATGAATGAATGAATGAATGAAAATAGAAAACACGCCCCATGTTTGAGCCTTAAGAGTGTCTAAAGGAAACAGTGCGCGACACTCGTTCGAAACTTCTCGAAACTTCGTTCGAAACTTCTCGAAACTTCAGCGTTCTCGAAAGAACGCTGAAGGCCTCTGCATCGGCGATACCGGGTTTTGTTTTCCCACAAGCAGATTCATTGATATTTTTTTGTTCACAACACCGCTATACAGATTAAACAGGTAATGTCATGCAGACCTGCAATATTTGACACGATAACAGCACGAGGCGAGGATACAAAGATCAAAAACATCAGGATACAAAGATCAAAAATTTTACAGACCACCAGAATTCAAGACCAAGACTGCATGGCACGTCGTATTTTTTACACTGCCAATTTTTATCAACGTCAAGCAGTAGTCTCCTAAATTTGAACATGAACCGTGCATGTTGGTAATTGCTATAAAATAATGGCGGATTATTTTAAGGGACACGGATGCCATGAAGCATAAGAAGGTGTACATGAATTTGTTTTCGATTGTGCTAATTTATATCGTTAATGAAGAATCTACGTATTTTTGGCAATCATTTATGAGGAGGTACCGAAATGTACATACATACATGCATACATATATACATGAAGAAGCCCGACTGTGGTGCATTGGGTGATAGTTTAAGCGTTTTTATGTGGATGAAATGAACCGTCCTATGTGCAACAGACGGCGTTGATAATTTCCCGTGCACCTTCCTAATTCCCTGTACAGCAAGAAGTTGGTTTTTTCCCTTTTGCTCTTCGCATCCAGACGTGTATGAGCCAGGGCTCCGACTTGATTGCGTACAGCATGGCCTTCCATTCATACCACGCATTTGTAATTTATTGAACATTCCACTGTTGATTCACACAGCAACAATAACCACAACGAAAACGCCAGAAACAATTACACCACATTCTCATATAGTTGACGAGACCTTAGTTTGCTCTGCAGTTAAATTCCTGTGATTTTTTCTGACATTTATAATGTTATATCTGGTGTGCGCAGATTACGCTTGTCCAAAAAGTCAGTTTACCAGAACTTACGCAAGCCTCCAGTCGCCTTTATCATTACGATAATGCGGAGAATAGCGGTTGCTTGAAATATCAATGTATCAACCAAACCATTGATTGATCGATGAGCGTGTTCGTGTCATCACCTTCTCGCTTTACACAGAGGGGTTTTTTTGAGGGGCTCAAGGGCATGGGATAAACAAACCGGGACAGTGGGCACCGGAACGTTCTCAGATGTAGAAGGAGCGCTTGCAGTGTCCGAATTCCCCATCTCCTGCCGCCTCCACGGCGGCCGCACAGCTGTCATCAGGACTGGCGACATGAGCAATGTTCACAAAAACACCGCGGTCCAGCGAAGTGAGTTGGGTGATCATATTCTGGAGCACCATAATGACTCGAAGGAAGGTGGGCCGTTGCGAAAGACCTCCACAAAGCGCTGTCTTCCCTCGAGGCACCAGACTTGCAGGCATGGGCTCCATTACCCCAGCAGAGCGCCTCCAGGAATGCGGGACGTCGTTCCGCGCTCCTTTGTCGAGCTGTTTTTCCCTCTCTCACTACAGGAAAAAGAGCCGCGAAATTACGAAACTGGAAGTGTTTCCCGGCACCATTTTCTGCCCCCATTTCAGTGCGCACTACAATTCTACTAACCTGCATTTCCCCTAACTTTGCATTTCGAGATCTAACATCGGCACTGAGTACCTGTAGAATGGCGTAAAATGAGTTTGACGTTACTTGCTCAGTCTCAAGGCAAGCGCTTTGGTATCCTACCAACCTGTCTTCCGGTCTAGTGGGGTCAGCCGGTACTCACAACTACAGATAGAAAGATTTTGACGTTCCAGTGCATGCCGTTAAGCTTAAAGGGGCCCTAAACAGGCTTCCAAATGTTGTTGTGGTTTTACGTGGGCAATCGCTGGAGTACTCTCCAAGAAATGTCCTGCTACAAAAATGGTTTAAAAGAGTTAAGTATTAGCCTAGTTATCGTTTCTTGAAAAGGGACGGCCATTAGGCCTGGAGCTTTCGACATCTCCTCGCACCTCCAAAGCACTGTTGAAGGTATGACGTCACCTACGTAGCGCCAGACCACCTAATGAAACACAACAAGGCCCTTGCGGCTTCGAGATGCGCGCAGCCATTGGCTCTGCTCGGCGGTGCGTCCTGCTTTTTTTAGAAGCCGACGCCCATGCTCCGCGTAGAACTGACGAGTGGGTAAGGTCGGTGATCGGCCCGCTAGCACTGTGGGGTGGCTGGTCTTCTCGCGTCGGCCGTGCTTGCGTCGGCACGCAAGCTTTATAAAATCGAAACGAGCGTTTCAAACCCAGATAGGGGGGGGGGGGGGGGGGGGGGTCCCAAACACAACATGAACGCTCACGAAAGTAATTGCCGATTTTCACTGACGACTCGCAGCGCACTAGCATCTCCGCATGTGGCGCTACAGCGGCGAATAGTGCCCCGCGAGGCAGAGTCGCTCAGAAAAGGCTTAGCATCACCGCAAATATTCCGTCCTCACTTCACGAAGCCGCCCCGACGTCGTTCCCCAGATCAATCTTTTCCCGTACTATCACCCCGTTTCGAGCAATTTATAAGCTGTATTTCAGCAATGGTCCCGCTTTGGCGGACGGTGGCAAGTTGTAGCTGCTGCGGTGTATGTCGTATCGTGCATACACCACACAGTGGGCTCCTTGTCGAGCGTGCAGGCAGATGCTCGCCGCGATCGCGCATGTAGCGGCGCTTACGCCTGCAGAGATGCTCCGTATTTATCAGCGTTATTCATACCTTGTAAACGACGCGCTATATCTAAAAGCTCAGCTTAAGTCGACTGACGGACGGACATGATCGAACTTCGTTCCCCCTAAGATACGCCGTGCCGCCAGTGCTGCTCGCCGGAACAGCCGAAACGTGCCCCCGCGTTTCCCCCGCAGCCACGAACCTGCTTGGCTGCACCATTTCAGGGAACCCGCCAATAGCGGCGCCGTAGTCTTCAGCGCAAGCTGCTTCATAGAGGCTGCTACGGAGTCGCAAATTCAGAGTGCCTGAAAATGGCGGCAAAGATTTGCAAGTAAACAAAAAAAAGAAGGGAAGGTCTTTGTGCAGGTTTGTGTGGCCTGTGCTTCACTCAGAGGTTGTAATATTTGGTATATGTTGTCGTGAACATGTAATCTAGCGACTTCGCGCTTGAAATCGCGACTTTCGGAAGCCTATTTAGGGCCTAAATACAGTTCTGGCAACCGCTGCCTCACACCACGGTGAAGGAGTCATCAGCGTTACAAGTGCAATACGTTGCACAATGCAAATAGCAGGGAGTTGTAGCATACCAATAGCGTGTTTACGTTAACGTATACCATGGTTGCGGGAGTCCACAGCGCATGCGCAAGTAGTTACCGCGAACGGTAACTTAAGAAGGCACAGATTTTACCGTCGCCACCGAGTGGACCTGCGCCAGCGAAGTGTAGCATCGTGTCCTTAATACGGAGTTCGGCGCTTGATGCTAGGTACAGGCGATAAAACTAACCATAGCTGAGGTTGTTTGTCACGTCACTCTTCGTCAATGATGCTTAGGAGTAGGACAAACGCCGACGTTTCTCAGATGGGTGATTGAAATGGGTGGCCCTACTTGTGATAAGCCTCGCCCGCCTCAAATACTTCAGACGAGTTGCTGAGCCCGCAAACCGTTCTTACACCTCCAAAATCGTTCTGGGGAGGATAATGTCGGTTCTTGCGTAATTATTACAACATATCCTGATTATTTCATGCCAAAATATTTAGCGTAGTCGTGAAGTGTAGTTAACCTTATTTATTTCCAGCTGTCCTCAGTAGATGATGGCACCAACTGCATGTTTGCTTTTTTAAAGCTTTGCAGGAAATGTCTACAACATTCTCAAAACAAACAATTTTTTTTGAACGCTTAATCCAAAAAGTCAAAGATTCCAGCTATTATAAACCTTAAGCAACTAGCTCTGAGCAACAACGTTTTGCGGAATTCATTTTGAGAGTAGTTCGTTTTGAGAGTAATTCGTGAGAAGTCGCTACCTGCATCACGGCGGCCGGTATACCGGAATGCATAAACCGCAAGAGGTGTGCTAAAACGTGTCCTAGCGTGTTCAGCGGTAAACGGAAATACGGGCTCCCTGTAAGACAGTAAACGCTAATGTAAACACGGTATGGATCCGCAAAATCTCCGTAATCTCTGAATGTTTTCCCAAAAAAATTCGACCATCTTCTTTTACCTCGTGAGCGTAGGATAAAGCATAGCCGAAGAGCAGCAAATATCAGCAGAGCTGTATTAAACAACAATAGCAAGCTAGATGGCCCGCGGTTCACGCGGGTAAATTGTGTGTCACTTCTTTTGTGGTGTGTTATTAGATAATATATAAAATATTTACTATACCAGTTCTTAAGCGGGCCTATTTTTCGTAATCACACATGAAGCGGCTGCTCGAAATTTTGTTAATTTGTTCTTTGGTTCTTCTAGTACAGAAGTCAGTAAAGTGATGCCCAACCAGCAATGCGCGTTAGAACTTCTGGGTTGGAACTTTTTGGGAAAAGTTAATTGTCATGCAAATTAAAATTATTTCGGCATTTTCACAGTAAGTTTTGCGAAAGTGCAAATAACTGCTCATTGCAGCAGTGCGCAGCTTCTGAGAATTCTGGCCGCAAAGCCCGTCGCTAACAATCACTCAAACCAGCTAGGTAGAGCGCTCCTCATTGTCTAGATACATGATGTATTAGAGAACATGTAGTAAAAAACGATAAATTTACTTTCATAGGCGCAATGACATAGCGGTGATCTTACACTTCATGCAATATATTTTCATGTCCCTTAGTGTGGAGACAATACCAAGGTGCTACAAGACTATTCCGAATTTATTTTTTCTGCATTGGCGCCCGTGCATCGCCCACTTCATCGCACATTCAATGTCAGTTCACTCATGTTCATTCAAGTTATTCTCTTACTAAGCCACTCGCTGAATAGCTTATTCATGCCCATACCCAACGGTAGCACCTTTGTGACATAAGCATAGGGACACTTCATAAATAGCTTAAAACTGCACACCACCGTTGTTTGGGAGTGCTTATTTGCACCTACGCATCGCTTTGAACCAGCCGACAGTCTAGACCTACAACACTGTCGTCCCAGTGCAGGAGAGAGACAAGGTGCAATTTCCACAACTTCCCGCATTCCTGGCTCTTGTTCCGTGCCCTGCGACCAGACAGGATTGCCTACTATGAAACGCATTGTCCAGGCTTGCTTCGGTGGCGGCGACGCGAAGTCACAGGCCCCCGAGGATGACCGCGGTGTTTTTGCGCACGTTTCAGGACTGAAGGCGCACCGACAGCTGGGTCATAATGGACGAGTGCCCGTAGACGATCTCCTCGTGGTGACGGCGGGCGCAGCAGCGGATCCGGGAGTGGAACTCGGCACTGAACTTCTCCTGCGAGAAAAGGAAGATGCGCGCGTCAGCCAGTGTCCAGCACCCCGCCCTCAAGCTATGCGTACACATTTAAGAAGTGATTTTACTTGTTAACAGTCTCCTTGTACTGTGCCCAGCTTGCGTGAATTTGGAGATTGAATAAAATTATTATTTGTTGACGACTAGTCACTGCTGACACGAACCATTAGAAAGTCATCAAGTGTTATTGCATTGGGCAAGCTCAGAGAGTGCTCTCGGTGTCAATGAAAAGATTGATATACAACAAATACGTAATTCGTCTTTAATGCAAATTTCAGCACTTACTAACCACCTTACAAGACATCCAAAGAGCACTGGAAGGGGGATTGCAGCACCAATGCTTACGGGTTAGAAGAGAGTGTCATGGATTATTAAATGAAAAAATGAAGATAGACAGACCTGTGGTACGGATTATGGAGTACATGGGGCTAACCGAACAAACAAAATGGGTAACTAAGTGTGGGATTAGAAGTAGTGAAAGGGAGAAAATTCAATGAGGGCAAGGAAACAAAATTAAGGGAAGCTTGCACTCAAGCGCAAGACGAATGGTGACGCTGTTGTGTTGGAGCACTACCGGACACATAGATAAGTTTCAGTATCAGTATTTATTTGCATAATGGCGGTACTAGTAATTGTCTTCATATGCATCGAAGAGGTCGTCGTCTTCTTCGTGGCGGGTTCTGGATGCGGTCATCCTCAGTGTTGTAGACTCACACCATGCTCTTCCTCATCAACTCGAGGCAGCGGTGGCGGAATCTGCAAGTCATCTAGGGAATGAGTGCCACCCTTGAAGCCATGTTTCCAACAATCCATGACGGCTTCTAGACAATGGGGCGGCCGCGGTGATCTCTCCCAAGAAAGGTGTCTTTTCATTCTAGCACTACCGCTGTAGTTTGTTATTTTAAACGTGCGCGGTAGTGCTTGACGACACAGCTGAAGTTTTCGCTTTCTTTTTGTTTTTGATAGAGCGCCTGCGCGAGACGCGTACCCGACGGCTGCCGCGAGGCACGCGCTCGCGAGCGCTCAGCCTTTTTTAGGGGCGAAGCTCCTTAAGGCGTGGGTCTGTCCATCCTCGCCGTATGCATGTAGCCACCTCTAGTTTAGTTCTTGGATTGTTTACTAGATGGCGGTACTTGTATATGATGAAAAGATGCGCTTGGATTGTTTACTAGATGGCGTGGCTACCTCTAGTTTAGTTCTTGGATTGTTTACTAGATGGCGGGGAGCGTTGTAATAAAATCCGTTCGCTGTTGGCGCGCGCTCGGAGTCGCCCGATGGATAAGGCTGCAGATGTGCCAGCCCGCGAGGCAGAAGCGCTCCGTGAAGCTGCGCGACGCCGCCGCCAAGATCCTGCCGTACGAGAGCGGGAGGCCGAAGCGTGTCGTCTGGCTGCACGACGACGCCGCCAAGATCCCAGCGTTCGAGAACGAGAGGCCCAAGCGTCACGGCAACGGCGCGAGGACCCTGCCGTACGCGAAGCGGCACGGCTGAGGCGCGAAGAGGATCTCCAAAACGTCAGAGAACGGGAAGCGGCGAGAAAGCGCGCGTATCGGCAGGCAGACCCCGATGCAGTGAGAGCTCGTGAGGCGTCTGCAAAACGCATCAGTCGAGCTCAGCCCCAAGGTGCCGACGCGCGGTTTAAGCGAGACTTTCTAGACGTTACGTTCGGACACAGATGTAGTGGGCGAACTTTCACTGAAGAGTCACGGTTTTACCGATGATTTCCCCTCAGGAGCTTCGCCCACTCATCATCATTCACCCCGTGGATATGCTGTGACTTCTTTTCTTCCTATTTTTTCCTGCAAGAGAGAGGGAAAAAAAATTTTATTTCTCCAGCAGAGGCTGATGTGTGGGCGTCGCCCCGTAGAAGGCGTCCCTAGTCCGGGATGCCTTGACTTCGGCTGGCCGTCCGTGCTCGGGTCACCAACTTAAGCTGGATATCCGGGTCCGGGCTGGCCAGGGAAGCCCTCCACTGCTCGAAGGTTGGGTTGGAAAGGGGGGGCAAGTCTGGAGTTCGTTGGCACTCCCATATGATGTGGTAGAGGGTGCCAGGCTGGGGACAATAAGCGCAGAGGGAAGGTTGTTGGGTGGGGAAGATGAGGTGGAGGCGGGTGGGATGTGGATAGGTATTCGTTTGGAGCCGCCGCCAAGTTGTAGCGTCCTCTCTGGAGAGGCGCCAGTGTGGTGGCGGGAGACGACGGCGAGTTTGTCGGTAATGCGGAGAATCTCCGTGTAGCCACTGAGTGGGTGGAGTTGATCGTGAGGGGGTAAACATTGGCCACCGTCGGCAATGGCTCGGTGTATCATATCGCGAGCCGCGGCGTGAGCCGCTTCATTGCCGGGGATGGCGGCGTGTCCAGGAGCCCAGACGATGTGGATGTCAGGGATCGTTGAGCAGTTTTTGAGGATGTGAAGTGCTGATGACGAAATTCGGCCAATTTGGTAATTTCGGCAGGCTGTCTGCGAATCGGTGAGGATGGTTACTTGGTCAGGGCGGGAAATGGCGGCCAGGGCAATGGCTATTTCTTCGGCGACATCAATTGAGCTTGTGGTAGTAGTGGCGGCAGTGACGCATTGGCCAGTGTGAGTAACTACGTAGGCCTCCAGACACGAGGCCTCCAGCAACGGTGAACTGTTGGCGAACTGACTGCACTGTTAAAGAATTATGGCAAAGGTTAGGCTCGGGTGACGAAGAATAGAAGGGGTTCGAAATGCGTGAGGAGAGTGTCGTCCTGCAATGCGTGTCGCAAAGCTGCTGATGCTCCTGCTGCTGGTCCTCATGATGATGAAGATGATGATGGTGATGGAGGTGCTGGTGCTGGTGAAACGGACAGCAGCCATGGTGTGGTGAAGAATGCGGTGCTAGCAACGGGGTACTAGCTGTAAACCACCACCATGCTATACCGGAGAAACCCTCGTATTTTTAGGATGTTGTTGGTGGTCGCAGTTATGCCAGTGGCACAGCTGGCTCTCAGGAGCGATCGGGTAGCCGATCACATCCGTGTTTACGGGCTATGCCTCCCGAATCTGTACGCGCACCGGCTTCTTCGCTCTTCCCATATAAACATTGCACCTCTGTTACGGGTAACGTGGTATGGGCGAGCATATTTCCTTTGAGAATGCAACGCTGAAAAAGCGAAAATAACGGCTGAACTGAAAGGGTTTTTCAATCGAGAATTTTTTCACGTCGGTCAATGCCCCTGTGCTACTTTTACTACTGTTCTTAGTAAATTGTAGTTCGGTAAAATTTGCTTTTGTATTGTTCCGTAGAAGGCCAGTTATTTTTTTCCAGCCCCGTGGGTACATTACAACGATTGCAATAAGAAACGTTTTAGCGTTCCAAGAACCCAGTGTACCGCCGCAAAGGGTACCGTAAACATCCCGACCAATCTTCTGCCCATAGATAAGTTATCAGAACCTTCTGTTGACAAATACCAGCACTGCCGAGTCTCCTGAAGTTTCAGTCAAAGGCGGTGTGATTATACTACGAGAGAGGTAACTCGCCTTGAAAAGCAACGCCGATGATTTCCGCAAAGAAGTACCGGATTCAGTTTCTAGGCCGATCCTTCGCCGACCAAGGACACAAGGACAGTGATCAGGTATATTGTGCGACTAAAGTAATTGACGCCATGCCACCCTGCGAATGTGGATGTCCAGCGGAGCTGTTGTCAACCACTACACACGCTGACGGGCTGGGGTATGAACTGTTCCTAGTTGACTGGGCGGGCTTTTCGCTTGCACTCGGCGTCCCTGTCGGCAAATACTGGGTGCTCACGCATGAACTCGGCGTCTTGGGCGAGACGTGCTGGGTCCTGCCTAGCCTGACGCATGCGCTAGCCCTCGAATGACGTCAACCCCCCTCCCCTTTCGAGAGCAGTTGCAAACCTTATCTTTACCAGTGCACATGGGGGGGGGGGGGGGGGTTCCTATTGTTCACCGCCGGATTATCATCCATCATGCGATTTCGATGCCTGTTTTGTGCTTTTTTCTATACACGTATACTGAGCTTGTAGAGCGCCGATCAGGCGAGAGAGACGCCACCAGACATCTTGCCGAAACCGAAACCTGATTTTTATTCTCTGCGCGTGGCTCGGACTGCTAACGCAAGCACCCGCGGTAGATGATGATGAGCATGAAGCGTGAGAGATCGGCGCTCTACAATTGGTGACCCGGACGTGATTTTTATTCTTTCCCATAGCACCCTGGCAGCGACCAGCAATTGATACTGCTGCGCATAGCAAACCTATAGGGCGTACTAATACTCTATTGCGACAGCGGCGAATCGATCACCTTCAGAACGAACTGGACATTTTCACGGACGCAAGCGTAAACCATCCCGGCGCGGTCCTAGCTTGGACATGCCCTGATGCACCGGTTCTCTCAGGGTACGCTACCATACTTGGCAAAGAACTTTCCAGCCTCGATACGGAGCTGTACGCTATTAACAGCGCAGTGTCACCTATCGCCTTTGACTGTGACCCACCTCTACCGCCCTCCATACGCATACTCACAGATTCGTACGGGGCCCTCACGGCTTTGCGATCGTAGGATTCGACCCACCCTGTCGTCCACAAAATTCTGTTTCAAATTCCACTCATCCAACGGAACAACACCAACATCCCCGTCGACTGGGTACCTGGGCACGAACCATTTTCTTCAGCCAACCAGGCGGCCCATGTGGCCGCTGAGGAGAGTTCCCCCTCTTATCCTTCACTGGTGCCTGGGGTATGGGCGTCGTGGTCCCCCTCTCACTCTCCAGCGATGCGTATTCACCAGCACAAGAAGGATCGACGCACACGTCTAAAAGCCCTAACTCCAGCTGTCTACCTCAGCCGCCTACCTCCTATTCCCCACTCAAACGAAATTTTTATTAACAAATATATTGCAAATTCAGCGTACACACCCGAGACACTTCGCAAGTGGTATACCCCTCACCTGCCCCTTCGATGTCCTTACTGCCGTACCACCACTCCATCAGACCTCACACACGTAGTTTGGTGGTGCCCAGCTTTCGCCACGCACCGTACATTTAAATCTCCCCAACCCCATCCCGATCCACAACAAACGGATGCACAAATATTATATGAAATAGAAGTTTATTTAATTAAAAGCGGTCTGGCACGGCTTGTTTGAGCGCGTCCTCCCCCAAACGAACTCGTGAACGTGCACACACCCTATTGCGATCACCATGAACTGGACCATGAATTGCAGGTTCCAAGAACTGGCCCAGTTATTGAGTCTACTGAGAACGACGAGCATTAATTTGTTTATTTTCTCTTACCCTCCCTCCCCATTCCTTTCCCCCATCGTGACCAGCGGTCATCCTTTTCTATTAAAGGTTATCTCTCTCTCTATTCTCTGCGCGTGGCTCGGACAGCTCACGCAAGCACCCGCGGTAGATGATGATGATGATGATGATGAAGCGCAGGCGATGTTGATGATGGGTGCTGCTGTGATCATGATGATGGTACCGCTGCAAGCTCTATGCTGCACTCCTGGTTAGCCTGACGCATGCGCTCGGCTTCTTTCCGACCAACGAGAGGTTCACAACTACGCTGTAAAAAGTGTTTCTGCTTGATCCCATCTCTTATGAATACGTTTTTGTAAATTGTTGGAAAGCCCGACCCATACCGCAATTTCGATTTCCTCCGCTTTACGCGACGAGCATATGGTACGGAAATTCAGGCGTAACTTGCTTGTAATAAACATTCATGCCCGCTTGAGCGTTTGTCTATTTGTAACGAGTGCATTGAGTTGCTTATGACGAATAGCTGTAAATCGATATTTTGAATTTACTCAGATAACTGATGATTTTCAAGTTCTAACCCTCAAATGCCATCAAAACATCTCCTCTGTAATTTATCCACCACCTCGCGGGAACGTTTCTAACTTCTTCGCTTACCTGGATACGTTTTTTGGTTGGATTAATGAACGCAATTTACATCTGGTTTTAGCCAGTGATGTAAATATCAACCTGCTAAACGAATCAACAACCCAAGGCGACCTATTAAGACTACTAAATGCAAATGCGCTAGTTAACGCCATCAAACACCCACTCGCATTCAAAATCAGTCTGCAACACTAATCGATGTATTTATCACGAACATAGAAAGTTCAAAAACAGTTTCAGGCGTCATCACAGCTGATATTACTGACCATCTGCCTTTATTCATACTGACCGATGAAAATGTAGTTCGTAAAACGTTTAACCAGGCGCACAGTGTTACATTTCAAGATATAAGCGTTTCGACGTTAGAAAAGTTCCGGAACAAACTCTCGCAAGTAAACAGGGAAGAAGTGTGTGCTGAAAGTTGCCCCGACAGCGGTTATGACACATTTTTGTCAGTATTTAAATCGGCCTACCAGTACTGCTTCCCCTGCAAGAAATTCCAAACCAAAAATTCGCGCAAACCCTGGATTATGCCTCAATCGTTAAAATTAATAAAAAAACTCTATTTTGAAACTATATTTAAATATTATAGATAAGGCCCACCTACACGCGTTTAAAGTGTTTCGAAATAAAGTAACTGGGATCCTAAGACAAGCCAAAAGGAACTATTTACATAATTTATTTAATGCAGAAACCCTATGATGAAACGACATTGTGTGGCAAAGATTGAACACTGTACTTCACCTAGGACTGCAGCACACGCAAGATAAGCAGGAGATAAACTTGAATGGAACATTGACATCTGGCGCGCCGCTTGCCAACCCCTTTCATCATTTTTAAAGCAAAGCTTTTTACCTCTACCCCCCAAGGGTTCTTTCGCGACCGTTGGTGTCACCAGAAAACTCCAGGGAACAAATAAAAGAATATGCTGGCACCGCCGCGAATCGAACCGGGAACTAATAGACTAACAAGGCGACACCCCGTTGTCTTACCGATTTAGCTACGAGCCCACGCAAAGAGGTGGAAGACAGGTGGTGTACTCACCAATCACATCTACGGGTTTACCCCCTGCGTTCTCGGTGAACGCGTGAAAGCGCCACGCGACCACTCACGCCCGTCTAGCGGCCCTGTGCGCACCTTTATCATGTGCTAAGAGTTACAAAAATTAAAGGAAGCTCACACCAATGCATGGCATCTCACTTCTAGCACGCCAATGTGCTAAAGCCTGTGGCCTCTAGTGTTCACGTAAACAATCACAGCTCCTTGTCGTCCGCCCTCACGCCAAGCCAAGGAATACATTGAAATACTCCTTGATGGCCAGGCCATCACTCCACACCCCAGCATCAAGATCATCGGCCTACATCTCGAGGCTAACACCAAGAGTGACGTCTCCTTGCAGCGCCTCAAAAACAGCATTAATCAAATCATACACATGATCAGGCGAGTTGCCACCAAGAAGCGAGCCCTAAAGGAATCCGGTAGCTTTCGATAAATTGAAGCTTTTGTCCTCTCGAGAGTCACATACGTCAACCACCTGCCTTCTTCTCGACAAGGAAGACATAGAGATGCTTTATATAATGATTAGAAAGGCGGTCGAGCAGGTCATTGGTCTTCTCATGAGTGCGTCCACACAGAGGCTGCCTAGCACGGGGCTCCACAACCCGGTGGAAGAGCTGTTAGAAGGCCATCCTTCTAACCAGAAGGTCCGACTGAGAACTACGGTGGGTAACCGCATGCTTCACCAGATTGGCTGGACAGCCCAGAATGTCACTGCGCTTGACGTACTCCCAGACTCTTGGCGACTAAAACTAAAGATGCTCCCTTTGCTTAGAAATATGAACCCCTCACATGGCGAGGGTCACCGAAAAGCACGGGCTCAAGCGCTAAACACCACCCTCGGCAGGGATCATGCAGTTATCCACACACACGCCTCCAAACATCGAGGGCAGCAATACGCCATCATCGTGGCTACCTCCAGAACCAACCTCCTTGCGTGTACTTCGCTTAGGACCCAAGAAATGACGGCAGCAGAAGAGGCAGCCATCACCTTGGCTCTCGCTCAACCAGGGGTTCGAAGGGTAGTCACCGATTCCCAGCAAGCCTACTAGAATTACCAGTCGGGTTGGGTGTCCTGACCTGCACTGCGCGTGCTAAAAAACCACTCCCCAAACTGTTCCATTCAGCTCATCTGGACACCCGCTCACGCTTCAATGGAGGGCAACGAATACGCCCACCCAACAAGCCTGCGTCTTTACCTCCCGTGCTATGGAGCTGCACGAGGACAGTCACCCGCTTGTCGCGTTCAGGGAGATAACCCAGCATTATCGCCTTCTGAGACAGACCGTACCATCGGCTTACCCTGACCTTTCCAGAGAACAACAAACTACCCTACGGCCCATACAATCCGGGCTCCTTCCCACAGCCTACGCGTCTTCAATTAATGCATCCGAATCGCCACGACGCTGGATGTAAATTTTGCTCAGAAGTAGAAATACTCCACCCCGTAATCGGGGTGTGCGACTTTAGCACTGAGCACCCTCCTCTCTTACCGTCAACTACCGAACAAGAGCAATGGGAGATGCTGCTGTCCAGGCCCTCTCTACCTACCCAGCTTCAGGGGGTGGACAGAACACAGGCCGCGCGGACTGCATATGGTCCCCACAGAAGAAGGAAGGACTCCCCAGGGCTGCACTCTCAGCCGTTCAGAAATCTGAACAGAAGTATTTCTTCCTCGTCCTCTTCCTTCTCTGCCGCAAATCTCATCGCCTCCGTCCGTGGCGCAGAGACGGAGAAGTCAGATCGTCTAACACCGGGTTGGAGCTTACTTTAATTTTATAAAAAATGTTTCCACTCTTGTGCTACACCAATACAACTCAACCAAACACCTTTCATGCATCATACATTGATTTAACCTTACCACGAATATCTCTGTGAAGTAATAAATGGTGTGGTGAAGTGCATTTCACTTCTCTGTGGTTTCAGTATTTGTAGAGCGGTGTGAGTGGATTTAAGTGACGTCGCATGGGTAATCGTTATGGGTGCCGTTTACAGCTTTGCTTTCCAACCACATTCACGGGGTGGATTGGGGCTATTTTTTTTTGCGTACCTCGATAAACGTGCTCATGAATTGCATGCCTTAGACGACATGCCGGCCTGAAACTGCGCCACCGCATTTTTAGCCCCGACAAACGATGCCGAAGTCTATCGCACCTTTTTCAGTTTTCGGAACAGCAGGGCCCGTGATGCAGATGACATACAGATACGGCCAGTCAAATACACACTAGATATAATTTGCCCTGTGCTTGTGTATGTATTTCACCTTAGCTTCTGACAAGGCGTATTTGCAAAAAAACATGCAACCAGCGAAAGTGTCATCTTTAAGAGGGGTAATTTGAACTGCTTATCTAACTCTAGACTAGTATGGATACTTCAGGTGTTTTCAAAAACGACTTGAAAAGCTAATAAATGGCCGAATGACTTCGCTTTGCGGGAAGCATAACCTAATAACAGCATCACACTTTAGTTTTAGAAAGGGTCTTTCCACGGAATGCGCGCTTTTCACACAAAAAGAAATAATCCTCCAGGCTATTGAAAATAAACTGATAACACTTGCCGTCTTTGTGGATTTTAGCAAAGCATTTTACTGCCTAAACACACCACTCTCTTAAAGAAGCTTGAACATTATGGTTTCATGGGGATAGTTTTAGATCTATTGAGTAGCTATCTTGAATCTCGTTGCGAAAAGGTAATTATGAATGGCCAAATGTCTGACGTGATGAGTATGCAATGTGATGTACCGCAGGGAAGCATTCTCGGTCCCCTCCTATTTAATATGTACATAAATGACCTAGTTGGAATTGACCATTCTACCAAATATGTAATCTATGCGGATGACACTACATTACTCTTCTGTTCGAACGACCCTACTAGTCTTATTGTTCATGCTAACGATGTATTGAATAAACTAACCAAGAGGAGCACGTTCAACTCCCTAATAATTAACACTAACAAAACCAAGGCGGCACTCTTCAAGCCAAAAAACCAGACTGTGAGTGTTAATGTTGGCCTTACGATTGGAACGTCTGCCGTAGAAATCGTCACCTCATTTCGAAGTCTTGGGGTGATCTTTGACGAACACTTAATGTGGAAGCAGCACGTCGATTCGCTCGCTAACACATTATCGCGAACTGTCGGGGCACTCGCCAAGTTGCGCTTTACACTACCCACCAATATAAAGCTACGTATGTACAATTCTTTTTCTTTCGCACCTCAACTACTGCTTGCTGGTCTGGGGAAATGCTACTACGTCAAATATTAATAAACTACACCTATTACAAAAGAAAGCCGTACGTGCTACCTACAATTCATCATATGATGCTCACAAAAAACCGCTTTTCCAGAAATTGGGTACTTGAACTGCTCCGGATTTATGTATTTACATATTACGAAAAGATATAATCTTGGAATAAAATATAATATCACTTTCATCACGTAACTATCTAACCTAACTCGAAACCATCCCTGTTATGACACACGCCATAATGAAACTTGGTACATACCGCACGCACGTACTATTTATGGCACCCAGATGTTGACCTACGCGTTGCCATCGTTACTAAATTCGCCATAACCTTGAACGTAAAACTTCACCGTTACCTATAAGAACTTCACCTGTATTTCTGATTATGAAATTTTTTGATGTGTTATAATGCATTATAATTTCATATTCACCTGATTAGAATTGTGTACAAAATGTGTTAAAACAATTTTGAAATGCTCCAGTAGTGAACTGCCCCATTCGCGTGTTGTAAACATTGAAAAATAACCAGAACTAAACAATTTTTGCTGCCATTTGCTTTCTTTTTAGTTGTTTTTTCTCTCTATGTTCTGTTTTCTCTCTGTTTTGTCTCTCTCTTTCGGATACATCACTCTTTTTTTCCATTTCTCCCTTTATATCTTGCTACACGATGCAGCAATGTGTTACAATTGAGGTGGCGCAGACCTTTGTCAAGCCACGTATCGCAGGCTCTTTGTCTGCCCCTGGGACCTGTATGAATTTGTAGTTGACAAATAAAATTGATTGATTGATTGATTGATTGATTGATTGATTGATTGATTGATTGATTGATTGATTGATTGATTGATTGATTGATTGATTGATTGATTGATTGATTGATTGATTGATATCACAGCAGCGCGTCTGCACCTCGCATGGCACCTGTGTGCACGGGGGCAAAATATTCGAAAAACTCCAACCGCAATTTCTAAGAAAATAAAATTTCCAGTAGCGAAAAAAAGGTTACCGACTGCGCGCAGAAAACAGCTCAATTGGAACGCAAACTCCCGGTGATGACTAGGAGAGTCGACGAGCTAGACCATAGAAGCCCACGATCTAACTATATTACCTATGACGTAAACGAGGAAAACGAGTCTGAAGACATTTTGCTAGAAAAATTGACAAAAGATATATTTCAGGATATCATGGAAGTAAATACATCTTCCATTGAACGTATATACCGCATCGCCCGAGTACATCAGCAGGAAGAACCCAAACACCGGCCCATAATTTTAAAATGGCTTCACTATCGTGGTAAAACTGCTATCTTCAAACAGTGCAGTAATCTGAAAGGCTAAGTATATTCTATTGGTGAGGACTACTCAAAAACTGTTCGCGACATTCGAAGAAGCTATGGACATGAACTAAAGACAATCAGGATCGCAACGACGAAGCCTATGACAAGGTGCACATCAATCACCGGCTCTTAGCTTGGGACGAAACCTTCGAAAACCGTAAATATATAGTCGAACTGCTAAAAAACGAAAGCCGGGACAATCTCGCAACGCGCTTGACCAGGCACCGCCGTCCGTAACCCCCCTCGATATAAATCCGCGCAGCATAGTAGCTAAAGCTGACAAACCTTAAACTCTGTTATCACTGTATCCCAATATCACCGCCATTACGGACACGAGGTTGCACAGTAACATTCACAACCGTGAAATCATTCGACCGGGTTATGCGATTGTACGTAAAGATAGGTTGTCTGCAGGTGGGGGCATAGCACTTGTCTTTAAAAATATATACGGTGTTCTCGGTTATGCCTGCTGTACAAAATGGCGAAGTTTTGTGGGTCAAGGTTCAAATAAAATATAGATGCGCTTTTGTCGGATGCGTCTACAGGCCGCCTAACGCCGAATAGGCATACCTAGAAGCGTTGTTTGACTAAATGCACCACCCCATGGCTGCTTCCATGATAGTGTTGGTGGGAAACTCTACCCTACCCGATATTACCTGGAGCTCATTGAACACGGGTAGTACGATCAATAACGTATTGGTCGACTTCCTGTTTACGTTTAACATTACTCAACATGTCACCACTTCCCCCAGAGTGCATAACGGGTGTAATTGCGTCTTATATCTTGTCTTTACCAGTGACCACTTTCCGGAGAACGACGCTACCATTCATGTACTTGAAGGGTTGTCTGACCTCAAAACAGACTTGCTTGTCAAGTCTGCCTGTACCACCGCCTAGCAGTACGCATGGTCCTACCAAGCTCATGCCCGCCTTCAGTAAGGCGGGCTGCTATAGGCACCTACCTCACCCACAAGCTTTTAGACCTCTACGATTTTTGCTCGGAAGAATATTGCATCATCGGCAATACCTGGCTAAATTTAAGGAACATGTTACTTATTGCATTGAAAAAATTGTTCTCACTGTTGCAGAGGTAACCAAAAAACAAACCGATGGATTACGAGCGAGATAATTTATATAAAACGTGAAATAAAAAGGCTCCTAAAGTCCCACAAAAGCTCTATTATTATACACACTTTAGCGAAGCTAGTGAAGTATAAAATCCGTACTCCCAAAACTTTTTTTTGTAGCAATACATTACAAAGTTTTATAAAAAAAACCGTCCTTGGAAATTTTGGCACAACGTAAGCTCTAAACATAAATCGCCGGAGCTTGCGCTCCTACCGAAAGAAGAGAAAGCAAGAGCCTACTCATTTACCGCGTACTTTAAGTCCATCTTCACAGATGACCGTACATTATCATGTGACTTCGAAACTCCGTACCGTCAAGCCAAATTGTTAAGCAGCTCTACTTTTGCAGAAAGTGGCATACTATCGCTACTTCTAAACATTGATGAACCCAGAGTTGGGGTCCGGACAGAATGGCGAATAGTTATTTGAGAATATATGCAGAAATGGTTACCAAATACCTACGTGTTATTTTCAATAAATCGATTCAAGATTGCTGTGTTTCACTAGAATTGAACTTGCCAAAGTTATTCCAGGGCACAAAGCAGGTGACATGAGTTCCCCCGAAAATTTTAGGCTGATTTCATTAACCAGTACTTGTAGTAAATTGCTGGAGCTTGTTATTTTGAAACATATATCTGAATTTGTCGAGCGCAATGACATTCTTAATCCGAATAAGCAAGGATTCCGGATTATCCACGTTAACACAGCCTGTGAAACAGTGCATGACCTCGCGCTGTGCACAACGATCATTCTCAGATTGACGTAATATTTATAGATTATTCGGAAGCGTTCGATCGCGTCTCCCACGTAAAATCACTTGTTAAGCTCAAAGAAATACTGGGTGACGGACCTATCCTCTAATGGGTAGCAACCTATTTGTCAGATCGGCATCAATTCGTTCCATTCGGCGATCATGCTTCCAATATCGTTCCCGTAACGTCAGGGGGTTCCACAGGATTCTGCTGTTGCTCCGTTATTGTTTTAACGTTTTTTAAAGGATTTAACAAACGCAGTTGACGTAAAAGTTAGGCTGTTTGTAGATGACTGCGTGTTCTACCAAGAGATAAAAACTGTTGATGACCAAACTAAATTGAACAATATACCGAATCGCACTGCACAGTGTTGTGTTTACTCCTCAACGATGATAATAGAGACAAAACCGTATCAATGTCACTATAAAAAAGAATTTGATTCTTAGTTTTCCATCTGGGTTCGACAAAACCCTCTTGAAAAATGTTGCAGAGTGTAAATACTTGGGGATTACTATTTCTTCTGACCTTAGCTGGACTGCACACAGAAAATATAACGAAAACGGCATTAAACGAGCTATGTTACCTAAGACAAACCCTCAACGCGACCTCCGACAGAAAGCTACGCGCATACGTCACGCTTATCAGGGCGATGCTTCGGTATGCGAACATAGGGTGGTTCCCCCATACAAACAAAAACATCACTATTTGGGAGCGATTGCAGCGGAAGGCTGTCCACTTCATTTTTAACAGATATAGACCCACCGACTCCCCAACAACTTTGCTTCGTTGCGACTAAACTTGCACTAAACTTGCGCTAAACTTGCGCTAAACTGGCTCGGAGTTTCACCGCCTGAAGTTTTTGCATCAGCTGATTCATCTCAAGCTGAGAATAGATTCCGAAAGATTACTTACACATAATCGCCCAAGGTAAACGCGACACAAACACATGTAGAGGATTAACACTATCGATGAATATCTTTGCACGAACAGTGTCTTCTGTTATTCGTTTTTTCCACGAGCCATAAGAGAATGGAACGCGCTGATGATTCCTTGATAGAACAGCCAACACTCGAAAAGTTTTGTGAGCGCTTCGGTGAACACTTGTTCACGTGAACAAGTCTGTGACTCCTTTCTGTATGTACCGGGACTGTATTATTTGCCAAATGTAAACACTTTTCACATTTAGTCCTCTTCTTGTTAGTGCGTTGATCTATTGCTACTGTTAGTTTGTTGTATTCGATAACTGAACGGATTCTGATCGCTCTTGAACTACTATCTCTGACATCACGTGATTCTTAGTTCTCATGTTCTGTACCATGCTTGCTGCAATTCGCCTCTTTGTTGTTTTTGTTTGAAGTGACACACTATTACTGACGTGCCCCTCCTGTAATAATCCCTTGTCGGATTGACAGTATTCTGAAATAAATAAAATACATAACGCCTAAGACTTGAAGGTAGCGAATAGAGCAATATGCACACTGTATAACATCTCGAAACACGGTAAATATGTACATAATTGCCCATGTAGGTGTTTTAAAAAATCGATGTTTTAAGGGTCTGCTGTATTGACGCTTTGCGCTTTCGTCGCGTGCCCTTTTGTCCCTGTCCTGTTTTGTCGCGTGCTATTTTGACGCTGTTCTATAATGTCGGTGCCCTTTTGTCGGGTGCTGTTCTGACGACGCCCATACTATGCCACTGGCATCACGGAAGAAAATTGTCCTTAGTATAAGCCCCATTTCATCGCTTTTCAAAGAAAATTCTCCAGCGCCTAGATTTCAAAATTACCGGCTCAGCTCCAGTGGTCTTGTACGTCCGCACAAAGGCCGCGACCACAGTCGCGTGGCACGAAGCCGTCACCTCAAACACTCGGAACGTGAAAGTATCCTGTTTCTGTGACACAGATACGAGAAAAATATCACACACAGCGAGTAGCGTGCTCGCTTCACCACCAACCCGTGAATCGATCAAAAGCAGCCAAGGGAAGCAAAGGTCTTTTTTCAGAGATTTGCTCCGCCAAACATCACGTACCCACGCCCATGCCGAACCAAAAGCCATGGGTGTGTGCCCAAAAACGCTTCACTCCAAAATTCATTAGCAACATTATCAAGCCCAGAAGGCAATAAAGATATTGCCTTCTGGGGTTTGCGCTCTCCCCGAAGCACTAATTTTCTTCGCGAGAGGACTGAGCACCGCCTCAACTAATTGAAACTGTACGAACAATATAAGCGTCTATGGTGGTGTTCGCCACAGCTCGTCTACACTGACTGGATGAAGGACTGCCTATCGCGAACAAGATTTAAGTTCATTTACATTTCAAAAACTTACGAAATATTGCTTTTGTTGCAGTCAATGCTCAGTAGTGCCTGGTAAACAGGAAATCAAGCTAAAATAATGAGCACCATGAATGGGCAGTTTCCAGCCACGTTTTGTTGACGTTAGTAATGACATTTGTGAACTCCCTAACCCGACTGTGCGCGCCTTTAAAGCAGCCAGTGCAGTTTGCATAGTTGTTTTGTGTACACAGAGACCCGCCGCGGTGGTACAGCGGCCATCGTGCTTCTGAACACAAGGACGCGAGTTCGATTCCCGGCCGCGATGGCCGCTTTTCTTCTGGAGGCGAAAAGGAAAAACGCCCGTGTATTTCAGATTTGGGCGCTCGTTAACGATCCCCAGGGGCTCAAAATTAACCCGGAGCGCTCCACTACGCCACGCCTTTCCCCAGTGTAGCGTCGGCGCGTTAAATAATACAATCAACCAATCATGTACGCAGAGAATACGGCCCAACGATAGTGCAAATAGCATTTCGGAGAAATGGAGTGGATGCCAGCGCACGGCCGGCCCAGACGCAGGAAGCCGGGGCGCGCACACGAAGATGTAGAGCCCCACCTCGTCAAGACGACGGCGACGCCCTCGAAACTCCTTACCCGTGCTCATTCATCCTTATATGACACTTGCAAATCGAACCACAGTGGCCTCACATAACTACCTAAAGAGCCAGAAATTCGGTTCTTCTGTTATTTTATCACACTGTGACTGAGCGAAAGAGCGCCAGAGGCGCCATGAACGAGACTCCACTGTGTGAGTACTTCTGAGAAAAGAATTCGAAGCAAGCAAGAAAGCCCACCACGCGCATCCTTTGCTAGGCAATGCTAACAGAGTTGAGCCTGCGCATTCAAAGCCAGCAAGCAGGAGGAGGGCGCAAAAATCTTCACCACCTGCAATGACGCTAAATGTCCACCACTCCTCCATCCCAACTCATTACGGCTTCTTTTTCCAAAAACAATTCAGAGTGCAATCCTTGGGCGTGCAATATGGTTTCAACGCAAAATTCCTCGTGGCACTTAAGTCTCCTTACGTGCTTTGAAGGAGTTAGCCTGGCTATACTCCTACTATTTGACAACTTTTACGGTTGCAATACATATTTTGGCGCTTGTGCGAAGCGAGCACATTAGGCACTCACGGCTTTCTATTTCAGGCTAATGATCTAAGTGGGCTCGCCACATAGAGTGAGAAAACAACGACAAAAACGTTTTTTCTACCACTCGCCACGGGAGGAGGTAACTTAGAGTAGTGCATTTGGCTACTTCTGTGATACGTTGATTCAAATCACAGCGGATCACACATGTGCTTTTTCATTTCTTCTTTACAGCGGCGGCCTTTTTCGTGACCAGAACATAACTACAACAACAACCGCGGCGACGATTATGACGACGACGACGGGTTGTCGCGGAATAGGGCACCACACGCTTTCGCCTAATGTGTGGAACTCGGGTATTTGAAGCCAAAATGATTGCGTAGTTAACACAACCGCATCGAAATTACACAACAGACGCCCACCTCATGCAAATATTGTATTCAGTCACAACTTATGCTTGCGTTTATTTTGTTAAGCAGTGTAATGTAGTAGGTATCCAGTATATACACTTCTTAATAGCCTCGGACGTGGTTATCGGTACATTCGGTACGTTGGGTATATATAGGCTGCGGACGTTCGGCATATACTCTTCATCTGTCTGGCACCTCTCGCAAGCTTATCTCACCCACGTAATAGAATCCACCCAAAACCGTGCTGCGCGCTTTATTATGTCAAAATACTCGCGTAAAACCAGCGTCACTGAAATAAAACGAACACTCGGCCTTCCTAGTCTCAAATCACGTCGAATCATCTCGTGTCTTGGCATGCGTCACTCTTTCTACCATTACCCAATCGCCATACACCCTCGACTTCAACCACCGTTTTGAATCTCCCCGCGCCTCACCCACAGCAGTCCAATCGCGCGCATTCACTGTCGCACATCTGCGATGAAAGGATTCTTTTTTCCAAGTGCAATTACACTGGAACAGTCTCCCAGACGTTATTGCTTCAACCGCCGACCGTAAGGCAACTAACAAATCATTTTCCTTGAAAAGTTTTGTTACTTGAACCCTGTTATATACCAATGTTTGTTCATGTGTACTGCTTGCCTGCCTTTTTCTTATAGCTGTGATTTTGACTGTTGTACCGCTTGCGTCTCTCTGAGCGTTGTTCCTTCGTTCTTTTTGTACACCATTTTTTTTTCTTCTGTGACTTCTTTTTGTGATCAAGAGTTTCCAAAACGTGGTTTGACCCCAACTTATGTAATGCCGCCTCCCGACCTTTAAGGCTTCAATAAACGAAAAAATAAAATGAAAATCAGTAGTCTCAACAATGAGTCCTCGGTACTGGCGGCGTTAGCTTGAGTGTGATAAAATTAATCCGCAAAACTTTTCCCCTGTCCGGCGCTTTTGTCGTTGTACGTACAGCAGACAAATGCTTAAGTAAGGCGCGGGAGGCAGTGTGGTCTGGTGATATTACTTGCTACCAGTGAACACACAACTCAGTGATTGCCTGGAAAACTTACGCTGTAGATGGCGTAGATGAAGGGGTTGTAGCACGAGTTACTCATAGCGAGCCAATGGCAGCAGAACCAGATGACGTTGATGTAGCGATACCTGCAAAGGAAATGAAATGAGAGAACAAATGGAAATAATGTGACTCAGCGGTTTCTGCAATAATGCGTTCGACCGGCATGCGGTCGAACGCACCGGTCATTACCATTGTAATAAACACACCGAAAAGATGTTTATAACTTGATGCTGGCACGATTACACCACCAATCGAAAGGCGGTGATCAATAAGGTGGCTCTGTGCCCCGTTCTAACCTATAACTGCAGCCCGTTTGGTTATTTTAAAGCAAAGCTTTTTACCTCTACCACCCAAGGGTTCTTTCGCGACCATTGGTGCCAACAGAAAACTCCCGCGAACAAATAAAAGAAGTTGCCGGCGCAGCCAGGAATCGAACCTTGAACTAATATAGTAACGGAGCGTCAGTCTCTGGTCTTACCGATTCAGCTACGAGCCCACGTGGAAACGGGGAACCCAGGCGGTGCACTCGCCCAGCACATCTGCCGGTTTACCCCCTGCGTTCTCGCTCATTGCCATGTGATAGCATCACGCGACCTATCGCGCCGCTCTGCGCTCCGCCAACGGCACGTGTAGCGGCCGTGTGCGCACCTTGACCATGCGCCAGGACCTACAAAAATAAAAGGAAGCTCACACCAACGCATGCAATCTCACTTCTAGTACGCCAGTACGCCTGTGACCTCCAGTGTTCACCTCAAAAATCAGAGCTCCTTGTCGTCCGCCCTCATGCCAAACGACATTACAATATACTAAAATACCCCTTGATGGCCAGGCCATCACTCCAAACCCCAGCATCGAGATCCTGGGCATACATATCCAGTCCAATACCAAGAGTGGCGATCATTCCAGAGCTTCGAACACAGCATCAATCAAATCATACACATGATCAGGCAATTTGCCACCAAGAAGAGAGGCCTCAAAGAAGCCAAAAACATTCGAATAATTCAAGGTTTGGTCCTTTTGAGAGTCACTTGCGTTAACCCGCTCTCTTTTCGGCATGGACATAAAAATGCTTGATATAATGATTATATTCCGGTTAAGCGGGCCATTGGTCTTTCAGTGAGTACGTCCACGGAGAGGCTGCTTGAGATGGGGTTCCACTACACGGTGTAAGAGCTGAACGAGGGCCATCTTTCTAACCAGAAGCTCCGATTAAACAGAACTGCACTGGATTGCCTTATCCTTCACCAGATTGGCTGGGCAGCACAAAATGTCACTCCGCATAATATATTCCCGGACTCTTGGCGACAAGAACTAAGGTGCTGCCCCCTTAACTAGACATATGAACCCCTTGTACCACGAGGATCACCGACAAGCACGGGCTCAAGCGCTCAGCACCACCCTCGGCTGGGATTATGCATTTATCTACACAGACCCCTCCCTACATCGAGGGCAGCAAGACGCCCTCATCGTGGCTACCACCAGAACCAACCTCCTTGTGTGTGCCTCACTAAATACTCAAGCCATGACGGCAGCAGAAGAAGCAGCCATCGTCTTGGCTCTCACTGAACCATGGGATTGGAGGGTAGTCAGCGATTCCCAACATTTTTTTTTTATTACCGGTTTCAGACATCACAAAAACGTGCTACAGATAAAAAACGCTAGCTTTGCCTAAGCCAGCGTATTATGTCTAAAAACGGCGCATAGACAACACTTTCTCTACTTCCTGCAGCCACTCGGGTGTGCAAGGTTGACCCTTCCACATTTCTACAATGCGATGAACGCTTTCACAGAAATACTGCCTCGCGGGCCGTCCATCAACGTCCGAGTAACGAGCTGCCAATCGAGACCTCCATATTCCGTGGAGGACCAGCAACATCAATAGGTCGTAAGGCACTCCATTATCGTTCTCAACTGCCAGAAACCGTATACCATGAGGATCCAAGGGGAGTTCCTTTTTCAAAGTTATCTGAAGAACATCCCACAAAAACACGGCATCCCAACAGTCCAAAAATACATGTTCAACAGTTTCTGGCTTCTTGCATAGCCAGCAGTCTGCTCCCCATGGCACGAACAAACCCTTCTCAAGCATCCACATATTTACCGGGTGCACACCAACATGAAGCTTAAAGAAAAACATTTTAACACCCCGCGGAACAACCATTGCTTTTACACGTTTCAAAACATTTTGTCCTGGTCCACTTCGAAACATGGATCTGTATAGTGGCACAGGAGAGCAGATTTCAACGAGATCTTTGTACAACTTCTTCTTCGACACTGAAGTCAAATACTCCATGGAAAAACGCGAACATACAAATTGTGTTTCCTGTACGACTTCTTTAAATATCCGTGAAGTCCTCCGGTATAACACAGAGATGACGTAATAACAAACTGAGACACAAATCTACCTAACCTAACTTGAATTACAGTGCGAAGTAGGGGGTCCTTCACCTCACGCAAAAGAATAAAATCTATTGACTACTTGTCGCAGAAAAAGATGCGATAGTGACAAACCACCATCACGCACACGTCTGAAAAGATTAGTTCTACTCGTCCGTTCCCAGGTCGAGCCCCAGATAAAAAACTCCCAAGCATTTCCCCGAGGGTGAAAATGGTTAAGTGCGAATGCACGGGGTGATGCTATGAGGGGGAGTAAAGTTAAAATCCGTTGGCATTCGCCCGTGATCGCGCGCGAGCCGACCCACGGAGGTCTGGCAGTTTATCGCTGCATATATAGGGGGGTACGCCGCGCCGAGCGCGCCGAGCCAGGTGGCTGAGAGAGGAGGCGAGCGCAAGGGGAGAGGGACAGCGGCGCATGGCAGCTGCAGCCGAGCGAGGGGGAGAGGAGAGAGTGTGACGTCACGGTGGAGAGAGAGGCGCGCGGCAGCTGCTGCGGAGAGGAGGCGCGCTGTGACGTCATACCATGACGTCACGGCGCGAGGAGCGGTGCGGGGAGCGGCGCGCACCCGCGCAGCCACGGCGAGGAGGCGGAGCGAGCGTGGTCACGTGGTGAAGTGACGTCACCGCGCCGTTGCTACCGACGCTCCTCTCCGCTCCACGCCGTTGCTAGGGAGAGGAGGACTGCGGACGCCGCCGCCGACGCCGCCGCCGCCGCCGGCGGTGGAAGGTTTGGGGTCGCTTATAAAGTACATTCGCACTTAAAACAGCCCATACATGATGTAACCTTTGTACATTTGCACGCGAACAATGAATAACTTGCAAAACTTAGCACAGTTTAGCGAACAGAAACACATTACACACCGTCGCCCGTGCAAAGACAGAAAACGTTTCACCCTTTCCCTCCCACTTTTCCGCTTTCTCTCGCAACGCCGCTGTCTGGCTTCGCCAGTACGGCTCGCTGTCGAGGTAATTTTCCAGCGGGACACCTAGATACTTGGCAGTCTTAACTTGCCAGCTGACACCTTCAAACACACTGGGTGTCCAGTCCCAGCACCCGTGCCAGAACCTCAGACACTTTTTCCAATTTACGGAACTTCCAGTATATTCACAAAAGGAATTAAGTATTTTAATGGCGCTACTGATACTTTCTCTATCACGGCACAAAAAAGCAATGTCGTCCGCATAGGCAAGTACATGGACCTCACATGCCTGCAACCGAAAGCCATGTATACTGTTGTTGTTATTTACGCTTGCGCAGTGGGCCTCAATGTATAAACAAAAAAGTAAAGGCGAACGCGGGCACCCTTGGCGAACCGAACGTGTGACCTTGATTGGACGACACACCGACTTGTTAATGACCAAACTTGTCGAACACCCTTTATAAGCCATTTGTACACCCCCCCCCCCTATTATTCTTTCCAAGTTTACTTGTTCCAAGATGCTAAAAAGCATTTCATGAGAGACTTTATCAAAGGCCTTTTCGAGGTCTATTTGGAGCATGGCCACAATTAAGTCCATACTGTCACAACATTCTAGGATGCTTCTTGCTGCGTGTATATTACTTGTTATAGATCTTCCTTTTATACCACATGTTTGGTGCTCCCCCACTATATCTGTTATCATCATCTGTAACCTCCCTGCTAGAAGTTTCATTATTATTTTATTATCGACGTTAGTTAACGTGATTGGCCTATACGCTGTGACCTTCTTTAGTTCATCCCTGTCATCTGTTTTAGGTATGAGCACAGTGTGCGAACTTGAGAAAGATGGTGGCAATCTATCCCGCTCATATGCTTCCTTATAGAGTTCACACAATATTATACTGAGGTCATCACGAAACGCTTTGTAAAACACCGCGCACAACCCGTCTGGTCCCGGAGACTTGCCCGGATTTAAATCGTCAATTGCTTTCTTAACTTCATCAGGTGTAATTGAAACTTCCAGACTATCTTTAACCTCGTCGTCAATGACCGGCAAGAAACGCATAAACTCTTCCCTAAACCGGTCTAAGTTTACCGGTTGACATGCAAACAAACTATCGTAATACTCACAAAAGACGTTCGATATTATTCTCTGGTCACTTGATACGTGCCCGTTGAACTCTATTTCACTGATTGTGTTTCTGGTGGCGTAACGTTTTTCAGAGCAAAGAGCTCACTTGGTTGGTGCTTCACCCAGCAAAAACTTCTCCGCTCTGGCTCGGACTATTGCCCCATGGTACCTTACTTTTTCGATAGACTCCAACTGTTGTTTCACGGTTTTAATATCATCCTTACACAGTCCCGGTGACTGGCTCTCTAGTGCTAAAAGTGTTTCTAGGTTGCGTCTGAGCAGGGCTTCTTTTTTCGTTTTATCATGATGTAAGGCACTTGACCGTTCCAAGGCTTTCATCTTAATTTCTTCTTTGAATCTCTCCCACTTAGCGGCACAGCTAGAATTTTTCTGTTCCATTAATGTTCTAATCTTTTCAGTGACCTCTACTACAAATTTTTCATCCTTCAATAATTCGGGATTCATTTTCCACAGGCTCCAGTTAAACTTCTTCGCATTTTCTTTTCGCTTACCAATCAAGAAAGAGACCACGCAGTGGTCACTAAAAGACACAGGCGTAACATTATAATCTGCGCACTCCGGTACAAGGTCAAGGGATACATAGACTCTATCTAAACGCGCATGACTCACACCTTGAAAATGAGTAAAATGTACCGCTCCTGTGCCATCTAAGGCATCCCCCACATCCTCTAAACAGAAATCTGCTGCGATTTCGCTCAGTGCAATTGTGCTACCATCACGAAACGGTGTACAACTGGATTTATCTCGAGCAGAGCACACACAGTTAAAATCCCCTAGAAATACAATAGCCCGCTCTGTACCAAACCACGGCCTTAAGTCTTCAAAGAAGTCTTTCCTTTCATCCGCTTTAGTCGGCGCATACACACACATAATTCGCCACTCTCGCGACGATAACAAAAAATCGCATACAACAAACCGGCCAGACACACTGGACGTTACATTTTGGATAACAACGCCGAAACTCTGACGAAATAAAAGTGCGCATCCTGCCGATTAGCCCACTGCGTGGCTTACACAGACGTGATATCGTGAACTGAACACATTCACCATTCTTTCTGTGCTCTGCTCGCTCTCCACTTTCGTTTCTTGTAAGGCTACCACGTCTAAATCTTTCTCGTTGATAAGCCTGTACAACTGGTTCTGACGCTTCGGCTCAGACAATCCGCGTACATTCAAGGTGGCACAACGCAAATTAAGGGGTGAACTGAACACTAATGAAAGATGAAAGGACGCCTTAAGCTATGTAACCACTAATCCCCGAACTCAACACACCCCCCTGCCTCGATACTGTAGTGCACACCAACCCAGTAGAATGGCATGCAGATTAGCGTTTCGGAGTACCAGTCCAGTCCTACGTGGGCTTTCCGGGGGGCGTAGGCCGGTCGGGGGGAACGCTTCGTTTGGACTTGTAGCCCACACGTCGCCCCAAAACCGCCTTCGCTGGCGGCTCACCGTTGCTGGACTCATCGGTGCCCTGGCCGGTGACGTTGTTCTCACGCTGACGCTTTCCGACGGCAACGCTAGCATCGTCACCACCGAGTTCCATGAGTTCGTCGTCCACTGCGGGAGCCGGCGGTGTCTTCTGACGCACCACCTTGGTGCCACTATCCTTGCTCAACGAGGAGTTGGGGGGAAGCGTCTTCAGCTCACCAGGCTGCTCCTTTTCAGCAGCGCTCCGACCAGCCTCGGCCTCAACCCTTCCCGCCGGGTCCTGCTCCGTTGCCGCCTCACCGGTGGTTCCGGCTGCAGTCTCCTCCCCGTCCGCCTCGTCCATGAGGTTTTCGCGAAGGTCTTCCTCCCTCGTCGGCCCGGTGACGCTGGCATACGTCTTGACGCACGCACTTGCCTCATGCCCGTAGCGGCGGCAGGAGGAACAGCGCGGCACTTTGCAGTCGCGCCGGATATGGCCCTTGGTGTTGCAGCGCAACCACTGGGGGGCCCTACCGGCGACAACGACGAGCCGAGCAGAATTACCAGCCGGCGCTGCGCCCACCGCCGCTGCACGTGCCGTGGGCGGAGCGCACAGCGGCGCGAGAGGTCGCGTGATGCTATCACGTCTAATTCAGCGAAAACGCAAGGGGTAAACCCGCAGATGTGGTGGGTTAGTTCACCGCCTGTGTTCCCCGTTTCCACGTGGGCTCGTAGCTGAATCGGTGAGACAACAGGCTCACGCTCCGTTACTATATTAGTTCCAGGTTCAATTCCTGGCGGTGCCAGTAACTTCTTTTATTTGTTCGCGAAAGCTTTCTGTTGACACCAACGGTCTCTAAAGAACCCTTGTGGGTTAGATGTAAAAAGCTTTGCTTTAAAAAAATGTGGAAAGTTAGGCAGTTCTGATGATGAGTTCGGAATGAGAAAGCACCGTTGTTCATTTGAACGCCCCTGAATGCTAGTCTGAATGTACTGTTGTGTCATCCTAGAAGCTTTTATGTTGCTTAACGGCATTAGGCGCTAGCCAGTATACCTCCGCAGCTACGTGAAGCGCTTCGTAGCTAAAGGAAAACTCCGTAGCCATTTCGCGTCTACGCAGCTTCTCTAAAGTAAGTGAGCGAAAACACGTATACGACTTCTAGTTGGGCTTGCGGACTGCTATTGATCAGCTAAATTTAGTAGGGAATTCGTGGGGAGGGAAGCACCTCGCATTAAATGTGCCCGCTCTTTTCTGAACCGGGTTAATTTTGCACAGCCTCTTGATGTGCAACCAGAGGCATTTTTCACTGACATCATTCGTCCGTGCCTCGTAAGATGACGCCGCACGACCCCTCCAATCTAGGGTATCAATGCCGTGTCACCCGCTCCTGAAAAAAGTGAGGAGGAGTTTTGTTTTTCGCCTAGTGGCCCTTTCAACACTTCCTCATTAACACAAAAATTAGGAAAAAAAATGGATTACGATTACCCGATTAAGATTACTCTTTCACCCAGTTCCCAACTCTTCAGTATGCGGCCAATGGTAAAAAATGGCATACCGAAGATAACTTCAGTTATCATTGCCGGAATTTAAACATGTGGGCTGCTGTACCCAACTTTCTCATTTACTGTGTTTTGGCCACCTCAAGGAAGGTTCTGCAAGCGTGGCTCCAATTGTTGAAAATCAGCGGCTGTCGTTGAACAAGTTTTCCTTAACTAAACCTTCTCCAAGTGAAAAAAAAATTGTTTTCGCACAAGAACGGTGGCCGCGTCACGCTCAAAATCGCCCTGTAGGAGTGGCTTCACACAACTTTAAAGGCTTTCTGTCAAATTTTGCATGTGCACATCGAAGCTTCATGCGAAAAATGCTCCTTTACTTATAGACAAAGTCGATAAAGATGCGAAATCTTGAATCAGCATGAATGCTTGAAAGTGAAGTACGGTGTTCGCCTAGGCAGAGGGTGGTACCATTCTTAGGCTAAGATGCTGGACCGGACTTACCAGTATATTCTGTGCACTGTCCGGTGTTGTAGCTTCCCATTTGTACGATGACTACTGATTGGTACCGGCTCTGCATTATATAACAGCAGTCGCACGTCTCACTACTAAGTGAAGGGAGCGGCGATAGGAATGAAATGATGACTACCTGACGAACGCACCTTCCCTGCCCAGAAATATCTCGCCGCGCTCGCCGCCATCGGCGATCGCTGCTATAGGTAGGTCCCTGTCTCTAAAGCCGGTGGTGTTTCTGAGAAACCATTTCTGCAGTAAAAATATCATTTAATAATAGGCCCTAGGCCCCAAGTGGCTCCAGTGTGAACGCAGGTACAGGCTCGTGTACGGAGATCAGCCTCTGAAGAGAATGTTCTGTGCATTGAAATATTTTTTTATCAACGCGACAGCGTTATTTGGCTGATGGAGCAATTATCCGTGGCCACTAGGCATGCGGAGCTGCCCATTTCCTCAGGTGTACTCAAGCTCCCACGGAACGACGTCATCACCACCAGACAGAAGTAAACACGGCGGCAGCAAGGCCCGCGCGAGGCTGGAATGTGGGAAAAAGGAGACGTTCCGGGAACCTCCCAGGCGTAAGCCTCGCACGCGGAATGGAATTCAGCAGGCGCCGTCCCTACGCCGTAAAGTTCGCCCTTTTCCGGTTGGTGTTCGCGCCGATCAGTCCTTGTGTTTTTGTGGACGGATTGTTGCACTAGAATGTCCCGTCTGAGTCGCAGCAGCATAGCCGTTTCTTACATCATGGTGGTGTATACAGTACAAATGCTTGTAGAAAAACTCGGCGCTGGTCACTACCTCGGTTAATTAAAGAAAACCGAAATAAGTGAACCCGCACTGCTTCAGTTTCTATAGCAGACAGTATTATCATGAATCAAGGGTATGACCCCAAAAACAGTCTGGAATAACGCTGTGATAACCAAAGCCAAGAGAAAATAATGGTTTTTTTAAGCGACGAAGATCACAAGACGTCAGTGGCGTATTTTGTAGCCAGAAATCAGGTTGTAAATCAAAAAGCAAAACAGCAAAATCGATGCGGCTTTTCAATAATTTTTATTCTCTGCTTGCCCTGTGAAGCGACCTTTCATTGCGGTCGTGGAAATGGCTGGTACGAAGCGTAAGGCACGGTCTGACAACTTCTCTCGTTCCATGGCCCTGCCCTTCAGCTCAACGCAAAGCACTAATGGCGTTATTTGAATACCTGGACGAGATCGGCGTCACTGAACTGACTTAAAATACTACAGAGATCGTGATGTTCATCGAATTGTTCACACAAGCTCCATGATGTCTGCTTGTTTTTTTTTTTTTTTCACTTCTTCTCTCCTCTTTCTTCTGTCCTGTTAACTATAAGGCCTTGTCTACTCTCCTCTACCCATTCTCCCCGCCCAGGCAGCATGTTGCTGGTCGGATTCTGGCAAACCTCTCGGCTTTCTTATCTAATAAACAGCTTTCTCTCTCTCTCTCTCTCTCTCTCTCTCTCTCTCTCTCTCTCTCTCTCTCTCTCTCTCTCTCTCTCTCTCTCTCTGTCTCTCTCTCTCTCTCTCTCAAGCAGCCTGCACTCTTCCATAAAACTCCTCCCGCCAGTCCCTCTTTCTGAGCAGACGTTCATAGATACGGCAGCATTGATGCAGAACGCAGCAGCTCTGTTCCGAAGCCCTTCCTCCGCAAAGAAACACGCTATCGCGTCTTACATCGCAATGCCGGAACGTAGATTCGTCAGCAACTTTCTTATTTGTTGCATGACCTGTATTTGATATAGATGGTTGTGATTCGACCTTATATTCACCGGGTTCGCGAACTACAGACCGCGCGAAATGCCTAAAAAGTAATAAAAGATTAATTGCTGGATATTTAGACTGCCTGAGCACCCAGCTGTTTATCTTCCCTCACGACCATGAGGCTCGTCTTTAAGACTACGCCTCTCGCCGGCTTTACAATTCCTCAAAATGGCGCTCTTCGCAAGATCCATGATCACCGCGCCACTTCCTGGTTCTAGCTGGTCGTAATGGGTAGCGCGTAACGCGCAAGGCGTTAGAAATGCCAACAAAATACAGAGCGCTTGCGAGACCGTGCATCGCGGCGACCGCTGACCATCGCTGGCCGCCCAGTGGCAAAAAAAAAAAGAACTCTCGAAAACGCCGAGGAACACAAAAAAGGCCGACCCTGGCTGTGGGCGCGTGTCTAGTGGCGACCTCCGGTTGTCCCCGGCTCGCGCAGTTGCTTTAGTAAAACCAAAAATCTGCCAAAGCCCGGAGAAGCGCTTCGCCTCACCTAGAAACCAACAACGCCCCAGCTGGCGCTACACCTCCTCCACGGAACCTCGAGGACACTCCAGGAGCGCCGTGCATGTGTCGTGGACGCGACGCCACTGCGCCCCAGCTGTCTTTTTTTTAAGTGCGAAGCACTTCTTAGTCCGGCCTACTCCTGCTTCCACCGCCGTCCTCCGTCCGCAGCCTAGCAACGGAGCTAGCTACCGTGCCTAGCAACGGCGCCGGATTTCCGACGCGTGAGGGCGCTCGCATAGCGCCTCGTCTCCCCCCTCGCCTACTCTCCTAAAGCCCCTTTACTACTCTCCAGCTCGCAACACCCTCTGTCGGCGCGCCAGCCAGGCCACTACACTATATCACGGCCGGACTGAAGGAGCGGCCAGCGCGCACTTTCATACGGCCTGCACTTCGGGTATAGTTCCCACCTTTCACCGCCGCTAGTTCGTGGCGCTGCGGACCAACCCTCGCCGGTTGACCTACAGCACGAGCGGGGTAGAGCGGCGGCGCGCGCATTTGCCACTGCACTAGCCCTGCCGTGGCTACACGTTATACCTGTCCGTGCAAATTTACATGTACGTCATTAAAATAGGCGACTCCTTCCCCCTTCTGAATTTTCGGTCTAATAGGGTCAAACAGCTTAACATTATCACTTGGAAGCGCCTAATCAAAAAATTGAAAAAAAAAACATTTTAACTCGGGGCACATGAAGAAAAGTATGCGAGGCCTTCATATCTTATCAGCGACTGTATTATATGAACATGATGAGGCAGGCAATAAACGCGGCATTTTCCGTGACTGAAATATCAGTTCTTATTTTTCCTTTCGGATTATGCCTTGGTTTGCACACGCACAGGGCACGACCAGTGACGCGAATGATTTCCCGCCGAGGGAGATACGGTTATCGCTTAGCTAAACGTGTTTCTGCTGCTCACGCTCCGGTCGGGCTGAGCGGACCGCTGGCAGCGAGCGCACTGTCAAAAACATGCAGCTAAAACTCTTAATCATGCAACTCAAGTGCACAACGAGTCTTCTTTTTGGTGAGATATAGCAGCGAAGGCATTCATTGGTACCGGTGATATTCCGCGGCAGATCCAAAACACGTGCGGCAAGCGTCGTCGGCTCGCTCGGCCAGAGGCGATGCGTCGACTAAGAAAAAGAGGGTTGGGAGGGTAGAGGGTTGGTTCGAAGCGCCCTCACTCTGTCAAGAATCTGCTGTATCGTTTCCTTGTTGGGTGCGCAGGCCGTATGAAAGTGCGCGCTCGCCGCTCCTCCAGTCCGGCCGTGACTATATATATATAAACAGCATCCGGCGCCAGGTTTCGATCCGAGGACTCTGCAGCCGCAGCGCGACGCTGTACCGACTAAGCCACGGACGCAACGCTGATATCAGCGTTAGTAACGCGCCTTATATCTTTAACGCATTCAAACTACGTCGTCAGCGGCGTGCGTTGGTGACTCAGCGGCGTTATAGCGGCTTGATAACTGCGTGGTGTACACGTGATACTACAAACCCGCTACTCCACTTTAGCGACCACAAGGCGGCCGTAATGACCGTCGCATACAACGCCAACACAAACAAGTGCTGAAATAAATACTATCGTTTCACTTTACTTTGCGTGTGTGTGTGTGTGTGCGCGTGATTACATTCCCTCTCGAACATCTCTCGAACATACACGTTAATTCACCAAGATTTCCGCAGAGGGACAAACGAGGCGTGTTAAGCCGAACGTGGTCACGAGGGGGTGTTAATGTAACTAACGGGCAAAATGCCACCAAACTTCAACAAAATCCCCCTCATAGCATCACCCCGTGCTTCGCACTTCCTCATACTCCCCTTCGGGGAAATGCGGGGGAATTTTTTTTTGTTACTGCGCTCCAGCTGTCGCCAAGTGCTACCGCGCGTGTAATACTGGGCATGAGAAACGCGACAATATCGATGCATATGACGATGACTACTAATAGCACAGCGCAAAGCAACAGCGAGGCATGCAAATAAACAATTTCAGACTTGTACAAAAGCGTGGTGATGTGTCCTTCAGTGCTCACGTAGAAAGAAGTCCTGCAGCGTCACTATAATTCAAGCCCTGCGCGATGTAATGCAATTCGCCAGTTTTTATCCAACACCTGACTTCAAACTGAACATTGTTTGATGGGCGAAACTTATTGAAATGTGTGCGCGTTCGATTTGCGCCTAAATCATGTTTCTGGGCTAATCTACGTACTGCCAAAAATGTATAAGAAAGACCATCCTGCCTGACCCTTTGTTTTGAGCTATTGGCATCATAACCGAAAATTTGTCTTGCTTTGTAGTTATCCTTATAAGAGAGATCCCTGCAACCTAGCCATGTACATTAAGTGCATGACCCATTTTCTCTGGAAAATACAAGATCTGCACACAAACGCCAATAGTCCACTTGTCACCATGGATAGACGTTGCCTCCCTCAATACAAACATTACTCATGAAGGCGGTGTCAAATAAGTCATTCAGTTGTACTTAGAACCAAGATCTCTGAATAGACCTGTTGACATTTGTCACAAATTCCCGCGTAGAGTGTCTAACGGTACTGTACAAATGTATTGCACTATTATTAAACACCGGAACTTTAGGCAAAATGCCCATTTTTTCCTTCAGTCCGTATCAAGCCTATTTAACATATAAGCGCTAAAAAGGGAAGAGGAGCATTTTAAACAACAGATTATTGTGCCTATGGTGCCTATTTTGACTATATGAGTTTTTTCGTGCCTATTTTGACTATATGGGATTTTTGGTGCCTAAATATGCCTTTTTGCGTTGTATATGCCTCTTCTGGATTTTTTTAGTCTATTTTCTGCAGGCACTATTCTCTCTTCAGAAGCCCGCAACGGGGCGTTTGTTTCACGCCGTTTGCGAGAAAAATCCGCGCGTGGCGCCGAACACGCCGAGACGCCCAAACCGTGCCCAAACCGCCACCACCTCGAACTCGCAACCTCGGCCGAGCAGCCAGAAACCCGTGCACAGCGACAACGCAGCCAAGCTCGCCGACGTCACCCCGGTCCCCGCAAACTCTTTCGTTCTATATCCTGCTGACGAGCTCTGTCCACGGACCAACAGGGAAAACTTCTTCTATTGCTAACGGAATAAACAGACAGCAAACAAAAAATGAACGTGGCACACCCGCGTACATGCCGCTCAAGCTGAAAGACGCCTTCTGCGGGAAACCACGTGCAGGTCTGAGACACCAAAGTTTTAAGGTGATGCCATGCACACGTGCACTGTCAGCCTCCGATCGCACGTGCACATCCAGCTGGTACGATGCAGTACGCCTAGCACGAAGAAGGAACAAGAAACAGAGCTTAGGAATGGTGATCTCAGCACTTACCAAGTAGTCTAGTCGTGACACCCGCCATCTGCCGCGGCCGAGTAATCTTTAAGGGCATCTGGGAGCCTCGCATTAAGGGAATTAGTTCCAAAGAATCTTGCGTGCTGTCGAATGTTGATCGCATTGTTAGTGATCCTGCAGCTTCACAAGTCATCCGCTTCTGCAGAACAGACTAGCTCAGTAATTTCTACAGAAGTATTGCACTTCCCTGTACTATCCATGGGATTCATCTGTGTTGTGAACAGCTGAGGAGCTCGTTCTGCTCCGTCAACGAATTCTTCTGACCGATGCCAGTCTTGGCCAGAACGTGTACCTCGGAAATCGGACGGAACGGAGAAAAGTCAGGTTAGGGCCCCTCGCAGCCTCAGTGCACCCAAGTGAGCTCGCGTTCGACAGCCAAGCGGAATCTTTCTTCGAACCGCAGTTGTGTCTTCAAACAGCAGTTACGTATTGTGCCTCTTCAACCAGAGCCTGTCGTTACCACTTAAACAACTCGGCTAAGGGCGGAAAACTATACCATAAACACTCTGGTTTTATCAAGAGCTTTGCAATGGACAAATGTGTCGCAGCCCAAAGTATTTGCCCCACGCTACACTTCAACGTGACAGGGCGCATTCGTGTGCTTATTTCGCATTCTTAGCAGAAAGCATTTCAGAAGCTTAGAGATTTGGCGCTACTCTGTCTAAGAATGCTGAGTTCATCTGGGAGGTCCCGGACAGATCCGCCACCACCCCCGGAGGACCGGTTGAATAAATCTGCCTGACATTAAATTTCTCGATTCCTTCAACTCCCAGCGTCCAGCATGTGCTAACGGCTCTCGAACGGCAGTGCTGGGGAGAAAGCTGTGGGGCGAAGCCCTCCCTTCGGAGACGAGACTGTCCACCCCCGCAGTGAGTAGCGAAAGTGTTACTTACTAGAATGCCACCAGGATCGACGAGTGGCTACGTCCGCGCGCAGTGGAGATATTACGTCTGTTGCCGGCGATCAATAAAGTCTGTTTCACTTAACTTCACTCATTCCACGTGCTAAAATAACTGCAGGATGTTCTAAGTAGCAAACATTGTGATATTTCAAATGGAATGAGAACATGGATCGTCCCCAAGTACAAGAACGTTTCCCCAACTTCCGTGGATGTTGAGCGTTGTTTTTCCCGCACAAGTATCGACTAAAAGGGGGTACAACTTCAAGCAGCAAACCATTCAGATTCGTGTGGCTTTTCATGGCTTTCAATCTGGTCTTTTGTTATTCAACCACCGTGAATTCAACGTCAATTTTAAGATGAGAGCTCTTCCCTGCCTATTTTACGGAAGAAAAAAAAATTACTTTCCCGCAGCACATTATGTTCCGCGTTTTCGCTGCAAGTCAAAGATTGGTGCTAAAATATGCTTCTGAAGCAAAAAGGAATTGAGCCTATAATATGCCTAAACGGGAGTGGTTGGTGCCTATATATGCCTAAATGAGACATCTCAGTGCCTATTATAGGCGCCTAAAACCTGGATTTTCCGTGCCTAAAGTTCCGGTCTCTAATTACTATACAACATCCAATAATAATTGAATCGCGTTTTTATTAGCATAGTACAGACGCTCTGTTCCTGGAATTTTGCCTTTCCATTCCCCCAAAGAGCCTGCGGGAAATTTTCCGAGCAGAGCGACTATGAATCATCGCTCCACCACCGGCGTGAACCGCAGACGCATCTAATTCACGCACGTCAGAGCGCAAAGTAAATAACAAAAATAGAAACGGCCACTGCTTCGCGACCATGGCAATGCTCGAGATTGGCCCGGAGGCCGCGTTGTATTACCAGCAAAAAACCGCGCAGAATTTGTGAGATGGGGTGATTACGGTCGACAGCGCCGGGCACTATGTTTGTTGTCTTTCTTTTCTCCGCGTTAGCGTGCAGATAAAAGCAGCGCCCTCGCACAGTTGCGTTGGAAAGTCGCGTGCCGTTGGAATTCCGTGATGTTGCGACAGCTTCTGTGCGTGTGTACATCGCTATCGGCGACCCGCACCCTCGAAGAATCGAACGTGCTCTGGGTTCTTAAATTACCCTGACCGTCATCGGTCGGCCTGGCCTACGAGTAAGCAACGCTTTATAGGTGGCTGACATGGCCCGGGATACCGGTGCCTCATCCGGCTAGGTCGGGAATAATTGCAGAACTTTCGTATCTTCCGTAAGCATTGAGGTGTTTTTCTTTTTTACCTCTTCTACTTTTTTAACATTTGTTGTCGAGTTTCCTAGTTTGAATAATTGTGTAACATTCAACTCTCGCATTTGTATTTTCAGATATTAAGCTACCTCTCGTTAATGTTTCATGTCCTTCTACCTGTACCGTAGCTTGCCTGTCCAAATATAAGTCTCTCTTTGTTATTGCTCAATTAAAGGCTCGGTCTCATTCTTCGCGCTCTTGTCGGCAAAAGCCGCGCATCAGATGGCCACCCCGTCGTCACCGGCGCCCTATAGATTCGGTGGGGTTGTTTTCTCGCCCGTGTTGGCTCCCCAAATCTACTTGACAGCCCACCTTCTTAAGTAAACTGTTGCAATATTCAAACCTTCTACTTACAGAGCGGAACACCCTTGTCTATAACACAGGTTTCGCACTTATAGCCTTATCTTGCCTAGGCCAAAAAAATATTTGAAGAAAACTATTGTGTCACTCTGAAGTATTGACCATGTATTTTGACCTCAACGTTTTTTGTGACAAGTTTGAGTCTGCAGTTCTGAGAGGTACCCAGTTCAAGTTTAACTCAGTGTTATAGACAAGGGTGTTGCGCATTGTACTTTTAAAAATCATTCTTGAAATGATTAAGTTTGAATTCCATGATGAACACTTAATCCAGATGAATGGAATCTCAATGCACACAAAAATGACGAAAGTGTACCAACCTATTTATGGGAAAGCTGGAAAATAAATTTTTGGACACATGGACCCTGCAGCCACTTTTTCACAATAGGTTCATTGATGACATTCCTTATCTGGTGTCATGGAAAAGGCAGACTTGCAGAATTTATTAGGGTTATGAATAACTTCTACGGCCACATTTAATTTTACATGTATCCGGCCTCCGAAAGCAAATTCATCGACGTCTCAATAAAACATGTCAAGAAGAATATTTAAATTACTGTACATAAAACCGATGCATAATCCCCAGTACTTGAGCTCATAGAGTTTCTTACAATATACACGATAAAGGAATCTGGCGTTAGCGTCTATGCGGCTCACGTCAAGGCCGTCTGTGTCGTCATGGACCGCCATTATACATCGCGCTCGCCTTAGTTTCATCATTGGCTTGGATTTAACCGTTTGAGTGAGCGCAAATTTAAACAAAGTGCCACAAAAACGCGAAGAAAAGTGTGGAATTATGTGTAAAATAAAAACAGACCGTTTTAAATTAAGAAAAAAGGAAGTAAAGCGTATCTTTCCCGGAACGGTTGTGCCTGCTATTCCGTAGGCCAAGGTTGTTGTTACGAACAATGTTAATATTTGGGGGGAGGGGGACTCATTAGAGAATCTGATTTTATTAATTTTACCATTATTTCAAATAATAAGTTGTTTGAAGAGTTTGGAAAGTTTTTTGAGCATGCTTACGAAAACTTTCCCTTCGTGGTGAACCGGTGCACCGACCGTCAGGTAGTTTATCAAGAAAAAGGAAACGTGGCGTTAAACAGTCGTGGACGATGACAAGATAGGGCGCATACAAGCGCCCGTATCTGTCGAATCTTGACTTCGTCGAAGTACGTTTTGTTTCTTCTTTTAGTCGGCTACAAATTTCGCGGCGGCAAATTACCCGCTCAGTCATACGTCCTTCGACTGCGGCATGAGCAACGCCAAGTGCGATCACGTACTGCCTGCTGTTTCACCGAACACGGCTGCCGCAGAACAGGCAGGATTTCGGCTTCCTTGTAGCTCGTAAACGTGTTAATGCATAGTGAAGAAAGCAAATCCCTAAAACCCCTTAAGAGTCCACTTGTCATGCCGACCCCAAGCCAAAAAGGGGGGTCTTCCCATGAACCCCCACGACGACATGGCTTACCAGGCGCAGTTTCCTCTCTAGTATACTTACTAAGAAACTCTATGCTTGAGCTTTAAGAATAGGCATATCAAACACTGCAAAACGAGCATACCGAACAGCGAGTCTTAGATTTAACGGGCTCCGCTCAGACGGTGAGGGCTTCACTTCAAACTGCGAAAGGCGTCGAAGCAATCACCTACTTAAACAGTATCCGCTGCCTGCCACAGATTAACAATTTCCAAATCCGAGAATGCCGGAACTAAATAATGCTAATCCACCCACACCAAAAAGTGAAACCAACGTCATGCTCACTTTTTGTGCGGGTGGTACAAACGTGAATATATTTAAACGCACCATAACATCCTTCTACAAAGTGACAACCTGAAACGCGTTCTCCCTGAGCCGCAGCGAAATGTGTACGGGAGACCTATAAACTTACAGACAGTGCACCCTCATATGAAATTAAACACTCCAATAACACAATTTCTGTTCCATTCCAAAACAGCTTGGTGGGAGCTATGTCCGAAGAGGCAAAAAGACAACAGCCGTGCAGAGTACATCACCGCATTTCGGTTTTGTTATGCAAGGCAACTATGACCGCGACGGTAAAAGCGTCAGTTATCTCCTTGAATGCACACTGTGTCCCCTACAGTACATCGGACGGACTGAAACAGCCCTGAGATTACGTATCAACAACCACCGATCTCGCGTAGCCATGCTACCACACCGTCGGTTATCGCACATCACCACACAGGGACATCCTTTCGGACAATTTGCGGTCACAGTACTACAGTCGGGCTCCAAGCACCTCGCGAACTTTTCTAATTATGTGGGCTCAACGCGCTGTAGCAGCACATGAGGCGAGCAGTAGTAGAGGACTCCGGATCACTTTGGTTCTTTAACACTCGCCGAAATGTCTACACACAGGCGGTTTCGTTTTTGGCCTTCATCTAATAAGCAGCCACCACAGCCGCGGTCGAACCCGTGTCGTTGGGCTGAACAGCAAAATGCCTTAGCCACTGCGCCACCACGGCGGGGGAAGCGGGCGAATCTTACTTGATTCATATATTCAACAGCCTTGCAAATGGCTGTTGAATTTCCTTGCTCACTTTCCTTTATGATACTTTATTTGCTCATCAACCAGAAAACAAAAACAGAAATACCAAATAAGAAGACAACCTGAAATGCTGCCTACGATTCTTTGCACCAGTTTCCCAGGTTTGCTGGACTTACGCACCCCGCAGCCAGAAGCCCCTGTTTTCATATAACTCCGCGCACACCAAACTGGTGAAACGCTCCGTAGCGACGATGTGCTTCATTAATGCCCTCAAGAAGTTCTGTGTCCATCAGGTGCAAAGCGCTATGGAGGCACATGTCTCTAGGCTGAGACGGTCAGGGCATCGTGAACACGTCATTGTGGCAGTCGTTGAGGTTGTCCGGAGGAGTGAGAAGCAGCAAACAAAGCGACGGAAACCAGTGGGCATGACGGAAATAAGCGCCATAAGACGGCGGTTATACCGTATTTGCACGGTATCGCACATCGGTTAAAGAAAATAGGGCACAGAGCTGGCGCTCGGGTTGTAATGCCCGCTCTACTCAAGCTCGCGAGGCTTTGCAGAGACACATGTCCTGTACAAAAATAAAATACTGACTGTAGCACTGGGCACCAAAACAAGTACGTAGAATGCGATAGAGGGGTTGTATGCCGTGTTCCGTTGACCTGTGGAAGGGTATATGTAAGACAGACAGCACGGTGTGTCAACTCCATGTTACGCGAAAATCAGAATAACGTACAGAAAAGAAAGGATGGGAACGTATCAACTCACTGCGGTGAATGCCCCCAGTGTGAGCCGTACTTTCAAAACTCCGTGATTTTGTTTTATGATTCTGATCAACGCACGCGTGAGATAGTGGAAGCAGCTGACTGAAATGCAACTAGGCGATTTTCAATGTGTCAGTACAACATCGGTAGCCTTGTCGGATCAGGAGGCAGCGTTCTTAATAAAAGAACTAGGCACGGTAATGACTGACACGTGAGGGACAGCGCTATGCGATTTCCTTATTCTAATCTCTGTATAATCGTACCCTTTTCTGTATATATTGTCTTTTGCTGGTATATATCTCACCCCTATTCAATAAAATTCTGTTGGAATAGGGCTTGTTCTTGTCTTCTATCTCCGTGTGATTTTATGCGCTTAATATGAATGTTATGGAATGCCAACTAGCCCGAACGCAAGCCCTTCTACGACCATCGCGTGGTATGCCTCTAACCGGAAAGTCTCAATTGGAACTACCTTTTCCTGTATATATGCTAAAAAACACAGTCGAAGTATTGGTAGACGATACCAGAATAACGGCTTTGATTGATACCAGAGCAACAGTGTCTGTCATGAGTTTAGCTGGGCAGCGGGGTGTTGGTGGTGAGTACCTGGGGCCGCTTGGGCTTTGCTCAGTGAAAGTTTCGTTTGGCGGCCACACGTTCAGAGCAGAATTTGAGGTGCTTCCGCTATCTACGCACGATGTCGTTTTGGGTCTGGATTTTTTGAAGCAGTGCGGGGCCACCGTTGACTGTCGCAACAGAGAAATTTACGTGGATGAAACCGCGCTACCTGCCCTTGTGGAAGGCTTTTCTTCCGATAACGGGGTCTTCTGTGTACTGGGTGACACAGTCATACCAGTGAGGTCAGCCGCATTTGTTTCTGTTCGTAGCCAAGGAGTTGACGTAGGTGGCTTTGAAGCCTTGGTCGAACCAGTTCCTCGGAATTGTGCCAAAAAAGACATTATGGTGCCATGGTCAAATGTTTTGGTTGTCCAAGGACACACCGTATTGTGGACAGTTAACTACACTGCTGAGCCAGCCGTGCTTCCCCGTGGCCTGGAGCTTGCCGAATTCTCCGAATACGGGTCTTTTTCAGTGGCAGTTTTGACAGAAACCTTAGATTCTTCTTCTAATAATTGCCCGGTGGACCCTGCCAAGTTGGAGAGTATGGTAAATGCATCCCTTGGCATAGAAAAAGGTCGCGCATTGGTACAAGTGCTTACGGGGCACTCATGTGTGTTTGATTTCGCCCGCCAACATCAACGCTCGTCTGAACCGAACACAGGGGCCCACCATTTAATCAACACTGGAACAGCCCGGCCCATACGGCAAAAGCCTTATCGCGCCTCTCCTTCTGAGTGACGAGTCATTAACGAACAAGTTGCAGAAGGACGTGATTAGGGAATCCTCAAGTCCTTGTACGGCGCCGGTGATTTTGGTGAAAAAGAAAGATGGGTCATGGCGCTTCTGCGTCGACTACCGGCGCCTTAACAAAATTACCAAGAACGTATATCCACTGCTTCGGATAGACGATGCAATAGGATGTCTTCATTCGGCTTCATGCTTCCCCAGAGTTGACTTGCGATCAGGCTACTGACAAATACCTGTGCACCCCGACAATAAAGAAAAGGCCGCCTTTGTCACGCCCGATGGATTTTACAATTTAATGTAATGCCTTCTGGACTCTGTAACGCCCCTGCCACGTTTGAGCGCTTTTTGGACACTGTCCTTTGGGGACTTAAATGGGAATTGTGCATGTGCTACCTTGATGATAGCGTGATTTTCGGTCGCACTTTCCAAGAGCACAACGCTCGCTTTTCCACTGTTTTGGACCGTTTGGACAAGGCTGGTCTCATCCTAAACTCGAATAAAAGCCGATTCGCAGAAAGGCCACCTCTTGTACTCGGGCTCGTTGTCGATATAGAGGGCGTCCGGCCAGATCCGCAAAAAAATTCTAGCCGTCAGCTGCTTTAATGAACCGTGCTCCGGTAAAGAGCTCCGCAGGTTTTTAGGACTATGCTCCTACTTTCGCCGTTTTATTCCCGGATTTGCCGACATAGCCTACCCTCCCACATGCCTTCTCCAGAAGATGGCCCCATTGAAATGGAGGTCCGACTGTGACATCTCTATTCGCCACCTGAAGCCGGTCTTTACGTCGGAGCCGGAGCCCATCGACAGCAGCGGTGCCCAGCGTCAACCTGCCACGGGTAAGGACTTTCAACCGGCCCCCGTGCACCCACCGCAGCAGCGGAGATACCCCCTTCGACAGAGGCAGCCGCCGGAGGGATACCAACCATAGCTTTGTTGTCATAAATTAAGTCCGGAGGGATGTTGTATTGCGTGCCTTTGGGCCACGTGACATGTCGTCACCAAACTCTCGGCCTCGGATCCCCTCTCAGTGGTTAGAAATACAGCTTGCCTACTAGCGAGCCCTCTCTTTTGTTTCACCCGTTTGTCACGATGGAATAAATCCATTCCGTTCCTGCAACGTTCGTGTGCCGCCTCCGTCTGTCGACCTGGCATGAAGACAACAGCAGGACAAATTTGCATGCCAGATTTTTTTCGTACTAGCTGATAGCGGCATTGAACCCAACCAGCTAAACTCTGTTAAACTGCCCAAGATTGCACGATTCCATCACGGCAAAATTTCCGCAACTCTTCCAGATTTCGCTTCAACAATCACAAGTCACACCTCCCTAACCTGCCGTTATCTCAATATCCCACCCGGATGCCACTCGGATCCCACCCGGCGGGAATGTTTTTCTCCACTGTGTTTTACACATAGGAAAAACTATATGTCATGAAGAATAAATGACCTAACACATTTTTTCTTTTGCCTTATTCCTTATTCATTTCTAAAAGTTCCTGTCATTCATTTTCAAAGATTAAAACTTATCATCGAAGCAGGGAAGCTTTGCCCTTTCCCGCTGCAGTGAAAGCCATGTCGTTTAGTTTTCCAGAATTAAAACCAGTTCAAGCGATGAATAGATTCACTCTCCCATAATCTTGAAGAACCATCTCCAGAGCAGAAATGGATCGGCATGATTAAGTCGCACTGCGGCCGTTGTAACGAGAGATTTTTAATTTCCTCTACGGGATTAGAAAATATGACACGTGCAGTGATAACATCCGCGCGATTTCTGTTCCGTCTTCTTGCCAGCTTTTTTGTGCGTTCTCTCCACATTCAGCGGCATTTTTTCCCATTTACACAATGCAATAGAGTTTCCTTTCTCAAATATCGCAAAGCCAACGAAAAACCGCGTGAATGCACTACGTAAAACCGCTCCAATTTATTTATTTGTGTTTGAATTTCGCGGGAGCACCGTCGCTGCTTTCGTGATAGCTTCTTTTTATCTGGAACTACTTCGAACGTGCTACCGGATTTCTATTTCAGTGCATTGTTCTCGCGGAGACGCGACTAAATCCGAATAAATTTTGACAATCCCAGCGACCTTCTCTGCATCAACGGCTCTGTAGAACTCGGGGCATGTTCACTACCGAAACAACTGCAACAAGTACTCACGCGTTTATGTCTGGGTAGATTTCGTTGAGGATATTGTATGTCTGGTAGGGCAACCAGCAGAGTGCGAAGATGGCCACCACGATGAACATCATCTTAGTGACCTGAAATAAGTAAAAAAGGAACATCAGAGTAGAGTCGCAACGAGTAATGTACATTCAATGTCAAGTAATTATGAGGCAATACAGTAAATTATGCACAGTGAACTCAACTCCAATGAGCAAAAAACTGCTTTTTTACCCCAAAAAGTCATCGTTGCTCACACTGTACAGCAGATATTACTGATCGCCAAGTCCACTGATCTGGCTCGTTCCAGCGCAGTGGAACTACGGGGATCTTTAGTGTGTGGAGCATGACAGCAAGTTGCAGATGGCGTCTACGTTTCAGTGCTAAGATATACTGGCTGATAGCAATACTTCGACGTCCAGGGAAAGTTTCGGAACAAAGTTGTTGTATTTACCGTTTATGCTTTACAACCACTGAATTTCAGTGAAGAAAACAAGACTAGACGAAACAGTTTTATTCACCGTTGCACACGAATAGGCAGGCCATCTACGATTTTGTGGCTTATGATGTGCGCGGGAAAGGTAGCGTCCGCGGGTAGCTGGCCAGTTTGAGCGAGAAGGCGACAGTGCCGGTCTTTTGGTGTTTATCCTCTGGTTTCATTGCCGTGGTGAAAGTTTTCCTTGTGAGCTAAGTGAGCGAAACAGAATACTTTATTTGAATGACATATAGCGGTAGTTTGAGAAAAGGGGATAAACACGAGGACAGTAATGCAAGGCCGAAATCCACGGCCCCAGATCAACCAACTACTTCCCTTGTCTTTTCGTTCAGCTCCCTCGGATATTTAGGCGGCGAGCTATTCACGGCTGTTTTCTATGCCTGGATAGAAGTCTAATGTGTAATGTTTGAGCTGCTATCGCCTGAGCATATCCACGGGTACCACCAGGTAGCGCGGAAAATGCTGAACGTTTTCCGGTATTTACAGAGTTTGGATGTAATGTCGCACGTTTCGTACCAAACATCTTCACCCACATAGGTTCGCGAATATGTGTTGGTTGGTATCCTGCGCAGAGTTAGCGACTCTTCGGCGTTGAGATAGCCTGGTTTCCTCAGACAAGGGCGGTGCTGCTAGGCGTAGCGTAAGGACTGTGGTAGTTACGGTCACAGGACGCACGGTATGCGAGCCCACGTATTTCTTAGTCGTCTGCGTCTTTCCATTCCAGGAACCCGTGTCCGGGTGTCAGCGTGGTGTCAACTTTCTCCATTGTGGATTTCAGACTCCTTGCCATCTGTTAATCTCTTGTGCTGCTGTGAACAGCCCTATGGCCTTTTGAGAGAATGTATAAATTTTTAAATTGTTGCTCCAGGCGGATCGCCTAGAGCATAGCTGCAATTTTCACTTTTTTTCTGGTGTGAACGAAGCCATAACGATACCTGCGGTAGTCCAGCACCACAATTGCTGTCTTCGGGCTTTTCAACATCCCGCCATCGAATTGCAGTGTTTTTATGATTTTCGAACCTTCCTGCAGTGAATTTTATCCTGGCCTGTTACCTGTACTTGTGTTAGCTTAGATATGTTTAATGAAAGCAGTGCGTAACACGTTCGTTTCACGCTGCAAATTGACATGTACCGCTCTTACAGTGACTAAATGCCACAGCATGGCGGTTTGAAGCAGGAAAAGCTACACGGGGTGTCTCAGTCGACACTGTTAAGGCCATTGCTAACCTTGTTAAAATATCCTTTATACATGACGTCGACATACCTGAAATTAAAACTAAAGACTGGCTTTGGTTCATTCCAACAAACATTTTATATTGGTGTGATACTACTAGTATTAATAAATGTGTACCGAATAATACATCCCGCTTCATCTCTAAAACTCTTACAGCATATTTTCCACAGCCGCCTGCGACAACCACTATACCGACATTTGCGAGCAGCCAACGTCGCACTTTGTTTCAACCATATGACCTCATTTGGTTAACTAAGTTTGCTAAAAAGAATCCTATGCAACACCTAATTGGCTAAAAAGAACCCTGTGCAAAACCAAGTTGCTGAGTACTCCGAAAACGCAACATTATATAGCACCTTGAGTACTGCTTCCGCAAGGACTAGTCACTTGAAGCACGAGTTTCCCGGACTTGTTCATGACCTACATTCGCCTGTCGACGCTGGCTTGCTGATTCTCGCAGTATTCATGGATTTTGTTAAGGTATTCGATCGTGTTTATCTCATAACTCAGTTTTCTACTGCTAAGAACTAAAATCATTTTGCCTGCGTCACTTCTGGTGTCTCCCAGGTCAGCATCTTCGCTCCTGTTCTTTTTAATCTATATTAATCCTCTTTCCTCTGGTCTAGCGTCCCAGGTTCACCTTACAATCGCCAATGCTTGCAATCTGCCCTTGATAGAGTTAGCGCTGCAAATGGCTAATGTCACCTAATATCCATCAAACAAAGTTGCTGTGTTAACCGCGTTAACTCTCGAGTTAAAAACAACTGCTTCGTTAATAAAAGCATAGTTTAGCTACCATCCACTGAGCTTGAATGTGCTCGCCTTCATTCCTAGCCTGACCTAGCACGGCAACACTGCACAAGCTTAAACCTGTCTGCTGCTAACCGGAACCTTTGATTAAGAAACGGATATTAAAGCAATTTCCACGCCTCGTACGAAAGCAGACACATCATAATCATTCACCCGGAAATCGAATATGCGGGATGCTCTTCACGCTTTCGTTACTACTAACACGGAAGATTTGCACAACCATGCTTTTCGTGTCATTTACTCCGATAATTACACGTACTCCTGCGTTGCAACTTTAAGGGATCGCGCAAATGCTGTCCTTTAGTCTTCGTCGCCCCCGCTCGCGCCTGTCACCTTTTCATAAAATTTCCGGGCACTCATTGGGGATTTTTTTCGGTCCCCGTCGCTTATCTTTCCGCACCACACATCGCTCTAAAAACGTGAAAAGCATTCTATGTCAAGTTATGCCCGGAAGCTGATAGGAGTTGACTTACCACAACACACTGCCATCGAAATTACATTATTCAATTTTCAGTTCTGTCGCAACTAAAAAAGTGCATTATTTTTACTACATATTTTGTTTTCTTGCAATTTCTGATCAATTGTACTTTAATTTGTAATCTAAACCTCTTTGTGTGCAATTTAAAAGGGATTTTTTTCGGTGTGCTCACTCTGATAAGGTGAATTGCTCCATAAACTTCAGTTGTCGCAGTACCTGAATGTTCATTCACTTTAATTGTCCCTTTAACCCCCGCCAAATTCAGTACCCTCAACTGAGGGCCTACAGGTATTGGCCCCGAGGACATACCGTGGCGCCACCTACGAGTGACGTCACTTGTAGGACGCCGGTTTATGCTGTCGTCTGCTAGAATACATTTCCTGTGCTTATGCGACCGCACGTTTTTTGTTGTGGCCACCGTGTGCCCCCTCCTCGCAGCTTTGATGCAAATTACAGAAGAAAGTTGTCTGCAGACCAAATAATCCGGGCAAGCAATCAACGGATCGCTTGTTCCCGACGACACCACCGCGGCTGCGTAGTTGCTACCATCGCCACCGACAGCTCGTACGCAGCCAGCTAACGCCAAGGACAATACAATTGTTGCCGAGAAAAGTACGCTGTTAATTCATTATGAAATGCTTTTGACGTGACATGTACGCGACTGTGTGTGCAAGAAAATAGACCTTGTAACAGCGACAGAAACATGCCGCTCAGTTGTGATCTTACCACGCGTACTACGCGCATTGCCTGGTAAATGAAGGACTACGTGAGACCGGTGAGCGGACTGCTTCACCGCACAGGCTTAAAAGTGCTGGTACGATGTGCACTTTGGCTTAAGCAGTGCCTATTCCCCTCCAATATTTTTTATATTCATGTCCTGATTTGATTAACGATCACTAGTTCTCTGTACTGCTGATATGTTAATTACTTTTCGCGACAACTTTTCCGCAATGTACGAATGGTATTAACGCGAGTTTTCAACGCCTTCGAGCGGGTTTCGACGGGGCTATGTTTATTTTTAATTAAGACCTCTGCAACACGGGCTTTTGTCTGTTTAGAATGAGCCTGCGCCTTTCTCCAGCATAAAGTTCGAGAGCTCACGATTGCTGACAGAAGGCGCGGTTGCGTACAAGGCGAAACACGTCGTGGGGTAATAGGGAGTTTAAGAATAGGGGAACCACCCGCCGCGGTGGCTCAGTGGCTAAGGCGTTGCGCTGCAGAGCACGAGGTCGCGGGTTCGATTCCCGGCTGTGGCGGCCGCTTTTCTGATGGAGGCGAAAAGCAAAAGCGCCCGTGTGTAAGAGATTTCGGCGCACGTTAAAGATCCCCAGGTGGTCAAAATTAATCCGGAGCCCTCCACTACGGCGCGCCTCATCGCCTGCGTTGCGTCGGCGCGTTAAACCCTACAATCAATCAATCAAGAATAGGGGAACCAAGCGTTGGAGGCCCCAAAGAAGTTCGGGGAACCCAAAGCAACACGCTTGCGCGCGGCGAGTTTTAGAAGAACAGCTAACTCGCCGCCGGTATCGGATGCGCGGAGCCCGATGTTGGGAACTTTAGGGTTAGCGTCGTTGCAGATATTTCATCGCCGCTATCGTTGCAGTCGCGAATGACAGTCCCTAACACAATTTTTCACCACACTGTCACCCCCTTTCCCGTATGTGGAAGTTTGTATCCGTGGTGACGGTCATTTCAGCGATCGCTGATCAAGATACCTGCCACGGCCTCAGCCGATTTTTGCGCACAGGTATCGCCACCCTTCGCCCGCTCGCCCCACCGTGCCAGAACGGGCCTGTGGCGCGGGGCCCGACATCCGCGGCGGGTCGGCGTAGATCGCGCAGGTATTTGAGCATCGCTTCGAAAATCGCAGCTGATGACACTACGTAGCCCAATTTTTCACCACACGAAGATCCACTTTCGCGAATGCGGACCTCCTTTTCCGCGATCAGTGTGATTTTAAAAAGCGGCAACAAGGTATTGCTGTCGCGACTACGGCGGTTCGAGCCGCCGGCGGGCAGGCACGGTGGACGTGTGTGTGGAGCGTTTCTGCGAGCAGTAAGCGCTTCACAATTTCCTGCTTCACCTATTTCTTGAGAACGACAATCGAAATCTACAAATTTAGCTCGTGATCATCGTAGCCGAGCTAAATGTTGATCGGGCAAACAAGCCGCAGCATACGCTTACACCAAGTTCGGTCGCATACGTCCACATACACCACCAAGCTAAAGTCGTTTGCGGGCAGCCTGCCACGGTTGTAAAGCCCCCATGAGGTCAAACTACGCTTCACGCACTGATAATTAACCTAAAACGCCAAAAATAAGCATGAAAATGCACTTAGAAAGCGCGTCCTAAACAAAATGTCACCCGTTGCAAGCCAACAACGCACCAAGATAGGAAGGGGGATCCTACAAGTGACGTCAAAACGACCGCAGCGCCGGCCTCTCCAGTGGTGGCCCTCGCGGCCAATATTGAAAATAATAATTTATTTCTGTAAAGAAGTAATCCGTTTGTTTTCCTGCGCCCATGAATTCCCGTATTCCAGTCGCCTTGCAGCTCAACTTCAAAAGACACACAGAAAAAATGTATGCATAAAAAGACACTGAAGTGTATTTGTCAAGCTTCTGTTTTTGCTTGCACTCTGTAGACTGTCTCAAATTAGCACACTTTTCATCGTTTAAATGGTTGACAAGTCGGTAATTATTTTACAAAGCGCGAAAGAAGAAAAACTACTATGCGCGGTTTGCGGCAGCCGCACCAACTCAAGGCGCACGAGACGAGACGGGACGAGACGCACCGTGATTGCACGATGTCCAAGGTTAGCATTCAAACAAGTTTCGGTTTCGGTTCGGTAAAACAACATGCCGGACACCCGATGGCACGATATCTCAGTAATCGTCGTACCGCGGTTCTGCCATGGTGTCGGCTGTACAATGCATAAGATAAGCATCCAAGGAAGGCATGGAATCGTAGCAATCACTAGCCGAGGCCTAGGCAGTGGATGAACGCCCTCCGCGTCCCCGCAGACGCTCAAATGCCATGCGCTTTCCCCCATATTTGGAGCTTGCCTCACTCATGCCTGTATCGTAAAAAGCTTGTTTGCACCAGGCCAAGGGTCTGGTGATTCTGGCTTGTGCCCACTGCCCGCAAGCCGCCGGTGCTTATGGCAACATCAGGCCAACGAGAACTCGCTTTCATGTCAGTGTCAGCCTGCGCGCGTTCTGTGAACTAGTTCGTGGAGCAGTAAACGTTACGGCCCAAAAAAGGTCAACTCAGAAAGAAAACATCAGCCGAAAATGAAAAAGACAACTTATACAAAAAAGAATGTACCCTCGGGGATTCGAACCCGTGACCAGCAAAAGACTTGCAAATAACATCGTAGCGCTCCAGACCACTCTGCCACTGGGCTTTTTTTTCTTTATTGCCTGCTTGGCGACAACACAACACGCACTGTTCAGTACACAAATTACTAGCTCCAACCACCAATCGGCTGAAGGGAGTGGCTTAAAACATCTTAAATTGCGCTAGAACATCCAGAATGGGTAACCACTCAGGCTCTTCCGGCATCACTCGATAAACTTCTCTTATATAAGCAACGCTTTCAATGAAGTACTCTCGCACTGTGCGAGCATCCTCTTCGGCATTTTGAACCGCCATGCGAGTTTTCCACATAGAATGCAGACTAAGTGCCGTGAACATATCATAGGGCACGCCTCCATCATTGTTTACGGGCAAAACGCGAATGCCATAAGGCGTTAATGGGAAGTTTTTTTTCAGGGTTCGTTGGAGGATGTCCCAGTGAAACACCGCATCCCAACAGTCCAGAAAGATGTGCTCAATTGTTTCCAGCTTTTGGCATAGTCTACAGTTAAGTGACCATGGGTGTACATATAGTCCTTTTTCCTGCAGCCATGGTTTTACCGGAAGCGTGCCGCTATGAAGTTTAAAGAAAAAAGATTTAACAGAGGAACGTACTGGCATTCGTTTCACTCTTTTTAGAACATCTTTTTCTGAACCCACTGCATATAACTGACGATAAACCGGAACAGGCAGACACACATCAATCATATCTTTGTACAAACGTTTTCGCGGTACACTACTCAAATACTCCGAGGAAAACCTAACCCTTAAAATCCTAAAAGCATCCACAACTTCCCGCAAGAACCCACGCACACGTGCACATCGCATTTCAGAAGTTGAAACTACATAGTCTGGAATGACATCACGTAGTGGGACTTGTACCACAGTACGTTGAAAGCAATCTCTCTGATCTCTCAGAAACATAAACCTAGAAACTATTTGTCGGATAAACAAATGTGCCAGTCCCAATCCACCACTTTCCACCGAGCGAAACAAATTAGTTCGACTCATGCGCTCCCAACTTGAGCCCCACAAAAACACCGCAAACACTCTGTGAAGCTTTTGTATGTTCCTTATTTACATACAAATCGCCTGTAGGACGTACCATACCTTGGCAACAGCAAACACATTACATACTGATGCACGGGCAAACACTGACAGATCCCTTCCCCCCCATTGTGTTAATTTCTCTCTAACTCTATCAGTTTCTCCGTCCCAGTACTCTGTAGCATCCTGGTAGTTTTCAAGGGGGATGCCCAGATACCTGACCAGAGTTGTCGTCCAAGGCATGTTCTCGAAAAACACTGGCTTACTTTGCCAGTCACCGTGCCAAAATCCTATGCACTTGTTCCAGTTAACTGCACTGGCAGACAACTCGCAAAATCGCTTTAGATCGTTCACCACCTCCCTCACACTTTTTCTATCACTACAAAAAACAGCGATGTCATCGGCATATGACAAAATTTTAACTTCACTGCAGTGCAAACGGAATCCGTGTATATTTTCATTTTGAAGAATATTTAAACAAAAGGGTTCAAGATAAATCGCGAACAACAAGGGACTCTAGGGGCACCCCTGCTTCACCGACGACAGTATATCAAAACTTCGTCCCACTTTTTTGTTTACAATAACACGAGCTGAGCACTGAGTGTACGACATCTTTACACCTTCGAGGATGACGGATCCTACGTTAACGTGTTCTAACACTGAGAAAAGAATGTTATGCGCAAGACGGTCAAAGGCCTTCTGCAAGTCAATTTGGATCATCGCCACGTGGCCCCCTAGAGCGTCGCAACACTCCAATACACTTCTTGCGACATGAATATTGGTAAAAATAGATCGTCCCTGAATTCCACATGTTTGATGGGTTCCAACAATTGTTTTTGTTACTCCTTGCAATCTTCTAGCCAAAACCTTCATGAAAATTTTGTAATCAACATTCGTTAAGCTGATTGGCCGATACGAGTCCACCGCCAACAGCTTTTCAGGATCATCAGTTTTAGGAATTAACACAATATGACTATTCCGGAACGAAGGCGGTGTTCTCTTGGATTCGTACGCTTCCGTTATGACCCTGTACAAAATTACTGCTATATCTTCTTTGAGGAACTTGTAAAACTCGGTTCCCAGTCCATCTGGCCCCGGTGACTTCCCTATGGATAATTCGTCGATGGCGTTATTTATCTCCTGCAAACTGATCGGCGCCTCCATGCTTGCTCTGTCATCATCCCTTAACTTTGGCATTGACGGCAAGAAAGTTAGCTCGTAATCTTTACTGCCTTGCTTTTCAGTTCCCAGCAGTTCCTTATAATGTTCAAAAAACGCGCGCTCCACGACTTCAGGGTCCCTAGCAACCACATTATTGTATCGAATAGCTTTAATCTCATTCTTTTGCGCATAACCCTTTTCGTCACTCAGGGAACGTTTGGTTGGCGTTTCGCCCAACCAGAGTCGCTCTGCGCGTGCGCGCACTATGGCACCCCTGTACTTCTCGATGTCAATGACCTCCAACTTATTTTTAACTTCTCTTATTTCTTTTGTAAAAGTTCCAGGCTGTTGAGCCTCAATGCCTAGCAAGAAGTGCAACTGGCTTTGTAGTTGTGTTTCCTCCTTCTTTTCTTTATGACGTATCACGGATGATCTTTCTATTGCACTTAACGTCACTTTTTAGCTGTTCTGTTAGCTGTTCTGCTGACCTTGGAAATATAAGGTATATAATGTATAACTAGTTTAAACTTTTATTTAGTTTTCGCATTTCAAGCAGCTTAGGTGACTATTTGTTGTACTGCTCTCCTGCAGTAAGAGTCCCGGAATTTCCACAACATCTCACGTCTAGCAATTGCATTTCTTAGACGGAAAAGCGTTCGCAGATGCGTAGTCGTGCTGTGGAGCGCTGTGCTTGTTCGCCAAGCGCACAAAAAGTGCTTCCTGCACCCCAGTTTTACGGTGTACAGTAAAAGTATCAGCTGATTTTATTTCCTTAGTACCCATATTGACTTCGCTGACTCTTCTCCCGCCTTCAAGTGGCCTTAGATTTTCCTACTGGCGTACCAGTCAGCGAAGCGTCGCATGTGCGCTTGTGCAGCACTTGTGTGAAGCGACCTTGACTTGGAGCTAGATACAGAGTACAAACTAACAAAGTAAAGAAAGGCACATTATTTCATTCACAAACGTGCCCTGGCTTCGTTGCAACTGAGCGAACGAATTGCGCCGACCCGTCGGCGGCCGGCGGACGAAACGCTGGGCCGACTGACTCTGTCGGAAGGTCGGCGAGCCGTGCAGTAGCGCAGCCAACTGCCAGCTCCTCTCCTCCTGAAGTCACACGAAAGCGCCACAGAAAATGGGCGAGGGTGCAGAGAGGAGGACAGCATTTTCGAATTGATTTTTCTAGAAAATAAATTCGCGTAAACGCGCTCAGAGTGGTCGAAACAGGGCCTAGGGACTCCGGACTACAATTTACGCTCCTAATCCCGCAATGTTTACAAATAACTTCAGTGTCCCTTTAAAACTACGCTTCGAACAACTTACGAATAAAAATCAAATCAAATATTGTGTTTTTATAAACATATCAATGCGTAATTGTCACGGGTGTTGGTTGTGCAATAACGTAGTTTCGTGATCGGCGGTAAATAGCAATTAGAAGGTAACTATGAAGTTTGTTAGAAGGTAACTATAAGGTAACTATTCCGAAGGTAACTAAGATATATTCCGCAAGTAACCAGGTGTAACTATTCCGAAGGTAACCATTAAGATTTTTTCGCTCCAAAATCCACTCCCAGGTTTTCCTTCGGGCTTAAAAAGCTTAACTACAAATTTGAGCATCGTTTGAGAAAAAAATAAATGTCTTCGGCCCAACGAATTTCTTCATGTTTTAAGCACTAAGTGCGCCCGACACTGAGGTGAAGATATTACCTGAAGCCATGTAAAAAAAAAAATCCCTATGAGCCGCCGTGTACGCGCGAGTTCGGCGGAATTTCTTGTTCTTTCACCCCAAACCCCATTTCTGTTTCATTCAGTCTGGATCTACGAAAATTAATTTAAGGAAGGCGAAATTTATGTCAAGAGCATTCAAAAATTCAGTGCAAGTTTAATTTATTCTTTTCTGATCCCCACATAGGACTGCGTCAAGCATGCCTCGGCTGCTTACGAAGGTGGTGTAAATTGAGGTGTTCTCCTGTTCTTGAGGTGTTCTTCGACCAGCCCGCGCAGTAGGATCATCACCCAGCGTCACTCATATCAAAAGACGTCACCCAATCCGCAACCCAACCCCGCACATTGCAACCATTGTTCTGCACCCATACTCTGGAAAGTTGTTCACAATTTATAAGGCGCCATTAGCCTGGCGTGGGTTCCGTTCATCCAGGGAAGTGTATTTGGCTGAATAAGGGCTATTAGCCTCGCCTGACTGAGTTCCCATAAGCATGCCACTGAATTGGGGAGAATGAAAATTGTGCTGCTACATTGCGTCCTTTGGCATTCCCAAACTTCCACCCCGCTATCTTTTTACTTGAGCCACTTAACAAGGCCATTTGTGGGAAGGAGGTCTGACGCGAATTGATACAATTAATGTTTACCTTTTCCTTGTCCTCCGCTTTCTGTCAGTGTTGGACTTCGTGGTCGGCCATCAGGAGGGCCGCCGTCAATCACGGCTCCCTCCTATCTCCTTTTATTACTCTATGCCAGACCACGCAACCGCCGTCCTATTCCCCTTCTCTCGTCCTGCGCTGGCAGCGAAGCTGAACCTAGTATTCGCGTCACGTTGAAGGCTAATAAGGAGATGTTGCCGAGTGCGGGCACGTGGGTCCGGTACAGATTGCGCGCTTCTGACAATCATGGGACTTCCGTTCGGCCTTTGGTATTGCTTTTTTTGTGTGCGCGGCAGTCAAAAGATCAAACGAAAGGGGTTGCGCAGTATTGTCCGCGGCTACCCATTCATGTCTGCGCGTCAACGGACTGGATCTTTATATTGCAGTTGCAGCGGTTGAGGATAACCTCGAAAGAGATGAAAGCACGACCAGTCACTCTCCCCAAAACAGATGAATGACAGAAAAGAAGGAGTCGTTGTCTGATGGTCACTCTTTGTTTACATTACAGATTGGAAGGAAAATACTTAGCAGCCAATATTCTGACTCCCGACCTCTCGGCATGGCGAGGCAGGTAGTTTCATTCAGTATTTGGTGATGCTGGGGACAAATCTTCTACAACAATGCACGCGGCTCGCTTGATCGCGTCCTTGTGACCCCATGAGAACAATAAGAGAAAAGATTTGTACTACCGTTACCATCCGCTTCGTTTGTAACGATTTAGTGAGTGTTAAAAAGCGTAAAGGGCTAACAATGGAAAGTAAAGGGCTTCATTCCATAGCAACGAAACAAAAAAGCGCTGCTGGAGGAAGAAAAAAAGGTGGCGTTTTCTTACTTCATGGCTGTTTTTTCTGGCAGCATCCGTTTGCTTTTCTTCCGCGTTTCGTTTGCTACTCTGCCGAACAAAGCTGTTCATTACAAATAACTTTGAGCTTTCGCAGAACTCAAAGCAAACACATAACCATTTCCTTTTTGTTTGGAATGAATAAAGCGCTGTACGGTACATAAGATCGGAATGGTCAGCCAAACCTAACTGACGCGAAGTTAGTCATTGCAGTTGAACTACGCCAGCACGTGCCCACAACACCGGTGTTTTATAGCTTATATGCAACTTTGCAGATGTTCTGAAGAATAAAATTCAGAGCATGCCCCTTCTTATGCTAAAGAGAATTAAAACACAAAAATTTCTTTCGTGCAACCTGAGCCAAAGTCAAAGCCCGAAATCCAAGTTGCTTCGTCGAATGGTACAGTCGGATGGCGCAATCGGATGACGTCCGCTTCATAATGCAAGGGACCCAGGGAAGCATTTTTTTCTTGTAAACTTGGTTTTCCTTTGGTGCATTTCGCGTGACGAACGACGTCATCCGGGAGGCATATAAAGCTTTGGTTTAAAACCTGTGCCATGGTAGGGTATTGCAAGCGCGCAGAGTTATTATTTTTTTTTACAATAAGCATCTTAGAGCACATTCAGAGACTGATCGCGGACAAAAAATGTTCCCTATTCTGCTACAAAGTAACAGCGAAAAAATTCAAAGCATTTCATTTGTTTCATTAAAGTGTGTTTTCATTTCCTGCCGATTTTTGCTCCACTTCGTTTATTTTTACACTGGCTGAAACGTCCTATGTCAAAGCTTTACGAAGCTAACGCATATCACTACTCTTTCTCCACTTCCAACAATTGCACTTGAGGGAAGCTTGATTTTCCACTGTGGTATACTTTTCGACGAACGTGACAGTCATTTTGTGGGTTGCGTGAGTTCTTGCCGTAAATGTTTGTACGAAACTCCAGACACATTTCGCAGTTGGGTTACTCTTACTGAATGTTTTCAAAGCTCAGCATACACGCTCTGTTACGGATCATTCCGTTGTCGCTCGGATCATGAAGCCTTAACGGAGGTTATCATATAACTGTGACTACTCACGCTCCACCGAACAACTATAGTTATCGGTGCAGTCCCACGGGCATGAGTTTGGGGTTATTCGACCTGAGCAACGAAGCTTGAAACACCATCTGGAAATTTTCGCATTCTTACAAGAGCCGCTCAGACCCAACATGCGGTCACCACAGGCTCATAACATTATTGTTCACTATGTTCAAATTTTTACGGGGCAGAATCTTCGTAATTACAAAATGCCTGAAAAATTCGCTTAATTTTTATTGACCAAAACTACATATTTACTTGGTTCTCCGTCGATTTTAGCGGATTCAAACTATGACGCATACTTTTCTAGCAACTTGACCAATCGTTCCGCTTCACAAAACATTTTTTTGTTTCAATTGACAATTTTATCAGATTTTAAAGGGCTCCTGAAATACCTTCCACCGATGCATGAATGTACATGTAACCAAATAAAGCAATGTATTACCAATCTCCTTCCGCAAGAATTTTGTTAAAGCGATGAGTATTAGCTGAGAAATCGTAAATCAAAAACCGTGCATTATCGTCGCTCCGCGTTTCCTCCTCCTTTCGCTGTTGACGGCGTGCGAGCCTTCCCTCCCATGATGCTGCGCTCCTCAGCGGTGACGTACTTCCGCTATGGCGCTCCTCAGACTGCCGTCTGCTACGGGCAAGCTTTGTTGACACCATGAATCCCTCACTCCGCTCAAGGCTGGAAAAGCGCGCGAAAAATCTGGCTGCATTTGTGCGGCGGCCTGGCCTTTCCCTTTCGCGGTGTACGTTGCTGCAGTTGCTATCGGCGGCACGTGACTTTTTATCGGCGGCGAACTCGCAGCCGCTCGGGCAGGATCGTGCGCTCGGTCCGTTTCATGCACCGCGCACTGTTTATCAAAAACGCGCAGTATCAGATGTGGCCTCGCTGGTGCCGGGCCTTATTTTGCGGTGGTGGTAATTCCTGCCGGCTGCGTGTGAAAAAGACATTTTAAACCGATACAGAACCCGTTAACAAAATGGTTCAATCATGTGACCAGTTCAGCTTGGGGCGACGCGTGGTGGAGAGCGGCAACGTTGGCAAAACATGCTCCGGCGTGGCTCTGAGCTTTCTAGCGCTGGAGCGAGCGCCATTTCTTTGACAATCTCAAACATCGGTTGCCTTGGCAACAAGGCACAAACCGCTCCAGAAGTCAGTTACGGTTGTGTGATCTCGGTTCAGCTCGGGGCCCCACCTCGCGACATGGGGGCACTGCAGGCGTACCACTCACTCCCATTGGGAAGTGCGAGATGCGTTTGGCATTACAGGAGGCGATGGTGTGTGTGTTGTGGACGCCTTTGTTTCGCGATTAAATGCGACGTTGTGCTTCTGCGGGTGGATAGTGCTTCCGATGGTCTGGATTATCTTTCTCGAGCGACGTACTACTCAACCTCGCATGGGGTATGTGCAGTGTGCGTGGCTAAAAGCCATCTCGGCTTGTGCGCCAGAGTTAAGTGACTTGCTGTTCGTCCCCGCAAACCCCGCGCGAGATGAGTGCCGAATTTACGACGGGCAGGAGGAGGCAACCCATCGTCTGTCAATCGCGGTTCAGACTTGCAACGCATGTTGTGAACGCATTATGTTCGTTCGAAACGCATCTCTGGATTGTTTCGAAGTTGAATAAAATGTATGCGTCAAACCCGGGCATTCGGCTCAGGGCGTTCTCTGCTGTTGCACGAAAGAAGTGCCACGAGGCTTCAACGCTTTCTTTATGGAACGTACTCAGGTAACAGAATATTCATGCCGTGTTATGGCCGTGTTGCATTCAATACAAACGGTTAAGCGTTTGTTTACACTTGTTTCGTTTGTCGTAAAATGTCCAAGCACTCCGGCACTCCGCTGGCAGATCAGCCGGCGAGCCGACGCTGAGCAGAAGACTCATCTCTTTGCCGGAAGTGCGTGAAAAAGCCGCCCAATAGCAAGATGTCTAGCTTATGACGAACATCTGGGAATCAATGATGTAGACATGTGAAGATGGCGGCGTCCAAAAACACGAAGGGAAGGGTGAGAAAAAGGCGACAAACTTTGCAACAAAAGTGTGAGCTTTCCGCTGCGCGTAAAAGAGTAATACTTGGCACAGATGACGTTGACGGCCCAATCTAACGAGTGCGCTACTTCATTTAGTGTGCTCAAAACGTCCTTCAGGGCCCCTTTAAATGAATGGGACTTTTATGTTGTCAACATTTTTCCTATGAAATTTAATAAACCAACCCGAACCACAAAGTGTACAATGTTTGGAACTTTCGGCCGGCGCGGTTGTGAAACCGCTATTAAAGGGGCCAAAACCTCGGTGAAACTAGGAAATGAAATAAAGGTACCTTGAGGGAGAGAGAGAGAAAGAGAGAAAGAGAGCGAAACTTGCTAAATGAAAGGAAAAGACGGAGAGGTCGGCCACCTCATATATGCTTTACCTTGAAGTTCGGTTTAACCCCCAAACTTTAATGGTATGGTTCGGCATACGATGAATCTTTCTTGAAATTTTAAAATGCCAGAAGAATGATGCTGGCTACAATAAACTACCATGTGAATTAGGTACACATTTTGGTTGGTTTGCATAAACTAAAGCCAAAACGAGACCTATTTCAGCAGTCATTCAAACCTATTTTCGTAGAAATCTTTCAGCATCATCGATTCATGCCGTAACCACGAGGCCATCCATCTCAAAAATGTGATTAAACACTTTGCTTCCTGCGCAAAAGATAGCAGAAACTATCAAAAATTAGAAATTAAAAAAGTAACAGCTGCTGCGGCCAGTCAACCACTTACACGGTTAGACACTGGTGTATCACAAAAAATAAAGCTGTAGTCACCCCAAAGTTCGCTTCAAAAACCAATGCCGTTGATTATACCTGTTATGAACAAAGTGAAGACAACAGGATTTAGTACACACCACTGGGGAATGCTAGAGTGATCCAACAAGTGTACGATAAAAATGATTACTCACAACCTCTATGAGTAAGCTTCTCGCAAGAAACCGTACTTGCAGTTCATTAAGGACAGCAGCATCGGTTACTCAACTTTGATAACAGGTTATTAGTAAGAACGAGACATTTTCTAATTGCAAGAAATTTCCAGCCTATGCCCACTTGTTTCCTTCCGTCTATTCCGACTCCCTTTTCGCCCAGTTCCGCGAAATAACGACGCTCCAATCATTTCGCTGAGTTAAGAACGCGGCATTTTACACTCGCCAGCCAGTAGCAGAGTCACACAACAATTCGCCCGATGTTTTGGCCAGGTAGGCAAACAGTATTGGGAAGCGGAGGTGGCGCCACCGCTGCTTTCTTAGGCGCGTACCCCTCCTGTGCTGCTTAAATTATTCTTCATTCCAGACCACTCCCGGGACGAAACGGACAGCTCTCACGCTGAAAGCACGGGAGCGGAACGCACGATGGCGTTCCTTGTCCAGTACGGTGCCCCGATGAGCGTGAGGCTGACCCCGCCCCAACCAAGTGCTCGACCACTAGCCCAACATCTTTCCACGTTAACAGCAAACTGTTATAGGAAGGTGATGTAGGTAGGCCGAACTGCATTTGGCTCGGTGATCATTCCTGAGGAGTTTCGCTAACGCATGTAGTAGTTGCGATCTTTCGGGAGCGGGGGAGGAAAGATTCCCAAACCATCTCGAGAAAAAACCTAATTTTGCAAAGCCCATCGAGTGATTCGATGACCACCGCCGTTCATTGTCGTCACAAGTATCACTGTGGCAGCACCTCATTCAGTTCAATATCCGTCGGCATCAATCACCACTAAGGTGTCTGTCTGCCACATCTGTCGGAAGGGTGTCGCAACTCATTTCCTGTGTCTCAAAGCAAAATCGTGTCAAGCGAATGGATTAGCTATATCATGTTTTGGATCTAACGTACGCCGACCTTTACTCTTCCCCCTAGATATCGAATTGACTCAAGATTGGATTGTCCGGTGTTGCATTCACCGACCCCTTTTTTTAGTGCTGGGACGCTGATTTTTCAGACAGCCTTCCAAATAAGATGGTTTTTCTGCAACTCTGTCACGAAATATTAACCGGAGGGTTATCTTGATGCACCATCATCGCAACCGACCTCAAAACGGGGTCCAAGTGAAAAAAACAACTGAGTGGCCGTTGTGTTGTTTACACTTTACTGTCACAGCGAACAGCTTGCTGCAGATTTCTAGAGTTATTGAATATCTACCAGTTGCGAAACTCCTCTTCAGAATCCGGGTGGAGCGGGCCCCCTTGCTCCGTTAAAGGTGAACGGCAAGTGTACTGGTGCGCCCCTAGGGGACAAAAGCGGAACTTTGATAAACTCTAACTTAATCCTGTAATTTTTGTAAAGTAAATCTTGCTTTTTTAATTACAAGACATTACAAAGTAGAATTACCTTTCGTTTTTACGAATTTTCTTTTTATGACTTAAAGAAACAGCCGCAAGCACTTGAGTACTATTCCAACTTTCTGCCGACAGACGACAGGCTAGTCGACTTGCCCCGTGCTTCCCCCAGAGCAGGGAGGGCCAACCGAAGACCAGCTCTTGAAACATGGGACCTATGAGGAGCTTTGCAACTTTTATATATCCAGTAACTCTGGCAGCTGCCATCTTTGGACGTTCGTCCCCTTGCGGTGAAAACTTTCAACGTCGTCACAACAAGACCTCATCGCGTTTAAATTTTCAAAACACGTTCAAATAAACACGTAACAGAAAGTCTCACATGGTCCGGGTTCTTTAAAATGCGTTTAGTTACGGCATTATCAAAGGCCCACCGCTAGACCTGAAGTACATCACTATGAAACGGACGCGGAATAGACGTTTTCAATAGAGACAATTTGCGAATACTGCCCCAGGACTGCGTGCGGCTGCTGCTGTGCAACGTACTCCCCCATCCCAAATGCGCTCCCTCCAGGTCAGGCAGTCGGTCCCCACTCCGCTTAGTCTCCAATTTGCCGACAACACATTGCCTGCGCAAGCCACACCACTGTCTCGCCCCTGGCGACTGTAATAAAAAAAATCGGTCAGCAACTGGCCACACATGAATGTATCTCTCAAAGTATTCGCCTATATACATACATATATATATATATAGTAAAAAGGGGCGCAATAAAAAACATAACAAGTTTACTTCGAAAACATAACTTTACATCGACGTTTCGGACGGGGACCGTCCCCGTCCGAAACGTCGATGTAAAGTTATGTTTTCGAAGTAAACTTGTTATGTTTTTTATTGCGCCCCTTTTTACTATTTAACCTTCACTAGCCTAATCGTTTACCTTATATCTTCATATATATATATAGATATATATATATAAAATAAGGTTTGGCAGTAAAGAAAACCTCGGAAAGAAAGGGGAAGTTGTGGTGGGTCATAGAAACAGATGCAGAATGTTTTGAGGCAGAAAGAAAGTGGTGAAAAAAAACACCTTCTTTGTGGCTGAAAACATTCTTTATCTGTTTCGATGACCCACCACAACTTCCCCTTTGCTTTCCAAGGTTTTCTTGACTGCCAACCCTTATTTTCTGTCTTATTTTACCGAGCCCGTCATTTCCCATTTTCTGATTCGCTATCTATATATATATAGTTGTGAAGTAGAGTCCTTAGTTGCTGCAGGAGTACGCACAAAGTAAAAGTACGCTCTTCGGAGACTTCATTTCCAACGTTTCGACCTGATACAGGCCTTCCTCAGACCTACTTTTACTTTGTGCGTATATATATATATATATATATATATATATATATATATATATATATATATATATATTTATAGTATAAGTAAAGAGTCGGATACACAGGAGAATTAGGAGACTTTGCACGAACCAAGCCGACTTTGACTGAAACTGTCGAGAACTCAAGACCGCCCTCCTGAATAAGAAATACCCGGAACAAGTTATCCAAGACGCTATTGTGCGCGCCAACCAATTAGAGCGTAACAAAATCTGTAAAAAAAAAAGGCCCGAACGTTAATTAACCCGCAAACAAACTTAGTTCTAACCCACTCAGCCTCCGCTCCAAGAGTGTCAACCGTACTAAGAAAACATCACAATATCCTAATTCAAAGTGAACGCTTAAAAAGCATATTCCCCGAACCACCACGCTTTATCTACCGGTGTAATCAGAATTTAGGCGACGTTCTTACCAACTCTCGTATCAGCCGAGCGGAAACTACTCGTTGCATGCCCTGTAATAAACCTCGATGTAAAGTATGCCCACACATGACCGCTACACAGCGTGCAACCAGCACTGCTTCAGACTACTACGTAAATATAAAGGGTAATTTAACTGTGACTCCGCTAATGTCGTATACCTTCTAGAGCGCACTCTTTGTAGGCAGCAATATGTAGGCAAAAATGAAACTCCTGTCCGAATGTGGTTCACTAATCACCGCTCTCATGCAAAACGTTGCCCTTATTTGCCCCTTTCAAGACATATGAACGGTTCTGGTCATGCATTTGAACATCTTAAAGCAACAATTTTAGAATCCGCTTTCAAAACCCACCACGACCGCGCGGTTCGTGAATCTTATCTCATCTATAAGTTTGGGTCAGCGACGCTTGATATTAATGAAAGTAACGAAAAACTAACCTGCTTATTCCTCGATTAGAATTGGCGACTTCAGAATTTTTACCACACTCTTCATTAATCCTACCCTTGAGTTTCCCATCAGAATTCGCAGGAACTCACCAAATACAGCAGCTTTATTAGCCTAATGCGACTCAACAATGCGATTTATCCTTGGTAAGGAGGCCGCGTTCCCTCCACCACTTAGAAACGTTTACCCTTTGTGATCTATGGACCCTACCTATTTCCTGTTGAGTTGCTAGCTCTTCTGCAATGCTCATTTGTGTACAGTATCTATTCTGCCCATCCGCGGGGGGCACACCCAAAATACATTCTTCGTTCATGCCTGTATGGATCCGTCCGAAGCGGTCTCCTCACCCACTGAATACCTCATTGTATACTTTTCCCTTCCTTTTGAAACCGCGATTTTGAATTTCTTTGTGTTACAATAACAATGTGTACAATACAAGATTTGAGAAGAAGGTCCCATAGTTAGAGACCGTAAGGGGGACTTCCTGTTATTCATTAAACAGACCGAAAGACACGTTATCAGCACAAATATATCAATCAACGAAACGCAAAATAATATCTGCAAGATAAATTACGGTATAAATGCAAGAACATGATCAGCAAGAAACGTTTTAGCAATTGATGGAAAAAAAGAAAAAAAAGTCAAATATCACCAAGATAAGGAACGGTAGATATGAAAGAACATAAGAAAGAAACATAGTAGCAATGCAAGGGGAAAAACTAATATCAGCAAAATAGAAAACGGCGTATAGGCAGCAACATCATAAGCACGAACCATATTAGAAATGCACAGAATAAAGAAACAAAAATAAACAAGGTACAACCAAGTCACATTATTCAGGTTCGGATAAGAGCGCCCGCAAAATATTTTTAAATGTATACACACTACGACATGTTTTAATAGAGAGTGGAAGCGTATTCTGAAAGTGTATAGCCGAAAAGTTAGTCGAAAACTTTCCGTAGTCTGTTGTTACTTTTGGCAATAAATAGTTCATGTTTAAAGAAAATCCAGTGGAGTTTACACGAGAAAATTGGTCAGTACTAATTAAATGAAGGGGGAGGTTCCCATTAATGAAATTATAAACTAATAGGCCATGGGAATACTTAGCGAGTTCTGAAACCGACAAGATATTATGAGCACGAAGCAAAGAAACGGCGTTCGTTTGGAAGTGGCTAAAGGTTATAATTCGAATAGCTTAATTTTGAATAAGTTGTAGAGGAGATAAATGAATTTTGTATATATTTCCCCAAGATGGTATGCCGTATGCTATGTGAATGTGTAAGAATGCGTAGTAAAGTGAGATAACGATGCGTTCACTAAAAAAGGAACGAACTTTATAGACCACTCTAACACTGTAAGCTGTTTTTCTTGCTATTGATGCGATATGGTTATTGAATTTTAAGCTCTTGTCAAGTTCTACGCCAAAAAATGTCTCACTGTAACATGAAAAGAGTAGACTAGAACCAAGGGTAATGCAAGGACGTCCGGAAACGGTCCTTTGATGTGACGTGAAGATCATAAAGTTTGATTTGGCAGCATTAATGCTCAGCAAGTTATTGTTACACCATGTGGCTAAATTAGATGCGTCTGTATTACGTTTATCTATAAATGAACCAAGACACTTATCGGATGTAGAAATTGTTTTGTCATCAGCGTAAAGTATGCTGTTAGAATAATCGAGACAAAGAGGAAGATCATTAATGTAAATTAGAAACAATAATGGGCCAAGAATTGACCCCTGCGGGACACCAATATTTGTTATATTAGTTTGATAGTAACAAGTTCACACACATACGAGTTGTTCTCTATTAAGCAGGTAACCTTGGATTAAATGGCGGGTACGGCCGGTTATACCAACCAAGTTCAGTTTGCTGAACAATATCTTATGGTTAATAGAATCAAAACACCTTTGAAAAGTCAATAAACAATGGGCCAAAAAACTCTCCCCTATCAACTGCCGCTTTGATTTTATCGGTTAAGGAAATTAGGGCGAGGTCCATTGAGTAACCAGCCCTGAAACCAAACTGGTACGGCGACAGGATATTAAATTTGTTTAAGTACTTCCTTAATCGTCCAACTAAGAGCTTTTCAAGTATTTTACTAAAAGTGACAAAATAGCAATTGGGTGACAGTTAGAGGCAAGGCACTTATCACCTTTCTTGAAAACAGGAACGAGTTTAGCATTTTTCAAATCAGTCGGAAATTGCCCTGTTTTGCAGATAAGGTTAACGATGTATGAAAAAACACCCGAAACATATTGTGCGATAAGTTTGATATGGCAACAGTGGAAGTTGTCAAGGCCGGGGCCAGTGTTCTTCAGGGTGCGTATGACAGGACAAACTTCCTCGGGCGTTGTAGGTAAAGGAAAAACTGTGAGGAAGGCGGGGGTTATTGGACTGAAAGATTGTCTAGTCCTCCGCGCTGTCTGAACTTGCAGCCCATGACAGGTACGTTGCCCCGCCGTGGAGCAACCTTGACAGCTGCCTTGTTAATACGACCCCTTTCTCTCTCTCTCTCTCTCCCTCTCTCCTTTCTCCCTCTCTCTTTTTTGGTTGTTGTGGTAACATAGACACAGCCCGACTTCATGCATACTCTCCGTTTTCTAAAGATCTTCCGATCCTTCTCACAGTTTTTCTGCAAATCTATATAAGAAATGTGTCTCGAATGTTTGTGACAGCAAAATCATGTACCTGTACTCTGATGAAGGCAAGTCCCGTTGCCGCTACGTAAGTAAACCTTCGTTGTTATTGTTCTTGCTTTTTTAAACCGACTGTTTACTTATACTATTCCTGCGCGCTTCGTGAGTTTTATCTCTCTCTCTCTCTCTCTCTCTCTATATATATATATATATATATATATATATATATATATATATATATATATATATAGATACGGGACGAGGGACTCGGTAAAGATACATATCAAGGTTGCAGTCGTCATTGCCAGTGCTATTCGGCTTTTTTTCGAAATATATAATAGGGCCGAATGACGTGTGCTTGTCACGTTTCTTTGATTCATTGATAAATAAGCGAAAATATAAGTCGAGAAAAAAAAGGGGAGGATGTGGTAGATCATTGAAACAGATTAAGAATTTGGAAAGAAAGAAAGAAAGTGAAGAAAAAATGCCCGCCAGGTGGGATCCGAACCCACGACCTCCAGAATACCGGTCTGGTGCGATTTTCTGTGTTATTTTCAACGAGCCCCTCATTTCCTATTCTGATTCGCTACATATATATATATGTGTGTATATATATATAAGAAAAAGAAAACTTTCAACAAGGTAAAAGCACGATAGTTGCCAACCTCTCAGCAAAAAGACTTGCTTTCGTCAGCAAGTCTCTTTGCTGAAACGTTGGCAACAATCGTGCTTTTACCTTGTTGAAAGTTTTCTTTTCTTGTGTTCTCTACCATCTTCAAAAGTTCAACTGCTCCCTATATTCTTATATATATCTATATATATATATATATATATATATATATATTATATATATTGAAGCGGCCGACTCGGGCGCTTAAGACGGATTCCAGGAGTTGAAAGGCTTCAGCCGGGAAACGTGTACAACTTCAGTGCCGCGACAACGGCGGTCGGTGACAGTAGAGGTGGGCGTAACGCGGTAATTTACCGGTGAAGTCTGTTCCTGGATAGTGTAAGGGCCTACGAAGCGGGGAAGGAACTTCTCGCACAGTCCTGGGGTCCGGAGCGGAGTGGAAAGTAAGACCTGATCGCCGGCTCGAAACGAGACAACGCGGTGCGAAGCGTCGTAGTTTGACTTGCGGTCTTCCTGTGAGGCTGTCGTCCTGAGACGAGCGAGATGGCGGCTGTAAGACAGGCGAGAAATAAAGTCATCAATACTGTTGGATGCAGAGGCCACAGGCGCAGTCAAGAAAGAATTATCGAGAACAGTTGAAGGTGGGCGCCCATGAACAAGGAAAAATGGCGAAAATCCCGTGGTTCGTTGAACCGCTGTATTATAAGCGTAGGTGACGAAGGGGAGAATGACGTCCCAGTTTTTATGGTCGGGCTGAATGTAACAGGAAATCATATCCGAGAGCGTGCGATGAAAGCGTTCGGTCAAACCATTAGTTTGAGGGTGGTAGCTGGACGTGGTTCCATGTACAGTTTTGGTGGCGCGAAGAACTTCTGCAAGCACGGCCGAAAGGAATACCCGGCCTCGGTCACTAAGAAGCACTTTGGGCGGTCCATGTCGCAGAAATATCGTCTTCAAAAAGAATTCAGCCACCTCTAAAGCGCAGCCCGTGCGAATAGGAGCTGTTTCCGCGTATCGTGTCAAGTGGTCCACTGCGGTAATGACCCACCGATGTCCAGCCGAAGTGACGGGGAGAGGACCGTAGAGATCGCTGCCAACGACTTCGAAAGGAGAGGAGGGGCACGGCAGGGGTTGCATTGTGCCTGCAGGTCCCGAAGTTGGACGCTTGCGGTGCTGACACAATACGCACGATGCAACGTGTTTGGCAACAGAGGTGGATAGGCCGGGCCAGAAGAAGCGGCTCTTGATACGGTCATACGTTTTGTGGAAGGCAAGGTGGCCCGCGGTAGCGTCGTCGTGAAATGTCTCTAAAATTTTGCGTTGGAGGGCACGGGGAATGACGGGCACCCATCTGTCGCCTGTTGGGTGGTAGTTGTACCGGTAAAGGGTTCCATTACTGAGTCGAAATTGGCGGAGCTGGCGGCGTGAACGACTATTGAGTGGTTGAGCGGAACCGTCTAACAGGTCAATGAGGTTGCGACAGTAAGTGTCGGACCTTTGCTGAGAGGCCAATTCAGGAAGTGGTTCCGTGCAAGTGTCCACAGCGGCAATTCGTAAGGCTGCCGTTGATGCAGAAAGCGCTTGAATGTCATCTTGAGCGGGGGATAACGGGCAGCGTGAAAGAGCGTCTGCATCCCTGCCAGTCTTGTAGACGACGGTGAAGCTGTACTCTTGTAAACGGAGTACCCAACGTCCTAGCCGCCCGGTCAAGTTCTTTAGGGAAGATATCCAACAAAGGGCGTGATGGTCCGTGACCACAGTGAAGTGACGCCCGTACAGATATGGACGAAACTTTTGAACTGCCCAAACTACAGCGAGGCACTCCTGCTCTGTGATTGTGTAATTTTTCTCAGCAGGTGACAATGTCCGGCTGGCGTAGGCAAAATACCTGCTCAACAGAAGATGTCCTGCGCTGTAACAGAACAGCCCCAATGCCGTGTCCGCTGGCGTCGGTGTGTAATATAGTGGGCGCTGTTTCATCAAAATGGCCGAGTACGGGATCAGAGGTTAGGGCACACCTCAGTTTCTGAAAGGCAGCTTCACAGTCGTCGGACCATAGAAATGGTGTGTCAGAAGACAGCAGTTTATGTAGAGGTGAAGCGATTGAAGCGAAGTTTCGAATGAAGCGGCGGAAGTAGGAGGCCAATCCTAAGAAGCTGCGAAGTTCTTTTTGACGGTTTGGGCGAGAAAAATTTAGTACGGCATTGATTTTGTCAGGGTCGGGCCGGATTCCCTCTTTGCTCACCAGGTGACCTAATACCTTGATTGACTTGCTTGCAAAGTGGCATTTCTTTGTGTTAAGGGTCAGGCCGGCGTTTGAAAGGCAAGTTAACACTTCGTTAAGCCGACGGAGATGTTCGGGAAAAGTAGAAGAAAATACGACTATGTCGTCAAGGTAACATAGGCACGTCTTCCACTTTAAGCCGCGTAAAACCGTATCGATCATGCGTTCAAATGTGGCCGGAGCGTTACACAACCCGAACGGCATTACGTTAAATTCGTAAAGACCGTCAGGCGTGCTGAAAGCTGTTTTCTGTTTGTCTTGCTCGTGCACGGGAATTTGCCAGCATCCCGATCTCAAATCCAGACTGGAGAAGTATTCGGCTCCTTGCAAGGTGTCCAAAGCATCATCAATTCTAGGCATCGGATAGACATCCTTCCGAGTTATGTTGTTAAGCGCCCGGTAATCCACACAAAATCGTACAGATCCGTCCTTCTTCTGGACTAGAACAACGGGCGATGACCAGGAGCTGGTTGAATGGCGAACTATGTTTTTCTTCAGCATGTCGTCGACATGTTCTTGAATGATTTGACGTTCCTTCAGTGAGACGCGGTACGGGCGACGTCGAATGATACACGAGCCATCTGTGTCGATTCGGTGGGTGGCTGCGGAGGTCTGCCGTAAGATGGTAGAAGAAGAATCAAATAAAATTTCGTGTTTCCCCTGAAGAGCCAATAGCATTTCCGGTTGCTCTCGGCCAAGATCAGAACTGATTGTTGCACTAATGGGAAAGGATGAAGGCTTAGTGCTCACCGAATCATCGTCCGACGTGACAGATCCCAATGATACGACATTCACTGCATCGTCGCGCGGAGCACAAGCAACGGTGGTCCCTCGGGGCAAGAAAACCGCTTCGGCTGTAGTATTCGCTGCGGCCAGAAGAGCAGTTCCCGCAGAAAAACGGACGAGGCAGGGGGATATGACTACGCCATGAAGGGGAAGTTTTCCTGTCGGAGCAATGAGTACATCACCGTCGAGAATTTTGTCCGAATTAACCGAGATTATAGTTTCTTGAGCAGGAGGAAGAGTTAAGTCGCAGGACGCCACCAATCGCAAGTCTGCAGTATCCGAAACACTGGCCAAGTCTGTATCATTCATATGAATCATCGGTTCACCACAAGAAATCACAGCAGACGCCGATGTAAGAAAATCCCAGCCTAATATCATTTGGTGAACGCATGATGCCAGTACTGCGAACTGAATGTGGTGTCGAATGCCGTCGACAAAAACAAGAGCTGTACACAGCCCAGATGGTTGAATAGCAGCGGAGTTCGCACCTCGTAGAGCCGGGCCAGAATATGGAGTTTTTACTTTTCGCAGTAGAGAACATAAACTTTCGTGAATTATCGAAATGCTCGCACCAGTGTCCACAAGAGCTTCAACACTAATTCCTTCAACTAAAACTGATAACATGTTTGATGGTCGATGAGGAGGACTTCCAGAATTCCGAAGTGACGCAGTTTCGCCCCCAGAAACTGCCGCCTTTAGTTTTCCGTGTTCTGGGAGGCAGGACGAAGCGGCGAGGTAGAGCGGCGGCGGAAGGGCGTTGGGGAAGATTGTCTCGGCGGGCGGGAGCTGCGGTGCTGGTCCTGGTAGTCTGCGGGTGACGGCGAACGTTGTGCGTACGGCAACCTTTGAGAATAGTAGTCGTAAGATGGTTGACTCCTGCTTTGTGGAACGGGGGAGTACGCGAGCCTTTCATCTTGTTGGCGTCTTCGACAGAATCGAGAGATATGCCCCCGGATGCCACAATAGAAACAGGTTGGGCGGGACGGACGCCAAGCAGGGTAGCCATACGCGAACTGAGGAGGACCTGGCAGAAACTGAACGGGGCCAGCAGGTGGCACTGGGTGAGGATGCACATGGTCAGACCGAGTGAGCATGGGCGGTCGAGAGACAGGGGTAGACACAGGTGCCAAAGGCGAACATATCGAGTCGAAGAGAGGTGTCGAAATCGTGGCATTGGAAGCATAAGGCAGCGAAGCCAATGCGGCTTGAGCTGAGCCGGGATGAATATCTGTTGCTGATGGGGGGCCGGCATAAGGTAGGCCAACGCTTGTTTGATCATCCCGTGCAGATCCGGAGGAGATGTCTCGCGTCGTGATTCTGAAAAACCGAGCGGTGTCTGCACTCCCAGTTCCTCGCGTATAATTGCATGATCTTATCATGGAGCGCAAGTCCGCTTCGTCCATGGAAGCGCGGGAGTCCCACTGTGTTGGCTGCACACGGAGGGACTGCAGGTCGTCGAGACGCTGACATATCGTTACGACCTGGTTAACGCTAGTGGGGTTCTGTGCGACCAGTGCGTTAAATGCGAAGGGAGAAATTCCTTTCAGGACATGGCGCACCCGGCTGTCCTCCGTCATATCTTTGTTGGCACGGTGTCATAACGCAAGAACGTCCTCAATGTAGGACGTGTATGACTCACCAGGTCTTTGTATGCGCTCGTCCAATTTCTTTTTGGCGGCTTCCGTACGCGTAGACGACGTGCCGAAGAATAGGCGCAGCTCGGAAGTAAATCGCTGCCAGTCAGTGAAGTCGCGCTCGTGGTTGTAGAACCACGTCATCGCTACTTTTCTGAGGGAAAGGGAGACGTTACGGAGCTTGAAGGCATCGTCCCACCGATTGAAGGAGCTGATTCGGTTGTATTCATCCAGCCAATCCTCGACGTCATCACCGGGAAGCCCAGTGAAGAAGGGAGGGTCCCGCTCGCGGCTGGTTACGAAGCACGGTGGAACGGCAGAACCCGCCGCGCTGGCTGGTTCAGATGTCATCGGCATGGCCTCTTGTGGTTAGCGACGACCTGAACGGAGCTCCAGGGATAAGTCGGGGGGTCGAGGTACGAAGGATCAGACCGCTTTACCTCCACCACTTGTGAGGCACAGGCCAGGAGTCGTCGGGCACCGGTTTATTAAATTAATCCCGCAGAGAGCGACAGGCTAGCGAGCTCAGGTCGAGCGCAGAGATTCCAGAACATCCCGATGATGACAGCGTGGACGACGATGTGCGCGGCGAGCGAGGCTGGTGGCACATAGCATCTCTTGTGAGGCACAGGCCAGGAGTCGTCGGGCACCGGTTTATTATACTAATCCCGCAGAGAGTGACAGGCTAGCGAGCTCAGGTCGAGCGCAGAGATTCCAGAACATCCCGATGATGATAGCGTGGACGACGATGTGCGCGGCGAGCGAGGCTGGTGGCACATAGCATCTGGCACATAGCCACTGAGGAGAATGTCCACATACGGCTTCTAATGTCTGCCTTAGTCATAGCTTACAATCTATATATATATATATATATATATATATATATACATACATATATCAAAACCAGGACACCTAAACACCTGCGCTCAAATTTAGCACTACTTAGTATGATAACCGAGCAAGCATGTTTTATCTGTTTAGCTACGAACTTGAAACAGCAACGTGAGCGGAGTGCCTTTAATCATAACCCGTGTAGCGCCTTCTTACTGGCTCGAGCGTTTTGCTACTTCAACGGCTGTCACTGTCTAAATGCCGCCCGCGGCTACTCTTGTTTTGATCCGGGCAAAAATGAAAACCAGTATGCATGGAATTACCAGGGGAATATTTTTAACCTAGGGCGGTCCCAATTATTCCATGGCACGCCACACAGCCCAGCAGTCACTGAAAAGACATTTTATTTTGTGAGCAGATGTTCAACATTTTGCCCTCAGGGGCTAGGAGAGCGGGCAAGTGGGGTACTATACACCATCACCGACTGCAACTACAGGCCCTGTGGGCTCCTATTTCAGCGCCTCTCTTTCTGAACTGCCAGCGCCACCTGCCCCGTAGTGCCGCATATTTTGCGTGTTGGTACTCTTCCTCAGGGGGCCATGAAAGCAGCGCGACACGTTGCGGACATGTTACTCGACGCTTTCCCGAAAGTTATCAACAGGCCTAGGTTATTTTAAGTAGGGCAAGAGAAAAACTACACGTGCGGAGCAGGGAGGAATCATGCACCCCTCCGTCGAACGACGACGATGGTTGAACGCGAAGCTTTCTTGGGACGGATTCTTTGGTTGTTGTCCAAGTTTTCCCAAACGCTTTGACCATGTAGCAATTAATTAGACGACGGCTTTATAACGTGAGAGACGCAGGTTCTACCCCGGCCACAGGAAGCGTTTTTCTTTCACCTAGGCGTTTTCGCGTTACAGGCGTCTTTAGGGAGAACACTACAGCTTCGCTTTAAAATTGAACGGGGCGTCTGATGGACCCAAAAACGGGAATACGCCCAGTGGGAAACGAAGGTGACGACGTGCGCATGCCATTAGAACCACTTTATTTAAAAGCACTACACAGTTTAGAAAAGCTTGCGTACAAGGTTCTTCCTTGTTACATCATTTCAAAGGAATACCGGGACGCGCTTCGAACGCCAGCTGCGATGGATTGGTTATATCCTGGGGCTGATACAAGTGCCTAGCGTGGTAGTCTCGTTAGCAAAATCCGGTAACAAGCAACTTCATTTTGAATGCATAGTTCTGTTCTTAGAGCTGTGACTCCAGGACTAAATGCAACTAGTCAATTACAGAAGGCAGCGAGGAGTCGTTTTCAATGTCTTCTCTTGAACGAAACTCCAAAGTAGGCAACTTCGGGAATACTTTTCAAAATAACACAACTTTGTTTGCGACCAATCTTCCCCGCCTACTTCCAAAACTGGGGTAATTGTTCGAGAGATTCCCCTCTTCTCCTTTTACTGTAGACAAAAATATATATCGTTCCTTAATGAAACGAAATTTCGTGACATCAGGGGAGCTTCGGGCTGTTTATGCGTGTGCTGAGAGCAAGAAAATTTGTGAAAATTATGAGCCCGTCTACTTTTTTAAAGCAGCCATGAAGACAAAATACAAGTTAGGTTTATTAGAAAAACTGCTTAGGCCCGATAACAATAATACCAATATCATCACAATCCTCGAACAAATAACGGAGTTATAAATAAAACGTGTGAAGCAGTCGCGACCCCCTTGCCAATTTCCCGCAACTTTTCTATGACGTCCCGGAACCTTGTTTGTGCGATTGGCGGCCGCCTGAATCACCTGTCGCGACGACACATCACTGGACGTCTGTAATGGGGCCTCTGTTTCCATTAGACCGCATCACTTGAATGCTAACGTGCGGTTAACGCACTGAAAATTATGTTTTATTGTTGGCGCGTATGACGCCATTCTTGCTCATAACACGTCACTGCGACGCAAAATTTGTAAGTTTTTAAATACTTCTTGCTTTTTTTTCGTTAAAAAAAACATCTTTTGTTGCTTTAATGAAGCTGAGTGAGATACTGAATCCTAGATCTTTCAAATTAAACGAAGTTGTATTTTCTCTTCATGGCTCGTTTAATCTGGATGGCCAGCGAAACTCTTTAGAGCACAGCAACGAGACCGACGCATAATTTAGGTGAAAGGTGTGAAGAAGCTTTATTTCCATTCAGTGCTGACGACGTTCATCCCCAAGGAATCCCCGTATATATAAACAGACACTTTTATGTTTGTTTTACTTATCGTGAAAATGGCGCACACGGATAACTTATCTGCCCAAAATGTGCATCCAAGTGAGGAGACCTATACACTTTTAAATCTCAATCATGTTTTGACTGCCGTACGACTTTAGCCGTGACGCTTCTTTTTTGCAATAGCAAACGAAATACTACATCCACTGCAGAAAAAATTCAATCCGTCGCCTGCTGGTGCTGGGGCTACTGTAGCTCCTGGCGGCATTTTAACAAATCAAACGGCAACAGTAACGAAAGATTCCACTAGATTGGTTCGGCGTTCCGCTTGGAACACTTGTGGAGTAGGGCAGCGTGGTTCTGGGAACGTTGGAGTAGGGTGCCTCAATACACGCGCATCTCCCCGTACGACAACACTGGCATCGAGGCACCCGACTTGAAGCAGTGGAACGTGGTAAATTTAAATTGACCGAGCAATGGTGTGACGTGTTATCTTGGGAGGAGCGCGACTGGAGAGGAACAGCATGAGAGATGAGCGGGAAATAGAAGGAAGGCATTTACATAGCAGGGGCTCCAGACAACTAGTGTCTTTCTTCGACATTTGCCCCGAAAGGAGCAGATACGCGGCCATTTTTTTTTGTTCGCAGTCATGAAAAACACATGGCATCCCAGCCATATAACCGTCGCTTCAAAGCAAGTCCTGCGCAGTGTCACAAAGTTTAAGCAATCTTAGACCGCTGCTTTAGCTGACCGCGAAGTCATGGAAAATCAAAGCAACGTATTTCACAAAAAAGGAACAATACGCTCCCATTAAAAATAAGATTCTGATTTTTAGCTTGTCCAAGAAGCTAAAACAGCTTAAACCGCGATAAACCTGCAGCTGACAGCAGTGAACGTATTTGTTACGAAGAGTTCCGAACTCGCGATGCCTAGAACAGTTTTCTTGGTACCTTATCTCTGACAGACCGGCTTACGCACTTACACCATTGATATCATAAGCGTAATAACCGCGTTACTACTCAAGAGGTCATTTTGCTTAGTTGCATAGAAATGCCACTGTTATTCATTGCCATCATGGGCAGTGTGCAAGTTCGCCTTCAAAGAGCACCGCTTTAATGTAGGGCAGCGTCCGTTCCACTTTATGAAATACTATGAAACACAGAATAAAGAGAAATCTTTGGGTGGGAACATTCCCGTCTAATAAAGTTCGATTTTCACGGTTACCTCACCCTGTTGTTACAACTGTTGCGGCATCCACAAGCGCGAACTGTCGTGTTGTAGTGCTGCGTCCGAAGGAGCACACAAGTTTCCATGAGCGAGCGACGTTTATTTCAACATGCTCGTCGGTGCGCTACTATTCGAGATAAGAGGGGCGGGCAGGTTGCGGTGCGCGCTTTGTATTTGTTTTGCACGCACGCGCATTACTTTCGTGACGATAAACTGCGGCGCTAGGCCGTACACCACAAAGAGCACGAATTTTTAGATGCAAAGCATCTCTTGCTCGGGGCTATGTCCGGCGTCCGTCCGTTGTCCGCACCACACTCCCTACACAATAAAAAAAGAAATAGTTAGCGGCCCCCGGTTTCGATCCCAAGACTCTCTGGCCGCAACGGGAGGTACGCGGCGCTCTTCCAACTGCGCTACAAAACCGCGACACGAGCAAGTGCTACGAACGCGCCTTGTGTCCTTGACTCATTCAAACTACGTCAAGAAGCTACTGATAAAATGAAGGCACGTGAAGCTGAACGTAAATAGAAAAGACGAAGTGAAAACTTTAGAGGAGGATGTTAGCGTCTCTTGCTCGGGGGGATACCCCGAGTCCGTGCCCCGTCCGCAGCGTCTCTGATGATGATTATGGCAAGATGCCCATGGGAATGGCCAACCAAAGAATCCATCATGAGATAGCTTCGCGTTCAACCACCGTCGTCATCTTCCCGTAGGGGAACCGCTGAAGATGAAGAAGGAGAAGAAGACAAAGCTGCGAAGAGGAGGGCGTGTACGTTGCTCTCGCCCCATCCGCAGCGCTTCTGAGGATGATTTTGGCAGGATGCCCCTAGGGATTGGCCAACCAAAGCATCCATCTCGAGATAGCGTCGCGTTCAACCACCGTCGTCATCTTCCCGTAGGGGAACCGCTGAAGGAGAAGGAGAAGAAGACAAAGCTGCGAAGACGAGGGCGTGTACGTTGCTCACAGCCGGTGCACCAAAGTCAACAACCTATACCTCACCAACGCTGACGGAGACTACCGATTCTACTGTCGCGACGGCGACAGAGAGATGAGAAGACACACGTCTGCACGCTACAGCGCCGTGGGCCCAAACTGGAGGCCCCGCTTTATTCCACCTCGTGCCCAGCGCGCACCGCAAGCGCGTGGTCAGCACTCGCCACTCGTGGCTCAGCCGCAGCGTCATCGTTCCTGGAGCGTGTCCGTTTGCGGCAGCAGACGACGCAAGCTGCTGGGGCGCCGCCACATAGCCCCCCCCTCTTCAGACGGAGTGTCGGCAAAACCGACAGTCTTTGCGCTGGGATGTTCGCGGGTGGGGCTGCGAACGGAGGGGAGAGTGGTGGTGTTCAGGGTGGAGTGGTGGATGGTGGTGTCGAAGGCAGGCGGTTCAGCCTCGGTGAAAGCGGGCTTGAGGCGATCGATGGAAACGACAGTGTCGCGGCCGTTAACGCGAACTGTAAACGTCTTTTCGCCGCGTGAAATGACGAGATGAGGGCCGGTGTAGGGCGGTTGAAGTGGCCGGCGGGCACTGTCGACACGGATGAAAACGTATTGGCTGACAGAAAGACTTGGGTGAATAAAAGTGGGTTTTGTGGAACACGGCCGTGGCGGTTGGGGACGGATATAGCTGAAAAACCGGGTTAAATCCTTTACGTAGGGTGGGCTAGGAGAGGAAGGGTTATCTTGAGGCTGTGGAGGGACCAGGAAGTCTGCCGGTAATCGCAAAGACGTGCCGTAGACCATTTGGGATGCGGCACAACCAAGATCATCTTTGATGACAGTGCGCAATCCTAGCAGCACAAGAGGAAGGTGAACTGCCCACTGCTCAGGTGATTCGCGAGCCATCAGCGAGGCCTTGAGCTGACGATGAAACCTCTCGACCATGCCGTTGGCTTGAGGATGATAGGCCGTTGTTTTTAGGTGAGTAACACCGAGTAGGCATGTCAAGTGGCGAAAGAGGGTGAACTCAAATTGGCGGCCACGGTCTGTGATAATCTCCGACGGCACGCCAAAACGGGCGATCCACGTCGACATAAGCGTGGAAGCAACAGTCTCAGCCGTAATATCGTCGATTGGAGAAGCCTCCGGCCAGCGGGTAAAACGGTCGATCACTGTCAAGATGTAGCGGCAGCCCTTAGATGGTGGTAGTGGGCCAACAAGGTCCACGTGAATTGTGGAGAACCTTGAGTCCGGTAGTGGGAAAGTAGCCAGAGGCGATGTGGTATGCCGAGAGACCTTGCATTGTTGGCAGGCGAGGCAGGAACGTGCCCAGGCGCGTACGTCAGTATTCATGCCCGGCCAGACGTATCTCTCGGCAATCAAACGCCGTGAGGCACGAACTCCAGGATGAGGGAGACGGTGAATAGAGTTGAAGGCAATGCGCCTGAGAGACACAGGAAGGTACGGCCGTCTGCGGCCTGAGACCGGGTCAATGTCGCAAACGATGCTGATTCCCGAATCAGGGCATAGAATGTCCTCGAGTTGCAGAGAGGAGCTGTTTGAAGAACGTAGAGTTCGGAGCTCCTCGTCAACGCTTTGGGCTTGGGCCAACTCCTGAGAACTGAAACCGGGGCGCTGTATGGCGCCAATACGGCTAAGGGCGTCGGCTGGAATGTTGTTAACTCCCTTGACATGCTGAATGTCCGTCGTAAACTCTGCAAGATAAGCCAAATGTCGCGTCTCTCGGGGAGAATATGTAGTCTTCGATGACTTGAAGGCGTTCGTAATAGGCTTGTGATCGGTGAAGATCACGAAGCTGCGGCCTTCGAGGAAAAAGCGGAAATGCTTCACAGCGAGGTATGCCGCCAGGAGTTCCCGTCCGAAAATGCTGTACCGTTGCTCAGTGGGAGAAAGCTTCTTCGAAAAGAAACCGAGCGGGTGCCAGCTGCCGCGGATGTGCTGCTGAAGTACACCTCCAATCGCACAGTGGGAAGCATCTACCATCAGGCTTGTGGGAGCGTTGTGGCGCGGGTGCACGAGGAGGGTAGAAGAGGCCAGGCGCTCCTTGATGGTAGTGAATGCGCGATCAGCGGCTTCAGACCATTCAAGACTGCACTCGGGAGACTTGGGAGTTTGAAGGAAAGTTTCGAGAGGTTGAACAATGGCCGCACATTCCGGGATGAACCGTCGGTAATAATTCACCAGCCCTAGGAAACGGCGCAGTTGGCGCAAGGACTCAGGTCGGGGAAAGTCGATTATGGCCTTCACTTTGTCTGGCAGAGGGCGAATTCCATTGCAGTCAACGAAATGACCGAGAAACTCCAACGACGGCAACCCGAACGCACACTTGTCGCTATTAAGGATGAGGCCATGCTCTGCTAGGTGTTCGAAAACTATCCGCAGATGGTGCAGGTGCTCAGATAGCGATGAACTGGCGACAAGAACGTCATCTATGTAGGCGAAAACAAAAGGTAGACCACGGAGGACGACGTCTATGAAGCGCTGAAAAGTCTGAGCTGCGTTGCGTAACCCGAAAGGCATTCGAGTGAATTCGAAGAGGCCAAACGGTGTAATGATGGCAGTTTTCTTGACGTCATCCGGGGCTACGGGGATTTGGTGGTAGGCTTTTTGGAGGTCAAGCTTTGAAAAGATGGTACATCCACTGAGGTTATTGGTGAAGTCCTGTATATTAGGTAGGGGGTACCTGTCGGGTACAGTGGCAACGTTCAGGGAGCGGTAATCACCACAGGGTCGCCAGTCTCCTGATTTCTTCGGGACCATGTGTAACGACGAGGACCAGTTGCTCGATGACGGGCGAGCAATGCCGATTTCAACCATGTGGTGAAATTCCTGTTCCGCGATTTTATGTTTCTCTGGAGCCAGTCGACGCGCCACGGCGTGCGTAGGTGGACCGGTGGTGATGATCTGATGAACGGCGTCATGCTTCACTGGCTTTGTCCAGTCTGGAGGGGAAGTCAGGGAAGGAAACTCGTTCAGCAATTCCCGGTACGGAGAAGGTAGGTCGCAAAGAAGCGTGAATGCGAACGGATGGACTGGAGACGATTTGCCGATGACAGAAAGGCCGGTTGTGGCGTCCAGGATTCTTTTTCGGGCCATGTCAACCAGGAGGCCGAAGTGCGAAAGGAAATCGGCTCCTAGAATGGCGTGACTCACGTTGGCCACGAGGAAAATCCAGCGGAACGCACGGCGTAGGCCGATGTTTACCATCAGGGATTTTTTTCGGTACACGGGAATGCTGGACTTGTTAATAGCTTGGAGATGGCACAGTGGTGCTTGAGTGCGGTCACAGGAATTGGCGGGGAGCACACTCAGCATCAACCAGTGTCAACTAGGAAACGTTGACCACTGGTTGCATCTGTGATGTAGAAGAGGCGACTGTCGCTGGCTGGGGAATCGGTCGCCGCCGCTAACGATCCCTCGCCTCGTTTCCCGGCCAGCCGCAAGGACGGGTGCAACGTTGCGCCGCTGCACCGAAGCGGCGATGGTACCAGCACAATGAATCAGGGTGTTGAGGTGGCTGGCGCGTTGTGCCTTCCTGGCGAAATACTTGCGGAGACGGGGTACGGCGAGAAGGGCCAAACCGGCGAGCTTGAGGGTTGCGAGGCGGCGGCGAGCTGTAACCAGCCGAGGCGACAAGCTCCTCCAAGTTTTGCATGCGCTCTCGGAGAGCGGCGAGGTCGTCGGATAGCGGTGAGGGCAAAGGAGTAGCAGGCGCCGCCACGGTGGTATGGTCGGAAGATTGAGCGGATGCCACCGTGGACAAAGGCGGATGCAACGTGGCGACTTCCATTATCTTGTCAGCATGCGCGGCCAACGCGGATAAGGGAAGGTCAGAAGCCGTCGCGAGGATCATCTGCACGGAAGAGGGGAGCCGTCGCAGGAAAAGCTCCTTCAACAAACGGGAGTCCGTGGCAGAAGGTGCGTCGCCGAGCAGGGTTTGCAGTTCGTGAAGGAGCTGCGAAGGTCGACGGTCACCCAACTCCTCTGCAGAAAGCAGCCCCTGGAAACGCTGCCGTTCCGAAGGGCTCGTGCGGCTCAAGATGGCAGCCTTCAACGTGTCGTAAGGGTTCGTGGTAGGCGGGTTGGCAAGGATGTCACGAACCTCAACCGCGATCTCAATAGGCAGTGACTGTTGTAGATGGTTGAAGCGGGTCTCTTGCGACGTGATGTGACTCACTCGGAAGCTTGCCTCGGCTTGAAGGAACCACACGTCGGGGTGCTTAGCGCTGAAGGGGGGCAAACGGCAAGCGACGGCGGAGATGCCAGGTGAAGAGGCAGCGGAGGACACAGAAGGACCGCTGGCGTCGCGGGGAGGGTCCATTCTGAGTACGTGGCTCCGCTGCAACGTCCGGGTCACCAATGTCGCGACGGCGACAGAGAGATGAGAAGACACACGTCTGCACGCTACAGCGCCGTGGGCCCAAACTGGAGGCCCCGCTTTATTCCACCTCGTGCCCAGCGCGCACCGCAAGCGCGTGGTCAGCACTCGCCACTCGTGGCTCAGCCCCAGCGTCATCATTCCTGGAGCGTGCCCGTTTGCGGCAGCAGACGACGCAAGCTGCTGGGGCGCCGCCACACTACCACAGAGACTACAACATCGACAAAACATGATGGACGAGTTTCGGCGCTTCGAGCACCACCGCCTACTCACCGTAACACAACAGTACTTGTGTGCCTTTTCCACCGGTGTTGACCCGGACGTGGAATTCCCTCTGGTGCTACTAAACACCAGATCACTCAACATAACGGCAACACGCCAGCTGCGCGATAAGCGCGCATGCGCTTCTCCTCTTTCATCTCCTCCTCTCCACTCCATCTGCTCTATATAATAAACCCGGTCCGCGCGCCGCTTCCTCAGTTGCTGCTTCGGTTGAGACACGCTGCACCGTCCGATGAGCTGAATGGACGCCAAAAATTTTGCTTTGCATCACTACTTAGTTCCCTTCGGGAAGATGGTGTAATTTTTTTTTTCAAAACCACGCAATCCTACTCCTTAAGCAAAACTCCATGTTTTCGTGCCTCATCAGGTTTCTCTTCAACAAGCAAAAGCCGCTGCTGTGGCTGCCAACGGCACCACTGAAACCCTTTAACCACTGCTAACATAGCTCATATCTCAAGTACAGATTCGGGCGTAAAAGTCCGGTCTTGCTTACGCTCTGCGTTTAAAGGGTAACCGAGTGTTTTATGCAAATGTTATTTGTTTAAATAAATCTCCAGACGTTTAAGACACTTTTCCAATATGCTGAAGTTTCACCGTTCCCAGTTGAACGCGGAAGCAAAGCAGGGCCACGCGTAGGCTTGTCATCCGCACTTGTAGAAGGCGATACCTTGGGAGAGCCCTTGTACTGGTGAATAGCACTGCATTTGTCGCACACTTGTGCGGTGCCGGTGGTTTGGGCAAAGACGAACGGTGGAGTCTAGAGTTCCTGTACATCGCGTAGCGCAAGAGTTGCGCGTCTGATTGCCACATGCCGCGTGTTCCCTCTGATGACAGCGAAGCCCGCTTTCAGTGCTGAGCACAAGACACCGTTTTCAGTAGGCTCTGCTCAAGTAACCGGCGACGGTCGCGGAACCGGCGCAGCGGCGGCCGCTCAGCTTATAAGCAGCCCACTATCCCCTGTCGCGCTGTGCGGCACCTGCTGGCACGCGCATGCGCCGACTCGTCTCCGCCACTGCCACTGGTGGGGCCGGCAGCACAGCGGCAACTCCTACACGCGTGAAGGGTGGCTTTCCCGCACTACTTTAGGGCTCAATATGGCGAAAGCCATTCTGCCAAAATATAACGCAAAGACCGAAATGAAAGCGCAAAACCATCCATCGATCAAACCCTTTCATTTCGCCGAGCTTCACCCGAACTACAAATGCTTGGTAAATGTACTCTAGATGATTCTTCTGCGATTATCGGGAACGTTTACGGTCTCCAATAGCTACCCGCCTTATTGCGGAGTGTGCCACGCGCGGCCTACACATGTAAGTCTAGTAGGTTAACTGCCTGACGACAGTGGGCGACTGCACTTGTGATGTGGCGTGATGCGAGCGACGACGGTGACTGGCTCCCATTGTGGCTTGATATAGCTCGACACTAATGCTACAACACGCACAAATGCTGTAAGCTCAACAGGGACAGAGTCAACTCTTTATCCCCCCCCCCCCAAGTGGGTACGTGCCAAATACTTCAAGGGCCTCAAAATCATCACCGTCGTCGTCGTCTTCATCCGTAGAGCACGTAGTTAAATTTGGCTTTCTCGCAAGGCGGTTCGGTGTACCCCAACACCCACTGCGCAAGCCAGCCAACACAAGCTTCACTTGAAAAGAAAAAGAAAGAAAAAGAGCGAAAATTGTAAGCAACAAAAAGGAGATCTAAACTTATTGCCCGTACATAGCGGCGCTTGCGCGCGCCAGAGAGCCTCGTTATTAAAGAGGAAAACGCAAAAAGGTTTGTCATCATTCTACGCTGCAGGGAAAACAGTAGAGGAACAAAAGGCGGTAGGTGTAGTTGAAAACAGTAGTAAAGAAAAAAGGAAGAAAGATTCGAAACAAACATAACACAGTCCCGCTTCATGGCATTGAGTTAAAAGTTCTTTGCCATTAATAGAAGGCTACAATGTCGAAGATACCGTGTGTCCTCAAAGAACTCAAATAACCCAGATAGGGCTTTGCGCTGAGCAGAGGTAGAGGTCCAAGTACCAGTGTCACTGTTTACGGTCCAGCGTGGAGGCATTCAATTTTATGCTAAAAACGGCACCTTGATTCGGTGTAAGCAGAGCACTCTAGTGATAATATGTTCGACAGTTTCAGGTGAGCCACAATTGTCACAGTGTGGGCTTGATGCCTGGCTGTTCAATGTAGGTAGGAATTCGTACATGCTCCGGTTAGACGAAGCCTATAATGCTGCGTCTCGAGTACGCGGGGTAGTTGTTCTGGCAGCCTCATTCTAATGTATGTGTCTGTGCTATGTAAGAAACTGCAATGGTAATCCGGAAAAGACCATAAACGGTTCCATTTCGTCAGAGCTAGTGCCTCAGTCATGGCTGAGGGATCGTGTTTCGCGAAAAAATCATTTTTATATTTCGCCTTACCAGGCCTCGCTGAACAACCTCGTCTGCTTTCTCGTTTCCCATTACCAACCCATTATACCTGTTCAAAAAGACAACGAACAAAAACCGATACACACATCAGACGAACACGGAGCAAAGGAGGAGTCCACAGCAATGCCCCACGAACAGATTGCAAACCCAGAACCGAACCAAACCATGTTCTGACCAAACGCGTAACAAAAACAAAAGATTAAATAGGCAAAAGATATCATATTTCTCGACAACATGACATCCAAGGCTATTCCATTCCGCCACGGATCTTGAAAAGAAAAAGAACACTTAAAGATATTGTTTTTCAGCTGGAACGGAGTGCCTCTGTTAAGCGAGTGTCTGTATTGTGATGAATGTTAGAAAGGAGATTACGTTATGTATTGATAAGTGTCCTTTTCAGTTGGTTTTTAACCATCTTTACTTAATAGTAAGCGGCATAACACTTCTGTACGCAATTTTGAATAATCCAGCCTTGACTTTCAGCGCAAAAATTTAGGCGCGGCCATAACAAGTTAAAGTAAACGGTACTGCTTTATATATTTTCTGCACTTTTTAATTTATTCAGTTAGCCGCCGCGAATGGCCCCTACTTACATTTCCATCATCCACAAAAAGTAGCACGGTGCCCTTGTAGCTAATACTTTTGGGCTTGTTGTAGCATTTTCAAGGGCCCTGTTCAAGTAGTGGATGTTGGCATATTGATGGATAAGCAACATGTGTACTATGTTTATTCCAATACGAATTGTTACATTGTACTAAACCAACGTATTTGTACTTTTCTACCGGCGTTAACGCGCTACCATCGGCTGTTTAATAGAACAAAGAGATTTCTTCTTATTTCGGTCGACATAATAGCACTTTTCTTGCAATTCAGACATCTGCCATGTGTTCCACCACTAAATAGGTTCATTGGGCTTCAAATTGAGGCTATTGTTATGATGTAATGAGTCAACAGTATAATGATGCAAGCAGTCATCAGCATGCAACCTTATTTTAGGGGCGAAACACCTTAGCGGCTCGGGCTGTCGGTGTCTAATGTCGTCGTCGTCGTTCGTCTCTGTATTCGCATGTGGTCACGGTACTTATACACCGGGACACTCATTTTCCAACGCCTCGAGCTAGAACGTTTCATCTTCATGGGCAAGAACGCGTACTAAAAGAACACACCGGGACACTCGTTTTTCGTTCGCGCTTGTTTGATGGCGTCTATTTCGCTCCGTACTCACTCTAACTTGAATATTTGCAGTTCTCCGTTTCAAATTTCACTTCTCCTACGTCCTCATAATTTGGATGTCGCGTATATCAGCGCACGCCGTGTGGCAAGATGGAGGCTTCCAATCTTTGGATACGCTTATACACTGCAGGCTTCGTCCCTCCCCAGGTTTCACGTTAGTGGAGATGGCCCAGTTTACAATTGCCAGGTGTGACACCAAAAATGAACCCATATACAGGCTTGTCGCTATGTACGCGAGTAAGTGACACGACATTTTTGTGCTCAAGTAAATCTGTGCAGTTCGAAGAAAAACAACGCAAAAGACGGGACAAAGTAAGCAAGCACAAAACTGCGCCTCTGTTTTGTGGTTCCTTACTTTGTGCCGTCTTTTTTTCTCCCATGCTCCCAAACAATATCATTGACAGAAAAGGTACCATTTTATAAGGACGGTCGTTGAAGATGGCCTCTTGGTAACGTGAAGTAAAAATAGGACCTAATACATATGCAAAATATTTCATTTCTACGAACAGCACGTAGTTTGATCATTGGTTTTACAGGAACTATCTTGTCAAAATGCTTTCACGAAATCTATAGATATTACATAAGCTTGTTTACGGTAATTGATAGTTACGGCAAAGTTCTGCACTTTTTCTAGAAGTTGGGTCATCGTGGAGAAGCCGCACCTGTAACCAAGTTGCGGTGAACAGGAAATCGTGTGTTGTTAAGAAAAGGTTTACATGTTTATAGAGGCGATGTTCTAATAGTTTATAACAAGTACTGATTTTTGCTATAGCATGGTACTTTATGACTGACTTTATCCCTGGGAGGACTCCAGTTGACGCGAACAAACTAAAAATACCAAGAAGATATTTAGCGCAGCACTCTGGGTATCATTTTAAAAATGACTTATGTATTTGATCAGGCATGCGAAATTCCATGTGCAAGCTAAGGAATCGATAATGTATACCAGTGTCAGTAATTATAACATCCTGACAAGACGGCAGCACTCGCGATAGTACCGTCATCCGCGGTAAATACTTACTGAAAATTTCCGTTTAAGAAATTGGAGATTTTTGTAGAATGTAAGGAACAAATGTTAGTTCTTACGAAAGTGCTAGATTCCGATTTTTTAGGTGTTATACTTCACCAGAACTTGGAGGACGATTCTTTAATCATGTTGCTAAGGCGCACGGTGTAGAATTTATGACGCTCTTATCCCATTTAGTCCTTCGGTTTGCGAGACAGCAGGAAGATTTCTTCCTTTAGCTTCGGAGCACAATTTTTCGAAATTTATTGTTCATACGATTGATTTTGCTTTCTATATATATGATGTCTCGAGTAATCCATGCATTATGAGAATTTGCTGATCGAAACGGAAAAGGAACGTCGAGTTCAGAGGGAGTTAACGTCGCCCGTTGTGTCCATGGAGCTACTGAAAAACATCATACCTGGACTTCAATATGAGTAAAATACAAACGAAATTAGAGAAGCGAAAATTGGTATACGAGTCGTTTTCAATATTGTATTTAAAATAAAAAATCAAATGAATCTCGCACAAATTTATCGTCCGACAGAACCTCCAATACTTCACACTGAGCATCACCGTGCACATTATATCACACAAACACAGGGCCTAATGTTTTGCTCTCACCGCAAATGCGTGTATAATCACAGACTAGTTGAACCAAATCAAAACTCAATGCAATATCAATCAATTTCTAGTTGTTGAATCATTATTAGAAGCAGAGAAGGAGGGCCACTCACTACCAGGTAGGTTTAAGTCACCAAAGAGCTCAAGTTTCGTGTAATTAGCTTTTGGAAGACAAATGTAGTGCTTTAAATCTATAAGGTAGCAGGTTTGAACCCAGGAGGTCTGTACACAACCAAAATTACTCAGATTTTTCCATTGCAACGCATCTTACAAAATAAGGCCTAAGGCCAATGGAACCAGTCATTCCAGGAAATTTTGTTATTTTTCGTTAAACAGTAACACTACTTCTCCGCTGGAATCAGGATTTTTGGGTTTAAAACGGGGAAATGAATTCGCTATCACGGATTCCGTAGTGAAGCAAGGTCCCTGTCAGGATCGTGTATCGATATTAGATGTTTTACGTCAAGTGCCTTATTTAAAAAGCTGCGGCAGCTAACATTTAGCAGCTTTATGGAAGTGGATGTTGAAGGTTCTCATATTGCTGCTCGTTTTCGGACTGGCACCTTATCACTTTTTTCTTTGTACCACACATAGACGGTTCCATTCACAGACACCTTGTCACAAACTAGCTTTAACTCTTTTTTCCGCTTTCACTTTTCAGTTGTGCTTTCCCAAAAGTTTCTTTCCGTTGTGTCACATACGTACTGGAAAAGGTATGGGTTTATGTGCGGGTCTCTATTCCTTAGGTTACAGCACGTCTTAACCCGCTGCGGTGCCTCAGTGGCTAAGGCGTTCTGCTGCTGTGCCGGAAGACGCGGGTTCGATTCCCGACCACGGCGGCCGCTTCTCTGGTGGGCGCGAAAAGCAAAAACGTCCATGTGTCTAGATTTTGGCGCACGTTAAAGATACCCGGGTGGTCGAAATCAAGCCCAAGCCCTAGACTACGGCGCGCCTCATCGCCCGTGAAGTGTTTGTACGTTAAACCTCATAATCAGTACGAGCTTGTCTTAAATATTAGGAGCTTGCCAGAAAAATCGAGAACCTCCAAGTATATGGGAGAATTTTGTTATTTTTTTAGCTCCTAACCGGTGGCACCTTTGTGCTCATGACACACTAACTTATAAAATTTCATTTAAAAATGTGCTAACCACGCTCCCACGCAAAGACTCCAAATTCATTATGCTCTCCTTTTGAACAATTAACAATGATATTTCCAAGCCTACGGTTTTCTACATCGTCAGTTATGTCGTCTTGTGCCTTCGTGATAGTTAGTTCAATTGAATGATTTTTTCACTAAAACCATCAAGGCAGGCGAAGGAAGTTTCTAATGAAGCCAGCCTATCATTGAACTACGACAAAGAGTCGTTTAAGACCCAAAATGTCTCACCTGTTTATTTTTGGCTGGCTCAGGGAGTGAAGAATCAGTTCACTGAGAGCAGCTGCCTGTATCTCATGAAGCTGACTTTCATCATCCGATTTTACCGAGCCCGGCCCTGCCTCCTGTGTAACATCACAACATCTCAGAAGATTGACAGATACGCGTAAACGGGAGGAAGACAAAGAGCGTTTTACAATATATGGGAAGGGAAGCAGCAAAAAGTCAACATCGTCGCATTGTATTTAAAGCTGATAAGAAATGTTTCGCACACTTTTGCAGTTAGCGCCGGTGTCAGTTCCGGTGATTAAATATTTCGAAGGACGCTTTTCAGGCGCGCCTATGAGCTGGGGAACTGCGGACGCTTTGTGCCTGGGAAAAAGTGATCAGTGAGCCTAGTAATTATCTAGCGTTAACACGACTCATCGGAGCAAGCCCCGAAGGACGTAGAAGTATCATTGTCTTCGAAACTCCCGGCAGGGCTCGTCCCCTCCATCCTGCAGTTGCCACTGCGCCTGATTCCAGCTTCCGGCCGGCGGACACTTCGGCCTGCCACCGTCTTCATTTCCGCTCGGAGGGTATGAAGTATTATCGTGGACGCTTAATGAGCACGCCTGAAAAGCATGGCAGCTTTAGATGGCTAGTGACCTAGAAAATTGCTCAATGAACCCAGCAACGTTCATTCTGGGAATAGTTTATTTCAAGATATAGGCATATGGCTGGTCTGAAAGTTCGTACGTATACTGTATACTGGAAGTTCGTAGTTATACTTCTAATAGCAAGTCGATCTTCGCTGTGTGATGTTCACCCGGAGCGTGAAAATATGTTCTTTGTCCCAAATGTATCAGTCTTGTATTTCAACAAACAACTCGAAATGTTCAAACCGTTTCACTAAGAGTCTTGTGCGGGATAGTTGGATACAGCTGATACAGCCTTTTCGCTGGAAAACGCTGCAATACCATCGGGCTATCAGGCAAACCTGTGCTTACGCTGTTTAATTATTTGTATGTATATATTTCCCATGCGCTGTATCAGCCTTCAAACAGGGTACGCCAGAAAAGGGATGTCAAAAAGTGGACGGCTGAAAAAAGTGCTGCTGTTATTCACCAAGCAATTCTTCCCTTATAAAGGAGGGCAAGTCAGCGCTTCATTGCATGAAGCTGATGGGTTCTAAGTCGACCCTTCCGCTTTCAAAGGCACTAGCGAAGTTCCTTGTGTGGCTTGCATTCTTGCAATAGTCGCACACATTGATTCTACCCCACATACCCCAAACTCTCGGATTCAGGTGAAGAAAGTCTGAGCAGTGGACGCCCTCCTTCCTCTGACTACGGTTGCTTTTACAAACACCTCTAGGATACCGAAGTGCTTATTATGAGTTGTGGGGTGATAATGTCGTACTCATAGTATTTAAGAAATCATTAGCGTGTGCGTGTCAATTTGCGGCTGGTTGCGCGGAAATCGCGACCAAATTGGAATTTGTGTAACGGCTGTTGACTGAGGAACGTATGGTCGGTGGCCAATCCACCTGAGTGAATGTGCCATTGTGCCTTTACTCAGCTTTAGCACAATTACCTCAATGTTTATTCTACTGACATGTCCATCAACCCCAAACTTGTTGTATATCGTGCTGCATGTACGGACTGTCGCCGATGAGGTCCACCTTTAGTGAGCTTCGGCCACGCATTCTGTTGTGGGACGAGCACCGGAGGCCTCAATTCCAATCGCATCCTGACCGAAATCTATAAGGAATTTCCTTGCAAGAAATGTTTGCGTGAATATCTATTCACCATCATCATCATCTTCTTCATGATGAGCTTTTTTGTGTCCTCTGCAGGACGAAAGCCTCCCCAAAAGATTTCCAGCCACGCCTATCGAGTGCCAGCTGAGTCCATGTTTTCCCCCCAAATATTCGTAGCTAATCTCGCCAACGAGTTTTCAGCCGAGCCCTAGTGCATTTACGGTATATTGGCAGCCAGTCTGTTAAACGGATGGTCCACCTGTTGTCCGTCATTCGTATTACGTGACCAGCCCATCCCCATTTCCGTCGCCTAATTTGAACTAGAATGTCCTCCACCTTTGTCTGTTCCCTAATCCGTGCGGCTGTTTTCCTGTCCCTCAACGTGACCCCTAGCATTCGGCGTTCTATGGCCCGTTGTGTGGATCGAAGTTTGGTTTCATGTCGTTTGGTTCAAGTCAATATCTATTCCACAACCTAAAATGGCGTAAAATCACAAAATCTGAGAAAGCGTGCCCGAAAAGTTTAGGAATAGGTCTGACATAACAATAAAACCTGCTGATAAAGCAGGAGGGATTGTAATCATGAATACTGTAGATTACATATGAGAATGGCACCGCTAACTTAGTGATTGAAAATTTCAGGGTCGCACTGCAGGGCACCCCGCGAATGAGTACACGCAAACCTTAAAGTCAGTACTAAATTATCTCTTAGATACAGGAAAAATAACCTCCAAGTGAGAATTAATGCGACCAGCAATCCAGTCCGAGTCCATTTTACATGCTTCCTAAGATCCATAAAACTGGCAACCCCATTGTTCCCGTTAATCGTTACAATAACGTAAATGGAGATAATTGATCTGAGAGAATTTTGAAAAACAAAAAAAATAATTAAAAAAAACGTTTTTCACAAAAATGATGTCACCAAACCAAAAATATGCGTTTCATGCGTGTTCACCAAGAAACCGAAGAATAACCGAAGAAAGGACGCAAAAGAGCGTTCAAAATAGGAATAAAAAACTGAAAATGGCGAACCATGTAACGCCCTGAATTTCCACAAATATGCAAATGTAGCTATAGCGCAAATGGAGATAATTGGTCAAGAGAATTTTGAAAAATCCAAAAATGAGAAAAGCAGAAAAAATAAAATTTTCACGAAAATGATGTCGCAAAATTAAAAAATACGCCACGGCACAATCATTTACACTTAGATTTGAAACTTTCTGAACGACCGCACTGCCATGACAAAATTTGGTACACTTAGCCCTCCTCCTATCATCTTAAGTAGTTTTGGTACACCTCAGGGGTCTGTTCTCTGCTGCTTCCTTTTTAACTTGACCATGCTTCCTACTGTGGGCCAGCTTGACGCTATTCCCAATATTTAGCATACCCTCTATGTGGACGACTTCCCCCCTAGATGACAGGGGGTTCTGATAGCCGCATAGAGGAGATGTTCCAACGCGCTACCGACCTCGTGGTCACCATGGTGGCGACTGTGAATCTTTGCTGGACCCCAAATAAATCGGAACTTCTTCTCCTCCCGCCTAACAGACACGCTCAGCGCCCCCCAACATTCACGTCATGACTGACATCAAGGACATCCCACAAGTACCCTTCATGTAGGTTCTGCGGATGTATATTCAGGCTGATCACCAACACACCACCACGTTAACTGAACCACGCACTACGGTAGACAAGACAGTCCGCCTTAACAACCGTATCCCCAACAGACATCGGGGAATAAAATGACCTGATTGGCCACGCCCCATACAGGCTTTTTTCCTCAGCCGCATAATGTATACAATTGCCTACTTGTCCCTATTTCATGCAGATGTAGATACTAGAGTTCGATTTACCGTCTCGGACTCACCGCGGACTCCCCGAGAAGCAGCCGCATTCGATTTTCCCATGTATCCCTATGGCTTTGGGGAATCATTGGACTACCCGCAGACTATCCGCGGTGAGTTCGAGACTGAAAATCGAAGAGCCCCACTGTCAACACCCTCCTTAGAAGGGTGTACAAGCAGGGCATTGGTCTTCTACTCAACACCTCTATTCGGCGCCCTTTTCAAACCGGCCTAATCAACATCTTAAACGAGTTGTGCAAGGCCCAGTACAATCGCCTCGCTGACGCTGTAACGGGTTGCCATATTAGGGGCAAATCTCCTCTTGCTCGGGCCCTGTCCCGTCTCTCGTTGCAGCTGTATTCGGCAAGGCACATTAATGATGATTGTGGCAGGATCTCCCTAGGGATTGGCCAACCAAAGATTGGCCGAAGAGGATAAAACGTTCAACGCGTTCGTTGCTACCCAACAAGGAGAACAGGAAGAAGAAGAGGTTGTCGTTGGTCGCCTGCGAGCTCAAGACACGTACCGGGGAGTACACGACACAAGATGCTCTGCAGAAGGCGACGGACAAGGTGGCTAAAATGTCACACACCGAATTCGCCAACTTACCCACGGAGAATCTCATCGTCCAAAACAACCCCTACATAACCACCACAAACATCGACGTCATCGACGGTACTGTCAACGGAGCGGTGGAAAGCTTGACGTGTCGAGTCTTTATATGATGTGCGGGCGAATGTTTCACGGTTTCACCGGTAAGCATTTTTGCTTCGCCCCTCTCATCGTCATTCACTTCGTGGAGATGGCGGAATTTTTTTTTGCACCGGCTTCCTATGAGCTTTAACTATGCTCTCCAACACAAGCGCACAGTCCCTACACACAAAAAAAGCACTTCCGAATACTCCCGCTCACCCGAAACATGCACCCTACGCACCACACCGCTCGCCGTTCACAACGCGCTAACGCCCTACACAGGTCACTCAGCTCTAGGAAGCATGTGCTCTATCTCGACGCCGCTGCCTACCCGTAAGACCGCTCCTATGCACTCGCAGCCGATGCTTTAGGTGGCGAAGTTACTGCGGCAGCTTCAATTTCTGCCACCTCTCCCAAGTAGGCAGCGAAGGCCTTCATCGCGCTTGCCATGACCCCCTCCTTTAGCTACTCTCACGATTGTGAGTGACTCGAAAATCAGCATCCGTCATTTCAGCTCTAATAGGATCGCCCCTACTGCCCTTGCCATCGTCTCCACCGGACCCCCAACGCATGCCATAATTATTATCTAAACACCCGCACATGTTGGTCTCCCCGGTAATGAGGCAGCCGACACCAGCGCCCGAGTACTTACCTACTGAGCTCTGGCCACTCGCTAGCCACAATCGCCGGGGCCACCTGCCATCTCCCGCAACCGCCTCCTCACCTTTCATGCCATTACATCCCACAGCCGTCTTGAACGACTTCTGTATGCTCCTGGCTACTTCGCGACACCGAGAGGCCTTGCGGCGTCAGCTCGAGACCTGAACGTTTCCCACCCCAGTTTTAGGGCACCTCGTCCACCTTGCCCTCTACTCTCCCTCCTGTATCTTCTGCCCTGAAACAGCTAACCTGAACCACATAAAGTGCGGATGCCCCAGACGGTGCCCTACTGAATTCCTACAGATAACTACGTTTAAGCAGTGGGAGGCTGCCATGCGCAGCTGAACGCCTACAACCGAATCCTGTTTTTGGTTGTCGGCGTGGGCTGCGCATTCTGCTTGACTTTTCCAAAGTCTTGGACTTTTTAAAATTCCAAGACTTTTGAAAAGTCTTGGACTGGGCGTAGAAGGTTGTATATAGTGGCATACGATGTATAGGATTTTGCCACCCCTCCCCCGCTGCTTTTTGCCGACCTGAAAATAAAAATGTTCAGAACACCAAAAAAATTATCGGGCGTTTACGATACTCCCTCATGCGATATTCGGGCGCAGCAGCAGTGCGTTGAGGCAGCACTCACTCGTGGGTTCTCCCACCGGCAGCGATGATATGCCTCTGCGTCGGCGGCACGAATTGCGTCTCAGGAAGGGACCGCGACTCGCGTCTTAGGCAGGGAACGCACACCATCGTCACGTGCACGCCACCCTCACGTTTTCGCCAAGTGTCGCGCCGTCGAGCGCCTCGTGCGGGCACAGCATACTGCCCCCTCCGCTTTCCCACCACACACTTTCGGAGAGCGCTGGCTCGCGTCGCCACGGCTAACCGCCCTCCCCTCCCAATTTCTCGACACTCTCCTCCTTTGCTTTCTTTCATCGTTCGCTTTTTATTTCACCAGTCGGTCTTGCCATTATTCGCTCGGTCACGGCGACGACGACGCGGCTCAGCGCAGAGACGGCCGCAAAAGGGCTGCGCTCTAAAATATGCAACTTATTTTTGTCCCCCCAAAAACTGATGACTAAGCAGAAAATCCCGCAAACGAACGTTGGAAATACGGATAAAAAACAGCCTAAACTGACCAACTCTGCGGTACCCCTTGTATTTGTGAAAAAATATATATAATTAGATATCTAAAGAAACTTCATTCCTTTAAAGGTATATAAATTTACATAATTGGCGAAAAGAAGCGAACGAAAACTTGAAAACAAAATATTCCGACTTCTTTCGCTACTCGCGTACCCGTATTTGGCTGTAAAGAACACACACTCTAGACAAGCGGCATAAGAATGCTCCGCATTAGTGGACAATTCTGTGAATTTCTTCGCATTTTTATATTTTACTCAAAAGTTGTGCGAATGTTTAATATTTGTTCATCGATTGTCGCAATTTCTCTTCCGTGCCACATTTCATGGAGTACTGACTCTGTCGTATTTTTGTTCTGCACCTTCTTACCACCGCTTATGTAATGTCGTCTATGTGATTCTTTGCAGGAAATAAAGTAAATGCATAAAAAGAAAAAAGTCAGACTCTAAAACATCAGCGAGACAGATGACGGAAAGGGCGAGCTTTTCTTGTGGCAAGGTAATTCACACCGGATTATACACAGCGAAGACGACAAAAATGCGGGAAGTGCTCCCTGCTACCGGCATTCATGAGGAATATCAGAAACTATGGCATACGACGTCATGACTGACTGAGAGGGTAGCGAAGCATTTGTTGTGATGTTAGGCGGAGAGCAGTCCCAGGGGAACTTGACTACATCACCGCTCAATTCAGGACCTGCCGTGTGAGTGATGCCAGCTTCAATTAATTCTGGTAGACAGCATTGTTCGCTGGCGATACTATTTGATGGCTCATTGCGCAGTTTGCTTTGCCTACTTTGTTTATACCCTGCGATAGGTCTGGAGACCTTTCCCGCAGTATGGGGGTTGAACGCAGGCTGCGCATTTTAAACCTTTTCCCGCTCATAATATATTGCATGAATTGCGGAAATTGCAATTTATTTTTCGCTCGTCTTTACTGCTGGCAAAAAGTCATGATACTTTGGCGCGTTCACGGCACTCCCCTACTTCCCTAAGAACCACCAATAAATTACTGGCTTCTTTTTAACCCACCCAGTTAGAGTGTCAGTGCTGTCTCTAGGATAAATTGAACGCGCTAATTAGGAGACTTGATTATATATACGTGGGCACTAATTACGCTTCGAGGTCCTAAGGCGAGGTTGTAGGAGTTTTCTTCGCAGCGTCTCGGGAAGGATGCTCGCGCATGAAGGTCAGGAGAAAATATACCAGGGTTAGGAAGAGATAAAATACAGATGGGTGGTGCAGATGGGACATTTAGATCGCATTTTCCCGATCGGGAGTGCACGTTCCTACCGAAGGATGTACGCAGGTGTCGCATGGCTGCGTGGGAAAAAGTAGTTATTAAACGGTAAAGTAAATACAAGAAGGGCATTATTCAAACAGCCGCCTCCAACTCCCCTCACAGACCAGGCATTAGATGGCAGGTCTTGTATGCAGCGGGGCAGCAAAGTAGGCTAGAAAAAAAGATCTACCTGCCCCGCAAAATTCAACCAAGATAAATTCACATGAAACAAGACGAACGCGCGACCATTTAAAGTAGCGGACTAACGCTGCCTAAGGCGTAGCCTAACGACGTAGGAACACGTACACTTTAGGGGCCAAGTACCAAAGTAAGGTCCAAGAAGATACGGAACACCGAGCTTTCCCCAGCATCATTCATCATCCAGAACCTTCCATAGTTTCCCAAGGGCTTTAGGTGCGCGCTGTTGCTCGCCGCTTCCTATTAGTCTCGCACGAGAGCGCTTCCTCTCGGACGCAAGGGACGGCTCTGGCGAATAGGGCATTGCGGTATGCTCTTCCAGCCTGAGCATGTCTTGGCCGTCATTTAAGCATACAATTTGTACTGGTTGCTGTGTTCCGAACTTCCACATGATTATTGGAGCACATAGGAAAGCAAAGGGACGAAAAAACGTCATTTCCACCTGCACGGTCGGGTCTTTTTTGTCCTTTGCATACACTTTTCGAGACGGTAACCACTTGTAATCTTAACTGTCGGTCTAGAAAACAAGATGTAAACTCATACTGGCACTAAGGCAGCCGCATGAGCTAATATATAAGCCTTCGTAAAGTGCTAAGTTCACATTATCATTAACTGTATAAGTGCAAATCACCCCTTACTTAGAAAAACTTGCAATTTGTGTAAGCGCTAAGACAAGGTGGCTGAGGACGTAACTATCACCCAATCTGTCTCAGGTGCGAGGCGGAAAACATTGCTGACACTAATGTTCGGACTGCAGTTTCAACCAGAACAAACGAACAAGACACAATGCGGCAGCAACGGTGCCTGAGAATGAGCGATGAACCGCAGGTTTCATTCTCTGGCAAGGCTTCTGTACCGGCAGCGAAAGAACAGAACACTCTCGTGGGACACACGGCCGCGATACGTCGTCTGCGTCATGCCGACGCGAGACGACGCCCGTCCGAACATCCTTCCCACTTCGTCAGCGTTTCTCCCCATGGGATTTTATTCTTCCGTTTGCGTTGTTTCTCCTCTGGGACGGGCGGGAGGCACACCGCTGCACCTGGCGACATGCGCCAAGACGTTAGGGGGACTTGTTTACAGACAGTAGGTGGGTGTGCATCCGCTGTCATTCCTAACAGATCGACAAAAACTGGAGCACCACTTATGGCAACGTCCATTAAAGGCATAGGGACCATCCTTGGAGGCAACCTGACCGTGTTGCGAACAGCAATACGACAGGTGAGACACTTCTTGTCGGCGAACAAAAATACCTTACGTCGTTTATAGGTTACACGTGCCATTTTGAATTGAGCAATCTATCTCTGTTTCGATAACACGGAAAAAGCGAACAGGAAAAAAAACAGGGTCTTTCTGAACTGAACGAGCCAAGCCTGCTTAGTAAAACTGGAAACAGAAAAACAATTTCGAGACTGATACACTACTCTGAAACATACCCGGTGACGTGAATTGACACATAACACACAGTCGCGCATGAAAATTGCACGGAAGGTGCATTTTAAACAAAAATGACTTCTATTGAAAAAAAAACCTACGTGTGAAGTTTTTATACGGCGCACTTCTTAAAATATTAGTCTTGGCATGCAAAGCCATGGTATGGTTAATGTTCTGGGAACAGAAAACAATGAACTCGAATGTAGGAAGCATCAGTCGCGTCTACTTTTGTGCCTATCTCTCGTTCCCGGTGTATATAACGCAGCACTTGGACCGTCCAAAAGAAGATAATATTACCTAACACACGGCAGAATTGTGAGCGGGGAACGTATCGTGAAGAATCCATAATACACTGAGATGGCACCGGTATGCGTGAAGTAGGGTGCGGATTTCTTCTGAAGCAGTGGGGTTGTAGGCGACGTGGTGTAACTATCGTGTTGCTGCCATCCGAAAATTAGAATTGAAATTTTAGGGTCTTGAATACTCAATAAAGGCATCGCGGATGGCTTTGAGCGTTGAATGTATACAGTTGGCAGATAGCGAAGCGTGTGATGGAAGGAAGTGTTACATAAAGTTGGAGCGGCCTGGCCCCATTGTAGTTAAAACGTCTTCGGCACGAAGGTCTGCAAGGGTTCGTACCTCTCCCGGCTAAATCTCAGCCGCCCCTATCACTGTGCTGCTGAGATGGGCGCCTTGCCACCTCTAGAACGTGAATTCGAATGAGCGCTCGTTGGGGGCCACCAAGGCGGCCCGGTCACAAAGCGGGCTGGTGAGACGTTTAAGGGACGCTCCTCCGCAACACAAATGTGTATACGGGCAAAGCGGCGTTGGTAGACATGCTCGTCCGGCACGTTTACGGACGACTAAGCCTCGACAGATGGTATCAATGTTGTACCAAGAATCCACGTGGTTCTGCCCACAGAAAATCGTCTGACTATAGGCAACAATGAAGTGGCAGTAAAACGCTGATCGAATGAACTTAACAATCATTTCTCGAACGTGCATCGTTGTTGGCATCGTTTGCTGTGAGGCCAAAGGCGGTATGATTTGCGCCAACTGCATGATCTGCAGGAAAAGGTGGTTGATTCGCTGCTCGTGTATTTGTTTCTGTGCGTGCAGAAGTTGGTTAAGCCAAATGTGTGGTTCCTTGGCTTTGGAATTGCCTGCGGCATCTTTATCCGCAGGCTGGCGTCGTTACCCTTTAGCCACTTGAATTGCTTGCGTCGTGGGAGCAATGTGGCGATCTTTCACATGCGGCGCGGATGCACAGCTTGTCTGTTTCATGTGTGATTTTTCTTCGCGTGGTGTGTTCCATTTGTGACGCGACTCTGCAGCGCCCATGTATTCGTTCCGCTCGCTATCATCGTCAACTACTTTGTGCGGAGTTCTGCGCAGACAGTAGTCCTTTGCCTTTCCCAATGGCTGTAGTCATTACAGAGCTTCTCCGTTAATTGATCAATTTGAAGCAGCCATGCTTCAAGGGCGGCGAGGTTATGTTGACGTTCAAGCTGTAAATGATTGCATCTTCGCTGAGAATCTGGGCATCGCGAATTAGAAGTCCAAAGCCCTCCGATTTTCAGATTAGTTGCAGTTTTTTGTTCTTAGCGGGCTGTACCCGTTCAGCGTATTGTTGTAGTGACGCCTATTGACACCAATATCGCTGCGTTCTGCCGCGCCAGAAGTGGAAATATCGACCAATCACGGGAACAAATGAATAAGCAAAGGCAGAACTAAAAATATAAATAAATAAGTATACTATTGGATCGGTATTTGTATGTTTGCTTGCCTTTCAGGCTTCCTGAGGTCACTTGTGATGCCTTGAATTTGCCACTTAGTGGCATCATTGAGTACGAGCACCGAAAATACCTGGAGCGCCAAATGGGGCCATGCAAGGGCGTCGGAAAGCTCGACAGCACCACGCGAGTTTTCGGAAGTGCATGACGATCAGGGCGAAGTAACGCCGCTGCAACAGGGAAACGCACCCACACAGGCTGCTGTTTTATACACGGCGGAGAGGGTAGGAAACTATCTCGACGCAACCGAAAAGGTCAAACGTTGATTCAATGTCTGCAACGAATGTGTACTGGGTGCAGCCGCTTGATATGTTGAGCAAGCGTAGTGTGCACCGAAGCTGAAAAGCTGAAACCCGCCTTTTTCATTGCGCTGTGGCGCCTTCTGGTGGTACCAGCGGAAAGCGTTATGACAGGGGAGCAAGTAGGCGGCCAGAACAGCGCAAGGGGAATCGGCGCTTCGTAACGCGTCTTCTGCGTGTGTGTAAGTGCGAATCGCCCACCTGGCAGCTTCGTAGAAAAATAAGTGTGCTCCAAGGCATGCTATCGGGATAATTTGATACGAACAACGGAGCCCCTGGCTTTCAGTACACGCCGCGCATCATGGCGACGGGCCACGTATGCGCAGTGCGAACAGATTAGGAGAGTTCGTGACCAACCTTGATATGGAAAGACCATCGTATTTTCATATCGTCCATTGGGAGCTCAATACGAAATCAGAAAATACAGGAATATAGGTGCGTGCGCCTTTTTCACTCATCGCAGCAACAAAGTTAGATAACGCTTGCGTGAGCGGGCGCCGAATGCGGTGGGAAGAGAAACCAAAACGCTCACACGCCGAATGACACTGTTTCCATACCAACGTTAGACCCAAACTCTCGTCACTTGTTCGCACTTCGAATACGCAGCCCGTCGCCACGATGCGTGGCATGTACTGAAAGCCAGGCGCTCCGTTGTTCGTATTTCAATTTTTCACGATAGTACGTTTAACGTGGGAATCATCTCAACAAGCGTGCGACATTGGTGTCTTTACGCACTGTCAGTACCGGACGGTGGCTATCCGAGGCTGTTATAGCAATGTTACTACGTCAATTCCGTTTTCTTTTCTTGGCTCGTAATAGGAAGGTATTCACAATAAAAGGCCCCTATCAGGCAGCAGCATAAACGCAGTCACTTAAGGAGCTTTCACGAAAACAGTAGTTTGAGGCTGATAAGTTTCATTTCAGCGATGCGGAAACGTGTTCCTGACGGCGTATTTTTTTAATACTGTCGTTCTTTTTCTCTGTCTCTCTCTTTCTCATCGTAACAAACAGAAATCCACGCTCTGATTACTGTTAGGAGCGTTTCTAGTGAAGCAGCCAACGCCCTAAGCAACCGAAACCCCAACGTATATCAGACAATTTCGCTTTTATGGCGCATATCAGAGAATACCTTTTTATGGCACATTTTTATTCGTAACCACATTTTTCACCCTCGTCGCACGATTGCCCTATCTCCTCTTAAAGAACTGTCAGTTGGGAAAGTCGGCATTGGTTCATTCCATTTAAACAGCTGCAAGATGACGAGCGAAGAAAATAAAGTAGTTGTAGACAGTACCTACTTTTCTACTCAAATCTCTATGTCGGGGTCATTTTGATCAAAACATTTTTTAGTAGTGAAGGGCTGAGTGCAGATTGCGCTGAAAAAAAGATGCAATTTCCGCATGCATGCTAGGAAATAACGCCTTACAAAAAAATTCCAACCACGATTTAAACCGCAACCGCTGAGCGGATCACCGTTTCTGACGCTCTGGACATTTCGGCCACGGGGGCGCACCCCGCTTCACCCGAATTGCGCATACATGAAAATTGATGATCATCGTTGGTGTTTAATGGCGCAAGGCCAACAAGGGCCAAGAGCGCCAAAGACAAAGCTATTTGATGAGGACAGATGTGCAATTAAATACTAAATTGTCGAGTAAAAACAAAAGTGAAGCGAATGCATGAAGATGGCTGGTGTATAGGGCCAGTGTGATTATGCATAATATGAAAGAAGCTGTAAAAACTTGACGTGGGATAAAAACAGAAAACACTCTGGTTACAAAACATTGGGGTGTCGGCCAAGAAGTGTGATGGGTGTAGCGGGATGTGTTGTCTGTACAGTCCAGGAAAATGTTTGCGTCGTGTGGTGTCGAGTGCCTCGCATTGAATGAGTACGTGAACGACGGACAGGGCCTCTCCACACCTGCTGCACTGGGGTCTAGAAGATCCCGTGAGCAGATGCGAGTGCGTTGCATGCGTGTGACCTATCCGTAGCCTAGCCAGGGCGACTTCCGAGTATCTGTTGTGTGAGTCAGCTGTGTACCGCCCAAGTGTGGCTTTATTACATGTAGCTTGTTATCTGTTTGTTCGTCCCAGTGTGTTTGCCATGTTCTGCTCAGGTGTTGTCTTATGTGTGGCTTGAGGTCTGTGTAGGGTATCGTTGTACTGTCTACAGTGTTCCTGAGTGCAGCAGCAGCGGCGCTCTCGTCTGCCAACTCGTTCCCAGCGATCCCTGCGTGTCCTGGGACCCAGCAGAGGACCAGCTCATGCTTTTGTGCATACACGGACATGATAGTGCTGAATACAAGATTAACTATGTGGTTTTTGGGGGGCGTGTGCGATGACAGTGCGCGAACAACACTCAAATAATCTGTATAAATGATGGAATTGGGAATTTCATTTTCAAGAATGTGTCGTACAATCAGTAAAATTCCATACGCTTCTGCTGAAAAAATTGTTGTGTGGACGCTCATGGTTCTGGCTGCATTGAAATTAGGACCATGAGCAGCGCACGGCACCATACTGGGGGTTTTAGAAGCGTCACTATAAAATTCTGCACATGTGTATTTAAACTGCAAAGACAGAAAGTGCTGGAGTATTGCAGCTCGTGATACCCTATTTTCGTCAAATCTCATAAAAGAAAGGTCGCAGGACACAGGGCAAACTTTTCAAGGCGGTAAAATGTCTGAAAAGTATGATCTGTACATATATACAAATGAAGCGCTGAGATCCGAGGCTCGCTCTCTCACTCTAAGTGAAAAGGGCAGAGCAACGGATGGGCGATTTACCAACAGCAGAGATGTGGGTGTATTGTTAAAGACTGGATGAAAAGGATGGTTATTCAGCGATGAAATTTCAAAACCATAACGCAAGTCCATGCACGTCTGTTGGTTCTCAAGGCTCCACTTGTTACACTCGACATACAGACTTTGGACCGGACTAGTGCGAAAAGCACCCGATGCAACACGAAGACCAAAGTGTAGCACTGGGTCAAGCATTCGCAACGCTGTTTTAGTCGCCGACCCGTACACCACGCTGCCATAGTCCAAACGAGACCCAACCAAAGCAGTATACAAGCGCAGCAGGAGTTCTCTGAAAGTCCCATACGATTGGTGGGAGAGAACATTAAGGATATTCATTGTTGTCAGACATTTATGCTTAAGTTTCTTGATGTGTGGAATGAATGTCAGTGTGTGCTCAAACGGAACACCTAGAAACTTTTGCTCCTTGTTCACAGGAAGCGAGAAGCTATTAAGAGTAATGTCTGGGCCCGCATGGACCCCACGCTTCCTGGAGAACAAAACGAAAGAGCTTTTTGCAGGATTCAGTTTAAAGCCATTCTTGTGTGCCCAGCCGGCTAGATTCTTGAGGCCAAGCTGGAGTTGACGTTCGCAGACCGACATATTACACGTCTTAAAGGATATCTGGACATCATCTACATACATTGAATAAGTGATTGTAGGTGGCAGTACCTTTCCGAGAGAGTTCATCTTAACTATGAAAAGAGTGCAGCTCAACACTCCACCTTCTGGCAAACCATTTTCTTGCACATGAACCTTTGACAGTGCACATCCAACTCTGACGAGAAAGGTTCTCTGCGACATATAACTACAAAACTACAAAGGATGTTCAACATGTTGCCCGAAACACCGATTGACATCAGGTCACTAAGGATGCCGTACCGCCAAGCGGTGTCATAGGCTTTCTCGAAGTCGAAAAACACCGGAAGGCAAAACTGTTCATGCACGAAGGCATCCTTTATATATGATTCAAGAGGGTCAAGTTGGTCGTTCGTAGATCGCCCCACCCTGAAGCCTGCCTGGCAGCTCTCGAGAATACCGTTGTACTCCAAGAAGTACACGAGTCTTCTGTTTATCATCTTCTCGAGAAGCTTGCACAGGCAGCTTGCGAGGGCGATGGGGCGATTCCTTGCAGGAGTGGAAGGGTCCCTCTCCTCTTTCAGGAATGCTACAACTATGGCCTCCCTCCAAGACTTACGAATGTGCCCGGAAAGCCATATCTTGTTGTAAAGGTGAAGGAGTGTAGCAAGGGTGTCTGCGTGTATGTGCTGTATCATTGTATATGTGATGTTGTCTGGACCCGGAGCTGAAAGTTTATAGGTACTCAGAGCACCCCTCAGCTCATGAAGCGAAAACTCGCAGTTATAGGACATGGTTGATCTGTCGTTGTCATTTGAAGGCTTCTTTTCGGCTGAGAGCTTGTGTTTCATGAAAGTGTTCGTGTAGTGTGCTGAATTGAACACGTGTTGGAAGTGCTGTGCAATGTGTCAGCCTGGTGTTCCAGTGTGTCCCCTGTTGTACTGACCAAGGGCAGGCTGTGTGTCTGATGTCCTTTGAGCTTGCGTATTCGTCTCCATACTTTTAGTGTGTCTGTGTATGAGTTTATTGATGTTATGAATGAGCGCCAACTCTCTCGTTTTGAATCACGGCGCACCCGTTTCCCAAACGCCTTTGCCCGTTTGAACAGAAAATTACCCGACGTGGGGTAGCGACGAAGGATACCCCACGCCTTGTTCTGGGCCTCTCGCGCCCGCCTACAGTCCTCATTCCACCACGGCCTCCCCTGGTTACGCGGGGCACCAGAGACGTGGGGAATGGACTTTTCAGCGGCGTCGAGGATGTGCGCCGTGAGGAGTTGGGTAGCTTCTTCGACGTGTAGGTGTCCTATGGATGTGTGGTGTAGTTTGGATGTCTCTGTAAATGTATTCCAGTTAGCTCGTGCTTCATTGAACCTATTATGGGAAGATGAACTGCTTGGGCCTGTACCTATATATGTGAGTGAGGTGGGGAAGTGGTCACTGCCGTATGGGGCAGTGCCCACACACCACTCGACACAAGGAAAGAGAACCAAGAAGCCAATAGCCAAGTCAAGAAATGAGTGTGTGTTGTGTCCTATGTTGTGGTATGTAGTCTGTTTCTTATTGAAAAGGCATGGTCCAGAGGATGTTATAAACTTCTCTATCAGGCGACCTCGGGCATCCGTGCGAGCCGAGCCCCAAAGGAATCGTGTGAATTAAGGTCGCCTGTTAGAATGTATGGTTCGGGCAGCTGGTCAGCCAGCGTCTCTAAGTCAGAGCTCGAAAGTGAATGATCAGGAAGAATGTATAGGGAGCATACCGTTATCAACCTATTAAATATTATTGCACAAATTGCCACAGGCTCAAGGAAAGTGTTCAAAGTGAGGGCGGCAGGCTAAGGATTTCCGGGCTGCTATGGCCACACCACCAGAAGAGTGTGTGCAGCCGTCCCTGTCCTTTCTGAATACCATGTAACTATTGAAGAAATTTGTATGCTTGTAATTCAAATGTGTTTCCTGAACACACATTACACTAGGCTGATTAGCATGAAGTATTCCATATACATCGTCAAGATTTTTAAGCAGGCCTCTGCAGTTCCACCGGGCTATTTTTTCTCTTCCCATTACGAAGTGTTCGGAGCTACTGGAGTGTGTTGTTTATGTATCCTCTTTCGGGGCTTGGACTCTCGGAGTGGGCTTTTTCGGCCTCTCTACAGGTTTGGATGCAGGGACCCGTTCCTTCCGCTGTGACGCAAACAGGAACGGTCACATGTCCATCTCATCCTCGGATGTCGTAGGGGTGCCCGATGGACCTGTAGGCCCCTTGGACTTGGCTCCCGTTCTGGTTCCTTTCGTTTTCAGAGTCGCTACCGCCGAAGTTGTCGGGAACACCACAGGTGGCACGGGCGGTGCGTAAGAGGTGGCAGCCGATGGGCGACTCCCCGGGTCCATCTCCTCCGCATGCTTCGGTGGAAGCAGGGAGGGTGAGGAAGCAGGGGCCGGAATGGCATCGGTTCCGGCGGTGTCTTTTGCCACCACAGCCGCTGCTGGCTCAGCGAGCGGTGCGGAGGCGGGTTGGGCTGCGCGAGGCAACCCAGGGGAGGGAGGGGGGGGAGGCGGGACCAAGTCCGACTCTCGGTACTGAGTCCCTACCGAAACCAGACGCCGCTCTGCCCCCGGCGAGCAGCGTCGGCGTACTTCCCCAGAGGGAAAGAGGCGAACCTTTTCCGCACCTGTGGGAAAGAGATGTTTTTAGTGACTTTCACGTTGATTATTTTCTTTTCTTGCTGCATCTTCTCGCATTTCCTGGAATAGGCCGCATGTAGGCCCCTGCAGGTTGCACAAGTGAGGTTATCAGAATTGCAATTGTCGGTTGGGTGGTCCTCCGCGGCGCATTTTGCACTGGTTGTTTTGCCGCAGCAAGAGGTTGTACTGTGCCCCAACCTCTGACACTTGAAGCAGCGGCGCGGGCTCGGTATGTACGGGCGAATGGAGCATCGGATGTAGCCTTCATTTATATATTGTGAAAGTGCCGATTGGTCAAAGGTCAGGATAATGTGTTTGGTGGGGATTATCTTATCATCCCTGCGCATTGTGATGCAACGCACGTCTGTGATAATTAGGCTCAGTTTTTCCCATTGTTCCCTTCTTCTTCTTAGGTGGTTCGATGGAAAAGGAAAGGAAATGGACTGGGGATATTATTGAGCCCAGCTGGGGGCTCACCGGCAAACATCCCAGTCCGGGGGGTAGGGAATATAGAAGGGGGTGAATAGGATAGGGTAGAGAAAAAGGAGATAGGTAAAGAGAGAAAAAGTTAAGGCAACGCTTCATTTCCCATTGTTCCCCGATGACAATATGTTGCATTATGCTATTTCTGCCACCCCAACTGATCGGTCGTTGAATATCGCTGAAAACACTAAGCTTCCCTCGAGCCCCCATGAATAGCTAATACCTAGCGGCTGCATTACGTAGACCAGCAAATAAGACGGCATATCTAATGGCGAAATCCTTAAGGAGAGCAGGAGCACTCAGAAGCACTCTGAAAGTGCTTTGAAAAGCACTCTGAAAGGGAAACACGCCGGCTCCTCAGCCGGCGTGTTTCAGTGGTAGTACAGGAGTCGGACCACTGTCCTCCAGTGGTAGAGCGAGATCACTTTTGCTGCTCCGAAAGCAGCCGGGAGCAGTCCGATCTGCTCCCGCTTGAAAAGCCGAGTATGAGCACAGTACGAAGGAAGTCACATGACCTTTAACGTCATATCCCCCCTTTTTGTGTGTGTATGTGTGTGTTGTTCTTTTTTCTTTCTTTTTTTTTTTTTTTGCTACCACGAATTGCCACGGCTCGCTCGGGGAGCGCGGTGTTCGTGGCACTGTGAGTGCGGCCAGGCGAGTGCAGCGGTATCAATCGTGCGTTTGCAATTTTGCGGAATGGGTAGCGAGCCCTTCGAGCATGCGAGTGCTTCTTACCGCCACACGTGCTTTGCCCGGCTTTGCTCACAGATGCTTTTCCGCAGAGATTGCTAAAATTCTTAAAGGCTGCAATACATTGATATAACTTTGACGACGAAGTTCGCGCGGCGGAAATCTCCCGCTGCAGGACGCTGTATGTTCGTCGGAGTGAAGAGCGAAGACACGGAGCGAAGACATGGCGCGCGCCGCTGCGGCGCCGCTGGGTTGCTCTCAGTCACCTCCATGCCCAGAAGCAACGGTGGTGTTCAGTAAACAGACCCAGGGAAGGAGCTTCCCACTTGGGTTGTACGTCGTTTGACGATTCATCGTGGGGCGGGGGCGAAAAAACGCTAAAGGGGGAAGGAAGAATATGGCAGCACCTCCACTCCGCGGATGATGGCGAGGGTGCGGAGTACGGGGACTGGAAATGACATCCAAGTTGCGCCCCGAGTGACATCCGATTGGCGTCCTGACCGTAACTCAATTTGAGCCGTGAGTTGCACCTTGAATGTTCAATAAATGAAACTGCAACTCACGGCTGAAATCAAATTTCGCTTGATTTTCGCTTGATGGTGGTGCTCGCACGGATGGACTCGGACGGACATTTGGAGGTCCTAAGGCACTCCGCACCGTTACAGGCGAGGGAGTAAGCTGTTTGTCTCTCAGGTACTAGCTCACGGTCGTAGCACAATGGGTAAGACGACTGACACTAACTCTGTCTGGTCTACCACACACAGGCTCGAATCCTACCGTGCCTGAGTGATTTTTTCGATTGTAAATGCTATGCGCACGGACGCGGACGGACATTGTGCGGTCCTAAGGTACTCCGAACCTAAAACGAACTCCCCCGTGAGATTTGAACCAGTGAACCCAATAATATGGTGCCGGCAGTTTAGCCTCTACTCCACCCCAAAATATTGCGCATTTGTGCAAAATACAGCCTCACTAGGCTCTCATGACATTCGGCTGGCTGCTTTTTGTTATATTTGAGATGCCCTGGTGCTGACACCACCTGTTTCGCACTCGCCGATCTTGCAGACGGGCCCCATATTGCTATTACTCCAAGTAATGTAGCCGGATCGCCTTTATTTAACCTGCAAAAAGCTATCGTGCATGCCCGTCTAGGCGACACAAGCCACAGCAGTCGGGTAGGGACCGTGTTTTGCCCTCGTCGTTTTCCCCTCTCTCACCTGCTCTCCGGGTGCGTGCTGCGTTCCAATTGCAGGTGCAGTGGCCCTGCTCCCGCCTGCTACCCAAACGTTCTGCCCCCATCCCTCACAGAACGACGACACTGCTCCTGTTCTGTCGATAAAATACGCCATTAGCTCGCTAGCAGACTGCGAATGATCGTCAGAATAAAGTTTTTTGCGTAAATTTGTTCTCCACTTTAAGATATAAGCTGTGGTTGATCTTGATTTCTTGCTTCCTAGATTAACTTGAGTAACTCTTCTTCTGGCCTTAAAATGCCTGAGCGTGCCAGCCGTTCACGCATATGCAGCGTGACTCAAGCGAAATAAGTGACGCGTAGGTAGCCGAAATACGGATCCCATACATAGTGTGAAGTTATGTTCGCTTCGTTGACCAAACGAAGGTTATCACGCTCTACAAAAAAAAAACTATATAGATACACAGTCATCGTGCACGAATCTTGTCGGGGCCGACTGGTCGTTTGCAGTCGGCAAGCCTGTCGTGCTAGTCAACGTTCGGTTGTCCGATGTGTTCGTGTCATTGTTGGCGTGTTCTCACAAACCGATGTCGGGATTTGGCATAAGTGTCGCTTGTCGCCAGCGTCGTGTCGGCCTGGTGTGACTATGGCGAGTCGCAGAATGCGGCAGTTGTGAATGGTGCCGTGACGGACAACTCCGGGCTTGCTTACTCCAGTTTCAGTTTTGGCGCGTGTCGACGCAAGCAAAAATTTCCTCCTTTATGTTATGGTTTGCACAACAGTCGCATTTGCAAATCGCACTGCATTACGTTTGCTGGGGAGAGGCGGGAGGGGAAGGAGTGCGAACCCGCTCGCATGCTTCCACTACACGGGCTAAGTTGCAGCAGACAGCAGCGGTGGGGTCACCGCGGAGCCAATCAGCGGACCCCTGCCACACCGTTTCCAGCTTCCTCCACCAAGGTCACGCGCATGCGCAGTAGCATTGAGAAAGAGTCGGATTGAAAGTTTGGAAGAAAACCCCAAAGCCAGGCACAGTAACATCGCGTCAGAGCCACAGCGACAGGAAGTTCGGCCATGGGTGGGTGCTGGTTAGAGCGGAGGGACTCTGCCGTTTGAGGTAAATATTCCCGAATCGATCGTTGCTCCACACAAAACGAATGCAGTAAAAGACTGTCTCAGCCATCGAGGTCGCACCGCCACTCATGATTCGCCGCCTGATGCTCGCGGCTAGCAGTCAATAAATGAGCTCAGCGGACAAGCTACACAGAATAGGACCTCAGGGCACCGCGAGGTTCCCCCTCCCACAAGCGTCAATATGACCGGGAAGCTGACCGACACGCCGCACAAAGCACAAAAAGTCGCGCCCATCATGCCGCGGGGCGTACCGCTCCACTAGCGTAGAGGCGGCTAAGACGCCCGGAAATGCTCTCGAAGTGCGCCCGGGCCTGATACTTGCCTGATCACCACAAACCTAATTTTGCGCTTCCGCGATAGGGGATGCAAGGAGAATGGCAGCAGCCCGACAAGGTCAGACGAGATGCGGATGGCAGGCGAAATGCGCACATTTGCTCTCTAGGGTATAGCCGTACCCCAGAATGCTTAGCATTCATTGCCGCGTACCCCCACAGCCAGGAGCGTGTAACGACCTGCATTTCCACAAAAATGCAGATTTCGCGAAAGTTCCACATGTAATCGTTAGAGTAACGTAAATGGAGGTAATTGGTCCCGCGAAATTTTGAAGAACTAAAAATAAAAATATAAGAAAATCATGGAAAATGTCAAAACGTGTACTGCATGGCATTTCCACAATAATTTAGATTTCGTGAAAGTTTCACCTCTAATTGTTCTAACAGCGTAAATGGAGATAATTGGTCGAATCAAATTTTGAAAAACCTAAAAAAATAAGAAAAATATACAATAATTACTGCAAATGACGAACCGTCTAAAACCCTCCATTTCCACAGTAATGCAAATTTCGCGAAAGTTCCAAATGTAATCGTTGTAGTAACGCAAATGGAGGTAATCGGTGCAACAAAATTTTGAAGAACTAAAAGAAAACAAAAAAAAAGTTATGGAATATGTCAAAACGTATACCGCATGGCATTTCCACAATAACGCAGATTTCGCGAAAGTACCGCCTGCAATCGTTATAATAGCGCAAATGGAAATCATTGGTCCAACGAAGTTTTTGAAAGCTAAAAAATAGGAAAAATATAAAATAAATACGGGAAATTGCGAACCCTGTAACGCCCTGCATTTCCACAATAATACAGATTTCGCAGAAGTTCCAAATGTAATTGTTAGAACAACGTAAATGGAGATAATTCTTCGAAAGAAATTTTGAAAAACAAAAAATAACAAAAATACAAAAAATTATGGAAACTGTCAAAAAGTATACCGCATGGCATTTCCACACTAATCCAGATTCCGCGAAAGTTCCACCTGTAATCGTTACAATAGTGTAAACGGAGATAAATGGTCGGACAGGATTTAGAAAAAAAAAAATTTGGCTGGAAAAACTCACACTCAAGAGGGCGGCATAAGAATGCCACGCATTAGCAGATAATTCTCTGAATTTCTACAGAATTTTTTATGCATCGAAGGAGCTTCTGTAAATCCAGCTGGCTCCCGTAACGTAAAGGCTGGGTGAAAACGTCGTCAGGGGTCTGATTGCGGACGGCTGTAGTGCTGATTTCTGCTCAAGTGATCTGCGCAGCTAGCAGGGAAAGAGGTTTTCGGCGAATTTCGATAACGCGGAGGACCATCCGTTTTTGTGACTCAGTGTTCGGATCTCCTAGCTTACGAGTTGTCAATTTTCTTTTGGGCAGACCGAACTGAGTACTAGGCATATATATGTGTGCGCTGGGGTGACTTCAGGCAGACATAGCTCTTGGGAGCTCTCTCCGAGCGCTCACCTAATCGTGCGTGAAACGTAATGCCCCATCGTCTTTTTTTTATTTTTTATTTTATTTTAATACCTCAAGGGCCTCCGCAGTGGAGGCATTACATGAGGGGTGGTACAAAAATACACTTGGTACGAGCATAGAAAGGTGACATTAGCTCCATGATAACAAAAATAAAATGCACAACGTCGGTTCGAAAAAATGTACAAAAATGTAAAATTCAGCAGACACGGAAATAGTATCAATACGCAATGTATTAGCGGTAATGCTGAAGCACAAATATGATGAAAACAACGAATAAAAGAATAATAAGCTGGAAATAGCAAACATAAAGCGAAGGGCATCAAACAAAGAAACGGCACCAATATATCCCACAATCCCGGGCGCTGTAAGCGACGACTTGAACTGGTCAAGGTTTCTTAATTGAACCACGTGATCTAGAAGATTGTTCCATTCCTTTGTAGTGCGAATAAAAAATGACTGCGCAAATGTGTTAGTACGGGGGCGAGGGTATGTTACTTGTAGTTCATTATTGCTTCGGCTAGATGCATGGGGTTTCGGCACGATGTAATTGTTGGGTGATAAAGAATGATAAAACCGGTGAAATAATGCCAGCCTCGCAAGCTTCCGGCGGTGGCTGAGGGGAGGAAGAGCTACGCGCGATTTCAGGTCTGTGACACTAGTAAATGATGAGTAGTCCGAGAAAGTGAATCTAACGGCGCGGTTTTGAATTGCTTCTATGTTATCGGTTAGGTACTTCTGATGGGGATCCCATATGGCGCGGCTGCATACTCTAATTTAGGGCGGATTAGGGTTTTATAGGCTAGCAGTTTTAAGTGAAAAGGAGCAAGTTTCATTGTACGCTGCAGATACCCAAGAGATTACTAGCGCTGGCGATTAACTTGTTTATGTGGATGGTCCAGGAGAGATCATTCTTGATGTGAACACCTAAGTACTTATAAGACTTTGTGGATTGTAAAGAGGAGCCTGACAGTGTGTAATTAAAAGTTAACGGACTCGCGCGTCCTGAAAAAGATATTAATTTGCCCTTGGAAACGTTTAGTAACATTTGCCAACTTTTACACCAGTTTGCAATGGTAATTAGGTTAGATTGTAAGGTAAGTTGGTCTTGGTTACAAGTAATTTTGGCATACAGCACACAATCATCTGCAAAGAGACGAATGTTGTTAGTAATGTCGGAAGGTGGATCATTAATATAAATGAGAAACAGCAGCGGGCCAAGTACCGTACCTTGTGGCACGCCGGAAAGAACAGGGGTTGTGTTAGATTGCGCGGCATTTACTACGACGAATTGCTTTCTTGTTCTGAGGAAGTTTTCTATCCAGTTGAATACAAATGAATCTAGATTTAGCAGCGACAGTTTGTACATTAGACGGCGATGGGGTACCTTGTCGAATGCTTTTTCAAAATCAAGGAAAATTACATCTGTTTGGATATTGCTGTCGAGATTAACGTGTAAATCGTGGGTGAAGGCGGCAAGTTGTGTTTCGCACGATAGTCCCTAGTTATTGCGCTCGAGGTGATTTATTATATGCGTGAAAATTATATGTTCCATAATTTTTGATGGAACGGATGTTATTGAGATGGGTCGATAGTTCAGAGGTGATGATCTGTTGCCACTCTTAAAGGTCGGAACAATCTTCCCTAGTTTCCATTTAATGGGAACACAGCTAGATGACAAGGATTGAGCGAAGAGCAAAGCAAAAATGGCACTGACAGGAACCTTAACATTTTTCAGAATTTTTGAGTTTATTTCGTTTGAGTTTATTTTGGCACCAAAAGGGAAGCCCAGAGGTGAGCGTGGGCAGCGCGCAGCGCTATCCCGCACCTGCGTGTTTATATGCTAAAGCGAACTTTTATGTAAATCAATTTTTTACTAGTTTCTGCTAGTCTGGCTACTGGATAGATTTCTTACCTCCTGTCAATGACTTTCTTGAAGGTGGTGTACCCCAGCCGTGGAAATGATATGGCAGTGGAGGATACTTTCGTGTTAACCAGAAACTTATTCACAATACTCCCACAGCTGGCACTTACACTGCTCAGTGTCCCACTGCAGGAACTGTGTTAGCTATAGGCGCCAGTCTTGTAATATCGAAGAATTCTCCCAAGGTAACTGCTGCTTCTTCCTTAAAGATGGGATTTGTGCCCGAGATCTTTTCCCGCTGAGCAATCCCGCAAACGTGGACGAGTACTGTGCGTGAATAGCGGCATCGAAAGCAAAAGGGCGTTGCAAAATTGTTAAGGTGAGGTTGTGGTATGCGGGAATGTGGTTTACGGATGGCAACGTTTTGAAATGGGGGAAATCACACCGGCTGAAAAAGAGGCCACGTACATTTTTAGCATGGCTGAGTTAGTGATGGGCGACCAGTGATTTGCCCACACGGTGGGAGAAAACAACAGAAATTCGGTGCACCGAGTGTGATTGTCATCGAAACAAATACCGTGCCGTGCTCCTGAGGCCATACGGTGTCTTCATGACGTCTGGGGGGCACCATAGTTAACCGCGGTTCGTGCAGTGTTCTGCACTTCCGTTGCTCGCTTTTGCCTTCAACCAAACTAATATTTTTGCCCATTAAAAATTCAATAGAGACCGTTAAGTCTGCTTACGAACGAAGGCGTTATAGTCCTCCGGGTGCATTATTTTCGAGTGATCTTTCTCCATTGATTAAAGTTGTTTTACCGGTGCTGCGGGTACTTCAATTTTATGTGGCACCAAACAGAGGAGAATGAACTTCAGCTCAGCTAGGGAATGCTGCGGTACGCGCGCAGAGAGCCCTCGCTCGCCGCTGACTGCTGCGTGAGAGAGCGCGAGAGTATAAAGCTGGGCTGGAGGCGATACAGGGAGGTAAAACCTAATCGAGGCCCATGGTCGAGTCCTGAGGGGACCCAATCGTTAATGGAGGTGACTGCTGTGGCCAATGGCGCTGAGGCACTGGAGGATCGGCCCGCCACCGCCGCGGTGCCTTCATGTGGAGACGTAGAAAACCACGCGTCTTCTTTGTTCCCACCTGTACTATCGTCTATTCCCTTTCCCCACACGTCATTGCCACCGAACGTGTTTGTTTCATGGCCGTCGTTCGGTAAGAGTGTACTAGAAGTTCGGTCGCGCAGCCGCTTGCGCCATCTCTTTTTCCCGTAATGGAACTTTTCAACCCTTAAGACAATAAAATCGCGAAGTCGTTGGCTGTTCGAACATAAACAACAATTTGCCGCCGACGTGCGTGTTTTTGGCTGACCGTTCGAGCTGAGCGCTACAGCTAATTGTAGCCGCCACATGCAAGCCCTATACAACAACTATCCCATCCTTGAGATCACGTAAACAGACGCGCGGTATCGCTGTACTCATGACGTTGGATGGCCCTGCGATGCCAATCTGCCCCCGTCCTGAAGGGCGCGGTCACGTTAGAAGGTATCAGTCGAGGAACAAAACGTATGGCATAACCGTGACCAGCAGCCAACTGGATGCCGCTGGGGAATTTTTTCTGTGTATCTAGGGAACGTACTGCGTTACGCGTCGAAATATGACTCTTGTGCAAGTTTTTCTAAGCTCACTAAAACCATGTTAGAACATAGTGCCACGCTGCTTCGTAACAATTGAAGTACGCAAGGTGCGCCAAAGGTTTGTCAGAACAGGAGATAAAGTCATACTTTACATGCCGGCTTCGTGAGCCAGTGCCGTACACCTGGCGCTTGTACAGAACGGATTGTCAAACTGCCATTAAATCAGAGACGATAGCTCTTGTACGCGTGTAAAATGTATGTCCGTTGAGATCACCGCAATCGCTGATATGTACATTCACTGCAAATTTAAACACGAAACCAAAACTGCAGGCTCCGGAATATGTAGCAGAGACAAACGAAAAGGGGCCATTGCGTGGTTGATTCCCAACGTATACCTAGGGGCCGTCCGTGGCGCTCCTACACGCTCTGCGCATGGTCTACCCGCACGTTGCGCTAATGTTTGCCGTAGCGCTAATGTTTTCTCCAACATCCTGGTGTTTCAGGATGTCATTTCTATTGTGAAAGATGCCATACTCATCACGACCTCTGTTCGTAGAATTCAATTAACGTAAGCTTCGCCGCCCTGACCGAGCTACCACAACATGCATTATTATCACAAATGAAGCCACGGATTCCCACATACAGAAGGCTATTGGTAATGTTCCTCGGTGATGAGGAGAGTGCGGAGGGCTTTCTCTGTGATGATCAGGGGCCTTAATTTTTTGCCTGGGCAAAGCTTTCTCGAGGCACCCTGTTTTGAAGGCATTAAGTACGTATGTGCCCTGAACCGTATTTATATCCACTATCCATCGCTAACCATTGGCCCTAAACTGTAACTTTTATGACTTCGTGTAGCACAAAAAACGGACAAAGACAGAAGGATGCGACGGGTACATGCGCTTGTGCCCGGCGCCTCCTTCTGTCTTTGTCCGTTTTTTGCGCTACATGAAGTCATGGATTACCGCTATCAACTAGCCCGAACCCAAACTCTGCTAAACAATTTTTAGACAAGCACCTCTTACGCAAACACACTGCACTCCTCTTGGCACTCGTTTGTTTTGTAGCCCTGACGCAATAAGAGGTCATCATCATCATCATTTTCTGTAATGTTGGCGGCGGTCTTTATGGGTAAAAATCGTTCTTTTTTCGACTTGTATATAATTAACCCAACTTCCACCTACACCGAAGTTCAATCCCAAACAAGCAACCAATGGGCGAAAAAACTTTCAAGGACACTGATTCATTGTTTCAACACCCTGCTTAAGTATACATATTTATATATTAGGCTTTTGAGCTCGCCCCGCCGTCTTGCTAGTTGTATACATTGAATATAAATAGCCCACATTGTTATCGTTGGCAGCCCGTCACGTGCGAAAGAAAAAAGGAGATTCCCTTTTGAATCGTTACCCCGCCGGGCAGCCTCGCAAGATGGTGCAGTACCAGGGTTTCACGTTCCCCCGTCCTTTCCATCCCTCTTGCCAAAGCACTCACGCACTACACAGTTGGGCGGCTTGTTCGCGCTTCGCCTGTTCCTGACGTGACGCACTGCCCACAATGACACCAACGGTATAACGATTGCATCGCTGATAGATACGACTGCGTGACTGCTTTCGGGATGACGCCTGATCGCTTATACGAAAGACAATCCGTACGCCGTCACAGGCTCGTCAGTAAAGGAATCAAAGGGCATCGTTCGCGGTATTAGAATTACACACACGGAAACCGTTGGGCTCCTTCGAAGCTGCGGAACTGGCCGCTCTAAGAGAGCCGCTAACGTATTTGTAACGCGGCCCACAGCACCACCACTACTAATTATATACGCCATAGTATATGGAGATTTTGGTCGCCTACCTCTGTGCACGTCCGTTGGGTTCACTTCTTTATGCTTGCCCTTCAGTTCCCATTCGCTCGGTGCAAGAATGCCTCGATGCAAGTTCGCAGTCGCGGCAGTAAACTCGCACTAGTCGTATAATACATACTCGGGTAAGGAAACGAAGGAAACAACCACTCACAGAGAATATGTTTGTGCGATTGACTGAATACACGTTTCGCGCTCCCTGATCAACCCTCGGAGCAATTTCTTGCCATATTTCTTACCCGTTAACTCCATTTTGTACCGTATTGTCGCACAGACGTGATATTAAGTTTATAAAACATTTGCTGTTGAGCTCTTTCTGGCAGGAAAGATTAGACCTTCCGCGGCGATAATAAAGAAGGATTTGCTCACATATTTTGAGTAATGAAAATAGAAACAGTCAGCTTCGCAACTGAGTTTTGTGATTATCACATTGTTAATGAATTAGGCAACTACTGCGAGCTAAATAAATTGTATTCATTACCGCAGTTGCCCGAAGAAGCTGCTAGGCTACACGAGCGGCGTCGCGTTAGGTAATTCGCGTGTGAATTCACACCTTGTAGAGCAAGCTTAAGGCCAAGCGTACGAAACGCAAAAAAAAAGGCGCTCCTCTGACGGGATACTTAAGAGCATCACCCTGAAGTGGGAGTAAAGCTTCAACCCTGAAGCAGCCATGTCGCGGTGACATCTGGCCATATAATCGTGCAACCAACTAAACAAAGTGGACAACTATACGGTGCTGTCTAGAAGTAAAATTAATTGACACGTTCGCATGACAGAGATGTCTTTTTAAGCTGCCGCGGTGAAATATAAACTCCCCGAACCACATTTCAGTGGAAAGCGGGGTTAATGAGGATACCCATGGAATGGCGGGGGGGGGGGGGGGGGGGGGGGTAGGGGGCAGCCAACTGAAGTGTCCTTTACCGGCCCAATTTTAAAATTTTGTAGCACAACAGTTCGGCAAGTACGGCAGTTCCGGTGCTGCAGTTCAAATAAAATAAACAACACCAAAGCACGTGAAAAGGACGTGTAACAACATTTTACAAGTAGGGCGCTGGGAATCGCTGGACACCTTTGTGCAACTAGCAACCGATGCAACTAGCATCGGTTCCCAATATTCTGGCCTTCTGCTTTACAAACTGGCGTGCCCTACAGAAGCTTTTGAAAATAGTTGTACATGTAGCAATTTGCATTTGCCTATTATTGTGCACATGTTTTGTATTCTTGTAAGTGTTACTGCTTGTTTTGTCATTTGATTGCTGAGGCTTCTATGCACTAAGGGGTTTTCGTGTATATCTGCACTGCGTACTGTCTTGGGGTGCCGGGGCCTCGTCAGGCTTAGCCGCCTTTTGCCTCGGTCCCCCCTTTTCCATGAAAAGAAAAATAAACTACACTTCACTTAGACTCATCAGCTTGTGAAAACTCACCTCGCCCTATGTGACTGGTCAGCGAGCAATTAGGGGACACCGCACATGAGCTGAATCTCAGTGGCCGAGTCGTTGTGGTACAAAGCACAGTGACGGGGATTCAATTTTCACCAAAAGAACTAAAAAGCCCGTGTGCAAAATTCTTGGCGCTCCACTATACAGAAGCCTCAGAGTCCTGGTGTAGCTTCAGCTCTGTAACGCTTCATTTTTTTTAATTCTTCAAACAGGATTGAATGACAAGATTCTTTTAACAGCGATGGTGGTTGGGCCTGCGATCGTGTGCAGGACTACCTCACTGAGCGATACACCGGCACCGACACCGATCCACCGGCACCATCGCGCACACCGGCACCGCATCACCGTAGCCTCGCCTGGCCGCGCTCGGGCGGGACTCGTGTCGCCACCTGTCGAAGGCGCGATACAACTGGTACAAGCAAGGCTTTGGGAAGGCGTAGCGGGGTGGCTGGCTCTATCGCTTATTGCGACGACTGGTACAGTTTTGACGATGTAAAGAGAAGAATTAATGCCCAAATGAAAGAAACCAAAAGGCCGAGAATGGATAACATGAATCAAATTCCTTATTGCCATCCCACATGCCAGACCACACAAGCCGCACAAACGACCACACAAACGAGTTCAAACATTTTGAGCAAACGCTCGTCCCGCTGCGCACTCCGCTACTCTTGGAGCTTCACCGCAAAGCCGATGGGCGCGCGTACATTGTACATACATTAATGACCGAGTGTTCATTGCTCTTTGGGGAGTCAACGACGACACCACTTAGAAAACATGACCGAGTATCGAAGCATAACCACGCAGAAAACTTGGCCAAGTCTCCAAGCATACGCATAAACGTTACCTAACCCAGACTAAGCTAGTTGGTATGGGGCCGCCAGCTTCGCTCTGTGCCCAGTCTTCGCGCTAGTAAAATGAAGCTCCCGCAAAGTTTTTTCTAAAAAGATCAGCAACACACGTGCTCTCTATTGCACAAGCGCAATCCCAGAATAACTGTAAAATAAATTTGCGTTCTTGCAAGCGTTGCGTGGCCGCCACCATAAATAATCACGTAATTGCGAAGTTTCTCTTCACCGCATGTTTCCGTTCTACCAGTATGCGCGCAAAGGACCAGCCACTAGGGGCGCGTAGTTTTCTTTCCACTTGAAAGAAACGATGAGTGTCCTGGCCGCGCCTCGCTACGAAAACAGTGCTTGCTTCTCTTTTCGGGCTTCTCTCTTTTGACCTTTCTCGGTGTGCCGGTATGGAACCATCGAAGAAACGACAAAATGGCGCGTGTTTATTTTTCTACGCTTGCGGGAGGTTTTTTTGTCACCACTGTTCCAAGTGCGAGCCAGTTGTGCACCCGCGCCCTGCCAATACCCGTGGTACCGGAGATGCCGTTCCCTTCGCTCGCTGCGTCAACGTCAGATAAGAGCGGTGCCTCTACGCGTGGTCGCTGTTTTCGGAGAACTCCCAGTGGAGCACCCGCAATGCAGTGCGACAGGAAGCGAAAAAAGGCGCAACAGGAGACACATGATAACGAGATTCACGGTACGGCCACGACATCAAGGTAATCACGGATTCCCGCTAAACTCCGGCAGTCACTTGGGTACTTCCGGGATACTTAACGCCAGCGCCGCCAGTTATGCATGCGAGTGAGGCGCCCACATGAAATTAATACGTAAAAGCCCACTATCGCGTCCTCTGGCCAAAGAAGTGATCTTTATAAAAACTACCTATTGCCGCCACGTCTATTACGGGATAGGTGACTTTTAGAGGCTGAACTAATACAGTGCGCATTCAATAAGCAATCGTGACTATTTGGATCGAAGGAAAACGGCACTTTACGTGGGTACTTAATGGGGGAATACAGAAAAAAACACAGGAGAAAGACATCAACGAGACTTTGAAAAAAGAATAATTTCTTAGAGGAAGGAGATCATCTATCACGTTAAATTAAAACCAGGTGTTGACGAACTGTGACGTTATTTTAACGAGACAGAGTGTTACTGGGCTCATTAAGCATCTTTAATCGGGCACTAGGCATACGCTATCAGCCGTATTTATCAAGCGTCCGTAGAAATGCGTCATCATTGGAACTAACGCTGGTGCCAACATTACGTAATTGCAACTACAAAAACGATGTGTCAAAACATTTACTCTGAGCTGTTAAAAATTTGGAAGCTCTCCATTTGGAGAAGAAATCAACTAATAAGAAATTAAACGCAGTTAATAGGGCCTAGCTGCGAAAATTTGAAAAAGACTTTTCAAAATTTCCACCGACAGGATTTTACCACCAGCACCTGGACACAATATATGGATGGTGGCAGATTGTGTACTTGAGCAAAAAAAAAAAAAAAAAGCGCAAAAAAATTCAAAGCCATTCCTCCCTGCGATAGTGTATTACCAGCATCGCTGTAACGGAGGTCACGATGGCTTTGTCGCCACCAAAATATACACTGATTGGCATATTCGCCACTATGTATGGACACAAATCGATGCACGTACGCAGAGGGGTGGTCGGTTGGGCCCGATTGGTTTGGCGTCGAATGCTAACACAAAATTCGCAAACCACTCGAGTTTCGGTCCCGACATTTTCAAATTAAAATCACTCTGACTGCAGGGCTAGTGCCATCGCAACAAGCTCACGGTCCGAGGGTGCTACGAGGACACCTACGTATTCCCTCAGGGTTTCGATTGCCAAAGCGTGTAACGTCCAGTTCAACGCATAGGACGCTTTGCTTCTCAGTGACGACGGGGGCAAAGTCCCCCCCCCCCCCCCTTTGTTCTGTGTTTCTACAGCGGTTCCGAGTACTGCAGATTGCGATGACGTCAGCCAAGACTGAAAGGGGGCCAGTTATCACTTTTGCTATGCCTCCACCCGTTCTCAAACTTAACCCCGTACACAGCAGGCGCGTCACAAAAGGGAGGAGCCTTGCTCCGGTCTACACTGTCTGGCATGCGTAATCATGCGAACGGCAATTTAATTCGCAGTTCAATATCTCCGAGTGCGGGTGCACTAGAAGAATTCTGCCAAATGAAACTGCGTGGAAACATGAGTGCGCCTAACTTTTCAATACAAGCATGCCTGTTTACTGCAGCCACTAAAAAGTTAATTTTAAATTTTCGTTAATTGAGCCACCGGCATCAATAGTTACCACCCCTGGGTGCGTAATCTCACTGTATAGGTGGTGTTCACGTACATCTAAGCGCCTAATTTTTCAAAAATCCTGTCGACCTAACTTTGCCCAACCTGTATCAGAAACTTTAGCATGCGCAAATAACGTAAGCCAGTCAAACGCACGATAAAAGCAATGGTTTCGCTAGCCCGCTTCAGCACTTCCACCTGCTTACTCCACAAATACTATGTACCTCATTCATGGGCAACAGCTTTTTGTAAACACCGAAGCTGCCAGAGCAAGATGCCAGTATCGGCTTTCCAGACAAAAGTTTGGAACACGAAAAATTCTGAAAGGAGGTTTGGGGAATTTCTAGAAACATTTGTGATTTAATAGAAAAACAGTACCATGCTTGTCCGCACCCCTGTGAATATAATATGCCTGAAAGATTTTAAAAAAAGGTCCGTACGACAACTGTTAAATGCGTAGCGCCGAGGTGCTCAGCGCTAAGTTAGTTTGATTTGTGAGGTGCTAGGAACATCATAAAGCATGCTATACAAATAAAGGAAGGAAACTTCCTTTGGTGCCCGAATTTTTTACCTGGGAAAAACACCTTAACACAACTGAACAACCCTAGTGCAACGTTACGTATACATGGAATTATTAGAATACGGAATTCATGCGAAGTATTATGCACTCAGACGTAACTAATGCAGATAATATTTCTAAAAACAATAAAAAAATTATTTGTCAAAATAGAAACGTTTGACACATTTCTCGTGTTGTATCCGAATTAAAGGGCTAAGTATGGTGCCATAGGTTTTCCATGTTTCCTGTGGGTTCTGTACATACGGAATGCATATGCACTGGGATTTTGCGTTTCAGTCAATCGTACAGTGATAAAACAGAGATCACAGTTTGTGATCATATGGTGTCAAAAGGTTTTACCGTATTACCGTACTCGGTTATAATGTGTTCCGGACACAAATCCTTGTTTGGGGCGGTGTGTCAGGCAAGGTAAAAATCTCGTATTCCTCTAATTCTGTGTATAAGGAAAGTTTAAGGGGGGAAGTACTTGTAAAATTATAAGGGTTACAAATATGTTGAAAAATTTGTCCACCTTCCCAATTGAAGTGGAAAAGCTCATGGTCTTCACTAGGTTAACTCGGCTTTTCTTAGGCCTGCCTATCATATCGGTAGATCGGACACTGATTTCGCCGGGCGTACACCGTCTGCCTGATCTATAAGAACACCTGCATGCCAGAGCTAACGTCATCATTAGGCGCAGCAAATACCCGACGCGCCATTCCCCACCCGAAGATGCATCTGTCCACTTCAACTCAACCGGAAGTCCAAAGCCAACGCCCGTGCTACGTACGAACCCGAAGGAAATGCTGAGCGCCCCGAATGCGATGACAGCGAAATCGTATAGGCGTCGGTTTCAGAACGCGAGGGGCCGAGGTTAGATTGCGACCACGGGAAGTGTTGTTTTCTTGACGCGCGCACTCCCGACACCTGCTCGTCGGCTCCTTTCCTCCTCGCCACTGTCTGTCGCGCTTACTAGCCTAGCATTTCTCTGCTCTCCACTTTGGTGTGCCGACTTCTGACCGACGCCAGGCACGAATGAAACGCAAGCTTTAACCGCTCCGCTGTTTAAAAAGTTTATACTACGCCCTAAGTATTACCGCCGTGGTGGCTCAGTGACTAAGACATCGCGCGGCTGGTAGGGGAACCCAAGAAATCGGAAACCGACACTGCCCAAATAAAAACTTCCTTAATTGTTTACGCCGTCGTCGTCCTCACCATCATCATCAACGTGTCGATTCGCCCTACAGCACAAGGATATCTACCACAAACTAGTCCTGTCCGGCGATTTCTGAATCCGTTCTTTGCGCCTGTTGTTGTTCTCGCATTCCTTACATCAAGCTTTCCGACATGCCCGCTGCTGACCTGGCCCCTCATTTAATTCCACATGTGGACGGTGCCCCGCTTCCCTTGTTGGCATCAACCCAACTTCTTTTCTTAATTGTGGCTAATTTGTCCCTTACTTACGAGTCAAATCTAGGCACTTGTTTGTGACAGTTCCCTGGGGGACGTGCAAACCGGGAAACCAGCACACGAACGTCGTGTGTTAAATAGAGATAGTGTGTTCTCGAGGGTGTACGTCCTCTCAGACAACGGGCAACCGAGCGCGGGCTGCCGGCTTATCATTTTTGATGTTCTTGGACTATCCTCGTATGGCTCAACGCGCCTCGGCTTAGACCCGGAGCGGAGAAGACAGGCTCAGTGTGCAGCCGTCCATCGGCAGCAACAGGCGAACGATAAGCGTGGGCCCAGTCGCTGAGCGTTCAGCGAATAAAAGTAAAAAAAAGGCAACTGGGTGCACAAAGAGCTGCTCGGAACCGTTGCTGGGAGGATAACAACCAACTAACGAGCCCTCAAAACACTACTTGAGCACTCATCGCAACACGTTCAGTCGCCAAGCCGGGAACAAGTTCCTAGGCCCCTTCCGCATAAACCAGGTTGAGCCACGTGGCAACGCGGCCGGCATACAATGCAACTTCAAGTAGCAAGTATTGGATAGCCTGTATTTCCGCAGGTGTGGCCTTGTTTTCAGCCTAGCCGAGGCAGGGTAATAGAGCGGAAAAAGTTAGCTGTTATTCGAGCAACAGAAAACGATGAGCGCCAGAAAGCTTCGGGCGCCTACCACAAGTACGAGCATATCTCCTTCACACATTCTGTACGACGCCTTCATGTCCGGATCACGTGTGTGACCACTCACCGGTACCCACGAAAAATTTACTTTTGTGCAGTTGCTCCTCCTCGCAAGGATATCTCCGACTTTCTCAAAAGGGAGAAGGCTGTTACTATAGTGTGAAATGTGAAAGAAACGGAGCAATAAAGTGAAGCAGGCCACATTTTCGGCAAATATTTTTACAGGAGAAACAGACACTCGTCAGCTTTACAGACAAACAGGTAACCTGATGCTACTAGTAAAAATACTCGCTTCGCGGCCTGCATTGTGCGACCAGGTACCGTGGCTGCGGGCCCGGGCCACTGCTGCCGCTGCGATCGCGACCGTGGAAAACACGAAATATTTTTACAGCGAACCTGTTAGCCTATCGTTGGTCTTTCTTTAGCGTCCGTGGGCAGAAAGAAGGAGGTGGAAACGGACAGGAGATGGAAGTGAATGAACGCGACACAGCCCTGAGGGTACCCCGAAGCAGAAGAAAACCAGAAAGAAATGAAGCCCCGAAAAATAAAATGAACGTAACAACGCCGCTCACGTGCATCCAGAGAGAGCCACAAAAAAAGAAGCGCGAAAAGAATAAAGGTGACAGAGCGCTAATGGAAGGCCCAGCAACACGTTCGATTGAACCGAGCGCTAATGTGCTACTCAAGGACAGAGAAGGTGTTGCCCATTGGCCAGCCGTCAGACGTCTAGATGGACATCTGAAACACAAACCCAGGTATTCACGCCTTGAACACGCGTACAGCTTCGCGCCGGTCAAATGACCTCCGACAAAACGCAGAAGGCCTAGCATGAATAAGGAACGGGTGGCAGAGGCTTTGAAACGAGGAGTTCGGCACCTCCAAGCTTCCCTGACCATCCACTTCTGTACGAGAGGATGGCTCCTAAAATATTCGTTGGGGGCATATGCATTGCAGTACTCAATAAACCCGATTTTGTTCGCGGCATTTCCCGAAGAAGCTCGAGTACACTGGAAGAGAAGCGCCTAGACTATTTAGAGGTCCTATGGGTGGAAACTTCATTCGGGTAGACTAGGTAAATCCGCAAGGCTCGATCCAACATACGTTCAAGCAGCTTTGTGTTTATCTTGGAGACGATACAAAGTGCTTTAATCCTGTACTAGAGAAGTGTCTCGGAAACTACCGCGTACAAGCGTAAAAATACCCAGAAGGGCGGCCGCTTGCGCAGTTCGACAGCATGTCCAACACCTGATCAGAGCCCATATTCTTGAGGTAACGAACGTGCGGTGGCCTAGTCATCAATTTATTTCGTGTTACGCCTGGACGTCATGGGAGAGTGCCTAAAGGGTGCGGGCACAGCAGCCGAAGAGAGCTCATAGCGAAAGACAAAGCGCTATCGCCGCTCGTTTCCCGGCCACAATTTTCGGACCGCGTGCGGCCAAGAAATGCGCTATCGAGTTTTTCGTTCTCACGACGGGCGCGTAGCGCACGGCTGTTACGGTCAAGTGCTGCAGGGGGCAGATATACTCCAGTACAACAAATTCTCGACACTGTGCCGTAGGCACGTCCCAATCCTGGTAAGCGTGATGTTAATGTTTGAATTAAAATACCACACTGTGGCCCCCAAGCTTACCGTTGCGCGTCCTTCGTCGTCATTCGCAGACATGTAGACAGACCTACCCGAAATATAATCACCAATCCACTGGTGCGTGATACCTCTAGTGCGTACCGATTTTGTTGCATTATTGATCCCCTCGTGCGCCACACAGTAAAAGGCCGCTGTGATGTCAGTGAACTCGGCTGTGAAGAGACGATTTTAATGTCGACATCTTGCAGGCGCAAGTTCCTCCACCCAAAACAGCCAGAGGGGTCCTTGAAATTGGCGAGCCAACACAGTGCATGATGGTCTCTCGCAACCTTTAACGGTCTATCATACACGTATGGGCGAAATTTTGAACTGGCCCATATAATAGCCAGGCACTCTTTCTCAGAGGCTGAGTAGTTTTGCTCGTCCTTCGACAGACCGTGGCTGGAATAGGCGACCACTTTTTCGCTACGGCTTTGCTTTTGGACGAGCACGGCACCCAAGCCTATATCACTGGGATGCGTGTGCATTTCCGTTTCGGCATTCTCGTCGAAATGAGCGAGCACGGGCGGGCTTTGTAGGCGTTGTTGCAGCTCGCAGAAGGCTTCCTCTAGGGCATTTTCCCAGATGAAAGGGGAGCTATCTTTCGTCAAGGGCATGATTATCTCTGCAATGCGTACGAAGTTTGCGACGAAGCGCCGGTAGTACGCGTTCAGTCCGAGAAATCGACGCGCGCACTTCTCGTCTTTCGGTCTAAGGAAGTTAGCTCAACCCTCAAATGAATGAATGAATTTATTGTATTTCATTAAAGTTGCGTGAGGTTTAGAGTTAGCTATGTCTCTGGCATGCTACGCCAGGCACTCGCGGCCCCTAATTCATTCAATGAATAAATTTATTGTTCTTCGTAAAAGTTGAGTGAGGCTTAGAGTTAGTGATGCCTCTGACTTGCAGCGCCAGGAACTCGATGCACCTAAGTCAAAAAATGAAGGAATTTATTGTCAAGAAAAAAGGAAAGGAAAGTCCACCGGCACGCGTAGTTTGTCAAACCTATAGAGGGGGACCCCGGAACGCCTGCTGGTGTGGGGAGGTAGCGAGATGGCATATCAGAAAGGGGGATAGGACAGGAAAGGGATAGATAGACTCGAATATATTGATAATAAATGAACACAAACTGCTCTACTTATAGTCTTTCCTGGAGAATAAAAAGGCTGTAGCTTTTTGTGCGTGTGTATATGTCATAGGAATTTAGAAAAGTGCATGGAATTCACAGTTTGGGGAAGCTTTTCTGGCCAGCATGGCAAACCGTAAGTGCCGGAAAGATCTTTCCAAAGCAGTCAAAATTAAACCTGAGGGGAATATGCTGAAACACGTTTTAACTGGCACACTTCAACTTCTTTTTGACAAGCTGCGCTGTTAGAAAGACTCAAAATATGATAATCCAGCATTTCACAATTCTTTTAACGTCACCGTTAACACTCTGGTGTGTAAATTTGTGAAAAGTACTTTTTTGAACACGAAAGCATGACGGTTTCTTCCTATCAGTAGCTTAGAATGTCGTTTTTTATTTGCCATATTCAACGAATAAAAGGCTGTGAACACTATTTGCATGGCGCCGAATTTTCAGACTGTTAATCTATATTACTCATTCGAGACTTGTGGAGACAATTATTCCACTGCCACTGTTAAGATTTAGTTTATGTCCCTTAAAAGGCCCATGAAAACAAAACTCGACTGGGCAACTCGAAAAGATACCACCGCACAATAGCAGGGCTCCCATTTAGTGCAACCTTCAGACAATCAAACTACGTAAAAAAATATTACGCCATTCAAATGATGCATCCAATATGATTTGATTTGGAGTTGCCCATTGATGGAGTTGCCCATTGATTGTTTGGTTTTTAGTGCCTAACGAATAAGGTCACTGCTAACGTTGCGTACGGGAAATGTGAAAGTTTTGAACATTTGGAAATTTGTTTTCATTTCCTGCATGCGTGAAAGCAAAGCGTTCGGGGGAAATTTCAGATCAGTGAGTTAGCCAGTCAGCAAAGGCTACTGGTTGTTGTCATAACGGTCGCATAAAACCGACTTGCAATCTTTCTGTTACTCTCATTTCAAGGGGCTTTCATTCCACCCTGTTGACAAAACTTTTATAGAGTCGTTCTCTGACAAATATAACTTGCCATGATAAATATGAATAGCGAATAAGCCGTTTGATTGCGAATTTAGCGCTTCCACGTGCTTTACGATTGCTGGCCATCCGCGTTCTTTAACGACTGAACCCAATAAAATATTCTGCGTCCACCGTTGCATCCTTTCCAAATAAATAGAAAAAGGTATTCGGATTACTTCCGTAGTTTTTAATAGTTTTCTTGCTCTTTCTTTCCGTTACGGCGGTGGTCCATGGCAAATTAAACGGCGACGTAAGCCGCAGGAGTAGAATTGAAGCGACTGGCGGCAATATAACCTGCTCGCCGAACAATAGCTGTAATGCATTGAATATCACTCTCTCATGTACACGCACGAATTCCAAGCGATGAATAATAAAGTTGAAGCAAGTGGAGGCCATCATCATATTAGGGGCTGGTTTTTATGATGAACACCCCGTTTCGCAAGCTCCGATTTCCGCATGAAGCGTGCGCTAAGCGACCTTGCTAGGCTTAGCGTCGCATTAAACGGTAGAAACGTGACCTCGCCTCTCGATGCGGATAACTTTTGACCTTGCTATGCTACTTTATTCTTGTGCGGTGGAAGTCCTGTAACGTCGACTAACTATATCTGATGGGGGTGCTGGATACGCCAAGGTGGCACAACATGTCTTTAAAACGTCGGTTTCGGCATAGAGTTTCTTAGTAAGTATACTAGAGAGGAAACTGCGCCTTGTACGCCATGTCGTCGTGGGGGTTCATGGGAAGACCCCCCTTTTTGGCTTGGGCTTGGCATGACAATTGGATTCCTAAGCGGTTTTTGGGATTTGCTTTCTTCACTATGCATTGACACGTTTACGAGCCACATGGAAGCCGAAATCCTCCCTGTTCTGTGGTAGCCGTGTTCGGTGTGAAACAGCAGGCAGTGCGTGATCGCACCTGAAGTTGTTCATGTCGCAGTCGAAGGACGTATGACTGAGCGGGTAATTTGCCGCCGCGAAATTTGTAGCCGACGAAAAGAAGAAACAAAACGTGCTTCGCCGAAGAGAAGATACGACCACGGGGATACGACAGATACGGGCGCTTGTAAGCGTCCTATCTTATCATCGTGCACGACTGTTTAATTCCACGTTTTCTTATTTCTTGTTAAACTAGTTGGCAGTCGGTGCACCGGTTCACCACGAAGGCAAAGTTTTCATAAGCACGCTCAAAAAACTTTACAAACTCTTCAAACGACTTATTACTTGAAATATTGGTAAAATTAATAAAATCAGATTCTCTAATGAGTCCCACCCCCTCCCCAAATATTAACCTTGTTCGTGACTACAACCTTTGACTGCGGAGAATAGCAGGCACAACCGTTCCGGCAAAAATACGCTTTACTTCCTTTTTCTTTAGTTTTAATACAGCATGTTTTTATTTTCCACTTACATAATTGCACACTATCATACGCGTTTTTGTGGCACGTTGTTTGCATTTGCGGTCACTAAAACGTTTCAATCCAAGCCAATAATAAAACTAAGGCGAGCGCGATGTATAATGGCGGTCCGACCACGCCGACCACGCCGTCTGATGACGGCGCAATGATATTCGCTTTTTTTGGTCAGGTAAGTACAATACCTATGCGGTGTCTTCTCTTTTCCCGTTTTCATTCGGCGGGTAACGGTTATACAGTCGAACACGGATATATCGAACACGGATATATCGAATTTTCGGCTATATCGAACTCGTAAATTATCCCCTTGAAAATCCTTTGTAAAAGTATAGAAATTCGCACGTTTATATCGAACGGTATTTTTACCCGCCATCGGATATATCGAACGCCGCACGAGCTGGAAGGTGCGCTTCGGCGCTCGCTGCGCCCCGCGACCTTCGCCACCTACGCGGCACAGCGCCTCCGCCGACACCCTCACGCTTGAAAAACGTGAGGGCTCGGGGGTTCGGACTGCGCTGTTGGGCGCCGGCGGCCTCCTCCTTTCGCCTTTTCTTTCTTTTTTGTTGTTGATGTTTTGTGAGTTTTGATCAGCGTGGGACGTCGAGCTGGGCAAGTCGGGGCGTCGCGCTTGCCTTCTTGTGGACAACTGCTCGGCCCACCACACCACTTGCGAGCTCAAAAACATCGGGCTGAAGTTTCTGCCGGCCAACACGAAAGCGAAGCTGCAACCGCTCGACCAGGACATCATCAAGTCTTTCAAGGTGGGCTACAGGAGGCGACTCCTTGATAGGCTGCTAGTCAACCTCCGCATGGGCACCGCGCTGAAGGTTGACCTGCTTGGTGCCATTCAGATGCTGACGGGCGCCTGGCGAGACGTGAAGACGGACACAGTGGCCAACTGCTTCCGGAAGGCAGGCTTCGCAACGGCGGAACTTGCGGAAACCGGTGAAGACAGCGACGAGAGCGCATAGACGACGCGTTTCGCGAGTTGTCGACACTCTTCCCAGCTGCCGTTCCACCCGAAGTGTCTGCGGACGATTTCGTGGAAGCGGACTGCAATGTTCAGGCTGTTGCGAGCCTCGCTGACGAGGACATTGTAGCTGCGGTCGCAGGGACCCAGGATGCCCAGGCCGACAGCTCAAGTGGCGACGAAGATCGTCCGAACGAGGCGGCGGCTACACGCGCGTACTCCGCCGCCGAAGTGGCGGCAGCGTTCGGCTTGATTCGCCGTTGTTGTGGCGACATGGAGGGAACCGGGCTGTCGCACCTGGAAAGCCTCGATAAGATCGAGGCCAGCGTCTTCAACTTCATTTTGAAGACGAAGAAGCAGGCCAAGATAAGCGATTTTTTTTCACGGAAATAAAACATTCCGTTGCATCGTGTGTGCGGAATTAGTTGTCATTCTTGAATGCACCGATTGTAGGTGATCGTCCGCCACAGGTAAGGTCTCGGGGCCTTTATTTTTTTATATCGAATTTTTCATATATCGAACTAATTCGCGATCCCCTTCGAGTTCGATATATCCGTGTTCGACTGTACAGTGCTTTCGCATTTACGAATGGTACAGCGGTGTTTTGTTGAGATAAACAGGTGTGCAGCATCCCACACCGCACCGTGCTTTTCAAGAAGGTCGCGTAAAATTGATTGATTGTAGGGTTTAACGCGCCGACGCAACGCTGGCGATGAGGCACGCCGTAATGTGGGGCTCCGGATTAATTTTGACCACCGGAAGATCTTTAACGTGCGCCGAAATCTCGTGCACATGGACGTTTTTGCTTTTCGCCTCCGTCTGAAAGCGACTTACGCGGCCGGGAATCGAACCCGCGACCTCGTGATCAGCAGCGTAACGCCTTAGCCACTGAACCACCGCGGCGGTAGGTCGCGTAAAATATTCCGTGCTTGAAATTTTTGCCGCTTTCTTACCTTTCATATTTTTATGCGCGTTCTCTGTCGTGCTCATATTTAACGGCGATAATTTAGACTTTTCGTGCGGCAGGTCACAAATGTAAGCCTCACCTCAGACGCAAAAAGGCGGTAAAAGTCGTTGGCTTCTATTGACCTCCAGGACATACCGTGGAGCCACTTACGAGTGACGTCACTTGTAGGACGCCGGGTCGTGTTGTCGTCTGCTACAACACATTTCCTGCGGGTATGCGGAAGCGTGGTTTTTTTTTTTTTTTGTTGTTGTTGTTGTTGTTGTTGTTGTTGTTGTTGTTGTTGTTGTTGTGGCCACCATCTCCCCCGTCCTTGCGGGTTTGATGCAAATTACCCAAAAAAGTTGTCTGCAGCCCCAATAACCCGGACAAGCAACCAGCGACTCGCTTGTTCCCGGCGACACCGCCGCGTTTAGGCAGTTGCTACCATGGCGACCCACAGCTCGTACGCAGCCAGCTAACGCCAAGGACGATGCAACTGATGCCGAGAAAATGACGCTCTAAATTCATTGTGAAATACTTGTGATGGGACATGTACGAGACTGTGTGCAAGGAAACACCTTATAACAGCGACGGACACGCGTCGTTCACTTGTGACCTCACCGCGCGTATCTGCTCGCATTGCCTGGTAAATGAATGACTACGCGAGAACGGGGATCGGATTGCTTGGCCGCAAATGTGTTGCTATGGTCTACAGTTTGGCTTAATCAGTGCCTATTTCCCCAACAATGATTTTATCGTTATGCCCGGATTTGATTAACGATCACTGCCGTAGCCTGTAGTCTGCACGGTATGAACGCGAGTTTTTAACTCCTTTGAGCGGGTTTGTACATAGCTATGTTTAGTTTTCATCAGGACCTCGGCGTGGGGATTTATAATTGAAACGTGAGCTTTTGTCTGTTTAGAGTGAGCCGGTTTTTCTCAAGCATCAATTTCGAAACTCACGACTGCTCACAGAAGGCGAGGCTGTGTATGAGGCGAAACACGTCGTTAATGATTTGGTTGTAATGGGGAGTTTTAGACCCCCAAGAAGTTAGGAGAACCCAAACGCAACACGCGCGCGCGCGACGGGAGGGTCTTCTCTAACAGCTCGCAGCCGGCTTCCGATGCACGTAATCGAACGTTGGGAACTTTAGGCTTAACATCGCGGCAGGTATTTCATCGCGGCTATCGTTACAGTTGCTAATGACAGTGCCTAACACAACTTTTCCCCGCACTGTCAGCCCCCTTCTCGTATGTGGAACTCTGTAACCGCAGTGATTGCCGTTTAAGCGATCGATGATCAAGCTGCCTGCCACGGCATCGGCCGACACTTGCGCGCAGGTATCGTCACCCTTCGGCCACTCGCCACACCGCGCGTGAACGGGCCGCCGCTGCCGGGACCGACCTCGGCGGCCAGTCGGCGTAAATCGCGGCAGATATTTGATCATCGCTTTGAAAACCATACCTGATGACACTACCTAGCACAATTTTTCATCACACTAACACCCACTTTCACCAATCTGGAACTTCTTTTCCGAGACTTGTGTGATTTTAAAAAGCGGCGACAAGTTATTGTTGCTGCCGCCACCTGCGTCGGTTCCAGCCGCTCCGTCGGCCGTGCGGGCAGGCACGGCGGGTGCGGGTGCTTCTGCGAGCAGTAAACGCTTCATGATTTCCTCCTTGATACATTTCTTACAAACAAGAGAAATCTAGAAACTTAAATCGGCGATCGTCGTTGTCCACATTGTTGATCAGGGAAACAAGCCGCTGCTTTACGCTTCGATCGCAAACATCATACACCACCCCGCCCATGTTTGCGGGTAATGTACCACCAGTGAACCACTAGTGATACAGTTATAAAGTCCCCGTGAGGCCAAACTGCGCTTGACGCAATGAGAATTAACTTCAAACGACGGAAATTAACACGAAAATACTTTTAGAACGCGCTTCCTAAGCGAAGTGCGACTCGCTGCAAGCCAACTACGCAGCAAGATAGGAACGGGGATCCTACAAGTTACGTCAAAACGATCGCAGCGCCGGCCTCTCTAGTGGTGGGCCTCGCGGCCAATATGTTGCTTCGAAGCAAAGCAAGATACAACCGCTCTTTTTCTGCAGTGTTGCCGAGCTCGCTAGATAGGTTTGGGGAGGTATTTGCGTTATCAGTTCTAATCGTGGAAAGTTTCGCGGCGTTTGTGGCGTGAGGCACAATTTCTTTCTTTTGTGTGGAGGTATCTTTCAGGCTCTTCTCTCCTTTACGCTAGACAATTTACTGGCTAGTGTGGCTCTTACTTTGAAAAAAGGTGTTTGGTTGACGGCTTGGTATTACGCGTTGCAGAAAATTGGGTATTACATTTGAAGTTTGGTTCCAATGTGAACGTATGCGCGAGGGTCTTGAGACCCGTTTAAAAATATGACGGTTAGCGCTTCTGCAAGAGTCGCGGCTTACTTGAAGTTACAGGTGAACTTGCACCTGCGCTGTCGACTTTACCGATCCGAGCATTGAGCGGTTAAAGGTTTTTTTCTTTTTTTGAAGAATTTCACGACCGTCTTGTCGTCATAAGATCGTGCTCTATAAATCCCGAGCGTTTTCGGTCGTTTCAACACCTGCAGAGGTGAAGTGCGTACAGGCAGGGACAGAGTTTAGGTGACCGGTGAAAAGCGCAGAGGCTCATGGGTAGGTTGTCTGCTCCCGCCACTTCCGGTTCGAGATACCTCCTGGTCTCCCCTACGCCCGCAGATTGCACACGCTAGCGTGCGTGCGTGTTTATTTGTCACGGAGTGCTTACCTTTCAGAGAAGCCCCTATAAGGATTAATCGCTGTTGTTTATTGAATGCACGACGCATGCGCGTTTTTACCCGTGGAAACAGATAGACAACACGTACACAGGCGCGTGCAAGCCGCCGGTGTATAGGAGCCTGGGGAGGCCAGGAGAGCTCTCGAACCGGAGGTGGCAGGGGCGGTCGACGTACCCATGAGCCTTTGCGCTTTTTACCGGTCACCTATTCCGGACCACGCAGGCGTGGGGCGAAAACCGTGGCTGTACACTCTGGAGGCACGACGCCTGCTGTCGAGACCGACGCGGCGCTTCCACGGCCTTGCTCACTTGCATGTAAGCAAGTTGTCTCGCTTTCTTCAACCGAGCTCCAATCGCCAGTAACGCGCTGCGGGGCGATGCTTCTCTGCGACACCGCGACCTCTAATTACATATCTGCGGCCTTTCATAGGAGCCAATTGTGCCCCCCTTTGCTCATGTGTCCCGTACGTGCTGGTCTATCGTCACCCGTATTGGTCTTTTTGATGTCTTCTGTTTTTTTACCCAACCGTATAAAAATGAACCCAAAAACCTCTTCGAAGTAATGATTAATTTAGAGCGCGTAGAAAACACGCGCAAAGGTCGGTGAATTGGTCCCTGTTCCCGTGGACTGGTCGTCGCGGCGAAAAGGATGCTACAAATGCGTCGCACCGCGCTACCTTACGGACAATCATAGCGGAGCTGCTGAAAGCGAGAAAACTGGCGAGCCTGTGAATACGCAAGGACGCGCATGCGTGCCAGGTGGATCTCGACAGCAGGCGCCGTGTCTCTAGTGTGCGCTGCGAAGATTTTCGCCACGCGCTCGCGTGGTCCGGAATATTATATCACCGCCTGTACGTGCACGTTTAATCAACTGCGACGCGCCCCGCTTGCGCGAGCAGCCAAAGCGATCGCTGCACACTTCATACTCAACGGGGGCGCATCACCCGTGCAAGCCTCGAGAAGTACTGGCAAGAGGAAGCGAGCAGCCACGCACCGCATACGCGGGCGCCGACGGACATTCATGCATCGACACGTCTACCAGAGGCGCGGGTGGAGCACGCACTGCGCATGTGCCCCCGACGCCGGTTTGAGCGAAATCCTGTGTTCTCCTTGGCACCCAGTGGGGCTGTTTTTTATATTTCTACTTGACTCCGGCTTGAAAACTTCTGTGTCGTATGTAACGTTTGACGACTGTATTTGCAGGCACCATTCTCCGTTTCTTGATGCGGTTCCAGTGCGTCTAGGAACAGTGTCAGAAGTGCCACTTTGCAGGTTCAAATCTGGTGTTGTGGCATGTGCTGAATGTCCTTTTTAACGGTCTTTAGGAGGAACGCCCTATGAAATTGCCGCTGCTGTCTAACCAGTGACATATCGATGCGAGACAAGCCGGGATCTTGTGAAGAAATTTATGGGCATTTCTTACTAATTATTCGGAATAAAAATCAAACCGTAAATCATACATTCCCGTGTTTGGAAGTGCGCTGCACTGAGCTCTATAAAATCTTTGGAGTGATTGCGTTTTTCATGTGCAGCTTTCCCGCTCATGGCAGTCCTTTCAACAGGGATTATTCTGCAATTGCTTAGCGAAATGAAAAGTTCTTTTGCACAGCTAATATTTGGGGTGAATACTTGCTTTGTGCACCGTTTCAAGTCGCGCACGTTGCGCGACCGGGTTCCTGAGCCATGGGAACTATCCCATAGAAATGCATGGGGAGTTAGATTTGACAGCGAATTACACATAAAAATATTAACAAACCTGAAATATTCTTTTAGCGTTTTACTCTTCACGTTGACTTCTAGCTTTATGCCAAATATCATTTTCCTAAAGTGGTTTTTCTAGGTTCCCCAGAGGTTGTAATTTTGAGCGAGAAAGCTGGGTATGTTATTCCGAAGATTGTTTAACGCACATATGTGGTGCGGTGCGTTGTAATTTGTCGCGCACTGCACTGTTTCCGTTGTTTTATTCGACAACGGCGTGTAGAGAGAGAGAGAGAGAGAGAGAGAGAGAGAGAGAGAGAGAGAGAGAGAGGGAGGGAGGGAGGGAGGGAGGGAGGGAGCTCTTTATTAAAAGACAGCAGAGAGATCTGCAGGCATGTATTCGCATACATGCTACTCTGCGGGGATTGGGCGGAGGGAGTAAAGGCTCTAAAGGAAGTAGGGCGAAAGAGAGGAGGGGGGGAAAGAGGTAAAAAAGAAGGCAACATGGAGTGTTCTGTGGGTCACGTAAAAGTACAGGTGGTCTCACAGGATGACGATATGGAGCTCGACAGTGTCTCTGCGACGCCGATGTCGTGTAAATAATAAAATAGTGCATCTAACACTTTTCGCTGGGATGATGGAGATGACCATGGTCCAAGAAGAGCTTTTAATGACGAAAGTCCATTGTTGAGGCACTCGGTCTTCTTGGCGAGGTGGTTTCTTTCGTGGTTGTACGCCGGACACTCTAATAAAACGTGTTCAGCAGTTTCTGGCAAACCACAGTTGTTACAGTAAGCGTTTGTGGTTTCACCGAGGCGATGTCGGTAGGAGTTCGTGAGTGCTGCGTTGACGCGCAGCCGATGGTAGAGCGTCTCAAGTCGACGTGGGATTCGCTCTGGGAGCCTCATTCTCAGGTCAGAGTCTATATGATACAGAAAAGGGTGATGAGTTTCGGGAAAAGACCAGAGGCGGTATCGTTCCTCTAAGGCAAGCTGCTTCGCTAGCGCTGCAGCCTGGTGCTTTGTAAATAACATTTTTCTTACATTGCGCAGTTGTAGCCCTCTGCGAGCCGCCTCATCTGCTTTCTCGTTGCCGAAAACGCCACAATGTGCGGGTATCCATTGCAAGGTCACACGATGCCCAGCGACATAGGCTAGATGGTGCAGGTAGGTGATGTCGCTGGATACATGGTCGCGAAGGCTGAAGCAACTGGCGTGCCGTAGGGTTTGCACCGCTGTCTTGGAATCCGTGAATATAGCCCATTCTGCTGATGGCTGACGAAGAATGTAGCGGAGGGCTTGCTTAATTGCATGAAGCTCGGCCGACGTGGATGACGTTGCACGTTCAAGGCGGTAGGACAGCGCTTGGCCGTTAAATGAAACGTAGATGCCCGATGCACTACTGCGAGGTGTAGAAGAACCATCCGTAAAAATGTGGGCCATATGTGAATAACAGCCACTGATATGGGCGAGCACGACTTGAAGGAGGCAGAATTGAGAGTGTTTGCTTTGAGGTGACACCAGGTATGTTGAGTTTTATGCACACCTGTGACAGAGTCCAGGGAGGGAAATCAGACGGCATGGTTGGTCGCGCTTGGGATGGTACAGATATGTCACTAGAGTTTATCATCTCCGCAAAGCTGGAGCTTTCGTTGCGTTGCACAACACCGGTGAAAAGATTGGTTGATGTGTGCAATCGATGTCGCTGGTATATTCGGAATGTCTCCTGTAGCCGAAGAACATCTAAGGGCAAGCAGCCAGCCTCCGCAACGGTACCAGCGCAGGAAGAGCCCTTAGGAAGGCCAAGGCAGGTGCGCAGACAATTATTTCTTGCCCCATAAAGCTGCTTTTTGCTTGTGGTCGACAGCCGCTGCAAAACAGGCAGTCTATAACGCAGCAAGCCATCAACATAAGCCTTGCAGAGAAGCACCATCGATCGACAGTCACTGCCCTATCGACTTCCGGCAAGGTATCCAATGACGTGCGCCACCGCGGAAATGCGATTACATAGTCCCCGAACCTCAGGGGCCCACGAGAGGTTTCAATCCATGGTTATCCGGAGAGATATTAAGGCAGGCAGCGGCACATAAGGCAGGCAGTGGCCCCCAAGGTTTAATGGGTACTGAGTCATCCGCTTGCGGGTGAATGCCATGACAACGCTCTTCTCAGGTGAGAGGCGGAGGCCCTTCGGTGCAAGGTATTCATAGCTGTTTTTTAGAGCTTTCTGGAACCTCGGTTGTGTATTTAGACGTGACCTTGCTGCACTCCAAATGCAGATGTCGCCGGCGTAAATTGTGACCTTTACGTGAGGAGGAAGCACACGCTTTACGTCGATTAGTGTAATGTTAAATAACAGAGGACTCAAAACCGCTCCTTGAGGCACCCCTTTCTTTACACTGTAATATGACGTAGGACCTTCCGGTGTGCTCATAAAAAGCTCTCCTTCTTCCAAGTAGCTGGAAATCCATGCATACAGCCTCCCACCAAGTCCAAGAGCAGCAAGGGACTCTACGCACAATATGGTCGTCTATCAGACAACCTAAATGCAGCTGTATCAAGCCAACAAGGAGATATTCATGGTATCCCAACGACCAGATTTAAACCACAATTTTGCAGGCCTGTACAAGACGTCTTATACGCGTATTCAGTGACACACCCAAAACAAATTTTAGAGTCCTTTGTAATCGCTATTTTAAACTGTATATTTCCAAACGTTCACAAAACCGGACTTAGATCGTCTAGGAAACGTTGAGCTAACCGGACATTAGCTGTGATATCAGCCATTTTCGAGATGGTCAGCGTTTTTTTCTAGTTGTTTTGTCGCCATTTTTTTCATCTACCATATAGGCAGCATATACGTTTTGTAACCTTTTTGTGCTAGCTGGGAAGTACAATATTTTGAGTAAATTGCAGCTCCTCTTACTACGGGTCACAGGATACTGTATCATATTCGTATACAATGTCTGAGCGAGCGACACTTTCAGTAACCCTCTCGCCTGGCCGATTAGATGCAACGTTGGTAAAACAGACGGGTCGGAAATACCTGAGTACGCATTTCAGCTATTCACCTGCAGCAAAACTCTCAAACAAAAATAACTTGATGATGAAACAAACGTCAGCCCGAATGTGAGTAGATGCCGCTGCCCAATTATTTATAATAGTGAATATTACTTCCCGCTGGCCACATTTTAAGGTGACGCAAACTCCACAAACAGGGCCGCGTTCTTTGTTTTTTTCTCTACACTATTTGTATACCTAATTGCCTCTCACCAGCAGCATATTTATTCTCTTGCGATTGTGTTGCCCATTGTGTAACCCTCAATTGCGCTGACGCACATGCCCTTCAGAATGACGCTAGTGGGATATCCGACTGACGCAGTACTTTGACAATGGCACTCAAATCTCAAATACGCGTATCCCTACTGATGGGCACTTTCCCTCTCTTGACGAAGAACAGCATTAAAGCGGTTGGGAATTGTGAATACTCACGGGCCCTTATCTATACTGACCCACCTCCGTTTCCAATCGCTTGTGCGGTCACACATTGACTGTGCATCGCCCGTAAAGTACAAAAGGGCTTGCGTGTCAGCTGAAAAAATTACACCGCACGCTTCGGCAATTTTAACTAGCAACCAGCATTTCTGGCATGAAATTCGATTCTGACTTGAACATCTTAAAATAGCGCAGAGACAAAAAGAATGAAGGCAGCAGACCCCGGTACTTTGATCTGACATTTGACGTAACAACGCGAAATTTGCCCTTGCATGCTTATTTCATAAAACACATTCATGCAGCACAAGTACTGTTTCGCGAAGCAGTACTTCCTCCTCCTTCACACGTATTTGAACGTATGTATCCCTTTAGTGATAGTGGGGTCTTTTCATTCAACAGAAAGGAATTTTCACTCGTCTATCTCACCTACGTCAAGAACTCGACCCATCCTCTTTATGCTATCCATTCGATTAGCAACATGGATTTATATCGTACCACTTTTTCCAATACAAGTTTTCCTATTTTGTTGTCTATAATGTTCATTGTCTTTTGCGAATCGAACTTCTTCACTTGATACTACTATTTGGTTAGTTGATAATATTTTATCATACATGATAAGAAGTAACAAGCAAATCAGGATAGACTCAATGTATAATCCAAAAACAGCATGCACAACCTGGTAGCACCTTTTACCCTAAACTCTGAACTTAACGCCCTATTTTTCTGTTTAACGAGATAGCTAGGATTGAGGCTTGGGCAAGTTGGTTCATGGTCTTGATGGCGGGGAACAGCGCAAATTTGGACAAGCAGGAGAAGGAGAAAACGACAACACGGCGCTGCCGTTTTCTTCTTCTCCTGCTTGTCCAAATTTGCGCTGTTCCCCTCCTTCAAGAACTGTAACGAGATACTTGAGCGCCAGTTTCTTATTCTTCGAATGACTCCCTACCAGATTCGGCGTTTGCCGACGTCCTCCTTGTACGGCTAAAGTCAGGTTGACCTAGTCCAGCAGGTTTCGCCGTGCGGCAAAATTTGCAGGACTGGTTTGATTTTGCTGGCTAGTTTGACATTAAAGTGATACCACGTTACTCTACATAATAAACAAATACTCGGCATTAGTTATGTTTATTACGGCGTACGTTACATCCCCTCTACCCGAGAGAGGCAGTTGTAGTCTTGATCTTGAAGATAAAACATGTCAACTCGGTGAGGGTAGTATGCAGGTGAGCTACTCGACTAAGACCAAGTGCTGGGGCGTACGTTATAGAGCTTTTAGGTCGTCGATGTTGACGCCCTGTAGGAAAACGGCCGAGGGCGAAATAAAGACGAGAGTGGAAGGTGGGTCGGGCAAAATACAGCGACAAAAAAAAAAACAGCCGAACCTGATTCTAACGGAAGAGTGCCTGTAAGTGTGCGCCGCGAAGGGAGATATGAGTGGGGGGAATTTTCTAAGCACTTGATGGTTAATAATGAAGGATACTGTGAGCATATACAGGGTGTCCCAGCTATCATGCACCAAGATTTAAAAAAAGAGCAATGGTGTTACTCGACGAAAACCTAGTGCGCCATGTTTTCAGTACTGTGGAGAAGCGGACAGTAATTTTTCCGTTAATGATATTTAACTAATTAATTATAATTAATGATCTAACTCGAGAATTACAGTCCTAATCACTGAAGTATCAATGAGGCCCTTGTAGGTACCCACGAGGGGCATCTAACTGCGGTATTTTCAGCATCGAACTGATTGCGTACTCAGTTATTCTGACTGATAAAGAAAACCCGCGAAATATGAAAAATACCACGTGACGGCGCCTCCGCGCGCTTTTGCGGGCCTCGTAAAGCAATGCCCTCAAACAGGCTGCCTCTGAGTTAGCCAGAATGTAATAAACAAAAGAAAGAAAGAAGAAATCGCAACCGAGTTTGTGCCTTATCTGCACAGGCGCACCGCGAATCTTGCTGCTGCTGCTCCTTCCATGCATGCCTTTATCAAGGTGATGCGCTGTCTCTTGGGGCGGGTGACAGGCGAAGCAGTTGCTTTCAATCAGCTTGTTTGGGGACGCTGCTTTACAATGCGCGCGGAGGCGCCGTCACGTGGTATTTTTCATATTTCGCGGGTTTTCTTTATCAGTCAAAATAAATGAGTACGCAATCAGTTCGACGCTGAAAATACCGCAGTTAGATGCCCCTCGTGGGTACCTACAAGGGCCTCATTGATACTTCAGTGATTAGGACTGTAATTCTCGAGTTAGATCATTAATTATAATTAATTAGTTAAATATCATTAACGGAAAAATTACTGTCCGCTTCTCCACAGTACTGAAAACATGGCGCACTAGGTTTTCTTCGAGTAACACCATTGCTCTTTTTTTAAATCTTGGTGCATGATAGCTGGGACACCCTGTAGAGGTTCAGAAGATCTCATGACGCCGTAGTTGAAGCAAGGAACTAAAGATTGCGGCAGAGATTTGACAGAAAAGGATTACGAACATTTATGCAGACCCGGAAATTAGGGAAATGTTAGAAGCTTACAAGAAAAGGCACACTTAACAAACTAGAGTAAGAGTGCCTGATAGTCCTACCGGATAGTCCCACAAGCAAACGAATAATTCATAGGTAACACGACGTAAACGTGTCTCACGTGGTTGATGTACCGGTACGTCGTCGAGGAGCTTGAAGGACAATGAAAGCGTTTGTTTTTTAAAGCAAAGCTTTTTACCTCTACCCCCCAAAGGTTCTTTCGCGACCGTTGGTGTCAACAGAAAACTCCCGCGAACAAATAAAAGAATTTACTGGCACAGCCAGGAATGGAACCTGGAACTAACAGAGTAACAAAGCGAGAGCCCATTGTCTTACCGATTTAGCTACGATCCCACGCCGAGACGGGGAAGACAGGGGGTGCACTCACCAAGCACGTCTACGGGTTTGCCCCCTGCATTCTCGTTGAATGCCACGTGATACCGTCACGCGACCTCTCGCACTCCTGTGCGCTCCACCCACGGCACGTCTAGCGGTCCTGTGCGCGCGTTGCGCGCGTGCTAGGAGTTACAAAATTAAAGGAAGCTCACACCAACGCATGGCATCCCACTTCTAGTACGCCAATGTGCTAAAGGCTGTGGCCTCCAGTGTTCGCTTAAAAAATGACGGCTCCTTACGTCCGCCCTCAAGCCAAACGACACATCAAGAAACACATTCACGTAGTCCTTGATTGCCAGGCCATAACTCCAAGCCGCAGGATCAAGATCCTGGGCCTACATCTCCAGGCCAACACCAAGAGTGATGTATCCTGGCAGCGCCTCAAACACAGTCTCAATCAAATCATACACAGGATCAGGCGAGTTGCCCCCAAGAAGCAAGGCCTCAAGGAATCCGATACCTTTTGTCCTCTCGAGAATCAGTTACATCAACCCCTTGTCTTCTTCTCGGCAAGGAGGACATAAAGATGCGTTGTATAGTGATTATGAAAGCGGTTGAGCACGACATTGGTCTTCCCCTGAGTGCGTCCGCAGAGAGGATGCTTAGCCCGGGTCTCCACAACATGATGGAAGAGCTGACAGGGGGCCTCTTTCTAACGAGAAGTGCCGATTGAGCAGAACTGCGGTGGGTCGCCGCATTTTTTCACCAGATTGGCTGGGCAGCACAGACTTTCACTCCGCCTGATGTACCAATGGACTCTGGGCAACGAGAACTAAAGATAGTCCCTTTCCCTAGAAATATGAACTCCTCACGCGAAGAGAGTCGGCGACAAGCACGGGCTCAAGCGCTCAGCACCACCCTTGGTGGGGATCATGCAGCTATCTGCACAGACGCCTCCCAACATAGACGGCAGCAATACGCCATCATCGTGGCTACCTCCAGAACCAACCTCCTGGCGTGTGCCCCACTCAGAGGCAGAAGAGGCATCCATCGCCTTTGCTCTCACTGAATTAGGGACTCACGCCAAATCAAGGAATACATTCAAATACTCCTTGATGACCAGGCCATCACTCCAAGCCCCAGCATCAAGATCCTGGACCTACATCTCGAGGATAACACCAAGAGTGACGTCTTCTTGTAGCGCCTAAAAACAGCATTAATCAAATCATACACATGATCAGGCGAGTTGCCACCAAGAAGCGAGGCCTAAAGGAATCTGGTAGCTTTCAATTAATTGAAGCTTTTGTCCTCTCGAGAGTCACTTACGTCAACCCCCTGTCTTCTTCTCGACGAGGAAGACATAGAGATGCTTTATATAATGATTAGAAAGGCGGTTGAGCAGGCCATTGGTCTTCTCATGAGTGCGTCCACACTGAGGCTGCTTAGCACGGGCTCCACAACACGGTGCAAGAGCTGATAGAAGGCCATCATTCTAACCAGAAGGTCCGACTCAGAACTTCGGTGTGTAACCGCATGCTTCACCAGATTGGCTGGGCAGCCCAGAATGTCACTCCGCTTGACATACTCCCAGACTCTTGGTGACTAAAACTAAAGATGCTCCCTTTGCTTAGAAATATGAACCCCTCACATGACGAGGGTCACCGAAAAGCACGGGCTCAAGCGCTAAACACCACCCTCGGTGGGGCTCATGCAGTTATCTACAGAGACCTCTCCAAACATCGAGGGCAGCAACACGCCATCATCGTGGCTACCTCCAGAACCAGCCTCCTTGCGTGTACCTCGCTTAGGACCCAACAAATGACGGCAGCAGAAGAGGCAGCCATCATCTTGACTCTCACTCAACCAGGGGTTCGGAGGGTAGTCACCGATTCCCAACAAGCCTACAGGAATTACCATTTCGGTTGGGTGTCTCGACCTGCATTGCGTGTGCTAAAAATACACTCGCCAAATGGTTCCATGCAGCTCATCTAGACACCCGCTCACGCTTCCATGGAGGGCAACGAATACGCCCACCAACAAGCCTGCGCATCTACCACCCGTGCTACGGAGCTGCACCAGGACAGTCACCAGCTTGTCTCGTTCAGGGACATAACCCAGCATTATCACCTTCAGAGACAGACCCTACCTTCGCTTTACACGGACGCTTCGAGAGAACAGAACAACAAACTACCATGCGGCTGATAGAATCCGGCTCCTTCTCACACCTGACGTGTCTACCCTTAATCCACCCGATTCGCTAGGACCCTGAATATAAATTTTGCTCTGAGGTAGGGACACTACGCGACATAATCGGAGCACCCTCATCTCCTTCTGTCAACTACCCAACACGAGTAATGGGAGATGCTGCTCTACAGCCCCTCTCTTCCAGCCCAGGTTAAGCTGGTGGACAGAGAACAGACGGCGCGGACTACTAATGGGCTCCAGTGAAGAAGTAACCACTCCCCTGGGCCGCACTCTGGGCCGTTCAGAAATATGAATTGAAGTATTTCCTCCTGCTCCTTCTCCTCCGTCTCCACCGTCGATCTCGTCGCCTCTGTCCGCGGCGGCAGAGACAGAGAAGTGAGATCGTCTAACACCGGGTTTGGGTTTCCTTTAATTTTATAAAAAAAAAGAGTTTCGACTACTCAATACTACTCAATCAACCACCGGTCATGCATCATGCATTGATTTAACCTTACCAAGAATATCTCTTTGAAGTAATAAAGGGTGTGGTTAAGAGCATTTACTTCTCTCTGGTTTCACTATTTGTAGACCGACTGAATGAATTTCAGTGACGTCGCATGGATAATCGTTGTGAGTGTCGTTTACAGCTTCGCTTCCCAACCACATTCACAGTGTGCATTGGCGCCAATTTTTTTCAGACATGGTGATAGACGCTATACTCATGCGTGCCTCACCAAGCATTCCACAGTTTCACGGGAGAGCCGTGTTTGGCACTTCCCAATGCTGGAACTGTATTGCAACTCAGGCGAACAGTCCTTCCAGTCCAAACAATGGCTTGTCAGGAACCCTTGCTCATCTTTCCCCTCTGGCGAATTTTTTACATTGTTCGCGTGCTCCTTCAGGCTATCATTGACGCATCTCCCAGTATGGCCACCATACACTTTTCCGCACGTTAAGAGAATTTGGTCGGCTGCATCGTGCAGAAAACTGTACTTTTCCACTTCTTCCCTCCTAGCTACTTAGTGCTTTGTCACGCATTTTGTAGCTGTCCCATCAACATCTGTTTCCTTCATAGTTGTGCTTGCAATGGACATAATGCAATTGATCCGAGGTGCGCTCTTCCGATGAGTGGACGAAGTTAAGGGACGACGTCAAAATATTACTGGAATAAGTGATTATGGTTGTGCTTATCACGGAACACGCGAAAACGAGCCATTACGGCGCACTCCCAAACGTTACCTCGATTAACCACATATTCCTAATGACACGCCTTATCGGCAAAGTGGCAGTACACTCATTTGTAGCTCTCCACATCCTCTATGTCATTTACAACCTCGAGTTGGACCCTCATGCATGGTATGCTGAAACCCCGCTTGATAATCCCCAAAACCGAAAAACGGTGGTTCACTCCTCTGTAATCATCACCATCATCATCATCCCGAGCTTATCTACGCCCACTGCAGGGCAAAAGCCTCTCCCATTAATCTCCAATTACCCCGTTCCAGTGCTAACTGCGACCAATTTATCCCTGAAAACTTCTTGATCTCATCTGCCCATCTAACTTTCTGCCACTCCCTGCAACGCTTGCCTTCTCTAGGGATTCACTCTGTTAATGACCAACGGTTATCTTTCCTTCGCATTACATGCACTGGCCACGTCCATTCCTTCTTAATTTCTACTAATATGTCCTTAACACGTGTTTGTTCCCTGACCCACTCCGCTCTCTTCTTGTCCCTTAATGTTACACGTATCATCTTCTGCTCCATAGACCGCTGAGTCGTTCTCAATTTAAGTTGAACCCACTTAGTGAGCCTCCAAGTTTCTGCCCCGTAGGTGAGTACCGGTAAGATGCAGCTGTCATACACTTTCTTCTTTAGGGACAATGGTAGGCTGCCATTCATATCTGAGAATGTCTGCCATATGCCCTCCACCACATTCTTATCCTTCTAATTATCTCTGCCTCAGGGTTGGGATCCGGGGTCACAACTTGGCCTAAGTGTCATAGGAATCGGTAAAACACGAAAGTGAAATGTGCAGCGAAATCAGCAGAGGAGCATGATTTGCGGGTCGGCGGCTGTCTTGTTGCTGCGCTTGCCGAGCGACGTCCTGCTGGCGGGTCGCTTCGGCAAAGGTGTACTGCCATCATTTCCGTGACGGATATCACGCCAGTGAAATCTTGGGTATCGCGCCATAAAATACTTTCGTGTTAAATTATGAAACCTGAAAGCGAACAACCTTAAGTATAACGTACTCTAGTAGTAAAGGTTGCTTCCCGCAACAAGACCCTGTGTTCAGGGGTGCACCCTTTACACGCCGATTGCTTCGTTGTACTGGCGTCACTTCCGAGAAGGATATGACGTCAGCAAAATCTTCCTGTATCCGGTAATAAAACACTCTCATGTTAAAATGGCCTCGTAGCCCGTTGCTTTGCTGCAAGCGCTGTCGAAATATGACAGTCTCCGACTGCCCCTAAACCACCTAAAACCCTCCCTTTTCGCCCCCTTTTACCCCTAACATCTCCCTTCTGGCTCCGAGTAATGAAGGTTGGCTCAATTTACTTCTACTGCCCGACGTGGTGGCTCAGTGGCTAAGCCGTTGTGCTGCTGAGCACGAGGACACGGGTTCGATTCCCTGCCGTGGCGGCGGCTTTTCAGATGAAGGCTAAAAGCAAAAATTCCCGTGTGTTCGAGATTTCAGCGCACGTTAAAGTACCCCAGGTGGTGGAAATTAATCCGGAGCCTTCCACTAGGCCGCGTCTCATCGCCTGTGAACCGTGGGGCGTTGAACCCGACAATCGATCAAACTTTCACCCGTATTCCCCCTTCTCGCTCAACATCGGGTTTATTTTTTTATTTATATTGTGCTTTCAGCAGATCGAGCTAACATTTCTTTTGGTTTAGATGCTTACTTTTACCTCTCCGTCTGTTCGGAACAGGTTGGAACTTTTTTTTTTATTTCTAAAGCCTACGGAATAATTCGTATCGGTTAAAATGACGCTGTTACTAACGATTATTCCGTTACATTTTCCCTTATACAATAATCCTTACCTTTCCTTTGTTCTGAATAATGTGCAGATGTCTTGCGGTTTTGCGGAGACACATATTCAACTTACTCCTTCCTTGTTTTTGGCACGGTGGTTGGATCGGCAGACGGAGGGACTGACGGACGGACGGACAGACAGCCTAGTCTGTATTGTATCGTTTGCTGGCGCCAGAAAGATTACCATCTTTAGTAGTAATGGCGTGAGCAACAGTGCTTGTACATGTTTATGCTCGTGTCGTTTTCAGCCGTAGAGTTAGCCGGAAGCGCATTGTTGAGTGCTCTCACGGCACATGTGGTGGGGATTCACTATTTGACGCCGTATAGGCCTCCTGCGCTGCCCAGGGGGCGCTGCACAAGCGGCTTCCGGGCAGTACTTCCGGGTATTACACAGCTGCGCGGGTCCCATAAGATCCCGTGTTGACAGAAGCAAAATGAGCTCGATGCCCCCGATTATTTTGCGACATGGTCAGCAGCCCATCCCCGACGCGTCCGATCTCTTCCAGCGATCAACTTCGTATTAGGGGAAAAAAAATTGGTGCCTTTCCACTCTGTGAAGAAGGATGACCTGCAAAGCTGGAAGCAGTCCACGGAGCGCACGAAACAAAACACGTTTGTCGTAATTTGCGATGGAGCATATTTCCTGCGCCATTAGCTGAATGACCCTCTGGCGGATCCAAGCTTTGTTCTTGCAGATAAACATGAAACTGCCAGTGTCACTCCCGCGTCGTAAGCATCTTACTGTTTGTGTAAGGCCAGGTTCAGACTGTTGCCCCAACTATCGCAATCACCTAAAGAATGACGTTATTTCACGTCTCAGCTAACCGAAACGCGTGACATGGCATTTTTTTACGTTCATAGATCACGATATGGGTTTTGCGTCGGTAATCAGAACTTAGCCTAACACACAAACCCAATCCGCTCTACCACTATGGACTCCGGACTGGTCCCATAGGGCCGTTTAACGTCCGCGTGTAAATCTCGTACCAGCACAACAGACATACCATCCATCAGTACGGGCATGAAACCTATAGCTGCGTGTGCACGCCTCCCTCCTCCATACCACTATTTTTCACTACAAAACTGCGCACGCATAACACGGGAACCGGTCATGTACGCGTGCTTTGAAGTGACATACGCCGCGACGGCGTGTTTCAGTCATTTTAGGGGGCAGCCCTTTGGCAGCCGTTATCTGGGCTTCGCGTAAGCGGCGTCTGTTTATGTCTGCGTAACCGAGTGAGCGAGCGCAGCAGCGACGAAAGTTGTTGTTGTAAAATTTATTATTAATAGGACGGCACTAGGCCTGTTGCGGTGGCAGGGGGAAAAGGGAAGGGGGTTACGTGCGTCGCACTATGGAGGCTTCACACGCAAATGTCCACAGTGAGAGTAGAATTCTCCTGTGGTCGTGTGTTGGCCGGATCCAGTCCTCGTATGTTGATACAGATGACGGGCGATGTTTGTCACGTGCGTCCTTCAGTCCTTCACAGTTCCACACCAGGTGACGCATCTTGGCCGGCTGGGCGGCCAAGCACACACTACACTGGGGCGGCGAGAAAGGTGACGGGTTCGGCTGCTTGGCGTACTTCTGTGCGTGGTTCCACCTTGCCACCACGTCCTCCGTGACGGCAAAGCCACTTCGTGCTTTCACCACGAACACTTGGGCGCCCCGGGGAAGACCTTTAGGTAGGGGATCCTCAAGGGGTGGTACGTGGGTCAGGAGCTCTTTGGACCTTTCAAGCTTGTTCCTTCTTCGCTTCTCTTTAGGGCTATGACTCAGGGCTTTGAGAGGAGTGAGCTCAAGCTGCGAGTGGTGGGGAGAGCGAGCCTCACTGGCCAGCTTGTGCACAGTCTCATTGCCCGTGTTGCCAGAGTGTCCGGGTACCCAGAGGACCTTGACATCAATATTTCTGTCCCGTTGTAGTTCGCGGCAAGTCTGCTTCATGGCATATTCCGTGGAGGTCACTCGCGGACGTCCAACCAGGTTTTTGAGTGCCGTAGCACTATCCGTTAAAACCCTGATCCGTCGTACTTGCTTGGTGCCATCTGTAGACAAGAATTCAATCACCCAGAGGAGGCTAAGGTGAATGGCTCGGAGTTCGAGTTCTGTGGTTGAGGGGGTCTCTTCTAGAAGGAACCTTTCTGAGCGGTTGGTCCCGTCCTCTTTTCTCGCTGCCATAGCTTCGATTCGGGTCTCGGGGTCCCATGAGCGCTCTGTATGGATGCGTAGCTGCTCCGGGTCAGGTTTATGTGCGTTAAAGGGACACTGAAGTGATATGTAAACATTGCGGGATTACTAGCGCAAATTGTAGTCCGGAGTCCCCAGGCCATGTTTCGACCACTCTAGGCGCGTTTACGCGATTTTATTTAGTAGAAAAACTAATTCGAAAACGCTGTCCTCCTCTCTTTACGCTCGCCCATTTTCTGTGGCGTTTTCGTGTGACGTCAGGAGGGGATGAGCTGGCAATTGGCTGCGCCACGGCTGCGCTACTGCACGGCTCCCCGGCCGACAGAGTCAGTCGGCCCAGCGTTTCGTCCGCCGGCCGCCGGCGGGTCGTCGCAATCAAGGAGGTTAAAAAAAAAATTGCTTGGTCGCAATTCGTTCGCTTAGTTGAAACGAAGCCAGGACACGTTTGTGAATGGAAGAATGTGCCTTTCTTTACTTGGTTTGTTTGTACACTGTATCTAGCTCCAAGTCAAGGTCGCTTCACACAAGCGCTGCACATGCGACGCTTCGCTGACTGGTACGCCAGTAGGAAAATATAAGGCCTCTTGAAGGCGGGAGAAGAGTCAGCGAAGTCAATATAGGTACTAAGCAAATAAAATCAACTGATATTTTTACCGTACAGCGTAAAACTAGGGCGCGGGAAGCACTTTTTTGCGCTGGGCGAACAAGCACAGCGGTCAGCAGCACGACTACGCATCTGCGAACGCTTTTCCGTCTACGAAATGCAATTGCTAGACGTGAGCTACTGTGGAAACTCGGGCGACGCTTACTGCACGATCGCAGTACAACAAATAGTCACCTAAGCGGCTTGAAATGCCAAAACTAAAGTGTAAACCGGTTGTACAATATATACCCTATATTAGCAAGGCCTACCCGTCCCGCTCCGTAGCCTAGCAGTCTGAGGCGCTAGGAAATCATTGCAAATGTTTTGCGAGTCACGAGTTCGAATCCCCACGGGTACGTGCTTTTTTTTTTTTTTGTAAGTTAACTTTTTTGTTTTCTGCCGATGTTTTCTATATTGAGATCACCTTTTTTGGGGCCGCAACGTTCATGGCTACACGAACTAGTTCACAAAACGCGCGCAGGCTGGCACTGGCGCGCTAGCGAGTTCTCGTTGGCGTGCTGTTGTCATAAGCACCGACTGCTTGCAGGCAGTGGGCACAGGCCAGAATGAACAGACCCTTGGCCTGGTGCGAACACGCTTTTTACGATACAGGCATGAGGGAGGCAAGCTCCAAATATGGGGGAAAAGCGCATGACATTTGGGCGTCTGCGGGTACGCGGAGGGCGTTCATGCACTGCGTAGGTCTCGGCTAGTGAATGCTACAACTACAAGCCGTCCTGGGAGGCTTATCTTGTGCATTTTACAGCCGACAACATGGCAGAAGCGCGGTACGATGATTACTGAGATATTGAGAATGCCCATCCAACAAAGCCATTGGTTATGTTTTACAGAACCGAAACCGAAACTTGTGTGATTGCTAACCTTGGGCATCGTCCAATCACGGCGCCCCTCCTCTCAACGTCACAGCCTTAGTTGGTGCGGCCGCCGCAAACCGCGCATGGTAGTTTTTCTTCTTTCGCGCTTTGTAAAATAATTACCGATTTGTCAACCGGATAAACGATGAAAAGTGTGCTAATTTGAGCCAGTCTACGCAGTGCAAGCAAAAACGGGAGCTTGACAAATTCACTTCAGTGTCCCTTTAAGGGCCTGTGCTATTGTTTTTCGCTGCTGGGCGTATTTCTGTACGTTTGTCTTGCGCGATAGTGGCTTGAGATCTGTTATTTGGATATCTTGCCACGGCGGACTGTGGGTTGGAACATCTTCTAGTACGGCTTGCATCTGAGGGTCTTCATGTAGTAGGAGCCGCTGTCCTTGGAGAGTGTTCTAACGGCGGTCAGCCGCACTTTTCTGTCGATCGTTTATTAGTTCCCGCAAAGGTGGGAGTCGCGCATAACGGTACAGTTCGTCGATGCGTGTGGGCCGTGGCAGGCCGGTCACTACTCGCAGAGCAGCTCTATACATCGTTTCGAGCTTTTCAGTTTGTGCTTTCGTCAGGCGGTAGCACAGAGCACCATATGTGGCGCGTGAGACGAACGCGGCTTGAACTAGAGTGCAGGCTACCTCCGACGTGGCTCCTCCAAATTTGCTTGCGAGTCGTTTGATAAGGTGGAGGAGTTTTTTCCATGTAGGCGCCAGTTGTCTCAACCATTCGGTTGCACCTCCCCGCTCCGCGATGGGTATACCGAGGATCCTGATCCAGCCTGCGTCTGGTCGCTTGAGTGGTCTCCCCTCTAGCCAAAGGGATACTTTGGCTCGTTCTTCAGGAGTGCCTCCGATCAGGATATACTGTGTCTTCTCGACCGACAGCTGCAAGCTGGTATGCTCGAGGTATCGCTCCAGGGTGGAGAGTGCCTCCTGCAGTGCGGCCACAGCCAACTCCGTCTTTTTGTGGTCAGGGGCTTCAGTCCAGATGGTAATATCATCTGCGTACAGAGTAAAATGCACAACTGGAATTTTTGAGAGTTCTTGGGTGAGCCCACGCATAACCACATTGAAGAGCAAGGGCGAGAGAATCAACCCCTGTGTAACCCCAACGCAGTTCGTGAAGCTGATTGGTTCTGTATGCCCAGAACGAATCTCAAAGGTTCGATTTGCAAGGAAGCTTCTGATGAAGTTTAACATCCTCTTGCCGGGATACGCCTCATGAAGTTCCCGTAGAAGGGCCTGGTGAGTCACGGAATCAAACGCTTTCTTGAGGTCCACCGCAACGAGAATGCTCGGCTGGGAAAACCGGCGAGGGCTCAAGATTCTCCTTAAAAGAAAGAGGCTATCATGAGGGCAAAGATTTGAACGGAATCCAGTCTGATTTGGGTGAAAGTATTCTGACACTTCTTCGAGGTAGCGATTGAGCCTGTTTTTGCACATTCGTTCTATGAGTTTGCACACTGTGGAAGTCAAGGAAATCGGACGTAGATTAGGAGTCTCCGTGGGACGCTTACCCGACTTCGGTATTGGCGCCACTACGGCGTGTTTCATTGAAGGGGGCAGTTCACCACTAATCCAAATTGCATTGATGTTGTCAAGTAGGGCTTCCTTTTGAGCTGCGGGTAGGTTACGGAGCATTGTCCACGTGACCCCGTCTTTACCTGGGGCACTTTGGATCCGCACCTGTTCTAGGGCGGTGTAAAGTTCGGCGAGGGTGAAGGGCGTTTCCAACTCGTTCGTTTCATCGACTGGCTCATTCTCGCATATATTGGGTGATGGAGGTTGTACGGGCTGCAGGAAAAATACCTTCGCTGCCTGTTTTTCGAACCCCTTCTGGGAGATACCCTGAATGAGGAGCACTGTTTCGACGACACCTTGCGTTTTACGTTGTCACTGAGGGTGTGAAATGTACTCCAGACTCTGCTGGAGTCCCGTGTCCTTTCCGAAGGACGCACAGTGCTCCTCCCACCGTTGCCGAGTTAACTGTTTCGTGTGCCTTCTAATTTGAGCCGTTTTGTGTCTTATACGGAGGAGTTCTTTGTATGCCTTGCGCCCTTGATGGTATTGGACTTGAAGTTGTTCTCGCGTTGCCCATAAGTTGAGTAGGTGCTTGTCTGGCGAGGGGGTCTCCACGTCCACAGTGACCGTAGTCGCTGCCGTCTTTGCTGCGTCGAGGATTCGAGTGACGAGGGAGCTCTCGTGAGCCTCCTCGACAAGCTCACGCAACTTATTCCAGTCTATGCAGGTCACTTGTCGGCGTTTCTTTTGAACGAGGCCACGAAGTTCCAGCCAAATTGGGTAGTGATCGCTGCTCCAGGGATCGCTATTGCAGCGCCACTGGCGAATCGTATTTTCAGTCGCCCACGTTAGGTGAGGGGTAGTGTTTCTTTGCCTTGAGTGAAGGGCGATGCGGGTTGGGTAGTCGAAGTCGTTAATGAGGTAAAGGTCGGCTTCATTTGCTTCATCTTCGAGGTTCGGGCCACGAACCGTAGTGTTCTTATACCCCCAGGTGGTGCTCGCAGCATTGAAGTCTCCACCTATTACAATTTCGTCGTTTGGAAACAAGGTCCTAATTCTGCTCATCCACTCGAAGCTGACTCTGCACCGCCGCCCAGTATCAGGGCGGACGTAGACGGAGATAATCAGCAACGTGCGCCCCTGCGCTATTCGAGTGCGCACGGCCACCACTTCTATAAACTCGGTACAGAACTTTTTCGTGTCTATTTGACAGTGCCTGACATCATTTCGGACATAGACCCCTGCCTATGCGATAATTTCCTTCCTGCCCTCAACTGGTTCGTGTACAATGCTTGGAGTGAAGTACCCTTTGTATCCACACAATCCTGGCCCTGTGCCACGCGTCTCCTGCAGGAGTATTGCGTAGGGTTTCTCTTCAGCTGTACGTAATCTTTCACTGAGTTCGGCAGCGTTAGCTTGGAGGCTTATGCAGTTCCACTGTAACAGTTGGATGTTATTCGAAGCCATGCTGAATGGAAGAGGCTGTGGAAGCAGGGCCTGTTGGCGGGGTCAGTTGAGTGAGTTGGCAATATTCGGCCATCAATGTGGGTAGTTGCGTGCGTAGTGTTTTAATCACTATCTCCTCGATTTCACTCTTGACGCCGGAAGCATCTGGGGTCGCTTGAGTTACGGGTGTGGATAGCCTTATGGACGCCGGTGACTGGGACTGACGCCGCCGCTGTGCTAGCAGTGTTTGCCTGCGCCGCCGCTGCTCTTCAGCCTGGCGTTGCCGTTGGAATGCCTCTTCCTTTTCAGCTTCTTCATTGTCTCGTAGTTCTAACTTTAGACAGTCGAGCTCACGCTGGAGGCCCTGTATGCGCTGACGAAGCTCAGCCGATGTTGCTTTCTTCTTCTTTGACTTGACACTGTCGTTCTTTGTGGAACCTATGTCAGGTTGGTCACCACGAGGCGGCGCTTTGAAGCTAACGGTCTTGACCGGGCCGGCGTTGACGCCTCTGACGGCACTGCCAGCAGTTGCGGGTGCAGGCAGCGGGGGAAATTCGTTGAGGTCGTTCAGTTGTGTGTTTATGGTGCGCTTGCAGGAACGGCTGCGTGACTTCCTTCTGACTCGTTCCTTGTTACGCTGCAGTCTTCGTTCCCTTTCTGGGCACTTCAGGTCAGTGGCGAGATGACCAACCTCTTTGCACAACGTGCAGAATGTGGCAGAGGGCACACAAGCACCCTCTGCGCGGGACCTTCCGCAAGTCTTGCACACGCCCTCATTGGGGCAGTGGCGTTGCAGGTGTCCAACACGGTGGCATCTGTAGCACACCAGCGTTCAGGGTATGTACGGCGCCACTTTGCACAGTTCCTTGTAATTTCTCACTATTTTTGGCGCATGAGTAGTGTCAAAAGTCACAAGGGCGAAATGACTACGTCCCATACGCTTAACATCCAATATGGTAGCAGTTTCACATGTAAGTTGTTGTTTGAGCTCGACATCCGTGTCGCTGGGATCAACCTGGATAACACCGCGGGAGGTACCTCGGGGATGAAGTAGCTGGGCTTCAATTTCGAAGGGAGAGCCATTCAGTTGAATATGAGTAAGCTGACTTACTCGTTCAGCATGTGTCTTGTCATAAAGGGTAACGGTTATGGCGTTACTCCTCACATCGAGTTTGGTTGAAACGTACGCGTTCAAGTCGGCTTGCGACGAGAGTTGGTCAAGCACGTCACTGAGAACCTTGCGAGGAATATCTTTCATCGACGTCTGCCCTCGAGGGCGGAGGAGAACAAAATACCTTTCTTTCGTGAGTCGTTCAGTAGCAGCGGCCGATCGCTTCGGTGGAGCTCGGCGAGACCGCCGAGAACGCTTCGTTGTCCAATTTTCTTGGTCGTCGTCGTTGTCACTTTCGCAGGTCGCATAGGCCGCTTCATCGTCATCTACCTGATGTTTCCGCTTCTTGGCGTCCGTTAAGGCTGTCCTCCGTGGATGGAGAGCGTCGGTCTCCATGGCCGAGGCCATGCCGGCCGGCGCGGCGGCCGTAGTCGGCGTTAGGCCTAACCGGACTCCGCTAAGCCTGTGTTCTCAATAGAACGTCGTAACTCGGGCAGATTCAACGCTAGCGAAACCAACTTTTCAACAGGGGTTCCCAAACCTGTTAGAAGCAATTACGTAGCATTTAAAGGCCCTACCTTTGCGCGTTCAGTCTGTGGGGATAACAAAAACGGAGCTCTGCGTACCCACGTCTGGACTCGAGGCCCCCTGTTGGCCTCTGTCAGCGACGAAAGAAATAAAACGGAGAGGAGCGTTTAGCGAAGGGTAGAAGTGGAGTACGACACGTGCGGCTACCGCGTCATCTCTCTCACTGCCTTTCTTTCACACATGTTTCATGTGTCGCCACCAAGGAGCGCCCCCCCCCCCCCTACACTTTCCCCAGACGCTGTTCCTTTCTCCGCTAATCCAAACTTCTTGACGTTTGTGCGGGAGGTTCAAACACGATATGCAACAACACGCTCGCTGCTTCCTTGCGCGGTGCTAATCTGAACCACGGGAAATTTGCGCGGGATATTCGAACACGATTAACAACATGCTGGCCGGCGGCGGCGGTGCCCTGCAAGGTAGCAGCGGAGTCGCGCACGCCGTCGTACGTTCGCTGATCACACGAACACTTCCTTAGACGCAGTAGAAATACGCCGTGACCGAGAAGACTGCAGCTCCTGCTGCGCACAATTTGTAGTAATCGTCAGTGCATTTTTAACGCCCATCCATACTTCAGTTTTTTTTTCGAAATCATCTAATAGCCGCATATCGCAGTTAGCCGCCGCCTGCGCAACTTTACAAGGGGGCATCGGTGGAGGCGAGAAGAAAGAGGTGCCAACTGTGGGGAGGAGGAGGCCCGAAAGTGCGCCGAGTAAATCGATGACACCGGAATGAAAACTAGGGGGGTTAGACATATACAGCTTTTCAGTAAAAAGCTTTGCAGAGCTAAATACGCTTACAGAGCCGACGAAAGTGCCGGGATGGTGACGGCGCTCTGCCACTCGCAGGTAAACCGATCGATGGTAATATGAAGAGAAATTTGAAGTGAAACTTCCAGTTTAAACTAATACTCTAGGTCACAAGGACTTTTCAACAACAGCCGATGATCGCGCAGTCGGCGATGATCGCGCTTTAAAAAGCCAGCGAGTCCGGCGGACCGCAGGCAAGCTGCGGCGCGCCGCTCTTTTGCGTACCTGCGCACTATGAGTGCACTTTCATTAAACAGTGCTTGTTTGTGCCGCCGTTACGAATGCATGGTGCAGCGTTAGCTTGTTGTTTTTGTCGCGTGTCATAGTGACAAAATGCAGCCAGCGTAAGAAGCGTGAAATCTGTTTTGCGATTCCGAAATTAGTGGCCGTAAAACAAGGTGGTCGGGCGAACAGAGAGGCCGCTCGCTTTCCTTGTTTGCTCTCACTTTACTTAATAGCGCTCTTGCATCATATATTCCCAGTTCGCACTTAATAGGCTAGAATAAGGGTCAGCAACGTTTTGAAGTGTGGGGCCCTGCAGTAGCATGCAGCTGACATGGAGGAGGGCTGGACGGAAATTCGGGTGGGAGCGGGAGGGGCGATTTCAATGCAAAGAGAAAAAAAAAATCAGCGAATTGCGAATAATAATTGACAATAATCTGGAGAAGTGTGAAGATGGGGGACAATTCAACTGGAAGCGATCAATTCTCTGTTCTTGTGTCGCTGTCTAATTCCATTTGAGGACAAAACTGGCGTGTCACCGTTCAGATTGTTAGCGACGACCCCTGCACTAGTCAGTGATGATCGTGGTAAATATTGGGGGCCTTGCGCAGTGTATGCGGCTGTGTTATGTTATGCAAATATAGAAATACACATCTCTGCAGGCAGCGGGCGTGCGATTTGGTGGTTGTTTTGCCAACTTTAATAGCGCTTAATTTGTTTATTTGACGCTATTGATTCACCTACTCGCTAGTTTACATGTACCTTGCCGTTCGTAAATCGTGCGGCGTAAAACATTTTCGCAAGAATCATTTAGTCTGCGAACATACAACACAAAATTTTCACTCGTTTTCAAGGCAGTGCCAGGCTAGCACTGTCAGCTGAGTCGGCTGCGCAATTCTTGCGTTCCTTTCCATGCTCCCGCTGAAGCAACCTTTTGCAGTTACCTCAGGCTATAGGATGAGCAGTGTTCCGTGTTTATGCTACTCGTGAACTTTCCTTCGCCGATCGTACGCAAGAACAAAGAACGATAATTGTCGTCAGGAAGTTGGACCACCCGACCTGGTGATACTGTCCCATGCCGCGGCTTGTTTTACCGGATATTATTTTGTGTAACATCTGCAACTACTTTAAGGGGTATTTCATGTAGTATAGCAGTCATGTAAACGCGCCACAAAGCACTTTAAGGGGTATTTCATGTAGTATAGCAGTCATGTAAACGCGCCACAAAACGATTAAACTATGTACAACCCACGTTCACTCTGGCTTGTAATTGAAAACACATGGAGGGCGGCGAGCGTCGTCTACTTTTGTACTACCCAGGGGCGTCGGCCACTAGAGGCGCTGCATATCGCCAAAACTCTAGTGCAGGATCCCTATCTCTGGGCTCATAGACTTCTCACGAAGGGGCCAGCGGTAACGCACCCAGTTAAAACAATGATACATACAATGATGTTAACTTTGCTGGAGGACATTAGGTTTTTGTTGCCGCTGGGCGTCCCCTATTCACCGCAAAGTTGCATCTACGGCACAGTGCGAGCCTCTGAACATATAGTTTCGAGAAACTCTGTCGGGTAAACAAATCCCGAAACCCTCCGGCGTGCTGTCAGACACGGGCCACTGCGGGAGCCCGCCACAGCGTTTGGACGTTTGAAATTACGGCGCAGAACAGTTGCGCACTGCAGATGGCACTTATAATTATGGTTGGCAGCCGCTGTCGGGACGAGATAATTGTTTTCGCGCTGTCACAACCATGGGACGCCCGAGGCAGCACTGAGGATCAACTTTCGCAAGTCAAGGGACAGTATGAGAGCTGTGCCCCGGCAAGCACTACTAGCTATGTGGGGTTAACGATCCAAATTAACGCGACTGCCATTTGGTATTATCCTCTTAATCGTCTTTAGGGAATTTCTGGGCTCCAAAAACAGCAAAATCTTACGCTTCAAGTGGTTATGTCAAGAAAAAATTACGATATTTAATTTTCCATTACAAATTACATTTATGCAGCTTCTGTGACCTTTCGCAGATCTCAGGACTGGCCAAATAGGTTACGAAGTCGTCCCGCTTCACACCAAATTTGCTTCATTCATGCGTCCGTCGAGTTAACCGTGTTGTCCTACTCCTGTTCCCCTATAACGGTAGCCACTCAGTTAATCTGGCGGTTCACCCATTGTCCTTCTGTTGCACACATGGTTGACCCAAGTCCGTTCTTTTTCCTAATTTTAACTTTGAAATTCTCTAGACTAGTTTACTCCGGGGTGCAGGACGCTCGTCTGTTGTCCCTAAGCATTACTCTTATCCTACTTCGTTTCATGGTACGTTGAGCATTGTTGGGAATGACCATCCCAGGGCCGTTGCCAGGTTGTGACTCGCATCCAGCTCGTCACCGAAGTTGGGAATCGGCCATCCCAACGCTGTTTCCGCTGTTGCGACTGGCCATCCGAGCGCAGTCACCGGTGTAGCGACGTTGCCTCGCTCCGTCCGCTATCGACGCGGCGCAGAGCAGAGCGAAGAAGTTCTCCAGCCGACGAAAACTCAAAGTAACATTTATATACAGTATGTACAGGGTAAGCAAAAGTTACATCATTCGCACAAAGGCGACAGCACCCTTTCACTCGGTGCTTCCGAAGAGTCTGGTGCCAGAGAGAAGCCGCCGAGGAAAGCCGACGATGAGAGCCTCCGGGCTTCTTTTATAGCCCGGGAGTTCGTTGTGGCCCCAAGAAGTTCGAAATGCTCCAATCAGGGCTCTCGCTGCCTGAAGTTTGAATTCCGACGAATGGTAGCGAAGCGGTGAGTCAGCTGCGCCGCCAATGGGGAAAGGGAGAGCGATGCCGCCGCCGTCTCCGTGACCTCGCCTCCGGGCGTAGCGACATGCCCTTGTTTGGGTCGTTCTCCGCTGAGAGATTCGGCCGCGCCGCAGCGATTCGAGATGCAGGAGTCGGCCGCGCCGCCGCGTTTCGAGATGCAGGATTCGGCCGCGCCGCAGCGACAAAGGGAGAGGCGTGACTCAGCCTCGCTGTCGGCGCGTCGCCTCGTGCAACGCCTTTGGGCCAGGCGCTCTGGCACAACAGCACCCCCGCCGCCAGACAATGCGCCGTGAAGACGAGCTGCCTCCACGTGGCTCGGATGCTGGGCGCGCTCGTTCGCCAGGCTCATCCAGGTACACCTCCAGTGCCCCAGGAAAAGGGCGGCTCCACCAAGTTCCTCTCCATGAACGGGTACCGCCTGCCAGGTCCGGATCGCAGGTACCTCGCCGTGCTGCCCAGGTGTCTCGACCAGCTTCGTCCGGCTCTTCCGGTCTGTCCTCAGCACCGGTTGCTCATCGTTCTGGAGCTTGCAAAGAACCGACCGACAACAGGCAACACCCAGCGCAAGCAAGCACCCTCTGTCCTCTGTCAGAACACCAGACTCTAAAGCGTGACAAACTCTCCTAGCTAAGTATCTATCACCAATTTGGACCCTCTACACCAAGAGACCCATGCGGGACGTAAAACTCTTAAAAGAAGAACTCACACTAAGTGTCAAACGTAACACACGAACTTAAATGATAACTAAGGTTGATGACTTGAAATCACGCGGTGCGGAAATAATCAACTGAGGCAGCAAATGAGGGCAATAATTTTGCTCCCATCTACCCGCTACGCTAAAATCTACTCACGAGGAAACGAAACGAAAGACACGGGGAGGACGGATGTAGCCTTACTTAGAACGCACGGCTTAGTGCGTCTGAGTTACCGGCTACAGAGCATGCAAACTTCTGCACTGCTCACACGACGCAGCCACATTCCTTTCCGGAATTACTGTAAGCTTCTTCCTTGCAAGTTAGCTTGCGGCTGAAGTACAAAATGATCGTTCCCGGCCGTTCACATCCTCTTGGCATAGTACAGCTTCCATGCCACGATCGCTGGATCGCACTGAATAACGAACCTTTCGAAAAGTCGGGGACCGTTTGAACTGGCTCCTCGCTCAAGGCTCGTTTCAGCGCTTAAACGCGTCCTCCTTCTCTGTGCCCTTTTCACCTTAACTGGCTCTTCTGAGAGCGTCAGTCAAAGGACTAGCCAGTGTGGAGTAATCTCTCACATACGCTTAGCCATATCCAGTCAAACCCGAAAAGTCCTTGTCTCTAACTTGTCGTTGGTCAGTGATAGTTTACGACTGCGGCCACTTCGATTTCCGACGGTCTGCGTCGGCCGCGCTACCACCGCCACCTGCCTTAGTTACGTCACTTCGGCGTATCCTATGTGACACTTTTGAATGTTTGACTGATAGGCCTTGCTTTGAGCCTGCTCAGCACGACTCGTAAGTGCTCTACTTGCTCCTTACCCAGCGCGTACTACGACAGGCCACAAAACACGCGATCCGTTAGTTTGGAGAAGCAATACGGCGCGCTTTTGAGACCGAAGCTCAACATGACGGGACGGACTGGACGAACGGGGAAACGAAGAACGCAGCGTTACAACCAGCTCTTCCCCACAGGCTAGTTTCGTTACTTGAAACGCGTTCTCTTTCCCCGGTCATATACAAGCCTCGCAAAGCTGACGCCCGTAATCTCGCGCGGAGCTGACTTCAAGGCCAACCTAGCAGCCGGCACGCATGCCTCCAAATCGCGTTTCCGCTCAAACCAGAAAGCTTTGAACGTTCGCTGTCGCCCTGTGCGTCTTCGCTCCACTGGCTTGAAATGCGGGTGAAAGTGCCCCACCTTGCTTTCAAGCAAGTCATCGCTAATTGGGGACAACAACGAGTTCGCCTCGCAACGCGCGGCCACCTGGGTTTCCCCGCCGATGGGGATGGCGCAACCCGCTTCGGCCGACGGCGGCTCGACTAAGCTACTGCCGGAGCTTTCGGTCCGCTCGCCACTCGGCCTTCGTTGCTCGCTCGTCTCTCGTGTCCTGCTCGCAGGCTTAGCCACCACATCGCCCGCGTTAGAGCTCGCACCCGAAGGAACACCTTCTGTTTCCGGGGGCTCTAGCGGCTTCGTCCGGCTAGCCTCGCTGTCCAAACTTTCACGCGAAACCTCGCTATCTCGCGCACTGTGCGCGATCCTGTTGGAAGCCGTCTCTGAGGCCTCCTCTGATTCTGAGCGTTCTGCCGAGATCGTTGAACCCGAGACCGACACATGAACAAGATCAGCGGACCCGCACGGCCCTCTATCGGACGTCTCAGAAAGTGCGTTATCTACTTTGGGTTCGCCATTACTCTCCGAGACGGCGGTACAGTCTCTGTCAACTTCATTCGCTACGAGCTCACCGGATTTCTCTGTCGGCCCTGTCGGCAGCGCTTCGACCTTGAGCTCGTCCTCGCGTAACCGCTCATCAGAAACCGGTGACAACGTATCGTTCGTCTCGCCCGGCTGCGTTTCTCCACTGAAGGATTTCGCGCAACCCCGTTCTGTTGCTGGCGGTTCCACTAGCCTACCGCGACAGTTTTCGGTCGGCTCGTAGTTCGGGCTAAGCTTCTCGGCGTCCTTTCGCCTCTCGCTCGCTGGGGAAGAGTCAACATTCTCCGAGAGCCTCCCCGCTTGCGAACTCGAAAGTGCCATGCCCTGTGCCATGCACTGGCCACTGCTCGCGGACTGTGCGCGCGTTTCGAAATCTTTATTTCGAAGCGGCCTCTCTGCCTCCGCGCCGTTCTCGCCTTCCGGGCTCGCTTCTCTGGCCAAGAATACGAGTGCGGTCGCTTCGCCTTTGGCCTTGGACGCTCCGTCTTCCGGCCCTGACCTCTGAACAACGAACGGCGGCCGTTGGTCCTGACTTCTCGGACCGCTCGCCTGAACCGTTGGACAAGTCACACTAGGCGCCGGCGAACCCTGCCGGAGCTCCGACTCTAGCCTCATCAACTCGAGCCACTCGAGCTGCCTTTCGGCTTCCCGTTTCTGCCTCTCGGTTTCCCATTTCTGCCATTCGGCTTCTTCGCGCTCACGGCGCTGTTTCTTTTCGGCTTCCTCGCGCTCCCGGCGCTCTTTCTTTTCGGCCTCCTCGCGCTGACGGCGCTTTCTGATATCCTCCCTGGCCTCATTGACTTCCTCAGCCGTTACGTTCTCCTTCCGCATGATCTCAAGGATCGCATGCTTCCGTTTCGCACGGCCCAAGTCAAGGCCCAGCTCCTCGCAAATTTCGATGAGTTCCTTCACTTTAAGGTCCTCCATCGTTTGCACTGGCCTCTTGCTGCTTACCCGCGTTAGAATTCCCTTGCCGCTCCTATACTATCGAGCTACTAGTAAGGCACGCGCAAGTAATTCTCCACGCCCTTTTGTTTACCTCTCGGCACTAGCTTTGGTTTCAAAACACTTGCTCTAGGCTTGAAACACTCAAAGCTATACACAGTGCTTCACCCAGCCCTTCTCTAAACTACCATAACCTGTGCTAGAGAAGTCTGGTGAACTGAGAGAAAACGTCGAGCGCTTACCACACTAGGTAGTAGCCGTTGCCGGTCGATCCCACCGCTGCCACCAATGTTGGGAATGACCATCCCAGGGCCGTTGCCAGGTTGTGACTCGCATCCAGCTCGTCACCGAAGTTGGGAATCGGCCATCCCAACGCTGTTTCCGCTGTTGCGAGTGGCCATCCGAGCGCAGTCACCGGTGTAGCGACGTTGCCTCGCTCCGTCCGCTATCGACGCGGCGCAGAGCAGAGCGAAGAAGTTCTCCAGCCGACGAAAACTCAAAGTAACATTTACATACAGTATGTACAGGGTAAGCAAAAGTTACATCATTCGCACAAAGGCGACAGCACCCTTTCACTCGGTGCTTCCGAAGAGACTGGTGCCAGAGAGAAGCCGCCGAGGAAAGCCGACGATGAGAGCCTCCGGGCTTCTTTTATAGCCCGGGAGTTCGTTGTGGCCCCAAGAAGTTCGAAATGCTCCAATCAGGGCTCTCGCTGCCTGAAGTTTGAATTCCGACGAATGGTAGCGAAGCGGTGAGTCAGCTGCGCCGCCAATGGGGAAAGGGAGAGCGATGCCGCCGCCGTCTCCGTGACCTCGCCTCCGGGCGTAGCGACATGCCCTTGTTTGGGTCGTTCTCCGCTGAGAGATTCGGCCGCGCCGCAGCGATTCGAGATGCAGGAGTCGGCCGCGCCGCCGCGTTTCGAGATGCAGGATTCGGCCGCGCCGCAGCGACAAAGGGAGAGGCGTGACTCAGCCTCGCTGTCGGCGCGTCGCCTCGTGCAACGCCTTTGGGCCAGGCGCTCTGGCACAACAGCATACCCAAGTTCTTAAAGCGAAAGCTTTCTTAGCGGAACCGATGGCGTCCTGTCAAAAAACCAATGCATTTCCCCATAGACCGGCCGGTCGAGCGAAAAGCTGTTATAGAATCTCTGGACACTTTATGGTGCATGCGTGAAACCAGGCTTACGTTGTGTCAAAACGGTTACTCGGAAATCGCGGAAAAGAAACGGTGGTGGATGAGACATACATGCATCCCCAATGAAGAAGTAGTACAATAGCATATCTTTCTTTCATAAACCATGTATCGATATACATTTAGATTGTTCGTAAATGTTCTTACTTAGAGCGCGAAAGATCGTCGCAATGGTTCGTTCTTTGTTTGTGATTTGGGTCTTCGGAGGTTTGACAATCAATTGGGCGGACTTTCAGCGCCGCTTGGACGAACTTACTAGGGAAGATTTCGACGCAGTTTTGAAACTGGAAAGTTTTCCCGCTTCTCTCCGCTTTCTTTGGGGAGGAATGGTAAAGTTATTTACGTTCTTTAGCGAGGCCACAACTTTCCGCCCCCTGTGTTACCACCGGCTATTCGTATTGTTAGTATACTATCCTTTTTAGTGATAGAGGTAGCCTACTATTCATTATTTCGGGATTGATTGCCGAGTTTTTTTCGAGCCCGTATCTATTCGGCCCGGAATTTCGTTCTCGTGGTAGGGACCAGGAATACGATCCTGTATTAGGTAGTAATGTCCGACCATTTGTTCTACATTTCGTTAACGTCATTGCAGGTGGTTCTCGCCACTGCATGTTTATTTATCATTACTTTTAATACATATTTACGTTTAATCCCAAAAACCAAAGTTTCTTACAGCAGGCCCTGAAGCAGTTTCTTCAGGTGCTCTCCAGTCGAAATTAAGCAGTTGAGTGTCCTGCGAAGCTTAAAGGGCTCAAGTATTCACCGTTTATCCGCAATCTCATTCCCTCCTAGTGAAGCACCCTCCATACGCCTTCCAAACACCCTTTGAAAACTGTTGGAGAGATGGTATGCACCTTTCTTACCCCTTTTCTGATCGGGATATTTTCGATTTTCTTGTGGAGGATTATACTGCCGGTATGTTCCTTATACGTCATTGAATAGTCATTTATAGGCCTCTTCTATTCCTTGATGGTTCCAAAATTCCCGTAGTGCAGTGGTGTCTTCGAAATTAACTGCTAACTCTTCATCCATAAGCGCCATTTAAAGGGGTTTTGTTATACTCAATGTATTTTTCGTCCTGTTATTGATGACATGAATTTGATCCATTGTTGCGTAGCCTTTCCTGAACCCGGCTTGTTCACTCGATTTTTGGAGTCCTGGAGGGTTGCGTATGCGGTTAAGTATTAAATTTATAAACACCTCGCATCCACCCGAGAGTTGGCTCACGGCTCCATGAATCTCAAGATTTTCGATGCCTCTATTTTCCCGTTCCGGAATCGTGTTGAAGTTTATCCATGCTACGGGCGCAATTGAATTTCCTCTGGCATTGTGAAAATAGTTTATCGGACCATCCTGCTATGTTCTTCTGCTACAGTATACAATGGCGGCCAGCATGGCCAGCCGAGCGTACGAAACAGCTGTCTACACGCAGCGAAGTCGAGACCCAAAGTGTCTGTTTATGTGTCAGTCGTCAGGCAGGCAGGCTCGTTCCCGGCGTTGCGCCCTCTCTTCGGTGGCGGGCTGCGTACTACACATCTCCCATCTTCGGAGGCGTTGTGTTTGAAAGCAGTCGCAAGTTGTCGACGAAAGGATTAAACAATTCCAAAGTGTAATGGCAAAGTTTGGCTTCGACAAGCTTTAGTATCGTAGAATGAGACACAGCACGATGGCTCAGGAATCCTAACGAGCCATAACTGGTCTCCCGGGAAATCACGCCAAGCGTACGAAAACAGAAATTAGTCCGGTTAGTCAGGTAATCAGTTGAACATGGTAGTTGAAAAGCAATTCACATCCAGTATTATACCCAAATCACCAACTACAGCAGCGCGTTTTACGGCTTCATCGCGCAGAGAGTAAGTAAAAATAAGCGGAGATGTCTTGCGAGTACAATGTATAACTACAGTTTTGGAGAGATTCAGCTTTAAATGGTTGCTGTCGCACCAGGACAAATTTGCGTTGATGTCATTTTGGAGCAGCACACCATCGTCAGGCGACAAAACGGTGCGATAGAGCTTCATGTCAGCGGCGTACTGAGAAAGCGAAGAGTGAAAATACCGAGCTGGCTGTCGTCAACAAAAATGTTAAAGAGAAGTGGGACCGACAGACAGGAAGAATTACGCTAAGACGCACCTCTATGGGAACATACCGCTCTGCAGGCATGGCTTGTCGATTACGCCGTCGCGCCTATATTATTCGGTGCAGTCGTGTGTGGTCCCACCGAGTAACTCCGAGTTCCCCCATCAGAAATAAGTGGCGGGTAAGCACTCAAAGACTCTTGATTCTGCTTTTTTTTTTGCCTGGCTTCGCTTCCAGGCCGGAACAATTTTTTATGTACCCAGATGTGCTCTGTCGTCATACGCTACATACATTCTTTTAATAACGGTCACAGACGCTTGCGTTATTCATACTCACTACATTCGAATGTTTGTGTTTTTCACGTTTCCCTAGCGGCCAAATTTTAGTGGCCAAAGATGCGCGTCAAAGTATGCTGGGCTATACAATCGCGATTCAGAAATGTAGCCTACAATAGAGCACACGTATTTTCTTGCCCGTGGCGCTCCCAGAAACGTCGCAGCAGTCTGGAATGATTTCCTCCAACTAGTGATCAATCTTCCTGACAACAAGCTCCCACAATGGATGACATGATGAAGCAAAATGACGGAAGACGACTCCTGCCAATGGTGACAAAGGATGACAAAAAACAAGAGTTGTTCTTCCCAGGCACACTGCCCTTTCACCCTAAACTTTACCCAAAACAAAAATAATAGACGGAAAGACGAAGTAGTGATGGTGGTAACCGAGAGGGATTATAAATATTACCGACAAAACCACCAAAAGCTGAAAAACTATGGTGTGCCACTAACGACACCTATCCCGTGCCGTCCCCCACAGTTCCTGATCCCATTCAGTGTCTAACTTCACTGATACAATAATTTCTCTATTATTCAACAGCACATCGCTCTTTGCTTGAAAACTTGAATCTTCCCTTAACGTCGTCGGCTTCGTGGGGCGTTTTTGCTCGATTTCCAACTTGAACTCCGTCTACGTTATACAGTTACAGTTCTAGAACATGCTTGGGCTAGTTTTCTTAGTTTTAAAAGTTGCTCATACCACAGTGTTGCCCAGCCCTCAGTCGCAAGTTGATACGATAAAAGCAGTGACGCGCAAAAATGCTTGGGCATGCCGTTAATTAACACAACGGGGCTGATAGATCCGTCTTTGGGAGCAGCATATTCCTAAAGACGAAACGCAATACTAATAGCGCACCAAAGCAGGGAACAGCCGTCGACAACAGACTAACCGCTGCTTCTGTAGTTTTTTTTTTTTTTGGCCCGGTGAAATCAAGGTCAAGAACAAAGAAATTACCACCTAAAGATTCCACCTTCTGCTTTGAAAATTTAATATAAGCAAAATCGCTAGGCTGAAAGGGCCCCTTGGAGGTAATTATTTGTTAATAATGAAGATAAAAACACGGCTGTTATAAGCGGGACCCTAAAACATTTCCTAAATGGTGAACGATAAACGCGAACAGGCACTTAGGGGACGAGGAAAGAAGGCTGACGAAACATAATAAGAGAAAAAAAAGTCTTGTAAGACTACCGAAAAACAAGTAGTACACGAACCGCAATTTCTTTTGGCGTCATCGGCATGGCAAGATTGCGACCTGCCTCAGTTGAGGCTAGCATAACACTTAGGCACGAAGCACAATCGCGAGCTTCGAACCCTCGTAACCGAATTGCCTAAGGCGTAGATGCGGAATTAGTTCAACACTGGCGAAAAGTTGGAAGTATTACCCCCGGGGGCGCTTGTACCGAAATTCATAAATGCGTTCCGGTAGCATGATTCGAACCCTAGCCTTATTACCCACACCCTGCACAAGCACCCAGAGTATTCGTCAACGGCAATGATTTGAAACAATCACCTGCCGTAAAGAAATAAAAGCAAAAAAAAAAACACGGTTAAAGGCACCCGATAAGGACTCGCATTGAGTACAGAAATAAACTTTGTACAATTGCGCCAAGAACGCTGACTCACTATGTGATACCTGTTAAGGTGGCCCACAACCAAAACACCTTAGCATAGCGCATGGTACATAGGTCCACAACGCGTGTGCATTCTGTGTAAGGGAAACAGACGTCGCACCTACAAAGAAAGAAAACCCCATGACGTATCGAGAGCACCTTTCGAAAAAAAGCGAAGTATAATCGGGGACCCCTTCATGTGACAATGGAGAGAAAGCTATGGAGGGAGGGGAAGGGGGAACTGAGTGGTCCGTGTGACTGCGCCAAAGTAGTCCCCGATTAGCCGGTATCGGTTTCAGTTTCGGAGTGACAGATACGCATTCGCTAAAGTTCATTGCTTCACAGCAGCTCGTGGCTGAGTGCGCTGAACTACGATCACCGAGCATGCAGGCATACTGGCGCCTCCTTCTCCACGGTTTATTTGTTTTTTAAACAAGAGCCAACACTTTGACTGGAGAATCGACCGGGGACTACACCACCCAACTCTGTATCGTGAAGAAGAGAATTTGGTCAGCGGGGCAGTTTTGAGGGAATGCACCGATTTGTCAACTCTTCTGGAGCTGAAAAGTGGGCAACACCACTGACGTGTAGCGCGCTAACATAGTGCGGGCGCAGTATACCGAAGGAGCAGCTCGCACACAAGCTAACTCACACGATCGCTTACGCCGGCCAACTGGCTAACAACGGACTCCGGAAAAGGCGGAGAGTCACAGTTTCATCAGTCTCACTTGGGCGCACACCTTTCAAGCAACTCGCTTCATTTGTTTTGACAGCTTTTGCTTCTCAAGCTCCTTAAAAAAACCTATGCGGAGAATGAAGTGGCGAGCTGCAGAAGGCTGTCGAGGTGTACGCTATGGTTTTTTAACAGCGAAGCTGTTTAGCAAATCGTAATTTTTCGTGTCCGCGGTTAAAAATACCATGAAATTGCCGAGCGCGCGCACGTGAGCTCGGGCGTGGCGGCGACATCCGGGCAGTTAACAAAACCAAGAAAATGACTAGCACTCCTGTGTGCACGCCTCGAGGCGACCGCCCTGAGCCCCTAGCACACGTTTGTCAGGCCAAGCATACTCACTTAAAGAGACTGGCCCAGATTGGCAAAAGAACTCCAGCGTGAGCTGTAATCGTTGCAACACTTTCTCGGAGCGAGAAAGACACGTCATAGCGTACGCCCCCTCCAAGGTGATGTCCAATGATGATCACTTCCGAAAGATCGAAAGAAGCTCCCACTTATAGCAACAATGATGGAGTAGAGGTCCTTGCTGCGGCGAAGAGGAAGCAAATCGGCTGCAATCGTGGACTTAAACCTCGTGATCGTCGTGAATGTTGCGTTCAGCTTCTCTACCTTCAAGTCTTACACGCTAGTGTGAGCTTCCTTCATTTTTCTTGGAAGAGAACCTATGCGACACCACTGGCGACGGTCGCAACCAAAAATATCCGAAGATCTAAAACATAATCCTCTCTGTTTGTTGTATTCTGGATAGTCATTTAGTGGCATTATCAATCCAAGCCTAAAGAAATAAGATCTATATATGTTGAATTGCTTAGGTTACAGCCATCAGATTATTTTTGTTAACTACTCCGAACAGCGCAGCGAAATGGCGTCCTTCACTGCCTTACCACAGAAAGTAGTTCTTGAGTATAGTTAAATGGGGCATTACTCGGGAATAGTGCAGAAAAAACTCCGGAACCTTTATCATTTTAGAGCTACCTAGGCCAATTGTTTAAAAATTTTAAAAAGCAACTTCGACTGCTGCGAAAGGGGTTACAAGAACTTCAAATCCGCGAGAAAACCACAAGCCGTAACGAAATGTGTTAGCAGCGCAGCAATTACAAAGGAATAGCGCGTGCTAGTCCTTATCCTACCTCGGGGGTAAATAGCGAAAATTGTTGCAAACGCTATAAGAGACCCGAGTGTCATTACATCCCCACAATCGTCACACGCCTCCTGCACCTGTCTTCGGTTAGGCTACCGATCTTGGCGAGCCAGGAAGCGATGACAGGCGTCAATGAATCAGAATAAAATATATTTATTATTATACCATAAACAGGTATTTTCCGCAATTGCCCGGATAAGGTTCCGGTAGTTTATTACTGTCTTGGAACACTAGGTGTGTTGTAACAACGCTGAAAAATACAACGAACATGGGACAACAACCAATTTAAATATAGAGCGCAAGCTCAACCAGTGAATTACACTGTCTACACGGGCTAGTTACTACTTCGATTTGGGCTTGGCGCTTCACTGAAATTCTCAAGCAGGGAAAGTGGTGCTTGGGCAATATTGATTGGAATTGGGTGCGCATTTTAGTTACTTTCATTGCGTGAAGAACTGATGGAGAGTGACGGTGCAAATGTTCGCCGGTGATCAGCGGACAGAAACGATGCTACAGTAACAGAGAACGCGTGGTGCTGCCTTTGCACCACTCTCAAGGGTGCTAGGAAGTCATGGAATCCAAGCGTGGCTCACCAACTGCTTCTGTTGACGCGACCGTTGCACGCCGCCTCGACGGGTACCGACTCTCCCGTCAACACGTGTGTGCGCCGTAAAATGAAGTGTGCAGCAAGTGCACCGCGGAAACAGAGGAAGAAATATCATTGACGCCGTCAAAAACTACTGGCCCAAAAAAGGAGTGGCAGGGAGTCAAGGCCGCTGCTAAAATGTGAACAAATGGGACCACTTAGACGGATAGTGTGAAATGCCCGGTCGGCACAGTGTTCAAAAAGCAGGCGAGAAACTCCGTGTTGCGGAGTTACAAAGCTGGAACAAGGCATGCGCTTCGGACCGAGCCTGAAGGTCGCGCAGAATTGGGAACAAATTCTTAAAGATCATCAACGAATCCTACATTCATTCATTTGTGCTGTGTTCTCTTAGCGCAGGCGGCCATTTTGGGAGCCGCTCCGCTGCTATAGACACCTGATGCCGGCTTTTACGCTTAATTGACCATCTCTCGTTTCCAAAGAAATTCCGTTCGTCCTAGTATTGCGTAAGACGCTGAGGTGCAAGGGCACGGGCCGGTGAGAATCAGACACTAGAATCACATGTGGAGGCGGAATAAACCCGGAACTACGAACCTTATCACTACCAACTATAATGCTACATTTAAAAGTTTCAAGTTACATGGAAACAGTACGGTGTTGTCTTAATTTTGCGTTGTCGTAAAGGAGAGATTGATGCTATCATAATTAAAAATGATAGCCGCCGTCCCACTCAACGCGAAAGCTGTCGGAAGTGCAGAGCAGTGATTTGCCAAAACTGGCCGTGGCGCCGTTATCCGCTCACTGCTACCATCCATCCATCACGCTCTTCGCCTCCCTGACTCACTCCCCCCTTGATGAATTGAAGAGAGGTTTGTCCAGTGCAATTCAAATTTCCCGACTCCGCAGTGCTCGCGCGCCCCCTGCCTGGAACAGCGCTGGCGGGATCTCGCCCATGCCGCGCCTTCGTGCGCCATTTTCAAGTCGTCGTTCTTGGAGGCCACTTTTTTTTGCTTCCTGTCATAAAAACCAACCCAACGGGCGTTCCTAGCTAAATCGACGCGTAGGCGGCTGATTATAAACGAATATTTTACCTCAAATGTACCTGCAGTTGTCTTTGCGCTCAACAACGGGGAGATGTATGACAAGCGCCAACGGTTCAGGAGTTTCGAACGGCTTGGTTTCCGAAACCTCTGTGTTACGCCGTTACAATACGCCGTGAGGCTCTACATGGGTCCATTATCTCACTGCGCCGCCTGATTCCGGCAGTCGCGTGACATTGTGACAGTGAGCGAGCCCCTAAACTGCTGTGCACTTAAAATGCTACTAACGTGGGCATAAGAGAACAGGAGGCGTATTACAGGAGCTCACGCAACGCGTCTTTCGTCGTCGGCGGCCGGGCGGTGATCTAATGAGTGAGTGACCGGCGGGCAACCGACGGACGCGAAAAAACGACAGACGAAAATTTCCGCCTTTAGGCACCACTGTCATCATTACAACAAATTGCCCAGACATGCAGTTCAGACCTACTTCGAACGAGACCAACGAAGTAAGGTAAACAACCCCTTACGGCGCCTATATTTGCGTGATAAATATGACGTGTGGTGATTCGTATATAAAGGGATTTTTTAATATCTATATACTTCTGCGTGTTTTTACATAGAGGCAACAAATTTCGGGATCTTCATCGCTAGACGCAGCCCAAGTTCCTGCCGGTTCTCTCCGCAGTTGTAAATCTTGCGCCCGTAGTGTCGACAGCTCAATTACAGGCGCAGCGACAAGTTTTAGAGGGCAGCTGATGAAGGCCCTCTTGAAACAACGGTGGGGAACTCGCACAAAATTATGTTGCACGCACTGAAAAGATAATGGAGTACAACGCCAGAAGCGTTATGTTACATTGAGTGGACGGTGAACCTTTTCCCCTTAGCGTTTCCCCATCTGCCTTGTATCTGTACCTCCAGTGGAACTTAGCACCTAAGATTGCTGTAACGTACCGCGTTAAATATGACTTGCGCCCTTCCTGATTTGCCACTGTGGCTGCCTCACGCGCTTTCTCTTCTTACGAATGATATAAAGGTAATGCTTGTTGTCACCAGAGAGGCCCCTCGGACCGAGGGAACCTGCACCGTCAATCGCTCCACACTACATTAGCCTCGACCTCCTAAGGTAGATTCATGAAGGGCCTATACGACATCCGGCCAGCCAAAGTGCATCGTTAAAGCCCGGGTTTCTCACGAGACCATGTTGCCGTCTCGCAGGGAAACTCGGTCTCAAACTTCATCAAGTTTAGTGAAGACATTTAGCCTCGAATAACTGTTGTCTGACAACGGAACCAGCCAGGGTGCGCTCTCTTTTTCTTTGTTATACTCGCTTCCTTGCGTAAAAATTGCTGAGTTCTAACAAGGAAAGAAAGGAGGAAACATTTCCTCCGGACCATAAAGCCGCCCCTAATGAGAGAAAGCGAAAGTTATCGGCAAACGCGGGCGAAATACTTGCTTTGCTGTTCGCGTAATTATTTGCTCTTCTGTGACCTTGATCGAGTTTTCATCATGGACGCATTAAAGAGAAAGATCCGAATGCCTCTGATCCTGGCCTTGCAAAACCACTCTATAGGACGCGAGCGCTGGAGGCTGCAAAGCAAACTGAAAGTACAAAGTGCCACCCATTTTGCTCGCACCCTGACGGGAACAGTATATTATTATACTCCAGAACAACCCAAGGAACAACACAGGCTCTCACCGATTGTAATAGAGCCTCCCAAAAAAGGGAGTTTCGCGCGAAAGAGCACACTCTGCTCAGTGATGCGGAAGGCAGCTACTTACCAGGACACTGAAGGCAACTTGAAAGTTGGGCTCAGACGAAAGTTCAACTTCCCCGAAGCCCTCTCAGCGTTTGTTCGAGGGCTAAAGGTGCTTTAATTGCAGACAAATCACCAAATGAAAAACGCATTTCATTCCTCGCGCTGTTTCATGGCGTTTCGCGTCACGGAAACGGAGGCCCGAAGCGAGTGATGCAACAGTATGGTCTAGCAGGAAAACTAAAACCTACCAAGGGAATCATCGCGGCCAGCCACAGGAGCTACTGGTCGCTCTCTCCGCGCAAACGACAAAAAAACTTGCTCGCCCTACACGTACGCTCTGTGTGTGCCATGGTGTGTGCCAACGTTCGTGCCGTACGGGACGTGCGATGGTGGTTAAACAAAGTGAATGTGCCGTGCGGCTTGTTACATTACCTGCGAAACGTCTTGCGGACAGGGCAACCGCAGCGGGAACGATGTCAGGGGCATGGAGGACGCAAGTTTTAGTATGGAGCATGACGTCAGAAGGCCCAGCTTTGGCAAGCCAACCTCTTCTGACGCCGCATTCTCATCGCCTCGGGCTCCTCCCGCGCAATGCATCACGGAAGATGCTCCACTTTCGGCCCGCGGTAGCATTTAGTGGCTCCGGCTGGCTGTCGGTGGAGGCGAGTGGCATTGCCGAAGGCGCCGTATGCGATTTTTCGCCAGCGTCGCGTTCCCACCTTCGTATCGGGAAGTACCGTCGCTGTTCTAAGCGACACGAGACGTAGATCCCATGCTCAGGAAGCACCCGCACGAGCTGCGAGCCGAATTTAACGCTTACCGCTGGAACCACTACCGGCTTTGCTCGAACGGTCCGCTCTAAACATTCACGAGCACGGAGCGGCCTACGGGTACGTGGTGTTTGCCAGGTGTGCTTTGACGATTGCGTTTGGAATTCTGCTGGGAGTTATCGCGCCACCTTCCATTTACATCATAGCGCTGTAAAGAGTGTCGAATCAGCTGAGAGGTGGTGCGAAAAGCTTTGGTTTCGCTCGCGTGCGTATTTGCATACGTTCTCCTTATCGGTGCTCCGGCATGGTGGCACGTTGTACGTGCAACAATTGTTGTGACGACGTCTGTGTTGCGTTGATGTCTCCTTCAGTGCATAAGAAAACAAAAGGTGCAGAACCACTGATGTTGGTTGCGGCCCGGGAAGAACGGATCATTTTTCGCCTCGCGTCGCGGGCAGAAGGCGGGCTGGTTGTCCGAGTACTGCTCAATCCGTGCGATAGGTATATGGGCAACGAACGCTAAATTACGCCTGGGAGGTGAAAAGATATAATCACCAGAACCAAGAAAGTGAGGTGTGTTTTGTGAAATAAAATGTGAGGCACGGATGTCGTACTCTGCCATCTCCACGTTTGCACGGCGGCGGAACACAACACTTAGACTGCGGCGTGAACTTCCACGGATCCCAAAGCTCAATAAATAAAGATGTTTTCTGTCTCTCCCGTCCGACCAGAGGCGCAAAGAACTACCGCTTGCCTGTCACGTAAGGGGGGCATCTCCCATCAGTTTTTCCTTTTTATTTTTTATGACTAGACGTCACAATTGTCACGTGACGCTCCCTCCTAAAATTTTGTTTCCTCCATGGTCTTGGGTGATCTTATGTTTGTTCGCAGTTCCTTATGAATAGTTTTGTTTTAGTTGCTTCGATGCACTCGGCTTGATACCTGGCGCCATCTGTGAGTTCCACTTGTAACCGCGCCAAATACCTACTGCGAGAACGAGCCTCGCTACTCAAGTGTACGCGGCCCTCAATGGCAGTGCGTGTGCATTTACATGCTATTACTATGCAGGTGTGCGTGTGCGCTTTCATCTGAAAAGCCGAACAATACATTCAAATTTACTGCTGGACAGATGGGCTTACTTGGACAGTTGAGGTAACAGGCATGTGACTATGCCAAACTTTCTATGACCATCGCAACCGCCACCGGCCCCGCGGCGTGGCCGCTTGCGAATGTCGGCGGGGCTTGAATTATACCGCTATATTTATAATTGTTTATAACTTATGAAAGCCAATGTGGAAAGAAAGATTTTACGTGTTTCTGTGGGAGCGTGTGTGCGCACTTCTCGTTCTGTTGTTCCTCCAGTGACCCTGGGCACATCCTTCGTCATTTACGTCATCTCTGCTGGGCAAATGATAGCTTCATTTTATTTCAATTTTTACGAGAATATTTTGAGGCACAGCCCCAGGGACTGGTATGTTCGTTTTCTGGGAACGCCAACCTATCTATCTAGACCAACATCAGATTGGTCTTCAACACCCCTTTAAACAGAAGGAGCTACTCTCCCGGTATTCTCACATTGCTTCGGGCGCCAATATGGCGGACCGAACCGGAACTATGCTCCCATACTGAGCATATGCCGTACCGCTAGGTGGGTGATTCTGGACGCACCGGTAAGTTTCTCTTATATGTTTCTTGCGTCCCCGGTATGTTACTCCGCGGGTGCCTTGTTTGTATGTAAAATGCTAGAGTGCTTCATTCTCCGCCGCCCACACCAGACGCGAACGAAGAGTAGCTACTACCGCTGCGGCCTCCTTGTCGGCGCCGTTGCTTTCCCATGCCTACACCCAGAAGGGAAATAAATCAGTGTAGGTAACGCAACTTGTCTTACTTCGCGAACAGTGTCAGCTCTCTGCGCCGCCAAGGCACACGTGCACGACCCAGTTCCTGCACCAGATATCTATAGCTTCAATGCCCTAATGCATTTTAAAAGGACTGAGCTGCGGAGAATTGTCGGTGTGGGTCGATACGCAAGATTGCCAGCTTCCTTTATCAACAGTTGGTTAACAGTAAACCAATTCTCGGGAGGGGATGGAGGGGGGGGGGGGGAGGGGAAACTCCGCGATGGTGGCAGGTTTCACATATTTACGGGTCATAGTAAATTATTAATGGACTTATATGGGGTTTAGCGCGCCTTCATTTCAAATACCTGGGCTTTTGGTGGAGGCTATTGGTCCCGGCCAAAAAGGTGTCACCTTCTCTTATTCATTACTAGGGAGTAAAAACTTATTCAATGCTCGTCGGGTAACACTACGCTGGAATCGCCCCGAAAATAACGTCTCCAAAATACTACAGTAAAATGTTCTGTTGGGCTGATTGGTGCATTATGAATTACGAAAACTGCGCTAAATGGACAAAGAAAGGAAGGAAAACAGAGATTGTTTGTCTTCTTTCCTCTGCTTGTCCATTTAGCACAATTTTCGTAATTCAAAATACTAGTTTGTTCAGAGAAAATATATAAAATGTTCTGCATTTCTCGTGCCCCAACCCCAAGCAGCAGAACATATAGGACCATGTGCAAGCACTATGGCCCCGCAAAACGCCTCTCAATGACCTTCGAATGCGTCATAATATCGTACGACACACCTAATATGACGACTGATTACTTACGTAGCCCTATTTAGGTGCTCGCTTATACATCTCTAAATGCTCCAGGTGTTCACCACCCGCAAAGAAAGCCATGGCACCGCGGCTATCGCATGCATTTTGACATTTAAGCCAGGCTCGTTCTAACGGATGTAAACTGCTGTGTAACATGAATTTCCGCGTAGCTTATGCACGTTTTGTCAAAGGATGATGGCCCCTGTTGACGCGAGAGTGCCGCTAAAACAATTATGAATGCGTAGCATTCTTTGTCGAGTACCCCAACAGCCAGGAGCGTGTAACGCTATGCATTTCCAGAAAAATGCAGATTTCGCGAAAGTTCCACGTGTAATCGTTATAATAGCGTAAATGGGGATAATTGGTAGAACGAAATTTTGAAAAACGAGAAAAATAAGAAAAATATAAAATAATTACGGAAAAAGGCGAGCCGTGTAACGCTCCGAATTTTCACAGTAAAGCAAATTTCACGAAAGTTCCAAATGTAATCGTTTTAATAACTGAATGAGATAATTGGTAGGACGAAATTTTGAAAATGTAAAAAATAAGAAAAATATGTAAAAATTACTTGAAACGGCAAAACGTATAACGCAGGTCATTTCCACGATACGGAAGGTTTCGCGCGGAAGTTTCACCTGTAATAGTTATAATAGCGTAATTGGAGATAATTGGTCTGACAGGATTTAGAAAAAACGAAAATTTGGCTGGAAAAAACTCACTCTCAAGGCAGGCGGCAAAACAACGCTACGCTTTAGTAGATAATTCTCGGAATTTGTGGAGAATTTTCATTTAGATGGCCTAATTGAAGCTTATATATTCGGGTTAGTTTCGAACGGATGGAAAGTAAGGGCTAGCGTACCTACAAACGGAGGGCGTATTTGCTCCCACAGAGATTTCAAAAGTTATCTTCATCAGTCACCATCAACGCCGTCATCATCGTCGTCGTCGTCATCACCATTACTGCTATCTTTATTATAATTCTCATCAATGCACCTCCCCACCGTCAAACGGCAACTATGGTTGAGCGAAGCTTTGCCGTGACGGATTCTTCGGTTGTCGTCTAAGTTCTCCAAACCATTCCGACCATGTAGAAATGGAGCGATCGGGCAGACGCCGCCTTCATAATGCGCCGGACCCCAGTTCGACCCCGGCCACAAGAAGCGCTTGTTTTCTTTCACTTCGCCGTTTGCGCGTACACACGCCATCAGTGAGAACACTACATCTTCACTTTAAAACTGCCGTGGGTCTCCATCAGAATTCAGCCCTGCGATCAAATAGGGCAGGTAGGCCAACGAGAATTCGTAGAAGAATATCTAAATAAAAAATGCTGTTTCTCTCTCTCTCTCTCGCATCGAGCCCGGGTTAGACAACGGCGATTACATTATTGAAGATATTCGTATGGGGCGTGTCATCGTTGGTCAAATTTGCACAGCTATTGTGCATTTTGTTGGAATGTGGCGAAAAGAACCGACCGGAATATTCGAGTTTCGATTGTCTAAGCGGGGGAGCGGGCACTCGATTCTCGTCAGTCTACTGGTGATAGCCAACACGCAGAACAACTGCGTTCACAAGTTACGTCGCTGGATAAAACACTGGGCAAGCTTACTGAAACATACGACCTTGAGAATCGTTCCCATAGTATTACCCATGGTTTAGCTGAAGACTTCAGTGCAGACGGCTCGCAGTTGATGGAAATTGTTTCCGAGTATATAACAACTAAACTGGAGATTGATTGCCCGCCTACAGAATGATTCCATAAGCTTTATAGGAAACGAGAAGGAACACAACGCCCCGTCATTTTGAAGATGGTGGATTTTACAGGGAAAATTGCAACAATGTTTAACGTGCTGAAACTCAAAGAATGTGATTTTTATATTACTGAAGATTTCTCTCGTAGAGTAAGAACCATCCGAAAACATTTCTCCCACCTCCCCTCGCGGGAACCCCTGTGTAGATGCGACGCATAGGGGGTTCCGTTGTTGTTTCCGTTAGGTTGATTCTCCCATTGCGTGAAACGTGCCGTGAACCCCCTGCCGCGGCTATGACGGAACGTGGCGCGGCTATGACGCAACACAATCCAACACAATCCACTTTAATCCAATCCAATCCAAATCCAATCCAATCCAATCCAAGCCAAGCCAAGCCAATCCAATCCAATCCAATGCCCCTCGCGAGAGAGTGTTCGCTATCGGAGAGAAGAGGGGGTGAGCGGCGGAGAGCGCAGCTCGCGCGGAGAGGAGAATGGCGGAGGGGTGTAGACGGACAACAACAACGCCGTATGGAGGGACAAGGCGAGTGAATGAGATGCAGTCGCATCTAACAAGATCTGGGCTTTTTCGGAAAGGTTTCCCCCAAATGGTTCAGTGGTGAGGCTCCGTTACGACCATGTCTTTATTAACAAAATACGATACACATGGGATGGAGTTTCCAATGCTCTTGTGCCAGATCGCAGCTACTCAGAGAAGCTCCCACGTCGGGTCTCACCCCGGGAGTCAACCAATCCCGCGGCGGGTGACATAGTTACTTATTCTGGCTCTTCCAATTGACTGCGCGACAGCTGTGACCAAAAACTTCACGTATTATGTCTTAAGCCTAGAAGTATAACTAACAAATTCGTCATCCTCCTTTCTATAGTTTCTTTATATTCCCCTCACGTGATTGGTATCACTGAAACTTGGTTGCACGATAGAATTTACGACTCAGATCTTACTCCCCCTGGCTACGTGGCAGTTCGGGCAGACAGACAGCCAGCTAAAGGTGGTGGCGTTGCTATTCTTTTTCTTTGTGACTTGACCTTTCATCGGATTGCATCTCCTTTGAACAGAAAGTCTGTTTGGTGCAAGCTATATCTCCAGAAGACGGACGTTGCAATTGGTGTTGTTTATCGCGCCCCAAACTCTTCCTTGAATGACATCGACCACCTTAGCCAGTACGTAAGCGAACAGAGCTTTACGCTACCAATCTTGACTGAATGGGCAATTTTAATGCACCAGGGATTCACTGGCATTCGTTATACTCATCTGGAAGAGACAGCCTCATCAACAAAGAGCTACTACATTTTTGACTTTCTTTTGACCTCGTTTAAATTGTGAATTCACCCACGAGAAACAATGCACTCTTAGATGTTGCTTTTGTTGGCTCCCACATTGCAGAAGCAGGTTTCAAATGTGAAGTCATCGATGGTATTTCGGACTACAGGGTGGTGCTGGCTACCTTGAATTTTCCTATTCGTAGGCAAAATGTGGTGCTCACTACGTCCCGCGATTCTCAGCAGGCTGATAACGTTTCCAGTACAGATTTACTGGCGGAAAGTTTTGACGAATTCAGATTTCTCAGCACCGTCGCCGATGTTCCTACTGTCGTGTGCTATTTTAAAACGCTAAGTACAATTTGCATCGAACGTTTTATCCCTCTGAAAACTAAGAAAAACAACACTAAGCTTCCGTGGATGAACCGTGAGATCTTGCAGCTGTCGCGCCGTGTGCGCAGGCTTAGGCGAGCGAAGCACGCAGATAACATGGGAATCATTGAGCGGTTCACGCGGGCTAAAGAAGAGTTATGCTGCAGATCAGACTCGGCAAAAGACTTCTTTTATCAGCACAAGCTCCTCGGTATTTTGGAAAACAACCCGTGCAGGTTTTGGTCGTCAATATCACCCCAGAACTCATCCTCCAGTTCCATCCTAGTTGGCAGTGAAAGCACCAATGACCCGGTTTTGATCTCGAACGCCTTCGACGCCTATTTCCAGTCCTTATTTTCACTCGACAACAATGTTTATCCTCCTTTTCCTCACGCCGACCGAGGCATTCCGATAACCGACATTAACGTCACTGTGGAAGGTGTTTTAAACCTAGTTTTGAATCTTGATTCCCAAAAATGTGCAGGGCCAGATGATATACCGAACCTTTTTCGCATCCGTTATTGTGAGTGGACGTTAAGATATCGTACAGTAATTTTCCGTAAATCCCTCAGTTCTGGTACACTTCCATCCTCTTGGAAAATGGGTAAAGTTTTCCCGTTTTATAAACATGGTGATAAACAGAGCATCGGTAATTATAGATCTATTTCGCTAACCTCCTATTCATGCAAACCCCTACAACATATAGTATATATACACATTGTGCATTATCTTGAAAGTAATGAACTCTTGTCTAACATGCAACATGGCTTTAGGCGCGGTGTCAGCACACTAATCCAATTATCTTAGTTTTCTCATGATATATGCCATAGTTTAGACACGGGTACTCAGGTTGATGCCATATTCGTCGACTTTTCTAAAGCGTTTGACATAGTATCTCATCCCAAACTGTTGCTAAAATTAAACGCTATTCTTAAAAACCCGCAACTGGTTCGTTGGAGTTCTAGCTTCCTTACGCAGCGCACACAGTTTGTATATTTGAACAAAGTGTCCTCATCCATAGTTTGATTGATTGTAGGGTTTAACGCGCCGACGCAACGCAGGCGATGAGGCGCGCCGTAGTGGAGGGCTCCGGATGAATTTTGACCACCTGGGGATCTTTAACGTGCGCCGAAATCTCGTACACACGGGCGTTCTTGCTTTTCGCCTCCATCAGAAAAGCGGCCGCCGCGGCCGGGAATCGAACCCGCGACCTCGTGCTCAGCAGCGCAACGCCTTAGCCACTGAGCCACCGCGGTGGGTCTCATCCATAGTACCGGTTTCATCAGGGGTTCCACAGGGGTCAGTGCTGGGTCCTTTGCTCTTTTCTCCTCTACATTAATGACTTGCCTATTAACCTTAAATGCAAGATTCGGCCTTACGCGGACGATTCTGTAGTATATTCGAATATTTTCTCGTTCCAAGGTCACTTAGATTTGCAACAATCATTTTCGAATTTTTCTTCATGGTCGAAAACATGGCAAATGAAAATTAACTCACTTTCGTAAAACCGTGATAATGAGGTTTAGAAATAGCACATCTCCCACTGTTTTCAGCTACACATTTAACGCACAATCACTTGATGCCGTAGATGAATACAAATATGTCGGATCTACGTTTACGTAAAATTTGTCTTCGTCAAGGCATATCAATTCCATCACAAACAAGCCACTGAAGAAAATGGGCTTCCTTGGACGCACCCTTGCCGAAGCACCTAGGGAAACAAAGCTGATTGCTTACAAGTCGATAATAAGCCACATGCTCGAATACGCTTCGCCAGTTTGGAACCCGTACAAGCAAGGCGAAATAAACCAGAATGAATAGGTACAAAAGAAAGCCGTTCGCTTTATCTGTCCCCGCTTTGATTCAAAATTTTCTGCCGCTAATGCACTTCATTTCTTAGGGCTAACACCACTATCTGTGCGTCGCAATACCGAATCAGTGAAGTTTCTTCATCGTGTTATCAACTCGCACTGTCGTCTTTATGATAATCATTACGTAATCCTCGCTGAACCATCCACTACGGGTAGTTTTCCCTCCCTCAACTTTACGCCGTATTTTGTCCGCAATAATATTATCAATATTATTTCCCCATACTATAGAAAATTGGAATTCCCTCCCCGATTCAACCCGCTCTCTTCCCTTTCATTAATTTCTGTACGAAATTGACAGTTATTGAATATTACTGTATAACGCTGTTTCTGAGCTCACTTTGTTTTTTGCACTGTACTTGAACCACTCCTGCGATAGCCCGCATGGGCAGTAGTATGTGCAAATAAATAAATTAATAATAAATTAGATTGGCAAATGTATGGTTTGGTTTTTCAATTCATATTCCATACTATAATTACATATTGAATACTTTCGAATATTTGGTTTCCTACCAATATTCAGGCGCAGTGCAAATATTCGAGATTCCATCTGCTGCTGGACATGCCATAGCTCCGAAACCCAGCGTCCGAGAAAGAACGTACGAAGATCACACATGACCCAGTATGAAAATGTAGATGGTCGTGGTAGGTTTATTGTTTTTTTTGTTTTTTCGACATGTCGAGTTAGAAGTAGCACACTTGGCCGCCATGGACACAGAATATTCCCATTTAATACCGACGTTTCTACGCGGAAAGAAATTGCATGTTGCTAAGAAATAAAACTGGATGATAGGCGTCACATTTTAAAACGTGTGCATTCCTGGAGACTCGAGAGAACCTGACGAGCCCACCGAACAACTCATACATAACAAAATTTCAAAATGTACCCTAAAATTCCAGGCGATGTCAATCAAAAAGCTACACAAGCTCGGAAAATTAGAGCCAACTAAAGCTGTCCAATAATCTACAAACTCTTTCATAATCAAGACGTATCAAAGATTGTAACTGTCATAAACTAAGCGGTTCCCAAATATTAATTGGCGAGGGCATGTTTGGATGAATTCGGGATGTCAGAAAAAAAGAATGTCGCAATCTGCCGAACCAAAGAATCCAGACAGCAAACATCTATTGTTCGACAAGATAGTATATATACACCGTAATCTTTGCCGTGATGATTATACCCGAAATGATATTGTTTTACCGGGCATTTTGTCACGAATAAAAGTACTTATAAACAAAAAAGGTATACTTTATTATACCAATTTTTTAAAGTAATTAAGAGGCTCAGGGGTGGCTAGAGCAAGTCATTTGCTTTTCTCGAATACGTAGGAATATATTCTCGAGGCTTCGGACATCAGAGTCCTTGCTATGAATGGCCGTGGGCCGTTGTAACAAAGTATACTGGGCTACAATGCGCCGTGGCGTCCGCGAATTCCACGGGGTCTTTCATTTTCAAAACACAGGCAAGTTTTCGAGGCGCGGTGAACCGGATAGTTTTCCATCAAACCTTCAATCCTCTTGGCGAAAATTCACTGTGTCATCTGTTCAGAACGAAGCGATTGCTCTCGACGCAGATATTCTTTCCATCTAGGGCCCCTCAAACGGATGGCCGAAAAACAGTTGGTTACGAAAGGAAATTCCCTTGTCTAAATAAAAAAAAGGCCTGTTCTGGACACATTGAGACATGCCTATAACACATTTTTATACGAAACTGAAAGCCCAGTGCAAGATTGTTGCTAAAGCTGGTAAGAGTGCGCAATATGGCAATTTTCACAGCGATCCTCCTAAACTGAGAAAAGCTCAAATACTTTCAGGGCAATAAACATACCTAAATGTGTTTCTTGTAATAAGTGGTAAAGACTACGCCGAAACTTTGAAGGGAAGCCTTAGAAATATGTTGCAACTCCCTTTCAACAAATGACCGAGATTGGATCACGATTGCAGCAGTTTAACCTGAAAAGAATTGCGCCACCCCGCCAGGACGAAGAACCCCTGAAGTAGTCGAACATCCCAGAGTAAAGACAGCCCCGTGTGCAAACGGAATGGGTAACGTCCCCAACAAAGTATAGTTATTTTCACTTATTTTAATATTAACGCGGCTAGAAGAAACGCTTGAAAGTGAGGAATATTCGAAATGCGCTAATGCATTCCTCTAGACGAACCTCGGCGCAAATGGGGACAATTTTAGGGTTAAGGCCTTAAAGCCGCACTGTATGTAAAACAGTGGATTATAAAACCTTTGGTACATAAACTTTTGAAATTCCTAGCTTTAGCAGTGATAATGTTATTCTATAGTTGGACACGCTTTATGGCATCCGTATTCTTGCGAAATCATCCTCACCGTTCAATATTCGTACCCAGGACATACCCATGGGTATATTAGCCAGCGCTTCCCCGCGCTTTCTTTTCAGTTAGGTTTAACGTTCCGTTTTAACGCCTAACGACGTAAACAGCCCCTCTTAGCTTTACTTAAAATTATCTTGATGTGTCTTGCACTGGCAACGATTCCGCAGAACTTTCCGGAATTTAAGCCTAACGGCGCGTTTTTCGACCGGAGGTCATTTAGCGGTGCCCGCAGCTTGTTGGGCAATGAGTTTTTCTCGCAATTTTCCCGACCTTAGGGCGAAAGTTACGCCATGAGAAATAACGATGTAAACATGCATACTATAGAAGAAGATCGACGTATAGTTAAATGCTTCTTGTTGTGGGCCATGTGTACATGGGGTTTTCATAAAACCGGGCCTTACGCTATGCTTAGACGGACGAAAAATTCATCATGTACCCCCCCCCCCCCCCCATATTGAATTTGATGTTTTTGACACTGTCCAACATTTTCCGGAGATTTTCCTGACACTATGCCTAACGACAAGGTTTACTGACTGACAAAAATAACAAGCGCGGCCAGCTTGACGGACACTGTGTTGGATGGTCCTTGGCAGGTCTGTGCGCTCGGAGTTATTTTCTAGCGACCGTTAATACTAACAATCACCATAGCACATCCCTGCAGGTATGTACTGGCAAAGCCTAACTCAGAGATGTGTCATTTGTCACAACGCGGGGAAACAAAATTTATCGAGAGATAGCTCCGTTGTCGCGTCAAGAGAAGCGCAGTGAAGGCCCGCAAAGTTTCACCGTAATACACAAAACAGGCGCTGCTAATCGCTGTCGGCGCTGTAGGCTCCAAACGCAGTGAACCTCAACGTGGCCAGCGCCCTTTTTTACCGTTTTCTGATGACACGTTACCTTTCTCTCCCCCCTATACGCCTCGAGCGTTGTGATGTCTGGGCCGCCTGCCGCGGATTCCCAGCGGCGTCTACGGGACGAGCCCTGCGTTGCTGATAGGGGCTTAGATAGTGTTTTGTTACTCTTTAGCTTCTTTTTGCCTTCCCGCGCCCTAAACAGCTTGTTATGGCCACGCCCTGTAAGAAAATAGTGGGTTTAAAGCACTTCGAAAAACAGCTGATACTTGGTAGAGGGCCGCAACGCCAAGAAAAGTTATCAGGGGACGTGGTTCTGCGCGCTTCCTGACCGTTGTTTTGGTCATCAGCAACCGCAGCAGCATATCAGCACTGTCACCTCCAAAGACGTCGGGCACAAGGGAATTCTATTGTCTTCGGTGGGAATAAGCTTGAATGTGCACGAACCCAAAGGAAGAGGGAGAAGCACCGCACACCGCTCAGTAACAACTGACATTTTACTGAAGAAACTAGCACAGATCAGACCCATTCTGCCATTATATTGTCGCTTCGGTTAGGACTGATACTCGCAGAGTGAGAGTTTGCTTTCGCCTTGCAGCTCGGACAACGAATGCGGCTTCGTTTTGAGTATATACGTGGTGTAAATTTTTTTCGGGGATGTGATTACCCAATACGTGACAACCACTTGTTCTTTTTATGGATATATAAGTCAAGCGAAAATGTCTTCTTCAAGGGTATGCGCCGTTAAATGTGCGCACATTACGGCTTATGTAAAGAACGAAGAGAAGTTAATAAAACCCTGGAATAATAAATGGCCTGCAAATCTGAAGAAACAGAATAGCATTCACGGGAATTTAAAAAACGCAGAGTAGCTTAAGAAGTCCTAAAGACGTTCTTGTAAGCTTAAGCCAGGTAAAACTCAAAGGACCAAACTAGATGCGAAATGCACTGCTATTTCGCAGGATATGGCGGTTGGGGGGAGGGGAAGGGTTTGAGGGGATGCTTTACTTTCTTTGTATCGGAACGCGGAACAAAATCACGGAATAAAAGTTTCAGTAATGATGATACGCCAGCTGCGCGTTCACTTTCCTTTTGTTTTTCGCCTTCAACGAACAGCTGATGGCTCGGTGGACGCACTTTTTAAGTGTATAGGGTACGCAGTTCACAAACGATAGAAGGCGGCGTTTAATGAGTGTGGTATCTGATAGTGCCCGCTGATTTTACTTTGTGCTAGGCTTTGCAGGATCTCTGTGTCATATGGTGATGCCTCCAAAAAGCGTTTAGTCACAAACACGGCGTACTTTATGAGTCCATCACCGCGCTGCTCGCAGAGGATATATGGTGAATGTTTGCGGGCGCTCGCCTGATTAGAACCAGACCCAGCATTAAACTCTTTGTCGCGTGGTGATCCCCGAGAATTATTTTGTATTATCCACCGTAGTAGTGCTTTCGTAGAATGTTCGTAAAATTTGTGGCACCTTGGCTTGTGCAGGGTTGTAATCAATATCTGAGGTATGAAGCGTAACTGGCGGGGTCAGTATGAGTGCTCCGCTAGATTATGTAAGCACACAAAACAGATTTACATGGTAGTGTACAGCCGCAGCATGACCAAGTCTAGAAATGCTGCTTGCGAAGATACTGTGTAAATTTCAGGGCAGTGGAATTACGATCGCCACAATGCATATGCCGGTTTCACGACGCTGGCCTGTGACACCCGCCTGGCGCTAATACGGACCGAATGCACTATATTAAGATTGTATCAGAAAAGTTTACTCTCGTAAATGCACCACATTTGTGAACAGAGCAACTTCCACATCAATGCGTATTTCGAACGCATACAAACGGTATAAATCTCAGTCCTGAACGTGCCCCGAAAGCAGCGGCGACAGTGGGGAGCGGTGTTGGGAATGACCATCCCAGGGCGGTCGCCAAGTTGTGACTCGCCTTCCTGCTCGTCACCGGTGTTGGGACTGGGCCCTCTCACCGAGCCTCCACTGTTGCGACTGGCCACCCGAGCGCAGTCACCGGTGTAGCGATGTTGCCTTGCTCCGTCCGCTATCGACGCGGCGCAGAGCAGAGCGACGAAGTCCTCGAGCCGACGAAGAGTTGAAGTAACATTTACATACAGTATGTACAGGGTAAGCAAACGTTACATGACTCGCACAAAGGCGACAGCACCCTTTTCACTCGGTGCTTCCGAAGAGACTGGTGCCGGAGAGAAGCCGCTGAGGAATGCGGACGATGAGTTTCCGGGCTTCTTTTATACCCCGGGAAGTTCGTTGGGGCCCCGAAAAGTTCGGATAGCTCCAATCAGGGCTCTCGCTGCCTGAAGTTTGAATTCCGACGAATGGTAGCGAAGCGGCGAGTCAGCTGCGCCGCCAATGGGGAAAGGGAGGGCGATGCTCCGGCCGCCTCTGTGACCTCGCCTCCGGGCGTAGCGACATGCCCTTGTTTGGTCGTTCTCAGATGCCGGATTCGGCCGCGCCGCAGCGTTCTGAGATGCGGGATTCGGCCGCGCCGCAGCAACGAAAGGGAGAGGCGTGAGTCAGCCTCGCTGTCGGCGCGTCGCCTCGTGCAACGCATTTGGGCCAGGCGCTCTGGCGCAACAGCGGGCAGGAGCATCCAGAGGCTGGTTTACAAAAGGGCTGCTAGGGCTGCTACGTTTAGAACGAACACGTGATTAGGCGCTTTCACAGCGCAACCAAACGAAGCGGTGGGTCGACCTTGGCCTAGACTGAAAGTCACATCGGCCATATGAGGGGTGACCGGTTTTCTATATTGGACCTGTCAAAATTACCTTTATTAAAAAAAATGATATTAACGCCTAAGCGCATAGTTGAGTTTACGCAGTAAACAACAACCTTTTTTCTTGCTCTTGAGTAAAGTTAGCGCAGAGAGAATTGAACCAGGGGCGCTATTCCTGAAGGACCAAGATAGCTCGCACCCGAGTTTCCAGCTGCTCGAGTTGAAAAAGTACTGACCGGCGAAATCGTACTGAATAAAACCAGCGAAATCGCGCGGAGCAGGCTTGGCATATTCGGCGCGCCCGGTTGAGGCCGCTCACGCTGAAAAAGCAGGGCTTGTACAAACTTCCATGTTCAGAGCCGTCTAGAATCGATTTGCAATATGCAGTCCGTTGCCTAACGTAGATAAACCCTCTATTTCTTTTAAAACTCCAGCCTGGCTGCAGCCTTCTTTCAAAGCTCGGCCTAGTAAAAGGTGCGCGGGTTGGCTCGGATTTTATCGGTGTTCTATTCTTCCACTGAGTTGTGTTTGCTAAGCGAATTAAGGGTAGCCCTATTGCCGCTCAGCGCAAATCTAAAACAAGTAAACGAACGAGTTCACTGTAGCGAAGGGAACGTGCCTTTCTCCTGACTCTGTCAAACGTGGCTGACATTGTTTACGTGGGCACGCCCGGCGTAGCCCCAATTCAGCATATCATGAGCGTGTTTGAACATTGACGAGTGCGTTTTAGGCGTTGAATTTGTGCAATTTGTCAACGATTTTGTTTTCCCTGTGATGAAGGCGGCTGCCAAAATCTTGTCGTCTTGGATGTTCTTATCGTTCTAACTACAGTGACTCTTCGTTCGGAAGGAACAATCCCGCGACTATGGCAGCATGCACTGACGGTGGCCTGGGGACTTCGATCAGTGCTTCCTGCTAAGCTTTGTTACTGGAGTATGAAATGCAGTGACTTCATGGCTGCGACGCTAAACCACCGGCGAATTGGGCGCCATTGTTTGATGGCACTTCTTTCACTACGCCGCGCCCACGAAGGGGCTGAGTGTGTTTTATTGACAGGAGAACTCGGAGCAAACTCGGTATTGATATTGCACGGTCGTGTTCAAGTCTTGACGGTCGTGATGGCGGCTACTGCGGTGTGGTTCATTGTTCACGGTTGCCGTAGCAGGCGTTTTTCTATCATGACAGGTCCTTTTCTTTAGCGGTGGAGGTATTTCGAGTAAGTTTTCGTCTGTGGAAAAGTACTGTGGATTGGCTGTGCAGTCATTTGGCGACCGATCCCCGTTTGTGACGACTTCTAGTCGGGTTTCGCTCTATGACCGCCGAGGAGCAAGTGTTGTGTGCGCTGCATGCAGTTTTACACGATGGGTAGCTTCTACGGAAGGTTTAGTAGCGACCGCAGCATCGACCGTCACGTCAGCCGGTATGTGCGCGATATGATCACTGGAAACGTGTTTCCCTAACCTGGCCTTTTCTGAGGTGGTTCGTCGGACATGGCTTCCGCAGGTTCTACCACGCATCTGTCCTTCTGCAGCACCAGCGTTCCCTTCAGTTATCGTCTGCTCGCCAAACTGTTTCGAACAAAGCGTTGCATGACCGTGAGTTTCATTTATCGTCAGCTTGACAGGCAGTTTCGCTTGACCCGTTGCGTGTCGCAATTTTGTTGTGCACACGCTACGGGGCGGATATGTATAATCAACGACGGGTATCTATTATCGCATTATCGGGTATCAGACCGCATTCAACGGGTTTTGTCGACCGTCTTCGTCGTCCGGCAGGAAGGAAAGCATGCAACGCGAGTGAAGGGGAAAGTTGAGACCTAAAGTAACCGCGTGACGCCCGAGGGAGGGTAAGCGGTAGTGGTAAGGGGGCGAATGAAGACAGGGAAGCGAGGGGATTGGTCTCAATAAAAAAAACAACTACTGCACAGAGCTTGGTGAATAAAAGCCGTGAAAAGCGAAGTAAAATAGAGCAAACAAATTTTAAAATTTGTTGTTATTGTTATTCCTATCTTCGTAGCACATGCCCACTAGGCTGATTGGACCGCAATTGTGAGCTTTGAGCAGTTAATGTGCCCGGTTTTAAAAATTCACAAATGTGTGAATTGGGAAAGTAAACATCGCCGCGTGACATCTGAACGTGATGGCACGGGAGTAGGACAGGCGCACAGCAGCCGTGCAGAACATCGATTCTATAGGGAGGCGATGGTGTGTGCCAGTCTTCTTGCTGACACAATTCATGGAGCATTGAAAGAGAAGAAACTGGCGCAAACACGGTGTACCAGAAAAGAAGGCGGTCGAAGTAATTCGTGCCAAACGACAAAAAAAAAATGAAAGCGAGGAAAAAGACGCCAGTACAATGTTACAGTAAAGAAGTTGTTAAAAAGTATCGCCTTCAAAGCACCTAAGCAGGCTGAAGTGCCCCGAGGAAAATTTGTATGAGAGAAGCGGACGGAGGTTTTCGATAACGTAATATCGACCAGCATTTTGTTAATGTGGCGCGCTTCAATCCACCGGTTTCTGTTTTGGCTAGTCGGCCATAGTCACGGGATTGCATTTTATATTCCACCGAGGGTAGAAACTGTTTCTTAGGGCGGCAAGTTTTAAACAAAAAGCTCATATGAAAGTCTGAAATGAGAAATAAATAAATTTTGTAGTGAAACACAGAATAATAAAATAAAGGCGCAATGAAGTACAGTAGTTGAATTCCCTTGCGCCCAGTAGCCACTATTGAAACGGTAGAGTAACAGAAGGCACTGAAAAATGCCGCCGCGCCCTAGCCAGGCTTCCGTGGAGTGCGCGGCCCTGGACCGGTTACGTCACCTCAATAATCAGCAAACAGCATGATTCGCATTTTCAAAGCAGTTGAACTCTGCCTGGAAAAATTACCATTATGTTACGTGGGACCCGCCTGGTCCCACCAGAGCTCGTGTCTCCCGAGTTTCGCTCAATCTCAGGTTTTCTGGAATAGCACCCCAGGTGTTGGAGAGGTATTTGTTCTTCAGTCAATACGCAAGGAAACGTGTCAACAGTGCCGCGGTGAGCACAGAAAGCGCCACAAAACGCCGCCATAAGAACGATCACTCGCATCAGGCGTAGATATGCAGTTTCCCTTTGTATGCAAATATCTCGAGTAGAGATGCGGCCATTAACGACTGCATATTTTACCCGCCTGTTGACCAGAAAAGGAACACGGAAAGTGACGAATATCAATGGCTAAACGAGAAAAAAAAGAAATAAGCAACTTAACTACTTACGTTATTGCTGCCGCCACCATTGAAAACCCCAGTTTTTGGCACTTACTGCCACAGCAACAGGCCAGGAAAGAGGGTAGATGGCAGTCTGGGTTCATAGTGACGGCTCACGTAGCACGAAATGTATGCGCTAGCTTCTCCGCGTACCCATTCGTACTGTATGAAGTGTTACATTATCACACCGTAGCTGTCTGCCCCTGAACTTCATATATTAATTGTGCTGTTTAACGTTCCGACGCTGCACCGGCAATGAGGCGCGCCGTAGTGGAGGGCTGCGGGTTAATTTTGGTTAATCTTTAGCGGGCGCCCAAATCTCGAGCACACGGGCGTTTTCGCTTTTCGCCTGCCTTAGAAAAGCGGCCGCCGGGGTCGAGAATTGAACCCTCGTCCTTGGGCTTATGAGCACAACGCCATAGCCCAGTACTGAGCCCCCGCGGTACCTCCACGTCCTCATAGCTCACCGAATAACAATAAGGCATTTCAATCTATCGGTTGATAGAGAAATCGTCCGTATAAGCGTATTTGAACATTTCGTTTAAACAAACGTGAGAAAAACTCAATGGTAATTTGCAAAAAACAATACATACAAATACGATTGTGCCTGAACCCATCCAGGAACGTTTGTTTTTTACTACAACGTCAATATATTTGCGACAACGAGGACGAAATAAAGCGCCAATCTCTTCGGGCTTCGAAGGGAAGCACATGCAGACTAGTGCAGAAGGGATGTGGCAGGAGCGTAGGCTTGGAAGGAAGTGATCTCGCCTCCGCGCAAAGTGGGCACGAGCATGCGCGAGAGATTTGGGAGCAAGCAGGGGTGAATGCCATCTATTGCGCCCTCCCGGAAATGTTGATGAGTCACGGAATAAAATCCTTCAATAAATAGTTCGGAGGGCAGCGATTGGAGTCAGAAAGGGGTCCGAGCCCTGTTGAAAATTCCATCAACCAACCATCAATATTCATTGCTGGAAAGGTTGATTGCGTTTGATGGTCGCCTCGGAAAGCTTGATGTATGTAAGAAACTGTAATGGAAGCTGCTGGAAGGGGACGCTGGAAGGTGCTGGCAGGCATGGTGGCATGCCTGCCAGCACCTTCCATCGTCTTCCACCATCTTCCTCCATGCTGGCAGGCTTGCGGCGCAATGGCGGCAGATGTTGGCGTGACGGCAAGCTTGACTGCTGAATTGATGATGGAAATGCACTTTCTGAATGAATGACGGCAGACAGCCAAAATTTATACGAGAGCGAAGCGCTTGTAATAACAGAAACATAGCGGTGGCATTGACCGTTGCGTGAAAATTACAAAAGCTGCCTTTTTGAAAAGGTGTTGCCGAAAACTTAATAGGCACGCTCCGCAATTAATAGGCATGCTGGCGTGACGGCAAGCTTGAGCTCGAGCTCTTTCGCGTCACCATTGTGTAGCATTGTGTTTGGGCACGCCAAACCCCGGTTGAATTTTTCAAGACATTTCGCTTTGAAAAAGTGAGTGAATGCCATTTCTTACACACACGACCAGTTTAGTTAGGATTGTCGTTGATGCGGTTATCTATTCTGACCACTGGGCTTTCACGCTGCTAATTAGGCTTCAAGCACATGGGCGGCCACAATCGAAGGAACGATGTGTTGGGAAGTTGTTATAAGCGCCAGCAATAACTAAAGGGCCCGTTCTGAGCCCCTAGAGTTCATATTAATGCTCTCCGTTTTTAAATATTCTCCTATACTGAATATGTTAAGCCATGGATTAGGTTTTCGCGTTTTAGGTAATAAAACCTTGTTGTTCGGAAGGCTGTAGGACCAGGAGAATAGCTTTTGTTTCACGAGTTTTTCAAGTAAGAGAATCCACCCCGACTCTTAAAGCACCAAAAATAAAATAACAGAGAATAATAGAGCAATTTATACGGATCTTTTGTTTTCGCGCTCATAAAACAAGAAATGCTGTGAATATAGCTTTGTTATGCACATCATACGACTATTCTGCTTCTTTTTTGCTTACAGGCGAGTTTTGGGGGGATTCTCTGCAGAGAAGAAGGAGAAAGTAGCTGCTTTTCGGGAAATATTTCGCCTAACTTGAGGAGGAACTGCTGGCTTGAATATAAATTTTGCCTGAAAACATTTCCTCTTCCACACAAAGGCCGTACAAGGTTCGACGGAACTGCAGAAACGTCGTTGCCACAACAAACCGACTACAACTTCATCAAAACGACAACGCTTACTTGTCAACTAAATGTCAAACATCTCGCCTCGAAAGCGTTAAAGAATTTCTGAAGCCTAGAGTGATGATGGAAGTAATTCCAATTGTCAGCTTCCGCAGCACTTTAGTTGGTTGGTGCGTGGGAGATATGCACAGACTCCATGAGGACGTGCAGCTGCGTCATTCTGGTGTTTCTGTCGTTGGGGTGAGAACTAAGTTTTACGATAAGCACAGTGCTTTTTGTGAGGAAGATCTGTTTTGATTATTTTATTAGCAACTATTTCTGTTGTATTCTGAAGTTTTACAACTTTCATCTTTTCCAACCATTCATTAACCACCAATTGAAATAAAAATCCCGGAATACGGTGCAGCGGCAACTGGAGTACGGAAAGCAGGACTATGCAACTACGGCAGAAACAGACAAAATTAGCGAAGCCTGCACTCAGTTGAGCAAGACTTTAACCACAGTGAAGCTGCAGGATTTCTTAATGCTTGGGCACTGAATGACACCATCACGCATTAAATTAGATTCGAAATTGCCTATTTACATGTTCCGTCGTCGCTTTTGGTAGTAGTAGTCATCGTCATATCCATCTATATCGTTTTCCCCGTGCATGACTGAGGGCCGGGATTGTTTTGTTCGCAGGCTTTCACATTTCTCCCGAAGTGGAACGCGTCAGGAAAAGGTTCACCACTAAAAAACCCCTTGCTTCTCTTTTGGCGAAGCTGGTTGCCATTCGTGATGGCCTGTGGGCTTTAGCTTCAGAGCTCTGCGCTGCCGATTCCACTCAGGGCTGCTCGAGAGCTCCGGCGCGTAAACAGCAATCTGGGTGTTACATTCTAGGTGCACCAGATACTGCAATCATTCCCGTGCCGCGTTCGCGTCCTGTGGACCCGCCGGAGCACGACGACGTATGCTGTCGTGGACTCGGCCTCTCATACGCAGCAAGTGGTGTACCCGCTCCCGTGTCTGCAGCTGTCACTGGAGCTGTTACTTATCAAAAAAGACATTCTCCGGCGCTCCACGCGTGCCCTTCTCTCTCCGCGCGGGCCTTACCTTCGCTGCTTAACCCGCCGTGAAGAGGTCGTGCTTCGGAGAAGCCGCCTGGGCCCCTAGTCAGTTTCGGGCACCTTTCTCCCATCTTTCCCCTCCTTACAACATCTTAGCTTAGCTTAGCTTAGCTTAGCTTAGCTTAGCGTCGCACTGTCGCCTGCTGTGCACGTAACGTGGGCTTCTAGTCTCGCAGATCCCTCCCCGACCTGCCCTACTGCCCTGCCCCTGTTGCGGAGGTGACATTGGAACACTTCCTAGGGACGTGTCCAGGGCTCCAACCAGCCCGAGCTCGACACATAGGGGCCACAGGACATCACCCAGGCCGCCCTCCCGATATTCATCGGTGGACGCACGGCCCCATTTACAATAAACTGTCGGAATTCATTTCCGAAACTGGCCTCTATAGTTTCCTGTAGTGCCCCTCATCATTATGTTTTTTTTTCTTTCCGTCTATGTCGCTGCTACTTCCGTTACTTATGCTCTGTGGAAAAATGAGGCAAACAATAACGCCTCAGCACGCGGTAGAACGGGTGGCAACCGGCTTCGCGAACTTGGCGAAGCCGGTTGCCGCCAAATCCGCCAAAATCGAAATAAGAAAGAAATATTCCAAATACATCAGGTAAGGTTTATTTAAAATAAAGATGCCAGTTTTCACTCACAACTATGATTGTGCGCCAGAAAACGGAAATGAAGCTAGTATCCATTCCAACCGAAAACATTACACACGTACACGTTGGTGTTCCAGATCTAGCCTTTGACTCCAGTACGCGAGAAGGCAGGACCTGGCTCATTTACCACCTGGTCAGATCTACAGCAGCCACCGGCTGAACGTACGTGGACCCTGAACCGACAAGGCAATGGACACGTATAGACTGGCTTGATACATAGTTATTAGCATTCGGGCATGTGCCATACACTTTTGTATGCGACTAAAATCTCAAAATATTCAACTTGTTTTTTTACTGTATGAATGGTAAATTTAGGTAATAAATGATAAAAAAAGTCTCCTCTTTATTCTTGTATAGTTAAGTGTGTACAAATGTGTACAAAGTGTGTACAAACAAAACAATGTCGTACTTAGAATAAGTGTTTGCGTCAAACTTCACCAATCCGAACGAAGCAATTGTCCTTTTGACCATGTGGCGGGTTGCGCAACAGGAAAAGGGTCGCAGGCTCGCCGTGTGCATATCTTTCACTCGCTCAATTTACCCTGCTTGTGTCCAAATTGAATTTGGCGCTAAATTGCCCCCCCCTCTCACAAACGTGCCTGATGACACAGGTTTTTACAGCGAAGCTGCTAGCCTCTCATTAGTCGGAAATCTTCGCGTCGTAAATGAAATCCCAGGCAGCACCCACCGGTTCTAGCCTACGAGGGCGAGCGCACGCGTTCGGCTACTGGGGCTAACCATAGAGCTCGGTATTCGTTTAAAAACACAAAACAAACATCGAAACCGCATTATGGAAGATTAGATGCTTGTGAACAATGGGAGCCCCTTCACCCCTCACCCCCCCGCCGAGATCGCATGTGTTACTGGGGAAAATTATGTTTGCAGATTAACTTTGAATGCTAGGCAGGACTCGTGTCACCAAATAGTGCAAGTCTTTCCCAAGACACCGAACCCATGCGTCAGGCTAGGCAGGACCCTGCATTTGCAGCCAGAGAAGCTGAGCCGAAACGACAAGCTTGCCGAGACGACGAGAAATATTTCATACCCTCCCCCTTAAGCATTTGTGGTGGTTTACAAGAGCTTCGCTGGACATCCACTTTCGCAGGGATGGGGACCATTTTTTTTATTAATGCGACCACCGAGAGTTTTACGCAGCTACAAACCGAAAATGAAACTGGTTCAAATGAATCTCTTGCATTTAATTCCATTCTAGCCGCTGGTAACTTTTAGGTCACTCTTTAGAATTACCGGACGAAGAGGTATCATACTGAGCATAGAAATCAAGGAGGAAAACTTCGCGTGTTTACTTCTCCAAAAACGGAGCATTCTCATAAACTCAGTAACACCCCGCATCCGCACGATTTTGCAGCCCCACCTTCAGCCACACAGCCGTAGGTGTGTTATCGCTTTTTGCTCCTCATTTTCAGTTCGGTCTTTGTGTTCCTTTCAAGTGCGGCGAGAACAGTAATTTTTGTGGGCAAGCGGCTTCTTCTAGCCGCTGAGCTCATTAAGTTCGGATAAGGTAATTTCTCGAAGATATGTAGAGAGCGGAGCGCTCCGTACCGCATGTGATAAAAAAAAAATACGGTATGCCGCAAATGTCGATGACGCCACCGGTCTTTGATGGGCATCGCCAGCGGCAGTTCTGCGGCCAAACAGTATGATGTTACACTGTCCCACATGGCTTAAAATTTTCACCTAAACCTTCGCCGACCGAAGCCAAAATGATTGAAATGAATCTTACGTAATCAAATGTTTGGTGCCCGCCGGACGCTTTTTTGGTTAATTTTCACATTTAGTAGGCGAAGAGGTGTGTTTACAGTATCAAAAAAACAAACCAAAGGCAAGAATTTTACCGTGACTTCTTTGAAGAGCAAACGCTTTTTCCGTACTTTAAGGTACCTTGGTAGTTCGAAACGGCCAAAAAAGGTGACATAAAAAGTTCAACACCGGAAAATCTCTCACGCTTCGCAAAGATATTCTTCGCATATAAAACTAGGCAGTATGTACAATGCACAGACGTTGTGGTTCACCTTTGTGCTAGCACTCGCAACACAACAACCGGGCAGCGGAGCAGCAGTAAATGTAAGTTCGACGTTACACGTACACGTTTCCCAAGAAACGAGAAACAGGAGATGATGTTCAAGAACAGATGAAGGCCCCTGCGACGACAATGAGACACATCAAGGGGCGCTAATCAGGGCTTCGTGCCGACGATCAAGCAGGCGAGAAAAGGGCAAACGCCCAACGACTGACGGGAGGAACAAGGGTACAAACGAGTTCCGAAGTGCTTCTCTGATCTCGTCACCGATATTGCCTCGAGGCGTGACCAATTATAGGCCCCGGGTTTACGCCTACGCTTTTTCTCTTCTTTTTTTTTTCCTCCAGCGGATCCTATAGCTCCAGCCCAGTAATTGCCATCCAGAGTGGTGGTAGAGGCAGAAATGCGCCTTATGTATGCGGCACCGGGCACTAATACTTGTCCGGAAATGCCAGGGGACTTTTCGTTCAGCGTACTCGCACAAAAGGACATGCTTCCGGGTAAGTCAGGACCCTACTTTTGTCATTAATTTTACATTCTTCTTTAGTAATATTCCGCGGTTTCTTTCCGTGCTCCTTTCTAACTCTCGTATCTTCTGTTGCCTCGTTTGGTACTCCGCACCATCATTTCGGAATTGGCTTTTACGTTGCGATTTTTAATCTAACCTAGAGATAACACAACATATGAATGACACATACCGTCAGTCACATGGTCTCATGTAGCAGATTTCTGGCTCGTAGAGACAAGTGGTCGGCTGCCATTTGCATGTACATTGGCATTCGCTGCCAGCACGCAAAAATGATAAATAAAAATTTCCAAAAATGATATAAACGAAGAATCACCATTAAGAAGCCGTTCTCTTAAGTCACGAAACAAAAACAATGAGCAAATAAGCTGATGGCCGCCTTCCCATAAGCGTGATCAGTGCTCGAAAATGAAAGCTACTTAGCTTCATTCCACGCGGTATAAGTGTCGTCTCATGCTATATGCAAGCATTGCCCCTATATCGACGATTCCTACGCTCCTTTACCGTTTCGCTGTTTTCTCGCCAAGAACGATTGGTTCTCGCCATTAATAATTTACAGAACAGGAATCCTTGCAGAGAATTTAAATTGCAAGGGTGTTAATTTTCTTTATCGTTGCTTTTTTGTTTCCAAATTTATTGCATGAAGTAACAAGACACGGCCCAGAACACTAAAAGAAAAAGGATACTATCCGGAGCATCACTCCTCAGTTTTTTCTTTGTACGGGATGTCTGAAGATTCTTTCATTAATCTTCCCTTCTCATTATTATTTCCACCATTAATCTTGTCTTCAAACTTCTCGCTGTCAAGTTGAGTTTGTCTTCTCAGTATCCCTTTAGCTCCCTCCGCGAGGAGGGGTATCTGCATGAATTCACTATCCCACCTCACCTACTTTGATGTATGGTCGCCGTCAATTCTGCGAGGAGTCTCCCGCGCTGCCGTTCGCCGAAAGTAGAACCATTTTAGCGATTGCCTGCCGCAGTGGCAAAGACGTCGCATTGATGGCAAAGAATCTTCTCTCTGAACAACTTTCCCTGCGTGAGTTCCCTTGTCATTTCATCAGAAATTGTCATCAGTAACAATCAATACCGATAGTAACAATCAAGCCTGATAGCATCAATTGAGCGAAACTACTGTATCCGGATGCGTTTTGTTCTCCCGATTGACAACGACTGTTATACTGTTCATTTGAAAACACCATCCGTAAAGCTGCGTTGCACAAAATGAGCCACTCTTTCTGACGAAAAATCGACCGCCGAGACATGAAATGGATTTGCCGCTTGTCGACGAAGACGTTGTAAAGGCCCACGACAACTCAAGCCACAGAAGCGCCGTGGTGGCTCAGTGCCAGTGCATTGCGCTGCTCAGGCCCAGGAGTTCGGTTCGATTCAAGGCCGCGGCAGCGACCTTTCATATGGAGCTAAAACCAAAAAAGCCTGTTCGTTTCGTCAAGATTTCAGCGCAAGTTGAAGATCCCCTGGTTGTCAAAATAAATCCTGAGCCCTCCATTACGGCGCACCTCACAGCCAAGGTGTAGCTCGGAGAGTAAAACCCCCAAAATATGTTTTTTATTTGGAACTTCAGAACTTACTCAGAATCGCCTCAACGGGGTTCCTGCTGCCTCAGGGATGAGAATCCCGTCGACCTTGTACCTACTGTTATATTCGGGAAGGCGTCCCCGAACCGAGCTCCGTCACCTCCGTCATGTGAGGTAGCGTAGTGAAGAGCGGCGAGCAAAAGTTGCTGCCTTCGTGATGACGACAAGAATCTGAAGGCAAACTTAATTGGTTTACTGCATGGCTAGAGATGATCCGAAGCACACCGGAACCATACCCTTCCGGGCGAGATTAAAGTACAGGACTCGAGCAGAGCGACAGAATGCATTCGCTGCGGCAAAACGAATGAACTTATCGCTCGGAGGCCTCCCGTATTTATGTCCCATGCGCTAACGGTCAAACAGTTCTCCTTGTGCTTTCTGCGCACGGCCCGAACATAGCACAGACACACACGACGCTCTTTCCAGAGTTCGTGAGGGGCCGGCAGCAGCGGCCCTCGTTGAGTCGGAGACAGGCTTGAGGGTAAATCAGAGGACGGTAGGCAGCCTGGCCATGGCTGCCTACCGGCATAGCAAAACTACGAATGAAACGGTACAGGGGCATACGGGATGGTCGTACTTTGAGGCAAGGGAGGCGCAGAGCAAGATGAACATTGAGGAGAGACTACGTGACATGGAGGAGAAAAAATTGGCAGTGAGAGCGTTTAGGTACCTGTATATGAGGAGCATGGACACACGGTGGAGACGGAGGAGCAGACAGCTGACCAAGCGGAACGGAAATTCAGTAGGGGAAGGTGGGGTATACACAACAGTTAAAAAGCAGGTAAAAGCAGCAGAGACGACGATTTCGGTACAGGGAATGGAAGTGCAAAAACACTGAAGACTTATAGAACAGCGAAACTAGAAATCAGGAAGGAAGGTTTCTATGGAAATACGCGAGGGAGTGCATTGCTCTTTAAAGCACGGACGGGGTGTCAGAGGACACGGGCAAACACGACTACCTACAGGCAACAAGACGAAACTTGTGCATGCTTCTGCAGTGATCGGGAAACTGTAGAGCATATTGTCATAGACTGCACAGAGTTACGACCGCGGCGAGACGATGGGGAAGCTACGCTAACGGAGGCTTCGCGATTTGGTGTGAGGGGGAGCCTCAACTTCAGGGCCATAGAGGTGACGAAGAGGCGGCTGGAGTGGTGGTGGAAGAAAAGTAGGGAAGAGAGTGGGACGTAGGAAGAGTAATATAACGAATTAGAATGTAGAACAGAAGGTTGTAGGTAAACAGGTGTACAAGGTCAGGAAGGGAGGGGGGAAGCGATGAGAGTTTAAAACCGGGGAAGGAGGGGAGGGAGCTAACCCATTAGGTTAGTTAAGGGTAGCGCAACTAAGTATAGCAATACAGGCAAGTCGTTTGGTGACAACTGACGCCGCGATACAATGGGAGGGCCTCTAATCATCATCATCATGACAGAGGGGAGAGGATATCTCGGCTGCGGCGCACCAGTCCACAGAGCATGCCGCTACACGTAGATTGGTTACAGGCGGTGAAGTTAGAGTCACCGACATCGAGGCGCCCACGCGCCGGCCTTTTTCCGGCAAGCTGTAACTTGTGCGAGGCAGCTTTCTTAAACATAGGGGCACTCCGCAACTCGCAGGACGCTCGAACACGGTAGCGGCGCCCAGAATCGTAACACTACTGTGCAGAATCGTAACGTGGCGGTTCGTGGTGGTTCGGCTTGTGCGCCTGGGGTTAGCATACTACGTGTTTGGATCCCCAATCTAATGCGCTTGACGGGCGGCACGACGTCAAAGATGACGAAGATGAGGTGCAAGAATTATCACCCGACTACTTTTCTGTTTTGCCACTTTTTTTACAAAACCGTTAAACAACCATCCAACTACAGTAGACTCGCGATCAGCCAAACTCTCATAATTCCTAGTTTTGGTTAATTCAAATAAAATTATAATTTTTGGTGTTCCAGGTCTTCTTTCTATGCATTTAATAGCCTCTTAATTCCAACTCCGTAATTGGGTTATTCGTACACCTTGCGTGCAGGAAAGCATTTGCGAGCAAAGTGCAGACACTTTGCTCGCATATACTTCTATACTCCGACAACACCCTGATATTTTGCGCCACAAAAGCTGCTTTAGTACGGCAAATGGGAACGTATCTTGGAAAGTTCCCGAATATGCGAACTGGCTTGACTCTCCGAAACTGTCCCTTTGGCTCTCGCCGCAGATATTAGGCGGCGCTTTTATTGCGCATTTAGAGGAAAGTTAGCATTTTCCTATTTTCTACAAGTCGTCGCGGTATCTCGCCTTTACGACTTTTACAAACGCTGCTTGAACAGTTACCGTGACGCGTCAAACGAATGCGCTTAGATCAACGTCAACATTTAATATTTGATCACTCGGAATGAGTAAAGGCCATTTATTTTTCCGTCGGACACCACAGACTACATCTCATCTTGATGTCTTTCGACTGGTGACTGAGTTTCTTCGACGTTGAGATTTGTCAGTCCGTTGACGTATTCGCCATAATTGCGAGGAAGGCCACGAATGTTTACAGTGACAATCACCACGTGACTATAATTTATCTATGTTCTTACGGTAGTAACGACAATTTCTAATACCAACCACGAGGTCATTACATATGGCCGGGATGAGTACTAAACATATCGGTGTTAAAGGTACGTAGTCGCAGACAAATCCGCATGTGAGGCGCAAAAAAGCCCGCCATTAATCTTGGCCGTGTTTACTGGCTAATGCCAAATGTAGATAAGACCCCATGTGAAGTTGTTACCACTGAACAGCGCTTGATAACATGATTCCAAGCGCAGTATTCTTGACCGCCTTAACCACGATCCCAAGTTGTGAGTATGCGGAAGTGCTCACCGGGATCCAGGAATTTTTATCACCCCTAAATGTCCCACCCAAGCAATGTTTTTAACGCACACGGCCCTCGTTTGTCGTGTGTGGACAATGATGGAACAATCACTGTGTGTGGACAATCATGGGAATGAAAGGAACTGCTCCTGCGTCGCCCTCACACAATACGGAAAGAAGCAACATTAAGAGCGAATACGCATCAATTCCACAATGAGGACATCAGGATCGCATCATTTTTTGTCCTTCAAACGACCCATCATCGCAACGATCTTCCCGCCATGCCAATAACTTCTTTTTGGAAAAAGAAAAGAGGACAAGGGGCAAGTTGGACGTTTCGATGAGGTCACGTATTTGCTACCTTCCATACTGGAATACGTTTATTGGAATGTGTTCGCGTGCAAGCATAATTTACTCCTTCCGTTATAGTGTAATGTAACCGGCACTTAACGCGTTCGCCGTTTCGGGTTCTGTTGACATATTTTTTATAGTTTTTCACTAGGCGGATTACCATTTAAACGTTTTTTTTTCTTGATTCAGCCCGTCCCATTTGCGCTTCATCATTATCAGACTCCGCATATTCATGTATACTGTCTTCGCAACAGGACTTCCTTAGTTCTTCCGGTCAGGCGAGTACCGGTTTTTTTTTATTCCATCTCCTCCTTTTGTCTTTATTCCATATGCGCCTCCTGTAGGTGCAAGACCGGAAAGAAAGCTTGATTCTTATTACATGCCATTGCAAAAAAATCCCTTCGTCAACCCACCTTCATTCGAAATCATGTGCTGCGCTATATCCACTATACGCCACCTCACCTCACCTCACCTCACCTCACTCACTCACTCAATCACTCACTCAATCACTCACTCACTCACTCACTCACTCACTCACTCACTCACTCACTCACTCACTCACTCACTCACTCACTCAATCACTCACTCACTCACTCACTCACTCACTCAATCACTCACTCACTCACTCACTCACTCACTCACTCACTCAATCACTCACTCATTCACTCAATCTCTCAATCACTCACTCAATCTCTCACTCACTCACTCACTCCCTCACTCACTCACTCCCTCACTCACTCACTCACTCACTCACTCACTCAGTCACTCACTCACTCACTCACTCATTCACTCAATCACTCACTCATTCACTCATTCACTCATTCACTCACTCACTCACTCACTCACTCACTCACTCACTCACTCACTCACTCACTCAGAATGCCTCATTTTTCCTAACACCATCGCCCGAACGGGCAGGGATTATATACTGGAAGTTTGTTTGAATCTACTTTGTAAGTTAATAACGCGAGTGATTTCGGCAAGTGAATCATACCTGCTTTAATTTAAGCCATCAGCCAGAACAGCACGTATCGACGGATTTGCTTCCACGTAACACATTTTCACAAACACAATGAAGTCCACAGTATTTTTCTTCGGCAAACTATCGCAAAAAAACGACAACGAAGGCATATACAAAGCCGCGAACTCCCACGTGCACGAACAAGCGAGTGAAAATGTAACCCGACGTGGGAGTAGTAATTTGCAAGTTTCCGCGCCAAACAGACGGTACCGCAATGCAGCGTCCGCACACAAAGCGTGTCGGACGGCTTGCGCGTGGGGTGCGGAAGTGATTACGGCGTGTGCTTGCTGTAGCATTGCAGCAATGAAAGCTCTGCTCAGGGCTGCGCCTTCCGCATTTCCCAAAGTTCAAGCTTCGATGACTTTAGAGGGTGCGAAAGCCCGAACGTATCTGCTATTTTCGGAACGGGCGGTGGATGCGAAACAGCTTCGTGGGAACCCTTGTTTACATGCAGGTCCGGCTAGACCTCTCCGGATCGCTGCGTCCGTGTTGCAAGGAGTACAAAGAAAGAATACCTGAGTAAACCATGAACTGATGAAAAATTTAACTCAATAAAGCCTGCCTGAGTTCGCAGAAACACAATTAGGAATTTGCAATGAAAATACGTGGTTCAATGAAAATACGTGGTTCAAATTTGCTTCAAGAGGTCGACCATGATTACCAAGGAACGCAGCAATCATGTAAGCAGCTGCAACCGTAAGTACGTTGTCCTGTTCTTAATCTAACAGTGAGCGCTGAGTGCGGCTGTTTTACTACAGTGGAAAAAGTAGTCTTTGTCAAAATTTTGTGGGCCACGGCGAACGTGGCATGAGCAGGCGCGCAGCCGAGCAGGGGCGCTGCGCTTGCCACTGCCGGCTGGTTACGCGGCTAAAGAGAGTGAGGGGAACTTTCTCACTTCCTTTCCTAGCGCGATAAGTGCAGCGAGGCCGGTTTCTCAGAGCAGGCGCACTTCGCTTCAGCACAGACACTATGCGCAGCTCTTGTCGCGCCGGACACACTACAAAAGCAAGAGCAAAAGTTCCCCTCGCTCTCTTTAGCCGCGCAACCAGCCGACAGCGGCAAGCGCAGCGCCCCTACTCGGCCGCGCGCCTGCTCCGGCCACGGTCGCCGTGGCCCACAAAATTTTGACAAAGACTGTACTTTCTACGCAAAGCGTGCAATTTTTCTGTCGACAGAAAATTACACTAAAGCATGTAACCCGAAGTTTTTAAGGTTTTTGTAAACATTCCGACCCTGATTTTGACCCCGAATTCCGCATCTACTTTGCGCCGAGTCCACTTGGGACGAAGAGATTTTGTTTTAACTAGAGTTGTTGTCTTTGAGGTGAAAGCCTCGTATGTGCATTGTATGCGCCTGTGGTGCTCCGACGAAAATATGGTCATAAACATACCTCATCAAGCAAGCGATGCGCCAAAAAAAAAAAAAACGCATGCACCTCTTCTCCTAACATGACGATAGTTGAACGCAATGCTTTCTCGTGATCGATTCTCTCAGTGGCAATCCCAGACGGCGAGTATGTTCTACTCGTGAGGTACGCGCCACTTTTCTAGAATGCCCACTGCAACTATCTGGTGTGCACTCCGTAGGCCTAACGTTTGGGTTTCAAGAGTACGGCGTGAATCGGTACCTAGTGCTTGGCGTTAGCTTCGACCATTTCAAAATGGAGCGAGCAATCGGATAGACTCCGGCTTCATAACGCGACGGAGCCACATCGATTCCGGCCACGGGAAGCATTTTTTTTTCTTTCACTTCACCCACGATCACTCATCATCATCGTCAGAGAAATTTGGCTTTCCTGCGGGGCGTATTGGCATGCAACGGCATGAGTGAAGACACTAAAGCGTCGCTTTAATAAATAAGAATGAAAAAGAGTGTGAACATTTGTATCTGCAAGCAACGGCGGGATCACTGCTATCAGGGCCTTCCCGGCCACTGCCACTCCTTCACCAACGTCTCTTCTTGTTATATTTCTTTATATATTTTTTCATGTGTTTTTACGTTTTGATTTTACATTGGTTTCAACATTGCCTGGTGCTACATCTCATGTTCGGGCAGTGTATTTTGTTGTCTGTTTATATTCCCCCCCAAACGCCTATTTTAAATGCATTTGTTAAATGTATTTGTTTGATCACTGAGTGCATAGTTTCTCTCGGTGAGCGCCCCTTTCCTGGCCAATCCCCCTGTGTGGGTATGGGCCATATCTTCGGGTTAGCAGCGGTGGGGGAATAACAACATGTGCAGCCAATTGGAAAGAAAATAAAAAACCCTCCCCGTGGTCGAAATCGAATCACGGTCCCTCGCGTTATCACACCGGCGTGCATCCGATTGCGCTACCATCGTAATCCGGGCGCACAGCATTTCCATTGGCTTCGTAGCGCGGCCGTTGGCTTGTTACTTGGTCGCGGGTTGTACGGCTCGCTAACTCGGTCCACTTTGGGAGAGGCGGGAACGTCTGCGGAGGAAACGATATCCGGGCCTGCCATTCATGGATAACTATCAGCGGCAAGTTCAGAAATAAATGTGAGGTGATGACATATGCAGCGGAAACTTAGTGCCTTACTAAACAACTTGAAAGCAAACTAAGGTTCAGCGGGCCATTGAAAGGAGAATGTTAGGTGTAACGTTACGGGAGTGGAAATGAGCTTCCTGGATCAGAGAGCAAACTAGAGTAGAAGATGTCATAGTTCAAATAAATAAAAAGACACTCACTTGAGCTGGCCGCATAATTGCGTGAAATATCGATAGGTGGACTACAAGGGTGACAGAGTGGACACCGAAAGACGGGTCTAGAAACAAAGCAGGGCCAATCTATCGGCAGACGGACGAAATAAATAATAAGGAGACAAAGAATGCACTGGAACGGAGCGTGACAGGAGCGGTCAGAGTTCAATGGGACAGGCGTTCGTCCTGCAGAGAACCTAGCTTGCTTTAGCTGTTGATGAGGCAACAGCGGGGTCTTCGGCGAAGGAATGGGGGACGCCAGCTCTTCTGTTTCCCCAGCCTTGCACGACTAGTGCAAGGTGCGCGATTTTTTTTTCTAGTTTCATTTGATCGCCTCACAATTCAGATTAAGTTTTTATATTTGCTGACGCAATATAAGGTATACATAGCAAATAAAAATGGATCTTTCGTAAAAAACCCACAGCCCCTTCCTTAAAAGGACACTGAAGTCAATTTGTCAAGCTCCCGTTTTTTCTTGCACTGCGTAGACTGGCTCAAATTAGCACACTTTTCATCGTTTATCCGGTTGACAAATCGGTAATTATTTTGCAAAACGCGAAAGAAGAAAAACTACCATGCGCGGTTTGCGGCGGCCGCACCAACTAAGGCTGTGACGTTGGGAGGAGGGGGCACCGTGATTGGACGATGCCCAAGGTTAGCAATCAAACAAGTTTCGGTTTTGGTTTCGGTTCTGTAAAACACAACCGATGGCGTTGTTGGACGGGCATTCTCAATATCTCAGTAATCATCGTACCGGGCTTCTGCCATCTTGTCGGCTGTAAAATGCATAAGATAAACCTCCCAGGACGGCTTGGAATCGTAGCATTCACTAGCCGAGGCCTACGCAGTGCATGAACGCCATTCGCGTCCCCGCAGACGCTCAAATGCCATGCGCTTTTCCCCCATATTTGGAGCTTGCCTCAGTCATGCCTGTATCGTAAAAAGCGTGTTCGCACCAGGCCAAGGGTCTGTTCATTCTGGCCTGTGCCCACTGCCCGCAAGCAGTCGGTGCTTATGACAGCAGCACGCCAACGAGAACTCGCTAGCGCGCCGGTGCCAGTCTGCGCGCATTCTGTGAACTAGTTCGTGGAGCAATGAACGTTGCGGCCCAAAAAAAGGTGAACTCAGTATAGAAAACATCGGCGGAAAACGAAAGAGTTAACTTATAAAGAAAAAAGCACGTAACCGCGGGGATTCGAACTTGTGACTTGCAAAACACATGCGATGATATACCTAGCGCACCAGACCACTCGGCCACGGGCTTTTTTTAATTTTTTTTCTTTAATGCCGATCTTCGACACAACACAGAAACACAAAACAAACTTATTCACATGAGCAACTCGAGCGGCATGCCACCAACCTATGAAGGCTGATCTCTCTAAAATTCCCTAAGCGTAGTCAAGGGTTCTATCCTTGACAGCCACTCAGGAGTGCATGCCTTGCGCTTCTGGACTTCCACGTACTGTGATATGGACTCACGAAAACAGTGCCGCGTAGGGCGGGCGTCCACATCACCGTGGAGCCAGGCCATGCGCGAGCGCCATATGCTATGCAAGGCCACCAACATAACGAGGTCCAAGGGCGCCCTCTCCACGTTTTCCACCGCTAGATAGCGTATGCCATGGGGCTCAACGGGAAATATTTATGAAGGGTCCTCTGGAGGACATCCCACAAAAATACCGCAGCCCAACAATGCAGAAAAACGTGCTCTATCGTTTCTGGTTGTTTACAAATTGAGCACTGAGTTCCCAATGGCACAGATATCCCTCTATCCTGCATCCAGGTTCCAACAGACAAGGTGCCTGTGTGTAATTTGAAGAAAAAGGTTTTCACACCAGGGTGAACCTCCATTCTTTTGACACACTTTAGCACATTTTGGCCTGACCCAGCACGGTAATTATATCTATGCATAGGGACGGGGAAAACAACATCTCAAATGTCCTTATACAGTTTTTTGCGTGTCACAGAGGACAGGTACTCGCCAGAAAAACGTGGGAATAAAAAACGGGCCGTCATAACTATTTCCTTAAAATACCCATACACGCCACCTGGCATGCACCATGTTGATACTACATTATTCCGGCATAGCACGCACCAGCCTTACTTGCATGACATTCTGCAAGAACGGGTCACGAACATCTCGCCAAAACAAAAACCGGTATGCCGGCTGTCGCACATACAGGTGCGCCAGCCCCAAGCCACCATCTCGGACTCTCCGGAACAGGTTTGTTCTGCTGCACCTCTCCCATGTTGAGCCCCAAACGAACACCGCAAATACCCGGTGAAGCCTTTAGACGTTGATTCGCGAACAATGCAGTACCTGCATGATATACCAAATCTTCGTTACAAAGAATAAGTTACATGCCGTGGCCCTTGAAAAAATTGACAACCTTGCCCCTTTCCATTTCTTGGCCTTCTCCCTCAACGCCTGTGTCTGGCTACGCCAGTATGGTTCCCTATCCCTGTAATATTCCAGTTCAACGCCCAAGTACTTCACTGGAGTGGTGACCCAACTAATATTAGCGAAGGGTGGCGGTGTTGATGACCATTCCCCATACCAAAATACTAGGCACTTTGCCCAGTTCACAAAACTACCCGCCACCATGCCAAACTTTTTGACATTGCGCTGCCGATCTTGGAAATATAAGGTATATAATGTATAACCAGTTTACACTTTTATTTAGTTTTAGCATTCCAAGCAGCTTAGGTGACTATTTGTTGTTTTGCGCTCGTGCAGTAAGCATCCCCCAAGTTTCCACAATATCTCACGTCTAGCAATTGCATTTCTTAGACGGAAAAGCGCTCGCAGATGCGTAGTCGTGCTGCTGGCCGCTGTGCTTGTTCGCCCAGCGCAAAAAATACTTCCCGAACCCTAGTTTTACGCTGTACGGTAAAAATATCAGTTGATTTTATTTCCTTAGTACCTATATTGACTTCGCTCACTCTTCTCCCACCTTCAAGAGGCCTTATATTTTCCTACTGACGTACCAGTCAGCGAAGCGTCGGCCGGCGGACGAAACGCTGGGCCGACTGACTCTGTCGGAAGGTCGGCGAGCCCTGCTGTAGCGCAGCCCACTGCCAGCTCCTCTCCTCCTGACGTCACACGAAAACGCCACAGAAAATGGGAGAGGGTGCAGAGAGGAGGACAGCATTTTTCAATTGATTTTTCTACTAAATAAAATCGCGTAAACGCGCCCAGAGGGGTCGAAACATGGCCTGGGGACTCCGGACTACAATTTGCGCTAGTAATCCCGCAATGTTTACATATCACTTCAGTGTCCCTTTAAGAGAAATATGGTTAAAACGCCAAGCTTCTTCCCATTCCACTTCAGTAAAACTCTAATTCCAAAATCCAAACTGTTTCGACCATGTCGGAATGGCGCAATCGGATAGGCCGTAACTTCATGACTCCTGGGACCCAGCTTTCGATTCCGACCACAGGAAGCGTTTTTATTTTTTTAGGCGCTTCACGTTGATCGACTGTTTATGAAGGTTAACGCGCTGGCGCTTCACAGGGGATGAAGCGCGCCGTAGCGGGGGGCTCCGGATTAATTTTGACCACCTGGGGATCATTAACGTGCGCCGAAATCTCGAACTCTTGAACACACCGGCGTTGTCGCTTTTTGCTTTCATCAGAAAACCGGCTTCCGCGGGCGGGAATCGAAACCTCGCCCATGGCCAGGCGCTTGCTGTACCTTTGCGGAAACTTATCATCATCATCATCATCATCATCATTATTATTATTATTATATTATTATTATTATTATTATTATTATTATTATTATTATTATTATTATTATTATTATTATTATTATTATTATTATTATTATTAATTATTATTATTATTATTATTAATTATTATTATTATTATCATCATCAACAACAACAACATCATCATCATCATCATCATGATAATAATAATAATCATCATCATCTGCTCTTCCGTGGCGTAAAGTTGGGTTTTCTGGAATGTTTTCCCTTCCCATGGTCTTCAGTGAGGCACAATAGCTCAACTTTGAGAAAACGGACGTAAAAAAATTCAGGAAATGATACCCTATTTCACTCCCACGCTCCGCCATTATACACGGCCCGGCAATCAGCCTTCATCCATTTTTAAGCCTGTTATCTTCTCGCTCCACAGCGCTCCGTTACCTACGGGCGACAATTCCGTAGGCCCTACGGAGGACCCTCGCATAGGCTCAAAACCGGTTTTACGGATCGCTTACGAACGATAGGGCGAATCCTTTCGAGGAACGAATTTTGGCTCCGTACGCTTCCGTACGGTCGTTCGTACTGGCTGGCTCCGCCCTTCGTCCTTGGGCAACACGGCATCGACGAAGCAGCGCAGCTTGCGTGCGTCGCAGAATACAAGCGGTTGAAGACGTAACATATGAGACCGTGGAAGTCGCAATCCTGTTTCTTCGTGGAGCACCGAGGCAGGCTCTTGAAAAAAATTACACCATCCTCCCACGTGGGAACCCTGAGGGGATGCAAAGCCGTGGAGTAGTAGCGTGTTAATTGGTTGTTAGAGTAAAGACACGTGTAGTAGCGCATTAAATGTCTTCTTTATTTATCGAGTAGTGGGGAACGTTTTGCGGCTTCTCGTTCTCGAAGCGAGGAATCCGCTGTTCGACGCTGGCGTTTCGAATCCGAACGCCATCTGGATCAGCTACTCGCCGCTGGCGTTTCAAAGCGGCTTCTCGTTCTCGAAGCGAAGAATCCGCTGCTGGACGCTGCCGTTTACGTCCGGCGTCGCGAGCTCTCCTCTGTGCAGCCTTGTCTTCGGAGGGGCTCGCGGTTCTGGCAGTGTGCTGGCTGGCGCTAGTTGAAGGTGTGTCAGCCAGTTCGCTGACGGAATCGTTGGCGTTCATTTGCAGTCATCGGACGGCGCAGTACCGAAGAAGCAACTGAGCGGAGCGCGGACGGGTTTATTTGCAGAGCAGAGGGAGTTGAGAGGGGGAGCAGCGCGCATGCACGTGATTGGACAGCTGTTGTGCAGAGGGGAGAGAAGGAGCAGCGCGCGCTAGCGCACAGGTGGTGGGGAGAGAGAGCGGCGTTATCACAGCTGTTGGGGAGAGGAGGAGAGGTGCGGACGCAGGACGATGGAGGGTCGAATAAGAGATGCTTTGCATCTAAAATGCACGAGCGTATGCAATGTACGGTGGTTCTTACGAGCGGAGCGCTGCGCCGTGTTTTTGCTACGCCACCGAAGGTTCTTATTCATCGTCGCCCGACTCCCGCGCACGCCAAATGCCCTCAAAGTTATAAAGATTTGTGTCCCCACGCTCCAATTATCTGTAGTGATAACAAGATGTTCCAAATCCTGTCACTGTGTGAAATCCAGACAGAGTGCTGGTCGGCGCTTGTCTAGAGCGCAGTTTTCATATCAAGTGCCGTTTTGTATGTAGCAGCAGTGTGCGGCGTCGCTCACGAGTGGGGCTTTGATTGGTTGATTGTGGGGGTTTAACGCACCGACGCAACGCAGGCGATGAGGCGCGCCGTAGTGGAGGTCTCCGGATTAATTTCGACCACCTGGGGATCTTTAACATGAGCCGAAATCTCGTACACACGAGCGTTGCTGCTTTTCGCCTCCATAAGAAAAGCGGCCGCCGAGGCCGGGAGTCGAGCCCGCGACCTCGTGGTCAGCAGCGCAACGCCTTAGCCACTGAGCCACCGCGGCGGATTCACGAGTGGTGCGGGCCGGTGTTTTCCTTTCATAAGAAGTGTGTAGCTTCAATCTGAGTCTCCGCGCTTGGATCATCTGCAATGATTCAGCCTTCCCGATCCGTGTACTCTTTGCGGCAGAAACTTAAAGTGCTGGGGAGTGCATATGTAGAGCGCAGTGTTTTTGTATCTAATGTGTACGCGTGGATGGCCATCATAACAGAACGAAATGTTGATACCTGGTGTATCGTAGTTACGCTTTTGGCCATCGATGGTGTTGCACCAAAGTGTGCCCAATGGTTAGAAGCACCGTGTTACCTATTAAACGCGACCGATGAGTGTGGGGCGTCAGCGGTTTCGAGAGGTTGATGCTGCTGGTGCCGCAGTCATGGATGCTACACGGTGTTGTGTCGGTAACACCGCGCGAGGCAAAAATTTCGATACTGCTACATAGCTCGACTTGCGCGGTCTGAAATGATGCGTAGAAAAGTGTCAATATACGTGTCGCGGCAGGAATGTATACGTGAATAATGTAGAGCCTCATCAGCGAGCGATGTTGCGTCGCAGTGACAGCGAGTTTTGGTGCGGGCGCATCCACTTGCCGGGATCATTGTTACAAACGCAAGTGGGCCTAAAAGACGCCGTGGATAACTGTTCTGAGTGGCTGTGGCATTTTCCGTGTGTGTTCTATTCTTGTGCTCCACAAAGTTTACGATGTCGCGGAACGCGTGTGATCGGGTCCATTTATGACAGGCTTGCTGATGCGTCAGTGGCAGTAAAAGGGAAAATGAAATGGCAACAGCTAATGCAATCAGTGTAGAACTGTTACACCTACATTCACTAGAATACCAGCTAGTTGATCCTCCGTAGTTGTTGCTTCTATTTGCTACGAACCTCAGTTACCTTGTTCACCTTTTTTGCAGGGTAGTTTTATTTACGTATGCATGCAGCATATTAGCAGTAAATCAACCATGCATACTGACCTATACATGTCATAACCCTCTTTGCAATCACATTTGCATGTCCTACTAAAACACGGCAGTGTTTAGTAAATAGCTATGCACGTAATACCCGTGCTACACGAGCGTTGCGACGGCCTTTGAGTCGAATGTCATTTGACTCAAATGAGACCTTTGAGCTGCTACAGGACGTTTCTTAAAGGCATTTGGTTGAAATGCCATTTCAGTCAAAGGAGCACCTCCATTGAGCTTTGAGGTTTCCATATGCCTTCGAAACGCGAACGGTCGTACTCTCGGGAGCAGTTCCAGCATGCCATAATTACAAAAAACAATTATTTACGAGTAAAAATTTGTGTTTAAAGTGCACAATCTTCATAACTTCTCACTTGTTTTTGTTTTCTATCACTCGCCCTACGATCGCAAGGTAACATAGTACTCTCAATACCGGCGCTGCGAAAAAAATGAAAAAAAAAACGGGGCTTTCAGCACACGTGTTTTGCGCGCTTGTAGATCGTTATCAATTTGATCGCTAATACGTTTTTTTTTTGCTCATTTTAACCCTAAAATTAAATTTTTGTCAATACCAAAATAGGGCAGCAGTGGCGACACCGAAACATGGCGGGCGAATGCGGAAGCTTTCAACTCCCTTTAAGATTTGTCGTGTAGATCGCCGAAACTCCTTCCAGTTCGAATGTCATTTGAAATTTCGAAAGTCATTGGACTCAAATGTCATTTCAAACGCTCCTGTAGCCCAGGTATTATTCCCGTACTACACGAGAGTTCGAAGGTCTTTGAATCAAATGTCATTTGAGTGAAGTGACACCTTTGAGCGGCTACATCATGTTTTTCGAAGGCATTTGTTTGAAATGGCATTTGAGTGAAAGGACAACGACCAGTGACCTTTGATAAACTCAAAGGCCTTTGAGACGCGAACATTTGTACTCTCTCACGCACTTTCTTCATGCCGTATTTACAAAAGCAATTATTTACGAGTAAAACTTGGTTTTCGAAGAGCACGGTCTTGACCATTTTCTTTTGTTTTTGTTTACTGTCACTGGGTATATGGTTACAAAGTAACTTTGTACTCTCAACTCCGGCGGGTGGTGCAAAAAATGGGAAAGAAAACTGCCTATTTTGTGCATGTTGTGCTCGTGTAGGTAGGTTATATTCAATTTTATCGCTCACAAACGTATTTTTTTTGGTCTGAACTTTAAAAATGTTTTGCCAAGTGATGAGACCGAAACTCGGGAGCTGCGGAGACACCAAAACATGCCGCGTGAAGGCGGAAACTTGCATGAGACAAATTAGATGAAAGCAGATAGGTTTGCCGGCATGTTCTCGCCTACATGCTACTCTGCGGGGATGGGGAGAAGGGAGTAAAGGCCCTAAAAGAAGTAGGGCGGAAGAAAGGGGAAAAAAGAAGAGATTAAAAGAAAAAGTGAACACGAAGCTTTGCGTGGTGACGTAAAAGTCCACACGATCTCACAGGTAAGTTCTAAATTGTCTCTGCGAGTCTGATTCTGTGTAAATAGTCAAAGAAAGCAACTAACACTTTTCTTTGGGACGATGGAGAGGGCCAGTGTCTAAGGAGACCTTTCAAAGACATAGATGCGTTGTTGAGGCACTCAACCTTTTCTGCAAGGAGACTTCTTTCTTGTATGTATGCCGGACACTCTAGAAGAACGGGTTTAGGGAAATATTGTTTGCATGCGTTGCTCTAGATGCCCTGGTTTAAGGAAATATTGTTTGCATGCCGTTCTGAACACTTGTTAATAACCTAAATTTATTTTAGTACCAGTAACGTACCTTTTTTCTTTCTTGATTGCCGACCTTGTGTTGCTTTTGATAGCAATGGATACTTAAACGCTGTGTCTAAATGTATGTCGGATTAACTCGCAAAAACGTTAAAACATGCGACATACCTGCAGAATTTTTCAAAAGTATGAAGGGCGTGTTCTCATCGCGCAGACTAAAAGTATGTCTGACGTGCTCCACACTCTTTGTATGCCCCTCAATTCAGTCTGGCTTGATTTGTACCCAACCGGTAAAACCACTTCTACTCACTGACGAACCAGGGTCACTGCCACGCCTGCTCCGCTACTCACAGTTAGAGCAGTCTCTGTTGATATTTACCCAACTGGCCAAACTGCTTCTTATCAGTGACTAGCGTTCGAGAGTCACTGTAATGGTTATCATTGCTAATAACAGACGTAAGCCTCGCGCGAGTGACGTCTATCGTTGGTGCAGTAACCGGTCATGTTTTCGCTTATTGCGTAAAAGTCAAGACATAATGATACCGTCCTGAATTGTGGAGTGGGCTAGAATAAAAGCTATCACAGAACTCTGGTCACGGACGGCTAAAGGAGATACTTAAAGCAAGGGACACATTTCAACCCTGGCCATAACGGCAGCAACAACATGAGTAACCACTACACCAAAGATGGCTATTCGACTAAGAGTTCAAGAAGCCGTATTTGTCAGTTTGACTGCATTGTAGGCACGGCGTAAACGAACAACAGCTCTGGTGAGTCAGCGAGGGGAACTGATTTGGCTGGTTGGGTGAGTCACGACAGACTGGAGCGGACAGCGAACGTGGCCTTTAGGGTTCGTTTGACGTAGTAGGATAGTTTGCATGTACGTCCGAAATACCTTTCAAGACACCGTTATTTAACGTGGCTTTTTGCCTGCAACAGCCCATGTTCACAGGATCGGTGTTTCATTCAGGCCATCAGTCACAATTACATTAACGTACATAAAGTAGAAAGCTTGGCCCTCATTTGTGCATTGAAATGAAAACATATGAACCCTGGACGAGTTGCACAATTCAGTTAAATGAATTAATCCCATGTGAATACAGAATTCGCCTGTCTACATATGATTTCCACATCTGGAGAAAAGTTCAGGTTCTTTCTGTGAATACTTGATAGTATTGCATATTGATTCCTATTCCTTCCGTATCTCTGGCACTGCGTTTGTTGTATTACATGGACAATGACGACTATCGTTTCGGTGAAACGAACGTTTGAAGACTATATTGGCACTCTGTATATTTTACAAGCACAGACATACAAAATAAAACGGTGAGCTTACTTAAAGCTAGTAGGCAAGAACCCACCGCACAAAATTGCCTCACCCTTCCTTGCACTCGGATTATTCGCAGTGTCGTGTTTATTGCTGGGCTGTGATAGAGCGCCCAACCATTACATGCCCATTCTAAGATAAACGCAAGGGTTCACTGGATACCTATGAGGATAATCACTTTATCCCAACACATGACAAATGAGCACGAAAAGAAAAAAGAACAATGGCAATTTGGTCGACATGGGCTGCCTGAATCATACTTCTTTATTTGACCGAGCCACTCCAGCATGCGCATAGCGTTGGACCAGTGAAAGGCGACAATACCAGCGTATTTTTCTCTAAGAGGCAGTTGAGCAGTATTAATACCGGTGTTAACGACTGGTTAAGTGACTTGACACCCTGGTTACAGGTGAATCAATTTCATCTAAACAATGGAAAAACCAAGTACCTAGTGCTCAAGCCTAGAAATAAACTGGATCATAATGAAATCCAAATAGATTTTCCAAATTGTGGTATAAACCTGTCTATTCAACAAATTCCTTGGAGTTGTTTCCAGAGAAAGCCTGAGCTAGACACCACATATAGATAAGTTACATGCAAACGTGTCAAGATCTATAGCAATGTTATATAAAATTAGACAACTGGCTCCTAAACCTTCATTACAGTGTAAACCCACTTGTACTTCTGATTGTTAGTATGGGGCACCCCGACAATAACAAACAGTAAACGAATAACAGCACTACAAAAACGAGCTGTTCGATGCACTGAAAATCTTCATTACTTGGAATATACCTCTCTTGTGTCCTCTGAACATATTTGCTAAAAATTACGCAGCTGCTTGACTTTAAGCTTTCAGTGCGCATTAGTAACGAAATAAAATTCGATGAATCAGCCTTTTATGGACAGTATCAACCACCCAACATGAAATTTACATTTAGACACGAACTATACAAAGCCCTAATGATTAGGACAGATTATGGGACCCAAATATCGGGTAAATAAATACCTATTTACTGTAACAAAACATCCTGATGATCCAAAAATGGCACGCGTCCCGTTCGATGCATACCTTCAAACGCGATGTTTAAACAGTACCATCGTAGTCGCCCTGTGGAATGGACACTGCTGATTGTTGTACACGCCGAACGATTGTTGTTTTGCACTTTTGTGTATTTGTTTGGCCAAATTGTTCTTTCTCTGAAGTCTTTGGGATTGATCTCGCTTTCTTGCATTCTGTATTTTTTTTAAGTTTGCCGCTATGCGCCTTAGGCAGAGTCCTTCTGCCTGTATCCCACTCACTCCGATGAATTGTTGCCTGAATAAATAATTTTAGAAATCTGATTTTAAAAATCTGAAAAATGCACAAAAAGCGAAAAAGAACACTAATTGGTAACAGATCATCCACTGACATTACCTTCCAGGGGTCAAGCCTCCTCAGCATACCTCTGGAGAACCGTACTAATCATGGTTTCATGGTGGGTCATCCACGCGTTCCACTTGCGGTCCGATCACGAAATGGTGTTTGGAACCTGAATAACGCTACTGTTCGCGCTTATACGCTGCCTTTTCTGTCATGGCGGGCGACAACAGGCTCCTTTTGAAGATTTTCTTTACCTAATGTCTGATGCACGCGCTATGAACCACATCGCAACTAATGGGAATTGAGAATTGAGCGCCATCCGAGTGCTGCGGTCACACATTGTTGCGCTGGAAGTTCCTGTGGGAGAGGCCGCATGCTTTCGAGACGCAACTTTTGTGCACACCTCTGCGGATGCCAGCGCGGCACGCACTTTCACTATCCTACCCAACGAATATTTTGTGCTAAGAAAAAATTGCTTACGTGGGAAAACGAGTATACCTCCTTATGTACAGGCAACTCGGTGACTGTAATGTGGTTTCATCTTTGGTCAAATTTATCTCCCATTTTTCATTTCATGTCTTAATGAGTGTGTGGGTACTGTAGAAATATTTGAGCTTGTTGCGAGCCATGGTAAATGATTATTGGATAATTATCAGTGTTTTCATGCTGTCACACTTGTTGGAGGGCAGCGAATCTAGACACTAGCGGTAGTTTTTGCTCCAGAGCAGTTGCAGTTATAGTGAAAAGGTTAAGGTGTTCAAAACCAATTTGAGATAGCGACTAATTCCGTACTCTTAAGCCCACATACAACTAACTCAATAAGCGTTCTTGATGCATTGATTGTGTAAGGGCTTGTGATCTACAATGGAAAAAAGGAGGGATGTAATTACCTTATTTCGATCAGGCAAAGGTATGCGTTGCAGGCTGCAATTTTGGCCTCTGACTGCTTCTTAGTGCCTCTGAGAGTAGCGCCATTGACACACTACTATGTGAACGTGCTTAGTACACTTCCCTCAAGGTTCGCGCAGTACCAGGGAAACGGTGAAAGCTGTCTCATAACAACTGGTTTTATCTTGCTGCCCACTGTCCTAAGCCAATTGTTATTGAATGCATAGTTTCTAGGGAGGGGTGAAAGAAACAAATTCGGGGTGAAACATTGGACCCAATAGCTCAGAACAGGGGCCCCGGTTGGAGGTACGTGGGAGGGGCCTTCGTCCTGCAGTGAAGCAGAGTAGGCGGATGATGATTTTGATGACGATGTTGAACTGCTTCGGCCCTTGGATGAGCCACCCAAATTTAACGTGTCTTCGTGTCTTCCCTGTACGTATGTCATGCGTGCAAATAAGTGAGGACAAAATAAACACACCACACGATGGAGTGCGAGTAATGGGTAAAGTTAATGCAGAAAAGGATTCGCGGCCACATGCCCAAGTCATTGTCATCAAAAGGATAGGAGATCCCTTACTTTGTGGAGGTAATAGAAGGGAGAATAATGCAAGTGTTCTTGTTGCTACATATTATTGAGAAAACCTACCAGATTTCCTCCGTAATTCCATCCATCTATTTGAAAAGGACTATGTTTCTGCAGGTGTATGTTGTGCCATGCACAGTGCGTTGGGCAAGCCGTCAAGCTGTTGTTCAACATGGCTCTCGGCGGCTGTTACGCATAGTAAGCAGTCAGCATGATTTACGGGTTCTTTTTGCCCCATTGACGCTAAAAAGAAGTAAAAAATAGTCAACTAGATATACCAATAAACGAGAAGCGTAAAACAAGTGACAGTGTGAGCTCTCTAAAGAATGGCATTGCATAAGTTTGCTAAATTGAGTAATACAAACGTTTTATAGACCACAAAAACAAATCAAAAACTTGCTTTTCTTGTATTGACAGTGCAACAGGCAAGGACGAGAGGAAGAGTGAGACACACAGGCACTGTGTGTTACAGTGCCTCTGTGTTTCAGTCTTTTTTCGTCTGTGCTTGTTCCTCTGTTAATTAACGAATATGATAAGCAACGCCCCAAGCATTACCCACGATAGTTTGGTTTTATCTTCCTGCCAACTGTCCTAAGCCACATTGTTATTCAATTCAGAGTTTCTACAGCTCACAAAGACACGGGGTATGAGATAAATGCCAATATCAGTTTAGTTTGCCGCGAAACGGAAGGAAAGGAAACATTGTGTTCACAGATCAATATCGCTAACCACTTGAGAGAGACTCATTGTTTCAGGAGGAATTTTCCGGGAAGACAGAGCAACCTATAACGATAATTATATACGTGGGTCATAATGATCAAGGGGGCATGGTTAACGAGGGATCGGGGAGCGTAATCCTTGGTGCGAATAATGGATATGCCAAAGGTGGTGCTGCGTTCACAGATTGATATCCCGACAACACATCCATGATGCTCACAATATGAATGCTGCACGGAAAAAGTGCCAAACATGCGCATGGCGCACGTTCAATGGCCATAACGTCGTCCTGTAAGGATGAGTTATGGGACGGCCTATTATGTCTGAATGGTGTGTCAGCCAATGCAATCTTACAAAGCCGTGCCGATGTTCACTCTCATTTGATTTTTTCTGCAAACCAAGCAAATTTCATGTTCCAAGTAAACATAATTTACTGTTGCATGTCATCCTTTTCACTTAATGTCTTTTTGGCGTTCATAACAGCTCAGTACACATGGTAATATTTAACGAGCAAGATCTTGTGCTGCAGCATATCTGATAGGCAGAAGGATGCATGATTGTTTTATTAATTTACAGTATATAGAATTACACTGCCGCAATGCACAGTATATGGAATAGCAAAGAAATGTTGTAAATCAACTAAAGGTTGCCACCAAAGGTGCTGGCCTCCTCTCAAAGGGCAACAGGACACCATCTTTTTTTTTTTGTAACCAAAGGTTAATGCAGCACCTATCGACCACAAAGACCTATCTATTTGCGTGAATAGCTTTCTTGTTCTGAAATAAAAGTTGAGCTGTTCTGTGTCAGTGTTAGTGGTATATGCCTTGTGTCGTGATGTTGGTTAGGAGGGACTCTTGCTTCGCAAATTTCTCTTTAGCTCTTCAAGCTGCCCCCGTCAACTGTTTTTTATATGTATATTTGTTTGCTAGCCAGAAGCGAAAGCAGGAGTGACATAAGTGTGATCAACAACAAAGATACAAAACAGTTCTGGTTTCAAATGGCAGCAATGAAAAACAAGAGAAGTTAAAAAAACGCTAGCAGCCAAGCACAACCGCGTCTATTGATCCATGAGCGCAGTTGAGACACTGTTCGCGTATATGGCTCCAGTCCCCAACAGCATGTGGACCAAAAAATTTATATGGGTTGGCAGCTAGAAGGCCTGGGAGAACACAAACGGCTATGCTCTTTAGCTGTATTTTTAGGTGCAGGCTCGAATCTAGGGCAACTTTTGGTCTGGTGTGAAAGACATTGAGGCGTAAAAGCTGTTTCCGCGGCTGTAACGTTTGAATAACACCACTTTGCATGACCCCAGAATCAGAATCAAACTATGCACTATAAAGATCTTTAGGGCATAAAAACTTTCACTTTTATTCGAGTGATTAATTTCCACCAGCTTGGATTACCTTATAAACAGAGTATGTGCAAATATATTTCGAATAACAAAGTCGCAGCTCTTTTTGAACCCTATCAAGTACTTTTGTGTTATTTTTGTACACCTATTTTGTACATTGTGCAGTTTCGACCGAATTAAAGCAGCATGCAAAAGTAATTAATCTTCTGCAGGGGTATCATGAGTTAGGTCTAGTAAGTAAACATTGTTTGTGAAAGGCAGGCGAAGAAACATTATTTGTATGTAAATTCCAGCTTAAGTTGTTAGTTGATGCGATAACCAACTGCTATATTCCTGAGATTTTGTTAATAGATTTCATGCAAAGAGTAAATAAAATTAAAAGAAATATTTTTGTTCAGAATACGAAAAGTGACGGTACTCGTTTTGAAAATTGGAAATTCATCCCTGCAGAGGGGATATTAACGGATGCGGAGTTTATGGCATCTTATATATGATTGAAAATAACGCAATCCCCCTGGAGAGCCATATTTTACCCGTCTGTGTTAAGACACAAATAATGTCACAGCAATTGTTTAAAATGTAGAGGGCCAAAGACGCTAACCTGGGGTTGATAAAAGTAAGTGAAAGAGTGAGAGCTGTTGTGCCATTCGGTTAACTTGCTGGCTTCGGCCCGACAAGCCATGGGCTTTGAGAAAGAAGGGTGGCGGGTTTGAAGACACACAGCATCATCATAACGTCTACTTTGCACTCGTTCTACCAAGCGGCGGCGAACAGGAGACGGAGAAGTGAGATATATATATATATATATATATATATATATATATATATATATATATATATATATATATATATATATAGAGAGAGAGAGAGAGAGAGAGAGAGAGAGAGAGAGAGAGAGAAATAACTTTAAACCTGGAGGGTCGCGACGATTTCAGCCGCTCGATTGACGAGCTCCTTCTGAAGCTTGGGGTCCGAGCGGCGCAAGTTCCGAGCTGTCACTCATTGCTGAACCACGCTAACTGTTGCCTCACATGGATTGCTTCAGTTCCACGAGGGAGTCGTTCGAGTGCGCTCTGCACAAGCGCTATTCCAAGGGATTGCGCGACGCTGCGTAACCGACAATGCCAGTGTACGGTGTGTATTTTATGACGCATTCGCCGGTGGCGCGATGATTGCACAACAGTGTCTACCACATTGCATAGGATCCATGCAACTCGGGGTGACTCTCCTAATTACGAATAATGACGCAAGAACCGTGCAAGACCACAAGCGACTAATAATCGCCCTGAGAGAGGCGGGTTTGCACCGGATAATTGGCCGAGGTGAGTACGGGGCGGACATTTCTACTGCAGCCAATCGGAAATTCAAGGAAGGGAAACTGCTTTTCTTTTATTGGACTGCAGAGAGTCCTCTATATTTAAAAGGACTACAAAACCTCTTGTAAATAGGTTCTATTTAGAGCAGGAGGTGCATTCAACATTATTATCTCGCAGATATCGTAATTGTCTCATCCACAGGGTGCCAGCAGATAACGAGCTCGCCTTTATTCCCCAGGTCAGCAGCATCCGTCTGCTGCTCCACCAGCAAGGCGAACGAGAAAGAAGAGATGGGGAGGACGTGACTGACGCAGTACGACAGGGTCAGCATGGCTTAGCTGGGGACGGTAGCGGACAACGACAGAAGCCGAGACTGATGACAGCCACATCCAACTGAGTACCGCAGCAACGGGCAAAAACGAAGCACGGCTAGTCACCGATTTTCGAGGAGGAAGAGCGCACCGCAAGGCTGCTTCAGGCAGGTACCTCTTGATTTCCTGCCGGGCGCAGGGCAATGACAGAGCATTACATATTCCGAGACAGAGGTAGGATGACTCGGAAATGAACGGGGACGGGACAGAAAAATTGCAGGCGTTGGAGGTCACCGACAGCGACGTGGGGCGTCAGAGTAGTGGCACTTCAGATTCGGCGTCGGAACGGCAGTCTGCGCTGCTTCAGCTGCAATTGAAAATTGCTGAGGCCGAAACATAGAAGCGGCGCTTGATGTTAAAAAGCCAGCGGCTGCAAGCCCGTAATGGGGCTGAGTCCATCCAGGGCGATGACAGCGTATCGCTTGGCGGAAGGGCAGAGGAAGACAGGTGGCTGAAATTTGCTAGCTTTCTAAATGGTTTACTGGCACTAATGCCAAACCAAGAGGCTCTCGTGGCAATGTGGTTCTAGGACACCGAGGAAACGCTCCATTGTTATGACGTTCCAAGCGAGCGGTGGGTAGGGCTTTTTTTGCCACACTTGAGTGGCAAAAAGGCCACCACAAGGCCAGCTGTGCCGGCTGACAGCGGAATAGATAAAAAAAATCTCTAAGCTTAAGTCTAGCATTCTAGACGAACTCAGGCTTCCGGCTGCGGAGTACAACAGGCTGTCTTCCGAGTCGAAAAGGAGAGACAACGAGTCCTAGGATCAGTTGGCCGAGAGCCTTGAAAACTATTTCCACTATTATGTTCATAGTTCGAAGGCAAGCACATTCGAGGAACTCAACAAGCTAGTTGTCGTGGATAACTTAAAACAATGTTTGCGCCCCGAGGCGCACCCGCATGATGTTCGTAATAAACAAGATGCGTTTTTGTCGCCCAGTGCAGTGACAAAGCTGGCGGAGAGATTTGAGGAGAGCGAAAGGTGCAGACATGCGCAAAAGAAGGCAAGTGTTCAGGAAGAACAAAACAAGTCTAAAACGCTAGCACATGTCCCCAAGGACGTGAGATGGAACAAGCGGTGTTTTGAATGAGAGGGCATTGATCACTTTGTCCCAACAAGGGCTTCTCCCAACAAGGGCTTCGTTGCAAGACAAGGCACTAAGCCAGCAGCGCGTCCACAAAACAGACCAGTGGTCCCTAGAGTGACGGCGCCTGCATTCGAGTCAACCGTAGCAACAACAGAGAGGGCTTGGCAAGGTAAGCAGCCGAAGCAGCACGGGTTGGCAACAGTTACGCTTAAGGCCTCAGGTCGACCATTGGACGCGGTAGTAGACTTAGGAGGTGAAGTAAGTGTAGTCGGAAAGTCTGTCATACCTAGATACCACGCTACGGATTCGCAGATTAAGCTGACAGGAACGTTCGGGCAAGAAGTAACGGCGGAGTTGGATAACGTTCCGCTGACGCCTACCGAAGGAAGTCCTTACGGGGGATCCGAAGCGGGTCAGGCGGCTGTGCTTTGGGCACTCACGGACAAGCTACTCGTGGGGCCGATGCATTGATTACGCCAAACGATGACGCTCAACTTCTCGAAGGACGAGCTATACCTGACGGGATGTCAGATGAGCAGCCAACTGTCAAAGAAACCGGAGCAGTGGCTGAGGGCTCAGGCGAGGCATGCGAGGAGCAACAAGCGAAAACCTGCTTTTTTAATAATCTAGAGCAGCAGCGAGGCCTTTGAGCCGGTTAAGAGCAAACGAAAGGAGTTTTGTAGGGCTCACATTGTAGACCCATCATTGCGGGATGCTTGGGCGCAGGCAAAGGCTGGAACGCATGGCATGCTTGTTCAGGACGAGCTATTGCATCACCAGGAACACGCCGCGTGTCGCGTGTGCAAGCAGCTAGTGCTACCGTCGCACAGGCACAGAGAAGTGCTCAAACTAGCTCACGATTCACCATTGGCGGGTCATTTAGGAGAGCGGAAAATGCTGCAGCGGGTTAAAAGCTCATTCTACTGGCGGCGGGTTTCCCAGGACATGAAGGAGTACTATAGATCGCGTCACAAATGCCAGGTCATACTTCCGGCAATTCAGAAAGAGAGCGCTCCGATAACGCCTTTGGCCAGGCTTCGAAATAGCTTGGAAGACGCTAGCGAGGAAGCGGCTCGACAGAGTGAGGCCACTCAGAGGGACTACATTGGACGCTATAACTTGAGGGTCACAGGCAAACAGTTTGTTGTGGGGAACCAAGTGCTATGGTTCGAGAAAGAAGGTGAAGGCACGGTAATGGCAAAGTGGAAGGAACCAGTCACTGTGATTAAGAAACTGCGACCATACAGTTACACGATCGAGCTCGAGGACGGTTCGCGCAGAGTCGTTCACGTCAACAAACATCGGTCTTATCACAGGGGAGTAAGCGCAGATGGTGTGATATTTGAGGGTGACCAAGAATTTGGAGACATCCCGGTTCTACCACGTAGGACAGAGGTGCAGATAACGCTACAGTCTGATGACATTGAGCATGTGGAGCCTGTTCAGCAAAACCAGCTGCGATACTTACACTGGTATTCTGACTCCTTCCTCCACTCGAGCCTCCAGGGGAAGAGATCCTTGAAATCGATTTCTCCGTGCATAAGTAATAATGCATCCTCTCCTCACCGGAGTGGAGGGAGCAAATGGAGTAAAGAAACAAGAAACCTGCAAAGTGTCAATCCACAAACCCAAAATCAAAGCTGGGGAGCAACCGCGACGTACATATCCTTAGGGTGATGGTGACGCTTCTGCATGAAGTGGAAAAGCAGGTAAATGAAATCCCGAATTGGGAGTTAATGTGCCCTGTGGAACGTCCGCATAGATATCCGCTGATCTGCGTATCTTAGAAGGATGGTGGCATCTCAATCTGCTGCGATTACAGGAAGCTATATGAAATAACAGAAGCAGGCGCACTTCTTTTGAGCGTGCCACCTGATGTATTCTACCAGGTAGGGAAGGCAAAGTATATAATTCTGCTAGACATGTTCAGGAGCTACTGGCAAATACCCCTGGATGAGAATGCGGAGGTTTGTACTGCATTTACCTCTCTCTCAGTCCATTATGCATGGAAGGTGACGCTTTTGGGCTGAAAAATGCTGCCAGCACATATGAGATAGTCATCAGTGATATACAAGCGCCGCATAGACAGTACGCTTGTGCATAAATTGATGAGGTAGCGATCTACTCCGAGAGCTGGGAGAAGCACCTGAAACACTTGGACAAAGTGCTTCCGTCACTGGCCAAGGCAGGGCTGGCGCTTAAGTAAATGCCGCTTTCTTGGGTCTTAGTCAAATTCTTGGGTCTTATTGTAAGGTAAGGTAGGGGACCGAATGATCCCCAGAATGGCCAGGCGATTACGGATATTCCAGCTCCCGAAACAAAGTGACAACTTCGCAGTTTTCTACGGTTGGCCCACTATTATAGGGACTGCCTGCCTGAGGACTCCAAAGTCGTTTTGCCTCTGGAAACTTGACTGCCTGAAGTATTCCGCAGAAATGACCTTAGTATATCCAGGCGCAGGAAGCGTATGACAAGGTCAAAGATTGTCTAGTGCGGGCGTCCACGCTGCAAAACCCAGATCCGGCGAAAGAATTTATCCTCGGCACTGACGCATCCGATTTCGTAGTTGGTGCGTGCTTGGCACAGCAGCATGATAATGGGGAAGCAGTGCCCTATCGCTTTTCTGAGAAAAAAGCTTAGCCCGGTCCAGACTTGATGGGGCACAATAGAAAAGTAAGCTTATGCGATCATTTAGGCACTCGGAAAGTAGAGGCATGGCTTTTGAGGGCTAAAGTTAGGGTGATCACTGATCACAACCCACTCAAATTTGTAATCTTGATCACTCCGGAGAGCGCAACGGTGGCACGTTGGGTGTTGGTGTTACAGAAGTATCACCTAGTAGTAGTGCACAAAAAGGGTCTTCTATATGATTATGCCAGCGCCATGTAGTGGTTAGGAACTTCTAACGACGACGCATAAACGGAAGGCAAAGCAAAATGCAGAGGTCGGCGAACTCACTCATGAGTCCACTCACTCAGACTCATTTGGACTCAAACTCACGCGTGAGTTTGAGTTTGAGTCAGCGCGAGGCTAGTGTGGCATGGTGAGTTTGAGCTTGAGTGAGTTTGAGCCGAGTGATCCCGACTGAGTTTGAATCCGTTTGAGTTTGAGTACGCCTGAGACCTAGTGAATTCTGAGTCCATTTTAAGTTCTGAGTACATTTTGAGTTTGAGTCCATTTTGAGTTCTGAGTACATTTTGAGTTTGAGTCCATTTTGAGTTCTGAGTACATTTTGAGTTTTAGTCCATTTTGAGTTCTGAGTACACTTTGAGTTTGAGTCCATTTTGAGTTCTGAGTCCATTTTGAGGTTGAGTCCATTTTGAGTTTGAGTCCATTTTGAGTTCTGAGTACAATTTGAGTTTGAGTCCATTTTGAGTTCTGAGTACATTTTGAGTTTGAGTCCATTTTGAGTTTGAGTACATTTTGAGTTCTGAGTACATTTTGAGTTTGAGTACATTTTGAGTTCTGAGTACATAAGAGTTTTGAGTCCATTTTGAGTTTGAGTGCATATGAGTAGCCTAGCAGGCAGCTATGGTTGGCTGTTAAGTTTCATGCGTCACTGTGGGTTCGGAATTCAGGTTACCTGCGGGTACGGCACCAATCGCGATCTGCATGATCGGTTGGGAGGGAGGGGGTGTCTGATTTTTTTTAGTTTCTTGTTGAATTTTCATGGCCATAAGCACTTGCTGTATACCTAATTTTCGCGGCTGGGCGCGCGAGTGATAATTGACTGGTGAGGTCATAAAAAAGGGTTGTCTTAAGTTTTCCTCCTGACGGATCCACTAAGAGCGTGGGAAAGGTTGGTGGGAAAGCACACGGCGGCGCTGGTGTGCTGGTTGTTCGCCTGCTACTGTTAACGGCTTGATATACTAGGGTCACAAAGGAAGAGGTGAGAGCCGGGGGGAAATGGGGGCGGGGGCTGTCCTTTCTACTGTTTCAAATGAATTAGCTGAATTGACTGGGCAGCGCCCCTTAAGACAGAATAATGACCACATTAGATTGGGTGAAAAGTGAAACTGATGAGGCTAAGGCGTGTAAGGTATCAAATGAAAGGTCCGGATTAACGGAATCAAGCGGGGTAAATAAAAAAAATGCTTCCTGATTGTAGTCATCAGGCAGTCATAATGAGTCATAGATTGGGTTAAAATTCAAAATGACGCTGCGAGAGCATGTGAGGGATCAAATTCAAGGTCTCGATGTGGGGAATCATTCGGAACAAAAATGAGTTATGAATATATCATGACGTAGTCATGGTAAGTCATAGATTCGGTAAAAATTCAAGTTCATGGCGCTAGGGCGTGTGGCGTATCAAATTAAAGGTCTCGATGAGGGTAATCACGTGCTTCCTGATTATTATCATGACATAGTCAAAATGGGTCATGAATTAGGTTAAAATTCACAATGATGCCAATGGGTGTCCAGGCCATCAAATTGAAGGTTCCGATAAGGGAAATCACGTGGGACAAAAATGTGGTAGAGCTATATCATGAGATAGTCATGGTTAGTCATTGATTGGTTTAATTTCAAATTGATTCCGTAAGATTGTGATGGGTGGCAAATTAATGGTCTTGATGAGCGGAATCACGTGGGAGAAATACAAAAATGCTTCCTGGTTATAACCATTAGATTGTCATGGCGAGTCTTATATTGGGGCAAAATTCGAAGTGACACCGCTAGGGCGTGTAGGGTATCAAATTTACGGTCTTGACGAGGGGAATCACGTGGTACAAATGAAAAAAAGGCTCCGTAGTTCGAATCATGAGATAGTCATTATGAGTCATAGATTGGGTTAAATTCAAGGTGAGGCCGTTGAAGCATGTGGGGCTTCAAATTGAAGGTTCCAATGAGGGGAATCACGTCGGACACCTAAATAATGCGTCCTGGTTACAGTCATGAGAGTCATGGCTATTTTGACTGGTATGAATTCCATATGACCCTGCTAGGGTGTGTGGGGTATCAAATTAAAGGTCTCGTCGAGGGGGATCACGTGGGACAAATATAAAAATGCTTTCTGGTTATAATTATGAGGATATAGCAAAAGGTATATAGCAAAAGGTACACACTCACACTCACACTCACACGCTCACTCACTCCCTCACACTCACTCACTCACTCACACTCACACTCACACTCTCACTCACACTCCCACTCACACTCACACTGTCACACTCACTCTCACACTCACACTCTCACTCTCACTCTCACTCCACTCACACTCACACTCTTACTCAACTCACACTCAACTCAACTCACACCCTCACTCTCACTCACACTCTCACTCACACTCCAACTCTCACACTCACACTCTCACTCACACTCACACTCACACTCACACTCACACTCTCACTCACACTCTTACGCTTTCTCTCACTCACACTCTCACTCTCACTCATACTCTCACTCTCACTCATACTCTCACTCTCACTCACACTCTCACTCTCACCCTCACTCCACTCTCACTCACACTCACACTCAACTCACACTCACACTCTCACTCTCTCACTCACACTCTCACTCTCAATCACACTCTCACTCACACTCTCACTCACACTCAACTCACACTCAACTCACACTCACACTCTCACTCACACTCTCACTCTCAATCACACTCTCACTCACAATCACACTCTCACTCACACTCACACTCTCACTCACACTCTCACTCACGCTCTCACTCTCACTCCCACTCTCACACACACTCTCACTCTTACTCTTATTCGTACTTTTACTCACACTCACACTCTCACTCTTACTCGTATTCTCACTCGCACTCTCACTCTCACTCTCACTCACAGGCACACTCATACCCTCACTCTCACTCACACTCTACTCAACTCACACTCACACTCTCACTCACACTCTCACTCTCTCACTCTCACTCTCACACTTTCACTCTCACTCTAATTCTTCCTCTTACTCTCACTCACACTCTCACTCTCACTCATACTCTCACTCTCGATTGATTGATTGTAGGGTTTTACGCGCCGACGCAACGCAGGCGATGAGGCGCGCCGTAGTGGAGGGCTCCGGATTAATTTTGACCACCTGGGGATCTTTAACGTGCGCCGAAATCTCGTACACACGGGCGTTTTTGCTTTTCGCCTCCATCAGAAAAGCGGCCGCCGCGGCCGGGAATCGAACCCGCGACCTCGTGCTCAGCAGCGCAACGCCTTAGCCACTGAGCCACCGCGGCGGGTCATACTCTCACTCTCACTCTCACTCTCACACTCACACTAACACTCACACTCTCACTCACATTCACACTCACACTCAACTCAGACTCAACTCACACTCAAACTCACACTCTCTTACTCACATTCTCACTCTCAATCACACTCTCACTCACACTCTCACTCACACTCACACTCTCAGTCACTCTCACTCTCACTCACGCTCTCACTCTCACTCCCACTCTCACACTCACACTCACTCTTACTCGTACTCTCACTCACACTCTCACTCTCACTCTCACTCACAGGCACACTCATACTCTTACTCTCACTCTCAGTCACACTCACACTCGCACTCTCACTCCACTCACACTCACACTCTCACTCACACTCCCACTCACTCTCACTCTCACACTCTCACTCACACTCTCACTCTCACCCTCACTCTACTCTCACTCTACTCTCACTCACACTCACACTCACATTCACACTCACACTCAACTCAGACTCAACTCACACTCACACTCTCACTCTCTCACTCACACTCTCACTCACACTCTCACTCTCACTCACACTCTCACTCTCACTCGCACTCTCACTCTCACTCACTCTCACTCTCACTTTCACTCTCACACTCACACTCTCACACTCACTCTCACTCTCGCACTGTCTCAATCTCTGTGAGGCCATTTGAGTTCTGAATTCATTTTGAGTTCTCAGCCCATTTTGAGTTCTAAATTCATTTTGAGTTTTGAGTACATTTTGAGTTTTGAGTCCATTTTGAGTTTGAGTCCATTTTGAGTTTTGAGTACATTTTGAGTTTTGAGTACATTTTGAGTTTGAGTACATTTTGAGTTTTGAGTTCACTTTGAGTTTGAGTACATTTTGAGTTTTGGGTCCATTTTGAGTTTTGAGTCCATTTTTAGTTTGAGTACATTTTGCGTTTTGAGTCCATTTTGAGTTTTGAGTACATGTTGAGTTTTGAGTACATTTTGAGTTTGAGTACATTTTGAGTTTTGAGTTCACTTTGAGTTTGAGTACATTTTGAGTTTTGAGTACATTTTGAGTTTTGATTACATTTTGAGTATGAGTACATTTTGAGTTCTGAGTACATTTTGAGTTTTGAGTCCGAGTGAGTTCTGAGTTTTGCGCTCAATGTGAGTTTGAGTTTGACTGAGCGCAGATGTGCTGCTCAGCATTGAGTCTGAGTTTGAGTGAGTGGTGATTGGAAAAAAAAAATTGTGAGTGAGTTTGAGTGAGCCGCGCCAACTTTGCCGAGGTATGGCAAAATGTGCATATATGCTTTTCAGTGGAAGCGTGCGATGCAGTCAATGGGGTACAAGCCACGTACAGTGCCCCGAATGACAAGCCTGTGGCCATTTGTGAATCCGGGATGGTGTGTGTAGTGTGGGTGAGTACTGAATGCCCAAAATGCAGTGCAACACAGGTGGAGAGGACGTGTTGGGTTTGAAGAACACGCAGCCTCATCATTGCCTCTATATTGCACTCGTTCTACCAAGCGACGGCAACCAGGGCATGGCGAAATGACGCATTGCCGAACCACGCTCACTGTTGCATCACATGTATTTCTACCGGTCCACGAGGACTCGTTCGACTGCACTGTGGGCAGGCGATATTCCAAGAGATTGCAAAACCCTGCGTAACCGACAATGCCAGTGCACGGTGTGTGTTTGATGGCGCATTCGCGGGTGGCGCGATGATTGCCCCACAGTGGCAAAGTGCTACCACATTGCAGAGGGTCCATAGCAGCTCGGAATGACCCTCTGAATTACAGAGAATGACGTAAGGGCCGCGCAAGACCACAAGCTACTAATAATCACCTTGAGAGAGGTGGTTTTGCCCCAGATAATTGGCCGAGGGGAATACGGGGTGGAAATTTTGAATGCAGCCAATCGGAAGTTCACGAAAGGGGAACTGCTATTCTCCAAATGCACTGCCGAGAGTCCTTGGTATTTAAAAGGGCTATAAATCTCTTGCAAATATGTTGCATATAGAGCAGGAGACACATTAAACATTATCTTCTCTCAGATTTCGTATTTGTCTCATCCTCAGGGTGCCAGCAGATATCAAGTTCGTCTTCATTCCCCATGTCAGTAGCATCCATCTGCGGCTCCACCAGCAAGGCGAACAAGAAAGAAGGGGAGAGCGTGACTGAGGGGAGCTAGTGATAGGCAGTTTGTAACCAAATTATTTAATAAATAATTTCGCCAAATCAGATTGACCAAGAACGTGTGCGTAATGCGCCTGAACCGCACGTATGAGCAATAAGAAAAAAATTCCGCACTTACCATGCGAATCCCCCGCGTAGGCAGGTGCGGGCAAAATGAAGTCAGAGTCAGTGTGTGCATGTACTTGCCTTTTTGAATCACTGAACCAACTTCGAAGCTAGTGCACAGTATTAGAGAACAATAAGCGAATATATCTACCTAGGCCAAGTAGTTACCCCGGATCCCAACTTTGAGGCCGACATAATTAGGAGGATAAGAATGGGTAGGAGTGCATTCAGCAGGAATTCTGAGATTACTAATGGCAGCCTATATTGTCCCTGAAGAGGATAGTGTATAACAGCTGCATCTTACCGGTACTCAACTAGGGGGCAGACACTTAGGGCTCACTGAATGAGTTTAACTTCAATTGAGAACGACATAGCCAGCAACGGAACTTAAGAGGATAGGTATAACATTAAAGGGACACTGAAGTGATTTGTAAACATCGCGGGATTACTTACTAGCGCAAATTGTAGTCCGGGGTTCCTAGGTCATGTTTCGATCATTCTGGGTGCGTTTACACGAATTTATTTTGTAGAAAAATCAATTCGAAAATGCCGTCCTCCTCTCTGCCTCCTCGCCCATTTTCTCTGGCGTTTTCATGTGACGTCAGGAAAAAAATGGCCTGGCTTGACTGCGCTACCGCACGGCTCGCCGTCCTTCCGACAGGGTCAGTCGGCCCAGCACCAGCGGCCCAGCGTCCGCCGGCCTCCGACGGGTCGTTGCAATTCGTTCCCTCAGTTGAAACTATGTTACGACACGTTTGTGAATGGAAGAATGTGGCTTTCTTTAGTTTGTTAGTTTGTACACTGTATCAAGCTCCAAGTATCGGTCGCTCTCCACAAACGCTGCACAAACGCACGTGCGACGCTTCGCTGACTGGTACGCTAGCAGGAAACTATAAGGCCAATTGAAGGCGGGAGAAGAGTCAGCGAAGGTTATGTAGGTACTAAGGAAATAAAATCAACTAAAACATTTACCGTGCAGCGTAAAACTAGGGTGCAGGAAGCACTTCTGTGCGCTGGGTGAACAAGCACAGCGGTCAGCAGCGCGACCACGCATCTGCGAACGCTTTTCTGTCTAAGAAAAACAATTGCTAGACATGAGATATCGTGGAAATTTGGGAGACGCTTACTGCACGAGCGCTATACAACAAATAGTCATCTAAGTTGCTTGAAATGCTAAAACTAAATAAAAGTGTAAACTCCTTATACATTTTATACCTTATATTTCCAACATCGGCCGCGATGGCTTCTGACCGAATGGTCTGGAGCGCTAGGTCTGTTATTTTGCTAGAAGCAAGTTCGAATCCCCGATGGTACATCCTTCTTTTGCAAGTTGATTTATTCGTTTTCGGCGGATGTTTTCTATACTGAATTCACTATTTTTGGGCCGTACCGTTAATTTCTCCAGAAGCAAGTTCGCAAAACGCGCGCAGACTGACACTGACGCTCTAGCGAGTTCTCGGTGGCGTGCTGTTGCCGTAGGCACCGATTGCTTGCGGGCAGTGGTCACAGGCCACAACCACCATGCCCTTTTCCTGGTGCGAACGCGTTTTTTACGATACAGCAATGTGTAAGACCAGCTCCAAGGATGGTGGAAACGTGCATAGCATTTGAGCGGCTGCTGTAACGCGGAGGGCGTTCATCCACTGCGTAGGCTTCGGCTAGTGATTGCTACTATTTAACGTTGTACTGGTAACCTTATCTGAGGCATTTTACAGCCGAGATGACAGAAGCGCGTTATGGCAACAATTGAGATATCAAAAATGCCCTTCGAACGATAACGTCGGATGTCACGTATGTTGTTTCCATAACCGAAGCTGAAACTTCTTTGACTGCTAATCTTGGACATCGTCCAATCACGTAGCGCCTTTACCTGACGTCACTGCGGTTAGCTGGTGCAGCCGCCGCAAATCGTGCATGGCAGTTTTTCTTCTTTTCCGCTTTTTAAAATCAATACCGCCTTATCGCCCGGTTAAACTATGGAAAGTGTGTTTATGTGAGCCAGTCTACGCAGTGAAAGCAAAAACGGGAGCTTGACAAATTCACTTTAGTGTCCCTTTAAGGGACAAGAAGAGAGCGGAGTGGGTCAGGGAGTAAATGCGTGTTAAGGACATATTAGTAGAAATTCAGAAGAGAAATGTGTGTGGGTCGGGAAGGTAATGCGAAGGCAGGATAACCGTTGGTCATTAAGGGTAACAGAGTGGATCCCTAGAGAAGGCAAGCGAGGGAGTTGGCGGCAGAAAGTTAGGAGGGCAGATGAGATCAAGAAGTTTGCGGTGATGAGTTGGTCGTTGTTAGCACTGGACAGGGAAAATGGAAGATCTGTGGGACAGGCCTTTGCCCTGCAGTGGACGTAGACAGGCTGATGGCGATGATGATGATTAGAGAATTATATCTCGCAGTGTTTAAATATGCATAATTAGTTGCAAACAACTGGGCTGTAAGTTGGCAACAAATGAAAGCAGAAACGGCCTTTTTTGATGTTCTGCCTGTTAAAGTACATAACCAAAACAAGCAGTCTTGTTGTAGACCGCATAGGACGTGGTAAAAGTTGGCATCGGATAATAAAATGTCCAACAATTCGGCGCCAGTCGCGTGAACTAATCGTGTTTTGTAGCGAAAGCTACACTACGCTACATCCGGAAGTCTTCGCGGGGTGACTAGTTGTGACCTGCAGATCTAGAAGTGAAACCATGGAGGAAGAAAATGTTAGGAGGGAGCATGACGTCAGGCGGCACAGCTTTGGCAAGCCAACCTCCTCTGACGCCGCATTCTCCTCTCCTCGGGCTCCTCCCGCGCAATGCATTATGGAAAAAGCACTACTCTCAGGCCCGCGGTAGCATTTAGTGGCTCCGGCTGGCTGCCGGTGGAGATGGAGGCGAGTGCCGTCGCCGAAGGCGCCGTACAAGATTGTTCGCCAGCGTTGCGCTCCAAGCTTCGTATCGTAGAAGTACTGCCGCTGTCGCTGTTCAAAGCAAGGCGAGACTTCGATCGCATTCTTACGAAGCACCCTCACGAGCTGCAAGCCGAATTTCACTTCTGACGTTGGATCGCTCGAACGCGCCGCCGTAAACATTCACAAGCATGGAGCGGCCTACAGCTGCGCGGTGTTTTCCAGGTGTGCTGTGACGATTGCGTTTGGCATTCTGCTGAGTTATCGCGCGTAACGAGTGTCGTGTTGGCGGGGAGGTGGTGAGACTAGCTTTGGTTTCGCGCGCGCTTTTGCATACGTTCGCCTTTTCGGTGCTCCGGCGTGATGGTACGTTTTTATCTACTTCAGTGCACTAGAAAACAAAGGGTTCAGGACCCTTATGTTGGGTGTGACCACCTCGCGTCGCAAGCAGTACTCCGGCTGTTTGTCCGCTGAGGACCGCTCGATCGTTGCAATACGTTATATATATAAAAAAAAAAACGAATGCTAGATTACGCCTGGGAGGGACCTTGCTGAATTGTGGACTGACTGCGCCTTGCCAATAAATGGTTAAAGAAACGGTTGAAATGGTTGATCTTTTCAACTTTGCCTGAGCGGCAAAGTTGAAAAGATCATTTCCACTTCTGCACGCGGCGGCGGCACACAACTCTCCGACTGCGGCGTGAACATCGACGGGTCCGAAAGCTCAGTAAACAAAGATGTTTTCTGCCTCTCCCGTCCGACCACTTAGCCCGCGCGATCAGGCCGCTGCGCGTTTCAGGTTGCAGGCAAAGCTGCGCGCAACGACTCGTCACCGAAACTCGAATACGCGGACGGCCCGGCAACCAAACGGATAGACGCACGCACGCAGCGTCGGCGAAGGGCCACATGAGGCGCAAAGAACTACCGCTTGCCTGTCACGTGAATAGAACACCTCCCATCAGTCTTTCCTTTTTATTTTTTATGACTAGGCTTCACGATTGTCACGTGACGCTCCCTCCTAAACTTTTTTTCCTCCATGAGTGAAACCATACCCCCTTCCGAATGCGCCCAGCAGGGAGCAGCGGCCCAATGGCGGGAGATATATCCAGGCAGGGGGGAGATAGCCGAGGAGGAAACAGAGACATGCGCGGGACCCGTGTCGCTACCTGGCGGAGGAGGGCGAGGTGGCCGCCGCAGCAGCGCTAGGCATGCGCCAGGAAGGAAGGCCAGGAGGTCACGTGCGGTGCAGAGCCGTGTGCGATGGAGTAAAACGAACATCCAGCTGTGGTCTATCGTAGAGCGGCTAGTCTTACACAACGCCCTCAGTCAAAAAAAAGATGATCAATAAACAGTGCATTCATAGCAAACATGCCTGTGAATCATTGGGAAACCACACCTCGGCCACACCTCGGCCATGAGACTGGCCGGGGCCGTAAAGCTTTCACTATCATCTAGGGTTAACCAAAGCTAAACCACAGCAATTTTTTTTGCGAGTTGAATATGGTCGCTGCTTGCCGTAGTTGTCTCACGTTATCAAGAGAGTAGACATATCGCAATCAGAGAATGAAGGCAACACAGCCTGTCTATAAAATGTACTTAAATGTGGACAGGTACACTTATGTTGCTGCACAAAGCTATCCTGCCACTATCTGCGTACAAGAAGTTATACCTCCAATAATATAACAGGGAAACAGCTCGCTCCAATTCACGAATGAAATGTTTCGTCTGCAACAGGCACAGACCAGCTCGATGCGCTAAGGTGTACTATTGAGCTATTTATCTGTTTGTAATCATCGGGTGCTGCAACGCAGGCGCACGTTACGTCGCTACGTGCGTGGTTATGCCACAAAATAACAATGATCCTGCCACTGACGTCGGAAAAGTGGGAAGGATCGAGTTAGTGCCGTCTCCACTTGCCGACTTGCCATCACCGTACGTTCATCGTTCTTCGGGCAGCGCTCGAATGCGCTTGCTTCTACACGAGCGTCGTTGCCGCTGTCTCATCACGCCTGTCGAGACCGACATTCATGCCATTGGTATTCGACAAATGCACGTATTTTTGGGAATACTATAAAGAACTCTACGTTCTCGCATAACAGCTGTTTGAGATTGTACAAAAGTACTAGGTCCGAAGAAGCAATCTCAGCGCTCTCTTCGCGTGACGTAGATGCCCGCGCACTGCTGCTGGACCGTTGCTCCCGGCAGCAAGAGAAAACGGTCGTCCGTACCGTCCCGCTTCCCGGACGAGGCCCTGCAGAACAGGCTGCCCGGATCGGAGCGCTACCGATAGAGCAGAAAACAGACTTCACTTAAAGGGGCAGGAAGACGCCCGGAATTTCTTGCTCACGCACCGAGTGGTTAATGCATGGCACATTTTAATAAGTATTCTGAAGGGCTTAGAATATATTCTTATCTTTGCAAGGTTGCATATTTTACTATATTTCATGACAACTTTCTGTTATAAAATACAACTAATTTTATCCCCTGAAAGGGGCAGGCAGCGAAGTAACTTTTAACAGCAGAGCTGTTTAGCAAATCATTCGAATTTCATGAACGCAGTTAAAAATACCACGAAAATTGCGAGCGCACGTGAGCGCGTGCCCCGGGGCCACCGCCCAGCAGTTAAAAAAGAACCAAGAAAAGGCCGAGCGCTCGTGTGTGCGGGCAAGCGGCGACCACTTAGCTTCTCCGGCGCACGTTTGTCAAGCCAAGCGTACCAACCCAAGATTGCAAAAAAAAAATACCCCAGCGCCCGCCGTAATCGTGGCAACATCTTCTCTATCGCAATCGCCCTCCATCACTCGTTAGTTGTGTCTCCGCCCGTGATCAAGGGATTTGCGTTCGTCATTCGCATGCCCTAGGAGTTAGTATAATAGTCCGTCTTAGAAGTGTGCCGGCTCAGTCGCAGGGATGGGTCGCCCACGCGTCTTCCGCACGCCCGATGAGGAGGCCGCTTTCCTCGAGGCTGGTGGCGCTAGCGATCGATGAAGCCAATGGGCTGCAATTGTGTTTGTTGTATTGCGTTGGTTATAACCCAAGACGGACTAAAAAAGAACACGCATGGTTGACGTAAATACAGCGCACTGACAACTGTTTCTTAAAATTGACATGACAACATTTATATGCAAGAAAATCAAATAAATTATATTGAAGAAACGAGATGCCAAAGAATGGGGGGAAGAGGCGACAAGTAGGCCTCAATGACCTTTTCACTGGCACGTGCTGCTCTCACAATGATTGCTTCAAAAATCTCAATCCACGATTGGTGAGTGTGATAGAAGGGGAGCTGACACATTCTCCCTCGCGCCCGGACAACATTGAAAATGCAACGAAGATCTCCGGTCTGAGTGTATCTTTCGATCTTAACAAAATGGTTGTTTTGTCGAACCAGGCTTCGCATTGGCACCTCGCACAGTGCGCGGCCAAGTTCCCTGCGGCAGTTACCTGCTGGCACGCACATCTGTGCTCTCTTAGACTCTCACTGATACACCGGCCAGTTTGGTCGATGTTATAACGACCGCAGTCTAGTGGAATCTTATAAACAACCCCTTGGACACAACCGAAAATTTGCGCATGTGTCTAGCCGTACACGTTCTCTTGGATGCACCGTTTCCTTTTTTTTTTTCTTTGCCTCGAGAGCCCTGCGCAATTCACCATGTTTTCATAGTGCCGTAAATACTACAGGGGCCTCATGTTCCCCGCGACTTTTTTTAACCGGTGTGAGACGCCATGGACATATTTCAATACAATAGGTTGCCTGCTATGCCTCGCTCATTTCTTCCCGTTGTCTGTTTCCTTCACAATTGTCTTCAACACATTTCTGATGCAGAGACCATCAAAGATATCTTGTCAGTTCAATTTTAATAAACAGTTGTCAGTGCGCAGTCTTGACGCCAAGTGTACGTGTTTTTTTTTTTTACAGTCCATCTTGTGTTATAACCAGCGAAATCCAACAAACGATGTTCAACCAACAATCCCGCCGGCTAGCGTAACTAAAGCTTGGAATCGTGTACATAAACCGTCGTGATGGTTGTGAAAGTTGCGTACAGCTTCGCTACCTTCAAGTCTTACGGGACAGCAGCAATATACCAAACAGCAATATACCAAACCTTAAAAAATAGATTAATGCTTTTCCCGTTTCATATAAACTTTCTCCGCGACTAAAAAGCTCTAATGCCACCGAGCTAAAATACTAAAATGTAACACGCGTCGCCTGCTTGGTGATTGCTTTGGATATCTGGTCTCACACTTGGCCAGCTTCGTGGAATAGACCGCACATACGTCGCTAATTGACAAGAATGGTTACTTGAAAGAGGCTAGGAATTTCCGACCCACCACCCTACTCTACGTTGTATAAACATACCTTACCAATGTAACAGTTAACCGCACCACCGACAGCCTAAATTTCCAACAACCAGGAAAACTGCCTCAATTTATAAAAAAATGCAGGGAAGCTTGCACTCATGCGCAAGACTTGAATCGTGAAGTAGGGGAGCACACACAGTTTCAGTAGCCCGCCCTGCCTTTCGGTTGGCGGCCTCTTCCTCCGCCATGCGAACTATCCGCGCCCGGGCCATGCCGAGAACTGCAAGAGGTTGCGCGCGAGGTCTTTTGTACGATACTGAGATGCGCGCGCTCTTCTGGAGTGTTGCGGCGGCCGCTATCACGTGACTTTTTGTTGTAGGGTGGGAAATGCGACAGGTACGCGACGCCTACGCGATAACATTCCTCACGGGGAGTTTTCGGCGCGCACGAACCCCGAACTTACGGTCAGTAACAACAGCTACGCTGTTAAAGGTTCTCCAACTATAAACGACGTTAGTGCCACTAACCCGGCATTCATACATTACGCGAATCCGTGTTTGATTCAGAAGAAAATGCCGCAGTGGTGCAAGCATTCAGAGGAGAGGAAATATAGGATGCGTGATCACCGCTTTCGGAGTAACTATACAAGAAACCTACGGCCTTGATGATTTAATTTTCCACAGAAGAGTGGAAAGTTCTCTATTGAAGAGGGTTTTAGAGCGAGAAATACCACCTCCCCAAACGTATGCACAGAATGCCTAGAGATGGTTTTCCTGAAAAGTTGCCGGGAGAATTTTATGATATATGAGTAAATGGAGAGTATTTCGCGACTTCGGATGTGCAGCCGACATTGTCTCGTTTAGTAAGCTAAGAGAATTTGTAAAATAAAATACTTCAGGAGCTGTAGTCATTTAGCTAGTCCTGGAGTGATATATAAATATGGCTAAACCATAAGTACTAAAACGGCATTTATTGACGAAGTTTCGCGCAGATGAGAGGTTTAGGATGAGAGGTTCTGGGAATGACGGTAGCTAAACGGAGCAGGCAGAGATAACCTCGTACCTGCAGGCGATGGCGATAGGGCTTCCGGATTTTACTTCTTGTGATGGTGGCCCTACAACCGCTGGTGAACATGAACAGTATGATTCTTCTGTTTCCGGTGTACGTGGCCTATCTTCTCCACTACTGTACTCTAAATATATATGCAAAAGTGGAAATGGTCCCTTGCCCCAGACACTGAAATACTAGAACAATGCATGAATCTTGAATAAGTTGTCAGTGGCGATCCAAACCACGAGACGGAAATAACGCTTGGAATAGTGCGCTACGGAGCATTCGGCAGGTGGTGTCAACTAATGAACAGTGGGCCACGTTTGTCACTATAAAGAAAAATATACAACCTTTGCGTGCTCCCGACGATAACTGATGCGCCAGACACTTGAGGGATTACTCACCACCTCGAAAGAAACTGAGGTCGGTCCAACGAAGCATGGAAGAAGATTGGTAGGCATTACACTTGCGGATAGCAAACTGGGAGTTAAAATAGCGTGGGGGCAAATTTGGTAGGGCGCGAAATACATCCTACCCGAAATTAAGACAAAGCGAAGCTGTGCTGGGTTTGAAACGTGTAACACCAACCTAAATCAGGCCAACAGAATGACTGCAGACTCGACTAGGAGACAAGGAAGGCAGATAGCTGAGTGAAAGTGTTCGTGTTGGGAAATTCAGTTGCAAATAATGGATTCGGACAGCGTAGAATAGGAGGAATTGGGAATTTACGGGAAAGGCATCGTCCTGGGTAGATGGAAATTGTACTATGAAAGGTTAGTCCCAACCCTGTTGGTTGTATCTTGTCTATGCTCTTCATCTAGTAGAGGAATAAACAGTTTTGCGTTAGCGTGTACCTCCTTATTGTCCACGTCATGGCAATATTGGCAAAAGAAGCTCGCCAGTCGCACAGTGACGACGTGGGTAATTACAGATGGCCCTGTCGCAACAGGGTAGGCGTGGGATGGACGTCGTAGATTTCAGGGATGTTTAGAAGATGAGGGCTTTAACTTTCCTCCCCTGAGTTTTCCAAGCTTTTGAGGAAAGCTGGTACCGTGTGTGGCTCTTACGCGGAAGTCATTCGCGCAAGTCTAATATTGTGCAGTGAACAAATGGGTAATTTTAACAACCATGAATATGAATGCCTTAAGAAAACTGGAGTTTTGGAGCGTTCAAAAAAGTTCTATTTGCGATGTGTCGGGAGGTCTTCAGAAATAAGACCTGATAATATCAGTAATGCCTGCAAACATGACGATGGCAGGCTATGGGAATGCCTTGATCTTATCAATTATAGGGAGATGGTCCGCAGCCTGTACTTACAATTTTGCCAGGTGACAGGTCAGACGTGATGGTCAAACTGCCAAAAGAGTATGCAGGAGGCTACGATGAGGTTAAAGATGCATTTCGGGCTATATACTCCATGTCCGCAGTGGCAGTGCGAGAAATGCTGTGAGATGCCGAGAAAGCGAAAAGCAAAGCGTACTACCTAATGATTACCATGGAGCGATGGCTGAAGGAAGTAAAGGCTTTCGGTGAGCGCGGAAAGGTGCTTCAGTGATTGGCCTTCAAGAGTTTTACTGACGATTACTAGAAAACTTTAGACACTGTGTGCAGGACCGTCAGGAGAACGGGTGTCGCAACAAGCGGTGCAAGGGGGAGCGACGGCTCCCTTTAATCTAGAAATGGAAGAGCACGGCTCCCCCAGTCAAAGGGCTATTGTAGACTTCCTCTGAGCTCCAGACTGCCCCGGGAAACTTGGTTTATTCTCAGAAAGGCTTAAGAATCAGACGAAATACGCTTCAAATTGCGGCCGTCGCGCCAGCCACCGCTGCGCTTACCCCCGGATAGCCACGCGCCCGCCGCGGGTTAGCCGGCAAACATTTTGGAGACGGTCCCCTAAGGCTGCATCAGGCCACCGAGAGCGAATCACGAAACGGCGACCAATGATAGCGCAGGGCCCAGAGAAGGGAGATGCCCGAAGCTCTTCATGCCGAAGCTGAAGTCAAACAGAGCAACACCCTTTCGTAGGAGCGGTGAGCCGTCCGTTAGTCGAGGAGCCTGAGCTACGAGTGCCGAAAGGTGAATCAGAAGATGATCTGGCTGTTTGCACTGCCCCTGAAGTTCCCTGTTACGGTTTTCATGTATTTGTAAAGCCTGCAGTGTTTTTATACATTTATAAATAAAATGTATAGAATTGCGTGTGCTACCGCTGCCTTGTAGAGGGTGGCCAGTTGCCCGCAAAACACTGACGGGCTTTTCGACTACACTCCAGCATCTGTGATGTTGTAAAAACATTTGATTGGATTTTGTATCGTTTTATGTCGGTGATTAGGCTCATTTATTTAGAGTAGTCATCTGGAATACTGCGCATGCGTGAGTTCACAAGGAAAATCAATTATGATGATGTGTCTGGTACAATTTTTTTCGCTTCCCCACTCGAAAAATAGTTCCGACGCCTCTGTACTCCAGAGGGAAACAGAGCGAGAGGGAAGGAGCTCCTTAATATGAACTGGTGAGGTCAGACGTGCTGGCAACAGTGCTTGCTATGCCAGATGAGGGTGAGTACAGCGATATGGGGTGACGATCGGTACGTCCAGATGTAAATACTGTAGCAAGAGCCCCGGTTACACGCTATGGTTACACGCTATGAGTCGGTTACACGCTATGCAAAAGAAAGAGATCCGGCGAGACCCAAGGAGTAAGTCTACCCGGTCAGGGTCGCACTGCGGAGCCTCTCCAGAGGAGGCAGCCTGTGCGATAGTGGCCCCTCGGAGACCGAACGTGAGAGAGTCATCGGCCTTGCTCAGTGAAAATGGTTGATCAGGGAAGCTGCATGCCCAACATGACTACATTTACATGATATTTTAGATTATTTTTTTCGGCAACAGCGTTCTCGCAGTGGGGACGACGTCTTTTGCGCTCTGCGTCGCTCTTCTTGTGCCGCCGGATAGGCGCGACGTTGATGCTTGCGCTCGCCATCACGGCCCCTTCCGCTTCCTGGGCTGCCGGCTCGGCCAGATGGCGACGGTCACGTTCAGTATTACTGGCGCTTTCTCGTTTGGCGACGCGACGGCGACAGTCACGTACCCGCAGCTGCTTGCGGTTCCGATCTGCCGTTGAGTGTTCTCTATCCTTTTCTGGCTTGGAAACTATGCCACAAAGACATTGGAATAGTATGTTTCGCCGTGAGAGACCCCCACGTTCTCTTTACCTTTGGTAGCTTAGGGCCGTCGTACTCGGTTTATTTCGCGCATGCATACTGCACCCTTGGGAGGTATTTCTGCTCGCTAACAGACTGGCTAACAAAACGCGGACGTGGAAGCCCACTGGCCGAAAAAGCATTGAAGGCAATTACTGCCCCAAAACGACCGTTTTTCAGGGATGTCAAGAAGCTCGCTTTCCACTGGGTGGACAGAAAAAACGAAAGCATGCTGCTATTAGAGCGTTTGACACGACAGTTTCTAATTAACGGAAAACTTCGCCGAGTGTTGCAATATTGGGAAGCGACAGTGGACGTTGTTCCCCAGTCGCACATCGAACTGAATCAGTTTCAGAGGGATGGTTTATACCCGCTGCGGTTGCTCAGGGGTTACGGCGTTGTGCTGCTGAGCCCAAGGACGCGGGTTCAATTACCGGTCGCTGGAGGCACTCTTCTGGTGGAGGCGGAAAGCGAAAACGCCCATGTGTTCGAAATTTCGGTGCATGTTAAAATTCCCCATAGATTAAAATTAATATCAACCCCTCCACTACGGAGCACCTCATCACCTGCGCTGCTAAGGCGTGTTAAACCTCATAATTAATCAAATCTCTGGGATCGTTACACGTAACGACGAATGTTAAGATGAATGTTTCATGTAAACGCGAAGCGTTCTCGTGATTGATTCTTTGGGTGGCCGAACCCAAAGTGGTGCGTGCCTCCAGATTAGCGGATACCCGCGCTGTAGCATTCTATCAGATGCACCGAACGTCAATGGGAATGCGTGTGCGGTCGTCGCGCCGAATGGGCTCGTTATCGTCACTGGAAACAAATAAGTTTCCTTTGCAAACCAAGATGGGCTAGTCAGCGGCCCTCGACGGTTACGCAACCAGTGGACTTTACGGTGGTCTACGACTTTTCGGGGGTCTTAGAAGAGCAACGGCAGATAGATCTGATCTGCGTTTATTTTAAGAAAGCATTTTATAAGGTGCCTTATAGCAAGCTGCTTTATCCAGAAAGTGCATAATACGTTTTGCGATTACATGTCCCATGAGCGTGGAGCTGGCAGATATCAAGGAAAGAGGGCGATAGTTGTTCAGAAGCAAGCGAACAACCAGAACAACTGGGCAAGGAGGCAAAGAGGCAAATTTGAGGCATAATTGTTTTCAGGTTTGTCCAGGTATGGTCAATTGTAGGCACAGGGGTGATAGAGTCCAAGGTGGGGAATTAGATGGCATGATTTGTTGTCGTTGGGGCGGTACGGAGATGCGTATAGTGTTTATAGTTTCTACAAAGCTCTAATTTTATGTTGTATTTTACAATACCTGCCAGAAATTTGGTTATTGTGCGCAGCGTATGCCTCAAGTACTCCAATATTCCCTGCATTTTAAGCACATCTAAAGTAAATCAACCAGCCTCTGCAGCAGTGCCTGCAGACAACAAGCCCTTAGGTAGGCGGAGACAGGTGCGCTTACTGCTATTCCTGGCCGCATTGAGCTACTTTTTACACATCGGTGACATCCGCCGTAGAACAGGCAGGCTGCAGCACAGCAAGCCGTCAACATATGCTTTCCACAGTAGCACCATGGATCGACAGTCGCTACACCATCGACTTCCGTGAAGGCACCCAATAATTACTGCCACCGCAGAGATACCAATACGTAATCTCTTGACTTCGGGCGCCCAAGATAAGTTTTGATCTATGATAATCCCGAGGTATTTTTGGGTTCACACGTACTGCAGACAACGACCGCCAAAGATTAGAGGGTATTGGGTCATCCCCTTCCGGGTGAATGCCATGGCAGCGCCTCTCTCAGAAGAAAGGCGGAGGCCCCTGGACGCACGGTACTCATATGCATTTCTCAAAGCTTTCTGCAGTCCCTGTTGCGTTGTACGACGTGGCGTTGCCGCACACCAAATGCAGATGTCATCCGCATAAAGTGTGACCTCGATGCCTGGAGGGATACCACGCTTTAGGTGGACACGCGTATAGGACTCAAGATGGCTCCTTGAGGTACTCTTTTCTGTATGCTGTGTTGGGAAGTACGGCTTTCTGGCGTGCACATGAAAACTTCACGTCCTTTCAGTTAACTCGCAATCCAGGTGTACAGTCTTCAACCAAGGCCAAAAGCACCTAAGGACTCTAGAATTTCAGTGTGCAATACTGAATCAAACGCTGGCTTTATGTCAAATACTGGAGAAACAGCAGAGCAGGCGGGCTCTTTGCCTTCGTCAGAGACCCGGATGTTCCACCTCACATTTATTTCAGAACCTGTCGCTGAACCTTCTCCATGACTGGTAGGCCCAGATCGTTTCGTTCGTAGGCTTTCACATCTCTCACAAAGTGGACGGCGCTAGCGCGCACTAGAACCCGCGGCCAAGTCCAAGGCCAAGCCTGCGCTACGAACCCAAAGGAAATGCTGCGCGCCCGGAATGCGATGATAGCTCAATCGGATGGACGCCGCTTTCACAACGCGAGGGACCCAGGTTGGAGCTTTGCCATGGGAAGCGTTTTTTGCTTTATAATTGACTGCACATGTTATTGTTCCCGTCCGTTGCACACCCCTCGGGCCTCTGGGGTAAAGGTCCGGGGTGCGGTCACTGGGACCTCCCTAACCAGATTTGTTTCTGGAGGCTTCGAAGTTTTCTGGTGCGACGGACGAACAAAGCTCTGCCTGAACAGCTCTGCAGTTAACAAGATGCTCGCGGTAGGCAATGGTCTTTCCTGTTGCTGCCGCATTGTCAACAATAGTCGCGTGCAGCCTGATCAGCGACTTTGCGGTGTCCGTCGAAGGCTTTCTGCACAAACGAAGGGGAAGGGGATAGAGTCACACTGGTTTTCGAGTAGTTTCCACTAGCTCGTATCGACGGAGCCAACGTAGTCCTCGGCGCCGCAAGAAGATGTGGCCGCGCGCAGCGCCACCAGGTAGTGTAGCGGTACGCCCGGCAGAAAACCCTGGGCCACTTGTGACTGCTGTGCTGCTGAGTGAGGTCAGGAATCCCAGCTGCAGAGCAACCGGCCCGAGCACGCCAGCGGCGGCTCGATGAGGCGGCCGAGTCCCGCGCCGCACTAGCTACATTGCGCATATGCGGTGAGCACTCAAATCCCGCGCTCTATTATCTGCTCTACTAGCGTTCACCCTCCCCCATATTGTCACTCGGGCTACACGCTCGATGACGTATATTATTGGACATCTTTCGTTCACACTGTCGACGCGGGCGCGTTTTCTCGTCAGACGTCCCATACGGTTTTAGCATAAAATTTCTGGAATTCGCTTTGCCGAAGCCTTCTTTTAATAAACTAGGCCACTACGCAGCAAGTACGATCAGCTGTGAAGCACAACAAATGAGTTGGTATAGGTATAGCTAAACAGCTTTATGGTATCTGAAATCGCCGAAAATGCGGTAGTGATTTTGATCTTCGGCAAACGTCCTAAACGACAAAAATGTTTGTACACAATCTCCGCAAAAATTAAAAAAAAAATCGCCCCCTTTACACTCGAAAATGTGGTACTTTCGCAAAGGCATAACTCCCTATTTATAGGGACCAATGCGTGCCGCATTTGACCACACTTGAAGTGTTTGGGGGCCTGAAGCGTAATGCATCGCCATTGGTGACATCGAACTAGCTATTTGCGGCTGCGTCAAACGGTGGCGATCGATGTCCCGGAAAATTGCGTAAATGTCGCACCACCAGAGTAAAAAATCACTGCTTTGGGCTCATCTGAGGAGGGTGCGTCGCTTTCGACTTTACTCTATTTGCGCTACCATCGTGTATATCGACAGACGCGGCTGATGGAGTTTTTAGGCCAGTGGTGACGTATGCGCCAAGCTCTTTCCTGCGGCGCACCATGACGACGTCGCGCTTTTCGGTGCTTGAGCATCACAGGCTCAAATTGCAGAAATATGTGTGCAGGTTGCTGAAAGGCCAGTGAGGCGAGCACGAACGGGGTGAAAATAGACAGAGAGGAGTGTGCATCCTAATTCCGTACACCACTTCTAACATTCCTTCATACCTTCAGAAGTACTGCTTTTTGATGGAGACAATATTTTTCACGCACTGAACTTTTGCTTCGAAGTTTAGCGTAGCGAGAGTGCCCGGTAAAAATATCTGCAGTTGTTGTGTAATTAGTCTTGTTGCTCATGAAGATATGACTGGTGGCTTTTCCGTCTGTTAAAAGCGGTTAGCGCCAATCCCGCCACGTATCAATTAGAATACTATTGTGAGAGACCTTTGTAGCAAAGTCACGTACTTTCAAGCAGTATATACGAAGGTAATGTGATGTTCCCCGAAACTGTAAAAACTAGTTGCGTTTTTCTTGGGTTAAGGTATGACGCAGCCGCAACAAAATCATCCTTACTTTTGTGCACTAGTGTTCGGTTTTATTGTTTCTTTTGCATTTTGTGTTTAACATAGTGAAGTGTGACAGGCCTTGCTTAAAGTGTAGATGGCTCTGTTATATTTCAAAATTGTTTTCATTGTATCTACGCGATTTTCTGTTGTTTGCAAATGTCTGGCGTGATTAATATTATTTAGGGACAAACATAAGAGTGCGTACGCTTATACATTGTTGATGTACATAGGTGCGTTTTTACATGTGTTTGCGTCTGTTAATTTTCCGTATATATTTGCGTGTGTATGCTTTTGCAGTGCCCAAACAGCTGTTGTGTATACGGGCTGCCACCCAGCCCTCAAGTGGTCTCTGACGGTTTTTTCACCTGGTGGACCCCCAACACTCCAATGTTGGAAATCTTGACTTGTACAGGTAAATATTTGAAGAGTATGATATCACCTATCAAACAAAAAAACGGACAGGCGACGCAAGAAACCTGCTGAATCTATGCTTGTGGCGCTTACAGAACTAATAAAGTCTTGTACTAGACGCTGTATACAACATTCCAGCCCCTAAACGCGTATAACAATCGTCGGAGGGGCAAGAATCCTGTGGTTATCAACTTAAGCTATCATTACTAAGACTGAGGACCCCAGCGTGCAAATATCTTTCCCTGCATTTCTCGCCAAGCTATAGGTTAGGTAGCCTCGGAGCACCATACGCCATTGATGTCTTAAATGATTGTCAGTCCAAACGGCCCAAAAGGTTGAGAAGATTTTATAATGGCGTATCGTTGGAGATACGCGCACCCGACTTTTAGGTTTCACGAGCAGGTGAGCACCATTGCGGAGCTTCCGCCACGAAGCGGTAAGATCAGCAAGTAAACAAACAAAAAGAATTCCGTGCAGGTTGCACTAGTGGTTCAGGGCTGGAGAAACAGCACAGCTATGGCTCGACTTAGCTTCTCCACACATACAGCGGATATCGGGATAGAGTGAGCAGCCGGACCCCAGCAGGGCAAAGTCGTTTTGGACGGCACTGTAAAACAAAGACCATTAATGCATGCATGGTGTTTTATTCAGCAGCAATCGTCGTAATGCCCTCCGTCGTCGTCAGACGAGGGCACAGCCGCATAGGGCAAATCCTCTTGTTGAGGGTCCTCGCCTCGGTAGACCTCGACTTCTGCTTCACCTGGCCCTCTCCACGTGTGGATTGTGAAGGGATGGCTTGACAGATTACTCAACGTAGCCTTCGGCACGGCGGAACTGTGGCGTGCTTGTCGCTACACGACGACGAAGGCGGGAACTCCTCATGCGGCCTAAGCCGACGCGCAAGCCTGGACGACACCGGGCGGTCACCGCGAGGCACGCGCTCGCGTGCACTAGGTATGTTTGTAACCGCAGGGCTGTTTAAGCTAAATTCGTACGGCAGAGATAAAAAAAAAAACCGAGTGCACGTGAGCGCACCACGGGTCCGCCGCGCCGAAGACGATGACGACGAATCTGTCAAGCCATCCCCTCACAATCGGAGACGGTTGCCGGAGCAGCTGACGAAGAAGTGGGAAAAACTCTTCCAGCGTTCGTGGCGTGATCTTTTCCTCGCCGTGCACGTGCGCGTGTGCCCCGAGTGGAGAGCGCAGACCAGCTCGCGTTCCCGGCGCCTATTTGCGCTGCCTGATGCAGCTTGCAGCTGGTACTAGGTACACCGTGAGATGGGTCTAGAAAAAGAGGAAGGCCAATTACTTTATGCAGGAACGAGGGAAATTCGGAGGTGCATGAATGGAATCGAGCGGTTGAACGTCAGGAGCGGTTGGACGTCAATGGGAGAGGCCTTCGTGCTGCTGTTTACTTAGTGGGGTGCTGCTGCTGATGATGATGATGCAAAAGTGGGGTCTTCGAAGAAGAAAAAGGGGCCGCCAGCTCTGCTGTTTCTCCAGCCTTGCTGCACTAGTGCAAGCTGCACCACTTTTTGCTAAAGCCGTGCACGAAGGCCGTGTCCGGCGCCTCGCCTCAGGGACGCCGGGGGTCGGCGCGAGACACGCGCTCACGTGCGCTCGGGGTTTTCTATCTATGCCGGACGAATTTGTGCCAGCGTAAACAGCTGTTGTGACAATACAAACCCGTTCCTCTTGCCGAACCGCATAACATTAGAAACACTAACTACATGACGTCGTGTTAAAAGAATCGTGCCTTTCTCTGCCCCTGCGGTAGCAAGGCAATGGCAATATAAAACAGGTAGAGTGTAATTACGCGGTAATGTAGAACATTGGCCCACTACACTACCCATTTTCCCAGCCCGTGGCGGAGACAAAGAAGGAATATGTCCTTATTCGCCATGCCTTCCCAACTGGTTGGGCCACCATTGATTTTCTCCAGCAGTGTCTTGGCGCCAGCAACCGACGGAAGCCTTGCCGACCAAACGCTGCCTTTTATAACTGCCATTTATGCTACCAATGCACAATTTCCAAAGAGCTGACTCGAAGGATGCAGAAGAAATGTGCTTTTTTGCAGCTTTCGAGTGGATGAACCCGCATGGAAGGCTGGTCTTTTTTCCTACCCGGCACGAACAGTACAAACGGACGCGTCGTGCCTGAAAAACACGATCCCAACATAACCCCCCCTCCCTCCCCTCCCCTGCACCCCCCCCCCTTCCCGAAAGAGCATCGGAACTTGAGATGCTAAGCACGGGCCTGCAGCGAATTCTGTCGAAGGTTCTACAACCGCCTTGACAGCATGGTCTACGAGAGCAGTCCCTCCCTGGCCAGTCACCTATTAAAAGGGCCGCGAATTTCATCCATATTCTGTAGATTAACAAAGCTAAAACTGAAGACTGGGCGAGTTGGTACTTGTTCATATTAACAGCGCTACTGACACCCATCTTCCCATCCCATCCCATCTTCCCATCTTCCCTTGCGTGGCCCAGTTCTATTATTTTTTTTGTAGAGAGCCACCGAAAATAGCTGCCCATTTGGGTATGAACGTTTCAAAATATTTTAACTAAATGATGATTTCTGAACTTTTATTTTTGTGAAACGAAAAGATGTTCTTAGACTGTTTCGGTCAGCTTTGAAGAAAGGGTCTAGGGTTTGCTTTTTTTTTAAATTGAACCTGATATTTAATAAGTGACCTCAGTGTTGGTGGCATGCCGCTCTGGCTAAAAAAAGATCATCCCATACAGATATGTACAATAGAAGGTACTAAGCTATCGTGAAATTAATTGTAGCCCTTGGGACAGTTCTGAAAAATATGTCTCTAAACTTCTATGCCACAGGATTTCTTTCCCTGATTGTGGCGCCGTTCGTCGGGACGCTGTGTGGAAAGATACTTGCAAGAGGGGCAGTGTGGGTGTGAGATATTACGACCGAGAGGAAAAACAATACGTGCTACCTTTAGACAGAGTTTAAATCAAGAAGAAAGTAGCGGCCGATCATGTTACCGGCGCATCGGGGTTACTGAAAAACAACCAGTTGTAATGGGCAACCAATTCGGAAATTCAGAGCTTTCGCTAATAGAGAAAGCGACCGATCACGTTAGCGCCGCATCAGCGTTGATGAATGTCGGAGAGGTGTAATAAGCGCCCACTTAAGGAAAGTCAGGGCTCTTTCCCTCGTGAAGAAAATATTACCCTTCCCTAATTCTTCTTGCTCCCGAGAGGAACGCTGCCAATAGCACCTGCACAGGTTGCTTACCCAAGATGTAAAATCTTTCTGGGATAAATCTGAACGCTTCGAGTGGGACGCCTTCCTTTGCTGGATAGAAAATACTTGTTTCCATCGGCGCCGCATTTGTTCGCTTTAAAGATCCTACCTAGCAATCTTAGTGGTCGGCTTTTCGGCTGTTCATTACCATTATTCCTTGCTAATATTGCTAGAAAAGCTTATAAAACGTCCTCAAGCTTTAAATATACAGGAAACATTCTGAGTGCGGATCGGTCAAGCTGAAACCTTTTGTGCGACAGTTGCAAGTTGGGTGCGTTGGTAGGTGTTTATACGTAACCACACCGCGACAGACGAGAGAAAGAGCGAAAAATAACCACAGGACGAGCGCCTTTTGAAACCTTCTGTTTAATGATTGAAAAGCGGTGCTGTTTAGACCTATCCCCCCCCCCCCCCCCCCGCATCTACGCAAATCTGTCGACACGCCCGTATTTCGCCTGCACCCTATACTCGATAACATGCGTGGATGGGAGGGGGGGGGGGAAGGAGGGTAGCTCCTTTTTTCTGTTCTGAGAAGCAGTTCTGGGTCGTCTGCGATAGACGTGAATGTGCAGTTTAGAGAACAATGGCCATCCATACCCACGAAAAACAATCGATGGACTTCTGTTTAAGCGTTATACACAAATAGCCGTGAAATCTCTGTTACTTCTATGGCAGACACGTTTCCCGGTATTTTTAGATACCTATTTCTCCAGTTTCCATAATACTTTCAGTCCTCCTTTCAATAGCGGACGGAAGAGCGGAAGAAAGTAGTAATACGCGGCGCCGCGGTAGCAAAAGATAATCAGCTGTCTCTCGCCGAAAGAACCAACCGATGGTGAAAAAGAAGGAAAAAAATTGCTTTGCGTGTGTCATTGAGGTTGTCCCGCTGGAGTTGCCCACGCGATTCGGGCCAGCCTGGCCGCACACTTAACAGCGGCCGCCGCAGATGAGGAAGAATGGCCGCTCAGTTGTCTACCGAGCTCAGTATTGCTCTATCGGGTAATATACTCCCCAATTTTTAAACTTCGTTATTTATTTTATACAGAGGCCGTACGTTGCAAGAACAAAGCGCCATTCACACGTTTCCGTGACTGCGTTTTTCATCGGGAAGCTTTTGTGCACAGAACGGTATTAGCCAGCAAGAATGAAGGCCAAAATAGAGGGTACGAGAACACGGAGTTAAGTCCGAATGTTTTATTCGCGTTTTTTTTCTGAGCTGCTTCTTATTTGCTCTGTCACAGTTTAAGACTCCTAACAAGCCCCGTTAAGAGCAGTTTTCGCAGAGTTTTATACGAGCGTGCAGGAGGCCTCGTTGCCTTTCCAGTTTTTCGACTAGGGGCAGCTTGTATAGAAAGTTTTAGCCGTCCAGCGGGTACTCTAAAAGTTTTATCGATATGTATCGACTCGTGCACGCAACGTAATTGTGTGTTATGCCATTGGTGAGCTGGTTGCTTTGCTAATTGTCCTGAGAATGAATTTCCGCCCCCACTGTCCTTACTTCTGCTAGTCGTCGCCTTGAATTAAACCTGTTACGAATCGGCCAGCGCCGCCGTACTGTCCCGCATCACTCCTCGGCTGTGAGGCGAAGCCACTGCTTGCGCCTTTCAGCCGTCAGGCGCCACCATGTCGGTGACAAGTTTCGACAAGCCCGGCTCAGACGCTTCGCTTTCAGCGCATTTCGAAACTTCGGCGGCTGCCGGCGAGGCTCGTCTCAACGCTCTTCAAGGACACAGGGGCCCCGCGAACTCAGCGGAGTCCTACTCTCTCCCCTCTCTCGGACTCAACGTGCGCCAAGGCTACCGACCGTCACGAACTCTGGAAAGAGCGTTGTATGTGTCTGTGACGTTCGTGGCGTGTTGCCACTTGTTGGCGTTTGACCGTTACCGCTTTTGGGTGTAAATAGACCCCGCAAGCGCTGTAAACCATTCCTGTTTGAGCAGCGAATCCATGCTGTCGCTCTGCTCGAGTCCTGTATTGTAACCTCGCCCGTCGGGGCATTGTTCTTTGGCTTCGGCTCATCTCTCGCTATGAAGTAAACAGTTACGTTGGCCTATCAGCTCTGGACCTCTTCCCGGCTGCAGTCGGCCTTCGCGGTCGCAACAACTGGTTGGCAGCGGTCGGATGCAACTTCGTAACACCTGGAGCCAGCTGTGCGAGATCCAACACCACGGACGTCGAGGCGGCTTCAGACTTCGCAGAATTCACGGCGGTCAAGGGTGAGTGCGGGACTTTTCTTCACTGAGTTTTACCAGGCTTCTGAGGATAGCTGGTAGGGCGTGTGTTTTGGTCGCGTGGGTTATTCGCGCAAAACATTTTGGAGCAGTGGGAAAGCAGTACTCTAGACCGGCCATGAATTTGAAAGCGTTGAAAAAACCGCAGTTGTTGGAGCTTGCAAAAGAGTTGCGCTTGGACGTTACGGACGCGCTGAGAGAGAAAGCCAGAGGTGATACAGGCTATACTCGCTGTTGGGGCTGACGATGAGGAGCTGTCGGAATGCATTGAGCGGATCAATGGCAGGGAGACCGCGAAACGTCAGGCTGCAGAGGCAGAACTCCAGCGCGAGGAAAGAGAGCGAGTACAGGAGCTCGAGTGGCAGAAAGAGGAACGAGAACACAAGCTTCTACTTGAGCGAGAAAGACAGGAACACGAGGAAAAGATGCGAGGGTACGACCTCGAGCTCAGGCAAATCCGACGGGAAAGGAGGAGGCTCGAGCGAGAGAGACTCCAACGGGAGAGTAAGGCACTAGAGCACGAGATTCAACTCTTGCGCGAAAAAGCGAAGCTCAGAGAGCCAGAGTTAGAATTGTTGCTCGAAAAAGACCTCGTTGTCGAGGAAAGCACCGTGCCAGCGCTGCCAGTAGCAGACGCTCGGGAGCGCGAGTCAGAGGCGACCGTTGCGGCCCAGCAGCGCGGCAAGGTTGCTGAGAGAGATAACGACGGCGCATTAGCTCAGACTGTCGGCAGAGGCGGCAGAGGGCAGTGCGTGTCCACTGAGTGCGATAATATGTCGGCGTTTGTTTTGGAGATCTCGGGGGAGTGTTCGGACGGTTCAAATTCGCGGGAGGCCTTGGGAACGGCTACCGGTCTGAACATGAACAATTCGCGAGATAGCGAGGTTTCGCGGGAGTGCGGAAACCATGAGGCTACCGAGAGGCCGCACGAGTCCGCTGAAACGGAGGTTGTTCCTTCGGACGGTAGTGCAGAAACGAGCGATGTGGTGGGAAAGCCTGCAGCCGAGGCAGCAAATGGTTTGGACGGTTCAGTTGGGAGTCATGACAATCTCGCCACTGAGCAAGCCGATTCCGTCCTGCCACCAGCTCAGGTAGCTGACCTCGAGCAACGGCCAGCCGAGCTCGTAGAGATTCAGGTGTCTGGGGCGGCTGAGCCGTCTTTTGAGACAGGGCAGCCTGGATGTAGTGTAGTCCTGGAAGTGAGAAAAGAGAACGGAAACACGCATCGGTCTTCGCGTGCCAAGGCTGTCGCTGAAAGCGCGAGGGGCGACGTGGTAGTGACTGTTCGAAGCTACCAGGTTTCTAATGAGCACGTCGTGCCTTTGTCACTCCCAGCTGGTGCTCCCGACGATGGGCCAACATCGGCTGAGCTAGTTGAGAATCTGGTGTCGCCTGCGGCGGAGTCGAAGTCGGGAACCGACCAGCGGCAGCCCAGAGGAAAGAACGTAAACGCGTTCCGACGTTTGCTTGCCAAACGCGTTGCTGAAAAGGCGAGCAAGAAGGGTAGAGGGAAAGCTTCCGCGCGTACTTGTGGCGCGTGTTTCAGTGCGGGCACGCCAAGGGGCAAAGCCGTGAGCTCGCATCGCGCCAAGGGAACGCCGCCTCCAAGGAGTGCGCGCCTAACGTATGAACGGTGAAAAATCCTGCTCGCTCCTTCGCGCGCTCGACCTTTGTCGAACAAGACGACCTGTGTCATTTCACGCGGTCACAGCAGCGATCAAAGAACGGGTGCACCTAAAGTGCGGTACAGAAGGGGAAAAGCTCAGGGCATTGGCGAGAGCTCAAATCGCAGCTCTCTGCGCGAGAAGTGGCCTGTAGACCCCTGACTTTCTCAAGTTCATTGTTTTTCCTGACGCAGGTTTCGCCCTTTACAATTATGTTTTTTTTATGTGTGGGACATTTCCAATCACGCGAAATGTCACCTTTCAAGTTTGTGCACTTGTCGAAAGTACTGCTGGGCTAAAATTTAACTAGTGTAGTTAGTTATTAGCGTAATTTATCGCAACTAAAACCCTGGTAGATCTTCAGTGTGGATTTGTCTTCGCACTTGCCGGCGATGCGGTTGTGTCTTCCTGTGTTGTTCTGTTGCTTGCCTGACCAAGCCAGAGATGTTCTTGGGGAGCCAGTACTCGTCCCGTGACCGGCCCGGTGAAGCTCCAGCACGGTGTCGTACAGACAAGGCCTGGAGTCGAGCGTCTGCCAAGCACTTCACTTCGACAGCATCCCTCCGGACAACGGTTGAAGACCCTTATCCATCGGGATCTCGGACCCCCGGCGTAGAAGCCGTTACGATCGGCCAGCGCCGCCGTACTTTCCCGCATCACTCCTCGGCTGTGCGGCGAAGCCACTGCTTGCGCCTTTCAGCCGTCAGGCGCCACCATGTCGGTGACAAGTTTCGACAAGCCCGGCTCAGACGCTTCGCTTTCGGCGCATTTCGAAACTTCGGCGGCTGCCGGCGAGGCTCGTCTGAACGCTCTTCAAGGACACAGAGGCCCCGCGAACTCAGTGGAGTCCTCCTCTCTCCCCTCTCTTGGACTCGACGTGCGCCAAGGCTACCGACCGTCACGAACTATGGAAAGAGCGTTGTGTGTGCCTGTGACGTTCGTGGCGTGTTGCCACTTGTTGGCGTTTGACCGTTACCGCTTTTGGGTATAAATAGACCCCCGCAAGCGCTGTAAACCATTCCTGTTTGAGCAGCGAATCCTTGGTGTCGCTCTGCTCGAGTCCTGTATTGTAACCTCGCCCGTCGGGGCATTGTTCTTTGGCTTGGGCTCACCTATCGCTATGAAGTAAACCGATACGTTAGCCTACGGCTTCTGGACTTCTTCACGGCTGCAACAGCGGCTGGCCGCTCGCATCATACACGCTACCACTCGTATGTCGGAGGCCACGGAGATCGGATCGGGTGCCCCCACTCTGTCGCAACAAAGCCAAATTTCGAATCGTCCCTTAAGGTATGCAATGACTCCATTAACAAGGAAGGCTCAGATGCGGTAAATGAAACGTCTCCCTTCATGTGCAGTGCCACTGCGCTTAGGACTACACCACCGCTACAGGTGGCAGGGCTGTATTAGGATTTTTTTTCCTGGGGGCTGCTGCGACCGGCTGCCGATGAAAGCCCGGATGAATCAGCGTGACTAGTAAGCTATTTTCCTTTCAGACGACGAAGAGCCACAGTCCACCTTAAGACTGTGTATAATATCATAATACCACGAGGTGAAGAGCATAAAGACGTTACAGCAAGTAGGGTTGGAAGAAATATTGCAAGACTATCCCTCAATCCGGCAGGATGAGAGCTCGCTAGCTCTGCCCGCAACATACTGGCATAAATGCAGTCAGTCGAGCCGGTTTTATAAGCGCTAGCCCAACAATCACGAGCATGCGCACGACACCAGAAGTGCAAACACGAAACTTCCACTGTCCTCCGAAGAGGGAGGAATTCTTTAAGGCGCGCGCTTCCGCATGCGCATAAGGGCACTGTCATCTGTGAGCGTTTCCATGACCACGCTTTCAGTTTTCCCGTGGAAACATGTTTCCTGCTTCGCCCAACTAGACGAGAACAAGTTTGCGGCGTGGCACAACGGTCAATTTCGTTCCGCGCAACTACGGGACTTGCGGCACGCAAATGAAGCGCATCACAGCTGATTTGAAACAAAGCGTGACGTACGGCATACGGAAAGTCTACGGAACAATTATTTTGCTGCATCTAGGCGAGTAAGACAACCCGCCTTATTTGCGAACCCAGATACACACGCACATATCCAGCAACGATCAAAGAAACGGTCGCAGAATCTCATACCGAAAAGCGCACGAAAATGCATGCACACGTACGCAAAATGTAGCACGCACACGCACACACTCGCGGGCGCCAGCGGATGTCACGCAGTGGCCGCAGATGACTAAATACTCTTATGGCTACCTCAGTAAAACTAGCAACGTACGGTCGGCAATTAACAGACACACCAGACCAAGTGCCGTGGATCTGCCTCATTGCGCATTGAATAAATACTCCAAGAAAACTTCTACTGCAACAGTGTTCATTTTTGCCTACTTTCACTCAAATGGCTGGGGTCTTCTCTTGCTGACAAGCTAATTCTCGAGGTGTCTTCCCGATGGCACAGTACGGGTAACTCTGAACAGAAAAAGTTGTGGAAGTGAGCTAGCTTTCAATGTTGCGACAAAGTTGCAAGGTGTAAGGGCGGGAAGGAAAGGCGTTTTCCTCCGCACAACTTCTTGTATGCGTGTAAAATAACGTTAAAACGCAAGCCACGAAATTGTATTTCGTAAACGGCGACGTCCGAACTACACGTGACCCTTAAAGCGTGAAGAGGTTGAAATTTCCGGAACAAAATGAGGCACCCGAGGTGAAATAAAGTTTCTTGAAGTCTATTTTAGGGGGTGGATTGCTGTTTTCGTCTCCACGACGTAAGCGGTCACCGCAAGCGGGAATGGAACATACCACCTCAGGCTACCTCCTTAGCCCCTGGACCACCACTTCGGGCTGAAATTGTCGATACCAGAAGGTCCCTGTCCCCTGTAACAAGTCCAGGCTACTCCTTTGTCTGCATAGGAATCCCAATACCTAAAACGAACAGTAGCGCCTTTGTACGAAGGACCGCTGTAATAGTGAGAGTATAAATCATTAGGTGAGCGACGCTGCTATAGTACGAAGGTCACGCCCTTCAAAATTCTTCATTTCCGGCCCCCTGGCCTCTTCCGCGTGCCCTGCAAGTGAAAGTCTGCTGCGTATATGTACCTTGTTTGTCAGTTGTGATTTCCAGGGACACTTCGCCGACCTGGCAGACGGAAAGCCCCTAGGAATTTGGCCCTTTTTAACGCACGTTCACTATGTTACAACGACAACAGCGGCCTAGTGTTGTTTGCAGCGGTGTTGAACCCGCTTAGCCCACGGGGAAATATAGAAGCCGGCCTGGTTCAGTGAATTCTTCCGTTGCTACGGGAAAGCCCGCGCTCAAGCAGATGTTTTCCAGGGCACGTTTGCAACGATAGCGGGGGAATGCAGCGCGTGTTAGAATGCCAATGAAGAGGCTGTTCAGAAGATCGCAAGAGTGAAAAAATGGCCGACATAATTTTCCCTCGTCGGAGTACGCCCGCATGTAGCGTCCCCGTAATTAATGGAAACCTCAGTGTTTTCAGAGAAGTCGAGACAGGGCGAAAAGTTCAATGACAGATTGCAAGGTTTCGCGGGAACAGTACATATTATATAAATTTCCTAACACCGAATAGGTGTTTCTATCATAACTTTGGAAAAAAGAAACATAAGGACTGAATTTATTATGTATTTCTTTGTTTATAAAAACTTTTTGTTGACCGGGAAGACAAGCGACTGCACAGATTTCTTCTCTTGAGCAACGCTACTTGCTATGTTGGCATTTTTTAAAACGAATTCTAAAGAGAGGTACGCGAGCTAGGACTTGAGCGAAATAAACAGGATTAATTAGCCTTACAAATGATGGGAGCTCCCAAAAATACGCCTTGAGAGTTTGCATTCCTATTTCAATTCCATGGATGTGTAGGAGCCCACACATGAGGGGTATAGCAGATGGTGATATGCGCATTTGCTGGGACGTTCAATTTATGCGATCATTCCTTGGGGTCAGGGGAAAAGTCAGAGGGACACGAAGAAAAAGAAAAGAAGATGACGATGACAATTGTGAAGAAGTGCAAGAGCATTTACTCCCTCGATAGATTTTGATAGTCACTTGATTGTATGGTTTAATGCGCCGACGCAACGCAGGCGATGACGCGCGCCGTGGTGGAGGGCTCCTGATTAATTTTGACCACGTGGGGATCTTTAACGTGCGCCGAAATTTCGTACACACGGGCGTTTTCGCTTTTCGCCTCCATCAGAAAAGCGGCCGCCGCGGCCGGGAATCGAACTCGTGCTCAGTAGCGCAACGCCTTAGCCAGTGATCAAGACACCGTGGCGGGTGCATGTACTCCCTCGCGTGTCCCCTTATTTTCATGAATCAACGTGCATACATCAGGTAACTGGCGCAGTGGAACAGGGCAAAAGACAAGTTTCCGTTTGAAGATCGTAAAGAGAGAAAGTATGGCTTCATGGTCTATCAATTATGTATTTAATAATACTGTTGACACCCTATTCAGGGTCGCTACCGGGAGGGAACAAAACACTGCAATAACGCAGTCACGAGCAGATATGGGATTACGCACCCTTTCTAAAAAAACATATCTATAGCTAATTCAAATTTTTGTAGTCCTGGGCACTCCACAACAACATTTGGGAGTTTATTCCACCTTTCAATGACATCTGGAAAAAAAAGAATACCGATACACGTCGGTATGCGCGTTAACAGTTTGAATTGCTCTGTTGTAATTCTTTTCTGAACCAAGTTTTAGAGGCGCCTTCACATAGTGTTCTGTATCTATTTTTAATGCTCCATGCATTTTCTGAAAAAAAAAAAAATTAGCCGTTGCTCTGTTCTTCCGCTTTCCAGCAGTTCCAACCCTGGTGAAGCTTCTCTGTAACGGAGTCGCTGCGGCGATACCTACAACAAATAAAGCGCGCTGCGATTCGCTGTATTTCTTCTACCTTTTTTTTTTTTTTTTTGAAACCGCTGTTGTCTGGACTCCGTGCAACATTCGCATATTCTAGTGCCGTCGGTAGGAACGTCTTGTAGGCAACTAATTTGATGCCTTTAGTCGCGTTTGTTTGGCAAGTTCCGCCTACGAAAGCTGCGCTTTTGATATGCTCTGGAGTAGGTCTTTCCAACATGAATGCGCCAGTCAAGATTATGCGTCACTGTCACCCCTAAGTACCGGAAGCTCTGAACCACGGTCTAAGCATCTTCTCCTACATTATATTCAAGTCTTAGAACATTCCGCTTTCTTGTTACATACGTATATGTAGTTTTTTTTTTTATAATGCGCGCCGTGATGGCTCAGCGGCTAAGGCATTGTGCTTCTGAGCACAAGGACACGGGTTCGATTCCCGGCCGCGGCGACCGCTTTTCTCATGGAGGCGAAAAGCTTAAACGCCCGTGTGTATGAGATTTCGGCGCACGTTAAAGATCCCCAAGTGGTCGCAATTAATCCAGAGCCCTTCACCACGGCGCGCCTCATCGCCTGCATTGGGTCGGCGCGTTGAAACTTACAATCAAATCAGTTTTTTTTTTATAATTGATATCTATGGCGTTAACATCATTAATTTAATGCTTGAAGGCATTCGTTAAGTTTAATGTAACCGTTAGGGCAAAGTACACGAGAATAAATGAAACAATCGTCAGCAAATAGTTTCATCTGAACAGATGGGTGCAGGAATATTGGATGAACTCATACGTTCAAAAAGTACAGAATACGCTTTGAGAATATAACCTGCCGCACCACTCTTCGGAGACTGCGAGTAGCTTATGTGCATTTAAGGGATGTTGATCTGAAGAAGCTAAAGGAACTTGGAGTCCAATAAACTCGGAGAATATGCTGTGTGAAACTGCGAATATTTTTGTTATTTTCCTGAGGCGCGTGCGTAGGAAACTGCCCGGGAACATTTGGGAAGGTCTTTGTTTTGAGAGGTGACCTTGGCACGCTTGATGTGGAAAAAGCTGAGGAAGCCGATAAGCTACACCCGTCTTACACGGGACAAACCTTGGTTCGTTTTGCACACCACAACTACCCTCTGTGCGTTTTCCCTCTGCGGGTACAGTTTATCGGCTTCCCCTGTCTTGCGGAAAAAGCTACGTGGGGCAGTGTGGCCGATGTGTCAATAGCCGCATAGGTGAGCATAGACGGTCTCTAAAAGCGACCACCTCTACTCTCGGCTAGCATACCACTGCCGCGCATGCGTCTGTAATCCTCTGCTAAAAGAAACGACCCTTCTTTCCAGACACACCAGGCAGACAGGCCGGAAAATTGTTGAAGCGTTTGACATCAGGAAACTGGGAGACGATTGTGCAAGCCAAACCTCGATAGCGCTGTATCACAAGGAATATGCGTACTTAACTTAAGCACGTGCCGCCAAGCTTTATGTTCCTACGGTTATCCCAGTTATCAGCCCAAAAGTGGCCCTTTGTTTATTCTTCATGAGTTCCACGTTAAGCCTTTGAGTGTTTACTATGTGCGGGAGGGGGTTTGAGGGAGTGTGTTCGATTTGATTGCTTCGTTCTCTCTCTCTCTTTTCTGTTGCAAACGTTTGTATTCCGCACGCATCCCGTGAATAAACTAGTTGTGAGTCAGCGCTCGTCCTGCCCGTTCCCTTCTTCCAGGTCTTTTTCCGCGCTGTTGTTTAGAATGACGCTACCCAGCGCCACGTAATTGCAGGAAAAAAAGCTTCCTTTGCATTATTTATTACAGTGTGGGCGTTGCCGCGGGCGTCCCAATCTTAAACGCTCTGCTATAGCAAACGTTGCTTGTTCACGCCAACAAACTTGCGACTATGGTTACGCCGCCATGGAAACCAAGATGAGCACTCACAATTCCATTTTTACGAGTAGGTATGTGGTTCTGGGACTTATTTTTATCGGGATACACATGTGCGTTACGGTCTAGAAGCTACGGTAGGTGCGTGTTATACAAAGCTGGTACTAATACACCATGTTTTTATTTCAAGGGCGGTTTGCAATGGGGACTAAACCCATACAAAGCAGCGGGTTTTAAACCCAAAATAAGGTGCGTAATTAATGAACCATTCAGCGTACTTCGTGGCATCTCAGCCCAATTCCCATTCGTTGTAGAAAAAAAAAAAGGAATTCATTGTCAAATTTCGCGCTCTCAAATCATCTGCTATAAAGGAAAAAGAAGCTCAAATACTTGCACGACGTAGTTGCTTTCAATAAAAAACGCACTGACGAGATTTTGACAACCATCTTCTCTGTTTCCTTCATGTCTGGAAGGACTCTAAAAGTTAAAAGAACTCCGGAATTTGCCTGCGGGGAGCAATTGCCTTCTGTATCTCCAGCCTTGCCGCCTGTACGATTTTCTTTGAAGCCGGTATTCAAGGTCCTTATTTCAGCAACTTATGTATCTCCGGACTTCGACGAACATATGAAAGAGCGCAAAAGTTTCAAGGCGAAAGCAGTAAGTGAACGAGCGCACCAAAAACCGGCGTTGTTTGAAAAACCGGCATAGAAAATGGCCGCCGCTCTAAACAGCAAGTACAAGCACATTGGAGTTCGTATATGAATCAAACCAGGGTTTCGACAGTAGGATCCGAGTGCGTTGTCACCACTCTAACGGCGGAACTCGAGCACGCGGCGCTGTCGTCATGTCGCGCAACAGGTGATCTCGAGGGCACGTAAGTAGAACAGGTCCGCAACGGAAAAGAGTTATTTTGGGGGAGCTGTGACATAAAGCGTCGCCAGATTGCCCGTTGAAAAAATTCACGCCAAAAGATGAAGAAAGGAAAGAACAAAAACACGATCTAACAGTGAAGAAGTCTTCGATAGCTATCGCCAAGGTTCGCCGAAGTGTTTTCGCCTTCAATGCATGCAAGGAGACTTAAGCGCCCTGCGGAATTTTTGAGAATGCGGCGAATTCTCATTGGCCTACTGGCCTTTTTTGGTCGCGTAACCGGTTATGAAGTTATTTTTCGTGAAGCAGAACCAAGAAAGCGTTTGAGCGTATAGGACTTCGGCTTTCGATATATTGGTGCAACATTTCGCCTCAGTGCATTTTAAAGAGTAATCTCTGCATCCAATGCCGAAACGTTTTACTATATGCTAACGCGTACGTGTTGGCATAGCCAATATGCTCAAGGAAACAACCCAAATGAAAAACATCGTGCTTTACTTTCGCATTATCTAGATGCGTACCCTCAGGTTTACTTTCCTATCCTATACGTGTGCTCGCGTCACAGGCCAACTTTCTCCCCACTGATCGCAATGATTGGTAACTTCGCTGACTTGTGGTTAAGCAAAGCCAACAGAAGTTGAACAACTGCGTGGTGTTGTATGCCCAAAAATACGAGCATGTGACGACAGTAACCATATTATATATATAATTCAGCGTGTCGAACCGCAGAAAATACCGGTTTGGTTACGGTTCGGGTTCGGGTGAATTCATTTTGATCCGGTTCAGTTCCGGTTCGACTAAATTCCGTACCAAACCAGTTCGCCAACCTGTTCGCAAGCTCTAAACCGGGTGAAGAACCGATCAGGGGAGTTAGATTATTGGTGACGTGAAAAAATATTTTGTACTGTAAAACGACCGTAAAAATAAACCACAGTTCGGGCTCACTAAAAATACTACTTTTTCCAAATAAAAGTCCCGCCATTTTAGACACAACTGTAAGCAAGTAGGACTGATATTTATAAAAGTAGATTAAGTAGGGACGATTTACCAGCTACTTTCACGCCCAGACATTATGTTGCCCTACGGACTACATAAAGCCACCGCCCGCTTCCTTTTTGATGTTGAACCCACTGCCTTATTTCTCAGGTCCCCGGAATGCATTTCGAGACAGCTATTACGGATGTGTGCGTCACCGTCGATACGTCTTCGCTCTGCCTGACCCCCGTCCTAGTGCCTCCCGCTAAATTGCAGAATGTTATAGCATTTATAAGTTCTGAAAAATGCTCTTTACTTCGTTCATGCTTAACTTCAACAAATCATGCTCGCCGCACTCTTTCTTTATTGGTTTCCTTTTTTTAAACGCCCCTTCTCTCTCAAAATTGAGGTCATAAGCTTCTTACAAACCACTTGAGTATGTCACCGCGATAATTCCAACAGCGCCATATTTGGTGCTTTGTGGCTGCAAAAAAAAAAAAAAAACTACTGCAACATGTTTTTCGTGTAGGTGATTGAAAGCAACATTGGCTTTAATCTGCGAAAGTTCGCAAGGAATTCAAGATGGCCTTTTTTTATTTGACTTTCAAGATTTACCAAAATTACCTGCATGCAGCAGAGGGCTTTTTTAAAATATAACCGTCGTGGCCAGATAAACTAAACTTCACACGAAGGCTACAAAAAAAATAGAAAAATAACACTAAAACATTTGAACTACCTAGTTTGCTTAGTTGCAGAGGAAAACGGACTCACATTCGGGCAAGTTTCCAAACTTTCTTCCAATTTTGGAATTTTTATTTTTAAAAAATCTCTTTGCACGTTAAAAACAAATGGTAAATCATTCGAAAGTATCTAAAGTCTTCAAATCACAAGAACTAGGGCGATAGCTGCAGTAGTTTTGGCTTCAGAGTGGTAGGAGTTTCACATTTTCCGCGAGCCGCACAACGCACGAGTGACCGGAGCCGACTTTAGAATTTTTTTTTCACTAATCGAGAATTTTGTTTCCGCAAAATAGCTTCAAATATGTTTCCCCTGTGCTCAAGGAGCTATACATAAAATTGTCGTCAAAATAAAAAATGTCGACCGGACACGCCTGTTTGATCTCTCGTGAAAACACCCTTACACTTTCCAAGTGTGCGACCGTTGTAAGCAAATTATTACATGTGAAAGCATGCACGTTTCGGTTGAGGGCCTTTGCCGTTAAGCGGAATAGCCTTCTTGCTATGGGGCTATCCGATTCTTGCAGCCGCATAAAAAATCTCAGCAACGAAATGTCAAAGTTGATGTTTGATATCCCTTGCTGGCTTCCGAGAGTGTGACATTTTGTTTGCTCAGCCTTGCACTCTTGTCGCGCTATCAGAAGTAGCATACCATTGCAACATTGGTTCCTGTAAACGACGAAGACCGCGTAAAGTGTTGACTGACATGAAAAGGATAGTGCGTGCGAAGTTACGAAGTTGATGGTGCGTGAAAGAGAAAGGCCCCGAATGGCGTTGACCGGGCATTATCAACAGCGTATGGTCGAACCGTTTCGTCGTGAACCGGTAACCGTTATTTCTTTTTACGGTTCAGTAGCGGTTCGGGTTCAGCGTGCTAAAAAATAACTGTTTGGGTTCAGGTTCAGTTCCGACAAAAATACCGCTTTGGTTCCGGTTCGACAACGTTATATAATGGGATAACTCCCCATTACGCTAAAATTTGACGTCCGCGTGACTAAGCGATGCTTCCAAAAATGACCGATGTGGCAAAGAGAACAAAAAGAAACAGGAGATTGAATGACTTTCGGCCTGGGATTCGACCACGCGTCTTACAAGGCGCAATTGTAGCATGTATCGTTTAAACAACCTTTCCTTACTCGAGGTAACTGAAGGTTAGTGAATTCGTTGCAGCCTTTGAATTACAAACGCGTGTTAGAACGCATGTGCTGAGGCCTAGAGCACCTATATGAGAAGGGTAATTACAGCAGTAGAAAAGCCAGTCTACGGTGATAGCGTAAACTCAAGGGTAGCAACGCGATTGGCCAAGCTCGCCAGTCATAATGCCAGACAGACGAAGAAAATGACACAAAGAGAAAGGGATCATTACCCTAGTAGTGAGAGCACACCATCACACTACTGCACACATTTTTGCTGTCTGTACTGTCTGTATCTGATAGGCTTTGAAGCGTCTACTCACCGGAGGTTCTGAAACGACGTCGCCCACGGAAGTACACCTCAGTAGATGCAAGGGAACACCAGAATGCTACACGGCAAGCAAACAGGCAGGTGATCGCTGCAGCTAAAACTACCACCACCCGACACTATCGCACCAGTTACGACGCCAAGATTACGCACCGGACGTAAGCCCTCTCATGGCGAAGATATTGTCGCAACAAAAGATGACATAATCACGACAGACGTTCGTTTAGACATAGAGGATCACATAACTTGAACTGAAATTAAGGCTTTCTGAGCCGAACACGTAACCAGTTTCACGTGCGTCTCTTCATATTTTGAGTGAGTGCAATACAGTAACTTTGGTTCCGATATTTCGTTAACTCCTAATGAAAGGACCGTACACACTTACGTCCTATGTTTTAAAGTGATGTAGATGTCTCAAGAAGTTAAAAAAAATAAACGATTTGTGTTTCAGTGGCCCTTTAGGCGGCGCAGTACGTGCCTATGTCCATTGAGAGGCGCAATAAAACGTAGCAGGCAAACGACTTATTCGCTTCGTCATGTGCGCGTAATTTTCTTGCCTGTTCTTCCTGATTACACAAAACAGTATTACGTAATAGGGGAATGTATTAATAGTGAGTTCAGCTTCACTTGGGTTCAAAGATTTCCTAGTTTTTCTCCTCTTGACAGGTGTACTTCAAGAAGTGCTTTGCATCAGTGGGGCAGACGGCATTTTCGTTTTTTTTTTTTGTTTCTGGAGTTAAGAGGGAGGCAGTTAAAAATCGTCAGGCGAGATATCTTCGAGATGTCGCCTCGGTAATAGGGCTGCATTTCGTAAAACAATGGAGACTGCCTTAGTGGGCGCCACGCAAACCTTGAGTAAAGAAGGTCGGGGTATTAGACTCAGGTGTCAGTGTATTCAGTCGCCAATTTTATAACTTTCTTACTGGGCGAGTTGCTAACCTTTTCCTTGAAATATGTTTTTGTAACAATTTCTGCACATAATTTCGTATGTATGCGTCCTGCCTTCGACACTCCGTTTTGAAAAGCAAGTAGGCGGTGCATAGAGGCACACGGATTCATAGCTCACTGATTGTTTGAGTTTTCTAAGTGCAAAAACACAGCCTTATTAACGCTTATACTCTTGCGCCTGCGTACTCATTCCATCGTTATAAGGCTATTTCTGTTCTTAACTGCCTTACTCTTCCATACTTCGCTAACTTCCGTGAGGCATAGTTAGCTCATACTTTTATCTTTCAAGTAATTGTGATCGACGACCACCCTGTTCTTAAATCCGCATGGTGATCGTAAAAGCAAGAGAGACTGCGGACTTTGAGCTATATTTGACCTTAATAATGGCGTCGGGCGAATAAAATTTCCGTTTCCTTCCTTCATTTACCACAGCTTACGCAAGGTGTCCGTGAGTGATCCGTCGTGCAGTCCGTCAGGCACAATACACATTCTCTGCGTAAAATCAGACTGCTGGTGGTGATCTCACTTATGCTTCTCTTCAGCCAGTAGTGTGACCACACAGAAAACAAGCGCAGTTATAAACAGAGGACGAGGTGAGGACAGGACAAGTGCCTTGTCATCTGTTTATTACTGCACTTGTTTTCTGTGTGGCTATGAACCAACACGCCGAAACCTTTTCCCTTCGGTTGTGTTACCCCAGCTCCTACAGCGAGGGTGCTCTGGCCAGAAATACAAACAACAATCACTCGCATGACTGTGTATCGACCCTAGGACTCGAACAAACAGGGCTCAGCGAGAACGCAGTTGTCCCTTTTGATGGTGTTAGCGTTAGACCGATGGCCTAATGTGATCGCATATTTGGTGTATCTTTATCCCCATCACAACCACCTCACGCGCAGAAGATGGTTTTTTTTTTTCTATGTAGGGAGCAGCAAGAACAAGAGACAGCTCCTACAACCTCAAGTTCCCGGCTTAGTAATACACAACCAGCCGTGCACGGTTCTCCGAGACTCCGCACCCACCTTCGACGTTATGCACAGACCTTTTGTAGAGCCGCGCCACTCGACACGAAAGCGCATTTCGATGAAGCAATCCGTCGAGAATGGCGGCGTTTGCGTTCCCTCATCGAGGGCCAATTAGAGTCAAATAAGATCAAACAAGCGGCCTGTTTAGGGTCCCGCAGCTTTTTCTGGGGACGTGTCTGTGTGTTGTCCATCGAACAGGCTGTTGCAGAAGCGCTTGCCACACCCGAAAGGGTGAAGTCTGAGAAGCCTGCGTCGGAGTAGCGGGGTCAACCGAGGCCGCAACTGCGAAAGTGAAGGCTTAAGACAATTCAACGGAACAGTGAAGAAAGCGTGCCCTAAGAGTGTAGGAGCGTAAGCAGCGAGCAAAAGCTTTGAATTGTACGAGAGCGCAACAAAGAACAGAGGCCTAGGCCTCTGTTCAAGCGAAGCAGCACACAACAGCTATTAAAGAGCGCCGGTTAATGAAGGCCCGGAAGAAAATAAAAATGCGACTAATAGAATGAAGAAGCAGCGTCTTGCCAAGTATAGTAGGAGCGCGTCTGCGAAAGCACCAGAAGAGCGCCAGTTGATCGGACGAGAAAATTGTGTGTAACTAGTATGGGTAAGCCGGTAAGATCGAAAATCGGGTATGAAATCCTCAGAGAGAATTTAGTAGCATTTAAAAGAAAGGTACCGCAGATTCTGAGCGCTGAATCGCAAGCGCAACGTTTATGTGAGCATTGCCGTGACGTGGCTAAGTTAGTTCATTGCGCAGAGAACATTTTGTAGCACCTAATTTTAAGATACAGTACATACAATAAGTGAGCCTTGAAGCGGATGCTCAATGGTCACTTGATTTATCGCTTTAACCGGATGAACGGATGTCACAAGCTCCAGCGTACGACGCACGCTCCGTAAACTACCGTAAAACTACCGTAAAACTTTTTCATATTATTGTACAGCGCCAAATTCTTGTTACTGTCGTGCGATGCATTCAGTTTCGGTTCTATTCGCCCCGAGAAAACACTGGAACTCTCTCGAACGAAGCGGCGGTAACACCGACCACTAACCGGCTCGCCGGAAAGAAAATACCAAAATAAAAGCTCTGCCGCTCAGGTTTCGTCGAAGCTTCGAGCACTTTCTAGGGGGCGAGCGTGGCCTTGCCAGTGCTAAGGCGCGCCAATGATTCCAGAAGAGAGAAGGAGGGAAGTTGTGCGCTCGGCGGCGGCTGACCGGTTGTGTGTTGTACCCTCTCTCTCCGCGTCGGCGCAGTTATAAAATGAGAGTCCGGCCCGAAGCAAATTAGCTACGTTTGGACGTCGTGATGTGACAACGGCTTCTGCCAGTTTGTGCAGCCCACCTTCCGCGACCCGCGTCCTGGAGGACTCCAACGTACTCCCGGACCTGAAATCACCGTGATCGTCTCGGACAGCCTGGCCTACGACGAAGCCACGCTTCACAGGTAGCCGAATCGCCTCCAACAGTGGTGCATCGTCCGGCCCCGTCGGTGAATATTGTGGGATTCTGTCTCTCATATGCATCGAACTGTCTTTCTTCTAGTTACTTCTTCTACCTCGTAATATTCCTGGTCAAAGCTCCCTGTTGTACCTTTTGTATGTGAACTGTTTCTCGCCTTTTGTAGTCGCTCTAAGTTACCTCTCGTGATCGTTGCATGTCCTCGTGATTGTACGGTGTTTTGCCTGTCCAAATATGTCTTTCTTCTATTGTTCGTTCAAGGCTCTGACTCATTCTTACCGCTCTGGTCGGCGAAAGCCGCACATCAGGCGGCCACCCCCTTCGTCACCTGTGCCCTGTAGATTCGGTGGGGTTATTTGCTCGCTTGAGTCGACTCCCCAAATCTTCTATCAGCTCACCCAATTAGGAATCGGTGACAACGGAGAATTTTTCATTGCTTCGATTTGATCCCTGCGTAGACAATCAACGGCTAGGGTTAGGTTTCCGACTGATTAAATTAAAACGCTGCCAAGTTAACCGCGGTAACATTTTCTTCGTTTCTGAAACTAAGGTTTTTAATCCACATGGTCTTTTCGCGTTGTGAACCCAAAGGAAACTGAAATTTCAGCAATTTTTTTTGCTCACATAAAAACAACGTGCCCAATAGGACAACTACTCATTGAGCTCCCATTTTTGTCGGTTTCATTTGACAATTTATATTTCACAAACAATTCTGCTACAAAGCTCTCGGAACCACAATGATTGGAAAGATACCACACGTGTCGGTAGTGAACATTCCGAAATACAGAATTCCTATCTCGGGAATCAGGTCGGGCAAATATGCGACCACAGAACATATCAGGCAGGTTTATAATGTCCCGTGATACCAAACATCGGCTACTTGCTGTTATATGTGCACCTAAAAATTGCAAACAACACAACTTCCCCGGTACGCTGCAGATTGGGTATGTGGTATAACATTCATCGCAACTGTGTCATGCTTACCTAATGCTGCCACTTTCAAGGGGTGTCTGCTATTGCTTCCCTGAAAAATTCTACTAAAGCGTAGTAAAAACATAGCAACAGCTCCAGTTACGAAGTTGTTACTACGTTTTTCGCATAGTGGCTAGCTTTGTGGCATGCTCGAAGCGTCGCAAATGCAACGCTCATAAGTTCATGCAACGCCTTAACATAGGTCTGCATCCTTTAACGTGCTACAGACGGCTGCAGACTGATGAGAATTTAATAGTCAGCCTGTCTAAAGGACCATGAAGACCTGACCTTGAAAGAGCCTTCAGCTAAAGCACTGCAATTATTCCTGAAAGGGTTTAGATATCTCCTTCCAATGACACCGACAGGCCAATGAGCATGAAGTGTACGCAGTTTCGTGTACGCGGTCAAGTTTTATGCAGGCGTGTCAAGTTTCGTGTACGCGGTCAAGACGTGTACGTGGCCAAGTTTCTATCGCCTACAAGATGGCGCCTTTCGCTGCACTAGCAAAAACAAGAAGTAAGCATTTCGTGCGCAGGCTGCGCATCAGCTGAAAAAAGAGACAACCGATTTTTGCGGAGGTACGCTCTCTATCGCAAATGAAAGGGGTCTCTTAAAATAGTTTGAAAATGGGCGGCTTCTCTGGTGCCGCCCTTGAACGTTTGAAGGCGGACTTTTTATCTGCCAAAATGGCCCCTGCGCTGGAGTTTGGCAGGATGCAGCACCCCGTCGTGTCCGACACGTCAGGGTAGTACCAAAGCAGACGACCCTCACCGCCATCCATGTGTTTTCAGTTACAAGCCAGAGTGAACGTTGGTTTTACTTAGTTTAATCGCTTTGTGGCGCGTCTGAATGGCTGCATACTGTATTAAATAGCCCTTAAAATAGTTGCAGAGGCTAAAAAATAATATCCGATAAAACAAGCCGATGTATCGGCTTGAGCTGTAGCGGTCGTCACGACCAACGTCGCGGCGTGGGACAGTATCACCAGGTCGGGTGGTCTAACTTCCTGGCGACAATTATCGTTCCTTCTTCTTGCGTATGGGCGACAAAGCAAAGTTCACGAGTAACAGGAACACGGAACGCTGCTCATCCTATAGCCTGAGGTAACTTCGAAAGGTTGCTTCAGCGGGAGCATGAAAGCGAACGCAAGAATTGCGCAGCCGACTGAGCTGACAGTGCTGGCCTGGCACCGCCTTGAAAACGAGAGGAAATTTTGTTTTGTATTTTCGAAAATTAAATCATTCTTGCGTAACGTTTTACGCCGCACGATTTACGAACGGCAGGGTACATGTATACTAGCGAGTAGGTGATGCGATAGCATCAAATAAACAAATTAAGCACGATTAAAGTACGCAAAACAAGCACCCAATCGCACGCCCGCTGCCTGCAGACATGTGTACTTCTATATTTGCATAACATAACACAGCCGCATACACAACGCAAGACCCCCAATATTTACATACGATCATCACTGAATTTGTTGGTTATCTTCTAGCTCAGGGGTCGTCGCTAACAATCTGAACGCTGTTGCGTACGGGAAGGCCGACCCGAGCCGAGCTCTGTCGCCTCCGACATACGTGTGGTAGCGTGGTGTGAAGCGAGCGGCCAGCCGCTGTTGCAGCCGTGAAGAAGTCCAGAAGCAGTAGGCTAAAGTAACTGTTTACTCCATAGCGACAGGTGAGCCGAAGCCGAAGAAGAACGCCCCGACGGGTGAGGTTACATTACACGACTCGAGCAGAGTGACTGCATTGATTCACTGCTCAAACAGGAATAAAACTACAGTGCTCGGGCGGGGTCTATTTATACCCAAAGCGCTAACGGTCAAAACAACCGTTTCCTCTAGATTGTGCACACGCCACGAACGTCACAGACACACAAACACTCTTTCGAGAGTTCGTGAGCAGTCGGCAGTAGCGGCGCACGCTGAGTCCGAGAGAGGGGAGAGAGGAGGACTCCGCTGCGGACGCGGGGCCTCAGTGTCCTTGGGACAGGTCCCTGCTTGTTGCGTCGGCACGCCATGGAGGCTCCGCCGCACAGCCGAGAAGTGTTGCAGGAAAGTACGGCGGCGGGCCGAATCGTAACAACGCCGACAGGCCAGTTTTGTCCTCAAATGGAGTTATTAGACAGCCAGACAAGAACAGAGAATTGATCGCTTCCAGTTGAATTTTCCTTATCTTCACACTTCGCCAGATTATTGTCAAATATGATTGGCAATGCGCTGAATTTCTCTTTGCATTCAAAACCGCCCTTCTGTTCCCACTCGATTTGCCGCCCAGCCCTCCGCTGTGCCGGCTGCATGCTACTTGGCCCTACACTTCAAAACGTTGCCGACACGTATTCTAGCCTATTAAATGCGAACTTGGAACATATGGTGCAAGAGCGTAATATAGTAAATTGAGAGCAAACAAGGAAAGTGAGCCGCCTCTCAGTTCGCCTGACCGCTTCGTTTTACGGCCACTAATTTTGGAATCGCAAAAACAGATTTCACGCTTCTGACGCTCGCTGCATTTGGTCACTGAGTCATGCAACACAACAGCAAACTAACGCTGCACCGTGTATTCGTAACGGTGACGCAAACAAGCACTGTTTAATGCAAGTGCACGCTTAGTGCACAGGTACGCAAAAAAGCGGCGCACGGCAGCTAACCTGCGGTCCGCCGGACCCGCTGGCTTTTTAAAGCGCGATCATCGCCGATTGCGTCACTCTTCTTTGTTGATCGGTTGTTGTTGAAAAGTCCTTGCCACCTACAGTATTAGTTTAAACTAGAAGTTTCACTTCACATTTCACTTTATACGACAATCGATCGGTGAACCTGTGAGTGGGAGAGCGCCGTCAGAGTCTCGGCACTTTCGTCGGCGCTGGAAACGTATTTAGCACTGCAAAGCTTTTTTCCCTAATCCCAAGTTGATCGCCGGAACAAATCGGACGCGTCGGGTATGGGCTGGTGACCATGTCGCAAAACAATCGGGAGCATCGAGCTCATTTTGCTTCTGTCAACACGGGATCCTATGGGACCCGCGCAGCTTTCTACTACCCGAAAGTCCTGCCGGGAGTCGCTTTCGCCACTTGCGCAGCGCCCCCTGGGCAGCGCAGAAGGCCCAAAGGAATGCTTGCCATAACAGTGAGCAGCTAAGCAACGTACTTTTAATCGTGCGTAAGATGACAAGAGGCGTTTAAAAACATTTCCCTAGGTAAAACCGTTATAAAATGTGGTTTTTCCCATTCGTTTATGCGGTTTTTGAATCCCGCAATGAAACCGACGGAGCTGTCTGCATAGGTACGGTAGTGTCATGTTTAGATACTACGTGACGCCACCATTCAGACTTCAGATAGTTTTTATTTATTTGTGAATACTGCAGTCTCTCTAGATACTTTTGCAGGGTGGGTACAAGTAAGTAAATACAAATACATACAAAACAAGGCAACAAACAATAGAACATAAAATGCACAATAAAAATACATATCTTATTACAAAAACATTCAAGTGAAGTCAATGACTGCTGTGTTACCGCTTCATTAATGAAAACGTTCCATTCAACATTTGTTCGAGAAAAAAATTAATATTTGTGACAGTTATTTCGAGGATTCAATGGGGATACTGAGAACGCGTGGCGGCGTCTTGTATTTTAACCGGATGAATATTTCAGGATGCGAGAAGTGTCAACGAAGTAATGCCCTCTAATTAATTGAAAAAAGAACTTCAGGTGGCAAATCCTGTCCCTTTCTCAGACGGGCAACATCCCGCTTTGTTCAAGGAGAGCTGATTTTGAGGGGCGCCAATATGAATAGTGAATTGCGCCCATATGAATTCATATTCATGACTGAATATGAATTGGCGGCAGAAAGTTAGATGGGCAGATGAGATCAAGAAGTTTTCAGGGATAAATTGGTCGCAGTTAGCGCAGGACCTGGGTAGTTGGAGGTTAATGGGAGAGGCCTTTGCCCTGCAGTGGGCGTAGATAGACTGGTGATGATAATGATGATGATGATGATGTGAATTGTAAATAAATCTTGCAGCTTTTTTGCAACCTTTCTAATTTATTAATATCGAATTTTGTGAATGGATCCCAGATTACTATTGCGTACTCAATCATTGGTCGGATAATTGCATTATATGCAAGAAGACGTAGATTCGGTGTGGACGATTTTAAGGAACGCCGTAGAAAGAATAACTTGCGTACTGATCTAGCTGTGATGTTGTCTATGTGTTTCGTCCAGGAATGCTTGTTCGATATCGATAGGCCGATGTACTTGTAGTGTTCTACTTCCTGCAGACGAACATTATTAGCGGTGTATTGGTACTGGAAGGGAACTTTTTATGGGTTATTTTCATGGACAGAGTTTTCTCGAAGTTGATAGACATTTTCCACTCGTTGCATCAAGAAATTATTTTCTGGAAGTCATTATTTAGTCTTAACTGGTGTTGTGGAGATTCTATCTTTTCATATACAATACATACATCTGCGTACAATTTAACATGAACAGAAAGGTCAAGAGCGATGCCATTACTATATAATAAAAACAATAAATCTACCCAGTGCCTTGAGGGACGCCAGTATCAATCGGTGCGCAGTCGGAAAAAACGTTATAAATTGCGACGAATTGTCTTCCACTTAGGAGGTATGCAGAAATTTATCATTTCGTATAATATGTCCTAATTTCTGCAGAAGCTTTTGGTGCGGTACTTTATCGAATGCTTTTTTGAAATCCATAAATATTACGTCAGTTTGTTTGCCTTCATTGTTGGCACTCGCAAAGTCATGAACGGTTTCCACTAGCCGAGTAGTGGTCGAGAAACCAGCCCGAAATCCGTGCTACATATTTGCTATTACCTTATGTTTTCTGAGATAGTTAATTACGTGCTTGTAAATGATATTTTCTAGCAGTTTACATGATGTTGAAGTGAGCAAGATGGGGCGGTAATTCGGAATGCAAGTTTTTCCTCCGGTTTTATGCACAGGTTTCATTTTGGCTAGCCACCAGTCATCACGTGAAGCGACGTCATTTACAAACTTCGTAAAGACAACATAAATATTTTGCACACCATTCTGCGTATCTTTTTTAGAAGGAATTGGGGATATCGTCTGGTCCTGGAGATTTTTTTGATATCACGATGTAACAGTAACTTCAATATTCGAGGCTCAGAAATACTGACATCAGTAAGTGGGGGAGATTCATTGAAAACGCGGAAAGAACATAATTGTCCATCATAAAAACTGTCATGAAATAGTCATTAAAGGCGGTAGCAACCACTTCATCGTCATGCACGCATTTTCCGTCTCTGACGAACATGTCAGGAGAGCAAGACTTAGGGGTAATTGTTGTCCAAAATCTATCGGGGGACGCCTTAATTAAACTCGGAAGCTAGAATCCGTAGTATTTATCCTTATCTCTAGAAATTTTTATTCTAGCTCACTTGATATTTTATCAATTTACGGATTGCTGCTGGACATTTGTAGAACTTTGGAACTTCTTTTTTAGTCTCTTGAGCTTCCGTTGCAATTGCAACGTACCCCGAGTTATCCAAGGATTGAAGTTTTTGGATTTTTCAGAAAGTTTAGGCACAAAGCGTTATACACACTCATTCACAATGTATTTAAATTGAAGCCACAATTCATTCACAGAGCAGGACATGTTTGCAAAATTGGCAACAAATTTCCAATATGTAAATCATGGATGCGTCATCAGCGCGAGACATTCGGGTGCATGGAAATCTTATTATATTCCACAGTATGTACATCTTCTGATTTTAACACATCAGCTTGGTGATCCCATATACCTGGCGTACTATGACATGACGTCTTACTTTCCATACTACCACTAACAAAAAATAAATCAAGGATGGACGTTGATTCGTTTTGCGTTCTTGTGTAGTCGCTTGCGATCTGATATAGGTCATACGTAAAAACAATATCTAGTATTTTATCTTTAGCTTCTGTACTTGGCGAGAAGTCTGCCCAATCCACATTAGGCAAGTTGTAATCTCCAGTAATTATCAATTTATCGCCAGGCTTTACATTATTGAGAAGATATTCCTTTAAATTATCTAATAAGAGAGCAGAGCTGTTTGGCGGTCTATAAACTGCTCCAATTATATGTCTAATTTTGTTAATGTGTACCTTACAGAAGATAGTTGCAACACCCGAAACGTCAGGCATCCTTAAACCCTAATTTTACTTTAAGAAAGATTAGCTACTCCCCCGCCTCTTCGGTCGCGGCCTTTACGGAACACCCGATAGTTTGCAGGGACGAATTCACTGTCGAGATATCATCACTCAGCCACGTTTCTGTGAGTAAAGCAGAATACCCGTCTAAGCTTGTCGGATCACTTGTTTTTGCAAATTTTGTATCGTTTGTCACTTTCTTCGTCCTATGCATTCCCGTCAATGCTGAGTTTATCGAAAAAAATTCTTGTTTTAGCCCCGGCGTTTCTCTGCTGACTCGAGCTTTGCCATAACTTCTTTCGGATTTCTTTTATCTTCTTAGAAAAATCCTCTCATACACATACAGTTGTTCTTTTCAATTTTCCACACGCGTTTCGTATTCTTGCTTTTTCGTGATAGTCAAGTAACTTAATGATAACCGGGCGTCTTCTTTCACCACGCCGGCCTAGTCTGTGACATCTTTAAATGCCTTCAACTGTGACTCCGAGTTTTTCTTGGAACACGACGTTTCTTATCTTATCCGATAGTTTTTCGCGTGATTCCTCGTTCTGTTCCTCTATTCCTTAGATTATAAGATTGTTTACTCTACTACTGTTTTCCAAATCATCTATTTTATTTAGAAGGTAAGCGGTGTCCTTTTGAGTGCTATTAATGGTTGATTTCAATTCATAACTTGCGTTTTTAAAGCATTTATGCTAGACAGTTCAGTTTCCAGGCCAGCAATTCGGTTCGTCAATTCAGTAATTTTTTTATCACTTTCATTTTGCCTGTTCAAAATGTCATTTATGGAAGATAGCATGAGGCTCTGGCCAGCTGGCAGTTTCTCCAACGTTTCTTTTTCTGCAGGCCCTGGGTTTCACTCAACGTCACCACATGACAAAAGATTCACTTTGAAGCCGCACACATCACTTAGAAACTCTCTTACACTCAGTGGGCAAGGCAGCAGCACTAGAAAACGGTTGTTGCTTTTATAGCACTTAGCAGGAATGTAAAAATCAACCTGAATCTACGAGCAGAAGGGATTCATGAGTGTTTTGCACAGTACGCGGCTGCCGAGCCCACTGGCTTGGGAGGTTGGTGCGAGGCCTTTTCTAGAGGGTGTGACGTTCCAGACTTCGGCACAGGCGCAGTAGTAGCGGTGGCAGGCACGAAGTTGTCGTTGATTAAACATTGGTCCGCACGTGTAGCCGCGTTGACGATAACGCCTGAGTTTAATGGCAAATTGAAATTATTTCGAGAATTTTTTTGAGACATTCTTTCTGATTACCCACTACATAAAACGCAGGCTTTTTCATGTGCACTCCACAAAGTTTGGTCGCATCGACATGAGAATCGCCATGATTTTCCACTTTACGACGCTTTAAACGGCGTCTACCAAACCCAGGGAAGCATATGTGCACGCGCGCAAGAGGGATGTTTCTTCCTTAGCATAGGAACTGCAATATTCACGCGTGGAAAAATAGTTCTGCATTCATGGGAATACCTCTATCACGTCGTTTAAATAGTCCATTAGTATAGATGCAACTAATGTCACCGATTGGCAGTCAGCCATCGCACAATGCGTTGTAAGAAACATCCCCTTTTCTTTCTGTTTAGCCCTCGCCAAGAAAAAAAAGCAAAACCGTCGAGGCGCCAGACGGCGTACCATTGCACCCCGCACGGTATCTCCTATAACGCGCCACGAAACGCACGAGCAGCGAAAACGTAGTCGGCACTCACCTTCTTCTTGTTTCTGACAACGATGGCGTCGCGCACCGACTCGGGATTTCCCGGGATGGTGGAGTCCTTGAGCAGGCGGCGTATGCGCTCGTAGACATAGCAGATGACCAGGAGCGGCGCGAAGTACTGCGAGCAGACGAGCACGTTGGTGTATACGCGCCAGGCGGCCGGCGACAGAGCCACGTTCTGGCAGAAGGGCCTCTCCCCAGTGCGATCGTCCGGCACCATGGTGACGCGTAGTGCCACGGCGTAGGGGGCAGCCGCGACGGCCGACACCAGCCAGATGACGCCGATGAGAACGCGCGCAGTGAGGCGGGAGTTCAGGCGCGCCTTGAGTGGTATCGTGATGGCCCGGTAGCGGTCCACGGCGATGGCTGTCAGCGTGAAGATCGACACGTTCACCGACACCACCTGCGTCCATGGCGGCATATATATAATCACAAGATTTAGAACAAGAGCCCTACATCTTTCAAGGTCATCCATTGCGTCGCGAGGAATCTTCAGCCGCCTGCGCGCGCCTTTCTCAACCGCTTTCTGAGAACGCGTAAAGCTTAAAAAATGTTGTTTCTGTCTCTTATAACTTTGCTCACTCGAAACTTTCGAGAGCCTAACGACTGCTTTGCCAGCGCTTGTTACCTCAGCGTCGCCATCGATGGTGCGCCGGCAGCGATATGTGTGCTTGTCCTTCAATGTAAGCGAAATGATCGAAAATCGAAAGCGAAAGTCCAATCATCCAGTAGACATAGCTAGAGGGCACGCTGTGAAATTGCAAGCAAAGGAAAAAAAATGAAAACTTAAACAACGCACTGTATGCATATCTGCTTTCGCCCGTGGTAACTACGTGTAGAAGTGTTAAACATGAGGTATTTTTTTCAGGACAGCTCGTTTGAACTTTTTGGTGAAGGTCATTGCCGCGTACGAGGAGAGACTAAGAGAAGCGTGTTTGTTTTAGCTCTGAAAGCAACAAAATTAAGATTTGCTACGTTTAGGTTTGCTACGTTTTGCTAAGAATAAAAAATTGACCAGGAAATCGTAACCCCAGAGGCATTGTACGCAGCGGGTTTCAAAGTGTGTTCAACAAGAATTTCGCCAACTGACCAGTTTAGTTAACTCCTATCAACGAGCAATCAAAAGTACGTGATATGATAAATAGTTACATTTTTTGTGTGAGGGTAGCACAAAAAGCAGCCCTGTAAATAAATTCACCGTGGAACGTTTTCGGTCGCACATTATACCTAATTGCCAGCGCAGCTGTGACGTGTCTCAAAATTATTGTTTTGATCATATTGCTGGTATGATAGGCATATCTCCACCGATATATCGATGCCACAATGCCCACATTTTATCAATTTGTGATAAAACTGCATTTGCCCTTCTAATTTATGAAGTGAGGCCATGCATTTCGTTACCTGCCTTTGCGCTGGAGGGGCTGCTATCACTTTGTAAAGCTGGTACGCCGCTATGCCTCTATACTTTCTCCCTCGATGTGGTGTGCTCGCGTGGGTGTGCATGCGTGTGAGTGAGTCTGTGTGTGTGTGTGTGTGTGTGTGTGTGTGTGTGTGTGTGTGTGTGTGTGTGTGTGTGTGTGTGCGTGCGTGCGTGTGTGTGTGTGTGTGTGTGTGTACGTGCGTATATGCGTGTGTGCGCGTGTGCGTGTGTGTGTGTGTGCGCATGTGCTTGTGTGTATCTTTGTGTGTATGTGTGTGTGTGTGTGTGCATGCGTGCGTGTGTGTATGCGTGCGTGCGTGCATGTGTGTGTGTGCGTGCGTGTGTGTGTGTGTGTTGTTACGATTGAGCCCGCCGTTGGGCTTCGTTTCAATACTCCTCGGCTGTGCGGCGAAGCCTCCACTACGTGCTCCTTTCAGACAAGCCCCACCGTGTCGGTGACTCATGTTTTCACGTCTGAACGAGCCCGGGTCACGCGCTTTGTTTTCGGCGCGTTTGAAACTTCGACGGTTACCGGCGAAGCACGTCTCAACGCGCTTCAAGGACACAGGGGCCCCGCGATCGCAGCGGAGTCCTCCTCTCTCCCCTCTCTCGGGCTCAACGTGCGCCGCTGCTACCGACTGCTCACGAACTCTAAAAAGAGTGTGGTGTGTGTCTGTGACGTTCGTGGCGTGTGCACAATCTAGAGGGAACGCTGTTTTGACCGTTGACGCTTTTGGGTATAAATACGACCACCGCGAGCGCTATAACTCATTCCTGTTTGACCAGTGAATCCATGCTATCAGTCTGCTCGAGTCCTGTACTGTTACCTCGCCCGTCGGGCCATGTTCTTTGGCTTCGGCTCATCTGTCGCTATGAAGTAAACAGTTACGTTAGCCTACGGCTTCTGGACTTCTTCACGGCTGCAACAGCGGCTGGCCGCTCGCTTCACACCACGCTACCAAACGTATGTTGGAGGTGACGGAGTTTGGCTCGGGTCGGCCCTCCCGGTCGCAACAACTGGTTGTCAGCGGTGGGATGACAACGTCGCCACAGTGTGTGTGTGTGTGTGTGTGGGCTCTAAACCACCACTTTCATTGATGGTAATGTAACGTTTCCATGTTACTTGCGACTTTTATAAGCAGCAAAGCTGCTTTTGCGAATCAATTGACAAGTATACGTACATGGCGACGGTGGCATATATAACAAACTTTCTTTACTACACCATTCATGCCTGAAGAAAAGAGAAGTGACAGTTCCCTCAGACGTGGAGAAAAGAAAGAGCTCTGGGTAGGCTTCCTGATGCACCGCGAGAGAGCAGTGAATAACGAAGAATTCCACAGCTTTAGCGGTAGGGTTGCGATCAAAGGAAATAGTGGTTTGAATAAAAAGCAGCGCAATCAGAAGCCTTAATATCAAGATACAGGGATGTGGTGGTTGACTTTTGTGGCTAGAATGTCTGTCACAAACTCGAGCGTACGGCGTCTAAAAGTACCGTAAAGCTTTTTCATATTATTGTACAGCACGAAATTCTTGTTACTGTCTTGCGATGCATTCAGTTTCAGTTCTATTCGTCCCAAGAAAACACTGGAACTCTCTCGAACGAAACGGTGGTAACGCCGACCACTCGCCGGCTCGCCGGCAAGAAAATACCAAAACGAAAGCTCCGCCGCTCAGGTTTCGTCGAAGCTTCGAGCACTTTCGAGGGGGGCGAGCGTGGCCTTGCCAGTGCTAAGGCGCGCCGATGATTCCAGAAGGGAGAAAGATGGAAGTTGTGCGCTCGGCGGCGGCTGACGCGTGTGTGTTGTGCCCTCTCCCTCCGCGTCGGGGCAGTTATATAAGGAGAGTCCGCCCCGAAGCGAATTAGCTACGTTTGGACGTCGTGATGTGACAACGGCTTTTGTCAGTTTGTGCACCACACCATCGGCGACCCGCGCCCTGGAGGACTCCAACGTATTCCCGGGACTCGAATCACCATGATCGTCTGGGACGGCCTGGCCTACGACGAAGCCATGCTTCACAGGTAGCTGAATCGCCTCCGACAGCGGTGCATCGTTCGGCCCAGTCGGTGAATATTCTGGGACTCTGTCTCTCATATGCACCGAACTGTTCGTTTTCTTTTTTTAGTTGACTGCTCTACTTTGTAATATATGTTTGTTAACGCTCCTGATTGTATCATTTTGTCTAATTTAGAACTGTTTCCCGCATTTGTATTCATTCTAAGTTACTTTTCGTGATGGTTACATGTCCTCGTGCTGGTACAGTGTTTTGCCTGTCCAAATATAAGTCTCTGTTGTTGTTCGTTCAAGGCTCTTACTCATTCTTACCGCACTGGTCGGCGAAAGCCGCACATCAGACGGCCACCCCCTTCGTCACCTGTGCCCTGTAGATTCGGTGGGGTTGTTTGCTCGCTTTAGTCGACACCCCACATCTTCTATCAGCGCACCCAGTTAAGGAAACGGTGACAATATCAAATCAGCAATGAATATTGTCGATCACTTAGTATATTATTCCGATGGTAGACTTTTCGGCAAAAGTAAGAAGTGAGAAAGAATTGGGCAGGAGAACCTGCAGTCTAGAAATTCAAGAACAGGTATTCGGAATAGCCCAAGAGATGTTATCGATGGGTTTTCGCGGAATGTATTCATTTTTATCGTGCTAAAAATTAATACATTCTCCTGGCTGAAGATAACAGGGACAATGGACTGCTAAACTGTCCCTGAAGACGAAGACGCAGAATTATGAACTGGCTAAAAAATAAGTCAGGAAGAGAAGAACGACTAAAACTGGAGGAGTGCTCAAAATTGAATAACAGAAACAATCTCACTAATATTTGTACGTTACAACGCGGCTGAAAATGACAACCGGTGGGGCGCAAGTGCCTTGCTAGGTAGAAGCGGGACTGGAAGTAAGAGACCGATGACTACATAGAGGGATGATCTTATATACACACATACTTCACCTCCTATACACACATTTAGCCATTTTGTTCCTTCTTTTTATACATCGCTAGCCATTGATTGTTGCGTAGAGGCATTAAGCAAACGGTCTAAAGGATACATTGAAATGGGTTTACCTATCTATTCTAAGACAGCGTGCTTCACATTTCAATTCAATTTCCATTTATTACACCATTTAATAATGAAGGAGGTCCCAAAGTTATAATGTGTCAGGGCGACCTCCTAATAATACATAAAACAAATGAAAACTTCAGTTTTACCGGTAGTCGAATTAATGCCTAAATAAATCAGAGTAAATTCGGGTATATGAACATGCTTACACGGCATCAATGATAACATAAGGCGAAAAAAATGAAAATAACAGAATAGAAGTACTATAAACAAAGAGCATAGCACAACGCAAAGCATCCGCAAACATATAGGAACATTTATATCATCAAAACAGAGGAGTAACCGTGAACAATATATATGAAATTGAAGCAGCGTTCGTAGGTGTGGAAAATTAATTAAGTATGGCAACGAGATGGTGTTTCACACGTCTCATGAATGAATGGGATGAAATAGTAGTTTTGATGTCTGCAGGCAGTTGATTCCAAAACATCATTCCCATACAATTAACCGTAAATTTTCCGTAAGTAGTCTTAACCTTAGCTAGTAACAGATTTGTGCTTCCTGAGAATATCGTGGGGTTTACGTTAACCAGGTTTGGTTCTGTTAGGCTATCAAAGTAAATTTTGGTGTTAAGTGCGCGGTAAGAAAGTGCAGTCAGTTTTTATTGAAAAGGGTTTTGTAAATCAGGAGTCTTGAAGTTTTCATTTGCTTGTGAAAGATGACTGTTAAAGGTCATTAGTTTCACTGCTTGTCTCTGTAGATGTAAATGGGACATGTGGGTGAAGTACGTAATTCCTACAGTAACGCTTGGTGGCGGGCTAGTTAGTTGAACATCGTTGCTTCGATTGCACTGGCTCGAGCACATGATGGACTAAAAAGTACTCATACACGTGACGTAATAACTGCGCAATCTTTACGTCACGTGTATGTGTATTTTTTAGTCAGTCTTGTGTTACAGTAGCCGACCCATTTTTCGGACCTGGAGGGGAACAAAAAATACCCCAAATAAAAGAGCTACCCGAAAAATCCCAGAGTCATTACTCCTATGGGACAACTGGCGGTTCCTCGCCAAAGTCTGAAATATCCAGCAAGCCTTAATTTTTGGAGTCCTAAAAAACGGTTGTCTACTGTATAACCAGAGCGAATCCAACCAACGATGTATGATGAAAGAAAGCATTGCAGATGCCTGGGTATAAATGTGTAAAGTAGTGACATTATCAGGGGGTGTGGAATTACCGTCGTGTTTTTATTATTACTCCTAACCCAACACCCATTTTTACACCTTAATATGTTTCTGAAAATGGAAATTTAAATATCAATAAGTTCCTGAAATTTGAAATTAGAGTCTATTAGTACACCCAGAAACAGGACCGCAGGTGATGTGTGGATCACGTAGTTGGGCGACATTATAGACGGTGTGGGATCAACATTGCGAACTGGACTATGAAAAAGCATGAAATCGGTTTTCGCCGTGTTGACATGAAGTTGATTAAGTTTGCACCATGATGTCAGTTTGTGTAGGTCTGAATTTAACAAGGATATAAGTTCAGTTGGAGGATTTTTGCGTGGAAAGCTAGTAGTGTCGTCAGCATTAGTATTAGTAAGTAAGTATTAGTAAGTTTAATGCCATTCGTATGATCATTAGTAATTTTACGGGAAAGATAATATTTTTGCAAGATTCGTGCTGCGGAATAGACACCGGGCAAGAAGAACCAGGCTCAGTGCGTGAGAAAGTGCAGTGATGATAATTACCGCGGAAAATGATGATTATCGCAGTGATTCACGTAGATTGTCCCCCTTATATCCAGTGTCCTGTTCGCCAACAACATAACCACGCTTAGTAACATAACTCCCCGCTGGAAAAACGTCGTCCCGGCGCTAAGGTGCAGTCGACGAAGGCGCAGAGTATGGCTTGAGCCGGGACACATGCACAATGTTAATAGGCGGGGTTCTCCGGAAGGTGAACAGACGACGGGAATGATCTCATATGTAACGCCGTAACCTGGCGGACCACACGGTAAGGACCGGTAAAGGTCGAAAGCAATTTTTGTAGTAGCAAAAGCAGGCTCGCGGCCGTAAAGTAGCTATTTGGGACCAGGTACTAGGTAGTCATGACCACGACTTCTATAGTGTCGTGACGGGAAGACTTGTAGGCGAATGTAATGTAGGGAAGAGCAATGTCCCAATCACGATGGCCCGCTGAGACGTAGACAGGAAGCACGTCCGTAACTGCCCGGCTGAGCCTTTCGGTGAGTCCGTTTGTTTGCGGATGATATGCTGTCGCAAATGTGCGCTGAGTAGAGCAGGAGCCCAGGGGGCCATCAACATCTTTGTAAAAGAAGTATCGGCCACGATTGTTGAGCAATTGACTGGGATCTCGCGGTGCAGAGTCACTTTGGCTAGTAGAAAATCGGCCACATCGGTAGCACAATCGGTAGGCAGGGTGCGGGTGGTTGAAAAACGTGTCGCATAGTCCGTCCTGACAGCCACCCTCTTGTTTCCGGACTTCAATAGAGGAAAAGGGCCCAGTAAGTGCAAAACTACTCGGAATAAATAAATAAATAAATAAAGTAGCTCTACCAGACAACGGTTCCTTCATGGCATGCGGGACAACAAACTCCCAACGCGCCGGAGGCGGCGGCAGAGGGTGGAGAAGGGGGCAGAGGGTTTCACTCACGGAGCATACTACAGATGGCGCTGCGAATTTACCCAGCGTTCCCCACGCGGAAATGCCTGCACGCCGGCGGCGGCATCGACGGTATGGCTTTGTCGTCTGCTTTCGCGACGGTTGTTTTGGGCCTGTTTCTGTGCAGCTTCGCGTCCATTGGGCGGTACCTTCGCACAACTTGTTTAACTTGTTCGACAGCACTTCCAGGGTAACCCGCACCTGATGGAATATACGTTTAGGATTGGTTTGCAGGGCGGGAAAACAAAATTTACAAACCACTTACAGCCATCCGGCCGATAGAGAAACGCTATTGGCGATGAGATGTTTGAGTGGCGCCCCCTGGCTCTGACGTCGGCTTAGGGACTCGCGCCGCTGTCGTCTGCTACACTCCGCTTGTTAGGGGCAGCAGTGCCTGCGCTAGAAATCGCCCGCTTTGATGCTTTAGGGCATCAAAAAGCGTGTTTCTAGTAATTCAGTTATTTTTGCCAGCTTCTGACACATCTGAATAACTTCAGTCTGTATCCAACCTTCTTGAGAGCCTCGGTCAGAAGATCGTTTATAACTCGTCCTTCCTTGCTTATTCGCGGGGTTCAGTGCTCAGAGCTCCTCGATAAGTATTCGAAATGCATAGGCTTCCCTGAATTGTTTTTGAGATGCTCTTATGAAGTGTTCCCAACGCATTAGTTTTTCTGCACCATCACAAATGTCTTATTAGTAGGTTTGGGAATGTTTGTTAGGCTCACGAAGATTGTGCGTATATTTTCTTAATGCTGTATGCATACATTCCCTTTTTCACAAATTGGCTTTCGTTATGAATGCGCGCGAGAAGATGCATATCCGCAGCGTGCGTTGCCTATTCACATGCAAATACAAAGAGGTTTGTGCTACGCCACCGCGATCGCGCTCCAGGAAACGTTGACCAGAGTACTCGAAGGCAGCTTTTGTGCTCCGAATTTCTCTCGTAACCATCGTTATCATAACAAACTGACTCTCAACCCGAACAATTATGACATGATTACGGTGTTGAAGGCTCGATATACACGCTAACAAACACAATAAATAGCATACGTGCATATATTACAAGAATCGAAACCGATGAATACTTCCTAGCAGCGCTTTATCGTTTTCCAACCCTTCTAGGTGTAAAAAATAAACCTTGGTCTACTCGGAATGACGTCCGATGGATTGTTGAAGAGAATTACTCCTACTCTCTTGTCCTGGACTGATAACCCAGCCCACTAATCAGCTCGATTTTAAAGTTAAATAAAGTTTCCCCCTCCTCCTACTCCTCCTCTTCCACATCATCTTGAGTGCAGTTTTCGTATAACGCATATCTGAATATTGGGAAGATATGGCTGCGGGAAATGTACAAAAATAGCCCACCAGGTCTGAACAAGCATAGTGCTACTGTATCTTTACCGTAGACGTGACTTGTTTTGATCAATAAACCTCCATACTGGTTGGAAACCTGGTATGAAGCCAGCACGCGCCTGTACATACATAAGGTTATTTGGAACTAAATTTACATTTTTTGCGCGCATAGCGCATGTCGGCATACTTTCATGCCATGACAACGTAAAGTGATGTGATGCAACACTTTCGAGCGTTCGGCAAGGTTGCAAAAACTGTTCTACTTTACATATGATTACCAGGAATCGCAATGCCTTCTGCCAAAACCGACAGCCCCAAAGGCCTGGAATTTGTTTTGGTCTTGATTTTCGTTGTTGTCGGTTACTAGCACCTGGCTGTTTTCTTTGTTAGAAAGATTGCTCAGTACAGAAGCTGACGCCTAGCTCCGACTCTTCGCGCTCCGCACAGGAGCGGCTTCGCAAGGAATGGGGCCCCGCTGGCAATGTTTCTTCCGTAGCGGTATCCAAAAGCATACTTAAACTAGCGCCCTGAGCTAGTTTATGTGATTTCAAGTCTATTTTTATGATAAAAAGTTACGCACTCGCAAAATCTGGCGCGCACAAGCATCAGACGTCAACTGAGCGCAAAGAAATAGCGGTGAGAGCGAGCCCGAGTGAAGCAGACGATATACGCGAGAATCCCTAAGCTGACGTCACGGAGGCGCGCGTCGCAGCGCCGCCCGTGGTCGAGCTCACCGCCAATCTTTTGCCAGAGTCCTTCAATGCTTTTCTGGTCACGAAACTCCGGCCGAAGTTTCATTCAGGGACAAAAGCTGCCGCTAGGATCGCCCCTGTTAACGTGAAGGCTTCGCCGGCGGTCGACGGCGCTTGCTGGCCGGCTGTTTCTCCGTCGGCACGCGCCTACTTTCATCTGCTCTTCATTTCCCCCAGTAAAAATGCGAGCGAAGTTTTTGAGTCAGTTTTTGAGTAAGTCAGTTGTTGTTTTTGAGTCACTTGTCCCGTAGCTCAGCTGTGAAACTGAGGCAAGACCACGGGTGTTACTGAGGCGCATATGTTGCAGTGTTCGTTCGTTCCGGCAAGCACCGCTACGTTCTCGCTTCGAAAATGCGGTCATCTGGCGTTTTCAATTTTTGACTAGCCTTTGCAGCCGCCTGCATGATTTGAGTGAACTAGCACCAGAATTAAATTTGTATTCAGCCCTGGGCGCGACATGCTGCGCTGAGCAAATAGGTGTGCAAACGTACAGCACGTTGGGTTAGCCCTGTGTTTGCGCTACTTTATAGCGCGCTTATAATGTAAAACAATAATCGAGATTCAGAGAGTTAGGGTGGACAGCAGGGAAAAAAATACGCATTTCCCCGAGGGGAAGAATGTGAAAGTGCGAATGCACGAGTTGAATTTGCGCGGTTCGGTAATGTTCGCGAAAGAGAGATCACACACACACACACACAACTACAAAGAAAGAAAGATGCATTTATTCACAGACACCTATTTGTGTTGTCGTTGTACTTGATTGCTAGAGCGGATCTCAGCTTTGAAATTTCGTGTCAGTACTCCTTTAAGCGGGTACATTAGCCCTTCTCACGCCCGATTCATGGCCAATCCCCCACGTGGGTATGTGCCATGTCAGCGGCCATGGGCAGCGCGCGCCCATCTCCCCCCGTTGCCAAGGAAGACGAGGAGATTCCTGGCCAATCCCCCACGTGGGTATGTGCCATGTCAGCGGCCAGGCTGCGCGCGCCCATCTCCACGTGCGCGGACATCGCCGGTGGACGCAGGTTCAGGGTCGCTTAAGAAGTGCATTCGCACTTAAAAAACGCTCACGAAATGGAAGCAGAATAATGGGCGCGCGGAGGGGCCAGCTAGAGTAGGAGTAAAGCTACAGTTTTGAGCTACTTTCTCCGCTGTTCTCATAGGCATAGGGTGTCAACAGATAAAAACTCGACCGCTCAGTGCCTGTCACGCCCCTCCCACCCAAACGGCAAGTTAAAAAACATTGATTGATTAATTATGAAGTTTAACGTGCAGACGCTACACGGCAATGGGGCGCGCGCCGTAGTGTAGAGCTCCGGATTAATTTTAACCACTCAGGTATCTTTAACTTGCGCCGAAATCTCGAACACACAAGCGTTTTCTCTTTTCCCCTCCATCAGAAAAGCGGCTGGGAACCCGCGTCCTTGGGCTTATCAAAGCACAATGCCTTAGCCCCTGGGCAAGCGCGGCGGGCAAGTAAAAAAATATATGCAGGCAAAGATAGCCATGCTCCGCTTTCCAAATTCAAAATATCTGGTTGGACAACCAAAATCACAGTAGCTGCAGTCCGATCTTTGTGCGGCGACGAAACGCGACGACGTTTAGCAGACGGATTTTCTCGCTGTGAGCGCGATCGTGGCTTGGGCTTCATAAGATACACCGGCAGGTTTTCAGATATCCGGGGCGACGCGCGCGAAGCTTGAGCTTCTCGCGCTGCAGAAGCACGGGTTGTCCACTTATTTTGAACTCATCGGCTCGAATAATGTCCGTAGAGTCGAAATGTTTCTCGCACACACGAACGGCCTTCGACTCGAAGCTGGAAGCGTCCGTCTCCTGTCGTGGAATGGCTCGCTTCCACCTGTCGCGTTGTTCGCGGTCGCTTGGGAGGCAGAACAGCGAAGCCTTATCCGTTGTACTCCGATAGCCAGAGCGGCAACCAGGTACACACCACGTCAGAGGCATGGTAGTTCACATAATTTGCCCTTCGTTATGAGTTTAGAAAGCTATATCACACAATAAACACCAGCAAGCTCGCGCTCCAACGCACTTCAAATACGGCCGCCGCCGTCCAAGCCGCCTTCACCAGACTCGTAGCGCCACCGCGCGGGAGCGTTGGTCCCCATATGAAGCTCTCCCATAGCGTTACAAAGGAGTTTCGTGACCTGAAAAGCATTGAAGGACTCTGCTTTTGCGCACTGCTTGCCATGAATCGGAGTCCGTTTTCTAAATTGCTGAATACCGATTCGGTTGTGTTTTAAAAGGTATTACAAACGGCGAAAGTAGCAACTGGTTCTGATAAATAGCGATTATAAAATTTCCCTCAGCTTTCTCGTAATTCTCAAACTTACTAAACTGAAATCGGTATAAAAGCGAATCACTAAGCTTACATGCGGAATTGTTTCGGTGTCTGCGCTTGTGTCGCGCGGTGGTGTAGCCCCAAGCTAGAACATCAGGATGGCTAGGTTCTGCTGTCTCACCATTCGAAAGACGCTCCTCTCGGTTTTCTTTCTCGTGACCCACAGCCGGGCTACAGCGGCGGCGGCGTCCGCCGCTCTAGCCCGGCCATGGCCGTCACTGAGGCCGCGTTCGGGACGCCGCCCCGCGAATTCCAGGTAACGGCTGGCCGAATCTCTGGTTTCGCTCATTGTAGAGCCACGTGTTGGAATTGTTGTTTGTGTAGTTTAAAGCTTTGCTTTCCAACCACCGTAACAGCGTGGATTGGAGACAATTTTTTAAGAAGGCCTGTCAGAACGGGCGACGTCGGCGACGTTGTAGGCACAAAGGCCTACGAAGCCACGGACATCTTTTGACGACTGTGGTTTTGAGAAATTCCGCACAGCTCGAACTTTATCGGGGTCGTGTCTAACACCCTTGGCGTCGACCAGGTGTCCAAGCAGCTTAACTTGGCGGCGACCAAAGTGAAATTTTGATGCGTTTAGTTGAAGGCCTGCACGATTAATTACTTCCCAAACTGCCGAAAGCCTGTTCGTGTGGGTGTCGAATGCAGGGAAAAAACCATTACACCATGGAGGTAGCAGAACCACGTCAACCACTTCAACCCGTGCAGGAGCCCCTACATCATCCTCTCAAAGGCAGGATGGGCATTATATAGGCCAAACGGCATTACCTTAAATTGCTAAAGACCGTCGGGTGTGACAAATGCCGTTCTTCCGCGGTCGGATTCCTCAACGGAAATTTGCCGATATCCAGACCTGAGATCTATAGACGAAAAACATTCAGTGTCATGCAGGCAGTCCAGTGCCTCGTCAATGCGCGGCAATAGATTAACGTCCTTCTTGGTGATCTCACTGAGGCGTCGGTAATCTAGGCAGAACCGCCAGCTGCCATCTCTCTTTTTAACTAAAACGACAGTCGAAGCACAGGGGCTCGACGAAGTTTCGATGATGTCCTTGCGGAGCATGCTTTCGACTTCCTGCTGAATAACCAGTCGTTCAGCATGGGACGCATGCATGGGCGGCTGTAGGCAGGGCTGGAATCACCGGTGTCTGCACGATGTTGAACATCAGTCGTCATCATAATCGTCATCATCATCAGCCTATCGACGCCCCCTGCAGTGCAAAGGCCCCTCCCATAGATCTTCAATTACCCCGGTCCTGCGCTAACTGCGACGGATTTATTCCCGCAAACTTCTTGATCTCATCTGCCCAACTAACTTTCTCCCGCCCCTTGCTACGCTTCCTTTCTATAGGGATCCGCTCTGTTACCCTTAACTTTTTTATTGCGCCATTTTGCCCAAGGGCATCGGAGGAATTGAAACAAAAGAAAGTGGCGGGAGGCAAGCGGCTTCATGGTCTACAGAATGCCGTATAGGCCAGTTTCAGCAAGAACGTCCAACAGCTGCCTGTAAAGAGGACCATGCGTCCACCGATGAATATCGGGCGGGCGGCCTGGTCGGTGTCCTGGGGCTACCATGTGCCGGATTCGGGCTGGTCGGAGTCCTGGACATGTCCCCAGGAGGTGGGCTAATGTCGCCTCCGCAGCGGAAACAGGGCAGTAGGGGCAGGTCGCATAGGTAACCGCAAGGCCAGACGTCCATGTTGCACGAACAGCAGGCGTGAGTGCATCGCCCAGGCGAATTCTCCGGAGCGTGACCTCCTCACGGCGGGTTAAGCCGCCAGGAAGGTCAGTCCCACGCGGAGGAAGAAGGACACGCGTGGGGCGCCGAAGAGGCTCTTTCTTGATTAGAAGAGCGTCCTGCAGGGACAGCTGCAGAAGCGGGAGCGGGAACTCAACTTGCGGGGGATGAGCAGCCAAGTCGGCTTTGACGTGGGTGGGCGTGCTACGACGGGTCCAGAGGATGCGGAAAGGGCACGGGAACGATTGCAGTATCTGGTGCACATCGCTTGTAATGCCCAGTATGCTGTATACACGCCGTACCTCGCGAGTAGCCTGTGTTGAGTCGGTATAGATGATCAGGCAAGACGGTGGGTCCACGCACAGGCGAGGGCCTAGGGCACACAAGCCGTCACGGATGGCCCTTAATGACCAACGGTTTTCTTGCCTTGCAATAAATGCCCTGATCACACCTATTTATTCTTCTAAATTTATACTAATATGTCTGTAACAAGCGTTTGTTCTATATCCGACTTTATTCTCTTCTTGTCCTTAATGTTACACCTATCATCTTCCGTTCCATTGCTCGCTGAGTCGTGCTAAATTTAAGTTGAACCCTTTTAGCGAGCCTCCAAGTTTGTGCACCGTAGGTGAGTGCCGGTAATATGCAGCTGTCATAAACTTTCTTCTTCAGGAACAATGGTAGGCTGCCATTCATTATCTGAGAATGCCTGCCGAATGCACTCCACCCAATTCTTATCCTTCTCATTATCTCTGCCTCAAGGTTGGGATCCGGGGCCCCAACTTCGCCTAAGCAGATATTTTCGCTTACCACGTCCACTGCTTCAACACCTATCTCAAACCGCTGTGCTCTTCGCAGGTTATTGAGCATTACTTTAATTTTCCGCATATTAATTTTCAGGCCCACGGTTCTACTCCGCTTGTCCAGTGCGGTAAGCATGCTTTGCAATTCGTCCCCAAAGTTACTTAGCCAGGCAACGCCCTCAGCAAATCTGAGGTTACTGAGGTATTCTCCATTAACCCTTACTACCACCTGTTCCCAATCCAATCTCCTGAATACCTCTTGTAAACATGCTGGTCTGACGCCCTTCCTTATAGGTATCTTAATATGAACAGCAGTAGTATGACCCAACGGGTGGTTATGTAAGCCCAAAATGTCTCGGTAGGTGGTCGAAAGATAGCGCAGAGCGGCAGCTTGGTCTGCCGGAGGACCGGAAGGGATCAATTTCGCGAAATCCTCGACATACGGAACGGAAGTGGTTTGAGTACCCGAAGTTTAGGGCGGGTTCATGCTCAAAGCCAGGACATGGTGGTCACCTATCGGGCGATATACCCTTCGGTAGAACTTCGGCGATATACCCTTTTGTAAAGATATACCCTTCGGTAGAACTTGAGGTGATGTGCCAAAGTTCAGGATCGGTAGGCGAATCTTGCTGACAACTTCCACAATACTGTGTGTTAGGGCCACATCGCGTGACAGCAGCATTTCCATAACAGGCGAAAGCACGTAGTCGCCGTCAGAACTGGAGGGCTTGACAAGAAGTAAATGGAGGTTGCTGCTTGTGGCCGTAAACAAACACCATGCGTGGAGAGAATACGGCATAAAGATTGTTCGGCATTAAGCACATCTGAAGGCTCTGGACGGGTTCTTCAGTGGTCGGATTGAGGGAAGGCAAGTGAAGGCGGAGGACACCCTTAGAGCAATAACTAAGAACCGAATAGTCCGGCAGGAAATCATGGCCTGACATCTCTCTAATACAGCAAACAGAACACGTTTCGTAGCCAGTAATGCGAATACGGGCAGTACACAATCCGGCAACAACAGACCTCCCTCAATTGGTGACCTGTACGACATTATGCACGCCCGGCGGGAGAAATTCGCGAAGGCGGTGGCGGGGGTCTGAGCTCCTAACCGAAGGGGGGGGGGGGCGCCAGTGTCGATGAGAGCACTCAGTGGAACACCATCGACATGAACGTCAAGTAAATATTCTCGGCTGGTCAAAGTTAGCAGAGGATTTCGTGGCTGGGTCATAGATGCGGCTTCACCTCCTTGTGCTGTATTTCTGAGTTTTCCAGAGGGGGGCGGTCATACAGGGTCGACGAGAGAAAGTGGCGGGGCTGCGGCGAAAGGGACTGGAGGCGTTGCGGTGACGGCGAGCGGTTGTGTCGACGTGTTCGGGCGTCGTTTTCTCGGGAGGGCGGCTCAGGAGGAGAGAAAAGCAAGCAGGACCGTCTTCCTGCTAGTTATAAGTGGTAAATCATGGTCGGGGAGGCAGAAATCGACGGGTTTGGCAGTACTGCGCCACGTGGCCAACACGACGACAGTGGAACTTATGGGTCGGTCGTCAGGTTCTCTCCAACATGTTGGGTTTCTGATAGCGTAGTTGAAAGTAGTTAGTAATATAGGGGCCTGGCCTATCGCAAGTAAGCGAAAAGGGGCTAGGTTGGAAGTTAGGGTAGCTAACGGGACAGACTGATTGAACGCCTAGCTTGGCCAGTGCTTCGCGCACTACAGCCTAAATTAATGGTACAGGCGGCCTGCTGTCTTCGGTAACGTATTGGGAAGAACGGCAGGGACCATGGCCTCGAGTTCTCTACGTACAAGTCTTGTCAAACCTTCAGGTGGCGCAGTGGTCATTCCAGATGAGATTGGAGGTGGACGCGCATGTGGCGAAATGCCTTCCCAAGATCATGTGGTGGCAGCATTAGTGAGGCGGTTGAACTACGATGTAATTCGACGGGTCTCCCCCTGCTCGAACCGCTGGCACTCGGTGATGCTGGCCTCAACGATAGCACAGTCTTTGCAGAGCAGGCGGAAAGCGTCATCAACTATCTCTTTGAGTACCTGAGTATATGTACAACCTTGTTGGACTCAGTCATCTGTGCGTCAGCTTTGTTGCAATGGGACAGGACGTCTTGGATGTAGGTCACGGATGACTCGTTTGAGATCTATGTGCGTGTGGCTAGCGTGTTCTTGGCTGCAAGTTCGCGACCGACTGGTTTGCCGAACAAGCTACGCAGCTTTTCCTTGCAGATGTCCCAGCTGGTAACTTCCGCCTTATAAGTTCGGTACCAGGCCTTGGCTGGTCCGTCCCGATGGAAGTCGACATTGGCAAGCATGATAGTTGGACCGCGCCCATTATAGGCCCTGACCCACTCGTACATGTCCATCCAGTCCTCAACGTCCAAGTCGGCGGTTGCGGTGAAGGTACCTGGGTCACGGAGTTGAGAGACCACGCAAGTGGTGTGGTAGAGCCGGGGGCCGCATTGTTGGCCATGATCGTCGGTGCTTGAGCAAGGTGACGTACACGGCGAAGCTCCGTTGTGTGTGGAGCGTTGTCCCGCACCTTCACCGAAATGTTAGGGGGAAGAAACTATATTCGCAAGATTCGCACAGCGGGATACAGGCACCGGGCAAGTCGAACCAGGCTCAAGGCGTGCCAGAGAGCGGTGATGACAATGATCGGGGAAAATGACGATGATCACCGTGAGTCGCATAGATTGTCCACCTTATATCACGTGTCCCGTTCGCCAACAACCCAACCACGCCGAGTGACAAAAAATAAGAAAATAATACTGGGGTGGTATTGAACCTTGTAGAACAGCTATAATTATTAATTAGGATTGTATAGGCAACCGTTAATATCCACGACCTGGGACCTATGTGCTAATTAACTGCGGATTACAGGCAGAGGAGGACCACGAATTCCAAATAATCCAGCTTGTGAAGAAGAATGTTGTGACTTATCGTACCTAATGCTTGAGTAAAGTCTATAAACATTGCACCTACAATATGGCCCATGTCTACAGCGCGTTTTATAGCATCCGCAAAAGAAATTAGGGCAACACCGAAAATCTTAGACGAAAAACAAACTGATGAGGGGAGAGACGATTGAATTGTTTGAAATATTTCCTTAAGCGTGTTACAATTAGCTTTTCCACGATTTTACTGACATGGTAAAATGCAGAGTGGCCTATCGTTCGGAACGACTTCCACACCACCTTTTTTAAGCATAAGGGTAATTTTACCTATTTTCAATTGGTCAGTAAATGCACGTTCCTTAAACACACAGTTTATCATATGACTAAGTTAGGGCAACACCTGTCGAAAATCGTGCATGAAAACAAATTGATGAGGGGAGCGAGAGAATAAACGTTTAATGAAAACTAGCAAAATTGGTGCCAGATGGCAGGGGCACAAGCCGTGTGAGGGGCATCCTTTGTCCGGGATGCCCTGGTCCTGGCTGGCTGCCCGGGCTCTAGCGACGACTTTTTGTTGCGCCGCAATGTCCGAGCTGGCCAGCCGGTCCACCCACTGCTCGTAAGTAGGGTTGGGGAAGGAGAGACATGGTCGAGCATGTGTCTTCTGATTCCGGTGGAAACTGGCGGATGTTGGGCTTTTTGCGTGCTTTAATAATGCGCGTGCTCTCCTCGAGGGCTTGAAGGCGTTTGTTAAGGTTGTTAACACGGCCATTAATGTGTTCGCCCATATCGTAAATAAGTTGGTCAATGCGGTAAAGGTCCGTGGGGGCTGCAGTGAGCCTGCGGCGATTGGTCTCTTCGTCAGGCAGTGTGTCCATGGGAGTTGCAGAAGCGTGAGATGAGTTGTGGATCAGTTTGTCGACTTGAGCCCGCAATTGTTCAATACATGGGCAACGGTACGTTTGTTGGGGGCCACGAGTTGCTGTTTTAGGCTGGCATTTTCCTGCTCTAGTTGGTGGATGCGTTGGTCAGGGAGCATTGGCGGAGTTGGAGTGGCTAAGATAGGTGAGGGATCAGCAGTGGGTGTAGCAAGTGCCACGGCTGACCAGCTTACCTTGTTGGTGGGTTTCTTGAGTGGTGAAGGGGGGGTGGTCTCGTCCAGGGAGGGCCAGCTGTTGGAAGGGGCTGGTCCTTGGCTGGTACGGGCGTTCCTCCGAGGGGGCGGTGCGGTAGTTTTAATTGCTTACGGCATTCACGGCTGGCCGTAAGGTGGTTGAGTCCACAAAGTTGGCAAGTCGGGGTGCATGGATGTCCGATGAGGGGATCACGTAAGTGGCAGGTTGGTCAGATGATGATTTCGGGGTTTGGGTAGATGTCCTGCCGATGGCCCATCTCCCCACAGAGAGCAAAGCACTGGATAGCTTGACGGTATAGTCGTCAGCGTGAGATGATGCTGTATGTATTTATGTACTATGGCACACGGGTGCCTTCAAAGGTAATTACGGCGGCGGTCGACGTGCCGTGTAGTCTGGCGTGTAAAATGCGCGGCCCGTTGGTGGCCAATATGTGCTGCAGTTCATTCGTAGTTCCCACGTCTAGGCCGGTGATGACTCCTCTAGTCCTGCCCGGTAGCGGTTTGAGGTAGGGGGTAAGCTCTAGGGTCGTTGCCCAAAGTTGGATGGTCGTCACTTCGCAGTGTTAGACCTAGCGTTTCGTCGGGTGTGCTCGCGACGATCAGGTTCTGCTGAACTTGGGTTTGGATAAATGCGCTGGAGAAGAATGTCCATTCAGGAAGTTTGCTTGCTTGGCAGATGGCTTGTGCGAACTGCCGCTCACTCCAAGAAGCAACGCGAAGTCCGGCCTGAGGACGATATACAATCTTTGAATCGTTCGCGGGAAGACGTGGCTTTACATCACCACGGGTGGTGGGCTTGCGGACAGGGGCGGGCGAAACTGCTTGCTGCTTACGATTTTGCATCTCTTGTAGGATTTGTTCCCCTGGGCCGGGTTTGTGGATAGTGCAGCCGCTGAGCTGGTCGAACTCCATAGTCGTGGAAGAACCCTGCGGTGGATTTGTCATGTTTCGGAAATCTGGAAATCCGGCCGGAGCCCGTCACTCACGGCGGTGCTAATCCCAGCTGAACAAGGCTTAGCCGCGCCACCGGCGCGCTCGAGCAGCCGGTGGTCGTTGCGTCTCAACTCCTGGTCCGGCGTGGTCGTGGGTGGGCCCAATCGATGGCGGACGTCGTTAACAAACGTTTCGTAGTACTGCCAGCGAACTAGGTACTCAATGTCCGGTAATACCACGTGTTTTTGCAGGAGCCCATCATCCTGATCTGGGCAAACAAAGACCGATGATGACGATCCCCATGAGGGGAGAGAAGATCGAATTTGTTGACATATATCCCAAAGCGCGTTTCGGCGATTTTAATGAAACATGGCAAAGAGACAGGACTACAGACCCTTTGCGAAAAGGCGGGTCACACTGAACATTCAGCGGTGGAAGCACTGGTGGTTAACGCGACCACGCCATGATAAAGGAAACGTCGCGCCAGGACGCTGCTGCGTTTACACGGTTTGGCCGATCGCTTCACCATTCTGCAGCCCGATAAAGCGATTTTGGGGTATTTTGTATACGCTGCCAGTGCTCTTGGAGCATTATAAAGCACGATGCCCTCGCACTGCTGCCTAGCTCTTTGCAAGCGATTTGTTTACGTGCAGTGATGCCGGGCAAAAGGTACGGATGACACGCGCCTTCAGCATCTCCCGTTTTAATTTGGCAATCTCGAGGACAATGCGTCTTTCTTATGCACTATCATGACAGCTGCGTTTCACGTGCCATTCATGACTGCACCGTCGTTAGTGTCGAACATTTATGCAGTAGAGTTGTTTCGGTGCAGGTGAATTCGAGCCTGCAATCGTGCTTCGCTCCGCCCGCGCTGATTGGTGTTTCGACATCTGCGAACCGCAAACACGCTCGCCTTCCTTCTTACTGCAAAGCAGTATATGTTTTACCCCCCCCCCCCTCACCCCCCGTTTTCATTCCCGTGTCTTCGATTTACTCGGCGCCGCTCCAGGGCTCCTCCTCACCACCGTTGACACCTCTTTCACAACTATTTTCCCCCTCGCCTCCACAGGTGCCACTTTGCCAAGTTCCACAGTCGGCAGCTAACGGCGGTAGTGCTGCTATCAGATGATTGCAAAAAATAAACAGAAGCACGGATGGGCGTAGAAAAATGCACTGACGATTACTACACTCCCTAATAAGAAATTTGTGCGCACCGCGAGCTGCAGTCTTCTCGGGCTCGGTGCATTTCTGCTGCGTCTCAGGAAATGTTCGCGTTTTCAGCGAAAGTACGGCGGCGTGCGCTACTCTGCTGCTACCTCGCGGTGCGCCACCGCCGCCGGCCAGCATGTTGAATATCATGTTTGAACCTCCCGCGCAAGTGTCACGTGGTTCGGATTAGCCCCGCACAAGGGAGCAGCGAGCATGTTGTTGCATATCGTGCTTGAACCACCCGCGCAAACATCACGTGGTTTGGATTAGCGGAGAATAGAACAGCGTCTGGGGAAAGTGTCAGGGGGAGGGCGCTCCTTGGTGGCGACACGTGAAACATGTGTGAGGGAAAGGCAGTGAGAGAGATGACGCCATAGCCGCACATGTCTCCATTTCATTTTTCGCTCCATTTCATTTCACCTTTTCACCTTTTTCACCTGACTCCATTTCACCTTTCGCTAGACGTTCCTCGCTGTTTTCTATCTTTTGTCACTGACGCATTCGCTCACTCGGATACGCCGATATAAACAGACGCCTCTGCCGCGAAGACTAGGTAACGGCTGCCAAAGTTCTCCCGCCTAAATCGACCAAAACCCGCCATCACCGTTTCCACTCAAATTTACTTCGCCAAGTAGATTCTAATCCCTCCCGGTAGAAGAGAAACTTCCGTAGTTGGAACGCTGGCTTGGGAGCATATTTCTTTCTCAGCTTGGAAGGCCTTCCGAGCGACACTTTCGACGGTGTCTTTCACGCCTGAGTATGCGCCATCACCTGTTGCCGGGTTATGCGTGCATGGTTTGCGGATAGAAAAAAGGTGGGCGTGCGCGCACAGCTAGACTTCATGCCGCTACGGATGAAATGCCGGTTGTGCTGCTGACAGATTTAGATGACGAAATGACATAGCTCAATGCGGTTAGTCGGCTCTCCTCAATCGAGTGGTTCGGGTGTGGATTGATGTGTTACACAGACATCTTACACACACAGTGAGTTGCATACGAGGGGGAAGGAAAACGGACAGCCATATGTTTGTACGCGAGCATAGAGCTATAGGGCTTCCAGGATTTAAATCGTTATGGGACGGTTGCATGCCGTTCTTTTGGAGCAAAAGAGCAAGAATTGAAGCGTTGGCCCGAACACAAGCCCGAATGGGTGCAAAAACAACGGAAAGCTGCTAGCGCCGCCGTTACCGCCTCAAGTTCAACTCGTGGTTTAAAACCTGGAAGCGCTGCCGAAACTGCAAACGCGCAGCTTTTCACCGGTAGACCGATAAGGATGGAAAACCACTGCGCGAATCGACGAGATATTGCCACAAGATAACGGCAACTATGCTCACCGACCACGCCAATTATTAATCATCGGGTGTTGTTTTCGAAGGAACATATTAGACCACAAAGGAAATGGCAGTAGAAGAAACGCTGCGAAATCAGCTGTAGTGCACAGACTGCAGACGACGACGACGCCCCAGCGGCTGCCGCACTGTGTTGTTGACGTAGCGAGGAAGCCACCCTCAAAGCACCTAAAAAAATTGTTCGTGGCATTTTGCCAGGTTTAGCCACCACAGCCATAAGAAACTAGGCAACACTGTCTATGAACTCAAGAAAAATGACGTCACTTTCTTTCCTCCATGAGTTGTTTATGTCTAACCCTCCCCCCCCCCCGTTTTCATTCCGGTAAAGCCACTATACTCGGTGACAACTTAAGAACCGCACCATGATGATGATGATGATGATTGCTATTGGTTTCCCCTTTGAAGCGGGGTGATGACATGTCATCTTACCAAACAGGACTAATACAACCATGTTTTACACTCTTGGTTTAATACTAGCGCTGCTTAGGGCAGGCACTAAAGCTTATTAGGCCCGAAATACTTTTTTTTTCCTGTTACAGGTGGTAACTGTCCTAGGCAATATTCCCCTCTCTGCTTTTCGTCCACCAGCATTCTAATCTTCTTTTCGTCCCCTCGGCAGCTTTGAAGTTAACTTCCTTTCTGATACCCTTAAATCCTAGGGCATCTGGAAGCCCAATATTCCCTTCATGTAGATTTGGATGGATACCCTCACATTCTAACACTATGTGCCGCATAGTTTCTTTTGCTTTTCCACAGACCACGCATACCCCATCATTTTGTGAATACTTCCCCACTAAACTCTTAGTTCGCAGGCAACCTGCTCTAGCCTCAAAAAGCGAAGCACTGCCCTGGGAATTATTGTAGAAATTTTCCTTTCTGATGTTCAATTTCTCAGCCCTGTACACCTCTAACGATGTTTTAGCTTCCATTTTTTCCCTCCATTTATTCGTTTCAATCTACCTTGCCTCTTTTTTGGTTACCTTGGCTGTTTTGGATTCCCCACTGTTCTTTCCGTATTTCATCGTTAGCCTTCTGGTCTTTCTTAACCACTGCGTGTCCACGCTTTTCAAGTATAGGTACCTAAATACCTTAGTTGCCCACCTTCGTTGATACATTGCCCTCAACCTCCTCTCAAAGCATATTTTACTCTGTGCTTCTCTAACTTCAAACGACGCCCAGCCCATATCTCTCTGAACTGCTTCATTACTTGTTTTTCCATGCGCGCCTAAGGCCAAACGTCCTACCGTTCTCTGGTTTACTTCCAGGCCTGATAGAACGTCTGATTTTAAGCAGAGTACAGCAGAGTACAGAGTACAGCAGAGTACAGAGTACCGGAACCATTACTCCTTTCCACGTTCCTCTTACTACTTCATATCTGTTATACCCCCACAGAGCTCTATGCTTCATTATAGCTGCGTTTCGCTTTCCCTTAACCTTAAGTTGCACCTCGTGTGAGTTCTTAAGTAGTTATCCCCTTTGTTTATCCACACTCCCAAATATTTATATTCATTCACTCTAGGTAATTCGCCTTGCTGGATAGACACTACATCAGTGTTAGCGCCCTTGAAAACCATTATTCCTGATTTTTCTGCACTGAAATCTAACCCGAGGTCGGTGGCTTCCTGGCCGCTAATATTTATTAGCCGCTGCATATCGGATTGGTTATCAGCTAAAAGAACAATGTCGTCTGCGTATAACATTCCCGGAATATGCTGTTGTACCACTTCGCCTTGCAGCATATGGGTTAGGCTAAACATTACTTGACTTTCTTCCAGTTTCTTTTCTAACCCTGCTATGTAAAGCATGAACAGTATTGGGCTCAAAGGGCATCCCTGTTTCAGTCCCCGATGGATGTTGACCTGCTGGGCGCATTTCTGTCCTTCCCAAGTAAGGTGCACTCTATTGTCTTTATAGATTGCTCTAAGAAACTGTACTAACTCGTCATCTAATCCCTGGAGTTTCAGCGTTCTCCACAGCCGTTCTCTGTTTACGTTGTCATATGCCCCTTTAATGTCCTAGAACGTGATTCATAGTGGTCTATTCTGTGTTTTCGCAATTTCAATGCATTGCGTTATCCCGAACAAATTGTCATCCTGTCGCCTCTCTTGTCTAAATCCATTCTGCAGTTCGCCAAGTATTTCATTTTCTTCCATCCATGCTTGAATTTCTGATTTTATCGCCTGCATTACGAATCTATACACCACTGACGTTGATGTGAGTGGTCTGTATGAATCAATACTGGCTTTGTCTCCTCTGCCTTTACATATTAAATTCATACTACTTTCTAACCAGTCCTCTGGTATTTGTTTGGTTTCTATCACCGTATCTATTGCTCTCATAAACGATTCCTTACTTGTAGGTCCAAGCAGGTTTATCAGTTGCATTGGTATTCCGTCCGGGCCCACTGCTGTCTGGGGGGAAACCTTTTGCTCTGGTTTTTTCCAATCAAGGTTGCTCAAACTTATTTCCCTTACGGCAGTCTTCTGTGGCGCTAATGTTATCGGTGCTGGTTTCCCTACCACTATTGTCCTAAACTTCTCACTAATCACTCGATGAATATGCGGGAACGCGTGCTCTCCTTCTAAATGTTCCCCCTCCTCATCAATCATGAATTTTTGATGGTTATCGTTTTTTGAGCTTAGTGATTTTACATGGTTCCAAAACTTCTTGGATGCGCTTTTGTTCTTCTTCCGTATTTCTCCCATCCATTGTTCGCTTTTCTGCTTGATCTTTGCTTGCACCATTTTCTGCACTTCTAGTTTTTTCCCAGGGTAGATATCCCATTTCTCCTTCACTAACTCCGGTTCCATACCGGTTCTTTTTGCTTCTCTACGTTCTCTCGACGCCTTTTTTCGCTGGTCAATAGACTCTTTTATTTCCTGATTCCACCAGCTTCTCGGCTTTCTCTTCCCTTTCCATCGGTTTCGTTGCTTTGCTTCATTCATCTTACCCTTTATGAACGCAATCATTTCGTCGTAATCCCAATTTTTGCCTGGGTATTTATTGATTTCTTCTTCCAATCCATCAGCGATGATCTTTAACTGCTCATTATTCAAATTAGTTCCTTTTATTGTACCTATGTCTACATTTGCCCGGGTTGCGCCTCCAAAGTGCAAGCTAAAGCACTTGTGGTCGCTTCCTAAGCTGTCTGTTCCATTTTCATCTATCCTCATTTCCCGCAGCCTTCCGTATACTGTCTCGGATACTAAACTGTAGTATATGCTGGACTGTCTGTTACCGCTTTCCCACGTTATTTGTCCGTCACACTTGCTTTCCGTGTTTACTATTACAATCCGGTTTTCCTGACATAGATCTATCACTAGAGAACCGTTGTGGTCTGTGTATTCATCCAAACCTTCTATATGGGCATTCATATCTCCAATTATGATTATTTCAGCCCGAATCTTTGAACTCGTTTATATCTCTTCTCAAACAGTTTACCATATTCTCATTTTCCTCCCTAGCGCTACTTCCGGTCCACAGATACACTACTTCTAACCACGTATTTTTCCCCTCTATGGTGCAATGAGCATGCCAACACCTCCCCCTTTCTTCATTCCTGTGGTCCTGTTGCAACCTTCCCAGACATAATTGTCTATGATAGGTGGGGCTTCTAGGTCCCGGAGGTGAGTTTCGGCTAAAGCGTACGCGTCTATTCCTTCCCGTTCAAGTTGCTTTTGAATTTCCACCCACTTATCTGGCTTTCTGCCTCCCTGCATATTTATGTAGCTGGTTTAATATTTATTGCATTTGTTTTTCCTTTTCCGCTTACGGAGTCTCTTTTTGTTTTTTACAAAATTGTTTGCTACATTGTTTCCACTTAAATGGCTTCCGTCAACGCTCTCAGTTACGTCTGTAGGTTCTCCGTTTAGCTCAACGCCTGGCTGCCTCCCAGCGTTGAGTGTGCATGTGTCCCTTGCTTCCCCTTTGTCTGCTAGTTTGCCTTCCTTAGCTGCGCGGGGCCCCCTAAAAAAGCTACCGCTCTCCCACCTAAGCGCCACCCCACCTTGTTTCCTAGCCTGGGGCTGAAGTGAATCCCGTCCCACTGAAAAGCTTGCCTATGTCCGTTGCTGCCCACTACCCTGTTCACGTCTATCACTTCAAGCCCAAGTTCCCTGCCACACCTCACACCTCACGGTTTTATGCCACTACTGATATCATGTCCGTTATGCTGGCGGGTGGTTTAAACGTTGAGAAGTTGCCGCTGTGCCTTATCACCGTAGCCGGATGTTTCTCCGCGCGGCGCAAGTAGGGCGTTACCGGGAATAATTTGAACATGGCATGAGCCGTTCCCGTGATTTTTTGGAGTTAATATGCTTATAAATGACTCCAGCGACGACAAACAAACTGCGTGAGACAAGGCAGACGACATCACGCATTCATAGCAAACCCCTTTCAAAACGCGCGCACACTGACGTCACGGGTCTGGCGCTTTGGCGGAGTGATACACTACATGAGGTGGTGCCGTTCTTGAGTTGTAACCGAGTGTATACTCGGCGCTGCTCCCAGGCTCCTCCTCACAACCGCCGAGCCCCTTTCACAACTCTTATGCCCCTCGTCACTACCGATTTCTCTTTCACAAGTTGCGCTATCGGCTGATCTGACACCGGCGGTAGCGCCGTTTTCAGATGATTGCGAACAACACACAGACGCGCGAATGGGCGCAAAAACGACCGAAAGCCGCCGCCGCCACCGTGGCCGCCTCAGATTACACCTCGCCGACTAGATTATAGGGGTGAATTGAAGAGCTACTTGCGCAGTTGGAACACCGGCTTGAGCACATACTTATTCTTGAACTTGAAAGGCTCTCTGAGTGACATTTTCGCCGGTGTATTTCACGCCTAAGTATGCGCCCATCACAGGTTGGCAGTTTATGCGTGCACGGGTTGCGGGGGGAGGGAAACGGACAGGGGGAGGGAAACGACAGTAAGATGTCTACGAAGGGGGAGGGAAACGGACAGCCACATGTTTTTCAGCAAGAATAAAGCTTGAGACCTTCCAGCTTTAACTTGCTATGGGACGTACGCATGCCGTTCGCTTTGAGGAAGAGCGGGAATTTTAGAAGCGTCGGCCCGAACAGAAGCGCGAATAGGCGCGAAAACAATAGAAAGCCGCTTCCACAGTCCTTGTGTTATCAAATTCTGGCTCGTGGAGTAGCTTCAAATCCCTCCCGGCTGAAAGACAGCTTGCGCGCTTGGAACGCCGATTTGGGGCAATATTACTTGTTCAACTTAAAGGGCTTTTAGAGCGACATTTTGCTCGGTTTGTTTCACTTCTAAGCCGCACACATAACCGGTTGCCGGCGTGGACGGGTTAGGGAGGGGGGGGAGGGAGGGGAGGGGCGCGCACATGAAGCTATGGGTTTTATGCATGGAGGAAAGAATACTTTCCTCCATGGTTTTATGCCACTACTGATGTCATGTCCGTTATGCTGGCGGGTGGTTTAAACGTTGAGGCCCAATGCGACTTGTCCGGTGTCCTCTCAGTGGTCTAGCGGATTGTGTTGCTGTGTTACACAAAAAGTAAGATGCCTACAACCTGAGAGTAAAACAGACAGCTGCATGTTTGTCCGCCAGACTGAAGCTCGGGTGCTTCCAAGTTTCATTCAGCTAATTGACTCTGCTCAGTCGCAAATTACTAACAAACGTATTTTCTTCCGTGCACTCCTTGGACTGCGTCCAGCTGCGCAGCTCATCTTTCTTAACAGAGTGGGAGGGCACTAATTTTTTTGTATTGCTTCGTCCTTCCCGCAAATCGTTTCGAAAGTATGAACAGTCGTAACGTGAGCGCTCACCAAAGAACGCGCCCCTCATAGTCTGTTCATAGAGGCCAAGCGCCGGTACGACGAGGCAAGGGCGAAATGAATAAACACAATTGGAAATCGAGGACCAAACGAGTAGGTAGCGCGAAGGCTATTCGTTTTTAGTATACCAAATCCTACATTCGTTTGCTGCTGTTCGTCATCCCTGACGGCGGTATTTTACGCTGAAATTGCAGAATTTCGTAGGGCCTGTCAGTCGACTACCTCATTGAATAAAAGTCGAGAATATGCTACTCTTCAAACAAATGGAGAGCAGCAAGGGCATTTTCCCACCCAGTAATGGGAAAAATAACTTTACGAAGAACCCATGCCATTATTACGCCGCAGCGGACGTTAGCTGCTCTGCGTTTACTGCCTTTTCGCCGTTTTCGTATATTTGAGGCACTATAGTTTCCGCTTCCTTTATGGTGGCGGTGCACAGTGTTGCCGGAATGGTTTACTGCTCCTCCGCTAGCGCTCGGGCCATTTTGCAAAGGGTTTGGAACCACTTCCGCGTCACCTTTTTTCAGCACATGGGTAATGTACCCTAGTTTTAATTTGTCAGTAAGCGTACGTTTTTTAGACAACCAGTTCATAGTATGACTCACAGTTAGGGCAACGTCTGTCGGAACTCTTGCACTAAAACCAAATTAATGATGGCAGAGAAGATTGAATTTGTTGAAATATTTCGTTGAGTGCGTTACAATTAGATTTTCAGCGATTTTAATGAAACATGGTAAGATACAAAGTGGCCTATAGTTTGGAACAACTTGAGCATCAGTTTTTCTCAGCACAGGGGTAATTTTACCTAGTTTTCATTGGTTAGTAAATGTACGTTTTTTAAACATACCGTTCATAATATGAGATAAAGGAGCGGGGACGAGGTTCCCAATTAGTTTTATTGTAGACGGGAGCACTGCAACAAACCCGCGTCCTGTGGATTTTAAATTAGACATTATGCGGCTGATTTCGGAGGAATTCATTTGGTAAGGATAAAATCATTGCGGCGACTGCACACTGTACATAGGAATGGCATCGGTGCCGGTATTTGCGATGTTTTTTGGTCGCGCGAGTTCTCGAGACGCGGTGCTTAATTTAGAAATTGCGTGCCTCGCTGAGGGTTGATTAGGAAGTAATATTGCGAATTCCCACAATTTCTGTAATCTTTCTTACGTTTATAAATTTTCTCTTTGAAATATTTACGCTTGCGTTTTTCAACAGCGCCGTTTGAGTATTTCAATAGTTAATGTAACGCACTTAAAAGGTTTGATTGAATGTTTGGAGCTTAGTTTTTCTATGCAGACTTTGTAATTTAGTAATTCTACGCAACAGACCACGTCTTATCGAGGCATTTCGCTGCAGCGAAAAACGTTCACGCGAAAAACGGCACGCGAAGAACGTTCCCCGCCCTACCCGACCTTCCCTTGCTGATTCCGTTTGACGCCATCTCAAACCACGCTGCATGGATCGTCATCTTGGAGAGCCATTTTTACGTAAATGACATCTGCTCCCCGGAAATCAGGTACCTCTTGACACTACAGAAGCTACCTGCTGACCTCATTGAGCAGATCCAGCTGCTGACCCCAGGCCCCAGTGCGTATGACAACTTAAAAGACACTTTCCTCAACCACTACAGCATGAAAACCCGGCAGACGACAATCCCGACAGAACCTGGTGCCGTTACCACCATCAGTCCTCCTCCGACACCGCCCTAGGCCCATGTACCCCAACCCTCACTAGGTGACGGGTCTGCGATCATGGGCGTGTATCTCGAGCTGCCGGCAGCACCTTCCACGAAAAGACTGGAGGCCAACGACATCACGGGCGCCCACCAACCAACGCCTGCTTCGTCCACTACTACCACACCACAAGAAGGCGCCGGTGATCCGCAGAGCACCGAGGCGGCGACCTCCCTCACTCCACCGTTGACGCCACCCCCATCTAAGCCCACTGCGAGCCCTTCCCTGACACCACTCCACAACTTGTGCTCCGCAACGCAGCCACCTGAATGGCATACACGACAGGTACAGTGCGCCACCGACGAGACTCCCATCGACGCACCAACCATCTGCCGTCGTGACATTACGTGTTCCGTATTGGTGGACGCGCAGGAGCAGCGTGACTCCTCCAAGGAAGCACCTGGGCTAGTAGGCTCACAACGAGCAAAGATGGACACCCTCCAACTACCTGTGACCAAAACGATGACGGGGCAGTCAGACCAGAACAAAGAAGACCGCAGTCGGCCTCCGAACCACCCACCACGTGCACTCTTGCCTGTTGTTTCGCTTGCGGAAGCCGCGTCTTCTGCTTCGAACCGTCAACGCCGCATTAGACCACACAAACATCATGCACCTTGCGACCGACTTGTCGCTCCCCGTAAACTCGCTCCTTTCATGACAGTGCGGGAGTCAGAAGATCAGCGGAGACAACTTTTTGCCCGCCCCCTTCGACAGCAACGCGTTCGAGTTCCCAGAGTATTCACCACCCTTCTGGGTGCTTCATGGGCCTTCGCACATAAGCAACGTCGCTTCGAGCTATCACGACGGTCAATGGCCCATGGTTCGCTCATCCGTAGACGAACGCGGCGGCGACTGCGTCACTCCCTCCGCACATGCTGCCGTGGTCTGTGGAACAACAGAGCTGGCAGCAGAACGGAGCCGCCCTACACCCGCAAGCCATCTGCACCCGTTGGTCTAGGCCACCTTGTAGCCCGGAGAGTGCACTCGAGCCTTGTGGGACATCACTCTCTCCTCTGGGCGCTGCTAGCAGCTTCCGCCCCGCAGGACGCTCGTTTCCGCCTACGGCCTCTCCGCCACTCCCAGGCAAGGCCCCCCGAGGGAAATGCACACACTGGACCCTACCTTGCCGATGACCAGGACCTCGCCGTTAGTCAACCCCAGCAACTTGACCACGCACTGCCCACGGACTCTCCCTGACAACGGACAAATTGTACATACCTGTACATAGTGCATAGTGCATTTTCGTGCATTGTCCATTACATTTGTAAGTTTATCGCGCCTCACGCTAGGGGGAGAGCCCTGTAGCGCCACCATCATCATCTTCTTAAGCGCCACCATCATCATCAGCAGATTGGCCAGCTGGCACGGAAGACACTCGGCACCCGACACGCCTCGGGAACGACACCCGCGTTCTACGCGCCTCGTTGTGTTCATGGGACAGCCCACGCAACCACAATAAACGTGGGCTTGGCCGCACCGCCTCATCGGCCGCCTACAAGCTAAAAGCTTGAAAGCATCCAAAAACAGTACGGTTATACCGGAATTGATATTATGACGGCGTCTTGACAGCTCTCCACCCCTGGTGGAGAGCTGTCAAGACGCTGGGGTATTTATATTACGCGTAGTAACTTCGACCTATGAACAAGTAATAATACCAATAACAATAATATCAATAATGTATACCGACCTTTTTTATCATACACGAAGCTCCGCTCCAATCCTCCGGAATCTGCTTTCCCCGTGTTATGCCCATCTCAAGCCTGACTTACGCCTCGCAAAGAACCCTTTCCGAAGCTGCCGATATTTTCGTCTTGAGCTTGGCTTTTCCCATTTGTTGTGGGTAATAGAAAAGTGCGGGCTTTTGCCCCGTTTTCGCAGCGTGCGAAAACCTCGGAAGAAATCTAGTTACGGCGTACATGTTATTCCGAGCCAACCACTTTGATCTACAGCGTTTTCCCAGAAATGTTTACAGTGAGCGCGGAGAAAAGCATTGCCCGGAATCGTGAGAGCAGATGAATGTATCCGCGCCGCTATCTAGCTTTGAGGCGGATATTGCCTGATATGGAAGAACAGCGAACACGAACTTCACAAAAGTTTCTGGTTAAAGAACAATAGCCGAAGTGGTGGCAAATTCCCCTCTCTGGAATGAAAAAACAGAACCAATGTCCTCAATTTGTTTAGCGCCAGACATGTACGTAACGTGTTACAAGGAACGAGTTTTTTTTACATAGTTAGAAAGTAGTGGCCGTAAACCAAAGTGGTCGGCGAACTGAGTGGCCATTGTGTTTCCTTGTTTGCTCTCACTTTATGTAACTACGTTCTTGCATCATATATTCCCACTTCGCACTCAGCAGACTAGAATAAGGGTTGGCAACATTTTGAGGTGTAGTGCCGACATCATGAAGTCGACACTGCGTTGAGCTGGACGGCAAAGCGGCTGGGAGGAGAAGAGGGGCTTCGAAGGCAAAGAGCGTCCTTTAATTCAGCGTCCTTTAATTGCGTTTACTTTGTTTATTTGACGCTATTGCCTCACCTACTCTCTAGCATACATGTACCTTGCTATTCGTAAATCGTGCAGAGTAAAATGCTGAGCAAGAATCATTTATTTTCCGAGAATGCAAAACAAAATTGTCACTCGTTTTCAAGGCGGTGCCAGGGAAGCAGTGTCAGCTGTGTCAGCTGCGCTTCTCGCGTTCGCTTGCATGCTCCCGCTGAAGCAACCATTTGAGCAGCAGTCTGTGTTTATGCTACTTAGGAACTGTTCCTTTGCCGACCGTACGCAAGAAGAAAGAACGATAATTATCGTCGGAAAGTTAGACCACCTGACCTGGCGATACCCTCCCACGTAGCAGCAATCGCGACAGCTCGCTCAACAGAAAGCCTATAAATCGGCTTGTTGTAGCCAATATTATTTTGTTTAGCACCTCCAACTACTTTAAAGGGACCCCGAAAAGCTTTGTGAAGGTGGCAATCAAATGCATTCAGGTGGTAGAACACATAACGGGGGATTTTTGAGCCAAGTGTGAGCCCCATACGTTGTACAGATAATTTGTAAACAATTTTTGAAGATCGCCTTTCTCAGCCGATGAGCGCGACGCCGCAGCGAGCCGACCGCGGGTGACACAACGGCGACCGCGGGTGACGCAACGGCGATCGCTGCTGACGCAACGGCGAAGGCGCCCCCTGATTCGCCCAATCGCCAGCAAGGTCGGCCGCCGGCGGCGTCACTGTCATTGGCTTCCGGCTGCTCTTCCTCCTTCCTGCGCGATCCCAAGGCAAAGGCGGCAAAGGCGGGTCCGCAGTGATTGACCCGAGCCTAGGCGCAGGAATGTAGCTAGCTGCTTTGAAGGAGGCAAAGAGGGAGGAGGAGTCGATCGGCAAGTGGGGAGAGGTGCATTTAATTGCTTCTGGCGCAGCTAATACTGAATGTAGATAAATAATTCCAACGGCATTGCATCGCTATATTGGTGCTACGTGACAATACAGGCCTTTTGTAACTTTTACAGAAGGCTTTTCTGGGTCCCTTTAAGGGCTATTTTATTCAGTGCGCAGCCATGTAAACGCACCACAACGCGATTGAATTAAGTACAACCAACCTTCTCTCTGGATTGAACTTGAAACCACATGAAGGGCGGCGAGGGCCGTCTGCTTTTGTATTACCCAGAGGCGTCGGACTTCGCCAAAACTCCAGCGCAAAACCCCTTTAGCCACATTGAACTGATGTTTGCCCCGAAAGCAGCAGCGCCGTTTTCTACATTCTGGTGTGGTTCGGGGCGTCATTTCTATTATGAATAATGCGACGCTCATCACGGCCTGTCGTCGTCTGCACGCAGGTCTTCATTTCGGAGGCCCCGTGAGAACGTATTTTTAACCCGTCTCCCAGCATGTGAAGATGAGTGACCTTGTCCTCTCGCCGACGGTCGGAAACCGAAGATCTTGGCCACTTGAGACCGCAGTTGCCTTTCAGTAGGCCCTTTTTGTCGTCCACATATGGAGGAAGGAAGCCGCCTGCAGCGTCCGGTGAAAGGAGGGTAGACTGCCAATTGATACTGCCGCCGCCGCAGTTGGCGCTAGCGGTTTTTGGCGGCTCATGCCACTGGTTGACTCATTCACGTACACCTTGGTAGAGAGCTCTCAGGAAGGGGGGGGGGGGCGATTCACCAGAACAAGACTACTGTTTGCTATCGTCGTAGTGAAGCATCTTTCCTCCCACTTGCGCATCAGGATTGGAGGCTGAAAAACTTCGTTGGTGGCTTGTTGAGTACGTGGGCGGTCTGACAGTACCATGTGACCATCATCTTTTTTTTTATATATATAAAGAGTTCCAATAACTCTTGAGCAGCCAGTCGTCGACCGACAAGCTAGCTGTGATAACGCCCGTGATGTCTCCGAGGCCTCAGCTAGCATCGTTATGCGACGCCAAGGAGATTAAAGACAATGGCTACATCACCTTCAAATGCTTGTTCTGCTTTCCGAAGCTCGAGGAGATCAGCACATCTCCAACAAGTTATTACAACTTGAAAAAGTACGTGAAGTAGAGTACAATTTGAACTTTCGCAATTTATGTGTTTTATGAGTACAGACATTGCAGGTGACCACTACTGCATTAGTTTACTGTAATACAAGAGCAACTAACATTCCACATTCGATGCGTGCCTATATCTGACCAGTATTGCCTTGCGTTTTATTGTTGCAGCCTCTCCAGTTCTCCAGTCTCAAGCACTTCGAACCCACAGTTTTCAAACGACGACCGAGTGAAACTTCAGCATCCACTGCGGACCAGCCGCCGTCAAAGCAATTTTGTATTTACCCTTCGGCAACTGGTTACCATGTAACGCAAGAAAAGTATGGCAATCTCGTAGCGCAGTCCGTGGTGAAAAGCTCTTCCCCGTTCAGCACTGTGAAAGAGCCTTGTTTTGTAAAGTTAGTGCACTAGCTGGCCCCAAAACAAAGGCCCTTGACTCGACAGATGTTGGGGAAGAGAATCTAGAAGAGCTGCGATGAACGTAAAACGAGGCTTAGGAACAGCTTCGAAGATGTACGGTATATTGTTGCCACGGCCGACGGTTGGTCACAATTTCACCAGCACAACCCCTGAACAAACTGGCTCCGTATCGGCTTGCCTCGCTTCAAATGTCGTCGAAACATGAATGAACGTTTGTACAGCGCAATTCTAATTTTTCCACTAATTATGATGATGATGATGGTCGTTAGAGGCCTCCCTTTTGTAACTGCGTAGGGTTACACAGTTCCCTTATTTGCAATGGCGCTGTACACTCACCCAGCCTTAAAAAATGTGTATCCTTCATTGCACTGTAGTGCTAGTCTAAGCTTGTTCGGATGCCTTCCTGGCTGCTTCTCTGCTTTTGTTCCCCTCGCCAACAAACCCACCTTTGTTTCCTAACCGCTACTGCTTTCAGATTTACTTTTCTTTTAGGCTCAAGCCGAGGGCTGCCGGCAGCTCTTTGTCCCGCTCACTGGGTCCTGATCGGATACCTTTGCACCCCGCTACAATATGTCTGGTTTCGGGTTCCCTACTGCAGCCTGGCAAATGTGTTTCTGTAAGTGCTCCACGATATGCGTTTTTCTTCGCAAGCTACCCGCCCGGGTTTCAAAAAACAATGCGTTCCTTTAGTATCACCCGAGAATGCTGCTTTGGGCCTGTTGGTATGACATGACGGAATCTTGAAGCGCTAGGACACAGGGACAAGCTGTGTTGTCCCACTCGCTTGTCCCTGTGTCCTAGCGCTTCAAGATTCCGTCATCACCCGAGAACTTTACTCACATGATATCCCGCTTCCCGATTCTGTAAATACCTAAGGATTAATTTGCTTCCATCATTTTTTCGTAGTTCGTTGCATCCGATGCTTTCACTTTCATTTTGATTTTCTTGCTTGTTTTTCCTACGCTTCGAGGTTTCATATACAGTCGAGTCCACTTATAAAGATACCGTTTATAACAATGTATCGGATATAACGATGAACAGCTATGGCACCGTCAAGTTTTGTATTCTTTCTATGGGGAAATAAACCGCTTATTACAATGCTCCAGTGCCTCGATATCGGATATAACGATTGAATCCGGTTATATTGTGCACCAAAAATGCAACAGTGATGACTCTAATGACGCGGTTGCGCAGCCTAGTCAGGTAGTGTCTTCGAAGGAAGCCCAATGAGTGACACAGTCCCTCGGGGACTTTGTTTCTGCCAAGGACATTTACCTCAGCTAGGTGGAGCACCTATATATGCTCTTGGAAAAGATTTGCGCTAGCTTCACAGGCGGCAAAGTTAACCGACTGTGGCTTGTTTTCCGCAAATTAGTAGTAGTACGACCTTGGTGGCATGCGAATAAAATGTTTTGAGCTCTGTTCCGTGTTTTTATTTCGCAACCCGCTTATAACAATTATCGGTTATAACGATGGGATATCCTTGGCCCTTGGATATTGTTATAAGTGGACTAGACTGTACATACTGACTAACTGCGCGCACAGACGAAAGACAGGCAAAGAAGGCGACGGGAGGAGCGCTGGTCCCGTTCAGCGCTCGTCCCGTCAACTTCTATGCCTTTGCCTTTCGTTTGGTCGCGCTGTTACTCATTATGAATCAGTACAAATTCGCCCGATTTTCTGTTGTTGTGCGTTTGATATACTTCGTCCTCAGCCTTGCTCTTTTTCTTCACTGCGTCTCCACGCTTTTTCTGCAAAAATACTGTAACACTTCGACCGCCCATCGCTGGTGATCAACGCTCCTAAGCTGTCCTTAAAAACATATTTCGCTCGGCGCTCGTCTCACTTCAATGAAAATCGACCTACCGCGCTTGAGTACGCTAACAGCGCTGATTGAACCTCGGTTTGGCCCACAGTACTGCATTCTGCGGGCCAATGTAATGCGAAGGCAAGATAACCGTTGGTCATTAGGTGTAGCAGAGTGGATCCTTAGAGAAGGCAAGCGTGGCAGGGGGCGGCAGAAAGTTAGATGAGCAGATGAGATCAAGTTTGCGGGGATAAATTGGTCGCTGTAAGCACAGGAACGGCCTAAAGACCAACTTACCTTACAATCCGACCTAATTACTATTGCAAACTGGTGTAAAAGTTGGCAAATGTCACTAAACGTTTCCAAGTGAAAATAATGTCTTTTTCACGACGCGCGAGTCCGTTAACTTATAAAACACTCTGTCAGGCTCCTCTTTACGATTCACAAAATCTTATAAGTACTTAGGTGTTCACATGAAGAGTGATCTCTCCTGGACCGTCCACATAAACAAGTTAATCACCAGCGCTAATAGATCTCTTGGGTATCTGCAGCGTACAATAAAACGTGCTCCTTTTCACTTAAAACTGCTAGCCTATAAAACCCTAATCCGCCCTAAATTAGAGTATGCAGCCGCCATATGGGATCCGCATCAGAAGTACCTAACCGATAACATAGAAGCAATTCAAAACCGCGCCGTTAGATTCACTTTCTCGGACTACTCATCATTTACTAGTGTCACAGACCTGAAATCGCGCGTAGCTCTTCCTCCCCTCAGCCACCGCCGGAAGCTTGCGAGGCTGGCATTATTTCACCGGTTTTATCATTCTTTATCACCCAACAATTACATCATGCCGAAACCCCATGCATCTAGCCGAAGCAATAATGAACTACAAGTAACATACCCTCGCTCCCGTACTAACACATTTGCGCAGTCATTTTTTATTCGCACTACAAAGGAATGGAACAATCTTCTAGATCACGTGGTTCAATTAAGAAACCTTGACCAGTTCAAGTCGTCGCTTACAGCGCCCGGGATTGTGTGATATATTGGTGCCGTTTCTTTGTTTGATGCCCTTCGCTTTATGTTTGCTATTTCCAGCTTATTATTCTTTTATTCGTTGTTTTTATCATATTTGTGCTTCAGCCTTACCGCTAATGCATTGCGTATTTATACTACTTCCGTGTCCGCTGAATTTTACATTCTTTTACATTTTTTCGAACCGACGTTGTGCATATTTTTTGTTGTTGTTATCATGGAGCTCATGTCACCCTTCTATGCTCGTACCAAGTGTATTTTTTGTAGCACCCCTCATGTAAGGCCTCCACTGCGGAGGCCCTTGAGGTATTAAAATAAATAAATAAATAAATAAATAAATAAATAAATAAATAAATAAATAAATAAATAAATAAATAAATAAATTGGAGATCTATGGAAGAGGCCTTTGCCCTGCAGTGGGCGTAGACAGGCTGATTATGATGGTGATGCCTGCATTCTGGGGATTAAGATTCGGTACCGCTACACCCTTCCAGATTCCTCTCCCTACCTCACGATTGTTCTATCACCACAGAGCTCTGTGTTCCGTAAAAGAGCCGTTTATTTGCCTTGTGCTCATCGGGAAGTTTTAGATAGGTCTTCCCTTGTTTATCTATAAGCCCACATTCGTTAGCAGCGGTACTACTGAGCTGTGGTATTTATTGAACCAAAACCACTTTGTTACGAGTGTCATAATTAAAAACCTTAACCCCTAAATTTTAACCCCCATGATCAATGGCTTTTCCCCCGCACATACCTGTGAGCTGTTGCAGACCATGTTCGTTATCTGCTAGTAGTACAATGTCTTCCGCATATATCAGTCAAGGGATATGTTGCTTCACGTACTGTTCGCTGCGGCTATAGCATAGACTGAAAGCTATTCCACTGTCGTCAAGCTTTTGTTCTAGTCTTGCCTTTGCGATTCTAGGCAATTCTAGTCTAGATATTGAACAGAAGTGGAGAGAAAGAACAATCCTGCTTGGAACGATTATTTGTAGCTACCGGCTCAGTGCAATTGAGCGACTCAAAGGTAATTAACATGTCGCTTTCTTTACGCATTCGCCGCAGCAGCTGCATGAAGTCCTGGCCTAATTCCTCCTGTTCGAGTAGTCTCCACGAACGTTCTCTATCCGCATCTCCCTAGGCTTCCTACATCCAGAAATGTTACACACAACGGTCGCTAGTGAGCCACTGACACCTCTGGGCATTGGTTTAGGAAACACTGGTTGTTCTCGAAGCGCCTGCCGCGTTCTGAATCCATTCTCTAGTTCTCCGCGTTTGTCTATGCCGACGAGGGTCCAAGAGGCGTATTGGGTGCCTACCACAGACACTCCTACCATCCCACCCGCCCTCCCTGATGACTCAACCACCCTCACAGGCCAGCACTGATGCAGACAGCAAGAGTGCTCTCGCACAGGCCTCAAATAAAGCACGTCTTTCTCTCTCTCTCTCTAGTTCTCCGGCCAGTGTGGCACTTCCAGGCTGGCACTTCCGTTACATCCAGGCTGACACTTCCGTCGTTAAGGCCCGCATTGTAAGCCTGCATACAACTGAGGTTACTATAACTGGCCTGTACGAGTTTTCATGAGCCCTGTCTCCTGTACCTTTATAGATTTGCCTCATCCTGCTCTTGCAGCCGTCGTCCGGTGCTTGCTCGGTTTTCATACTTTTTTTTTATACCTGGACTAGTCGTGCCTTGCTTTTTGCGCCATCTGGTTGATTAGCTATATTGTAATTTCATCCTGCCCTTTTGCCATGTTTCCGAGAACATTTAATTCGCGGTTTTTTTTAAGGTTTGTGTCCCCATCTTCAGTTATCTATCTGTACGCTACCCAGTTGCCTCAATCGCTACAGCATGTAACCATCTCTCCTTTCATCTAAACTTATCTCATTATACCGAGCGAAATTGAAGTAGCGCGTTCTGCTTTTTAGAATCCGAACTTCGTCATATCTGAAATGACACTGTACTGCTTCAGTCTTTTTCCCTAGTTCCGCTGGGACAACTGGGGTTTTTGGTTTGCTCAGCGTGATTTCTTGATTATTTTGGCGTATTTTAATTCGGATATAGCCCACTGGGGTTTTTGAAGTGCCTCCTGGTACGGTCTACTGTTCTTTCCCTTTTTGGTTGACCGAACGCACTTTTGACGATCATTTCCACCACCACTACCCCTTCTAGTGATCTTTTTATGTTGTAATAAGCTTTGTACTACTTCTAGTTTGTTGTGTTTTTGCTTGTCCGCTGATGTGATTTTTAACTCGCTTAGAGCTGGGAGGGCTGCAGTCTGTGCTCTACGCTGAATATGGAGGATACCTTTGTATAAAATAGTCTTTGCGACTCTGTGTATCAACTGTAGAAGTTTCCGAACAAAAATTTAACGTCAGTTTGTCTACCACTTCCCCCCTTGTTGACATTTTGCAGTAAGCTTTGTATATCTTTTTGTTGTTTTGCTACCACGTGTATGTGGTACGTACTGGTACTGCGAATATCTTTTGTACTATTTCTTTTTCCTTTTTTGGCTGCCGTCTGGAACAATTGTCCGTTGCTACTTGCTACCACTTATCAGCGGGTCCGATGGGCCAGTCAAGCTGCTTTACTGCAGCTTTTGTCCACGATTCCCGCCCATGTACTGCACTGGCAAATAAACAAGTGTTCATATGTTCATACGTTCAAATGTTTTTTACAAGGTGTCAAATTTTTTTCAGGGTGCCTTTATTCTTCGCTTCTATATTCGAATCCCACATTTCGCTTTCTCATTAATTCTTTATTGTGCAAGTTTTTGTACTTCCAGTTTCTTTTGACGGTAGCAATTACACCTCAAAAGCTATTTCCTTTGTCCACATTGCCAATCGTTCCGCCTGCCCGCGCTCCCTCGATGCCTGCCCTTCTGCTACAGCGTCTTTGATTTTCGTTATCTAGCTGCAGCTTCTTGGCTTTATTTTTCCTTTCCAGTTCTTGCGTTTTTATGCGTTCCTTACCCTTTTTCAATCAAACCGATTAGTTCCCTGCATTCCTACACTCGTGGACAACTTTCTGTGCAATTGAGAGAAAGCTACGGTGTGAAAAGAGGGGGGGGGGCAGCAGTTTGTTTTGTGTAGTACCCGATAAACAGGTTTTCGTTTCAGTTTCGGCGTGACAAATGCGCATTTGCTACAGTTCGTTTCTTCGCATGAGGGAAGTTCATTTCTTCGTAAGTGCGCTGAACTACGATCACCGATCATGCGGGAATATTGACGTCTCCTTCCCTACGCTTCATTTGTTTCGAAACACAATCCAACGCTTTCATGATAACGCCCCGTTGCAAATGAACTTCTGGAGTACTTTCTGTCGTAGAGCAGAAAGGGTGAAACTATGGGATCGCTGCACTCTTATCTTTCCAGTAACTTTAGGAGCTCTTACAGCCGCCAAACAAAGACGTCTACACTTTGAGAACTTCAGGGAACTATTTAGAACCGCCGCCTTGAGCCGTGCGACATTACGCTCGCTTACGCCGGCAGTATGGCTAACCGAACGAAATGCGGAAACGACGGAGTTTCCCGGTTGCGTCAGTCTCACTTGGGCGTACACGTGCAGACCACTTGCTTTTATTTGTTTTGACAGCTTTTGGTTCTCAACTTTCGTGAAACTCCTATGCGGCGAATGAACTGGCAAGGTACCCGAGAAACCGGAAGCTGCTGACGTCAAAGACGACATTTTCTTTTTTCCTGAAGAGAACTTATGCGACGCCAGTGGCGAACGCTGCAGCCAAAAAACCCCGAAAATCTTAAAAATAATTCCCTTTGTTTCACATATCCTGGCGAAATATTTGGTGACATTTTAAATCCTAGGCGAAAAAATAGGAACTATATATTTTTAATCACTTAGGTTACAGCGAACAAATTACTTGCAGCTGTTTAAATTGCGTGGTTCGGCTTTATAGCCTTGACTGAACTGCGACAGAAAGTTTTCCCTGAGTATAGTCTCTAAGCTTTTGGCGATACTTTCTTTGTGCTTATCGCGTAATTTGAAGCCGTAAACCGTGAAATTTGTAATCCTTGAACTGTGGCCTTGCATCTTTTATATTTCCAAGGAAAAATTAATCTGTGTACGGTCACTTGCTGCACTATGGGATATCATTTCGTCTATTTAATTTGCACTCAACGTTGCTTGTACTCTTCCCGATGGGAGCCTGTAGTCTACACTGAACTTGATGATGGTTTGATTTTATTGGCGCAAGGCCGACACGGGCAAAGAGCGCCAAACAGAAAGTTATTTGATGAGGAGACAACACGAAATAAAATCAGTTAAAAACTATGATTACGGCTGGTGTAAAGGGCCAGGGTGAAGAACAAGAGTGGTTAAAAAATAAATAAGGTGGCTGGTGTATAGGACCAGGGGTAAAGCTATGGGTGGTATGAGATGAGTTGTAAAAAGTGAACTTCTGATAGGAACTTAAACGTGCGCTGAACAGAAAACATGGCATCATCTCCTAAGAAGTATGATGGGTGTGGTGGAATATGTCGTGTGTGTAGTTGAGGGAAGTGTTTGCGTCGTGTAGTGTCGAGTGCCTTACATTCTATGAGGATGTGGATCACGGATAGGGCCTCTCCGCACCTGCTGCACAGAGGTCTTGGAGATCCAGTGAGCAGGTGCGAGTGCGTTGCGTTGCGTGAGTGTGCCCTGTCCGTAATCTAGCCAAGGCGACTTCAGTGTATCTATTGCGTGTGTCGGTGGTGTATGGTCCCAAGTGTGGTTTTATTACGTGTAACTTGTTGTCGGTTTGTTCGCTCCAGTGTGTTTGCCATGTTTTGCGAAGTTGTTGTCTGATGTGTGGTTTCACGTCGGTGTAGGGTAATGTGGTTATGTCTACCGTATTCGAGAGTGTAGCAGCAGCGGCCATTCGATCCGCTGCTTCGTTCCCGGCTATACCACAGTGGCCAGGGACCCAGCAAAGGACTAGTTCAAATTTGTGGACATACACAGACATAATACCCTTGACTATTAGATTTACAACGTGATTTTTTGAAGACTTTGTTGACGACAACGCCCGCACGACACTGAGGGAGTCTGTATATATAATGGATTGTGGGATGTGACTTTGAAGGATATGATTAACAACAAGAAGTACACCATAAGCCTCTGCCGTAAAGATACTCGTATTACTGTTAAGAGTTCTAGTGACATTAAGGCCGGGCCCATGCGCCGCGCAGGACACAGAGGTGGCAGTTTTAGAGGCGTCCGTATAAAATTCAGAAAATTGATACTTCTGCTGCAAATACAAGAAGTGCTGCAGAATTGCACATGTGGGAGCTCGGTTTTTATCTACATGTGTGAAGGATGTGTCGCATGATACAGGGCGGAGATGCCATGGTGCTATAAAATCTGTTTGAGAACTTTGTATGGTGTCTAAAAAGGAGACAGAAAGCTCTGACGCATCCTCTCTAACTCTGTAAGAGAAGGGCGCAGAGAACGATGGTCGGTTTAGGAGTAGTGCAGTCATAGACGTATCATAACAAGCCGATTTAAAAGGATGGTGTGGCATAGATGAAATTTTAAAAGCAAAAAGGAGATCTGTGTATGCTCGCTCACGTTGTAGGTTCCACTTATTACACTCCACATAGAGGCTTTCGACCGGGCTAGTCCGGAAGGCGCCACATGCCAACCGCAGCCCCAGATGAAGCACTGGGTCCAGCATTTTGAGGGACACTGAACTAATTTTCCCTTCGTTACAAAGTTCTCTGTAACGGACATTTCTGCTTTCTGTCTACAGCAGCAAGATTCTGATATTCATACATATCTAGTATGGGGGCTCATCCTTGCCTTAAGAAATAGACTAACTCGCCGTCGTTATTTTCACTACCTTTGCGCAGCTCCGAAGTGCGGAGAGACTGCCCACCACGGGTTCGAGTGATCCAAGCCGTATGACGGCAAGGACTGCACTCTCCGTGCGTGCGTGCGTCATTCGCTCCAAACTGAAGCGATAACCTTTATAGTACAGGGGTTGATGACGTGGAAAACCACGATACAAAAAATTGGCCGCGGATCTGCTCCGTCTGTTGCAAATGTCGACTTTTGTCAATATTTGCCGCGTAAATGCCTCCCTTCGCTTTCCCGCCTCCTCTTATGCTGTTCCTCTCCCGTCGCACTCCTCCCAAGATGAACAAGCTTAAATTTACCACGTTCTACTGCACCAGGCGGGTCCCTCTGTGCCAGCGCTGCCGTGCGGCGGGGACGCGTGTCAATCAGGGCGCCCTACTTCAACGTTTATAGAACCCCATTTCCTTACCTCACGTACGTTCCAAGCGGAACGTGGAACCTACCTAGTGGATCTTTCGTGACTGTTTGCGTTTGATTTCCGACAGCAGGCGACGGCGTGAATTTGGTTCTGCAGGGGACATAGTATTTCATTTGCTACCGCACAAATCAAGCATCCATAAAGGAACACTGCAAATATCCCTTGCGCATTGATTTTATGCCTCATAATTCCGTAATGTTTTGTTCTTGTTCAACAATGCTGAAAAGTACGAACATTTCCACCGGACTTAGACGTTTAGATTGGGCTGTGGGTATATAAAACTTCCGCAGCATGTTTCACTTTGGCCGGATGACTGAATCGAGTCGCAGAGAGACACACAGACAGACCAAAATTTTCCCGTTCAAGCCTCACAAGAAAGACTATCGTCTTTAAAACTCTACACGGCACTATCCACCTAGCCCCCGGGGGAAACACCCGTCAGCGTCTGCTCAGCCCGCCATAGGGCGGCAGTTAGCGTTCGCCTGCGTATGCCGACGCGACACTCGCTGAGGTAAGAGAATGGATGCCCTCTATACATTTGAAGCCTCTGGGGTATACCGGCCGGCACCAGCGCTCGTCCGGTGACCTTATACGGCGCCGGCCGTCCTAGCGCGAACGCGGGTCGACGCACCAAACGGGTAGAGAACGCCGGGAGACTCACCGGACTTCCTACGCAACAAACTGATGCAATCAAGGTATGCACTAATCAATACGGCGGGTGCCGTTACCTACCATGTAGCGAACAACAGGCAATGCAAGAAAGACCAAGAGTAGCCAAACTCATTAGTAATTACGTACCGTATGCTGCGCGTCCGAAGGCGGTCTCCCCGATCGCTCGCGCGCGCCCCGAGTAGCCCCCGTAGGGAGAGGAAGGAGGCGCTCCAGGATCGCCCTCTCCCCACTCAGGAGGACAGCGTCGTCAGCGTCTCCTCGCACCGAGTGGAGAGGTTTTCGCCCCCACAAGTATGAGCTTACAACTGCGATCCGTGTATCCGTCGAATTCTTCGATTTTGGAATTAATTTCTCCCACCAGAGCCACCTCTTCCGATTGTCTTAACTGTTCGTGGTCCCGATTAACGCAGCTCACCAGTTTTTAATTGTTTTCTCTAACCTATCCCGACCCTCCCCCGACACAATAGGCGACTCCCAACAGTGTTGGTTGTACCGCTATTGTGCCCTTTTAACCCGCGCCTGTTCTTCACCGTTTCCGTTTACTCTCTGCCAATTGTGGCCTTGTTCAAAGCGCAGGCCACACCTCCAACTTTCTTGCTACGTACTGTTCTGTTACAACTTTGCCATATACATGTATTCACACATTACCGGCTGCTGTTTTGAATCTTGAAAAAATGTTTCTGTAAAGGCGTACACTACGGTTTTTTAAAGACAAAAAATCTTTCTTGGGCGATTTTTTTGTCTGTCTGTCTGTTCCTCGATTCAGCCGCCCAGCCAAAAGATAAACGAATTCTTGAACGATACCTCTATAAAGGCCAAACATTTTGGTATTAATAAATGTCGTAGCATACTTTAAGCTTCTGAATATTGTTCAGCAAAAAGAAAACATTGGGCATATTTGAAGCAAAACATACACAGATAAGTTATACTAGTCCTTTTCTCTAAATTAGGAATACACGCGGGCGTAACTTTTGCGATACCAACGCGACGAACGCGTAAAAGGCAACATTTCAACCTCTAAGTACAGAAAGTGCTCCAGCTCAAGCCCGGAGTCCGTGGCTGGAGCGTTAACCAAATAGTAACGAAAGGGCCAACAGATGGCGCGCCAGCAGTGCGAACGCGTACGTGAATGCGAGCGAGTCAGTGGCGGAGCTAAAACCGAGAGGCAACAGAGAGATGTACCAGGAGGAAAGCTAGCGCAGGTAGAGAGCGCGCGTGTGAAGATGGATGCCATTCCGGGAAGCATTGGCGTACGGCGCGGTACAAGCGCACTGAGTGTGCCCAGATCCGGGGCGGGAAAACGGGAGGCCAGGGCCGCCACGCATGAGGCCGCTGGCGGACATGACAGCGCTGGTCACGGAAAGGGGCCGAACGCTGTCGTGGAAGAAGAGAAGGGGTGGCCTCCGGGCAGGAGCAATGCAGAGACAATCAGCAAGGAATCCCCGGAGGCAAAAACACCTGCGCAGCTAAGGGAGCCCAGGGAGCGTCGAGTCACCATTGTGAGTGGTTCGAACATGCGCGGGGCACAGCAGGTGATAACAAAGAGGGTAGGGGAGAACCAGAGTTGATTGATTGATTGATTGATTGATTGATTGATTGATTGATTGATTGATTGATTGATTGATTGATTGATTGATTGATTGATTGATTGATTGATTGATTGATTGATTGATTGATTGATTGATTGATTTATTGATTGATTGATTGATTGATTGATTCATTGATTGATTGTAGGGTTTAACGCGCCGACGCAACGAAGGCCATGAGGCGCGCCGAAGTGGAGGGGTCCGGATTGATTTTAACCACCTGGAGATCTTGAACGTGCGCCGAAATCTCGTACACACGGGCATTTTTGCTTTTCGCCTGGAGGACCACAGAGTTAAGGCTAGCACACTCCCCGGGAAGACGGGTAACGTAGTGATGACAAAGGCGAAAGACCAGGTGTGGGACACACTGACAGACAAGCACCAAGTGGTGATAATGGGAAGAGCAAACGGCTTGTTTCAGGGAAGATGACGAGGCATAACGAGGCAGGAATCAAAGGGGGTCTGTGAACTCAGGACGATCTCGGACGACGTCCAGATCGCGGTCTTCATGCTGCCGCAGGTTGAGGGTAAAGGAGGCCACGTAGCAAGAGCAGTGGTAGAAGCGCACCGGGAAATTTGCACGCTCACTAAAGCAATGAATTTTGAAGTGGTTGCCCTCAACCGGGAAGTGCACGGTGCGGGCCGGGGCCAGGCGTTTATTAGAGACCGAGTACATTTCAGTCAGCGTCTAGCGGAGAAGGTGTGAAGGCGACTAGCTGCGCGGGTGGTAGCTTCTTTAGGGGGCCCACGAGCATCCTGGAAGCTGGACTAGATTGCAGCAACATGAAAATGTGGCAGGAGTAAGCGATTGCGATAGAGTTCGAAAGTATAGCGCAAAGGAAAGTGCCCAAGGTAGCACACAGGGCGTACAAAAGCTTAGATTAGGGCATGAGGTGGCAATGCACGTGGGCGAAGAGCGAGCGACGTCCCACCGATAACAGACGCATATCGGGAACATCGCAAAATAATTAACTGAAAGAAAAAGCGAGGAGTGGCTAAGATTAACTACATAAACATGCACGGTGGCTGATTACGGGAAAAATGGTTAGCGGTTCACAGTCAACTAGAAAAAAATGGAAGTATGTGCCTTCACAGAAACTTTTCTTCGGGATTTAGAAGAGCCCCCAGTAAGGCATGAATTTATTTGGCAAGGCTGTAACAGAACCGTAGGTGCGAGGAAAGGGTCGGGGTCGGCATGCTTGTTGAACAGGGAGCCAATTGGCACTGAGTGAACCGAAACTACGAAGAATATATGTGAGTGAATGGCACGAAAGCGGGAAGAGAAACACTGTTGGGAGTCGCCTATCAGTGGTCAGGGATGATTGTGAGGTTAGAGAAAAGAATGAAAAACGGGTAAGCTTTATTAAGCGGGCCCTCGATCAGTTAAGACAATCGCGAGAGGTGATTCTAGTGGGAGACATGACGGGCCACATTGAGGACCTGGACGGATACACAGACCGCAATGGAAAACTCGTACTAGATGTAAGTGTGAAGAACATAACCTCAATGTAGTAAACACACAGAATAAATACGAGGAACAAATTGCTTCTGAACGAGGGGAAAAGCAGTCCAGTATAGACTAGAGCCTCCGATCAGATGGAGTGTATGAAAGGTTGACTGTAATAAAAATTGATACAAAAGGAGCCCACAGCTTAGGAAGTGACCTTAAATGGATAACTTTGACTTTCGGAAAAATGAAAGGTCAAAACCCGAAAACGGTTGTCAACGACTTGAAATTAAACTATCAACAAATGGCTAATATTGCCAGAAGCCTGGATACGGAAATCTAGAGACAGCCTACGAAAGATTGGGAATACAGCGAGCTGATTAGTTTCATTCAAGGAAAGATAAGGAATGCAAAAGAACGCAACTACTGGAAAGGAAAAAGACAGCCTGGAAGATGTGGAACAAGAAAATCAAGGAAGAAAAAAAGACAGCAAGGATGGAGAGAGCACAGGGAGGCCAAGTGAGTGGGAATGCTCGCAGAGGAAATAACTTTGGAGTGAAATTGGTACCACCTGAAGAAGCTTGAAGTGCAAAAACTTTCACCTAAAAAAATTAAACGAGAAAGTGTGTGATGGGTCTTGAATATACGGGCAAAGGATAAAGGCGCGCCGAGGAAGTTTGGAACCATGTAAAGGAACTGAGGAAAAAGACCGAGTAAGTACAACGTCTTGTCATAGACGGAGAAGGTCAGGTACTAAAACGGGAAGACGTGGTATTTCACATTCGCTCAATGATACAAGGAAAGATAAGAAGAACGGAGAGAGGACTACAGCATTTATAGAGTGCGGCAACTGAGGTGCGTACAGATACCGAGCTAATTTTGGAGAATCTAAACTGGAAAAAATCCGAAGAAAATGTTCCAGGTGATATGGCAACAGGGACGGATGAAACTCCTATAAGGCTGTTCAACCTACGTTTCCCAAAAAGCAAAGCACAACTGATTCGCGCAATCGAAAAAGTAATAAAAACATAAGCAAGCACTGGGCAATTGGCGTAAGAGCAGGATGAAGATAATCTATAAAGGCAAAGAGACAGGGCTGATGACAACTCATACAGCTTACACTTACAGATATTTAATTATTTGTTACTGACAGTACAGTACAGTACAGTACAGTAAAGTACAGTACAGTTACAGGTATTACAGGTACCTCTGTGGCATAGAGGCTGGCAATGCAAGCCATGAAAGCGGAACTAGTGAAGTGGATAGAGGTGAACGGCATACTGGAGAACTACAAAATGTATTCAGATGAGACAGGCGCTTAGAGGACAATTTGTGTGTCCTAACCCAATGCATGGCTCAAAATTGACCACTCTGTTCAATGGCTTCAATGTTCAATGGCTCAATGGCTCAATGTTCAATGGCTCAAAAGTGACCACTATGGATAGCACTTCTCGATATAAAGGGAGCCTATGACAATGTAGATAGAGAACTTCTATGGAGCATACTTCAGTGGTAGGGATTAGGCGAGGGCTTTATACAGCGGTTCGAGGGATTTCACAATGACAGCGAGGTGCAAGTTACGTGGGAGGACCGAAAGTGCAATGAACCGGTCCTCGCAAATAGAGGTTTAAAGCATGGTTGTCCTCTGTCGCCATTGCTGTTCATGCGGTACATGCGGTAAATGGAAAGACTAGAAAGAAAGCTTGAAGACAGTAAAATAGGTTTCAATCTGTGTTATAGCCGCAAAGAACAGGAAGTGGAACATATCCCGGGACTGATATATGCAGATGACATCGTACTACTAGCAGATACCAAACAGCGTCTGCAACAGCTCACTGACATATGCGGTGAATAAGCCACTGAATTAGGATTAGAGTTTAGCACAGCATAGTCAGGAGTTCTGGATTTTAACGACGAAGCCCGTAGCGAATCGGTATTCGTTCAACTATCAACAATACCGTGAGTAACGAAATACAACTATCTGGGCATATCGATAAACGAATGCCAGGCCTATCTAAAAACTCATGAAGAGTATTTAAGAATGAAAGGAAAAAGAAACGCCTCTATCATTCTGCACAGAGCACTATGGGGATATATAAGATATCAAGTAGTGAAAGGAATCTGCAAGGGTGTAATGGTACCGGCACTCACCTTTTGAAGCGCAGTAGTGTGTGTCAAATCATAGATTCAATCAGGGCTAGAAGTAAATCAGAGGGTCGTAGATCGATTGGCAATAGGACCACACAGTAAAACAACAAATTAGGCAGTGCAGGGAGGCATTGGATGGACCTCCTTTGAAGTGAGAGAAGCAGAGAGCAAAATATGTTTTGAAGAATGACTTAGAAATATTGATGACCAGAGATGGGCGGCCAAAGTGTTAAGGTATCGTTACATGAAAAGCGTGGACACACCATGGAGAAAAAGAACCAGAAGGCTCAGGACAAAGTATATGAAACCTGGAAGACCAGGGGAATAAGACGACCGAGGCAATAAAAAATGAAGTGAAAGAATCAGAGACAACGACCTGGAAAAAGAGGGTAGACGCAAAGAAGTCCGTAGATATCTACAGGATCGGAAAGCGGGAGATCACGAGGGAAAAGTTCTTTGATAATACCAAAGAGAGTGAATTGCTTTTCGAAGCCCAGGCGGGTGGCTTGCAGACAAAAACGCTTATCCGTGAGCCGGTACAGCAAGTACTGTGCGCAGGTTGCGGCAGGGAGCCAAAAACCATGCGACATATTGTATCGGACGGCAAAGTTATCCGTCCAGTCCTCAGTGAAGGAGCCATCCAGCTTCCGGAAGCCCTTGGCTTTAAGGTTGACAGAAAAGTGAATTTGACAGCTGTAGAGGTTAATAAAAGAAGCTTGGGAGGTTGGTGGGAAAAGAGCAGAGAACAATCTGGGAAGACATGCGAAGAAAGAAGTCAGACTAGTACAAAAATTCCATAAAGGCTGTTTGTTTTTTTGACGCGGTGATTGTACAGTGCGTTACGACTGAGGTCGCTGTGCAACCCCACCCCGTTACGAAGGGGAAGTCGCTAAGCATCATCATCATCATCATCATCATCATCATCGCGAAAAACTTAAGTGAATTCAGCAAACCACTACTGCATTTATCATTTGAGGCGCGAGACAGGACGGGAAGAGCGCGAGAGGTGTGCGGAAAAGAGGAGAGGCAGTTATCTGGCAGGGGTTGGGGACGATTATCGTCTTTCGAGGATATTTGCATCGAATCCAGCAGATACACGGCTAATTTTTTTCTTTTTGTAGGAGACTGTGAACCTCCAATCATTTAACCACTGCTCGTGCTCCTGCTGGTTGGACTGTATGCGTCATTTTCTTTATCGTTTGTTTCCTGTTCGGACTCGAACATCAGCAGAAAAAGCTGTTCTTTTTGTCCTTACTTTATTCTTGCAGGTGCTGGAGTGTTCCTCAGCATTTTTAACATGTTGTAATTACTGTTCCTTAGTCCACTTAAACTGAACAATTTTAGTCTGTCATTTGTGAGCGCCTTTCTATTGAGCCCCGGGCAAAGAGTTAGAAGGAGAAAGAACATTCCAAAACTACTAAATCTGGTAGCATACTTCTTACTTGTCAACTCTGTGCGGCAGAAAGAAAACGTTAGGTGTATTTGAAGTAAGATACAAACATATACAGGGTGTCCCAGGTATCATGAACCAAGATTTTAAAAAAGAGCAACGGCGCAACTCGACGAAAACCTAGTGCATAATGTTTGCAGTACTGTGCAGAAGCGGACAGTGATTTCTTGTTAATGATACTTAATTAATTGTAATTGATTATCTGACTCGAGAAGTACTGATTGATTAATTGATTGATTGATTGTAGGGTTTAACGCGCCGACGCAACGCAGGTGACGAGGCGCGCCGTAGTGGAGGGCTCCGGATTAATTTTGACCACCTGGGGATCTTTGAGGTGCGCCGAAATCTCGAACACACGGGCGTTTTTGCCTTTCACCTCCATCAACTCTAGAAGTACTACTCTCCTAAGCATGACTTACTCCAGTAGTTCGATTAGACCGGAACTGCTCTGGCTCTATGTACTTCTTTTGGAGGAATTATTTCTTCTTTTATCGGGGAGGCTGTATCAAGGGACAGACAGACAGACAGACAGACAGGCAGACAGGCAGACAGACAGACAGACCAAACTTTTTGCGTTTAAGTAGGACAAGAAAGATTATTGTCTTTAAGAACGCCCTAGGTATCGGGGCAGGGTAAAGGTCCTGCGGTGGATGTAAATTAATGCGCAGCCCTCCAGTTTAATACGTTTAATCTCGTTCCATACAAGTTACCGCAAACAAGGTGTTCTAGATATTTTACTTTAATCATAACAGTTAGCAAATGAAAGAAATCATTTAAATGAACGCTAAATAAAAGGAATCAGCTAAATCAAACGCCCATTTCGTTTGCCATAAGTTTCTTTTTCTTAACCCCAAATGAACGAATGATATTCTTGGTTTTAGGTTTCAGATACGGAGCCAAATACATTACGGCGCATCTGCCATTCAAAGCGTTCATTCTTTTTGCGGGCGTCTTTTTCCACGTACTTTGTGTGCTGCCCATCAATTAGAACACTGATCTACAAATAGGATTAAAATATATCCGCTAGATCGCATTGCCGGTGACCATATCAGCCCAGCAACAGATTTTCATAGTTACTGGTTTACAGTACATCATGATTCATGACGAGTAGCATGCTTTAAACCGAAATGCAAGCGTCAGCTAACTTCCTGCTGGGCAGTCATGTGGCGGGTACGTTTAGCTTGCAGTACTGACATGAGTGTTATTTTTATAATTATCATCCGCTGTGCGTAGATTAATTCCGTTATCACGGAAGGGAAATGCGGTTTCACTGATGAGTCCGTTTTTTTAAATGTACTCAAGATGGATGAGAACGGCTAAGATGCCACATGCACGTGGTTTAATGTTAAAGTGTAAGTTAAAAACTTGTAACTGTCTTACAAATTTTAGGACCCCTGGTACGACTTGCCTAATAAAGCACAGTGTACGTTGTGCATCCCCGGAAACAATTATTCTTGCGTTTAAATCATACCACACGGCTGCTTTCCGCATATACCAAGGGCAGCAGAAGTAGGACTGGTATCGAAGCAATCTGCACGCAGCAGCCAAAAAGGCTTCACCGGTTTCATTCATGGGGCCTTTCCAGAAGGCCTCTTGGAACGATAGCTTTCGCAGCAATTAGGTTGGCGTAATGGATGCAGTTGCCAGAAAATCCCCTGTTTCGCTGCTGACTTGTCCGCATGATCAAGATCCCATTTGCGAAGGTCTCGTATTCTATCTATTCCCCTAAAAGACTTGGCACAAGAAGCGACCAAAAAAAAAAAAACGTCGAAGCGATCTCTCTTCTGTTCCGGTTTTCCAAGGTCTTAGGAAGAGCCAGAAAAAGCAATGCCACCTCAATCGACGCACTGTCTGGCGTGCACCACTTGTGACGTAACCCTTCCTTCTCGCATATTTCTTTTCGTTTCTATGGCAAGATGGAAATTAAAAGGTCAAAATTTGTTTAGCTCACGCGGGTGAACCACGACGGGTTCGCTGTGAGGCAGGGGTACCGACTGGGGAATTGAACCACCAAGGAATCTTCGCATATTTCGAGACTTGTCCCGAAATCTTGACACGCAGGCATCTTCGCTTCCAGCCGGCTGAGAAACACGGCCGCTGCAGCCGGGATCGATCGCACGTCGTTGGGCTGAACAGAGCATTATTCACTGCGGTGGATGGCCAGGGAGAAACAGGGACAAAATTTCAATAGGAATTTGCAATGTGTCCTTTTCAGAAGTGCGCCAAAAGCCTGACCATCGGTTTCGGGCAGGCCAAAACGGCCAGCCGCGACTAGCCAACCACGAAAAGCCTGAACAACTATGACTGCCCATACGTTTTCGGCTCACTCTTTGTCAAGTCAATTGGAAACACAGTCCGAACATTCGCCCTTAATTGGCGACCTTTGATTACCACGACTCGTGAATTCAGTGAGCCAGTTAACACAGAGGAAACGAGATTACAGAAAAGTACCTATAGTGTTTCTTCCGTACAAGGCCCAACAAAAAAAGTGCAATGTCTTCCTATTGTGGCCCTAAATATTCGCTCTGGTTGCAAACAATGTTTGAATTTGTATTTAATATAAACATGGTCTCAAATTGATGTTTAACAAATGAACGGTATACAGTTGATCACAATGGCGTGTGCCATAAGACATTGAGGTCTTTGGACACACGCTATGGTAGAAGGCTACGGAATAATTCAGGCCACCGAAGTGTCACTACCGGGCTCCAAAACAAGCACAATTGCGATGTTTTCGGCTTCAATCACAAAAACAGCTCGAGAAGAAACACAGCGCCAACTTTACACTCGACAACAGTTGTTGAGCCAGACGCAACCGTATTGTCACGGGCACAATTACTCACACGCTGTGTCCTGCTGGCAGTGCATTTGCAGAGTACAATTGGTTTGCATCCATTACCTTACCAGTCAATCACCTTGAGTCTATTATTTCCTAGAGCACCGAATATACATCTTTCTAAAACTTACAACATCAAAGACGTGACAGGATTAACGCGTTCTCTTGCCGCGATTAAGCGCGCCATTACCCTTATACACATTATATACTTTTGAACTTTATTACATTGCAAGCAGCGTTCCCATTGTTCTACATTCATTTCACTACCGAACGTTATTAAACTCTGCGCAAAAGAGAGAGCACTTCGAAAAACCGCAGGCCTGCTGTAATCAGCAATGTCTGCAATTCTTCGATGCGTCACGAAGCGAAAATTGACCGCAAGAGGCCAGTCATACGGCCAATTTTCTCGGCTGATTTAACAGCGGGAAAAGTAGCCGCGAAGGACGCATAAAATTCAGTGCGGGTATTGAACAATAAGTTGAAGTCCTGGCAAAGTTATAATAAATATATGCACCATGCCACTCGTGGAAGTGTCGAGTTTTGAAACGCAATTTCCTACACCCGCGAGGAGCAGAAATATTTTTTACAAAATGAAGAAGTTAAGCAAGGAACTAAAACCATGTGTTGCAGGAGCATCTTTCTATGAAGCGAGATTCACGTCCAAAATATCCATATAACGCCCACTGGCCCATTTTGCGGGAAGCGTGCACTTTACCATAAACTGCCGGAACTGCAATAAACTACGCGCACGCCTAGGACAGGCCTGGCGGGTATTGCGCATGCCGCATTCGGCTTTTATAGAACCTGAGCCACCCAATCATATCATTCAAAAGTGCGCTTTCTTGTTGTTTTTAGTTATTTATTTTTACGCATCAGACTTTGCCTAATGCCTTGTAGATACCGTTCATGCTTTTCGAAAAATTGACGCAGCAGCATTGGCAGTAGTGTAAGTGGGCTAATTCTTGTGAGATCTACCTTACGTAACAACTACCTCCAGTATACAAAAATAAAACAAAATGTACACAGAACAAGTGCACACAAAAATTTTCGACATTTATTTTTATAAACATTGAATGACTGCATTATTCAAGGAACTATTGACGTTGTATCTCGTCTTATACTTCGTAACTGCGCAAAAAAGCCTGTATCATGCCTCAGAGACACAAGTTCTTGACACTTGCTCACTTTGGTAACCCTTTTGTTTTCCCTGTATATTTTATTCCCACCATAAATTTATTATCTTTGTGTAACGGATCGCAATATCGCCTGCAAGGCAGCAGCTTGTGATGTGTTATTTTGTTGGTGTTGTTACGTACATGTTTACAACTGGCGTACACGTCTTCAGCCCATTTAAAATTTTGAGAATGCCGATAAGTATTAATAGATTTCATCACTCAGTCTTGCCTAATTTATTATCTCATGAGTATTCCGTCACTATTCAGCACAAACTATCAAAGAACAGGTATGATAAACCATAAGTGGGGAGTAATTCGCACCCTCATAGGTTAACTAGAGCGTTCTTGTCATTATCCATTCGTCGTATGTTCGTTCCTCTTTGGCGTCAAAAGCGTTTATTTTGTGTCACTCCCAGCAACATTTATCCGTCCCGCATGCGAGATATATTCTTTCTGAGCGCGAAACAGCTTTGTTGCTTCGCAAATATAAACTTCCCTGGTATAGCTCCTGGCGTCAGAAAAGCGATCATCGTTCCCTTTCAAACCAACTTCGCTTCGGCAATTTGGAACGCTTAGTTCTCACATCGACGTTATAACTTCGCTAGAATAGGCGACTTTCTTACATTATTTTTGTTAAAGCAACAACAAACGGAATGAAGTATGCTTGTTGCTGCCCTGCCTATTACAACACTCATGTTTCGATATTGTGCAGGGTCCCGACCATGAACCACCCATAACTGTGTAAGCGGCTCTAGAGCATTCCTTCAGGGCAAGCCTGCCAGCCAACTAAGAAAAGCTAGCTTGCAGGCTTCCGCCACCCCTCACGTCTTTCCTAACGTTCTTGCATAAAGAATGCTGCTCTGCGTTGCCGTAACGGGAAATACCTGCGAAAGAGAGGCGTTTTACCGCCCGTGCAAGAGAGTGTCGCTGACCTGTACGAAGGGGCAGAAGGCGCACATGAAGTGCGGCAGGAGCCACCGTTGGAGCAGGGCTGCCTGGAAGTGGAACGGTATGGAGAAGAGGCCGATGATGATGTCGCTGATGGCCAGGTTGGCGATCAGATAGTTGGTCTCGGTGCGCATACGCCGCGACGTGGCCACGATCCAGAGCACGAACGTGTTCCCCACAACGGCCACCAGCGAGATGGCCCCATAGCAGATGGAGAGCAGCACGATGACCTCCACCGGAACCTCGTAGAGGCGCTCCTCGACGGCCGCAACCACCGAAGACACCGACGCTTCCAGGCCGCCTTCGGCATCGCCGCCACCGGTTGGCTGCATGCTCCAGCTCTCGTTTAGGCTCAGAGTCTCACCCTGCCGGTACGCGTAGGGCTCGTTGCCCGATGTTCGGGTTTGCAGAAGCGAGGAAGCCATTGTCTTTGTGCTCTTTTCGAAGCTCGACGGAAACTCAAGTAAATGAACGAGCAAGTCCCGTATGCCTTTCACATTGCGTTGCTTTGTTTCAGTGCTCCGTGAGTCTGGCAGTACGCGAAGAACAATGCACCTGCGAAACCACCAACGCCCTGCCTAATTAAATACACAATGACGTGCTGGCATCACAAGGCTGCGCCCGTGACACGCAGATCTTAAAAACGGCAAGACTGAATACAACGTTGGATGCAGCTGTTCGTCCGTCCGTTCTACGCGCTTTTCTTAATGAAACAATACAGTAGTTAGCGGGTGCACTTCGGCATCGTTGCTGCGTACACTGCGTTGCCAGTTCTCACTTCTTGCCGTGGTGCATATCCCGCACGTCGTTTCATCCTGCTCTGGCAGAGAACGGCATCCTTGTTTTCACACAGTTCGTGGCGTCCAGAGGCGACAGAAAGTAAACTTTTCTTCCAACCGAAAATAGCGGTAGAAAATAGGAAACAGTCTAGAAGACGGGGCCGCAACAAACCGTCTTATCACGGAAGGAAGAACGGCGGCGAGATGTTAGGTTCGCTGACGGAACGATCGCAGGGAGCGAATTCGTTCTCCTCCGAAGGCGGTGAAGGAAGTTGGGGAGAACTGGAAAGGCGAGAGGGAAGAGCTCCGCGTCCCAGACGCGCGCTTTCCGGCTGTCGGGCGTCTACTGCGGCCCGGGTCCTGCCAAGTTCGATGTCGGAGGCTCCGGGTCCAAAACCACGTGACTCCGAGCGCGCGGCCGCGCGCGCGCGCGTGGAATCGCCCAGCGATGGCGGTGGCGCTCCTCTCCAGGCTACCCGCGCCACCAGGGCGGCAGCTCCCCTTTCGTCTATTTCTTCAGTACCTCTCAGAGCTCGCGCAGGAGAGCGTCGTCGTCCGCGAGAAGTCCCTGCCTGTCACTGTTCGGTCGCTCTCACAGCGTGAAGCACATGGAGCAGCGAGAGAAAACAGTAGCCGCAGATGGCCCGGGTAGTGTGTAGTCCTCTTCCTGCAGCCAGTGTTGAGCGTGCGGGGGTTTCTCCGACTGATGCCGTTCGCACGTATTGATTCTTGAGCAGCGGCGTTCGACGACTACTGGGTTCGTCACACTCCGGCACCTTCATGCTCGGCTGGCGTGACCTGACCGTTTCTTCAAGATAAGGCGCGAAACGTAGCCAGGGACTCTCGATGTTTGTTGCCACGTGGGATATTCCGTCCGGTCCGCGTCCGTGTCACTGATGACACGTGGCGCCTTTGTGTTGCATAGAGAAGTACGCACGAGCCATATGCAACTATATAGCTTTTAACTGCTATCTGGTTGCATAGCCGCTCATGCGCAGCGCTCAACAGGTTTTAGCACTACACCGTGAATATCAACCGCATTTACCCTTTCAAAGGAATTTCTGTCATGGTGAGCATGGACGTGACAGTCGTCCACACTAGGGCAGAAGAAAAACGCTGTTCGGGGGCCATTTTGCATTTTTTCGAATGTTCTTACCGCCGTTTGCAGCTTCGTTTGCAAATTCCGTTCAAATCGACACAATTGGAAACTTGCTGTGAAAGCTGTACATCAGCCAGCAGTTAATGTCTTCGCCTCCTAAATTGGTCAAAGGCGTCGTTTAGTAGCTTCTGCTCCTTCAGTATGCGTCGGCTTTGTTGTAAAGAAAGACAGACTGTGCACAAGGTTAATTAAACCTATCACTTCATCTGCTGTCATGTTGTCTCCGGTCGGCGTGGCAGTTGTGATATTCGCGCCGATTGTTAGCTGGACCGTGAAATAGCGCTTAATGAATTCAACGCGTCTGCGAAGAGCCTGTTTATGCGGGTGACCTTATTTACATGGGGATACACTGACGCCCCAATGCCGGTCTCGCACGGCCGCTGCTGTTGTGTGTATGCCATATCACGAGGTATCGACGGCCATGACTTCCACGTATGAACCGCTGCATTCACGATGCATGAGTTAGGTGGTAGTCGTTTTAGTTATGGAAGTATGAAAGTAGCGTCTGAAGGAAGCCCGCCTACACGTGAACAAACAAAAAGCCGCTTCGGTGAATTACACTTGGTTAAGGGAATTGCATTGGATTCAATAGAATATTCAATTGAACTCTTTTGACAAAAAAACGTAATTCAACACACCCTAGTTCAAATTGAAAGAAAGAAGAGAAATTGGGCTGGGCTCGCAATGCAGAGAATAAAACAACCGATGGAACATCAGGCTAGCAGAATGGCTGATGAGGACCCGACTAGAGGTAGGGGAACTGTTTGAAATAGTAAGACTAGAATGATTATTCTGGAAGAACCGATTAGGACACCACAGGTGAGGAGAATCCAAAAGAGACCGTCCTTTTGCAGCTATTCTGATAGTTATGACAATGTTGCCTACAAGGCGATCCCTCTGGTCTCTGACAGGAATGAGCTTTCTTTAAAACAAAAGTTTTGCGCCAAAAGAAGGTCACCAGGGATAGGTGTTGATTTAAACTTAGATGCTACATGTTTCTTGTTGAAAGACTCTTGCATATGAACATTAAAAAAAATATCAAGTGTTGGTGGTGTAATTCCTTCGCATAAAAGATCATCTGAACATGGATATTTAAGGATCAAAGGCAGAAAACAACCTCTAATGCATTTCAAAGCCCGGAGAAATAGATGCCTATACAGCTGAAACAAGCTCAGCCAATCAGACATTTCATAGTGCAGTGCCCTGTCGAGAGCCCGATTATTGATCCACCTTATGAGAAAACTGCGCAACTTTGGTGACCAAAGACAGCGGCAAGCGGGGTCGTATCCAAGGAAGGGGAGCTTCGGTGTCACAACAACCCCTAAAATTGCGTGCCTCGACAATCAACAGGTTTGCCTCGACAGCGCGCCTCGAGTGCATCGCTCGAGTAACTTTCTTTTAGTTCTGAGTCAGTACAAACTAGCGATGAGGTGACAGACCGACAAGAAGGCAGGTGGATGCATGGGTGGATGGATGAATTGATTGAATTAGGATCATCATATAAGATCATCATATAATGCCAATAAGTAATTGCGACAATACTACGCGTTTGGCAGTTATTTGTTATTTCTCGTTTCAAAGACAAGCGTAGCTGGCGTCGTTTCTTACCGAAGGCATAATTTTATAATTTTTACCCACTGTATTTTCGAAATGGGTCACTGCTGGCTAGAACATTTCATTCGTTCATTTGGAAACTTCGAATTAAAGAAAAATAATATCCTTTTGGAGTTTAGTCACTGTCCTGAGGCATCGGCGTACACAGATGCAGGGGGCAATTGCCCCGACCGAAATTTTTTGAGCTCGGGGAAACCGCCATCTATGCCTGACAACAAATAAGGAGTACTTCTAATTACGCTTCCGGCGCACATTTCTCACTTTCTTACCCAGGCTTCTATGTCGGCCCTCGCCACGAGGACGAGCCATTTTGCACTGCTTCAGAGAAGAAACCAAACTGAACAAAACAAGACGGTCGTCATGTTGGGTGCGCTAGCTGGTCTCGAAGTTTTCTTTTGCAATTTCCAGTTCATTCTTGCCGAATTTTTTGTTTTTCTTTTGTTTTTGTTTTCTATTGGGTTTTTTGCATTTTTTTTAGTTCTTTGATGCTCGCCCGCTCTCTTTGTCATCCGCGCTTAATCCAATCGTGCGTATGCTACGGGCCTGCTGTGTACTCAACCGTGCGCTTTTTGTTACATAGTTTGAACCATGGGGACTTGCATGAGGAGTCCGTGTTTAAGGTATGACAAGAAAAGGGCAAGAGCATTTCTTTGTTGTTCCATCTGTTCAAGATCAGATAGTAGTCTTTAACTGTTGACAGACTGAAGTGATGCAGAAAACTCTAGATATGTACCTGGAACCACGAGTGTTCCCTCAAGTGCAATACTAGCGTATTTACTTGATTCTTAGCGCCCCCTTTCTTTCACAATTGCGATTCCCAAAGTGAGGGGGCTGCCTAGATTCGAAAAACTTGTCACCCCTCCCCCCCCACAACTTTTTTTCGCGGCCGTATCTCGACGAGATGGGCGCAAGGAATAATGTTTTATTTGGCAAGCATTGGAAAGAAAAATAGGTACAAACAGTGAACCCAGCGGTTGAGTCGGATACTCAGTCCCCCTGTCTACCAATCGAGTCCGCTGTTCAGCTTTGGCCGCTGGTCTCAATATCCCTCAGCAGGTCGTCTTCTGTTGCATTGAAGCAGTGTGTCATAATAAACTTCAAAAAATCTTGTCCACAACGTCAACTCGGGCCCCTTTCCGTGTGTGTGAAATCCACCGTGCGTTAGTTGCTTGCATACCCCTGTCACACGGGCACTTTCAATCCGGATTCAAGCGAAGCGTGATTTAATCTTCGAGCGCGCTGGACGCACCACCGCTGCTGCACGGCACGTTTCAATCCAGATTACGAAGTTGCACCGACTGCACTCACCTGCGCCAAACGGCGCCAAAAATGTGCTTCACGGCCGGCGTCTGGTAACTTTGCGGGGTCGTAGGTATACGTAACTATATAAATGTTACCGCACGCTTATTTTGGTCAAGTTATTCGATACAATTTGTGGCGTTAGTAGAAGTTGTCAACTGCTGTGCCATTAGTCAGCGGGGACGAGAGTGTGACCGCTTGCGTCCGATCACGCTTGGAAACCGCAATCGCGCTTGAGAAACCAGCATCGAGTTCGAGCGGGATCGGGCTCGATCGCGATTGAAACTGCCGTGTAGCAGCGCCTGATCCGAAACGAGCTCGATCCGGATCAACTCAATCGCGATTGAAAATACCCGTGTGACAGGGGTATTACCAACGGGATGCTTCTATTCGCGTGCAAACTTTTTTTTTCAAACTTTTTTCCCGAAAGCAGGGAAGGTTGCTTAGAATCGGGGGGTGCTTAGAATCGCGTAAATATCGTAGTTTAAGTATAATGAGCTGTACCAAACAGGAATTCTTACATAAAAAGCTACACTTTGGGGTTCTTAAAAACACATAGATGCGGGTATGCAGGTTTGTTAGCCTCTTAGGAAGGTGTGTGTAAACTGGAATATTGTCACTTATTTTTTCCGCATTGCGTGTGCCTAGTAGTTCTGCATTTTGCATAAACTTGAGAAAACAAGCACGATCCGGCTCTAAATGTAATAGTTTTGTTAAGTAGGTGGCATAATGTCCAAAATCACGAAGCCTTTTATTTGTAACTGTTGAAAACTCTTGCTATTTCTATTTCAGATGTGAGAAAAACGCCATTAACACCATAAGATAGATAGTGTCATGGATTGTCCACTTACTAGACAGGATATATTACCTTAGTCCTTCACCAAAATAAAATGGCCCTTGAGCATCTCTGAAAGTTGCTTGCCAGCTTCCTTGGTATTATTTTATGGTGATAGGTCAAGGGTTACTGTAAAGGTATTAACTTTACCTTTCCCTATTGTTCTCCATAAACATATTTGCGTGAATAAACATTCCTTACTTTTATATAATAATGATACAATTATACAATGAGCCACTCTATGCTGGTACTAAAACTATTATCATTTGTAAGGCACCATTAAAAGGGGCAGTATGTTCTGGTTCTTCAGCAGCTTTAAGGTATAGGTGAATATCAAAGTACTTAATTTTTATACCATTCGTACACATGAACTTCTAATATTATAGTTTTGATGTATTCAATTAATTAGGCACATCTTTTGTTACCCATGGTTTTTGTGGCCACACCGTCCAAGGGTAATGCCCTGTACATAGCAATGGTGTTCTATCCGGATATCAGGCGGCCCGAACTGTGACTGTGACTACAAAAAGGTGTCATTGTCCGGTACTTCCAAGTATGGCTAATAGCTTCTCTGTGAATTGAGTTGTAACGATCTAATGAACGAGGAAAAAAATCAGGTTTCTGCAGATATCTGAAGCGATACGAAACTTCACGAATATAGTTTTTGTTGTTCGTTAGGCTAAGGTATAGAAGACTTACAGATTGCGCTGTAGCGCGAGTCGGTTCACCTATTACATTTACACCGTTTTGCTCAATTAACATTAAAAATATTTTAGAGATCCACAGTTGTAAATAAATCAATATTTTCGTTGCCACTGACAAGAAAAAACAAAGTTCCTTCGGACATAAAGTGAGCAAGGTTTTCTCTAAAACGCAAGAAAACTTAAAAATTGAAATTCAGTAGGCGGTAAACAACACAAAACGTGTCGAACAGTTAACACGACACAGTGTCGTACAATTCACACCTTGCAGTCTGCATTGCATACACAAATTTCCTCTGTAATCTTAATGTCATCTACGCGAGTAATAAGTAAAAACAGGTTACCACACCGTCACCGTGAATGGCTGACCACGAGGCTTTTATTTATAAGGTATCAAAGAAATAAATCAAATTTCCTTTGCACCAAATTTGACACAACAGCGTGCCATAAAAGCAAATGCCGGTGTACGGAAGTCATGTATGTTCCCTTAAGAGAACAAGTTCGAGTGAATAAAAAACGCAAAAAAAACTGACAGGCTTTAAAATTTTAGGGCTGTGCGCGCATAATGCCCGGCTCATAAAGTAACGTAAAAGGCAAACAAAAGTACAATACGCTTTCCCCATCTGCCATATTTTCAATGTTGCCTCAGTGGCATAGAGCTTCTTACTATGTACACTTGAGAGTAATCTGGCGCTAGCGTATATGTGCCTTATATCAAGGCCGTCTGTGTCGTCATGGGCTGCCATTATATCATGCTCTCCCCCTGTTTTGTCATTGGCTGGGATTGAAACGTTTTATTGGCCGTATATTCGAACACAGTGCCACAAAAACACAAAGGTAATATAGAAGTGGAAAATAAAGCAGGCTGTTTTAAAGCTAAGGGAAAAGGAAGTAAAGCGTATTTTTGCCGGAACGGTTGTGCCTACAATTCTGCAGGCCAAGCTGGTAGTTAATAACAATGGTAATATTTTGGAGGAACTCATTAGAGGCTCTTATGTTATTACTTTTACCCTTATCTGAAGTATTCAGTTGTTTGAAGAGCTTGGAAATGTTTTGAGCGTGCCCGTGAAAACGTCGCCTTCATGGTGAACCGGCGCACCGACCGACAGCTACAGATTAAAACTTGTTACTGAGCGAGTTGGTTCATATATGAAGAAACAAAAACGTGGCGTTAAACACTGGTAGACGAAGACAACATAAGACAGATACAGACGCCCATATCTGTCGTATCTCGTCTTAGCCTAAGTAGTTTGGTTTCTTTTTTTCTTCAGCTACAACGTTTGCGGCAGCATATCTCCCGCTCAGTCACACGTTCCTCCGACTCCGGTATAACCAACGCAAGATACAATCACGCACTGCCTGCTCTTTTACCGGACGTGCAGTTGCCACGGCTCACGGCTACCACAGTAGCTCATCATCATCATCACCACCACCATCATAATCATCATCGTCATCATCCGCCTATCTACGCGCACTGCAGGGCAAAGGCCTGTCCCATTAATCTCCAATTACCCCGGTCCTTTGCTAACTGCGACCAATTTATCCCCGCAAACTTCTTCATCTCATCTGCCCATTTAACTTTCTGCACCCCCTACAACGCTTGCCTTTTCTAGGAATTCACTCTGATACCCTTAATGACCAACGGTTGTCTTGGCTTCGCATTACATGCCCTGCCCGCGTCCATTTCTTCTTAATTTCTACTAATCTGTCCTTAACACGCGTTTGTTCCCTGACCCACACCGCTCTCTTCTTGTCCCTTAATGTTACACCTATCATTTTCCGCTCCATTTCCCGCTCAGTCGTTCTCAGTTTAAGTTGAACCCTCTTAGTGAGCCTCCAAGTTTCTGCCCCGTAGGTGAGTACCGGTAAGATGCAGCTGTTATACACTTTCTTCTTCAGGGACAATGGTAGGCTGCCATTAATTATCTGAGAATGTCTGCAGTATGCACTCCACCCCATTCTTATCCTTCTAATTATCTCTGCCTCATGGTTGGGATCCGGGGTCACAACTTGGCATAAGTAGATATATTTGTTTACCACTTCCAATTCATCGCCACCTATCTCAAACCGCTGTGCTGTCCCGAGGTTATTGGTCATTACTTTGGTTTTCTGCATATTAATTTTCAGGCCCACGGTTCTACTGTGTTTGTCCAGTTCGGAAAGCATGCTTTGCGATTCGTCCCCCGAGTTACTTAGCAAGGCAACGTCATCAGCAAATCTGAGGTTACTCCTGTATTCTCTATTAACCCATACTCTCACCTGTTCCCATTCCAACGTTCTGAATACTTCTTGTAAACACGCTGTGAATAACATTGGAGAGATTGTGTCTCCTTGTCTGGCGCCCTTTCTTATAGGTATTTTACTGCTCTCCTTATGGAGAATGATGGTAGCTGTTGACCCATTTTAGATATCTTCCAGTATTCTTATATAATGCTCATCTACCCCCTGGTTCCGTAATGCCTGAATGACTGCTGAGGTTTCGACCGAGTCAAATGCTTTCCCATAATCTATGAAGGCTATATAGAGGGGTTCAGTATACTCAGCGCACTTCTCTATCACCTGATTTATCGTATGAATATGGTCCATTATTGAATAGCCGTTACGGAACCCTGCTTGTTGTTTTGGTTGACTGAAATATAAGGTTGCAGAAATTCTGTTAGCTATTACCTTGGTAAGTACCTTGTAGACGGCTGACAGTAAGCTGATTGGTCTGTAATTTTTCAAGTCCTTCATGTCACCTTTCTTATAGATTAGGATGATGTTCGCGTTCTTCCAAGAAAGCAAATCGCAAATTCCAGAGACGAAAGCAAATCCCCAAAACCGCTTCAGAATCCAATTGTCATGCCAAGCCCAAGCCAGAAGCAGGGGTCTTCCCATAACCCCGCACGACGACATGGATTCCCAGGTGCAGTTTCCTCTCCAGTATACTTACTAAGAAGCTACATGCCTCAGTGGCACTTGCTCCGCTGGTCATGCGGTCATGATCCTCTGGAAGCGTAAAAGAAGGACTAGCTAAGTTCCTGTATATTTATTTTACACTTCAATTTGCCTGCACCAGTGTTTGCTTCAGAAGAACGCTTCGACAACCTCCACCAATCCCATTTCACCATTCATTGGTAGTGTTGTCACAAATTCTGTTGCGGAAAAATGTACGGAGTGGGGATATTTGTTTTCCTGCTTTTGGTATTTTATGCGTCAATAAATAACTACTGCTGCTGCGGGTATGTGTATTCGCTACACTCCATCTACCGATAAAGGCCGACTGGATTGTTACTAAGGCGATACTTGTTAAATTAGCTATCAGCCAGAATTCCCGAGAATGTTACTGGTGGTACCTAGGCTAAGATTACGTCAGGCTTCTTTTTAAAAATTATCCCTCTCTAAGTGGCATTATGGAAGCGCCAAGGTTCGACTTAGCAGAACCCCTTAAACGATTCCCCAGCGCTGATATCTTCGGGCCAGGATTCAGCTCCGTATTACACAATGGCGAAATAGCCTCCGAAAACAAATGTCTTCGCGCTCATTCGAGAATACAATAATTTCTTAGGTAACGTTACAGCCATTCAAATTGGGCCTATCCGTCACTCTGATTCAGATATGAAACGCTGCGCCACAGGAACCCCTTGCCTGCACCGGGTAAAGGGATAAATGTGCAACGTACAGCCTCGAGAATTGGCGAAGCTATGGCGGGGAGAATACGTCGGGAGCACTTGCTTGGTTCCGCAACAAAAGTTGAGATGGCAGCCGTACCAGCCATTTATCGGCATCAACGTAACCCTTCCAATGCGCGGTACCATTAAAACCATGCTGCTTCACTGAAATTGCTTGCACAAAGGTATCTCACGGTAAGAAATTACGCTTAGTTACCGACAAATTACGTAGATAGGCACGTTGCAAGGCAGTGAGTATTGGAGCACATTTCACGCCAGGCGGTGCGAATCCATCTTTCCCAACTCGTCGCGTTAATTCATACGGCCTTGTGGAAAAGTTCCTCCAGGAATTTTAAGCAGAAATTTTAAGCAACCATTTAGAAGCTGTGCGCAAGTCCTCCTCTAGGTTTCTTTGAAGAGAATGGAAGAGTGAACACTAACTTTGCCAGCTTGGTAAAAACACGGCGCGGGCCGGTTCCATTCCCCGCCACCATGGATGCTTTTCCGATGGAGGCGAAAAGCGAAAACTGCTCCTGTGTGTCGAGATTTCGGCGCACGTTATATTCCCAGGTAGTGTAAATTAATCCGCAGCCCTCCACTGCGGCACGCCTCAAAGGCCAGGTGTAGCTTCGGTGGCCTAAAATGCATGCGTTTGGGTTGGAACCAGACGATATTTCGAGTAAAGCGATTTCGTTCCAATGAGGGCTTACTGCGTATATATATATATATATAGAGAGAGAGAGAGAGATTGCCCTGAGGAAAGCAAGTTCTCTTTGCTGAAACGTAGGCCACAATCGTGCTTTTACCTTGTTCGAAGTTTTTCTTCTCTTATATATATATATATATATATATATATATATATATATAGTAAAAAGGGGCGCAATAACAAACATAACAAGTTTACTTCGAAAACATAACTTTACATCGATGTTTCGGACGGGGACCGTCCTTTATCAAGAGTAATATTTTACAGAATGGAAGCGGTTTATGGAAACCCTATATATATATATATATATATATATATATATATATATATATATATATATATATATATATATATATATATATATATATATATATATAGCGCATTAGAATAGGAAATGAGGGGCTCGTAGAAATAACACAGAAATAAGGGTTGGCAGTCAAGAAAACCTCGGAAAGCAAAGGGGAGGATGTGGTAGGTCATTGAAACAGATAAAGAATTTGGAAAGAAAGAAAGTGGACAAAAATGCCCGCCAGGTGGGATCCGAACCCACGACCTCCAGAATACCGGTCTGGTGCGATAACCACTACGCTACCGGCGGGGCGATTTTCTCCTCCGCTTTCTGGGGTATTTATGTCAATGTAATTTTTTCCTGTGCCTGGGGGTGGTACCCAGCGCCACTTCGACTTCTCGGGGTGAAGGGGACCTTCTTTTTAATCCCCGGGCCGCGACTCGAGTGTCTACGACATGTCGAGAGTGGTCAACCAGCGTTGAACCCTCTTAAGCTCCCTATGGCACCAAGACTGCCAGAACAGAGACCCTCGCTATGCATGTAGCGAATCAGAATAGGAAATGAGGGGCTCGTAGAAATAACACAGAAATAAGGGTTGGCAGTCAAGAAAACCTCGGAAAGCAAATTGGAGGATGTGGTAGGTCATTGAAACAGATAAAGAATTTGGAAAGAAAGGAAGTGGACAAAAATGCCCGCCAGGTGGGATCCGAACCCACGACCTCCAGACCGGTCTGGTGCGATAACCACTACGCTACCGGAGGGGCGATTTACCCTACACTTTCAGGGATATTTATGTCAATGTAATTTTTTCTTGTGCTTGGGGGTGGTAGCCAGCGCCACTTCGAATTCTCGGGGTGAAGGGGACCTTCTTTTTAACCCCCGGCCCGTGACTCGAGTGTCTACGACATGTCGAGAGTGGTCGACCAGCGTTAAACCCTCTTACCCTCTTAAGCTCCCTATGGCACCAAGACTGCCATAACAGAGGCCCTCGCTATGCATGTAGCGAATCAGAATAGGAAATGAGGGGCTCGTTGTAATAAGACAGAAATAAGGGTTTTTTTTCTCCACTTTCTTTCTTTCCAAATTCTTTGTCTGTTTTAATGACCTACCACATCTTCCCGTTTGCTTTCCGAGGTTTTCTTGACTGCCAACCCTTATGGCGATAGCGCACTTGGCCTCGCACGCGGCGAGTGCGCGCCGAAGAGGCTCGCATGGCACCGCTGCTTTCGCCTGCCGCGGCGACGCGGAGGAGGGGGAGGTGGACGGGATGGGCTCCTCTACGGGCAGTGGGGCAGTCCATTCTGAGGGTGCGCCGCCTGTAGAAAAAGCACCGGGGCGCCTAAGCCGCCGCAGCAGCAGCGCTGTGTGCACTGTGCCGACCTCCCCTATTCTTCGCTCATTAAATGCTCTTGTTTGTCACGTTTTCTTTGTTTTTTTCGGCATAACCCGCTTATAACAATAATCGGTTATAACAATGATATTTTCATGGCACCTCAATATTGTTATAAGTGGACTCGACTGTATATATATATATACACACACACACACACACACACACACACACACACACACACACACACACACACACACACACACACACACACACACACACACAGACACACAGATATATATATCTGTGTGTGTCACGCCCCGGGGGTTTAAAAGAAGGTCCCCTTCTCCCCGTGTAGTCTGAGTGGCGCTGGCTACCACCCTCAAGCGTCAGATACAGGATTAGTATATATAAATACCCCAGAAAGTGAAGCGGAACACAGTCGCCCAGATAGCCGAATTGGTAAGGCACTCGAGATCTAATCGAAAGGCGTGGGTTCGGTCCCCACTCTGGGCGCGTGTTTTTCTTTCTTTCTTTCTCACGTAATTAATAATAACAAATAATAATGTAATGTCACTAACAGTAAAAAATATTCTAACCATTCCCCTATGCCTTCTTTGGCGTTGTAGACTGCCGGCATTTCTTCCTGTATTTTCTAACGAGCCCCTCATTTACAAACCCTATTATCATGCGAAAGCTTAGCGAGGGCCTCGGTTCTGGCAGCCTTGATGCCAAGGTAGCATAAGAGGGTTTCCCGCCAGTAACCCGCTTATGACAGGCTGTAGACGTTCGCGTCACGCCCCGGGGGTTTAAAAGAAGGTCCCCTTCTCCCCGTGTAGTCTGAGTGGCGCTGGCTACCACCCTCAAGTGTCAGATACAGGATTAGTATATATAAATACCCCAGAAAGTGAAGCGGAACACAGTCGCCCAGATAGCCGAATTGGTAAGGCATTCGAGATCTAATCGAAAGGCGTGGGTTCGGTCCCCACTCTGGGCGCGTGTTTTTCTTTCTTTCGTTCTCACGTAATTAATAATAACAAATAATAATGTAATGTCACTAACAGTAAAAAATATTCTAACCATTCCCCTATGCCTTCTTTGGCGTTGTAGACTGCCGGCATTTCTTCCTGTATTTTCTAACGAGCCCCTCATTTACAAACCCTATTATCATGCAAAAGCTTAGCGAGGGCCTCGGTTCTGGCAGCCTTGATGCCAAGGTAGCATAAGAGGGTTTCCCGCCAGCTACCCGTTTATGACAGGCTGTAGACGTTCGCGTCACGCCCCGGGGGTTTAAAAGAAGGTCCCCTTCTCCCCGTGTAGTCTGAGTGGCGCTGGCTACCACCCTCAAGCGTCAGATACAGGATTAGTATATATAAATACCCCAGAAAGTGAAGCGGAACACAGTCGCCCAGATAGCCGAATTGGTAAGGCATTCGAGATCTAATCGAAAGGTGTGGGTTCGGTCCCCACTCTGGGCGCGTGTTTTTCTTTCTTTCTTTCTCACGTAATTAATAATAACAAATAATAATGTAATGTCACTAACAGTAAAAAATATTCTAACCATTCCCCTATGCCTTCTTTGGCGTTGTAGACTGCCGGCATTTCTTCCTGTATTTTCTAACGAGCCCCTCATTTACAAACCCTATTATCATGCGAAAGCTTAGCGAGGGCCTCGGTTCTGGCAGCCTTGATGCCAAGGTAGCATAAGAGGGTTTCCCGCCAGTTACCCGCTTATGACAGGCTGTAGACGTTCGCGTCACGCCCCGGGGGTTTAAAAGAAGGTCCCCTTCTCCCCGTGTAGTCTGAGTGGCGCTGGCTACCACCCTCAAGCGTCAGATACAGGATTAGTATATATAAATACCCCAGAAAGTGAAGCGGAACACAGTCGCCCAGATAGCCGAATTGGTAAGGCATTCGAGATCTAATCGAAAGGCGTGGGTTCGGTCCCCACTCTGGGCGCGTGTTTTTCTTTCTTTCTTTCTCACGTAATTAATAATAACAAATAATAATGTAATGTCACTAACAGTAAAAAATATTCTAACCATTCCCCTATGCCTTCTTTGGCGTTGTAGACTGCCGGCATTTCTTCCTATATATATATATATATATATATATATATATATATATATAATATATATATATATATATATATATATATATATATATATATATATGAGACAGACAATAGGGGTTAGCAGTCAAGAAAACCTCGGAAAGCAAAGGGGAGGTTGTGGTGGGTCATAGAAACAGATGAAGAATTTTTTGTGGTGGGATCCGAACGCGCGACCTCCAGAATACGAGCGGTATTCTGGAGGTCGTGGGTTCGGATCCCACCCGGCGGGCGTTTTTTCACCCCTTTCTTTCTGACTCAAAAAATTCTTCATCTTTTTCTATGAACCACCCCAACCTCCCCTTTTCCGAGGTTTTATTGGCTGCCAACCCCTATTTTCTGTCGTATTTCACCGAGCCCCTGATTTCCAATTTTCTACATATATATATATATATATATATATATATATATATATATATATATATATATATATATATATATATATATATATATATATATATATATATATATATATATATATATATATATATATATATATATATATATATATATATACCGAACCCACGCCTTGGGTGCGGTCCCCACTCTGGGCGCGTGTTTTTCTTTCTTTCTTCTGTATAATTAAAAAAATGTTTATTTAATTAAACGTAGTGAAAAAAGAAAAGAGCCTTACCACACCCCTATGCCTCCGTTGGCGTTGTAGACTGCTGACCCATCTTTGTGTGTGTCCTCAACGAGCCCCTCATTTCCTTACTATATTATTCTGCGAACACCTTTATATATATATATATATATATAATATATATATATATATATATATATATATATATATATATATATATATATATATATATATATATATATATTATATATATATATATATATATATATATATATATATATATATATTGTAAGGGAGATGGTCAACGATCGAGTGGATCATTCACGGACGAGGCGACAATGCACACGGGACGAGCCGAAGAGATCAGCGAGCGTTTCGAGAGTCTGCTAGCGAACGAGAGCGTCTTCCTCGTCAGCACCCCGCGCATACCCACATATGGGGATTTGCCCGTTGTGGCTGATGCTCGTCACAGTTATTTCCATGTGTGCTGCATACGTCCTGCAATCTATGTATATATATATATATATATATATATATATATATATATATATATATATATATATATATATATATATATTGTAGTGCAAAAGATTTGCCCACTTAGAGTATGCTATCAGGCACTGCGAAGGACGCACTATGCCCCGTGTGGGTATGCTCTGATACGGTGGTCATGGGCCATAATGGGTACGTAGTGAATGGGGACTGTGAAGACGACGAGGAGGTAGCACCGGCCTCGGAGAGAACCCGCCACGATCTCTGATAGCTCGCTGCAACGTGATCATCGCTTCGGCTAGTCTCAGTGCCTACCTGAACACCGTCACCTGGAACGCTACCATTCCCTGCCAATAAACACCTCTTCAATTGGTGGAGTGTGCGGGTTCCCGTCCTCACCGCAGCCTGGAGTTACGAAGCAGAAGTCTCCGTCGTGTCCTGTCCACTGACGACCCTCGGGAAATGACGTCTCCCTCGCAACCCCCGATCGTCTGTTCCGGCGCAATCCGCGAGCGAGACCCACCCATGTTTTATGGCGATGACGACCAGGACGTCGAGGATTGGCTGTCATCGTATGAAAGGGTGAGCGCACATAACAGATGGGATGACAGGATGAAGCTCAACAATGTCCCATTCTCCCTCAAGCGACTCGCTGAGACGTGGTACCTGAACCACGGAGCCGACTTGCAGTCTTGGTCAGCTTTCAAGACCGATTTTCTGAAAGTGTTTGGCCGCCCAGCCCTGCGGAAACTTCTCGCCGAACAACTTTTGCGAGAGCGGGCGCAGAACAAAGGCGAAACATTCACGAGTTACATAGAAGACGTTATCGGCCTGTGCAAGCGGGCAGACCCTTCTATGAGCGAGGCTGACAAGATCAAGCATCTCCTTAAGGGGATAGACGACGACGCTTTTCAGATGTTGCTGAGTAAGGATCCACAGACTGTCGGGGACGTCATCAACTGGTGTCAGAGCTTCGACGAGCTCCGCAAGCAGTGGCTTCTCACGCGGCGCTCAGCGTCACGGCCGGCAGAGCCCCTTTCGGGATTGGTCGTCGGCAGCGAGGAGTCTTCCCTGATGCCCCGCATTCAAGATTTTATTCGCCAAGAAATCGCGCGTCAACTATCTCTTCTATCGTGTGCACCCGCTACGGTGTCAGCGCCCCCATTGTCTTCAACACTTCAGCAAGCGATACGGGAACCAGTCGCCGATGCTCTCCCTTCGGCCTGCCCATCCGGGCCTGTGGCTGCTCCCATATCGTCGCCGCTAACCTACACAGCAGCATTGTTACGACCTCGCCAGCAGGCACCACTTTGCGCCCCACGATCGCCGCAGCTTCCGTCAGTGTCGCCGCCCCGACCAGCACCTCATGCGCCCAATGTGTGGCGAACGCCTGATAACCGCCCTATCTGCTTCGTGTGTCATGTCGCCGGCCATGTCGCCCGTTACTGTCGCCGCCAAGCCGTCTCATACGATCAGTCGTTTCATTCGCCGTCCTACGTCGTGTATGAGCCGCCACTTCGTCAGCAGTCGCCTCCTGCCGCCCGACCGACATTCAACAGCCGCAGGTCGTCCTCGCCGCGTCGCCGATCTATCTCGCCAATGCGTCCCCGCGTTGACCCAACACAGGAGGAAAACTAGTCGCCGCAGTTCCCGAGGCAAGAGCTGCGTCCACGCCGAAAACCTTAAGTCCTCGATTTTCACCCCATAATGCCATTAATGTTATTGTTGAAGGACTCGCCGTAATCGCCCTTGTCGATACTGGTGCTGCCGTGTCACTAATCAGCGCAACGGTCTGCCGCAAATTACGCAAAGTGACGACTCCAGTGTCCGACCTCACACTCCGCACCGCCAGCGCACAACACATCCGGCCTGTTGCTGCGTGCACAGCACGGGTCACCATTGAACACATCACTTACCCCATTGAGTTTATCGTGCTCACTTCGTGCTCCCACGACGTCATTCTCGGTTGGGATTTTCTGTCGACCCACCACGCCGTCATCGATTGCGCCCGTGCTCAGCTGGAGTTATTTTCAGTTCAAGACGCCTCATCGGACGAACACCCTGCCTCTTTTCGCCTAGTTGTCGCCGAAGACACCGACGTTCCTCCTAGCTCTGCCGTACTTGTACCCGTTTTGTGCGACTCAGTTCCGGACGCCACAGTGCTGCTCAGCCCTTCCGAGCTGTTTTGCCTCCGACAATGCTTCCCGCTGCCGTTCGCAGTTTTAGAAATGCAGCATGGGTTCAGCTCCATGTTTATTTGCAACCCCTATTCCTCTCCAGCTATACTGTTTCGGGGTGAGTGCCTGGCTCGTGTAGAAGAGATTGACACCGTCCTCGCCACCGACGTTCCCGATAACTCATCGGACGCTTCACTTGCTCTCCTCGACCCCTCCGCTCCAGCCCCGGATATCTCGGTTTTCCTTCGCTCAATCGACGAGAGTCTTCCTGCGCCTGAACGAAACCGCCTTCTCGCCATGCTTCAAGAGTTCCTCTCGTCTTTCGACTGCCAGACATCCTCCTTGGGACGCTCATCTACAGTTACTCACCACATCGACACAGGAACTCACCCGCCATTACGACAACGGCCGTATCGTGTGTCAGCCAAAGAACGTGGCGTTATTGACAGTCATGTGGACGACATGCTTGAACGTGGCGTCATACAGCCTTCGAACAGCCCGTGGGCGTCACCGGTTGTTCTCGTCACAAAGAAGGACGGATCCATTCGCTTCTGTTTTGATTATCGCCGACTCAACAAAATAACACGCAAGGATGTCTACCCTCTCCCCAGAATCGACGACGCCCTCGACACTTTGCAAGGAGCCGAGTTCTTTTCTTCCCTTGATTTAAGGTCTGGCTACTGGCAGGTCCCCATCGCGGATGCTGATCGGGAGAAAACGGCCTTTGTAACACCAAATGGCTTGTACGAGTTTACCGTCATGCCTTTTGGCCTCTGCAACGCGCCTGCAACGTTTGAACGCATGATGGACAATATTTTGCGCGGCCTAAAGTGGAAAACCTGCCTCTGTTACCTTGATGATATTGTCGTCTTTTCTTCCGATTTTGACACGCATATTACCCGCCTCCGACAAGTCTTGAAATGCCTCACTGATGCAGGACTTCAGCTTAACCTCAAGAAGTGCCGCTTTGCTGCCCGCCAACTTACAATTTTAGGTCACGTTGTGTCCAAAGATGGCGTCAGTCCTGATCCTGACAAACTTCGTGCGGTCGCCGAGTTTCCTAAGCCCACCACCACCAGGCAGCTCCGAAGCTTTATCGGCCTCTGCTCGTACTTCCGACGATTCGTGAGGAACTTTGCGTCGATAACGGCACCTCTAACGAAGCTTCTCAACGTGAACGGGTCCAACGACATCGCTCATTGGTCTTCAGACTGTGACGAGGCTTTCAAAAAGCTCCGTTCTGTGCTTACTTGTCCACCGATCCTCCGCCATTTCGACCCGTCGGCCCCCACTGAGCTTCATACTGACGCCAGCGGTGTTGGCCTGGGCGCTGTACTCGCCCAACGGAAATCTGGCTTCGACGAATACGTCGTTGCTTATGCGAGCCGGACACTCACAAGAGCGTAGGTAAACTACTCTGTCATGGAGAAAGAGTGCCTGGCTATTGTGTGGGCCATAAGCAAATTTCGTCCCTACTTGTACGGCAGGCCCTTCGACGTAATCACCGACCACCACGCCCTATGCTGGCTATCTTCTTTGAAGGATCCGTCTGGTCGTCTTGGAAGGTGGGCCCTTCGCTTACAAGAGTACGATATCCGAGTGCTCTTTCGATCTGGCCGCAAACACACCGACGCCGATGCGCTCTCACGCTCTCCTGTGACCGCCGACAGTGCCTTTTTGTCATCCATAGACGGAATTCTGTCCTCTCTGTCACTTGACGACATGCCTCGCGAGCAGCGCAAGGATCCCTGGATCACTTCTCTTTTGGACTGTCTGACAAACCCCGCTTCGCCAAACGCCCCTCGCGCTGTACGGCGACAGGCCACTCACTTCGCTATTCGTGACGAGCTTCTGTACCGCCGAAATTATAACGCAGACGGCTGGAAGTGGCTCCTGGTTATTCCCCGCCATCTTCGTTCAGACATTTGCGCATGTTTTCACGCCGATGCGCAGTGTGGTCATGCTGGTGTACTGAAGACATACCGACGTCTCCGCATGCGGTACTATTGGCGTGGAATGTACACTTTTGTCACCAAGTTCGTCCGTTCCTGCGAAAAATGTCAACGCCGCAAGTCCCCACCAAACCAACCGCCGGCTCCGTTGCAGCCCCTGCCGTGTCCAGTACGACCTTTCGACCGCGTAGGAATCGATTTGTATGGGCCGCTCCCCTACACGGCGTCTGGAAACCGCTGGGCCATCGTCGCGGTAGACCACTTAACGAGATACGCTGAAACCGCCGCACTACCAGCCGCTAACGCCCGCGAGGTCGCCTCATTTCTCCTACGCCGGTTCATTCTTCGTCACGGTGCCCCTAGAGAGTTGCTCAGTGACCGAGGCCGTGTGTTTCTATCTGAAGTAATTGAAGCCCTGCTCGCAAAGTGCAACGTTATCCACCGCACCACTACTTCTTACCATCCACAGACCAATGGGCTCACGGAAAGATTTAATCGGACACTGGGCGATATGTTGGCAACTTATGTTTCGGCAGACCACACCGACTGGGACCAAGTTCTTCCGTACGTAACTTATGCGTACAACACCGCCACTCAAGCAACTACGGGGTTTTCGCCTTTCTTTCTCCTCTACGGCCGCGAGCCGTCATGTCCGCTCGACACCATCCTGCCGTACCGACCAGATGCATCTGAATGTACCCCCGTGTCACAGGCATCTCGACACGCCGAAGAGTGTCGCCAGCTCGCCCGGGCCCCGACTTCTGAGGAGCAATCTCGCCAGAAGCAGCGTCACGACGATGGAACACCGCCCCCTGAGTTCGCTGCCGGTTCTCTTGTGTGGCTGTGGATACCCTCGACTGTTCCTGGTCTTGCTCAGAAGTTGCTGTCCAAATATCATGGTCCTTACCGTGTAATCGAGCGCGCATCCCCAGTGAACTACGTAGTTGAGCCGCTCACGTTGTCTCCGGACCTCCGTTGTCGCGGTCGCGAAACTGTGCACGTTGACCGTCTCAAGCCTTACCACGAACCGATGGTTTTATCTTGCCCTTAGGTCGCCAGGATGGCTTCTTATGTCCGCGGGGGGTAATTGTAGTGCAAAAGATTTGCCCACTTAGAGTATGCTATCAGGCTCTGCGAAGGACGCACTATGCCCCGTGTGGGTATGCTCTGATACGGTGGTCATGAGCCATAATGGGTACGTAGTGAATGGGGACTATGAAGACGACGAGGAGGTAGCACCGGCCTCGGAGAGAACGCGCCACGATCTCTGATAGCTCGCTGCAACGTGATCATCGCTCCGGCTAATCTCAGTGCCTACCTGAACACCGTCACCTGGAACGCTACCATTCCCTGCCAATAAACACCTCTTCAATATATATATATATATATATATATATATATATATATATATATATATATATATATATATATATATATATATATATATATATATATATATATATATATATATATATATATATATATATATATATATACATAGCGAATCAGAAATGGGAAATGAGTGGCACGCTGAATCGAGACAGAATAAAGGTTGGCAGTCAAGAAAACCTCGCAGGGCAAAGGGGGGAATGCGGTAAGTCATAGAAATGGATGAAGAATTTTTTGAGTCAGAAAGAAAGTGGTGCAAAAATGCCCGCCGGGTGGGATCCGCACCCACGACCCCCAGAATAGGCTCCGGAACGATCGCCGGGTGGCGCTGCACTCTCCCCTCCGGGGGAGTACGCCGGGGCGGCCGCCGATTCGGCACGTGCCTTTTTGCTGCGCGCGTGCTGCATTTCTCACGCTAGGAAGAGGGCTGGGTAAAATTTTCTTTCGACTTATGAAACCGTACACGTCAGCACATGTCAAAAAAATTCGGTTCAAACGTAGAGTATATAGTGAGTTCATTTTTGTCGCGTTTGTCATGTCGTCTGCTAGAGACGCGCCGTCTGCTACCCGCCGCTCGACCGGCAGACTGCCCCGACGATTTCAAGGGGGGAAGCGCGTTGTTCGGCGGCTGCTGTCTTTTCGTCTGCAAGGCGACAGCTGTTCAGCTTGTCACAGCGTAGTTTTCTCTTGTTTGTTACTTCCTTCGTGTGTTCGCGCTTCGGACATTCGGATTTTATGGACTGCAGCAACACTGAGGCTTGCAAGAAATGTAAGATAAACGTGATTGATTATGGTTAATAGGTTATTTCTTACTCTTGAAACAATCAGCTGCATCTTATAAAAATGCGTTAAAAAGGCTCAGGCTAATTAAGGGCTGTAGCGCCGCATTTCCATTTCAGTTGTCCCTGATGGAATTTTTGTTCGCAATGTTTGTCACCCGCTTGGAGTACAACTATGGGTTAGAGTGACAGTTCGCGGAAACAACAGAACAGCTTGTGGTGTATAACTTTTAATTACTATTAATACGCAGAATTGGGTGTATAACTCTTTTAATTACCAGTATTCGTAAATGTGGGAGAAACCCAAAAAAAAAACGAACAGCACGCAGTCCCGTCGAGAACACAAATTATAATAACAAGAATGAACGGAGCTACTACAGCCAGTCAAATTGCTAGAAACTATTCTTTTTTTTCACCCACGCAAAATATGAAACTATTGTGCCATATATGGACGGTATCGAACGGCACCAGCTAAACAAATCCCAAGTTAATTTATTATAGCCGAAAATATTCATTGGCAGCACGCATTTAAAAAATAGTAGAGGGGAGGACTCGTTAGAACACTAGTTCGCATTTTCAAATCCGGGAAATGTAACCTGAAAGTGCGCACATACAAACAAAAATGGGCCAATTTATTTCACCTTTCGAACCACAGTGATCCATGCTTACCGTCTTTCCTTTTGGCGCGCTTTCGCCGGGAATTCGTTGAATTTAACGGATGGATTCTTTTCTTTCGCCTTCTTGTTAATGTCGTGGCAGCTGACCATGCAACAATATCAGGGGTTTGCTTGGCTTTCAGTTTTACCACCTTAGACATCGCGAAACGACTGCGCGAGCGTCCGCTCTTTCGCCCCGCGCACCCGATCCGAGGGAGACGCCCGCCGGCCCGCGCGGTCCGTCTCACAACCGCACGTGCAGCTACCTCGCTGTGCACGCTGTCGCACTCCCGGATCCATTTCCGCCTTCCCCGACCACTCGAAGTACCCGTCCCCCCTACTCCGGTATGCGAACAAAGCGACCGCCGCCTGCACGAGCCACTTAAGCCAGCACGTACAAAGGGCGGCGGAAAAGCCGCTCACTCCCCCAAAACGAAAAGTACGCCGCTTCGCGATACAACAGCGCTGCCCTCGCCCGGCAAACTTTAGCTTCGCCTCCCTATGCCGGTCTGGTGCGATGACTACTACGCTACCTGTGGGGCTATTTTCCCCTCCACTTTCTCGGGTATTTATGTTAAGGTATTTTAGTATTTTTGTTTCCTGCACTTGGGGGTGGTAGCCAGCGCCACTCGGTCGTGGGTTCGGATCCCACCCCCCGGCGGGCATTTTTTCTGCACTTTGTTTCTTTATAAGTCTTTATCTGTTTCAATGACCTACCGCATTCTCCGCTTTGCTTTCCGAGGTTTTCTTGACTGCCAACTCTCATTTCTGTCATATATATATATATATATATATATATATAAATCGTCAGCCGAGTTCTTAATTCTAACCCCGACAGTTTAGAGAGTCCTGGCCGGTTCGCAAGGCATTTACACCAGCATGTCTTTTGGTGTTCGAGAAAAACTGCTTCTGCCACTTAATATACATATTCTTGTTTGTCTATTACAAAGTGGTAAAAAGGGCGATTGATATTCACATTAGTGATCACCCTTAAAATAAATACATGCGAGGTTTAAATTATTATCCTAATATGTTTGAGTTGGAAAATTTGTAGTCAAGTCTGGCAAGAATGTCGGCATTACTGTGCACCCGGGGGGTGGCATTACCTCAGACGGAAACCGACGCAAGGACCGCGGCTCTACACCACTACGCTGCCATCATCGATCCTTTACGTGCCCGCTGGTGTGGACTAGCCTCACCAGTAAGCTTCCGCCACCTGGCGCTCATTCAGTGAACAGTAACTTTCCGCATAGCTCACCAGATGGCAGGGGCGCGGGAGCACTTCATTTCCCGTGTCCTCACATTTTTCTAACCTATCCTCCGCCCCCTCCCAATATTTTCGAAAGTAAACTTTTTCTAGTATTTTCTAGCACTACCACTTTTGCAAAGTGCCTCCATGCCGCTTGTTTTGCCAGGTGCGAATAACGTTAATTCTTTATTGTGCTCAACATACTATAAAGAATAAATCCAATGTAAGCTCAAACTTATTAAACAACGTCTTTTAAACGGTCGAAGTGAAAGTAAGGATGAAATTAAATTCCCAGCTGCGCAATAATTTCAGCAACGATGTGTTATTTATCTTGTCGTTGATTTGCTCTTGCCTTTCGCACCTTCTGAGCTTCGAATTGCCGCTGAAGAAGGAGGCAAACGATTTGCTGAGCTGAAAAAAAGAAAGGTGGATGGCGTCCTCACTTATACGAGCCGCACATTTTAATGTCTCTGGTGGCCCGGTTAATCAGGGATTTTGGTCCTCCGGCTGCAGGCTGGTCATTTCAAACCACTCAGGGGATGCAGATGAGAGATCGCCGTTTCGTGGGCAGAACCTGGCTTGTAGCTGTAATACAACTTAAGTGCTACCATAGCACAAAAAAATTGTGAAATACACAGAGAACATCTGGTGGGAATGCGAAATTAAAGCATTTTATTTCAGGATTAGCGATCCATAACGTGTAATTGTATGTATGCAGCGATCACGTCACCTGCCGTTGCGATAATGTCCTTTTCACCAGAGGGATATAGTGCCTAGCCTTTTTTCGTCGCATCGTAACGGTTGCCGTGGTGTCGGCTAGTGGCGGTTTATGAGTGCTGCTCTGCCTCTTCTTCTGAGGCGTACTTCTGTGAGCGGCCACGTCTAGTAGTTCCCGCTTACCTAGACGCTTCAGTGTCCACTGCAATAGAGAGAAAGAGATAGAGAGAGAGAGAGAGAGAGAGAAACTTTATTATTGTGTACCTGATGATGTTGGAGTGGTTCCTCATTCCTGGAGATCATGGAACGGCCGTGCTTTATCAGCTCTGGAAACCAGGAGTCGCCGAGCATGAAAGCCGGCGCTGGTCAGCAGGTTCTCCCACAGCTCTCTAGGTGAAAGGGTACTGGATAAAGGGGGTAGGGAGGAGTTATGTTCGCACCCCAAGACCATATGAATGCGGTTTCATGAGTGAGGGCATGGTTCATCGGATATACCCCATCCATCGCAGTAGAGACACCACCGACCGCAGAGACGTTCCCGGCGGGTAATTGTGTCCTTTTCCCATTGTGTCGTTTTCTTTTTCTCTCTGTTACTATTATTGAGGCGCTTGGCCAATAATCCTACGTTGGCTCCATTTGCGTACGCATGCTTTTCTACTTCCGTGCTGAGCATGCGTAAATACGTAATTAGTGCAGAGGCCACTTCCGGTTGGGGAGCTCTCCTGCCCTCCCGTCCGCCAGCAGCTATCACGTGCGAGTGTGCATGTTATTTGTTTCCACCGAAAGAAAACGCTCATACATCGGGCCTTCAAGAAATAACAACGATGGAAGCTACCGGAAACTTCTCTGAAAGGTAAGCCCTTTGTGACAAATAAACAACACGCACACACGCACGTGAAAGCCGGCGGCGGCCGGGAGGCCAGGAGAGCCCTCGAACCTCTAGTGGCGGGAGCAGGCGACGTCCTGTGGGCCTTTGCGCTTGTTCCGCTTGCCTGTTACTACGGTCGGACTCCAGTGGTGCGACTCTGTAGCTCATAAACCTTTTCCCTTCGCGTCGTTTTCTTGTTCTTTCTTGCCCCCTTCTTTGTTCTAATTCGTCCTACAATATCTTTGCTACTTCTGAACTTACCGCGCTCAAATTACCCCCATAAACCTCCCTACACGTCTATGACAAACTTCTCGAAGTTCAAGGCCACAATTCATTCACTACGTTGGCATTTCGGGAGTTAGAGCCAAGGATCCAGAACAGTGTGCAGGGCTTCGTACCGTGTCTGGTGCCCAAAGCAAGTACCCAGGGTATACCAGCTGCCTTATGCGTCTGTGTACCTTCCACATTCTTAGTGCAAACGTTGGAGGGGCAAGCAATTTGGGATTGTGAATCAATCTTTACATCGCTTATAGTGTGTTCTTTCCTTCCGGAAACGTACAAATCAGGTATGTTTTCTATCTATTGAAGAAAAACAGCGCACGTCTCATGAAATGCGCCTTAGGCTCATACTTCTAAGGACCAAAGTTAATACCCACAATAAAATTCATCTCAGTTTGTGTTGCTTTTACTGTGGTTGCGCTCTAGCCACCTATAAGCCATCTTTGAATCTCGCCGATGCCGTCGCGTGATGGAGAATTTATAGATTTCGCATTGGCATAAATCGAAGTTCCTAGTTTTTTCTGTAAAAATATTCCTTTCTACTTATTGTGACGCTGCAAGCACTAGCGCCTGAAAGTTGTGTGAGAAGGGTTCTGCTTAGTACAATCTACCCTATCAGCAGAAAGAAATCACTAGGATCTTGTCTATTGCGCTGTTGTAAGTTACGGCTAGCGAGGGCATTATAAATGGCCTCCCCTGTGTTTTAGCTTTAAAGCTTGAAGGACATTTCGGGAAAATTTTGTTGCGTATAGGAAAGGGATGTTGGGTGACAAAACAAACTTGCAGAAAGGGGGTAACCTCAACTTTTTCTTCGTGCAGATGTTCGCCCATTTAAAATATGGTTTAATAAAATTGCGCCCATAGCCAACATTCCGTAGCTTCCCCCACCGTGAAGGCTGTAGTAAATGCGCTGAAATTGCTGCAACTGCTGTATTTTTCGGCAACCTGAGTTGCCTTAATCACTTTTGAATGGGTACACACTGAAAGGCCAACGTCTGATAATGCACGGGCCAAAATGACTTGAGAGCGCACAAAAAAAAAACCGTAGATTTTTTTAGCGAAACGTTGCGTATGCATGTCTATTTCGACAGAAGAAAATACTTCTGGTAAAAAGTTAATCCACATACAGGTGTTCCTGCAGGAACGGAATAATTTTAGTACCTGCAATCACTTTGCTTAATCATTTCAATGCGTAACCCTGACCCACGTCATGACAGTGCGTGCCGTGGATGTAGGGTTATCGTGCACCAAGCCGCTTACTCGACCTGGAAACAGTGACTTAACTAGGGAAAAAAACGTAGCAATTCTACGTTAAAAAGGTTTACCTAAAACTTCGACACTTATGGAATTCAAAAACCCGAAAACGAGGATGTGTCGCGAATGTCAATGAAGTCGTAATAAAATTTCAAATGAGGAGACCGATGGCAGCCGAGTTTGTCGCCATACACCCCCCCCCCCCCCCCCCCTCTGCGAAATCAGGTAAAGAGCCCGGCACTATTCTTACGTGTTCACAGCAAGAAACCGGTTACGACAGGTTGAAAACAAGAAAAAACTGAAAGCCTGAATAGCAAATTCCCGTTGCCGAAAACCGATGCGACACAACAAAGCTCTCCTGCCAACGGCAAATTATTGGGGAGCAGGCAATGGCTGTACGTATGCCTGGCACAAGGGTTGCCGCGTATACAGGGTGCACCAGCTATCATGCAACTTGATTTTAAAAAAGAGCAATGGCGTTAGTCGAAGAAGACCTTGTGCATAATGTCTCCCGTACAGTGGAGTAGCAGTCAGTACTTTTTTCGTTAATGAGATTTAACTAATTACTTGTAATAATTTATCTAACTAGATAAGTACTGAACCAATCATAAGTGTCACTAAGGCACTTCTAGGTTCCCACGGGAAGCATCTAACTTGGGTATTTTCAGCGGCTAATTGCGTACTCATTTATTACGACTGATAAATAACCCCCCGCGGTGGCTCAGTGGCTAAGGCGCTGTGCTGATGAGCACGAGGACGCGGGCTCGATTCCCGGCCGCGGCGGCCGCTTTTTTGATGGAGGCGAAAAGCAAAAACGCCAGTGTGTACGAGATTTCGACGCACGTTAAAGATCCCCAGGTGGTCAACATTAATCCGGAGCCCTCCACTACGGCGCGCCTGATCTCCTGCGTTGCGTCGGCGCGTCACACCCCACAATCAATCAATGAATAACTGATACATAAATCCCGCGAAATGTAAAAAAATACCATGTGACGGCGCTTCCCAAGCTCAATAAACAAGCGCCCTCAAATGAGCTGATTGAAAGCAACTGTTTTGCCTTCTTCACACGCCCGAAGGGAGTGAGAGAGAGAGAGAGAGCTCTGTATTAAATGAAAGCAGAAAGGTTTGCCGGCATGTTACCGCCTACATGCTACTCTGTGGGGATTGTGAGAAGGGAATAAAGGCTCTAAAGGAGGTAGAGCGGAATAGATAGGGAAGAAAGGGAGAGGTAAAAAAATTACATGAAGCTTTGCATGGGTGACGTAAAATTCCACATGATCTCACGGGTGAGAATAAGTTGTATTTATATAATTATTTATTTATTTATTCAGGGCACCCTCATGGCCTCAAGGGCATTACTGAGAGGAGTGGTACATGAGCAGTACAACACAAACGAAAATAACAAGCATAAGTTGTCAATGAATGTACAAGGCAAAGTATGAAAACAGATAGTAATACAATAAAAAATCTGGAAGCGTGTTCATACTCGTACGGTAACACATACACAAAACAAATATGATGCGACAAAATGCTACAGTGATCAGATGACCCATGAGATTGTTGCAAGATAAAGTACTATAGCGTAGATTGATTCTAGGGTTTAACGCGCCGGCGCAACGCAGGCAATGAGGCGCGCCATAGTGGGGGGCTCCGGATTAATTTTGACCACCTGGGGATCTTTAACGGGCGCCGAAATATCGAACACACGGGCGTTTTCGCTTTTCGCCTCCATCAGAAAAGCGGCCGCAGCGGCCAGGAATCGAACCCGCGACCTCGTGCTCAGCAGCGCAACGCCTCCGCCACTGAGCCACCGTGGCGGGTGTGCTGTGGCGTAATATATGGCACATTGTACTTAAGATTTAATGGAAACATAGGCAGAAAGAAAAGAAATACCTCAGTCATCTGATAGAATACAGATTATTTAAACGTCTTTTGAATTCATCAAAATCGTTTGTAAGCGCTATTGGGACTGGTAGGTGGTTCCACTCTGATGCTGTGTTGGGGATAAATGAATTGGAATATGCAGCTGTGCATTCTAGATTGTCTGTGCAGCTGTTCAGCTCTGCAGCTGTGCAGCTGTGCAGTTCTTGATTGTCGCTGCGACGCTGATGTCGTGTAGATAATCAAATAAGGCAACGAACACTTTTCGCTGAGATGATGCAAAGGGCGAGGGTCCTTGGAGATCTTTCAACGATACAGATCCGCAGTTGAGGCACTCGATCTTTTGTGCGAGGTGATTTGTTTTCCTCCCTGTATGCCGGGCACTCTAGCAAAATGTGCTGAACTGTTTCCGGCGACCCACAGTTGACACAATAGGCATTTGAGGTTAGCCCGAGGCGATGGCGATAGAGCTCGTGAGGGCTGCACTGAGACGCAACCGGTCGTACAGAGTTTCAAGCCTACGTGGAATCCGTTCTGGTAGCCTTATTCGGAGTCCAGAGTCTATATGGTGCAGCAAAGGGTGCCGAGTTTCAGGGAAAGACCGGAGGTGGTTTTGCATCTTTAAGGCAAGCTCCTTCGCTGGCGCTGTGGCCTCATGCTTTGTGAAAAAAAAAGTCCTTACATTTCGCAGCTGTAGCCCTCTGCGAGCTGCCTCATCCGCTTTCTCGTTGCCGAGAATGTCGCAGTGTGCAGACATTTATTGTAAGGTCACACGGTTCCCGGCGACGTAGTCTTGATGGTGCATGTAGTTGACGTCACGGGATACGTGCTCGTGAAGGCTGAAGCAGCTGGCGGGTCGTAAGGTTTGCAACGCCGCCTTCGAGTCGGTGAATATAGCCCATTCTGTTGGTGGCTGACAAAGAATATAGCGCAGGGCTTGTGTAAGTGCATGGAACACGCCAGACGTGGATGAGGTCGATCGTTCAAGGCGGTGGGACAGCGCATGGCCGGTTCACGAAATGAAGACTCTGGATGAACTACCGCGAGGCGCATATGAGCCGTCAGTAAAAATGTGGGCCATATCTGAATATATCGGGCATTAATGTGAGCATGCGTGAGTTGTAGGAGGCAAATTTGTGGCACAGTTTTCTTTGAGTTGAGACCAGGTATGCTCATTTTTATGCACAGCGGTGGGAGAGTCCAGGGATGGAATTCGGACGGTGTGCTTTGTCGTGCTTGAAAGGGTGCAGTTATTTTTATGGAGTTTATCGTTTATGCGAAGCTGGAATTTTCGCTGCCGTGTACCACACGAGTTAAGAAATTAGTTTTTGTGTGTAACCGATGCCTCAGGTATATTCCAATTGTTTCCTGCAGCCGGATGACATCTAGGGGCAAGCAACCTGCCTCCGCAACTGTACGAGCGCATGACGTGCCCCTATGGAGGCCAGACAGGTGCGCAGACAATTATTCTTTGCTGCATCAAGCTGCTTTTGCTTGTGGTCGACAGCCGCTGTAAAACAGGTAGGCTGCAACGCAGCAAGCCATTTACATAAGCCTAGCAGAGCCGTACCATCGATCAACAGTCACTGCCCCATCGACAGCCGGCAAGGTACCCAAATAACGTGCGCCACCATGGAAACTCGAGTACGTAGTCCCTGAACCTCAGGGGCCCTAGGGAGGTTCTGATGCATATTTATCCCAAGGTATCTAGGGATGCGCACATAATGCATACAACGACCCCAAGGATTAAAGGGTATTGAGTGATCCGCTTGCGGGTGAATGCCATGGCTACGCTTTTTTCAGGCGGGAGACAGAGAAACTTTAACGCAAGGTAGTCAGATATATATTTATAGTGCTTTCTAGAGCCTCTGTTGGGTATTACGACGTGCCCTTTGATGCACTCTAAATGCAAATGTCATCGGCATAAAGTGTTATTTTCACGCCAGGAGGATGGGCACCCTTACGTTGATTAGTGTATGGTTAAACAGCAGAGGACCCAAAACCACACCTTGAGGTACTCCTTTCTCCATACTATGACACGCTTTCTGTCATTATGCATACTGTGACATGCCTTCTGTGACACGCATACTGTGATTACACCTTCCGGCGTAATCATAAAAAGTTCTCGTTGTTTCAGATAGCTCGAAATCGATGCAAACAACCTCCCACCAACGCCAACAGCAGCAAGGGATTTAAGAATGGCTGTATGAAAGACCGAATGAAATGCTGCCTTTATGTCTAGAAAGAGCACAGTTGGTATGTGTCCGCAGTGCAATTCCTTTAGTGACGCCGGAAGAGTAAGGATGTTATCGATGACAGATCGGTTTTCTCGAAAGCCATTAATCTCAGGTGGACAAAGGTTCTTGCTTTTGATGTGCCAGGTCATTTTTTTAAGGCTCATTTTTTTCATGATTTTTCCGATACAGCTAAGTGCGGCTAGGGGACGAAAATAGTCGTATCGTGTTCGTTGTTTTCCAAGTTTTAGGAGTGGTGTAATTTTGGCTGTTTTCCACTCTACAGGCACAGTACCACGCCGCCATGTTGAGTTATAATACTCCAGAAGGTTTAAGGGGGAGTGATGAGAAAGGCTCATATGTAATGCCGTCGTAACTTGGAGAAGACAGTTTCTTGACGTTTGAGATGGCCGCGTTCCGCTCGCCTATCGAAAAGAGAAGGTCCAGGGCGGGAAGAGCCCCTGGTGACGCTGCGTAAGGAACACACTGAGGGGACACTTGATGCGCATAAATCATAGACAGGAGCCTACAATTGGCGGTGAGCGCGACCACAGGCGGCGCTGCGAAGCGCGCCTCCATGACGTCGGCTTAGGCACTCTCGCATTTGTAGTCTGCTTTACCCAGCCTTGCTCTTCCTGCTGTTTTTTTACGCTCGGTTGACGTATGATGCTTGTCCGCACCAGACTCTGCGTGTGCGTAACTTTTAATCATAATAAAACACTTAAAATCGCATGCACTAGCTCAAGGCGTGATTTAAAGTACGATTTTTGCTACCGCTCCAGAAGAAGCATTGCCTGCGTCGCCTCATTGCTTGCGAATCCGGTCCTATTTGGAGCCCGAAGAGTCGGAGCTACGCGTTGGCTTCCGTGTTCAGCAATCTTTAGAACAAAGAGAGCAGCCAGCATGCTAATCACCGACAACAGCGAAAATGCAAGACTAAAACAAATTCCAGGACTTCGGAAGTTTCGCTAACATAGGCTTTGGCAGAAGGCATTACGATTCCAGGTAATAATATGTAAGGTAAAACAATTTTGGCAACCTTTCTGAACAATAGAAAGTATTGTATCGCATCACTTTACGTGGTCATGTCACGAAAGTATGCGGACATGCACTATGGGCTGCAAAATCTGTTGGATGAGTTCGAAATTCGAAATAACCCACTGTGTGTATAGGAATGTGCTGGTTTTATACCAGGCTTCTAACCAGTATGGAGGTTTATTGAGCAAAACAAGTCACTTCTACGGTAAATATCCAGTAATACTATGTTTGTTCAGACCTGGAGGGGTGTTTCGGTACATTTCCCACAGCCGCATCTTCCCAATATTCAGATACATATGTGTTATAGGGAAAACTCCATTCAAAAGGAGGAATAGAAGGAGGAGGACAAAACTTCATTTAACAGCAAAATCCAGCTGATTAGTGGACCGGGTCCTCAGTCCAGTACAAGGGAGTAAGAGCAATTCTCTTGAATTGATAGAACGCTACCCCAAGTAAACGAGGACTTGTTCTTTACGCCTGAAATGGTTGGAAAATAATAAAGAGCTGCTAGGAAAAATTCATTGGTTTCGATTCTTCTAATATATGCACTGATACTATTTAGTGCGTTCGGTAGCATGTATATCACAACATCAACACCATAGTCATGTAATAATTGTTTGTGTTAAGAGTCAGTTCGTTATGATAACGGTGGTTACGATAGTAATTCGCAACACAAAATCTGGACAACGTGGTCTGGCGCGCGGTCGCGGTGGTGTAGCACAAACTTTCCATTGTATTTGCATGTGAATAAACAACGCACGCTGCGGATATTCATCTTCTCGCGCGCAGCCATAACGAAAGCCAATTTGTGAAGAAGGGAAAATATGTCGTACAGCCTGAAGAAAATATGCACACGATATTTTTGAGCCTTTAAAACCTCCCCACACGTACTAATAAGACATTTGTGACAGTGAAAAAAAATCAAGACGTTTGCGCAGAGAAGAAAAGCATTCATCTGGTACAAGTCAACAACAACGAGAGAAATAGAAGACAGCCGTTTTGGAGAAGACAGGGGCACCGCTGCTTGGTATGTAGCATTAGACTGCTGAGTCTTCATAAGAGCATCTCAGAAATACTTTGGGAAGCGTAGGCATTTTGAAAACTTACCGAGGATCTCTGAGCGCGGAACCTCGTGAATAAGCTAGAAAGGACGATTTACACGCAATCTTCTGAGCGATGCTGTGAAGAAGTCTCTCTCCCCTCGTGTATTGCAAACTTGTGGGGGACACAGCGTGAAATTATTCAGAAGTGTCAGAAGCTGGCAAAGATAACTTAATTACTATAAATTCGCTTTTTTATGTACTAAAGCATCAAAGTGGGCGATTTCTAGCACAGGCACAGCTACTATCACACGCGGAGTGTAGCAGACGAGAGCGGCGCGAGTCCCTAAGCCGACGTCAGAGCCAGGGGGCGCCACTCAAACATCTCATCGCGAATACCCTTCCGCCGCTTCTTTTTGGGAAATGCCCTCATGTAATGATAGTGCCATGTCGTTCCGCGTGCCCTTTATGACCCACCATATCCGGGAGAGAGGTTGGCGCACATCTAATTTAGTGCAGAAATGACGCTACTTGGAAAACTTGAGTTTACAACGGTGTCCCGAAGGGACAGCGCATCGCCTTGCTAATGGCATGCCCGGAAGGAGCAGCAACAGGAAGATTCGCGGCGCGCGTACTGCGGCAGATAAGGCCCCAACTCCGTAGCGATTTCTCCTTTATTTTTTTTTATTTCATTCTGTATTTCTGTTCTTTATTTCAGAGGCAGCCTGTTCGAGGGCACTGCTTTATGATGCGAGGGGGAGCGCCGTCACGTAGTACATTTCCAAGTCCGCGGGGTTTCTATTTAGTCAGAATAAATGTGTAGCCAATTAGTTCGTCGCTAAAAATACCGTGCTTAGATGCCTCGCGAGGGCGCCTTGAAGTGCCTCATTCACACATTAATGGTTAGGCACTTCTCCAGTTAGATATTTAATTACAATTAATGATTTCAATCTCATTAACAAAAAAATGGCTGGCCGCAACTCCACTGTACGGGAGAAAGACATTATGCACAAGTTTTCATTCACTAACGCCTTTGCTATTTTTTTAGATCTTGGTACATGATAGCTGGGACACCCTCTACATAAAGCGCCAAGACAGCGAGCCGCATCGCCTCATCAGCTGAACAGAAAATTTGCTGGCAGTGCTGAACTGATGAATCAGGAACTTAAGGCTTTCTACTAAATCACTTGGTACAATAGGTGCAAGAAACGAAACATTGGAAAAGCTAAAAAGAAACAAAATCCTGTCTTACGCTCAATTCTGTTGTTTTCACCTATAACTGTATGACCCGCAGTTATGCTTCAACAAGACTGCTGCGCTTGAGCATTCGTTCACTGAGCTTAACATGATGGAAGTTGTGATGTTCGCAGAAACTTGGAATTCAACTCCAGTTGACGTTCTCGGTTACAAAATTACCGGACACATTTCATTCATCCAACAGTTGGGCGTAGTGCTGACGTTTGTGTTTTAGGAAATAAGGCAATTTTATTTTGACTTCCTGCCAGACTTCTGCGTTGCACCACTGATTATAAAGTCTCGTGTATCAATTCTGGTCAGCAAGTAGCGAGGATGCATCCAATGCATCCTCGCTACTTGCTGCGGCCCACCAGGTGGTCTGCTACCGGAGTTCCTGCCTTTCTTGATGACGTTGACTATTGGATTTTTATGGCGCAAGGCCAACTGCGGCAAAGAGCGCCAAATCAGGGGTAATGTATTAGGGGTGAAGTATAAAACACTAAAATCGCTCAGTAAGAAAGAAAGATCAGTTGAAGACAATGGTGGCGGGTGGTGTACACAGTCAAACCAGACTATAACGAACCCGGATAGAGCGAATTATGCTATATATCGAACAAAAATAAATCAGTTACGGAAATACACGCGAAACATATTCCTTATAACGAACTTCACATCTGATATATCGAACTCCGCGTGCCTAGAATGGCCGCCAAAATGCATGGTCTCGGAGCGGCGATTGAGATGTTGATTGGCCGCGACCACTGAGCAATGGCCGCGACTGAGACATTGCACCTCGTATGGAGTGACATGACGGCCGACTCTTTCCGCAACTGTTTCCGACGCGCGGAACTCACGACGGAACCCGCCCAGTCAGTGGTTCGGACCAAGACGGCAGCTCGCCAACCTGCCCGATGCAGCGCCGAAAGGATTGCCCTTCGAACGTTTTGTCAGTGTCGATGACGACGTTTCCTTCACTGTAAGCCCCTCGAACGCGGGCACCGTCAGCAGCACCGTCGTAATGCTTATGAAAAGCACCGAGTAGGTAGACGATGTCGCGAGTGAAAGCCGTCCGGCGCTTAATGAAGTGCTTTCCGCCGTCGATGTCCTCCACCAATATTTCTTCGAGATTGAAGGACACGGACTTGAACTGGTGCAAAAAATGTCTCGTGTAAATAATGCTGTGCTAGTTGACGCTGCCAAAACGAAAGGGAAAACAAAAGTCACCGCTTTTTTTTTTAAGTAGGTAGTTAAGGCGTTAAGGTGGAAAGTATTATTTGCAATAAATCGATTGTTTTGGGTATGGTAGTGACTGTGGGAACGCGACCTTAGCGCGTTCCCTTTCTTTCGGCTTCGCCGCACAGCTTGCTCCTCGCTGGAACTTGCTTGGTGAGACGTCGGAGAGGGGGATCTACCTCCTCGCCGAAGGAGTGTCTTGCGGCCGGCGATACCGCGCGGGATGCAAGCGATGGGAGGTTGGAGCTCGGAACGCGAGGCGACAGGACGCGCCTGGTGACCTCTTTCCTTCGAGGATCGGGCAAAAACTTAAAGGAGGGCGACAATGGCTGCCATCGGCGTCCCAGCGAGGCAAAACCGAGCGCGCTGAGGCGCCCCGGAGATGACTGTTGTCGCGTTGAGTCAAACCTCTTGATCCCCTTAAACTGCCCGGGTGAGGAACTAGATCCTCGCTGTCAACCAGCTAGCCTGCATGCTCTTTGTATGTTTATTATTCAAGGGGCCCTGAAAGGCGTTTTGAGCACACTAAACGAACTAGCGCAATCGTTAGATTTGGTCGTCAACGTCATCTGTGCCAAGTATTACTCTTTTACGCGCAGCGGAAAGCTCACACTTTTGTTGCAAAGTTTGTCGCTTTTTTCTCACTCTTTCCTTCGTGTTTTTGGACGCCGCCATCTTCACATGTCTACATCATCGATTCCCAGATGTTCGTCATGAGCTAGACATCCTGCTATTGGGCGGCTTTTTCACGCACTTCCGGCAAAGAGATGAGTCGTCTGCTCAGCGTCGGCTCGCCGGCTGATCTGCCGGCGGAGTGCCGGAGTGCTTGGACATTTTACGACAAACGAAACAAGTGTAAACAAACGTTTAACCGTTTGTAATAAATGCAGCACGGCCATAACACGACATGGATATTCCCTTACCTGAGTACGTTCCGTAAAGAAAGCGTTGAAGCCCCGTGGCACTTCTTTCGTGCAATCGCAGAGAACGCCCTGAGCCGAATGCCCGGGTTTGACGCATACATTTTATTCTACTTCAAAACAATCCAGAGATGGCTTTCGAACGAACACAACGTCACAACATGCGTTGCAAGTCTGAACCGCGATTGAAAGACGATGGGTTGCCTCCTCCTGCCCGTCGTAAATTCGGCGCTCACCTCGCGCGCGGTTTGCGGGGACGAACAGCAAGTCGCTTAACTCCGGCGCACAAGCCGAGATGGCTTTTAGCCACGCACACTGCACATACCCCATGCGAAGTTGAGTCGTACGTCGCTCGAGAAAGATAACCCAGACCATGGGAAGCACTATCCACCCGCAGAAGCACAACGTCGCATTGCATCGCGAAACAAAGACGTCCACAACACACACACACACCATCGCCTCCTGTAATGTCAAACGCATCTCGCACTTCCCAATGGGAGTGGGTGGTACGCCTGCAGTGCCCACATGTCGCGAGGTGGGGCCCCGAGCTGAACCGGGAACACGCAACCGTAACTGAGTTCTACAGTGGTTTGTGCCTTGTTGTCAAAGCAACCGATGTTTGAGATTCTCAAAGAAGTGGCGCTCGCTCCAGCGCTAGAAAGCTCAGAGCCGAGCCGCGGTGGAGCATGCTTTGTCAACGTTGCCGCTCTCCACCACGCGTCGCCCCAAGCTGAACTGGTCACATGATTGAAGGGTTTTGTGCACGGGTTCTGTATCGATTTAAAATGTCTTTTTCACATGCCGCCGGCAGGAATTACGACCGCCGCAAAATAAGACCCGGCACCAGCGGGGCCACATCTGATACGGCACTTTTTGGATAAACAGTGTCGGTGCATCAAAGGGAACGAGCGCACGATCTTCCCCGTACGGCTGCGAGTTCGCCGCCGATAAAAAGTCACGTGCCACCGATAGCAACTGCACCAACGAACACCGCGAAAGGGCAAGGCCAGGCCGCCGCACACATGCGGCCAGATTTTTCGTTCGGTTTTCCAGCCTTGAGCGAAGTGCGGGATTCATGGTGTCAACAAAGCTTGCCCGTAGCAGACGACAGTAGCAGCGCAATAGCGGAAGTACGTCACCGCTGCGGAGCGCAGCATCATGGGAGGCAATGCTTGCGCGCCGTCAACAGCGGAGAGTAAGTCGAAAGGAGGAGGAAACGCGGAGCGACGATAATGCGCGGTTTTTGATTTACGATTTCTCAGCTAATACTCATCGCTTTAACAAAATTCTTGCGGGAGGAGATTGCAAATACATTGCTTTATTTGGGTACATGTACATCCATGCATCGGCGGAAGGTATTTCAGGACCCCTTTCAGTAATAAATGTCAATGAGCGAAAACACTCGTCAATTCCTTTATTTCCGTGAGCCACGGCCCGCCGCGGCTGGCGCTGTACAGCGCGCAGTCGGAAAGCTTGCTTGCTGGACGAAACGAGAAGACAAAGGCTGATTTGTGTCTCTCGTCACCGGCATTGCTACTGCATGGGGAACGTAACCAACCAACTTTACCTCTGCGACACCCACATCGGGCGCATCAACGTGGGGCTGGCTCTCGGAACATGGAACATGTCTTTGTTCGGTGTGATAGAAGTTCTTTGTCCAAACCTGACAAATGTTACTGCTAGCGTGAATCAGATCGTTAGCGAAGGCAGGCGTACTTTCTTGAGAGCGTAGTGAACGTCGCTACATCGTGCTAGAACATGTGGGCGCCGAGTTTTTTTCAGTGCGCCGTTTAGGTGCGGACGTTTCTGCCGCGGTAAGCTGAGGCACTGAAATTCTGAAGTCCCGCACCCATCAAGCGCTGTGGCAAACGACCCGCACTGTAATTGCAAGCCCGAAGTGAGCGAGCACGGAAGCTGCGTTGTTTGTCCCGATTTTCTCTTTCACTGCTGTCTCTTTTATCGACTCCGGGAGTTGCGGCTCTCGGAGCCGTGTGGCCAGGCGCCACGGGTGCCGTAAGTGCTGTCTGGTATTGCGGCTCGGCACTGGGTGTTCCGACATCGCAAGACGCAATGGGCGCCGCCGCTCATTAAGCTGCATATATTGCAGCGAGTGTTTAGGGCCGACGACAAAGCCGATGTCTCTTTCACGGCTGTGCGAATGGGGCAGTAGAGGAAGCCTCTGGGTTGCCGGTCGTTCTCAAAGATGCGTGTTTCCCGAAGGCTTTTCGGAGCCGGCACCGCGTTGGAGAGGGCACGACCGAGGAGGACGTGGCTCGGTAGCAGACGGACGGGAAACGACCCCTCTTCTTCACTGAGTGGCGGGATGCGTGTCGTCGGAATGCTTGTTTTAAGTGGTTCTGCACGTAGCGGGGGAAGATATCCTTCGCCTCAAGAAAGTGAGTTTTTTGCGGTGTCGGAAACCGTCTTTTGACAGCCGCAATTGTTTAGCGTCGTACAACGCGGCCGATGCTGAGGAATAGGATTTCTTCCTTGCCTGAGTTCAGGGCTAACGGGAATGCTTGCTGTGATACGCAAGGCGAGTTGAGTCACCCAGGCTTGCTTGCTACGCGATGTCTGTGCTGCCACCTGCTGCTCCGTGTCTGCGAGCATTCGAGAGCTGGAGACCACTGGCGGCTGTCCTGGCGTGGCAGCTACTTGGAGGCGGCCTAGCTGCGGCTCCGTGCGAGCTCCGTACAGCTGCTGTCTCCTTCCATGATGGAGGGCGTGTTGGCGCGGGCGGCGCCCTCCTATGCTGCATCGCATGGCGTCACTGCGGTGCCTGGGCCGCAATTTGCGGTCGGCAAGCTCTTGGACCTGTTGATACGTCCTCGGCGCGCCCGGGCTGAGAGCAGCAGCTGTACGGACGTCATCTGTCAGCGCAGTCCCTACACTTTCTGGGGTTGGCCTCAGCCAGGGCCGGACGGGACCTGCTGATCACCACCACTGACTGAGAAGGGCGCCAGTGCGAGTGACGATTTCTCGAGTTGGCCTGCGCTGCGCTACGTCGAAGTTTGGCTGAGAACTCTGCCGCCCCCGGTGCATTAGGCCTGGTGATGCCATCTCAGCGGGTCTTGATGCAAGCAGCCCCTAACACAGCTGTCTACGATGAGACTGCACCTGTGCTTGGCATGCCCGTTCGAACCAACTTTCCCACCGTCACCTCAGTGTCCAGAGCAGCTGTGTTAACCTCGGTGTTACCTGCGACACCTTGGCGTTACATTGTTAGATCGTGCATGGCCGTTGAGTTGTGCATGCGGCTGGCGATACCTGTTTGATGACGGCGAGTGCAAGGACAGCTACTACGCAGGGCAAACCTTCATGTTTTGTTTAGTGTTACGAACATTCTGTCTAGATGTCCCCGCGTTGCATACTTGCCACCGCACGGAAAATTTTAAGGTTGGATGGATGCGGGAACATGACCTCAGCGCGTTCCCTTTCGTTCGGCTTCGCCGCACTGCTTGCTCCTCGCGGGAATTTACTTGGCGAAACGTCGGCGAGGGGTATCTACCTCCTCGCCGAAGAAGTGTCTTGCGGCCGGCGAGAGCGCGCGGGATGCAAGCGGTGGGAGGTTGGAGCTCGGGAAGCGAGCCGACAGGACGCGTCTGGTGACCTCTTTCCTTCGAGGATCGAGCAAAAAGGAGCGCGAAAATGGCTGCCATCGGCGTCCCAGCGAGACAAACGCGAGCGCGCTGAGGCGTCCCGGAGATGACTGTTGCCGCGGTGAGTCGAACCTCTCGATCCCCTTAAAGGGACACTGAAGTGACTTTGTCAAGCTCCCGTTTTTGCTTGCATTGCGTAGACTGGCTCAAATTAGCACACTTTTCATCGTTTATCCGGTTGACAAATCGGTAATTATTTTACAAAGCGCGAAATAAGAAAAACTACCATGCGCGGTTTGCGGTGGCCGCACCAACTAAGGCTGTGACGTTGGGAGGAGGGGGCACCGTGCTTGGACGATGCCCAAGGTTAGCAATCAAAGAAGTTTCGGTTTCGGTTCTGTAAAACACAACCAATGGCGTTGTTAGGTGGGCATTCTTAATATTTCAGTAATCATCGTACCGCGCTTGTGCCATGTTGTCGGCTGTAAAAATTCATAAGATAAGCCTCCCAGGACGGCTTGGAATCGTAGCATTCACTAGCCGAGGCCTACGCAGTGCATGAACGCCCTCCGCGTCCCCGCAGACGCTCAAATGCCATGCGCTTTCCCCTATATTTGGAACTTGCTTCACTCATGCCTGTATCGTAAAAAGCGTGTTCGCACCAGGCCAAGGGTCTGTTGATTCTGGCCTGTGCCCACTACCCGCAATCAGTGGGTGCTTATGGCAACAGCACGCCAACGAGAACTTGCTAGCGCGCCAGTGCCAGCCTGCGCGCGTTCTGTGAACTAGTTCGTGGAGCAATGAACGTTGCGCCCCCCCCCCCCCCCCCCCAAAAAAAAAAGGTGAACTCAGTATAGAAAACATCGGCGGAAAACGAAAAAGTTAACTTATAAAAAAAAGAGCACGTACCCGCGGGGATTCGAACTTGTGACTTGTAAAACACTTGCTCTGACATATCTAGCGCTCCAAACAATTCGGCCACTTTTTTTTTTTCTTTATTGCCATACTTTGACACACACAAACAAAACACTACACTCTTAAAAACGCTAGCCAGCACTTGACTAACAGAGTAATGGCTAAAATTGTTTCATGCTTGTTAATGTTTCAAGCACGGGCAGCCATTCCGGAGGCTCGGGCTGAGCCCTCCACACTTCAATAATATTTCCAAGGTCGGCAGCGCTCGCCCGTGGCCGAATTGTTTTTCTTCAAACAATTCGGCCACGCGCGAGCGCTGCCGACCTTGGAAATATAAGGTATATAATGTATAACCAGTTTACACTTTTATTTAGTTTTAGCATTCCAAGCAGCTCAGCTGACTATTTTTTGTTTTGCGCTCGTGCAGTAAGCATCCCCCAAGTTTCCACAATATCTCACGTTTAGCAATTGCATTTCTTAGACGGAAAAGCTTTCGCAGATTCGTAGTCGTGCTGCTGGCCGCTATGCTTGTTCGCCCAGCGCAAAAAAGTGCTTCCCGCACCCTAGTTTTACGCTGTACGGTAAAAATATCAGTTGATTTTATTTCCTTGGTACCTATATTGACTTCGCTGACTCTTCTCCCGCCTTCAAGAGGCCTTATATTTTTCTACTGGCGTACCAGTCAGCGAAGCGTCGCATGTGCGCTTGTGTGAAGCGACCTTGACTTAGAGCTAGATACAGTGTACAAACTAACCAAGTAAAGAAAGGCACATTCTTCCATTCACAAACGTGTCCTGGCTTCGTTTCAACTGAGCGAACGAATTGCGACGACCCGTCGGCGGCCAGCGGACGAAACGCTGGGCCGGGGAGCCGTGCAGTAGCGCAGCCAATTGCGAGCTCGGCTCCTCCCGACGTCACACGAAAACGCCACAGAAAATAAGCGAACGTAAAGAGAAGAGGACAGCCTTTTGGAATTAATTTTTCTACTAATAAAATCGCGTAAACGCGCCCAGAGTGGTCGAAACATGGCCTGGGGATTCCGGACCACAATTTGCGCTAGTAATCCCGCAATGTTTACATATCACTTCAGTGTCCCTTTAAACTGCCCGGGTGAGGAACTAGATCCTCGCCGTCAACCAGCTAGCCTACATGCTCTTTGTATGTTTATTATTCAGTAATAAATGTGAATGAGCGAAAACAGTCGTTAATTCCTTTGTTTCCTTGAGCCACGGCCCGCCGCGGCTGGCGCGGTATAGCGCGCAGTCGCAGGGTGGGAGAAAGCTTGCTTGCTGGACGAAACGAGAAGACAAAGGCTGATTTGTGTCTCTCGTCGCCGGCTTTGGTATTACATGGGGAAAGTAACCAACCTAGTTTACCACTGTGACACCCACATGACATACTTTATTTTGTTCGTTTCTGCATGCGGGGATGGCAAGTGGATTCCCGCGTATTGCCAACTCGTAACAATCAACTGGTTATAAGCGCGTTCGGCTATATTAAACTATTGGATATATCGAACTAATCGTGGCGCATATTGCAGTTCGCTATAACCGGATTTGGCTCTGGGGCCAGTTTTGATCATGCACGATTGGAAATGACGTTTAAAAACTTAACCTCTGACAAATACTTAAAAACACTATTAACGGAAACCATGGCGTCGTCACCCAAAAAGAACAATTGGTGGTATGGAATATGTTGTCTGTGGAGTTGGGAAAAGTGCTCGTGTCGTGTTGTGTCCAGTGCCTTGTATTGAATGAGTATGTGAACTACGGATAGGGCCTCTCCACACCTGCTTCACAGGGTCTTGAAGATCCCGTGATAAGATCCCGTGAAGATCCCGTGATCCGGAGTGCGTTGCATGTGTGTGCCCTATCCGCAGCCGAGCAAAGCCGACTTCTATGTATCTGTGGCATGTGTCGGTGGTGTATGGTCCCAAGTGTGGTTTTATTACGTGTAATTTGCTGTCTGTCTGTTCACTCCATTGTTTCTGCCATGTTTTGCGAAGGACCCGCCGCGGTGGCTAAGTGGCTGAGGCGTTGTGCTGCCGAGCACAAGGTCGCGGGTTCGATTCCCGGCCGCACCGGCCGCTTTTCTGATGGGGATCGAAAAGCAAAAACTCCCGTGTGTTCGAGATTTCGACGCACTTTAAAGGTCCCCAGGTGGTCAAAATTACTCCGGAGCCCTCCACTACGGCGCGCCTCATCGTCTGTGTAGCGTCGGCGCGTTAAACCCTACAATCAATCAATCAATCAATCAATCAATCAATCAATCAATCAATCAATCAATCAATCAATCAATCAATCAATCAATGTTTCGCGAACGTGTTGTCCGATGTGTGGCTTAATGTCAGTGCCTGCAGTTATGTCAGCTGTGTCTTGCAGTGCGCACCGCCAGCCATTTTATCCGCAACCTCATTACCGGAGATTTCGGTGTGGCCTGGAAGCTAGCATATAGTTATGTCCAGGTTTGAGGTATATGCAGATATAATGGCCTTAAAAGCAAGATTAATTACATAGTTTTAAACTGATTCCTAGATGACAAAGCACGTACAACACTTTGGGAGTCCGTGTACACAATAGACTTTGGTATTTGGTGTTGGATACTGTGATGTAATATCATTAATATGCCGTGTGCTTCTGCCGTTAAAATACTGTTATGGACATTCATCGTTCTACAGACCCGAAAGTTCTCACGCTGCGCAGCACAAGACACAGCAGTGGCAGTCGTTGATGTGTCGCTGTAAAATACCGAGCATCGGTGCTTGTCCTGTAAAAACAAAAAATGTTGCAGAGTCGCAATCCTTGGTGCCCTGTTTTTATCGAGTTGAGTAAACGACATATCACACGACACAGGGTGAAGATTCCAAGGTGGCGTAAAATAAATGATGGGTGTCTTGTGTACGTCTATAAAGGGAACTTTTAGCTCAGAAGCTTCCTCTTTCACCCTAAGTAAGAAAGGCAATGAAATAAATGGGCGGTTTAAACAGAGGTGTTGTGTGGATGTATCATTGAAAGTGTAATTAAAAGTTTGGTTAATCAGAGGCATCATTTTTGAGCTATACAGCCAGTACCTGTATGTCCTCTGGTGATGCAGGAACCACTTATTGCACTCGACGTAGAGGCTCTGGACTGGGCTAGTGCGAAAAGTGCCACACGCAAGTCGCAGCCCCAGATGCAGCCCTGGGTCGAGCATTTTTTGTGCCGTTTTTGTTGACCTATAAACGACACTTCCATATTCCTACCGAGACCCCACTACGCTGGTAAAAATACGTAACAGGAGTTGCTTGTCCGTTTCATAGGACTGCTGTGAGAGGATTTCAAGAATGTTGATTGCTTTCAAGCATTTATGTTTGAGTTGTTGAATGTGAAACATGAACGAAAGTTTTTTCATCCAACACTGCAGCTAAACCTTGTGCTGCTTTCTGACAGGAATGGAAACACCATTAAGGTTAATGTCTGGGTCCGGATGGATTCCAGGCTTCCTGGAGTACAACACCTGTACTTTTTTCTGGGTTAAGTTTAAAACCATTTATGTCTGCCCAGCTGGCAAGTTTTTTCACACCAAGCTGAACTTGACGTTCTTAGATGGACATATTGCATATTTTAAAAGATATCTGTACTTCGTCTACGAACATAAAGTAATTGTAGTTGGAAATTGAGACCAAGAGAGTTCATTTTAACTATAAACAGAGTGCAGCTTAGAACTCCACTTTGTGGTACGCCGTTTTCTTGCACGTGAACGATTCATAGTGCATTACGAACTCTTGCCCGAAACGTTCTTTTAGACATCTACTAGCAAAGGTGTTTAACATCTGGCCCGAAACACCGAATTACTTCAGGTCACTGAAGATCCTATAACGCGAAGCGGTGTCATACACCTTCTCAAGGTCAAAAAACACAGTTACACAAAACTGGTTAAGAATGAACGCATCATTTATGTACGACTTAAGGATGGCGATTCGGTCATTTGCGGGTCGCCCCGCCCTGAAGCCAGCCTGACAGCTCCTGAGAAGACCATTCTACTGAAGAAAGTACACAAGTCTCCTGTTTATCATCTTCTCGAAGAGATTGCACAGGCAGCTTGTAAAGGGCGATGGGTCGATAACTGGCAGGAGAGGTTGGGTTCTTCCCCTCCTTCAGGAACGCCACTATTATGGCCTCCCTCCAAGACTTTGGAATATTTTGTTGTACAGGTGTAGAAGTGCTTCAAGTGTGTCTGCGTGTAGGTGCTGTAACATTGTCTATGTAATGCTGTCTGCGCCTGGAGGTGAAGCTGTACAAGTGCCGAGAGCTATCTCCAGCTCATAAAGTGAAAAGGGAGAGTTATACGAGCTGTTCAAGTTATTATTACCATGCAAGGACTTCTTTTCTCAGGAGGTTTTGTGTTGCATGAAAGTGTTCGTGTAGTGTTCTGAAACGGACACTTGTTCGAAGTGTTGTGCGAGTGTGTTAGCCTGGTCTTCAAGTGTGTCCCTTCTTGTACTAACCAGGGGCAGGCTGTGTGTTTGATGTCCTTTGAGTTCTCATGTAGTATAAGACGTATACCATAAGACGTAATATGCCCAGCTGTGCGATTAGCTGAGGCCGGCATAAGCAAACGCAGATTAGGCAGCGCTTGAAAGCTTGCCGAACGAGCTATTCGAGCTTATATTTAGGGCACATTCTTTTTATTGCAGTAGGAATGAGGGGTGAGGAATTAAAGTTACGAACGAACACGTATACATGAAAGGAGTTAGTGGGCCACTTCGCCGGCTTATACCGCATAAGACAGCCGTCGGACGCATTGGACTTGTCGGACACAACACTGACCAACTGACTGATTGATTTTAGGGTGTAACACGCCGACGCAAAGCAGGCGATGAGGCGCGCCGTAGCGGAGGGCTCCGGATTAATTTAGACCACCTGGGGATCTTTAACGTGCGCCGGAATCTTGAACACACTGGCGTTTTTGTTTTTCGCCTACATCAGAATATCGGCCGCCGCGGCCGGGAATCGAACCCGCGTCCTCGTGCTCAGCAGCACAACGCCTCTGCCACTGAGCCACCGCGGCGGGTACATAAATAAATTAAACAAATAAGACTGGCGAAGGCGTCGTATCTACTGGACACATTGATTGTACCACAAAAAAGTTTAGAAAGAATAAATACGCACATAATATCTGCAACTGCGTGACCCTGAAGGAAGAACCCTTAACGGAGAAAAAATGGCTGACGCATTAAATGACCGTTTTGTGAGCCGTCAATCAACAAATAATTCCCTAATTGCGGTAATCAATCTCTTGCATAATAATTATGGAATGAACGTCAGCCCAAGGACTTGCTGGGAGGTAATTTCTGTTTTCAGTCTAAAAAATAGCAAATCTCATGACGCTGATGTTGTGCACATTACACCGGCGAAAGACGTAACAGATATATTAGCCACTCCATTCACTAACACACATAGCGTCTGCATCCAGATAAGGGATATCCCCTGCGATATGCAAGTCGTTAATATGGACGCCCTGTTCAAGAAGGGCGAGAGCACATGCGCATCGAATTACACGCCGGTGTCTGTTCTACCGGTTTTTTTCGAAGGGGCTTGAAACTTGAAACATAACGTTTCAGGTGAATTATCCATTTTTTTCTTGCATCATATCTTCCGCAGCGACCACAATACATCGAAGTGAACGATTACGCGTCTTCTCTTCGCTGGTTAACCGCCGGTGTGCCTAACAGCAGCCTTCTGGACACCCTTTTTCTTCATATTGCGAATGTTCCTGTTGAAAGCAAGTACATATTATACGCAAATGATATTACATTACTATTCTCCCCCGACTCTGCGTCTGATATAGTGTTTGTGGCAAGCAGAGCCTTAAAGGAAACTTTAACGACAATTCACCTGCTCCAAAATTTGTTTCCACGTGTGGTATACACTAGTTCGTTTGTTTTATTCGAAATATCTTGTGTTTTATAGGGCCCCTAGCGCTTTTCAGGCAGCCAACTATGCTTTATTCAATAAGAAAATAATCAAGTTAAAATACAATTTTGATTGTCCCGCTAAATTAAATGTTTCGTGCCGTCTTCCATGACGTAATAAGGAGAGGTCTTTAAGCGAACGTTAGTACGCCGTAAAGCGTGCAGTGGACTGTAAACGTCTTATTTGCCATCAGTTCTCCAAGATGGCGCCACAGGAACCACTCATGAACGTTTTTCCGCAGTGGGTTTCTTTCTGACATTTTGTGCACCTAGCTTGTTTTTGTTACGGTTGGAAGTACTGTTTCGTGAAACATGAGGTATGTTCGACAAACAGGGTCACGTAAGGCAATGTCGCTTGCGCTAGCCGCACAGTGTCGTTTGAGACAACCCCAAAGCGCCGGACTGCTGTGCAGCTATAACAAGCATAGTGCACGCAGTGCCAACAGCAGAACGCACTGGTACTGTTATGTCTACGTGCTCTTTCGTAAATTCCATTATTCACCCCACCATTATAACTGCTACACATTGAATATGCATTACATTTAAACGCAAATTGCTCATTCAGCAAGCCTACAGGCCCCGCTAACTTGCATTTGCTTGTGCCGGCCTCAGCCAATCTCTCGGCTGTGCATATGACGTCATACATCCTAGCGCGGTAAATGAGCTAGTGTGTCGCAGGGACATTCGCTTTGTTATAAATTATATAGTAATTTGGGCGAAATTTACGTTACAGGTGATGGCAGTATTATTCCAACGAGGCAGTCATTTGAATAAACAAAACTTGTGTTTTGTCTGCATGGCCCCTTTAAAGCGCCGCAAGGTGTCCGAAGGTAAAAGTTACACTGGAGTTAGGTTTGTGAATACGGGAGCCACGTCCCGAAGCCTCCTCAGCGGTTTATCGGACCGTCGCAGCCTTCTTTTGGGTGTGAAATTGTGCGTCCATGCTTCTCGGTATAGGCTTGATGGTTTTGGATGCTCTGGACATACGCATTTCCTCCCTGACTTCGAAGTGCACCGCCGAAGTCGCTTCTTTTGATGTACAGAACACGGGGTAGGCAGGAGAGAACGGGAAAGGAGGGGGTTGGTGGCGTCAGTACAGGTCGGCGCCCCTCTTCACCGGCGACCTGGGTCGCCCACCCCTAAGACCGGCCCTGCACTTCCGCCGTGCTAGAAGACCAGGGGATAGAGGAAACCTGCATAACACTTTTAGAAGACGGGTATAAGATATGCACGGGCAAGATAACCCTCCTCAAGCAAAGCGATAAATTTCCGACTCAAAAGGGAATAAGACAGGGAGATACCATTTCGCCCAAAACTATTCACAGCATGCCTGGAGGGGTATTTAGAAAGCTTGACTGGGAAAACACAGGGTTAAGGATACACGGGGAATACTTGAGCCGTTTGAGCTTTGCGGACAGATAGTCTTGCTGAGTCAGACTGCAGAACACCTTAAAATAATGATTGAGGAACTGCAATCATAAAGCATGGCCGTGTGGCTAAATATAAATATGAATAAATGTAAAGTAATGAGGAATAAGCATGCCAAAAACATCCTCTTCTGCATAAGAAACGAAACGCTAGAAGAAGTAAAAGGTTGTAACTACCTCGGACAGATGGTTAGTGCTGACCCCAACCACGAGAGAGAAATCCGGCGCAGAAAAGGTATGGGCTGGGAAGTACTCAGCAAGGACTCCCAAATAATGAAAAGTAAGCAACCTTTGTCCCTCACAGGAAAAATCTACTACCAGTGCATACTGCCGGTGATGACATACGGAGCTGAAACGTAGCACCTTACTAAACAACTGGAAAGCAAACTTAGGTCGGATCAACGGGCCATGGAATGAATAATGTTGGAATGGAAACAATAAGGGACAGGAAACGAGCTGCCTGGGTGAGAAAACAAATTAGAGTAGAAGATATCACAGCTGACTTCACCGCAAGCACTTCACCGCAAGCAGGATGGCATGCTCACCGCTGCTCTTGTTCCAGATTACACTCATGGGTGGTTTAACTGCTTGGCCCCCTGGCCGCCACAACGGGGCTTCATCGCCTCGTCGCAGCACGGGGCAGCCGATGTGCCTGTTTCGCCAACTTTGGTTACCACCAGCACCGTCATCTGGACACGCGGGACGAGCAACAGTACCGACTGCAGTGGCGCAGAAGACAAAAAGCTGCAAGCGACATTCCAGCGGCATTTAAGCTGCAAGTGACAAGTTCCAGGTTAGATATATGAACTTTGCTGCCTGTGTTAGGAGTCGTGATTACTCTTTGCTAGCGGTATCGAGCCCAGTAGAAGTTTGTGATCAAGTGAAATGGTTGTTGTGCTTGGCTTCACGTATAGGTTCACAATTAGTTGACTTCTTGCGTTTGTTGCTGTCAGGGAACGTGGAAACGAATTCCGGGCCAACTAAGAAGGATGGCGCTTCTGGCACCTCCACCTCTGTGTTAGAAACTGCGCCGAATCGAAGCAGGGCAGCAGGCGATACTGAGCGAACTCAAAGGTTTAAAGGAAAAACAAGCGGCAACCGATTATGAAGTTAAACGCCTCACTGAAACGATTGATGCGGGCGAAGCTAGCGTCGCCTCTCAAAATATTTCAGCAGAAGGCAGTCCTCTGAATGCTTTACAAACATTAACCAATCAGTTGCAGACAGTTACTATAAGGTGCGATGACGCTGAAAATAGACTAAGACGTTCTAACCTACTGTTTTATGGGATTGATGACGACGTGAATGAAGATTGGGCTGCATCAGAAGAATTTTACACGGACAAACGTAAGGTGCCTAGCACAAGCTGTCAATTCGAACGAGTGCATAGACTTGGCCGTTATTCCCCGACAAACACAGGCCAATAATTGCTAAGTTCACCCTCTGCAAAGATAAGCAGAAAGTTATTTCTTCCGCCTTTAAACCTAAAGGGTCAACCGTGTCCATTGGCGAGGATTTTTCACCATCCACAAGACTAGCAAGGCGCAAACTGGTCGAGTTTGCGAAAAGACAAAAAAGAAATTTCCGACTCAACCTGTCAGTTGACAAACTGCACATGCCTAAAGAAACTTACGTGTACAGTCCCGACTCTTACACTGTCGACTTATCAACAAGATAGCTAAAAAAGAGAACACATTTGCATGTCCCAAGCCGCCTCGGACACGTTCTACTAATCCTTCTTTGAAATTATCATTCATTAATATCCGCAACCGGCTGTCTAAACAAGATTATATCACTTCTTTTCTTGAGGACAGCGACACCGATATTTTGGCGTAACCGAGACGTGGTTACAAGACCAAATAAGCAATAGTGAGATCCTTCTACATAGATATAATATATACCGACGGGACCGGCACCAAAAAAGGGGTGGTGGCGTTCTTCTTGCTGTCAAAAAACAATTTCATCCTTCACCATCGAAACTGAGTCGCCTATTGAAATAACCTGTGCCTCTTGCATGACCTCAAATAGCAACACCCTAATTGGAGTTTGCTACCGTCCCTCCGATGCTTCCCCTTCATTTATTGACAACTTGCACGACAGTATTAACCTCGCTTTGAAGAAATACCAGGGAAATAAAGTTTCCCAACTTGGAGATACTAATTACCCGCAAATTGATTGGCCCTTGTTGTCATCTACCTGCAGCAACTCAACCGATTTCTTAAATTTAACTCTGGACTTCAATTTTTTTTTTAATTGTAGACCAATCAACCCGAGGCTCCAATGTTCCAGATTTAGTTTTAACTACTGCACCTGAAACCATAGGCCCGGTGTCTTTCCAGAGTGGATTCAGTGACCACGAACTAATCCAGTTCACTGTCGAAATTCCTACTCCGGATACAGGATTCAGTAACAAAAAAATTCGCGATTACATCAAAGGCAATTACGATGGCATGAACGCTGATTTGGATATCTTTCTTAATAAAGTATTTTTGCGCACATTTAATGTCCGCACTGTGGAATCCAAATGGCTCTTTTTTAAGAATATATTGCGAACGTTCGTCGATAAATACGTACCTTTAATTACTACAAGTAACCCATGGTTTCATAAAAATCTGCGAACATCGACACGTAAAAAGAAACGATTGTACAAAAACGCAATAAAAAGCACCTTGCGCATCCTCATGAAAAAAATACACCGACTTCCTGAAAGCATATAAGCTCGAGTTGGGCAGGGCAAAAAACAGGTACTTTACACAGGATCTCCCATCAATTTTGAAAAACAACCCTAGAAAATTTTGGCGAACAATTTCACCTCGTGCTGATGGCAATAAAATCTGCTTGTTTGAGGATAACAACACTCCCCTCTCTGATGAACAGTCCGCATCCGCATTCAATTTGTTTTTCACATCTATTTCCACCAAGGAAGATCATTCCAATGTGCCCGTGGCTACTGACCTTGATTACCCTTATATGGAAGAAATAGAAGTTACTCCTGAAGGCATCGCTTCTCTCATTATTAATCTAAAAGTGTCCACTTTGGCATTGATAATATCAACACTAAGATTCTAAAAAACGCAGTACAGGTCTCTAGTCAAATATTATTCCATATTTTCAAGCAGTCTTTAATTTCAGGCCAGATACCAACAGATTGGAAGATAGCTAAAGCCATTCCAATTTTCATAGATGTTAATAGATCATCACGAGAGAACTATCGACCCATTTCATTAACATGCATTTGCTGCAAGTTACTTGAGCACATCATCGCTTCGCATATTTTCAGACACCTTGAGAAAAATCAGTGCTTTTACAAAAATCAGCATGGCTTCAGAAAAGGTTTGTCTTGTGACCCAGTTGCTTGAATTTTCCTCCGAGTTACGCTTCAACATAAATAATAACCAACAGATCAACTGCATATTCTTCGACTTTTCCAAGGCATTTGATCGTGTAGCTCATTGTCGCCAGCTCTCCGCATAGATTCCTAAATCGTGGTTGCGCAACTTCTTGTCGCTTCGCCAACAGTTTACCATTGTTAATGATTCTTCTTCAACAATAACTGACGTCCCATCTGGGGTACCTCAAAGGAGCGTTCTTGGGCCATTACTGTTTTTAATTTACATTACCGACTCGCCAAATAACATTTCATCATGCGTGCGGCTTTTCGCGGACGACTGTATCAGTTATCACGTCATCAACACTGCCCAGGATCACATTATGTCGCAAAAAGACCTTGACCAAATTTATTCCTGGTGCAGAACTTGGCAAATGATCTCAAATTCAACAAAGTGCAAAATAATCTTTTTTTCTCGTAAGCATGCTCACTCTGATTTCACTTACTGTATAAATAACGCAGCAATATCTCGAGCCACTACCTACAAATATTTAGCTGTCAATTTCAATGGAAACACACTTGCATTCAATTCATCGGCTCTACCTCATGCCATATCCCATTGGAATGATCTTCCTGACGCTATCGCGTCTATATCAAACCTTCACAGATTCCGTGAACAACTAAATGCGCATTATTTCTAATATATTTGTTTCATAGTTGTGCTTCCAACATACTTGATAACGATGCCTTTGTATCGTTGTTTGTTCCTTCCTTGTATTTTGCTCTTTTTTGATTGCTTAAATTTTTCAGGGTATTTTTTTCTTAATGAATGTATACTGTATAGACGAAGGGGAAGATCATTACCCCGATGTAGGGATGAAATAAAAAAAATTCGGGGTGCGGGGGTGAACTGTGGGCCCGAGCAGGGCAGGACAGGAGCGGTTGAAGGTGAGCGGGAGAGGTCTTCGTCCTGCAGTGTATCAGTGTAAGCTGACGATGATTACGATGATAAGTTCAATGATATCAACAAGTATTTTTCAACAATCAATATATTCGTCTTCACTACCGTCTATGTGGAAGATTGCTAAGATAGCTCCAGTGTATAAACCACGCGACACGACTAACCCAATGATTACAAACCTATTTGTAATTTCTAACCTACTTGCACACCTGCAAGTGTATGCTGTAAACCACGTAAACATGTTATTTTTCAAACTTAGTAAATATTCTTGAAACAAGCTCTTTCTTTAGACCAGCGCAACATGGTTTTCGAAAATCATATTCCTGGGAGACGTAGTTATATTATTCACATACAAACTGCATTGCATTTTAGATCATTATTCGTGTGCTGCTGGTATTTTTTATATTTTTCGGACGCCTTCGGCAAAGTGTCTTATAAATTATTACTTCATAATCTTCGGCAACTTAATATCGACTCTAATTTATTGAAGCGGACTGACAGTTTCTTAACCAACAGATTACAGTTCCTTTTAGCCAACGGTCATAACTCCATACCCAGGGATAGGTTCTTGATCCCCTTTTATTTCTAATCTACTATATTGACCTCCCTTCTTTCGTAACATCTAACGTACTCTTCTTCTCGTAGGGTTGTTCCCGTTTGAACCCAATCCCATTTCACCCTTCCCGATTGTTCCGTCCCGTTTCAACCCGGCGCAAAACGACCTTCCCGTTTCGCCCTTTCCCATTCCCGTTTGAACCCGTTCCCATTTCAACCTTCCCGTTTGTTCCATTCCATTTCAACCCGGGGCGAAAGAACCTTCCCGTTTTGTATTTTCTTATTTAGCCTGTTCCCAGAACAACGTACCCAGTTTATGAAACGTTATAAAAAACATTTTCATATTGTTTTCCATTTATTTCCGTTTGTTCACAGCCGCTGCGATAGCATGCTCAGTACATCCAGAGTTCTTGACTGCTTTTCAAACCTGGGCTTCACTTTTTGAATTAGAGACGACGACATTTGGTTACAATTCGTCATACCAATTAACAAATCTTTTAGATTAACAAAGCCACACAAAACATTAACAATTAACAAATTAATAAACAAATCTTTTAAATTAACAAACAAGCCTTTTAAATTAACAAACCAAAAAATTATAAAATCAAAAAGCCCAGAAAAGCGCCGCGGAAGCAGAACTAAAAAATCGCAAAAACACCCTGAGTTTGAAAGAAATCGTATTTGGCGGACTAACACATTTAATCGTTATAATAGCGCAAGTGTACATCAATGTCAAAAAGAAACAGATGAAAACTATAAAATACAAAAAATATGTATAAAAATAAAGTTGCCCTATGTATCTGGATACATAGGCCACATCTGGCTATAAAAAATCGCTGTCATGAGAAGCGGCGAAAATTATAAACTTATCTTTGCGTTTTATTGATTCTGTTTATTCCCTTCACTCTAGCGTACTCAATTTGCATAATAGGGCAAACCTTCAAAAACATAAGCAGCGCAGGGTCGTCTCTAGCCTAAATTTTCTTTACTAAAGAAACTTAAAATTGTCGCGGGAATACTACCTCCAAGGGCCTTTCAGACGTTCAGCGAGAAGACATCATAGTAAGACTATTAGGCAGCCAATCAGCTGAATTACTATTCGAAAGTTCTTTTTGTTTCCTCGTGCAATTTCTTACTGGAATAAGTTAACTGAACGAACAGTGAACTCGGTATCGTTAGAAGAATTTTGCCCACCTATTGTAAATATGTGTTCTGGTTGAATCATCGTATTTTAAAATTGGAATACATTACGAATGCATATCCTTGTTCGGACCCCTTTGCGTCTATTACATATTTATGTCTTTTACTTATTTGTGTGGGGCGTTTTTAAACTACGCCAACCAATACTGATGTGTTTTTATGTTCACTCCTGCATGAGCCCGACCAGGCCGTAAAGTATCAGTAAATAAATAAAAATATCTGCCAATTACTCACGTAGGAAAGGCATTTGTAGCCAATTCTCAGATTTCTGCACATGTTTTTGCCTTTTTTTAAGTCTCTCCTACGGACATCTTTGATCTATAGATCTCTCGAACCCGAAGACAAAGCTACGCTCCAAACAATGAGCACAAGAGCCGCTGATAAATAAATTTCAGCCTAATGTACGAACACCAACTGCAGAAAAATCCAATGCGTGCATTCCTCAAGATATTGGTTATCTTTATAGTACACTTTCGCCGTTACAAATTTTGTGTCAAGAGGGCAGTATCGGCCTAAGGCATTCGGAAACTTTTATCGGCCGGAAATATCGATCGATTCCGGAAAATTTGGTGCATACAAGTTTTTAGTGCATGACCCGTTGCTTGTAAGCACATTTTGTGGAACAGTTTTGAAGACGGTAACGCATGTTTTCAGAAATTCAAATGGGTTGCAACGATGCGGGTTCAAATCAGAAGGGTGCTTTGGGAGCGGGTTGTAACGGGAAGGGCGTTTTGGGAACGGGCTGAAACAGGAAGCGCCCAAACGGGAAGGTCGTTTCGGGAACGGGCGCACACGGGACGGGTCAAGCGGGAAGGGCGTTTCGGGAATGGGTTCAGACGGGAAGGGGTCAAACGGGAATGGGTTCTTTCGGGCTACACCCTTCTCGTAAGCATGCTCACTCTGATTTCACTTACTGTATAAATAACGCAGCAATATCTCCAGCCACTGCCTACCAATATTTAGGTGTCAATTTCACTTCTACTCTTTCCTGGTCCACTCACATTACTTCAATCTGTGCAAAACCATGTAAAACCTTATGATACCTGCGCCGTAACCTGTGAATGGCACCAACAGCCATGCGTAAATTGTCCTACTGCACATTCGTCCACCCGAATGCATGGCGACACTCCACATCTCCAGCACCAGCTGTCGGCCGTAGTCGTCTTGAGTGACTCAGAAGATTGGCCATGATACCTGTGGCCAGTTATATTTGTAGACGTCGTTAAAGTAATCGGAACGGCATGACGATCTCAAAACAAGAATTCAAAATTATCAGATAGGCACTACTACAGAGCAACTTTGGAAGAGCAACTAATCTATCCTTCACTTTGACAAGATGAACTGATTACTACTTAATAAATAGTCAAGACGTGTTCGTGCATACAATACAATAAATATTTCTTAAGTGATAAAAAAGTGCCTTTTTCTTTATTCACGCGCCATCCCAGTGAAAGGGGATGTCCCGCGAAGGTGTTGAAAATCCATTCATGGGACGATGGGCGTAAGAATGCTCAGGAATGTACCTGTGTTGAACCTGCGCTTGTGGTACTTGTATAGCAGACTCTGTAAAGGTATGTTGTTGTGCCAAACGCCTCCGGGAGAACGAAGAGAAAAAATTCATTCTTCACAGTGTCCTTCATACTCCCACTTAAGTTGCTTTCATGCAATAAATCACAATCAGCCGCTCCCAACGGTAGCATATGCCACATTAATTTATCGATTTCAGGATCTAGGAACTAACGCTTGAATTTGGAGTCCAATGCCTCCAAAATATACCTTGCCGATCCTCGGAGTTTTTTAGGGGGTTCGCAGATTTTTTAGCTTCCGGGCATTCCTAGTCCTCTGGCGACCTTGTCCCTTCATCTCGGTTTCTCTCGCGCGGCCGTGCTCATCCTATCGGTCTGGTCGCTTCCGCTCAGCATGTCGGACGTGTTTCCTTCCCCTGTCCTCCATCATTTGCATCTGTTTTTCGCTGCCACAAATAATCTACGTTTCGCGCCCATTCTTACTCAGCTTTAGCAGCCGGCCTCCATTCTCTCCGCGGCACTTTGTTAGCCTCTTCCGCTTCAGGCGCCCTCACGATGTGTGGCCTTAGCGATGCGGCATTACTAACCCACTGAAAATGCCTTAGTTGGCGGAGCCGCTCTGTAATGCATAATGAATCATGCTGGCAGCGACTCAGCGCATTCCCTTTGCTTACGGTAAATACGGAATGCACTCCTGAGAGTATTTGCTCTGGCTCTTGTAAAGCGCAAGGGAAACTAGCCGTCACGTAAAGCCTAACGAGGCGTCAGGCAATGTCAAGCTCGCTGTGTGTCACACTGCGCGTATCTGTTAGCGTTGTTATTCCTCAAAGCGTAACGCTATAGTCCTAACGTCAAGAAAATCTCGGGGAGGCGCTTGCAAGATATCCTACAAGAATAGGCTGCTGGGCAGTATACAACAATGTGCGACATTTTGCTCGCTTACGAATGCTGAGAAACATCTCGGCCAACCACAATGCACCACACCTTCGCCGCAAAATCAATAGATCGAAACGGAGCCAATTAAGCAGCCGCAGGCAGCCGAACTTAGCAAAACACGGTGAAGCGTTTTACATATTGTTACGGCATGGCCTGTTGCACGTGCCCGGCCACAAAGAACAAAAAATTGAAAGGATGCCTCGTGGAGCAACTAACCAACCAACAGCGCCCAACAAACTACGCCACGTGCTGAAGAAGAAGACGGGAGACACATGGCGGCGCGAGAGAGAGCTCGGTGGCAGCGGCACTAGGGCGTTCGTTTTAGGGAGGCACAAGTTCCCCTTTTAATAAATCTTTTCGTCGTTTTACTACCAACATCATCTTCTTGAGTTTGTGCCTCGCTACACTGGTGAAGGTGCGGGGTATCATGAACCCCATGCTAGCGACTCCTCCTGCTTCGCGTGCATCAACACCCAAGAAGCCGGCACCTGTCTACACCCCGGGTCATCGCAGCAGCCGTCGACTGCTAGGCCTAGCTCCTGAATTCTCCACTCTGTGGAGAACTGAGGAAGTTCTCCACTCTTGAAAATCGAGAAGGGTCTTTGCGAACATGGGACGAATTTTGCCAGGAGCTACGGGAAGCATTCTCTAGCATGGACCGGTGAGAGCACGCACAACGGCTTCTTGAATCGCGCATTCAGAAACCGAATGAGAGTGCAATCATGTTCTCCGAGCACACGGCGCGCCTGTTCCGAAAGGCGGACCCCGAAATGTCTGAACCCAAGAAGTCGCGCTACCTAATGCATGGCGTTAAGGAGCAGTTATTCGCCGGGCTTGTACGGAACCCTCCGAGGACTGTACGCGAATTTGTAAAGGAGGCTACGGCCATCGAACGAGCACTCCAGGACCGATACCGCCAGTACGATCGCTCAAGCAACGCATCGTTGGTGAATACTGCTGCTCTGTCTGCAGTCAACGAGAGCTCCCTGCGTGACCTCGTCCGTTCGATTGTACGCGAAGAACTCCACAAAAATAATGTCTGTTCCAACCAGCCAGTTCGAGTTTCTGTTGCGGAGGTCGTACGTGAGAAATTTGCTAGGCCCCTGCACTTCCCGAACACCACCCGGGAGAGCCACAAGTGAACTACACGAATGTCTTGGCTCGCTCACAGTCCGAGCCAAAAGTGAGCTACGCAAATGTCTTGGCTCGCCCGCAGTTCCACAGGTCAACGGCATCACGTCGACAGCCAGTTGCTGGACCAGGGCCTCCGGCCGAGCCCAGACCCTATCCTCAGGTACGCAAGACGGACGTGTGGCATACTGTTGACAACCGGCCGCTGTGTTATCACTGCGGTGAAGCAGATCACGTCTACCATCACTGCCCGTACCGAGAAATTGGACTTCGAGGTTTTTCGCCATCTGTTCCCCGCCCCCGCCCCCGCTTTAGTGAGCGACCTCCACCAGTTGAAGATTATCTTGCGGCGAGATCAACTCCCAGGCTTCGGTCGCGTTCACCGTCACCAGGTCGTGCAAACAGCCCACCCAACGTTCATCGAAGCCGTCAGGACGTGCCCTCGGGAAGGTCCCCAAATCCTGGGAGACGGGTAAACTAAAAGCGGCAACCTCAGGAGGCAAGGTTGCCAAGGACAACAGCTACTAAGCCCCTACCACGACCCAGAGAGGAACGATCCGACAAGGTTGACGTGTGAGGAAAGTGGCGACGACGTGGTGACCTGCGTTCCTACGACGCTGACAACCAAAGAAAGCGCCGATGGCGTCGTCAGTGCTGTACTGCCTCATTTTGTCGACGGGCACAAAGTGGCTGCTTTGGTGGACACTGGTGTGGACTTTTCTATAATTAGTTAACGTCTCGCGGCACGCTTAGGAAAAGTTAAAACCCCGTGGACCGGACCTCCCCTCCGTTCGGCTTGTGGACATCCAATGGAGCCCGTTGGGAAATGCACTGCCAGAGTTCACATCGACGCTTGGAATTTTGTTACCTCATTTATCATTCTGCCGCAGTGTTGCAAAGACCTCATATTAGGCATGGACTTCCTGGAAAACACAAAGCAGGAATAGACCTCCGCGAGCGTTCCGTCACGTTTTCGACTTGCTGTGTACCTTCAGAATTCACGGAGGACCGATGCTCGGCGTTGCGCGTTATCGGTGACGGGGATACTTTGCTGCCCCGATCATGTGCCTTTGTATCTGCCAAGTGCGACTCGTCATGCCACGGGGATGGCATAGCAGAGCCGAATAGCGCTCTTTTTCGAAACCTTGGCGTTGGCATTGCTCAGGGTATAGTGCACCTAAATGATGGTTGCACCGCGATATCACTTACAAACTTTGAACATTAGCGTCAGCAAATCCCGAAAGGTACCGCCGTGGCAAGCTTTCAGAACATCGCTGACGGTGGATAATGTCTCGTGCAGCACACAGAAACATCAGACACTGAGCACCCGCCCCCCACACTCGACATTTGTCTAGCCCTGCCACCCGAAAAACAGCAACGGCTTCTGCAGTTATTGCTAGAATTTCATGATTGCTTTTCTTCGACGACGAGGGTTCGCCAGACAGCGCTAACAAAGCACCGCATCATTTCCGACGACAACCAAAGGCCTATTCATCAAAATCCTTACCGCGTCTCCCAAAAAGAACGCGAAGCCATACATCAGCAGGTGCAACAAATGCTCGAGGACTCGAGGACGATGTTATTCAGCCATCTCAAAGCCCGTGGTCGTCACCTGTGATTCTAGTGAGGAAGAAAGATGGCACTCTACGCTTTTGCGTTGACTACCGAAAGCTGAACAAAGTCATGAAAAAGGATGTGTATCCACTCCCGCGCATTGACGACTCTCTGGACAGACTGCGCAATGCGCGCTTCTTTTCGTCGATGGACCCAAAGAAGTGGTTATTGGCAGATAGAAGTCGATGAGCGGGATCGTGAAAAAACTGCCTTCGTGACATCAGACGGACTTTATGAGTTTAAGGTTCTCCCCTTTGGATTGTGTTCCGCTCCGGCAACGTTTCAGAGGATGATAGACAGTGTTTGGACCGGCTTGAAATGGCAAACGTGTTTAGTCTACCTCGATGACGTTGTCGTGTTTTCCCAAACCTTTGACGAACACTTGAAACGACTGACTTCTGTACTTCGTGCCATCCGTTCCGCTGGACTCTCCCTGAAGCCTGATAAATGCCATTTGGCTACGAGGAGTTCCGTTTTCTGGGCCATGTTGTTAGCCGCCAAGGGGCCCGACCTGACCCCGACAAAACTGCAGCCGTCGCTAACTTTCCTGTGCGTGCAGGTAATAAGTCCGTGATCCGCTTCTTGGGCTTGTGTTCCTACTACCGACGTTTTATACCGGCCTTTTCGCACACTGCTGCCCCACTTACCCAACTAACACGAAATTACTCGAGTTTTGTATGGGCTGAAGAACAGCAAGCGGATTTTGACGAGCTCAAGCAACGCCTACAAGCTCCACCTGTGCTTGCGAATTTTGATGAAAACGCCGACACGATGGTCCACACAGACGCAAGCAACGTCGGACTCGGAGCGATTCTCGTAATACGGCAAGACGGCGAGGAAAGAATTATCGCTTTCGCAAGCAGGGCCCTTTCCCGCACAGAGTCCAACTACACCGCCACCAAAGAATGTCTTGCTGTTGTGTGGGCTGTAATGAAGTTCCGCCCTTACCTTTATGGCAGGTCATTTCAGGTCATAAGCGACCACCACTCGCTGTGCTTGTTGACAAACCTCAGGAACACATCGGGATGTCTTGCACGCTGGCGCTTACGGCTCCAAGAGTTTGACATGACTGTTGTATAAAAATCCGGTCGGCTACATTCGGATGCTGACTGCCTTTCCAGGGCACCACTGGAAGCAGCGGACACTAACTACGAGGACGATGACGGGTTCTTCGGGGCCGCAGACATCGTCACAGTGTCCGAGCAGCAGCGGCAAGACCAGAACTCCGCCTATTGATTGACTATGTGGAAGGAAACACATCGGTCGTACCAAAACATTTTGCAAGAAGCTTGCTGTCCTTTTAGTTACACAGTGGCGTTCTCTACAAAAAGAACTTCGCCTGAAGCGGCAAGGAATACCTGCTGGTAATGCCCACAAGTCTCGGCGACGAAGTACTACTGGCCTGCCATGATGATGGCTACGCCCAAACACTGGCGAGAGTCAAACAAAAGTATTACTGGCCAAAACTTTCAGCGGCTGTTAAGAAGTATGTACGGACGTGTCGGGACTGCCAGCGCCGAAAATTCCCTCCTGGCCGCCCTCTCTGCTTGCTACAACCCCTTCAGATTCTAGCCGCACCATTCGAGCAGGTTGGCATGGACCTTTTGGGCCTGTTTCCCACTTCGTCGTCGAGGAAGCGATGGATAATCGTAGCAACCGACTACCTCACCCGCTATGCTGAGACGAAAGCTCTATCTCGAGGGACAGCTGTAGAGGTGGCCCACTTCTTCCTGAAGAATATAGTCCTTCATCATGGTGCTCCACCCATCGTCATCACGGATAGGCGAAGGGCATTCATGGCCCAACTTGTCCAAACATTATTGACGCTCAGCGGTACTTCTCACAGGAGAACTACTGCTTACCATCCGCAAACGAGTGGATTTGCCGAACGGATGAACAAAACAATCGCCGACATGCTGTGCATGTATGAAGACGTCGGTCACAAGACGTGGGACGCCATTTTGCCGTATGTAACGTTTGCATACAATACGGCAACACGTAGCCACAGTGCTAGACGTGATGCTGCCCCGCATTGAAAATGATGATGACTGTTGTGCGCAAAAGATCACGCAGCGCGCTGACGAGGCAATACAGCTAGCCCGTGTCCGCATCAAGAACCATCAGCCCCGCGACGTAAGCCACTATAATCTGCGCCGTAGGCACACGGAATTCCAGCAAGGCGATGAAGTTTGGGGTATGGACACCCCTCAGACGCCGCGGGCTCTCCGAAAAGTTGTTGAGAAGATACTGCGGACCTTACAAAGTGTTGAGACGACTAAGTGAAGTTATGTACGAGGTCGTACCATCAAGCCATGTTTTCCCGGCCCGTCGCCAGCCTCGGCCAGAAACGGTTCATGTAGTGCGCATGAAGCCCTACTATACAAGGCAACATTAGGTAATTACGCCCACAGTACCTGACAGAAATACTCCCTTTTGCGCATCGGGACGATGTGTCTTAGGGAGGGGGGCTAATGTCACGGCATGGCCTGTTGCACGTGCCCGGCCACAAAGAACAAAAGAATTAAAGGATGCCTCGTGGAGCAACTAACCAGCCAACAGCGCCCAACCAACTACGCCACGTGCTGACGAAGGGAGACACGCGGTGGCGCGTGAGAGAGCTCGGTGGCAGCGGCACTAGGGCGTTCGTTTTAGTGAGGCACAAGCTCGCTTTTAATAAATGTGTTTGTCCTTTTACCGCCAACATCATCTTTTGAGTTTGTGCATCGCTACAATATGAACGACCAATTGCAATTAGGAGTGGCAGGAAGGAAGAACACAATAAAGTTAAAGGAAAGGCAGGAATGTTAACCAGGCTGTGGCCTAGTTTGCTATCCTACACGTGGGATCGGGGAACAATGTAAAGAAAGATGAAAACAGTAAAAGAAGGGGAAGGTAAAGACAGAGCGTAAAGAAGTGCAGCCAGCGTTCCGACCCTATAGGCGATAGAGTTCACTGACTTCATAGAGAGTAGTCTTTTGTGGTACAGTCTGCTGCGAAAGTTCGTTGTTTTTAGAAAGCACAGGGGCGCTTTTATAGCCTTGTGCGTAGGTGACGGCGACGGCCAGTGGCCCAGAATTTTCTCCTCAGAGAACAGCCTCCAAGAATCGAGTTTCTGTAAAGTTGAGGAGAGTTGCCTTCTTTCCAATGAAAAACGTGGACATTCGCATAGCAGATGGCGTATGGTCTCCGGTGTGTCCCAGACTTCACACGCCTCACTGTCTGCCATTCCATTGAAATGGGAGTAACCATTTGTTAAGGCGACTCGAAGTCAGAGACGGCAAAGAACGGTTGCATCAGTCCGTGGGAGGCCTAATGGAAGAGGACGCTGAAGATGCGGGTCCAGAACATGAGTACGATAGCTCGAGAACTCTTCGGTAGTCCATTGGGCCATCGTGGTCTTCCGGGCAAGTTTGCGGAGAGTCCTAGAGGCGTCCCTCCTGGATAATGCAATAGATATGGTCTCCGACTTTTGCTGTGCCAAGCGGGCGGCAGCGTCCGCACTTTCATTGCCAACAATGCCGCAGTGACTGGGAAGCCACTGGAAGGCAATGTCATGACCCGCTAGGGCAGCATGGTCATACAGTAGCCTTATGTCGGCCAGCAGCTGCACATGGGGTCCCCGGCACAGGGCTGACTGGAGCGATTGGAGCGCAGGCTTGGAGTCACAGAATATCGCCCATCTTCGGCGTGAGGCTTGCTCAATCGTGTGAAGCGCACAACGGATGGCGGTAAGTTTGGTAGCCGTTGAAGTGGCGGGTTGGGCTATTTTGAATTCCGTGGTCATCGACAATCGTGGTATAACCACGGCGCCGGCAGAACCAGAGGTTGCTACCGAGGCATCGGTGTAAATATGGGTGCGGTCACTGTATCGCTCGGGTAGATAGTTGAGAGTTCGCTGTTGTAGTGCCAGCGTCGGACAATCTCGCTTCTTCGTTAACCCTGGAATAGTAAGGCATGCTCGTGGCTGCAAAGTACACCAAAGTGGGAGCAGCGGCCTCGCTGCAGGAGCATAGTTGGGTGGCATGCTAGTGATGTGGGCAGCTACAACCTTTGCGAAAGATGCATGAGGGCATTCTGATTGCATATTCGCAAGGTGATGATCAGGCAGTCTGGTTAAGTGCCTCAAATGCGCCCTGAGGGTATCAATTGTCACATAGGTGGACAAAGGGCGATCACGGGCCACAGCAGTGGTTGCAGCTGTTGACGTGCACCGTGATAGGCCAAGGCAAGTTCGGAGGGCCTGCACTTGTATTCCTTGCAGTTCCTGAATATCTGTTGGCATGTACCTGAAAGTACAGGCAGGCTGTGCCGTAGGGAGCCCAAGAATAAGAATAGTACATGGCTGCAACGGCTGGTCGCAAATCCTGCTGGGCCAGGGGCGGCGGAGGAAACGGGGGCGGTGGCGGCTACGGGGGTGCGGTGGTGGTAGTAGTTGCACTGGTGGAGGATCCGCGTGCGTAAAGGCGTTGGTTGGAGAATTACCAGCCTTCCGTGAAGAGCTGCATCGAGACCGGTGGCGGCGCCGCTGTCCTACTATCACAGCCGCCTCCTTATGCGTGGAGTGCGCCCTCACTATCTGCTTCAAGGCAGCGACTTCCCTCTTCAGACGTAGGTACTTCGATGAGGCATAGTGAGGGCCCTCACAGTTGGCGCACTTGAGGGTACCTTCACTGCAGTCGCTAGCCTTGTGGGGCCCAGCACTTCGGGGCATACAGTGGCGCTTCCGCAGACTGCAGCTACGTCGCCAATCTTTAAGCACTTGTGGCACTGAAGGTGTTTGGGCTCATAAGGTCGGACAGGCTGATGGAAATGACCAACCTTAACATGGGCGCGAAGGCTGTCGCCCTTGAAAATTATCTCCACGCATCTGGACGTTCCAATGCGCCTCACTTGTCTGATGACAATACCTTCATCCACATCTTTGATTAGTACAGGCAAGTCCTTCCCAGGACTGGGTGCATCGACGGCGCAAATGACGCCTACCGTCGTGTCTCCATACGGTGTGTCATTTACTCACACTCTTATGTGCTCTAATGTGTTGTGCCAGAGCACCCGGCCGACATTCGTTGCACGGGGCAACGCGCCGACTGCGGGGCCGATTCACGCCTCGTCAAACCAGACCAAATCGCCGCCGGCCGACAGGCTGAACCGCTTCGCTTCCATTCGTCTGATTTCAAACTTCAGCCAGCGATAGTCCTGATTGGAGCTATTCAAACTTCTCGGGGTCACAACGGAATTCCGGGGGTATAAAAACCCGCCTAGAGGCACTTATCGTTGGCATTCCTTGGCGGCATTCTTCGGAGGCACCAAGTGGAGAGGTGCTGTCGCCTTTGTGCCAGCCATGTAAAACTGTTGTTACCCTTGTACATACTGTATATAAATGTTGCTTCAAGTTTTCGTCGGCTGGAGAACTTCATCGCTCTGCTCTGCATCGCGTCGATAGCGGACGGAGCAAGGCAACGTCGTTACACCGGTGACTGCGTTCGGATGGCCAGTCGCAACAGTGGTGGCTACGGTAAGAGGGCCCAGCCCCAACAGTGGAGGCGGCGTCGGGATGGCTTATTCCCAACATTGATGACACGCTGGATGCGAGTAACAACCCTGGGTGACTGCAGTGGGATGCCCAGTCCCAACATTGGAGGCAGCGCTGTGAAGGTCCTTCCCAACATTGGTGGCAGCGGTGGGATGCCCAGTCGCAACACTGGTGGTAGCGGTGGGATGGCTGATCTCCAACATCGCTGACAAGCTGGTGTGTGAGTCACAACATTGGTGACTGCGGTGGGATGCCCAGTCGCAACATTGGATGGCAGCTGCGGCATCGACCGGCAACGGCTACTACCTAGTGTGGTAAGCGCTCAACGTTTTCTCTCAGTTCACCAGACTTCTCTAGCACAGGTTATGGCAGTTTAGAAAAGGGCTGTGTGAAGCACTGTGAAAGTTTTGATGCTTCAAGCCTGGAGAAAGGGCTCTGAAACCAGAACTAGTGCAGAGGGTTTAAACAAAGGAGCGTAGAGAATCACTTGCGAGTACCTTTCTAGTAGTTCGATAGTATAGGAGCGGCAACGGAATTCTAAAGTGGGCAAGCAGCAAGAAACTAGTGCAAACGATGGAGGACCTTGAAGTGAAGGAAGTCATCGAAATTTGCGAGGAGCTACGCCTTGACTTTGGCCGTGCAAATGTAGATATGTTCGCAGTAAGCGATAGAGTTGGCAATAACTATCGCTTTAATCCGAGAGACTTTCCAAGCGTCTGTGTAATTCGTAACTTCTTGCGACGTCCAAAAAGCAAAAAGATACGGTCACCAGAATATTGGAAGCAATGTGCCCTTCGTTCGAAATCTTAGCGCAAGTGAACGAGTTGTTATGGCAAAAAAAAATGTCACGAAAGCGACGTACAATTGCAGCGATCGAAATGAAATGATGTCCTGGCCTCTGTAAACTTGTGGATATTGAAAGGCGAAGATTAGAGGCAGCCTTTTATTCAGGCGATCGGGGCCGAAGAACACCAGATCACACAATGATGATGATAATCTACAAAATGAAGAAGTGGCGGAGGCCACTGTGTGATGATGGGGATTTACAGGTGATGCATAGAAATGCGCCCTTGTGAGGGGATTGGCCCTCACACTAGTTCGTCCCTCCAAGCGATGCAGCCACCTGACTCAATCCGTCCCCACACTATTTCCTCCCTCTTCGCGAAGGAAGGCGCCCGTCGCCATCTGTCCTCACACTATTTCCTCCCTCTTCGCGAAGGCAGGCGCCCGTCTGCCCACTACGGTGTAACGCGGCGAACGAAGGGTTTCAAACGAGAAACGTGCACGATTTCAGTGCCACGGCAGCGGCGGTCCGTGGAGGCACAGTTAGGAGTGATGCGGTAGTTGACGGGCGAAGTTTCTTCTAGAACGGTGTACGGGCCGAGAAAGCGATGAAGGAATTTTTCGCAGCGTCCGGGGACCCGAACAGGAGTCCATAGCAAGACCTCGTCACCGGGGTGAAAGCGAACCTCTCTGTGGGAAGCATCATAGCGATGCTTGCGGTCTTCTTGGCAAGCTTGGGTGCGCAGACGAGCTTGGTGACGGCAGTGATCCACACGGGCGACGAACTGTTCAGGTAACGAGTTTGAAGCAGGGGGGGACGCCAGGAAGAAGCTTGAATCGAGTATGAGTGACGGTTGGCGGCCGAATACTAGGAAAAATGGAGAGTAACCGGTGGTGCTTTGAATAGCAGTATTATAGGCAAACGTTACGAATGGCAGAATGGTATCCCAATTGCTGTGGTCAGGTTGAATGTACATAGAAAGCATGTCTGATAGGGTGCGATGAAAGCGCTCGGTGAGACCGTTTGTTTGCGGATGATAGCTAGAGGTCGTCTTGTGAACGGTATTGGCGTCTTTTAGGACGTCGGCGACAATTTGGGCAAGAAATGTCTTCCCCCGATCACTTAAAAGGTTACGAGGGGCGCCATGACGCAGAAGGACCGCCTGTAAAAAGAATTCTGCGATCTCTGAAGCGCAGCCGGTACGGACAGGTGCCGTTTCCGCATATCGCGTCAAGTGATCCACGGCAGTTACAATCCAACGGTACCCTCGGGAGGTAGCAGGGAGGGGTCCATACAAATCAATTCCGACTGTATGAAAAGGGGCTTCAGGGCAGGCAAGCGGCTGCAGAGGTCCAACAGGGGGCAACGTAGAACGTTTTCGCTGCTGGCAAGGGACGCATGAAGCGACGTATCGAGCGACAGCAGAAGACAGGCCAGGCCAGAAGAAACGCGTGCGGACACGATCGTAAGTCTTCTGGAAGCCCAAGCGACCGGCGGTAGCATCATCGTGCAGAGCAGCCAAAATCTGCGAGCGAAGTGATCGGGGCACGACAGGAACCCATTTTGGACCATATGGTTGATGAGTGGACCGGTATAATGCGCCATCGATCAGCTTAAAGTGGCTCAGCTGGCGGCGCAAGCGACTGTTGGGAGGATGTGAGGTTCCGGTGATGCGGTCCATTAGTGTGCGGCAGTAGGTGTCTGAGCGCTGACGGTCCACAAAATCGGAGCGGCTCTGGACATCCACGGCGTCGATGGCTGCTATGGTGGGATGTGCGCGTAGCGAAGACATGCTTCCGGAACATGGGAGCAATGGGCAGCGTGAAAGGGCATCTGCGTCTAGGTGCTTCTTTCCGGACTTGTACGTGATCGTAAAGTCATACTCTTGTAAGCGAAGAATCCAGCGGCCGAGACGCCCGGAGAGGTTCTTCAGGGACGACAACCAGCAGAGTGCATGGTGATCCGTCACAATACTGAAAGGGCGGCCGTATAGGTACGGGCGAAATTTCTGTATTGACCAAACAACGGCAAGACACTCCTGCTCAGTGATAGAATAGTTTTTCTCAGCAGGCGTCAGTGAGCGACTGGCATATGCGACTACCCGTTCTCGATTTTGGGAATCGGGTTGCAAAAGTACAGCCCCAATTCCATGCCCACTGGCGTCTGTGTGAAGAATGCAGGGTTTTTGCTCGTTGAAGTGGCTGAGGACCGGTCCAGAAGTGAGAGCGGCTTTGAGTCGTTCAAATGCCTCTTCGCATTCGTCGGACCACTTGAAAGGGGTGCCACATTTTAAAAGCTTGTTGAGGGGAAAGGCGATGGTCGCGAAGTCCCTAACAAAGCGACGAAAATATGACGCCAGTCCAAGAAAACTCCGGAGTGCTTTCTGATGTAAAGGGCGGGGAAAGTTAACTACAGCAGCAATCTTGTCCGTGTCGGGCCGAATACCATTCTTGTTGACCACGTGGCCCAAAACTTTGATACTTTTGCAAGCGAAATGACATTTCTTCGTGTTGAGCTGCAGACCTGCCGTCGCAAGGCATGCGAGGACTTGGTCGAGGCGCTTAAGATGTTCACTAAAACTCGTAGAAAAAATGATGATATCGTCCAGATAGCACAAGCATGTTTTCCATTTTAAACCACGGAGCACGTTGTCTATCATTCGCTCGAATGTGGCAGGAGCGTTACACAATCCAAAGGGCATCACGTTAAACTCATACAGGCCATCCGGAGTTGCAAATGCTGTCTTCTCTTTGTCGTCATCATGCATGGGAATCTGCCAATAACCGGAGCGGAGATCAAGGCTGGAAAAATACTCCGCTCCCTGCAAACAGTCCAACGCGTCGTCGATTCGGGGCATCGGATAGACGTCCTTGCGGGTGATCTTGTTGAGGGCACGATAGTCTACGCAAAAACGCACCGATCCATCTTTCTTGCGCACCAAAACGACTGGGGAGGACCAGGGGCTAGAAGACAGGCGAATTATATCGCGGCTAAGCATGTCCTTAACTTGTTCACTGATAACCTGACGTTCAGAGGAGGACACACGGTAGGGACGACGGTGGACAATGCTGTTGCCATCTGTGTGGATCCGGTGAGTGGCTGTTGAAGTAGTTCCCAGCGAAGTAGCATAGCAATCAAAGGACGATTTGTGTTTGCTCAATAGGTCGAGTAAAGAGTTCTTCTCCGTTGGTGAGAGATCGGAGCTGATTGTGGCTTCAAGAGCGTCGAGAGGCGCTACTGTACTGCCAGGACGGGACCCTGATGGTAGGCAGGAGAGTGGGACAACAGAGAGAGCAGCCGTGTCCACAACAGTCGCTACAGTGGCGCCTTCGGGAATGAGGATTGCCTCGGACGAGGTATTGGTTGCAGCTAGTAGGGCCGTCCCGTGTGAGAAGCGGACCAGACAAGTAGGAATGAGGACACCCTTGGGAAGAAACCTTGCGATTGGACTAGTAAGGACGTCCCCTTCACGGATGGTGTCGGAACGAACCGCAAAAATTTTCTCTTCACCAGGGGCGATGTCAATTGCAACACTAGCAACAAGGCGATGCGGCGTGATCTCCTCAACGCTGGAATACCCTGTCTCTGAAAGATGTATTTCCGGTCGATGACACGATATTACAGCACCCGCTGAGCTGAGAAAGTCCCATCCTAAAATAAGTTCGTGGGCGCAGGGAAAGATAACTGCACACTGAATGTGATGCCAAATACCGTCTATAAAAACACGCACAGTGCAGGTTCCAGATGGCTGAATCATATCGTCGTTGGCCCCACACAATAAAGGTCCGGTGTACGGAGTTCGAACTTTTCGGAGACGCGCACACAAATCTTCGTTTATAACTGACACAGCAGCTCCGGTATCGACGAGGGCAGTGACATTAATACCTTCTACAACCACTGACAACATGTTCCATGGACGTTGCGGGGAATTTTCAAATTTTCCGTGTAAAGCAGTTTTCCCCCGAAAAACTGCAGGGCTTAGTTTTCCGGCGGGTGGTTGGGATCATGCGATACCGGGCGAAGGGGTGACACTGCCCGGCGGAATGGTGATGGGGAACGGCGCCGCGGGTTTCGAGAGTTGCGCGAAGGGTCAGCCGAGTCAGGTGGAGACGACGGACGACGTGTTGGCGGCGAATAATCGCGTTGGCGGTACCCATAACTAAAACGCGTGTTGTCACGCTCATAAGTGTCATATCCACGTCGTTCGTCTTGTTGACGCCTGCGGCAGAAGCGGGAGATATGGCCGCGGATGCCGCAGTAATAGCAAACCGGGCGACCAAAAGGTGCGTCTTGGCGCGGTGATCGCCACATGGGGTAGGGAGAGCGCGGTCCCAGCACCGGAGGAACGGCTGCGACGCAGCCAGCAGCATGTGGAGACATGACCGGCGCCAGAGGCAGGGGTGGTCGAGCCGCTACGTCAGAGTACGATGGCATCATTACTGGAGCAGGAGCAGGAGCAGGAGGAGAAGAGGGAACAGGCATTGCCGCAAGTTCTTCCCTAACGATATCTCGGAGGCAGGTCGCAGGTGGACCGGAATGGACAGCAGGGGCACAAGCAGCACCATAATCGCGGAGCTCTTCCCGGATAATAGCGCGTATAAGAGTCCGCAGGTTATCGTCTCCAAGGTATTGCGGTAGAGCTGTCTCCTGCTGGAGACGGATAGACTGCATCTCATCCAGCCTCCGGCAAATTGTTGTCACATCAGCCACAGTGGACGGGTTTTGAAGCGCCAAAGCCGTGAAAGCGAAATGGCCGATTCCCTTAATGATGTGACGCACCTGATCCGCTTCCGTCATGTCGTTGTCAACTCGGCGGCATAAGGCAATGACGTCCTGGATATACGCGGTGTACGTTTCCTGAGCCTGTTGGACGCGGGTCTCCAGTGCCTTCTTTGCGCCGTCGGAGCGAGCTGCGGGAGTGCCGAAACTGCGGCGCAGCTGTGCGGTGAAATCAGCCCAGTCGGTGATCGAGGCTTTGTTGTTAAAAAACCACGTTTTGGCCACTTTATCCAGATAGAAATTCACATTTGCCAGCTTGGCGATGTCGTCCCAGCGATTAAACGTGCTAACTCGGTTGTAATCATCCAGCCATTCCTCGACGTCCTCGCCGCGAAGCCCGGTAAAGAAGGGGGGGTCGCGCTGGCGGATGGCCACGAAGCACGGTGGAACGGCCGAACCCGTAGCGTTGGATGGTTCCGCTGTCATTGGCATGGCCTTCTGCTGTAGGCGACGTCCCGAACGGAGCTCCAGGGGTGCACTCAGAGAGGTAGCCCAAGGGATCCAGTCGCACACTCCACCACTTGAAAGGCGAAGATTAGAGGCAGCCTTTTATTCAGGCAATCGGGGCCGAAGAACACCAGATCACACAATGATGATGATAATCTACAAAATGAAGAAGTGGCGGAGGCCACTGTGTGATGATGGGGATTTACAGGTGATGCATAGAAATGCGCCCTTGTGAGGGGATTGGCCCTCACACTAGTTCGTCCCTCCAAGCGATGCAGCCACCTGACTCAATCCGTCCCCACACTATTTCCTCCCTCTTCGCGAAGGAAGGCGCCCGTCGCCATCAGTCCTCACAATATCAATAAACGATTTGTTCTCACATGCTGCTCATGTGGTCTGTGCCAGTCGAGGCCATCTGGTCACCTGGCGTAACATCACTTTACTAGCGCGACGCAAGTAAACACGCGGCCAGCGTGCCAGCCAGGAACCAGCAGGAGCAGCCACGGCCGGACTCGACGCTCCTTTCGCGCGCGGGAGGGGGAGAGTCGAGTCCGACCGTGGTGCAGCGAGCCGGCGGCCGCCGTGCGAGGGCAGCCATGTTATCAAGGATCGCTCAAGCGGCCTGTGCAAAAGCATCCGCCATGTTTACAAAGCCTAAGGTCCCTAAAATTACTGAGGTAGCCCCAACTGCTCCCTCCTCCTCCGCTGCCCTCCTCTTTTTTCTCTCCCCTCACCCGCGGCGCCGCGGTCTCTCCCCTCCGCGGCGGGGCCGCCATTTTTGTTGGCTTCCTCAGAGCAGACGCCTTCGCAACGCTTCGAGCGCTCGCTGCAGTTTTTCGTGCACTTTGCTCTTGTTTTCGCGCCGCAATCGCTCTTTTGTAGCATTAATAGTACTTCTAGAGCCCCGTTTTACCAACACGCATTAAGTGAGGCTGTTTTGTTGTGTATTTTTGTCTAGAAGGGGATATTTGCGGGGTGGATGCCGCGGGCGCATACGGACAGCGCGGTGTTTGTTTACGTGTGCGGCATGCTCAGGATGGTTCGTGAACGCGAAAGGATAGAACGTGGACGTTTCAATCTTCTCTGTTACATAGTATTTCTAGAGCCCCGTATTACCAACACGCCCTAAGTGAGGCTGTTTTGTTGTATATTTTTGTGTAGAAGGGGATATTTGCGGGATGGATGCCGCTGGCGCATACGGACAGCGCGGTATTTGTTTACGTGTGCGGCATGCTCAGGATAGTTCGTGAACGCGAACGGATCGAACGTGGACGTTTCAAATTGTTCTGTTACAGTAATTCCGTTCTTGCATTCGTGTGATTAAGTTGTGGTCGTGCAAGCGCTGCACAGAGGGCTTGCGCATGGTTCGCGGTGACCTTGGTTCGCGGCAGTTCAAGCGCCGCGCTGGCTTTTTTGCGTTCGCGTTTTTTGCGTTAGTTGTAGATCATTAGGCAGCGCTCAGTATGCGTCCCGCATTACCTACTGACATTCATGCCACCTTTATTCCGTGCACTTTCCGGTGCTTTGACGCTGTTGCAAAATATATGTCACCTTCACGTCGTTATAGGCTGCTGTCAGGGTCAAAGTTCTCGCGTCTCCTCGTTGGTCTCGCCCATGACGGCTGTACTTTTGGCAGTGCGTCCGTGACATAGCAATGTTCGTGCGATTGGCGTTCACAATTACTTCGAGTAAGGCCCTTTCGCGCATATCTGGAAAAGGCTGGCACAAAGAACGCGCAGTTAAAGAATGCGCTCAGCTTGTATACAATTAGCTGTAGGGCCCAGTTCTATAATAACTACCGTATTCCAAGGCCAGAAGCGCGCTAACAAGCGCAATTGTGAATCCTTTCTATGCTGTACAGCTAACATTGATTCATGAGTGGGCTTTGATAAATTACAGCTTGCTACAGCTGAGCTAGACGTGACTGCACTCACCTTATTCGAGCAGCCGAAGGCACAACAACTCCGCATCGCGAAGCTACATAAAGTGACGCCGATGCAACACTTGTTTGAAACGAGCAGCTGACTCTTCTGTTGTTACCGGTTGTTATACGCTGGCGGCTTCGATAAGGCCTGCTCCGAGGCAGCTGAGCCTAAAATGGCGAATTTAAATGGACAGTGGCGGCGAAGAGAAGAAAAAACAAACAACGCGGGGACGAGGTACTACGTCACTGGCTGTTGGCCAATGGCACGCGGCGTTCGCCGGCGAAAAAGAAAATGGCAAAAAACGAAGGAGGAAAGGAGCGTGGGCGAGGGCGAAAGGCGGCGAGATCTAAAGATGGCGCTACCTTAGCAGTTTTAGGGACCTTAACAAAGCCGTGTTTACAGCGCCATCAAGAGGGCGTCCTTGGTAGTTCACGACGCCGCCACTACGCTTTTTCTGGCAGTACTGGCAAAGCTAGACCTTTGCTTCTCTAAAATCCTCCCTGTTCTGTGGTGGAGCCGCCGACGGCCGAAGCAGGTTGTCATCCCCATAGGCCTCTTGCGCTGCCCAGGGGGCGCTGCGCAAGCGGCTTCCGGGCAGTACTTCCGGGTAGTACAAAGCTGCGCGGGTCCCATAGGATCCCGTGTTGACAGAAGCAAAATGAGCTCGACGTTCCCGATTATTTTGCGACGTGGTTACCAGCTCATCCCCGACGCGTCCTATCTATTTCAGCGATCAAGTTGGCATTAGGGGAAAAAGCTTTGCAGCGCTAAACACGTTTACAGCACAGACGAAAGTGCCGGGACCGTGACGGCGTCTGCTACTCGCAGGTTCACCGATCGATGGTCGCACGAAGTGAAATTTTAGGTGAAATTTCTAGTTTAAACTAATACTCTAGGTGACAAAGGCTTCTCGAAAACAGCCGATCAAAATTGAAGAGTGACGCAATCGGCGATGATCGCGCTTTAAAAATCCAGCGAGTCCGGCGGACCGCAGGCTCGCCTGCTGCGATGCGCCGCTCTTTTGCGTACCTGCACACTATGCATGCACTCTCATTAAACAGCGCTCGTTTGCGTAGCCGTTACGAATACATGGTGCAACGTTAGCTTGCCGTGTTGTTGCGTGTTTCAGTGACAAAATGCCGCGACTGTCAGAAGCGTGAAATCTGTTTTGCGATTCCGAAATTAGTGGTCGTAAAAAAAGTGGTCGGGCAAACTAAGAGGCCGCTCGCTTTCCTTGTTTGCTCTCACTTTACTTAATTACGTTCTTGCAGCATACATTCCCAATTCGCACTTAATAGCCTAGAATGAGGGTCAGCAACGGCCGAGTTCCATGCAGCCGACACGGCGGAGGGCTGGACGGCAAATCGGGTGGGAGGAGGAGGGGGGCTTCGAATGCAAAGAGAAAAAAAATCACGGAATTTCTGATAATATTTGACAATAATCTGGCGAAGTGTGAAGATGGGGAGGCAATTCAACTGGAGGACGCCAATTCTCTGTTCTTGTCTCGCTGTCTAACTCCATTTGAAGTCAAAACTGGCGTGTCGGCGTTCAGATTCGACGACCCCTGCACTAGAAAACCAACACAGTCAGTGATGATCTTATGTAAATATTCGGGGCCCCACGCCGTGTATGCGGCTGTGTTATGTGATCTTACAGAAGTACACATCTCTGATTTGGTGCATGTTTTGCGCCCTTTAATAGCGCTTAATTTGTTTATTTGGCGCTATTGCCTCACCTACTCGCTAGTATAAATGTACCCTGCCGTTCGTAAATCGTGCGGCGTAAAACGTTACGCAAGAATCATTTAGTTTGCGAAAATACGAAACAAAATTTCCACTTGTTTCAAAGGCGGTGCCAGGCCAGCAGTGTCAGCTGAGTCGGCTGCGCAATTCTTGCTTTCGCTTGCATGCTCCCGCTGAAGCAACCTTTTGCAGTTACCTCAGGACATAGGATGCGCAGCGTTCCGTGTTTATGCTACTCATGAACTTTCCTTTGTTGACCGCACGCGAGAAGAAAAAACTAACTGTCGTCAAACAATTAAACCACCCGACCTGGCGATACTGTCCCACGCCGCGACCACCGCGACAGCTCGCTCAAAAGAAAGCCGACAAATCGGCTTCTTTTAGCGGATATTATTCTGTTTAGCCTCTGCAACTACTTTAACGGCTATTTCATACAGCATGCAGTCATTTAAACACGCCACAAAGCGCCACAACCAACTTTCACTCTGGCTTGTAATTGAAAACACATGGAGGGCGGCGAGGGTCGCCTGCTTTTGTACTACCCAGAGCCGTCGGCCGCTAGGGGCGCTGCATGTCGCCAAAACTCCAGCGCAGGAGGCCTAGCAGCGGCGAAAATCAGCTGGTCGCGCCATGCGGGGCGAACTCCAAATTGTCCCCAGTCCTTGATAGCTCGCATGCAGTCAAGGTAGTGCACAGTTCTAACTTTCGTCCGCATTCTAACCCAGTGAAGCGAAGGCACTCAGTGCGAAAGCGAGAGTTGAGAGCTCTCTTTTATGAGCGAAAACGCGATTGGGAGGCATGCGTGCCGACCGCAATGTTGGCCTTGAAGTCAGCTCCGCGCGAGATTACTGGCGTCAGCCGTGCGAGGCTTGTATATGACCGGAGAGAGAGAACGCGTTTCGAATGACGAAACAACGAAACTAGCCTGTGGAGAGGAGCTAGTTGTAACGCAGCGTTCGTTTACCGGTTCGGAACGTTCCGTCCCGCCATGTTGACCTTCGGTCTCAAAAACGAGCTGTATTGCTTCTCGAAACTAACGGATCGAGTGTTTCGTGGCCTGTCGAAGTACGCGCTCTCTTCCCTCAACGATAACGCCAGCTTTTCTAGCACATGGGCAGGAGCATGTAGAACACTCACGAGTCTTATTGAGCAGGCTCAAAGAAGCCGGCCTATCAGTCAAACAGTCGAGTGTCACATACGATGCGCCGAAATGACGTATCTATCTCATGTGGTTGTGGTAGCGCGGCTGACGAAGGCCGTCATTAATCAAAGATGCCGCAGTCGTGAACTATCGCCGACCAGCCACTAAGGCCGAGATAAAGGCTTATTTAGGTGTGACGGGTTATTATCAGACGAGTGGGGAAGATTACTCCACATTTGCTAGTCATTTAACTGACGCTCTCAGAAAGACTGAGCCAGTTAAGGTGGAATGTGAGAGAAAAATTCCCCGCATTTCCCCGAGGGGAAGAATGTGAAAGTGCGAATGCACGAGTTGAATTTGCGCGGTTCGGTAATGTTCGCGAAAGAGAGATCACACACACACACACACAACTACAAAGAAAGAAAGATGCATTTATTCACAGACACCTATTTGTGTTGTCGTTGTACTTGATTGCTAGAGCGGATGTCAGCTTTGAAATTTCGTGTCAGTACTCCTTTAAGCAGGTGCATTAGCCCTTCTCACGCCCGATTCTTGGCCAATCCCCCACGTGGGTATGTGCCATGTCAGCGGCCAGGCAGCGCGCGCCCATATGCCCCCGTTGCCAAGGAAGACGAGGAGATTCCTGGCCAATCCCCCACGTGGGTATGTGCCATGTCAGCGGCCAGGCTGCGCGCGCCCATCTCCACGTGCGCGGACATCGCCGGTGGACGCAGGTTCAGGGTCGCTTAAGAAGTGCATTGCACTTAAAAGGAGGAGGACGCCTTTCAAACATTGAAGCGAGCCTTGAGCGAGGAGCCAGTTTTAATGGCCTCCGACTTTTCAAAGGATTTCGTGATTCAGTGCGATGCGAGCGATCGTGGCATGGGAGCTGTACTATGCCAAGAGAATTGGAACGGCCGGGAACGACCAGATTTGTACATAAGCCGCAAGCTAACTTGCAGAGAAGAACCGTACAGTATATCCGAAAAGAAATGTGGCTGCGTCGTGTGGGCAGTGCAGAAGTTGCCGTGGTATGTAGCCCGTTCCCAGTTTGTTGTAGAAACTGATCATTGCCCGCTAACATGGCTAAATAACATGTCCTCTAAAAGCAGTCGTTTGCCTTTGGTGGAGTATGATGCTCCAGCAGCACAATCTTGTCGTTCGCTATTAGAAAGGAAAGTTAAACGCTAACGCAGACGCACTAAGCCGTGCGTTCTAAGTAATGCTGCCTTTGTCCTCCCTGTGTCTTTTGTTTCGTTTCTTTGTGTACAGCTTTTAGCTTAGCAGGTATATGGGAGAAAAATTATCGCCCTCATTTGCTGCCGTTGTTGATTATTTCCGCACCGCCTGATTTCAAGTAATCAATTTTAGTTATCGTCATTTCATGTCGTGTGTTATCTTTGACACAAGTGTGAGTTCTATTTAAGAGTCTTGCGTCCCGCATGGATCTCTTAGTGTAGAGGGTCCAAATTGGGGATAGATACTTAGCAGGAGAGTTTATCGCGTTTTTTTTTTTGGAGTCTGGTGTCCTGACGGAGCACAGAGGTTGCTTGCTTGCGCAGGGTGTTGTCTGTTGTCGGTCGGTTCTTTGCAAGCTGCAGAACGAGGAGCTACCCGTTCTGAGAAACGAGGTCGGAAGAGCCGGGCGAAGCTGGTCATGACACCTGGGCAGCATGGCGATGTACCTGTGATCCAGGCCTGGCAGGTGGTACCTGTTCGTAGAAAGGAGCGTGGAGCCGTCCTTTTCCTGGAGCACTGGAGGTGAACCTGGGTGAGCTGGCGAACGAGCGTGCCCGGCATCCGAGCCACGCGGAGGCGGCTCATCTTCCTGGCGCATTGTCTGGCGGCGAGGGTGCTGTTGGGCCTTAGCGCCCGGCCCCAAATTCGTTGCACGGGGCAACGCGCCAACAGCGGGGCCGATTCCCGGCTCGTCCAAACCGGACCAAACCGGCCGCGGCCGACAGGCTGAAACTTCAATCGCAGGAGAGTCGCCTCTCCTTTCGCGTCGCGGCGGCTCGGCCGAATCCGGCATCGGGTGAACGATCGGCAACCGACGTGGAGTCACGCGCCTGGAGGCGGGTTCGAGAAGATGGCGTGGGCGTCGTCCTCCCTTTCCTTATCGAGGCGGCTCGGCTGACGCAACCGCTTCGCTTCCATTCGTCGGATTTCAACCTTCAGCCAGCAAGAGTGCTGATTGGAGTGATTCAAACTTCTCAGGGTCACAACGGAATTCCTGTGCTATAAAAACCCGCCCGGAGGCACTTATCGTCGGCATTCCTCGGCGGCATTCTTCGGAGGCACCGAGTGGAGAGATGTCGCCTTTGTACGAGTCATGTAACACTGTTTTTACCCTTCCACATACTGTATATAAATGTTGCTTCAACTTTGCGTCGGCTCGAGAACTTCATCGTTCTGCTTTGCGTCGCGTCGATAGCGGACGGGGCGAGGCAACGTCGCTACACCGGTGACTGCGCTCGGATGTCCAGTCGCAACAGTGGTGGCTGCGGTGAGAGTGCCCAGTCCCAACAGCGGTGACGGCGTCGGGATGGCTGATTCCCAACATTGGTGACAAGCTGGATGCGAGTCAAAACCCTGGGTGACTGCGGCGAGATGCCCAGTCCTAACATTAGAGGCAGCACTGGGAAGATCATTCCCAACAAATGACATGAACTTCCTGTTGGGAATGAGCATCCCACTGTTTCCTCCGAGGTTGGGAAATGACGATCCCACCGCTGGCACCACTGTTGGGAATGTCTATCCCAGGGCGGTCGCCGGTGTAGCGATGTTGCCTTGCTCCGTCCGCTATCGACGCGGCGCAGAGCAGAGCGACGAAGTCCTCGAGCCGACGAAGAGTTGAAGTAACATTTATATACAGCATTTACAGGGTAAGCAAACGTTACATCATTCGCACAAAGGCGACAGCACCCTTTTCACTCGGTGCTTCCGTAGAGACTGGTGTCGGAGAGAAGTCGCCGAGGAAAGCCGACGATGAGAGCCTCCGGGCTTCTTTTATAGCCCGGGAAGTTCGTTGGGGCCCCGAGAAGTTCAAATAGCTCCAATCAGAGCTCTCGCTGCCTGAAGTTTGAATTCCGACGAATGGTAGCGAAGCGGCGAGTCAGCTGCGCCGCCAATGGGGAAAGGGAGAGCGATGCCGCCGCCGTCTCCGTGACCTCGCCTCCGGGCGTAGCGACATGGCCTTGTTCGGGTCGTTCCCCGCTGAGGGATTCGGCCGCGCCGCAGCGTTTCGAGATGCAGGAGTCGGCCGCGCCGCAGCGTTCTGAGATGCGGGATTCGGCCGCGCCGCAGCGACGAAAGGGAGAGGCGTGACTCAGCCTCGCTGTCGGCGCGTCGCCTCGTGCAACGCCTTTGGGCCAGGCGCTCTGGCACAACATTCCTCAAAACCTCCAGTGAACTTCGATGCTCCATGTTGACAGCGAAGATGTTTCTCCGGGAATTGATCATTACGTCCTTGACTTCCCCAGGCACAGTGGCCTCGAGGAAAGCGGAGACCGCTTGCTTGTTGAGCATCCTCAAGTTGTCTGTCTTGGCCTCCGGCACGAACAGTATCATGGGCAAATGAGTCTAGGCATGGACCTCACCGTCGAGGTGCTCGACCACGAAGATGCCGTGAGGAGCCTCCTTTTACCCTTTTTTCCCAGGTAGAGTTGGAAGCCATCGTCTGAATAACCGTCACTAGGCGCTCAGTACAGCTCGGTGTCCGCGGTGTCCGTGTCGGCTGCGAGGATGGCGCGCTTCCTAAAGGCCACTCCCGCTGGTGGATCGACGTCGCACGGTTCCTGCTGGGGATCCCCGTCCATCACCGCTCAGAGACAAACGGTGTACCGCAGATTGAAACCAAAAAAAAAAAAAGACCGCAAATAGTCGCAGACGAAAGAAGCAGCGCCCTACAGAAGAACCACTTTGTCTTTTCCCCTCGGAGTGGCAGCCTTCGAAAAATACTGTGCACATTTCTAACCCGGCTGCCATACGGTATTCCCACAATGTGTCTAAATCTTCTTTTCTGGCCGAAAAATAATGGTATTTGCTATGTTTCTTCCTCTCATGACAAATACTAACCGTCACTTCCCGTCTCAAAGCCCTTCACGCTGTTGACAAAAACGCCAGTGTGGTAATGGTGTGCTGCTCTGTATACAGCGGGTCTGTTTTGTTGTTGGCTCTTACGCTCCATGCTGCGACCATCCTATAAAGCGGTACAGCATACCTAAAAACTATGAAGCAGAATGCCAGTTCAGCAAAATTAAGTCATCATTGCGGCGCAGAACAAACGAACCTTACGTCCAAGTTTAGCCTTTATCCGCCGATAAGGATATGCGCTTATGCAAAGCTCACAAATTGTCCCAGATGTATACAGGGGCTATGCATAGGTCCTAAAATAGGGACGCACAATTACCTTTTTGCACCAACTTACTTGTAAACCTCATTAGGATTTCTGTGACGTCAGATTTTGTAGGTGCACGGGAATTGAGTGGACTAAAAAAATGGCGAATGGCTATAAAAGCTCCTGTCTTAACTTTGTTGCAGCACTTTTAGGGCATCTAGAATTCTTTGCTCAATCCTTGAGTCACCTAGCCTTACAAAGATGGCCTACTAGGCTCCGCCAGGCCTTGCATACCTCCACTCGCCGTCCTCTAAATGGCATGACGCTATTTATTTTCCTCGTGGTTAACTGCCAGTCTGTGGCAACGCCGTGTAAGATGGCTCAGACGCCGCCTTTTTAAAGATCGTTGTTTAGCAATGGGGTGTGTTTCATTTGCGCGATAGCGGGGTGAAACAGGCCATACTTTCTCGCAGGACAGTCGCTGATGTGTTCATCATGTGCGACTACAGTGGACGCCACATGCAAAATTTCGGTGTTTCTCTGGTGCTGAAACCATAGCGGACACATTCAGGTGAACGTGGAGTCACAAATAGAAAGAAAATTACACCATCTTCCTGTAGGGGAACCCTGAGTAGTATGCGAAGCAGCCATGGGGTCGACTGAAGTTCCCATTAGTTTTCAGTTCGTCGTTTCCGTTGACATTCAGCTTCGCGTTCCTTCGTTGTATCAGTAGCTTCTTGACGTAGTTTGAATGAGTGAAGGACATTAGGCCCGTTCGTAGCACGTGCTCCCGTCTGGGTATGTAGCACAGTGCGAAGAGCGCCACGTACCTCCCGTTGCGGCCAGAGAGTCGTGGGATCGAAACCGGGCGCCGCCTAACTATTTCTTTTTGTAGTGGACTGCGCTGACGTCAGCCCAAACGCTGACGGGGCAGAAGAGACGCGCATGCGCAGCAGAGTGTGGTCGGCGGACAACGACAACGAGGGAGGGAGGGACACAGCCCCGAGCATGAGATGCTTCGCATCAAAAACGGTACACCATGACCACTTACAAACCACGCATGCGAGCGCACTGGCCATGCTTGAGGCTGTCTCACGCAAGTATGTTGCAGCATTCACGCGTACTTACATTCGGCGCACGTGTTATCTGTAAAAATTGCCTGAAAGAAGCAAAGGGAAAAAATAAACTACGCCATGATTTATAGACCGATGGCACGTAGTAAATGATGCATTTTGATAGAGGCGTACTGAATGTAGCTTCTATATATAGTATAAATATCATTTAGTGTTTATAAGTTTTCTTTTGAAGAATTTCTTGAACGCTTGTGAGCGCATATCTATGTCTACGTCAAGTGTTTAAAACCTTTAAAGAGCTTCTTGTTTACGACATCGCCGAACAAACAACAAATAGAGGCTCCACCAGTCTCATGGCCGCTGCAGAAATGACGATGATGACTGTCTGTGTTGGCCGAATGCATTAGCAACCTTTCCTATACTTGGGCCTCAGAAAAGCGACTACAGTACTTCCCTTCTCCTTTCTCACGTTTTTCGTGTTTACGTTCGAAAGAAAACCAGGCCTTCGATATAAACAGCATTGCTGAAAAAAATCGCGCCAATCCACCCCGTGAATGTGGTTGGAAAGCAAAGCTGTAAACGGCACCCATAACGATTACTCATGTGACGTTACTTAAAATCACTCACATCGCTCTACAAATAGTAAAACCAGAGAGAAGTGAAATGCACTTAACCACACCATTTATTACTTCAAAGAGATATTCTTGGTAATGTTACATCAATGCATGATGCATGAACGGTATTTTGTTGAGTTGTATTGGTGTAGAAAGAGTGGAAACTTTTTTTTTATAAAATAAAAGTAAGCGCCAACCCGGTGTTAGACGATCTGACTTCTCCGTCTCTGCGCCGCGGACGGAGGCGACGAGACTTGCGGCTGAGAAGGAGGAGGAAGAAATACTTCTGTTTAGATTTCTGAACGGCCCAGAATGCAGCCTTGGGGAGTGATTCCTTCTTCTGTGGGGCCCATATGCAGTCCGCGCGGCCTGTGTTCTGTCCACCCGCTGAAGCTGGGTAGGTAGAGAGGGCCTGGACAGCAGCATCTCCCATTGCTCTTGTTGGGTAGTTGACGGAAAGAGAGGAGGGTGCTCAGGGCTAAAGTCGCACACCCCGATTACGGGGCGGAGTATTCCTACTTCTGAGAAAAGTTTACATTCAGCGTCGTAGCGATTCGGATGCATTACGTGTAGACGCGTAGGCTGTGGGAAGGAGCCCGGATTGTATTGATTGATTGTAGGGTTTAACGCGCCGACGCAACGCAGGCGATGAGGCGCGCCGTAGTGGAGGGCTCCGGTTTAATTTTGACCACCTGGGGATCTTTAACGTGCGCCGAAATCTCGTACACACGGGCGTTTTTGCTTTTCGCCTCCATCAGAAAAGCGGCCGCCGCGGCCGGGAATCGAACCCGCTACCTCGTGCTCAGCAGCGCAATGCCCTAGCCACTGAGCCACCGCGGCGGGTAGCCCGGATTGTATGAGCCGTAGGGTTCTCTCTGGAAAGGTCAGGGTAAGGCGAAGGTTACGGTCTGTCTCAGAAGGCGATAATGCTGGATTATCTCCCTGGACGTGACAAGCGGGTGACTGTCCTCGTGCAGCTCCATAGCACGGGAGGTAAAAGCGCAGGCTTGTTGGGTGGGCGTATTTGTTGCCCTCCATTGAAGCGTGAGGCGGTGTCCAGATGAGCTGAATGGAACCGTTTGGGGAGTGGTTTTTTAGCACGCACAGTGCAGGCCAGGACACCCAACCCGACTGGTAATTCCAGTAGGCTTGCTGGGAATCGGTGACTACCCTCCGAACCCCTGGTTGAGTGAGAGCCAAGGTGATGGGTGCCTCTTCTGCTGCCGTCATTTGTTGGGTCCTAAGCGAGGTAAACGCAAGGAGGTTGGTTCTGGAGGTATCCACGATGATGGCGTGTTGCTGCCCTCGATGTTAGGAGAAGTCTGTGTAGATAACTGCATGAGCCCCACCGAGGGTGGTGTTTAGCGCTTGAGACCGTGCTTTTCGTTGACGCTCGTCATGTGAGGGGTTCATATTTCTAAGCAAAGGGAGCATCTTTAGTTTTAGTCGCCAAGAGTCTGGCAGTACGTCAAGCAGAGTGACATTCTGGGCTGTCCAGCCAATCTGGCGAAGCATGCGGTTACCCACCGCAGTTCTGAGTCGGACCTTCTGGTTAGAAAGATGGCCTTCTATCAGCTCTTCCACCGTGTTGTGGAGCCCGTGCTAAGCAGCCTCAGTGTGGACGCACTCATGAGAAGACCAATGGCCTCCTCAACAGCCTTTCTAATCATTATATAAAGCATCTCTATGTCTTCCTCGTCGAGAATAAGATAGGGGTTTGTCGTAAGGAACTCTCGAGAGGACAAAAGCTTCAATTAACCGAAAGGTACGGGATTCTTTTAGGCCTCGCTTCTTGGTGGCAACTCGCCTGATCATGTGTATGATTACATTAATGCTGTTTTTGAGTCGCTGCAAGGAGACGTCACTCTTGGTGTTGGCCTGGAAATGTAGGCCCAGGATCTTGATGCTGGGGTTTGGAGTGATGGCCTGGTCATGAAGGAATATTTGAATGTATTCCTTGATATGGCGTGAGGGCGGACGACTAGGAGCTGCGATTTTGTACGTGAACACTGGAGGCCACAGGCTTTAGCACATTGGCGTACTAAAAGTGAGATTCCTTGGATTGGTGTGAGCTTCCTTTAATTTTTGTAACTCTTAGCACATGAGCAAGGTGCGCACAGGGCCGCTAGACGGGCGTGAGTGGTCGTGTGACGCTTTCACGTGGCATTCAACGAGAAGGCAGGGGGTAAACCCGTAGATGTGCTTGGTGAGTACACCATTTGTCTTCCCGTGTTTGCGTGGGCTCGTAGCTGAATCGGTAAGACAACGGGCTCTCGCTTTGTTAGGCTATTAGTTCCAGGTTCGATTCCCGGCGGTGCCAGTAAATTATTTTATTTGTTCGCTGGAGTTTTCTGGTGACACCAACGGTCGCGAAAGAACCTTTGGGGGGTAGAGGTAGAAAGCTTTGCTTTAAAATTATCTTATATTAGTTCCTAACTCCCCATGTGCCAATCTCCTGTAATATCACGCGTAAAAGTAGGCCGGGTTAGTAAAGCACCTAAACGAGCTACCGTGCGCTAAACAGATGAGAACAAACGCGCATGAAAACCGCGTCTTTTTCTTCCGCCGTCTTAACAACGAACCTGAAGACGGGCACGGGACTAATAACTTTCAAATGGGAAAACGCACACAGTGTAATAGCTCTATAACTTTAATGTTCGGCCAGCACTTAACATGATGGATAGCATTTATTCAGAAAACGTCGATCTCCGCGGAAAAGGCTAGTGCGGGCTGCGCCTTGTGTTGCACAAGTGAAGGCAGACCGGTGGCGATTCTGACGCGGTGCCACAGCGGCTGCCGCTTGATTTCGAAAGCACGTCACGAGTAAGCGAGTGATCAGACATGCCTGATAACAAAAAGATAGGCATGCGCAAAGCGCGCCTGGCCACGGCCGGGCTGGAGGAGCGGCGGGCGCGCACAAAGTGCGCGCTCGCCGCTCCTCCAGTCTGGCCGTGGCCTGGCGCGCAAGTTTCGTGAACCTCCACCCAGTGGCTTGTGGCGGAAGATGGCGCAGCAATGCAATTTTGCGCGCTCTGCCACGCACTCCACTCCCGCAAACTTTTTCGGCCGACTGTCTGCGTACGCGTGGCTGTTTTGCCTTTGCACCTTCGGGGATAAAAACGTTACAAGCACCCATATGGGTCACCATCATCCCAATGCCATTCATTGCGTTATAATGAGCCCTGTTGGTCACATACGAGGTCCAGTGAATAAACAATTGCGACTTGCGTTGGAACATAATTCAGTGCGGCGGAACCATCTGCATTTCGTGAGGTCGGAGAGCAGATCACATTTTTAGGTCCGGTCATCAGCAGGGCCTCGCTAGCCTCCCAGTTTGCTACCTTAGATCCCGTGGCTTGTCATTCATTTGAGCAGTTGCGAAGGTGATACGCTGACGTTTCTAAGGCGCACTACATTTTTTGTTGTGTTTGTGGGCCCCCAGGCGAGCTTATTCCAGGTAAGTGTTTTTCCCTCGCGCCCATTATCGGGATCGAAGTTCACCCTTTGTCAGCTGCCTTTTGTGCTTGGTTCTGCTACAATGAACTAGAATACAGTAGAACCATGCTCTTACGTTCCTCATTGTTGTGTTTTTTTGGCTGCTACGTTGTTTTTGTACCCGCCGCGGCGGTTCAGTGGCTAAGGCGTTGCGCTGCTGAGCACGAGGTCGCGGGTTCGATTCCCGGCCGCGGCGGCCGCTTTTCGATGGAGGCGAAAAGCAAAACCGCCCGTGTGTGCGAGATTTCGGCGCACGTTAAACATCTTCAGGTGGTCAAAATTAATCCGGAGCCCTCCACTATGGCGCGCCTCATCGCCTGCGTTGCGTGGGCGCGTGAAACCTTACAATCATGCACGTTGTTTTTTGTCTAGTCCCTGTGCAGCTCACATAGAATCCCATGTATTAAAATCCTCACTGTTGACTCGCGGCTCAGAGTACGTTCCCGGATCATTCATCGCAACGTGACACTCCGAACCCGCCCGGACAACATGCGCGGACCGCCATTTTGACGATTCACGAGCCGTTTCCATGGCTGGGTACGAAACTGACTGCATGAAGCCGCGCGCGGGCTCGATTTGTCACCATTAGATGGCCCTATGTTACCCTATGCTATCACCATCATTACTGCATTTACAACGGAAGTTTCACTTCGGCATGCCGGAAGTGTGTGCTTGCCATAAAAATACCACCGAAAGAATAGCGCGGGCTCTCGTCCTCATCGTGCCCTTCAAGCTTTGAGAATATCGCTGAAATTGCAACCGCGAACTTCGTCGTGCCTGGATGGTGTCGCAAAATCGGGAGGCGTTTTCATTTCAGGAAAAGCTGAACGAACTAGACAACCAGCCAGCGCGGACGACAGTCGACATCGCTAGGGGCCTTGAATTGCCACGCGTGGTGTTTTTCGAGCGATCGCAAAAAGCAGAAATCCTACATTCTCGAGTATTCCAAGTTTCGAAAGCTGAAGGGGCAGAAATATATGCTCAAAGATAAACAGTTTTCATTCATTTTCGAATGATTCCTCACTGTTGCGTTTTCGTGGTTGTTACGTTTTGTTTTTCCGGTCCAGTGAAAAAAGTATGAACGGGGTTTCACTTTATTGTAATAGTGGTGAAAGGGGCACAGCGAAGTTGAAGCGAGAAATCCGGAAATCCGCCATTGGCGCTTCTATGAAACACTGGAGTGGACGTAGTGTAGGATAGTGTGTACGCCTTCTAATAGGCATTCATGGGCTCGATTCTCGGTGTAGAACTTTTTTTGCGTATGCATGGTGCGCACGAACAGTTTGCTTAAAGCACACTTGAGGTCAGGATAATATGTATTGTTTTATAGCGGAGCTGCATTACGTTAGGACTTTATACATTTTTCGATGCCTTTCGTCGCGGGCACTGGAAGACCCAGCGGCCCCTGGGCCTCCCCCCCACCTGTTTCTTATACCCGGAGGCATACAGTTTGTTCTCTCTCTCTCTCTCTCTCTCTCTCTCTCTCTCTCTCTCTCTCTCTCTCTCTCTCTCTCTCTCTCTCTCTCTCTCTCTCTCTCTCTCTCGATGCCCTCCCATCAAGACGTCTTACGGCAAAGCCAACTTTATTCGCGTCTTTTTAAAGCGCGAAGGGTGGAATACAGCGAGGCGTTCGTGTCTGTGCGTTTCTTTTTTGTTTGCGTGCGTGCTTATAGCAGCTCCAGAGGCTCCAAATGCTTCTGAAGCGCGAAGCGTTCTAGAACACGCGCTTTAACCCGGCAATAGCTTAAAAAACAAGCTGCGATGTAACGGGTAGCAGGCTGATCGAATGCACTTGCAAGCGTAAGACGGAAGGGGATAGCAAAGCACATTTCGAGGACGGGAGAAGAAATCAAGGTGTCCCCTATAAAAGGTGGTTGAGAACATAAGATGAAATAGCAAACAGAAATAAAACACAATTAAAAAATGAATGCAAAACTTTAAAAAACTTGCTATGCAGTCCGTGCGCTCTTCAAAACATGTAATACCTTACCTTTTTTTTTGTCGAGGATTCTTTGATTGGCGCTCTTTGAGCGCAAATGTTTCTGCGTTGCTAACACAAACATTTTGTACGATTGCATAACAAACTGTGGTGAAAGTAGGAGTTTAGGCTGTCTTCTGTTCCGTCGCTTTCTGGAGAAAAATAAGTGTCTGTCGTCATTAGGATGGGCGTGCCAAGACTCCACCCACCCCGCAGGAAACCAAAAATGTCGGGAAACAGGGTGGCCCCTGCACCATTCTTCCTTAGAGCCCATTATGCTTTGTGTGTATTCGCCCTTGACAAAAAGAAAAATAAATGCGCATGCCTGCGTGTAATGCCACAAGAGAAGAGTAGTCTGAACACGTGTCTGCGCTGAGCCACCGTCGCCGCTAAAGTGCCTGCGTGGCACGATGTTCTTTGCCATCCACTTCCTTTCTTTTTTCAATGCCAGGACGGAGAAAGGTTGGGAAGGCCACGGAAAATGTACGCAATCCCGAATGAGAGCTTTTCAGACAAGGTCTCCCCCGAATTTTCTCCCGAGCGCAACTTTGAAAAGCAACAGCAATTCCAAATGCTCCTCGGGAACAGTTCAGTGAAAACAGTCCAGTTCTCTTACAAGTAGACGACCTTGGTAGGGGAAGAGATGAATTGGCAGTTGGGGAAAACGTACAACCATCACCTCTCCCTACGCCCCACTTCCTCGCTTCGCCGAGAGCAAGACCTATGCGACGTCCTATCCGAAATTTACAGCGTAGCATTCTTTGGACCGTGTAGCCCCGTAGCCAGGACCGTGTAACGTCCTGCATTTCCGCAAAAAGACAGATTTGGCGGAAGTAACATCTTTAATCGTTACAGTAGCGTAAACGGAGATAATTTGTCTGACACTATTTTGAGAAACAAAAAAATAGAAAAACCTAAACGTGCACAAACAGGATATCACAAAATAAAAATCTCCACCGTCTACGTCTCCCTCAAAAATCGACAAATAAACTAAAAAATTCCCAAAAATAACATCAAAAATATGACAAAATAGCGTAAACAGTGCAACTCTGCAGGGCGCCTTGCATCTTCCGGAAAAAAACATAATTAGCGAAGTAAACGCGCTTCATCACAGTAAATATCTAAATTTACATCATTGGTGAAAAGAAAAAAAAACTGAGGAAGAATAAAATACACCAAGTTATCACGCTACTGAGATCCATATTTGGCTGTAAAGAACTAACTCTACACGCGCGGTATACGACTGCTGCGCATTAGTAGACAGTTGGGTGAATTTCTGCAGATTTTTTGCTGAAATTAATCATTATAAGCATTCAATCAGTCTGTTTACGGCACACAGCATTTGCTTTTATTAATGTTCATGTGTTTCTAAAAAATAAAAAAGCGGGCATACGCCAGGATTTGAACGCAGGGACGAGTGGCAGGGGGTGACTGTATCCACTAGACTACGTCGCCACGAACCGAAACCTCATCAAGGTCCTCAACGCCTACGGCGGGGACGGCAAGTGTCTCATCGAAGACCGGAAGGCGAAGTATCTTAAGACGGAGCGCGGGCAGTTCCCGCTGCCGGAGGAATACGGGGGACCCGAAAGTCTGGAGCTGGACGAGTCCTTTACCACCACACATTTACTGACGGCCATCGACGAGAGTAACAAAAAGAGCGCACCGGGCACGGACGCCATTACCTACCTACTCCTGAACAACATGAGCGACGCGGCGACGGCCGAGCTCCTGGACCACATCAACCTGGCCTGGGAACGCTCGGAACTACCCGCGGAATGGAAGGAAGCAGAAGTGGGATTCATTCCCAAGCCGGGCAAACCGCTGACAATAGAGAACATGCGCCCGATCTCGCTCACTTCTTGCGTGGGCAAGGTCGTGGAACGCATGGTTCTCCGAAGACTCCAAGGGTTCCTGCACGAGACGAACCAGATGCCGGCTACTGTGTACCGGTTCCGCCAGCACCTGTGCACCCATGACCGGTTCCGCCAGCACCTGTGCACTCCAGCTAAACGAACTGGTGTTCAAGAAGGCCACTAGACACTCACAACGCGGGATACTTGCGTTGGACCTCAAGGGGGCCTTCGACAACGTGTCCCACGGAAGCGTGCTCGAGAACCTCCGCAAGACGGTCTGCGGCAGCAGGACGTACGGCTACGCTGAGAACTTTCTGACCAAGCGTACGGCGACCATAAGGATAGGAGAGGAACGGTCCGACCCGATCGAGCTCGGAGACAGGGGCACTCCGCAGGGGTCGGTCTTGCCGCCGCTGCTCTTCAACCTGGCCCTCCTGCCCTGCCCAGGTTAATCCAAGAGATCGAAGGCGTGGACCACGCGTTATACGCAGACGACATTACGGTGGGGACGTCCCGAGCGGGTTCCGAAGCCTGGGTGGAAGAAACCTTGCAGAGGGCGGCGACGACCGTCCACGAGTACGCCAAGACCTGCGGGCTGAGCTGTGCCACGCAGAAGTCGGAGCTGTTGATGGTGCAGCCAGGTAGGCCCAAGAACGAATATCCTCCGAACGTGATCGTCACGATCGACGGCACGAAGATCGAGCCCACGCAGCAGGTCCGCATCCTGGGCCTGTTGCTGCGCGCCGACGGCAAGGCCACCGCGTCCACAGACAAGATCAAGACCATCTCCGAGCAGCTCTCGAGCATGATTAGAAGAGTCACCAACAGGAACCGAGCAATCAAGGAAGACGACGCCCTGAAATTGGTGCAGGCGTTCATTGTGTCCCGCAGCACTTATTCCGCCCCGTACCTCCAGCTGACGAAGGCGTACCGTGAGGCCCTGGACACGGTGGTCAGAAAGGCGACCAAGCTCGCCCTGGGAGTGCCCGTCCATTCGTCCACGCAGAACCTGCTGGGCATGGGCAGGCACAACACGGCGGACGAAATGGTAGAGGCCCACCTCTCTAACCAAAGGATCAGACTAAGACAGACCGAACATGGACGGGCCGTCCTGCGCAAGGTGGAATGGAGCATCGAACCGCAACCAGATACCGAGACATTACCTCCCGAGTGGAGGGACTTCGTAAAGACCAAGACCCTTCCCAGTAACATGCAGCCCATGAAAAACGAAGGGGGACGGTCAGCTAGGGCCAGGGCGCTGGCCCGCCAGCTCGAAGAGGACCCCGACGTCCTCTACGCGGACGCGGCGCTTCCCAAGTACGGAACCAAGGCTACAGCGGCGGTCACCACCACAGACACCCTGGTGGCCTGCGCATTGGTCCGCACGACCCAATCGATCGAAGCAGAGGAAGTTGCCGTGGACCTCGCGCTAACACATCCGAGGGCCAGCGCTATAGTCACAGACTCTAAGAAGGCGTACGCCAGCTTTCGAAAAGGGAGGGCGTCCCCCGCGGCACATGCGATATTGTCCAAGCGAAGGCCACCGAGGCAAGCCATAGAGCTCGTGTGGGTGCCGGCTCAATCGAAGGTAGAAGGAAACGAACTCGCTGACCACCACGCCCGAGAGTTATCCGTCCGGGCCGAGGACGAGCCGGCGCAGCTGCGCCCCGTCACGAGCTATAGAGAAATTACTGAAATGTACAGAGAGCGTCGATGCAGATTTCCCAGGCCTCACACGCAATTGAGCCGAAGACAGCAGACCGTAATCCGAAGAATGCAGCCAGGGTCGCTAGCGCATCCCCCACTTCTAAATAAGATGTACCCGGACAGGTACGAGAGTACTTGCCCGTTCTGCAAGGACAGACAAGGCACTATGGCACACGTCCTGGCCGAGTGCGAGTCTCTTGAGATCGCCCCGCCCCCCATTCCTATTCCCTCACCGGACCCCCGAGAGCGATTGTTGTTGTCTAGCACCTTGTTGTCTAGCACCGACCTGACGATCCAGCTCGCACTGGCAGCCAGGGGCCAGGAGCTGCTAGACGCATATGGCACCCGAGAAGAGGGTTCCACCCCATCCGGTGCCTGCGTGCACTAGCCAATACTTTATTGGGCTTAATAAAAGTTGATTCTCCTCCCCCCTCTTTTTTTCTTTAATGCATGGAAATTTTATAGAACTTTAGAAGACAAGACACTTAACACACAATAGTAACACTAACAGACAGCAAAGGGCAAGGACATAAGTCGAACAAAGATCAAAACTCAGGCAAGCAAACGCATACATCCAAAAGAGGCAGCCACTCCGGTCGATCACTCTGCGCAGAAACGGTCCTCACGAACGCTGCCTGTTCCCGAAAAATGCACTCGGTCGGTCTGCATTTCAGCGGGTAGGTGGGAGCAGCCATCGGAAGACGACAGGCGGCGCGAACTGTGGCTTTTATTGGGGGCCACCACCCTTTGAGAAGATGGCGTAGACAAATGCATGGAGCAAAGGGGGATAGCGGGGTCGGTGCAGATTGGTGCAGGCAAACGAAAGGGACGACGACGGCGTGTAAAGAAGAGAGCGGGGAAACTGACGATTGCATACATAAACATGCAGGGTGCAGGAAAGGAGAGAAGTGGATGGAGATTACAAAGCAGCTAGAAGAGGGAGATATCCAGGTATACGCTGCGACCGAGACGCACCAACGGGACTGCTTGTACGGCAGGGGGCTAATTGGAAGAGAGTGAAAGAAGACTGTAAAGAACATGTGTGGATTAAAGGGATAGTGGAGGGTAGGGAGATGGCTTTAGGGGTGTCACACCTGTGGACGGGTAAGGATAGCAAAGAACAAAACGAAAAACTGGTGGCGTGTCTAAGAAAGGACATCGACGATTTGAAACGTTCCGGGGAGGTGCTATTGGTCGGGGACATGAACGCCCACATTGAAGATCTAGACGGGTACACAGACTTCAACGGAAATATAATGCTAGATATGTGTAAGTACCAAAAGCTGATCATAGTAAATAGGGAACAACAATGCGAGGGTCAAATAACGTGGGAGTGTGGTAGGAGACAGTCGAGTATTGACTACTGCCTCATTTCAGAGGGAATTAGGAATGGTTGGATGGAATGACCATAGATGAGGAAGGGGGCCACAGTCTGGGCAGGGACCACAAGCGCATAAACCTGAGTTTTAGGAAACTGGGGAGCGAAAAAACGGGCCGATCGGGGCAGCGTACAAAGTTAAACAGAAATTGCGGTTATAGCCAAAAGCATAGAGGCTGACGTAGAAAGAAATCCTGGAGAAGAGTGGGAATATGACAGGCTCATTAAGTCGATGCAGGAAAAAAGAGTCAAGGCAGAGAAAGCCAATCGATGGAGAGGAAAGAAAACACCCAAAAGCTGGTGGAACAAAGAAATCAAGGAGGCGATAGAGAGGCGTAAACAGGCGTCTAGAGAGCACAGACCGGCCAAGAGGATGGGGAGACATCAGGAGGAGGTGGACGTAAAATGGGAGCAGTATAAGCAAATGAAACAGGAAGTGCAGCAGTTAGTGTAGGCGAAAATAAAGGGAGACAGCGAGCGATGGGTAGCGCTAATACGAGGGAGGGGTAGAGACGCGCCGAAAATGTTTTGGAACCACGTGCAGGCATTAGGGAAACGTACGAGTCCCACAGAAGGCGGTACTATAGAAAACGAGCAGGGACAGATGCTCAAGGGAGAGGAAGCATTGCCATACCTGCACAAAATCATCACGGAGAAGTTCGGTAAGGTGGGTGAAGAGGCCCCGCAGCGACACAGAGATGTCGCAGCGGGTAGGCCGCAATGTCTGGAGATAGCTTAATAAAACTTGCTGCTGGGCTAGTTGGTTCGGGATCATAACAACTAGGATTAGCGCTTTAAAGAACAGGACACACGTAAAAAAACGGTCAGCGCCAGTCCTGTCCGTTTTTTCTTGCGTGTGTCCTGTTCTTTAAAGCGCTAATCCCAGTTTTTATGGTCTGGAGATAGATGGCGACAAGCTGAAATGGAAAAGAGCAGAGGAAAAGGTCCCAAAAAATACCGCGGCAGGCACGGAAGGGATACCGATGGAATTGATTAACCAGTTAGGACCAAAGAGCAAGGGAAAGCTACTACAAGCCATCAGAACAAGGATAGAAGAAAAGACAATACCGGCCGCGTGGCAAATAAGCAGGATAAACTTAGTGTACAAGGGCAAAGGAGTCAGGACAAACCCGAGCTCGTACAGGCCAGTGACCGTCACGTCAGTGCTGTACAGGTTAGCAATGCAGGCAGTGAAGTTCGAACTAGAGCAGTGGGTGGAAGAAAATAGTATATTAGGAGAACTTCAAAATGGCTTTCGAAAGGACAGAAGACTAGACGACAACTTATTTGTGGTAAGCCAATGCAAAGACGTGGCGAAGATGCAAAACCGACCTTTGTGGTTAGCCTTTCTGGGCATTAAAGCGGCGTATGATAATGTAGACAGGGAGCGGCTTTGGAGTATCCTGGTGGACGAGGGAGTTGGAGCAGAATTCATTAGCTTACTCAGGGACCTATACCGGGAAAACCAAGTGCAAATAGTGAGGGAGGGGGGTAACATACAATAGGCCTGTATACACCTACAAGCGTTTGACACAAGGATGTCCTCTCTCTCCGTTGCTGTTCATGATGTACATGGCGGGGTTAGAAAGGAAGCTAGAAGTCAGTACGCTGGGGTTCCCCTTATCCTACATGAAAAACGGGCAGGTGGTGGAACAACGGCTTCCGGGACTAATGTATGCAGACGACATATTGTTGATGGCGGACAACCGGATAAGTATGCAGGGCTTGATGGATATATGCGGTGAAGAAGCGACGCACCTAGGGCTATCCTTTAGCAGAGAAAAATCGGAGATCATGGTCTTTAACGACGGAGCGGAGCACAAAACAGTATCAGTGCAGCAACTAGAAATACCATTGGTGAAAGAGTATCAATATTTAGGAGTATGGCTGAACGACGCGAAGATTACACGCAGGCGCATGAGGCTCACCTTAAGACGAAAGGAAGACGGAACGCGGCTATAATGAAGCATAGAGCCCTCTGGGGATACAGCAAATACGAGGTGGTAAGGGAGTCTGGAAAGGGGTCATGGTACCAGGATTAACTTTCGCAAATTCGGTTCTGTGCATGAAGCCAGAGACCCAAGCGGGCCTGGAGGTAAGTCAGAGGGCGTAAGGCAGATTGGCCCTAGGGGCCCACAGCAAAACTACAAATGAAGCGGTACAGAGGGATATGGGCTGGTCGTCTTTCGAGGCGCGGGAGGCGCAGAGCAAGATAAAGGTTGAGGAGCGACTTCGTGACGTGCAGGACGAACAATGGGCCGCGAAGGTGTTTAAAGGGACACTGAAGTGATATGTAAACATTGCGGGATTACTAGCGCAAATTGTAGCCCGGAGTCCCGAGGCCAAGTTTAGACCACTCTGGGCGCGTTTACGCGATTTTATATAGTAGAAAAATTAATTCGAAAATGCTGTCCTCCTCTCTTTACGCTCGCCCATTTTCTGTAGCGTTTTCGTGCGACGTCAGGAGGTGCCGAGCTCGCAATTGGCTTCAGACAGAGTCAGTCGGCCCAGCGTTTCGTCCGAAGGCCGCCGACGGGTCGTCGCAATTCGTTCGCTCAGTTGAAACGAAGCCAGGACACGTTTGTGAATGGAAGAATGTGCCTTTCTTTACTTGGTTAGTTTGTACACTGTATCTAGCTCCACGTCAAGGTCGCTTCACACAAGCGCTGCACAAGCGCACATGCGACGCTTCGCTGACTGGTACGCCAGTAGGAAAATATAAGGCCTCTTGAAGGCGGGAGAAGAGTCAGCGAAGTCAATATAGGTACTAAGGAAATAAAATCAACTGATATTTTTACCGTACAGCGTAGAACTAGGGTGCGGGAAGCACTTTTTTGCGCTGGGCGAACAACCACAGCGGTCAGCAGCACGAGTACGCATCTGCGAACGCTTTTCCGTCTACGAAATGCAATTGCTAGACGTGAGCTATTGTGGAAACTCGGGGTACGCTTACTGCACGAGCGCAATACAACAAATAGTCACCTAAGCTGCTTGAAATGCCCAAACTAAATAAAAGTGTAAACGTGTTGTACAATATATACCTTATATTACCAAGGTTGGCTGAGCCGGTCTCGTGGCCTAGTGGTCTGGGGCGCTAGGTGTGTTGTCGCAAGTGTTTTGCAAGTCACGAGTTCGAGTCCCCGCGGGTACGTGCTTTTTTTTTAAGTTAACTTTTTCGTTTTCTGCCGATGTTTTCTACATTGAGTTCACCTTTTTTTGGGCCGCAACGTTCATGGCTCCACGAACTACACACTAAACTTTTTTACACCCTTTTAGCCAAAAAGGGCGTAGCATAGGTGGAAAAAGGGTGTTGGGAGGCCTTTACACCCTTTTTCTTGAGTCTCAACACCCTTCTTCTAGCTCTACGCCCTTTTTGTTTGAAAATAAGGGTGTTGATCAACTTCAACACCCTTGGTTTTTCTTAGGGTGTTGAAAGGGTGTGGAAAAGGTGTTCAGCTGTTCATTGAATAAGGCCATGTTCGGATGCATAATAGCACTGTAAAGAAGAAGACATCCCCTCATATACTCCTCTACTCGCAAGAAATTTCCAAACGCAACAAAAAAAATAATTGCTCTTATGCAATGATCGCTCGTTTCCTTATTGGGTGCACCTCATGCCCCAAGTTTAGCTTTGGCACGTGAAACACCAATTTGAACCTTCAAAATTATGAAGACTGTAGTCGTGTGGGGAAAAGGATGTTTACGAACTGCAACACGCTTGGCTTTCTGTAGGTTGTTGAAACGGTGTGAAATAGGTGTTCAGTTGCAAAAAAAGAACAGCGGAGCTGGGGGTCGACCTAGTTTCTTCCGGTGTTGCTAGGTTTTGTTATGTTTGCTAAGGTTTACAATGTTCTTGCTAAGCCAGGATGACCGCTCAGGGATGAGGCCAAATTTAACCAGATTTTACAAGGCTGTTCCAGTGTGCCCGCCTCCCCCCCCCCCCCTCCCCATTTCCAGGAGATCCAAGAGGGAAACAAGGTAGGTCGGCCCCCAGCGTTGCTGTTTCTCCAGTCTTGCACCACTATTGCAAGCTGCCCGAATTTTTTTACCTTTTAGAATCCAAAAAAGACTAGTACTTTGAAATGGTACAGTAAGAGGTGCGGATACGCATACGCCCCTTGTGCTCACACTCTAACAAGCTCGAAAGCCGACTTCACTGTCATAATACCCTATCTGCGGTGGTGCACCCTTTACAGGCGCCCCAGTTTTTTCTTTGTATGTTTTTGCTAATGTTGCCGAAACTACCTCCTGAAGCTTAAAGATCTTCACTGGTAATAAATTATGCCAATTCATATTGCTGTAAACATCGTGAGGCACAACCCCCCCCCCCCGCCCGCTTGTAGAGAATGTTCAGTCCACCCGTGTAAACATGTACAAAATGCCTCCAAAATTGGAGGTCTCTCCACATTTTTTCTTCGTTGGCGGTCTTTTCTCACACCCTTTTTTTCTTTATGCCCTGTTTCTTAGTTTCGAACACCCTAATTTGTAGCTTTACACCCTTCTGGGAAAAATGGTGTTGAAATAATGAACACCCTTTTTGAAGGGTGTTGAGGTGGCAGGGAAGATTTGTATGATATTTAATAAAATTCTTTAAGTTACGGATCAGAAAAACTACCGCGTAATTAAAAAGTTTTTGCAAATCCACGTGTTGATTTGTATATTCTCGTAGTAAAATCCATACTTCCAAAATTAGCGCTAAAATATCAGTTTTTTGCGACAAGCCAACCGACTCCATCTGGGGGCTTTCCTCTGCTGGGTATAAAAGCAAGAACAGCACATGTATTGCTAAGTAAGTATGCACTCCCTGTACCGCTTGCATCCCGTGTTCCAACTGTAACTTGTACGTATTGCCTGTTTGTGTTGAGTGCTGCGCGCTCCGCCGTTTGACATTGCCTCTGCGCATGCCATCACCTCAAAAAAGGGTGTGAGACTCCACACCCTTTTTTTAGGGTGTTGAGCATCCTCAACACCCTTTTTTAAAGGTGTTGAGCTCATCACCCTTTTTTCATCCATACACCCTTTTTTTGCCGAAACACCTTTTAAGGGTGTTAGCCATGGGACAAGATTTTTACACCCTTTTCGGCCCAAAAGGGTGTAAAAAAGTTTACTGTGTAGTTCATAGAACGCGCGCAGGCTGGCACTGGCGCGCTAGCGAGTTCTCGGTGGGGTGCTGTTGCCATAAGCACCGACTGCTTGCGGGCAGTGGGCACAGGCCAGAATGAACAGACCCTTGGCCTGCTGCGAACACGCTTTTTACCGTACAGGCATGAGTGAGGCAAGCTCCAAATATGGGGGAAAAGCGCATGACATTTGGGCGTCTGCGGGGACGCGGAGGGCGTCCATGCACTGCGTAGGCCTCGGCTAGTGAATGCTACGATTCCAAGCCGTCCTGGAGGCTTATCTTTATGCATTTTTACAGCTGACAACATGGCAGAAGCGCGGTACGATGATTACTGAGTTATTGAGAATGCCCATCCAACAACGCCACCAGTTGTGTTTTACAGAGCCGAAACCGAAACTTGTTTGGTTGCTCACCTTGGGCATCGTCCAATCACGGTGCCCGCTCCTCCTAACGTCACAGCTTTAGTTGATGATTGATTCTGGGGTTTAACGCGCCGACGCAACGCAGGCGATGAGGCGCGCCGTAGTGGAGGGCTCCGGATTAATTTTGACCACCTGGGGATCTTTATCGTGCGCCGAAATCTCGTACACACGGGCGTTTTTGCTTTTCGCCTCCATCAGAAAAGCGGCCGCCGCGGCCGGGAATCGAACCCGCGACCTCGTGCTCAGCAGCGCAACGCCTTAGCCACTGAGCCACCGCGGCGGGTCACAGCTTTAGTTGGTGCGGCCGCCGCAAACCGCGCATGGTAGTTTTTCTTCTTTCGCGCTTTGTAAAATAATTACCGATTTGTCAACCGGATAAACGATGAAAAGTGTGCTAATTTGAGCCGGTCTACGCAGTCCAAGCAAAAACGGGAGCTTGACTAATTCCCTTCAGTGTCCCTTTAAGTACCTGTATATGAGGAGCGTGGACACGCGGTGGAGACGGAGGACCAGACAGCTGACCAAGCGGTGCGGAAATTCGGTAGGGGAAATTGGGGTTTACAGAAGAGTTAAAAAGCAGGTAAAGGCAGCAGAGACGACGAAGTGGGCACAGAGAATGGAAGCGAAAAACACCCTGGAGACTTATAGGGCGGAGCAGCGGGATATTTTGAGGGAGGGATTCAATGGCGATACGAGGGGCAGTGCGTTGCTCTTCGAGGCACGGGCAGGGTGCCTTAGAACCTGGGCATACACGGGTAGCTACAGGCAGCAGGATGAAATGTGTGCATGCTGCGGCGGTGATCGGGAAACTATAGACCATATTGTCAGGAGCTGCGAAGAGATACGGCCTCCGCGGGGTGAGGGGGAAACGACGCTGGCGGAGGCTTCGGGATTTGTGGCGAGGGGGAACCTCAACTTCAAGGCCATAGAGGTGACGAAGAGGCGACTGGAGTGGTGGTTGAGGAAAAGTAGGGAAGGGATGGGTACGCAGGCGGAGTAATCATACGGATGAGAATTTAGAACAGCAAGGGGGAAAAAAAGGGGGGTGGGGGCGATGAGTTTAAAACAGAAAAGAGGGAGAGGTGGGAGGGAGGAAGGAAATCTATAGGTTAGGTGAGAGTAGGGCAAGTAAGAGTAAGAAATCAGGCAAGTCGGTTGCTGACAACCGACGCCCCGATTCAAACGGAAAGCTACTAATCATCATCATCATCAACATGGTCGGCCTAGGGGGTTCCGCATGTCAATCAGTCATGCGGCACTTCCACAAGCTAAACAATCCTAGGAGAACAAAAACGTCATATGGCACGCGATTAACATCTTCAAATGGCAGGAAGCGAATTGTGTACGGGGGGATGTCAATGTCCTTTTTTAGTGTCCGCTGCAAAACGTCCCAGAAGAACACAGCGTCCCGGCACAACACAAGCAATGATTAATTGTCTCTGCTTGATTACAGAGACAAAAATTGTCCGACTAAGGAATAAACATTCCCTTTTCGCGCAGCCATGTCTTAACTGGGAGTGTGGAAGAATGGAGCTTGAAGAAAACCGTTTTTTGTGTCCCCTCTATTTATTTTTCTTTAATGCATGGAAATTTTAGAAAACCTCAGACAAGGCAATTAACACACAATACAAACACTGACACAGCAAAAGGTAAGGACGTGAGTCCAACAAAGATCGGCACCATTTCAAATCTCAGGCGAGCAAACACGCATCCAAAAGAGGCAGCCACTCCGGTGGATCACGTTTTGCGCAGCATACACGCTCCGCACTAACGCCGCCTGCAGCGCCCTTTGCGGATTTCCTGTTTCTAGCTTCGGTGCCTCCCATCGAAAATGCCCTTGCTTTTGCCACTATTACAATATCGTAGTTCACTGCCGTTGTACAATATTCGGTAGCATCCCCGTGCGTCTTGGCTCCAGAGAGAGATACAACTTCTTTATTGAGCCTGCGTGGAACCGTTAGGTCACCTACTGACGCCGCCCTCCAGCCCCCTGTGGGGGGGTGGGTAGCAGCGATTTCGGCCGCTGGCGCTCGATGGCCGCAAGCGCGAGCTCGGCAGCCATCTTCTGGTATTCGTAAGTTCCGCTGGTCGCCGCGCGCTTCACACGCGGTGGTAGCGGGTCGTCCTCGTCTGCTAGTGGTGATTGGTGGCAACCCCACATCATGTGCTGCATGGTCGCCCGAGCGCTACCGCACAGCGCACACGTGTCCGTTGGAAATAGTTCGGGGCACACGTGCTTGGCGAACACGGGCGTCCATATCGCTCGCGTTTGAAGCTGTCGCACGAGCACCCCTTCCCTTCTGGTAAGGTTCCGGTGTGGCGGCGGGTAGGCTCGTCTGCCCTCCCTGTACCATGCCAGCACGTCTCTGTAGGAGCTAAGTGGGGTTGTCTCCTCTTCGTCATCCCCGTCTTCATCCGTTTCTTGGTTGCCTTCCGCGTTCGATGGAGGGGGCGGACTCGCTGCGGCCGCAGCCGCCACCGGCGCCGCCGCCCCCATTGCGGGTGCGGCAGCGGTAGCAGCGGCCGCGCCGGCGGCACTGCCGTGACTTGTGAGCACGCGCGCCGCGCGGTCCGCCTCCTCGTTGCGGTTGGTCCCGGTCCCCACTGGTCCCACGTGTGCCGGGAACCATTTGAGGACCACCGGTAGCGTCCGTCGGGGCAGGGCCCCGCACACCCTGATCGCGCACTGTGACACCGAGTTTCTGGCGTAGTTCAGCACTGCACTTCGCGAGTCGCACAGCACTGTCGCGCACCGTGGGTCCACTAAGGCCAGCGCGATCGCCAGCTCCTCCGCTTTCGTTGAGTCCCGGGCTCTGACGCTGCCCGCCGAGCACAGCTTCCCGGAGGTCGCTGCAATCACGGCCACAGCGTACGTGCCCCGGCGGTTCGGATATTCCGCCGCGTCCACGTAGTATGCATTAGTGTCCGTCGCGTGCACGGCCGTTAGGGCTCTCGCTCTGGCCGCGCGGCGCTCCCGGTTCTCTTCCGGGTCCATGTGCTTCGGTAGCGGCGGTATCTGCATGAGGCCGAGCAGCCCGCGCGGCAGCGACCGCGCCGGCACCGGCAGCCAACGTGCCGGCAGCGGCCGCCGCGGCTCCTCTCCGCCGCCGCAATCGCCCCCGCCCCCGCCGCCCTCGCCGCTCCCGCCTTCATTTTCCCGCAGCGTTCCCGATCGGTAGCCTATTCTGCGGAGAATTGACCTACCGGTTCTAGTGAGTGTAAGCCGCGTGAGCTGTGCGGTGTTTTGCGCTTCCGCGATCTCGCTAAGGGTGTTATGTACCCCCAGTTCTAGGAGTCTCTCTGTGCTAGTGTGTGTATACAGGCCTAACGCCGTCTTGTATGCTTTGCGCAGCAGAGCGTCCAATTTCCCGCGCTCCGCCACCGTCCAGTTGTGAAAGGCAGCAACGTACGCCACGTGGCTCACGGCGAATGACTGGACCAGCTTAAGGAGGTTGGCCTCTCTCATGCCTCCGTGTCTGGACGCCACTTTCTTGATTAATCGCATCGCCGTCATGACCTTCAATTCGAGCTTGGCAACGGTGAAGCCATTGTGCCCGTGAGCGTCGACGTGCAGTCCCAGGACTCGAAGCGTCTTCAACCGCGGAATGGCCGTCCCGTCCCGTGTCTTTAGGTTGATGCCCGGCTTCTCTTCTTCTTCTTCTCCTCTCTTGTGGCTTCTTCTTCTTCCCTTTGGTGTTAATATCAGCAGCTCCGACTTGGTCGGGGAGCACGTCAGGCCCGTGTCTTGTAGTTGGTCTTCGACTGCGTCTATGGCTTCCTGCAGGGACGCCTCAATCTCGCCGTCACTGCCGCCGGACACCCACAGCGTGATGTCATCTGCGTATATGGTGTGTCCGACCTTCGGGATGCCCTGGAGGCGCTGGGCAACCCCGATCATTACGATGTTGAACAGCGTCGGCGAAATCACGGCGCCCTGCGGCGTTCCCGTGCTTCCCAGACTCTTCTTCGGCAGCTCCATGTCTCCGGCCACGATCTTTGCGGTGCGGCCCGAGAGGAAGTCGCGAATGTAGGCGAACGACCTCTCCCCCATGTTGAGGCGCGAGACCTGGTCGAGGATGGCTGAGTGGCGGACGTTGTCAAACGCGCCTTTCAGGTCTAGGCCGAGCACCGCCCGGTTGTCCATGGAGCCGGCCGGTCGGTCGAGGACCTCGTGTTTGAGCAGCAACATCGCATCTTGAGTGCTGAGCTTGGCCCGGAAGCCCAGCATGGTGTCCGGGTACAGGCCTTCCTCTTCGAGGTATGCTTGCCACCTGTTTAGCAGGACGTGCTCCAGCACCTTCCCCACACAGGACGTCAGGGATATGGGCCGCAAGTTGTCTATGCTCGGTGCCTTACCCGGCTTCGGGATCAGGACCGTTTTGGCCTCCTTCCAGCTGGCTGGGAGCTTGCCAGTCCGCCAGCACTTGTTGTAGTACCCCGTCAGCGTCCTTATTGCCGCATCGCTCAGGTTACGCAGCGCTTTGTTGGAAACCCCGTCCGGCCCCGGGGCGGACTTGCTGTTTATCGTTTGGATGACTGCCCGAACCTCCCACTCCTCGATGTCGGCGTCGAGCTTGGCGTTAGCCTCGCCCGCGTAACTCGGGAGGGGGGTCGGCGGGGTGGACGGGAGGTACTTGCCGTCTATGCGCCGGCGGACCTCGGCTTCGCCGAGCTCCTGCTTCGCCTTGTGCATCGTCCGTGCCAGGATGTGGTGTTGGGTCCCTTTCGTTTTACTCTCGTCCAGAAGGTGCCGGAGCAAGTGCCAGGTCCTGCTCTTGTGGATTTGGCCGTCCGCTTCTTGACAGACCGCCTGCCACTGCTGTCGGCAGAGCACTGCGCTGTGCTTCTCGATTTCGATGTTTAATAGTGCAATGCGTTTGCGGAGTCTTCTGTTGTGACGTTGCCTCCGCCATCGGGCTTTCAGCGAGTTTCTCGCCTCCAGCAGGTGCGCTAGGCGGCTGTCTATCTGCGGGATCCCTTCGTCCGCCTCGATTTCCGTGGTGGCTGCCCGCGCGGCCGCGTTCATGGCTCGCGTCCACCTTCGATGTCGTCTTCCACCCGTCCAGTCAGGGCGTCCAGCTCCTCTCTGTACTTGTTCCAATCTGTGATTGCCTGCTTGCGGGGGTCCGGGGGTCGGCCGTGCAGCGGCACCGCAATCTCGAGGACGCAGTGGTCGCTGCCGAGCGTCTCGCCCGTGTTCCGCCAGCGGACTCCGGTGGTGGCTTTGTTGCAGAAAGCGAGGTCCGGGTTCGTGTCTCGCTGTACCGACGTGCCGTGTCGCGTGTGGGTGTTCGGGTCGTTGAGCAGGTGGTATTCCGCTTCGAGGGCTTCGTCGTGTAGGCTTCGGCCCTTGGCCGTGGTCTTCGGGTACCCCCACGCCGTGTGCGGCGCGTTGAAGTCCCCGCACACGAGCGCGGTGTCGTCCCCGGCCAGCTGTTTCGTTTTATGGATGAGTGTCCTGAACTTTTGCTGGAACTGTTTGGGATTACTGTAGACATTAATTATGTAGGTGCTTTCTTTCCTCTTGCGACCCGTCACGACTTCGATTGCCAGGTGCTCGATGGTGCTGTTCTGTAGTAAGCCGTGTTCTACGTAGGTGATCCCTTTCCTTACCAGGGTACACACTCCCTGCCCCGCACCTTTCCCGGCCGTTCTTGCGCTGGGCGGGCTGGCGTAGGAGCGGTATCCCGGCAGGCTCGGGGGGTCTTCTGTGTGTGTCTCCTGTACGAGTATAACGACCGGTCTTCTGCCGACACTCTTTATGTATTGTTGTAAAGCTGCCTTCTTTGCGCGTAGGCCATTTGCATTCCATTGCCACACCACGAGCTCGCGCGCTAGCGTTGTTCCGGCCATGTTGGGCGAGTGGCTTCGGTTGTTTGTTGGTGTTGTTGTGGCGGCTGCTGTTGCGGCGGCTGTGGCTGTGGCTGTGGCTGTGGCTGCAGTGGCAGCTGCGGCTGCTGTTTTTGTTGGTGGGTGAGATCGGGAATTCTTGTCAGTAGTTGTTGGAGCAGGCGTTCGACGTTAGCCATGCGGGTGTTCATGTCCGCTGTTGTTGCTTCCACCTTTGCTATCCTTTGGTTGATCGCTTCTAGCTCCCTTTCCGTGTGGTTGACACGCTCGTCCAACCGTTGGTGGCGGCGCTCGAGCGCTTCTAGCATTGTTACCCGCCTTTTGGCTCTGGGGCTAGAGTTCTCTGCTTCCTCTTCTTCTTCTGTGGTTGTAAGTTCGCCGCTTCCGCTTGTCGCTGCTATTACTTCTCCCTCTCCTTCTTCTTCCTCCTCGGTGGATTCCGCTGTCTGCAGGCCTGCCGCGTATTCCGGCTCCGACTCCTCCTGCAGCTGCATCTGCTCTTCCTGCTCGTACGCGCGCCTCTGCGCCTGTCTACGCGCGACTTGCGGTAGTGCCTGTAGCGGTGGCTGTTGCCGCTGTTGTTGGTGTAGTTGGTTGTTAAGGACCATGTCCAGCTTGGTGCTGAGCTCTTGTATCTGTCTGTCCCTCTGCGCTAGCTGCTCCTTGAGACGCGCAACCTCGCCGCGAAGCTCGATCGTCTCCGCCGTTGGTTGCTGTTGCTGCGCTTTTGGCTGCGGCGGCAGCGGTAGCGGCGGCGCCGCCACTGCCTTGGCCCACGCTACTCCTTCTCGTAGATGACCGCTGCTGCTGCTCTTTCCGTGATTTCCCGCGCTGCCGGTTGATCTTTCCGCCGGAGCGCTGCCATCTGTTGCAGTTGTTGTTACCGTTGCCGCTCGGATTGACTGTTGCTGTTTCGCGCCTTTTTCGGGCGCGCGCTGCAGCTGCGGGAAGTCGGCCAGGCCTAATGTCGGCACACGCCGCTGTTGCTGCCTTTGTTCTTCCGCACGCCGGCGCTCCCACCGGCGTTGCTTTACCAAGTGGGGGGTCTTGTAGCGGTTACTGCATCCCGCCGCCCCGGTGGGGTGAGCCCCGCCGCACAATTTGCAGCGGGGTTTGCATTCCAGCTCGTGCGCGGGGCCCGGGTTGGGCACTCCGCACGCAAAGCATACTTTAGTGTTCGGGTAGGGGCACACGTCCGTGCGGTGTCCCAACCTGCCGCAGCAGTGACACACTTCGTAGTGCTGCTTATAGAGACTGCATTTGGTAATTAGAGCTGCGAACTTGATTGTACTGGGCACTGTGGTGCCCTCAAAGGCCACGATCACCGTGGTAGTACTACCTATTCTGTGCGCCTCTAGCGCCGTCGGGTTCTCTCCGCTGACTATGATTTCCTGTAACTCCTGCTCCGTGTACGCGGTCGGAATGTTCCTGATAACTCCCTTCACGGTGCCCTCGGGCGCCGGTACGTACGCGCACACCTCGTGCACCCTGCCTGCTATCTTGAGCGAGCTGATGCTCGAGTACTTCTGGGCCCTCTGCTCGTGCGGGGTGCTAATTACTATAATATTCTGTGCGTCGTTAGTGCAAATCGCGTCCTCCCTGGACTCCTGCAATGTAATTCCCGCCACCTCTAAAATGGCTTCCATGAGTAACGGCGCCGCCGTGCGAGCTACGTTCAGCCCGCCACGTGGCCGGAGTCTAACCCTAAAATCGCCCTTCGGCAACTCACGCGGCATGCGCGCTGCCTTGGTTAACCTGACCGCGACCTGTTTCGCGAACCTCGCCTGATTCTTAGCGGGGGTTGCGGCGGGCGCGGGAACGGAAGCGTTAGCAGCCGCGGAAACGGCAGAAGAGGGAACCGACTTACCGCCGGCCGTCTCCTCCCCAGTCGCTCGCCGCCGCATTCTCCGTCTTGCTTCTTGCCACCTGCCTTCGCCTCCCTCCTTCGGTGTTGGATCCACGCCGGTAACCGCTACCGACATCCGTCCTTGCGTGAAGTTAACGTGCATCGTCGATGCTTGCTGGTGATTGCCGTCTTCCTCGTACTCGGGAAACTGGATGGTGGTGGTGGTGGTGGTGGTTTCGATGTCGGTGACGATGACGATGACGTATCTCCGGGCCCAAAGTGCTGTGCTGACGGTCACGAGGTCGGGGATTCAATCTCCAGCTACAGAGGCTGAGTGTACGATAAGCAAAAGCAGCTTTTTGCGGTGTTTTCGGTGTGCGTTCAAAACAGAAATGAAACGTTTGGGGACTTCAAGCCACAGCTACGTCTGAGCTATGAGGCGCGCTGTGGAATAGGGTCTAGAAAAAATTGGATTACCTTAGCATCTTTAACGTGCGCGAAATTTCGAAAAGCGGGCGCTTTCATTTTCTGCCTCCATCAGAAAAGTTGCCACAGCGCTAATGATGATCTAGGTACTTGCCAGTATTTTCATTGTTTCGTTTCAGCAAGCTTACAAGGTCAGACGTCCACTCGGCCTGATAGAGATTTTTTTTTTCGCCAGAGAAGGTAATGATGCCAGTCTCTTCAGAAAACCGCGTGTTTACGTACGTATGGAGGTGCGCGTAAGCGTCAGGAAGTCTCTCCCTCCCCCACCCCCTCCCCCGCGATCAACTTACCTCCGCTTAAAGGGGCCCTGAAAGGCATTTTGAGCACACTAAATGAACTAGTGCAACCGTTAGATTGGGTCGTCAACGTCCTCTGTGCCAAGTATTACTCTTTTACGCGCAGCGGAAAGCTCACACTTTTGTTGCAAAGTTTGTCGTTTTTTTCTTACCCTTCCCTTCGTGTTTTTGGACGCCGCCATCTTCACATGTCTACGTCATCGATTCCCAGATGTTCGTCATGAGCTAGACATCCTGCTATTGGGCGGCTTTTTCACGCACTTCCGGCAAAGAGATGGGTCGTCTGCTCAGCGTCGGCTCGCCGGCTGATCTGCCAGCGGAGTGCCGGAGTGCTTGGGCATTTTACAACAAACGAAACAAGTGTAAAACAAGCGCTTAACCGTTTGTATTGAATGCAACACGGCCATAACACGACATGGATATTCTGTTACCTGAGTACGTTCCATAAAGAAAGCGTTGAAGCCCCGTGGCACTTCTTTCGTGCAATCGCAGAGAACGCCCTCAGCCGAATGCCCGGGTTTGACACATACATTTTATTCAACTTCAAAACAATCCAGAGATGCGTTTCTAATGAACACAACGTCACAACATGCGTTGAAAGTCTGAACCACGATTGACAGAGGATGGGTTGCCTCCTGCCCGTCGTAAATTCGGTACTCACCTCGCGCGCGGTTTGCGGGGACCAACAGCAAGTCACTTAACTCTGGCGCACAAGCCGATGGCTTTTAGCCACGCACACTGCACATACCCCATGCGAGGTTGAGTCGTACGTCGCTCGAGAAAGATAATCCAGACCATGGGAAGCACTATCCACCCGCAGAAGCACAACGTCGCATTTCATCGCGAAACAAAGTCGTCCACAACACACACACCATCGCCTCCTGTAATGCCAAACGCATCCCGCACTTCCCAATGGGAGTGAATGGTACGCCTGCAGTGGCCACATGTCGAGAAGTGGGGCCCCAAGCTGAACCGGGATCACGCAACCGTAACTGACTTCTGGAGCGGTTTGTGCCTTGTTGCCAAGGCAACCGATGTTGGAGATTGTCAAAGAAATGGCGCTCGCTCCAGCGCTAGAAAGCTCAGAGCCGCGACGGAGCATGTTTTGCCAACGTTGCCGCTCTCCACCACGCGTCGCCCCAAGCTGAACTGGTCACATGATTGAAGCGTTTTGTGCACGGGTTGTGTATCGGTTTAATATGACTTTTTCACATGCCGCCGGCAGGAATTACCACCGCCGCAAAATAAGACCTGGCATTAGCGGGGCCACATCTGATACGGCGCTTTTTGGATAAACAGTGCGCCGTGCATCAAGGGAACGAGCGCACGACCCTCCCCGTGCGGCTGCGAGTTCGCCGCCGATAAAAAGTCATGTGCCGCCAGCAACGTACACCGCGAAAGGGCAAGGCGAGGCCGCCGCATACATGCGGCCAGATTTTTCGTTCGCTTTTCCAGCCTTGAGCGGTGTGCGGGATTCATGGTGTCAACAAAGCTTGCCCGTAGCAGACGGCAGTCTGAGCAGCACAATAGCGGAAGTACGTCACCGCTGCGGAGCGCAGCATCATGGGAGGCAAGGCTCGCGCGCCGTCAACAGCGGAGAGTAAGTCGAAAGGAGGAGGAAACGCGGCGCGACGATAATGCGCGCTTTTTGATTTACGATTTCTCAGCTAATACTCATCGCTTTAACATAATTCTTGCGGGAGGAGATTGCAAATACATTGCTTTATTTGGGTACATGTACATCCATGCATCGGCGGAAGGTATTTCAGGACCCCTTTAATGTTTGGGGAATTGGCGGTAGCCAAACGCAGAGTAAATTGATGAGGAGGTCCGAGCACGGCCGCTGGATGAAAGGCGCACTGACGTGCGGCCTGCCGCCTGGCCCCAAAGCGGCGTGAGTGCGCCTCGAGCCCATTACTGCCACCGCGGCGCCACCGTTCCGGGACTGGTCGCGGCGAGCGCGGCTGGCACGGCCCGTGGGACATCGGCTTTCGGGCCGCTTATTCCGAAGTGAGGGCTTATCACCGGCGTTCCACGCTCTACATAAGGCATTTACCAGCACTAATGTTACGCGTGTTAAAAGACAAAGACGATTAGCGGTGACCGAGCTTCTTTTGGTCAAGTTGGAAGCTAAATTTCTTTCGCACAGGCAGCATTACGCGTTCACAGTGTGCCCTCTGTCTCGCATTGCTGTGTCGTTATCTCACATCGCCGGGCATGCTCTTTGTGACCACGCGCCCGGCAGAGATTTACGTTTGGTAGGCAAGGTGCGACTGCAGAGACTAATTAAGATTTCGGACAAACACAAATAATGTTTTTGCGACGGCACTTGTTTTTTATGAGTGCCAACAAGTCTCAATGTTTAAGACATAACCAACATTTTTATGTAGCTTTTTCCTCGTGCACAAAATAAAACACCCCAATTCGTATTCATTTCACGGCGCATATGACTTGATTACACGTTGTTTAGTTATGAAGTAATACTACTATGCGGTTGAATGAAAAGCGATTCCAATTTATACCTTATATTTACTCTTGTTCTCTATAGCCTCAGAAAAAAATTAAGGAGCGCAGATGTGACATCCGGGTCGACAAAAAATGAAAAAAAAATATTTGGAAATTTTCGGAACGCTAAATTTCTTCCCGGACACAAAGAAAAAAGGCGAGATTGTAGAGTAATTCTAAAAATTGCCTAATAATGCGTAAGCATTCAGACACCGCTTTTCCGTTTCACCTTTTTTTCTTTTCTTTGTTATTTTAAACCAACAATCATAATTACTATATGTTCTAACTGCGGAATTACGCATTTTTTGTGTAGATACAAGGCATTACACTACATGCATTAAGGAGAGATTTTGCTTGGGTAATCGAAAACGAAACGTGATGTGCTAATAACATATGTGAGAATTTCCCTACGCTACGAAAAGTATTCGAATTAAAGCACAGTGTGTTCGCAGAGCAAAATTACCGTGACGTCTTTAGAGCGCGCTAATTTCAGATACACTGGTGCTGCTGCAGGAGCCCGGACGTTAGTTTCAGGAATACATGCATTCAAATCGGCGATGAAATAACGGCGGAAATGTATCCAGCGCTCGTTCTTATCGCAAAGTTTAAAAAATGCTGAACAGCTAGGAGAGTGAGCCGTACACACTGTCTCTTGAACACCGCACGGTGTATCAATTTTTCTTTATATACAACCTCTGTAATCAAGTTTTCAGTAGCGTGTTTAAAGGCATTGCCACGGCTGCCAAAAAGGAAACACCCAAATCTACATATGCGCGGCAAAACATGAGCCAGTAAGAGTAGTTTCAAAAGACACGACGCATAAAAAATGCCTAGTCTTTTCAACTCCTTTTTTAGACCATCCTGTCCCACGTCCCCATTTTCTGAGGTGGGCATTCTGCCCACGCAACATGTTTTTGCAATAAAATTGCCTTTAAGGCAAGCTTTATTCCGTCGCCGGCCAATATTCTTCGCTCTCCTGTTTGTGGACAACTCGTTTCCCGAGAAAAGGTGACATTTTCGAAATTTTGGATGAATAAAGTCCCAACAAATACCTGCCACTTGAACTGTAACTAATCAACTTGCGGCTTTAAACTGTGCAACGCGGTTTACGTGCTGTGTGTGAGACGTTTTCAGACAATTAAAGCTAACGGGTAGCATTATCTTTTTGTTGAGTACTATCCTTTTGTAACAATGTTGACGAATATGGAGCATCTTTTAGGATTTGTGAGATTGAAACTGTGTTGCCTATATCGCACTCAAGAATTATTTGAACTTCTGGCTGCTTCACTCACGGCAGGGCGGCTGAATCGAGCGACAGACTGACGCACGCACGCACGCACGCGGACAGACAGTTTTCGCGGTTGAGTAGCCCAGGAAAGACAACAACGTCTTTAAAACACGTGCGCTGGCTGTGCATGCCTCTCAGTCGCAGCAAGCGCTCACCCACGGGGACCGCGCCGCTCCGTCCCGAAACCCGTCCCGGAACGCTAGCGCCGCGAGGGAGTCCAGCGGCGGCAATCGTAAACACCGCCACTCACGCCCTCACCTGTTGAAGTCCGCGCGACGCGGCAGACCGCACCTTGCGTGCGCTCTCATCCAGACTGTGCATTTTAAATGCAGATCATTTCTTTAACTCACGATGTCACCCGGCGTTGGCGTGCCTCGGCGTCCGCAACAGCCGTTCCAGGTGCGCCCTCTCCCCCACTCCTCCTCGCCTGCTCTCCGCTGCTCCTCGCGTGTTCTCTGCGTGCTCGGATCGCGTTCAGCAACAGGTGGGGCGCGCATGCGTCGTAGTTTGGCGCGGGAGCAACAACAGTTGTGGCGTGATCGTGGCGTAGTCGTGACGTGGTCGTGCCATGATGGGGCGGTTCTCGGCGTTCGCTCTCGCTGTCAATTTCTTTCGAACCAGATAAAATCGGGTATGTGCGACCCCCGAAAATGCTCTGCATTCGACCGTGCCCCTCGCGAGGGGGATGTTTTCTGTGATCACGCCATAAACTTGTAACATAGCAGCGGACGATAGCGTGGCGGCGGTAACGGCCGGGAAGGTGATAACGCAACAAAGCTTGCATTGAAGCAGAGAGGTCATTTGAGGAGTGTACGTTGTAGGAAGGGCTTGGAGGCTCTCGTAATTGTTTCGTATGAATCCCGATTAAGCCCCTTGTATACGTTCTTGACTTAGAAGCATTAGATCTTAGTTGTCACATTCAGCTGTTGTGACGAATTTCTTACAAAGAGTAATTAAACCTTTATTGCTGATAGTACCATTCTCAAGGGAAAACAATAAACATAAATACGACTAGTTAAGATGCTCCTTTCATTCGTGAGCATAAACCAGGGCCTAACTTACACCATTTCCCTTGTAATTACAAATTTTAATTACCTATACTATTCATAGCAAGGCATGCCCTTCACTTGGACACAAGCGTTTCCGTATTAGTACTGAAACATTACCCAAGAGGAAATATCTCTATTCATCGTTGTGTCGATATTCCCCATATGCCTACTTATCTGTTCAGTTTTGTACAGTTATAGCTTAGCATAGTTATATATTTATTTTCACCATGAACATTGTTAAATTGCTATATAATTGCAATGCATACCCAAGCGGACAAAAAGGCCCTGAGGGGTGGACGTCCCGCACTCGCGCCACCACGCAGACGCGCAAGCACGCCCCCCACAATAAGCAGAACAGACGTCATTTGCCTAACTGCCCCGAACCGTTCGTTTCACTTCTTTAAAAAAGTCACAGTTTTAACAAGCGAAAACGACAATACGATATTTCACCCCACGTCGACGCGAACAGGAGCTGGTGGCTACGGTATTAACGCAGTAGCGTAACAAGCTCCAACAAACTTCGTCCAATATAAAACCGGGTCTTCCAGGCAGTGCCGACGAAGGTAAACAACAATCTAAAACAGAAGCAAAACGGAGAAGGAGGCAAAGTGCTTTACGATCTCCTTCCGGATAGTAGAAAACGGCGGGAAGGGTTAGGAAATTGGCCTCGAGACATAAAAAGCGGTCGACGAACCGAGATCGCCCAAAACGACACTTTCCGGGTCGGTGGTGTGAAGCGAGGCCACTCGAGATATGTTCTTCCGGGTTATCAACGCAACTACTTGGTGCGATGCAGGACCGTAGCAGAGCCAGGCGGGCAGCCAGAAGGCAGTATGTCAGCTTCGTTTCAATTATGCACATCCGCGATGTTTGGCCCGGAAGTAAATGCATCTCGCCCATGTTCCAGGCCCGCCAATTTTTACCGAACTCCGAGCATATATTCCAACTTCCACTGGTTACTGGAATTCATTCTAATGCCGGTAGGGGATCAACATTTATTTCAACTGAATGATCTGTGCTATATGTGCAGTCATTTTCAAAACGAAGAAATGCAATAATTTGTTTACTCGAAACACGGCATACGCAGGGCTATTTATAAGTCAGCTGGGCTGCACGTCTCTGTGTACGCTACCTCGGGATGTAATTTATTCAGCTGTAATTTGCTCAGATGCAAGCCACATGATCTGCAAGTACAAGGCGGTTTTAGCGAATTCGAACAAAATCATTTAACTCAGCCTTTAACTCAGCAGACTTTTTATTCTCACGCATTTGTGGCTATTTGTTATGTGAAAGTTTAGTTTAGCGTCTAGCTAAGCGTTTATAAAAATCAATTGCCTGAAATTATGAGCACCAATAACCATCGAATAAAGCACACTAGTACCGAATTACTGCAGTGTATTCTGTACGCCAGACATAGACGGTTTACATCGAGGCACACTACCTAATTACACGGCACTTGATTTGCTTTTAAGCACGAGGTTTCAGCCAGATTTCAATTGCGTGCACCATATAGTCCTTTAGGACACATGGAATGCTCCACTCGGCGACGGTGAGGCGGGCAAGACGTCCAAGTGCCGTAATTTTTGAATTACCAGTCCAGTCCAGCAATTTCGGAACTACAGGCAGTGTGCAGCCCGCTGCAGTCGATTTTTGTGTAAGAAACATCGTATTACATATTTTTCGCACCGGGTACATACACTCTAAGTCCCCGTAGGATGTCTTCACCACAATGCTCCAGAATGGCCAGTCTAAGTAGCCTAGTGTGCGAATCAGACGAATGACCTGAGCGAGCATTCCATGTAAGTGAAAAAGAGAAGAGGAACATCGCGCAATGCAAAACGCCATTCGTGGCTTACGTGCTGTCCCTGCCCACGTCCACTTTTTTAAACTCAAATCGTATGTGCCGCTTTGTCAGTCGCCGAATGTGGACACTTCGACACTTCAGTTGGTAATTATGGAGCGCTGTGGTGAAGACGACCTACGGGGACTTAGAGTAGCTCGCGCAGAGGCGGCGGGAACAATACCAGTGTAAAAAAAAAAACGTGGATGGGTGCTCATGATGCAAACCAATACCAGTATCCTTCAGTGCCAGTGTTACTCTGCCTTTAACAGGAGGAAATATCCGGAATTTCTGTATTAACCGTACGATCATGAAGGGAAAATGCGGGGAATCGGGAATCCTTCGGAAGCAGCCTGGCTGGGGTTCTCGAAAACCGAAATGGCATTGGCTGCATAGTCTTGTATCTTGCACCAGTTCTCAGCAATAATTTAATGGCCCGCTTTGACAGGAGTGTAATGCTAATCTTGACCAGACGATAACACTTAGGGAGCACTCACAAATTCCTACATACATCGGATCGGCCAGACATCAAGCCCATACTGCGATAATTGTGTTTCACTTGAAGCTGTTGAACATATATTACTGGAGGGCTCTTCGTATGCCGACTCAAGGTGCCGTTTACAACACCAAATTGATTGCCTCCGCCCCGTACCATTGACACTGAGGTTGGTACTTGGATCATGGCCCTCTCCCTCCGCTCAGTACAAAAGCCTATCCGCGCTATTCGAATTCCTCCAGGTCATTGGTGTGTCAACGAAATTATAGTCGTCCCTTCCTTTCAAGAAACTTTGAACTCAATGCCCTGAAGAAGGACCGTATCTCATTTATTTTTTTTTCTCTACTACTACTCTCCTCTCTTTCACTACACCTAGAACCTTTTTCCCTCTCCTCCTTTCCCCGCAGAGTAGCATGCCGGAAAACTGATGGCGGCAGACCTCTCTGCATTTTCCTCTTTAATAAAGAGTTTATCTCTCACTCTGTTCCGCGAAGTTGACGATTATCTGATCATTTTTAATCTTCACGATCGTGACACGCACCAACTTTCTGAACTAATCTCTGACGTTTTTAAAGCTCAGCTACAACCACTTAGCCTGAAGAACGCACTCCCCCTTGATGCCAGAATAAGAATTTCAGACGTGCACATTTCTTTCCATACAGGTCAAGTTTGCTAGTCTTATGAGCTGTGGTCGAGAAAGTCACTTTTACCCTACTCCTCGGAAGACTTACAACTTGTCAAACAAGGTATTGCAAAAGCCTGTCTAAAAGCAGCCGTTATGAGCTCCTGTGAGCATGTGGTAGAATCCACTTTTTGTAGGCAAGTCGAGCGACTAAAGGAAGCAGGGTTTCCTACCACCGTCATCGCTAGTGTTTCAGAACGCCTGGTCTGTGAACTGGAAAAAAAGCCAAAATTAGGTCAGGACCAACCACTAGAGAAAGAAAGCAAAAACAAAATTCACTGTTATACCGTACATTCACCGAGTCCGGCACAATTTGAAAAGAGTGGCCTAAAAGCGGGCGTGAAGGTGGTTTGTTCACCCCCAAGGAGACTTTATGGCCTTTGTAAACAGGGCAGTGAAGAAGGCAACAAAAAGCCCCCATGCACGAAGAAAGATGCTCGAAAATTTCTGAAGTGTTGCAAAAATACTATCTATGAAATTCCTTTTTCTCGTAAACGATGTTGTGTAGGGCAAATGGGCAGATGTATTAATGATCGCCTGCGCGAACACACGAACACGCTAAAACGCGTTCCAAACAGTCATCTTTCGGCTCACTGCAAAAAATACAGATAAAACCTTTGTTCAAGTGCCACATAATCAAAACTTACAGGGACGAACGAACTCGGGGAAATTTGGGAGGTGCAGCGTCTTCATGAACGCTGTGACACGTGTTTGAGCGCTCCGCAAATAAAATTGGCGATGAGATGTTTGAGTGGCGCCCCCTGGCTCTGACGTCGGCTTAGGGACTCGCGCCGCTGTCGTCTGCTACACTCTGCTTGTGAAGGGCAGCAGTCCCTGTGCTGAAATCGCCCGCTTTGATTCTTTAGTGCATTAAAAAGGTGTTTGTTGTAATTCAGTTATTTTGCTAGCTTCTGACAACTTTGAATAATTTCAATCTGTATCCCCCAGAAGTGTGCAACACACGAGAAGAGAGAGAACAACTTTCGTCAGAGCATCGGTCCGAATATCGTGTGTAACTCGTCCTTTCTAGCTTATTTGCCTGATTCAGCGCTCAGAGCTCCTCCATAAGATTCAAAATACGTAGGCTTCCGTACAGTATTTTTTGAGATGCTCTTTAAAGACTCAATAGTCTAAATACGTTCCAAGCAGCGGGCCCCTACACGCGCATCACACAGCAGGAAACAAAGCGGCTGTCTTCTATTTCTTTCGTTGCTGTTGACTTGCATCAGATGATTTTTTTTCTGTGTTCAACGCATTAATGTTTCTGCACCGCCACAAACGTATTATTAGTAGCTTTGAGGGTGTTTGTGGGGCTCACAAAGATCGTGCGGATATTTTGTTCAGGCTGTATGGCATACATTCCCTTCACAAGTTGGCTTTCGTTATGGCCGCGTGCAAGAAATGGCATATCCACAGCGTGAGTTGTTTATACAATGAGAAGGTTTGTGCTACGGCACCGCGATCGCGCCACAGTCACCGTTGTCAACAGTACGCGAAGGTGGCTTTTGTGCCCCCAATTTCTATCGTAATCACCGTTATCATAACGAACTGACTCAACCCGAACAATTATGACATGATTACGGTGTCGAAGGCTTGATATACCCGCTAATAAACGCAATAAATAGCATACGTGCATATATTACAAGAATCGAAGCCAATAAATATTTCCAAGCAGCTCTTCCAACAATGTTTTCCAACCATTCTAGGCGTAAAGAACAAATCCTGGTCTACTGGGGATGGCGTTTTATGAATTGAAGAAAATTACTCTTACTGTCTTTTCCTGTAATAAGGACCCGGCCCACTAATCAGCTCGATTTTACTGTTAAATATAGTTTTCTCCTCCTCCCCCTCCCCCTCCTACTTCTGCTCCTCTCGAGTGCAGTTTTCCTGTAACGCATATCTGAATATTGTGAAGATATGGCTGTGGGAAATGTACCGAAATATCCCCCCAAGTCTGAACAAAGGTAGTGGTACTGTCATTTACCGTAGATGCGACTCTTTTCGATCAATAAACCTTCATACTGGTTAGAAGCCTGGTATAAAACTAGCATGCGCCTATACACAAGGTGGGTTATTTAGAACTCAACCTACAGTTTTTGCAGCATTTAATGTATGTCGGCATATTTTCATGCCATGACAACGTGAAGTGATGTGATACAACAACTTTCGAGCGTTTGGGAAGGTTTCAAAAACTTTTATTTTAGATACCTATAATCGTAACGTCTTCTGCCAAAGCCGACAGCCCCGAAGGTCTGGAATTTGGCCTTGCATTTTCGCTGTTGTCGGTTACTAGCAGCCGCTGTTCCCTTTATTCGAAAGATTGCTTAATATAGAAGCTGACGCCTAGCTCTGACTCTTCGCGCTCCGCACAGGACCGGTTTCGCAAGGAATGGGACGACGCCGGCAATGTTTTTTTCCGTAGCGGTATCCAAAACTATACTTTAACTCACGCTTTAAGCTAGTGTATGCGATTTTAAGTCTATTATCATGATAAAAACTTACGCACACGCAAAATCTGGTGCGCACACGCATCAGACGTCAACCGAGCGCAAAGAAAGAGCAGGGAGAGCGAGGCCGAGTGAAGCAGACGACAAATGCGAGAATCCCTAAGCCGACGTCACGGAGGCGCGTTTCGCAGCGCCGCCAGTGGTCGCGCTCACCGCCAATACCTATGTGATTCCCGCGCCTTGTAAAGTATGTATGTTTTTTTGTTTTCTTCGGTCACCTCTTCTTCATGCCTTTATGAGCCGTTGAGGGAAATAAAGCATTTAGTTGTTAGTCAGCGCATCGGCCTGTTGTACTTCCTTGCGCCCTCCATTGTGCTGTTTCTGCAGCTTTTAAAAGGGCCCTAAATGTAGTGGCGAAGGCTAGAAAGCCTGGAGCTTTCACCCTTTCCTCGCGCCTCAAAGCCCTGTGGATGCTAGAGCTCATAAACTCAAGCAAAACAACCGAGACACTCTTGTCAAGTCGCTTGCTCTCTGAGATACGCGCGGCCATGGGCTCCGCTCTTCGATTCGGCTTTTTATTTTTAGCATCCGGCGCGCCTGCTCCGTCTACTACTGGCTGCTTGGCACTGCTTTTTGCGTCGGCCGTGCTAGCTATGGCGCGTCAGATCTAGCACAGGGGAAACTAGCGCTTGAAGGCCACACAGGAGGGCTCCGAAAGCAACATATTCACGCACGACAATAATTAAAGATTTCCACTTACGGCCAGCGGCCCGCTTGCGTTTTTTGCAGGCGGCGCTGTCGCGGCGAACCGGTAGCTCTGAGGCGGGGTCGCGCAAAAAAGGCCTAGCATCGCCGCAGTTATGCGGTCGCCACTTTATGAAGCCGCGACGACGACGATCCCCAGCAGAACCTTTCACCGGGGGCCCTATTCCCGACTGCACAAATTGCCGGCAATTTGCCGGAAATCTTGTCTGATTGGCTTTCAACTTTGGTCACGTGCTTCCGGTTGACAAAGCGGTTGTATGTGTTGCGTCATTTTGACGTTTTATGACGTTTACGGGCACCAGTTCTAAAGTTTGCCTTATTTCTCTTTACTGAAAGCGCATAATTCTTGGCCGGCAATGAAAAGCCAGACTAAAAGCACTAGACATGACAACGTAGGCTTGTCTTTGCTATTCAACAACAAAAAAAAAGTTTGAGCCTTGTATAAATGATTGTGTATTGCCAGTTGCCCCTCCTGCTTGGGCCAGAAAATCTGGCTTGCAGTATTCGCAATAAATAAATAAATAAATAATGCCTGTAATACACGCCCTTTCTGTGATTTGCTCAGAAGGCATGACGTAATTTAAACAGTAGGCGGGAACCATTACGTCATGCATTGGCAACTTCGGGCTGCGTAAAAGTGACGTAATGCTACGTAAAAGCTTCAAAATTGCGGCTTTTTTTGTCGCAAAATACAAGCAAAATAGGGCAAAAAACTGCCCCGGCGTTCGGTGCCGCGAATTGTCCGCCAATTTGCAGCAGGCGCAGTTTCGCATGCACGCTGTTTAAAGCATGTTGCCTACCTAAACAAATTATAGTTTCAACTGCTTCCATGTCAGCTATCATGGAGCATACAAATAACATGCAGTATTTTGCTTTTATGTTTGCAAATAAAATAAAAATTATTTGTTTGGCGTAACCGCAACATAAGAGGGCAGTGCAAGCATCTCCATGACAAACAGAACCAAATGCATGGAATTAGTCGACACTCGTCCTAGTAAGCTGTTGGGTCACATAATCGAACTCAAGAGAAAAATAACAAAGAAAAGTGACTCTGGTTCATTACAGCGCTGATTGAAGTCGAGATTGACGAATGAGTGAATCAGCGACATCGGTGCGCTCCGCGGTTATCAGGCGTAGCGCTTCGCTGCTCTTATGTGTCATAGAAGCGATGGTTACGGCCATGGTCACGGCCGTCTTTTTCTGTGATCACGCCATAAACTTGTAGCATAGCAGCAGACGATGGCGTGGCGGCGGTGGCGGCAGGGAAGGCGATAACGCAACAAAGCTTGCATTGAAGTAGAGAGCCCAGCTATGTTACTAAAAGCGATTGAAAGAAATAAATAGATGCGGTAACAGCTGAATGTGACAACTAAGATCTAATGCTTCTAAGTCAATTACGTATACAAGAGGCTTAATCGGGATTCATACGAAACAATTACGAGAGCCCCCAAGCCCTTCCTACAACGTACACTCCTCAAATGACCTCTCTGCTTCAATGCAAGCTTTGTTGCGTTATCACCTTCCCGGCCGTTACCGCCGCCACGCTATCGTCCGCTGCTATGTTACAAGTTTATGGCGTGATCACAGAAAACATCCCCCTCGCGTGGGCCACGGTCAAATGCAGAGCATTTTCGGGGGGCGCACATACCCGATTTTATCTCGTTCGAAAGAAATTGACAGCGAGAGCGAACACCGAGAACCGCCCCATCACGGTACGACCGCGCCACGACCACGTCACGACTACGTCACGATCACGCCACAACTGTTGTTGCTCCCGCGCCACACTACGACGCATGCGCGCCCCACCTGTTGCTGAACGCGATCCGAGCACGCAGAGAACACGCGAGGAGCAGCGGATAGCAGGCGAGGAGGAGTGGGGGAGAGGGAGCACTTGGAATGGCTGTTGCGGACGCCGAGGCACGCCAACGCCGGGTGACATCGTGAGTTAAAGAAATGCTCTGCATTTAAAAAAATTGTGTGCTGTTCTTTAACTCGACATCCCCCTTTCGCTCGCTTTTGGATCAACGTTACTCGATCGCCTTTTGGTGTTGACGCCAATTTTGACCTCCAGAAATTTGTTTTTCTTGTCAGCCTCAGCTACCGTCTTAATTTTTATAGTACATGCCAAGTGTTTTTATATCTTTCTTTCACAATATTTGATACCTCGGTTGCGATTTTTATGAGTGAATCGTCAAATTACACTCCATGCCGTCATAGCTATAGGTGCCGCACGTCACTGATTGCTTACGTCGTGCTTAGCAAAAAATTGCCGGCAATGTGTGCAGTCGAGAATAGGGCCCCAGAGCACCTTAGGCGCTCGCCTTGTCGTCCTAGCTCGCTCGCTGGAACCAAGCATATCGCCACGGTGTTGCGGTGTAGCCTGTCACGGCACCTTCGCCGTGGCGTAACCCAGAGGCTTCGAAAGCCAAGCGGCTATGCCAGGATATACGTAGCGTGAGCTAAGGTTCAGCTGGTTATTCTTAGCTTTCCAGGTTATCTAGGATTAGCTGATTATCATGCTTAATGCTGCTTATCATCCAATCCAAATCCAATCCAAATCCAATCCAAATCCAATCCAAATCCAATCCAAACCCAATCCAAATCCAATCGAATCCAATCCAAAGCAATCCAATCCTCGCGCTTGCGCAGCACGGCTGTCCAGTCGCTACGCCAGTGTAGCCAATCCAATCAAATCCAATACGTAAAGCTGTTGTTCGCGGCGTCTTTGAGTCGCGTTCGGAGTGATGTCAGTCGCTCGCATACGCAGAGCAGGCAGGACAAGCTAAGTTTCACAACAGTTCACCGACTAAAATCCATGAACAACAAAATTGCGGCGCCCATGAACCGTCGCAGTCACGTGATACGGGAATGTCACGGGATGCGAACTTACCAATGGTCATGGCGGCGGCACGGAACAATAGGAGAAAAGGGTGCCGATACTCTGTAACCTTATCCAATAGAACTAGGCGTGCTAGCTCTCGCTTGAAGACCCATCCTCGTTACGTCATCGTAAACGTCACGAAACCCACAATTTCGGGAAACAATAAAAATTTCATCTAAATTGATTAATTTCATAGTGAGTAAAGCATCGTTTGCTGCCAGACAAGCGCTTGGGACCCTATGAAACGTGAATTTCTTCGAATAAAACAAACATATTTGTCTGCATGGCCCCTTCGAAGAAGATGGTTCACGAAGCAATCCTTAGGTACATCATTGAATATCCTCATGTTATTACATGAACCATTTCTGGCGTGCTCAAGGACTCTGTAGGATTCTCGACAATGGAAGCAAATAAGTGAAGTTCGGCGGAATTTCAAGCCATCTGCCCTTTCTTCAAGCCATGCTTTGAGTAGAAGCATTCTGCAGACGGGCGTGGGCAGCTGCAGTGTTTTTCAGTGAACAGAAAACAAAAACGATAATTGGTGGAAAAAGAAACTAGTACCTATAGGTACTAGTTTCTTTTTCCACCAATTATCTGGGAACAGGAAGCGCCGCGTGTATACCCGCGGCGCTTCCTGTTCCCAGTTGACCATTTTAACGACCCACTGCCATCGAAGTAATCATGGCTTCGTCCATTAACTTTCATTTGTCTATGTGTTCACCTCCATTTCCGCCAAAACAGAGACGGGACGGATAAAATTCTTCCGGGCCCCCACAATGCCACAGCAGAGGGCTGACAATTCAATGGCGCCTCGTGTGGTCGCGCTACATCGGCACAGCCGTAAAGCGTCGGGTGGACGGGGCCGCTCCGCCTATTTGTTCCTATTTCGCGCTTCTCCGCTCGTTCTTGGCAAAGAGTCACGTATCCAAGGAAGAAGTGAGACGCCGCGCGCACTGCTGTTGACGTTTACGACTTCAGAGGCATATTTATAGCGCCTCCTCCGCTTTCGACCGCCTGCCGGAAAACCACTGCCTCCCTTTTCCTTTCTATCGTAAACTAGCGGCGCACAGGCGCGGCAGCTTTCTCGGACTTCTTTGTGTCATGTGGCTGGCTGCCCATTGCATTGGGCGACGACTTGGGAAGTGTGGGGGTGAATGGCCGGACATTCGTAGCACCCGGTTCAAGAGTGGTAGTTTGTCCTTCCCGCTTCGCAGACCCTTTTTCCCCCCATGTTTTTCTCCGGCGCTTCATGTCAGGCTTCGAGGAGCTCCCGCCGGATACACGCAGGAGCTTTTAAATTATTATTCGGGGATCTTCCGGTTCTGTTGGCCATCTTTTACTGATACCACGTTTGACAGCGACACAGTTCTATGCGCGTGAGCTAACACGGTTTCACGCTATTCCCGACTCACCCAGTAAACAACTGCTTTTGTAAAAGTATACACTGTATGAAGAGCAGCATACCTCAGTCAGAAAGCATGAAGGGGGTGTAGTTGAAAGCAAAAAAAGGCTTTATAACAATTTGAGCACTATAGCACACTCTTGTTCGCAAATAATATTATCCGATGTCGCATGCGCTCGAAGGGCGTTATTTTAGACGCTGAATGCGCAAACATAGAGCAAGTTTTCTGAAACGATTTCATCCACGTACCAACAACAGCTGAGTGTATGATGTGAACTTTAGCCGGCGTACCACACCTCCAGATTTTAAATGGATATCTCCAATCTCTTGAAGGAACCTGTAGATCAACACACAACTTCCAAAATTTTTAAATTTCAAGACCTTCGACAGCTATTTGGGCCCACGTTTTTCGTACTACAAGCAATGTTTGCAAAGTTTTAATTTAGTGCAATTGCTTGCGGAGCTTCCGATTGCTTCTATAATCGGCGAAAAAATTCGTGAAGTGGGAAAATCGATGGACCCTTGGATGGATCATGGCAATCGTTTATTTATATCATTTCCATTTCCGAGGCATCTGTTGTTGGAGCAGACGTATCTCTGTTGCCCGACAGAATTTTCTGTGGTGCAACTTTGAGTGAAGTTTGTTCATACGTACAGCACAGTACTGCGCTTTGACGGAAAAGGAAAATATAAGCATTTATGAAACGAGCTCCTGTAAAAATAAACAGCGAGCAGAACTTCTACGCGAGTTTGACGCTACGATGCTAAAACTATTAAGAGGCGGACTTGCAACAGTAGGGCTGAAATAAATGTCCAATTCAAACAGCGCCTAAACTCTATAGAAAACAGTAGGTTTACAGGGTACATACGCTGTTCGAACAAGCTTAAAGGAGCGATGCAGACAAAACACAAGTTTGGTTCGTTCGAAATACTGCCTAGTTAGAACCTTACTGACACCCCTTTCAACGCAAACTTTGCTCAAATGAGCTATGTAATAAGGAAAAAAGGAAATGACCATGCTACCCACTAGCTCATTTCCCGCAACAGAACCTGTGATGTCATATGACCAGCTGTGCAATCGGCTGAGGCCGGCAAAAGCAACCGCAAATCAGGCAGGGCTTGTAAGCTTACCGAACGAGCTTTTTTCGCTTAAATGTAATGCATATTCATTTTACAGCAGTAAGAATGGTGGGGTAAACAATGGAAGTTACGAAAATACACGTAAGCATAGAAGTACCGATGCACACTGCTGTTGGTACTCGGCGCACTATGCTTGTTTTAGCTGCACAGTAGTCCGTCGCTTTGGAGTTGTCTTACAGGGCACTGCCCGATGGGCGTAAGCGACGGTGTCTTACGTGACCCTGTTTCTCGAGCATACATTAAGTTTACTGAAACGATTACTTTCTACCTCAACAAAAACAACCCAGGTGCAAATACGGTCAAGCACAAAGCAACGGTGGACAACGGTCGGCAGCTGTAAGGCTCTTAGGCAGCTCAGTATCGCAGCGCCATCTTGAAGGACTGACGGTAAGCAAGGCTGCATAGCCTAATGACGCACTGGAATTTGTTTCAATACCCGCCCTTCTGACTTCATGGAAGACGTCACGAAAACACACGAATTTGAACCTATATTGATTAATTTCTCAGTGAATACGGCATCGTTTGCTGCAGGATTAGCGCTGGGGGCACTATAACACACGCAACCTTTCGAATAAAGCAAACTTGTATTTTGTCTGCATGGCCCCTTTAAGCATCCGCATGTGGTCAGAATTATACCGGAGCCCTCCACTACTGCACGCCCCTTAGCCTAGGTGTGCCTTCGGCGCGTTAAACACCCAAAATCTGAAATTTGAAAAGGCTTTTAAATTAGCAGTGCACACCACCCAAGAGCATAGCCTCACAACCCGGAGTGAGACAACCTGAAATAATTTCGCATTGTATTTAAAGCCTAAATAAGTTTCTCTTTCAAACGGAATGTTATTTACTCACGGCTACTGATGTGCAGGGCGTGCAATAGGATAATGTAAAAAGCATGAATGGATAAAATCTTAGCACGCGCTGAAGAGAATATAGAAAAAACAGTTTTTTTTTGTTATTGCCCGTGTAAAACTTTAAGCAATGTCCGGAAACTGCTACAGTGAGTTCAAGTGTAATTGTTAAGCCGCTGATAGAACTCACTCAAGCGACATCAAGAGTTCCCATTACGTTTTACGAGTTAGTTCTCAGTATTTTTTGTCTTTGAAGGACCGTAGGGCTTACAATCAGTCAATCAATCAATCAGTCAATCAATCAATTTTTATTTAGGCACCGAAAACTGTCATGCCATCTGAAAGCTAGTGCTTAGTTAACATTTACTTAACGTCTGTAGATCCAACCTCGAAATACACAGGTACAAAATGTGTTAAAACATAAAAAAATATATTAAGGTACATTGAAACCCCTGTACCCATAGATGCGCTTGAACAAAATTGGCTGCCAAAATATGCCTTTGATATTAGGATGAAATGATATAGGATGAAATGACACAAAAGGTGCATTATATACTGGAGTTGTTTTAAGCGCGCGAACAATCGTCATTTCTTCAACAACGCATCACCGACATGGATAGCCACCTTCCACTCGGCTCCACCATATTATACAGGGTTTCCCAGCTATCATGCACCAAGATTTAAAAAAAGAGAAATTGCTTAACTCGAAGGAAACCTAGTGCATAATGGTTGCAGTACTGTGAAGAACCGGAGAGTAATTTTTCCGTTAATAACACCTAATTAATTAATTGTAATTAATTATCTAACTCGAGCAATACTGTCCTAATCACTAAAGTGTCAATGAGGCAATTGTAGGTAACCACGAGGGGCATCTAACTGCGGTATTTTCAGCGACGAACTAATTGCGTACACATTTATTCTGACTGATAAAGGAAACCCGCGAAATATGATAAACACCACGTGATTACGCTTACGCGCGCATTGTAAAGCAGCGTCCCCAAACAAAGCTAATTGAAAGCAACTGCTTCGCGTGTTACCCGCCCGAAGAGACAGCGCATCACCTTGATAATAGCATGCATGGAAGGAGCAGCAGCAGCAAGATTCGCGAGACGCGTGTGGAGATAAGGAACAAACTCGTCGCGATTTCTTCTTTATTTCTTTTGTCTATTTCATTCTGGCTGACTCAGAGGCAGCCTGTTTGAGGGCGTTGCTTTACGGTGCGCGCGGAGGCTCCGTCACGTGGTATTTTTCATATTTCGCGGGTTTCCTTTATCAGTCAGAATAAATGTGTATGCAATTAGTTCATCGCTGAAAATACCGCAGTTAGATGCCCCTCGTGGTTACCTACAAGTGTCTCATTGACAATTTAGGGATTACGAAAGTATTTCTCGAGTTAGATAATTAATTACAATTAGTTAATTAGGTCTCATTAAAGAAAAAAATACTGTCCGCTTCTTCACAGTACTGCAAACGTTATGCACCTGGTTTCCTTCGAGTTACGCCCTTACTCTTTTTTTAAATCTTGGTGCATGATAGCTGCGACACCCTACAGATGCCAGTATTGAAGACACTGTGATTGCCACTGCCATCCATTGCACTAGCCAACCAGCCCTCAGTAAGTCATCCATATTTAAGATCCTGGAGCCTCCAGCATCGTTCTGTGCGGAACTTGTAGCCATTAGAGAGGCTCTCCCGGCCGTAACCGGACTCACTTTTCGGCCCGGGGCTTGCATCGTAATTCGCACCGATGCCCTTTAAGCAGTCCGCCTAATACGGTTAGTGAGCCCTAGCCCTATGCTGGCCCAGAGTATTCGCCACTTTACGACACGAATTGCTCAGAAGTTACTGATTGAATTGGTTCCGCGTGACCTACTGACGGCCCACTGCAAGGCAGATGTAGCAGCCCGGCTAGCAGTCTCCATTCCATCTCCGACTTCCCCGTTAGAGCTGGATGATGCGACTCTCCTGCTGACTATAAAGGAACACCTCCGGCGCCGCACACGTGCTCTAATTCCACCGTGTGCTGCCACCCTCCCCCCGGGTCTTACCCGTGCCGAGGAGGTTGCGCTTAGGAGGATCCGGGTGGGGGTGGCCTTAAATCCCGCTGTGACCCGCCAATGGCCTCACTTCAAAGATTGTTTTACAGGCCCCGGTTGCCAAGTTTGCCACCACAGCGATGCAATAGCTGACATAAACCATTTGCTGGGGTCTTGCCTCGGTTTGCTTTACTACGAGACTGCGACATCTTGCGGTGACGGGCCTTCTTGTAGACGACGCATCCGCATACAACACATGGATATATGGGCCCCATCATTGTTCCCTCCCAGACTTTATACGCGAAGCGAACATTCCCATGTTCATCTAACAAACTTTCCTCATCATTAACTCATACCCGTTATCTGTGCCCTGTGGCAAAATAAACGCTCAAAAAAACCGTCATTTCGTTTATTCGCTTAATTACTCGCATTAAAACGTTATATTTCTTCCTTGCTTCTTGTCTAACACACGTGCATCCGGCCCAGCATAAATTTCTGATCGTGATGCACCTGCGCTGGTATGGTCTACTCTGTAGTGCCAGAGATTATTTGTCGGGGACCCTCCTTCGAGTTGCGCACCAATCAGAGGGAGCAGGACAAACAATGAACATTAGTCCAATTGGATAGAGCTTCCCTTCGCAGCTGGCCAAGCTCTATTCCTGCAGTGAAATACGTTTTTTTTTTTTTTCTGAACCGACAAACGCATGAAATGTTAAGAACTTTTGAGTTTCGCAGTACGAAGACACGAAGACACATCGGCAGGAGTGACGCAGTAGATGCCAGCATTAAAACACAGCTAAATGAGCGTTAACTGCAGGCTAGCATTGAAGTGATACAATTAAACGGAACTAGAGGCCCCGCTATAGCCAACTGGCATTTTCTTGGCCACAACTTTGGTAGGCGACCGCTAATAGCACGAACAAGATTTTGTGACGTCATAAAGGCTTCGCATGAAAGTAGCTGATGTTGACCTGTGCATGCTTGATCAGTTTTCCTAATATCGTCATTATTTTTTTCAAGTTCGCAATAAGATTTGTGTCGTGGTTATCTAGCCAAAGTAGTTTTTTTAATGTATCCAAACTTGTATTTCGCCTTCATGGCCGCTTTAAGCTAATTGACAGATTGCTTTACGTAGTTGAGTTCGTAAGGCGCAATGCAAAGGTTCATCCAATGCACCTGCACGATTTTTTTTACTCGCCGGGTGTGTAAAACTGTGCTACGCTTAAGATTCAGCGAAGGGCTTCAGAGTGGCCTTAAGAGACTTCAGAGATATCTTGAGGTTGTCCAACCAAGTGCTTGAGCGCTAAAAAAGAGTTATGCGCAGCGACCATGCTCTTCACTACAGATAGCCACCAAATAGTCTGCCGTGAACGAGAGAAAAAAAAAACAATGCAGGAGTGAGCTTTCAAGACTTAAAAACAACTAACAAAATAAAACGGCAAAAAATGTCATAATAAAAATGTATGTTCGCACACCGCAACGTTCGGTTTAATCCAGAACCAGCAATGCACGCGTACATGCGGTCATTAAAAGACAAATTCGAAGAGGCGTGCAGTCGTAGGAGCATTAGTGGGCCACATGGTGGTCATAACAGCGTGGTGTGATCGATTTGCATTTTGAGGATTAAGAACCTCAATATGAGGTCGTTAAACATTCTCCCAAAAGTCGAAGAAAGAAGTCAGGTCCTAATTCCCCTGTGCAACTCGAAGAGGGAAGGACATCGAAGCGCTGAAGCGGCGCTGGCCACGGCAATTGACATAAAATACCATGAATTGAGTGACGATCGCGACACTGTTTAAAGGGGCCACGAAGATAAAATACCCGTTTGTTTGATTCGAAAGATTTCGTGTTCTGTAGTGCCCCCAGCACTTGTCTGGGAGCAAACGATGCTTTATTTACTGCGAAATCAATTTTCAAGTTAAAATTTTTTTCTCGCTGGGCCAAAACGTGTGTTTCAACGACGTTTGCAATGACATCATCAGAAAAGGTATTTCAGCTAAACTTGGTGAAGAGCGGAGACTTGGTTACTGTTAGTCAACCTAGATGGCGCCACCACACCGCGGCAACCTGTTTTCTGCCTTTGGTCTATTTGTGACTGTATTTAAACCTGGCTTTTTTTGTTCAGGGAGGAAATAATCGTTTCGTGAAACTGAGTGCTCGGTCGACAGATATGGTCACGTACGACGCCGTCACTTGCGTCAATCGGCCAGTGTCGCCTGAGACACCCCAAAAGCCCCGCAGTTTTGCGCATCTAAAGCAAGCATAGTGTGCGCAGTACCAACACCAGTACGCATCGGTACTTCTATGTATGCGTCAGCTTTAGTAACTTCCACTGTTTGTCTTACCATTCTTACTGCTATCAAAAGAATGTTCCCCGAAATTTAAGCGCAAATAACTCGTTCGGCAAGCTTATCAGCTCTGCCTAATTTGCTTTTGCTTTTGCCGTCCTCCGCCAATCGCAGGGCTAGCTGGTATGACCTCATATGTTCTGTTGCGGGAAATGAGCTAGTGGGTCGCATGGCCATTCCCTTTTTTCCTAATTATATAGCTTATTTGAGCGAAGTTTGCGTTAAACGCGGTGTCAGTATCATTCTAACGAGGCAATCTTTTGAACGAACCAACCTTGCATTTTGTCTTCATGGCCCCTTTAAAGGGGTCATGCAGACAAAATACAGTGTTTTTTTATTCGAATAATTTCGTGTTTAATAGTGCCCCCAGCGCTTGTCCGGAGGCAAACGATGCTTCATTCGCTGAGAAATTGTTAAATTTAGGTTAAAATTTTGATTGCCCACGTCTGCAATGACATCAAAAGAATGGCTCTGCAGCCGATTGCGGAGGCTCGTTTACCGTTAGTGAACCTAGATGACGCCGCGATATCGCGAAGGGCCGTTTTCTGCATTTGCTTTGTTTTTGACCGTATTTGTTCCTGGCTTGTTTTTATTATGGTAGAAAATATTCGTTTCGTTTAACATGGTGTTCGCTCGGCAAAATATGGTCACGTAAGACACCGTCGCTTACGCCAATCAGCTAGTGTCGTCTGAGACAACCCCAAAGCGCCGCAGGGCTGTGCAGCTAAAACAAGCATAGTACGCGCAGTTCGAATAGCAGTACGCATATTTACGTGTTCGTTCGTAACTTCCACTGCTTAACCCACCATTCTTACTGCTATAAAAAGAATGTGCCCTTAATTTAAGCGCACATAGCTCGTTCGTCAAGCTTGTAAGCCCTGGCTAACTTGTGTTTGCTTTGGCAGCCTCAGCCAATCGCACGGCCAGGCATATGACATCATATGTTCTGTTGCGGGAAATGAGGTAGTGGGTCGCATGGCCATTCACTTTTTTCCTTCTTGTAGAGCTTATTTGAGCGAAGCGTGCGTTAAAAAGGCTGTGAGTATGATTCTAACGAGGCAATCTTTCGAACGAAACAAACTGGTGTTTTGTCTGCATGGCCCATTTAAAGCGGAGCTCCCTTTCCCTCGCCTCCCGGATGGATATCGGGGGGCGGCTGCTACCCCCTTGCAGGACGCACCGTTGACTTTTATTTGGCACCAAATAGCAGGGATGTGCGCGTACAGAAAGCAGACAGCGCTGGCCTGCGCGTAGTGCGCCCGTCGGAGTACAAGCCCCAGTGCGTATGGCGTCCTCCGCGCCCGCAGATGGAGGCGTCTCAACGGCGCGCCGGCCAGCAGGAGCGCCTTCGCTCTGCTAACCGCAAAGTGACGGCCGAGGGCGGACATCTCGTTCCGTTCCTTCGGCGCGACGTATCCGACAGCTTGGAAATTTATGCCCGCCGTGAAGGCATGCACGTGATAATGTTAGTGTACAAGCAAACGGAAAAGGCTTCGCTTTACATCCACCCCTTTTTCCTTTCTCTTTTTTCTTTTTTTTTCCTTCTCGCTTGTTATACTCATGTGGTCCCGGTATGTAGCTATATGCCTTTCCACTCTACGCTGCCTGTGCGTGGGATACGCAATTTTTTAGAGCGAAGGTTCTAAAAATCCAGGTAGAAACTAGCAAACTCCTCGTTCTGCCAACATAACCTTCGAGCGCAGCCAGTCATGCCAACGTTTAGTTCGGTTGCGGAGTGATAGCGTCTAATTGCTCGTTCCCTCCGAGGGAGGGCTGCGGAGATGGGGATGGTGGGAAGGACTAAGGGCCGTACCATCAGAGAAGGGCGCGGAGAGCGCGCGTTCACTGCGCGCTCTCCGCGCGGATACCGAGCTATTTCTCTACTCACTTCGGTTACACTCCGCACTCTTCGCTTTCGCGTTGACGGAGCCGAGCAGAGTATGTGTATTGCCTTTGGGACAATTGAGGCGTTTTTTTTTTTCGAAATGAGCCAGATCCAGAAACCGAAGCTGAGTCGGATAAAGCTGCATTGACAAGAAAAACTTGGCAACTTTCCCCTAAAAAAGGGGTGGCTAGAAAATAGTTGAGATAACGCTTGAAAACGTGTACGCAGCTCGTAGTCAGTATCGAGCATGAGCCAAATACTCTTGTTTCACGGTTCAAAATGAGCCAAATGCATTTGCCCAATGGAAGTTTGCTTCTTGGCCTGAGTGTTTTTTTTTTCGTTTTGGAGCTGGCTTCATGAGAATTCAGTCGGCAATTAGGAGATCGGCGAAACATCTGTCCCCAGATGTCAACGACGAAGTTAGCGGAAGAAGTAAACGAAATGAAGCAGAGATGTGAAACAATGATTTCATTTCGTCTCCCCCGTTCCTACGAAATAACTCTGGTTATATTTAATTTTTTACTCCTATATTCACGATTTCAGTACTGGACTGACAAATCACCCCCCCCCCTGCTCTGAGAGTACGAACCACTTCATCAAGGTGAAGAATACGATATGAGCAGCCTTTTTGCAAAGCGTTTTGGAAATTCAGGACCAGGCAACGAAGAGCTTGCTTACTACGTTAGTGCCTTGAGGCGTGCCCAAGATAATTATCCTAGGGAAGAATTCGAAAAGTGCAGCTAATGGTGCCAAGGGGACTCACCTGCTCTCCTTTTATAGTTCTACGGTTCCTGAGGCCCTGTTGCATACTTTTAATGCCTTTTCTACTAAAACGCAATCGCAGAATACTTGAAAGACAATTTAAATAAGGTTTTCATAAGAATGCAGCAACAAATTGAGTGTTTTAATCCAATATGAATCAAATTCAAACTTATCACGCCAATATTGCTCAAATTCACGGCATAATTTTTAATTACTTGTGGCCATAAACTTCCCCTACCTCACATGTGAAATGTATTATATTATAGTTTTGACGGCGCTGCATTTAGGTCCGGTCACAAACTTCCGCTTGTTTCCCAAATTCGCTTTAGGTGGGTGTGGCTTATTTCGAAAAAGAAAACGCCTCAATTGTAAATGTGGTAGAAGCTGACACCATACCGACAAAGCCAATAAGCTAAATAGCTTGGTATTCTTGTTGAAACGAAATATCTCGTTTGAAGTGTCATTCGGTGGACGCTATGCGGCTTTTCTCTGATTTAAATTCAGTGTTTAAGCTGTTAAAATCACCTCGTGAGGATTTTAAAGGGGGACTGACACAAAAATTTTGCATCTCGTTTTTTTTTTTTTTTTGTTGTTGTTGCGATAAGTAGCTGATGACCTACTTATCACGTGTGCAAACCTCATTTTCTTAAGCGCGCGACGGTTTTAATGCGGCCAGTCGCAGTTTCGGTTTCAGCGTGTTCCGCGAAAGGTGGGATTTTGTATAAACAAAGCTGTCCATGTGACTGTCGGGCGGATATCACAGAGAAGAGCTGCCGTAGCACGGTCGCATGCACGTCGGCGGCCATTTCTGCTAATGCCCCTACGTACTAATCTCGTCAGCCGCTTAATTAAAAAATGGCCGCGTATCTGCTCCTTTCGTTGCAAATGTCGACGAAAGACGATAGTCGACTGGCGCCCCTGGCAAGTAAATGCCTCCCTTCTCTTTCCCGCTTACCTCTCATGCTGTTCCTGTCCCGTCTCGTTCCTCTCAAGATAACACGCTAGAGGTTTGCTCAAGTGGATTTAAATTTTCCGCGTTCCACTGCTCTAGGTCGGCTGCCTCGATGTCAGCGCTACCATACGGCGTAAACACGCGTGAATCGAGGCACCCTACTACAACGTTTTTAGAACCACGTTGCCCTACTCTACGAGTGTTCTAAGGGGAACGTGGAACCTATCTAGTGAAACCTTTCGCTGCTGTTGCCATTCCATTTTTTTTAATGCCGCCAGGTAGCGCGGGCAACAGCAGGCGAAGGTTTTCTGCAGTTGATGTAGTATTTTATTTGCTATCGCAAAAACCAAGCATACGTGAATTTTTTTAAGAAAGGAACATTGCAAATATCACTCATGTATTGATTTTGTGCCTGATATTTGCGTAATGTCTTGTTCTTGTTCAACAATGTTGAAAAGTATGAACATTAACACCGGACTTGGACGTTCCGATTTGGCTGTGGGTATATAAGACTATTGCGCAGTTTATGTTTCACTTTGGCCAGGTGGCTGAATCCAGTCACAGACAGACAGACAGACCGGGATAGGCCCAGGCAAAAGTGTCGCCGTACACAGATGACGTGTGACTGTTTTTGTTGGACGACAGCAGCTTTACCGCGTTCTCACGCCTGTATTCGGCGAGCAAATAAAAAGGGGCAAGATTCAGGCACTGCGATTCAAAGCATTCATGTCAGACCTTTCGGGAGGAGTGAACTGGATCGCCGCCGTCAAAGTCCTTGGTGTAACGTACCACGCTTCGGGTGAGGTGGCGCTTGGGACATGGACGGGAATTGTGAAGAAGGCCAAAAAGCACCTGTCGGGAGCTGCGCAAGTTAAACTGTCCTTCGGACACTGCCCCAAGAAAACTTTGAACAACTTGCTGTGGCGGAACTCACTGTGGAGCAGAAAGCGCGCTCTAAAAGGTCCTCCCAGCGGACGTTAAAGATTTTGGGTGGGAGCGTGGTTGGGGTGTTCTGCTTCTGCCCATTAGAGACCGCTTGACAGCGGGGGGCATAATACCGTCAGCGTGGTGTCCTCAATACGGACAAAATGAAACTTTGCGACACGCAATCTTTCAGTGTTCTGTAGCAAGGACGTTATGAACGCTGATGTCTAGAAGGTTTAAAGTACGTCTGGGGGAGCGCACAAAATCGCACGATGCCCTAGTTACTTTTCTGTTATGTGTGGTGGCCCTGGTTGTATGGAGGCGTCGTGGTGTCGCGGCACTCCGATCCCGGCCTCACAAGGCTACGTTCCCAATGCTGCTACGCATGCGCACGCGTCTGTTCGAACACCTGGAAGCGGAGCTCGCCACGCTGGGGAAAGAGGCGTTCCTCCTGAGTTGGTCGTGCCGCTTCATCAAGGTGAACAGCGCACGTTTGGAAATTTGAATTGTTGAATATTAGCCATGTGAACATACTAAAACAAGATAGAATATTAGCCTTGTAACCAGACTAAATACAATACATAGATATCTGCAGTGTTCACTTTACAATGTATGCATCTGTAACGATCTCAGACTGTAGCACTGCTGCCCATATTAGTGGTGTTTCGACCCTGAAGTTACTGTACGCGTTTGTCGACAACTTAACTTTCCACTCTCTGTATGTTGCACCCTGCGTGGTACAAAATGTTACAACTTGTATGCGGGCCTGGATTGCTGTTTTTGTGTGTGTTTCCCTTCTGTAATGTCTATTTGTTGCCTGACGCATAGTTCCATCGAGGCGTGTTATGTATCTGCTTCGATGGACAAATAAACCTCTTTACAGATAGACCAAAATTTTAACGTTTAGGTAATCATGTCCACGGCCGCTTTAAAAGCGGCCGTGGACATGATGCAGGCGCTGCCAGTGCAAATTGCTGTCGCGGCTAGAGAACTACGCGCGACGCTAGAGGCAGTGGGTGGGGAGACGCGCGCTGGGAGCAGCCGGCCGGTCTTCCAAGGCGTCCGCCTACAGGTGGTAGGCTTAACACTGAGGCGGATATTCCGTTGCCGCTCTTGTAAGCGGTGCAGATTGCGATTTTTAACGCAATTTACCATCATATCATTACCTCCTTTCTGGTATGCACAGCCTTGTTTGCGCCAAGAGTCCCACTTAGTGGAGCAGTAACAAGCTATTATACTCGAGCTGCCTGCGCCTGCCTGCGCCACTTCGCGTCCGCGGCCGCACAACGACCGCGCTGGTATAATATACGCGGCTCCCTCAGGCCGGCGGACGTGTGCGCGGACGTTTTCGCGTGCAGTGTAATAAAAAGCAATAAAAATAGAGTGCCTAAATCACTGTATACAACTTTGGTCGTGGCCACCTGCCTGATGAGCCAACGAAGTCCCGGCGCCTCCGCCGTCAACGGTCGGATCGTTTGTAGCTCGAGAGCAAAAGCCTCCAATCGGAGCGACGAGCCGGCGAGAAACACCGGCAGTGCGGAAGCGGCCAACGCAAACTCGTGACGTGTTGGATGTTGTTTATTTACTCCATATCCAAGTAGGTGCGATCTGGCGAGGGCCTCCGCTGGCTGCTCGGTTCCGTTACGCACACTTTAAAATTCATTTCAAATATGTTCTAGGCTTTATTTGCCGCTGATATTTTGCAGATGATGTATGTGTGTTTGCACCACTTTCAAGTTATCTCGCCTTGAAAATTTTGTCTCAGCACTCCTTTAAAGGAGGCATTGCATGCATTCTTCGTACATCTGTAAACATTACTTGTTTTAACTACTTGACTCTGAAAGCCGGGTCCACAAAGTAAGGTCTTACGAAAACTAAACACCGATCAACTGCGTGAATCAGTTGCAAAGCCAATAGTTTTTCAACGGATAAGAGAGATGGGGAAAGTAGGGCCCCGAGAGATACAAAAATAATTATGCAGGTATTTGATCGGGAGTTACAACGGCTGTCTTCCCCGTGCAGTCACCAACACAATCTACGCGGGAACCCTCACTTCCCATGTACCTCCCAAACGTATAAGCCTGTCATCTAAAAACGATTGGCGAGTTTGATGTGCACTGGTGATAAGTAGTGCCCCGTTTCTTTGAGTGCATGCTTGCACTGATCGCCACGTCCAGCGGTTGTTCAATTCTGCGGCCCTGGGATCTTAAGGGTCACTGTGCCGCTGACTGGCGCCTATTTCAGCAACTTGGTCTTCTAAGAGCAAAACACTTGAGCGAAGGCGATAACGGCCGATAGTAGGACTGGCTCGTTTGTTGCTATTGCAGACGGCCTATCTGGTTCATGCGACTCCGTAGCAATAAACAACCCTGTAGTAGGTCGTCCTCCTTCTGTTTGGCTACAGTTTATTTCAAATTACAACTGAAAATAGGCGAAAACAAAGTATAGGCAAAGTTTAAGAGCACTACCAACTGCGCTAGTGAGTGGGCATCAAGGAAGACGCGAACGCCGTCATGATATTGATCCATCGACCAATGAACCAATTGCAATAAAATAAATAGGTCCCTAACTGAAAAACTGCTCATTAGTGAGCGTCGTAACCGCGGACTGGTCTCTGTCCAGATTATTGCAAAATGGAAACCAAGAGCCAAATCGTTTACACGAACATACCCCGCCAGCAAAAAAAAAAAAAAAAAAAACGCCTTTAACCCACATAAAAAAGTAAAGTTGTCAAAACACAGAAAAAATTTGCTTATTGTGCACCTAGCGCAAGAGTAAATAACCGTTTCATAAATGTATGCCTGCGAGGAAAACTACTTTAGAAAGCCTGGAAATAACCGGCAATGTGATCTGGGAAAAAAGGCATTGATGGCTACTTCTGTTGACCTATATAAGTTGTCCGACTACAAGTCAAGAGCAAGACCCGCTTTATACAATGGTCAAGAGGTGTCACTCCTTTTGCTGGTAGTTGCTTGCGATTTTATGCGGGTCTCTTAGCAAAGGTTGCCAGGTCTTCAGAAAAAGAAAGTCTCCGGAAAATTGCTGAAAACAGCCAGAAAACAGTCACCACCTCAAACTCCATGTGTAATCAGGAGCCTGAAATATGTGCACCCTGCAGAAGGCGGTTGTAATAATAACTTTATAATAATAATCGTGAGGCATAAATTTCGAAAAGTGCACGACTGAACCACTACTTTTCGATTTCTTTACTCTGAGTTTAATCCGTATTGCAGCTTCACTGCAACGCACTCCATTGACCAATTTGTGCGGCCAACCGTAAAATTTCGGCTATTGACGATGTGGAGCATATAAAGTTGACTGAAAATTGTGTCCTGAGCCGAGGCATAATGGAACGCAAGCCCGACGTTCTGAACTGGGCAATGCCACAGAGCAGGCAAAACTTTTGAGTCTAATCATACGCTGGGGTGCTATTCCAGAAGGCCTGAGATAGAGCGGAACGCGGGAGACACGAGCTCTAGCGGCGTCCACGTAACGTAATGATATTATTTCGAGGCGGAGTTCAAGGGCTTTAAAAATACGATTCTTGCTATTTGATGATTATTGAGGTGACGACACCGCAGCGTGCTCCAAGGAGGCGCGACTGGGGCGTGGCGCAATTTTCAGTGCTTTCTCTGGCTCCTCCATTGCACTGGTGGCTACTGGGGCAAGCAAATCCAACTGCATTACTTTATCGCAGGCTTATTTTATGAGCGTGTATTTTAATACAAAGTTCGTTTATTTTTATTTCAGGCGTTCATATGAGCTTTTTGTTTGAAATTTGTCGTCCTAAGAAGCCGTTTCAGCCCATTACTGCCGTCGGTGGCAGCCGGTGCAACCACGTGACTAATGCCGACTGGCAAACACAAGTCATGGAAACGCGCCAAATTCAAAATATTTACTGCTCGGTGTTACCTTATCCAAACACTCCGTCCGCTTTTTGCTGCCTGTTTTGGGTGACGTTTGTGTAACCGCTGTTGTGCTTCCGGCGAAAGTTTGGCAATACCGCGCATTGAAGGACTTTGGCGATACCTATTAACAACTACTTTACTGATACATTGTACTTGCGTCTTTTTCCTTGCTTTCATTTCGTTTTCTTTTGGCAGGAATTACTTCGAACGGCTTCTTTTCTTCTATACAGTGTTTGCGTCAGTATATTATATTTCATGCCGTAATTAAATAGGTCAACAAGAAGGCGGGCACACACCACAGCCTCCCTAGAGTCTGGGTTCGGCACGGCTGGTCTGCACGTATCCTTCTCACGTGCCTTCACGCCCATGTGGGACTCGGCACGCACTATTCTGCAACTTTTACTTTCCCAATTCGCAATTTTGTGAATTTTGACAACCGGGCCCATTAGCTCCTGAAAGCTCCCAATTGCGGGCAAACCGCCTAAGTAGGCATGTGCTAAGAAGAAAGAAATAGCATCCGCCACAAGTTTTCAAATTGGTTTGCTTCATTTCGCATTGCTCCTCGCCGCTTTTGTTTGACAAAGCTGTCTACAGTCGTTGGTTTTTTTTTATTGAGTCCAATTCCCTCACTGCCCCCTCCCCCCCTCCTTCGCTTTCTTTCTGCACTCGCTCACCCTACTCGCGTCACGAGTTTCGCACCCAAGTGCCCCTCCCCCCATCACAAGCTTTGTATACTCTGCCTCTTGCCACACCACGAAGACGCTGGACAAAACCCGTTGAAATGCGTAGAGATCGTCTTCGATAATACATACGCGCTGTTGATTGTATACTACCCCTCCGGTAACGTTTTCCCATGAATGCTGCGACACGCAATGCCTCAAGCGAAACTGCCTGCCGCGCTGACGATTAATAAAACGCACAGTCATGCAACCGCCCGTTGAAATACAGCTTTGCGAGCTGACGATAACCGAAGCGCACGCTCCGGCTGCAGACGGATAACGCATGGTAGAACCTGCGGAAGCCATGTCCGGCGAACCGCCTAAACAAAGGCGAAAAACGTCTCTGCAGTAATCTTATTGCGCAAATACCGGCAGACTGTCGACTGGAGGCGGTCGCTGGTGCGGCCGCTACCAACGCTTCCATGGAAGTTACCCGTCGCGTAAAACCGCATTGCACATAACACTTTGTCCTAGGCGGTCATGCAGCAAAAGCCCCCTCAAAGTCGTGGCAAATGGGTCGGTCGCCAGGTGACTGCACAGCTAATCCACAATTACTTTTCGAGACACGGAAACGAGCTCGAAATTCATCATCCGCCCCCGCTAAAGAAAAAGATTTGTCGGGGCAAATAGCGAGTTTTAGCTGCCCATTTTTCACGCTCCGTTGCAAGCATTAGCGCCATTGCGCGGCGTGGCGTGCCTGGCCGCGAACGGCATTTTCTCCGGTTTCGCTGAGCGCGCCGCCGGTACCGGAGCGAACTGTCGAAAATTGTCAGCTAAAACTCTCTAATATCTGCCGGCTACGACGTCACCGTAAACACGGCACCACGCCCCAGCAGCCGCCATAACGAGCCTCACGAGTTCAACTCGGCCGTGCATTATCAATGCCGAGTTTACTCTGAGTTCTCTCGTCAAACAAACACAACCAGCCCATTCGTGGGCGCGGCGTGGCGACCTAAGCTCCACCCAACCATGGCGGTGACGTAGCCGGTGGGGTAGCGTCGCAGCAAGTCACTGACATCTGATGCTCCTCCAGCAAGGAAGCTCAGCAGCGAAGAATGAACGAAGTCCCCAGACCACCGTCAGTCGAATGCTTCCACAGTCGTGGGGATGTTCGGCCCGAATGAAGAGTTCGCTATAAGCCGAACGACAGGAGCGGCAAAGACGACAACATATACCCATGGCAGCCGTCTTCATACACAGTAAAACACAATCGGTGACAGATGACACGAGTTCAACGTCTAAAACACACTCATCAATGTTCAAACACGCTCGCGACACGCTGAATTGGGGCGATTTCTGATGATAAACCCGCCGTTCGCACGTAAAATCAACCACATTAGCACGTAAAGTCAACCACATGGCTGACGTAAAGTCAATAACATGCGCTGAGCTGCACTGAGCCAACCTCAAATCGTATAGCAAACACAATTCAGAGGAAGAACAGAACACCGAAAAAATTGGAGCCGCCCAGCACCGCTTTTAGAGGGCTGAGCTATGAAAGAAGGCGGGGTCGGGACCGGAGTTTTACAGGAAATAGCGGAGTTATCTACTTTACGTGATGGAATGATTAGTGCAACTAGCTTCTAGACGGCGCTGCACGCACATGTTTACCCACTCCGTGGTATTTCAGCGTGAGTGGCCTTAACTGGGCGCGCTGACAATGCCAAGCGTGCACGACGTGATTGCTCCGGTTTCGTTCGAGCTTATCCGATGCTCTGCTGTCACTCCTTTGTTAACTCGAGCAGTTGGAAGCTCGGGAGTGAGCTACCTCGGTAATTGTGGAATAGCGCCCCTGCGGTGCTATTCCAGAACGCCCGAGTTTGAGCAAAACTAGGGCAAGGCAAAACTGTGGTGATAATAATAAACTCATGATAATATTTCGAGGGGGGCTTAAAACGCTTTAGAAGTGCGACTAATTCCATTTGCTGATTATTGAGGTGACGTAACCGGTCCAGGGCAGCGCGCTGCAACAATGCGCGACTAGGGCGTGGCGCATCTGTCAGTGCGTTATCTCACTCCACCGTTCCACCAGTGGTTACTGGAGGCAAGCAAATCCAACTACATTATTTTATTGCACTTTTCCTTTATTTATATGTATTGCACTACAAAGTTCATTTATTTTATATTCCAGGCATTCATATGAGCTTTTTGTTTGAAAGTTTGTATTCGTCCTAAGAAGTAGTTTCTGCCGTCGGCGGCAGGCAAGGCAATCACGTGACTATGGCCAAATGGCAAAAAGGAACGCGGTTGATGCAGGTGCGCCACACTCAAAGCAGTTGTTGCTCGTGTTACGTAATCGATTGATTGATTGATGGGCTGTTTATTGGAGGAGGTCATAAGACCCTGAAGGGGATGGGGGAGAGTGGGAAAGGGAAAAAATGTGAAAATAAAAGTAATCGCTAACACATTTGCACTTTTTGCCCCATTAGAAAGTCAGTTCGCACTTGTCACAGAATCACTGACCCATACAGGGCTGAGTCAATCACGAATCAAACTGCTTTATAGAGACCATTCTGGAGAGAGAACTCTACAATTGCCTCTAATAAAGAGGGATTAGCACGCATTTGGCTAATATGGTCCTGTTCATCACACGGGATGGAGTGTAGTGTAAAAAGTTCCGATCGTCCTTGTGAAAATGCAGAGCACATCCAGATAAGGTGGTAAAGATTGGAAACGACTGATTCCCCACAAAATATGCACTTTGGAGTATATGCTGTACGAGGATAGGTCCATTTAACCCTTTCAGCCCTGGATTTTTTGTTTCAAGCGCAAATTGTTTTTACGCATTTTTTCTTACAGCTTTGGCCATCAGAAGCACAGAAATGAAAAATTACGCCAATAGTGCAACTGTTTATTAATTTGCAGGCACGTGAGTTAATTAGGTCATTAGGCAATTAAAAATTTTCTTTTTTGTAAAAAAAGTTTTTTTTCCTTTTGTCAGAAACCCCATGACACCCTGATCTCACAGAAAAAATATCAAGCTGGTAATCCAAGTATTTATGGATTTATAAACATTTTGACGAACCGGAATTTCCGTTTCCTAACCCGCACGGTCGTCATATCCTGTGTCCACTGACGCTTCGGCTTTTTCATATCGTCCAGCCTCGCGAAATCTCAACAATGGTGGTGTCTATCGCAAGAGGCATACCTGAACAACCCTCAGCCTGAAAACGAGCAATTTTGGTTTCGTTGGTTAGGCGCTAGAGGATATTATGTGTTGTGTCGTCAAATGACGACGCCAGGGCCGAAAGGGTTAAAGAGAATGTCAGGGGTATATGCACAGTTTGCGTATATCTTGTTTGCAATAACTTCTCCTTTTCTGGGGAGACGTTTTAGAGGTGTGAGGAAACCCACAGGGGAGGATTCCTGGAGGCGCTGACGACTAAGGATCTTTGCTTTGCGGTAGTTTTCAGGCCAGGTCGCGTCCTGTGGGGGTGGGTCAGAAGAAACCACGGGAGGATGTGAGAGACTCTCCCGGGCAGCCATGTGGGCTAACTGGTTCCCTGTGTCATCCTCGGTGTGCGCCGGGGTCCAAACCAAACGAACAGATACGAATTCTTGCCGTAGCTCCTGAATTTTTCTCAGTATAGTAGTGGCAGTTGCGTTTGGGGTGAAAGAACGATTTAATTCACGAAGTGCCACGTGCGAGTCTGTGATAACGCGTAGCTTTGTTTGGGGAAGTGACGGGCGATTCTTTTGGATGCTTTGAAGGGCACCTAGAATTCCGAAAAGTTCGGCTTCTGCTACTAGGCCATGGATTTGTGAGATATTGCAGGACCCATCCAGGGGTGGAAATTCAGGGCAAGTCCAAGCTACCGCTGCGCCATTGTTGGCCACTGCTGCGTCTGTGAAAACATCTAGTTCGTCAATGGCTTTGTCTTGCCGTATACGCCTAACAAGACGCTCTCTAGCCGCCGGGTTGGAGCGCCGTATAGGCCGTCGTCTGATGAGTCCAAGCGGTGGACGTTCCCATGGGGGGATAGTACCTTGAAAGGGTGCCTCCTCAAAGACGCTGTTTAACGCGTCCCATTTTAAGATTGCTTGTCCTTGCGGTGAGCATTCTAGGCGCGTTTGAAAACGTAGCTGAGTTTCCTCCACGAGTTTTCGTATCGGGGGAAGAGGAACTGCCAACTCTAGAAGATCATTTCTGGTGTGTCGAGGGAGACCCGTGATGGTTCGAATCATAGAACGATTTAGTATTTCCAAATCGCGCAGATGCCGGGGGCTGAAGTTATATATTGGAAAACCGTAAGCTAGCCGGCCATGGGCCACTGCTCTGGCGAGAGTTTGACAAGAGGCTTGTTGTGAACCACCGTACTTGCTTGAGAAACGAGTAATAAGATGCATCGTAGCACGCCAGGTGGTACGAAGGCTCCGAATCCATGCTTGAGGGCTGTTGCAGCTGCTCAGTTGGAGACCGAGAAGTCGGACGGTTCCGTTTTGGGATGAGATTGATGTACCGCCGAAATGAAGGGTCAAGATATGAGACAGATCAGTTTTGCGTTTGCCGTTGATGCTGACAAATTCCGTCTTCTGTGGTGAGAGTTCCAGGTTGAAGGCGGACAAAGAGCGTTCTAGGCTAAAAACGGCAGCCTGAAGTTCTGACTGCATGGCTTCCTTGCCATCGTAGTCGGCCGCTTCTGTCCAGACGACGACATCGTCGGCGTACAGGGCGAATCGAGCGGAGGTATCCTTTTCAAGCTGTCGGGCCACACGGTTCATTGCAAGGTTGAACAGCATTGGTCCGAGTATAGAGCCTTGAGGAACTCCTCGGTCTAAGTAGTAAGTGGTGACTTCATGGCCTGGAGAGTTCAGTTGTATAGGGCGATGTTGCAGGAAATTTCGGATCCAGGCTTGTGCCTTGGCACTGGGAAAAGCCTGGGACAGCTCCTGTAGGATGCCGTTTTGGCAAACATTGTCAAAAGCCTTGCGTATATCTAAAGAGAGGACGTAATCTGGGATGCATTTTCTGGATTTACGGTTAATGACTCGCCGCAGGAGCCATAGGAAGTCATGCGTTCCGAGATTTGGGCGGAAGCCAGTTTGAGCTGGGTGGAACCAGCCTGTGCGTTCCAGATGATACTTCAAACGATTATTTATCAGTCTTTCCATTATCTTGCTTAGAGTAGGAGTGAGTGCAATGGGCCGCAAATTTTCAGGTTTTCTAGCATCCTTTCCTGCCTTGGGAATAGGGTGTATGATCGTTGTTTTGAGGTGTTCAGGAACTTCGCCCGATTCCCATGACCGATTAATAAGCTCGAGAAGAATAGAATGCCCTTCTGGGGGCAGATTCCGGAGGTCCTGCCAGGTGACTGCGTCATGTCCTGGGGCAGACTTAGGCTTCCCTTGGTTGAGTGCTATTTGTAGTTCCCCATGTGTAAAGGGACTATCTAGAGAAGGGTCAGGTTCTGGTATCTCAATAACAGAAAGGGGTTGAAGGCAACTGGAGTCGGATGTCGCATGGGGGAACAAGGTTTTCACGATAGCCTTTTCAACATCCGTGTAATTCATGTGTAGGCATAGTTCTTCGACGATTGAGAGCTTGGTCTTATTCTTGCCACACAGGCCACGAAAGATCGCCCAAAGGCGTGCGAGCCCTCTCTCCTGACCTAGTCGTTGGCAGAGATCATGCCATTTCTCGTTTTGGAGGGTTTTCTGGTATTCGTGAATAATTTTATACTGCCTTTTGAGCTTCAATAAATCGCGATGTTTCTTTCCTTGAGATCGGTAGCGATTAGTAAGTCGCTCCGCAGTTCGCAAAAGGTTATGCATGTGGAGGTCTGGTTGGGAAATCTCAACAGTGCTTTCAACAGTTTCGATAGCATTCGTGCGAGCAGTCGTGATATTGGCAACCAGTGTAGGGATGTCGGAAATGTCCGTTGGCGTAAATAGCGTCCGAAACGAGTTCCAGTTAATTGTAGAGTACTGACATTTACGTCGGAGTTTCTTGGCATTCAAATGAAGAAGAATAGGGTAGTGATCGCTACACCAGGTACAAGGGGCAGTTTGCCATGACTTGACTATACTAGGTGTGGAGAAGGTGAGGTCTGGCGTTGTGTCTCTTTGGGAGGAATGTAGGCCCACGCGAGTGTAAACAAAAGGCTCGTTTCGCAATTGTAGGTGGCTAAACTCTATCGCTTGCTCAAGAAGCTTCCCACGGAGATCACTAGTGGGGTATCCCCAAAGCGTGCTTCGAGCATTGAAATCTCCACCAATTATGATGGGTCCAGAAAAATTCAAAGAAAGAACATGAGGAATCCAGTCGTATGTGCCCCGAACGTGCGAGGTGCATTGAGGGCGATAATAGACGCAGACTAATAGAAGGGCTTTGCCACCGGGGGGGTCGATTCGGACAATTATTACCTCGCGAGATGAATCGCTGGCTTTGTCCCAATGATGCTGGACAGCTTTGCAAGACTTGTGAACAAGAATAGCTGCCTGACCAGTAACGCTGGGTGCTTTATTAGGGTCTTTTGACTTGTGGGGTATGGTAGGGTCCGCGAAAGAAACATAATTAGGAATTTTGCATGTGCCTCTAGTTTCTTGCAACAGTAGGGCCAAAGGCTGTAGAGAAGAGATTTGGTGTTTAAGAAGAGGACCTGTTTGAGCAAAGCTGCGACAGTTCCATTGAACTATTAGCCTTTTGGGAGGATGGGAGGGCGAGAAGGACATCTACTGAGTTTCTTTTTTTCTGCGTTTGGCTTCCTCTGGCGTCATCATTCTAGTGAATTCCTGCATTTGCTGTGTGACTTGTTGGATGTATTCTTTAAGGCTGTTGAATTGTTCTTGTAACGACGTAATGCCACTAAAAGCCTTCTGGCACTCTTTGTTGTTTTGAAATCTTAGCTGCGCCTCTCGCTGCTCAAGCATCTGCTCCGTGATAAACGCGGAGGAGGCGTCAAGTAAGGCGTTTTTTTGGCGCTGAACACGAGAACGGCTTCGGCGTTCGAAACTCTTCGGTGGAGGTGGAGAAGCCGACTCTTTGCGACGTACAGATTTTCGGAGAGACCCAAGTTCCTTCTTCAAGTTTTGCAGCTCAGTGCGTAATTCATGAAGTTCTTTTTTAAGTTGTGCGTTCTCCACCATTACCGGGTGACTTGGAGGTAGAGAGTGCAAAGATTGTGCGTTATCCTTATTCATGCCAGTCACTGTAGAAGCCCACGAGACTCCAGTAGAAGCTGGGCTGGAAGCACTCATAGACCCGGATGCTGGAGGATTGTTGCGTACAGTTTGGGTTTGAGCAGTTTTCTCTTCGGCTTTCGGGACACGACTAGGGCAAAATTTGCTAACAGATAAGTGGCCAGTCTTCTTGCATGCCACGCAGAATTCAGTGTCAGCGCAATCATCAGCTTCCGTATGACAGCGGCCGCATTCTTTGCAGACACTGGGAGAGGGGCAGAATTTTGCCATGTGCCCAAGGTCATGACAGTTAAAGCATACTACGCGTTTTGGGCGATATTCTGCAACCCGAACTAGCTCCATGTAGTATTTCACCACTCTCGGTAAAGTAGTCGTGTCAAAAGTTAGCACAGCTCGGTCAGTCTTTCCAATCTTTTGAACACGAAGGATTTCCGCTTGTTCGCAGCGAACCCATTTCATAATGGCCTCGTTGCTTTCCGCCGGGTCTACTTGTATCACACCTCGTATGGTGTTTTTGTAAGTTTGAAGGGGTTCGATTACCACTTCAATTGATTCTGTCTTGCCATCCTGTCGAAAGGTTAATCTGTCTACTTGAAGTAGCTTGGCCGCGTGGTTTTCGTCATACAGTGCTATATGAGCGCTATTGGCTGCGTCGTCAAAAGTCACTGCAGCCATTTCAGCCAATTCTGCCGAGGGGGCAGTACAACCGATAGCATTGGCTATAGCGTGTCGAGGAACGCGTCTGATTCTAATTTTAGCTAGAGGTCTCAACTGCAGGTTGATTCGTGATCGACTTACCCGGTCGCTGCGTGTGGGTCTCTTCTTTTTGGCTAGAGGAACTCGCTGCCAGCCTTCTTCGTCGTCGAGGTCATGCTGCATCTGGTCGTCTTGCGAGTCGTTGTCTTCACCTTCATCCTGACGGGAGCGTGTATTCGACGGCATGGTCATGGGGTCCGATGGGCCGTTCGTGTCTTCGTGCAGCATCGCCGCTTCATGCGTCTTGAAAGAGACGCAGTGTCCACTCGATGGCTTCAATGGTGCCGGTTGAGATCTCGCAGCAACCCCCGCAGGCACAGCCGCCGCCAGGTAAGCGGCCGCCGCGGCGCCGGTAGCCGCTGTTGCAGGTATGCGAGTTTTGGAACGCCGCTGGTGCGTTAGGCCTAGCCGCCGATCCGAGGAATCCGAAGCCGTTTTCGAAGCACTCGGTGGTCCTAGGGGCCGAATCTTGGTGTCCAGGTGTTCAGCACATGTTCACGAAGACTCGTATTCACTTTAAAATCCAGGATACTAAAAAGTTCGCCAACCCAGATTGAAATTACAAGAGCCCACACACGAGGTGATTGCACGCCGTGGCCCCCTGGCGGACTCCCTACGTAATCGAAACACTCCGCTTTTTGGTACAAAATTTTCTCGGGGAACTCAGGTCTGCTTACGTGCTTTAAAGGTGAAAGGAAAGCCTGGCGATACGCATTAGCACCTTCTTTTCTCGTACATTTTCATCATCAGCCTATGGATCTCCAATCATCCCGGTCCTGTGCTAACTGCGACCAATTTATACCCGCAAACTTCTTGATTTCATCGGCCCATGTAACTTTCTGCCGCCTCCGCCCACGCTTGTCTTCTTTAGAGATTGACTCGGTTGCCCTTAATGACCAACGGTTATCTTGTCTTGCCTTCGCATTACATGCCCTGCCCAGTCCCATTTCTTCTTCTTAATTTCTGCTAATATATCCGTAACGCGCGTTTGTTCCTTGCCCCACTCCGCTCTCTTCTTGTCCCTTAATGTTAAACCTATCATCTTTCGTTCCATTACTGGCTGAGTCGTCCTCAATTGTAGTTGAACCCTTTTAGTGAGCGTCCACGTTTCTGCCCTATAGGTGAGTACCTACGTAGGCCCCGTCAGTGAGTGCCCCATAGGTGAGAGACATTGTACTTGCTCCTTTTTCCTCGGTTTTATTTCGTTGCCTTTTTTCCCGGATTACACGCCCGGCTTCTTTTCTGCTATAACGTATTTGCGTCGGTTGCTTCTTTTTCATTTGTTCGTCTTAGTGTGTGAATTACGTCAGAAAGAAGACTCGAACACACCCCAGCCTCCCTAGAATCAGAATTTTACGAGAGTGGTGTGCACCTGTCCTACTGCGTGACATCACTTTCAGGCATCACACAGCACGCACTGTTCTACAACATTTACTTTTCCAATTCACAGTCTTATGAATAGTGCAAACCGATAACATTAGCTCCTCAAAGCTCCCAATGGCGGGCTAATCTAACAAGTGGCCATGTGCTATGAAGGAAGGAATAGCAACAACGACATCAACCTTTCAGATTTGCTTTCTTTATTTCCTTTTGTTCTTCACCTCTCTTGTTTAACAACGCTCTCCACAGTCGTTTTTTGTTCACAGAGTTCAATCGCCTAACTTCCCTCTTTTCCTTAGCGCCCTTCCCACTCCCGCTTACCCTGCCTCTGCCATTACGCCATTATTTTAATTCTCAACCCTCCCCTTTACCCGCTTTGTATGCTCTGCTTCCCGCCATACGACTGTGGCGCTGAACAAAACCCGTTGAAATGTATAGAGATCACCTTTGACAGTAGACACGCGCCATTGTTTGCATACGTATATCCGTATAAGCTATCCTGCCAGTAACGTTTTCTCAAGAAATGTGCGTCACGCAACGCCTCAAGGGAAACTGTCTGCCGCGATCATGATAAACGAAACGCACGGTCAGGCCACGCCTCGTTCGAAACTGTTTTGTGAGCAGACGACAACTTTAGCGCACGCTCCGACTGCACACGGATAGATGCACGGTAGAACCTGCGGAAGCCATGCCCGCCAAACCACTTAAAAGAAAGGCGAGGTCTGGGAAACACGTCTCCAGCGATAATAATGCGCACGCACCGGCTGACTGTCGACTGGCGGCGGTCGATGGTGCTGTCGCCACCAATGCTTCCGTGGAAAGTGTCCGTCGCGTAAAACCGCAAAGCACACAACCCTTGCTCCTCGACAGTCTTGGTGCGCAAGCCGCCTCTAAGTCGTCGCAAACAGGGGTCTGTCGCCAGATGACTGCACAGCCAATGCAGAACACTTTTCGAGAGATAAAAACGAGCTCGAAATTCCTCCTTCATTTAAAAGACCTGTCGGGGTAGTAATATGCCTGCTACGGCGACCATAAAAGTAAACCACGTCGCAGCAGCGGCCTCCCCGGGCTTCCCGAGTTCAACTAGGCCGTGCAAAACCATGCCCGAGTTTTTCTCCGAGTTCTAATGTCAGTCAAACACACCGAGCCCATTCCTGGGTGTGGCGTAACAACCGAACCCACACCCACCCATGGCGTCCACTTTGTGGATGACGAGCGTCGTAGCCACGAAGTCATAATTCAATACCCGCTAGAAGCTACAACAACTTAGAACCAAACAAAAATGAAGTCCCCAGGACACTGTCAGCCAATGGTGCCAAAGTCGCGGGGGCGTTGGGTCCGAACTGGGGTTCGCTCTTGTCGGAGCAGATAGGAGCGCCCAAGACGACACCACTTTCTCGCGGTAGCCTTCTTCACACAGTCGATGACAAATGACACAACTTCAACGTCTAAAACGCACTGGTTAGTGCTGAAATACGCTCTTGACACGCTGAATTGGGACAAGTTCTGATAAGCGCCCGCCGTGGACTCAAGGAAGCCGTAAACAAAATGTGTGGTTTCTTGGGCGAGTTGGTCATTCATCGTGTAAGTAAGCGCAAAATGAACAAGCGCCGTGTCCCGTTCACTTCGTTCGTCCTTGTTCATTTTGCGCTTACTTACACGATGAAAGCGCCGTATCCCGTTCACTCGTTCGTCTTTGTTCATTTTGCGCTTACTTACACGACACGTAAACAAAAGCCATATTTTACGGTCGGGAGCAGGGCGCGCTCCGTTCGCTACAGTAAACACCTTTGCTTACTTGGTTTGTGATTTCACAGAGCTGCACTGGGTACGCTCAAGCCACGTAGGAAACATAATTCAGTGGAATAACGGAGCACCGAGAAAAAAAGACCGCCCCGCTCCAGGCGCAGTCAACATCTAGGATGGGGATTTGAAAGCAGTAGTGGGGTTATCTAATTTATGCTAGAGAGTGAGTTCTGCAGCTCGATTTCAGATTGGGCTGCATTCATAGCCCAACCCGTAACATTAGCGGCCCCAATGTGGCGTGCTGAGTATGCCAGGCGTGCTGAATATGCTAGCCTTGGGTTTTCCGGCCGGACGTTTAGGATGATCTCGCGTAATGACTGCGTCTCTTTGAGTAGTGCTGTTGTATGCGTCGTCATGTTATTCGGAGGGGGAGAGAAGTGTGGGAGGGGGGTAGTGGCAGGCTCTGGGACCTCACCTCTTGACGTGGCGTAGCCGTCGGGTTGGTGAAGATGCGTAGAGCTGCCTGACTCTCGCTTTTCAGTATCCATTGTTGGAGAGATGGTAGCCCTCGGAGGGGTTGTCGAGGTCTTGGTAGCCAATTGGTTCTCTGTGGTACCAGATGCCATGAAGAAGGACGATGGTGGTTTCTGTCGTGGTTGGAACCGGTCAGGGCATCCCGCGGCTCCAGCGAGGTGAGCCGCCCCGCAGAGGATGCAGGAGGGTGTTTTGGTTGTTGGTCACGGCGGCCGCATGTGGGGCAGTGTGGGGTAAGTGACGGGTTAGGACATACATCCTTGCGATTACCTCGCCGCCAGCAAGCAAAACAAGCCCTTTGTTTGCGCTTGAAGCGGTAACCGCGCAGTATAGCTCCGCGGTAGCGAATCCAAAATGGGACAAGTGCTCCTAGAAACAGTTCTTAATTCGCGCCTTTGAGGCGTTTGGCGTCTTATTATCCGAAGAGAAGAATTGTACATTGTAAGGCTCTGCATGATGGTGCGAGCGTCGTCTTCGAGGGGACTTGGAATAGGGCACTGGCCAACGTGCAGTCGTTGCCTTGCCATTTTAGGACAGAGCTCGAGATAGCGCTTGGCTCTTTCTTCGGAACGTGTCCTTGCCATAGTAGAATTAGATCGGTGGTGTATTCGCACTTGATCTGATGCGCCTTGGGGGAGGCCGGCGTGGGCTTGAAGAAGGTCAGCTATAGGATTGCTGCATTTAGTTTGTTTAGGTCCAGGCCCCATGCGGACGGAAAACGATTTTTATGTCAGTGTCCGGGAGTGGGTCCTCCAGGGGGATGGTTTAATGTTCCTTTTTTCGTTGTCTGTGCTTGAATAGTTTCCGTTGAGCATTTTGTGTTGCGGCGTTTTCAAGGGCTTCAACGTCTGCCACCTTGCGACGAATGCCGAGCCAGCCAGGTTGAGTGAAAATCTGGAGTCTTCTTCTTCCCCGACCTATTTCATGCCCTGTGCCATGGAAAGGCCAGGTCGGGTGGGGAGGCCTTGTTGGGCCGAAGTGGTTGCGGTGGTTGTTGAATCTTTAGCGGTGGCGGGCCGGGCCGCCGCTTCCCCGGGTGCGAAGTTTGAATTGCCCGCGCTGGCCATTCCGTGCCGCGGGGAGAACGAAGTTCAGCCGCAGTTGCGCAGGAGAGAGCTTCCGCGCACGTGCCAGACCTGGCCGGCGTCGAGCACGTGGCACGTGTGCCGAGGCGCCGAGGACCCGGGCGGGGGGGAGGCGCGGGGGAGCTAACTCAGGCTTTATAGTTCGCTGCGTGGTGGCGTGACCAGAACTTTCCCAGAAAATATTTTTTTTTGAAGGCGTGGCTTTACGGACATGAATTTGGAGTCTGTAGGTCACTCACGTTGAGCTGGGCGTGTAGACACAAATTCTGGGGTAAGCTAACCACACACAGCGCCACAATAAAACTACTCAGACGACGATGAGAAATGCAGTCTGGTTTCCAGAATCACACAATGCAAAAAGAAAAAGCGAAAGGTCGATGCGTATAAAACCTGAGTCACAGAGAAATGCGAATCGAGGAAAAGGTATACAAATTGGCTAAAAATATCACAATCCTCGTTTTCCTCTTCGTAATTTTTACTATACCCACACTCATCATCATTATAGTCGTCGTCAACCCACCATCATCATCGTCGTCGTCGTCGTAACCATCATCATCAGCGATTGCCTTGAACACCCGCTTTCAAACACAATTTCGAAGCCTCTGAGCGCGAGAGACAATGTCGATGCGCAAGGACCCTAGCGCAGGGATGGAATATCACTCGCATCACCTGGCCACACCTCCGGGTGGGAGGAGAGAGAGCGAGAATAAACTTTATTCAGGATCAGTCGGTACTGATCCGGACAGCCCTAGTCCCGGCTGTTTTCTGAAATGCAGAGATCCATCGCCTTCTTGATGTAAGTTAACAGAAGGAGCTGCTCACAAACGGAGGTAGCCTCAGCGCCTACTTGGCCCTCCATGCACGGCGCCCATGCACTCTGCGAGTTTACGCAACATTCGCAGGCCCGTTCAGCTCTTAAAACGTCGTATGCGAAAGTGGGACTGCCATGCACCTCTTAAAACCTGTTGTTCCCGGAATGTTGCCCATGAAATCGCGAAAAAGCGTTTCGGCCCCTGCTGGACTTTTTAAACGACACGGGACTCTCGGATCGCCTATGATGCTGCCAGTGCTGTCCATTCTGCGCAGCTTGTAAAGCATCATCTTCTCCTCCTTTTCTATCTCTTTTTCTGTCGATCATCTCTTCCGTCTATCCTCCTTCATTGAGTCTTGATAGAGGTGCCCTCAACCAGAAAGGCAGTTATCGGCTGAGTCGACGACTCCTTTCTCTTTCAATAAAGCAACTCTCAACGGGTAGAACAGGGGGCCGGGCGTGCCCGCCACCGTTTCGGTTTGACTCAACTGCTAGCAAGATGTCGGCCAGGTAGCGAGCGCAGCAAGCTCTCCCGGCACGTGCTATATTTTCAACTGTTCTGTCGCTCTCTGTCCTCGGGGCGAGGACGCAAATTATTGCCGACGTGCCCCATTTGCAATGAAAGCAAAACATAAAAAGAAGACGTGTAACGAGCTGACCACTCGACAATGGGTGTTTCAGTGAATGAGCCCAAGGGGTTGGCTCGGGAGGAAACCATGGGGGTTTGCATAAAGCTTGTCGAAAGGCGGTGAAAGGTGGAGCGACCTGAAGAGCGGGTGCCAGCGCCGCATCGTGTTTAAAGAACTAACGTTCGCATGACACAACTGCGGTACAGCTCTCAAGGCAAGGATGGCGTCCTCAGACACTGTTATGAAACACGGCCTGTGTGGATCGGCTGTGGTGAAAACGTCCGTGTTGGCGATGTCACCTGATCCCCGGACTCCAAGAAAGAGACGGCTTACAGTCGTGAAGGCGCCATCATCCACGAATATCCTAGAAACAGGGCTTTGGTCGAACACGAGACGCTGAGATCAAGCTGAACAAGCTCCTCGTATCTTCACGAGCGGCCTTGCTGCAGCCCATGTTGGAAAAGGCTGCTCTACAAAAGGCGAACAAAAAAAGTCGCCGCGTATCTGCTCCTTTCATTGCAAATGTCGTCAAAAGACGATAGTCTTTGTAGACATTTGCCAAGGAAATGCCCCCCTCTGCTTTCTCGCTCAGCTCTCATGCTGTTCCTGTACCGTCGCGCTCATCCCAAGGTAAACACACTAAAGGTTTGCGCAAGGCGATTTGAATTTACCACGTTCCACTGCTACAGGCCGGGTTCCTCGATGCCAGCGCTGCAGTACGGCGGAGACGCGCGTGAATGGAGGCGGCCGACTACAAGGTTTATAGAACCGCTTGGCCGTGCTCCACGTGCGTTCCAAGCAGAACGTGGAACCTAGCTAGTGGAACCTTTCGTTGCTGTTGCCGCGTGATTTTTCATATGCCGCCAGGAGGTGGCGGTTTTCTGCACTAGATGTGGAATATCATTTGTTATCGAGAAACCAAGCATCCAAGAATTTGTTAATAAAGGAACACTGTAAATATCCCTTGTGTACTAATTTCCTGTCTTATATTTGCGTAATGTCTTGTTCTTGTTCAACAAAGTTGACAAGTATGAACATATAAACCGGGCTTAGACGTTTACATTTGGCTGTGAGTATATAAGGCTATTGCGCAATATCAGTTTTACTTTGGCCGGGTGGCTGAATCGAGTTACAGACAGACAGACGGACATACATACAGACAGACAGACAGACATACAGACAGACCAAATTTCTGGGTTTAAGTAGCCCAAGAAAGACTATCGTCTTTAAAAACATTTGTGATGCATGCATGTCCACAAATAACAAAAAAGTGAAACGCACGCTGATCAACGAACGCCCAACAAAAATGGCATGTGTAAAATGCAACCGGAGTACAAGCATGACACGCAGATCGGTACTGCAGCGCCACTCTTGCGTCATTTCTAGCATCTTTCATCGGCGTTCAGTGCATCAATTGTGGCTCGAGCCGGCGTCCATGTCATTTGTTGCGGCTGCTTGAGTGTTTTCGAAAAGCCCGTTTCTTTTGCCTTACTGGATGTCATACCGTGAGATGGTTTGTTCTAACTCTTTGTTTTAGTCACCTAAGCACCTGTAAGGTATTTGGACGGTTGGTGATAGCCGCGAAGTTGCCTTCACCATCAGCGTGGTCACCAAGTACGCCTCAGCCAAGTCTGCTGGTGTTCGGCGAGATCCATTGCGTAGGTTTTCAGCATCATCGCGACCTGGACAAGGGCTGTGCATCTCTCAAGTCGCAAGGTTTGGACGAACTGGAAGAAGTTCACGTGAATCCTGTGCCGGCTTCTGTGGGTCTCGTTGGGTGATAGACTGCTAAGTCGTGAATGCGAGCTCGCACGTGTAGACATGGCTAGTTGGAACGCCGCAGGCATGAACGCTGCTAGCTCCATCGGTGACGGCAGCAGCGTCCACGAAGCTCCGAATGAGGCTCCCGGTATACGTAATGTATGGGCTTTTAACCTTCACGAAGACCTCGAGAACACTGGCCGTATCATCAAGCGGTACAACTATGTCGCCATGGACACAGAGTTTCCCGGTGTCACGTCCAACTTCCTAACCGACTGTGCCAGCCGAGGAGAATACGACTACCACAATCTGCGCTGCAATGTAAACATGATGAAGGTAATCCAAATAGGTTTCATCTTCATGGACGGAGCCGCCAAGAAGCCCCTGAACAACTGGGCCTGGCAGTTCAACTTCAAGTTCAGCCTTAGAGAGGACATGTACGCTGATGATTCCATCGCCTTGCTCGTCAACTCTGGCATCGAATTCGAGAGGCACCAAAAACAGGGCATCGACCCGTACGAGTTTGCCCAGCTGTTGACGGTGTCCGGTGTGGTCCTTTCGCCCAACGTGAAACTGATCTGCTTTCACGGTGCCTACGACGTGGCCTACCTGCTCAGACTGCTCACGAACGCGCCGCTGCCTCAAGACATGTCCGAGTTCCTGGAGGGGGTGAGGCTCTACTTCCCTGTATTCTACGATGTCAAGTATCTGGCACAGAAATGCACGAACCTCAAGGGAGGCCTCAAAGCGCTGGCTGATAAGCTGGAGGTGGAACAGATAGGGCGGCGACACCAGGCACGAAGCGACAGCTTGCTAGTGGCGGAAGTGTTTTTCATGGAACGAGACATCTTTTTTGAAGGTGAGATCACCAACGCCAACCTCTGTGGGCCTTTGGTTGGTCTGAGTATTCCATAACCGATGCCTTGAACCACAACATACACAAAGCACGTCGCGAGCTCCCAGTGTTGTCCTACAGCCTAGTCCCCACCCCCTCCCACCTTCTCGTTGCCTTTCATGTCGCCACCTCAGCCTGCATCTCGGCAGCAGCACTCCAACCGCCTTGGCGTTTTATCGGCGCCACTGCGCGCTCCCCATGTACTGAGAGTGGTGAACAGAATAGTTCTGCACAGTGCTGCCCCTTGTGTTCTCACATATGACCTATTCGTTCCCTGCTCGTGTAATATCCCCGAACGCCTGCCTCCTACTCGTCTCGTCTACTGTTACGCTTAACCCTTTTTCGAACGTTTTCTTTATGCGGTGGCTTGCTTTTTTTTTACTTTACTCCCACTTGAGCTTTCCGGACATCTCATCCTTTTGTGAAGTTCTTTAGGATTAAGAGGAAGTTAACTAAGTCTTTGGTTTAAGAAAAAAGAAATGCAAATGTTATTTTGGTTTTTCGAACCCCTGTTTCAAAAGCGTCTGTCTTTTCAGAGCTGCAATGTGAAGCGCCAAGCGTATGGTAACATGGTTTCTGCCGGCGAGGGCCCGAGTAATATGTGCACGTAAACAGTATCAGAACGTTCATGCATGCGTAAATAATCGAGTGAAGGAACGAGTTCCGTGCGCGTGTTTCTGCGAGTACGTGATGCGCACGCATCGTGTGCTCGTGTTAACAGCCAGAAAAAACTCGCAGACGAGAACCGATAACCCGGGGAACGGCGTCAGCTGATCAAATTATGCGACAGTGTTGCTTTGACATTCTACAACACTCCTACAACATTGCTACGATTTCTCAATGATTTCACTTGCGTTGACAATGGCTGTGAAAGGTTGTGCTAGGGTGTATGTTCACCTGTGCTTAAAGGGACACTGGAGTGATTTGTAAACATTACGGGATTACGAGCGAAAATTGTAGTCCGGAGCCTGTAAGCCATTTTTAGACCACTCTCGCTGCGTTTACTCGAATTTATTCAGTAGAAAAATCAATTCAAATTTCTGTCCTCCTCTCTGCATCCTCCTTGCCGATTTCTATGACGTTTCGCATGACGTCTGAAAAAGATGGCTTGGCGTGACGGCGCTACTGGCTGGCTCGCCGACCATCGGAGAGAATCAGCTTGCCCAGCGTTCACTTGGCCGGCCGCCAGCGTGTCGTCGCCGTTCGTTCGCTCAGGTCAAACTAAGCCACGAGACGATTTCCGCCTGGAGGAATGTGCTTTTTGTTTGAGGTGCAGTCCACTTCGAAGTGCAGCCCACTCGGCTACGGTATACAGTCGGGAGCCACAGTCTGGATTCCACGCGAGCAGCTTCCAAAAGGAAGCGCATCGCTATCACATAGGTGCGGGCTTTTTTAACAGTGACCCTGGTTAACTGGATATTTTAGTTTTACACCTGTTCCTTTTCTTGCCCAAGTCGAAGCGCACTTCGTCCGCAGAAACACCGAATGCTCGGGGAGGAGGAATCCACACTTTTTAACCCTACCGCGCAAGCCCTTCCCAATAAATGGAACGGCACCTGTTTTTCATTGTTCACTTAGATTGGTTCAGTGGTAGTTTTGTTGCGGGCTGGATTCTGCTTCATTTTTTCATTGTGTTTTGTGTGGTTGTCTGTGACACTTTGTGAGGCCTTTGTATGGCGCCAGGGTGGTGTTACATTGAGTTTGTCTCCTTTCTTATGTGGGACCCGTGAAAGGACGCCGCACAAAACGACGCTAGTGAGCCTAACCTCTAACCCAGGCGACCAATTTCACCCTTCGCTGTTTCAAGAAACCTAAGCGTACCTCTCTTCAAATGCTCTTATTTGAACGCAGGGCGCCGTACGTCAGAATGCATTAGTTACCTCAAGTTAATGTGCTACGGCGCCGCGACGCACCGTCACCGGCCGAACCCTTACCCCCGGTGATTGAAATGTGTCGACCACGGTCTGGACTACAACTGCCGCCGTTCTTTACACAGGCCTAGGCTGACTTCGACGTTGCCATGATCTATTTTCCTGTTGGCTTACTTCTTTTTCTTTATTTGTCCGTGTTCTGAAACCTTGGAGAAAATCGTTCGATATTTTAGAAATAAACGAATAGATAACTTTGACAATATCGACGTAACGTCACATCAGAGCGACAGGCGGCTGGTACTGTCTGGTGGTCGTGCATTCTTGCAAAAGAAATAGTCGAGTATGTTCGTCGAACATAAGGAGTCCCTCGTACACAAAATGGCCGACGGATGGCACACAAATTAGCCAACCACTCTTGTTACGCCCCCTACAGGGGGATAGCGTCACGCTACCAACTAGGTGGGTCCACACGGAGAGGAGGACGCAAAGGCAACACAGATTTGGCTATAGAAAAAATTTTATTAGCAATGGACTTGGACTGGTGCCGACGCGCTCACTCGGCGAAATGCTGTGACTCGTAGGAGCGGTTCAGAAAGGCGGCTGGCGCTGGACCTCGGAGGCGGGGCCTTTCGCTCTGTGACCGGTGTGCACGAGGTGAGCTTGCACTCTCGTTCCGGGTGGCAATGGTGCCCACGCAGGCTGCAGGGTCGTGGACCCGAACTGAAGGTGCTGCTGCGGGCTCGCCGGTCTGCGTGGGTGGGTACAGGAGAGGCGGCGATACCGTCGTCTCGATCTCGGCCGGGATGCGGGAGCGCGCTCTCGGATAGATCGTACGGCGGCTCCGACGATGGCGGGTAGAGAGAGTGATCCAGGGGCGTGCGGGCATCCTCCATGCGTGCGGGCCTTATCCCCTCCGCTGGTGCGTGGGGGGACGTGGGGGCTATTCCGGGAATCGGTGGCACGCAGCGAGTCCGGCGGCTTGGTACACACGTACGCTCTTCCGGGATTCTGTTTACGCAGTCGGCTGCCGGTATCAACGTCCTAACGTCACAGCTCAAAGAACATAAAACAGATAAATGAATACTCGGAATTATGCCACATTTGTCAGCCAAGTTTACGTAAACAAAGAAATTAATTCACTCTGGGTGAAGTTCCACACAAGGGACTCCGGAATGCGAGACCAACAGGGAGACTCTGAAACAGCAGAGCTGAATGATTTTAGTTGATTGACAGTGGGCATATCGAATGAGTGGTGGACTTGGACTAAGAAACGTGTGGCAAAGACACGTGCCGCGGCCTGCATGGATCATTTCAGCGTGCAATTACAGAAGTGGAATTTTGCGACTCCTGACGGCGCTAACAAGGGCAGCTGGCCAAGCCTCTCAGCTGTATTAGCGAAGACAGCAGGGAAGAAGAGGAGAGGGCAAATAAGGATGATGATAATAATAAGCAGACGTGGTCGCACCACTGGACATGTGTCATTCAAGCTCAAATAGAGATGATTGCTCCACTGTGTGTCCCACCTCATGACTGTACATAAAGTGAAGGAAATATCTTCCACGCTACTTTTGTTCTTCGAATATAATTGCTGTGTAGTGTACGGCGATGGATCTGAGCCGTCCGCATCAACATCAGTTGTCAAGTGTGGTCGCCCTTAGCAATGCCACGATACAGAGGTTATCGGGAGCTTCGGAACATGGTTAAAAGACCTAAACGAGCAGCCAAACCAGGGCCACGGCCGTAAAATCGCGCAACAAACAATAAACGTAGTATAGAACTCCAAAGGTGGCGGCGAGGAAGAACCACGAGGTGCAAAAGCGGAAAAGCTGAAGGTACTTCGATTGAATACGACGCATCAACGTCATCCACCTGTGAAATAGATGGTATTCTATGGGACATTGCCAAGTGGTGGCGCGCAAGTAGTACAAATTACAAGGCTGGTCAAACACGCAGCGGTATCATCTACAGTGAAACGTGGCGGCGGGCACAGAACCGGCATACCTGTCCGACAATTCAGCACTAATGCTTTCGCATTAAGAACATACTAAAGAGTGCTGAGGTGTCGTGCAATTTTTAGGTGGCTAGAAGGAATAGAGTGTGGCGCCTCCTATTGCTATTATCACAATTTCCACACTGCTACTACAGACACAGAGTGTGGGCGAGTTCTAGGTTTTAGAGCATACCGAAGACCGATTTATTGATTATTTCGAGTTTAATGTCGCAAGGCAGACAAAGGCAGCATACCGAAGTCTCAATTTGAAGACATGGTATTACGGCCTTTCTGATGGATAAAAACATTTTTGGACGTCTACTTCTAGCGTTAAGTGAAAAATTTCTAAAATCAAGTGATTTTCAGACCATCGGTGGGCCATATACGGAATCGCTATTACACATGGCCTTTGTAGCGCACTCACTGGGAGGAAGGGGACCGTGGATCTCTGTTTCGCCTGAATGCGGTGTTTGTGGCTTCGCTTTGCTCGCAGATGTGGTTGTTGTGCTGGACTAACATCGCTTCAAAGCATACTGTGACTGAAAGGAAGTTCTGACTCGTGTTGCTCGCGGTGCAGCGACATTTACCTGCGCCTCGCACATACAATGCCCGCAACGAAACAAGAAAGTCAGGATGATTAAATCACCAGTGTGAGGGCGGGCCAACAATGGTACACGAATATTGTTTCTTTTCAAAGCAAACACGGGTAAGTTTCCGACGTAACTTTCTAATCTATCAGCGGCCCATGTCCCCAGACCCCTTGAGTTGGAGGAGAAGTTGAAAGTGAAAATAAAGGGGCCCTACATTAGAACGCTACACGAACTCATCTTCTCCCCGCGTGCACTTGTTCTTCACTCGGGGCTGCCTGTGGGAAGTGTGACGCGCAAGGCCAGCTGGTCAATTGGTATGTCTTCATATATAGCGGAAAACTGGTGCGTGTTGCATACCGAGTGTCCTGTGCTGGCGGATGCGACTGATCTCATATTGCCTTATATTTCCAATAGCGGCCATTGAAGTCGACGTGATGGCCTGCGCGCGCTGCCATTGTATGAATTCCCGTAATTTAACACACAAGATCACTAAGGTCTTTAGATAGCGCAGATCTTGTAAGTTTGCTAATGAAATGCAGTGCGACGGTTACAGCCGCCATTTCGATAGCGGTCGAGGATGTTTCGCGGCTTAGATTTCTCCGCCGAGGCACTGGGCCGACGGGATCCACAAGCCAATGTACACAAGTCCGCGGTAACCGAGGTACGTGTGTAATCTTTGTGAGCTGTGCAGGCGTACTCGATTGCAGATAACTTCAGCGCAGGCGGGGGCATGGCCGACGTTTCATTGATCCTATAAAATGGGATGCATATATTCCACGGCGCGATTTGCTACGGTTCCAAAGCCGGCTTAAAAGGTTTTTGAAAATGCGCGGGAAACAGATCTCTCACAAGCGGTTTGGAGATGACTTCCGAATAATACGTATTACTGTAAGTTCAATGGTTTAGAGACGTTCTGATCACGTCTAGACGATGTAGCACTGTGGCAGAAAAGTACCGAGCTTCGCATGTAGTTTGAAATGTCGATGTACCTGTAAACGTGACCCAGGCACCTGCGCACAGCTCTTGCCAGCGCTGAGTCTATAACCTCCAGGTTTTTAGAGGGAAGCTAGAGTACACACTAAATATTTTACACCCTTTTTGGCCAAAAAGGGTGTAGCATAAGCGGAAAAAGGGTGTTGGAAGCCGATTTCACCTTTTTCTTGAATATCAACACCCTTTTCCTAGCTCTACGTTCTTTTTGAGTTTGAAAATGGTGTTGATCAACTTCAACACCCTTGCTTTTTCTTAGGGTGTTGAAAGGGTGTGGAAAAGGTGTTCAGCTGTTCATTGAATGATGTCATGCATGCGCACTGTAAAAAACAAGACATCTTCACACCATCCTCTACTCATGAGAAATTTTCAAAGGCAAAAACAAAATGTCGTCTGCCATGATCACTCGTTTCCATATACGGTGCTCCTCATGGCCCAAGTTTAGCTTTGGCCTATGAAATATCAATTTAAACCTTTTAAATGAAAGGCGAAAAGGGTGGCGAAAAGGGTGTTGACCGACTGCAACACGCTTGGCTTTCTTTATCGTGTTGAAATGGTGTGAAATAGGTGTTCAGTTGCAAAAAAAGAACATCGAAGTGGGGGTCAACCTATATATAGTTTCTGCGGTACTGCTAAGTTTTGCTACGTTTTCTAGGCTTTGGAATGTTCTTGCTAAGCAAGGATAAGCGCTGAGGGGTGAGGCCAAGTTTAACCGGATTTTACAAGGCTGTTCCAGCATGTCCCCTACACTGAAAGCGGATTCAAAGGGGAAACAAGCTAGGTTGAACCCCAGCTATCATTTCGCCAGCCTTGCACTGCCATTGCAAGCTGCGCCAATTTTATTTTTGTGTTTTAGAATCCCCTGTATAGTAAGAGGTGCGTATACGCTTGGGCCTTCTGTGATCACCCTCGAACAGGTTCCAAAGCCGAGCTGGCTTTGGAACCTGCACCCCTTTTTTAGGGTGTTCACACGAAAACAATTTTTTCATCATTATACCCTTTTTTGGCCAAAATGCATTTTAAAAGTGTTCGCCGTGGGTCAAGATTCTTTCACCCTTTTTGGCCAATAAGGGTGTAAGAATGTTTAGGGTCAGCTGGCTGTAGCACGAGAGGATGAAACCGGAAGATTGATATAGCTAGGCAACGGGATTAACCAGGAATCACCACTCAGCACGCGCAGAATGCGCACAATATAAAAAAGCCGCTTTTTCAACTGCCGACAATGGGAGACCAATTGACAATAGCTATCGGAGTACCTTCTACAGTGAGTGACTGAGTGACTGAGCCCACGTGAGAGGGTAAAACATCCGGCCACTGTTCCTCAGATGTTTTCGCATCTTCATACTATCGTTCTCAAGTGTAGCGAGAATATAAATCCATTTGAAAACCCGATCGGATTTCAACGAATAACGGGCGACCAAGAGCATATAGAGCGCAATAGGTATAAGTCCGTTATGGCGCCTTGTGCTGTAGAGCTACAACCGCTGTCTTTCTTCGTGAAGGCGCCTAACTTTACGCGGTCTTTGGGGGAAGGCTAAATCCAGCAAAGCTAAGCCTCCTACCTAAAAACAAATGGCCAGTTTGATCTGCACCGGTATACGGGGAACCAGTGCCCCTTTCTCCGAGTGCTTGTCGTTGCGTGAAGCGGGTGTCCAAATATGCGGACTGGGGATCCTGTCGTCACTCAGTAGCTGACAAGCGTCCCACTCAGCACCTTGGGCTTCTAAGAGCAAAACACTTAAACGAAGGTGATAACGGCAGATAGGAGGCCTGGCTGGGGCGCGACTAGCAAGCTCGTCGGTTGCCATAACAGGCGACCTGCCTCCTTCATACTACTCCAAAACAATGGGGAATCCTGCAGTCAATTTCTCTTCGGCTCGGCCGCAGGATACACCGATAGAACACTGAAAATTAAAAAAAAAACAATCTCTACGCAACGTTTCGCACGTCTGCATATTGTACGGACTGCTCAAGGTTTTAGTATCAGGGATGAAGCGAACGCCGCCACATTATTTATGGATGAAGCAGTCAACTGTTCAGTTATAAATAAATCCGTAGCCAAATAAACTGCTCATTGGTGAACGTTCTAAGAGGAGATGGGCTCTATACTGGTTATTGTAAAAAGCGAATTACGGCGGATGCTTAGAAATTTTTATTTATGGGCAGGCCAAAGCCAAGTTGCACTTTATCTTTATATGCTCTTGAGGTTTCCGTAACATAATGGCCCGGCCGTCACCTCTTGAACAACGCTCTGGACAGCACCTTTCAAATTTCGTTCCGCTCACGGGCGTCCACTCCCCGGCCTTCGCAAGGAGCATCCTGTTCACCCGCGTCGGAAACATTGCCTCTCAAGGAGGCTAGTTGCACGTGCAGCAGGGGCCTATGCTACATGGTGTGGTTACTTCTTTTTGCCGGCGCGAGCTGCGTCACGCTTTCTCTTAGCTCTCTCTCCAGCCTCCTCTCGCACTGCTGTTTTATTTTCCTGGAGCGCGATCCTGGGCTCGCGCTCTCCACCTCGTGCCCTACTCTACACGCACGCTGCCCTGTTCACACCAACTTGTTTGAACCCCCTATTATCCGTACCTCACAACTGGCGTGTTTGCACATATAGAATTATGGCTCTCACCTTAAATTATCAGAAGTTTTTAAATGCGAATGCATTTATTAGCCGGGGGTTGTCTTGCTCCGTTGGCCGGCGTGCGCCTGCATTCCTCCAGCGCGAGCGCACGTGCGCTCGCGTTTTTTTTTTCCTGTGCTTGGAGGTGGTAGCCAGCGCCACTCTGACTTCTCGGGGTGAAGGGGACCTTCTTTTTAATCCCCGCGCCGTGACTCGAAGTCAGAGTGGCGCTGGCTACCATCCCCAAGCACAGGAAAAAAAAATTACATTGACATAAATACCCCAGAAAGCGGGGAGGAAAGTCGCCCCGCCGGTAGCGTAGTGGTTATCGCACCAGACCGGTATTCTGGAGGTCGTGGGTTCGGATCCCACCTGGCGGGCATTTTTTCTCCGCTTTCTTTCTTTCTTTCCAAACTCTTTATCTGTTTCAATGACCTACCACAACGTCCCCTTTGCTTTCCGAGGTTTTCTTGACTGCCAACCCTTATTTCTATATATATATATATATATATATATATATATATATATATATATATATATATATATATATATATATATATATATATATATATATATATATTATATATATTAGTCACCCTTGATGTTGCGTCACTGTATACTAACATCCCCCATGAAGATGGCATCGCCGCTGTATCCCTTGCGTATGAGCAGTCATCGTGCGACAAACCTATCGATTCTTCTGCTCTCCAAACATTCCTTAGGCTTATTCTTGAACTTAACAATTTTGAGTTCGACGGTGTTCATTACGTGCAAGTCAGCGGAACGTCAATGGGAACTCGAATCGGACCTAACTACGCTAATATCTTTATGGCTCACCTCGAATCAAACTTTCTTGAGACCCAAAATTTAAAGCCAATGTACTATAAAAGGTATATTGATGACATATTCATGATCTGGCAACACGGTGAGGCGGAACTCCTCACCTTCATTGAGGCATTTAATCTAGCCCATCCTAGTATTTCCCTTGCTCATTCCTATTCGGAACACAGTGTAAACTTTCTGGACGTCACCGTTACTACCTTCCAAGGTCGGCTTCAAACTAAACTGTATAGAAAACCGACAGACACGCGGCAGTATTTGCACTTCCGAAGTAGCCATGTCAGACACTGCAAGACAGCAATACCTTACAGCCAAGCCCACCGATTTAGGAGAATTTGCTCAAACCAAGCCGACTTTGACTCAAACTGTCGAGAACTCAAGACCTCCCTCCTGAATAAAAAATACCCGGAAAAAGTTATCGACGACGCTATTGTGCGAGCCAACCAATTAGACCGTAACGAAATCTGTAAGAAAAAAGCCCCGAACGGGAACCCGCAAACTAACTTAGTTTTAACCCACTCATCCTCCGCTCCAAGAGTGTCAACCGTGCTAAAAAAACATCACAATATCCTAATGCAAAGTGACCGCTTAAAAAGCATATTCCCCGAACCACCACGCGTTGTCTACCGGCGTAATAATAATTTAGGGGACTTTCTTACTAACTCTCGTATCAACCGACCGGCAACTACTGGCTGCATGCCCTGCAATAAACCCCGATGTAAAGTATGCCCACACATGACCACTACACAGCGCGCCACCAGCACGGCTTCAGACTACTACGTAAATATAAAAGGTAACTTTAACTGTGACTCCGCTAATGTCGTATATCTTCTAGAGTGCACTGTTTGTAGGCAACAATATATCGGCCAAACTGAAACGCCCTTCCGAATACGGTTCAATAATCACCGCTCTCATGCAAAAAGCTGCCCTTATTTGCCCTTGTCAAGACATGTGAACAGTCCCGGGCATGCATTTGATCATCTTAAAGCAACGATTTTAGAATCCGCCTTCAAAACGCACCACGACCGCGAGGTTCGGGAATCTTATCTCATTTATAAGTTTGGGTCAGCCACACTTGGAATTAATGAAAGTTACGGAAAATTAACGTGCTTATCCCTCGAATAAACTTAGCGGCTTCATAATTTTTATAGCTATGTTCATTATTCCTACCCTCGAGTTTGCCACCAGAATTCGCAGAAACTCTCCTAATACAGCAGCTTTGTTAGCTTAATGCGGCTCAACAATGCCATTTGTCCGGGAGAAGGAGGCCTCGTTCCCACCACCACTTAAGAATGTTTAACTCTTTGTGATCTATTCATGTTTAACCTTTTGTGACCCTACCTATTTCCTGTTCGATTGCTAGCTTCTGTGAAATGCTCTTTTGTGCACCCTATCTATTCTCTTCATCCGCGGGGGGCACACCCATCTTCGCTTTCCCTAGAACCAGTCTCCCCAGCCACTGAATACCTTGCTGTATACTCTTCCCTTTCTTTACAAACCGCGGTTGACCATTTTCCCCCATTGTCTGAACTTGCAACCCGCGCGGCATACGTTGACCCGTCATGGTACAACCTTGAACGCTGCATTGTTAACACGACCCCTTTTTCTCTCTCTTGCCCCCCCCCCCCCCCTTTTTTTTTTTTTTTTTTTTTTTTTTGTTGGTTGATGTTGTAACGTAGGCGTAGCCTGACTGTATGCACACTCTCCATTTGCGAAACATTTTCCATTCCTTCTTACAGTTTTATGCAAACCTATATAAGAAATGTGTTCAATGTTTGCGACACCATAATCATGTAACTTTACTCTGATGAAGGCAAGTCCCATTGCCGCTACGTAAGTAAACATTGTTTGTTATTGTTCTTGCTGTGTATCCGACTCTTTACTTATACTATTTCTGCGCGCTTTGTGAGTTTATCTTTCTCTAGATTTGTTTCTACCATGAGCGCTGACAGGACCACAGCAAAGAGCATCATCTGGAAATTTCCGCAGACCGAAACCACAGCAGTTGTGATCGGGGACTCCCAGACCAAGTATCTGTATCATCACTTCGATCCCCTCTGCCCTGGAACCCCCGCTTTTGTTTCTCAGCCTGGCGCATGCATTGCTGACGCACGCTCACTGATCGACTTTATCCCTGCCTCTGCCACTACAGTTTTTCTGCATGTTGGTACTAATGATCTCAGCTCTACTTCCGCTGAACATGCTTTCTCTGACTACCGCTCACTGACTGACCTCATTCTGGAATCTCGACCGAACATTTCCACTATTAACGCCAGTCTCATTCTTCCCCGCTCCGCTAACCGCCGCCGCGACTACCGCATCTCTCGCTTCGCTCGCTGCTGCAACGAAAAGGCACGCCGTTTCAACTCACTTCTCCGCGAATTTTGCCGCCACTCACGCTTTGTCCGCTTCGTCGATCATGGCTTTGAGCACCTTCCAGCCTGCCGAGTACTCGCTGCGGACGGCTTACACCCGAGCTTCGAGGGTGTGGCCTTGCTGGCCGGCCACATTCGTGCACTCTGCTTCATGCAACAGCGCTGCAATCCTCTGGGCTGGCGCGACTTCGCATGCACCGCCGACCCAGTTGCAGCCCCGGCTATATTGCCAAATGACAGCGACTTCCCACCACTGCCTCCAATTCTATCCAGTGTAAGGACCCCGGAGCAGTGTCGTGCCAGCAGCCCACCGCCACCGCCCCCCAGATCCACCACAACCACGGCGCCCCGGGCGAGCGCCAGCGCCCCAACCCCGAAGTCCACGGACGAGCGTCGCGCCAGCGACATGCCAACCCCTACTGGCAAACCTGCAGCGGCCACAACGCCCCGAGGAAACGCTCGCGGCGACACTAAGAAGCTCCCTGACCGGCGCCGCACCAACAGCATGCCACGCCCAACCTCCGCATCTTCAGCGACCGCCGAGCCCACGAAAACCAACAGCAGCGCGTCCGCCGGACCTTCCGGGGTCCAAAATCCAGCCCTCCGTGCCACATGCCCTTACAACCTTCGAAAGAATCGGCATAGCAGCAACTGACTACAACACGAAAAAACAGGTAACGCTGCCTCCTTCCCCGTTTCAAGACAGTTTTTAAAGCTAAGAAAAATCGCCGAAAAGCGCGTACGTTCCGAATTGCACGTTTCCGCTCTTGCACAGTACTTGACTGCCGCGGTCGCTCCCAGGGGTCTTAGGATTAGAATAAAACCTGCTACTACCGAACTCTCCCCGTCCAACATGAATAAGTGGAAACAGGTACTCGATAAAGCATCTTTACAATTAACTGAAATAATCCTCAATCACTACGAAACTACGGCCCATTCTCTCCGAAAGAAAGAGGAACTACTTAGTCAGGGACTAAGCAAAAGAGAGTTGAACCTTTTAAGCAACTACGAGTCTAAGACGGCCTCCGCCATATCCCGAACAAAAGCCCGAAAGTTTAACCGAGATAAGATTTCTAACACTGGCCACATGCGTAAGAACCTAACAAGCTCCGGCACTAGTAACTGCCCCAACTCTGAAAATACGGCCGATAATGTCACTACGACTGTAATAAATGCTTCGACTACTGCACCCCAAACAGTTCAGTTAAACCACTGTACTAATATTTTTCCCTCGCCTGCCGTCACAAAAGAAAACCTTACCGGGAATGTAATGAACCTTTCAAGCATAACCCTCTCCCCAGCTCAGATGAACGTCTTGTCAAAGGGCCTAAACTTTTGCCCGGCTACTGGTGGTTTTGATGAATTTCAACTTTTTAAGGACTTAGATAACTTCGCCAGAAACATGAGGCTACGAGAATACTTCTACGATCACCCCGCGACGGAAGAAGCCCGCAGAACCCTACCTAGCTATAAGCACTGGACCCCTCCCACACAGCGTGATAGTTGCCTCGACATGTACATCAAAGCTGTCCAACGCGATGTGCGAAAAGCATACCAAACACAAAATTCTTTCCGCCACAACATGACTACCAACGAAAAGAAAGCCCTAGAGGAACTCGCAAGCTGTCCCGACATAATTATTAAACCTGCCGACAAGGGAGGCGCAATCGTAATCCTTGACAAAACCGACTATGTTAACGAGGCCAATAAGCAACTATCAGTATCGACGTTCTATAAAGCACTACCCAATGATCCCACTCAAGATTATAAGCAAATTGTCAAAGATAAACTTGCTGAGCTTGTTAAAAATAAAACAATAAATGAAACCATGGCTCGTTCCCTGATCCCCTTAAGCCCAGTAGCCGGTAAATTCTATCTTCTCCCAAAGATTCACAAGGTGAACAACCCAGGGCGCCCCATTGTTTCTGGCATTGGCACTGTTACCGAAAACCTCTCGCGCTATGTGGATAATCTCATTTGCGACATTCCGCCCAGCTTTCCCTCCTTCATTAAGGATACCAATGACTTTCTCTCAGACATCTCAAAAATTGAAATTCCTGATAACTGCCTTCTAGTCACCCTTGATGTTGCGTCACTGTATACTAACATCCCCCATGAAGATGGCATCGCCGCTGTATCCCTTGCGTATGAGCAGTCATCGTGCGACAAACCTATCGATTCTTCTGCTCTCCAAACATTCCTTAGGCTTATTCTTGAACTTAACAATTTTGAGTTCGACGGAGTTCATTACGTGCAAGTCAGCGGAACGTCAATGGGAACTCGAATCGGACCTAACTACGCTAATATCTTTATGGCTCACCTCGAATCAAACTTTCTTGAGACCCAAAATTTAAAGCCAATGTACTATAAAAGGTATATTGATGACATATTCATGATCTGGCAACACGGTGAGGCGGAACTCCTCACCTTCATTGAGGCATTTAATCTAGCCCATCCTAGTATTTCCCTTGCTCATTCCTATTCGGAACACAGTGTAAACTTTCTGGACGTCACCGTTACTACCTTCCAAGGTCGGCTTCAAACTAAACTGTATAGAAAACCGACAGACACGCGGCAGTATTTGCACTTCCGAAGTAGCCATGTCAGACACTGCAAGACAGCAATACCTTACAGCCAAGCCCACCGATTTAGGAGAATTTGCTCAAACCAAGCCGACTTTGACTCAAACTGTCGAGAACTCAAGACCTCCCTCCTGAATAAAAAATACCCGGAAAAAGTTATCGACGACGCTATTGTGCGAGCCAACCAATTAGACCGTAACGAAATCTGTAAGAAAAAAGCCCCGAACGGGAACCCGCAAACTAACTTAGTTTTAACCCACTCATCCTCCGCTCCAAGAGTGTCAACCGTGCTAAAAAAACATCACAATATCCTAATGCAAAGTGACCGCTTAAAAAGCATATTCCCCGAACCACCACGCGTTGTCTACCGGCGTAATAAGAATTTAGGGGACTTTCTTACTAACTCTCGTATCAACCGACCGGCAACTACTGGCTGCATGCCCTGCAATAAACCCCGATGTAAAGTATGCCCACACATGACCACTACACAGCGCGCCACCAGCACGGCTTCAGACTACTACGTAAATATAAAAGGTAACTTTAACTGTGACTCCGCTAATGTCGTATATCTTCTAGAGTGCACTGTTTGTAGGCAACAATATATCGGCCAAACTGAAACGCCCTTCCGAATACGGTTCAATAATCACCGCTCTCATGCAAAAAGCTGCCCTTATTTGCCCCTGTCAAGACATGTGAACAGTCCCGGGCATGCATTTGATCATCTTAAAGCAACGATTTTAGAATCCGCCTTCAAAACGCACCACGACCGCGAGGTTCGGGAATCTTATCTCATTTATAAGTTTGGGTCAGCCACACTTGGAATTAATGAAAGTTACGGAAAATTAACGTGCTTATCCCTCGAATAAACTTAGCGGCTTCATAATTTTTATAACTATGTTCATTATTCCTACCCTCGAGTTTGCCACCAGAATTCGCAGAAACTCTCCTAATACAGCAGCTTTGTTAGCTTAATGCGGCTCAACAATGCCATTTGTCCGGGAGAAGGAGGCCTCGTTCCCACCACCACTTAAGAATGTTTAACTCTTTGTGATCTATTCATGTTTAACCTTTTGTGACCCTACCTATTTCCTGTTCGATTGCTAGCTTCTGTGAAATGCTCTTTTGTGCACCCTATCTATTCTCTTCATCCGCGGGGGGCACACCCATCTTCGCTTTCCCTAGAACCAGTCTCCCCAGCCACTGAATACCTTGCTGTATACTCTTCCCTTTCTTTACAAACCGCGGTTGACCATTTTCCCCCATTGTCTGAACTTGCAACCCGCGCGGCATACGTTGACCCGTCATGGTACAACCTTGAACGCTGCATTGTTAACACGACCCCTTTTTCTCTCTCTTGCTCCCCCCCCCCCCCTTTTTTTTTTTTTTTTTTTTTGTTGGTTGATGTTGTAACGTAGGCGTAGCCTGACTGTATGCACACTCTCCATTTGCGAAACATTTTCCATTCCTTCTTACAGTTTTATGCAAACCTATATAAGAAATGTGTTCAATGTTTGCGACACCATAATCATGTAACTTTACTCTGATGAAGGCAAGTCCCATTGCCGCTACGTAAGTAAACATTGTTTGTTATTGTTCTTGCTGTGTATCCGACTCTTTACTTATACTATTTCTGCGCGCTTTGTGAGTTTATCTTTCTCTAGATTTATATATATATATATATATATATATATATATATATATATATATATATATATATATATATATATATATATATATATATATATATATATATATATATATATATATATATATATATATATATATATATATATATACAAAGTAAGAAACCTCGGTAACAGCAACAGCGCAGGGTTTATTTCGACGTTTCGACTTCGAGGCAAGTCTTCTACGGGAATGATGGCTTCGGTCGCTTCGGAAGAGAGCATACCTACCATCTACCACAGCTTACATACCCTATCTACCTACCTACCTTACCTTACCTATCCTACGGCTATAAAAAGACTGTGCCCTAAATTTAAGCGCAAATAGTTCGTTCGGCAAGCTTATAAGCCCTTACTAATTTGAGTGTGCATTTACCATCATCAGCCATTCGCACACCTGGGCATATGACGTCATAGGTTTGTAGGGGGAAATGAGCGAGTGGGGCACATGGCCATTCCTGTTTTTCCTAATTCTATAGCTTATTTTAGCGAAGATTGCCTTAAAAGGGGTGTCACTGTGATTCTAACAAATGAATCTTCAAATGAACAAAACGTGTTTTGTCTGCCGGGCCCCTTTAAGTTCACGCGGAGCTTGCCTGTATAACATCTAATAAAGTTAACTAACCGGCTTGCCATTGAAATTGCGTATTCTATATGATTTTTCTAGGAATAGTGACCGGTACATTTCATCCCAAGGTATTTGTATTTAGAGCGAAGGACACTTCCGAATCAACCAAAACATAACTAGCGGCCATGTGTCTTCTTTTATTAGTAAACGTAACTGCATTACATTTTGATAGGTTCAGGGTCATTTTGCATTTTTGACACCATGAATGCATAAAATCAAGATACCGTTTAATGCAACCGAATCTTCTTCACAAGGGATATGACGGTAAACACGTCAATCATCTGCATACACTCTAACGTTTCTGGAAACATGGTCAAGATCATTCATGCGCAGTAAGAAATGAATACCACCCAGAAATGACCTTGGAAGAACTCCTGATAACTATTGTTATCGCCAGCACGGAGTCGCACTGCGGGATGTGCTGGTCGCAACACATACGCCTGCCGCTTCTGCTTTGTTTTTGCGTAATTTTCGTAATCGTAATTTTTCGTGTCCGCAGTTAAAAATACCAAGGAATTGCCAAGTGCGCGTACGTGAGCGCGGGTATCGCGGCTACCCCTCGGCAGTTAACAAAATCAAGGAAATGCCTAGCTCTCGCGTGTGCCTGCCTCACGACGACCGCCCACCGTCCCTGGCGCACGTTCGCCAACCCAATCACGCCCACTTAAGGAGATTGGCCAAGATTGCGGCGACCGCCCGGCAGTTAAATAAACCAAGAAAATGCCGAGCGCTCGTGTGTGTGTGCCTCACGGCGACCGCTCAGAAGTCCCTGTGCACGTTGATCAATCCAAGAATACCCACTTAGGGAGATTGAAAAATATTGGCCAAAAAAGTACAGCGTTCGCCGTAATCGTTGCAACACTTGCTCGTAACGAGAGACGCGTCATAACTTACTCCCCTCCAAGGTGATGTGCAAGGAGGATCACTTCCAAAAAACTGAAAGAAGCTCACACTCATAGCAACAATGATGGAGTAAAAGTCGTTACGGCAGCGAAGAAGCAAATCGGCTGCAATCGTGGAATTAAACCTCCGTGATTGTCTTGAAGGTTGCGTACACCTTCGCTACGTTCAAGTCTTACGCGTTAGTGTGAGCTTCCTTCTTTTAAAGTGGGCATCGAATACTTTCATTGCTGGAACTGAATGAAAGCCGGCCAATAGCCGCTACATCCCTGTAACGACGTAATTCGAACGGTCGAAAAACGCCAAGTCTAGAAAAGAGAGAAAAATCTTTTTAGCAAGTTCCCAAGTTATTTGTAGGGCATATAGGGTCGTAATTTTTAGCTGGTCTACTTTGGGACCCCCTAATATAAGTAATAGATCGGTTGGCTGTCTACGTTCTGCAAACATTTAAGATCTGGAAAAAAGTTGAAAAAGTGTTGCAGGGTCCCTTTAGGGTTTGTGCATGACCAGGCCAGGAAATAAAACATGTTTTGTCAAAGGCACCTAACGCGGTAGTATAGCTTCAGAGTAAGTATTTGGCCCTGGAATTCTCTTGAAATCCTCACAACCACACAACAGTTGCGCAGAGATCGCTGTGTATAAGGCCTAACATAAGTGCTGAAACAACATTTTGCGGCGAAAAGGACCCAATATTGCGAAAACTCCGAGAACAGGCGGACCGCAGGGTTCTTGACAAGGTGCCGCGATGCACTCCCGTCTCCACCGTACAGGGTGGAGACACGTACGTTGGCGCCGCAATTTTCGCTCATTCGCTCGGTAAACGACACACCCAGTCATCCTGGCTAGTTGGCAGAGCTCATGCAGAAAGTGCTCATTGCCACCGGAGTATATCTTCAAAGGACAGCTTACGCGATACCGCTAACGGGAAGCGGCCCCCCACAACAATATGCGTTCGACCACGCTAAGCACTTTGATCCAAAATGGCGCCGTTGGAAAGATCGGCGGCGTCGGACCTGTCAAGGGATGTCTTCACCCTGTACCGGGGCACTAGCGTATGCTATTCCGAAGCAATACCTAAAGTTGGGCTAGTTGTACATCGCCGAAGTTTAAAAGCGCACAAAGGAAGGGGATGGAAAGAAGCTACACAAACAAGAGGTTTGTGTACGTGGGAAAGACTGGGTGGTTTCTAAACGACCGTTGCCGAGAACTCCACGAGGGCCGACCCTCCGGCGCATTGCAATAGTGTGGTTGCCATTGTGTATTCAAAGAAGCTGTGGTGTTGTACCGGCATTATGACCAAACTCGTGCGGTGCTGGTATGCATATAGAGGCCTTTTATATGTGGTTACATGATGCCAAGTGTGTGAGCAAAACATAAATGTTTCTACATGAGAAAGAGCGCACGCTAATCGCCATTATGTTTCTTTAATCTATGGTTTGCTTCCGTGCGTTAATTTGCGCGTGGATCAGTAAAGCGGAATTTGTGACTAAGCGCTTGTGTGTGTCTTTTCTTTCCGTACCTGTTCTTTGTGAGCTGTTAGTCTCATACTCTATTCCAGACGCAACGTGGTAATGGCGCGTAGTAACTACATTATGCTCAAATCGTTCACGCATATAAAACGGATAAGTCAACTGACGCCCTTTCCTAATGGGACCCTACGTAGGGTTCCAAAGGTTGCAATTACAGCTGTGCAATCGCTAGAGTACGCGTTACACAAAATACCTACTAAATATTGCACCTATGCAGGGGCAGTAAACCATGCAAGAAAGGGGTTTCCTTCGGTCGTCGTTGACTTGTGAATCCTTGCCGCCACGCCAGCGGCTGTGATGCAGTTCTACGGTGCAGCAGCCGCGGAGCATCTACGGCGCATCGATGGTTTGTTTTGTTTTAACCCTTGCAGCAGATAATTTTTTCCGGTCGGGGAGTAGACGCTATACTCGTTTGTGTGGTTCGGGAAGCTTATAGTAGATTTTCGTCGCTGTTCCCCGTCTTTACGAGTGACTCTCCGCCATGGCGTTTCACTTGTAAGGCGCAGAAAGTGCGACGTGTTTTGTGTAGGCGGAAACGCTGCTCGCATGAAGGCCTTAAGTGCCTGGCTACGCAGCGCCTGACGTGGCGAGCGACGACAGCATAGGGCTGTGTGCACGCACCAGTCGATGCAGACCTCAGCTACAGCTCCAGTAAGGGATACCAGCTCCCCTCACGCAGCTTGGGGCTATAAGAAAGAGGCCGAAAAGGGCCAACTATTGCGTTATGAAACAGAACAAGCAGGCCTCAATCTCCTAACCAACCCAACTTACCCCACGGGCATTGTTAATTGTGAAACCATTTATAGCGCTCGTATAAGAAGTACACGCGATTCCTTCTGGCAGAAGACGCACAGAAACATTTCTAGCGACCATTACCTTTGGACGTGATTATCCGTTGGGCCTATCCAAAAATAACAGACAGCAACTTTGAATCTAGAACTGAAACACCTTCCTCCTACTCCGGAAGGTGGCAGCAGATTCAATCCTACTAATATTCAGGAAATCGAATCCTAGATTGCTTAAGTAGACGGTCTTTAAAAAAAATTTTCGTAGATTTTCCCGAAGGAGGCCCAGCTTCAGCAGGCAGGCACTAAGCTCCTCCATATCTGGGGGGCTAAATCTAGCATCCAAGGCCAACTGCAGAAAAAAAAAATTGCCCAAATGCGGACGTCTTGCTTGCCCCAACGGCGAAGTCGAGTAATACTCTGCCCGCCTTACCCGAGAAAATTGGTTAACCACCTGCGACCGCATGAAGGCCAATGGGGGTAGCCAGCACAGGATTCACTTGAAAGGTCTCCTGCACTCCCAATTTAGCAGACACCCTCAGCGAAACTACCTACGAGCACTGTTGCACAGGTGCGAGGTTACTGAAAGGAACCTTTTGCGACTGGGAACTTTGCGACTAAACACTTTGCAACTTAAACAGCAGCCAGAATTTGTGAAACGGGTAGAATTCCACCCCTAAAGCAGAGCATTGTTGAACCCTTCACCGGGTCAAAACTTCGCGAGTTTGTCCTTATAAGGAAACCAGCACGTTCGTCTCTGCTAGGTAAAAAGCATCCTCACGAAGGGGCCCGTGGTTTCAGCTACCGGGACTGCCTCAATGTTGATGAGAAATCGCTTCATTGGAGGGGGACAGATGGTGACATATAAGGAAAATATTACTCACTGTCGCTTAAGCCACCTGGAGTACCCTCCGCCACATCGATCTCGCTATCGCTGGAAACCCGTGACATGCCTGTTCTGGCAGAATAACACCAGCCTATAGCCACCAGTATCCAGACAATGACAAAGAGCGACATACGTAGTGCTCAGAACGAGCTAACCTTCCGCACATCGTATGGGCCCGTCATCAGACACCACAACACACATCACAGGCAATATACCAATAGACGCAAGGACTCCAGAGTGATAGGGGGTTATGTTGCTCAGCTAAGGCGCTGATACTGAACGCAGCCTTGTCCAACTGGCCGAAGATGCCGGGAGGACTAACGGGGCACCTCGCTGCCATCTGACGGGGAAGGGCCGTCGAAGAACCTCTTCCTCCCCTTTGGGGAAAATAAAGTTGGTTCAGTATCATCATCGTATTTCGCGTCGAACAAACGAGCGGCCGCCACGGCCGGAATAAAACCGGCGTTCTTGAGATTCCCATCCCAACGCCTCACACTGTTATCCACCGCGGCGGGTATGCCAAAAATTTAGCAGTGGCTTCGCTCGGCAATGCCAGGATGTATGTAGCGTGAGCTAACGTTCAGCTGGTTATTGTTAGCTTTGCTGGTTGTCTAGGAAACGCCCCGCTATATGTATACCACCACTTATACGTCTACGCATGCGCACAAAATGGGAGGCGCCATCAAGCGGCTCTGACGGAGCGTCAGACTTGGCTACTGCGCTACGAAGGCACACAGCTAGGCACGCGCCGACGCCAGTGCGTCTGCCCCGGCTATGATGTTACTCCTCTGGAATGCGCAGACCGGCGCGGCGGCTCCGGCGCGCCACCTGTGTGCCGTGTCACGCCAATGCTTCTCGCGCATGCGCAGCACGGCTCTCCAGGAGCCACCCGAAACTGCTCAACCTCGGAAAGTGTAGCTCACGCTACATAATATTGTTGCGGTGCAGCCTTCCTTGGCGAAGTGGTGAAGCCACTGCTATGAAGGGAAATCCCCCTGCAAGGCGTGAAGCCATTCCTGGTGGAAGAGAAAGACGACGATCGGTGTGGCGCCCGGCACGAGATAAAACGGTCATCTGCTGTGTCTCTGATTTTCCCCTTTTGTAAATAGCGTAAATACATCTAATTCTAACCGCGCCTACCCGTTCTCATCTTGGTGGTGGTGCTGCAACGATCCCGTGAGGCGACGGAGCTTGGGAGCGGACGCCAGCTCTCAGGACACCATGCCTACCGATTCTGGGCAGCACCATCAACCGGCCATGCCACCGTCCATTGTGTTGTTCCCCCCCCCCCCGCGATGCTGGATTTTTCTACGGCACCGCCGACGTCGAAGTGGACGACTGGCTCACCTTGTATGAGCGTGTAAGTCGCCATAACAACTGGGGTACCACGATCATGCTGGCAAACATCGTCTTATATCTCAAGGGGACGGCCCTCACGTGGTATGATACCTTTGAAGATGAGCTCACTAGCTGGGATATCTGCAAAGAGAGGCTGAAGCGGATTTTTGGGAAGCCCCTCGGACGTGAGCTCGCTGCCAAGCGAGATCTTTCCACACGTGCTCAGACGGCCAAGGAGCCGTATTTAGCATGCATACAAGAGGTCATTTCCCTTTGCGCCAACGTCGATTCCACAATGTCTGAGTCCGATAAGATCGGCCACATCTTGAAAGGCATTGCCAACGACGCCTTGAACTTGCTTGTTCTGAAGAACTGCTCGACCGTGGACGGAGTTCTTGTTGAGTACCGACGCTTAGAGGAAGCGAAATGCCACCGCATTCTAGAGAACTTCACTAGGCTCCCCAACACAGCGGCCACGTCGCCCTGAGAGAGCTCACCACCTCCTCAGCGCGACACTTCTTCGCCCGAAAATGTGGTACGCATTATGCGCCGGGAACTGGAAGCGATGGCTCCGCCAACTTTCATTTCCCCACCAGACCACGTAACGCCCAGGCTATCCCTGATCCAGACCGTAGTAAGCCAGGAACTTGATAATCGCGGCCGTGGTACGTTGTACCCCCTAAGTCGTCCTTGCACCTCCGATCTTCCGCCCAACAGTGCTCTCCGTACCCAGTACATGCCGAAACCGAAACCCCGATGATGCCGAAACCCGGATGAATGGCGTACACATGACGACAAACCAATTTGCTTCACCTGTCACCGCGTCGGTCATGTTTCTCGCCACTGTCCAAGCCACTGGCCATCACGACCCCGTTCCAGGTCTTATAGGTACCAACGCCCAATCACGACCCGACCTTTTGTCCCTTGCCGAACCCAGGACGCCACGGATTCCCGCTCGCCTGTCGAACAACCTATTGGCCGCCACAGTCGCTCACCGTCCCCTCACCGTCGCCTATCGCCGTCACCCCAGCCCCACCGTTTCTCTTCTCCCCCTATCCTGGACGCCCCATTCCAGACAACTAGATGATTCAGCGCCTGGAGCTGACACTGCATTGACGACCCGGCCCGAAAATCCTCGTTTGACTGTTCCGCCCCGTCCTAACCTTCTAGAGATAACTGTCGATGGTGTATGTGTTCAGGCGTTAGTGGACACTGGTGCGCAAATTTCTGTAATAGATTCTGACCTTTGCCGACGGCTCAAAAACGTTCGCACTGCTTTCCCGTCCTGTGTAGTGCGAGTGGCCGATGGGAGCACGCCACCCATTCTTGGCACGTGCACCGCTCGTGCCACCATCGCAAATCAACAAATACCTATATTGTTTCATGTCCTACCGCACTGCCCTCACGATATCATCCTTTGGCTCGACTTCCTTACAGACACTTCTGCGCTCATTGACTGCTCCACAGATGAAGTTCGACTTGGACTTCCAATTTCTCCCCATATCACTGATGAAGTAGAATGTCGACTTCGGTCGGAGAAGTTCACCCGTTTGCCACCCAAAACTGTCACACACGTTAATTTTTTTCTACTCCTGCCGTGCCCGATGGTTTGTACGTCCTTGCTCGATCCCTGACGTTCTGCTATTACGTCAGGTGACTCTTCCTTATTCCCTCATTACAGTCACCAACAATCACGGCACCCTTCCGCTTTTGAATTTTGGTTCTTCCCCACAAGTCGTCTACGAAGGAATGTCCTTGGCGAACTTGCGTTGCCTTGACGACTGCCACATTCTGACCTTAACGACTCATGGGCATTCCGATTTTAGGAATGATACGCTGAACCGCGAGGCCAGATGTGATGAATTTGTTAACATGATTGGCCCTGATCACCACAGCAGATTGGCGACCTTTGGGCACCTTTAGAGCTCCTTTCGAGGTATTTTTGACTTCGACGACCGCCCTTTAGGCCAAACCTCTTTGGTGAAAGACCGAATCAACACTGGCGATGCCAGCCCCCTCCATCGGCGGCCATATCGTGCTTCCGCCGCTGAACACCAGGTCATTCAAAAGGAGGTCGATAAGAAGCTTTAAAAAGACATTATCGAGCCTTCGTCCAGCCTTTGGTCATCGCCGGTGGTCCTGGTCAAGAAGAAAGACAACACCTGGAGATTCTGTGTCGACTATCGTCACCTCAACAACATTACTAAGGAAGACGTTTACCCATTACCGCGAATAGACAATGCCCTCGACTGTCTCCACGGCGCCAAGTACTTATCCTCCATCGACCTGCGCTCAGGCTACTGGCAAATCACCGTCGACGACATGAACAGAAAAAAAACTGCTTTCATTACACCGGACGGACTCTATCAGCTTAAGGTCATGCCGTTCGGCCTTTGCAATGCGCCAGCGACCTTCGAGCGCATGATGGACTTACTCCTTCACAGCTTCAAGTGGTACACATGCCTTTGTTATCTTGACGATGTGATCGTTTTCTCCCCTACTTTTCCGACTCATCTTTCTCGTCTATCGGCCATCCTTGCCGTTTTCCTCAAAGCCGGTCTCCAGCTGAACTGCTCCAAGTGCCACTCCGGACTCAAGGAAATTACCATCCTCGGCCATCACGTCGACGCGCGGGGCGTACAACCTGACCCAGAAAAGCTCAAGGCAGTTCAAAGCTTTCCTGCTCCTATTTGTTCCAAAGACGTACGCAGCCTTCTCGGGTTATGCTCGTACTTTGGACGCTTTATTCAAGGCTTTGCCGACATCGCATGCCCTTTGACACAGCTTCTTAAGAAGAATGTGCCTTTTTCCTGGCGGCCTGGTCAAGAACGTGCCTTTTCGACCTTAAAAACTCGATTGACAACACCTCCCATCCCTTGTCATTTCGATACTTCCGCCCCTACAGAAGTCCGTATGGATGCGAGCGGCCATGGTATTGGAGCGGTTCTGGCACAACGCCAACACGGCCAAGATCACTTGATCACTTATGCAAGCCGTCTCTTGTCTCCCGCCGAACGGAACTACTCAATTACTGAACGGGAGTGCTTGGCACTGGTATGGGCAGTAACCAAGTTTCGACCGTATCTTTATAGACGGTCCTTCTCGGTGGTCACAGGACACCATGCCCTTTGCTGGCTCTCATTATTGAATTGGACTCCACTGGAAGGCTCGGCCACTGGGCTCTCCGGCTTCAAGAATACACATTTACTGTTGTCCATAAGTCCAGACGGTTGCACTAGGCCGCCGAATCCTTGTCGCGCTATCCCGCCGACAGCCCACATGAAAATGAGATTGAAGACCAAGTCTGTTCTATCTCATGCATGCTCAACATCGGGGTCGAACAATGACACGATGAATGCTTGCGGCACATCATCGAACGCCCACACTCTCCCCAGAAGGATGCTTCTCTTCGTCTCTATCGTCTCAAGGACGCGACTTTATGCCGTCGAAACCTTCGTACAGGTGGCCCTCATCTTTTGCTCGTCGTTCCTGAACACTTGCGGTTGTCCGTCCTTCAGCAACTTCATGACGAACGAACTGCAGGCCACCTAGGCATTGCGCGGAATGACGAGCGAGTTCGCCGCCGGTTCTTCTGGCCGAAGATGTACCGATCGGTGAAGCGCTACGTAACCTCATGTGATCCTTGCCAACGACGGAAGACCCCTACCGTGGCTCCCGCTGGCCTCCTGCAGCCCATCGACGTCCCCATTGAACCCTTTTACCGTGTCAGCCTAGATTTGCTAGGACCATTTCCTACTTCCACTCTGGGAAACAAGTGGGCTGCCGTTGCCATTGACCATGTAACTCGCTTCGCAATCACCAGGGCCCTTCCAACCTCTTGTGCTACCGAAGTTGCGGACTTCCTTTTACATGACGTTATTCTACACCATGGAGCCCCTCACCAACATCTCACTGAGAGAGGGCGGTCCTTTTTAGCCCAAGTTATCGAGGACATACGGCGTTTGTGCGGCACTAAGCACAAGTTCTCTACTGCGTATTATCCACAAACGAATGGGCGCACTGAACGCCTTAATCGTATGATTACTAACAGAATAGTCACGTATGTTTCACCGGGCCATCGCGACTAAGATGTACCGTTACCGTTTGTGACGTTTGCTTACACTTTGTCACGGCATGACACCGCCACATATTCCCCATTTTTCCTTTTGTACGGAAGGGAACCTTCTTTGCCGCTCGATACCTTACTACCTTCGTCCAAGGTTTCTGTGACAATACGCGACCGATGCCATCGCCGGCGCTGACTACGCCCGACAGATTGCCCGTACCCGCATAAGCGAGTCCCAAGCCCACCAAAAGGCTGCTTGCGACAGGCGCCACGGTCACGCAGAGTATGCCCCATGTTTCCTAGTCCTTGTGTGGTCTCCTCGCGGCCACATGGGTCTGTCATCGAAACTACGTTTACGCTACACCGGCCCTTAAGAGGTCTTACGCCGTGTAACCAACGTGACGTACGAGATCACCCCGATTCAGCCATCCTCTTCCGTCGCTACGACAGACATTGTCGATCTCGCTCGGCTCAAACCCTACACCTCTACGTTGTCCGCTCCTGCATAGAACACGCCGGGACGGCGTTTCCGCCGCGGGGGGTTACGTTACGGTGCAGCCTTCCCTGATGAAGTGGTGGAGCCACTGCTATGAAGAGAAATCCCCCTGCAAGGCATGAGGCCAATCGTTGAAGACGAGAAAGACGACGATCGGTGTGGCGCCCGGCAGGAGCTAAAACGGTCATCTGCTCTGTCTGTGATTTTCCCCTTTTGTAAATAGCGTAAATACATCTAATTCAAACCGCGCCTACCCCGTCGCAATATCATTTCGTTACATTTTACGGAAATAATAGCACAGGTAGGGGAGCGCGTTCACCCAAGCTCTTAAAGGAGCCATGAAGAGAAAACAAAAGTTTGTTTTATTCGAAAGATTAGGTGTTTCATAGTACCCCAAGCGCTTTCCCGGAAGCAAATGATGCTTTATTCACTGAGAAATAAGGCAATTTAAGCCAAAATTTTAAATCTCCCGCTAAAATTGAAGATTCCGTGACGTGTACAATGGCGTCATAGAGCCGGTCCATGAAACAGATACTTAGTATGTCGACTCCATATAACACCCACACGCGGGAGTCGATCGAGACGGCGGCCATTTTAAAAATACTAGTAAACCCTAGTACACCCGCAGCCCTAGTCATGGAATCGCCTGATCCGGAGAACAAAACTCTCGCCGAGGAGCTCGGGCTTGCATTTAACAACCTCACACCACAAAAACGCTCAATGCTTCTAAGTGCACGAGCGGCAAGAGTTGTGGGATACGCGGTGGACGGGAAGGCGACCATTCCGCGATAGCCACAACAGACGAACGCCCAGCCGTCGGCACCGCTGCCTCGTCAGCCCCGTCGCGACGGACGAATATAGACTGGTACGTATGTGCCGTATTTTGATTACGGTTAATAATAGTTCAATTTCAGTAGCAGTATCACTTATGCCAGTTGGCCGGTGTCGTGTATGGAAAGCCGTTCGAAAGTACTCGAACAAACTGAAGTTTTCAGTGGTTGTAAACTGGAAACGAGCTCGTAACGATAGCAGCAAGCCAACACCATTCGAAACTTACGCGACGACTGGCACTACCTCGTCGCTTCTTGCTGTTCCTTACTCCCCTCGTTTCTATTTTTACCTTTGCTGGTTGGCGATATGACGGCCAACCTCCTGTGAAGGGATTACGATACGAAGCAAGGTCGCGGCTGTGCGTGCTGGAACGGTTCGTTGGCCCCGAAGAGCCTCGAACCCGAAAATTCGTCTGCGCGACGGCGAGATGTCGAGCTCGGCCGGCGCTAGTTTCGTATGCATTGGCGCACACGCTTGCGAGTTCGTTCGGACCTTCAACCGTTTACTCCACCGTTCTTTGTCATAAAAAGAATGTGCAGTATGTTTCACGGGCATTTAGCTCGCTATGCAAACTGTAAGCCCTGCCTAACATGCGTTTGCTTTTGCCGGCCTCCGCCAATCGCAGAGCATTCCCAAGTGACATCACAGGTTCTGTTGCGGAAAATGATCTGGTGGGTCGCATGGTCATTTCCTTTTTTCCTAATTATGTAGCTTATTTGAGCGAAGTTTGCGTTATAAGTGGTGTCGTTATGGTTCTAACGAGGCAATCTTTCGAATGAATCAAACTTGTGTTTTCTCTTCATGGCTCCTTTAAGAATGACGGGAGCGGTAACGGAGCACAGGGTACACTTAATGGTAAGTAAGCAACTTACTAACCGTAAATTGCAGTAGTAACTATTGTGCGTACGTTTCCATACAAATGTCGAAAAAATGTGCTCGGTGTCTCAAGTATTTGGCCTAAATAATAAAGCAAAAAATGGTGAATTGTTTTACAGACTAACGACCATTCATTAACGACTCATTCAGCTTTTGAACGACTGATGTTTGTCGAAAGTTTTTACAGTGGTTGTTCAGGCAGTACAAAATTATGCTAAATGCGAATTTAGCGTGAGAACCACAGAAAGCGGAGACTGTTTGTTGTGCGGGAAGGAAACGTCGAAAATATAGGCGCCGCGAAAAATTGCGGCTGGCGAACAAGCCCTGATCAAACGACGCTGCGTGCGCGTAAGTTATCACAGTAATTTCAAGTGAGCGACAATGGCAACACGTGCGAGGCTTCAGTGATTCGGTCCATGGGCAGGCGACTTCCATTTGGAGCATTTTCAAGAAACCGGGATAAATTCTTGATTCATTAGCCATGCGTTTTCACTTACTGTTGCGTTCACCGCTTCTTTTCGCGCTCTACAACTTTGTGGCGGAATTCTCGCGGCTGCACCCAGTGGTTATTATTTATCAGAGCGAAAGTTTCCTTAGCGGGACAGATGACGTCCTGTCAAAAAAAACCAATGCCTCTCTCCCCACAGACCGGTTGTTCGAGCGAGAAGTTCTGACATGATCTCTGGACACACCGCGCGTGGGTGAAAACGGGCTTCCATTGTGCGAAAAAGGGTTCTTGAAAATTGCGAAAGAGGAACGTTTCTAGAAAGGCAATACTTCATGTTCGACTAGGCGAGCTTTCAGCGAAGGCTGGACGCTTTTTTAGCGACTTCCTTTTGACGCAGTTATGATGTGAGAGAGGTGTCGCGCTTCTTTCAAGTTTATGGGGGAAGGGATGGTAAAGTTTTTTAAGCACATTAACTAGGTTCTCTGATAAAGGTTAGCCATTAAATAAAAACCCCTAACATGGCTAACTACGGAAGCAGCCAGGACGACGACAAAGCCTTAGCATGAAGTATGGAAAAGTACTACGACAGCTGAACTTTACCGGAAGGCCTGGTTTCTCGATCCATTGTGCCGGCGTCACTCTCATGATGTCGGTGCGCAACCAAAGGGGCGACAGATATTGGAAAAAAAAAATTCCCTCGCACTTCCCCGAGGGGGAGAGTGTGTAAGTGCGAATGCACGGTTGTTGATTGCGCGATTACGGTGGATATCGTGATCTTGGAGTGGAGAGGAGGCGCCCAACACCCGCAGTCACTGAGCGGAGAGAGGAGGAGGAGAGTAGCGCGCGCCCATCTCCCCCCGTTGCTAGGGAAGACGAGGAGGAAGACGAGGAGCGTGCGCACCCGCAGCTGTTGCTATGCGGACGACGGCGGCGGACGATTCAGGCTCGCTTAAGAAGTGCATTCGCACTTAAATCTATCCACGAATCATGCACTCATAAATAACCCAGAAACCAACCACACCTCCACAGTTGGGTATAAGCAGTTTCCTACATTCTATGTTCCTGAAAAAAACTGATTTTTCTTCTCCATAACTCCCCGTCATCTCAACACCACGCACTCTTAGCTCAAAGTTGCATCATAATCAATATCTCACCAGTGCGACGCGCCTTATGAACAATGAGCTCTATGGTTGCTTAAATCCAGGAAATGCAATTCAGCGTGGAACATGGGGCATGGCAAGGCAGAATATAAGTCTGCCACCTCCTCACTTTTAGCGACAGCCACCTTGTTAAAATTATGGATGGTGGTGCGATGAACGTCAAAGCTAAAAATATCTAATCCTGGATGCTGGTGGGGGCTCACCATGGAGGATTACCTAACTAAGGCCGTTCGCAGCTCCGGGAACACTTCGGGTAGTCATGCAGGCTTTACTAAACATTTGAATACACTTCTGAACAATCGTAGTTTTAAACGTTCTTCCAACTTCCTAGTTTTTCGTTTTTTTACTAAGCATTTCCTGATGTGCTTCGGTTGCACGGAAGAGAGTTGGCCGATAGTTCGGCTACTTGTCGCCGTCGCCGTCATGTCGGCCGAGTGCGACCACGTCTTCAGGAAATGCCAATACCCCAGGACTGCACAGCCAAAGATGCCCACCTCCTATACATTGGGGAATCACAGTGACGCCTCGACAAATGGTGGAAGAAAGCAGTAACAAATGGGAAGCTTCGTGTCTGCATCGAACAATCAAGGAGGCAGCAATCGATTGGAAGATTGAAGATTGGCCAACAAAGTGGTACCAATTTTTCGCGTACCCTGGGGCACTCTTGCAACCCGACGCAAGTGGAAGAACATTCGCTTCCTTATGGGTCACAGTCTAAACCAGTCACAGTGCACCAGGTTAAGCGTCACTTGCACAAGTATGAAGCCCCAGAAAATCATGTACTAGAGGAATAAAAAAACCATAGCAAAACACACGTGAGAAGGCCCTGCTCCTGTTTCTACCGTAATCGGTGCTCCATTGACGATTGACGATGGCCGAAAATGAGGCCTTGCTAGGAAACGTGACGCTGAATGCTACACCAGGATAAGACCGAATTCCGAACAAGCTACCCACGAAATCGCGACACAATTGCATTAGAACCCATTTGAACACATCAACATTGGATTACCGCCAAGCTTGGATTACCGGCATTGGATTGCCGCCAGTGAAACCATGGGGCTAATACGTTGACCTCAAAACCTGGTATTCCACTAGCTCCAGCAAATCTTGTTCCAGCCTTCTTGACATTTTTTGTTGGACCATTATTAGAACACATGGTAAAACTCGTGGTTAGCCTAAATCGATAATTGCGAACATTTTTTGACCACCGTGTGTGATTTCTGCCCGCACCATTCCACGCCGCATATCCCATTGCAACTCAATGAACAGATAGCATAAAGACTCACCAGTTCACAAAAGAGATGTATTGGTCGTAGATGTTAACGGTGCATTCAGGATACAGAGTCCAAAAGTCATCACAGAAGGACTAGCTTCAACCAACTGTGGATATAGATCGTATAGCTATGTTGCGTCCCTTCTCACTGAACGCGCGGCAACCTTCAGAATAGGGCAATTTCGTATCACCGCAATTTGACAATGCCCAAGGGGTTTCGCAGGGATGGAGACACCACTGCTCCCCCTCAGTGTTGCCATGAAAAACCTTCCCCTAACGCTGCCGCTCATGGCGCATTTACAGCATGCGCATCATGCGGACGGCATCACGACGGAGTTGCACCGGATCCATGGGATAAGAGAAGATAACATAAGATAAGAAGTTCTTTCTTCCAAACAAAAACATACATGTGCATATCCAGCCAGAATAAGCCCTGAGGCTTATTCTGCGAACATTCTGCATCTGCATCTTGCTGTTTGCACAGCAAGATGCTATGCAAACAGCCATCGATAAAACATACGAATACCTTCATGCTCAAGGCCCAGAATGATCTCTACAGTAATCAGCAATAGTTGCATCATTAGCTGGGAAATGAACGAAGTGGAAGGAAAGCACCCCTGAGCCGGAACTCCCCATACAAGGAAAACCAGTTGCCAACGGGCCCCTCCTCCATGTTGTAGTCCTTGTAGTCCCTAAGATATCCCATGACTGCACGCAATACCACCTCTTAACTGAACTCTCCAACTGAGATTACACAATACCTGAGAGGAGATAGTGGAGGGACGTCATAATTCCTAATTACACCTAACTAAAGCTAACGCTCCGGGGAAGAACTATAGCAACGAAGTTGGGATATGCAACCGCCACCTTTAGAACACCACAAGGTACGTGTTCCATTGCATATTCGGCACCACATTCGTGTACTGCCGATTCTACGAAATATGCACCCGGTCTATAGGGACCGGGCGGCCGTTGTATGGCCACACCGTCGCTAAAGCGAACAGCTCCGGCCGTGGCGAACAGCTCGTCAGTGGAATGCCGGTGGCGCTCAGTTCGGCGTACTTGTGCATGGCTTTCTGTCGTTCTGCTTAGTTTAGGCTGCAAACCGTAGATATAAATAGAGACTTTTCAGGCGGGTAAAACTTCAAAGTGGAGGCAACCTTTACGAGGCATGCAATGAGTATCATTTACGGGCATACCCAGTAATTGAAAATCGCAGAGGACGCTCAATGCGCCAATTTGGAGGTCGAGCTGGAAGTGCAAGTTCTTTCGTTCGTGCAAATTTTTCACGCAGTATTGCTGCTTCCGTGCAGTTTGGCTCATCGACGAATATATTCCAGCTAAATGTTCCAGCAAAAGCCTGCGTGGGCAGCCGATCCAATTATGCTTCGGCGCTGGTCCTTCGCAGTTGCTGACGAAACGGCGTCGTGAATCAGTGGAAGCCAATTTTGGGGAGGGCCTTCTAAGATTTACCCCAAAACGCAAAGGCTGAGGGACGACGCTAAGTAGCATCATTACTTACTTTAGAAGTCTGGCTAATTGCAAAATTGTTAAAAATTTTTTCAACTATTTCGTTTTTTCTATTACTAGGCCCTTTACGGTTGTGCTTCGGTTGTATGGAAGAGCAATTCATACTTGTTTTTTTTTCCTTCACTATATTGAGCCAAGCGTATCTTAGCTGACATGTATAGCTGACTACAATCAACAGCAAGTACAAAATGTATTCTCCCCGCTACCAGGGTACTCGTCAACCACGGGCAAAGCCTTCCAGTCAGCCTTGTGTGAGCGGTAGCTTCTGCTCATGTGTATTGCACAAGGAGCTGTAGTCGGCCAAAAACCCCACTCGGATACAAAGAAAACAAACGAAGCAATCCCCTCAACAAGAGTTGCGCTGCCGAGTGCGGACGCAACATTCATAACAAAATGCGGAAATGCTTAAGGCATTCTGCGCGGTATGCACACGTCACCGCAGGGTGCTTTCTCAGGTGTACGTGCAAAAAGTACAGAGTAAGCAGTGTCGCTAGCTGGTTTGAAGAGCGACTCCTTGAGATAGTGCGACGACCACGTGTTATGCTACGTTTCGCTACTTCTGCAGACACGTTGCTGCGTTGCGGATATGTATATATATTCCCCAACGACCCTTGAAACACTAAGTCTCAACAACTACAGGAAGCAGCCATGAAGGTCGCAGTGCTGGCCCTCTTCGTTGTCTGCAGCATCGCGGTTGCGGGTGCCAGGCGTGGTATGATGATTGCACAACCTTTTTCTATTGGCCTTTATTCACTCTAGCAGAGGCATGGGCATGCTAAATAGTGAATATTTAGAAATGGTGCAAATTTTCTTCACAAGTCATTCCTGCAAACACGTTACAATTACCAAGACCATCACCCGCAATTAGTAGCACTACATCCTAGGAGTACGAGAAACGGGGCTAGAGTTTAGTTTCTTGATTGTTCGTGTATTTTACACCATTCTTGGTATATTCCAACATCACCAGATCAAAATAGAGATAAGGCTTAGACGCAGTCTTCCAGGAAACGCCACCGTTCCACGTGGAGAGATTTTATAAGCTTCTCCATTTTCCATTCTGTACCCCCCTGCCATAGTCACACGCCTTCGGAACTCCCTTCAGCAGACCTGGGTATACGTGCAGAAAATGCGTAGCCAGCAAACTCTTTGTGTCAAAAGTCTGATTTTTTTTCATTAGCGCTGAACGTTTCCCATTAGGAATTTTAAGGCAGCCGAAAGAAAGCCCCGTCATTACTATTCTAGCTCAAAGATGCATGGATCACCAAGCATCCCCCTTGCACCAAGGTTAGCATGGAACGCATATCTCAAAGCTTGAAATGCAACCAAGCTTATTTACTTTCCTTGCGGAGGAGACATAAATGATCGCAGTAACTATTTTAATACATACACGCCAAGCTGTTAGGTAAGGCCAATGCAATACATCAATCGTAAACTGTACTTTATGGGATGTTTTTTCTGTGATACAAACGTAAATAACACTTAAACTTAACGCACCAAACCAACGTGCTAGCGTCAAAAAAGTGGCTCCTAAATCGATGGAATTCACGAACAACCAGTTTTTTCTTGTTGGTGGCACATGATCAAACGTTTGCAGCGCCGAATAAGAAGGACGAAGAAATACCGAAACGCTCGTCTTCTTTCGTTCTTTCTTGGTGCTTGTTGTTCTGCGCCGCAAACATTTGATCAATTTTTCAGCTCAATTTTATTTTTAGAGAAAATATATTCTGGAGGGCTTCATTGGCTAAAAAGTAGGTTATGAACCGCGTGCACTCGAAACCTGAGAAATAATTAGTGGGAGTACTTTTCGGAGTGGCCAAACATACATTCAGAGGCCAAACATACATTCATACATTCAAACATACATACAGCGGCCAAGCATGCATTCAGAGCTACAAAGGTCGCTCTCCAGGATTTCATTTTGACCGTGAACTAAATCATCACTAAAACAACACGTCCTCCGCTCATTCGTCTCCATGGCACGAATGAGCGAAGGACGAAGGACGAAGGACGGGCTTTCAACAAGTGGGGGGTGTGTTGTACTAATGAACAACTTTAAAGTTGGGGTAACAGATAAGCAAGATAGTGGAGGCTTTCTAATAAATTGTCGAAGTCCTGAGGGACACTAATGTAGCATCAAGTTATTGAATACCGGTTTCTCAGTGCACTGAGGCAAATATTCGTATAAATCACCCCTGGTTTGAGCGCACGTTTACGCTCGGTTTCAAAGGCGCAGAATTCAATGGCGGCTCCCCCTGTGCCAGCTGTGTTTGAAATGAGGGTGTTTCCTATGTGTGGCTTAAAGAACTGGTATCTCTCACGACTTCATTGAGAGCGGCTTATGCATAACTTTGTACAATGGTTACATAAAACGGCGTAGCTTTCCCAATGCTACGAACGCGGACATATATATCCAGTTTTTCTATTCAGATTTGAGGAAATATTTTATTATTTTGTGCCTCGAGATCACATACCAGATTTGGCCACCGTCATTCCTTGACTCCATATTTTATAATCTGGAGTAAATAGCCTGTGGTGTTTTCATGCGTATTTTGCATCATTATACAGACGCGCAACATGCACACATACAGAATTCACCGAAGCCTACACAATATTTAATATTTTGGCGCCACCTTATCTGTTTCAGTGTGTTAGCAGCATCCGGTGCCTCATTTTTTTCTTTGCTGAGTTGTTGTTTTTTGCTTACTTAATAGCCTCAAGGCTTAGTAGACATTACGTACGCGAGTCCGATCTATAGCCAGGAAGCAAGGTTGGCCTCCGGATATAGTCCAGTAAGGAACGGTAGGCAGGACCATGGAGCCACCTATAGTGATGCGTGTCTTGCCGCAAATTTAGGCCTTGACCGAGTTAGTTTACTGATGCACATTACACCTTTTTCCCTTTATTCTTCATCAACGAATTCCCTCTGTTACTGGTAGTTACTAGCGTAGCCAAAACTGTTAAAAGTAGCTACAGATAATTTCATCATTTCTAGTGATAAGTCTAAATCCATCTTATCAGTGCACCGATGTACAAATTTTTGCCGGACTTTACAAAGCTCTTGGCACTTAAAGTAGCTAGTAGCCATCCAGTAGAGGTATTGCAATTCTTATGAATGAAAAGAAGCTAAAGATAATCAGTGAATAATATCATCATCATCGAATACTATCATCATCATCACCATACTCTCAGTGCTCCGAAGATAGAAGGTGCAAGTGGAAGTGCGCGGTATGTCTCGACGACTTCCCCTGTCTCTAATACTCCACCGGCCCGTTGCACACCCACACTTAAAAAATATCTGTAACTAACGACGCAGCTTTACCTGTATACCTGTTGGAGAGATATCAGTAAAATCGTTATATAAAAATGTTCACAGTTGCCCCAATTAGAATTGTTTGAAGGCAGGCGACCATCTTTTTGTCTTGTTTTAATCAAGTTCTGGCGTCGTGACATTCAGTAACCGTTGGCAACAAAGTAAATGCAATCTGCGGTTGAACGCCCTGATTTTCTGACACATAAACGCCCTTACAACAAAACATTGCGTGTGCATTCACAAGTGATTTCATCTTTGGAGCTGCTTTTTGTCCATTCCCCTGTTAGTAGAAGTTCTTCTTGCAGTGATTTGACAAGTTAACGCTGAACTGTACTACTATCTCATTCGCAGAGAATGTGCTGTTGCATTCCCGGGAATGCGCCGAGCATGAAGAGTGGAAGGAATGCGTGAGCAGCTCCTGCCGCGAGGCCAGGTGCGACAAGCCCGTGGTGGGACCAATCTGTACCTTGGACTGCATTTACGGCTGCTTCTGCTCGGATGAGTTTTACCGCAACGACCAAGGAGCCTGTGTTCCGTGGACCGAGTGCCCTCAAGCCCATTACGAATAAGATGACCATGGTCAGTACACTAAACAAGCACGGCTAGGTCGCTGTGCATATACATCATCTGACTATTTGTTTTTACGCAGCTTTGGGGAATTCGGTTACTTGACTCAGTTTCTAACTAATAGCTATGTGGAATAAGATTCGACCAAAATATCCCGCCTTCTGCCCCTTGTGTAGCTTGTACTAGGCGTATTTATTCGTGGCATCAAACTGATAGAGAATTGAATCACTGTGCGAAAATAAAAATGGCAGGAGGTCCTTTCATGCATTTATAGGCAATGCATAGTGAATTAATTCATTTATTTATTCCTGTAATACGGCTGACCTTTGAAACAAGGTCGCTGGCAGGAGTGAGCGATAGAATATACAAATGACATCACAGATATGAATATGTAAATGAAAGCAGTTCACTGGGGTACTGATAGCGAGCGATACTGCACTTCATACAAAAAAAAAGCGGACAAGAGGAAAGCGAACAACAATGCTGCAGAGTCACAGCGTAAACCAACCGCGCTCATCCCAGCATCGAAGGCCGTATTCGCTACGCCTCCGCCACAAGCACCCCAATGCTGCTGGAATTGCAGGTTATACACGACGCCCAGCTGTGCGCAGCCGCCTCCAATGAAGCCCTGACAACCATAAATCTTCGTACCGACTCTACGCAAGTGATCCACTATCTGAAACAGGTTGCGCAGACCCCCATCATCTGCCAACTATTTTACCAGTTCCAAAGAAAATGCCATCAAAGGTGATTGTGTTATGGGTTCCTGGTCACACCAATATTGTAGGAAATGAACGGGCTGACTTCCTGTCACACAACTGCCCGGCACCATCATCCCCCGCCCAGCTCCCAAGTGACCCATGCGCCACGCGAATGGCTGCAAAGGAGGATCTTCGACGCCGAACGCGCGCTCTGATACCTCCGTGTTCGGTACTCCACCCCTTCAACCTTACTAGGATGAAGGAGGTTGTACTACGAAGAACCCGACTGGGCGTGGCTCTTACTCCTACCCGCACGAGTTGATGGAAAGGGGACTACCGATGGCATGTGAAATGTCCAACTTGCTCTGAGGAAACGGTTCCGACAGACCTTCCCCCCTAATATAGACATTTCCTGGAACTTACGACATTCGAAGGAACTGTTTGATAGCAGCAGGCCTAAAATTACACGCATTACCATCGGTGGCTCCACAGTCATGCCTACCCTTCCTTGCTGGACTATATCCGGGTGGCCAAACTAGTTTCCAAGATATAAAGTGGACGCGCTTATGTCTAATAAGCCTTGAGGCTATTAAATAAATGAAAAACAACAACAACACAACAGACAGACAAAAATTCATTGACAGGCAACGCGTATGCAACGCGATCGCATAAGGAACTTTCTTTGGGCGATCGTTTTTCTCGTTTGATAAAATCAGACCGTACGAAATAAGAAGTAAAAGACTATTTCCGTGCGCTTCAATTTCACTCGAGATTTCCACGGAGGAAGGGAATGAACGTGTATGGGCGAATAGAAAGTAGCCAAGCGCACAGATCCCATCAGATGCACGACGGACAACCTGCCAAGAGCAGGCACCACTGCAATGGAGATTCTCTAAATAGTTTGAAATGTTTAGGTGTTCCTTTTTGTAGCCTACTTTTGTAATAACCAATCAAAATTCCTATTGTGAGATTAAAAGCACTACTAGGAACGGTTATGTATTGTGTCATGTCTTCAACATGTCCAATGTTTACTTTTCCCTGAGCAACGTTGACATGCATAAACCTTGCTCCCTGAGCTAGTATTGCCCAGCTATATTTTGCGTTCATGTATCTCGTTAGTGCTGAAACGCATTTTGCAACAAAGTTGTCCGAGTGATCCTAGATGGTCTTAAAAAGGGAGGCAACAAATAATCTTGCCGGAATGCTATAAGATACAGTTCGCAAGTGATATTTTTCATGTAGGTGCACCTTTCAGAGCAATTTGATTATCCAACGCATGAAGCACTGCACGTAACTATCGCGTCCCCAAGCATAATGGTGTTCCGGCCTGGGGAGCTCGATCCGTGTGCATACCCGCATCGGGTTTCACTCCTCCGTGAAGTCAGAATGCTGGAGCGAGTTCTGGCCATTTACATTATTTGAGAGGGGGCATAACCAGCGGTGATCATACTCTCGTTCCTTGTGCGAACAAACATGCTTTATAGTAGTGAAATAACACTTCTAGGTTTATAGGTAGCAGACTGTCTCCTTGGGTATGCCAAGATATAAAAGGGACAGTTGTACACGTTCACTCAATTTCTCTCAAATTTTTCGCATGCTGCCAAAGAAAAAGCGTCCAACCTTTTTGGGGCAATCTGAGTTGGGCGACTGAAAGTGCGTTAGATTCACGATTCCATAATCCTTTCATAAAACAAGCCCATGCAACCACATTCCGATCTCACTCACGCTCATCAACACAAAGTTGCCTACACGCAGACCTCGCTGGTAAAAATTCGAGTCTCTGGGGAAACGCGCTTAGGCGATCCCTACGCTGTGAATCGCAGCGTAGTGGAAGATCAAGAAGTTCAAAATAATTGTGATTCCCTGTGGTGGTTTGTTGTGATGTACCATACAAACACAAAAAAGCTTGTGTAAATTTTCATGCCCCTTGCCCTAAATATAGAATAACAACTCCTGCCTCAAAATTCTGGTGCATAGGTTGAGAACTAAAAATGGAAAATACAGAAAAGCTAACCAAGAGCGCAATCCACCGGCTTCACAAGCACACTTTCTTGTAGTCGACAGCAAAGTGGTGTCGTGTTCTAGCACTGAGTTTCCCAGATATCCTGCCGCTCAATTAGATGTTAAAACTTTAATTTCCTGCTTGGGGTATCATGTTTTCTTGGGAACAGCAACGAAAACCTCTCGAAGTGGCTCAATTCAATTTAGTGAAATATCACATTTCACGGCGGTGACTTCTGTTGGCTTATACGTTGCTTCAACGCCAATGTAAATTATAAAGCTCCCTACTTAGTATGTATGCCACTCTTCGCTTAGAGGCTTCAAAGCATGGATAAAACTACTACTAAAAAGCTCATCGTGTCCCTGCTTATACCGAACATTATTTTACTATATGTTCTGCCGCAAAGCATTATCACTAAAAGCTACTTTTGAAGCGAACATTCGCGGGGTCAACTTTTACAACGGCATTATCGCTAAAAGCTACTTTTCGAGCGAACATTCGCGGGGTCAACTTTAACAACTGATTATAACTACGTTAAGCGCAGTAGGGAAAACAAAGTACATGGGAGACAAGGACCTCGTCTTCCTCGTTCTGTGTTTTCTTTACCCCGCTTAACGGAGTTATATTGGAGTACCAACTAGCTCGTACCTATATGTTGTTCAATTATATTTCTCAACTGATTTAGCTACCTTCCAATATCCTTATAAAAAGAACAGTCTCCAAGCAATCTCAATATACCACCGCTGTTTCGATACGCGTGTGAAAACTTGATACCGTGTAGTACGCTGGACCAGCAGCAGACGTGGCTACTGAGAACCAAAAGTTCCCTATGCATTTTCTTAATCCACTCCTTCAGATTTTGCCGTTAGTTTCCTGTATTGCTGGTTTTCTAGCGCGCTCTGGGTTGTTAATTTGTTTGTTTCGGTCCTATGGCTGGTTGATTAGAGTTTCTGAATATATTTTGTTCTATACCCGTGTTATATTGAATTTACCTGCATTGTTAAGCCAGGTGCGTTACTGTAACACACACACGATGATGCTAGTCAACCTAACTTCTGTTCGAGCAGCGCCATCTTAGCGTGTTTCAGAAATTTTACAATGTACCTTCCAAACTTGTGTGATTTGAACGCAGGTTGCCGTACGTCCGAACGCGTCAGTTACCTGAAGCACCTCACCGCCGCCTAGCGCATCGATACCCGCTCTTCACTGAAGTATGATGACCGAAGTGGCTTGACTACTACTACCACTGTCCTGTGCAACCACCGAAGCTGACTTGGATGATGCCATGAATTTTTTTTCTTGTGGGTTGCTTTTATTATATGTGCGTCCCGGTCTCAAACCCTGGTAATATTTCCTTGACATCTTTAAATAAACGAATAGGTTACTATGACTCGGACGATATTGACGTAATGTGGCAACTTAACTGAAGACGTCCTGGTGTTCACTTTTTTCTAAGATGGCAACAAGGCTATGAAAATCAAGCAGCTCATACGAGTCTACTTACTTTCACCCCGTTGTCACAAAAGGCGATGACTGTGTTGAAACTTCAAGTATTTAGGAATAGTCGAAGACGGAATTTCAAACCATCCAGTGATATGGGGCATATAACTGATTATGGTAATACTCTAATATTCTGCCAATATTACTGATGGCATCGTGGAAACAGTTTTTGCACGGGGCCCTTGCTACCACTTCTCGTTCTAAGAAGTGAGGCGGAAATTACCCCGGTTCTGACGCCCATCGGTGCACCATAAAAATCGCGTCACTGCCAGGAAGCGCCTCCACCACCCACCGGGGTCACGAAATTCGCTCTTTTCCTTGCCCAGATGCGCTGGTTGTTGCTTCGGTGAGCTGTAAGGTTGGTTTCTTGCATTCGGCTAAGCTCCGTTCAGAAGATAATGTCCTTGAATGCAACCTTCTGAGTGGCGTTAGTGGCTGTTCAAAGACACTCATCTTTGCCTAGCGTGCACACCGCATTTCTAGAACACAATGCTCCCGCATTTCAGGTAAGTTTTCGGATGATAGAAATAAAGATCCGTGTATTTCAGGGCCCTGCTCACCACTGCTTCCTTCCCTGCCTTGACTCTAGCGGCCAGTACGGAGTGCGAAAAGAGCACAGATGTCTGTGTTTTAAACAGCGAAGCTGCTGAGCATGTGGGATATGTATGTATGTATGTATGTATGCACGTATGTATGTATGTACGTATGTATGTGTGTGTGTATGTATGTGTGTATGTATGTATGTATGTATGTATGTATGTATGTATGTATGTATGTATGTATGTATGTATGTATGTATGTATGTATGTATGTATGTATGTATGTATGTATGTGCGTATGTGCGTATGTACGTATGTATGTGTTTATAGTGTCCGAGAAGCAAATCTTTTTCTTAGGGATGACCGCCCTCATGGCTTTATAGCAATAAATTTGCCAATATTTTTCACCTAAATTCTAGGTCGTGTGCTAACACGGTTCGCTCGTTATCCATCTGAACTCTGTCCAATGGCTCAATTTTTAGCCGCTTTACGAAAAAATGTCGTTGTAACACCGGCCATTCGTTTTAATTAGGTGACTATAAAATATCGAACACTTCTTGCATCTAGGATCAATCGCACAGGCTACAAGGTAAGTTCATCTGCTGTGTGGTTTTTTTTTTAATTTCTTTGATAGGGTCGCTGATCCCGTGTCTCTGAAATTCTGCCAGTTCATAGTGCCAGCTGTGCCTATTATTGTGGTTGGGGCTATTTATGTGGAAGCAGCATTCGTATAATTTAATGGTCGCTTTAAAAAGGCTCCATCAGTTTTTCTTAGATGGATTCCTAAACAATGTACATTAACGTCAGGTCTGGTGCAGTTTCTCTGGAGGCACTATTTCTTAGTTTTCGTTACACATTATTGGCGGGTTGTGTAAATTTAGGCAGTTGTTCCGGATGGCCTCGTGAAGCTCCTTTCCTTATTGTTTAATATTCAATTTCCCCTGTGATATCATGCGCATTTAAATCTCTGAGTATTTTCTGGTCGTGACCTTTCGTACGTTAACTGTCTTCAAGAGGAGGTCGATCTTCCTGAGCTGTAAAATATTCACATTGAGGATCAAGAAGACGACGAAGAAGAAAGTCCCGCTTATGCAGCGGGAGTACGGGATCTCTATATTTTGCCATTAAATCGCAATTTTTGGACAGCCGCTCTGTCTCATGTCTAATCAAAAGGATAATGCCGTGACCAGGATTACCTCTGAGCCGCGTGGACAAGCACACTACCTGCCTCTGAGCAGCTGAGCAACCTGCACGCAAAGGCACGGCGACGGAGTCTGCCGGAACCGAGGACAAAGTACTGGGATCAACGTTCAAAGCATAACAGCATAAGTAAGGAAATGCTAAGGCTAAGGAAAAGGAGGAAAGCGCTTAGAACCCAGATTGCGCAGCTAAGTAACGTATCGAAAGACAAATTGCCATGGAGCGGACAAGCGATGCTTGCACGTATAAAAGCGCACATCAAAGGAATAGCCCCCAATCGAAAGACAGCAAATGAACGAATCGAGCCGTTCATCACAAATGAATCAGCAGATATTGGTTTGAAAGAAATATTGAGTACGATATAAATATATTAGCTATTCTGTCACAACTGAAGACCAACATAGCAGAGCTAACGCAGGCCAGCAGGCCAATAATGCCATTAAGCGCAAAAAACGCAGAGCGGACGCACTCCGCCGCTGCGATGGATGTAATCAAGTTACTTAAGCTGGACTTGATGAAGTTTGACAGAAATGCGCTTGCGTTGCAGCAGATTTGGTCTCGGTATTAATCGCCGGTGCTCCTAAGGCCAAACATGAAAAGGCACACAAGTTTATTTACTTGAGCAAGGCCAACAAAGGCAAAGAGCGCCAGAGAAGAAGTTACTGAATTTTTGATGAGACCGTGAAGAATAAAACATGTGACTAAAAGTGACGCAAAACAAAAGACAATGGAGATGGCTGGTGCATAGGGCCAGGATGATTACATGTGATATGACAAGAGCTGCAGAAATTTTACCTCAGCTAAAAACTTAAAAACACCTTGACTAGAAAACATTGGTTCGTAGGCTAAAAAAGTATAATGGGTGCAGTGGAATGTGTCGGCTGTATAATTCAGGGAAATCTTTGTGTCGTGTTGTGTCAGTGCCTTGCATGTGGTTAGTATGTGGGCTACGGATAGGCCCCTTCCACACCTGCTGCACATGGGGCCTGAAGATCCAGTGAGCAGGTGGGAGTGCGTTACATGTGTGTGGTCTATCCGCAGCCTAGCCAGGACGACTTCAGTGTATCTGTTGTGTGAGTCAGTTGTGTAGCGTCCACATTGTGTTTTTATTACATGTAGTCTGTTGTCTATTTGTTGACTACAGTGTAATTGCCATGCGTTACGAAGCTGTCGCCTGATGTGTGTCTTTATGTCGGTGTAAGGTAATGTTGTAATGCCAACTGTAGTCATGAGAGCAGCAGCACCAGCCGTTTGATCGGCGGCCGCATTGCCAGGGATTCCACAGTTCCCTGATACCCAGCATATAGTTATTTGAAGATTTGAGGCATATGTAGTCAATAGTACCTTGAAAAGAGCATTGATCACATATTTTTAGACGCCTTCATGATGACAGTGCCTGCGCTTAGGGAATCTGTGTACACGATGGACTTGGGAAGTTTGTTTGATGATGTGATTTTAAACGAGTAAGATGCCATACGCTTCTGCCGTGTAAATACTGTTATGAAAATTCATTGTTTTGTTAACTCTAAAATTTGGTCCGTGCGCTGCACAAGAGACACTAGAAGCAGTTTTGGACGCGTCACTGAAGAATTCTGCGCCCCTGTACTTGTCCTGCAGGAACGGGAAGTGCTGCAAAATCGCATTCCTGGGTACCCTATTTTTTCTACTAGTGTGAATGGCAGGTTGCATGATATAGGACGTAGATGCCATGGTGGAATTAAATCATGGATGGGTGTCTTGGGCGTGTCTGGCAGAGGGAACTTGAGTCCAGAAGCCTCCTCCCTCACTCTGAGAGAGAAAGGTAAGGAGATAGATGGCCTGTTTAAAAAGAGTTGTAAATTTGATGTATCGTTTATGATAGGATTAAAAATGATGGTTGGTGAGAGATACGATCTTAGATAAATAGAGCAAGTCAAGATACTCCCGCTGATGCCCTATGCACCATTTGTCACATTCTACATATAGACTCTCGACAGGGATAGTGCGGAAAGCGCCGCATGAGAGGCGAAGGCCATGATGCAGCACTGGGTCGAGCATTTTAAGGGCTGTTTTTGTCGCTGACCCATACACGACACTGCCGTAGTGAAGCCGAGACCCCACCAAGGCTATGTAAAGGCGCAGCATGAGCTGTTTGTCGGTTCCATAAGAATGGTGTGAGAGGACCTTAAGAATGTTCATTGTTTTTAAGCATTTTCATTTTTTTATTTATTTATTTATTTATTGGTTCCTCAAGGGCCCCGGCTTGGGGCATTACATGAGGGGTGGGCGTACACACGGCATAGGGTGACTTCACAAAACATCATGGGCGTGTTTCAATGGTTCGCCTAAAACACTGGGAATCGATGATAAGGGCGGTTTCGGCAGGCAGGTCATTCCAGTCTCGCGCAGTGCGCAGAAAAAAAGATTGCTGAAAAGTAGTGGTGCGGGCATACTCGGGATACACTGCGTTAGGATGGGTGGTGCGTGAAATGCGGTGCGCTCTTCTGACGTGCTGATCATCGATGGGCAAAGAATGGAAAAATTTGTGATAAAGACAAAGTCGTGCAATTTTGCGGCGGGATACAAGTGTGGAAAGATTAAGTTTAAATTTCAGGGCGGAGATACTTGAACCACGGGAGTACTCGGAAAGTATAAATCTTGTTGCGCGATTTTGGACGGATTCCAGAACATTAATGAGGTTAATTTGGTAAGGGTCGAAAATGGCATTAGCATATTCAAGCTTGGGTAGGACGAAAGTTTTGTAGGCAAGACGTTTACAGCGGGAGATGTGAGGGCAAGATTACGGCGAAGATACCCAAGCAGCCGGTTAGCAGAATTGGCAACGCTGTTGATGTGAGTGGACCAAGTTAAATCAGATGAAATATGCACACCAAGGTATTTTAACGAATCAGAAGTTTGGATACATTGATTGTTAAGGGTATAATTTGATAAGACGGGATTGCCGCGACGCTGAAAGGATATTAGCTTCGTTTTAGAGACGTTTAGAGACATAAGCCAAGTGGTACACCAATCTTGGACGCGATTAAGGTCGTCTTGAAGAGCAGAGTTGTCAGAGCTGTTAGTTATCGGACGATAAATTACACAATCGTCTGCGAAGAGACGAATGCCAGAGGAAATATTAGAAGCCAAATCATTGATATATATTAAAAACAGAAGAGGTCCCAGGACTGTACCTTGTGGTACACCTGAGAGTACTGGTGTTGATGATGATGAATGATAATTAACATAGACGAACTGCCGTCGGCATGTTAGAAAACCGTGGATCCAGTTAACAAGATACGGGTGAAGGTTTAGGGATGACAATTTTAGTAGCAGGCGAGCATGGGGAACTTTACCAAAGGCTTTCTCAAAATCGATAAAAATTGCGTGAGTAGGTATATTGCGATCTAGACTTGAGTGGATATCGTGCAGAAAAAGAGCGAGTTGCGTATCACACGAATGACCTTTACGAAAGCCGTGCTGGTTTGCGTTAAAAAAATCCACAGATGTTAGAAATGTAGCGATGTGTGAGTATAAAACGTGTTCCATTACCTTGCAGCAAACGCTAGTGATAGAAATTGGACGGTAATTACGTGGACATGACCGACTTCCATTTTTATGGACGGGGATGACCTTACCGGCGCGCCAGTCGCGTGGTACGCAGCCGGTGTTTAAAGATTCTTGAAAAATGAGCGACAGAAAAAGGCTGCAAGTGTATTTAGTGTTTTTTAATACTTTGGCGTTAATGCCGTCTATTCCTGTAGATGACGAATTTTTTAGCGAATCAATTACTTTTACTATTCCGTGATGTTCGAAAATGATGTTGTTCATTGGCGGGTGCGCAAAAGCCGGTACATCAGGAAGGTTATTCAAGGGTTCATTCGTAAAATTTTCACTAAAAGTTGCATTCATGATATCAGGAAGTTCATTGTCGGGAACTGGAAAGCCAGAGTCATCGCAAAGGGCTATCGAATTAGATTGATCTGGATTTATAGTTTTCCAGAATCGCTTAGGGTCGGTTTGGAGCATATAAGGTAGAGTAGTTGAATAAAAATTACGTTTCGTCTGTTGCATTAGGCCGTCAAACTCTTGGGCTGCATCATAGTACTTTTCCCATGTGCAACTACGGTTAGATTTTTTGGCTGCTCGAAACCAACGCTTCTTCTTATTATTTAAACGTTTTAGTGATGCAGTAAACCATGGGGAGCCCGCTCGCTCGGTTATTGTGACGGTAGGAATGTAAAGTTGTACTAAGCGTTGCAACTCTGTCTTAAAAAGCAACCAATTTGATTCAAGAGAGCGTTGTGAGAAGCCAGTGGAGAAGCTATCGAATAATGTTGTTAGCCCCTCGTTTATACTGTTGTAATCACCTTTATCGTATAGTGTGAGAATCTTTTTTGTTTTTTTGCTTTTAATTGTGTCGCAAGAAAATGTTGTGTGTACGGCCATGTGATCGCTAAGGCCACGCAGGCAAGTGACAGAGGAAAAGTTATCAGCATGGGTGGATAGAACGAGGTCGAGAATGTTGGAAGAATGATCTGTAATGTGAGTTGCTTGAGTCACCAGTTGAGACAAGCCAAATGTAAGGCAGACATTTACAAAATCACTATCGGCGCTATTTTTTGATAGCGTACAATGAGGATCGGACCAGTCAACAGAGGGGAAGTTAAAGTCGCCAAAAAGAAGAATCGGGCTGTTTGAGTATTTCGCTTTTAGTGTGCTTAAGGCGTCGTGTTGTAGTGGCGTAAAGGAGCTGTCGCTGTTAGGGGCACGATAACAAACACCAATTAGGACGCGTGGATGAGTAGCGTTACAACTGAGCCAAAACATTTCTAATGGTGACGAAATTTGCACGGGCGAACAACGCAGATTACGGTTTGTGGCGATAAGTACACCGCCACCGCGGGAGCTATCAGGTCTATCTTTGCGAAATATGTCAAAATTGGCTACGCACGGCAAGATTTCACTGTCGTTGACTGATGAATTTAGCCACGTTTCGGTTAGTAGAAGAACGTTAGACGAGGTTGAACTTAATAGACTGCACAAAGCATCTCGCTTGGGGACAACGCTGCGGACATTAGCAAGCAAGAACGACAAGGTGCATCGATGGGGTGGAACTGTTGCACGCTTCTGTATAACGGAAATGTTAGGAGTTCTGTTCAACTACCTGATTGGTGGAGTGGTCAAATACATAGGTTTTGTTATTTGCGATCATTTTTTCATACCGTAACTTGAATGTAAGGGTTCGGCCTTTCCAAACTCAATGAGGCGTTTGTGGGCGAGGCGCGTGCGCGCTGAAAGATCTTGAGCGACGCTGTAGTCCGAGCCTTTAAACTTGCTAGCCACGCCCAAGATCTTATCCTTATCTTTGAAGTGCAAAAACTTCACAACGATGGGCCTACACTTGTTGGGTTGGAAGGAGCCAATGCGATGAGCACGCTCAATTTCACGGGGCTCGATGTTTACTTTAAGGAGGCGATTACTAATATCAATTATTGCATTTTCACTCTCCAGCCAGGTTTCATTTTGTTGGTCTTTCACTCCGTAAAAAACGAGGTTGTTTCGCCGCGATTGGTTTTCAGCATCGTTATTCCGGCCAGTCAGCGTTTTGAGCTCATTTGTGCTTGCATTGGTAGCTGTCTGAATTTCAGGAATTTCGGACTTCATAGTTTTGATAGACGAATAGGCTGTCTCGATCTTGTCTAGCCGAACTTTTATTTCGGAAAAAGTTTTGTCATGATCAGCCAATGTCATTTTAATAGATTTCAGCTGCTCGAGCATGGCTGTCTGACCGGATTGTAATTCTTTTAGCATGTTTATCATTTCGGTTGGGGCTTCGGTTGGGACATTGTCAGGAGGATCGGGATTGGTTTCAATATCACCGGCTCAGATTAAAAGATCACGTAAAACGCATGCACAGTCATACACATTGGCACAAATGCAGCCTGGGCTCGGCACCACGAGCCCAGGCTGCAACCAGCTGGGCACGAGCCCCGCTGGTTGATATGAGGAATGAATGCAAGCTTTTCGTCGAATAAGATACCTAAAAACTTGTGCTCACTGTTCCCAGGAATCGACATGCAGTTAAGAGTGATGTCTGGGTCGAGGTGGACCACACGCCTCCTGGAGAACAGACCACAAGATCTCTTTGCAGGATTAAGATTAAAAACATTATTGTCTGCCCAGCCTGCAAGTTTTTTGACGCCGAGCTAGACTTGAAGTTCGCAGATTGACATATTACTGATTGAAAACGAAATCTGGACGTCATCTACATACATGGAATAAGAGATTGTAGTGGGCAATGCCTTTCTAAGAGAGTTAATCTTAAGTATGAAAAGATTGCAGCTCAACACTCCCATTTGTGGCACGCCATTTTCTTGCACATGAACCTTTGACAGTGCAGAATCAACTCTGACGCGAAAGGTTCTCTCCGACATATAACTAAAAAGGATGTTCATTATGTTGCACGCGACACGGATTAACTTTAGGTCATTAAGGATGCCGTACCACTAAGCGGTGTCATAGGCTGTCTCGATGTCGAAAAACACCGTAAGACAAAAGTGTGTATGCACGAAGGCATCCGTTATATAAGATTCAAGAGCGACAAGTTGGTCGTTCCTAGATCGCCCCACCCAGAAGCCTGCCTGACAGCTACCGAGAATACCGTTGTACTCCAAGAAGTACACGACTCTTCTGTTAATCATCTTCTCCAGAAGCTTGCACAGGCAGCTTGTGAGGGCGATGGGTCGATAGCTTGCGCGAGTGGAAGGGGCCTTCCCTTCTTTCAAAATTCTACAACTATGGCCTCCCTCCAAGACTTTGGAATGTGCCCCGAAAGAAATAACTTGTCGCAAAGGTGAAGGAGCGTAACAAAACAGTCTGTGTGCAAGTGCTGTATCATTGTATATGTGATGTTATCTGGGCCTGGAGCAGAGGGTTTACAGGTACTCAGAGCACACCTCAGCGAAAACTCGGAGTTAAAGGATGTGGTTGATCTGTCAATGTCATGTAAAGGCTTATTTTCGGCTCAGAGTTAGTGTTTCATGAAAGTGTTTGTGTAGTGTGCTGAACTGGACACGTGTTGGAAGTGTTGTGCGAGTGTGTTAGCCTGGTCTTCCAGTGTGTCCCCTGTTGTACTGACCAAGGGCAGGCTGTGTGTCTGATGTCCTTTCAGCTTGCGTATTCGTCTCCATACTTTGTGAGTGTCGGCCTATGAGTTAATAGATGTTATGAATGAACGCCAACTATCTAGGTTTTCCTCACAGCGCACCCGTTTTCCAAACGTTTTTGCCCGTTTGAACAACAGGAGTTTACCCGACGTGGGGTACTGACGAAGGATACCCCACGCCTTGTTCTGGGCCTCTCGCGCTCGCCTACGTAGTGTGAGTGGGAGAAGAGACTCCCAGCCTGCATCACAATAGTATCGAAGGTTGAGAAGAACGAGGGGATGGAGTTAAGTGTTTGAGATTAGAAAAACAGAATAAAAAAGAGAAGTGGTCTACCATTTAGTGATCCTCGCGCGGGAACGGGCCTGTGAGCGAGCGATTGTTGAAACTCTTCGTTAGAAAATACAAATAGTGATATACATAATAAAAAATGAAAGTCCTGTCTTTGGATAATGAATCAAATTATAGTGATACAATGTTCAAATAGTAGGTATTAAACAGTTAAAAAATTGATCTTGTACCTCCTGTCTGAGTACTTCGATTTTTGTATTGAAAAACACGTTCCCAAGTTGCTTGTCTTGGTCTTGGTCTTGTTCTTGTTCTTGTTCTTGATTTTTGGTTTTCTGAGGACGTATCCGTATAATTGTATTGCTGCTTGTTTTGTGTCTGTGTGGTTCCGGAGGAATTCTGCAGGATGAGGGCAGAAGTAACCTCACCAATTTGCCTTTTCTGCCCCGTCACCCCACCATATCTTCTACATTGCGGTTTTACTGATGTCTTATTACTGTTCCTATACTATTCCTATATATGTAAAGTAAAATCATTTGTTTTAAGGACCATTTATTCCAATATTGTCTGTGTAACTTCTTTCTTGATTATTTCTGGTTTTCCATTCTCTAATTGTTTACCTAGTTTCCTATTTAGTTTTTCTCTTTCTTTTACTACTAGAGGACATTTTCTTAAATAATGATCAAAACTATCTATGCTCTTCTTACATGTGCATAGAGATGTTTGTGTTATCCTAAATCTTTTAAAGTAGAATGGGAATCACCCATGCCATGGGATTGCTAGTGAGAAATAAAAGTTTGTGGGAAAATATTCTGGAATTAAGCTAACACTTTTAATTCAATTGTATGTATAGCTTTCTTTACCTTCCTTATTCCATGTATTGTTGCATTCCTAATGTACTTTAGCGTATAGTTGTTTAGAGATGAATGATTTTGTTATTGGAACAAATGATTCCTCTCCACTTACTGCTGCTTCCTTTGCATACTCATCTGCTGATTTATTACCTAAGGAATTACTCTCAGCTTTAACATAACTGAATTTGATTGATATATACCTATCGTCGTTAAGTGTTGCTTCAATTTCATGTATTATAGCGTTGGTATTCAATGGGGGTCTAATGCATGTAGTACCGACCAACTGTCAGTAAAGAGTTGATATTTGTCATTCCCGTTTTTACTTATTATAAACTTTATTGCTTTCTTCATTGCTATGATTTTGGCATCATAGTTAGAACTGCACTGTGGAAGTTTAAATTTTCTGCTTGTTACTTGTTGGTTGTTGCTATTAAACTCTAAAAATGCTGCTCTAACTTCTTTTTCATTTTTAGAGCCGTCTGTATATATTCGATAGTCTGACTCTTCTTCGTTTTTGGTGATTCTAATTCCGATTTTATTTGGCGGATGATTCTGCCAGTGGTCGTATTTTTGAATCATCTGATCTTGAGTGAATGCTATATTTTCTCATTTAAAACGTTTACCATTTTTTATTATTCTATGTTGTTCGTTTTTCTTCTCTATTATTAAATATAGCGGTGGTACTTTGGCTAACATGTTAAGGGATGCATTGGACGATGATTTGAATGGTTTTGATATCATTATTAAAGGTAATATGTGTATTGATCTTACCTTTCTTAATATTATGAGCTTTTTAGTGTACCATACCGGCGAGGAGTATGTAATCATTCTTTCTATTACTCTTTTATATAGTATTTGTATTAACTTCCTATTTCCGTTCTTACCGTCTTTTATTGTTCTGCTTAAGCTATAGGTTATTTCGGCTACTTTTTCCTTTATGTATTTTAGGTGTGGTATAAATTTTAGGTTATTGCCAAATATTACACCTAAACTTCTCATTTCGTTAACCTTTCTCACTTTATGGTTTCCGATTTTAATTGATGGTGGGGGATTACCATGCTGTTTACCAACTATGATACATTACATTTTATCGTAATTTAAATTTACGTCACTGATTCTAGATCACTTACTTATTATATTCAACACTTCATTAGCTTTATCTTCAACTTCTTTCCGAGCTTCGAATTCGATTACAACTACAATATCGTCGGCAAAGGCCTGTATGTGCGTTCCTTCGAGAAACTTTGTTTCTAATAGTCCTGCAACGGTTAAATTCCAATAAGAGGGCTTAACGGGAATCCTTGAGATGACCCTGCCGGTAGTTCTTTTAGTACTTTTGTATTTGCCTCTTCCAAAATTATTTGCCTATTTTGAAGTATACTGTCGGTTATATCTATTAAGTTGTTATGGCATTTGTACTCTTTTAGTTTTTGCTGAACTATCTTGGGTTGTATAGGATTAAAGCATTTATAATATCTAAGGACATGATTAAAATATTCCTCTTGTCGATTTTAGCTCTTCGTATTCTCCTCTCTATCTCTTGTAATGCTTGAACTGTCGATTTATTGTGCGTGAATCGCAATTGATATTTATTGAAGACGTTGCTTTTGAATAGAAAAAAGTATATTCTATCTTTAATTATTTTCTCCAAAACTTTCCCTAACATTTAGTTAATTGCGATTGGTCGATATTTTTTATCCTCGGCTTTTTCTTCTGAGTTAGCTTTGGGAATTAAGATAACTTTTGCCTGCTTCCATTTTTTTGGGAAATATCCATTCCTGAGACATGCATTAAAAAGACCAGTTAAAAATGATCTGTGTTGTCTATAAATCATCATCATCATCATCACCAGCCTGTCTACGCCCACTGCAGGGCAAAGGCCTCTCCCATTATTCTCCAATTACCTCGGTCCTGTGCCAACTGTGACCAATTTACCCCCGCAAACTTATTGATCTCATCCGCCCATCTAACTTTCTGCCGCCCCCTGCAGCGCTTGCCTTCTCTAGGGATCCACTCTGTTACCCTTAATGACCAGCGGTTATCTTGCCTTCGCATTACATGCCCTGCCCAAGTCCATTTCTTCTGCTTAATTTCTACTAATATGTCTTTAACACCAGTTTGCTCCCTGACCCACTCCGCTCTCTTCTTGTCCCTTAATGTTACACCTATCATTTTCCGCTCCATTGCCCGCTGAGTCGTTCTGAATTTAAGTTGAACCCTCTTAGTGAGCCTCCAAGTTTCTGCCCCGTAGGTGAGTACCGGTAAGATGCAGCTGTCATACACTTTCTTCTTCAACGACAATGGTAGGCTGCTATTCATTATCTGATAATGTCTGCCATATGCACCCCACCCCATTCTGATCCTTCTAATTATCTCTGCCTCATGGTTGGGATCTGGGGTCACAACTTGGCCTAAGTATATATATTCGCTTACCACTTCCACTGCCTCGCCATCTATCTCAAACTGCTGTGCTGTACCGAGGTTATTGATCATTACTTTAGTTTTCTGCATATTAATTTTCAGGCCCACGGTTCTACTCTGTTCGCCCAGTGCGGAAAGCATGCTTTGCAATTCGTCCCCCGAGTTACTTAGCAAGGCAACGTCATCAGCAAATCTGAGGTTACTGAGGTATTCTCCATTAACCCTTACTCCCACCTGTTCCCAATCCAACGTTCTGAATACTTCTTGTAAGCATGCTGTGAATAACATTGGAGAGATTGTGTCTCCTTGTCTGACACCCTTCCTTATAGGTATTTTACTGCTCTCCTTATGGAGGATGATGGTAGCTGTAGACCCATTATAGATATCCTCTAGTATTCTTACATAATGCTCATCTACCCCCTGGTTCCGTAATGCCTGAATAACTGCTAGGGTTTCGACCGAGTCAAATGCTTTCTCATAATCTATGAACGCTATATATAGGGGTTGAGTATACTCAGCGCACTTCTCTATCACCTGATTGATCGTGTGAATATGGTCCATTGTTGAATAACCTTTACGGAACCCTGCTTGTTCTTTAGGTTGACTGAAATCTGTCTATAAATAGCTTGTACTAATGCCTATTTCATACCGTCTGGCCCGGGGGTAACATCTTCCCGTAAGTTATTTATTACTAATGTTATTTCTGCCTCTGTAAAAGGAATGTCATCGTTTAAGCCGTTTCGGTCGACATAGAAATGCTTTAGTCTAAATACTTCAAAATTATCGTTTTGGTGTTTTATTATAATTTTCAGCGCCTATTACAGGTTGAATGGAAGTTGGGTGGAACTTATGGGAAGCTCGTGCCTTGCTGGCATGCACGGCAGTGCACAAAACGACACCCGAAAGGGCAAGGAACAAAAAGTTATTTAATACATCTCACTCGAGGTGCGGCAAGGTCAGTCCATCTTCGTGGTCGCGCCGACACAGCCCCCCTTTCCCCGCATTACACACGTTGATACCCACCGCACGGGGTGAGGGGAGTCGCTGGTAGCGACCGCCATCATCCCCGACAACGCGCGTGCCGGCAACGCGCGTGAGCACTCCGTTTCTGCACCCACACACTCCCCCCGTTGAGGAAAAAAACAAAACTAAAAGAAACAAGCATGTAAGAAGGAAAAGATCGTGTTGTTTAACAAACGAAACGAAACCAAAAACTGTCCAAGACCATCTTAGTCCAAAAGGAGAAAACCACAACAAAAATGATAAAAACAACGGAAAGTGTTCGCGATTGTCCTCTCACGCCATCTTCCGCGTCGAGGATCGCGTCGACCACCTGACGACGTAAGTCTGTCCTGTCCTTTCTGATTACCATGTAACTATTCAAGAAATTTGTGTGATTGGAATTCAAATCTGTTTCCTGTACACACATTACACTTGGCTGATTAGCATGGTGTATTTCGTATACATCGTCAAGATTTTTAAGAAGGCCTCTGCAGTTACATCGTATGTTTTCTCTTCCCATTATGAAGTGTTCGGAGCTACTGGAGTGTGTTGTTTATGTGTCGTCTTTCGGGGCTTGGACTCTCGGAGGGGGCTTTTACCGCCTTTCTACAGGTTTGGACGCAGGGACCCGTTCCTTCCGCTGTGAGGCAAAAAGGAACGGTCCCACGTCCATCTCATGCCCGAATGTCCCAGGGATGCCCGATGGACCAGGCCCCTAGGACTTGGCACCCATTCGGATGCCTTTCCTTTTGTGAGCCGCTACTTCCGAAGGTGTCGGGTGCGCCACAGGTGGCAAGGGCGGTGCGGCAGAGGTGGGAGCCGATTCGGGATCCCCCGTGTCCATCTCCTCTGCATGCTCCAGTGGAAGCAGGGAGGGTGGGGAAGCAGGGGCCGGAGTGGCATCGGTCCCAATGGTGGCTGTTGCCACCACAGCCGCTGCTCGCTCAGCGAGTGGTGTGGAGGCGGGTTGGGCTGCGTGAGGCAGCCCGGAGGGGAGGGGAGAGGGGGGAGGGTGGCGGCGGCAGGACCAAGTTTGACTCTCGGTACTGGGTCCCTGCCGAAACCAGACGCCGCTCCGCCCCCGGCGAGCTCCGTCGGCGTACTTCCCCAGAGGGAAAGAGCCGAACCTATTTCGTGCCTCTGGGAAAGAGATGTTTTTAGTGACTTTCAGGTTGATTATTTTCAATTCTTGCTGAAACTTCCCGCATTTCCTGGAGTAGGCCGCATGTGGGACCCTGCAGTTTGCTCAAGTGAGGATGTCAGAATTGCAATTGTCAGTGGGGTGGTCCGGTGCGGCGCATTTCGCACAGGTTGTTTTGCCGCGGCAAGAGGTTGTACTATGCCCGAACCGCTGGCACTGAAGCAGTGGCGCAGGTTCGGTATGTACGGGCAAATGGAGCATCGGATGCAGCCTGCATTTATATATTATGGAAGTGCCGATCGGTCAAAGGTCAGGATAATGTGTTTGGTGGAGATTATCTTATCATCCCTGCGCATTGTGATGCGACGCGCGGCTGTAACGTCCAGGTCCTTTAACTCTTTAAGAAAGCCGGAATCTGTTTCTGTAAGACAATCTGTCTCTCAAATTTCACCCTGTGAGCTGTTCAGAGTTCGGTAGGGCATGACCCTGATATCCAGATCAAGGATGCGAGTTTGGGCAAGAAGTGTGCAGGATTGTTTTTCAGTATTGAGTTCGACAAGGATTTCTCCCGTCTTGAGCTTTTTAGCTTGATACTTTTCACCTAATGTGCTTTGCAGAAATTTTGAGACCAGGAATACCGACAGGGAAGAGAAATGTCATGTTGGGTCAGCCGAATCGATTACAAGAAAACGAGGATAATTGTTCACGGTTGTTAAAAAGACAGTTGTTGAGAGAGGTGGGAATTAAACTTCGGTGCGGCCCCTTTTCAGGGGCCGATCGCGTTTGGAGGGGTTTAGAAAATACCATGTAATATAGTATAAAACCAGGGGACGGGGGTACTTTCTACGCTCGGGTTACCCTGATACCGAGAGAGGTCCCGGAACTCCCTGCTTGCTAAATAGACAGGGAGCCCATCCACTGGAGGTTGACCCGGGCTCCGACGGCCCCCGTTTGAGGTTTCTACCTTTTACCTTAAAACTCATACCTCGGTCGGTTAGAGCGTGAGTATGGGTGTCGGGGTCCGCCGTGTCGCCAATACCGTCACCAAGATTACTCAAAGTGCCCCGAGCGGGGCGATTCCAGGACAAGACAACACAGGACTACTGCTCCGCACACAAGATTGAGTGGAAAACCATCGCCGAGTGCACCCCTTGGAGGGGAGGCTTATACGAACGCCTCATACAGAGTATTAAAACGTCAATGAGGACGATAACAGAAAAAGATACGATCTTCTTAGAAGACCTCGGACTACAGTCACGAAGTTCAAGGCGCTCTGAACAACCGTCATCTTAACTATGTGAACGCCGCACCTGACGAACTGCTGCCTATAACGCCTGCGGAGGTGACTGGAGGAAGAAGGAAACTTCATCAGGATATCCATGCAAACCATGGATATCCAAACGCCGGTGTCGCACTATTTCGTCTTGCTGGAACAGATGGCACCGGGAATACTTGAGGGAGATGGGAGCGACCGTTCGTACCAAGGCAGCAAGAAAACAGAGACCTGTCAGTACGGGACGTAGTTCTCCTCGAATGTCGTGGAGCAAGAACATCCTTCGAAATTTGTCGGACTGAGAAGGTGCACCCCGGACGTAATTAGGGCTTTCCAACTCCGAAATAACCACAAGGGGCTACTACGTCGGTCTACAAGGCAAACCGTATACCCGCTCGAACATTGTTTTAAATAGGCGCGCCGATTCCCAGCTCGTTTGGCGATGGCGGAAACCTGTAAAATATTCACATCAAGGATCAAGGAGGTGACGAAGAAGAAAGAATGCAGCGCGAGCGTGCGATCGGTATTTTTATACGCCATTAAAACTGCGTGATCCAACCGCCGCTCAGTCTCTCGTCTCAACACGAAAACGTGAGACTGAAGCAGTTCGTGCTTACTCGCTGGTGTACTTCCTGTACTGTGTGTACTTCTCAGCTTCATCATGTTGGAAAAAGAGGTGAGTTCGCGGCTACCGCAGCATTATTAATATCGGATGTTCTGTATGAACCCCCGCGAAAAGGCCTCTGTAGCCCGTAGAATACGCATATGAATTAGTGCATACATCAGCGAAGGTTTAACCGGCTGTAAAAGAGAAGCCTAACTTACAGTGTCACCATGATATGGCAATTTCGAGAAGCTCGTTGCAAATAAAAGCAAATTTGATTGTTGTGGCTCTGAGCAGCCGCACGCCGTTTAAAAGCAAATTTTCCATAACAAAGGCAGTTGCTTCTCTAAATCACGCAGGAATTGATTCGCGAATAGGATACGCAAACGATGCCATAATGAAGCCGCTCAGAAATTACAAACAAAAAAAACAACAAACTGTGGTTGATTTCTGTGTCATAGGCATAGGTAAAACACGAAAGTGAAATGTGCATCGAAATCTGCAGCTGAGCATGTTTTGCAGGTCGGCGGCAGTCTCGTGGGCGTGCTTGGCGAGCGACGTCCGGCTGGCGGGTCGCTTCGGCAAAGGTGCACTGGCTTCATTTCCGTGAGAGATTAGTCACGGAAACGTCAGTGAAATCTTGGGGTATAGCGGCATAAAACACTGTCGTGTTAAAATATAAAACCCGAAAACTAACAACCCGAAGTATAACGCACTCTTTAGTACTAAAGGTTGCTTCCGCGCAAGAAGACCCTGAGTGCATGGGTGCACCCTTTACAGGTCGCTTGCATCGTCGTACTGGTGTCACTTCCGTGATAGATTTGACTTAGGGTGAAATCTTTGTGCATCCCGGAATAAAACACTTTCGTGTTAAAAAAAAACAACCACCGGGAATTCAACCCGCCACGTTGTCCGTGTGACTGCGACACTCGAGACCACTCCGCCACCGCACAATTGATCCATCGCAGCCAAGCAACCTGTCTGATGTATGACACACAGGGTCCTATCCTTTGCGTGTCGTACATCGGTGTTTATTAGCTGGTTTATGGAATTCTTGGCTGGTCAATTGAAATTTCCTAAATAGCGCTTGCACACTAAGGTTCCCAGAATACACCAGCATAACTGGTCGCCATCAATTATGCTGCTTGAAAAAAGCGCTCCCAAGAATGTGTACCCGGCTTGCGATTGCGATTTCGCCCTGCGACAATAGTGGTTGCCTTGATTTGGGTGTGCGGTTTAAGCTAAATACTTCGGCCGATATTGATTTCTTATCACGTAAATTACCTCCCCAACTCTTCTTCTGCACATAACTAACCTGATATTTTCGACAAATGTGTGCCGAGCGCACGCGTATATGCAGTTTGCCGGTCCGGGACAGCGACGTCGCCGAAGCATCGAAATTAATAATGCCTTTATTTTTCCATCCACAGTGATGTAGGAAGAGAGGGAAAAAAGGCTAATCTGGTTAGCTTGACGGCGCTCCCTCCCTCTCAAATAATGCATAGATAATTCATGAGGCACGCACCATAGCACAAAGCGTAAAAAAAGGAAGTAACAAAAACAGAAATGGCGCTGTATTTACAGGCGTTCAGAAAAAAAGAAACAGAAAAGAACAGGAAAATGGAAATCGTCCGCGACATTCACAAACGCTTTCCTTAACACTGGGAGAACTAGCAGGCTAGTAAAACAGCAAAGCAAAATATAAAAAGAAACAAACAACTAAAAACACCTTCAGAAAAAAATTCTCCATTTCACACCGCAACGAAGGTTTGACACGAACGATTCAAAACTAGAACTAAACATAAACAAGAAAACACTTTTTGCTTGGCAACGCAACGTTGATAGTAGACCAGCCCACGCTGCAGAAATATACAAACAACAATTGCAACATTAAAAACGCTTTTTACACAGAAAAGCAGTTTTGACAGTGAGATAGCGAAAAGGAACAAACTATCAATTGCATTTAATACAACAAAAAAAAAATAGAGAACAGCCACGATTAGCTTTCGTTACGGCTGCAAATAAACACTCGTAAATCCCTTTTCTTCACAGTATTCAACTTTATATTTGAATTTATGCAAAAGTTTAACATCTCCGTAATTTTATGTCTCAACATTTGTTGCACGTAGTTTGTTCAAACGAGGGAATGTTCCAAACACCATGGCCACGTGTTGCGTGTATCGCGGGTCGTGTCTGTAAAGTGGCTAAACTGTGAAAGAAATTACTGGGGCTTTTTATTGCCATTTTATAGGTCATGCGCATACGGTAGGCAGAAATATTATAGACAGTCATTGTGTCGTATTTTCGAAATAACAACTGGGAAGGATAATCATACGAGACGTTTGCTACGTTACTTAGCATTTTTTTCTGTAAGACATGTAATTTGTGTAGATTGACAGCCCCCGTATGTCCCCAGATTCAGCAGCAGTAATTTAGGTGCGAAGCAAATAGGGAGTTATAAATAAGAGGCTTCACTCGAGTAGGAAGGATCTGTTTGTTAACGAAAGTAAGGCCAGTAATGCGAGATAACTTCGATACGACATACTCTACGTTCCCTTTCCATTTCATGCTCTCTGAGAAAATTACACGAAGTGTTTTAAATAATATGACTATTTCTATGTTCGCGCCAGAGAGCTGTGAATTCATAACGCGGTTAAGTTCCGTATTCTTAGTGCGAAACACAATAGCTTGAGTTTTATTAGTATTTATTTTCAGTCCATTGAAATCTGCCCATTTTCCTAGTTCTACAAGACTTTTATTTGCTTTCAGTTCTAGTTCAATTGCCGCCAATGAAGCGGAAAATAGCAGAGTGGTGTCTTCCGCATAAATGAAAAATTTCGCTTGGTGATCAATCTGTGGAATATCATTTACGAAAATATTAAATAAAAATGGGCCTAATATGCTGCCTTGTGGCACACCTGATAGGATAGGTTTCACGGCGGATGTGTGCTCATTTATCTGAACGAACTGCATTCGGGTGCCTAAATAACATTTTAAAAGCATTGAAGGCGTTCCCCGGAAGCCGTAGTATTCTAACTTTTTCAGTAATAGTGAGTAATCCAGATAGTCGAAAGCTTTAGTAAAATCCACGTATATACCAACAGCCAACTTTGCTTCTTCAAAAGCGTTCAAAATAAATTATTTTTGCTATAAGAGTGCAAGCTCTTTTGAGCGGTGCTTCCTGAAACCAAATTGAGCGTCGGCCAGCAACTTCAGCTTATCGCAGAAGTGAGACATTCTAGATAAAATTACCCTTTCCCGTACTTTTGAAAATACAGGCAGTATTGACACTGGCCCGATATCGTTCCTGTCGCCTTTCTTGAACAAAACACTGGCCCTGGCAAGTTGCATATGTTGCGGTAAAACACATTGGGATAGGCAAAGGATAAATATATGTGGTAGATCCAATGTGGTAGTATAAGATCTAACACAAACTTTACGGGTTTTACTTTAACTCCATAGGCATCGCAGCTAACGCTGTTGTTCAATTCTAGAAAAACTGATTTTACCTCGTCATCAGCTACCGGGCGCAAGAAAAATGTCCAATCCCTCCAGAATTTAAAAGTATTCAGTGCATTGCTACTAATACCTCCTTTTACTAAATTAACAAAATCATCATTGAAAGCGTTGGCCAGACAACCACCTGTCAGCTCGTTTCCATCTTTATTAATCTTTGTTACCGAATTAAAATTTGGAGCACGGTTTAAAACTGCGTTCAGTTTTTTTCATGTAACATCCGTCCTTTTTGAAGTATCGGTAAAGTATTCGCAAAAGTAATTGTTTCTTGCGGTTTTCAGTTCTTTTGTGACTTTGTTACGGAAAGACTTGTACATCTTAAACTCTGTGGGATCGCGAGATTTAATAAACTTTTTATACAGTTTATCTTTCTTTTAATTTTATGAAGCAGCTCAGGAGTGATTCAGAGTTTGCGGATCCTACCATATTGCCGAAGGGTTTTGAATAGAAAAAACTCCTTGTACAGAACTAGAAAAGTATCAAAGAAGGAATTGTAGGCGCGTTCTGCGTCCTCATATTAAACACATTTCTTGTGTCGTTCTGCGTCCGCTATATTAAACACACCTTATCTCGAAAAGCGCACAGATAGTATCGGTTACTGCTTGATACAATATTGGTGGCACAGTCTGCTTTTTTTAACTGGTTTTATAAAGGCATAAGTAGATACCATTGCGGTCACGTATGTCACAGATAATTACACCAGATTTTAGTTTTGCTGTATTCACATTTGTAACGAACAAGTCAAGTAAGGTAGCGGTTGTGCCGGTTATACGTGTAGGAGCCACAATTACGTTCCTGCATCTAAGCGACTGTATAAGTGGTTCGAACTCATTTTTCATTGAAGTATCAACGAGCATAATGATATTAAAAATCACCCCCTAAAAAAACATCACATTTAATTTCGTTTGCATAAGCTAGCAAGGATTCGACAAAAATGTAAAAATTACGCAGGAACCCGATACACGACGGAAGTGATAATGTTATTTGATACTAGGGTTAGGACTTCATAGTCTTGATTCTGACAACAGTATTGCGATAGTATTTCGCACGAGATATATTTCCGCACTATCAATGATACAGCCTGTGCAAAGAGACAACGTCACTATGAGGAACGTTGATTTTTGTAGCGACTTCATGTACTTTCCCCAACAAGTCCTGATCTTCTACAATAGGAATTCTATAAAATTCCAAGTTTAACTTCCTACTTTGCCATTCCAGGTAATCAATATCTTGCGCAATCTGTTCAGCCCCGCATGCGTGCTCTCGCATTTCAATTCCTGTCACCCTCTTTTTGAGTGCAGTTATTTCTTTATCCTGACGGCTCAGCTATTCAAGAATTTGGTCATGTTTGTCTGACATCACTTGCACAGACTGCTCAATTTTTTCTACTGTAGATTTGGGCGTCATAAGGCCGTCCAGCTTCGAGTGCAAGGCCGGAAATGAGGCAGCAAAATCAATGGGTTCTTTTTTCCTACCGTTAGAGTTCACGCGTATGCAAGAACGGCAGCGCCATGCTTTGCGCCACGACTCTGCTTTGGATCTAAACGTTTTTGTGGAAACGCCGGAGCAGCTGCCGAAGTGATACCTATCGCAACATCCCCCGCACCTCAAGCCCTCATCTTTGGCGCACACTTCACCACAGCACGGGCAATCATCGCCCTCTTCGGACGACATGTTTGCAGTAAATTATACAAACAAAAACAAAAAACCGATCAATGCGCACATGAACAACAGAACAGGTGCAACTGTAATGGCAGCATCAGCAGCAGCGGCTAGCATGGAGGAAGAAAAATGGCGGATAGTATATTGCAAAGTGCAGTCCAAACAATTCTTCAAAAACTAACTTGCAACAGTGCAGTGTCGTTGATTAGGTCACGCCGATGTGCTGCCGCTGCTGCCTACTGCATCGACGAGGACGATGTTCGGTTTTTTGTAGCGGTTTCACAGGAATAGGTACCGCCATAGTCGATGTGCGGCTGTTGCTCTTGACCAAGTATGCGAAGAAGAACGTTTCCGCATAAGAGTCCGATGATCATTCGAAGAAATTCAGCGAGCCTCCATCCTGGAAGTATGTGCGCCTGGATCCATGCCTGCAACAGTGCAGTGTCGTTGATTAGGTCACGCGAATGTGCTGCCGCTGCTGCCTACTGCTCCAACATTCAGCTCCAACATTCGGGAAACCAGGCTGCCGAAAGGTTTTGTTGGCGTCTTAGGACGGCCAGCCAGTCACACTACGCGGATTGCCCTTCGGCTAACGTGTTTGTGTCGCCATAGGCGTAGTGCGACAACGCGGTCTAGTAACGCGGCAGTTCGCCAATAGTTCGGCGACTCGTCGGCGTCGCCGTCGGGTCGTCATCGCCGTCTTGTCGCACGAGTGCGACCGCGTCTTCAGGAAATGCCAATACCACAGGACTGCACAGCCAAAGATTCCCACCTCCTACACATTGGAGAATCACAGTGACGCCTTGACAAATGGTGGAAGAAAGCAGGAACAAATCGGAAGCTTCGTATCTGCATCGAACAATCAAGGAGGAAGTAACCGATTATGCGCGGCAGCCTAGCCTAAAAAAGTGGTACCGACTTTGCGCGAACCCCGGGCCACTCTTGGAACCCGACGCACGTTCCAGCACATTCTATTCCTTATGGGTGGCGAGGAATATAAATCAGTCACAGTGCACCAGTTTAAGCGTCACTTCCACAAGTATCAAGGCCCAGAAAAGCAGGTACTAGAGGAATTAAAAAACCATGCAAGACACGCGTGAGAAGGCCCTGCTCCCGTTTCAACCGCAATCGGTGCCCCCAACGCCTACGTGGATGCTCCATTCACGATGGCCTAAATTGAGGCCGTGGTACGAAACATGACCCGGAATGCTTCACCAGGATAAGACCGAATTCTGAACAAGCTACCACGAAATCTCGACACAATTGCATTAGAACCCTATTTGAACACATCAACATTGGATTACCGCCAAGCTCCCATCCCAGTGGAACCACGGGGCTAATACGTTGATCCCAAAACCTGGCATTCCACTAGCTCCAGCAAATCTTGTTCCAGTTTTCTTGACATCGCTTGTTGGACCAATTTTAGAACACTTGGTAAAGAATCGTCGTTAGCCTAAATCGATAATTGCGGGCATTTCTCTACCACCGCGTTGTATTTCTGCCCCCACCATTCCACGCCGGATATCCCATTGCAACTGGAAGAACAGATAGCAGACACGCTCACCAATTCACAAAAGCGATATATTGGTCGTAGATGTTAAAGGTGCTTTCTATATACAGAGTCGAAAAACTTATCACACAAGGACTAGCTTTAATCGACTGTGGATATAGATCGTATAACTCTGGTGTGGCCCTACTCACTGAACGCGCGGCAACCTTCAGAATAGTGCAATTTTGTATGACCACATTTCGACAATGTACAAGGCGTTTCACAAAGATGGTGATATCACTGCTCCCCTTAAGCGTTGCCATGAAAACCCTTCCAAGAATACTGCAGTTCATAGCGCGTTTAAAGCATACGCCTTATGCGAACGACATCACTATGGCGCTCCAAGGAATCCATGGGAGAACACCAAGATGCTGTGCAAACAGCCATCGATAAAACACACGAATACCTTCATGCTCAAGGCCCAGAATGATCTCTACAGTAATCAGCAATAGTTCCATCATTAGCTGGGAAATCAACGAAGTGGAAGGAAAGCACCCCTGAGCCGGAACTCCCCATACAAGGAAAACCAGTTGCCAAAGGGCCCCATCCCCGTGCTCTAGTCCTGGTAGTCCCTAAGATATCCCATGACTGCACGCAATACCACCTCTTAACTGAGGTCTCCAACTGAGATTGCACAATACTTGGGAGGAGATAGTGGAGGGACGTCCTAATTCCTAATTACACCGACTAAGGCTAACGCTCCCGGGAAGAACTATAGTACTCTTCCTTGTTCTAACTTTCTGGTTTACCAGCCGGCCTCCCTGGCCGCACTAATTGCGCAGTGTATGTGTCAAGCAAGAGTTGCTTCGTGGTATGCACGCCTTGGTATGTGCCCTCCGACTCTGCAAGCTTCATGTGGGTGGTTGCAACCCTCTGCGGGCCACGCCAGAAGAATGTGCAGGATCCTGAGGTCCGAGCTTTGCAGACAGGTTCGGGTCTTCAAGGACTGCCTGCGAGTGTCGTGCCACACAAGCGAGAGGGACAGAAGGCGCTGCTCCATGTCAAGTTACCAGGAATGGTGCTGAACCAGCAACGAATACGGCGAGTTTCTGTGGAACATTGCCCGGCCCACGCTTCCAAACAAAACAAATTCAGCAACGACTAAAGGCAAGCTCGTCAATCTAAGTGCTTCCCCGCTTCCGGAGTCTGTGCAGTCAAAGCTTCGCCTGGGGCCCAAGTTCGGGTTCGAGCCTTCCCTCAACCCGGTTGAGAAGGTAGTGATGGCTAGGACAGTCTCGGGGAGGGTTGAAGACGACTTGCGTCCAAGGTGCGTGGTTGAGTGTGTTGATGCTTTGACTAGGACAGATGGTTGTAAAATGAATGTGTCTCCTGTCTATCCGCTGGCCAAGTTTCTATTCGAAAGGAACTTAAGACCTGTTGTTGCAGATAAGGAAAGTTTTTTGGGGGATTGTGGATGAGGGTATGTTTTCTGAAAAGGCATGTAAGGCAATGGAAAAAAATTTCAAAACTGCCTCTGTGAATTTGAGCAAAGTGAGAAATACGGCAGTGGCTCTTTTGCAGGACCTGAACCTTGAGAGGTTGTCCTCTTCTGTTTCAAAGGCCCAAAGTTTGGAACTCACCCCGTTCTTCACTGTCAAAACCCATAAGCCTAATTTTCCTTTTCGGACAATAATTACGGAACGAGACTCATGGCAGAAGATCGTTTCCAGATTTTTAGAAAGCCACCTGAAGCAGCTGAGGATCCAGGATCCTTTCAAAGTAGAAAGTTCGGGGGCAGTAGTACAATTCCTGCGAGAACGTGAGACTGAATTGTGCAATGGGTTCAGCATTGATGTCGAGGACATGTTTTTTTCTATGCCAACCAATGGGCTGCTACAATGCGTTCAAGAGTTTATTACTCAGGAAAATGACGAGCTTCTTTTTAGGAGCCGTAGTGGCACTTCTGTTGAAGGGTTTATGGAGTTGCTGGCCTTTTATCTGAGTTCTACTTTTGTAGGTTGGCAAGGGCAGACCCTTATTCAACGATCAGGTGTGTGTATCGGCTCGTGCGTGGCGCCGGTTTTATGCGAGATATTTTTAGCCAAAATTGATCGTTGTGTGCAAGGATGTCTAAATGGAGCCGTGAAGCGAATCTTTCGATACGTTGATGACTATTTGGTGCTTGCTGAACAATGCGTTGTACTGCCTGATGCTGTCAATAGGGTGTTAGGAGTGTTTAAGAGCGAAGGAATGGGTCTGTCTTTTACCTCTGAGTTGCCAAAACATAATTTGCTGCAGTTTCTCGACCTTAGGTTGCATTTTAACAGTAGTCACGTTTGCTTTTGTTATGAGCCCCGTTCAGCAAAACCTATCCTTAATTTCAGGTCAGCCCACTCTAAAGTAGTAAAAAGGGGCATCGCTTTTTCGTGTTTAAGATCTGCACTAGAAAAATCCTGCAAACATTTATTAGGTGCTAGCTTTGCGAAGCAAGTAGCCCGTCTACAAGACGCAGGTTTTCCTTCTAGTGTACTAGTGTCTGTCACTGATAAGTTAAGAAAAGTTGTTAAAGGTCGTGCTAATCGTGACTCGAGTGGTGATCCTCCACAGAAGAAAAAGAAATTTGCAGTAATTCCGTACACCCACAGGATTGCCCACGGGCTTAAAAGCGTAGGTTCCCGCTATGGTGTTAACGTGGTATTCAAAGCTCCAAATAAGTTATCAAAAATTTGTCCATTGGTTGCCAAAAAAAGAGATAGCAATATTAAGTCCATTGTCAACAAGTGCACTGTAAACCACAAACACAAGTATGTTGCGTGTGCTGTAGGCGTTGTCTATCATATCCCATTGTCTTACGGTTTTTGCTACATAGGTCAAACTGGTCGTTGCGTCAATAAGCGACTGCGCGAGCATTTTCTATCCATCCAGAACTCTTCGCTTGCTAACTTGGCTTCTCATTGCCGCACATGTACACGTGTACACAAGTGTTCACCGGTTTTATCTGACACAACCATGTTGTTCAAACACCCTAATCAACATACTAGGGAAGTGTCTGAGGCTTTTTTCATATCAAAAAATTGTGAAACTTGGGTTAGCCAACCTTCTGTGTCCTTGCACAAAAGCGAAATCTCTTATCTTGCAGAACGTGTGACTTGACGAGTTGCAGGCTTGCGCAGTGACTCATTCTTGAAGTGAACTGTTTTGACATGCGCGGTTTTTGGTGTATATATGTTTTTCCTTTTCCAATAAAAAATTCAGTTGTGAGTGCCGCGCTGTGTCTGTTACCTTCCTCGTCCTCGTCTTCCTTGCGCTGGGTATTTTCTATCACCATGAAGCAATACCAACTCGCCCAGCTTGCCATCTTGGTGGTATAGCAACGAAGTTGGGATATGCAACCACCACCTTTAGAACACCACAAGATACGTGTTCCATTGCATATTCGGCACCAGATTCGTGTACTGCCGATTCTACGAAATATGCACCCGGTCTATACGGACCGGGCGGCCGTTGTATGGCACCGTCGCTTAAGCGAACAGCGCCGGCCGTGGCGAAGCGCTCGTCAGTGGAATGCCGGTGGCGCTCAGTTCGGCGTACTTGTGCATGGCTTTCTGTCGTTCTGCTGAGTTTAGGCTGCAAACCGTAGATATAAATAGAGGCTTTTCAGGCGGGTAAAATTTCAAAGTGGAGGCAACCTTTACGAGGCGTGCCGTGAGTATCACTTACGGGCATACCCAGTAATTGAAAATCGCAGAGGACGCTCAATGCGCCAAACTGGAAGTTGAGCTGGAAGTGCAAGTTCTTTCGTTCGTGCAAATTTTTCGTGCTGTATTGTTGCTTGCATGCAGTTTGGCGCATCGACGGCTATATTGCAGCTTATTGGTCCTGAAAAATCCTGCGTGGGTAGCCGATCCAAGTATGCTGCGGCGTTGGTCTATCGCAGTTGCTGACGAAACGGCGTCTTGCAGGAGCGGAAGACAAATTTGGGGAGGGCCTTCTAAGATTTACCCCGAAACAAAAAGCCTGAGGGACGACATTAAGTAACTTGATTAGTCTCTTTAGAAGCATGGTTAATTGCACAGAAATACGTTTACAATAGCCATCGGGAAAAGTTTCCAGAATAAATACCGCTTGACAGTGGAATGTTATCGCTTAACGTGGAAAATAATAATGACGGTTGGATGTTTTTGGCGCAAGGCCAGCTTGGATGAAGAGCGCCAGAGAAACGTAGATACCACAAAAACACTAAACCTCTGAGCTAGATTAACCGTACAATCAACTAAAGGCAATGGTTATGGCTGGTACATAGGGCCAGTTTTGATTATGCATGATAGGTAATGAGGTTTGAAAACGTAACGTCTGACAAAAGCTTCAAAATTAAGTTGAAAGCAGCCATGTCATCGGCTCCGGAAAACAACGATGGGTGGAGTGGAATTCGTTGTCTGTAGAGTTGGGGAAACTGTGTGGGTTTGGCTGTGGCGAGTACCTTGCATGTAATTAGGATGTGGACGACGGATTGGCCCTCCCCACACCTGCTACACAGTGCTCATGAAGATCCAGGGAACAGGTGTGAGTGTGTCACATGTGTGTGGCCTATCCGTAATCTAGCCAAGGCAGCTTCGGTGCACCTACCGCGTGTGCCGGTGGTGTATGGTCGCAAGTGTGGTGTAATTAGGTGTAGTTTGTTGTCTGTCTTTGTACTCCAGTCTGTTTGCCATGTTTTGCGAACGTGTTGTGTGGCATAAAGTCAGGCTAGGGGGCTGCTGTTATGTCAACTGAGTCCTTCAGTGCAGCACAGGAAGCCATTTCATCCGCAACATCATTACCTACAGTCCAGAGTGCACTGGAATCCAAAAGATAGTTATTTCCAGGTTTGAGGTGTATCAAGATATAATGGCCTTAAAAGCAGGATTAATCAAATAGTTTTTATATTGCTTTCAAGATGAGAAAGCATGTACAACACTAAGGGAGTCCATCTACGCAATAAAAGAATACCGTTTGGTATCTGGTGTTGGATACTCTGATGTAAACTCATTAGTATGCCGTATGCTTCTGCCGTGAATATGCTGTTATAGACATTGATCGTTTCAGACCCGAAAGTTTTCTCCGTGCGCAGAACAAGAAACAGCGGTAGCAGTCTTTCACGCATCGCTGTAAAATTCTGCGCATTTGATGCTTGTCCTGCAGAAACAAGAAATGTTGCAGAGTCGTAATTCTGGGTCCCCTGTTTTTTATCGAGTTGCCTAAACGAGAGATAGTACGACACCGAAAAGATTACAAGGTAGCATAAAAATAATGATGGGTGTCTTGTGTATGTCTACGAATGGGACCTTGAGCTCAGAAGCTTCTTATTTCACGCTAAGTGAGAAAGGCAAAGAAATGGATGGAGGATTATAAAGGAGCTGTTGTGCTGATGTATCCTTAAGACTGGAATTAGAAGGATGGTTAGTCAAACTCATTAATTTCGAGGCATACAGCAAGTACATGCATAAATTCTATTGATTCAAGGACCACTTATTTTACTCGAGGTACAGGCTCTGGACCAGGCTAATTGGGAAAGCAGCACACACAAGGCGAAGCCCAAGGTGCAGCACAGGGTCGAGCATTTTAAATGCCTTTTTTGTTGCACACCGATAAACTACCGCTCCATAGTCCAATCGACACTCTACCAGGCTGGTAAAAATACGTAACAGGAGTTTCTTGTCAGTTCCATAGGACTGGTGTGACAGCAGTTTTAGAATGTTGTTTGCTTTTGGGCATTTATGTTTGTGTCTCTTTAATGTGGGCGATAAAAGTAAGTTTTTCTTCCAACACTATAACCATATATTTGTTTTCTTTTTTAACAGAAATTGAAACGGCGTTAAGAGTAATGTCTGGTTCCGGATGGATTCCCTTCCTGGAGGAGAAAATACAAGTACTTTTTTCTGGATTGAGTTTAAAACCATTCTTATCTGCCCAGCTGGCATTTTTTGTCAGTGAGCTGGGCTTGCCGTTCACAGATTTAAAGATATCTGGACGTGGTCTATATACATTGAATAAGAAATTGTTGGTGGCAGTGCTTTTCCAATACAGTTCATCTTAGACATGAACAGAGTCCAGCTTAGAAGTCCACCTTCCTGCACGCCTTTTTCTAGTACGTGAACCCTTGACAATGCACTAACGACTCTTACACGAAATGTTCTCTCAGACATTCACCTACCAAAAGTGTTCAACATATGACCCGAAGCTCCGAATGACTTCAGCTGACGGAGGATCCCGTAACGCCAACCGGTGTCATGCGCCTTCTCAAGGTCGAAAAACACCGTTGCATAAAACTGTTTCTGAATGAACGCCTGCTGTATGCATGACGCAAGGGCGACGATTTTGTCGTTCGTGTATCACCCCCCCCCCCCCTGCAGCCAGCCTGGCAGCTCTCGAAAGACCATTGTACTCTAAGAGGTACACGTGCCTCTGGTTTATCATCTTCTCGAGAAGCTTACTCAGCTTCTCAGGGCAACGGGTCGATCCCCCTGGTAGGGGAGCACTCTCCCCGTTTCTTATAGGATGACGGGAGCGGTAACGGAGCACAGGGTACACTTAATGGTAAGTAAGCAACTTACTAACCGTAAATTGCACTACTAACTATAGTACGGACGTGTTAGTTCAAATGTCGAAAATTGTACTGGGTGTCTCAAGTATTTCGCCTAAATAATAAAGCACAAAATGGTGAATTGTTTTACAGACTAACGACCATTCATTAACGACTCATTCAGCTTTTGAACGACTGAGGTTTGTCGAAAGTTTTTACAGTGGTTGTTCAGGCCGTAAAAAATTATGCTAAATACGAATTTGGTGTGAGAACCACATAAACCGGAGACAGTTTGTTGTGCGGGACGGAAACGTCGAAAATATAGGCGCCGCGGAAAATTGCGGCTGGCGAACACGCCCTCATCAAACGACGCTGCGTGCGCGTAAGTTATCACAGTAATTTCAAGTGAGCGACAATGGCAAGACATGCGAGGCTTCAGTGATTCTGTCCATGGGCAGGCGATTTCCATTTGGAGCATTTTCAAGAAACCGGGATAAATTCTTCATTCATTAGCCATGCGTTTTCACTTACTGTTGCGTTCGCCGCTTCATTTCGCGCTCTACAACTTTGTGGTGTAATTCTCGCGGCTGCACCCAGTGGTTATTAGTTATTAAAGCGAAAGCTTTCTTAACGGGACCGATGACGTCCTGTCAAAAAAAACCAATGCATCTCTCCCCATACACCGGTTGGTCGAGCGAGAAGTTCTGATATGATATCTGGACACACGGCGCGTGCGTAAAAACGGGATTCCAATGTGCAAAAAAGGGTTCTTGAAAATTGCGAAAAAGGAGCGTTTCTAGAAAGACAGTATTCGTATGCATCATGAAGAAGGAGTACAATAGTCTACCATTATCTCAGAAAACAAGTGGGGGTATACACATTGATCGTTCGTATGTGCGCTTACTTAGTGCGAAAAAAATTATCGCATGGGCTCGTTCGTCGTTTGCGATTTGGTTCTTTCAAGGTTTGACGATTGATTGAACGCACTTTCAGCTAAGGTTGAACGCATTTTAGCGAAGGTTTCGACGCCCTTTCGACGCAGTTTTGATGTGAGAGAGGTGTCGCGCTTCTTTCAAGTTTATGGGGGGAATGATGGTAAAGTATCTTTATTTTAGGATGTTAACGAGGCTCTCTGATCAAGGTTAACCACTAAAGAGAATAATCTAACAGAACTAACCACGGAAGCAGCCAGATCGACGAAAGAGCCTTAGCATAAACCAAGGAAAAGTACTACGACAGCAGATGTTTACCGGAAGGCCTGGTTTCTCGATCCATTGTGCCGGCGTCGCTGTCATGATGTCGCTGCTCAACCAAAGGGGCGACAGATATTGGAAAAAACTAGCCACAAATCATGCACTCATAAATTCACCGGAAACCAATCACACCTCCACAGTTCGGTACAAGCCGTTTCCTACATTCTATGTTCCTGAAAAAAAAACTGATTTTTCTTCTCCATAACTCCCCTTCTCCTGAACACCTCACATTCCCAACTCAAAGTTGCATCATAATCAATCTCTCCAGTGCGACGTGCCTGATGAACAATGAGCTCTATGGTTGCTTAAATCCAGGAAATGCAATTCAGCGTGGCACATGGGGCATGGCAAGGCAGAATACAAGTCTGCAACCTCCTCACGTTTAGCGACAGCCACCTTGTTAAAATTATGGATGGTGGTGCGATGAACATCAAAGCTAAACATATCTAATCCTGGATGCTGGTCGGGGCTCGCCATCGAGGATTACCTAACTAAGGCCGTTCGCAGCTCCGGAAACACTTCGGGTAGTCACGCAGGCTTTACTAAACATTTGGAGACACTTCTGAACAATCGTAGTTTTAAACGTTGTTTCAACTTCCTAGTTTTTTTTTTTTTTGTTTTTTATTAAGCATTTCCTGATGTGCTTCGGTTGTACGGAAGAGCATTTCACCCTTGTTAATTTTCCTTATCTCAATCACGCCAAGCTCCCTTAGTTGTTATGTATAGTTCGGAACAATTAACTGCAAATACGAAACGTATTTTCACCCCTACCACGGTACTCTTCAGCCATGCACAAAGCCTTCCAGTGGAGCCGAAGAGGGTTGCTTCAGCACATTTGCATGGCACAAGGGGCTGTAGTCGGTCAAAAACACCACTCGGATACAAAGAAAACAAACGAAGGAATCTGCTCAACAAGAGCTGCCCTGCCGAGTGGGGACGCAGCATTCATAACAAAATACCAAAACGCTTGACGCGTTCTGCGCGGTCTGCACACGTCACCGCAGGGTGCACTCTCAGGTGTACGTGCAAAAAGTACAGAGTAAGCAGCGTCGCTAGCTGATTTGAAGAGCGACTTCTTGAGATAGTACGACGACCACGTGTTATGCTACGTTTCGCTACTTCTGAAGACACGTTGCTGCTTTGCGGATATATATAGCCCCCACGCCCCTCGAAACACTGTCTCAAAAACTACGAGAAGTAGCCATGAAGGTCGCTGTGCTCGCCCTCTTCGCTCTCTGCAGCATCGCGGTTGCGGGTGCCGGACATGGTACGATGAGTGCATAACCTTTTTCTATTGGCATTTAATTATTCTAGCAGAGGCATGGGCATGCTAAATAGTGAATACTCTGATATGGTGCAAATTTTGTTGACCAGTCATTCCTGTAAACACGTTAGGATTACCGAGACCGTGACCCCCAATTAGTAGTACTACATCCTAGGAGTACGAGAAACGTGGCTATAGTTAGGTTTCTTGTTTTTTCGTGTATTTTACATCCTTCTTTCACTATTCCAACACCACCAGATCAAAATACAGAACAATCTTAGACGTGCTCTTCCACGAACCGCCGCCGTTCTGCGTGGATAGTTGTCGCTGCGTATCGATTTTCCATTCTGTACCCCCTTGCGGTAGTCACACGCCTTCGGAACTCCCTTCAGCAGACCTGGGTATACGTGCAGAAAATGCGTAGCCCGCAAATTCGTTGCTTCGCGAGACTGATTTTTCTTCTTTAGCGGTAAAGGTTTCCCGTTAGGGATTTTAAGGCAGCCGAAAGAAGGCCGCGTCATTAGTATTCTCATTCAAAGATGCGTGGATCACCAAGGATGACCCCTGCGCCATGGATAGAATGGCACATATATCTAAAAGCTTGAAATGCAACCAAGCTTATTTACTCTCCTTGCGGAGGCGACATAAATTATCCCAGTACTTAGTTTCAGACATACATGCCAAGCTCTTCAGCCACGCGAATGCAATACATCAATCGCAAAGTGTACTTTATGGGAAGTTTGCTCTGTGATATAAAACTTAAATCAGACTTAAACTTCACGTATCATACCAACGACCTGGCGCGTCAAAAACATGGCTCCTAAATCGACTCAGTTCAGTAAAAACCAGTATGGCTTGTTGGTGGCACATGATCAAACGTTTGCAGCGTTGAGCGAAGCGCTCATCTTGTTTTGTTCTTTCTTGGTCCGTGTTGTTCTGCGCCGCAAACGTTTGATGAATTCAGCTCAATTTTATATTTGGATAAAATATATTCTGGAGGGGATCATTAGCTCAAACGTTTATTATGAACAGTGTGCCCTCGACCCCTGAGAAATACTTAGTGGGAGTACCTTCCGGACCGGCCAACCAAAGAGTTTTGCATTGAGAGCTACAAAGATCGTGCCCTCCGGGATTGCATTTGGACGGTGAACTAAAACTTCACTGGAGCAACACGTCCTTTGCTCATTTGTCCCCATCCTTCCTACCTAATAATTCATCTATCATGGCAGGAGGGTCGTGCATGGGCTTTCAACAAGGGGGGGATGTGTTGGACTAATGAACAACTTTTAAGTTGGGGTAACACAAAAGCAAGGTAGTGGACGCTGTCCAGGAATTTTTCGCCTTCCTTAAAGGAGTACTGACACGAAATTTCTCGCTTTCAGTTTTTATGCTGTAAAGAATACCTATTGGCCCAGTAATTACGAAAATCGAACCGAAAGCCGTCAGCCGCCAACACAGAATTAATTATAGCACCGTTTATTGCAACCAATTTCAAATTTGGTCGCAGCGCGGGAAAATGGCCGTTCGAAGGCCAGCCTGCAAGCGGGCCAGCCTTACGTCACGGTCTCACCCGTGACGTCAGGGACTTTTTTCTTTCCTCCATGCGTTCGCCGCATCGTCTGCTACGATTTCACATGGTCCGCCCTCGCCCGCGCAGTCATCATGTCGTCTGAATCGTCAGACTCGGATGAGTCGCTGCCACCTGACAGACAGAACAACTTTATTTGGCCAGGCGATTAGACTGGCGATGTCTTCGCCGTCGTCCGTTTTTTAATATCACTGCGGCTCGAACCGGCGCAGATCGTGATAGCAACAGCTTGTTGCCACTCTTCTAATCAATCTGATCGCGAAAATGAAGTTCCACATGCGAGAAAGTAGATGTTAGTGTGTTGAAAAATTGTGCTAGGGGTTGTTATCAGCGCTGAATTTAAAAGTGGCGTTCAGATATTTGCCGCGATGGTAAGCCTACGCTGACCGGGAGCGGAGGTTCGGCGCTCCGACCCAGCACTGCCGGCACAGCGGTGCCGTGAGCGGCCGAAAGATGGCGCCACCTGCGCGTTAGAATCAAAACAGGCCGCGGCAGATGTCTTGGTCACCGATCGCTGAAACGGAGATTATTGCCAAAATAAAGCTCCATATGCGAAAAAGAGGATGATAGTGTGGTGAAAAGTTGTGTAAGGGATTGTCATTCGCAGTTGTACAGATACCAGCGATCAAATAGTCGCCACGATACCAACGATACCAAGCCTAAAGTTCCCAACACCCAAGGTGACCCGTGCAACCCCGAGCACGCTGGCTTGGGCGACAGTTCTAGCGGCCGCCGCGGCGCACGAACGCCGTCCACGTTTAGCGCTGCATGTCGTCGCGTGGAAAATAATGCATCTTGGCGTCGTAGTCGATTTGCTCGGACAGGCTTCCACGAGCAGTACTTCGCATACCGCGAGCTTGCCATACCACAACCAGGGCGAGCTGGGCGACGCGCGCACCGCCGCGTCGCCGCGGTGCCCGTCGACATCGCGCAGTTTTCGGCACCAGTGCAAGGGAATACCATGCGCCGGCCACGAACTGAAGAGCAAAGACGTCGAACACGCAACGTTTGCAAGCATTGCTCACACAGCTACGCCCACGTCTCCTGCCCAAACGAATACCACCGACAACAGCAGCGCAGGATATCGTTTCCGGTTCCGAAAACGACTATATGGCGTCACCCTGAACCGGCCAGACACGCAGGCCAATGTTTCGTCACGCCGAAAGCGATTTCGCTAGTGCTGCCGATTTGTGAAAGCTCGCGGCCTGGGCAATCAAAATCGATTTTAGATGTGATTCCAGCCTCGGATCGCTGCAAACATTTCTGTGAGCCATCTGTACAAACTACTGAAGCCAATGATATCATTTTTTAGGCGTCAAAATTTAGTATCAGTACTCATTTAAGGACACTAAATTAGCATCAAGTTATTGAACACCGGTTTCTCAGTTCACTGCGGCAAATATGGTTTAAAATGACCCCTGGCGTGAGCGCATGCTTACACGCGGTTTCACAGGCGCAGACTTCAATGGCAGTTCCCCGCGAGCCACCTGTATTTGAGATGAGGATGTTTCCTATGTGTGGCTTAAAGAAATGGTACCTCTCACGGCCTCATTCAAAGCGGCTTATACATTACTGTGCACCATGGCTACATAAAACTGCGTAGGTCTCCCAATGCTGCGAACGCGGAGGTATACAGCCAGCTTTTCTATTCAGATTTGAGGAAATATTTTAGTATTTTGTGCCTCGAGATCACTTATCAGGTTCCGCCACCTTGATTTCAGACTGCATATTCGATAATCTGGAGTGCAAAGCCTGTCGCATTTTCATGCGTATGTTCTATGATTATATAGACCAGCAAAATGTACGCATAGAAAAGTAGCCGAAGCCTAAACATTATTTCGTATTTTGACGCCATTTAAGGTTTCAGTGCTTTAGCGGCGTCCCTTTCCTTCTTTATTTTTTCTCGGCCGAGTTAGTTTACCGAAGCACATTACACCTTTGTCCCTTTATTCATTATCAAAAATGCCCTCTGTAGAGATGGCAGTGATTACCGTGGCCAAAACTGTTAAAAAGAGCCACAGGTAATTTCACCATTTTCCAGTGATAACAGTCTAAATCCATGTTATAGTTCACCGACGTACAAATTTTTCCTGGACTTTACAAAGCGCCTGGCGCTCTTAAGTACCCAGTAGCACTCCAGTAGAGGTATCGGAATCGTTGTGAATGCCAAGGAGCTAGAGTTAATCGCTGAATAATACCATCATGAACGTCATCATCACGTTCTCAGTCCCCCGAAAATAGAAGGTGCAAGTGGAAGCTCACAGGGTGTCTCGACGACTTCCCCATTCTCTAATACTCCCCCGGCCCTCTGCATGTCCACACCTAAAAAATATCAGCAACTGACGCCGCAACTTTACCTTTATACCTGTTGGAGGGATATCAGTATAATCATTTAATTATAAATGTACACAGTTGCCCCAGTGAACATTGTTTCAAGGCAGGCGACCATCCGTTTGTAATGTTTTATTCCAGTTCTGGCTGCGTGACATTCAGTAACCTTTGGGGACAAGGTAAAGGCAATTTACTGTAGAACGTCTGACGCATACCACCCCCCCCCCCTTACATAAAACATTGCGTGTGCATTCGCAAGGGATTTCATTTTTGGAGCTGCTTTTTTTTCCTTCCCCTCTTGGTACAGATTCTCCAGGCAGAGGTTTGACCAGTTAACGCTGAACTGTTCTACAATCTCATTCGCAGAGAGTGTGCTGTCGAATTCCCGGGAATGCGCCGAGCATGAAGAGTGGAAGGAATGCGTGAGCAGCTCGTGCCGCGAGGCCAGGTGCGACAGGCCCGTGGTTGGACCGATCTGCACCGCGGACTGCATTTACGGCTGCTTCTGCTCGGAAGGCTTTTTCCGAAACGACCAAGGAACCTGTGTTCCCTGGACCTTGTGCCCGCAAGCGCAAAACGTATAGAATGACCACGGTCAGTACCCTAATCAAGCACGCAAGGTCGCTTTCGATATGCATCTTGTGACTGTGTGTTTTCCCGCACCTTTGGTGGATTCGGTTAGTTGACTATGTTTCAAACAAATAGCTTTATTTATTTATTTATTTATTTATTTATTTATTTATTTATTTATTTATTTATTTATTTATTTATTTATTTATTTATTTATTTATTTAATATTCATTTTTCTGTATTACGGCTGACCGTTGAAACAAGGTCATTGGCAGGAGCGAGAGATACAATATACAATTGACATCGCTCATATGAAGATGTAAATGAAAGAAGTTCACTGGGAACGGCTATCGAACCATACTGCACTTCATACAAAATTCAAGCCGAGCGGCAGCAAAATTTTACAACACCACTGCACAACACATGAGATAGAGAAAAATAAACTGACAGGCAGCGCTTGGGCAACGCCATCGCAAAGAAACTTTCCCTGTACGATCGTTTTTCTTGTTTGATAAAATCAGCCCGTACGAGATGACGAGTACGAGATTATTTAAGCGCGCCTCAATTTCGCTCCAGATTTCCACGGAGGAAGCAAATGAACGAGCATGGGCGAATAGAAAGCAGCCAAGCGTGAAGATCCGATCAGATTTTCGAGCACATGCACGACGGAACACCCGCCAAGAGTAGGCACCACTGCAGTGGAGTTTCTGTAAATAGTTCGTAATATTTCGGTGTTCTTTCTTGTATCATACGTTTGTAATAACCCATCAAAATTCCTACTGTGAGAATAAAAACACTGCTAGGAACGCGTATGTATGGCCATACTTGAATACTTGCCATACTTGAACATGTCCAATGTTTGCTTTGCCCTGAGCAATGTTGACATGAATAAACCTTGCTCCCAAGTGCTAGTATTGCCCAGTTATATTTTCGGTTCATGCTCCTCGTTAGTGCTGAAATGCATTTTGCAACAAAGTTGTCCGAGTGATCATAGATGGACTTAAAAAAGAGAGGCAACAAATAATCTTGCTGGAACGCTATAAGATACACTTAGCAAGTGATAGTTTTTATGCAGGCGCACCTTTCAGAGCAATCGAATTTTCCAATGCATAAAGCATTGCACGCAACTTTCGTGTCGCCAAGCATGATGGCGTTCCGCCCTAGGGACACGCCCTAGGGACATGCCCTAGTGCATGCCCTAATCGGGCTTCACGGGTCCGTGAAGTAAGAGAGCTCAGCGAATTATCGCCTTTAACGTTATTTGACAGGAGCATAACCAGTGGTAATCATGCTCCCGTTCCCTATGCGAGCAAAAATGTTTGATCGTAGCGAAGCAACACTTCTAGGTTTAAAAGTCGCAGACTCTTTCCTTGGGTGTGCCAAGGAAAAAAAGGGAGATTTGTATACGCTCGTTCAATTTCGCTCAAATTCTCCACATGCTGCCATAGTGTTTACCTTTTAGGGGCAATGTGCGTTGGTGGATTCAAAGTGCGTTAATACACATTTTCATACCGCTCTCCTTCCATAAAGCAAGTTTCTCCAATCACATTCCAACATCGCTCACGCTCATCACCACAAAGTGGCCCTCACGCTGCTCTCACTGTTAAAAATTCGATTTTGTGGGAAACAAGCCAATGCGATCCCTACGCTGTGAATCCCATCGTAGTGCATAGTTCAAAATGATTGGGATTCCCTGTCGTTTTTCCTGTGATGTACCATAACACACACGAAAAGGCTTGTTTAGGTGTTTCTGCCCCTTAACCTAATTATAGAATCACAACTCCTGCCTTCGAAATTCTGGTGCTTAGGTTGAGAAGTAAAGAAGGAAAATACAGAAAAGCTAACCAAGACCGCAATGGACTGGCTTCACCAGCAAATTTTCTTGTAGTTGACCACTACGTCGTGTAGCGTTCTGGCACTGAGCTGCCAAGATGTCCTGCCGCTCAATTCAACGTTACGACTGGAATTTCCTGCCTGCGGTGTCACGTTTTTTAGAGAACACCATCGAAAACCTGACGAAGTGGCTCAGTTCTATTTGGTTATATAGAGCATTTAACGGCGGTGACTTCTCGTGACTAATCCGTTGCTTCAACGCCCGTGTAAATTTTAAAAGTTCCCTACTTAGTATGTACGCTATACTTAGACCAAAGGTTTCAAACCATGCATAAAGCTGCACCAAAAAGCTCCCATCTTGTCCCTACTTGTGCAGCACGTTGTTTTACTATATCTTCTGCCCAAAAGCATTATTTGAAGCGAAAATTCCAGGCGTCAACGTTTTCAACTGGTTTAGCTACTTTCCAATCTCCGTCTTCACCATTCTTCTAGGCCATTCTTCCCTTAAAGCGACGCTGAAGTGATATGTAAACATTGCGGGATTACTTGCGCAAATTGTAGTCCGGAGTCCCCAGACCATGTTTCGACCACCCTGGGCGCCTTTACGCGATTTTATTTAGCAGAAAAATTAATTCGAAAATGCTGTCCTCCTCTCTTTACGCTCGCCCATTTTCTGCGGCGTTTTCGTGTGACGTCGAGAGGAGCCGAGCTCGCAATTGGCTGCGCTACTGCACGGCTCCCCTGTCCTGTTCTGTGCCTCCTGCCTTCAGACAGTCAGTCGGCCCAGCGGTTCGTCCGCCGGCCGCCGACGGGTCGTCGCAATTCGTTCGCTCAGTTGAAACGAAGCCAGGACACGTTTATGAATGGTAGAATCTGCCTTTCTTTACTTGGTTAGTTTGTACACTGTATCTAGCTCCAAGTCAACGTCGCTTCACAGAAGCGGTGCACAAGCGCACATGCGACGCTTCGCTGACTGGTACGCCAGTAGGAAAATATAAGGCCTCTTGAAGGCGGGAGAAGAGTCAGCGAAGTCAATATAGGTACTAAGGAAATAAAATCAACTGATATTTTTACCGTACAGCGTAAAACTAGGGAGCGGGAAGCACTTTTTTGCGCTGGGCGAACAAGCACGTGCAGCGGTCAGCAGCACGACTACGCATCTCCGAACGCTTTTCCGTCTACGACATGCAATTGCTAGACGTGAGCTATTGTGGAAACTCGGGCGACGCTTACTGCACGAGCGCAATACAACAAATAGTCACCTAAGCTGCTTGAAATGCCAAAACTAAATAAAAGTGTAAACTGGTTGTACAATATATACCCTATATTACCAAGGCCAGCGGAGCCCGCTCCGTGGCCGAGTGATTTGGGGTGCTAGATATGCCACAACAAGACTTTTGCAAGTCAGGAGTTCGAATCCTCGCGGGTACGTGCTTTTTTTTGTGTAAGTTAACTTTTTCATTTTCCGCCGATGTTTTCTGTATTGAGTTCACCTTTTTTTGGGCCGCAACGTTCATGGCTCCACGAACTAGTTCACAAAACGCGCGCAGGCTGGCACTGGCGCGCTAGCGAGTTCTCGTTGGCGTGCTGTTGCCATAAGCATCGACTGCTTGCAGGCAGTGGGCACAGGCCAGAATGAACAGACCCTTGGCCTGGAGCGAACACGCTTTTTACGATACAGGCATGAGGGAGGCAAGCTCCAAATATGGGGGAAAAGCGCATGACATTTGGGCGTCTGCGGGTACGCGGAGGGCGTTCATGCACTGCGTAGGTTTCGGCTAGTGAATGCTACGATTCCAAGCCGTCCTAGGAGGCTTATCTTTATGCATTTTTACAGCTGACAACATGGCAGAAGCGCGGTACGATGATTACTGAGTTATTGAGAATGCCCATCCAACAACGCCAACGGTTGTGTTTTACAGAACCGAAACCGAAACTTGTTTGGTTGCTCACCTTGGGCACCGTCCAATCACGGTGCCCGCTCCTCCTAACGTCACAGCTTTAGTTGGTGCGGCCGCCGCAAACCACGCATGGTAGTTTTTCTTCTTTCGCGCTTTGTAAAATAATTACCGATTTGTCAATCGTAAAAACGATGAAAAGTGTGCTAATTTGAGCCAGTCTACGCAGTGCAAGCAAAAACGGGAGCTTGACAAATTCACTTCAGTGTCCCTTTAAAGGATTCAAAGCGTCCGTACAGCTACTACTAAAAACCTCATCTTGTGTCCCGGCTTATGTAGAACATTGTTTTACTATATCTTCTGCCCAAAAGCATTATGACTAAAAGCTACTTTTGAAGCGAACATTCGCGGGGTCAACTTTCACAACTAATTATAACTACGTTAAGCGCAGTAGAGAAAACAAAGTACGAGGGAAACAAGGACCTTGTCTTCTTCGTTCTGTCTTTTCTAGCTCGTACCTGTACCAACTAGCTCGTACCTATACGTTGTTTAATTATATTTCTCAACTGATATCGCTACCTTCCAATAGCATTGTAAAAAGAACAGTCTCCAAGCAATCTCAATATACCACCACTGTTTCGATACGTGTGTGAAAACTTGATACCGTGTAGTCCGCTCGACCAGCAGCAGACGTGGCTACTGAGTACCAAAATTCCCAATGAATTTTCCTAATCCAATCCTTCAGATTTTGCCGTTAGTTTGCTGCATTGCTGGTTTTCTACCGACTCTGTTGTTAATTTTTTTATTTCGGTCCTGTGGCCGGTTGATTAGAGTTTGTGAAGATATTTTGTTCTATACCCGTGTTATATTGACTTTACCTGCATTGTTAAGCCAGGTGCGTTACTATAACACACACACGATGATGCTAGTCAACCTAACTTCTGTTCGAGCAGCGACATCTTAGCGTGTTTCAGAAATTTCACAATGCCCCTTCCAAACGTGTGTGATTTGAACGCAGGTTGCCGTATGTCCGAACGCGTCAGTTACCTGAAGCACCTCAAAGCCGCCTAGCGCATCGTTACCCGCTCTTCACTGAAGTATGGTGACCGAAGTGGCTTGACTACTACTACCGCCGTCCTGTGCAACCACCGAAGCTGACTTGGATGATGTCATGAATTTTTTTCTTGTGGATTGGTTTTATTATATGTGCGTCCCGGTCTCAAACCCTGGTAATATTTCCTTGACATCTTTAAATAAACGAATAGGTTACTGTGACTCCGACGATATTGACGTAACGTGGCAACTTAACTAAAGACGTCCTGGTGTTCACTTTTTTCTAAGATAGCAACAAGGCTATGAAAATCAAGCAGCCAATGCGAGTCTACATACTTTCACCCCGATGTCACAAAAGGAGATGATTGTGTTGAAACTTCAAGTATTTAGGAATAGTCGAACGAAAAATTTCAAAGCATCAGTGATATGGAGCATATTACTGATGATGGCAATATTACGGCAATATTACTGAGGTTAGGGTGGAAACAATGTTTCTGCGGGACCCTTGCTACGACTGCTCCTTGTATAAAGTGGGGTGCAAGTTTCTTTGCTTCTGACGGCCATCGGCGTACCAGAACAATGGCGTCATTCCGCGAAAGGCCCAGACCGCCCACCGGGGACGACATTCGCTCATCTCCTTGCCCAGGTGCGCTGGTTGTTGCTTCGGTGAGCTGTCGGATTAGTTTGTTGCATTAGGCTAAGCACTTTTAATTAGATAATGTCTTTGAATGCAACCTTCTGAGTGGTTGTTCGATGACATTTATTTTCGCCTAGTATGCACACCACCTTTGTATTGGTTCACACTCAAAGGTGGCCAAATCACTCGCTGCAGGGCAGCCATAGCCTGCACTATTATGAACTACGCGGGTGTACGTCAAGTTAGGTCTTTCCGGCCCGAACAAAATAATCCCGCATTTTAGGATAGCTTACGGCAGGTCGAAATCACGATCCGTGTATTTCAGGGCCCTGCCCCCCGCCGCTTCCTTGTATGCATTGACTCTAGAAGGCCGTACGTAGTGCGAATCGCGAGGCAAGCAAGCCAGATGTAGGGGTTTTAACAGCGAAGCCTTTTAGCATGTATGTGTGTATGTGCATGTATGTATGTATGTATGTATGTATGTATGTATGTATGTATGTATGTATGTATGTATGTATGTGTGTGTGTGTGTATGTGCGTATGTGTGTGTAGTATGCGTGTATGAACGTATGCATGCATGCATGTATGTATATATGTGTATGTGTGTCCGTATGTATGTGTGTGGGGGGTATGTATGTGTGTGTATGTATATGTGTTAGTGTGTATGTATGTATGTATGTACGTATGTATGTACGTATAGTGTCAGAGACGCGCATATTTTTCTTAGGGATGACCGCCGACAACGCTGTATGGCAATAAAATGTGCCGATATCTTTCTCCCGAATTCTAGGTCGTCTGCTAACAAGATTCGCTGGTTATCCATCTGCACGCTGTGCAGTGGCTCGGTTTTTAGCAATGTTTTACGCCAAAAAGCTCGTTTTAACACCGGCCACTCGTTTTATTCACGTGATTATAAAATATCTAACACTTCGTGAATCTATGCTTAATCGTATGGGCTAGCCGGTGAGTAAGCTGATCTGCTGTGTCATTTTTTTCCCAATTTCTTTGATAGCGTCGTTGGTCCCCTGTCTCTGAAATTCTGCCAGTTTATAGTTTGAGCTGTGCCTATTGCTGTGGTTGGATGCTTTATATGGAAGCAGGATATGTATAAGGTTATGGTCGCTATAAAACGGCTCTGTGAGGAACTCCCAGATGGGTTCCTAAACATACATTAACATAAGGTCTGGTGAAGTGTCTGGAGGCGCTATTTCTTAGTATTCCTTAAACAATAATTGCGGGATGTATAAATGAAGGCGCCCGTTTCTGATGTACTAGTAGAGCTCCTGCCCTTTGTTATATTTCCGATATCCCCCGGTGGTGTGATACGCCTTAAATCTCCGACAATGTTCTGGCCGCGATCTATCGTAGGTTAACTGTCCTGAAAAGGAGGTCCATCTGCCTGAGCTGTAAAATATTCACATCGCGCGATGATTCACAAGACGACGAAGAAGAAAGACCTCCTGATGCAGCGCGGGCGTACAATCTGTATTTTTTTTCGCCATCAACCTGCTTGCTCCGACAGCCCCACTGTCGCTCGTCTTAACAAAGAAATTACACCATCTTCCCATGGGGAACCCTGATGAGGATGCGAAGCATCGTGGTGGTTCCGTGTGGTTCCATTGTGTTGCCGTTATGTTGAGTGATCTGGTTTTTACTAGCGCCAGAGGGAATTCCGCGTCCGGCTCCACACCGGTGGCAAAGGCACGCAAGTACTGTTGTGTTACGGTGAGTAGGCGGTGTTTCTCGAGGCGCCGAAACTCGTCCATCATGTTCTTGTCGATGTTGTCTCTGTGGTAGAATCGGTATTCCCCGTCAACGTTGGTGAGGTAAAGGTTGTTGACATTGGTGCACCGGCTGAGAGCAATGTACACGCCCTCCTCTTCGCAGCTTTGTCTTCTCCTTCGTCGTCTTCGGCGGTTCCCCTACGGGAAGATGACGACGGTGGTTGAACGCGAACCTAATATATCTCGTGATGGATTCTTTGGTTGGCCAATTCCTAGGGGCATCCTGCCACAATCAGCATCAGAGGCGCTGCGGACGGGGCTGGTTGAGCTGCAAGGCGCATGGTGCTTCCCGCCACAGCTTTCCCACGGGAAATTCAACATCCTCCTCTAAAGTTTTCAGTTCGTCGTTTCCGTTGACGTTCAGCTTCGCGTGCCTTTGTTGTATCAGTAGCTTCTTGACGTAGTTTGAATGAGTCAAGGACATAAGGCGCGTTCATAGCAGTTGCTCCTGTTCCCGATTTGTAGCGTAGTGGGAAGAGCACCGCGTACCTCCCGTAGCGGCCAGAGAGTCGTGGGATCGAAACCGGGCGTCGCTAACTATTTCTTTTTTTATAGTGTAGTATTGCGCAGCTGTGGGTGTAAGGAGGAGAGTTGCGCATGCGCAGTGTGAGTGCGGACGCTGACGCGGGACATGCCGAGATCATAAGATGCTTTCGCATCTGAAAGATGGTGGCGTGACCAGTATTACCTCGCACCCTACCTCCCTCGGAGCAGCTGAGCAACCTGTACCGAAACGGGACGGCGACGGAGTCTGCCGGAACTGCAGACGCCTTACTGGGATCAACGTTTAAAGCGTAACAACATAAGTAAGTAAGCGTTAATGAAAAAGAGGAAAGCGCTCAGAACATATATTACGCAGCTAACAAACGTATCGGAAGACAAAATTGCAAAGGAGCCGACAAGCGAACGTTGAACGTACTTCAAGCGCAGATCAAAGGAATAGCCCCCAATCGAAAGACCACAACTGAACAAATGAACCAGTTTATGACAGATGAATCAGCAGATAGCAAGTTTGAATAAAATATTGAGCACGATATGAAGATATCCGCTATTCTGTAGCAACTGGAAACCACCATAGCAGAGCTAACACAGGCCAGCGTTCCATTCATGCCATAAACTGTAAATAACACAGAGCGGACGCACTCCACAGACGCGACCGAGCGAGTCAAGTTACCTAAGCTGGACATGATGAAGTTTCAAGGCAATGTGGTTGCTTGGCAGCTGATTTGTTCGCAGTATCAATAGGTGGTGCACCTAAAGCAAAACATGAAAAGGGACACCAGTTTAATTACTTGATGTCGTCGGTGTCTGGAAAGGCAGCCGCTGTTATCGGAGACATCCAGTACTCCTAAAACAACTACGATCAAGCAGTGACAATATTGAAAGAGACATTTGTTAATCACGCGCAATCATTTGACCTGCACATGAACGAGTTACTAAAGCTAGAAAAAATAAAGTATCCAAAAGTAAGGGACCGCCTCCGCAAACTGGTGCAAACAGTTCATATGCACAGCTTAGCCCTCGAGACATTCAATGTTTTACTGAGTGTTATTCTCCGATACTGATGCCTGTTCTTGAGGGAGTCCTGCCTCCAGACTAGCTGTTGAGTTTAACATGAAAGAAGTTGCAATGACGAGCGCGGATAGTGACGATGTTCAAGGACTGAAAAGTGACTCAGGCGGAAGGAAGAACGCTGAACCTAAAATAAGGTTGCTAGCGTTTCTCCGCGAACAAGTGAAATTGAGAGAGGAAAGAGAACAAGAGGCAGAACGAGCGAGCACTAAGGAACGGGCAAAATACTGGAAAGCCACAGGCAAATTTTTATGACCCAGCTGACAGAGTATGCTTATTCTGTAACCAACGAAATCATATCACAGAGGTTTGATGCAGAAGCTTTACGATAGAAGAAAGGAAAGCGGCGCTGGCTGCGAGCAAGGCATGCTTTAGGTTCACAGTACCACACCACACTACTCTTGCCTGTAGAGCTAACGTTAAATGCAAAAAGTGCAAAGGCCGGAACGCAACGTCGATGTGCACGACTAAGCTCGGGGACAAAGCAGGACGTAAAACTTCGACCGCACCTCAAAAGGTGGAAACCGACACGTCTTGTATAATGCACGCAGTAGATAGAGAATACGAAAATAGAAACACTGGGGTACTCCCGTAGACAGCAGTAGCTTTCTTCGGCGGGAAAACGAGAGGTGATTTTGCCAGACTTGCTTGACAGCGGAAGTGAGCGATTGTTTATATCAACCCGGCTGGCAGAAAAGATTAGAGCAAAGGTTCTGAAAAAAGAAAAGCTTGTAATAGTCTCCTTTGGGGGAGATGAAACAGCTAAGGTGATGGGAGTTGTTGCATATTTCTAATTTGCCGCCAACATGGACGATTGGGATGATTGTAGAGACGCTGAGAAGAAAGTGGCCCGTTGGCACTCACGAGGACTACGAGGGGCATGCGCATGAGTTCGGAACGCTGCGCTTGGACCACCGTGCACGGCTTTGCGTCGCTCTCTCCACGGCGGCAGTAAACGCTGATGAATGGCTTTCCTTTTTAAGTGCGAATGCACTTCTTAAGCGACCCTGAACCTGCGTCCACCGGCGATGTCCGCATAGCATACCCACGTGGGGGATTGGCCAAGAATCTCCTCGTCTTCCTTGGCAACGGGGGGAGATGGGTGCGCGCTGCCTGGCCGCTGACATGGCACATACCCACGTGGGGGATTGGCCAGGAATCGGGCGTGAGAAGGGCTAATGCACCCGCTTAAAGGAGTACTGACACGAAATTTCAAAGCTGAGATCCGCTCTAGCAATCAAGTACAACGACAACACAAATAGGTGTCTGTGAATAAATGCATCTTTCTTTCTTTGTAGTTGTGTGTCTGTGAATAAAGTTGTATAGGTGTCTGTGAATAAATGCATGTTTCTTTCTTTGTAGTTGTGTGTCTGTGAATAAATGCATCTTTCTTTCTTTGTAGTTGTGTGTGTGTGTGTGATCTCTCTTTCGCGAACATTACCGAACCGCGCAAATTCAACTCGTGCATTCGCACTTTCACATTCTTCCCCTCGGGGAAATGCGGGGAATTTTTCGTAACAGGAGTAGTGCACGTTGCCGTGACCCCAGAGAGACAAAGTGACGAAATTGTCATCAAAGCGCTAAAAATACAGTTGATATCTCGAAACAGGCTGCGTATCCCAAGTAAAGTTATCTACCAAGTAATGTAGCCGATGGGCATGAAAATCGCAGATGATAATTTCAATCGCTTGGCCTAATAATGGCATCGGAGTATTACTGGGACATTTTTTCGGGGACATCAAAACGAGTTGGAGACAAGCTAATGGCTGTTGAAACCAAGCATGGTTGGATGATACAAGGAGCAGTTCAACAGAGCAGAGTGACGCTAACGCAAGCGCAAGCGGTGATATTACTGCATGTGGAAGCCACCGCGAACGAACTTCACGAAGAAACGCAAACGCTCTGAAGCCTCGATTCCGTCGGCATTGAAAGCAAGACAAATCACTCACGAAATGTTGACCGCATAGTTGAAGACTTCCAGAATAGAATAGTCAAGCTGGAAGACCGATATTCAGCAATTTTGCCATGGAAAGCAAACGTCACGCTAGATACTAATAAAGACATCGCGACAAAGAGGTCAATGCAGCTAAATAGAAGATTAAGCAACAATGGCGAAACGCTCATTAGTAACGACAGGGCAGTGACGGAATATTTTTCATCGAACGTTGCAGGAAAGGGTCAGATGAAACGGAAAAGCTGACAACGCTTTGCTACTATATGCCACGTCAAGCCGTCATTCGAGAAGACCGAGAAAACAAATTACACCATCTTCCCGTAGGGGAACCCTGAGTAGTATGCGAAGCAGGCATGGGGTCGATTCAAGTGCCCATTAGTTTTCAGTTCGTCGTTTCCGTGAGGTTGAGGTACGTAGCTACCGTTATATTTACCCTTTGGTCTATGGTAACTACCACACTTTTCACTTACCGGAACTACGAAATGGGAAATTGCGTTGACCCCATGGCTGTTTCGCATACTACTCAGGGTTCCCCTACGGGAAGATGGTGTAATTTTATTAAAGGGGGTGGGTATTGTTAGAGTGGAGAGGCATTAAAGCGAGAGAGAGAGAGAGGGACGTTGTACGTGGTATGAGTTTGGCTTTATTTAAGCATTATCACCATCATGTTCAACGTAGGTGACGTCGAGCTGTGGTTGGCGTTCCGCTTTGATTATGACGGCCTTATGGTGTGTGAAATGTATTGATTGATTGATTGTAGGGTTTAACGCGCCGACGCAACGAAGGCGATGAGGCGCGCCGTAGTGGAGGGCTCCGGATTAATTTTGACCACCTGGGGATCTTAAACGTGCGCGGAAATCTCGTACACACGGGCGTTTTAGCTTTTCGCCTCCATCAGAAAAGCGGCCCCCGCGGCCGGGAATCGAACCCGCGACCTCGTGCTCAGCAGCGCAACGCCTTAGCCACTGAGCGTCTGTGAAATGTAAAGTCAAGGACTGCTGTAGCGGATGAACCCTGAAGTTGCTGAAGATGAGGTCAATGCACGTTCTCCGGATGGTTGTGGGCTGCTTGTAATCACGGCCCGCCGAGACTCGCCGATGCACGCCGCTGCCGACGACGATTAAACGTCGAAGGCGCGTGCAGCGTGCTCGTCTCGTGCCGGCCCAGGACGACAGACACCGGCAACACTGTAGCTTCAGGAGCCCTTAAAGGGGAACCGTATTCGTCTCGTGCCGGCCCAGGAAGACACCGGCAACACTGTCGCTCCAGGAGCCTAGAAGGGACCGGGTGTTCAGCAAGCCGAGCATGCGCAGTGGGGGTGTTGACGGCGCAACAACAACGACAACGACAAGGGAGGGACATATCCCCGACCATGAGGTGCTACGCATCTAAAACCAAAGCTCCAGTTCTGTTATATGCGTCATCTACCTCAACAAAAGGACGGTCTCTGAACAACAATTTTGAAAAAGGGCCGAATTTCAACGAGGACATTGTATCACTCCTGATAAACTTCAGAAATGACAAAGTGGCGATGATAGCAGACGCCGAGAAGGCATTCTTGTAAATTGCAATTCATAAAGAATTTGGAGACGCCCTAGGTTCCTCTGGTGGAAGCACGACGTGCAAGGCAATAAAACTGACGGAACTGAGACATGGCAAATGACTTAGGTAAGCTTCGAAACAACAGCGAGCACCTTCCTACTACCGGCCACCATCAAGCACCACCTGAAGGCAATGGAAACCAAATTTCTGAAAGGGTGAACCAGCTGTACAAGGAGACCAAAGAAGTGTTCACGGGAGCGTCCAAGAACAACAAAAAAATGGTAATCAAGCTACCATGAAATGAACCAAATGTTTAACGAACACGAAAAAGATAATGCGCACGAGATGGACCCATCAAAAGGAATAGGGACATTGCTTGAGATGATATGGCACCATTCATAAGACATGCTATGTTCCGCTGTGCACCACAGCTCTTTGAAAAAAGAGCCGTCCTGAAATCTACGGCGAGAATATTCGACCCGCTTAATTTTTTATCGCCAGTCATCGTCAGAGACAAAATGTAAAAATAGAATTTCGGAATCTATGAAAATTAGGAGAGACATGGGAGGAAGGAATTGATTGATTGATTGTAGGGTTTAACATGCCGACGCAACGCAGGTGATGAGGCGCGCCGTAGTGGAGTGCCCCGGATTAATTTTGACCACCTGGGGATCTTTAACGTGCACCGAATCTCGTACAAACGGGAATTTTTGCTTTTAGCCTCAATCAGAAAAGCGGCTGCCGCAGCCGGGAATTGAACCGGCGACCTCCTACTCAGTAACCCAACGCCTTAGCCACTGAGCCACCGCGGTGGGTGAGGAAGGAATTACAAACTGGAAAGGTTTCATTCAAGACATACAGGATCTAAAATGCGTGGAAGTACCGAAACGGCCACAAATAAAAGAACGTCGGGACTAGGACCCTACATGTATTTGCCGATGCAATTCCTCGAGCATATGTAACAGCGATGTACATCTTCCTCGCATACAACGACGCGTCTAGAGAAGCAAAACTAATGACAGCGAAAATTAGAGCGGCTCCTATGAAGGTTCCAAAGTTAGCAAAGCTAGAGCTCCGTGGTGGCCGCGTGGTTGGGCGGCTACATAACCTAGCATTACGTCGGAGTACTCGTGAAAACTTTCTATTGGATATACTCCATACTAGTCCTACGTGGGATAAAAGGAAACAGGAAAAAACAACCATACATCGAGAACCGGGTGTCAGAAGTACGAAAAACGATGAATCCCGACTGCTGGTCGTTCGTGCAGAAAGAAAATAACCCTGCAGACCTTAAGACACGAGGGATCAACGTACAGACCTTAGTATAATTCGAACTGCTCTGGAGAAGTCGAGGCTGCATGACTCCAGCTGACGAGAACAACCAAGAAATCTTTAAACTTAGCACTGCTTCACAAATGAAACAAAAGCCCCCAATGCAATGAATACGAAGTAAGTAAGAGAACGTGATGCAGATAGAACGGTATAGCTCATATGACCGCCTACTACGCGTCACTGCTTGGGTGTTCCGATTCTAAAACGTCTGAAAACAAACCACCAACATGGGCCGTTCAAGTCAATGAGATACGCCAGGCAGAAACCTACTTGATAAAGGAAGCACAAAAAATATTGTTGCTCCAAGAACAAGGGAAACATTTTTTTCACTGCATGGAAAGGAAGTATATTTACGTGATGAAGGGTGCTTTGCCAAAAAGCACGACTACAGTACAGCAAACTACCCAACCGGCCTCTTATTGTGTTGCCTAAAGGAGGTCATTTTACGTAGCTTCTGGTGAGCCGCGTTCATGCCCTCGTTATTCATGGAGGTGTTCATGACACATTTTCAATACTATGCGCAGGGTTTTGCGTACTCCAAGGGCGTCAGGTGGTGAATATATTTTTGACTAAATGCCTTGCTTACAAGAGACACCACGTGAAATCTTTGTCGCAACCTTCACCACCGTTACCGGCAGACCGCGTTAATGAAGTTTTCCCATTCGAAATCAGTGGCGTCGACTTTGCGGGAACACTTCCCATGCGAGGAAAAGAAGGGCAGATCAAGATGTATGCCATTTCCGCGTGTGCCGTCACAAAGGATGTACATTTAAAGTTAGTAGCCAACGCTTCCACCAATAGTTTTTTGCAAGTGTTCATACGGTTTTCCGCAAGAAGAGGCATACCGGTGGGCATATAGTCGCATTACTCAAACACATTCAAGAAAGCACCGAAAGAAGTCAAGAGAATGATTAAAGCTATGCAGATTCCAGAACGGGACAACACAGGATTACTGCTCCGCACGCAAGATTCAGTGGAAGACCATCGCAGAGTCCACCCCTTGGCGGGGAGACTCCTACGAATGTCTCATACGGAGTCTTAAAACGTCAATGAGGGCGATAAAAGCAAGAGATACGATCTCCTTAGTAGAACTGGGGACTATTGTCACGAAGTTGTCACGACTATTGTCACTTGGCAGTAGCGACGGGCGTGTTTCCGGACACGTTAATCACGGTCCTTCGTACACTGCAGGTTATTGCCACGCAGCCGCACAAAGCGCCCCGCAAGACCAGCTGCCAGCACACGTTTACGTGTGTAAGCCCAAGCCTGGATCATCTGCCACCAGGAAGGCGTTATCGTCGGCTGCACCGGTGACCTGCCACGTGGGCCTGTACATCACAGCGTTGACCCCTCAAAAGCATCTTCCTCGTCGTGGCCGCGACACTTGGCAGTAGCGACGGGCGTGTTTCCGGACACGTTAATCACTGCAGGTTAGTGCCAATAACGCACGAATCCCCCCCCCCCTTAAAAAAATTGTTGCACGCTCGTCGCTTCTGCCCAGTTGTTTTGTTTTTGCAAAAGATTTGTCATAGTTTGTGTGGTATACCGCGGTGTGTGTGTGGGGTCTTAGAATGGCTAAGGAAATAGCAAAGATGAAAGATGACATGAAGGCAGAATTTGCGAAACTAAAGGACGAAATGAGGGTTGAGCTGAAGAAACATCGCGAAGCGCTCGAACGCCAAATGCGGAACGACTTTCGTGAACTGAAAGCCGAACAGCAAGCTTTGGCACAAAGCCTCAAGTTTGCTCACGGAAACATTGCGGACATAAAAAAGCAACTTAACGATGAAACCACTGAGAATGTAAGGCTTGCGTCTGAAAACGATGCGCTTCACGCGAAGAACGCAGCGCTGGAAAGCACGCTGCGAGATTTGGAAACGCGCCTTGTTCACATGGAGCAGTACTCTAGGAAAACTAATTTGGAGATACAGGGTGTAATAAGAAAAGACGATGAATCCGTCACTGAAATCATCTTGAAAGTTGGCTCTGCCATAAACGAGCCGATCGACGACGCTGATATCGAGGCTTGCCATCGTGTGCCCACTCGCAACGCTGATAGGTCTCATATCATTGTCCAGTTCAAGTCGCGCACAAAACGCGACACTGTGCTGAAAAAAGCAAAGAAAACTCGGCAAACCAACAATGACCTCGGGCTCGAAAACACCGCACCAGTATATGTTAATGAACATCTTTGCCCCGCACAAAAGAAACTGCTCGAAATGGCCGTGAAAAAGAAGCACGGACACCACTGGAAAAGCGTCCGGTCGTTCAATGGAAAAATATTTGCGAAGGAAGGTGATGACTCGCCAATTGTGTCGATAACGCATAAAAATGATCTCGGCGAGATCTGTGCGAAGAAGCGTACCAGTACACCAAGCTTAGCGCATGTTGAAGCGGCAAGACCAGCTGTAGGTTTGTAGTTTTGTCTCCCACACAAAGTTGAACTTCAGGATTTGTCGTGTGAATCGGTCGTACATATTAATATACGTTCTATTAGAAATAAAGAGGATTCCGTTGCTTTGTTCTTAGACCAATTTCGTTTTAAGTTTACCATAATCATGTTTTCCGAAACCTGGTATCAAAGCGATTCTAAAATACTAAATTTACCCGGCTATAATACATTTTACGTAAATCGTGCGAACAAACGAGGGGGTGGAGTGGCTATCTGTGTTACTGATGACAAAAAGTGTGTAATGCTATCCGAATTCTCGCTAGTTACGGATGATTATGAAGTACTTACCTTGGTATGCCAAAAGCAAATCATCTGTGTTATCTATCGCCCTCCGACAGGTAGTGTTCTGCACTTTCTAGATTTCTTTGAAGAGTTTTTAGATTTCGCAAGCCAGAACAATTATAACCTAATTTGTGGCGGGGATTTCAACTTGAATATCTTGGACCCAGATCGGTTTGTTGGAGAATTCAATTCTAGAATTTCTTCATATGGTTTCGTAAACTTAATCAGCACTGCAACAAGAGTCACACAATCTACTTCCTCTGCGCTTGACTTGCTTATCACCAATATTGGAACTAGTGTCTGCAGTGCTGGGACAGTAGCATCGGATTTGAGCAATCACTGTCCGGTCTTTTCTATTTACCACACATCTTCCGTGGAAAAAGATGCTCAATCTGTGCCTTTAATTGTTCAGCGGGTCACCCAAGACAGGCTCCAAACATTTGAAGAAGACGTCATGAACCATAACTGGTCGTCTGTACTTCCCAAAAAAAAATGTAAATGATGCGTACAATGAGTTTATGCAAGCTTTTGTGCGTATTTACGCACGCCAGTTTGCGTTCACAGAATTGAAGATATTGAAAAAGATACGGAAGCCGTGGGTGACTCAAGAACACATAAATATGATAAAAACTAAAAATCGCCTTTATCATTCTTTTTTGCGAACCCGCTCGGAGGCAAAGCTGAAACACTTTAAACGTTTCAGAAATCACCTGAACACCGAGTTGCGGCGTTCAAAAATACATTATTATCAACATATCTTTGAGCATATTACTCGGCAACGCCCTGATGTTGCTTGGAAGACGATAAACGATGTCCTCGGTCGGAAAACTAATAGGTCTGCTGTGGAAATGTTAACTGTGGGCAACCGTGAACTTAAAGGAAAAGAACTTGCCAACTACTTAAATAATCACTTTGTTAATACACATTTAACCGATAATTGCCCACCAGATATTAGCAGTCACAATAGCAGTTATATTGATAGCATATTTCTTAAACCAACAGACGAATATGAAATCCACAATACGTTTATGATTTTGCGAAATAGCAGGTCGCTGGATATTGATAACATTCAAATTCGACCTGTAAGGTATGTCTTGCCGTTTATCACTTCCCCACTTGCTGACATCTTCAACTTAGCAATTGAGTCTGGCATTTTTCCCGATGCCATGAAAAGGGCCAGAGTATCAGTTATATACAAAGGGGGAGACAGGAACAATGCCGCCAATTACAGACCAATCTCTGTTCTACCTGTTTTTTTTTCAAAGCGCTGAAAAAATTTCATTTTCCCGATTAACAAACTTTTTCGAAGCAAAAAAAGTGCTAACTGAGTCTCAATTTGGCTTTCGGGCAGGAAAATCCACAGAATTGGCTTTATTGACCATAAAAGAAAACATCATAAGAAACATCGAACAAAACTTGTATACAGTAGGTCTCTTTCTGGTCTTCAGTAAGGCTTTCGACGTAATTGACCATGGCGTTCTTACTGCTAGGCTTGCACAATACGGTATTCGCGGAAAACCTTTGGCCTTGCTTGACTCTTACCTGCACGGCCGACAGCAATGCGTTTTTATTAATAATCACAAGTCATCTCTTTTACCTGTCTCGCAGGGAGTCCCCTTTTATTTATTACTTACATAAACGACATTGTCCATATTGATGGTGAAGTTAAATTTATGATCTATGCTGACGATACCACTTTTACTGTCTCAGGTTCTAATCTAGATAACATAATTGTAATCCAACGAAAACGAAGGCCATCATCTTCCGTGCTAAAAACAAACAACTATCTTTTTCTCATCAGCTGAATCATGAACACCAGCCTGTTTCCATTGTTAGTGACCACAAAATTCTAGGACTATATTTTTCTTCAAACTTAAAGTGGGACACTCAAATCGACTTTCTTAGCAAAAAGTTGTCGGCAGTTACAGGACTACTATTGCGTTGTCGTAGCATCCTTCCGCTAGAAGCAAAGCTTCAAATGTACTACGCTTTATTTTATTCATACTTAAATTACTGCAGTTTGGCCTGGGCTACAACCACAAAAACCAACATGAATAGGATTGTCACAATACAGAAAAGAATTGTTCGACAAATATCAAATCTAAATCGCACAGACACAACCAGAGAAGCGTTTGAAGTGCATAATTTGCTACGAGCCGATAACATGTATCAGTTTCGCCTATTGCAAACGTTCAAGTTTTCACCAACTAAAACTGTTGATTACCTCTCCTATCTGGCATCGTTACAACCTTACTCACAGGCCGTGAAAACGCGCTCCACCGATATATGGGCGGTACCACCCTTCCGTACAAATTACAAGTTTCAATCTATAGCTCATAATATTCCCATGACTCTAAACAAACACCAAGAAACTACTGGATACAGCAGGAGGCAGCTTCGAAAATACATGCTGCAATTATAACAAAAAAAAAGATCTGGAGTGTTTCAGTCATTATTGTATCTAGTTTCCGTGTCCGACCTGATGGTTATGTACAGTGTGCCTGTACAGTGTGTTGTACATCATGTTTTGTTTCTGCTTTCGTAGTTGCTGCATTGTGATTATGTGTAGTGTATATGAATTTTCTTCGTGGAATGAATCTAAATTTTTCATTCTTTTTCTGATCCTGTCAAAAAGTTTGTTTCTTTTCCTTTATTCCCGAAAATTGGTTCTTTATGAAATATTTTTGTGAAACTTAGGCAAAAACGTGTCTTATTCCAGCTGTATTCATGTACATTGTCTGCTGTGCCTTGTAACGGCTTCCTGTCCTTTGTCAAGCTGTTCAAGCAGCTTTTAGCCAGGAAGTCGTCCAGTTGATTCTGGGAAAAATAAACCTGAATTGAACAAACCTGAAAAAAGTTGAAGGCACGCCGAACAACCGTCCTCTAACCTACGGGAACGCCGAACCTGACGAACTGATGCCTATAACGCCTGCGTACGTGTTTTGGAGGAACGAGTAAACTTCATCAGGAAGGAAAGTGCACGCAAACCACGAAGATTGAAACGACATCGAAAAGCCGGTGTCGCACTATTTGGTTTTGGTGGATCAGATGGCACAGGGAATACTTAAGGGAGGTGGGAGCGACCGTTACGTACCAAGGCATCAAGAAGCAGAGACCTGTAGGTAACGGACGTAATTGGGACGTAATGTGTCGGACTCGTAAGGTCTGTCTCGGACGTCTCGGCGTAATTAGGATGTGCCAACTCCGGAATAACCACAAGGCGCTGCTGCGTCGGTCTACAACGCGCATATACCCGCTCTAAAATTGTTTTAAATAGGCGCGCTGATTCCCAGCTCATTTGGCGATGGCGGAAACCTGTAAAATATTCACATCAAGAATCAAGCAGACGACAAAGAAAGACCTGCTCATGCACCACGAGCGTGCGATCTGTATTTTTTTACGCCATTAAACCTGCGTGTTTCGACAGCCGCTCTTTCTCTCGTCTCAACACGAGGACGCGAGACTAGCCGTTCGTGGGTACTCGTGTGTGTACTTCCTCTACTGTGTGTAGCTTCATGTTGGAAAAAGAGCTGTGTTCGCTGCTACCGCGCCACTAATAATATCGGATGTTCTGGATGCACCCCCTGAGAAAAGCACGCGTATATGAAAATTGCCGGTCAAGGGGAGCGACGTCACCGTGGCGTTGAAAGTCCAAATATGGATAGCATTGTATATAGTGTTCAGCTGTATGGGCTTCACAGACCTTACTGAGTTTATTACACTGCAGAAACTACCAAATGAGATCCGCATTCATTATGGCACGAATGTTGTCGGGGTGCAGTTTTAGTACCTCGGTGGATTCCCGACGACATATCGGGCAACCAGTCGGCCGAACTGTTTTGTTGGCGTCTTAGGACGGCGAGTCAGTCACACTACGCGGACTGTCCTCCGGCCCAACGCGTATTGTGACAACGTCGTTTGGCAACTGGGCAGTTGGTCAATAGTTAGGCGACTCTACGGCGACGGCGTCGTGTCGGCCTAGTGCGACCGCGCCTTCAGGAAATGCCAATAGAACAGGAATGCAGAGCCAAAGATGCCCTCAGTCCTCCTACACATTCGGAAATCACGGTGTTGCCTCACCAAATGGTGGAAGAAGCGGCGAACAAATCGGAAGCTTCGTATCCGCATCGAACAATCAAGGAGGAAGCAACCGATTATCAAGGCAGCTTAGCCAACAAAGTACCAATTTTGCGCGAACCGCGGGGCACTCTTAGAACCCTACGCACGTGCCAGAACATCCGCTTCCATATGGGTGGCAAGTAATCTAAATCCGTCACAGTGCACCAGGTTAAGCGTAGCTTGCACGAGTATCAATGCCCAGAAAAGGAAGTACTAGAGGAATTAAAAAAACAAAGCAAGACACAAGTGAAAAGGCCCTGCTCGCGTTTCAACCGTAAATCGGTGCCCCCAACACCTACGGGGACGCTCCATTCACGATAGCTAAAATTGAGGGCATGGTAGGAAACGTGATACGGAATGCTACACCACGATAAGACAAAACTCCGAACAAGCTACCACGAAATCTCGACACAATTGCATTAAAACCCTATTAGAACACATCAGCATTGGATTACCGCCAAGCTCCCACCCCAGTGGAACTACGGGGCTAATGCGTTGATGCCAAAACCTGGCATTCCACTAGCTGCAGCAAATCTTGTTGCAGTTTTCTTGACATCCTTTGTTGGACCAATTTTAGAACACACTGTAAAAAATAGTCGTTAGCCTAAATCGATAAACACGGAAATTCTGCCCCCACCATTCGACGCCGGATATCCTATTGCAATTCAAAAAAGAGATAAAAGACAGGCTTACCATTCACAAAAGCGATATATTGGTCATAGATGTTAAAGGTGCTTTCTATATACAGAGTCGAAAAATTTATCACACAAGGACTAGCTTTAATCGACTGCGGATATAGATCGTATAACAATGTTGCGGCCCGAAACACTGAACTCACGGCAACATTCAGAATAGTGCAATGTCGTATTACCACATTTCGGCAATGTACAAGGCGTTTCACAAGGATGGTGATATAACTGCTCCCTTTCAGCGTCGCCATGAAAGACCTTCCCAGAATACTGGAAGTCATGGCGCGTTTACAGCGTGGCATGCCATGAGTATAACTTACGGGCATACCCAGTAATTGAAAATCGCAGAGGACGCTCAATGCGCCAAGCTCGAAGTTGAGCTGGAAGTGCTAGTTCTTTCGTTCGTGCAAATTTTTAATGCACTATTGTTGCTTTCGGGCAGTTTGGCACATCGACGAATATATTGCAGCTAAATGGTCCTGCCAAAGGCTGCGTGGGCAGCCGATCCAAGTATGCTCCTGCGCTGGCCTTTCGCAGTTGATGACGAAACGGCGCCCTGAACGAGTGGAAGACAAAGTTCGTGGGTGCCTTCTATGATTTACCCCGAAGCAAATAGGCTGAGGGACGACGCTAAAAAACTTTGTTACTTTGGAAGCGTGGTTCATTGCACAGGAATACGTTATAGTTTCCAGAATAAATACCGCATGACAGTAGAATGTTATCGCTTAACACGGAAAATGATGACGATGGTTCGATTTTTTGGCGCAAGGCCAGCTGGGGTGAAGAGCGTCAAAGAAAAGTAGATACCACAAAAATACTAAACTTGTGAATAAATGTACGATAAATTAAAGGCAATCGTGATGGCTGGTGCATAGGGCCAGTTTTGATTACGCATAAAAGGAAATGAGGCTTAAAACCCTAATCTCGGACAAACGCTTCAAAACGCACTTGAAAGCAACAATGGCATCGTCACCAAAAAACAACGGTGGGTGGAGTGGAATGCGTTGTCTATAGAGTTGGGGGAAGCGTCTGTGTCATGTTGTGCCCAGTCCCTTGCATGTGATTAGGATGTGGACTACGGATTGGCCCTCCCCACACCTGCCCCCACCAGAGGGTTCAACTTAAATTGAGAACGACTCAGGGGGCCATGGAGCGGAAAATGATAGGCGTAGCATTAAGGGACAAGAAGAGAGCGGAGTGGGTCAGGGAACGAACGCGTATTAGGTACATATTAGTAGAAATTAAGAAGAAGAAATGGACGTGGGCAGGGCATGTGATGCGAATGCAAGATAACTGTTGGTCATTAAGGGTAACAGAGTGGATCCCTAGAGAAGGGAAGCGTTCAAGGGGGCGGCAGAAAGTTAGATGGGCAGATGAGATCAAGACGTTTGCGGCGATAAATTGGTCGCAGTTAGCACAGGACCGGAGTAATTGGAGATTAATGGGAGAGGTTTTTGCCCTGCAGTGGGCGTATACAGGCTGGTGATGGTGATGATTATGATGATGACACCTGCCACACAGGGCGCTTGAAGATCCAGTGAACAGGTGTGAGTGTGCCACATGTGTGTGGACTATCTGTTATCTAGCCAAGGCAGCTTCGGTGTACCTAGCGCGTGTGTCGGTGGTGTATGGTCGCAAGTGTGGAGTAATTAGGTGTAGTTTGTTGCCTGTCTTTTGGACTCCAGTCTGTTTGCCATGTTTTGCGAACGTGTTGTGTGGCTTAAAGTCAGGCTAGGGGGCTGCTGTTATGTCAACTGAGTCCTTCAGTGCAGCACCGGAAGCTATTTCTACCGCAACCTTATTACAGACAATTCCAGAGTGCCCTGGAATCCAGCAGATAGCCATTTCCAGGTTTGAGGTATATGCAGATATAATGTAAATATTGCTTAGATTGCTATCTAGATGACAAAGCACGTACAACACTTAGGGAGTCCGCGTACGCAACAGAAGAATAGCCTTTGGTATCTGGTGTTGCATAATGTGACGCAAAGTCATTAGTATGTCGTATACTTCTGCCGTGAAAATGCTGTTATTGACATTCATTGTTTTACAGACTCGAAAGTTTTCTCCGTGCGCAGCACAAGAAACTGCGCTAGCAGTCTTTGACGCATCGCTGCAAAATTCTGCGCATTTGATGCTTGTCCGCAGAAACAAGAAATGTTGCAGAGTCGTAATTCTTAATCCCCTGTTTTTTATCGAGTTGCGTAAACGACAGATAGTACGACACCGAAAAGATTACAAGCTAGCATAAAAATAATGATGGGTGTCTTGTGTATGTCTACGAATGGGACCTTGAGCTCAGAAGCTTCCTATTTCACGCTAAGTGAGAAAGGCAAAGAAATAGATGGAGGATTATAAAGGAGCTGTTGTGCTGATCTATTCTGAAGAGTGGAATTAGAAGGATGGTTAGTCAAACTCATGAATTTTGAGGCATACAGAAAGTCTATGTATATTTTCTGGTTATGCAGGGACAACTTATTTTTAGCGACGGTTTTGACGCCCTTTTCACGCAGTTTTGATGTGAGAAAGCGTTCGCGCTTCTCTCAACGTTATGTGTGAAGGGATGATAAAGTTTTTTTTTCTTTTAGACATATTAACAAGGTTCTCTGATCAGGGTTAACCGCTAGAGAATAACCTAACAGAACTAACTACGGAATCAGCCAGATCGACGAAAGAGTCTTAGCATAGATCAAGGAAAAGTAATACGACAGCTGACGTTTACCGGAAGGCCTGGTTTCTTGATCCATTGTGCCGGCGTCACTCTCAAGACTTTACTGCTCAACTAAAGTGGCGACAAATATTGAACAAAAACGTAGCGACATATCACGCACTAATAAATTCACCGGAAACCAAACAAACCTCCACATTTGGGCACAGGCCGTTTTGTACATTCTATGTTCCTGAAAAAAAACTGATTTTTCTTATCCCTAACTCCCATTCCTATTACCACTTCCCATTACTAACTCAAAGTTCGCAATAATCAAAATCTGTCCAATTCGACGTGCATGGTGAGCCACGAGCTGTACCGTTGCTTAAATCTACGAAATGCAATTCAGCGCAGGACATGTGGCATGGCGAGGCACAATGTAAGTCTGCCACCTCCTCACTTTTATCGACAGCCACCATGCTAAAATTATGGATAGTGATGCGACGCACATTAAAGCTACACAAAGCCAATCCTCGATGGTGGTCGGGGCTCACCGTCGAGGATTACCTAAATAAGGCCATTCGCAGCTCTGGGAACACTTCGGGTAGTCAAGCCGGTTTTGCTAAACATTTGGAGACACTTCTTGAACAATCATGCATTGAAAAATTGTTTCAACTATTCCGTTTTTTTTTTGCTTATTACTAGGCACTTTACTGTTGTGCTTCGGTCGTACGGAAGAGCAATTCCTACTCGTACTTTTTTTCCTTCACTACATTGAGCAAAGCGCCTCTTAGCTGAGATGTATAGCTCGGTAAAATGAACCGCAAATACAAAACACATTTTCCCCGCTACCAAGGTACTCGTCAACCACGGGCAAAGTCTTCCAGTCAAGCCTCTCACGAGCGGTAGCTTCAGCACATGTGCATTGCACAAGGGGTTGCAGTCGGCCAAAAACCCACTCGGATACAAAGAAAAAAAACGAAGGAATCCGCTCAACAAGAGTTGCTCTGCCTAGTGGGGAGTCTGGGACGCAGCATGCCTAACAAAATACCGAAACGCTTGACGCGTTCTGCGCGGTCTGCACACGTCATCGCAGGGTGCACTCTCAGGTGTACGTGCAAAAAGTACAGAGTAAGCGGTGTCGCTAGCTTATATGAAGAGTGACTCCTGTATATAGTGCGACCACCACGTGTTATTCTACGTTTTGCTGCTTTTGCAGAATCTTTGCTGCGTTGCGGATATATATATAGCCCCCCACGACCCTTGAAACACTACGTCTCAACAAGTACGGGAAGCAGCCATGAAGGTCGCTGTGCTCGCCGTCTTCGCTGTCTGCAGCATCGCGGTTGCGTTTTCCAATCCTGGTACGATGAGTGCACAACCTTTTTCTATTGGCATTTAATCATTCTAGCAGAGGCATGGGTATGCTAAATAGTTAATATTTAGATACGGTGCGAATTTTATTGACCAGTCGTTCCTCTAAACACGTTAGAATTACCAAATCCGTGAGCCCCAAATTGTAACACTACATTCTGGGAGCAGAAGAAACGTGGCTATAGTTTATTTTTTCGTGTTTCTTCGTGTATTTTACATCCTTCTTTGGCTATTCCGACATCACCAGATCACAATACAGATAAATCGTGTAGCGCTCTTCCAGGAAACGCCGCCGTTCTCTGTGGATAGATTGTCGCAGAGTATCGATTTTTCATTCTGTACCCCCTTGCGGTAGTCACACGCCTTCGGAACTCCCTTCAGCAGACCTGGGTATACGTGGAGAAAATGCGTAGCCACCAAATTCTTTGTGTCACGAGTCTGATTTTTCTTTGTTAGGGGTAAAGGTTTCCCATTCGGGGTTTTAAGGCAGCTGAGAGAAATCCCCGTCATTACTATCCTCACTAAAAGATGCATGGACCGCCAATGATCCCCCCTGCACCATGGCTAGAATGGCACATATATCTAAAAGCTTGTGATGCAAGCAAGCTGATTTACTGTCCTTGCGGTGCTAACATAAATTATCGCAGTAATCAGTTTCAAACATTCACGCCAAGCTGTTAAGCCACGCCATTACAATACATAAATCGTATACTCTACTTAATGGGACGTTTGTTTTGTCATATAAAACATAAATCAGATTTAGCGTATCAAACCAACGACCTGGCGTGAAAAACGTGGCTCCTAAATCGATTCAATTCAATACGAACTAGTATGGCTTGTTGGTGGCACATGATCAAACGTTTGCAGCGTTGAAGAAGAAGGACGAAGAAAGAGCGAAGCGCTCGTCTTCTTTTGTTCTTTCTTGGTCCGTGTTGTTCTGCGCCGCAAACGTTTGATGAATTCAGTTCAATTTTATATTTGGATAAAATATATTCGGGAGGGGTTCATTAGCTCAAACATTTATTATGAACACTGTGCCCCCGACCCCTGAGAAATACTTAGATGGAGTACCTTCCGGACTGGCCAAACAAAGAGTTTTGCATTGAGAGCTCCAAAGAACGTGCCCTCCGGGATTGCATTTTGACGGTGAACTAAAACTTCACTGGAGCAACACATCCTTTGCTCATTTGTCGCCATCCATCGTAATAATGCATCAATCATGGCAGGAGGGTCGTGCATGGGCTTTCAACAAGTGGGGGATGTGTTGGACTAATGAACAACTTTTAAGTTTGCGTAACACATAAGCAAGGTAGTGGACGCTGTCCAGGAATTTTTCGCCTTCCTTAAGGACACTAAATTAGCATCAAGTTATTAAACACCGGTTTCTCAGTGCACTGCAGCAAATATGGTTTAAAATGACCCCTGGCGTGATCGCATGCATACACGCTGTTTCACAGGTGCAGAATTCAATGGCAGTTCCCCGCGAGCCACCTGTATTTTAGATGAGGATGTTTCCTATGTGTGGCTTAAAGAAATATTACCTCTCACGGCCTCATTGAGAGCGGCTTATACATTACTGTGCACCATGGTTACATAAAACTGCGTAGGTCTCGCAATGCTACGAACGCGGAGGTTTACAGCCAGCTTTTCTATTCATATTGCGATTTAAAAAACCAGGCTCGGCCACCATGATTTCTTGACTGCATTTTCGATCACCTGGTGTGAATAGCCTGTGGTGTTTTATGCTTATTTTACATCATTATGCCGATGCACAACATTTACACCTACAGTAGCCACCGAAGCTAACCCATTATTTAATATCTTGACGCCATGTTCGGTTTCATTGCTTTAGCGGCGTCCTTTCCCTGGTTTTTTTTTTCTTCAACGCTTTAGTTCACCCATGCGCTTTACACCTGTTTCTCTTAATTCTTCATCCACGAATGCCCTGTGTAGAGATGGCACTGACTAGCGTAGCCAAAACTGTCAAAAGGAGCCACAGATAGTTTCATCATTTCCAGTGATAAGTTTAAATCCATCTTGTCAGTACACTGATGTACAAATTTTTGCCGGACTTTACAAAGCTCCTGGCGCTCTAGAGTAGCTAGTAGCCCTCCAGCAGAGGTATCGGAATTCTTTTGAATGGCAAGGAGCTAAAGATTATCACTGAATAATATCATCGTCATCGAATATCATTATCATCACCGTCATCATCATGCTCTCAGATCACCGACGATAGAAGGTGCAAGTGGAAGATCACGGGGTGTCTCGACGACTTCCCGTGTCTCTAATACTCAACCGGCCTTTTACACGTCCGCACTAAAAAAATATCTGTAACTAACGACGCTGCTTTACATTTATACCTAATGGAGGGATGTAAGTAAAATAGTTTGATTAAAATTGTTCACAGTTGCCCAATGAACATTGTTTGAACGCAGGCGACCATCCTTTTGTATTATTTTATTCCAGTTCTGGCTGCGTCACATTCAGCAACCTTTGAGAAGAAGGTAAAGGCGATATGCTGTTGAACGCCGAAATGTTCTCACGCATACACCCCCTTACAAAAAACACTGCGTGTGCATTCGCGAGCGATTTCATTTTTAGAGCAGCTTTTTTTTCGCTCCCCTTCTTGGTACAGATTCTTCAGGCAGAGATTTGACCAGTTAACGCTGAACTGTTCCACAATGGACCTCCACTTAAACCTCGACTCTTCATTTCAAACCGATGTCATCTTCCTCGATTTTTCTAAGGCGTTCGATCGCGTTCCTCATCAACGACTTCTGCTTAAACTTTCCTTCCTTAATCTCGACCCGCTCATACTGCCATGGATACAAGCCTTTCTCACTAATCGATCCCAATACACAGTCATCGGAGGTCACCGTTCCTCGACTACAAATGTGATATCTGGCGTACCTCAAGTTTCCGTCCTTGGCCCTCTCCTATTTCTAATTTTTATTAATGACCTTCCCTCAAGCGTTGCATCTTCCATACGTCTTTTTGCAGACGATTGTGTCGTTTACCGCCGTATACGTGGTAGCTCTGATCAACTTGCCCTCCAAAATGATTTAAACGTAATGGAAAATTGGTGTTCTTTATGGATGATGCAACTTAATATTTCTAAATGTAAATATATGAAAGTTTCCCGTAAGCGTTCCAACATAAATTATACTTATTCCCTGCAGTCTAACCATCTCGCTCTAGCAGAATCGTACCGATACCTGGGTGTACTCATCAACAGAAAACTAACATGAACTGACCATATCGCACAGTTATGGCCGATGCCTCCAAAACATTAGGTTTCATCAGAAGGTCCCTGTCCTGCTCACCGGCCTCAGTTCGTAAACTCGCCTACGAAATCTACGTCCGCAGTAAACTCGAATATGCTTCTCCAATTTGGAATCCACACCAATCTTATTTAATAGACGCCCTTGAAGCCATTCAGAATCGTGCTACTCGATTCATAACCTCCCAATACAATTTCCGCACAAGTGTTACTACTATAAAATTATCACTGTCTCTCAACTCCCTGAATCTAAGACGAAAAATAGCACGCCTTTCTTTATTTCACAAACTGTATTTCAATTTTGCTTACTTACATGGCTCCCTGCTTCTTCCACCAATTCGAACTTCACGCCGTCTCTTTAATTATTTGAGTGTCCAAAATTTAAAAGGTTCAAATAACGCTTTCAACAAATCTTTTCTTCCGTTAACAATTGAGGATTGGAATCGGTGTCCAAATGCAATAGATAATGAGCGTAATACTCTAAAGTTTAAAACCTTACTCGAAACTCATTTGACAACCGCACCGTCCTAATTTCTGTGTGTAACCAGTTGCTTTTTTCACAATTTTATGCCCCATTGAATCGTGCTATTAGTTGTATAACGAGTTCTGTTATTATTATTGTCCTGTAATTCCAATTCTTGAATTGTATCCTACTTTATGTTCTTGGCCTGCAATTTCCTTTGTGTATGCTTGTTGGATCCCCCCCCCCCTTATGTAATACCCCGTCAGGGGCCCTTAAGGGTAAATAAATTATGATGAATCTCATTCGCAGAGAGTGTGCTGTCGAATTCCCGAGAATGCGCCGAGCATGAAGAGTGGAAGGAATGCGTGAGCAGCTCGTGCCGCGAGGCTAGATGCGACAAGCCCGTGGTTGGACCGATCTGAACCCTGGACTGCGTTTACGGCTGCTTCTGCTCGGATGAGTTTTACCGCAACGACCAAGGAGCCTGTGTTCCCTGGACCGAGTGCCCGCAAGCCAATAACGGATAGGAGGACCACGGTCAGTACACTAAACATGAACGGCAAGGTCGCTTTCGATATACATCCTGTGACTGTTAGTTTTCCCGCACCTTTCGTGGATTTGGTTATTTGACTATGTTTCTAACAAATAGCTACGTGGACAAAGATTCGACCGAAATATCCCGCCCTCTGCCCCTTGTGTTGCTTGTATTAGGAGTATTTATTCGCGGCACAAAGGTGATAGAGAATGAAATCACAGTGCAAAACAAATGGCCGGAGACCCTACAATGCATCTACAGGCAACGCGTAGTGAATTTATTTATTGATTAATTAATTTATTTATTTCTGCAAAAACCTCTTACCCTTGAAACAAGGTCGTTGGGAGGAGTGAGCGACACAATATACAAATCACATCGGAGATATGAAGATGTAAATGAAAGCAGTTCACTGGGGAACTGATATCGAACCATACTGCACTTCATACAAAAATCAAATCGAGCGGCTGCAAAATTTTACACCAGCACTGCACAACACAAGAGATAGAGAAAAATAAATTGACAGGCAACGTTTAGGCAACGCCATCGCATAAGAAACTTTCCCTGGGCGATCGTTTTTCTCGTTTGATAAAATCAGTCCGTACGAAATGACGAACGGACAATTGGGCTAGTTGGTAGCTGTTCACCTTGAAGGTGGAAGCGCTCACAAAACAGGGACGAAAGTAGAAAGACTATATATAAAGACATAGCGCCGTGTCGTCTATTGTCTTTCTACTGTCGTCCCTGTTTTGTGAGCGCTTCCACCTTCAAGCGGAAATGACGAGTACGAGACTATTTAAGCGCGCCTCAATTTCACTCCAGATTTCCACGGAGGAAGCAAATTAACGTGCATGGGCGACTAAATAGTAGCCAAAAGTGTCGCGAACTGGGCCAGTTGGTACAGATTCATAGTGGTGAAACAGCGCGCAAAAAACCAGGACAGAAAGAAGAGGACAACAACACGAGCGCTAATACACGAGCGCTAACTAATCCAGCAGTCCTTACGTCTCTCATTGCGGTTGTCATCTGTCGAGCAAGGTCGGCTTCGTGCCATGCCAGACAGTCAACCTGCCCCAAGGAACTTCAAGCATTGTGTGGATGGTTGCTTCCTTCCGCCAGCCACTCACGACGTTTTTGTCGCCTTCTTCGGTCGGAGTGGTATCACCAGGCAAGTGTCTTCAGGTTCTACCTGAAGGTGCAATGTGGTGAACGACGGGATAGAGGCGAAAGCTTCGCGTACTGGTGCAAAACGGCGGATACTACTACGGAGTGGCTCTGGAACTTTCTGCGGCCAATCCTTCCGATAAGAAAAAAGGTCAGCGCCCGTGAAAGAGAAGTTTGGTGCTCGGCGACTGTCAAGTTCCTGAGTCCCATCTTAGTCTACTGCGGCTTGGTCCGAAGTTCTGCATGGAGCCAGCCCTGAAGCCGGTGGAGAAGCTTGCCATGGCCAGGTCTGTCACACAAAGGGTATACACTACCAGATCAGAGCTCTCTGTCTTAAAGAGTGTGTCGCGGCGGTGTCCAGGGATAACTCGAGGTTTGTAAATGGGCGCCCGTTGAACTCCTTGGTTGATTACTTTGTCGCTAATGACTTAAGGTTGTTAACGGCAGACAAAGAAGGGTTCTTTGTTGTCCTTCCTGGCGATACATTTGGTGTTAAGGCGCTTGCTGCTATTAAGAATTTCAAACAGTCCCCACTAAAACCGTCCAGTGTGAAGAAACAACGCGTTGCGCTGCTAAATGAATTGAATTTGGATACCCTCAGCACTTGTGTTAGCGGGGCAAAGAAAGACACTCCGGATGCTTTCTTTTCGGCCAAGACCCATAAACAAGATGTTCCCTTCAGGGTGATAATTACGGAGCGGGGTACTTGGCAGGGCGCTGTTTCTACGTTCCTTCAAAAGCAACTGCGTGTTTTGGCGATTGAAGATCCTTTTCTTGTGACTGGCTCTGAGCAGGTAGTGGATTATTTGTCTGCCCAAAAACCTAGCGAATGCTCTGCTTTTAGTATTGATGTGGTAGACCTCTTTTACTCTATTCCCCATGGCAGTTTGCTCACTTGTGTTAAACAGTGTATTACGGACAACAATGACGAACAGAAGTTTATTGAAAGTTGTGGTATGTCTCTTCGAAGCTTTCTGGAACTGTTGAACTTTTATTTGAAATCCACCTTAGTTTCTTGGGGGGAGAAGGTTTACACTCAAAAGTCTGGTGTGTGTATTGGGTCACGTGTGGCTCCGGTACTTAGCAATATTTTTTTGAGCAGCCTGGACTCTGTCTTGGAGAAGCATCTGGAGGGCCTAGTTTTCAAGGCTTTCAGATATGTCGATGACTATCTCTTGCTCGTACAGACGTGCAGTTTTCAGCAACATGTCAATAAGGTCTTGAAGGTGTTTGAGGATAACAGTCATGGTCTGGCGTTTACAAGTGAGGTTCCCCAAGATGGCGTCATCCAGTTTTTGGACTTGAAGCTCACCTTCCAGGATAAGCGCGTCTGCTGGATGTATGAACCAAGGTCTAATAATCCCCTGTTGAGTTATTCGTCTTGCCACTCTAAAGTGGTAAAAACAGGGATTGCTGTCAACAGCCTGAACTCGTCTCTCACTAAGTCCTGCGTCCACACCATGGCTACTAGTTTTGCGCATCAGATAGATAGATTGAAAAACGCTGGCTTCTCAGATCATACCCTTGTGTTTGCTGCAAAAAAGGTGTTAACAAAGTTAAGGCAGCACGGAAGATATGCTATTGAAAAAGAATCGCGAAAGCGGTGTGCTGTTATACCCTATCTTCATGCAATTTCGCATAGAATGAAAAAGATAGCTGGCCGGTTTGATGTTGGCGTGGTATTCTCGGCGAAGAATAAATTGGAGAGGCTTATACCCAGAATCGACAATAAGCTATCCAAGAAAGGTGTTTCCCAAAGGAAGGGGTGTGGTGTTAAGCACAAGGCTCAGTTTGTTGAATGCCGATTCAATGTCGTGTACTGCATTCCTTTGAAATGCAAAAGGAAGTACATCGGGCAAACGGGGCGATGCCTCAATGAGCGCTTGCGCGAACATCGAAACACCCTCAAGGGCACGGCTACGTCACATTTATCATCTCACTGTAAAAGTTGCGGCTGCTATCCTTTGCTTAATAAAACTACAGTCTTGATGAATCACAAAGATAGGAGAACAAGGGAGATAGCGGAAGCCTTTTATATAAAAAAGAATTCAAAAGATTGTGTTAGTTGCCCGTCCATATCGCTACTGGACTGCGAAGTAGACTTTCTGGACAGATGTGGTATGACTGGTTGATATGTGCACTTGTAAGATAATGTCAAGATTGTTTTGGTCACACACGTACTTATATATTTTTCCCTTGTGTAATAAGCACTTCAGTTGTTAGTCAGCGCTCGTGTTGTTGTCCTCTTCTTTCTGTCCTGGTTTTTTGCGCGCTGTTTCACCACTATGAAATAGTAGCCAAGCGCGCAGATCCGATCAGATGTTTGAGCACATGCACGACGGAACACCCGCCAAGAGTAGGCACCACTGCAGTGGAGATTCTCTAAATAGTTCGCAATATTTAGGTGTTCCTTCTTATATCCTACGTTTGTAATAACCAATGAAAATTCGTATTGTGAGAATAAAAGCACTGCTAGGAACGGTTATGTATTGTGTCGTGCCTTCAACATGCCCAATGTTTTCTTTGCCCTGAGTAATGTTGACATGCATAAACCTTGCCCCCCGAGCTAGTAATGCCCAGATATATTTTCTGTTCATGCTCCTTGTTAGTGCAGAAATGCATTTTGCAACGAAGTTGTCCGAGTGACCATAAATTGACTTTAAAAAAGCAAGGAAAAAAAATAATCTTGCTGGAATGCTATAAGATACACTTCGCAAATTCGACCCGCTTGAATTCTTATCGTCAGTCGCCGTCAGAGCGAAAATGCCAAAATAGCATTTCAGAAGCTATGGAAATTAGGAGAGACATGGGACTACCCTCTACCTGACGAAAAAATGAAAAATTGGAAATGTTTTCATTCAAGACATACAGAATCTAAGACGCTTAAAAGTACCGTGATGCTACGGCCACAAAAAAAAAAACAACGTCGTGACTAAGATAGCATAGTCCTACATTTTATAAAAGGAAATAGTTAAAAATAACCATACACCGAGAACCGGGTGTCGGAAATACGAAGAACGACGAATACCGTCTTCTGGTCGATCTTGCAGGGAGAAAATAACCCGGCAGACCTTATGACACGACGGATCAGCGCGCAGAGCTTAATAGAATCATAACTGTGGTGAAGAAGTCGAGACTGGATGACTGCACCTGACGTGAACAACCGAGAAATCGCCAAACTTCGCATTGCTTCACAAGTGGAAGAAAGCGCCCAATGCGGTATGAATGCGAAGTACGTACATTTACTGGGTGCGTAATTTACTAGAACGTATGCTTCATATGACCGCCTACTAGGCGTCACTGCTTGGGTTTTCAGGTTGATAAATCGTCTGAAAAAAATTGCCCCCACCTCCCCGAAGGGAATCGTGAGGAAGTGCGAATGCATTTCTTGCGCCGAGAGTACACGGCGTAGTAATTCTGCCATCGCCTTGAGAGGCGCAGTACCGGCGAGGGGGAGCTGTCAGGCGAGGGGAGAGGTGCGCGCCGAGGGTGAGTGCAAACCTAACGGGGGAGAGGCGCGCCAGCTGCAGAGCATGTGACGTCACGGCGCGAGGAGAGGGGGAGCAGACGCAAAGGCGCCAGCGCGCGGTCACGTGGGAGTGTGACGTCACGGCGCGAGGAGCGGTGCGGGAGCCGGCGCGGGCGCGCGCAGCCACGGCGCGGGAGGCGGAGCGCGCGCGGGTCACGTGGGGTGTGACGTCGCTGCGCCGTTGCTACAGACGCTCCTCTCCGCTCCTCGCGCCGTTGCTAGGGGAGAGGAGGAGGAGCAATGCGGACGGCGGATTCAGGGTCGCTTATAAAGTGCATCGCACTTAAAAACCGCCATAACTGGCCGCCGAAGTCAACTGAGAAAAGCCAGTCAGAAACAAAGTGGATAAAGTGTACGCAGTGCTTCCGCTGGATGACGCCACCGATCTGCTCCCGGTGCGATCGTGTAACGCGAGCAGGCGAGCGCAAGCCCGCGCACCGCCGCGTCAGAGAGCAAGAAGAGCGCTCCCCGATGTGCCAAGCGAGCCACCATTGCAAAGAAAACCAGTTAATAAAAACGAATTGTTTCAGTTGAGCCAACGGTTCTCAATATAGATAACAGTTCAGACGCGGGATCTAATCACAACGTCCGAACGTGAGAAGCCGCCCCTGAAGTTACGATTGGGCCTTATACCCCTTTCACACGGGCACTTTCAATCGCAATTGGGTCGATCCGGATCGAGCTCAATCCGGATCGGGCGCATTCTACACGGCAGTTTCAATCGCGATCGAGCTAGATCCCGCTCGAACTCAATCCTGGTTTCCTAAGCGCGATCGAACGAAAGCGGCGATACTCTCGTCCCCACTCAGTAATGACACAGAAGGTGAAAACTTCAACTAATGCCACAAATTGTGTCAAATAACTTGACCCGAACAAGCGTGCGGTAACATTTCCATAGTTACGTATACTTACAACCGCGCGAAGTTACCAGATGCCGGCCGCAAGTACATTGTTAGTGCCATCTGGCGTACGCAAGTGCAACCGGTGAAACTTCTCGATCGCGATTGGAACGGGCCGTGTAGCAGCGGCAGTACGTCGAGCGCGCTCGAAAACTCGATCGCGATTCTTTTCAATCGCGATTGAAAGTGCCCGTGTGACAGGGGTATTTAGACGCGAAACGCAGCGTCTTCAGCGACAACGAATGGAGATGACGCGAACCAGGCCAGCAGTGACGACGGGGCACGCAGCGACACCAGATCCGAAAACGAAGTCCCGAGTGACTCCACAACACCACAGCGAGGGATGGACATGGCAGCCGTCATCCAAGCAGCTGTACCAGCAGCCGTGAGGGAAGCGATAAACGGTATGGCGCTCCTTCAAACGCAACAGACGCCTGCCACGCCCGTTACGCCCACGGCAGAGACTTCGCGTCTAGTGCCATCATTCGATCCCCTTTCATCAGGCTTCTTCGGAGAATTAATTAATCTTAATTTATTAATTCTTCATCCCATTTTCTGGGACCTCTGGCGCGATAAGTCGTTTGGCAAACCGAGCTTGAAGGGGGGACGGAATCGTAGAATTAAGCAAAATATTTTGAAAACTGATGTAATTAGAGGCTACATAGTGGGCTTTATTTTAGTTTTTATGCTTATAATCTACGCCTTCCTTGATTTCTGAGAGACCGGCGTTCATCCTTTGCCCCTTGCTTTAGCTATGTGACGCAATGTCGGTGCCGGCTTAAGCAGGGGGATGAAACCTCACCGTCTTTCTGTCCCGTGACTGCAGCGATCCTAACGTTTGGGGGCTGTACTACATACGAGCATAAATGAACGTTGTTGTTGCATTTTATATTTATTACCAGGTCACTTATTAATTACGGAGTTTTTAATATACAAGTGAGCTTAAAAGTTGAAGTTCGTGATTGCGAAAATAGGAGCGCCACCCGGAGTGGAAAATGAGAACCGCGCCTTTCTACTTTGCACCGCTGAAAAGGGGCGTTTCTTGTCGCTCCCACCGGTATGCTACAATCCACGGTGTTCCGAGGGCCGTTTTTACCACCGCAAAGTTCGTTTAATCGAAGCAGACGCATGAATGGATTCGCGCCGTCATCACATATCGTGCTGTACTGAGTGGTGTCAAAATTCTTCATGCCAGGCCGCATAAAATTCTTTTGGATCCCGGCGGACGAAAGGTACGATCTGCATGCTGCTCGTTTTGCTTTTCTAGGCTTGCACGAGACAGCAGGATGCGGTTACAGCAGTAGCTTTATAATTTAGGTGAGAATACACGTGCACTATTTATTTATTACATTCTGATTGTCTTCTTTGACTCTTGAATTATCCAAGAAATGCGTGGCAGAGCATCTGGTAATTAATGCAATGTCTACATTAGCTACACACGTTTGTTTATACGTGTGTTATTGATTTAATGCGTTTAGATCGTGTGCTTTGCATTTTAGCGCAAGTGAATGCACGGTATGCAGCAAATGTGTGAGGCAACATATACAACAACTAATGCAACAGTTTGAGCTTATCTGCACTCTTTTTATTATTTTTTGACTGCCTGCGTTTAGTTTGTTTTCGTAGCATGCGTCGTTGTTATTATTATTATTAATATTATTGTGATTATTATAATTATTATCAGTATTATTGTTATCGTTATTATTATCAGTCTATTTATGTCCACAGCTGGATGAAGGCATCTCCCACACACTTATGGCTCACAGGGTGGGTATGTAGGTTCATATATCGTGTTGTTAGCACTAGGTTAACTAAGTAGTGACTACATAAATTATTTTGTTGCGTTTCAATTGTGTGTTCTGCATTTTCTCTTCACGTGAATCAACGGAACATGGCTGAATGAATTTGTAGCAATAAATATACAAACTGTATATGTTTATAGTACAATCATAACTATAATTCCACCACTTATAATTGATAATTTACGCTTCAGTTCCGTGCTTCGAATTTCAGCTTTAAGTACAAGAGAGAGATATTCACAAGAACGCACTTACAGCTATAAGCCGATAAATAATTAGACAATGCAGGCTTAAATTTTGCTAGTAATTTATTAGAGTTTTTTAAATAAGGTTTTTACAACGGGTTTACTGCAGGGCCCGAGAAATACCTGAGGAATACATAGCGCGCGAAAGTATATATGCATGAATAATTTCTCAGCAATTCTGGTGTGGGATGGCTCCTTTTGTCTGCAGAAATGTATTTTGGATTAGGAGGAAAGGTGGGTCGTTGCCACCGAACATTATGATCGCACAAATGGAAAAACGTATCCGCGTCTCTTAATAATAAAGGCTGATTTTAATTTGAAATTTGCCTTTACGATTTGTGTTGTCACAAGTCGTCTTTGTAGTTGAAATCAATTTAAGAAAGAAACATTCCTAATATATCAGATAACGTTTATTTCGGATACAGATTCGAGTTTTCACTCAAAGCTATGTGCGTCTGAAAGCGGCAATAAAGCTAGTATTCATTCTAACCCAAATATACAAACGTGCTTGTTGATGTTCCAGATCTCTCGTTTGGCTCCAGTGTGCGAGAAGGCAGGACCTGGCTCATTTACCACCTCGACAGATCTACAGCAGCTACCGGCTGTGTCCTGCCACATGCACCAGCATGACTACGCGGACCTTGGACAGACAAGGCACTAGACAGATATGCACTGGCTGGATACCTAGTTATTACCATGCGGCCATGGGCCGTGCACTTTTGTTTGCGACTAATAGCGTAAAATATCCAAGTTGTGTTTTTACTGTATGAATGGTACATTTAGGCAATAAAAATTAAAACAACTGTACTGTTTATTCTTGTCTAGATTTTGTGTGCTAATAAACCAAAACAACGTCGTACTTAGAATAAGTGGTGCAAAACTAAGCGGACCCGCAAAACTTCATGCAATCAGAACGAAACAATTGCCCTTTTGATAATGTGGCGGGTTGCGCAACAGGAACAAGGTCGTGCGCTGGCCATCTGAATATATTCCACTCGCTCAATTTACCTTGCATGTGCGTCCCAGTTGAATTTGGCGCTAAATTCTCCCCCCCCCCCCCTCTTGGCTTTTCAGTCCTCATCAAGATGGCGTCTCCCAATGCATGTCTGCAACGCGCCGCCATGTTTTTAGTACCGCCCCCAAACACCAGGGGTTTGTCCGGCGCTGCGAGCAAATATCGCGTCCCATGCAAGGTATAGGAAGTTTCACTCCCCTGGCTTAAGTCCCACTGGAAAACACGCCGAGGTGGCGCAGTGGGTGGATTCTGCTTTCGGCTGCGCTTGCGTACGGACGCACAATGTCGAGCTGCGCCCAAGGAGCGGCTTCGGCGGGCCTTTCGGCCCGCGGTAACAGGATCACTGCTCAGGATTCCTATCAAATTGTTCTGCCCTAGTTGTGCCAACTGGCCAGTCGGTGTTAAACACGATTTTCTTTCATGCCGACATGCGTGCACGCCCGTACCGGGCCGAGGATTTTCGAGATACCCTGACTCGTCTGGCACTGCTCCCCGATGTTTTGGCGTATCAGATGAATCACGTCTAGGCCGTGACTTTCAAATCAGCTGACGGCGTCAAGAAAATACTGGCCATGAACGATGGCAAGGTAAAGGACCGGCGCTGCATCGTCATCGACCCTACGAACCAGGAAGGGCGGCTAAAGCTGCACTGGCTGCTCTACAACGTGCCGGACGACGCCGTTCACGCTGCGCTGGCACCCTACGGGCGTGTTGGCGAGGTGCGTAAGGAGCGGTGGCGCGTTGACGGCATCCAGGACAAAGGCTCGACGCTGCGTTCGGTGACCCTCAAACTGAAGGCTTGCGTGACCATTGACGACCTGCCGCACGAACTTCGTGTGGCGGGTGACAAGGCCCTCGTCGTCGTCGCAGGAAGAGCCCCGCAGTGTTTACGCTGCAACCTCAAGGGGCACGTCAGGCGTGACTGTAAGGTGCCGAAGTGTTCCTCGTGTCTTCGCTTTGGGCATGACGCGAGCACATGCCTCAAGTCGTACGCTAGCGTCACCGGTCTAACGAGGGAAGATCTCTTCCGCGAACACCTCATCGACGAGGCAGACGCGGAGGAGACGGCAGCAGGAGTCATCGACGAGGCCAACGAGGCGGTTAAGGAGCCGATGACGGAGGGACGGGTTGAGGCCGAGGCTGGCCAGCGAGCTTCTGAAAAGAAGAACCCGGACCAGCCGTAGACGCCTCCCCTACTTGCGGCATCGAACAAGGTCAGCGGTACCCGAACGGCGAGCCAAGGGAAGAGTGTAGCGTCGGCACCCGTAGTGGACGTCGTAGACATGGACCTCAGTGGTGCCGCCACAAAGCGGCAGCGCGAAAGCAACGACACCGGGCAGGGTGATCAACTTCCCTGCGGCGACGAGCCGCCTACCAAGGCGGTTACAGTGAGACGTCCGGGCTCTAAACCGAAGACCAGCGTTCCCCCAGACCGAACGAAGCCACCGGCTACGCCCACTTAGCACGTCGCTTGAAAAGGTAGTCGGCATCCTTTGGCTCTCTGTTTGGGTTTTTGCTGTTTCTTCGAAGTGCCAACGAACTAAATGGAACTGGGCAGTTGTGTCGCGGGAGTATTTTTGTCGTGCCCCTGAAGTTTCTGGAGTCCATAATGTTGTACAGGGGAGTGTGAGGGGAGGGGAGGGGTTAGCGTTTATTGCAGTGTATTTGAAGTCCTTAGAGTTTATAGTGTGGTTTGGGGGGTATTTGGGGGTGTGTATGGAAAATGTATTTTTTTTTTGTGGGTTGAATGTAATTGTTGCGCGAGAAGTCTGGTCAGTCATATAACATGGTTTATCAAGGCAAGCCTATGCACATAGCCACGCTTAATGTCAGGGGGCTTGCTGATAGAACGCGTCAAAACCAGTTGTACCGTCTTGTGACAGATGAGGATCTAGATATAGTTGCTTTGTAAGAGACGAAGATTGAGAGGGAGGATCAGACGGACCGTATGGTGCGGCCATTTATGTCGCGCTACGACGTTTGTCTCGCACGCGGTGGGTTTATCTGGTGGTTGTGCGCTCCTAATACGGCGAAGTGTAGGGGCGACACCAAAGATCGTCACCGCGTCGGAGTCAGGACGGTTTGTTGTATGTGACTTGGAGTTTAGTTCAAACGAATGGCGCGTTATTTGTGTATACGCCCCCACCAAAGTCGCTGAAAGGAAATCCGTAAGTGGTGTAATACAGAAAGGCTAGTTATTTTAATGGGTGATTTTAACTGCGTGTTTTCCGCACGCGACAAAAGTAGCTCGTCCACATTTAGGGATGGAAGTACGGTGGTACTAAACGATATAGTCGCCGACTTTTCGCTGGAAGATGTAGGTGATAGCATGAGTAATGCTGGTTCAGTTTGCTATACACACTTCCAAGGCAATAGCCACGCGCGTCTAGATACGGTGTATTTATCTCTTGATCTTCTGCCGCAGTGTGAAAATTATAAAGTGACGTCTGTTTCGTTTAGCGATCACTGCCTGGTATCGTTAACGTTAGGCAGGATCGCAAAGCGGCGAAAGGCCTTTTGTTGGGGCTTGTGGAAAATGAATATTAAATTACTCGAAGACGACGTATTCGTGGAGGCAGTTACCACGTGGGACAAAATATTTTTAGCGGCGAAGGCGACACGAACATTATCTTTAAATGGGAGCTTTCCAAACAAGAGGAAAAAATGAAAGCCCTGCAAAGATCGGGCGCACTTAACAAGGAGGGCAAATGTAAAGCTCTGCTACAAAGTAGCCTTGATGTTTATGTCAAGGAAGAATGCAAGTCGCCCGGGACGTTCAAGGATGATATTCGAACACTGAAGGCGCAGCTCGAGGAATTAGATAAGGAGAAGTATCATGGTGCGCTCGTACGCGCGAGAGCTGAACGGTTCCTGCTTGGTGAAGCGCCGACCAAAAGGGCGCTCAGCTCTGAGAAAAGATATGCACATAAAAACATGATAGTGGAAATCGGACATGATGTCGCACTGTGTAACGACCAGGCAAGCATCGAACGTAGCTTCTGTGACTACTATGAGAAGTTGTTTGCTCGTCAGTCTACTGATGCAGTGCAGTTTGAAAAGTAGTTTATGTGTTTGTTGCCATGCCTGAGCGAAGAAAAAACAGCAAGCATAGAAAGTGATCTTACAGTCGACGAAGTATGGAGGGCTATTGACGAGCTGAGCCCAGGGAAGACGCCGGGTCCTGACGGACTGACCGCATCTTTTTATAAAAAGTTTAAGGATGACATTAGCCCTGTTCTACGGAACGTCTACGCCGAGTCGTACAAAACAGGAGTGCTACCACCTTCCTTTCTTGTGTCACATACAGTGTTTATACCCAAATCAGAGGACGAAAACAAACTGAGGCGTATCTCTGCGTATCGCCAAATCAGTCTGACAAACGTCGATTATATGGTGTTAATGAAAATATTAGCTAGTCGTTTGCAGACTGTAATAAAAGATATTGCGGGACCGCACCAAACGTGCGGAATAAAGGGGCGGTCAATAGTGACAAATACTCATACTCCCAGAAGTGTTTTCGAATGCTGTGACAGTATGCAGGGTGCTTTGGCCGTGCTACAGATAGACCTGGCAAAAGCATTTGACCAGGTATCGCATGAGCTTCTTTTAGATATGCTACAGCATGTGAACGTAGGTTCTGTCGTTCGCGAGGGAGTGCGCATGGCGTACAATGGGTGTTGTACTAACCTTGTTCTAAACAAAAGGGTAAGCAAATCCATTCAAGTTCAACGAGCTGTGCGTCAGGGTTGTCCATTTTCACCGTTGATTTTTCTGTATGTACATTGAAGCCCTTTGTTTGAGTATCATAAGAAGTGAGAGAATCAATGGTTTTTGGTTAGAGTCCTCTGAAGTGCGAGTGCTCGTCTATGCTGACGACATAGCCATTTTTTTGCATCGACAGGAGCAGAATAAGTGTTGCTGTAAACATCTTAAAAAGGTTTTCTAAATATAGTGCCAGTGGAGTCAACTGGCAAAAAATTACGCCCACCTCCCCTCGCGGGAACCCTGGTGTGATGCAACGCGTGGCATGGGGGGTTCCATTGGCGTTTTCCATCGTATTGATTATGCTTTAACAAGGCATGGGCACAATATTATTTTTGAATGGCTCCCTAGCCACTGCGGCATTTATGGGAATGAATGTGCAGACAAAGCGGCTCATCATGCCCGTGAAAGTGCCCAATTGGCCGACATCCCGTTGTCGCGCCATGATGCAGCAAGGTCACTGCTTTCCATCGCCCGCGAAATCACGCTGACCGTTTGGAATACGCCGCAGTTTTCAAACCCACGCCTGTACTTGCTCGACCCTGACCTGCAGCGCCACTTACCCACTAACATGCCACGTTCAGATGCAACCCTACTGTGCCGACTGTGGATTGGAGTTGCTTTCACTAAAGCTTACTCATTCACTATCGGCATGAGTGACAGCCCTGCATGTGACGTGTGCGCCACGGACGAGACAATAGAACACCTCTTCTGTCACTGTGTCCGGTTTGCAACGCAGAGACTGCACCTGTCAACCGCTTTTCGGAAACTCGACAACCAGCCATTAACTGCGCAAACTGTTCTGTGTCACAGACGTAACCCATCACAGTCCGAAAAGGCCGCAAGAGCACTACTTCGGTTCTTAAAGGACACATGCCTGTATGAACGATTGTAGAGACACTGTGCACCATTGTTCATTTGTTATTTGGTTAGTTTACCGTTTCAGTTTAGGCTTTATTAGCGCCTATTGTTTTGTTTTTGTAGTTATCTTTAATTTTTCTTTTGTTGCTCCTCAAGCTCTATTCCTGTCTTTTCAATACTCTTTCTTTCTCTTTAAATCCCACCTTCCCCACTTCCCATGTGTAGATAGCCAACCGGACTGTAACCTGGTTAACCTCCCTGCCTTTCATGCACTGTATTATCCTTCCTTCCTTCCTTCCTTGATTACGCTTATAGCAGGGATTCTCACGCGAAGGGGAGGTGGGCCTAATTTTCTATTTTCACCATGCAATGCACATGCAGTACACGTATGCTCAGGTACGGTCTTTATTGCAGACGAGAATGAGTGCCTTGTAGTCCGTAAAGTGCACAGTTAGGGTCGTCGAGTACTGCGAGAGAGTGCAAGCGTAACGCGGACGACCGTCGACTGAGACCGTCGGAGCGCGGCATGCCGCTTTATATTCATAGCGCCCGAAGGAGAGGAGAGCGCGGAGAGAGAGTACTGCACATGCGCAGCGCCGCCCACTGGCGCCTAGCAATGGAGTGAGAGCGCGCTGCGCCAACCCGCAGCTGTTTGGTAGGGTGTTCGCTATCGGAGAGAGGAGAGGAGGAGAGGCGCAGCTGTGCGGACAACGCCGGACAGACGCAGGAAGGACAGAGGGGCGAGCATGAGATGCGTTGCATCTGAAATGCTTGGGGCTCTGACACGGGGACTGGGATTGTACGCCAAATGTGTTCGAATGTATCAGCTGGCAGACGACGCCAGCTAAGTACTTAGGAGTGCCCTTAGAATATTATGAAGATACAGACCCATATTGCGCAGACACTGCTGAACTACGCGAAAAAGCAGAGAAATGGAAAGGCAGTGGCCGGTCCATGTTCGCAGGGGCATCAGTGTGCAACGTCTTTCTAATGAGCAAAATATGTTATGTGCTGCAGGTGCTGCATTGTTCGCGGGCGAATGTACAGGCCTTGCACCGGGTGTTCGCACTACTTATCTGGGAATCGGCCTGGGAAAGAACAAGCCGCACGAACCTCTTCCGGCGCGTGCGTGAGGGGGGCCTTCTTTGTCCCATTTGTTTTTGCGGCAAGTCGCCAATTGCTTTTTGTTCTTTCGTGATGTGAACGATCTTTTCTTGCGCACTGTTTGTCAGCTGAAGTTATCCAGGGCGTTGCCTGAATTTGTTGTTACATCTGCACATAGTTCTGTGGGAGCAGTCAAGGGCTACTTCCGTGAAGTGGTTCAAGCGACCCAGTTTTTGCGTGCACGTTTCAGTTTAGAGTACCTATCAAGCGTTACGCGGAAAAAGTTGTACCGTGATTTGGTTGACTTTGTGCTACCTGTGCCGTTGTACAGGACAATGTATCGTGCAGGGCCTGGGCAGGACGTGCTAAAACGTGTAAAACGTATGGTAGTGCCGCCTTGGGTGAAGTGTTTCTTTTTTAAACTTCACGTGGGTGTACTTCCAGTAAAAACGCGGCAGAAAGAAAAGGGCTTGTACCTTCCATGGGGGGTTGACTGCGACCCATGTAAAAAACCTGAGACAGTAGAACATGTGTTCCTCGAGTGTTAGGACGGAGTCTTTTTCTGGGTTGTGCTTCAGCGGACCTTGAAAAAGGACTTCCCTCTGGACGCACATGGGATCATGTGCGAGTGACCCATTGAGAGTGACAACGGGGTACCATACGACCTCGTCATGGTCCTGGCCCTGCACGGCATTTGGAAGTCGCGTATGGCGATTCGTCATCGTGACGTTGATGCTAAACGCTCGAAAGAGTATTTTGCTGATTCTATGCGAATTATGATGGAAGTCTGGAGGGCTCAACCTCACCCTCCGGAGTGGCTGTCCGTGATGGAGACTCTAACGTACCTCAAGCAATTTTAGCCGTTTTCTGCTATAGCAGGGTTTTGGCTAGCAGTTTTTATCATTATTGTGTTTTCTTTCTTTGGTTCAAGTGCTGTGTAAAATTATGGCAATAAAAAAAACAGGTGGCGCAGTGGGTAAGGCGTTGAGCTACTCATCCCAAGGACGTGAGTTCAATTCCCGGCCCCGGCGGCGGTAACCTTAATGGAAGCAGAAAACAAAAACGCCAGTCTGTCGACATTTTTGGCGCACGTTAAAGACCCTAAAGTCGCCTAAATTCTTCCGGAGGCATTTGCTACGACGTGCCTGGTAGCCCACGTGTAGCTTCGGGGCATGAATTGCAGGAAATTTGTATTTTTTATCTTCTGGTGTAAACACGGTTTGGTGTGATGGCGCAAGTTGGGGACACGGCTGGCCACCGCGTCTGCCGGGAATGCTACCACCGACTGGACATAGAACAAACTTTACCGCGCAGGCACGGCTCCTGCTGAAAACGCGTGCCCTTTCCTTCGTATGCGACGTTGTATTATTGTCCTCCTTTCCAAACATCTGTTACCGTTGCGCCACATTACCGATTCAGCGGAGCTCTCAAATCTTGCTGCCTCAGCCGTAGCTTCCTGGTGGTAGGGGTGAGGTATTTCCGTGGATACCTGATGAACACGGCTAATAACGGAGGGCTGGGATCCATAAAGAAATCGAAAATGAGCCTGATAACGCTATCGCGTTAAAAGGGGAAGGTGAGATAGGGCATGAGATCGACGGCAGCAATTGCATGATTGTTCCTTCTTGACCCGCAGCCTTGGCTACAGGCGCTGGGTGAATTCGGTGGCCTCGAGGTAGGCCAGGAGGTGGCTGACGACTTCCCGGCGGGAGCTGGCAGTGCCCGTCGGGAACAGCAGGTCAACGCCTGGGCTGTCCTAGACGTTGGAGTGCATCCTGCAGCACTGCTCTGTGTGCTGCATGCTGGGGGCAGGATAGGAGCACGTGCTCCAGCGTCTCGGGTTCGGGGCAGTGGGCGCAGGCGGGGTAGGCGCGTCGTCCTTGGTGGTGCAGCAGGGCCGCCACCTCGCAACAGTTCAGTCGCATCCGGAGCAGCAGGTTCTGGGCGTCCCTGCTGCGGCACCCAGGTCAGGGGCGTAGCCAGGGGTGGAGGCAAAATGGGCCTGTCAACCTGACATGAAAAATTTCCTGGGGGAGGGGGAAAACGGACCCCCCCCCTCCCGCCCTCCCGAAAATTTTCATGTCAGGTTGACGTGCTGAAGCCGCCCGAAGAACCTCCTGAAGTCGCCTGCAGTCGCGAAACCAGTTTTAAAGCTCCGTAGCCTAAACCTCGATACTAGTTTACTCGAATGGATTGAATGTTTTGTTATTAACCGACCCCAATTTGTTTCAGTTAATAATTTCAACTCTTCCCCTGCAATAGTAACTTCTGGAGTACCACAGGGTTCAGTTATAGGCCCGTTATTATTTTTGATATATATTAACGACCTTCCTAATTGTGTCTCATCCCCTATTCGTCTGTTTGCTGGTGATTGTGTTGTATTTCGTGAAATTAAAAATGGCGCCGATGTAACTACCCTACAGGCAGATCTAGATAATATATAGCTACATGGTGTGATAACTGGCGAATGGAACTCAACATTTCTAAATCCAAGGCCATGAGAATAACTCGTACTTCAACGATAACTCCTATGTACTTTGTTAAAGGGATACCATTAGAACCAGTCGCGTCATATAAATATCTAGGTATTCATATCACTAATAATTTGAAGTGAGATATGCACATCGATCACATTACCGCTAATGCTAATCGTACTTTGGGCTTTATAAGACGTAATTTTTCCCAAGTCCCATCATCTATAAAACTTCTGTACAAAACGCTTATAAGGTCAAAACTTGAATATGCCGCCTCAGTCTGGGATCCTGACCCCGCTTTTTCGATTCATAAACTGGAAATGGTTCAAAACAATTATACCCGTTCCATTCTTTGCAACTACACTAGAGCTGCCAGCATAAGTTCTATGAAATCAACACTTAATTTACAAACCTTAGCGCTCCGTAGAAAATTTTCTCGTCTGTGTCTCTTCCGCAAAATTTACCATCACCCTCTCTTGAAAACAGAATTCATTCATGCCCCCGCCTACGTGTCTGAACGACTTGACCATGCGCACAAAGTTGCTGTCCCCTCGTGTCACTCTCGTTTTTACGCTGCTTCATTTCTTCCACGGACCTCAACTGACTGGAACCGCCTTCCCGCCACCACAGCTGCTATAGATAACGTGAATAAATTCAGGTCTGCTATCACCAGTGAAATTGAAACCCCTAGCCTTGTATAATTTTTTTTTGCCAATTACCCCTATTGTATTTTTTGGACTAGCACTGTGTAAATCCTCTTTGATGTTGAATGTTATTGTTTTTGAGCCTACTTGAAATGTACATGTATTTTTCACTGCTCACCGTTTTTATTATTATTATTATTCCTTGTACTTACCACTCCCCTCTATAATGCTTCGGCCCTGCGGGTACTTGTAAATAAATAAAAATAAAGGCACGCTCATTCATGCACAACGCTCAACAAAGCCAACATCCGATTCCCGTGACCCCTCCAGATGCTGTATATATCCTCGGTATTCAATGGCGTGGAATGCAAGCAGGCAACCAAGTGTGCGCCGCCATATCTGTGGCCAAGCGTCTGTTGCTAGGCGACGTTGTGCGCACGGCCCGCAGATCAGGCACCACTCTTCTCCTACATGCAACCGTGTGAGTGCGCCGTCACTCGTTACGTCGGGCTCCGCGGGATGGCGGCACTTGTCCGTGCTAGGCACGACTGTGAAACACATGACTGTGTTTCACGTTACGAACTCTTCGCCGAACACAAAGTATTACGTCGAGTTCACTGTGAGTGCGATTAATAACATCTCGGTTGGCGCCACAGTTTAGAATCGGATTGGAACGGAGCAGATGACGCACGCCGGTGTCTTTTTTTCTCTTCGGCGTGCGGCCGCAGTGGCCCAGGCTGCGCCGTGTCCGTGGCGCATCAGCCATGTCTGTGGCCGTTTCGAGTGTTGCCAAGCGAAGAAATTGACCGCTAAACTTTTCAACGAATACCGTCTATACATTTAAACGAATACGAGCGCCGCACGGCTCCGAAAAGCTCGTACTGCATTTCGGCCCGAATGCAGCGAGCTGCCCAGGGTTTAGCAGCGGGGCAACCACCACGCTCCAATCGAGGTGTGCTGTTCCGCGAACGGTTTCACGTTTGCCGAAAGCGAACGCAGCGCAGCCTTCGCCTTCGCTTACTGTGCATGCGCGTCTCGAGTTGCGATCGGCGCTATCGCGCGTCGCAGTTGGACAGGTAGGAGAGGCTCGGTTCGACTGATTAGCTCTTGGCGAAGCATGGGAGGTCGCTCGCGGGCTTAACCTAACGAAACCTAAACGTCTCGCGCGTGGGCGCTGGCCTTGACAGCCTTTCAACATTACGTGAACCACGTCGTAGTACTACATCACGGACCTTGAAGCGTGCCTTAGCTTGGTGAACTAGCTTTGCCTCCAACCATGTCACAGAAAAGAATCAGCTCATTTTTCACTCCGACGGCAAAGTGCGCTCCAGGAGGTTTTGAGCCTTCAAATCCAGGTAGATATTTGAACTGATTGATACTAGGGTTTAACGCGCCGACGCAACGCAGGTTATGAGGCGGAGGCGCGCCGTAGGGGAGGGCTCCGGATTAATTTTGACCACCTGGGGATCTTTAACGTGCGCCGAAATATCGCGATGCGCGCAGTAGCGCCGTCACGTTGGATTTTTTGTATTTTGCGGGTTTTCTTTATCAGTCAGAATAAATGAATACGCAATTACTTCGTTGCTGAAAATACCGCAGTTAGGTGCCCCTCGTGGGTACCTACAGGTGCCTCATTGACACTTTAGTGATTAGGACAGTAGTTCTCGAGTTAGATAATTAGTCACAATTAATTAACTCTCATTACGAAAAAAAAATATTATCCGCTTCTTTACAGTACTGCAAACATTCCGCACTAGGTTTTCTTCCAGTAACACCATTACTCTCTTTTTAAATCTTGGTGCATGATAGCTGGGACACCCTGTACTCGTCGGTGGCAAGGGTGACAGCCTGCGCGGAACACCGTTTCCGCATAGCGCACGTTACGTTCATATAACACACGATACATCCCCCTCCGTTTGAAAGGAGACAACACTGAAAGGTAAACTAACAAAAGAGAATGCACTTTGCGTAGATTACGTGGCTAGTTCACCTGTACGACAGTCCCGACCTTGTTAACACAGGTTACACATATGCTCCATTGCACTTGCACAAAGTTTCTGTTGTAAGTCTGATGGCGAGGGGGTCTCCGTTGCCGTAGCGACCTCCTGAAAGCCGGAACAGGTGACGATAGGTGAGAGCTCTGGACACAGTAGGCGTTGCGCCCCTTGGCACTGGTAATGCTTGCGGTCAAGTACCTTCGTCGTCGCATTCGACCAGCTCTGGAGGATCTCTGTGAAAAGCTCCTTGAGTGGGTAACGTGTGTTGCCGGTTACGTCGCAGCAGCATACCTCACTCTGAACACGTTGTAGGACCGTGGTTGATCCAACGGCTGTGTGACCTATCCTTCAGTAGTACACGTCCCGTTCTTCACTCGTACAACGTCTGTTTCCCTTATAGGAGCCAATGGGCGCTTGTTGGTCCCCGTTTGACGGTACTTGAAGGCCGGGGTTCCGGACTTTCCTTGGATGCACGGCAACTTCGAGCGCAGGATCCGACCCGGGAGCAGCTCCGCGGGCGATCGGTCGTCGTCTTCCAGCGGTGTAGTCATGTACGCAAGAAGCCCCAGCCAAACATCTTGTTTAGCTTCCCTGCTTTTCTTTAAGATTGGCTTCACTATCTGGACCCCTTTTTTCCGCAAACCCGTTGGACTGTGGGAATCCTGGACTGGAGATAACATGCCAGAACTCGTATGCTCGCGCAAATACAGCACATGCCTTGCTTGCAAATTGTGAGACATTGTCTATACACACCTCCATTGGGATACCATAACTGGCAAAGATAGCACTGATTGATTCAATCACCGCTCCCGCATACGTTTCTGTGAGCAACTTCGGGGAAGTGTGAATACGCATCGTAGGCACCGAGGTACGATTTTCCGCCGTGGTGAAATAGCTCTATACGAACCCTACACCAGGGTTGGTCTGGCACAGGACGCATATGCAGAGGCTCTTTCGGCTGGCAGTGCGCATACTTTTTGCAAACTGCCCAGGTCTGAACAAATTTATCGATATCAGAATTCATTCCGGGCCAAAACACTGACCGCTGCGCTCCTAATTTGCTCTTATTCAAGCCAGCGTGTCCTTGCTGGATCTTTTCTAAGATTTCCTTCCACATGCTTGCTAGTATTAAAATCTTGCAGGCTTTGAGAAGGACGCCTTTGACTTCAGATAGCTCACCAGCAAATGACTTGAGCTGTCCTGCGACAGGCAGGCCGGCAACAATGCTGTTTCGAAAAGAACTTAGATACGGGTCCTTTGGTGGTCTCCGCCACAAGCAGGTTCCATGTTTCGTCACTGACAAATGGCGACACTAAACTTACAGCGTGCACGTCTGCATCGTCACTCGTGATGTCAGCCCCGTCATCTTTGATTGAAGCCCGTGATAACATGTATAGCGAGCACCAGCTGCTTCCCTGGAACGAAGCATAAGTCGATGTCGTAACGCAGTAACCGCAGGAACAACCGCTGCAGGCTAAGCGGCATATCGCCGATTGCCTTTGTAGATGGCAATTAATGGGCGATGATCAGTTTCTACTATTACCTTGCGTCCGTGTACCAGTTGGTCAATCGTTCATAGCCGTAGAGAATGGCCATTGTCGCTTTTTCTATTTGAGAATACCGCAGCTCTGGAGCCGATAGTACCTTCGACGCATATGCCGCGGGTTTCCAGTGGCTGCCTTGACGTTGCAGAAGCGCGGCGTCCATTCCATTTTTGACGCATCGCAGGACACTTTAGTTCCTTTTTTGGAATCGAATATTGCCAGCAATGGGTGTTTGCTCAAAGTATCGCACAGTTGTTTCCCCTCGTTCGTGTGGTTTTCTGACCATTCAAAAACTGCGTCATGCTTGATCAAGCCTCTGAGCAGTGGTTTTCTGAGGTCAGCGACGGCACGAACTTGGCAAAATAATTTACGCTATCCAGCATTCGTTGAACTGCCAGTTTGTCGGCGGGCGGCGGCATTGCTATCATACGCCTTTTAGAGAAGGGCGGGGCCTGATCCCTTCAGCACCGATAACGTCGCCCAGAAATGCGATCTGCTCGACGCAGTTTGTGCACTTTGCTGGATTGAAAGTTACGCCCGCCCGTTCTGCAGCCTGTAGTGCACGAAAATGTGAACGAGAACGTGCAAAATTAAAAAAGTATTGTTCGTAGAGTTCATAGAATGAATGGCACGCTATTGGTATATTTCGAAATCCACTTTTCCCAACTTTGTTTTTGTAACTAAGCCACGCGTCATTTTGGCTTGCATGGAAATAAATCGCGCTATTTGTGCGTTCAGGTTCATATTTCCGTCTTCGCGTTTCATTTGACGCCGATAGTCCCCCAGATTAGTATGTCGTCAGCATACAGGGTGATCAAAGTTAAGTCGACAGGTTTTTCTAAAAATAGGCTCTTATATTTACGCGAAGACCACCTCTACAGTGTGGTTATGCGCCCAGGGGGACAAATAATTAGGAGGTAATTATTGATGTAGGTGGCTTAATTGACTAATGTTGATTAATTAACTTTTTAGTGGATGCAGTAACCAGGCATGTTTGTTTTGGAGGGTTAGACGCAATCGTGTTTCTACGCAGTTTGAATTGGCAGAATTCTTCTAGCGCATCCATAGTCCGAGATATCAAATGCCGAAGTTTAATTACCGTTCGCATGATTACCCATGCTAGAAGTCAACGCTTGGCGCATAGCTCCTCCCTTTTGTTCTGTGGTTTCATAGCGGTTCCGAGTACTGCAGAATTGCGATAACGCCAGGGAAGAATGAATGGGTGCCAGTTATCACTTTTTACTGTGCGTCCACCCCTTTGTCGGACTAAACACCGTACACAGCAGACACGTCACAGAAGGGAGGAACTTTGCGCCGGTGTAGACTGTCTTGCATGCGTAATCATGCGAACGGCAATTACCCTACTGAAAAAAATCAAACGATATATGAACGATAACTCGTATACGAGATTATGGGATCGTAAGGTGAATGATATCATAGGCTTCAACGATATCATTGAGATATCGTAAAAGCTCATCGTAGTAGCTCATCGTATACGTTGGATCATACAAGTCGGATCGTTGCAAGCGATGTCGTTCGAGTTTATCGTACAGATTTCGGTGGGGTGAGCGACAATATGTATTCGATGTGTGCGTGTCATACAAGCGTTAAATGCGCAGGTGTTGATATTGTGCTGTGAATGTGCTTAGATCCTTGCACAGTAGAATACGCAACAGAATACTTGGAAGCTGCTGCCTTTTCCCTTTTATTTCATGTCCCGCAGCAGGTTGGCCACATATCCGTTAAATGCTTTCAGCCGCTTCTCCGTGGTAGCTTCACTGTTCCGGTGTTTCATGAAGTAACCATGGGCACCTGCACAAAATGGAAAAAGAGAGGGAGCAGAGAACATGTGTTTAGAGGGTGCACGTGAACCTTTTGGTGTCTCACCCATTAATCAAGCGATATTACATACATGCTCAGTTAGTTGTACCACCTGTGAAGACTTTCCATGGTCAAATGAGGCTACTCTTCACAACTGCAGAAGCTGTGCTAACACACAATGCTATGACCACCAAACATCGTTGGCCCACACTTAAATGCAAGATTCGTCACATTTGGAGATGTGTCCTTTATTATTGTGCTAGCACAGTGGAGAAAGGTGTGGGGAGGGGCACCTAAAAAAAGCCATGTTTCCCTTAATCTTCATGAGCTTGAGCTCACAGCATGGCTGCAGGCTGATGCTAAGGTACGAGGCGCAAGCCTATACCAGCACATCTTTTATTGAGCACGGACCACCACTTGGACATGGCACTTGCCTCACGAGTTTATGTGGATGCTATGTTGTGAGAACAGTGCATTCACAATATTGTTTATTTTTCCCCTATCCCTGATCTTTAATAATGTGCAAGAATTCGCAACTACAATATAACAATTGAATCAAATAATGCAATATTTCATTTCAACTCAAACCGAATAAGACCTAGTGAAATGTAACAACAATAAACGATGAGGGACACAGAAGAAAATTCACAAGACGGGCGCTTCTCTGTCCCTCGTTGTTTATTGCGCTGTTACATTTCATCATGAATTTGTACCAACTCGCCCAAATTTCCATTTTGTTCGAATAAAACCATTTGAAAATTACGAACGAGTTCTCTCCACTTGGGCTTTCCTGCACTGCTTGAGTGACAAACAGTGAAACGGTGATGGAGCATTTCATAACCACCTCTCATCTCCTTAGTATTATTGGGCCAGCTCTGCCCCTTTGGCCATAACGCAATTCACAAAAACCGCAACAGTGAAATAATGGGAGGCAAAACCAACATGTATCAGAGGCAAGGGCCCGATATATGAGCCTAATGTTTGCAGCGACTTCTCGCTGGATTAAGTTGAGTGAGTATTTGATGACACTAGATGGTGGCTGAAACAAACCATTGCAGTCTCGAAGACATCAAATAACTTTGCATTTAAAATTAGAAGCTATTGCTGGGAATTCGTCACAGCTCCCAAAAATAAAGGAATTGCATCGCATATGACCCTCCTTCTCATGAAAATTCGGATCGTGTTAAAGCTTACAATCTATAGCTAAATGTATTGTTCTTCTAGGACACCTGCTTCAAGTGTTCGTGGCAAGAGCCGAAGGACTGTATGGAGAATGTTTTATGACCTTTAACGTGCACCAGTTGTTGCATCTCGGAAAGTGTGTGGAAAATTTAGGACCGTTATCGGCTTTCTCCGTCTTTCCCTTTGAGACGGGAAATAGAAGAATTACAAAAATGGTGAAGGCAACAAAAGGAGCTCCTTATCAAATTGTGGAAAGAGTTGTTCATCAGGAGCTAGAGGTTATGCTTCATTCATCACCTCTAGCCTCAAATGTACAGTTCTTCTGTGAGCAACAATTACGCAATGCTCTTACCACGAAGAAACACACAACGCAAATGGGTAAGTGCAAACAAACAACTATTTATTCTTTGGAACGCCTCCAACAGCTTTACAGAAAAGAGAAGAAACAAACACTAAAAAAATAGGGCGGGGGGGGGGGGGGGGGGGGGAGGAGGAGGAGGAAATTTAAGGCCAGAAATGAGACGACGAAATACAGAAATTTTGACTCTGAACTATTCAAGTTGAATGCGCAGAAGCCTAATCATCAGAACCTTCTGCGCACACCCGGATTTACAGGGGCCAAGGTGCATCTTATAAAAGGACAGTTTTGCAACAACCTTAAGACTATGACGCGTGCTCACGTATTCTCCCAATGTGCCTGATCCCATGAAACTGGACTTCACAATTTTCCTTTTCTGCAGCTTGGGTGATCTGAACAAAACCTTGGTCTGCTCAAATAAAGCCTTCTATCCACACACTTTGCAGTGTGCGGCCAAGTTTCCAGGCCCGCTCGTCCGCTCACCTGTGTAGCGGGTGCTCCCTGAGCCTGGTGTTTAAGCACCTGCCTGGGTGTCCAATACAGCTTTTTTTGCAGTTCAAGGGGATGCGGTAGACAGTGCCAACTGAGCATTCAACAAATTTTGTTTTCTGCTTTGTGTCACACACTGATATTTTCGCGCTGTGTTTCCATCCTGATTAACCCTCTTACAAAGCCCTTTAATTTGATGGGGGCCGAGAAAACGACTCCAGCTTCTCGCTACGCTTTTAGCTTCTTTAACTTGTGTTAAAGGACTTTTTTTAGGGCTTGGAGGAAACAGCCTGCAGCAATGCTTCTCTTTGCTAGCTTTGGATGTCCAGAGTCAAAGGGAAGCGTAGGTACCCCCCCTTCCCTCCCCCCCCCCTTTGGTAAGACCCGCACGTGTTGGATGCTCCAACATGGATTTGAATGTCTAAATACCGCAGCCTACCGCTGTCAGGTGTCTCATGTTTGAACTGTAACCCCTCAAATGCAGTGTGAAAGTGCTCAAGTATGGCAAAAAGCTAGTAAAGAGAAGCATTGCTGCAGGCTGTTTCCTTCAAGCCCTAAAAAAAGTCCTGTAACTGTAACAGTGGGCACGCTTAAGGTCTAGTGGGTTTCCCACGCAAGTTCTTGTGTCCACTGCCTAGAAGTGCTGAAGGGGGTAAAGCCAAGCAAGGGCCCAAAGAACAGCAGAGAAAGAAAGTTAGCCTGTACATACACAAGATAAAGAAGCTAAAAGCAAAGCGAGAAGCTGGAGTCGTTTTCTTAGCCCCCATCAAATTAAAGGGCTTTGTAAGAGGGCTAATCAGGATGGAAACACAGCGCGAAAATATCAGTGTGTGACACAAAGCAGAAAACAAAATTTGTTGAATGCTCAGTTGGCACTGTCTACCGCATCCCCTTGAACTGCAAAAGAAGCTGTATTGGACACCCAGGCAGGTGCGTAAACACCAGGCTCAGGGAGCACCCGCTACACAGGTGAGCGGACGAGCGGGCCTGGAAACTTGGCCGCACACTGCAAAGTGTGTGGATAGAAGGTTTTATTTGAGCAGACCAAGGTTTTGTTCAGATCACCCAAGCTGCAGAAAAGGAAAATTGTGAAGTTCAGTTTCATGGGATCAGGCATATTCGGAGAATACGTGAGCACGCGTCATAGTCTTAAGGTTGTTGCAAAACTGTCCTTTTAATAGATGCACCTTGGCCCCTGTAAATCCGGGTGTGCGCAGAAGGTTCTGATGATTAGGCTTCTGCGCATTCCACTTGAATAGTTCAGAGTCAAAATTTCTGTATTTCGTCGTCTCATTTCTGGCCTTAAATCTCCACCCCCCCCCCCCCCTCCTCGTTCTTTATTTAGTGTTTGTTTCTTCTCTTTTCTGTAAAGCTGTTGGAGGCGTTCCAAAGAACAAATAGTTGCTTGTTTGCACTTACCCATTTGCGTTGTGTGTTTCTTTGTCTCCATCCTTGTATCGTAAGCCTAAGCAGCGCATTTATCTAACCCAAGCGTGATATGAACTAGCCCAGAGAAGTGCTTTAATCAGTTTGACAGCATTGATGGTGGTTGTCGAAAGAGATTGTGTGATAAACTGCAACATCGTCTGCGAAGAGATGTGCACGGGAAGATATGCAACATGGAAGATGATAAAAATAGATTTAAAACGTAGAGGACCAAGCACACTGCCTTGGACGACACCAAAATTAATGGGGGCAAAAGAAGTACAGTTATTAGCAGACGTTAAATTAAAGGGGCATTAAATAGGCTTCCGAAGGCAGTTGTTTCAAATACAAAATTGCTAGACAACATGTTCACGACAACGTATACCAAATATAACACCTCTGCGTAAAGCGAATGTAGCACAAAAGTGCAAGAAAGGTCTTCGCTTCTTTCCTTGTTTACCTGTCAATCCTTGTCGCCATTCTCACACACTCTGACGTAACTTTGCGACTCTGACGCAGCCTTCATGGCAAAGCTGGTGCTGAACACTACAGCGTTGCTTTTGGTGGCTTTCCTAAAATCTGCACTTAATCAGCGTTCCCAGCTATGGGGGAAATGCGAGTGCATGTTTCGGCGGTTCCGCCGAACGGCACTACAGCGCAGCTATCTTTGGAGGAACAAATGTCGATCGTCGCCATCCGTTACACGAGCTTAGCTGAGTTTGTGGATATAATTCATTGTTTGCAAAGTATGAATAACACCGAAAAACACGGAGAGTCTCTGCAGGTGGAATCGCCGCTACAAGCGTGACCGCGGCAAGCCTCTGCCTGCACGGTCGACAAGGACCTCGATGTGCAGTGTATACGCGATATGGCATGAACCGCAGCAGTTAAAACTTGTCACTGCCCGCCAGAGGGGGACTATTGCTGGAAATCAGTTTACAAATGCATGAAAGCAGGAAATAGTGCACTGAAAGATTGCGCTGGTAATCGTCATCAGCTCAGCTTCGTAAAGTGGTGACTGAATAACTGCGACGATGCTAAGCCTTTTCTGCGCAAGCTAGAGGGACCTGCTCGCTGCAACAGCGCCACCTGCAAGAAATGCCAGCTAACCGCCAATCGTAGGTGGAAATTTACAGTCACAAGCGAACATGTTGTGTTTGGGACCCCCCTATCTGGCCGTCAAACACTCATTTCCGCCATATAGAAACATTTTAAAAGGATTGCGTGGCTTGATTCCATGCGAATTAACCCTTTAAACAAAGTTCGATTTCTCTTCCTGCACCTCCAGATTCTCTTAAATATCCCCACTAAGCAATAACATGCTTAAAATGCACAGCACTGCTTAACAAAAATGTTTCCAGTAACCAGAGGCTACAACACTGCTAACAGGTATACTTCATGACAATGGAAGTTTGCACAACGTGCAATAACTAACCTGCAAGTACATAATCGGTGGGTACGCTGAATGGCAGTAGTGCCTGGGGCCGAGGAAATGACGTGCGTTTGAAGGGGTGTGCCGAGTGACTTGGTGCCAGGTGACAGACGAAGGAATGGCTTTTCCTGGTGGCGAAGCATATGGAGCACCAAGGGAAGGCCGACCGCAGCTTAGGTCCAGCAGGTGGAGTGTTGGTTGGCCAGGGGAGGCCCTGGCGAAGCCTTTGGAACTGGACTGACAGGCAGCCGACCCAGGACAGCCAGAAGCAGCACCTGAAGGTACACGAGCTGTGAGTGCACAGACAGTAGTTGAAATGCAAGAGAAGGCCACGCAAAGATCAAATGCTTACACCAAGCGGATTTGTAATCGCTTAAGGACATTAACCTTCAAGGCAATAATAAGAACATTCCAGCAACATCCAAAGTGAAATTTAGGTCACACTAAGGATGTGTTTATTAGACACGCTAGTAATGCGATTGGGGTATTCATGATATATCCAAAGCTTACCGCTACGCTAATTTGCATTGAACGCATGCTAGCAGCTTATCTGGGTCCATAGCTTTCAATAGGGACTAGTGTGTGCTTGTTGAGGATCCTCTATTGCATTGCCTAGCTTGTCTTTGCAAGTTCGATTCTCCAATATAAATCGAGTAGAGTGCGAGCCTACAGTTTCCTTGTTAGTCTCTGTATGGCCTGCAATTTCGGGATATTAGGAAGTTGACAACTCGCTTAACTTTCATCACTAATTTACAACAATGCAGATGCCTCTAATATGGAGCCCCACAGTTCCCGCGAGCTGCTCCTACGGAATCAAGTGCCCGCTTTTTCGCATGTACTTCCAGGGCACCTCCTGTCCACGTTACTTCATCGTATACCGCAGGCATTCACGAGTGTGTACTGATCACAGCGTTGTGCCGCTCACGCGAAATTTCGACGGGATCTGCAGTCGCGAACGCAGATTTTGGTAGACACATAACGCAAAAACGCATAGGTGTTAAAGAACCTCGCGTTATGTCAAATAATTAGCAGCCCTCTACTATAGCACGAGCGCCGTAGTTAAGGTCTAGCTTACGCGTAATTTGATGCTGACTGCCGCAGAAACCGTGGACAGGTAAATCCAGGTCGCCCAGCAAGTACGCAAGTCCCCCTAGGATTTCAGAGAAAATGAGATGGGGGTTTAGTGAACCGCTGACCCATAAACACCAGAAACCGTTCCAAACAAGTACAGATTTATAAAACATGCCTACTTACCCTAGCAGAAACGATGTTTCCAACGTAAAATCCTTCTTCACTGTTGTCTTCACTTTGCGAACACCAATACACTTTGTTCGGAAGAAATGCCATCCACTTTTGACGCGCAGTCTTTTGAGGCGGGCGGCGATGATCGTTCTTCCAGTGCCCGTGTTTTCAACACATGCGTAGATTGGAAGGACTGACATCGCGTAATAAAACTTCTATAAGTATGATTTCAAATGGAAATCTGCAGATAAAACTGAAGAAATGCCCGCCAGCAACTCGAAGCACAGCATAGCACAGCACAAACGCGGAATTCTCACAAACGCACACCACGCACACACAATGTGAGACATAGTTGCCAGGCTGCAATAGCAGCACCTCTACGTTTGACGAAAGTCGTGACGAAAGCAGCACCTCTACGTTTGACGATACTCTTTCCCTTTCTGAAAGCTATAACAAGTTTATATCTTCGAATTGAGGTTTTCATACGCAGAAGTACATAGTAATGAAAGACCCTGACATATTTACACTGATGATGTTAAAGTAGTTTCGATAGTTTTGACGGCCTTTATTCCGGTTAATTCTCGGCGGTTTCTTTTCCTTTTTTAGAGAAAGAGACGGAACAAATCGCCAACGTTGACGTGATTGGAAGTAAAGAACAAGCGCTTACCCTTGTAAAAAAAAAAAAAGCTATTAAATTCCTCACAAACAAAAAAAAAAACAAAAAAAGTTTTCGCCGAGATTCGAACTAACGACTATCAAAACGCCAGGCGAGCATTCTACCACTGCACTATTTTAGCAGATTGTTTCGAGTGAAGTTAAGAATGTAGTATAATTATCGAGGTGTCAACGGATATTGTTGCGTGTGTATTGTTTTGACTATAGTTTAGACATTTCGGCAGTTATAGCGCTTGCTTCTCTAGATCCGATCTTGCTGACAAGGCCGACTATGCTAGTGTTACAAGCGATTTAGCCAAAGCTCCCTTATTTGACCCAAGCAAAGCTATCGCAGATCATCCCCGATCTCTTCCATGCAAGCGACGGTAGCCACGAATGAAATGAAATACGCCACTAGTTTGGTAACGCTTGTTTGTCACGCACCGATCTTGCAGACAAGCCACATCATGCTAATACGACAATTAATGACAGCAAACCTGTTGTGTAAAACGACTGCTGACAGCAGCGAAAACCTCTGAGGTAGTTGTACGTGGGGATAGCTCAAGGCGCAACATAAGAAAGCAACCGAAGCGACGAACGACGCGAAAACCGTGATAGGTACAGCAAACAGGTACAGTGTGCGGCAGCGACGAGCGAAAAGAATGTTACAGGCCGCTCCCAGCGGCCCGTGTGAAAATAGAAGATAGAATCCCTGCCTACACGCCCTGAAATACATCTGCACAGCCGATTGAGTTTGTCGCTTAAGAAAAGCAACCAAGGCTGCAGCAATAAACTGTGCTTGCCTTGGTATGAGCCAAAGCATGTCTTGACATCGTTGTTTGGTAGGGCTTCTGACTGTTACTTACAAAAAAAAAAAAAGGGAAAATACAGTGTGGACAGTCAGGGCACAAATGTGTACGTCTAGCGTCTGTCATACACTAGCGTCTGTCATACACTGTTTTGGAGGATACGGCGCAACGTGCTGTTATAAAGAAACAAATACTTCACAGTGAACAGTTTGGCTGTACATGGTACGTTTCACTAAAAAAAAAAAAAATGCTAAAGCCCCAGCTTGTTATGTAGCTAATTCACCCCAGTGCTTTTATGGATTAAGCATGTCCCATCAGCAGCTGTTTTTAAATACTCTAATTCCTATTGGAGCATTGTAAAGTTTAAACAGGGATTTCTTCAATGCCCCCTCCCCACTCAAAATCCCCCCAACACCCCATGAGGAGAATTTGGACAACCCCCCAAAAGCGAAATTCTGGATGAACCCTTGTTTGAACTCAATTTGTGCATCTTCCAGTAAGGTCCTTAAAAACGTTTCCCTGAAGGAACAAGGGGTGTCAATTTCACTGAAAATGATAAATGGTGCTTTTTAGTTTTGGTCGGTTGTCAACATATAACGTCCTCAATAAGCATGCACCGGGGTTGCCCCCAAAACCGGTGCAAACACAGTGCCAAGTGACGGTGTGCACCTGGCACGGAGCGTTGATCGAGGACAAACTGAGCAATTCTACCCAAGCACCATCTCTTAAGCTAAGAAAGCAACGCATAAAAATGTTCACAAGTGGCAATACAGCAGCATAATGTACGTGACACAGCGCTACTAGAAAATGATATTTATTGAAGGGCAATGATTATGTGTACATTAAACCCATATCCGTCACACACGCGCAACAATGCACTTTCACCGCTTCCAATAAACAGCTACATACGAGCTGCTTCTCATCTTCGTTAGAGCCATAATATAAGTGCCTGTTTCTGTCCACCCTTCCGCTTGATGGTCTAGGCACCCCAGTGACTGTTCATGACAATTCAATCGAACGAAGCCGATGCAAATCTCCAACTGGCTTGCAATTCATGCAGCCTTCTTTGCAGTACACGAAGTTCACGACTTCATTTACAATCTCTGGCCGTTGTTGATTCCGTGCGGAGCCCGTCACATCATTGCCCAATGGTTTCGCAAGCAAGTCATCCTTGTCTGCAACAACATACAGCTCCGTCCACCTTCACACAAGTGCACCGATGCGCCATCACCACCGTCGCTGCAGCAGATGGTGGAGGAAGCCGCTTCTCCAGTGTTGTTCGCAATGTATCTTGTGATTGCACCCCGGAGCCCCGTCGACTACCTCAGTGTGCGGCGGGGCAGCCAAAAACTGCCCCGCGACGGTGTGGCCCGGTTTATGGAGGACGGATGGTACACACTAGCACAGTTGATCGAGGATGAAGAGGCGCACCGGTGCGCCCCGGTGTGCACTGGGGAATCTACGGCGCCATTCACCAGAAATCTGTATGCAGTTGTCAACGGGTACAGCAATATCGCAAAAGAGAACGTGCCTAAGAAACATATCCACCTTTATGTCTAGCCATGCACACCACCGGGTTGACAAACGCTCTGTGAGAACAAAACTATGAAAATGACTATGACTAAGAGATGCAACAGGAAAAAAATAGAGTGGAGGGGGGGTTGTACCGTGCCATTTACAAGCAGGCTGTACCAGTTGCTGACAAGCACAGATGAACACATGGCCAAGAACAAAAACGAGGGCAATAGGAACTTAAGCACTGCAATTTACTACGAAGCCCTCATTACGAAGAGCCAACAACGTTATCCATGAAGATGAAAAAGTGCAGTCGTTCAGTATCTTTAATTTTTGTTAATATAGCAAAAAAATGCTGTATTCAATGACCTACTTTGCACATAGTCAATTCTCGTTGTTGCAAACTTGACGGGACATTGTAAGTTTGTTGAATGGGCAGAAGTCATCATAAATATCACTCTGGCGAAGACAAAAGTGCACTTTATGTTTGGACATAGATTTTAATGACATTTTTCAGCATTTTGAAGGCTAAACAAACAAAACCAACTGAAAACAGAGGTGAAAAGTCCACAACTAGTTAATTCGTCTTCTACTGCTGACCAGAACTTTCAGGGCCTATATAACAAGATTGGTCATTTTCAACAAATTGGGTCACGTCAAAAATGACAGTTTTGAAAATGACCAAAGTTAATACGGTCTTTGAATACTGAGTAGGGCTAAGAACAATGCTCTACACTAACGCTTTGCTTTATTTCGAACGTTTGTTTAGTAGCAAAACATTCTTTTTTGAGGTCTTGACATTCTTACATTAAATTTTCTACTGCTTAGGGATATTTGGACACATATTTTGAGCAGGTGGTAATGAAGCAGCAGATATTTTCTAGTGTGGATCAGTGCAATTTATGAATTAACTAAATGACCGAGTTTGAATTATGCACCCTGTAGAAACATTAGAGAATAACAGGTTAAAGAATTTGAATTTTGTGTAAGTAAACTCGAGAGTGCAAAGTGTCAGCGTTTGTAATGTACTTTATTTTGTACTGTACTTTTTGCCAGTGCTGACGAGGCAGAATATATGTTGTCTGCAATATGTTACAGAAACCACAGGGCACACTGGGCTAATTTGTGCGATATGTCACACGTCGTAAGACTACCTTGAAGACATACTGCAGAAATTCTACGACTCATCGTTGAAATTTTATATCATGAAGGTGTTGTCGATCTGTTTTTGACATGTCGTTTCACTCTATGCGATAACAGACCTTTATGATATCGTAGCACATCGACATGTCATAGAAGGCCTTCCGATGTCAAAGACATGTCGTTGAAGTCTTTGCGACATCGAACCTTTACGATGTCAGAGTACAACGATAAGTCATTGAAATCCTTACGATGTGAATGACATGTCATAAAGCTTGTTCGACATCGTATTGAAATCTCTGCGATATCGAAGACATGTCGTTGAAATATTTATGATATCATTCATGTCGTATGGATATCGTTGCCATATTTTCAGTAGGGTAAACTTCGCCGTTTGATATCTCGGACTACGGATGCGCTAGAATTCTGCCAATTGAAACTGCGTAGAAACAAGATTGCGTCTAACCCTCCATACAAGCATGCCTGGTCACTGCAGCCACTAAAAAGTTAATTAATCAAGTTTAGTTAATTAAGCCCTCAAAATCAATAATTACCTCCTATTTATGTGTCCCCCTTGGCGCATAACGTCACTGTAGAGGTTGTCTTCGCGTAAATCTAAGCGCCTATTTTTTAAAAAACCTGTCGACTTAACTTTGATCACCCTGTATACTTTTACACCAGGGACTGCTTCAAAATTTTCATTGAGCGTCTGCTGAAAGATCTCTATCTCTGGCCCCGACGTAATGCCAAATGGCAACCTCAAACACGGTAACGTCCAAACGGCGTTGAGAATGCACAAATCATCGAGGTTTCTTCATCTAACGGGATTTGATGGAACCCAGAGTTCGCATCCAACCGTGTAAAGACTACATACGGCGCCTGCGACGTCTGCATGGATATCTTCGCGCCTTGGCATTTCGTAGTGTTCCCGCTTTAGATTTTTGTAAATCTTTCGGGGTTCAATGCAAACACGGAGCTTGTCGTCCTTCTTTCGTACAAGAACAAGTGGGCTCACCAAATCTGTAGGTTCCTTGACTTTGATGGCTATTCCGGCTCGCTCCATGCGCTGTAGTTCTTCCTTGAGTGGTTACTGCAGAGCCAAGGACACCCGGTGAGTTGTTTGGACGACTGGTTTTGCTCCCTCGCAAAGCACCATCCTGTAGAGTCGCTTAAAGGGCCCCTGAGATGGGGGTTTTTGGGGGTCGATGGTATCGGAGCACAACGGCTATTTCTTGAACTAATCGTGACGTAATAGTGCGCTCTGGATTTAATCAATTTTTTACGAGCGTAAAAACATCAGAAAGCTACAAAAAACATCTTTTGTGTGTGTGCGCGTTTACACAGTCGCACATATTTGTTTTATACCGGAGTGTAAAGCACTTACACACCGGGCCAAACCGGTCTTGACGCTCCTCCGTTCTCGGCGGAAGGATACAGTGAGCGCAGGAGCAACGACGCTTGCAGCGGGATCGCTCAGCTCTCCTTGTTTGCCTTCTTGGACGCTGTACCCGAAAGGATTATTTGCACCATCTGTGTTTCGAGCCAACGCCGCCTGTATAAACAGTGCCTAACGCATGAGCGAAAAATGGCCAAACAGCCACTCTCCTGTTGCTCTCTCCTACCCTTCCCCGCTCCGTAGCCTTCCAGCGTGCTTTCGTGTCCGCCAGCCAGCGCCGCTTCTCGGAAACTATGCAAAATAGTGAAAAGTTTGTTTAGCGTTCCCGAGGCGGCGCTCCTACGCCTTCTTGTTTTTCACCATGCCTGTCTGTCTTGGTCTGTCACTGATAAAACTTCCTTTGTCACGAAGCAAAATCCCTTGGGCTGCCGCAGGCTATGCCGGCTTTGCGCGCTTATCTACTCGGATCACAGTCCCTGAAATTTTCTGAGTGGGGCATCCCACCTCTATCCCCTCCGCATTTAGGCATTGTTTTGACCCCGCTGTTCGCACTCCGCATCGGTACGCACTTCTAAAATTGAGGACTGTATTGTAGAAGCGCCCGGACAGCGTGGCGGGATCCCAGCTGCTTATCCTTTTGTTTCCTATAATTTTCTGAAGTTTACAAGCACGTGATAATATTGGAAAGTAATCGTAGAAGTGAGCGCCTGAACAAAAAACGTGCACGCAATTTTTCTTCTCTAAATACTCCAGAAAGAAAAATATCAGTAAAATAATGGCTGCCCCATCCGAAAATATCGTTTTTCTGTTAGCTATATGTCTACCCGGCAATCAGTATGTTCTTACACTATTTCAGTCCGCCTCCGTCTTTATCTTTGGAAAAATGCAGCAAGTATGAAGCGAGCGACAGGTTGAACGAGATCCCCAGTGCGCCGCAGAACTAGCGCCCCGTCGCGGCTAAGATGTAAGCGAAACGGCCCTTGAAGCCCAACAGGCAAGCTGACAGACACACGTGGTAGAAGTGGGTGCAGCGTTCGCGACTCGCGAGCAGTGACGTCAGGCGAGATGTCCGCCGGCACGCGCCACATAGCGGATCAGTGCCTGAACTAAGCGTACCTACCCTTCCCATTGAAAAGCGCGCGACGCGTCAGGCAATGTTAATACAGGCGGCGTTGTTCGAGCGTAGCCTCGACGTTGCTTCAGTTATGAGGTGGTAACGAACGGCGCGCCAAGGGAGCGCCGCACCGACGACGAAGGCGGAGCTCCGCACGCAGCGCTTGGACGACGCCGGGCACTGCTCGTGATCACGAGGCGCACGCTCAAGTGCGCTCACGCGGGCTGAATAAATCAGTTCAAGCCCAAACGCTGTCGCAGCTGATTCTATGCGCCGGTCGCGGCAAGGGCAAGAGCATGCGCATCCCGTAACGACAACTCCTGCCAAAGAGTTTCATTTCATTGCTTCCCATCAAGTCATGATCGCAGGAAAGTGTGGTTTGCTGCACCGGCCTTCTGAATGAACCTGTTGCCTAGTGTCCTAGCGCGCTTTACCGTTTACCGTGTTAAATGAAGCAAGAGTAGCCGTTTGCCGCTGAAAACGAAAGGATTGCACTGATTGCATTCTGCGGTTTCTGCATTCCGGCTTACCGGCTCTGCCAAGCAGCGACATCTGACGAATTTGTCTCAAAGCAAATTACACAAAAGTTTGTTGCCCAGAACTGTTCGCTTACGCTTGAAATAGCTTAAATCTTGGACGTTTTAGAGTTAACTCTCACAATACAATAATGTTCTTTTAAAATAGCCGCATACTTCTGCTGTACAGCTTAAAAAATAGAAAACATGACGTTGACGCCGCCATCTAGTGGGAACAATTAGGACCAAGTATTGCATTAACCAGTTACCTATATTACCTTGCCCAGCACGATTTTAAAAGCATAAAAGAGCTATGCTAGTCTATAAAGGCATCTGAACCATTGGAAGCGTGGGTAGGGGCGGAGATTTTGCTCGCTCATTCTGAAAAAAAAAATTGTCATTTATCGTGCTCCTGATCATTTCGCAAGAATGTAGTAAACAACATCAACTAAGATTGCTTGCATGAAGCGCCGAGCGCAGCACATTTGCTGTGCCGTAAGGTTCAGGAAGAACGCCCACCCAACTTTGAGTACAGTGATATCAAGTGAAAAATACGAGATGGGCGAACTTTCGGGTCAGGTCCGAAAAACTACGAAAATGTGGCCGCACCGCCAACCAAAACTGCGGAGATGTCAAGAAAAAATTCGAGACTGGCGAACTTTCGAGTCAAGCGCGGAAAGGACGAATAAGTGACCGCATCTACACATGAAGAGATGATTTGGGTTTGTTTTGTTCACTCATCGGCGCTAAAGCCATGGATTTTACGGCGTGGGCGCATCTTTCAGTAAATTGAATATTTCACCCGTAAAAGGGGGTGCGCGATGTTTCGAGGGAGGGCGTTCTCTGGGAACTTTACGGTAATCTAATCAAGACGCGAGCGTACATTTCGCCGGCGCAGGGAGTTCGCTATTGCAGTCGCTAGAAATTCCAGCCACTGTATCGCCACGTAGCGACGGTAAAAATAAGTTACCGTTCACGGAAACGTTCGCGCATGCAAGGTCGACTTCCGCAATCACCAGTATCTCCTGCTCAAAGGCCGTAAGGACTGAAAAGGTAGCTTAAAAAAAAAAGGGCGTCGTCGTCTCATGTGCGACCCACTCGCTGAAGTAACATGGTAACGACGACGCTGTAAACCAACGACCGCCGCCGTCAAAAATCGCGGACATTCCGGCGGCCAACCATGAAATGATTGCTTCGCCTCGGACGAGGTCGGACTATGTCGTCATCGCAAGCCGCCGAGCGAACAAATAGTTCTGTCTCGTCGGGGTAATAATAACGTGAGCGAATATGCTTATTATTTTTGGACTTGTTTCTACAAGAACTATAGAGTAGTTTTCTGACAAAAACACAAACACTTTGAAATCCATCTCAGGGCCCCTTTACACAGCCTATGCCGAAAACAAGTGGAGGAAGTCGTTAACCACGTTCTCGGAGCTGTTTTCAGATACACTGGACTCGTTGGGACAAAATTCCTGCTTATTCACATGCTTGCAGGACATGTATCGCTTAACGCCCGTTGCGCACAATGAAGAAGTCCATTATGGTTTTGCGACTGTCAAATTCCACATCTGCCCTTAAACCACGTACGGGTTTAGTCAGACCCCCACCGCACGCACGCAAAACCGCACTGCTCGGTTGCAGTGGTGGCTTCGGGGGCATTTTTTATAAGGTCCGAAAGGCAGCAAGTTCGCTTCAGATCCCGTGTCCCCTTTGAGTTTGCACTGACTCATTGTTGTTGTTGTTGTAATATGTATGTATTAATCCTAATCACACTCCGTGCCTTTAATTTTGTCATTGCCGGAGGGGGAGATGGGAGAAGGGAGTTGGAGAAGGGGGGGGGGAGGGAGGGGGGGGGGGCAGTGAGTGTCCCGATCAAATGTAGTCCTGTATGGCGGCTTCTCGAACATATACGAGAAGACCCTTCGGGATGGGCCCACTCCCGCAGTGTTTGTGGCCTGACTTGATGGGGATGAGGGCATGTGCGTGAGTTCTCAGGTCCTACAAAGCAGGGCAGCTCCATAGAAGATGGTAAAGGTGAACGACTTGTTGGCTGTCAGGTGATCCGCACTGTTTGCAGATACCGTCGGCGGGGTGCAAACGAAAGCGTTCCATGTACGGCACTGTTCGTGCTTTCTTCCGTTCTACTCTACTGTAACACTCTATTCTAGACCGCTTAAAAATGCTGCCCGAAGATGTTATAGCTAACACCTCATCATGTAATCCCCGTCTAGTGGTAGCCATGGACGTTAAAAAAGCATTCCACTCGGTACTTCATGAGGCAGTTATCCAAGGCGCACGCAACCGAGGACTGGACGGAAAGGCACGCGCCTTTGTGTAAGATTTCATGCGAGACCGCCACTATCAAGTACGAGTTGGTGACACACTCGGCCCCAAAACAGCAAACTGCGGCGGAGTACCTCAAGGTACCGTGTTATCGCAAACGCTATTTCATATCATCATGGCTGACCTCCCCCCACTCCTGGATGATATTGAAGGCTTGCGTTTCACAATCTATGCAGACGACGCTTTCTGTGTCACGCGTGTTTCTGCAGTCCAGTAGCGTTCAGTATTGATCTTGTTAACCGAAATCTCGAGGACATCAAAGCCGTCTTCCGACTCGTCGAGTTCGTCGACATTAGCGCTCGCCCTACAGAAAACTGCGGAATGGTTCTTTTTTTTTTTTTTACACTTTCTGCATGCCTTTCCGAACGCAGGGCAATTACGCGGCTCGCGGGTTCGCCCGCATTTCCAATACTTGCAGCCTCTTCGAGTACGTGCCACAAGGCTTTCTTTGCGCACTGGGTTAACATGCTTTATATCTTGATCCCAATCTTCTTGGTGCGCTGCGGGTATTTGTGCCGCCTTGCAAGCTTTCTCGGCATTTTCCAAGAAAAGATTGTTGTCTGATAACAGCTTCTCTCTTAATTTAGTATCCCTGGTTCCGAAGACAATTTAGTCTGGGACCATTGAATCAGTCAATGCGCCAAAGTTGCATGCACGAGCTTGCGTCTTCAAATCCCTCAGGAAATGTTTGAAAGGCTCACCCGGCTCTTCGATCTTTTTCCGGAAGACGTACCGCTCGCAGACTTCGTTATGTCGGGCGTCGCAGTACTCCTCGAACTTCTTGACCACTGTGGGCGTAGTCAAGGTTGCGTTCGCCGTCCGCAAACGCAAAGGTATTGTAGACCTCGATGCCTTCTTCTCCAGCGAGACTCAGGATGAAGGCATCTTTCACAGACTCCGGGAGAGGCTTTTTGTCGGTGGTTTCGGACGACGCCAAGACCAGGTTGGTTTTCTGTATGAACAACTTCCAGTTCCTCCTTATGTCATTTGTAAAACGTAGCGGGTCCGGTGTCTTTAGAAATTGCATCCGTGTTTTTTCCAGGCGCTCTGGAACGCCTATAGTACAATGGGTGACTCGCCACTTCTGACACCATGTATCGCGTGATTCGATGAAGCAAGGCTACAACGTCGGGTTGCTGGCGAACCACTGGTTGTATTCGAGTGTGCTTATATACCCGTCGGTGGCAAGGGTGACAGCCTGCGTGGAACACCGTCTGCGCCTAGCGCGCGTTCGATTCAGGTAACACACACGATACGATAGAGCTGTAAAATTGCGAAGCATCAGATGTCATCATCGCGCCATCTAGTTTGTGGTCGCTCATTTTGTACATCGTTGTCGGTTTGTCGGTGCGCTTGTTATTTCGCTTTGTTCCTTTCACGCTCTTCCTAAGTTATTGTGTCCACTTAGCTCTCTGGCTTATTCATAGCTGTAACTTGAGCGCACAAAAAATGAGGACTGAACGAAGACACGAAGACCAGCGCAGACTAGCAACTGAAATTTTATTCATCACTCAACACATATATACCCTCTTTTGCAACACCCGCGCATGATCAAATGTATGCGTACCACGTCATACACACAAGCACAAGAAAAAAAACAAGAAAAAACACTTTAACCTTTGCCTTATCTCATGTCTCCTAACGACTTAATTTCATTATCGGACAGGGCTATCTACACAGAGTATCCCACATACAGGGCGTCCCAGCTATCATGCACCAAGATTTAAAAAAAGAGCAATGGCGTAACTCGAAGAAAACCTAGTGCATAATGTTTGCAGTGCTGTGGAGAAGCGGACAGTAATTTTTTTGTTAATGAGACTTAACTAATTAATTGTAATTAATTATCTAACTCGAGAATTACCGCCCTAATCACTGAACTGTCAATGAGGCACTTGTAGGTACACACGAGGGGCATCTAAGTGCGGTGTTTTGAGCGACGAACTAATTGCGTACTCATTTATTCTGACTGATAAAGAAAAATACTGCAGAAGGATCAACATTTGGGCGAGTTGGTACTAGTTATGTATCATCTTGACGAAACAGCGTAAAAAACGGGGACACTAGGAGAGAAAGACAACAGGACGACGCTGTACTCACAACTATTTTTTAATAAACTGCAACACGCATATATATACTATGTCCCCAAAACCCACGTGCGCTCACAACATGACGCATATCGAGATTATCACTACAAAGTAACACCAAACTCTAAGTCACGGACTTATCTAGAAATAAGAATTCTTTTTCATGTAATGCTATCGACGGCTCGCTTATGCAGATATCGCCTCTTTTTCTAATGTGAAATGCTTCGATAACTTCCCTAGTGATCTGATTAGTGTGAACCGAAAGGATGGTGGTGTCATGAAAAAGCGGAAAGCACCCATGCTCGGAACAGTGTCTGGTGATATGTGAATCTTTCTTGTTTTTTAGTGAGTTTTTGTGCTGTAATAATCTTATATTAATGCAACGACCGCTTTGCCCAACATATACGTGGCCACAATTAAACGGAATTTGATAGACCACCCCCGTTTTACACTCAACTGGAGGGGACCTGTGCTTAACAGAGCATTTCTTTTTAACTGCAATATCAGATTCTGCCAATTTTCTTTCTATTCGACCACAAATTTTTCCCATCTTAATGGGTGCTGAAAAAACAACATTTATACCAAATCTACCAGCTACATTTTTGAGCCCATGTGACAATTTATGCTTATACGGAATTACTACCACTTTTTTCTTTTTACAAGTTTCACCCTCCCTTGGTTCTACGGAGGTAACTTCTTTTATCCGCCTAAGAAGCTTTCTTGTTGTCGCACAAAGAACATGCTCAGGAAAACCTGCCGTTCTTAACCGCTCCATTTGTACTACAAAACTTTTTGAAACCTGATGAAAGCAAGACCTGGAGAGGGCCGATAACAAGCACGAGAAGGCAATGCCATTTTTTACTATCTTGGAATGCGAGGAATTAAAATTGAGTATGGGTTTTTCCGATCTCGGGCTGTATTCCCAGCACACGTGCGCATTAGTTAAATAGAGTTTAACATCTAAAAATTGCAACTGATTATTATTTGGTACTTCATGCGTGAACTGTAGACCAAAGCCATTATTATGGAAAATTTGAACCACCTCTGTAACTGTCTGTTTGAAATCACACTTCTTCACAAAAACAAGAAAATCGTCTACGTATCTTAGAACTTTAATTACTACGTCTTCCCCCCTTTTATCAATATTCCTATCCACCCTGGCCAGAAAAATATTGCTGAGCACTGGTGCAACTTTTGACCCGATGCACACCCCCGACCGTTGGCGGTACATATTTCCTCCCCACTTCACACAGGTAGACGCTAAATATAAAGAAAGTATTTCAAGAAAACTGCTGACCGACACACCGCTAATATTACAGAACTTTAGCTCATCATTATCTTCCGTTATACATAGTTTTACACTTTTCATTAATTCATTATGCGGTATGCTATAATATAAGTCTTGTACATCAACACTGAACATATTACACTTTCCCGGGTTTGACTGAATAAGAAAATCGACAAGAACACTGGAGTTTTCTACTAAGAAAGGGTCAACAATTACTAAAGACTGGAGATGTTTTTGAAGGTACCCTGACACTGCTCGCTGCCACGTATCTCTTTCCGTGACTATTGCCCTGAACGGAATATCAGGTTTGTGGGTTTTTGCAGAAAAGAATATATCTAAACACCCTTTACTTGCTTTACTTACTGCGTCTGCTAACTTCTGTAGGTTGTGCGAGTGAAGCAATGAGACCGCGTGTTCCTTCACCTCTGCCGGCTTAAAATCTACTTTGTTGAAACTTTTTTCCACGGCAGCTATCGCTTTCCTGCTATATACACTCCCAGGCACTACTACAAAGAAGCCTTCCTTGTCTGAGGTCATAACATGAAGATTCCTACTCACGGCGTAGTTCACCACATCTCTCACAGTCCTATTGACAGAACTATTTGCTTCCACTCGTTCTAGTACGTCCACGCACTCGGCGGTGAAGCGATGCCTTTCTTCTTCTCTACTTCCACGGGTGACTGACCTAGCCAAAGTCACCAACTCCGGAGGGCTGGGGCTTGGCTCGTGGGTGAACTTTGGGCCTAGGGCAAGAGCTCTTCTGTGTCTCTCAGGTAGTGTTGCATCCCCCAGGACCAGAACCTTTGCTTCTTGCGGCTTGCTTTTCTTCTCTTTGGGGAGCGTAGGCCGGGTGTTATTCCACATTCATTCCGCAGTCTGGTTAGACGTCTTCCGCCAATTCAGAAAATCCCGTCTGCTCCTGCCTCTATCTTCTTCCCTCCAACAGGCTGTCCGAAGGCAGTCTTCCAGAAACCGAGCTTGATTCATCCACTCCGCCCTTAGGATTCTACACAAGCGTCTGGTGTGTCCGGAAGAAGGCTGCAAGAATCCAAACAGCGACTGCACATCACTCGGGCACAACCCATACGGCAGGTTTTCCTGAGCATGTTCTTTGTGCGACAACAAGAAAGCTTCTTAGGCGGATAAAAGAAGTTACCTCCGTAGAACCAAGGGAGGGTGAAACTTGTAAAAAGAAAAAAGTGGTAGTAATTCCGTAAAAGCATAAATTGTCACATGGGCTCAAAAATGTAGCTGGTAGATTTGGTATAAATGTTGTTTTTTCAGCACCCATTAAGATGAGAAAAATTTGTGGTCGAATAGAAAGAAAATTGGCAGAATCTGATATTGCAGTTAAAAAGAAATGCTCTGTTAAGCACAGGTCCCCTCCAGTTGAGTGTAAAACGGGGGTGGTCTATCAAATTCCGTTTAATTGTGGCCACGTATATGTTGGGCAAACCGGTCGTTGCATTAATATAAGATTATTAGAGCACAAAAACTCACTAAAAAACAAGAAAGATTCACATATCACCAGACACTGTTCCGAGCATGGGTGCTTTCCGCTTTTTCATGACACCACCATCCTTTCGGTTCACACTAATCAGATCACTAGGGAAGTTATCGAAGCATTTCACATTAGAAAAAGAGGCGATATCTGCATAAGCGAGCCGTCGATAGCATTACATGAAAAAGAATTCTTATTTCTAGATAAGTCCGTGACTTAGAGTTTGGTGTTACTTTGTAGTGATAATCTCGATATGCGTCATGTTGTGAGCGCACGTGGGTTTTGGGACATAGTATATATATGCGTGTTGCAGTTTATTAAAAAATAGTTGTGAGTACAGCGTCCTCCTGTTGTCTTTCTCTCCTAGTGTCCCCGTTTTTTACGCTGTTTCGTCAAGATGATAAAGAAAACCCGCGAAATATGAAAAATACCACGTGACGGCGCTTTCGCGCGCATTGTAAAGCAGCGTCCCCAAATTAGCTGATTGAAAGCAACTGCTTCGCCTCTCACCCGCCCGAAGAGACAGCGCGTCACCTTGATAATGGCATGCATGGAAGGAGCAGCGACAGCAAGATTCGCGGGGCGCGTGTGCAGATAAGGCGCAAACTCGGTGGCGATTTCTTCTTTTTTTCTTTTGTTTATTTCATTCTGGCTAACTCAGAGGCAGCCTGTTTGAGGGCACCGCTTTACGATGCGCGCGGAGGCGCCGTCACGTGGTATTTTTCATATTTCGCGGGTTTTCTTTATCAGTCAGAATAAATGTGTACGCAATTAGTTCGTCGCTGAAAATACCGCAGATAGATGCCCCTCGTGGGTACCTACAAGTGCCTCATTGACACTTTAATGATTAGGACATTACTTCTCGGATTAGATAATTAATTATAATTAATTGATTAGGTCTCATTGACGAAAAAATACTGCCCGCTTCTCCACAGTGCTGCAAACATTATCCACTAGGTTTTCTTCGACTTACGCCATTACTCTTTTTTTAAATCTTGGTGCATGGTAGCTGGGACACCCTGTATATACATGCCGGCATTGTACGCCGGCAAAAGATATAAAGAATGCTTTCAAACGAAAACGCAAGAAACGTTAATGATTACGCTACTCAGCAACACAACAATAAACACACGGAGATAGCAGTCACAAATAGAAGTCTCGCATCTATAGTTTCGTTTAAATGACTCAAATGTCTCAAGCACATGGTCACGTACAACTCATAGTTCGCGTTTCTGTTTCAGTAGGTTTATCGAAACTAGTGAGAATGCAACTTGTTGCCAAAAATATTTTTGCTTACGTAAGCAAAACGTACGCTGTCGTAGTTCCGCAAACATCACATAACGATTAAATAGTCTTGTGTTTTCGTCGGCCCTTCGGATAGAGAGGAATTCTATTTGTGAAAAATTAGAGCTATTGTAATGTGCGCTCCACCACGTCCAGTAATTTTCGTCTACAAACACCGAGAAAATCGTATCGCCGCGTTTCTCTTCACTCAGTGGTCTCACATTGCATCTAAAAGTCAGAAAATAAAACAGAGGGTTGCCGGCTCCGTTCGTGTCGTCATGCCAGCCTGCGAGAGGAAGGGGGGGGGGAGGGGGGGGGGGGGGCTCTCCAATTTCGCCGACTCTGCATTGGTAGAGCGAACCAGTGTTCTCACACACCTGCGCACATTCCTCTTTGTCTTCAAAAGTTGTGTCGCAGGTTTTCTTTTTCTTTTTTATCTTTCGTGCCGACAACGTCGGTGATACTTGAGGCTACGTGAAGGTGTTCCCCAAAGCTATCACGTTTATACAGCGCGGAATCAGTCCCTGCGCTTGTCCAGAAGTGGTTTAGTGCTTGTAAATCGCTTGGCCGTTGCCCTCGCAAAACTTCTTGACCGCGTTGGTTTTATAACACGTTATCTTATCTCTGTGTTCTTATTCTTATCTTAGCAGTATACAGTCAAATCTCGATACAGCGAATTTCAAGGGACCGATAAAAATAGTTCGTTATTTTGAATAATCGTTATAGTGAAAAAATTAAAAATGGGCGGTAAAAATTGTGAACGTAACAACAGCATCCACCTACCTTTACTGAGAACACGTGCACAATCGCGTTAGCCTCTAACGCGGGTCTGGATGCGCCGTTTATTTGAAGAAATCGGTGATGTTTGCCTGACGTGTGCCACTCAACTGCTGCAAGACGAACGATTCGAAGCTGTCCTCGTTCTTGTGCACTGCCTCGGTGGCATTGGTGCACCTACTAATAAAAATGTGCATTTTTGCTACGCACTGCAAAACATCGGCGTTAAGAGCAAGTTCGGACCCTCGGTGCACCTCGGTGATATTTTGCCGATCCTTCAAAATTGTTGCAACCGTTGACGGTACCCTTCCCCACTCCTTCGAGATGTCGATTTGTTTCTTTCCAGCGTCCACTTTACGAAGCATGTACACTTTTTCTTGCAAAGAAAACTGCCTCCGTTTCTTTTTGTGCTGCTCCGGAGCTCATCGCGCACGTAGAAACAAAGATTATCGCACGTCTGGCCGAGCATTGCCGCACGTGTAAGCACCGTTGCTATCCGCTTTTCCGCAAGACTGATATCCTGTTTAAGCATGAAGACAGGCGTACTAGAGAGTCGATAGAATCATACTACATCAGAAAGTGGGGGAGTGAATGTATCAGTGAAACATCAGTTGTCCTTCACGAAAAAGAATTTGGTTATTTGGGGCGGTCGTCGCGATAAGGTGTTCCAGTGTTAAGAAAGGTGCGTTGTCAACAGTGGAGTGTTTTGGTCGTGATAGTATGTCATTGGCTGGTGTGGGCACGTGGCGTGATGGGGGAGGAGGATTCTGTGTATGTATAAGTAGTTACGTATTTTCCAATAAATCGAGTTGAAAGTCAGCGCTAGTCCTGTCCACCTCTTTCTTATTGTGTCCCTGTTAGTTCGCGCTGTTCCCCAAGATGAAACAAAAAAAGCCGTAAGAGTAGCTAGCCGACGTAGCTGCGTAGCTGGACGACGGAACAAAGGCGGCGACAGAGGGCTACCACGGCGGCGAGACCCCCCCAAGCGCAGGCGATGGCGATAGAGCTAACGCGCATTTAGTATGCTGATGATGATAGTTGTACATGCCCACCATTAGTTGTCGTTAACACCAACACGAGTAATTTCGTACACTCGGAATTCGTTATTCTGAAGTGTTGTTTGATATGGGGATGATAAAATTCGATACGTTATTCTGAAATAATCGCTGTTCTGAAATTCGTAGTAGTGAAATATTTTTACATGGAAATTAATGGGGACTTGGTAGGAGATTTGTAAAATGTTCGTTAATCTGAAAAAATCGGTAATCTGAGGTTCGCAATAACGCGATTTGACTGTAGCGGCATTTTTTTTTCATTTTGCAGTTTCTATAGCGTTCTGCCAATAGAATTTGATTGATTGATTGATTGATTGATTGATTGATTGATTGATTGATTGATTGATTGATTGATTGATTGATTGATTGATTGATTGATTGATTGATTGATTGATTGATTGATTGATTGATTGATTGATTGATTGATTGATTGTAGGGTTTAACGCGCCGACGCAACGCAGGCGATGAGACGCACCGTAGTGGAGGGCTCCGGATTATTGTCCACCTGGGGATCTTTAACGTGCTCCGGAATCTCGTACCTACGGGCGTTTTAGATGCAAAGCATGGCGTAGTCGACCCTCCGTCGTCCGGCGTCCGCACCTCTCCCCCTACACTATAAAAAAAAAGAAATAGCGGCGCCCGGATTCGATCCCACGACTCTCTGGCCGCAACGGGAGGTACAATTCCCACTGCGCTACAAAATAGAGACAGGAGCAAGTGCTACGAACGCGCCTTATGTGCTTGACTCATTCAAACTACGTCAAGAAGCTACTGATACAACGAGGGCATGCGAAGCTGAACGTCAACGGAAACGACGAACTGAAAACTTTAGAGGAGAATGTTGAATTTCCCGCGGGAAAGCTGTGGCGGGAAGCGCCACGCGCCTTGCAGCTCAACCAGAGAAGAGGACGAAGAGGGCGGGCAGCGGGGTAGGAGCGTGAGCACGCAATAAAGAAAGGCGAGTACCAGGAGGTGTTCGATCAGGTAACAGCGGTGTCGGTCTCTTCGCTGTCTCTACATTTCTCTACATTTCTCTGGAAATCTAGGGTATCCTGGACTAAGGATGCCCTGCACCGGGCGGGCGCCCTAACATCTGCGCCTCATGCTCGCAAATAAAGATTTATCAATCAATCAATCTGTCTCTACAAGGGGGTTCACAGTTCACACTACGTTCCCATTCGTGCTCCGATTAATGAAAAAACATAACGGCAACACAATGGAACCTACACGGAACCCCTATGATGCTTCGCATCCTCCTCATGGTTCCCCACGGGAAGATGGTGTAATTTTTTTTGCTTTTCGCCACCATCAGAAAAGCGGCCGCCGCGGCCGGGAATCGGACCCGCGACCTCGTGCTCAGCAGCGCAACGCCTTAACCGCTGAGCCACAGCGGCGGGTCGCCAATAAAATAGCGTTCATTGGTTTTCTTGCACTGAATTCCTGCGGTGCCAAACGTGATGCCACGGGACGTCGCGGTGCTCGCTGGGAGCACCGCGACGGAAGGGTTACTTTTTTTTACTCGGGCTGAACCACCGCAGCAGTGGCGTAGCAAAATATTAAAATTATTATTGTAAACACTGCTGCCTTTCAGGATCTGGTATTGGACCTCCAACGAGGAAATTCAACATTGGTCTACACTACTGAACCAAGGTTGACGACGTTACAAGACACCAGCTTCTGACCTCTCCATGGCGCTCTTCTCCATACTACCCATTCTCGCCTCAACGAGGCTCGAATAGGCGGAAGTTTCAGCTGACGTGGCCTGACCGGTATCGGTGGCTTATTTATTCCGCTTTTAAAGAGGCGGCGTATTGAGACAGCGGAGTCTGCCTGTAGGAGTGAGCTTGAGGCGTTCTTGGTGGCTGGCTTTGTGGGCTTCGACCATCTCCTCCCACGTATTATGTACGCATATTTTAAGCAGCTTGTCGGTTGATGCCGTTATAAGAAGGCCTAGAGAAGCCTGAATTGCTTTCCTAAAAATAACGTACAGTTTTTTTTATTTCCCCGTTTTATAAGGCTAAGCATGGGGTGCCGTACGCCATCGTACTGGTTATTAATGCTTGAATGATCCGTAAGGTGTCTTGTTCTTTGAGCCCCCTTCGTTGATTTGTGATTCATTTAACGAGATGGGTGACTTGCGTCACTGTTTGTTGTAGCTTGGGAAGATTAGCTGCACCCGATCCATTCTTGTGTATGGTAAGACCCACTACACGAAGGGAGTTGATCCTGGAAATTTCCGATCCGTAAAGAGTGACCCTGGGTTCCGGATCAAGAAGTTTGGATGGTCGTCCTCGAGTTCGCGCTTTCAGCACGAGAAGTTCGGACTTCTCCGGAGCGCACTGGAGGCCGCAAGAGTCTAAGTAGTTCAATATCGCGTCGATAGCCGCCTGCAGAGCGTCCTGTTTTCTCCCAGTTGTAGGCGCTCTCATCCACAGCGTGAGGTCGTCTGCGTAAAGAGCATGCCTTAGTCCAAGTTGTTTTGGGAGGTGCAGAATGGCGATGTTAAAAAGCAGCGAAATACAATATATCATCGCGACTGTCAAGTGGCAGCTAATGATTTTTAAATACATTTTCAGGCAGCGTCCCTTCAGCCAATGACCGGCTAGACCAAGTAAGACGATCACAAATCAATGTAAAAAAGGGGGAGGCTAGTGCCCATTGTCGAAACCGGTTTCGTTTTCCGAGCGCCAAGGTTTGCCGCGTCGTAGCCTTAAGGAAAGTGGGCCGTAGGACCTTAGCGCCGTTCCCGATTTGAACGAAGGAAATTTCAGGCTGCTTTTGCGCATGTGACGTGTCCCGGCAACGCCTTTTATATCAGCCCAACCATTCACAACGCATTTGTTCTAATTTCTGCAGATGTCATTACGGAGCGCCTTGCCTCTAATGTGAATGCTTCAGGCTGTTTTGCAGTATTATAGGATGACACAACTGACATTTTTGGCATCGAACAATTGACTATTCGTGCTAGATATCTAAACAAGGAACGCAACTGCATTGGGGAGGCTTTCCTAGGTTGTGTTCCTGTGCAAGACCAAATCGGTAGGGGCCTCGCTGAAGAAATCATAAAGTTCCTCATTGAAACCGGTATCGACATGGAAAATCTGTGTGGACAAGGCTACGATGAGTCCCGTTCAATAGTTGGGGGAATGAATGGTATACAAGCTGTTGTGCGCCAAAAGTACCCATCTTCTGCGCTAGCCACGCGCTCAACCTGGTGCTTTGCGCTGAGTGCTCGGTCGGCGACACGCGGAACTGCTTTGGAACAGTGAAGGAAACAGCGAATTTTTTCATAAAATCAGCTATGCGCTCTGAGGCTCTGCGAGGCATGATCGGCTCGATGTAACCGCAGTCGAAAAGGAAGCGGCTCCTCCGTCTGTTAGAAACGCGCTCGGTAGAAAGGCACGACGCTCTTCTTTCTTTTGTAGATTTGTTCGAAGCGGTGATTGCTACTCTGGAAGAAATCAAAACGAAAGTAAATTTGGAAAGGTCGACTCAAGCAAGCAATTTCTTGCATGCGTTGCTATCACCATAGTTTCTTGTTCGTCTGCACATCACTGAGCACGTACAAGCAATGACAATGCCATTGTCCATAAAGCTGCAGGCAAAGGACGAAGATATCAGCGCGGCAATAAACGACATCGGCGTTGTTCAGGAAGCAATACAAAAAACCGTGAATAGGCAGATAAATCATTCGCTAAATTTATTTCCAAAGTTGTAGGTTGGGCCACCAAACTTGGTGTAGTAATATCTAGCCATGAAGTGGTACTCTCCAACAACACAAAGCAAAGTCTCCATCCGACAGCCCAGAAGATTATTACCGAAGAAACTTGTTTATACCGTTCATTGATTCTATACTTGCACATCTGGATGAACGCTTTGTGCGTCACAGGACAGTGATTGAAAGCTCTAAGGTTATTATTCCCTCGATGATTCCGAGAGTGCGAGACACGTGGGAGGATAGTGCAGCAAAGCTCGTCCAAGCGTTGAGTCATGATGTGGATGAAAGGGTGGTAATGGGTGAACTAAGGCTGTGGTCGTCCAAAGGGAAGAAAGCCGAGCCCAACATGCTCCATGGACAGGATCCGACGCCCTTCCACAGTGGGAGGAAAAATTTTATCCCAATCTTTACGGGCTCATTCAGATATTGGTAACACTCACGATCACCACCGCCTCAACAGAGAGGAGCTTTTCGATCCTTAGATATTTTTTTTATTTATTTATTTATTTATTTTTATTTATTTATTTATTTATTTATTTATTTATTTATTTAAGAACATACTGCAGGCCATGGAGGCCCCTGCAGGAGGGGCATAATGTGGTAACAATATCAACCATACGATACTACCAACAGTAAACAGCAAAAAGCAGAAACAAGAAAAGAAGTACGAAACAGTGTACGCTCGGTACAACTACACAGGCACAACTAAACATTTGCTTCTAATGAACCAAGAGAGTTTAGACAATTTCCGGGTATGTTGTTCCAATCATTAATTGGGCGGGGGAAAAAAGAAAATTTAAACAGATTGGTGGAAGCCAACATTGGGGTTAAGGACAGAGAATGGGAATGACGAGTACGGCGAGTAGCAAGGCGTTTCAAGAAGGAACTCCAGACCAAAGCAATTTTGCGATCACAAAGTAAATACAATAATTTAAGGCGGAGAAAGTGTCCTCTGGACTGCAAGGTTGGAATTCCGTTGATACGCATGAGCTCGGAAACCGAATCTGTGCAATGAAATTTTGAATACACAAACCGAATAGCTCTCCTTTGGATCTTTTGTAACAAGTCAATATTCTTTGATTTATCAGGGTCCCAAACAGCGCAAGCATACTCTAGTTTAGGTCTAATTAGCATTGTGTATGCAAGTAGTTTAACATTAGTTGGTGCGTCTGGAAGCTTATGCCGAAGTAAACATAATTTACGAAAGGAAGAGGAAAAAACGTTAGTAACATGCGAGTTCCAGCTTAACTTATTTGTTAAAGTTATGCCCAAATATTTATGTTCCTGAACTTGGTTTAAGGGATTTCCTGCGAGAGTACGAAAATTGGTGAGTATTTCGCTTATTGGTCATGCGAAGGGAGACTGTTTTTTTGGGGTTTAGTATTATGCCCCATTCAAGGCTCCAGGAGAGGATTGCAGTGAATTAGGAGTTTAGAGCTTCCTGGTCACTAATAGAATTAATATTATCAAAAATAACGCAGTCGTCGGCGCAAAGTCGAATTTGGACGGGTTCTTTGATCACGGATACAATATCATTACAGTAAATAAGAAAACGTAAGGGGCCAAAAACACTACCCTGAGGGAGAGAGAGAGAGAGAGAGAGAGAGAGAGAGAGAGAGAGAGAGAGAGAGAGAGAGGAAGGAGAGGGGAGGGAGAGGGGAGGGAGAAACTTTATTTTGAAACCTGTGTCCAAAGGACTGAGGGACTCCGGAGGTGACTGGAAGAGTACTAGAAATAGACCCGTCAATGTCTGCATAGTGGCTTCGATTCGACAAATTATCCGAAACTCATGCTACAAGAAAGGAAGGAAGCCCAGTTGGATGCAGTTTGTGAATCAGTTTATGATGCGGCACTAAATCAAACGCTTTGGTAAAGTCGGAAAAAATTGCATCTACCTGCCCACCATCATTGAGTGTCGAAACAAAAGAATGAGCAATTGAACAAAATTGAGTGGTGGTTGAAAACCCCTTCCTAAAAAATATGTTGAAGTGGAGATAGAATCTGGTGTTCGTCTAGAAAATTCAAGATAAGAGTTCCTACTATATGCTCTAGAAGTTTCCATGAGGACGATAGAACTTGGATGATAGTTATCCAAAGAAAGAGGGTCACCTGTTTTCAAGACAGGAACAACACGGGCCACTTTAACATCCTGAGGTATAATAGCAGATCTAATGGACGCCTGAAAAACAATAACGTGGAAATTGGCAAAACGACGTAAACCATCGGATCCTGGAGAAGCTTTTAGCTGTAAATTTTGGAGCATGTTAAGAACGCCATCGTAAGACACTAGGTTAATATCTGGGAAACTGGAATTATTTGGATGGGGTACACCAGAGCTAGAAAATACGCTGTGAAAGTATCGGTTAAAATTACAAGCGATATCCGAGGCGTCATCTAGCATTGAGCCGTTGTGTGAAATCTTATAAATCTTCTTTTTACGTTCGCGTACAAAGCTCAAAAATTTCTGGGGGTCCTTTTTTATAAAATTTGGCATGGTAGTATTAGCATAAAAACTTTTGGTCTGACGGACCTCTTGGGCAAGTGCAGAGCGGACTTGAATGGTTTCAGAAGGGACACAACGCTAAGATCACAAGCGCTTGGCTTTACGCATTAAGTGAATGATCTTTCGATTGATCCCGGGGGTGAATTTGTTAGTTTTCTTAGTTTTGGTGAGTATGAAATGATCTAGGCAAAATTAACATGTTTTTGAAAGTGTTCCGAAGTACAGAGACATCATCATGATCAAACTTAACAAGTTACGCACTGAGGTAATCAAGAACTGTTACGTCATTGGCGCATGCGAAATCTTTAAAAAAATTTAATACTACGTGGCTCAGTCATATGCTTACTGCACAAAAAGGAAGTTACAGGGACGATGCTGTGGTCAGACAAACCAGGCTCAACCGAAAATTGGTACTGGTTGATAGAACGCGGGAGAAAAAGAATATCAAGTAGAGAACATGAATGGCCGGCAAAACGCGTCGCTAGACATACAACTTCAACGAGATTGTGCTGCAGCAGTATATCAAACATTTGGAACGAGCCGGTCAAAACGAATTGTGATCGCTGGTTCCACTCAAAGCAGCGCTCCGCAATGCGCGCGTAGGGTCTGTTAAGGAGACGTGGCGGAAACTTCAGGATTGACGGGTCTAGACTGAAATTTCAAAGGTGGAAGTTTTTGTCGCTCATGTGTTGTTTCGTTCCATATGTAGCAATCATCGTCTATTTTTAACTTATCATGAAACAGACCTACTTTCTTCCCCTCTAGCTTATCGGATTTAGCGATTTCCCATATAAGCGTTCTTTTCTGGAGTATGTGCTAAGAGTAGTCATTTTGAACAAATATTTTGGTACCTTTTAGCTTGGAGGCATTTTTAAAGCGTTCATTTTTTCGTTGAAGATTTGAAAGAACAAAATGACAGGCCTATTACCAATGTGTTTACCGAGTCTGTGACTCCTACCGCTGATTCACAGATGACGCCTAACTTATTTGTAAAAACATTAAGCAATAACTTTCATTTTTAAATCGGATTCCGTTTCATTTGGAGGTTTTGGAGGTTCAGGGACACCAAAACTACCAGATTAGATCGTCTGCTTAGGTCTTCCAGGTCAGCAAGCTTGCGAGTCTGGAATCTTAATTGTGCTGTCAAGGTCATCTAGTCTGGCCGCTTTAGGTTTGAATTCTGTCATGTACTCTTCTATCGCGGCGAAACGAGTCTTGAGGTCAGCAATCATTCCTTCTGTTTTGCGCGTAAGGTCGGCTAGTTCACTACGCAGAAGACTTTGCCCATCCAGAAAATTAGACAACAGCTCCTGGTTAGTAGCGCCGGGATTCAGCTCAGCATCACCGCAGGGCAATAACCGGAGCACTAGAAAACTTTCATATGCAATAAACCAGCACTTCCGTGGGCACGGCAGGACTACAAGGCAACGACAGTCACAACAGATCTATGAATTGAACCCACCTGCACGAAACAGAAGAATGACTTGGTCAGAGCCATTCTTGCGCAAGGCCAACCGTGCAAGGCCCACCATGCTTGCGCAAGAACCACCAGCGCTCAACGATGTCAGAAGAATCTCACAGAGACATAAGTATCAGCGCTTCCGACGTAATCGACTGTTTGGGTCGAAGTCGCCGCCATTTAAATTTTACTGCGAAGCTGTTAGCCTCTGGTTGGACGGAAAATTTCACGTCGTAAGCAAGAAACCAAGGAACCACCCAGCAGTTCTCGCCCAAGTTGCCGAGAGCATGCATCAGTCTAATCACGCATACACCGTAGAGCTCAGCATTCGTTTAAAAAAACATGCATCGAAACCGTATTATGGATGATAAGAATCCTGAGAACAATGGGACCACCCCACCATGTGTTCTTGCTAAAGATTATGTTTGCAGATTGTGTTTGAAGGCTAGGCAGCATTAGTGTCAATAAATAGGTACGCTCTTGCCCAAGACACCAAGCGCATGCGTCAGGCTAGGCCGATTTTGCCGCTAGAGAAGCCGAGCGCCAGCGACAAGCCCGCAGAGACGACGAGAAACATTTCATACCCTCCCCCATCAGCATTTGTAGTGCTTTACAACAGCTTCACTGGGCATCCACTTTCGCAGGGCGAGATAGCGAGCTTTTTTAGTGTATACATATTGTGTATATATTGTGTCGTGTACATATTATTATTACATAACAGGGCATGTCACTGTATTTTGTTGTCAACTAATAATGCTTGACATGTTTATCCGCCTACCGACATCGCCTTTCACTGAATAACGCAGTTGAATCAGATCTGCTCTACGAAAAACACTGATTTATGCCCATTTTTTATTTCCTTGTACAAAACTGTACGATGCACATTATTTCGGATCTTTGCCTTTTTTAGCACAACTCCCTTGACCCCTCGGTCACCCTCTTGGTTCGAATCAGCATTCTGTGTTTGCGTAAGCATACTTTTACTGAAACAATCCCTGTTCGACTAAACAGCTGAAAATACAATTAAATTTATGCAACGTGCCACAAGGTCTACAGAAGTGCAATAAGGGGCTCCGTCGAGTGTACTTAATGGCGTTACGAGCACAGACGACTAATAAAAAGGCGATTTCTTGAGAAAGAAGGTGCCCGCTTTCTTGCTTCACTGCCATATTATACAAATGGGCCACAAGTACAGCCGAGCGCGATTTGGTTTGTGGGCTAACGTACAGGATAGCAGATAGTCCCGGCTAGCTTCGCTAGGGAACGTGCTACGCGCCGTACACCAGCCCCAGCGGAATCCGAAGACTCACGCACGGGTTCGGGGACTCACATGCAGTAGACAGACCTCGGTTATCCAAAGTGAGGTTTTATTGCCTGGTAGGTACAGGGCATATACCGGACAACACAACTATCGCTTGCAGGGAGACAGGCCTGGTCAAGAGATCCAAAGAGTCAAAAGGTCCAACGAGTCAAAAGATCCAATAATCACGTGACAGCCGAGTCAAAACATCCAACGTGCCAGGAGATTCAACGATTGATTGATTGTAGGGTTTAACGCGCCGACGCAACACAGGCGATGAGGCGCGCCGTAGTGGAGGGCTCCGGATTAATTTGGACCACCTGGGGATCTTTAACGTGCGCCTAAATCTCGTACACACGGGCGTTTTTGCTTTTCGCGTACATCAGAAAAGTGGCCGCCGCGGCCGGGAATCGAACCCGCGACCTCGGGCTCAGCAGCTAGGAGATCCAACGAGTCGAAAGGTCCAATTATCCAGAAACCGCGACAGAAGGTTCAACGAATTATGTGTACTTTCAGAAGTCGGCTAGATATACAATTATATATTACGTAATTTTATTGTATTTTTATTGTTGTCTTGGCTCCCATTTCTGAACTTTAACTTCTAAATGTAGAAGCTATGCATTTGGCGCTTAGAATTAAGCCCTGGCTGATATGAACGTTATGTACGACACCATTCATTGAACTGGTTTGTATTTTTATTATTTTTTCAATTTGTTCTATTTCGTTGTTATTCAGTCGTTGCATACTATTACATCTGAGTGATATTGTAGTTATTGATTATGAAGTTTTAACGTGACCACGCTGCACAAGCGATGAGGCGCGCCGTAGTGGAGGACTTCGAATAGGTTTGGACTTACTCTAGGGATCTTTAACGTGCGCCGAAACCTCAAAAACACGGGCTTTTTCGCTTTTCGCCTCCATCAGAAAAGCGGTGACCGCGTCCTTGGGTTTAGCAGCACAATGCCTTAGATTCCGTAGTTTTTGATTGGTTATTATCAAAATAAGTGTCGTCTTTATCATTATATTTTAATGCACTAACTGTGTGTATCCATCGAATCAAGTTTAGCTGGGGCAGTTGTTTGTTTTGTCATACTTTGTTATTTTGCACACGTGCAGAAACAAACAAATATTGGAGATGGCCTTTTTCTCATCATATGCCGCGCCAACTACGGCGACCTACCAGAACATAATAAACTATCTGGACAGAGCTGCCTCGCTCGGGCTCCTTGTGAAGCAGTAAGATACGTTGGGTTCACGGTCTGTTTTAGTCAAATACTTTTATTCTGTATGGTTCAAAAATGACCATAGCTTAGTGTATGGCCACACGATGTTTTGCTAGTCTGGCTGCCGTCGTCCGTTCATGAAAGATTTGTGTCTCCGTTTCTTACTGCGCCACAAGGAGCGCGAGCGAGGCAGCTTTGGCCAGGTAGTTTTTTATGTCCGGGTAGGTCAGCGAAGTTGTCCCGGCACAGGATGAGAAAAGGGCCATTTCCTCCTGCAGTTTCTCGTTTTTTGCGCGAACTTTTGCGGAATCTATAGCGAGGGCACTAAGGGTCCCTCAAAAGCGCCTGGATCCTGTTCTGGGATGAGGACTGGGTAACTTGCGAGAAGTGAATGAACTTAGCCAAATTGGGGTGAAAATTGCTCGTCCAGCTGTGAAGGCCGTGATGGCAGCCTTCCACCAAGTTCGTAGTGCGAGGGCCTTGTGCACCGACTTGTCCCCAGATGTGTTTCACATTCGGGTGGGAGAGCCAAAAATCCGTCCACGTAGTTGGCGAGCTGTTGCAGCCGGGCGTTGTCAATTGGTGCAACTGGTCGTCTTGATGGGATGAAATCTTTCTCAAATCAAATTCCAAACGGAATTCATTTGGCACGAACAGGAGGTGACGCACACCCCCCCCCCCCCCTCCCAAGTCATTCCTGCACTAGCAGGTTGTTCTTGCGCAGGCGCCCCATACCGAGCTCGTCGCATTTAGTGTTAAGCCACTGCGCAAAGTGAAAAGCACAACCCCGAGTGTGGGAGGAGGAGGAAATAACTTTATTTAGTCCAAAGAAGAGGCCTATTCAGGCCCGTGGCGCCTTAGACGACGGCCAAGATATCTTGACTCCTGGCGGCGTCTTCGGCCCTTTGGACGGCCCACTGCTGGATGTCAGGGTTTTCGCTGTGTAGCACGGTCTCCCATTGCTCTTTACTAGTTATAATAAATGTGCCTTTGGTATGAAAAAAAATTAAATTAAATAAATGTAATAAAAATGCATGACGTCATGCTGATATATATAACTAGCTGGTCCTGCGGCCCATGCATACTCGGAAACAGTTGCTTTTTAAGCAATCATTTCGCTCGTACAGTATTGCTTGTATTCACTGACGAGGCGCGCATGCAGGCAACCGTGTGACTGCGCCGTCACTCGTTACGTCGAGCTCCGCGGGATGGCGGTATTTGTCCGTGTTAAGCCCATGACTGTGTTGCGCGTTACAAACTCTACCTCGCCGAACGCAAAGTATTGCCTCGAGTCCAATATGAACTATTAATAACACCTCTGTTGACGCCAACGTTGAGAATCTGGTTGAAACGGAGCAGCCGACACACGCCGGTGTTTTTTTTTTTTTTTTTTCGGCGTGCGGCCGAAGAGGCCAAAGCCGCGACATGTCCGTGGCGCATCGGCCATGTCTGTGGCCGTTTCCAGTGTTCCCAAGTGAAGAAATTAACAGCTACACTTTTCAACGAATACCACCTATAGATATCGCTTTTAACGCCTCTTAAAACACACAGCCTGAGCTCGGTAATAATCTGTTGATGCGTTAGGCCCATTCAAAGATCCGGGAAATTATTCCCATTTGTGTGTGCGTGTGTACGAATTTGTGTGTGTTTCACACGGGCAGCTCATGTGACGGGCAGGTGACTGTTGAAAAGCACCCGAAAAAGTCACCTCTCATCCAAATAGTGCATTGTTTCCTGAATTAGGCTTCGCTAATACGTTTCTTGATGAAAATATATCATGTAATGTATTGCTCCACGAATACGACGGGCCCGCGATGTCGACGCGCGCGCGCGTTTTACAAGGACATAGTAATACTTACTTGGAGGCATCGTCTTCTTCTCACCTAGTTTGTTTGTCTCCGCTGCAGTAGTTTACGCATAGATTAAGTCCGAAAAATCACGGAAACGTCTAGTTCCAGGTTCAAAATACTCCCAGTAACGCGCTCTTTGCGTCCCGCAGAGGAACAGCCGGCTTCGGTGATGAGGCGCAGGCGCTTCGTGGGGGGTACAAAATGATGGGGTACGCGTGGTCTCCGGAAACGGAACAGAAACTATGTGGTTCTCTCTGCTGTCTGCTCTCTGCTTACCTCTTCTCGAATATGGTTCTGTTGTTTGGAATGGAACTTGCAAGTCCAATAGTGACTGTTTCGAAAGGGTTCGAAATAAGTTACCGTTTCCGTCATGTACAAGAAGACGCAAACGGCAGCATGTCTTGTCTGAAAAGTATTCCTTCCCTTTGGTGTCGACGAATGCGAGCTGATATTATCTTTGTTCGTAAACTTCTTCATGGTGATATTTTGTGTGATGACTTGGTTGCACTTATCAATGTCAACTTGCCGAACAAACTTTTCCGAACATTTCGAACTTTGAGAACAGATGCTTTAAGTAGACGACGCTCGTCCATCTGCAGAATACAATGTCCATATAATGAATATTCCGATCGTCTTGATATATTCCAGAGCTCCTTTTCTTTGTTCTCTAATGAATTGCAAACTGTTGTAGCTTAAGTGCCTTTATGTCATTCCAAGTTTATGTGCCGTATTTATTTTATGCAAATCATCTTCTTGCTTGTTTGTTTTTCACTTTTCCTGGTTTTGTGTTGCTTGAATTTCTGTTGGTTTTAGTGTCAGTGGTTGTAACGCTGAACTTTGTTTTTCCATTTTCAAGCTTCCTAACATTTTGTTACAAGATTTTCTTTTGATGGGTATAATCTATCTCCGTCATGATCATTGAGTATTTGCTTGTGTATTTTCAATTTTTCACGTGCCTTCAACGTTTTGCTGGCCGAGTGTCATGGCTTCGAACACTAGACTTCCTTTTTTTTTTGCTGTTTTGCTTTCTGGGATCTCTGTAACTATTTTTACTTTATTCTTTCTGTCATACATATGGTTTTCTGTGTTGTGTTGTCATGATTTTAGTTTTTTTTATGAATGTTTGTGTATGGTGTACCAGTACCAAGACCCTGGGGTTGTTCCTGGGCACCGAAAATAAACGTTGATTATTATTATTATTATTATTATTATTATTATTATAACACAACCGCTTCTTTGAACGCCTTGACATCTTTCAGAAATCCTTTACAATTTACCGTACAGCGCTGTTGAATGCAGTATGTTAAACACCTATGATATGTCTGTCGCTCTTTTTTTTCTGGAATTTGGTTTCTCTGCGGTTGTGTCTATCCAACTGATAGTTGCCTATTTTTGAAACTGTTTACTGTCATTTGTTCGTATTATCATTTGTCTCTACACTCCGTTGTTTTTGTTGTATTACTGTCAAACTTTGTTGCTCTGCCTGTCGTGTGGCCTTTACGACAGGCAGAGCAACATAGGCATCTTCTTTTTTTATTTTTTACCTGTACCCAGGCTCCGCCTGTGCTGTATTTGTCATTTTCACAACTTCAATCTGTGTGTCTTGTCGCTTGTTTGTTTCTTGCTATATGTTTCTTGTATTTTGTTTTCATGTAACTACCCGTGCGCCAGCACTCAGGCCTCTGGCTGTTCCTGGGCACGTAAATAAACATGATTGATTGATTGATTGATTGATTGATTGATTGATTGATTGATTGATTGATTGATTGATTGATTGATTGATTATTATTATCATTATTATTATTATTATTATTGTTTGTTTGTTTGTTTGTTTGTTCGTTTGTTTGTTTGTTTCACTGCTGCTTACTGTGGAATTCAATGGTAGCGAACACTTGTCTCTCGTACGAGCATGTTTGGAGTACATGCCACTGCTTGTTACAGCATGAAGAATGCGACAGACAGACACAGGGCTGCCCGTACGATAGCACGCACGAAAGTACACAGCTGATCCCCTGAAGTGCGCTTTTGCATTTTTTTTTCTCTTCCGGTGGCCCTGGTTATGCGGGAACGCAGCGGAAAGTTGAACCGTAAAAGGAAGGAAATTTATGCAGTCGTACAAGCGGCGTTCCGAACACTGCCGCCGATTCCAACTCGCGTTGCAACGACACACAAGGTCGGACAGCCGTTGGAAGCCCGTTCGCACGCACACAGACAAAAGTTATTCCGGAATTCCGTAGTTGCGGTAAAAACAACCATTGAGTGCTCGGTCACTGCCACGACTGCAACTCCGAGGAAAATGAGCACTGACAACGAGGCAAAAACATCTGCCCGGTGACTTTTCTTCCGACGCGGGACTTTTAAAACCAATGTACAACGTGACATATGCACAGCGAGCTTTGTTAAAATAATCAGGCGACGCCTGTCGGTTCGACTGCGGCACTTAGTCGTGGTACACGCAGTTATATGCGCGGTGTAACTGCGTGTATGAGTATGCGCGGTATGAGTACGCTACCGTTTCCGGCGGGCGACTCAAAGGAGGTCCGGTACAACTCTCACGTCGCTAGCATTATTACGCGATCCGCAAATTCTTTCAACTTTACACAATCAACAGCGGTGCGCCGTTGAAAACGGTGCAAGCGTACACGTTGTCTGAAAACGTCCTACGTCACCGTTGCGCTGCGTCGAGGCAGGCCCGCTATGCAAAAACTTAATTTTGGCCGGTCTGGCGGCATTTTCTTGCTGCATGAACGTGTTTAAAAGCGCAGCTGCACAACAAGCCCGCAGAGCTAAGCAGTTCGAGCCGCTTGCATTTTCAACATAGAGATCCTCTTGGCTTGTGATTATGTGCTCTTTCTACATTCGAATTCTTCCGTTTATAGTTTATACTTGTGTGTAGCGGCGCATTGGCTCCCTTGCGCGCAATTCCAGGCCAATTTCTCACGCGGGTGCGTGCCTTGTTACTAGGAACATCACAAGACGCACGCCCACGTGCGCTCGGAATTTTCTTAATATTTTTTTTCTGTTCATTGACGGCGCAACCAAGAGCTGAAAGAGCTCTGCTGTTAAAAAAAAACCCTAAGCAGCGTAAAATTACTGCCCTTAATCTTTACAGCTCTTCACACGGGCACATACACGGAGAACTCCTTTTTATTACTGAAACGCACGACTAAACGATACGTGTAAACGAGTAAAACAATCGGCGTTCTGCTCCAAATTACATCTTTGCGAGAGGACCAGATCAATGTATCACACAGGGGTGACCCGGGGCCTCCACTCGCCTCACGTAAGTCCAGCGGCTGCTTGGGGCAGGAGCTGACACGTTTCTCAATCGTGTCCGCCAGTTTCTGGGAGTTCGAAGACCAGCGTTGCGAACAACGTTGGAGGGCCCATTGCAAGGGCTGCAGGCAAGGCTGGATGCAAGGCGCCAGAAGACCTCGTGTCAATCACGTGCCCAACAAATGCCTGATGGTCAGCGTGGAGAGCGCCGGGGTCGCAGCCGTGATTATCGCCGAGGATCGTGCTCGTGGCTCTCAGGGCAACCATCTCTCCGCAGACGCGGACCTCGAACTCGGCTGCTGGGAACGTGGCAGCAGTGGTCATTGTGAGCCCGCGACATGAATGCTCCACGTAGCAGGCTAGAATGCCGAGGGACAGAGGACCGTCGTCGTAGCTGAAGAGGCGCCGTTGGTCTTTATTCTCTCCTGGACCAGCTTTGGGGCCAGTGCCATGGTAGCATGCAGAATATTCCATGAATGGAGTCATCGCATCTGCACTCTCGAACAAGAGCCGGCCACCTGGCGAGTCACCCTTCTTCCGTGGTGCCAAGATGCCGCTGAGCGCCGTCACGCGCAAGTCTGCGGAGCGCATGGTTGCGACACACGCTGACCTGAGGGGTTTCAGTTGAGCACCGATGTCGCTTTGATCCCGATTCGTGACGTCCGTGATTCGTTCTGAGGCACCTGCGCGGCTGGTATTTCTTGGCAGCTAGACCATTGGAGTGGTCAATAATGATGATAATGATGATACTTGTACTGACTGATTTGTCTATAATGATGATAATCACGACGGTGACGGCAACGATGAATCTAGTTTCCGAAGCTTTATATGAGCGCAAAGTCACACGCAGAAAACAAAGCCAAGAAAGCGATGTACAAATGCCGTCAGAAGTAATTGGAGCACGGGAACTGTGGCCGAACCACATAGGAGTGCCGTGTAGCTCCACCGGCGGCAAACGAAAGGACAAGAACACGCATGCGCGCCTGGCGACGACGATAGCCCACATATAATCTCAAAACTTCAAAACTCTTCTTTTTACCTGTATTCTAGAATTATTCGCAGCATACTGGTCTCGGCGATGGCGCTGATAGCAGAAACACAGCTGCCAACATCTTTGGCACACTTCCATCGCACGCGAGCTACCCGGGGAGCAGTGCTCTCACAGGAATCTGTTGTGGCAGTTTTTTTTTTTCTTCAAATATTTTTAGGTGTGTATACTATGAGCGCCATCGCCGAGTATGCTGCGAATAATTCTCGAATGGAGGTTAAAAGAAGTGTTTTGAGATGTATAGATGGGCTCTGGACATCGCCACGTGCGCATACGCGTTCTCGTCCTTTCGTTTCCCGCCGGGGCAGCCACACGGCGCTCCTATGCGGTTCGGCCACAGCTCCCATGCTCCAATTACTTTTGACGGCACCTGTATGTTAGCGTAAACACGAGAAAGAACAGAAATGTGTGGAGTTTTATTGGAGCTAAACCCTTAGGTGTCACATTAAGCGCGACGATTTAACGCAGTCGTCGTCACCGTCGTCAGCACGAACACGAATGGTACCAAAATGTCCGCAACTCTAAATAGAAAATAAATGTGCTTCTCTGGGCTTTGAGGTCAAATCGACCGAGCGGCACTCAAGTTATCTAACCCCAGCGCAAACCCGGCACTTTGGCGGTACAGGACAAGCATTAGCCGGTGCGTGTGCCGTGACAAGTGCACATGACGGCACGACCGTTGAACGTGCGCAGGCAGATGATTATGGGGGAGGTGCATTGTGAAGGGCGGCTAGGTGTGCCTGTTGGTGTACTTTGAGATCAAAACACGAAAAAACGAAACAAGGCTACGCACCCGAAATCTAGCAGCAAAGTCAGATAACTGCTAGCCTTCCGCTTTCAATCCCCGTAGGCAGGCTTAAGTGCGCGAAGATTTTGTTCTTTTTTCACTTTCTCAACAGTGGCGCTGTTAGTCCACGGCAGCAACAGGAATGCGAGAATTGGTGCTCACGTTTGAGAAATATAGTCGGGACTGTCGCAGAGGTACTACAAACACATTTGATTCGGGCTTGCCGCCAGAAATATTCAGTAAGCTTATGTCTGCTTCGCACTTCTTCAGCAACATTCGGAATGACATCTTGTAAGTTTGTTTGTTTGTTTGTTTTTTGTAATACAAAAGCAGTAAGTGGGCTATTAAGCGAACATTCAGCTTCCGGCATCGGCGGGACCTTAAGGTCAACCGCCGACCGTGCAAACAGAATAAAAGACACAGAAGAATAAGATGGCTAAGACGTTGCGCTGCTGAGCACAAGGTCGCGGGTTCGATTCCCGGCCGCGGTGGCCGTTTTTCTGATGGAGGCGAAAAACAAAAAAAAACGCCCGTGTGTGCGAGATTTCGTTAAAGATCCCCACGTTAAAGATCCCCAGGGGGTCAAAAAACTCCCACCTCCCCTCGCGGGAACCCTTGTGTAGATGCGACGCATAGGCGGAGCGCCGAAGGGACCGCGTTTTATAGCGGGCATAACGTTGAGGGGACTGCGTAAGCCGGTCCCAGTCGATGACGACGTTGGCGTACTTGTAAAGCGGCGTGGACTCTAGGTGTTTGAGCCAAGCGTGGATGTTGCTTCGCCGGAGAACGGCACACCGGTTATATGCGCAGCGCGCCCGAAGGAGACGAAACCGCGGAAGAGAGAGTACTGCACATGCGCCGGCCCCAGCGCGTTTGCCGCGGCTATGACGCAACGTGCCGCGGCTATGACGCAACAAAATCCAACACAATCCACTTTAATCCAATCCAATCCAATCCAAATCCAATCCAAGCCAATCCAATCCAAGCCAATCCAATCCAAGCCAATCCAATCGAATCCAATCCAATGCCCCTCGCGAGAGAGTGTTCGCTATCGGAGAGGAGAGGGGGTGAGCGGCGGAGAGCGCAGCTGGCTCAGCGAGGAGAATGGGGGAGGGGTGGACAACGCCGACGACAACGACAACGACGCCGGAGGGACAAGGCGAGTGAATCAGATGCTCTGCATCTAAAATTAATCCGGAGCCCTCCACTACGGCGCGCCTCATCGTGTGCGTTGCGTCGGCGCGTTAAACCCTACAATCAAATCAAACAGAAGAATAAGACGACGGAGCTTATACGCCGCACACCCTGAGAATACCACACCGCCGAACTCTAAAATAGGACGAACGTAGTACATTCGGTATATTGCCGCGAACCATGCATTGGGTTGGTTTATGTTTTGCTTTTGCCGACAGGCTGCGCCGGGCTGTGTTATCTGTGTGCGAAGTGAAGCGCGTGTTCAATTCTTCATTTTTTTTATGCCGCAGGTGTTATCTCCTTTGATAAGGAGAGGGTTTCGAACTAACGAGACCAGCCTAGAATAATCTTCTTTAATCTACAGTGTTCTGGATGTAATTCGACGGCTCGAGAAACACTGGCGCCGAAAAATAAATGCCCGCAGAGCCTTCGCCGCCTCTGTATTCATTGAGTTGTTAAGGGAGCACAAGTTCGCTCCAATAAACATGTTTTTCTTTCAAGACAACTGCGTCATCTTTGGCTTCGTGACAATATCATGCGAACAGAATCTCTTCGCGGTCCCTTCGTCGTCGTCACCGTCGTTATCATCGTCATCATTGACCAATGTGTGGGTCGGGATGTCATCATTATCATTATTACTGACTCGTGTATTAGTCCAGCTGCCACGACCTACAAGCGGCTGCCGCCGAACGAATCACGTAAGCCACAAATCGGAATCGAAGCGACATCGGTAAGCCCCTCAACCGTAACCCGTCACGACCGCGTGTGGAGCCGCCGTGTACTGCACAGACTTCCCCGTGACGGCGCGCAGGGGCATCTTTTCGTCACGCAAGAGCTGTGACTCGCCAAGTAGCCAGCTCTTGTTCGAGGGTGCAGCTGCGATGACTGCAGCCACAGAAGCATTTTCTGCCCACTACCACGGCACCAACCGCGAAGGCGGCCCAGGCATTCAGGACGAGAATCAAGACGAGCGGCAACACTACAGCTGCAGCCACGCTCCCCTGTTCCTCGGCCTTCTAGCCTGCTACGTGGTGCTTTCATGTCCCGGGATCGTAAAGACCGATGCGGCCACGTTCTCAGCAGCCGAGTTCATGGACCGCGTTAGCGTAGAGACGGTTGCCCGGCGGTCCAAAGTGTCCACTTCGTCCCTCTTCCCCTGACCGTCATGCACTCCGTGAGCAGGCGAATGACCCGTGGTCTCGTGGCCTCCGGATGCCAGCCTTGCCTGCAGTCCTGCCGATGGGCCTGTCCACGCTGCTCTTCGTGCGCCAAGAAACTGGACGACACGACTCAGCAACGTGTCCCATCCCGCCCAAAGAAGCTTGATGGCATACGAGAGGCGCGTTGAGGCCCCGGATCATACCTGAGTGGTGCATTATTTTGGACTCCTCAAAGCGGTGTAATTTGGAGCACAACGCCGATGTCGTTGCTGATTTGCATCAATCGTTGGCTTGTAATGTTCAGTAATAAAAAGAGTTTGCTTTGTACGTTGCTGTGAGAAAAGGTGTAACGGTTTAGGCTAATTGTTTTACGCTTCTTAAGGTTCATTTTTCATCTTAGAGTACAGATGTCCTGGTGAAGACGAAGATTTTCTGCGCGTTCACTCGGCATCTCAGTCAGCATCACTCCCTCCGAGAAGAGCAGAGTTGTGAGATGCCGCTCCTCATGAGAGGCAGAGTGGCGGGTCATGCTGCTCCCCGCATGGATGAGAAGCGCCGCCTAGGGGAATGACACGCCCGCTGTCATTTTTGAAGAACGGCACACCGTGACCTTTCCCCTCATTCGGAACAACGATGCGTCTTAGGTGGAAATGAGGAGCGGAACCATCGCATTGTAGAAAGGGCCAGTGTTTTACGTTTGGTGATTACGGATTCAGGAGGAAAGTGTGTGTCATCCATCACCTGTTCCCCCTTACGTCAGTTTCCGCGGCGAAAAAATTAAGGAAGTTCATACTAACGCGTAAGACTTCAAGGTAACGGAACTGTACGCGACCTTCATGACAATCACGATGGTTTGAGTCCACGAATGCAGCCGATTTGCTTCTTCGCTGCCGCAACGACCTTTACTCCATCATTGTTGCTGTAAATATGAGCTTCCTTTATTTTTTCGTTGGTGATAATCATTGGTCATTACCTTGGAGGGGCGTGTATTATGACGTGTATTTCTTCTTGCGAGCAAATGTTGCCACGATTACGGCGAACGCTGGAGTGTTTTTTTTGCCAATCTTGGCCAATCTCAATGTAGGGGGCATGGTTGGTTGACAAACGGGCGCCGGGGATGCGGCCGCCGCAATATTGGCAAACATTGGCTAATCTTCCTAAGTGAGTATGCTTGGCTTGACAAACGTGCGCAAGGGCGCTGGGTGGTCGCCGCGAGGCATGCGCTCACGCGCGCTCGCCATTTTCTTGGTATTTTTAACTGCGTACCCCAAACTCTAACGCTTTGCTAAACAGTTTCGCTGTTAGAAACGTTGGGGCAGCTTCGCACTAGTGGCGCGAAGACTGGGCAAACGGCGAAGCTGGCGGCCCCACCTAGCTTATTGTTGGTCAGGCTACGTTTATCCGTATGATTGGAGATTGTGCTGCTGAGCCCAAGAACGCGGGTTCAATCCCGGACGCTGTGGCTGCTTCTCGCACGGCCGCCTGCCGGCTGAGTCCCGCTATCTCTCTTCTTGCAGCAGTCGGCCTTGTTTTCTCCCGCGCATCCACCGAGCACAGGTGAGCCGGGCTGCGAGGCTAGCTCTCGACGCTGCTGGAAGCTTGGCGCGACCAGAGTTGAACCCTGCTGGGAGGCTACGCCAGGAGGCTAACTGGCATGGAAGGCCACTGAGTCTATTCAGTATGCCGCGGTTGCGGCCTACGACTATATCCGGGTTTTATGACCGGGTTGCGGACCCGGCACACCCAAGGTCGCACGTCGGCGCTAATTAGCGCGCTTTGGTCACCAGTCCCATAATCGCCTTAGGCTTCGTCGGTATCGGCTCGTGCCACGTGCGAATTCGCATTGAATACAGGGGTTCATGAACCCTTCGTCAACCGCACCCCTTCAACTCTGAGTAACAACAGTGGAGGCTAGAGCCACTAAATAAGCTACGCTTGAGACTAACGACACACCCGCCGCGGTGGCTCAGTGGCTAAGGTGTTGCGCTGCTGAGCACGAGGTTGCGGGTTCGATTCCCGGCCGCTGTGGCCGCTTTTCTGATGGAGGCGAAAAGCAAAAACGCCCGTGTGTACGAGATTTCGACGCACGTTAAAGATCCCCAGGTGGTCGAAATTAATCCGGAGCCCTCGACTACGGCGCGCCTCATCGCCTGCGTTGCGTCGGCGCGTTAACCCCTGCAATCAATCAATCAATCAGACTAACGACACTGACGCACGGCGGCAGCCATTTTGGTGCCTGACGCCAGGGTTACCAGCTCTATGCGCCCTACTGCGGCTGGAAGGGTGAGATTTCGCTCGTCGGGAGCACACGAGCACACAGGAGCACAAATGGCTTGGCGACCTCAAGAGGACCTCAGGACCACGTCCAACGAAATATTTTAAAACCATATGTGAGGAGGCGCCGCTCACTGGACAGGGGTCGGCAGGTCGAAGCGAGGAAGACGAGGTGTGTGCGAAGGCCGAAGAAGGGCGCGAGAGGGATTAGAGGAGGAAGAAGAGGTGGCGAGCGCTGGAGGCAGGAAGCAGGTGGTTCCAGAAGCTCTCGGCTGGGCGAGAACGCTTAGGGGGTCTTCGTCACGGAGCCGCACATTCCTCCTTGAAGCTCTCAGCTGGGCGTCAACGCTCAGGAGTTCTTCACACCGAGAAACACCTGGTCTCTTCTAGTCGAGACTGTCCACAGAACACCCAGGCCGAATACAACGTGTTGTTCATCGGCCCGGCACCGACACCGGCACCGGCACAGCACCGGCATCCACAAGGGCACCGAGCCCAGCGCACCGAGCCCTGCGCACCGAGTCAACTCACCGACTGGGACCTACACGTGAGCGCGAACAATTTGGAGTGGGACTTCTCGCAGGGGACTTTATCATAGGACTGTTGTCATTAGATTAGCTGGATGTTCATTTGTGCACGTTATTTTGTAATTTGTCCCGTCAATATAACTTGGTCCTTCTCCGTAGCCAAGTCGTCTCTACTCTTGTCCGTCCGTTAAATTTTAACCTCCTCATTTACAAAAACAACCTGCATCACAAAAATGGCGTCCGCGACAGGACTCTCTGCGTAACTTCCAGAGAGTCGAGGAGGTAATTTTTGCGGCGGAGAGGAGAGCACTTGGCGCCGGAATGGACATTGACAAATTGCTCGCCGTGGGAAAAGAGTTAGGCCTGGTGGGCAGTGAGCTGAAGGAATGGGTCGAGAGAGAGATGGAAAAGAAAAGACAGGAAAGACAGGATGCGAGACAAGAAAGAGCGCTCGCGAGACAAGCTGAAATTCGCAGGCTTGAGCTCGAACGCGACGAGCTAGATCGTGAAATACAGCTGCAAGAGAAGAAGAGCGCGACTCTAGCTTTAGATCTCAAAATTGCAGACAGAGAGCGCCGCGTCTCCGAAAAAGGATGGAAAAAGAGTTTGGAACTCCACGCACACGTGCGGCAGAGGGCATGCGGGCCAGTGGCAGTGATGAGGCCGCGTGCGGAAAGGAAGAAAAAAGAACAGATTCCGAACTGCCACACGTACAGGTGAAAGACTTGTTCCAGGCACGAAACGGTGCACGTGTTGAGTGTGGCATGGAGGTATCCTTGCAGCGTGCAGGGAAGCTCTTGGGGGTAGATAAAGAGCTTCGAAAAAAAGAGAGGGACTCACTGCACGAGCTCGTGGGGCCCGGTAAAAAGCTTTTGCAAGCCCAGAGGGACCAAGCTGTAACAAATTTTTTGGAGCATAACTGTGCACCCTCCAGCAAGCCTGCGGATAAGAGGGAGGTCAAGTGGTCAAAGCGTCGTGTTGTTGATACAGGCGAGAGTCGACCTGAGTTGAAATGCAGGCCAAATAAGCAATTCGTGCCAGTAGCGCACAGAAAGAAACAGACATGCAGGCGACGGTTCCAGATAACAGGAAAGAATAATTATCCGCACTGTCGGGGAGGTCAGAAAACGCAAACTGGCGAACTACTACCTGAATTGCCCCGCCGCGTGCGAGCTTACAAGTGGGCTCGAAGAATCGCTCGCGCGCGAAAGGTAGTGGACGAGCTAGTAAAGCGCCGGTTTCCAGCGGAACCGTTGAGCCAGGCTTCGTGCCTTAGGGGCTCCAGAAGAGCTCGCTCTCAGAAGAAAAGGGATCGCATCCCTAAGGGTGCGGAGTGGACGCGTCGGAAGAAGGTGAAGATGAAGTGACGTGTGAACAAACGGAACTGAAGACACGATTTCGACATGGCTAGAAATCTCATGCCTAAACGAGAGGAACAGGTTTGAAAATTATTTTAGGAAATGTGGAGGGTGTGTCGATGTCTAGCTCCTGTGTGGAAATGACGCTTCGCCCTCACATGACAAGGGATCAGGCCCATTTAACGAAAGAAGACAAACGAACATTCGAGGAGGATGTACCTCAACCTGACATATTTAGGTCAGGAATGCTTAAACCAGGCTGTGGTAAACCTGATCAGGTGAAATCGTTCAAAGAACAACCAACGAATGGGATGGAAAATTGCTTTGACGTCAGCCGGAACCAATTCATCGCGAAGCCTAGACCAGTGGCAAGATCCTTGACAACACGCAAAGACTTCTTCGGGGGACGCAAACTACCTTCCGGGGAAAGGCTTAACCACTTGGTCTTGCCTAAGCCACATCGAGAACAACCGAATCGATTCGAATGGGAGAGGTTGTTGGCGGGTCGCAAAGCTACCCAAAAGACCGAATCCAGAGTTAAGACAGAATATTATAGACGAGACGTGCACGAGGACGTGAAAAGACTTCTTAGCTTTCGTGACACGAGGTTGAACCAGAACTGTTTTGCGCAATGCCAATAACTAGTGTATCATCAGTTTTTGCCCTGCCGGAATACTGCTCGCCGTATGTATACAACGATGCTAGGCTTGAGCCTTTTCTAGTCAGAACTGAGTGAATTCTGCGTTTTAAGTCTTACGCTAGTAACGTGGGTGCAGACTACTTGAGCCGTCTTCAATGAGGGCATGAAACGGTCCCGGTTCGTAGAACCGTTATTTGTCAGTATTTCTGTGTAATTTAAGTGTTTCTGTGCATTTTGAGTCCTTCCTATGTAGTGTGATAGTGATCAAAATGAGTGTCGGACGTGGAAGTGTGGCAGTGTTATTAGTGACTACAAGTGAAGTGCGCGTCGGCCAATAGACCCGCACCACCAGGGACTGTCACCAGTCAACCAACTGCTCACCGGAAGTGTTTTCCCCCAAAACACTTCTTCCGATGGGGGCAACTGTGAGGAGGCGCTGCTCACCGGACAGGGGTCGGCAGGTCGAAGCGAAGACGACGAGGTGTGTGCGGAGGCCGAAGAAGGGCGCGGGAGAGAAAGAGGAGGAGGAAGCCGGAGGATCGTGGCACGAGAGCGGAAGGAACGAGTTTCGAGGAGCGACCTGCCGGACGAGAACGTTCGGGGAACCTCCGTTGCGAGCCGTATCTTCCCCGCGGACATCAAGGCAGCTCAGCCGAGACTGGCCACGGAGCACCCGGGCCGAAGCACTCATCAGTCGCAGCACCGGTATCGACAAGGGCACCGCGGCAGCGCCCCGAGCCTAGCGCACGGGACCCGACTTTGCGGCGGCCAGCGCCAGCGTCAAGGAGACAGCGCCTGCAGCCATCACACCGATCAAGTGTACCGCCACAGCTTCCTACGGCCGAGTACTGCAAGACTGCAAGACGTGAGCGGGAACTCTATTGAGTTAACAGTGTCTTGTCGGACATCTAGTCCTTTGATTAGATTAGGTCATAGTTAATTGTGTATTTTTTTTAATTCTGTCCCTTTAATATACGTTGTCCTTGTCTGACGTCACGTGCCTCGCTTCTTCTTCGCCAGTGAGACTTGGCCTCCTCATCCACACAACAACCCGCATCACACCATAGAAGCTTTTTCGGCGGTTTTCGGAAGAAAGAAAACCCCGCCACAACCTGCTTCCAGACCGAACGCCTCAGCTCGGCCGTCGCCCACGTGCGCACGCACCCCGCCGCGCAGCACTCGCGAGCTCGGTGCTCCGATGAAGCCTGCCTACAAGAACAAGAACCCAGCACATCCCGCCTCGGCTACGGAAGCGATGGAAGTGGAAGAAATCAGACCCAATGATTCGGACAAGACGAACGACACGACAAGAACCCCGATACAGACATCCGACGATAAAGACATAGCAGCCAACCGCGCAACGGAGACTTGCAACAACAGCACCTACGACGCGTCCTGGGAACAGGCGCTCAGTAGGAGGACCAAGCAGAAGATTACGAAAGAAATGAAGATACAAGCAGCTGCAGCAAAGGACACGCGGGCGCCGGAGAAATCGGAGAAGAGCGCTCCGAAGTTCAACGTAGCACATAAGAGAGGGATTCCAAACCTTCCCAAGCAGGACTTCAAAATCGTCATTAGACGTAAGGGAATGCCATTAAGTTCGTTCACGGTGCCCCAAATCGCCCAAGCTATAGCGAGAGCATGCCCCAGTGGCGTGAAGAACCTTCAAGAGGCCATAGTAAGGCCGAAGTGGACTTCCAACATCATCTTGGTTAGCACACCGAACCAAGAAGCCGCTAACGAATTTAGAATAACCATAGAAACCCTGACCATTGGAGAAAAAAAAGTATGATGTAAAATCGTACGTGGCTTACTCAGAACAAGAATTTAAAGGCGTCATTCACGGCTTTGCACCTGGCACTACCTCAGAAGAACTTCTGGACGGCCTGCGGGTGCGGACTATCGACACCAAGATTGTGTTCGCACGCATAGAGTCATGGGGGTTCACGTACGCGTCGTACTGCAAAACACTGTATGTAATCCAAAAAAGAGCCATTAGAATATTGGCCGGAGCGCCGAGGAATCAGCCATCAGCTATGCTCTTCGCCGAATTCAACATATTACCGTTTGATAGAGTCAGGGACTATAATACTGCTGTTATTATCTACAAAATACTTACCACAAACAATCCGTACCGCTCGTCAACGCTAATTACACCCAAGCAAGATACAAGGCACGCTGAACACAAAAACCTTAACCTACCAATAGTACATAATGTAAGTAGAATCTCGATGAACGAAAATCGCTTAAACGGAATTGCCGCTCAAACGGAAGAGTAGCCTGTAAGTTGGTTGGTTTTGTATTCAGATAACGTAAAAAAACTCCCGGTAATCGGAACTAAAATTTCGGCGTCACCGTATTAACGGAACTAGAAATGGAACTTCTTGTGAATCCCATCGGGATGAGAATCAGCTTTTTATGGTTCCGGCTGTTTCGTTTTTGTTTTGTTTTTTCTTCCTCCGTGTTTTTTTTTTTTACCTCGTTGGCCTCGTAAGCCTCGTCTCGTTAGTGGTCAGCCGTGTTAGCGCAGCGAATGCAACATCGAAGTTCTCGTTCCAGTCGTTTGGTCTCGATTCAAGACGCTGAGGTTATAGGGCTCAGCTCCTTATGACTTGTTAGTGCCATCGCGGTGCTGTTCGCCCTTCATTACCGAGTTGCCGTATTCTACATTCAGTGGCTCGTAATACTCGCGAAGTTGACGCCTCTAACCTCCGTGAAGACGCAGTTTCAAGGACTCAAACAAAGATAATTGATGCATTTTGTAGTGCACACCGACTAATTCTTGCCAAATCAACTTTGTGAATGCTGTGCCTAAACCTTTTTTTTAGTTTTCTTGCTTTCTAAAAACCTATCAGCTACATTTACCTACTAGTGCTTAGAGTTCCATGAAATGGTATGAAGAGTGCGTACGCACACAAATGTGCACTTTTACACATCTATCTCAGTAAATGGAACTCCTTTTAAACGGAACTAATTTTTCCGGTCCCTTGAAGTTCCGTTTATCGAGAGTCTACTGTATATGGACAGCGCCTCTTGTCCTTCATGGGAGCAAAAATAAGCAATAGCATACCAAACTCCATCAAAACAATACCAAATATGTTGCCGTCTCTAAAACATAACTTCAGAATTCAAGTACAATAAAACAGAATCGTTAACTTGAATGTAAGGAACACTACTGTAAAAACACTAAACAATGTAACAACTTGCTGCCAATTATTTTTACTTGTGTGTGACAATCAACCACTTTGCCCAGGATTGTATTTTTGAAAATACGAATGCACTTTATAAGCGACCCTGAATTCCGTTGACCGCCGTCCGTCCACATAGCAACAGCTGCGGGTGCGCGCGCTCCTCGTCTTCCTTGGCAACGGGGGGAGATGGGCGCGCGCTGCCTGGCCGCTGACATGGCACATACCCACGTGGGGGATTTGCCAGGAATCTCCTCGTCTTCCTTGGCAACGGGGGGAGATGGGCGCGCGCTGCCTGGCCGCTGACATGGCACATACCCACGTGGGAGATTGGCCAGGAATCGGGCGTGAGAAGGGCTAATGCACCCGCTTAAAGGAGTACTGACACGAAATTTCGAAGCTGAGATGCGCTCTAGCAATCAAGTACAACGACAACACAAATAGGTGTCCGTGCATGGCACATACACACGTGGGGGATTGGCCAGGAATCGTGCGTGAGAAGGGCTAATGCACCCGCTTAAAGGAGTACTGACACGAAATTTCAAAGCTGAGATCCGCTCTAGCAATCAAGTACAACGACAACACAAATAGGTGTCTGTGAATAAATGCATCTTTCTTTCTTTGTAGTTGTGTGTGTGTGTGTGATCTCTCTTTCGCGAACATTACCGAACCGCGCAAATTCAACTCCTGCATTCGCACTTTCACATTATTCCCCTCGGGGAAATGCGGGGAAATTTTTTTTGTAATGGATCCAATACTAGCCGTACAGGCTATGGATCCAGGTGCCTCATCAGCATGTTTTTGTGATGTTTTTCGATGAAATAAACTACTTTGTTCTTGTTCTTGTTCTTGTCCATGCTGGGCAAATCGACCACCGCTCTTGTCACCTTCGAGGGCAACACGGTTCCCCACGCCGCCTACTTTTATGGAGGGGAAATTACGTGCTACCTATACAAGGCTATAAGGCTGGTCTGCCAAATATGCAGAAAAACGGGGCATAGAGCCGACGTGCGCCCAGAACGCAACGCCAACACCTGCTCCTCATGCGGAGAAGAAAACCCTGCGAAAGACCACAACAAGAGTTCGCCCGAATGCGCGCTGTGCAAAAAAGGAACTCCACACGGGCTCCAAGGAGTGCGAGCTGAACTTCCGTAGCCCCAGAATCCCACCAGGCAACAGAAGCAATATTTCGGCGAAGCAAAGCAGGCCGAGATGGTTCGACGACGAGTGGCCAGAGCTGGAACAACACGGGGAGCCAGAAGACCGAGAGGACCAACCAGCCCAAGGGAAACCCAGGGGTTCTGGGACCAAGGCCCTCAAGAAAAAGAGAAGTAAAGAAGACGACAGAACTAAGGTGAGCTGGGCAGATGCAGCTTCCCAGGACTATATTTGTCATAAACGCAAAATGTCCAAGCAAAACAAATATAAGGATGAAATTGCAGCCCTCAAGGAACTTATATTAGACATTAATGCAGAAAATGTAATTTTAAGGGAGATAGAGAAATACGAGAGATCAGAAGGAAGAAAGCCAACGCAAACAGAAACTGAACCCTCCACATCGCGCGCTCGAACCGTAGCAGTACTGGACGATAATCTAATTAGTCGAATGAACAAGAAAATTCAAGAATTTAAAATAGAAACAGGAGTAGAGTTTGAAAAAATCCTCATGGATTGGAGCAAAGCCGTAGGGGGAGAGAATGCACAAATCCCAATGGACCAGGCGAAGAAACAATTAGAACAGGCTAATAAGCGGAAGCTCGAAGACACACGAACGAGCAAAAATCCAAAACAAATAATCATTAAAACCGACCAAAGCCAAATGGACGCGGAATCCGATGACACAGACTCAGAAGATGACCTATAGACGGCACCAAATCCAAGAACAATTAATAATATGGCAATGGAATTGTAGAAGCCTACATAATAAGAAATACTCGTTAGAAACGTACATAAGCACCATAAAACTGAAACCGGACGTCAGATGCCTGCAAGAAGTAAAAGTGCAAACTAGTCTCAGAGAATATCATAGGATGGACCTTTCAAAAGACTTCAGAGCAGCCGAATACGTAAAAAAAGACATAACTTGCCGGAAGCACTACTTATCCACTAGAGAACTGTCAGCGAACTTGGTTGAAATATACCCCACCCAGAGAGGACAGAAGAGTTTCTTCACATTGAAGATAACTGCTCTCCCTCCAACCCAAAAGAGAATTTTACCCCTTTTCCAAGAAACGATACGTCTAACCGGGAACAATAATGTCATAATCTTGGGAGACATGAACGCTCACATAATGAATGGAACTACAACTACAACTCTGTAAAAGGAAGAAATTTAATTGATACTATGGAATATCTAAATCTCCAAACGATCAATGATACGGCATACCCCACCAGAACGGGCAACCACAGATGCAAAGATACATGCCCTGACTTCACCATTGTGCCCACCAAGGACAAACTCACGGCCTGGACATGAGAATCTCGGCAGTGATCACAATATAGTAGAGATCAGGATGAAATCAGATAACTTTAGAAGAAAGGCAAATAAACAAAAGATCACTAATTGGGACGCCTTTTGCGAAAAGCTAAGAGAAAAAGAAGAAATAGAAGACATAGACGTCTGGTGTCATGGCATAAGAGAAGCTCTCAAAGAGTCCACCAAGGAATTTGGACAAGAGAGCGAATACCTGTGTGTCAACAACCATCTGATCAGTCTATGGAACAAGGAACAAAAGCTAACTAAGCGATGGAAAAAGAAAAGACACAACAAGAAGCTAAAAGCAAGAATTAAAAAGATCACGAATCTAGCTATGAAATACGCGATACAACTCGCGAATCAGAATTGGCAAGACTTCTGTGATACACTCAAGAATACCCTAATACCTCGAAGACATGGGCAATAATTAAAGGTATGATCAATCCGAAGACAACAAGAAGGGATAGCGGACACAACATCAAAAGAGTGGCCAAAGGTTTCGAAGGCACCAACAAGGAACTAACTAAAGCCTTAAAAGACAGATTTTACCTCAACGCGAAAGTTCCCCCTCCAGAAGAGAATACCGAGGTTCCCAAAATGCAAAGCTCGACAGTGACATCACAAAAGAGGAAGTATATCACGCCATCCTCGCCAGAAAACGAAAGAGTGCGCCATGAGAAGCTGGAATTGATAATAACATACTCAGGAACCTAAATGACTCACAACTGGAAGCATTAGCTGCATACATAAATGAATAGGTATGGAAGCCGAACCGATTACCTATGCAATGGAAACACTTGAGAATTACGACAATACCCAAACCAGGGAATTCAGACACCGGCTATTGAAAATCTACGACCGATATCACTGACCTCGTGCGTAGGAAAGGTGTACGAAAGAATCATCATGACAAGGCTTCAAAAGCACTTGGAGGAAAACAACATGTATCCACACTGTATGATTGGTTTGCGCAGTAGTCTATCCACCCAAGATGCCTTTCTACAGCTGAGACACGACATCCTCAATCGCAATGACGACTACGATCAAATTGTATTATCCCTGGATCTGAAAGGGGCATTTGACTACGTATCGCATGAGGCAATATTGAAAGCAGCTGAAAAGGCAGGGTGCGGCAAGAAAGTTTAGGATTACATCAGAAACTTCCTGTCAAACAGAACAGCCACGATTGGCATTGGAAACACTAGATCCGAATCTTTCAAAATGCCTAACAGGGGAACTCCACAAGGGGCCATCATCTCCCCAGTGCTGTTCAACCTGACAATGATTGAAATAGCCAAGAAATTAAAAGAGAACGAACACATCGGCAAATCAATCTACGCAGATGACATCACCATCTGGACCAAAAGAGGAACACTCTCAGAAAAACTGCCGATCCTACAAGAAACAATCAACGAGCTACAAGAGCCAATACGAAGAAATGGCCTAAAATGTGCCCCGGAAAAAACTGAACTCAATCGAATAAGGCCCTCCAAAGAGGAAATTCCCTCTGGAAGCATAGTAATTGACAACCAAAACATTCTCTTCAAGTCGGCGATAAGAATATTGGGCATGCACATACGAAACAACAAGGCCACCACCACCTTGGACAAGCTAAAGAAAACAACACAACAATTGGCTAGAGTCATCCGAATAATCACAAGAACAAGAAAAGGCATGATCTCGAGAAGAAGTCACTCTCAAGCTGGTGCAAGCATTAATCATGAGTAGAATTACTTACAGCTTACCGTACCACCACATCGACGCATATCAACATGAGAGGGTCGACGCACTTATCAGAACTGCCTACAAGGCAGCTCTCGGTCTTCCCATATACACCTCAAATGAGAAATTCTACAAGTTGGGAACGTGCAACACCTTTCGGGAGGTCACAGATACTCTCCTAGAAGCCCAGACAAACCGACTACTGAAAACCAAGACTGGAAGAGAAATACTGAGAAGAGCCGGGTACTCAGTACACTCAGAGTACATACAGAGAACGACAGAACTTTCTCCTCAACAAAGAGGAAGCCTCAAAATTCCACCTATTCCCCCAAAAATTAATCCTACATACAATAAAGGAAGAAAACTAGCAAGAACAAGATACATTAGGAAGACCTACGGCAAAGACCCGGACGCAGTCTACACCGACGCGGCAACTAACAGCCGTGGCAACGCCTCAGCGGTGGTAGTCAACTGCGACGGGAAAACTCTAGACTCCCTAATGAGCAACAAGCAGAACATACAAGAAGCCGAAACCACCGCCATCCTAATGGACATAAGGTGGGACGAGCATAAAAAGAAAAATCTCACCATAATTACTGACTCCACGAGAGCAATTAGAAACCTAATTTGCGGAATAATTCCTAAAACAGCAAAGAATATAATGCCTCTGACACCGAAAGGCAAACACAAAATAATATGGACCTCGGCCTATGAGGGACTGGAAGGAAACGAAAAAGTGGACTCCCTCGCGAGGCAAATCATGGACCGTGGGGAGTCTGAGCATTCATACGCCCTTCCTCCATAAGTGCGGCTACCGACCGACTCCGGTTATGCCGACTAAGCAGAAAAACAATGCCGACACCTCATCTTCTACTAGACGCAGCGGAGGCCAGAAATCTTTAAAAAAACCACATAAGTCCAGATTAGCACTTATGTTTCCGGATAAGTATATCGAAGAATGCCATTTGTGCCATCAGTAGTCACACCTCTTCCACACTATATGGAACTGCCCGACCATATGGCAACAGAACTACATTTCAATAGAGTCCTGGGAAGCGGCACTGTCAAGCTCGGACCTCTCCAGTCAGCGAGAACTGCTGGGAAGAGCCAAGCTAGGGGCTTTCGCCACTGCAGTCCTGAAAATAGGATTCCACCCTTAACTCCACCCCCTCCCCTTCTACCTTTGTTGTGAATAACGTTTAATACCACCACCACCACCTACTGCGGCTGACATTGACGGGAGGAATTGGTCTGGGAGCCGCTGGGCAACCATGGCAGCCGGGTTCGTGTTTACATCTCGAAAATTTAGAGACAGCGTGCCGGTGCGATAGGGTCAGGCTCGGTTACACTAGCGTAGCTTATTTAGTGGCTCTAGGAAACGCTAGAGCCATTGATTAAACTAGCCTTTTTAAAGGGACACTGAAGTGATATGTAAACATTGCGGGATTACTAGCGCAAATTGTAGTCCGGAGTCCCCAGGCCATGTTTCGACCACTCTGGGCGCGTTTACGCGATTTTATTTAGTAGAAAAATTAATTCAAAAATGCTGTCCTCCTCCCTTTACGCTCGCCCATTTTCTGGGGCGTTTTCGTGTGACGTCGAGAGGAGCCGAGCTCGCAATTGGCTGCGCTACTGCACGGCTCCCCGGCTTTCAGACAGAGTCAGTCGGCCCAGCGTTTCGTCAGCTGGCCGCCGACGGGCCGTCGCAATTCGTTCGCTCAGTTGAAACGAAGCCAGGACACGTTTGTGAATGGAAGAATGTGCCTTTCTTTACTTGGTTAGTTTGTACACTGTATCTAGCTGCAAGTCAAGGTCGCTTCATACAAGCGCTGCACAAGCGCACATGCGACGCTTCGCTGACATGGTACGCCAGTAGGAAAATATAAGGCCTCTTGAAGGCGTGAGAAGAGTCAGCGAAGTCAATATAGGTACTAAGGAAATAAAATCAACTGATATTTTTACCGTACAGCGTAAAACTAAGGTGCGGGAAGCACTTTTTTGCGCTGGGCGAACAAGCACAGCGGTCAGCAGCACGACTACGCATCTGCGAACGCTTTTCCGTCTAAGAAATGCAATTGCTAGACGTGATATATTGTGGAAACTTCGGGGATGCTTACTGCACGAGCGCAAAACAACAAATAGTCACCTAAGCTGCTTGAAATGCCGAAAGTAAATAAAAGTGTAAAGTGGTTATACAAGATATACCTTATATTACCAGGGCCAGCCGAGGCCGCCCCGTGGCTGAGTTGGCTGGAGTGCTTGGTATGACGTCGCAACTGTTCTGCAAGTCGCGAGTTCGAATCCCCGCGGGTACGTGCTGTTTTTTTTTTTTTGTAAGTTGACTTTTTCGTTTTCCGCCGATGTTTTCTATATTGAGTTCACCTTTTTTTGGGCCGCAACGTTCATGGCTCCACGAACTAGTTCACAAAACGCGCGCAGGCTGGCACTGGCGCGCTAGCGAGTTCTCGTTGGCGTGTTGTTGCCATAAGCACCAACTCTTGCAGGCAGTGGGCACAGGCCAGAATGAACAGACCCTTGGCCTGGTGCGAACACGCTTTTTACGATACAGGCATGAGGGAGGCAAGCTCCAAATATGGGGGAAAAGCGCATGATATTTGGGCGTCTATACGGGTACGCGGAGGGCGTTCATGCACTGCGTAGGTCTCTGCTAGTGAATGCTACGATTCCAAGCCGTCCTGGGAGGCTTATCTTTATGCATTTTTACAGCTGACAACATGGCAGAAGCGCAGTACGGTGATTACTGAGTTATTGAGAATGCCCATCCAACAACGCCACCGGTTGTGTTTTACAGAACCGAAACCGAAACTTGTTTGGTTGCTCACCTTGGGCATCGTCCAATCACGGTGCCCGCTCCTCCTAACGTCACAGCTTTAGTTGGTGCGGCCGCCGCAAACCGCGCATGGTAGTTTTTCTTCTTTCGCGCTTTGTAAAGTAATTACCGATTTGTCAAACGGATAAACGATGAAAAGTGTGCTAATTTGAGCCAGTCTACGCAGTGCAAGCAAAAACGGGAGCTTGACAAATTCACTTCAGTGTCCCTTTAAAGAGCAGCATGATAGGTCGCTCGAGAGCGCGACAAATCCATTAGCAGCCCAGCAAGAAGTGGCCAAGAGCTACTTGTGGCAGCACAGACTGTGAATTGTGTGTAAAATGCCAGACCAGAGGGGGTTAGGTTTTATCTGAAGCCCGGTATGCGGCAGCGAGAGAGTACCACATCGTAGAGTCGATACCAAGCAAAGGGATGCTTCCAAGAGCCCTGAAGGTGAGAGAGAGAGAGAGAGAGAGAGAGAGAGAGAGAGAGAGAGAGAGAGAGAGAGAGAGAGAGAGAGTATCCAGATTCGTAAGCAACGACACTCGTGCTAAGGCAGACAGAGACATTGAAAAAGCTTTGCAGCCACAGACGGAGCCTTGTGAACAAATGCTTAGGGGAGAAATACAAGTTGCCCTGGCAATTGAACCGAATTCGGACTGGTTTTTAAGGGAAAGGGTATTTCCAAATATTGTGCAGAAAGAGGTAGTGAGGAAAAATCACCCCCCTCCCCCCAGATATTGGGAAAGGACGCGTGCACCAACCTGTTTGTCCCAAAAGACAGCATCGGAGCCACAACCGCATGCTGGAAATTCCCGTAGATGCGTTACATGCGTATATTTCACTAGCCATAAAGCATCCGCTTTACTACGATGTTACGTCTGAAATACATACACTGCCAATCTTTTTTTACATCTTCAATTGTATTTATCTTGTTACCGAGAATAGGAGCAGTGGGAAACATGACATTTAACGCGGAAAGTAGCGCCTGGTCATATACAAGTTGTTTGCAACTAGTCATATGGACATTTATCTACGAAGATCTCGTTTCCTGTCGTACGTTAAAGGCAAGTATTCCGCTACACATTTGCAACTGAGTTTACATTGAGGTCTTCGGAAACCTAACACAGTATAAAATCTGAAGTTCAGGCTTGCACACATCAGCATTTCGCAGTCAGGCTGCTAAGGCACACTCCTTTCACAAAATATTACCATAAGCAAAAAGAGTCGCCGTTATTGCCGTTGTTCTTTTCGCGGAGGCTATTTAAACAGACGCTAATGCCGGCGCCTACACAGTTACAGTATCTGCATAACCTTGCGTGCGGCGAGAGCGGCGACCATTTTTGTGTGTGTGTGTGTCTGGAAAGACAACATGAAAGGGCATATAAATAATTTACTGACTTTATGCATCTGTATCAGCAAGGAAATACTTTCCTGGGTGAGTAGGTTGGCTCAGTGCGCAGGGTTTGGCATGAGTTGGGACCTCGGTTAAACGGGGGAAAGGGGGGGGGGGGGGGATCGGATAGGTACTAACTGGATATTGGAAGTTGGAGAGAGGATGAAGGGCGCTGGCGTGGGGTGACTTGAGGCACCGCCGGCAGTTGGTAGTCAGGCTGGTAGTGTGAGTTCCAACTACCAGGTGTGCTAGCTTGAAAATTCTCGTCGAGTATTCGGAGGGTTTGGGCACTCGTGGGCAGTGTTCTTTCTTGATGGTAGCTCGAGGATCCGGTGTGGGGCGCGGGATATACAGCGGGTGCAGCCAGGCAGAACCAAGAGGGGGACTTCTTTTTAAAACAGTCGCAAAAGTAGCAGGAGCGGAAGACTGGTCTCATGCGACGAGCAAATCATCCAATGCCGCTCCGTGCTGGCGATAACTGTAGCTTTCACGATGCTTCCGGACGCGAAGGACAGGGTGAAAGCGTTCATCAGAAGTGTTGCAGAGCCCCTTTACAAGAGGTAGAGACATCAAGAACAGTAGACCGTACTAGGAAGCACTTCAACAGCCGTTATAGGCGATATCCAAATCACAATGCGTATTATCACGCGGGAATGCCGATGAGCATCGAATTGGTGTTCGCGTTGCAATAGCTATACGTGTGCACCACGGAGCTCCGTGGTGTGCACACAGGTGTGTCAACATTCCTATAACTGAAACACCACGTGGAAAAAACACGAGCTCCACAAATTTTACGTTCCTGTATGCGGGCCTGTTTGCTGTAAACGGTATATAGTGATTTATTGCGGGGTTTAACGTGCCGACGCTACACAGGTGGTGAGGCGCGCCGTAGTGGAGGGCTCAGGATTAATTTTGACCACCTGGGGATCTTTAACGTGCTCCGAAATCTCGTGCACACGGGCGTTTTCGCTTTTCGCCTCCATCATAAAACCGACCGCCGCGGCCGGGAATCGAACCCGCGACCTTGGGTCCAGCAACACAACGCCATAGCCATTAATAATCCCTGTCAATGATTACATGTGATCGGCCGTCAAACGAAACTCCAAGCTCGATCACGCCCGCTTCACAGCTAGCAAGCAGCGATAGCAGTCTGTCTTGATATTACCCAGCCGAACAAACCGCTTCCGCTCACTGACTAGCCAGAATCACTGTTAATTATTAATCACCATTACCAATTGACTTCAGATGCTCGGATGTAACTCGATCTGGCGGTGGATACGTCTGCCTTTTGGCTAGCGGCCGGTTGAGTACGAAATCAAAATCGACCGCTCGATCACCGCGTCAATTGAAAGGTGGGCGTGAAGTTAGCTGTTACAAAGTGCGCACAATAAATAAAAAAAGCAAACTTGGGAAGAATTGTCCCTAGTGATCGCTAGCGGAGCGGCCGGTTGAGCACAAAATCAAGACCGACCGCTCTCACTGTAAGGTGGGCGTGAAGTTAGGTGTTACAAAACGCTAGCACAATAAAAAAAATTAAATCCGTTCCACCCAATGTGAAAGCTGTCGGAAGTGCAGAGCAGTGATTCGCCATATCGGGCTGTACCTCTGTTATCCGCTTACTGCTACCACCCCATGCAACTCAAATTTCCCGCCTTCGCAGTGCTCGCGCGCCTCCTGCCTGAAACTGCGCCAGCGGGAGTTCTGTTGGTTCTGTTCTCTTTGTGCTTTTCTCCCCGCACGCTGCCACATTTTGCGTTTGCTATCGTAAAAACCAACCCAACGGGCGTCCTTAACTAAAGGAATGCGGGTGCTGACGGTTAATTATGCATATTTTCTCTAAAAAGTACATACCTACATTTTTCTTTGCGCTAAACAACGGGAAGATGTATGACAAGCACCAGCGTTTCACGTGTTTCGAACGCTTATAACTATATAAAACGCTTGGCTTTCGAAGCCTCAGGGGTACGTCGCGAACTATAATAGTGAATAGATTTCTTTTTTTTTTTTTAGAGAAGCAATTAAGTTACCCTTTTCTTCGTACAGTGTGTCAATTAAGGCTAGGCAGTGTTCTCCCCGATTTCGTGATTACGACTGAATACATGACGGGAGGTATCTTGGGATATTTTAAGGAGGTTGTGGCCAGCGTGAAGTTTTTAAGCGCAAGATTTTCAAACGAGTATTTAAGTACGGTTACGCGTAATAAGAACCATATTATATTGTCGATGTTGTGTTATACATGTACAGGGTTATGTACTGTGGAAGGCCCGGTAGCGATGTGCTGCTGCTAGGACGACAAGGCGAGCGCCTAAAGGGCTCTGCACTTAAAACAAAGCAAATTTGGGAGGACCGAACCCGGGACAGGGAACCGCAAGCCCTACACCACACCCGGAGACCGCAGACCGCGCCTAGCGTCACCGCGCCTTATCAGCCGGTTTTGCTTCTGTCTGGGCGTCGGCTCCGTCTGGGCGGAACGAGATGCTCTCAATTGGATTCCGCCTGGACGGAAAGTTACCCGCAGCACTTTCTTCCGTCTGGGCGGACCTTTAGCACTTATAATCGTTCCGTTTAATGTGCCTTTCGGCCATGGAATATTTGCATATGATGAACGATCGGCGATGGATGAACCAGCCATGCTATTCTAGTTCACTCTGATGCTGACCACTGGTTGAACCTCCATTCAACTACGCAATATGATAGTGTGGTTTGGAAACATGGCAACAAAATGCTTGGCGCAAGTGGCGCAGGGATACAGAACAAGTTTTGATTTGGGTAGGCCGAAAAAATATATGTAGTTCATTTTTTTACATGTGTACAGTGGAGTGATGCATTCGTGGCTGGTCTTTTGTGAACGCGCCTTTGACAACTTGTAAGAACTACGCCTGCACTAAATTATGGATATGAAAACGGGGGCACATTTTTTTAAATTTTTTTGTGCGTGCTCTGTGCAGTTGCTGATGTTTGCAAGCTGTGTTTAATCTTTAAACATAATGCAGTGGCCGATAAGTTTGTTATATAAAATGGACATATTAGAAAAGCGCTTCAAAAAGAAATTTGGCTGTTTTTATCTCCTTGATGGATTTTTTAGCTACTTCTAGCCACTTTGACGTTCCCATCTAGGTACTTTTGCTTGCGACATTTGGCAACACTGGTCCAAATTCGCGCGCAGCAGCTGCGCGAATGTGCGCGAACTGTTAACCGTCCTATTCAAAGAGGTGTAAGCAAGTTATCATAACCAAATCCCGTACGCTGTGTTCCCTAGAACATGACACGCAAGTGCAAAGCCAGTAAAGCACGTTCGGCACGCGTAGCCGCTTCCCAAACTCCCGAGGAGCCGCTAAGATTCTTCGTTTTACCGAGTGAGTACTGGGCGCTATTCCTTGTGTGAACGGACCAGAGTGCGTTCCAAGCAGATAGGAATACTGAAAGGGTTGGTTTTCTTCAGTATGAAGGTAACTGACCTGTTACGTTCGGTCTCTCAGTACCGTCTCTTTTGAGCAGATTTTCCTGTTTTCTTTTTGTGTACTTTCCTTTTTGCTGTGCTGATGGGTTGTACATCGTGTAACCATTTGTATTGTATTCGTGTCTTTTTTCCTTGTTATTATGATGCAAATGTGCGTTATCATTCTTTTCAAGGTTACAGTGTGTTCTCAGTTTGAATATTCCCGTTTTGTTTGTTTGTTTTCTGCCTTTTTTTGTTACGCGTATGCAATGTATGTGCAAATGTAACCCCGGCCCCTATGTAATACCCCCTCACGGGTACCTTAGAGGGGGGGGGGGTGTTAAGAATAAATAAAATGAATTTATGGGAAACACCAATGTGGAGTATGCACTGCGAAGGAAAATCACCCGAAATGGCTAATTTCCCTTCGCAGTACTGTCTCTCGATCACGTGTTTCTTTGCAGGCGCTTTTCAGGGGTAAGAAGAGCAGGGACAGAAGAAACTGTGAACGTTTACTGCGTGAAGGCCCTTCTGCTGAAACTTACCCAAGGCAGCATAATTTCGCCCGGCCGGCCGAGTGCAGGCATACGTTTCTTCTACTGCGAGCAGGAGGATCCCCTTGTTTCCCCAAGCAAATCCGATGAGCGTTTGAATGGAGCGAGGCGTCAAATCGGGGTTCTTTTACGAGCGTGCCCGTCAGCATAGGCCCGAAATGTGGGGCACAGATTGCGTCCTGGGAACTTTTGTTCCAGGTGTACACGGTGCGGTTCGTGCATGGCTTCCCCACGATTTATCTCTTCTTCATCATCCAACATCATCGCTGCCGGCAGTATCAAAAAGTCAAAAGCATATCCAAGGGACAGAATGCAGGCAACAATCATCCTGCCTTGCTGCAAGGTGGTTATCACGACAGAAGGAATGCCGCAAAGGAGCCACCGTGTGGTGCGAAAGCCAGGAAATTTGTGTGGCTTCAACTATGGAAGGACGCGCCCAGTTGGTCTTGACAGCAGGCGCTGTGCTTCCAGATCGTGTAACCTAGGCTTTTGCCATGCGCTTGTGTAGTGCAGAAAATTGTTTTGTTAAACTGGCAAGCCCCCTAGGCCTGCACAACGGGTGACCCGCTCGAGTCAAGGGGTCTTCCCTGAATGAAATCGAGAAAGTTGCCTGAATTGGCGCAACATAATTTTTTGGTGCATTCTCTGTCTAAGCAGTTCGGTACCCTTCAATAAATTTGTGGGATGTTATATCTTCTGCTGCGCCCTGGTATGGTTGGCTACCTGAATGCATCATGCAGTATATACACCTAACTGCCACTTGGCTTTTAATTTTCCCACTGTTTACAGTGGTTCTTGTTTATGCTTGCAGGTCAGTACATTACCGGCACGGAACGCACACATGCCGTCTTCCTGCTTCCGCACCCCAAGACAGGTTTGAGGCTTCTCTTAGGGATGCTGAATTCTGTGTAGCTGGCTTTCTCTGCACTAGGTCTCCATTCTTGTTTTCTAAAATACAGCAAACCTGGGGGGTGGGGAGAGGGGGAACGCAGCACCGAAGGAGAGACGCTGCTGTGTTCTGCCTCTCCCTGCGTGCAGCGTTTTTTTTTTCTTTGACAACATGAACCAACAAGCCCAGCTTTCCACATTAATCAACTTTAATTCTTGTGTTTTGAGCAAGTGTGCAAAATGTTACTATCTCACTTGGAACAAGTAATCGGGACAACAGACGAAGCAGTGGCAAACCACCATCCACTTTCTGCCAAGGTCTCTTGATGTTTCAGAATTTGGTTTGTGCAATTGGTGGGCCCACTGCTGGGTGATTGCCTGTAGTTCTGTTTGATCATATCTCTTGAACGCTAATGTGCTGTTGACGCACTGATAGCTCTTTCCAGTGTTCATTCAAATGATATGATCAGACAGAGTGGTGGTGTTTTTGGTTGCGGCCGGCATTCACATGAACAAGATTCAGTGAATCAAAGAACCCGGTGAAAAAGTGGCTGGTCAGCTGCGGCTGCTCCATCTGTTCTCCTCAATATTGAGATTAACTGAAGGGGCGACATGGCTTTTAAAACAATTTTTTAAAAATTTTTAAGTAAACTCTGTGAAACTTGTCAGTCTTGCTGCTTTCTTTTTACTGATCTCATATATGCCATTATTTTTAAGTTGGTTAGTTACCAAGATAATTAGAGATAATTAGCAATTTTTGGAGGAACAATAGGCAAAACAGTGTTAGCCATAAAACTATAATCTTTATATTTTCCAATACCATGAACCCTGGTGAGTGCAATAAGAGAATCTTTTTTTTGATGCACTACTTTGAACTAATTTTACGGCTCATTTAACCTTGGTAGCACCAGTGGCAAGGAACCATTTCGAATACTCATTTCAAGCACTAAAGTTTACTAACACTGTTTTGTCTATTGTTCCTCCAAAAATGGCTAATTATCTCTAATTATCTTGGTAACTAATTGACTTACTCAAAAAATAGTGGCATATATGAGATAAGTGGGAAAAAAGCAGCAAGACTGACATGTTTCACAGAGTTGGTTACAATTAAAGGAAGCTGTTCTAAGAGCAATATGTCCTCCCTGAAATGTGCGCAAATTGGCATAATGATGATGGGACAAGGCAGTTTTTAAACGAACCAAACTTGCATCCGTTTTGTCTTCATGGCCCCTTTAATCTTAGAGCAATCTTGATGGATAAAGTTGGAGCTCCCAATGACAAACCGTCAAACAAAAATTGAAACTGCCTGTGTCATTAATTCACCTGTTCGGATCAGGTTACCGGGTAACAGGGATGAGCAGGAGAAAGATTGGGCATAATCGGGACTGAAGGGGAGAATTTTGAATCAGTGCACTGATTTTGATAAAATCTTTAGAGATGGTTTGCTTCATCGTGATTGGAAAGCGTGCAAAATGTTGTTATTCCAGTTTAACCGGGAATGAAGTCATGAACGCCTCACTCTGCAGTGAGCGTGTCAGCTTAGGAAAACTACCTTTTCCAAAATGCAAAATATATACCCAATTTTTCTTTTGAAATAGCCCCTGGACAGCCTATTGTACGAGATAACAGTAACCAGCTTCAAGTTTTTGTCACTTTGTAGAAATGTTTCCTAATTAGATCTTTCGTCTCCTGTTATGGGGATCTAATTAGGAAACGGCAAACCATGACAATCTCCACCCCAGCTGACAGAATAGAACTGGCGGAGCTTTCGAAGTTAATCAATAAGCGTAAGACAGCTGACATACGGAAGTATAATATAGAGAGGGTCGAATACGCTGTAAAGAACGGAAATAGCCTGAAAGCAGTGAAGAGGCATCTTAGCTTTGGGAAAAATCAGAAGTATGCACTTAAAGACAAGCAAGGCAATGTCATCACAAATATGGATAAAATAGTCACAGTAGCCGAGGAGTTCTATAGGGATCTGTGCAGTAGCCGGGACATCCAGGATAATGCCGAACGAGAAAATAGTTCCGAGGAGATAGACATCCCACCAGTAGCGACAGAAGTAAGTGAGGCTTTGAGAGAAATGAAAGGGGGCAAAGCGCCTGGTGAGGATCAGATAACAGCAGACCTCTTTAAGGATGGCGGAGAGATTGTACTTGAAAAACTGGCAAACATGTATAAGCAATGCCTAACAGCCGCAGGTGTACCGGAATCTTGGAAGAACGCGAACATCATCCTAATACATAAGAAAGGTGACGTGAAGGACTTGAAAAATTACAGGCCGATCAGCTTACTGTCAGTCGTCTACAAGGTACTTACCAAGGTAATCGCTAACAGAATTTCTGCAACCTTCGATTTCAGTCAACTAACAAGCAGGGTTCCGTAAAGGCTATTCAATAATCGACCATATTCACACGATCAATCAGGTGATAGAGAAGTGCGCTGAGTATACTGAACCCTTATATATAGCCTTCATTGATTATGAGAAAGCATTTGACTCGGTCAAAACCTCAGCAGTCGTTCAGGCATTACGGAACCAGGCGGTAGATGAGCATTATGTAAGAATACTTGAGGATATCTACAATGGGTCCACAGCTACCATCATCCTCCATAAGGAGAGCAGTAAAATACCTATAAGGAAGGGCTTCAGACAAGGAGACAATCTCCACAATGTTATTCACAGCATATTTACAAGAAGTATTCAGAACATTGGATTGGGAACAGGTGGGAGTAAGGGTTAATGGAGAATACCTCAGTAACCTCAGATTTGCTGATGACGTTCCCTTGTTACGTAACTCGATGGATGAATTGCAAAGCATGCTTACCGCACTGAACAAATAGAGCAGAACAGTGGGTCAAAAAATTAATATGCAGAACACTAAAGTAATGATCAATAACCTTGGGACAGCACAGCGGTTTGAGATAGGCGACGAGGCAGTGGAAGTGGTAAGCGAATATATCTACTTAGGCCAAGTTGTGACCCCAGATCCCAACCATGAAGCAGAGATAATTAGAAGGATGAGAATGGGGTGGAGTACATATGGCAGATATTCTCAGATAATGAATGGCAGCCTACCATTGTTCCTGAAGAAGAAAGTGTATGACAGCTGCATCTTACCAGTACTCACCTACGGGGCAGAAACTTGGGGGCTCACTGAGGGTTCAACTTAAATTGAGGATGACTGAGCGAGCAATGGAACGGAAGATGATAGGTGTAACATTAAGGGACAAGAAGAGAGCGGAGTGGGTCAGGGAACAAACGCGTGTTAAGGACATATTAGTAGAAATGAAGAAGAAGTGGACGTGGACGGGGCATGTAATGCGAAGGCAAGATAACAGTTGGTCATTAAGGGTAACAGAGTGGATTCCTAGAGAAGGCAAGCTTTGCAGGGGGCGGCAGAAAGTTAGATGGGCAGATGAGATCAAGAAGTTTGCAGGGATAAATTGGTCGCAGTTAGCGCAGAACCGGGGTAGTTGGAGATTATTGGGAGAGGACTTCGCCCTGCAGTGGGCGTAGATAGGCTGGTGATGATGATGAGAAATGTAGTCACTTGACAGCGAAAGTCTCAAGTGTGTTAGAAACTGCATAAAGCAAACTGTCTGACCAGCACAATGGGATGGTGCTGGTCTTTTCCTCACTGCACATTGAATCCAGTGTTTGTTAGCAGCTTTGGCATCGCACACGTGCGACCGTTATGGCAAAAAGATTGATTTTGATATTTTATACGCCACAGATGATAACGAAATTTAATGGAAATATTCATTACTAGATGAGTAACCCAGTGCCAGAAAACCTGTGAATGTATTCCAAGGTGAGAAATTGCTCTTTTTGCCCCGCAACTCCCCTTCAGCGGGCTTAGGCACCCCAAAAATCTACATGAGCCACATAACAAGCAAAACTTGCAGTGTCTGTGCTACGCGTCCCAACTAGGTTTTTGTGGTGTTTTGTTTTCCTTAAAACTTGCTGCTGAGCATATTCTTATGATACGAGAATGCGAAAGCGCTTCTTGTGGTTCAGTTTGTCTTCTGCTGATGTTGGGTATGCTAAAGCCACTGAATAAGCTATGCTTAAGAGTAACGACACTGGCGGCATGGAAACAGCCATTTTGGTGCCTGAGTCCAGGGTGGCCAGCTTTATGTGCCCTATTGCTGCCGAAACTGACGGGCGGGTCTGGGCACTACTTGGCAACCATGACAGCTGTGCTTACTTTTTGAGGATTTTGAGACAGTGCGCAGGTGCGACAAGGTCAGGCTCGGTTATGCTAGCGTAACTTATTGGCTCTAGGTTACGCTAGAGCCACTAAATAAACTACGCTTTTCTAGTGGCTGTAGGTTACGCTAGGCCAGTCGTTCTTTTCCTGCGGGAATCGGAGCAGGCGTTTCTCACCTTCTGGCCGGTTGAAACAGCCCAGTAGAGAGCAGCACGGCATCGCTACTCTGTCTGGGACTGAAAAACTCTCTCTCGACGTGTCGTAAAGCCACACTGCGCTCTGAAAATCACTATTTATTGAAGAACGCACGCACGCTCAACACAGAGGCACCAAAATGTCAGCTCCCATGGGTCTTCCCGGGGTAAACAAATGTCACGTGACACGGTTCGACCAACCAATGGCTGCTGTCAGCGGCATACAACAATGACAGAACAGAGTGCCAATACTCTGAAACCTTATCTAGTGGCTCTAGGGTACGCTAAGCATACAGCCTCGACCTTGGGCTCGCTGCAGCTACTTGTGGCAGAACCACTGTCCATGCTGCTGTTGCTACATCGCCTCCATGCAAGTCCAGCTTATTGCGAGAGCAGTCTCCCTGTGCAGGCACTGTCGCAGCCAATGGGAGTTGAGTGTTGCTGCAGTAGGGCAGCCCTTTGTGCATGTGTCTGGAGGGTGCCGCCAACCTAGCCGAGGAGCGCTTTTGCACCAAGCATTTGCGGGCGAGGATGCACTGTGACAGGGAGATGCAAGTGTGGCATCTTGTTTGTCTTGTGCCCCTTTTTGTTTGTTCTCTTCAGCACGTTAAGCAAGGGTGGAATTTTTTTCGGTTTGATTTTGAGATTCACCTCGGCGCTAACCGAAAGCGGTCTGTTAACCGACAGGCCACCAGAAGCATTCACTACCCTCGATCGAGCAAGGGCATAGCAGTGCATAAGCTGCCCTCATTTTTTGTGGCTACCTTAATTTCATAAAATTAAAGCTCGCATTTTATGTCCTTCCCAGAATTGGTGGTTGGCAAATTCTCGTTCCCAACGTGTACCCCTATGCTGTATTACCTATACAGTGGAACTCCACTAATACGACTTTCAAGGGACTGCGCGAAGGCGTCGTATAACTGGGGGGGGGGTCGTATGACCGGGGTGCGGGTAAATGCCGGCCTAGCGGACGGTCTTACGCAACGAAGCAGCTAAGAACTTATTTAAACCATTATATTTAGCGCATTCTCGCGTGATTTGCTAACATTAGCTACAGTACCGTTTTTTAAAAAGAAATGCCTATTTAATGCCCACTCCTCTCCACGGCATCCAAGCTGGCCTGCCAGCCAAGCACTGCGGGCAACGCGACTCCCTGTCGTCCGGCGCTATTTTTAGCCCGCCAGCCCCGCGCCTTGCGCGCGCGAGATAAGGCGAACGTGGTCGAGCAAATTGAGAGGGGAAAAGGTGAGTGTGAAACTGCCGAGGCCAAGCGAAACAAACGATAGTACGATACGGCGATTAAAAAAGCGGCAAAGAAAGGAGCGGAGAGACAGCCTCGTGAAAGGAAAAAACTTGGATCGAGCATGTGAGGAAAGCGGCTGTTCCATCATCGCCGTGGGGTTGCGTCGTGCGCATCGTCACGTTCGTCGGCGGCTCCAGGGAAGCTTCAAATTCACAGTCCGCCAGCCACCTGAACTTTAACTTCTCGTGGTTGGTGCACTGGCGTGCTGCTGCTGCGTGGGGCCTTTGAAGGTGAACTCCCACTTGCGGGTACCCGCCTGCTTGCTTGTGTCCGTTCATCAAGTCGTCTGAAGGAATCAAGAAAGGTCGAGATGAGGCGGTGAAGCAGTGTAAAAGATGCGAGAACGCCGGTTTAACCGTGCCAGGGTCCGTCGTATGAAGCGGACCGCGTGCACCCGAGCGTCATATCATCGGGGTTTTCTAATGCATTGTTTTCACAGGGAGTTTGCCAAGACCGCGATAATCCGTCGTAAGAAGCTGGTAGTCTCAAGTCCAGGGGACGTATCAGCGGGGTTCCACTGTAGTTCCTTTCAGAAGCTGCGTGCAGCACTGTGGAGGTACTGTATTTACTTGCGTAATGATCTCACTTTTTTTTTTTCAAAAAATATGATGCAAAGTTAGGGGTGCGATCATTACGAGAGGTACATTTTTCGGGAAAAAGTTTCAACGCAGAAAACGCAAGTTGCAGGTCAGAATGTTTAGGATAAGTCTCATGAGCATAATAAACGTAACAAAAAAACATAATAATAGCTCCACTGACCACCGAATGAGACCGAGTGATGCTGAATGCAGTGTTTTTGTTACGGAACACGCCGGAACGAGTTAGCTGTGAGGTGAGAACAGGTTGACCAATAAGTGTCTGCTGCTGTCACAGTGTGGGACATCAAGACATGGCTGCCGACACAGCAAGCGGAGCGCGTTTTTTTTAATATGTTTTGTGAGTACATTATGTGCATTTAGTGAGAGTTTGTTCCGCACCAATAATGAACTCACACTTGCCGATATCGCTAATATCACCAAGTCCGCGGCAATAACGTAGCTGTGTCCGCTTTGAAAGCGGAGGAAACTAACGTAAGCACGATTATCGTCGTCTAGACTTAGCACACATACGACATATGGCTGCGGCAAGTTCAGAGTGTGATCATTGCGCGGGAAATAAAAAAGTCGTATTTTGACGACGAACCTCAGAGGTGCGATCATTACGCGAGTGCGATCATTATGCGAGTAAATACGGTACATTGTTGTCAAAAGTCTGCACACTGAGCATGCCTAACTCACCCTGGAGGGGGCCTTGAAAGGACACTTTTGTCTCCCCTTTGAGCAGGTGGGACTGCAAGGCCCCAGTGCCTAGTATTTCGTTTTTCTTTTCAAGGGGAGTTAGGTGTGCTCAGTGGGTGGGCTGTTGGCAACAATGTAGCCTCCACAGTGCTTCACGCAGCTTCTGAGAGGAACTATAGGCATACTAGCCCAAACACTTGTGCATCTAGACTCAGCACTGGGACAGCAGAGGTGTGGCTTTGTTACCACATGAATGCAAGTAATGTACCATCGCTCACTGTGGAGGCAGGCCTTTCCGCTCGCTTGCTGACGCATGATGGCTCGGATCTGTCATCATGGCTGTACACCGACCGAACTGAAATGCATGGTCGCGTACAGCACAACAAAGTAACAGAAGAGAACCGATTGCCTCCTTTTTGCTTTTTTGTCATGTTATGCCGTTTGTATTTTCACCGAGTTGACATCCGTTTGTCTTCAGCGAAGCATCTGTGCAGCCCATAGTGCACTGCCAACACAGCTGCACAACCCTGATTGTACCTCTTCAACTGCCCTCTCTCGAAGGTTCTCCACAGCCCTTCACTCTCCCGCCAAACTTGTCACTGTTGTGCGTGCGGTTTCTGAAGCTGCTGCTGATGATTCGGTGTTTCATCGAGCCACAGTGCACTATCGTTCGGAGTAATGCACTCCGCCTGGAATGGAGCACCGGGGTCTGGCTGTGAATGGTCGGCCAAGGGCAGCAAGGGTCTTATTCGTTTGTGCAGGGGAAGCGGCGTTGTACATGAAGACTGACACGGGCGAGTACCTGGAGATGGTGAAGTTCAGGGAGAAGCAGGGTTCCTGGATGGTCAACGGCGGTGTGGAGCAAGGTGGGCCATCAGCCTTCTCGGTAGCCCGGATGTGAAGCCTGAAAGGGGCACTGACACAAAATTTTGAAGGCGAGATAACTTCGGAGATAGATTGGTGGGAACACATATACATCATCTGCAAAATATTGACGGCGAATACAGCCTAGAACATATTTAAAATCAATTTTGAAGTGTGCGAAACGCAACCGAGCAGCCAGCAGAGGACCACGCGCAATTGTAAATAAACAACATCCAAACACGTCACGAGTTTGTGTTTGCCGCTTCCGCACTGTCGGCGCTTTTCGCCGGCTCCGCCGGCTCGCCGCTCCAATCGGAGGGCCGGAGGGCGGAGCTTCTGCTCTCGAGAACGAACGACCAGATCGTTGGCGGCAGCGGCGCCGTGAATTCGTCAGCTCATCGGGCAGCTTGTAGCGACCAAAGTTCTACAGCGATTCCAGGCACTCTGTTTCTATTACTTTTGATTTACATTGGACGCGAAAACGCGCCGGAGGCACGAAAAGCTCACTGAGCTAGCCGCACGGTCGCTGTGCAGGCGGCGGCCACGGCCGCGAAGTGACCCAGGCCGGCGCAGGTAGCTCGAGTGATAGCTTGTTACCGCTGCACGAAATTGTCCCCAAGTCCCGACCTTGGTGGCTTACATGAGAAAGGAGTTAATGATGCGCTGGCGGGTTGCATTAAAAATTGTCATCTGACCGCTTACGAGAGCGGCACTCGAATATCCGCCGCAGTGCTGAGCCGAACACAACTGTAGGCGGACCTGTAGGCAGACCGGCCGGCTGCTCCCAGCGCGCGTCTTGCCACCCACCGTCTCGAGCGTCGCGCGTCGTTCTTTAGCCGCGGTAGCATTTGCACTCGCAGCGCCGGCGTCACATCCACGGTCGCTTTTTAATTAAGCGCCTCACGAGATCAGTACGTGAGGGCATTCGCAGAAACTGCCGTCGATGCGGATTCGACAGTGCTACGGCGGCTCTGCTCTGTGATATCCCTCCGACGGTCACGTGGTCAGCTTTGTTCACACAAAATCCACAAAATCCATCGTTTCGCAGCACTCGCTGAAACCGAAACTGTGACTGGCCGCATTGAAAATTCCTCTAATTAAACAACCGCCGCACGCTGAAGCAAATGAGGTTTCTACAGGTTATAAGTAGGTAACTAGCTACTTATCGCAACAAAAAAAACAAGATGCAAAATTTTTGTGTCAGTGCCCCTTGAAGCATTGTTGTTGGCCTGTTTGTGAACACCCTTGGTTCGATCCCCTGGTTCGCCACAGTGCTGCACTGGCGTGCACTTGTGGCTTGCGTAAAACTCGAGCTGTCTGCCTTGATCACCAGGTCTTCCCACTTGTCTTCCACACCAAAGGAAGGGGAGGGAAGCCTGGTTGCACTTGCAGTTGGTCATTCTTAGCTGCCACCTCGAAGGAGCGCTGACGTGGTCTTTCTGTGTGGCATTTTTATCGCTGCTTTGGCACCTGTCGGCCCAACAACTGTGGGATGGCACTGTTCGCAGCCTTTTTGTTTGTTTTGACACGCCTTGTGGTGCCACTGTTCTATTTGGAAGGTGGCCGTGCCACATGGCGTCAGTCTCAGCGGCAGCCTGCCGCCAAATTGGAACTCGGAAAAGAGGTGCTGATGATGAGGGTGGAAATACTGCCACTAGGGAAAGCGGCCATCACATACCGGCTGTGATGGTGAGCCAGAGGGATCTTCAAGCAAAAAACTACTTGAAGCCACCACCATGAGTGCACCCCTCCTTGTTGGGCACCCTCAGACTGCCGTGCTCTTTTTCGTTCAGTTTGAACATCAACAGCATTTCATTTCATTTCATTTATTTCATTTATTTACTCTCAGGGCCGCAAGGCGTTACAGAGAGGAGTGGCATTTAACATGACTAAGAAGTAATACAGCATATAGTAATATTAGTAACAAAAATTACAAGAAGTCGCACACCGCGGACTTGAAATGAGCTGGGTCGGTGATAGCGATGATGGAGGCGGGAAGGTGGTTCCATTCGGAGCTGGTTTTGGGGACGAAAGAGTAAAAATAAAGATTTGTTTTGCACATGGGTACTCCAACCTTGAACTTATGATTAGTCCGGTGCGAGACATACGATGGTACTGAAAAAAGTGCATAAGTGCATTTTTTAGATATTCGTTGTAAAAAAATATTTTGTGGAACAAACACAAACGAGAAATGGCTCGCCTTTTATCAAGGTCAGGAAGGTTCAAGGTTAGTTTCATATTAGTTACACTTGCTGTCCTGGAATAATTGCATAGTACAAAACGAGCCGCACGGTTTTGAATACATTCGAGATCAGTGATAAGGTTGTTAGTATATGGATCCCAGACGCAAGAAGCGTATTCCATTTTTGTTCGAACGAGGGTTTTATATAGTAGAAGTTTTAACAAGATTGGTGCTGAGGCAAAGTTACGCCGAATAAAGCCAAGCATGCTGTTAGCCTTGTTAGTAATGTGCTCTATATGTGTGCGCCAAGAAAGGTCACTGGAAATGTGAACGCCAAGATATTTGTATGTGTTAGCGGGATCAAGCGGGGAACCATTCAGACTATATGTGGGCAGTTCTACTTTTGTTTTGGATTTGGTTATACGCATTGCCTTACATTTACCGACATTTAATTTCATCAGCCATGTGTCACACCAAGCACTTACGTTATCGAGGTTGTTCTGCAAAATAGAAATGTCAGATGTGTTAGAGATTTCTCTTATAAACTACACAATCGTCAGCGAAGAGTCTGATAGGAGACGACGGTATTGGAAAGATCATTAATGTATATTAGAAAAAGGAGTGGGCCAAGCACAGATCCCTGGGGAACACCTGATGTTACAGGGCAAATATTAGAGTCATGGTTATGACTGCTAGGATGCCGCATGACAGCATGACTGCTAGGAGGCCGCCAAATACTTCCTGGGCGATGCCTTCATCACATACGTAGGAAGCTGCTTACATAGTAATCTCACGTTGGAAACTTCGCGTCTGCACTCCTTTCAGCAGAAAAATCTATTCAAACAGGCGCAGTTTGTGTTAGCGATGGGCAAGAATGTTTGGGGACTTCTGCCATCAGTCCTTGACGTTCACAGCTGCGGCGGCGTCTTCTAAGTGGAACAGTCTTGCACTAATCTTGCCGATGTCGCACCTCCACGAGTTCTGTTTAGTTTGCTTGCCTCTTGTCTAAATGGAGCCGAATCATGCAGCACCAAACACTGCCTGTTGACAAGCTGGGAGAGAGAAAAAGTAAACATTTATCAAAACAGTATTCGTAAAGATGTTCGTAATGTCGATTTTTGGTTTTGAAATTATAACTGCAACATGGAGCTTCCATCCTCATCCGGGCCGCTGTTATCGATTATTGGGCTGAGCAAACAACCTCGGTGCCAATTGATCGTGTGGGCTATCCATATTGAAGTTTGTCCCTTTTTCTTGTCTTGTTAGCCTAAAAAAACCAATGAAGCAACACCTAAGAGAGTGAGGGTTCCGGCTAGTTGTTGATCCATACCGCCCCATTGTGCACAAACCAGGAACATGCAAAGAAAAAAGACACCCAAGTGCTTGTGTGCATCTCTTTTCTCTGTCTGTTGTCTGGCTGTGCGCTGTGTAATGATGAAGCAAGTATGTTGTAGCTGGAAATTCATGGCGAGACCAAGGCGCCTGCTATCTTGAACTGTATTTAGCCTCAATTTGTGGCCACTTTTAGCTGCCGTTGGTTTTAGAAATGCACATTTGGCATCGTTTGTTTGCTAACACTAGATTCAAAGGCTGATTTTGATTTATTGTTACAGGGACCATGAAGACAAAATGCGAGTAATGTGCGGGAAGGGAGTGGATGCATTTGCTCCTCCAGGTGAAGGGGGCGAGGCTCATGCAGGCCCTGGCTCGTTCTGCGAGAGTTTGCCCCTTTGTTCTAAAGCAGGCTCCAGTGAGCTTGCTGTCAAGGGTGCTAATGGCTTTGAAGGTCTTTTCTTGCACACACACGTCTGCTCGACTTTACTGAAATTATAAGTGCGGAGCACTTTGGGGGCTCGCCTTGTCATCGTAGCTCGCTCACTGGACCCAAGTAGAGCCCCATGTCGTTCCTTCGTAGCGGCTGTTGTTCGCGGTGTAACTCGGAGGCTTTGAAAGCCAAGCGGTTTATATAGTCATAAGCGTTCAAAACTTTTGAACAGCTGGCGCTTGTCATATATCTCCCCGTTGTTTAGCCCAATGAAAACTGTAGGTACATTTGAGGCAAAATAATTGTAATTAACTGGCAGTGCCCGCGTTCATTTAGTTCAGAACTCTCGATGGGTTGGTTCTTATGATAGTAAGCGAAAAAAAGTGGCGGTGCAACGCCGGCACATGCAGGAGGGAAAGCAAGCACAAAAAGAACTCCCGCTGGCACAGTTTCAGGCAGGGGGCTTGCGAGCACTGCGAAGGCGGGAAATTTGAATTGCATTGAGTGGTAGCAGTGGGTGGTAGCAGGTAACGGCGCTACAGCCCATTATGGCGAACCACTGTTCTGGACTTCTGACAGCTTTCACGTTGAGTGGAACGGGTTTAATTTTTTGTGTATTGCTGCTATATTACTGCGCTTGCGTGTTGTCTCGAGTGGCCTGCTGCTACAGTTCATGCTGCAATGCTAGCATAGCACTGTGCGTGTGTCGTCGCAGGTGGCAGAGCACTTCTCAGCACTGCGGTCTTCTCGCTCCCTGGCAGCGCTTGCCGTTCTCGTTGCTCTTCTTATTCCTAATCATCTCCTCTTATGGTAGCAAATTGCACCTTGCCCCGTGGCCCTGTGCCTCCTCCTTCTCATGCCGACAGATGGATCGCTGTACATGGCTGCACCGCTGGATCCCCTCTACTTGGTGGTCACCCTCCTGCGCCAGGTATGCCACTGGGCCTGGCACAACAACAGTGCCGCTTCCAAACTTTGCCCAGTACGGTTGTGCAAACAAATAGTGATATTGAAGGCAAAGCGTTGATATCATGCCACTGATGTCTGCACAACTCATGTCTTCTGCCACTTAGCTTCTTCGGGTATGGAAGAACATTTTTGTCTTATTTCAAGGGTGAGACAGCTGCGCATACTGTGCAGTTTTGATACAAATCAGTTTTCCTGCGCCAAACTGCTGCACAAGCTTGAAAATTGCAAAAATTGCGCCAAACTGCTGCAAAGCAGTCTTAAAAACAACAATTTTGACGGGCACGTCAGTTTGAGTAGGGAAAAATGTCAACTTGACAGCATAATTCTCGAGCACACCCAAGGTGACGCTGTTTTTAGCGGTTTGATTGATTTATCAGATCAATCAGCCAAAAAAACACCCATCAAGAAAAAAATGTCCCAGCGATAGTTTTTTTCCGACCTAACATTGGCGAGTGGCACATGTTATGTTCTGTGCGTTTAAGTTTTCTCATCCAAAACCATTGCAAAGTGCAATAGAAAAATACTTATGTCAGCTGAGGCGACAAACTATTTGTGCAAGTTGTTAAAAAAACTGCAATTTTCGGAGCGCCGTATATCCAAAACGGCACCACTGGGCATTCTTGGTATGGAGAACGAAAAACGCGGCGCCTTCTGAAGCGGCTATAAGCGGCTGCTTATAGTTCAGGCACTCAGTGCGTTTCACCAATCTCTACCATGGTTTAGATTAAGCGGGTGGCTGGGTTTTCATTTAGTCGGATGATCTGTTTCGGGAATTGGCACGGCTCAAAAGACAGAGTTCATCACAAACAACGTGGCGCCCGCGACTTCGCTGTAGTTTGTCCTTGTGTGAGGCACAGTGCGTGCATGAAGTAAAATTTTGAACTCATTGCGGTGTTTTAAAAATGCTGAGTTATTGCTGTGTTTGACAATGACCATGCGAGTGGTGGAAACAGTACGAACGACATGACAGAAGTTGTGGCACAGGATACAACTCCGCGAAATGTTCAGTCAGCATCCGATAGTGGGAATGGTTATTACTGAAGTGAAATTTATTGTCAAAAGCGAGGTGGCTAAATATACAACGTTACTCGAACTGATTGATTGATTGATTATGAGGTTTAGCGCGCCGACGCTACACAGGCGATAAGGTGCGCCGTAGTGAACGGCTCCAGATTAATTTTGACCACCTGGGAATCTTTAACGTACGCCAAAATCTTGAACACACGAGCGTTTTCGCTTTTCGCCTCCATCAGAAATGCGGCCGCCGCACGGACCCGAATTACGATTGCAGTGAATGTGCCCCTTGGGGATTGAAATTGGAGGGGGCTGTTAAGTGGCACGACCGTCACCTTGCTTTCGCGGTTTTTGCTGTGACTCTACACGTGTGCATACAACGCAGCCTGGGGCTACAAAAATAATAATTTCAGCATTCAATGGATAATAAAAACGCCTTACAGTTGCTGAGTTTTCGAGGTACATTTTCAACGGCACTCTATGGTGTCTGATTAACGCCTCAGAATTTTAAAAATTGGTAAAAAGGTAGTGCAGTTCGTACCTTGTGATACTCTGTTAGGAAAAAAAAAAAAACTCCAAATGCTGTGGCAGTGTTCTGTACCTTCAAAAGCGAATCAAAAATGCACGTGTACCCGCGACTTGCCAAAAATATTAGTTTTTAGACTCCTACGATGACGTAATAAATGTCAACTGCTCCAAATCAAGGTTCTTCTGCTCCAAAATTGAGATTTTGCTGCTCCAGAAACTGCTCCCAAATCTGCTTATGCTGTCTCACCCGTTATTTGTATCTACTGTAGCCAGTTGGCAGATCTATTTGCTATACAATGTTGGGTTAGTGCTAGTCATGTGTAAAAGTATTTTGGAGTACTTATAAAAATGTCATTCGCAGTTTTTATGCCATTCTTCTTCAGTTTTTTTTTCTTTGTTTGTTTGATCTTGTGAATATTTTGAGCATTCAGTCGAACCAGCTTTGAAGGTTGGCACAAATACTTCACGCCTTGTGGCTTTCTGCAGAATTTGTTGGTCACTTTTGCAGGACCTCGCCCACTGAAGTTAAAAACATGTCTGTGTTGACATTGCTTGCGCATATCTTGTATTAAACTGCTCCAAATATGGTATTTGGTGCTTCAAAATGAACCTCTCTTTTTCCCGTAATTTGCCCCAAATTCGGTATTTGCTGCTCCAAAAATTGCTCCAAATCCTATTTTGGTCGTTACACCCCTGTGCTAGCCCTGCTTGTTTATTTTCTGTTGGCTTTAAACCCCCCTTAGCTTTGCTGGAGTGGCTACCGTATTTTCGCGGGTATAACCCGCACCAGAAATCGAAAATTTCAGGGGTGAAGTAGAGGTGCAGATTGAATGCCAGGTATTTCCTTTGGTGCAGCTTCACCACAATGCGCGTTTGGCTGTGATGCCCCTACAGGAGTAATAGCGACTAAGCCACTGTCATCCCATTGACAGTGCTTATTTCGCACATGCAGCTGAACAATATACCAGTTTGAAAAAATGTATGCGGCAAGTCATCTAATTCTGTTGCCAGCTAGGTAAGTTCTTTTGCATAAACAAATGTGTAATGTTGCTTAAGTGATAGCTTTCGTCCATCCTTTGTATGTATAAAGTATGCAAGCAATACGCGGGAATATATTTTTGTATTCGTCGACGGAAAGTGGTGGTGTGGATTATACGTGCGAAAATACAGTATTGCCCCCCACTGTATTAATATTATATTATTATTATTATTATTATTATTATTATTATTATTATTATTATTATTATTATTATTAATGATGTTCCCCTTTTAAGGGGGGATTTTTGGAAGGCTCTGAAGGCTGACCAGCCTTCACATAAGCACACAGGGGACAACTATGTTTTGGAGCGCAGTGTGACCCTGATGGTGTGCTGGCGCATTCCGGCAGGCTGTAGGGCTCGAGCCGTGGGAGGACCTAGTGGACTTCTACCCAGAACTGCTCGGTGTGCTGAACTCCTGCAAGGGCCGCCTGCCGCAGATCTGTGACGTCGTAGGTGCGTATGGAACATTTGTCCCACTTTGGAGCATTAGGCACTGGGGCACGCTTGGCATTTCCCGCGGGTGTGGCCCAGCGAGGCCTGCACCTGCAACTCCCCGAAAGCGCCCTTCCACTGAGCAGCAGAGGGCAAAGTAATCTCGTTGTTTTTGCCATCTTGGTGGCCCCACACCGGCCCCCCTGCAGAAAAACACTTTGCAGAGGGGCTGGGGGGGGGGGGGGGGGGGGGGGGGCCACCTCCTTGGCTGGCATGCCTCTCAAGACGGGATCCTCCGCGGGGAGGAGGAAAATGCGAGGCTGCCGCTTTCGTAAGTCGCAGGCGAGGGCCCAGCCTGAAGGAAATCGGTGTATCGGGCAATCTCAGAGGTCACAAGGGAAGTTTAGTAGTACGACTAGAAACAATTCAGCTGTAAGAAAGGTATTCTCATGTCACGATGGATTATGTGATGTGAGTCAGCAAGCAAGATACTCCCAGAAAATGTCTCACATTCACATGCGTCACTTTGTTCAAGTCTGGAATGTAGTCAACAAGCACATTTGCACTTAGACCAGGGGGCCACGAAGTACTGTCGGTAAGGGTGTGCGAATATTCGAACATTTAGAATATTACTCGAATATTAAATATGTTATATTCGTATTCGCTTCGAAAACTATGTATTCGAAACATTTCGAATATTGGAACGGGTTCGAATAATCGGCTGTTATCAAATATTTGGATTGATTAGTGTAAGGGGAGGGCATGTCTTTCAACTTCGGAAAAGGGACCAAAACATCGTTTTTTTAAAGCCACATATTCGGCTTCTATGTTTTCTATCCTGTGCGTTTGCAAAGTTTGTCCGCCGAAAACCGTCACAATGTGGTATAAAGAATACTTCTGCCAGCGGCGGTGACAAAATGTCAGCGGAAATGGGCGAAAAAACTGCAATTTTTGGAGCGCTGTATCTCTGCTACGGTGCCACCGGGCGTGGCCGTTTTGGTACCATTGGACCGGCCGAGCGATCCTCTTTCCGGTCCTTACCGTCTCTTTTATCTTCATTCATTCACAAATGCACGAATGGCAGAAAAGAAATTCGCATAAACGAAGCCAGAAGTAGATGCTCAAGCGTGGTTGGCCTTCCGGTCGGCGCGCGTTGAAACGGCCCTCCTGATTGGGCGTCGCTGCCGGAATGCAAGATGGCGGCCACCTGAACTGTGTAGTGCGCGTTTCTGAGTTCATTTGCACTGCCTAGATCATCCAAGTTTCTGTTCAATCATTTTATCTGCTATGGTATTCAACACGGGCATCATAGCGATGGCAATTCCTGAGATCACAAGCCGTATTACGGGAAGTTGCGTGGCTCGAAAGGAGGAGGTCATCGAACGCTTCTTGGTGCGCGTGACTTTACCCTGGAAAGTGAAACGCGGTGTGCGCGCTTGTGATAGCGGTTCGCGCAGTGAACTTTTCGTCTTATTTCAGATCTGACAGTCTCATCAACCGTTAAATAACTTCTTGTCTGGCACTCTTTGCCGTTAGTCGGCCTTGCGCCATTAAGCACCAACCACCATCATCATCGGGTTGCAGTGAGCCCTGTTAGGCGGCCACGGCAGCTGAGGCACGGTGTAGCATTTCAGAAGGGCACTAACAGCATGTGCAAAAAGATGGGCGCGTATCTGCCCACTTCAATGCAAATGTCATCTTTGGCCACCCCTGCCACATGAATGGCGCTCTTCTCTCCCCCACCTGCCCCTCATGCTCGTCCCTCGGTCATTTTGATCCTCTCACGAGAGGAGATTTGCTAAAGCCAATTCAATTTTCACGCGTCCACTACTCTTGGGCTATTTGATGGAACCTTTATGTACTGCGGAATTTGGAATGCCGTCACGAGGTCCGAACTGGTTGCATGCTCTCTCCGCATTTCTAGATCAAAATAGTCTTTTCAACTCGTATTTGTTCATTTGCTATAACAACAACCAATCAGCCATGTATGTTTAAATAAAATAACACTGCAAATACCATCTATGTATTGATGTTCTGCCTCAAATATGCCTAAAGTTTTCTTTTTCCTGAACAAAGTTGACAAGAAGGACATGTGTTTCTAGGTTTAGTGGTTAAAAGTTTTGCCTGTACAAACCTGTCATTTAAGTATTTATTATCTCTTGGATGGAAGGCTGAATCAAGGAACATACACGCATGCATGCATGCATGCATGCATGCATACAAACATACATGCATACATACATACATACAGAAGACCAACATACAGGAGTCCAAAAGTTTCTGCACATACAGAAGACCAAAATTTTTGGGTTCAAGTAGCAAAGAAAGACTATCGCCTTCAAAGTTGCCGCACAGTCATCCGGCATAATGTTATTTACTTGTGTCCATTGTTAAGCACTGGGTTAAAGCAGAACAGGTCTTCGCTAATTCACGGCGCCGCGGTTTGGTGGCCTGAGGCCGTCCACAACTGCACGACAGCAGAGCCACCAAACACTGCAATTGCAATGCGTAAAGCCTGACAAGCACCCGCGCGAGAGTGAGGGCGAAGTTTGGTGTCACTCGGGACACTCTCGGCGTGGGCGCAGAGAGCGCGATGGCAGCACCGCGGTGCGGCCCTGCAGCCCCTCTGGCAGCCTGCGCTATGGTCCGTTTACTTTGGCACACAGTACCTGTGCTACTCTACTCGGAAGCTTGCTCAATAGATCTTTCCTTCTGTTTGGTCCGATCATTATTAATGGGCTATTTGACCAGTTTCCTACCAGTTGCAGCCATAAAGACGTCTAATGAGTGCCCCAAAGAAAACCACAACACAGGTAGAGCAGAGACTGGAATGGGAGTCTTCTCTGTGTTGGCCTTGCAAGGGCTTCCGAGCACGAAGTGTCACCCCCTAATTTGAGTAGCTAGCTTATCGTTCTGCACACATTTTACTTTCCCTTGGAAGTCATGTTTCTGGATACAGCACAGTTTTTCAGAAAGCAAGTGACGGGTGACCCCCCCCCCCCCCCCCCCCTTTCTTTTTTTTGATACGCTCCATTTATACTTATGTTTCCGCCCCATGAATTAAATGCCAGGTCTCAAAGCCTGCCTGGAATTGTCTACATTGAAAAAATTATGTGGCAGGTATTGCCTAGCTCATTTTCGTCCAAGGCGATCGCAAGACGCTGTGCGCATTTTTACCTACGTGTCGGCTTTTAAAATGACACTGAAGTGAATTTGTCAAACTTCTGCTTGTTTTTGCATCCAAAGACGGGCTCAAATAAGCGTGCTTTTTATCATTTATGTGTTCGCTAAAGCAGTGCAGTGGAACCCCGATAATGCAACTTTCAAGGGACCACGCGGAAGTGTCGTATGATCACGGTACGTGTAAATGCCGGCCTAGTAGATGGTCCCGTGGGACAGGTGGGCTAAGGATTCATTTAAAGTACTATATTTAGCATGCTCTCGTGTAATTTTCGACACCTTAGCTAAAATTCGAAGTTTCTAAAAAAAACTAATATTTTGTGCCCCCCTCCCCTTCCGCGAAGTCTGTGTTAGCATGCCAGCCATGCCAGCCATGGGGGTCACGTGGTGCGCGATTCCCATGTCGTTTGGCGCTGGCCCTCAATCCTACGCTTTGCGCGAGATAAGCTGGGAAGGCTGGCACAGCCAAGAAAATTGAGAGGGGAAAAGGTGAGCGTGTGAAACTGCCAAGGCCAAGCAAAACGAACGATAGTACGAGACGGTGGTGGAAAATAGGCGGGAAAGGAAGGACGGGAGCTACGACACCGCTTTGAAAGACACTGATAAGCAGAGAGAAGAGAGGAGGGGGGCAGAGAGAGCGTTTTAAGGGAAGAAACTTGAATCGAGCAGGCAAGGAAAGCGGGTGTTTGGTTGCATCACACGTGTTTTCGCGTTCCTCGGCTCGATGGGAGCTTCAAATTCGCGGTCTGCTGGCCACTTGGACTTTGACTTCCCGCGGTTGGCGCACTGGCATTCTGCTGCTGCGTGGGCCTGTTGCAGGTTAACTCCCGCCTGCCTGTACCGTCCTGCTTGCTTGCGTATGTTCAGCAAGTGGTCTGGCCTGCCTCGGACCTTTGCACATCAAGCAGTGTCAAAAGGGGGTTATTTCTTTCGTTACGGCGGAAAAACGGCCGATTTTAAGTGCTTCGACAAAACATTTTTTTTCTCTTGAGCTACTGAACACACGTAGCCTTGCTATGCATGAAATTGTAGCTTATAGATTGCTCTTCCAAACACAAAGCAGCAGTTTTGTTAAAGGTACAATAACTTACAGTTTATTCGTCAAGTAATCAGAAAAAAGCCCCCAAGAAAAGTATACGAAAAACACAAATCGGCACTTTTACCGAGACTAAAAATTATTTCAGGTATTTTAAGATATACAAATTGTTCCTACGTTCCTTGGCTATGATTCAATATATAACTCAACAGTGTACACCAAGTTTTGGCTTTTTGAGGGCCCGTCAACCTAGCGACACTGACGGCTGTGCCACGCCGCGAGGGCACTCAAGGGTGAGTGAGTCTCTGTAAAACGTGCATCCAAGTACCGTACTTACCCGATTCTAACGCGTACTTTTTTTCAGGAAAAATAGGTCGAAAAATCGCATGCATCGGATACGAAACCGAAACAGCGGAAATTTCGTCCCACCCATCGCCATCGCCATGTCAAGACGGCACCAAAGCTTTTAGCAACGATTTTTCGGACGCAGGAAGCATAGGCGCCTAGGCTTTTCGATCGGCGTTCACACAAATCGTCAAATAGTTCCACTTGCGCGCTTGATAACAGCAATGGCAGCAGCGGCTCTCACGCGTTCAAAACGAGCGGTCGGCTGAAGCGTGCGCCTCTGAAAGAAGCTTGCGGGATGGGCGTGTGAGGTGTGGGCCACGATCCCATCCACCATGGTTGAACGTTTGTTCAGAAGTGTGGCATCGCGAACGTGCTTGGCGGCACCGAGGACGAGATGTTGTGGTCAGTGGAGAGCTACGAGGAGTGAGATTACTTCGGGAAATAAATCACCCGTTTCTCTCGCATTCGATTTTCTTGCTCACACAGTTCCGTTCGCGTTACAATCGGAGGTGCAAGTTTTTTAGTTTTTTTGTCAGGAAAATCGGGTGCGCGTTAGAATCGGGTAATTACGGTATACTCTTTTGTGTCCTCGCACAAAATTCTTATCAGTTCGGTGGTAAAAAACAAGAAAAAAAATCGAGCGCTCTCGACAAGCGTCGCACCTGAACCCTGCAGCGCTAATCTGACACGAGCGCCAGGTTATCTTGGAGGTGATAGCGCGATATAGCACTGTGCATTTGGCAAAATATCCCGGCCGTACGTTCTCGAGACCCTAAACACAAAATCAAAACCGCAGTCGTCAGATAAGAAGCACGTTTTGTTTATAAATACAGCGCGGAGTCACAACGAAATTACCTGCCAGCGCTTGTTGAAGTGCGAGGCCCCTGAACCGGAGCTTCGTCGTCCTAACTGAAATCTGAAGATCCCACATCATTGCTTGACCCCTCACTGCTGCTGAAATCAGAAAAATCGACAGCAGGAGCTGCCGAAGTGCTTGCTACAGCAGTCCGACTGTGCGGAGCGCGGCGTGAACCCGACGCCATTTTTCCTCCTCCTCCCCTCCCCCTTCGGTTCAAATTTCTCTTGCTACGCCGCCACCACACGAGACACATAAACAAACGAAACCGAAATTGAAAGAGAAGTTGCCAATGAACACACCAGATGGGGATAGTTGTCTGCGGAGCGCGGGTTTCAGATTTTGCGGGAGATTCAAAATCATCGGACGCCGGCTTCCGATTGCCTATGGCGCCGTCGTGAAAGAGTTAAAGGAGCCATGAAGACAAAATGCAAGTTTGTGTTATTCGAAAGATTTCGTGTTTTATAGTGCCCCCAGCGCTTGTCCGAAGGCAAACGATGCTTTATTCACTGAGAAATTAATCAATTTAAGTAAAACTTTTGATTTTCCCGCTAAAGCGTGTGTTTTCGTGGTCCCAAATGACATCACAGGAACCGACCGCTCTGCAGCCTAGGGTCCCTTGATTCACGCATCCGCCGTACAGGGTGGAGACACATATTGGCTGGCGCCGCCATTTTGGTCCACTCGCTCGCTGCCGAAACAAGTTATTGTATCAAAACTGCGCTAAAATTATCGCCGCAACGGGGTTAACTGGCGAAGTTTGAATCATCTTATCTGTTTCGCGTTGCTGGGTTTCGTGGGAAACGAAAAGAACAACGCGTTGTGCACGTTGACCAAACTGCAGCGGCATGGGACCGTTCAAAGGGTGTCTCCACCCTGTACGGCGGCGCTGGCATTGAGGTACTCGCGCGTTTGTTTACGTTACGGAACCTAAATGGCGCCACCATACCATGGCATGTCGTTTTCTGCCTTTTTTTTCGTTCTGGGAGAAAATCGTTTTGTGAAACATAGTGCTCGCTCGACAAATATGCTCACGTAAGATACCGTCGCGTCAATCAATCGGCCAATGTCGTCTGAGACAACCCCAAAGCCCCGCAGTTCTGTGCAGCTAAACAAGCATAGTGCGCACAGTACCATCAACAGCAGTACGCAGCGGTACTTCTATGTTTACATGTGCTTTCGTAACTTACACTTACCACCATTCTTACTGCTTTAAAAAGAATGTGCCCTAAATTTAAGCGCAAATAGCTCGTTCGTCAAGCTTGTAAGCTCTCCGTAATTTGCGTTTACTTTCGCCGGCCTCTGCCAATCGCAGAGCTGGCTCGAGTGACATCATAGGTTCTGTTGCGGGAAATGAGCTAGTGGGTCACATGGCCATTCCCTTTTTTCCTAATTATGTAGCTTATTTGAGCGAAGTTTACGTTAAAAGTGGTGTCAGTATGATTCTAACGAGGCAATCTTTTGAATGAACCAAACTTGTCTTTTCTCTTCATGGCTCCTTTAAGAATAAAGAAAGGTTGGGCCAAGCTGGCGAAGTGATGTGGAAACGGGAAAAACGCTGGTTTATCTCCACCAGGGTTTGTGTTATGAAAGCAGACTGCGTGCACTTGAGCGTTGTATAATCGGGGTTTTTGATGTATTTTTTCTATGGGGAGTTTGCTGGGACCGCGGTGATCCGTCGTAAGAAGTGGGTCGTTGTAGGACCGGGGGACATATCATTGGGGTTCCACTGTATCTGATCCATGAAGCCGGAAATACCATGCGACGTCGGTGGGGCCTCAAAAACTACTGCAGTGATGTGAAATGGCACGTACTTATGTTGCGGCGTGAGTACACAATGTCCAAGGTTCGTGTACACACTTCCATGTGTGTCAATGTTATTTTCTCTTTGGGGTAAATTGTACTAGTAACTGCAACAAGCTTATGTGTCGGATTGTGGTTCTTGTGGCTTGTTATGGGGGGGCGGTTCAAACCAGTTTCGGTTTCAGTATCACGCATCACTTTCATGGCCTCCGACATTATCTGTGATCGCACATTAGCACTACTTAAGGAATTGCCATGATCCGCTATTGCTATCTTGTTGGCTGCAGAAGTTGGCCAAATAAGCCTGTCAGCACTGCTCAGGACGACCAAACGTACCGTATAAACCGGAATATAGGTCGAGTTTTTTTCCAAAAAAATCCGCACAAAAGTCACCCCTTGTCTTATATAGCGGTCATTGGCAGAATTTAAATCGTTGTCTGGCAACAATGTGCAAGCGCAGTCCGTCGCCATTGCCATTCGTGTCGGACTGCTCTCTCGCACTATCAGGCTTTTATTTGATTTCGCTTTTCTCTAGTTTTTCGTCTTTTACTCGTTTATTGTGTGTGCGTGCGTACATTTCGTACGTCTTTGTTCTGAGATGAGTGGCGGCAGTTGATGCCAGTTCACCGCGGCGTTTAAGCTGACGGCGATTGAGTCACCGAGCAGAATGGGAATATGTCGGCGCAACGCCAGTTAGGCGTTTCGGAGAAAAGTGTGCGGTACTGGCGGGGCCAGAAAGCTAAGCTGTGCGCGTGCAACCCCCGAAACTGATCGTTCCGTGGACGACAAGCGGTCCACCCCGAGTTGGAGAACAAAGTGGCGGACTTCGTCCGGGAACTTCACTCGCGATCGCTCCGGAGGCCATGCGCGGACCGGCTCCGCGAACTGTACAATGAGTGGATAGCCGGCGACAACAAAAAGACCTATACGGGCCGGTTGCGACCGTGTCAAGCTGGGTGTCCTCCTCTTGGCAGTCGCTGCCCGACGACATGGTTACACGAGCGTTCAGGAAGTGCTTCATCAGCAACGCGCCTGATGGCATGGAAGATGACTGCGAAGCAGTCATCCTTGGACGACTCTGAGAGCTCAGGAGAGTGACTTCGGCAGGCATAGTGAGTGGCAGTGACGGACGGGCGTCGAAAATAAATATAGACATTGTGATTGCGCTTCTGTGCCGAATTATTTTTTTTGTGAACTTTTCCCACCTCAGGGTAGGGGGTCGACCTATATTCCCACTCGACCTATAATCCGGTTTATACGGTAGTAGCACTCAGGACTACAGGACGAGCTGAAGCATACGCAGTGGCCCGATGCCCTTGGCAGCATGAGATGCTCTACTGGAACGTGTTTCTCCCGCACCTTGGGAGCACGCCTGTCTTCTCTGTAGTACCCACCTGGTTATAGAAGGCGCATGGACGTAACGCCGACAGTTGGGCAACTCAAAGGGAAAGAAAACAGTGCAACCCCTCCTTGGATTCGAACCCTAACAGTGAGGCGCCACTCGCGTGTGGCTCTATACCACTGGGCTACGGAACAAGCCAGTCCACTCACAAATAGAGGTCCAGTTTCTGTAGGCCTACCCCAACATATACACCCAAGAGCAAAAGATTACGGACCAGGAAAGCAGCAATTTTGGGTTATTCCTCTGCCGTGCTACAGCCTAGGGAACAATGTGCAGTATTTTTCATTACCTCAGTAACTATACGACATCTTACATGCACACGGCGGTTTGTCGGGCTACTACCGGAAGAGAAATAACCTAAAATTGCCATTTTCCTGGTCCTTCAACTTTTGATCGTGGCTGTACATTGCTGCTTATTTGTTAGATTGCAGTCCTCCGAGCTGCTAAGCTTGAAGCTGCTAAGCTTTTTTAATAAAGCTTGTGCAGTAAGCTTTTCCGTAGCCCCCACAAATAACTGATCACCAGAGACTGCGCACTTTCAGGCAGAAAAAGCAATTGCAAATGTGTGGTTAGGCTGCACATTGGTTTGCTACTTCACCCCCTTAAAAAGGTGTTTCTCGTACTGTGGTTTTATGCTTTACCATAAACGCGTCTGTTGATTTTAGTTCCTTTATTCCCTAGGTTAACTTCACTGACTTCTGCTGCCCTTAATTGACCCTAACTATTGTACCAGTCGCACAGGCATATGCAGCTCCAGTGCAGCTAAGTGGGCGAAGCGTTGTAAGGCAGCTATTGACAATGGAAACCTCTAGATGCCAGGAAAAAAAATCTTCCCCACCTATTTATTGTCTTTCGACAAAATGCATAACCCACAGTGTAATAATCCCCCGGTGCTGTCTCCACTGCCGTCGTGGTCTTTGTCACTCGCTTCTGTCGAATCGCTGTCATCACTAACTGATAAAGGCACGCAATTCTCTTCCTCACTGAATTCATCATTGCTTTCACTTTGTGCTCCATTGTAGAACACTTGCAATGAGAAACTGCCCATCCTTTTCAGCGAACAGCGCGCACGTGAAAGCGCTCCTGTATCCAGAAGGCTCATGGTGAACATTGGGCTGCACCCTAGTGCAAAATGAAGAAAACCTCAACAAAGTTCACTTATCGCTCTAGAGATGGTGCATCATGTTTACGAAGAGTGCGCGCACAGCGCAGTGAAAAAACAAAACAAAAAAAAAAAAACCTTGAACACCCATGTGGGGCTATGCCCGACAATAGACTGCAAAGGGCTGAAGACCAGTGTCACCATGATTAGCCATCACGATGGGTGGGCATTTCTGTTTTGCTCACTGCCTCATCTCCTTAGCAGGGACAGTTTCACAGTGATGTGATGACGGGGCTCCTTGGAAGTGGCTGCCAAACGAGTTTCGTTTCTAAACAGAGTGCAGCAGCCTGTGTTGGCACTGGAAAGTTTCCGCAGAGTAGTACAAGTGACACCTCTCGGGTCGGAGGCTGTGTCATGGGCGCCCCGGGTGGTTGTGTGGCTGTAAACCTGGCAGCACGTTGGCTTGCGGGCACAGGCCTCCTGTGGGAACAATGAGGGTCCGACGTGGCTGCTTTTACGAGGTTGGTGCTCAGTTCGGCAAGCTTCAATTATTCGGATACGTGGTGCTCCAGCTTCCACTGGTGCCACTGGTCGCTGTTGGTGACTCCAGTGCTTGGCTCGCAAATGATTGGCAGTAAAAGCATGGCTGTTGGCTGCAGAGACGGAAGGGGAGGAGGAGGTCCGGTACCGCTACAATGAGTCCCTGTGCCTGCGCTGGCTGACCAACAAGGTGGCCGCCGTGGCAGCCACGCTGGAGTCCGCGGCCATCCCAGTGACCAGGGGCCAGACGCCTGCCAAGGGTGAGGAGCGCCTCCTCTGGGCCCATTTCTTCGGCTCTGGCCTCTGTGGACTAGCGTGTGGGATGACAGGGGGCTGGCTCCGCCAGAGTAAGCACTACCAGCTAGCTATACAGTTGAACCTCGATATAACGAACCTCGATATAACAAACCTCGATTTAACGAAATTCGCGATATAACGAATTTTTTCAAGTTTTCTAACAAAATTTTGCTAAATGCATGTATTTTTGTCTCGATTTTACGAAGTAATTTTGTGCGGCGCTTTCGATTTAACGAAGTCACGGCAAGAAAGGAAGAACGAAATTCCGGTCGAGGCACGTTTTATTTTGCCTCTCAGGCCCTACATTGAAAAAATTCAGTACTAAAATTGACTCTTGAAGGCTAAAATGAAAGAAAAGCGGTGAAATCTACGGTTAACAACAATTAAAAGCGAAGAACGAAGCTGCACAAACCGCTAGCGGTCATAGACGGTTTAATAGTGCAGCCACTATTTTGACGTCTCCATCGTTGCCTACGCCAGCGCCCTCTATGCTTAGGCTACCGAAGCCTACTTCAAGCTTTTTTTTTTCTACGCGTCATTGCTCACGGTGCTGCTGCGCTAGGTTGTGCTCGCTGATAACCAAATTAATATTTTGTTTGTGCATCGTTAGGTGAGTCTTGTAAGCAGCATGAGCACTCCAAGAGAAAGAAAAGTGTTCCGAACAAGAGCCTGAGGAAGCTCGGTGAAACTGACAGCCACCGAAGTGTGGTGGATGCCATCGATGTTCTGCGGAGGCACGCAGGTGCACACGAATGTTTAAGACCTTGTTAGCGCTGTCAGCATACGAGCGTCACGTAAAGCCCGCCCTGGTCAAGAAACGCCAAGCACTGCTTACGGACTTCTTCACTACAGCTTGAACATCGAGTGCTGGTGGCAATAAATTGCTCTCTTTGAACGTGGTCATCTTCGTTTCACCAGCGTTCATTAGACAGCTGCGGTGCGGAGAAATCAGTTTCGTAAGGGCTCAGTGGGCATAAAAGTAATTGCTTAATCGAATTTGGCCGGAAGATTTTTAATGTAAGCTTTCCGCTTTCCGGATCACGTAAGCGCTGCTCCACACAGTGAAGCGGTCCGCGTGTACTCCGCTCAACTCGCAATCATGGTTTTATCTCGAGTGTTGTGGTTGAATCACGCGCCCATACTGCGGAGCCCTTGTACATGAAAAAAGTCTTTCGAAAGTTTCATAGCAGCCTTCCGCTGTTGGCCCGCCGCGCCTAAGCCTACCACTGAATGGACGAAAAGAGGCGTAACTTCGAACGAGCACCTCGGCGGGGTGAAGTTCACGGGACATGGACGCGGGTTCAATTGACTAACAGCGGCATTTAGTAGTGACCGAAATGAAAAAAGAAAAAGTGGAAACCTAGTCTGCTATCATATTTAATGAGGCGTTGCGGAAAAAGCACCGGTTTTACGATGACACATGAACTACCGTCGGCTATCCGAATTCCATTGCCCAAGTGTTGAAACTCTTAATTCACACAATTTTCGCGGCCAGTTTTAGTACAAATTTCGCTTTAATTGGAGAGGTAACTACATAGCAGTTGTTGCCTGGCGAGGGCCAAAGTGTTAAAACCCCAATAACTGGTTAAATGAACTGTAAAATCGAAACCTCGATTTTACGAAATTCTCGATTTAACGAAATTTGCGTCCCCAAGTACAACTTCGTTATATCGAGGTTTAACTGTACTACCAGCCACCAGGGCGGTCAGAGTTGAGGCTTTAATGCCTGGTAAATACGAGCGACACGACCGGTGAGGCCCATCCATGTGCAAAGGGGCCGACCTTGTAATACACTAGCAGGTCATCATCACCATGTGCCTATCTACGCCCTCTGCGTGCCAGAGTCCTCTCCCATGGATCACCACTTATTAGGGATGGGCGAATATTCGGTATTGTCGAATATTCGATCGAATAGCTCTCTATTCGTTATTCGCTTCGATCCGAATGCAGGTATTCGATATTTTCGAATTATTCGATGCTCCCGAATAGGCAGCTGAAAGCCAAGCTTTTCGGTCAAGCTTTCCGAGAGTTACCCCAGGCTTGGCTCAAGACCCACCGACGCGGACATTTCTATTATCAGTGCCGGCACTGCCGAGTTGCTGCCTTGCCTAGAGGTTCGACGAAGCTCTCGGCCGCCAGCACACTTTAGGTTAAAAAAAAAAAAAAAGGCGGCACTGAAACGACACCGCTCCGAACATCGCGGCACCAAGCCAGCAGACTTGTACAGGCCGCCATTTTGAATAGGCATGCCGCCATTTTGAATAGGCTCGCACAGCGCGGCAGTACGCCGCACTAAGCGAGCCTATTCAAAATGGCGGCCAGCCACTTGCGCTTTGCTTGGCTACGGCCGAGGATACTAGTGGCTACAATACTTCTTTTTTTAAGGGGGCTCACTGGTCTTAAACCAAAAAAGTTTATTTTTGCAGTTATGATGATGAAAATTGGGGGCCACATGTAGTTTCTCATTCTGATTGTAGATATCAAGCTTGTTTTTTGAGTAAAATGATTATATTCAAATTTATTTGGATTTTTATATTCAATTTTATGACAGCCTTTGTAAAAAAACTGCTGGAGGGATGCAGCTAAACAGGGAACCAGTGAACTGCGCACAAATCAAAGAGTGCAATAAGACTAACATTATCATTCTATCTGGTCTGTAGCAGAAGTTACGACCATTTGAAGTTTGGGCCTGAAAGATGGCAACCAGAAAAACCGGTTTTGCCTTCCAGGCCCAAACTTCAAGTGGTCGTAACTTCTGCTACAGACCAGATATAATGATAATGTTAGTCTTATTGCACTCTTTGATTTGTGCACAGTTTACTGGTTCCCTGTTTAGCTGCATCCCTCCAGCAGTTCTTTTACAAAGGCTGTCAAAAAATTGAATATAAAAATCCAAATAAATTTGAACATAATCATTTTACTCAAAAACAAATTTGATATCTACAATTAGAAGGAGAAACTACATGTGCCCCCCCCCCCCCCCCAATTTTCATCATCATAACTGCAAAAATAAAGTTTTTGATCAAAGACCCTTGTGCCCCCTTACTTCTAGGCGGCGCTTAACTCTGCGAGTTTCTAGGCGGCGCTTAAACTTGTGAATGAGCAGCCGGCGGAAACTGCTGCACCTAGAGCATGTGGCGCAACAGGAATTTCTTCATGAAAACTTGTGAATACAGCAAAGGAAAGCTGTGTGTAAGATTTCGCAATAAATGTTCAACTGGTAATAGTTTTACACAATGCTGTGCCTACGCGAGTTCTAATTATTAGAAAAAAATGTGTACATTAGTCAGGTCACAAGTTGCTCATTTGTCTTTGTGATTTGCAATCTGCACTATTCGAACTATTCGATTCGAAATTATTCGACCAAATCACTATTCGCTTCGAATTCGCTTCGAACCTCAAAATCTATATTCGCCCATTCCTACCACTTATGCCAGTCCTGTGCTAACGGCGACCAATTTGTCCCCACAGACTTCTTGATCTCATCTGCCCTGCCACAGTTGCCTTCTCCAGGGATCCACTCTGTTACCCTTAATGACCAATGGTTATCTTGCCTTCGCATTACATGCCCTGCCCACACCCATTTCTTCTTCTTAATTTCTACTGATATGTCATTAGCACTTTCGTGACCGCGGAAAAGTAGGGTGTTTTTGGGTCTTCCAGGAAATATTTTTTTCTTGCCTCAGACAATGAATGACGCTGAAGAGTAACTCGAGAAGCACTGTCCCAATCATTAAAGTGCCAATGAGGCACTTGTAGGTACCCACAAGCAACATCTAACTGCAGTAGTTTCAGTGACATACTAATTGCGTACTCATTTTTCTTGCTTATAAAGAAAGCCTGTGAAGTGTGAAAAATGCGACGTGCTGGAGCTCTCACCCGCATCTTAGAGCAGTGCCCTGTAATAGCGTGAAGGGTTATAATTGGCCGGACAGAATTTTGAGAAACCAAAACGGTAAGAAAAATAGAAGAAATTCAATTTTCACAAAAATGATCTGACAAAATGAAAAATATGCATCTTGTACATCTCCACCCCCAAACCAAGAGTAAAAAAAGTCCGCAAAAAATTCAAAATACAAATAAAGAGATAGCGAAAGTGGCGACCTGTGTAACGCCCTGAATTTCCGCAAAAATGGAGATTTCGTGACAGTAACACCTGTAATCGTTATAGTAGCGTGAATGGAGATAATTGGTTGAACAGAATTTTGAAAAACCATAAAAAAAGAAAAATAGAAAAAAACGAGGTTTTCGCAAAAGTGATGTGGCATAATGAAAAATATGCATCTCATACACCTCCCCTCAAAACCAAAGAATAACATAAGAATGCTACGCATTAGTACACAATTCTCTGAATTTCTGCAGATTTTTTAATCAGTATTGTCAGCTCTCTAGCGTTCTTCTTCATGCCTGTTTCACTGTATGCGACACTCGAGCAAGTGACTGTGGCCAGTGAACATGAATGGGAGCAGTGCACTTCCTGAATTGAGCCAATGGATCGCCGCAAGTTCAGCAGTTTCATGGGACAATTGAACGGCTATTTTCAACTGTTGGCACCTTTGTGCCATCATAAACAATAACATTTTACGTTTTCCTGTCGTAGATATTGGTTGCGCATGTCTCTGTTTCAAATTATTAGCATTTATGTAAAAATTTAGGGTGCCGATATATATGACCTTGGAGGCCTAAAACATTGTTTTGCCTGCCTATTTTTGGCGCCTAAAGCGTTCTTTTTTAGTGCCTAAATATCCGGCCTCTAGCGATGACCATTGTAGAGCGTTTTGTGACGGGCTGGGTGCACGGAACGAAAATGGAGGTCCTGTCCTGTGTGGGTTTCTTTTGTGTAAACCTTGAACGAAAGGCAATTGCCACAACCTTCAACCAACACATCCAGCCAAGGAAGGCGGCCCGCAACCTGCGCCTCGACAGTGAATTGAATGGATTCTTTAATGCTGTTCAGATGTTCTGCAGAGGCACCTATGTGTCCCTTTTTGTTAATGCAAAAACAGTTGTTCATATAACGCAGAAAAATCTTGGGGTGTGGTTCTAGCGAAGACAGGGCACGAGTTTCTGATGCTCCCGGTTGTCACGGAGATAAATGCGCCCATGGCTGTGCCATGTGCCTGCTTTTAGATCTTTGCCCCCCGAAAAGGAAAATATGTGCTCTTGAGGCAAAACTACAACAGCTTCAGAAGATCCGATGCTACGATCAGGATTCACACAGGTCCTTGAAAACCTTGAAAACCCTTGAATTTAGAAATGCCAATTTCAAGGCCTGGAAAGTCCTGGAATTTTTAAATGGTCTTTGAAAACCCTTGATTTTTCCGGAGAGGATCAATGGCCCTGTCTTTTCTCAAGAATTTAAAGTGTTTGTCGTGGATTTTAGGTGCTAAAAATGTAAAGAAACATTGTAACAATCAAGTTTCAGTGTATTGCATGAAATTACAAGTTTGGTGGATTTTCATTATTACAAGGCAACACTGGGAGCAGGCACTTATCAATCTAATCCATGTCACGATACAATCCAGTGAAAGCCAGCTTCTGTTCTCTATCTTGCATCTTCCATCTAGTCTGTGGACGCTCGCTCCTTGCATGTTTGCTGTGCCTGATACGCTCCATCTGCGTTTGCTTTTATGTGCAAATGGTGGACGTGTACATTGTTCATTCTGCCTTGCAGCAACACTTGCAGATTTGATTTCAGCTGATACTCTCGTTGACAAAGCAGGAGATGCAGGCAACATTAACTAGGTTTTGAAATCAAACAGCCTCAGCAAATACAAAAGAAAAAGAAAAACCTCTAAATACCAGCCATGAAATAAAAAATGAAGCAGGGGGAGCATTTCCGAACCCGTTAGCACCTTTCTAAATGTGCACTAATGTGCTTAGGTATTGTGCAATAAAAAACTTTTGCATCGTGTAGGAAAAGTTATAAATAATCCCAGATAAAACGTTAGATGGGGACCTTGAAAGTGTCTTTTCTGGTCCTTGAAAGTCCTTGAAAACCCTTGAATTTTTGCTTTTCAAGCCTGTACGAACCCTGTACGATAGACGAGATTTGTCAAACCCTAGATTTCTGCCCCAAAGGCCCCAGAAGCGCCCGGTGCCAGTGCAACGTGCATTCTGCTTTGTGCTGGGCTGGAGAAGGGGAGGTTGGGGAGTTTTCTCGCTCTGCTATCGCTGTGATGCCACTCTGTAAATAGTACACTTGCTGTGGAGGCTGGGATGTTGATCTCTGTGCCAAAAACAAAAGGCAGCCCTTTTTCAACAGCCCTTTTTGCCCAGTTTGAAGTGCACCGCTTGTGGTTGCATTCTGGACAGAGCGTTTTTCTGTCCCTGAGTTTTTCCTTTGCTTCTCCCCCCCCCCCCCCCCCCCCTCGCTTCAGAGGACTACATGACAACGGCGTTCTCCATCATTTCCGACTACGTTCCCGCGGTGCTGGGCTGCGCATTGAGGTCGTCACTTGGGTACGTGGCTCATGGACATTTCTCGCATCCCTGCACAGGGCACAGGCCTTTATGTTCTACTTTCAAATAAGCCCCTCACCTCGCATTGTACGGCCGGAAATACATTTGTGGGGCTAAGAACGAATGGTTTGCCCTGGGCATGGGTCAATCAAGGTTCGTGCAGAGATAGCTAAGGAAGTAGTTGTGATAAGGGGTGCACTCGTGAAGCAAAAGTAGCAGGAGCAGTCAGGGCGGCTGATTGCCGAACGTATCCTTCAGCGTTTGGGCCCCAAGGCATCGCCGAGAACTCGAAGGCCAGGATTGTTCCCGAGATCACCAGACATTGAGAAGGTTGTGCAGAGGTTAGGCCTTGCTTTCTGGCAAAACTACAGAGCAGGAAGGAAGGTCATTTTAAAGCTCACTAGAGAACGTAAACAATTGGAGTGCAAGGTATCGAGTTTGCGAAATCAGCAGGACTAGGGTAGCTTTTTCGAAGTGACATTTCTGTGAAATTTTGGAAAAGTTACTGTTTTAATGCTTTTTGTCAGATGGTCATCCTTAATTCAGGTGCAAAACGGCATTTACTCGTGGAATGCTCAACAAAAAAAAAATCTGCCGAGCAAGATACGCGAGGAAAATTTTCTGTCAAATGTTTCGGGGTATTGCAAAAACTGCACATAAGCTTTAAACCTTGAGTTATAGCACAATTTTCACTCACACAATGACCTCGTACCCTTCATGTGTGACTTGTTTTGCCAAGAGCTCCGTTCTGCAAGGTGTCTACCCACCGATAAAACCGGGAATCCCACGCACGGGGCACCTTGAGTAATCTTGGTGACGGTGAGTGGCGACACCGCGTACCCCGAGCCCCCCATACTTAAGCTGTCACCTACTGTGGCTAGAAGTTGAAAGGTGAAGGGTTAGAAGCCGTGAACGGTGGCCGTCGGAGCCTTGGTCAAGCTCCGGCCGATGGGCTCCCTGCCTGTCTACCAGGCAGGAAGCTCCGGGACCTCTTTGACTACCAGGGTAAGGTCAAAGGAGAAAGTACCCCCGTCTCCCTGCTTTCCAATGTATCATATGGCATTTTCCAAACCCCCCCCAAACGTGATCGGCCCCCGAAAAGGGGTCGCACCGAAGTTTCCTTTCCACCACTTCCTGACTTGAGTCCTCCGAAACCGAACAACTATCCTCGCTTCATCGTGATGGAATCTGTAGACCAATCAAAACCTCTTGCTTCACAGTCGGTATTTCTCATTTCAAAGTTTCTTGACGGTATTGTTGGAGGGTCGTATAAGGCCAAAAAACATCGAACCGGTGAAATTCTTGTCGAGGTCAGTAGCCAGGATCAGGCCAAAAAACTTCTTGCTCAAACCAGCATCGCCGATCTGCCAATCCGAGTCACGCCCCACCGCAGCCTAAACAGCTCCCAGGGCGTGATTTCCGACTATGACCTACTGAATGAAACTGAAGCCGACTTGCTGGAGGGCCTTCGTGGCCAGGGCGTAACAGCGGTCAGGCGAATAACTATACGAAGAGATGATGAACACATACCAACAAAGCACCTCATCCTAACCTTTGTCAGGTCGAGCCTTCCGGAATCCATCAATGCAGGTTTCGTGCGATGTCCAGTCCGGCCTTACATCCCGAACCCGCGGCGCTGTTTCAAGTGCTAACGGTTCGGGCACGGCACGAACTCCTGTCGCGGCTGACTTACCTGCGCGAAATGCGCCCAGCACGACCACGCGTCCAAAAATTGTAACGTGCAACAGTCTCTTTGCATAAACTGCCAGGGTCCACACGCGGCCTACTCCAGAAAATGAGAAAAATTTCAACTTGAAAAGAAAATCATAAACATCAAGGTAACCGAAAACATCACCTTCTCAGAGGCGCGGAAGAGGTTCGCCTCCTTCCCTCTGGGCAGGTACGCCGACGCAGCTCGCCGGGGGGCGGAGCGGCGTCTTGTTTCGGCGGGGACCCAGTACCGAGAGTCGGACTTGGTCCGGCCCCCGCCCCCCCCTGGGTTGCCTCTTGCAGCCCAACCTGCCTCCGCACCGCTCGCTGGGCCAGCAGCGGCTGTGGTGGCATCCACGTCCGGTGGGAGTGATGCTGCGTCCTCCACTTCCGCTCCACCGTCCCAAAGCACACGCGAGGGCGCAGAGATGGAGACGGAGGCAGTCGCAGCGACCCCCTCCCCCGCGTCACTGCCTGTGCCATCTGTCGTGCTCCCCACGCCTTCGGCACTGGCAGCGCAGGCAAAGGACGCCCGAAAGGGTACCACGTCAAGGGGTCCCAGTCCGCTGGGCACCCCCTTGCCATCAGATGATGACATGGACGTCGAGCCCTTACGGCTTTCATCGCAGCGGAAGGAACGGGCTGCAATGTCCAGGTCAGTAGAGAAGGCCAGAAAACCCCTTGCAAGAGTCCAAGCCCCGAAAGACCCTACATAAATAGTCACACTCCAGTAGCTCCGAACACATCATAATGGGAAGAGAAAACATAATACAATGGAACTGCAGAGGCCTTCTGAATAATCTTGACGATGTATACGAAATACTGCATGCTTATCAGCCAAGTGTAATGTGTGTTCAGGAAACACATTTGAATTCTAAACACACAAATTTCTTGATATACAGAAAGGACAGGGATGGCTGCATGCACTCTTCTGGTGGTGTGGCCATAATTGCCCGGAAATCCTTAGCCTGCCACCCTGTCACTCTGAACACTGTCCTTGAGGCTGTAGCAATTCGAACAATAATATTTAATAGGTTGATAATGGTATGCTCCATATATATTCCTCCTGATCTTGCACTTTCGAGCTCTGACTTCGAGGCGTTGGTTGACCAGCTGCCCGAACCATACATCTTAACAGGCGACCTTAATGCTCACAATTCTCTATGGGGCTCTTCTCGTACGGATTCCCGGGGTCGTCTGATAGAGAGGTTTCTTACATCCTCTGGAGCATGCCTTTTCAACAATAAACAGCCTACCTACCATAACATAGGACACAACACATACTCATATCTTGACTTGGCTGTTGGCTCTGCAGTTCTCTTTCCTCTTCTCGAGTGGGGTGTGGGCACTGACCCATATGGCAGTGACCACTTCCCCACCTCACTAACATACATAGGTAAAGGCCCGTGCAGTCCATCTTCCCATAATAGGTTCAATGAAGCACGAGCTAACTGGAATACATTTACAGAGACATCCAAACTACACCACACATACATAGGACACCTACACATTGAAGAAGCTACCCAACTCCTCACGGCGCACATCCTCAACGCCGCCGAAAAGTCCATTCCGCATGCCTCTGGTGCCCCGCGCAACCAGCAGAGGCCATGGTGGAATGAGGACTGTAGGCGGGCGCGAGAGGCCCAGAACAAGGCGTGGGGTATCCTTCGTCGGTACCCCACGTCGGGTAGCCTTATTTTGTTCAAACGGGCCAAGGCGTTCGGAAAATGTGTGCGCCGTGAGGCAAAACGAGAGAGTTGGCGCACCTTCCTTACATCCATTAACTCATACACAGATGCACACAAGGTATGGACAAGAATACGCAAACTTAAAGGACAACATACACATAGCCTGCCCCTGGTCAGTACAACAGGGGACACACTCGAAGACCAGGCTAACACTCTTGCACAACACTTCCAACACGTTTCTAGCTCTGCACACTACACAAACACTTTCCTGAAACATAAAAATACTTGTGAAAAGAAGTCCCTACATGACAATAACAGGTCAAAATCTGGTTACAATTCTGAATTTACACTCTATGAGTTGAGGGCTGCCCTGAGCACATGTAAACCTTCAGCTCCAGGCGCAGATCAGATTACATACACCATGATACAACACCTACACCCGGATGCTCTTGAAACACTCCTACACCTATACAACATATGGCTTTCGGGGCACATCCCAAAATCTTGGAGGGAGGCTATTGTAGTGGCGTTCCTGAAGGAGGGTAAGGACCCTTCTTCTCCCGCCAGTTATCGACCCATCGCCCTCACAAGCTGCCTGGGCAAGCTTCTCTAGAAGATGATCAACAGGAGACTCGTGTACTTCTTAGAGTTCAATGGTCTTCTCGAGAGCTGCCAGGCCGGCTTCAGGGTGGGGCGATCCACAAACGACCAACTCGTCGCCCTTGAGTCGTATATCAAGGATGCGTTTGTCCATAAACGGTTTTGTGCTGCGGTCTTTTTTGATCTTGAGAAAGCGTACGATACCGCTTGGCAATACGGGATACTTTGCGACCTAAAAGCCTTCGGTGTCTCGGGCAATATGTTTAATACTCTTCATAGCTACCTGGCGGAGCGAACCTTTCGTGTGAGAGTTGGCACTGCCCTTTCAAATGTTTTCCTGCAGGAAAACGGCGTGCCTCAAGGCGGCGTTTTGAGCTGCACATTGTTCATTGTCAAGATGAACTCACTTCGAAAGGCGTTGCCACGAACCATTTCCTGTACAATGTATGTAGATGATGTGCAAATATCTTTTAAATCGTGCAATATGTCAATCTGCGAACGCCAAGTCCAGCTTGGTGTCAACAAACTAGCAGGCTGGGCTGATCAGAACGGTTTTTAAGCTGAGCCCAGTCAAGAGCACTTGTGTTGTGTTTTCCAAAAGTCGTGGGATCAGGCCAGATCCAGACATCAAACTGAATGGTGTCTCGATTCCGGTCAAAAAAGAACACAAGTTCCTCGGTATAATTCTTGATGAAAAACTTTCCTTTATCCCTCATATGAAACAACTAAAACAAAAATGTCTTAAAACAATGAATATTCTCAAGGTCTTGTTGCATCACTCGTATGGTGCTGACAAATAACTTCTGCTGCGGGTGTTTACCAGCCTGGTAGGCTCGCGGTTGGACTATGGGAGTGTTGTATATGGTTCAGGAAGGGAAACGGCCTTCAAAATGCTCGACCCAGTGCAGCACCAGGGTCTTCGACTTGCGTCTGGTGCTTTCCGGACTAGCCCTGTGCAAAGTTTGTATGTCGAGTGTGACAAATGGTGCCTAGGGTACCAGCGCGAGTATGTCGATTTACTATGTGCTTTTAAAGTTTCATCAATGTCTCACCATCCCATTAAATCTATAATGAACGATACATCTACATCCCAACTGTTTTTAAATCGTCCATCTATTTCTGTGCCTTTCTCGCTCAGGGTGAGGGAGGAGGCTTCTGAACTTTCTGTCTCGTTTTCAGACACCTTCAAAACATCTGGCATTGATTCTGTACCCCCATGGCATCTTCGCTCTGTATTATGTGATTTGTCTTTTACTCAATTTAAGAAAAACACTGTGCCCACAACAGCAATTTTGCAGCATTTCATGTATCTCCAGGCGAAATATGGTGCAACAGAATTTTTTACTGATGCTTCAAAAACGTCCATTGCGGTGTCTTGTGCTGCACACGGACCCAATTTCAGTGCTTGTAAAACCATGAATGTGAATTCCAGCATTTTTACAGTGGAAGCATATGGTATACTCCTTGTTTTAAATCACATCAACGAACATAATATCGCAAACTCCATCATTTTCACGGATTCACTAAGCGTCGTGCGTACATTATCATCCCAAAGGTCTTGCAAAAATTACGTTGTCAATCTGGTTTTTAAATCTTTAATGTCGGCGTATGCCTCAAATCTGAATGTAACCGTCTGCTGGGTTCCAGGCCACGCGGGGATCGCGGGCAATGAGTTGGCTGATGAAAGGGCCGCTGCTGCGGCACTCAGGAACACTGTAGACATTACAACGATACCCTGTGCAGACGTCAAGCCACACATAAGACAACACCTGCGCAGAACATGGCAAACACACTGGAATGAACAGACAGACAACAAACTACATGTAATAAAGCCACACTTGGGACGGTACACAGCTGACTCACGCAACAGACACACGGAAGTCGCCTTGGGTAGGCTGCAGATAGGGCACACCCATGCAACGCACTCGTATCTGCTGACGGGATCTTCTAGACCCCAGTGCGGCAGATGCGGAGAGGCCCTATCCGTAGTGCACATACTAATCACATGCAAGGCACTTCACACAACACGACACAAACACTTCAGAGAACTCTACAGACAACATATTCCCCTACATCCATCGCTGTTCTGGGTGACGATGCCATGGTTTCCATGAAACGTGTGTTTGAGTATTTGTCAGACGTTAAGTTTTTAAACCTCATTTCCTGTCACGCATAATCAAATCTGGCCCTATACACCAGCCATCACCATTGCCGCTAATTGATTTTATAGTTGTTCTGGCTTTAGTAGCCACTATTTTTTTTAAAGATACTTTTGTTTGGCGCTCTTGGCCCCAGCTAGCCTTGCGCCACAAAACCCCAACCATCATCATCATCATCATCAAAACCGGGAATTGTCAGGGATTTTGAATAGTCTGGAAAAACTCTGGGAGGCCTCGGGGAATTTGTGCTTCTGTAAGGGAAAATTAGCAGTAATTTTAAAAAGGAAGCGAAAGTCACGTAATGCCGGCCAGAGCGAGTTGAAAGTGGACAGTTCATCGGCCCCGTTGCTGATGACGCTGTCTGAAGTCATTGGTTCTACTGAAAAGTTGTTCAGTACTACTTGCAGGTGACCTCTTTGACCGTTTTGACGGCCGCCACTGCGCTCCTCTCTCTATACCCTCCCCCTTTGTTTTTGCATGTTTCCCAGATTTGTAGACCCCTGAAAGGCGGCAGAAAATGTTGTGCACCGTAATAACATTTTGTGGCGGCGTGAGGCTACGGGGGTAGGCACCGTCAGTGTACTACTCCGCCTCAGCCACGGAGAGAGAGAGAGTTTATTGGCTGTATATTTACACGGCGGAGTTTTGCCTCTTGTCAGAGGGCACGAGCCTAGCTGCACTAGCTGCCTGACACGTTGCTCTCTCCCACGGTCTCTCCCAGACGAGAGTGCGGACCCCATGTCGTCCGCCAGTACTCCCTTTGGCAAGACAAACCTCCTCCAAACGCAGCAGAAAGGTCCGTGTTGTAAATACAGTAGAATCTCGATGATACGAATCTCTCGGGATCACGAAAAATATTCGTATCATCTGAAATTCAGACCGAAAAATTGAGCACTAAAAGAACTTTTCGTTTATTTCTTTTCTTACTTTCGCGTGATGAAATCCGTGGTGTTTTTCTGCTTTTTTTTTTTTAACCTGCATGTTCCCGAGCAGTGCTTTCTGGACTTTCGTCTCCTCACTTGCGGTGCCCAAGCTCACCACACACCGCAACAGTCAAGGCATGAACCGCATGGCACATTTTTGCACGCGATTCATGCTCGTCGGCGTTAGTAGTGTGTTGCTATGCAAAACAGATGAGACGCTCTACTAAAACTGCCCTTGCGGTGTTTACATAGCGTGACGCAAAAATTTAGCGTTTAGGGTACGCAAAGGCAGCAAATGCTGTACTAAAGCTGGTTCCGGCAGAGATGTTTAGGCCTTCCACCTCGGCAGATATTTCAGGGGCACTTTCACTAGCAGTGCGGATGATGTTTTATAGTACCGGTTTCGCCCGCATTATCAGCTCATTTACCGCACAAGCAACTTCGTGTGTGCTTTGAGCAGCATTTTAAGGAGCGGTTAGAAGCGGTCGCTCGAGTGCCTCGCACCACTTCGCGGCCGAAGCCACCGCCATGTTGCCGCCACCGGCCGCGCAGTGTGCGGATGGTGTTGCAGTGGAGTCAGCACTCCTGTGGAGTACGCGGCGCGTTTTTGCGAGCAGAAAACAAGAGCCCGTCATTCCTGGAGAAAGAGTGACAAAGTGGGAAGAGCCCATACGTTGCCGTCGCTTGCTCGCTCGGCAGTCGGGCGCCACGCCGGCTTGTTCGTATTGCCGCGAACGGGCCGCACAGGTCCGTTCGTAAGAGCCGAAATTTTTCCCATTGCAAACAATGCAATTTCGGCGGGACTTATCAGAAATTCGTATCACCCAGAATCGTATCATTGAGATTCTCCTGTATGTAAATATGTCGTTTCCTGGCTCGGGTATGAGCTGTGCTCTGAGCTGGAGCAAGCTAGGTGGCCGCCAGCCACTGGTGACCGCTTGTGTTGCGGTCAGCCTCATGCGCTATGCAGCTCGTTCTGAAGATAAAGAAACGTTTCTCTCTCTCTCTCTCTCTCTTTCTTTGACCCGTATCTGCTGGGAGAGTTGCTATAATCCGATATAATCTGACCCGATAAGGCCCCACTAGGCTCAGCTAAGATGGGGATTTCCTGCACTCACCTGTACTACACGAGCGTTTGAAAGGACATCTGAGTTGAATGGCATTCGAAATTTAAAATGCCATTCGAACTGGAAGGAAATCCGCCGATCGGCAATTCTCAAGGGCAGTTGTAAAGTTCCATGTTTTGCTGTCGCCACTGCTGCCCTGTTTCGTTCTTGACAAAAATTTAATTTTAGAGTTTAACTCTTTCGGGACCGCTCCATAGGCCATCGATCACATATGATCGATGGTTCCGCGAGCCTGCAGAATACAAATTTTCGCTCGGTGGAACACCTAGCGACATCTAGGAGATAGTTTGAAAACTGGAGTTTTCTCTTGTGTGAAGTTTCTTTTTTTATCGCCAGGCGGCAACGCATCAGATATTTTATTCTGATGGGCAGTGGTTTCGAATGTAAACAAACATGGCGTCATACTCGCGCGAGTGCGATAAGAAATCCTCCTCGTCTCGTCTCGCATATCTTCGCCTTCTACTGTGGATTTTAACGATGAGAGGGGCAGTGAAGAGTCGGAATGCGGCTTTAGAGATCGGATTTTAGCTCGAGTGAGGATTCGGGTGTCGATCAGCCTGGAACATCAAATCGCGCTCAAAGGTGGGTGTTGTTTTCGGTTTCAATTGGCTCTGGAGTAGGTATGTGCGCTCGAAATATGTTCTGGCTGGTTTATATTTGTTCGCTAGAGTGTTAACTACCTATGGTGGTGATCTCCTGCCACCAGCGCAGAAACGGATCAAGTTTTCGCCGAGACGAGAGCCCGGCGTGTACCTGGGCGATGACGTAGCCATGGCCCTAGTGCCAAAGAGATCACACACAAAAGAAAAAACCAGTTGCACCTAGCCGCATCAAACTTTCGCGATGAAGAAACAAAGCATTCTGTTAGATTTTGTATATCCTGAAAAAATTTTATTCTTTTTTAATATTTTTATATTCACACTTTTTTCTATCTTTTTCTGTAGTTTTTTTACGAAGTTCTTACTTTGAGATTTTTTCATGGTTCTATCATCAGTGTTGAAGTAAAACTTGATATTGTATGTCAAAGAACATATAATAAGCTGCATTTTGGTATATGCTAAGGCAGGATGATGCTTTTGCTTTATGTAATAAAAAATTTGTACCGAGACCTCCCTTTTTCATCACTTTTTCCGGCGGTCCCGAAAGAGTTAAATTGGCAAGAGAACAGTTAGTAGTGATCAAATTGATAAGAGTACCAAGTTACTCTGTAATCGTAGAGAGTGATAGAAAACAAAAACAAGTGAAAAATGTATGAGGATCGTGCACTCTTAAACGCCAAGTTCTACTCGTAAGTAATTTTTTTCGTAATTACAGCATGCAGAAACTGCGCCTGAGAGTACGGTCGTTCACATTTCAAAAGCCTTTGAGAGCCTCAAAGGTCATTGGTGGTGCTCCTGTGACTGAAATGGCATTTCAACGAAAGGCCTCTGAAAACGTCGTGTAGCAGCCCAAAAGTGTCATTTGAATCAAATGGCATTCGACTCAAAAGCCTTAGAAATGCTTGTGTAGCATAACTACCTGTGCTACACAAGCTGACAAACCCAGGAGATGGACTAGGTGTTGTGTCTTATGCGTCTTTCCCAACGCACCAGTAGCCTTGACATGCCACTCGATTGTGCCGGCCCACTTGCAAGCCGGAAACTTGTGTCACATATCCTCAGCCTGATATTGTTCCTGCGGAGGTGCTCCAATACCTCATCGCAGAACTACAAAGCGCTTGATCCCGTGTCCACCAATGCGGTAAACTTCTTTCGAGCTATCGTCAGCTCAGTGAAAGGTGCTGGCAAGTTGGAAGATTGTCCCGCACGACAAGCCAGCGGTGTGAGTGACTTAATATTCTCTTAGCCACCATCAGGTGTTTGGTGTTGGTTAACGGTGGCCTTCTGATGGCCATCCTGTCTGGCCTTCTTCCTTCATTGCATTCCTTCTGTGTCTGGCTACTCTACGCGCCAGGTTGTGCAGTGCAATATGCAGGAATACGAGTCCAAAGCTCGGTCTGACAGTTCAAACCTGACTCGGGGAACTGCTCATCAGCGTATGAGACGGTAGCATCCAGTCTGCTGAGATGTGATGAAGGGAGCCCTTTATTCTACGCAAAACGAGGCTCTAATGAGGGTGCCGCAGACGGCTTGGGACAGCACACGTGCGGCAAAAATGACGCCCTGAATGCGTTTTGCCTCTGCGGCGAGCTCCTTGAGATCCCTGAATGTCCCCCCTCGCAAGAAGGCCGTAAATGTCTGGTGTGCCTGTCGCGCCCTGCGGTCGGCCTTTTCTGCATCTGTGGCTTTGGGGTGAGCAAGGTGGTAGAGATCTTCCATCGCTCTCACGTACTCCAGCAGGGAGCCATCTGGATGCTTGGCACGCAGCTCAAGCTCCCAGTGCAGCTGCTCGTAGTTAGCGGGCCGCGGAATTTCGCTCGGAAGCTCTCCAATGTGCGCTCTCTCTCTCCCACTAGTTGGAACCATCGACCTGCCTGGTCCGTCAGTGAAGCTAGGACCATGCGGCTGAGAATTTGGCCTCCATAAGCCCCGTCGCCTGCTGATAGTGCTGCAAACGGTCCAGGTCACTGTACTTGAAGAGGTCAGCCTTTACGCGTGACTTCCCCGCCTGCACTCGACTGTGGAGGCTATTCTGCACTACGCCCGCCAAATTCTCAATTAGGGGCATCTCGTCTTGGAGCAGTGCGTCTATCGTTGACTGACTGACGCCAATGGGAACAGTAGGAGCAGGAGGCAGCGTTGAGAACCGGCGCTGGCTTGCCTTGGGCTCAACCCATTTTCCTGCCAAAATGTTCGCAGCGGCATCTTCCGTATCAGGCGGGAAAAGCCCCCTTTGCCAGTGCCAAGTGTGGAGATCCCTGACCAATCAGTGCCGCGCAGAAAATGAGCCGGTGGCTCCGACAACACTTGCGCAGCCTGGAGGTCAGACTCGTCAGCCATTGTTCTTTGTTCTCGCGCTGGAGTTCGTTAGCGCTAACAAACCGAGTCCAGATTTACCTGTTTTGCTCCACGTTCGGGCACCGAGTTGTGGGGTCGCCTTACGCGCTTAGCCGTAAAGCGGGCTTCACTTCCCGGCTCCCGGCTCCTGCTCAGGGCGAGGGAGAAAGCCTCCGAACTCTCTGTCTCGTTTTTAGACACTTTTACAACATCTGTCATTGATTCTATAGCCCCATGGCATCTTCGTCCTGTATTGTGTGATTTGTCATTTACACAATTTAAGAAAAACACGGTGCCCACAACTGCCGTTTTGCAGCATTTCATGTATCTCCAGGCGAAATATGGGGCAACAGAATTTTTTACTGATGCTTCAAAAACATCCATTGCGGTGTCTTGTGCTGCACACGGACCCAATTTCAGTGCTTGTAAAACCATGAATGTGAATTCTAGCATTTTTACAGGGGAGGCATATGGTATACTCCTTGTTTTAAATCACATCAATGAACATAATATCACAAACTCCATCATTTTCACGGATTCACTAAGCATCGTGCGTACATTATCATCCCAAAGGTCTTCCAAAAATTACATTGTCAATCTGGTTTTTAAATCTTTGATGTCGGCGTATGCGTCAGGTCTGAATGTTACCATCTGCTGGGTTCCAGGCCACGCTGGCATCGCGGGCAATGAGTTTGCTGATGAAATGGCCCCTGCTGCTGCACAGAGAAACACTCTAGACATAGCAACAGTACCGTACACTGACATGAAGCCAGTCATCAGACAACACCTACGAAAAACATGGCAAACACACTGGAGTGAACAGTCAGACAACAAGCTGCATGTAATAAAGCCACACTTGGGACGATACACAACTGACTCACACAACAGACACACCGAAGTGACCCTAGCAAGGTTACGGATAGGCCACACACATGCAACACACTCGCACTTGCTCACAGCAGGTGTGGAGAGGGCCTATCCGTAATCCACGTACTCATCCAATGCAAGGCACTTGACACAACACGACGCAAACACTTCCCACAACTATACAGACAACACGTTCCGTTTCACCCATTGTACTTTCTAGGAGACGAGCCCATGTTTTCCACCAAGCTTGTTTTTAAGTTTCTCACCGATGTCAATTTTTTACATCTCATCTCTTATCATGCATCATGACAACCTGGCCCTTTACACCAGTCATCTTCATGAGCTTGTTTTAGTTTGTGTATGTTTACTGAAACCCTCTACTTTTACTTTCACATCGCTGTCATGAAATCACTTTTGTTTGGCGCTCTTTGCCCTTAGCTGGCCTTGCGCCATTAAAATCCAGATATCATCATCATCCTGTGCGAATAAGACTGCGATCCCAGTCCGTGGCACACTGGTCAGCGGCCACAGCGGGTTCAAGTGAAAAAGGAAATCAGGACTCCCTGCGAACTTACTTATTAATTAGCTGACGAATACAAAAAGATAACGAGAACTAACCAGCTATGGAGGCTGGTTAGTCCTAACCAAGACACAGTGCCCGTGTGTCCTGGTCCTCCTGTCGTTCTTGTTTGTTTGTTGTTTGCGCTGTGAATTCACGAAAAACGGAACACCAGCTCGCCCAAGCATCAACCTTGACTGAAAAAAAGTGCAGCACAAAAATTTTGTGTCACCACTCTTTTAAAGGTCTAGCCTGATTACCACCCCGTGAAAAAGCAGCAGGGTACAGGCAGGGCAGACAATGCCAACGAGCAACATTGCAAAATGGCGCAGCCACAGAATACACTTTCACCACCGTAAGTGCCTCCCACCACTTGCGGGCACGAATAGCTCGTGTTGCATCGAAACAACGGCGCTTGGCTGCCTGCTGTCATCATCACCACTTGGCACGAGCAATTTGTGCAAGGGAAAGAAAACTTCAAGGCCAGTGTTGGGGAGCTAGCATTATGTGAGTGCACGCATTATAGTACATGGCGGGGATGGGACCTTCAGCACAGGATTTCCCCATTCATGCTTTGGGCCCAGAGCATAAGATGGGGCGAAATGGTGCATGTACCACTCCTGTTCGTAATGGCAAAAAATAAAGTTTAGGTGGGCTGGAAAAAGGCGCCTCTCTTTTTTGCATGCTGTAAGTTGAGGGAGGTGGCCACCGGCGGTCGTTTCCTGGATCCATACCGTCAGGCCTGTACGTGCAGGCTTTCCGTGCTGCTGGGGAGGAATGGAGTTGGGAAGGCTATTTTTTTTCGCTCCTAATGTTGCGCCGTATGCTTAGGTAGGTGTTTTGAAATCACGAGTTCTGCAGCCACCTCGAGTAAGTTTGCCCAGATTTGGGACCATTTTGTCGACGTGTCAACGAGATTCTGATGTGCAGTTGTTTGCCGTGCATCCAGACTGGTTGAATGGAAGTGCGGCAAGCAATATTTAGGGGCTTCTGTCGTTTCCTCGGAACAGGAAACGATCCGTGTGCATTGTGGTGCCGCACAGCCTGAGCTGGGAAGGAGCTCAGCCGTGCCATCTCTTCTTTGCAGCCTGGATGCCGAGCCAGCAGCTGAGGGGCCAGGCTCTCTAGGGGTGGCTGCCCCGACGAACAAGGTGGGCTTTGCCTCTCGCTGTGGGGCTATTCTTGAATGTGCTCACGTGTCGTACACACCCCTTGCGTTTGTAATCTTGAGGTTTGTCAAAAGGTGTGCTCACTGTATTCCATAATGGCCACTCGGATGGGTGCCCTGAAAAACAGGTCTCCACAGCCCCATCGGGGAGGCCTGCAGGCTAAGCGGGGCGCATTGAGTGACAAATGTGCATGCTGGCTGAGATGCCAGCCCGATAGCCAGCAATGCTTTGCCACCAGAAACTAACAGCCTTGGTTGTGTCGGGAGAAAGAACACCGCCAAGGTTCATCGGCTGTGATTGGGATGGTAACTATGTGAGGGTGGCGTGGGGCAGACGACGACAGAAGCAGGGAGTGCCGAGAGAGGGCGCTACGTGATGGCACCATCATCATCATTGGGACTGGGAGAAGAGAGGAAGGAGTAAAGTGTGAGGGGTTAGGGTTGAGTGTTGGGAATAGAGGAGACGGGTCGGCGTGGTTGTTCGGAGCGGTGTGTGTGTGTGGTTTAGGCTTAGTGCGTGACAACTAAGCTTCCCACTGGCTTCTTCTTGAAAATGTGTTCATGGCCCAAGTGCGCCTCTTACAGTTGTCGTACTGCAGTGACATGTTACAGGCGCCACTTGGGTGCAGAGTGCCAGAGGGTGCAAACTTGCTCATTGTGGGCCTCTCTGTCAGGGGTGTAAAAACAAAAACAGGCAAACGAAATGATGATGCACCCAGCACCCACCTGCTGAAAAATAAAGTGGAGCCCTTTTCGGGTGGAACCACGTTTTCATGTGCTGTGTCATAATTTTTGCCCCGAAAAATAGGAGAACACATGAGGAGGACTTTTTTCCGTGCTTCATAAATGCTGAACCAGAGCAGCTGTCAGATCAGACGAGCAGAAGACTCCCAGCTGTACTGCTAAGCACTGTCCCGAAGTAGTCCTCTAAGGGAGGATGTTATGGTGAATTCCACTGAGAGAACAGGAGCAGGGGCGTCGTGCAGTGAGAGAGTAGGGGACGGAACACTTGGGATCACGTGGGAGCAGGGCTACTGCACCTGCCATTGAAATGCGGCACGCACCCAGAGAGCAGGTGGGAGAGGAAAAAATGACGAGGGGAAAACATGGCCCCGACCCGACTGTCGTGGCTTCTGTCGCCGAAATGGACATGCACGATAACATTTATCATGTTAAATAAGGCCGATCCGGCTACATTACTTGTAGTAGTAGCAATATGAGGCCCGTCTGCAAGATCGGTAGGTGAGGAAAAGGGGGTATCACTACGTGGGCCTCTCAAATAGTACGACAATCTCTCAAGGTAGAGTAGTGGTTAAAATGCCGTCTACTTGTTCTTTAGGGTTTTGGAGAACTGAACGAATATTTCAGTAGAAGAAACGCCCCCGCCCCACGCAGAATCGTTAAATGACGTACAACCAAAGTGGGAAGCTCCTTCGCTGGGTCTGTTTACTGAACGGCACCGTTGAATATGGGCATGAAGGTCACTGAGAGCAACCCAGCGGCGGCGCGCGCCGTGTTGTCGCTCCATGTAGCTCAGCGGGACAAACATACGGTGTCCTGCCGCGGGAGATTTCTCGCCACACAAACTTCGTCATGAAAGTTCGCTCCACGTATTCCGGCCTTTAAGCATCCCAGCAACCTCTGTGGAAAAGCATGTGTGAGCAAAGCGGGGAAAGCACGTGTGGCGGTAGGAAGCACTCGCATGCTCGTAGGGCTGGCTACCCATTCCACAAAGTTGCAAATGCACGATGGCTACTGCCCTGCCACGCTGTCCGGGCTGCGCTCGCCCAGCCGCGACTATTCGCAGGAGCAAAAAAAAAGGGGGGGGGGGGGGGGGGGGGGACTGCTCGGAGCAGCGAAAGATCGGACTGCTCCCGACTGCTCTCGGAGCAGCGAAAGTGATCTCGCTCTACCACTGGATGACAGTGCTCCTACTCCTGTTCGACCACTGAAACACGCCTGCTCAGGAGAGAGCACTTTCAGAGTGCTTTTGAGTGCTCCTGCTCTCCCACTGGAATTGGCCATTATTCCGCGGGAAGGTCGCTCTGATTGCCCACTGTCGCTGTCGCGCACGCTCTCAGGCTCTTTCCACGTGTGGCCGCTGTGATGGGGGCAAGAGGGGAGCACCACTGCACCCAGTTTATGGACCCGTGAGGACAAGGTACAAGCTCTGTCATTCAAAAGCGGCCTCGTTAGAATAACACCTATGTCACTTTTAATGCAGGTTTCACTCAAATAATAGGCCAGCTACAAGTGGCACATTATGAGCCACTTGTTGCGATTGGCTGAGGCCGACAGATCGAAATTCAAATGAAACGGGGATTGTAAGCTTGCAGAATGAGGCACTTGAAATTAAAGGGGTACTGACACAAAATTTTGAAGGCATAGAAGGTATCCTTAAACCAATTCCAGTTTTATTGTTAGAATCGTTAGTTACGTAAATGCTCCTAATTTGATTCAATAAATAAAAAAGTCATTTCACTTGCCATGTCCCCCCTCAACTGGAGTAGTCCTCACCCGTGCACTTCACTGGGCTTGACTGCCACATTTTTTTGCTGCTTTGGGGTTCTGGTGTGGTGAAGTTTTTCACACGTTTTCTCTTATGTTTCACCGCTGTGTGAATAGTATTTTTGTAACTTTTTTCATTGAGCATGGTATGTGAACATAAAATGTGTGCAAAGTGTGCAAGCTGCTACTTTTCTCAACTCCAAGTGCTGAAAAAAAAATTACTGATGTAGTTGCTGATGAACGTTCCATTCACAGTAAATTTGATATATTCAATGATGTTCACTTCAGTTTTGAATACTTTGTGATTGAAACGGGTTTGTTGGTTGCTTCATTAAGAGCATTAAGAGTGTAGTGAATATAAGACCCACACATGACTTTTAGACAACATATATAAGGGATGTACTGGCGGGATAATACTTGACAAGCCCCGCAGGGGCACCTTGTTCGTTCAAGGTGACGGTAGTGGCGACACCGCGGACCCCGAGCCCATGTGGGTTGGACCCACCCACGCTTTAGGCTGTGCGTGGCTTAGCCGTGTCCAGGGAAAAGGGGATCCTGGTGGCTGAGCCGACACCGAGGTTGTTGTGGACCTTAGGGCCCCTTGGTGGAGGCAACACGCCACTTTGGCCCTCGCTTCTTGTAGACGGCACCCCCGGACTGACCCGGCCGAGGGGGAATCAGCCAGTCGCCCTTTCCTGTCCCCCTCTCCACTCTTTCGCTTTCCTGTCTTCTTTCTCCATCTTTCCTGTCCTCTATTTTTTTCTGCTTTCCGATCTCCTCTTCCAGGCGGCAAGGGTTAACCCTGTGTGAATGGCCACCCTAGGTTTCTTTATGCAGGGTTATAGTGGCCACGTATGGCTAATGCAAGTTTGCGTTCCCGTGTTGGGCTCCGAGGTGGGTGGCCAGCATGGCTGCTGAATGTTTATTTGCTAGTTTATGGCTACGACAAAACCTCCTCATGATCGGGCTCGGAAACGAGTTCGCACCGCAGTAAGCTACCCTGTATCAAGGGTCCCATTCCAACTAAAAGAACAAAGCTTTCCAAGATTTCTTGTTATCGAATCGACCGACAGCCAGTGCCCCCTACGAAAGGCCTCGCCATTCGTAGTCGCTAAAGAACTGGAAGCTGTCCTCGGCGGTAAATGCAAAGCTACAAAGATGTCCTCTGGAGGTATCCTCATTGAATGCGAAAACAAAGCCCAGGCTGATGCAGTGTTTTCAATGCAAAGGTTAGCAAACCTAACTATAAAAGTATCGGCTCACCGAAGCCTAAACTCGTGCCAAGGAGTGATTTCAGATCCTGACCTCGCAGACCTCACGGAGGATGAAATCTTAGAGGGCCTGCAAGAGGAAAATGTTACTGCTGTCAGGCGTATCATGATCCGACGTAACGACATTGACATCCCCACTAATCACCTTGTATTGACTTTCAACTCCACCAAGCTTCCTGAATCCCTGAAACTTGGCTATGTAGTCCATCGAGTCCGTCCATACATCCCAAACCCACGCCGGTGCTTTAAGTGCCAGAGGTTTGGTCACACACTGCAGAGCTGTCGGGGCAGAGAGACGTGCGCCAAGTGCGCGAGTACTGATCATCACGCGAACTCCTGCGCAGCGCAGGAAGTAAAGTGTGTCAATTGTGCAGGGCCACACCCTGCGTACTCACGAAAATGCCAGAAATTCCAAAATGAAAAAGAAATAATGGCTATCAAGGTAAAAGAAGGTCTGTCAATTCAAGAAGCGCGAAGACGCTTCTCGTTTGTGCAAAAAGGCACTTTCGCCGAGGTGGCGCGCCGGGGGGCCGGGCCGCCTCGGGCATCGGTAGGGACGCAGTTTAGCTCTGCTGACCTGGCCCTTGCCCAGTCTCCCCCCGTGCAGCAGCCAGCACAGCCACAGACGACTGCACGCGCTCCGGCCCCCGAGGCTGTGCAACCACCGGCCCTCTCTGCTCCGGCTGAGGAGGCCATGGACGTTGTTCCCTCCACCTCGTCCCTTTCAGGGCCCCAAAGGGGCACTGGAAGACACTCTACATCTCTCCTACCCGTGCCTTCTAAAGGTACTGGGAAGAATGCATCCAAGATCCCTGCAAGGAGTGAACCTCCTGCAAGGAAACCACCTGACAAAAAGTAAAAAAAAAAAAAAAAAAATTGTACCTCATCCAAAAAACTAAAATGCCGGTTCCCTTCATACACTGGAACTGTAGAGGTTTAATTCATAACATTGATGATATACATAAGTTGATAGACGAATATGAGCCCCAAGTGGTGGCGTTGCAGGAGACAAATTTAACAAAAAAACATGATAAAATTCTCCGCAGTTATCACCTCCTCAGAAAGGACAGAGAAGAGAGCACCCGTGCTTCAGGGGGTGTGGCTTTGGTTGTGGCACAGGGCACAATTCTAAAGTCAATACAACTTGACACTACACTGGAGGCCGTTGCAGCACAAGTTTATGTCAACAAACTGATCACTGTTGTCTCACTTTATCTGCCACCATCTGATAATGTGTCATTACAGGAACTTAATGACCTTGTTGAGCAACTGCCTGCACCATTTGTTATTATGGGGGACTTTAATGCCCATCACTGCCTATGGGGAGGTGACAAAATCGACAGTCGGGGAAAACAAATCGAACAATGGTTGATGAATAACAGCCTCTTTGTGTTCAATAATGGAGACAAGACATATTTTTCTGCGGGTACGGGAAACTTTTCTGCGCTAGACCTTTGTGTTGGGTCGCCAGAGCTCGAGATGGACTTTGAGTGGAGTGTAGTGAACGATCCGCACGGAAGTGACCACTTTCCCGCCTTGGTGCGAGACGTGCAGCCACTTCCAGCCCTCAAAAACTGTCCACCCCGATGGAGGCTCGAGAGAGCAGACTGGGGAAAGTTTAAGGATCTGGTCAGTTTTGAGGGATTTGACATGAGCAGTATGTCCATAGACGAAGCAAACGCCTACATTTGCGAGGAACTTGTCAAAGCTGCTAAAGTAGCCGTCCCACAATCATCTGGCCGAATCCCTAAGCGGCCAAAGCCGTGGTGGAATGATGCCTGTCGCGAAGCCCGGAAAAAGCAAAACAAGGCCTGGGGTGTGTTCAGACGGTACCCTACCATGGACAACTGCCTGAGCTTTAAGGCTGCCCGAGCTGCTGCCAGAAAAATCAGAAAAGAAGCAAAAAGAAACTCGTGGCAAAACTTTGTAAGCACAATAAACACTACCACTCCCGCAAAAAAAGTCTGGGACCATGTACGCAAAGTCAAAGGCATCTACAGACGGTTTACGGTACCACTTTTTTCTACCGACGGTGGGAACGATTTGTTGCAAACGCAAGCGGATGTTTTAGGTGCCCACTTTTCAGATGTTTCTAGCGATAAAAATTACACACAAGAGTTCATGAGACATAAGGCTAGTGCTGAAAAGCTCAGGATTAAAAATACTAGCAACAACACTGAAGACTATAACCAAGAATTTACATTGTACGAACTTAAAAGAGCTCTAGCTCAGTGCAAGGCTACTTCTGTTGGCCCTGACCTTATTCACTACGCCTTTCTACAACACCTAAATGATAGCTGCTTAGAAGTGCTTCTGAAGTTCTTTAATGAAATCTGGAAAACGGGTAGGCTGCCCAAAGCATGGAAAAAGGCTGTCGTAATTCCGTTACTGAAAGATGGCAAGCCACCCGACTGTCCATCAAGCTACCGACCCATAACGTTGACCAGTTGTCTGTGCAAGACATTTGAGCGGATAGTCAATTTTAGATTGGTCTTTGTTCTCGAACGTTCAGGTTACTTAGATAGGTTTCAATGTGGTTTTCGGCAGTTTCGGTCTACAACTGACCACCTTGTTCGGCTTGAAACAATGATACGAGATGCTTTCGTTAACAACCAGTTTTGCCTTGCTGTCTTTTTTGATATGGCTAAGGCTTATGATACCACTTGGCGGTATGGAATTCTGCAGGATATGGCAGCAATTGGAATCAGAGGGCGAATGTTTTCATGTTTACAAGATTTTCTTCAAGAACGAACCTTTACTGTGAGACTGGGCAATGCAGTCTCCCGTTCTTTCAGCCAGGAAAATGGAGTACCTCAGGGCAGTGTGCTAAGTGTGACACTCTTCGCCATTAAAATAAATTCCTTGGCAAAGGTTATTCCTCGACCGGTTATGTACTCCCTTTACGTCGATGACCTACAGATTGCCTTTTCGTCATGTAACCAATCAGTCTGTGAAAGACAAATCCAGACTACGGTCAATCGGTTGCAACGATGGGCAGATGAAAACGGTTTTCGCTTTTCTCCTGAGAAGTGTGCATGTGTGTGTTTCACGCGGAAACGAGGTATTCATGCCAAAGCTACAATAAAAATCAGGGATATGCTCGTTCCAGTACACAGTGAGCACAAATTCTTGGGCATCATTTATGACTCCAAATTAACATTTGGGGCTCACATAAAGACACTCAAAATGACCTGCATGAGGACACTTAAAGGCCAACTGCACTCAAATTTCACCTCGGCCAAATTTGTTTTTAATGCGTAGTAAGTACCCCCAAATAAGCTGAGACACAAGTGGTAGCCCCGTGAAACGCCTCGTTAATCAGTCAGAAGCGTTTAAAAAGGCTCCGCCGCAGACCACTGTGCACCTGCCGGCGGATCGCGTAAACAGCCATGACGCGCCTGTGACGTTCCAGCCGACGGTGGCTTTTTCCTCTGCAGCGGGAGAACCGGTCGAGCTCTGCTGCCCCGTGCGCGCGTAGAGCTTGCGCGCAGACATTCTCCCGAACTGGTGACCGTCCGGCCGCTCTCTGGACGGCTGCAACGTCACTGCAATGGCCGCGCTCTCCTCGGTTTCGGTTTCAAAATCGCCGATTTTTGCTGGCCGCTTGCGGCGTCCACGTGCGTATTTCAGCTGTTGTATTTTGCATGTTGCTTTCTTTTTAAGCAGACTATACGGAAATAGGGTTTTCAAGAAGTCGAAATTTTGAGTGCAGTTGGCCTTTAAGGGGAGACGTGGGTCTTGAAATGAACTTTTTTATTAATTGGTCTGTGATAATGAAAATCACTGTGCATATGTGTTTTGGCTTCCTCATTTCAAATATGTAATTAGTTTTCAAGTGGTAGAATTATTTTTTGAGTTATAAGGAAAACACTGGAGCCTAATTAAGTAATTTCTTACGGGCCTTTAAGGAACTTTTTATTCAATTTTTTTTTAAATAAATGGTATGGGTGTGTAGCTTAAGGCCTGCCATGCATGCTGAAGCTATTTATATTCCTGTAAAGATAGTTTATTGGATAGAATTAATCTAATTATGCCAAGTACAGTTTTCTGAAAACTTAATGACCTCTAATTATAACTCATAACATTTATTTGAGGCAAAATGAGCCAATTAAAATAGCTTCAGCATGCAGTTCATTTTATCCCGAATTCAACGGTATAACACTTGTAGAAATCCTTTGAAAAAAACTACCTCAAAACCCCTGTAAGGCTAGGCACATATGCAAAAAAAGGGAAGCTGAGAAAATCGCAGTTGAAGTTTTACTACAAGTGACAGTTTTATCTATTGAGCATATGAAAAAAAGAAAGGTTCTAGAATGTAGCTCGCTTTTCGCTCAACACGAGCATACCAAGTTTGCTGAAATCAGTTGGTGGGAAAATTATGAAATCCTCTGTCTACAGATGGCACCTGGCAGAAAAACTGAACAAAAGCAAAGCCAGAACGTTGCTTCAATTTTTATGCTGTTGGCATCGCGCCGTCTCTCTTTGGCGGCTAGGGCTGAGGTGCCGAGCGTGCACCACAGTTGTAAACGCTATTTTGTTATGTTACTGCTTCATTTGTAGCAATCAAATCGGATTTGCATCGCGTGAAGTGAGTTGCAGCGAAGGGGCTGGTAACGGAATGCCCGCCACTGTTCTGTAACGTGCATGCGCTTGGCTAGGTGGGATAACCACGTTTTCGGTTTAATCTACTCGTATATCACGTTACCAACGCACATTGTGCACAGTGCGAACATTTATAATTCTCAAATCGCTCATCTATATGGTAACCTGCCGACGAGGAAGCGCGCGCCGGTGTGCGGGCCGAACCGCCGCAGCATCGTTGATAACAGAATGAACACACTTCCCTTGCGACGTCGGCATGCGGCATCCTCCACTTTATCATTTCTTTTCTTTCTATTTGCTGCTGATCGAAAGATAGACGCACCTTAGTGCCCCCGCAGGCGTAATCATATCGCTACGCTATCGTCTCGGCAGCCCGCGCGGGCGCTAAGCCTACCTCCGTCTCGGCGCCGTTCTCGCGATAAGTCGTCGTCACAGGAGCAGAAAATCGTATTTCAGGCGCTTTTAATAATGCCTGTTCTTCCTTTCGGTTATCGATAGACATCTTTACTTTATTTTTACGCCATGCGGGGCTTTTGCCGGTCCTCGCATAGACGAATACATGAGCCGTTGCCCTGTGATGAGAGTGCCGAGCAGACGACCCACGGCGCCCAGCCAATGAGGTTGCGCCCTGCGGTCACGTGCAGTCAGTAACCAATTAGGCGGCGCGATCCGTCTCTTTTCTACCCCGGTTTTACTCGCAACCAACGGACGAAACGGAGTGGTTCTGGCGGGGAATTGAAAACGAAAAGACGCGCTTTCGAATGAGACCAAGATGGACGCCGTGGCGCATGTAGAACCCGAGAGGCGAGTCGTCGAAAAAATGCTATTTTCGCGTCGAATCTTGGCCCATTTTAGCGGGCGTCGGTGCTATAAATTGATATTATGGCTCAAATACGTACTCCTGGGTCTGGATATTTTGCTAACCGGTAGAAAAATAGCTCTACTTTCCGAAAATGGCGATTTCTAAAAATCGATTTTTTGGCCAAATTTCGGGATTCCAAGACCCGCGTCTCCCCTTAACATATTGAAAATTTTGTCGCACAAGTCATGGGGGGCCGACCGTGCATGTTTGCTCCGAATTTACGGCTCACTTGTACGGTCTCGTCTTGATTATGGCTGTATTGTTTATGGGTCAGCTCGCCAATCTGTTCTCACCTCACTCGATCCAGTGCACAACTTGGGCCTCAGACTTGCATCAGGTGCATATCGTACCTCCCCTGTTGATAGTCTTTACGTTGAGTGCAATGAGTGGCCTCTGCAGTACCGTCGAGCGTACCTAAGTGGAGTATATGCAGCCAAAATAGCATGCATAAATGACCATCCTTGTGCCAGAGAATTGTTTGAAAATAAGTACAAGAAGCTCTATGAGAACAAACCAAGAGTGGTCCGCCCTCTTGCCCTCCATTTGGAGGAGCACATGACTCTGTACTCTTTCAAGATATGCCCGACAACTCTTCTGAGTTTCTCGGACGCTTTAGCCCCTTGGGACTATAGTGCTGTCAAATGTGACCTGTCGCTGTTAAAATACGACAAGAAAGCTTTTCCACACCAGCTTTTGCGCCAAGAATTTCTTGCACTTAAGGATAAATACAGTAGCTATTGCCACTACTTTACTGATGGTTCAAAAACTGCTGGTCACACCGGTTATGCTTTTGTAAACTCGTCGGCAGTTACTGTAGCTGAGAGGATAGTTGATGACGGCAGTGTCTTCACTGCAGAGGTTTTTGGTATAACCTCAGCTATTGAAGACGTAATAGCAAATGGACTACAAAAAGTGGCAATTTTTACAGATTCCTTAAGCGCCATACGTGCTTTGACCTCCCTTGTCCCTTCAAAGAATGCGGCTGTAGGTATGCTAAAAAATCGACTGTGCTGCCTCACATCGGCAGGGGTTAGTGTCGTCTTTTGTTGGGTACCAAGCCACATCGGCATTCCAGAAAATGAAACTGTCGATAGAGCAGCATACCATACTAAGCATTGTGCAATAACGAAGTCCAAGGTTCCTTACCAGGACCTTCGGAACACCATACGAAAGTCCATTACAATGTACTGGCAAACTGAATGGGACAGACAGACTGAAAATAAGTTACACCTAGTGAAGCCATACCTATCTGAATGGAAAAGTTGCAGACACAGAAATCGTTTTTATGAGGTTATTTTATGCCGACTGCGAATAGGTCACACTGTGCTCACACACGGCTTCCTGGTCCAGAAAGAACAGAAACCCATGTGTGACCACTGTGGAGAACCTCTTACTGTACTTCATGTTTTAATAAGCTGCCCACACCTTGAAGCAGCACGCATCAGACATTTCAAAGCATTATACACCTTTTGCATCCCTTTACACCCTGCGCTTTTACTTAGTGATGAACCGTTGGTGGATTTTAGTAACGTTTTCCAATTTTTTGAGGACGCCGGCCTTCTACACCGGTTTTAGCTATGTGCCTCTTTGAGTCCTTTTAAAATGTTTTTAATCCTCACAACACCCTGAATAACATCGTTTAATCGTCGCTTAACTATTCTACCCTGCGTCTGGCGCATTATAACCGAAAGGTTGCTGTGCCAAAAAACCACAACTTACTTACTTACTTACTAATACTTGACAAGCACAGGGCTATATTCTTGATCTGAAACGGTGTAAGGCAGGGAGATACCATTTCACCAAAACTGTTCACAGCATGTCTGGAGGGAGCATTCAGAAAGCTTGACTGGCAAAATACAGGATTAAGGATAGATGGAGAATACTTGAGTCATTTGAGGTTTGCGGACGGTATAGTCTTTCTGAGTGAGACTGCAGAACACCTGCAAAAAATTCTTGAGGAGCTACAATCAGAAAGCGTGGCTGTGGGGCTAAAAATAAATATGAATAAATCCAAAGTTGCGAGGAATAAGCTTGCCAAAAATGTCCCCTTCAGCTTGGGAAGCGAAACGCTAGAAGAAGTAAAAGAATACAATCTCGAACACACGGTTAGTGCTGACCGCAACCCCGAGAGAGAAATCCGGCACAGAATAGGTATGGGTTGGGGGGCACTCGGCATGCACTCCCAAAGAATCAAAAGTAAGCATCCTCTGTCACTCAAAAGAAAAATCTACAACCAGTGCATACTGCTGGTGGTGACATGCGGAGTTGAAATTTGGCACCTGAATTAACAAATGGAAAGCAAACTTAGATCGACTCAACGGGCCATGGAACGAATAATGTTAGGAATAAAACTCAGGGACAGGAAACGAACTTTCTGGAACAGAGACCACACTAGAGTAGACGATATCATAGTTCAAATAAAAAAAACGAAATGGACTTGGGCTGGCCTTCTAGCAAGACGAAACAACAGTTGGTGGACAGTTAGGATAGCAGGGTAGATACCAAGAGGCAGGTGTAGAAGAAGGGGATGGAGGGATGAAATGGGAAATTCGGTGGCCAACAGTGGGCTCGAGCGGCGCAGGACAGGAGCGGTTGGTAGTCAATGGGAGAAGCCTTCGTCCTGCAGTGGACCTGAGTACGCTGATGATGATGATTCATATTAGCGTAGCTGTTTTTTAGTGTATATTTACCCAAGTCCTGCCTTTGAAGAACACCTGTTTGGTTTCTTGTACCCAACCGCATGGTTGGCACTGATATCCATCACAGTGCAATGCTGCACAAGGGGCTAGTGGATGTGGCTCCTTTATGTGAAGGTGCTGAAATTGGTTGGTGAGCGAGCAGTGTTTGGACAGGGGCCTTTCTTCACCGTTGGCGCAATGTTGCCCCCTTTGCAGGTGCCCAAGGGCGACAGGGTGGAGCAACGCACGCCTAAAGGACAGGCTGCTGCTTCCCAGGTAGGCCTTGTGATCCGTGAAGGCACACGCTTTTATTCAACGAATACATGTACCCTAGCGGCTGTAAACATGCCCATTCGGCACACTGAGCCAGTGGCGTAGCCAGAGAGGGGGGGGGGGGGGGTTCAACCCCTCCCCCCCCCCCCCCCCAAAAAAAAAAAAATTTTCACTGCACCCCCCACTCTCTGTAGTCTTTAAGAAACCATATTGCCTCCTTTTCACCAAATTGGCGAACTTCCTAGGCTCGTAGCAAGAGAAAATTTTGAATGATGGCGATTTTGTTGAGACTTTCGGTAAGATCTCGATCTAGGTTTGGGTTCTAGTCGCTGTTGTGATCTCCCGGATCGTCTAGTTTGCCTCCCTCACGTGGGTTCCTCTATCCGTCCGTCGCAAGTTCCAGTGGCGTAGCAGGGGGTGGGGGTGGGGGGGCTGATTGTGCTTCAGAATCCCCCCTTCCCCCGAAATTTTTCCGGCTGGTGCCGTGCTGCCTGTTATGCCTGGTACGACACCTGTGAACAAAGGCGCATATCCTTCGAACGTGCCACTATTAAAAACATTCACGACCCAATGCCTGTCCTAAAGAATTGGTGCTTACACAAAACGAAGCGCCCAGGTCAGGATAATTGGGTTGGAGGGGTGCAGCTCCAAAAGCGCTGGCAGCTCTCTGGTATGCTGAGTGCACGGGACTCCAAAGGCATGCGTTGTGTCCCTTTGTGTGTGGCTTGTGGCCACACAGAATAATTGGCCGGCTGAGTCGTCCTCAGCAGAGGAGATTGACTCGTCACGGTATAACTGGGGAAGCAAGGGGTTGTCCACACTGACTTGTGGCGGAAAAAAAGAGAGACCACCCACCATTGATGGGGGAAGACTGGTACGACAAAGAGCTGAAAGGAAAAAGACGATCTTTGTATGTGTAAACAGAACCACGTGCAAGCGGCGGTGGCAGACAGTCGTGCAACTGAAGAAAGCGATGGGTCTGCGTATTGGGCGGAACATGTGCTTTAGCTGGATGAATGTCGGGGTTGGGCATAGGGCCTTTGTGGATGAGTTGCATAGCAAAGTATGCCCCTCTTCTGCGTGTCACCCCTTCATTCTTTTTCACGTTTCTGTGGAGCCCGGGAGGGTGTTGGCGTGGGATAATTGAATGGGCTCAGCTTACGCGCACTGCGTGTCTTCTTCAGAAAGCGGTGTTGCAGACAGCCATTTTCTCCTCCGCGATTAGGAAGATTCGTTCGGTGGTATTTTTCGCTAACCTAGGAAACTGGGGAACAGCAAGTTGACAAAAAGGGCATGCTGCGGCTTGCCGAGCGAGTCCCAGACTTTATCCTACACGTGAAGGCTTGACAGTCACCAGCCCTGCAGACGGCGCTCGTGACAGTAACAAATACCCAATGGCCATCTTCGACCTCGGTCACAACTAAAGCCCCTCCATTGTGTCCACAGCCGCTTTTTGCCTGGGCGGCGGCTGCCCAGAGCAGTGTATATTCAGGGGCCTGAGTCACAACAGCGCCGACATGACAGGACAGTGCAAGGGCCGAAGCGCCCTTGCTTTGGGAAGCCCACACTCGAAGTGCCATGCAACACACAAAAGAGGCCGCAATTGTAAGTCACTTGCTTCCCATGGACCCTGATTTATCATTGCGGAATCACTGATGTCCTTTAATATTTAAATAATCGCTTCCTAATATTTACACGATGTCACAGTGCCTTTATGTCTGCAAGCCAAAAAATTTATATCTCTTTTTATTTCTAATGCAATGTTTGTGTTTGCATTGGTTGTTGAAAGGAGCACCAGCTATGAAGCGGGTTGGTAACGTAGAAAGAGGGAAAACGTAAATTCTGCTCATATGAACGCCTAAATATCTTATGATGCACAAAGTTGACGAGGGTTACTCAAAAGCGTATCGGGACAGTGTTACGTTCATGAAGAGTTAAAAATATATTTGTTCTCACTGCAGTTTTATTAGTTTGCTTCATCTACAGGCACGCAACTTCAAGTGAGGTAGCGGCTGTCGCATGGTGTGCCCGTTATCGTGACTTGCGACCCCATTTCACACCACGCGATCGGGCGTGGAATGCTTATCAGCAAAAAAGTTTCTTCTACGTTTTGGACAGCAGCAACTAAATAAAAAATCTCATTCTAACGGCCTGCGCCATTTTATTGCGGATTTCACACTCATCATACCACACACGTTGAAATAAAGCAAGTAATCGCGTGAAACCATGCTCATTTAAGGCGGCAGACTGGTCTTAGAGCTATTTTTTTTATTTACCAACCAATTTTAATGAAACTGCACTGAATTATAGAGTTTTTTGTCCTGATTTCACATCTGCCATTAGTTTTTTTGTAAGTTGATTATATTTTGAGGTAATTAATGATTAATTGCCATTATTTTGGGTCACAGTTACAAAATAGCCACTCCATACACAATGGCAATTGCCACATGGCTAGGCAGACAAATCACTGAAGAATACAACACAGGAAGAACTTTTTTGATTCAGCTATTTTTGGTCGTTTTACAACACTGAACTTCACTTCTCCCGCGCTGTGCCAGAAATGGATCGCAGGCGGTGCCAATTGAACACAATAATAATTTTCCAAAGCTTCCATTGGAAAAATTTATTTCCAACATTGCATTCTCCACACATTTTGGTATCAGAAGCTAAAAGAGTTACAGTTGTACCTGCTCTGGGTGCCGAGATATCCGAGGACGAAATGCTAGCTTTGCATTGCAAGGAAAGTGCCGTTTCACCATCAGATTCTGCGCTAACTGAGCTGTAGAGTGCACTTTAAGATGCTATTATAGTATAATAACAACAAAATATGGTGCCTTTTGATGAGGAAATTTACAGACTGATGGAAAAATGGCCGTGGAGGCTGAAAATGCCATTTTTCCGAAAACGCTTTTTTTGACCGTTTTTCGGCCCCAAAGTCCCAACTTCCCCCTTAATGCAATACCTGTACAAGGTGCCCGTGCGTGCAGTATACGTACTGTATTACGGGTGCAGATTTGCACCACGCGATTGCGGATTTTTTCCCAGTTTACAACTTCATCTGGCACTAAATACCATCTTAATCAACACCAATAGAGACCTTAAGCCCATTTGAAGACAAAATACAACCCTGTTGAATTTGAAAGAACTATCCTTTGGTAACTCACTCAGCTACATTCCAACCCCGGAAGACGTTTTTCAACTGGAGCAATGCAACATATATCAGAAATTTTCAAATTTCGCGCTGCAGTGGCGTAGTATGGGCAGGAGTGATTTAGTACAGGCCTGGACTAAAACGTAGTTATGAGTGGGTTAACTGCATGTAACAATCGAAATGACAGCATCAATGAAACTACATGCTTTCTACAATGGCGCAGCCATGTTGATTGGCTGTGTCTCAGGTCGTTTGACGCCAATTGTAAAAGGATGCTGTGATGTAGAGAAATCGCCGGAAAATGGGTGGGGAGTGGCCGCTGCTTCATATGTTTTATTTCATATCTCGATTATTCTTTTGAAGTTTGCGATAAGATTGGTATCATTGTTATCGGGAAAAGGCAGTCCGTTTAATGAACCCAACATGTATTTTGTCTTTATAGCCTTTAAGGGCGCCTGCAAACTACCTTGCTTTTTCTCTGTCAGAGGGGGGTTCTTGAAAACAACTTTAGCCGCCCCCGAAAACTCCCCCCGAAAAAAAATCCTGGCTACGCGCCTGCACTGAGCCATGCATGGGAAAAGAAACGGCTGAAACCGAATCTGGAAGGCAGGAAGCAAAGTGCCAAGATGCTCGAAATGCTTAGAACTTTCAGAGAAGGGCCTTTTGTCATGCATGTGGCTCTCGTCGGGCCTCTGCAGCATACTTCCCCGTCACTGGGGTCGAGCCACCCGTAGCGATGTGGGATGAAGCTCTCCGGTGCAAGGCACTTTGCCCAGTGGTGCAACAGCTGTGCCGACTGCACCATGTGGGCACATTTTCATGTGTCTGAGCCAAGCTGGGCCAAAATGATCAACTTTGTTGACATTGCTTCACACTGTGCCAAAATGGCCGACTGGGTGCAAAATTTGTGCTTCTCTAACTTTGGTGGAGAATGAAGGGCACGCTGACAACTTGAAGTTTGTGCATCATCGAACCAAACTCATTTGCGCAGACTAAAGCGCTTCGTACGAGTCTGAAGCATATTCCTTTTCTGGTTCACTGTGCTAAAGTCACTCCAAAGCGTGTGGAGAAACTGCAGCGCAGGCAAGGGCTTGGCATGTACCCGATGAAAACATTAGCTGTTTGACAGGTGCTGCAAATGTGGACATGAAGGAATAAAACTGTAGGAAAGATGAGGATAGGACATATACAAGAGGGTGACAAGATGACCGCAATATCAAACTCTATTTTTGCATAAAACGATAACACATATACACTGAAACCGTAACGGGATATAACAAAATAATGGATATATCGAAGTAAATGAAGTTCCCTTTGAAATCTCCATAGAGAACCTTACATTTGAAGCCTCGTTGTAATGAAGTAAAATTGACATGTCAATGGATATAACGAATTATATTAGTCTCCTCCTCCCCCCCCTCCCCCCAAAAAAAAGAAACCTGACCACGGAGCTCAACACTTGTTCAGCGTGGCTGTTTCAAAACTCCCACGTAGACGTGACGGCCATGCGCGGCCGAGCAAGCCATCCTCCTCGCTCAGCCAGCAGGGAGGAGCGGGTGCGCCACGTGACAGCAATGAGAAGAGGGGCAAGGTGGCTTCCCACAATGCCGATGCCAACACGGTCACTATGGAAGAGCGGACTGACGATGCTGTTGTCGCAGATTTCACCGGACAGACCAACACAAGCGACGATGAAGGTGCCATGGTCTCCCATGCACACACGTTCGACATGCCAACGTCGTCGCAGGCACTCGATGTGGTTGACCTTCTAAGTCATTTCTTCAGCGCCCATGATGATGACAATGACGGCATCAACGCGGTGGCAGGAGCTACCCGCATCGTGCGGGTGGTCTCCGCGGCTGCGTCAGTGAGCCTGTGGCTTGCGGGGCGCGTTTTGCGTTTTTGCAGGGAGAAAATGCTGCGTGCGGTTCACGCTGATGCCGATTAAGCCGTAGACGATTAAGCTCCGACAGAAGCAGTGCGCCAATTGTGTATGCACGCCACACAGTTTGTAGGCAAGGGGCTTACTCCAACTCCGTGGCTGGCTGCATCCGCGGCATTGGGCGATCCGTGTCGTCGTTGGCGTTTTATTGGGACCCCATTTCAGCGCTTGCGTCTTCCAAAATCTACTTCTACAACTTAAATTTCTTGCCTAGTTCTCCATGAAACTTCGTGACATTGAAATTCCGGCAAACGGGACTTAGTTACACAGAGGGTGAAAATACATGGTGTGCATACACTTGAAGTTACGAAGAATTCCGTGGTTCGTTACGAGGGTTTCGTTACATTGAAGTTCGTTACATCGAGGTTTAACTGTATGCGCATTTAACAAGCAAAATATTTGTCTTCTAAACAAATTCCATCGCATGCGCTATCACGTAGCTGTAGTGTGCCAGGAGGCGGTTTCATTCTTCGCATGATTATAGCTGTGCACCCAACTGAACATACATTGCCGTAAACTGTTATAATTGATGTAATGAAATAATGGATATGACAAAATAATTACGGCTCCACTTCAACTTCGTTATATTGAGGTTAGAGTGTACCGTATTTACTCGCATAATCGTCGCACTTTTTTTTTTAGGAAAAGTCAATGCGAAAATAGGGGTGCAAGAATTATGCGGGGAAAAAAATTCGGTGCACAGTGTTGCCAATTTTCCTTCTGCCAGTCCCGCTAAATGTAGCGGTCGTTTTTTGTATATGTAAGCTCAGTGTTGCCAACAGCAGCTATTTCTTTTTATTTTGTTATTTACAACGTAAACAGTCTCCCGTCGATCAGCGTTCATGAAATTGCCGCCTTTGCTTTCTGGCGCGCGCCCTATCTCGTCGGCATCACGTGCGTGCCCTACTCCAGTAACGCACGTTGAAGTCGGTGACGCCGAAGTGCCTGCCTGCGGCGCGGCTGCCGTGTTCGATCGTGTACTCTATCGCTTTCAATTTGAAAGCGGCAATGTAGCTGGCGTTCTTCCCCATGGCGAAACGACACCAAGCACAAAACAAAGAGATCAAAAAGTTCTCAAAATGGCAGCGAGATATCCACCACTGACGCGAGTGACTCACTGACTGCTGCTGCTCAACGACGGGACCACGACGGCGACACGACGACACGACAGCGGGCTGCGCGAACGCAGTCTAGTTGCGCGCACGCGAAACCGGCTCAAGTACAGTGCGAGTAGCGTGTTAGGGCGCCTGTTAGGGAGTAGCCATGCAGGTTGTTGGGGCGCCTGGATGGCCTTGGATACACAGCGCTCTCCGCCGAACGGAGAGGCGGCGGGGGAGGGCGCGCGTTGGAGAGCGCGTGCACCATGCGGGTTTCGCGAGCAGGCAACTTTCGCCGCTGCAAAGTTGGGGGTGCGAGGATTATGCGAGGAACCAAAAAATCCAAGTTTTGGTGGCTCACATTAGGGGTGCGAGGATTACGCGAGTGCGAGGATTACGCGAGTAAATACGGTATATACTTCCCCCCAGTATCACCCGCAAGCCAATCAACATGCCGAAAAAGAAAATTTTCCCCCAAAGTTCGTTTAAATGTGACCCTGTAAGAATGTTATGTCTGTGGGTTGCAGGCGTACGCAAGACACACTGACACGATCCCCCCATAGTCTCTAATCCTGTAGGCTTCTATAATTTCTCTCTCTCTCTTTGATCTTTAGCACCAACTTGCCAGCAACCAAGACCTGTTAAGTCACATTTCTTCTATGCTGAGCTCTTCTTTATGTTCTCAGACAAAGCGCAGTGCGGCTCTCACCGGTGTCAACCATGCCAAACCCGCTACTTGGTGTACTGCCTCACGCAAAAGATCGTTCCAAAGGAAGTTCAAGACCTATTTCGGTTTGTCCAGCCACCTCTGGAGACACAGAGAAAGGGCGCAGTGGTCCCAGGTTCGAATCCTCGACAAGAACAAATTTTTCTTCAACTGCAAAGTCCAGCTTTCCTTTGCAGCCGCACGGCTGCAAAGGAAACGTTCCTTCGCAGAAATTTACTCCATCTTGGGAATTTCCCCTGAATCTGGTCGATTAACACCTTTCTCGCCTGTTCTTCACACTTTTCTTTGTTTTCTCTCTCGTCGGGTACTCTCGGCTGACATCGGCACGCGTGTTTCTTCATCACTTTTAAGCACCGCAAAAAGCACCTTCTCACATTGTGATTTTTTATACATATATTAGTTTTGATTTGCAATGCAGTGCATTTTGCAAATTGAACCATTTTTTTCAAAGCAAAATAAAATTTACACGAATAAAAACGGACGGAGAAATGATACTAAAAAAATTTTGAACTCCCAAGCTTTTCTAGGTGCAGAAAAACCGCCAAGTTTGTAACTTTTTATTGAAAAGAATTTTATCTGAAAACCTAAAATAAGTATGTCGACTCATTTAAATTGCATAGTCTCCACAAAAGAAGGCCTGCGGGGATAGCTGCAATAGTTTGTTTGGCAGCAGTAAAGGATTCCAATTTCGTGCGATTCCTCCAACGTTCTTTGATCCAAGTGGGCTTTGGGATATTTTTTTTTTTTTTTTAGAAGGGCGAAATTTTATTGCTGCAAAAATCCTCCAGATGTGTTTTCTTTGCCGCAGAAGGAGCTATATATTAAATTTTTGTCAAAATTGAAGGCGTCGATTGGACATGCCTGTCCCTATAAGCCAGATCGACCAAGGACAGTCTCCTCACATTCCGAGAGGTCGCACAGCATTACCGCCTCTCCCGCCGCAAGCTTCCCCCCGCTCACTTATCCCTCACTCTGGAGGAGGAACGCCTCTGGCGTCAACTCCAAACGGAATCTGTACCGTGCAGAGCCGTCCTTCATCATGTCCACCCCTCCCTGTACCCATCCTCATTCTGCACCCGCTGCGGTAAAAAAACCACGGTCAAACACCAAATTTGGGCTTGTGCAGAGGACCCATTCCTTCCAATAAATTCTCCTGACCAGTGGATGGAGGCATTGGGCCGCTCGGACCCGCAGCTCCAGAAGGAGCTCGTGACTCAAGCGGCTGAAGTCGTTGCGACTCTCCAGGTTGTGCCCACTGCGGCCTAACCCTTTATGTAAATAAAAGTTACTTCTCTCTCTCTCTCTTCCTACTCTCGTGAAAACACCCCATAAAAGCTTTGCATTAATGTGACCTCTTTTGTCTCTTAGTGTGTTCATTCTACTTTTGCCAGTAGCAAGCTGCTTCTTAGTAGACCTTAAAGGAGTACTGACACGAAATTTTTGTGTAACGTTTTTTTGGCCACTGCGGGTGCCTGCCAGCACACTAATTATAGGATGGCACATTAGATGGTCGATTCCAGCGTAGATAATTACTTTTAGCTTCGTTTTTTGTGTCAGTTTTGGCTGTGGTGGAACGAACGCCAAGGCAGCTGCCGTGACAGGGGGCGCCCTTGACGCCACTGTTCTTGTTGCACCACGGCCGGCCTGGATGCACGTGTGCATGCGTCCAGACCGGCCGTAGTCGCACACACCCAGGCAGCACGCATGACGTCAGCCCCCAAAACTTTGACGTGATGCACACAGTGGAGCAGCGCGGAGCACTGACGTCGGCAGTTTGGGGCAAGGCGCTCAACGCATCATGCTGGCGCCGATGTTGGAAGGGTATCCGTTCGGAGCTTTCTCGTGTGCGCAAAGATTAGAATTGATTTAAAATATGTTCCACTGAATAACTTGCTTGGGGTATCTCCATGCACAAAGGGAGTCTTTTACATAGTTATCCTCAGCTTTGAAATTTCGTGTTGGTGCTGCTAAACGCCCTTTTTTTTTTCAGCGTCCTTCCAACCGTTGCTGTGCTGCAGGTACAATTTCCACTAGCCTTTGTTCTGGTCATCCGTTTCAAGCGTTTCGACAAGGTTCTCGTGCTGCTGTGAATGATGGGAATTTGCCAGAGCTTCAGTGGAAAGAATCTGGTTGCTGGTGGCTGCGGTGGTTCACCTTGGGGGAAGCTGAGTGGTGGGGATTGCTGAGCTCGTGCCGTGTCCTTGGTTGCAGGCTCAGCCGACGGCCAAGCGGGGGACAACGAAGCGGCGGCAGCGCAAGGCGGACAAGGCGGAGGGCATAAGCTCCATCACAAGTTTCTTCGCCCACAAGTGAGACGAGCGGGCTTCAGGTAAAGCAGCTCTCTTGCCTCCTTCATTTTGTGCCAGCCGAAAGGCATGGCCAGGGAAACATCTTTGATCATCCAAACCTTGTTTAGGTTGTGTGGGCAGCGGCACTTCGCAACTTTCCAGCCAGCAGTAGAAATTGAAGGCCGGCCAGTCTGTTCTACGACCGGCTTTATAGATAGCGACCTGCCCACGTGCACCGATACGGCGTGCCGAATTTGTTATTGCTTGTTTGTTTCTTTTTAGTTCTTTCCGACACCACTGCACCGGCTGGAGCTGCATTTAATCCCCATTTCTCCGCTGTATACGCGTTTGCTCGGCCTGTCGTTGTTGTTATTTTGTCTTTCTTTCAGTCCGTTCAGCTCAGCCTTTGCCGATTCACACTGGGGAAAGTGCACGCCTTCTGTGGAATGGGCGGTGTGCTGAAATATGAGTTTTTTAACGCAGAATTGTTACTTCGCTAGGCCAGGCGAAAGCACGCACCCACCCGGATATCATCTGCGAAAAACTGTCTACAGCTGCTAACCCTTTGCTTACTTGTGCCATGGCATTCCACCCGTTTCATAGTGGGCGTACATCCAAAAGAATAAAACACAGAAATATTCAGCGTGTTTCGTTCTATACTGTGGAACAAAAAAAAATGAACTGGAAGAACCACCTTGCGCACACTGTTTCATATAATGCATCAAAAAGGAAAAATAGTAAGACACATTCAGCACACGGTCAATTTCTATTGGGTTACCTAGCATAGCAAGGGTAGAACAAAAAAAAAAACTAGCGTGCGTCAGGAATTTCCCGCGCAGTCTCGGTTGTCCTTCAGCTACTGTGGTAGCAGTGCCACAGCAGCTTGAATAGTCATTCTTGAAAAAGTAGCCGCAGTGAGTCTGATGCTGAAGTTGTAGGTTATAGTCGACTTAGGCAGGAGGCTCGGCGATAAACCTAGCCAAAAAAGAAAACGCTTTTGCAAAAGAATATGCTGAAACATGCTGCAATATTTTTGCATCGTACTTTCAGTGAACGTATTGTACTTGACGGTATCTGTTGCGTATACAGCTGAGCGAACCTTCTGAGCAAACCTAGTGAAGACTAGGTTGCATGGCTTCGGTATGGGGGCAGCGGCTCAAAAAGATAGCCTGAAGATAACTAGTTCTCACCGCAAGCATTGCCCTGGGACAGCTACCATACCCAAGTCAGCCATTTGTTGGAGTTGTAAGCCACCTGGACGGAGCTCCTACAAGCGTGACGCTCCAAATTACGGTAAAGACGCCGCATCCACTGAAACGTTTGCTGCCGAGTAATGCTCCCTTCGCTGGAAAAACATTGCTTTCCCGTAAGAATGACGGCGCTTTCACGCACAGAATGGCCCTGCTGGGGTGTTTATGCAAATTTGAGCCTTCCCTGTGAACTTTTACACGTGCAAAGTCTAGCCTTATGACCAAAGACAGCTCCTTGACATAAAGTGAAAACCGTAAAAGTTTCCGTGTGGTTAAATTTATTTATTTACTTATTTATTTATTTATTTAAAGGGTACTGCTTGCCTTGGGGCAAGGCTTCAAGGGGGGACACTGGTCTTGAGGACATTTTTGGTATTTTTTAACCTATGTGCTTGAGATTTGCACATTGAGTGTATTTCAACAACCTGAGCACAAATATGCAGTCAGTTTTCGTCTATGGGGTGTAAGTTTAGAGTTGTGCAACACATTATGTCACTCCGTTTCGGGCAATTTTTTCATTATGTACCTATGAAATACTCAAATAGCTTTTATCCCATTGTGCTCTAGAAGGACCAGGGAGTGCAACTATACCACTGCAGTAATTTTAGCATGGTTTCTGCAAACGCTGTAAAATTCGTAAATGTCAGGTCATCAATTTACAATGTTTTTGTAAAACCAACTGCTTAAAATCTTGTGCCAGCAAAAAGAATTTTTTTGTGGTTTTATTGCACTGTTCAGTTCATAAGCTTTCGAATGCAGCAAAAATGATGTAAATCGAACCAGTACATCCCAAGATATTGTACCTGACAGCTGACCATGTGGGAAAAAAATTGGTTCTGAGAAAACAGGGCACAAAGTTTGCAAACATAGGCAAAAATGGTCATTTAGGCGACTTCAAAGGGCGACAGCTTTGTGAATACTTATGATACGGCTATGATATTTTTCAGGTACATTCTTTGGGATCTGTAGACTGCAAATAAAATTAATACAGAAAATTTATTTTTTTGGCAAATTTTCGGTCCTCAAGACCAGTGTCCCCCCTTAAGCAGGAGTGGGTGATACGACGAAAGGAAACAGCACAGCAAAGGAGAAAAAAAGCACATCATTCAAGCACAAATCAAGTACATTTTGGTGGGTTTGGGAGCTCATGCATAAACGATAAAACATCCGGGCATTGTACAACATGTGCAGGCAACAGGTTCCATTCACGTGTGGTTCGGGGAAAAAAAGAATTTTGGTAAGAGTTAGTTCTACATGTGTAATATCACTGACTTTTTTCGGATGGTGCGAACGTGTCTGCCGACGATTGAACGGGGTGATGTATGCACTGGTGTTGATTCGAAATTTTTGATGATAAAGCGAATAAAATGTTTTTAATCTTTCACGGTAGTGTCTAACTGTGAGACTTTCTAAATTCGCGGTTTGCAAAAGCGCTGTAGGGGACGCGCGTTTACTGTAGGAATTAAAAATAAATCTTGCAGCCTTTCTTTGAATGTTCTCCAGTTTCGAAATGTTGGTTACACTGTGTGGGTTCCGTATGACTGAGGCGTACTCCAGTAGAGGTCTGATGCAAGTTTTAAAAGCTAGAAGTTTTATATCATAAGTGGATTTTCCTAGAGTTCTTCTTAAATAACCTAGCTTCTGCATTGCCTTTTTCTGAATGTAAGTAATGTGTTGATTCCATTTGAGATCCAACGTTATCATGATACCACAGTATTTATAGCTTGTAGCTGCCAAGACCAGATGGTTGTTTATGCTATATGTGAATGACAACAGATTTTCCTTGCGTGTGATTGTCAGGGCTACCGTTTTCTTTAACTTAAGAATCATCTGCCACGTGGTGCTCCAATTTTGTGTTTTACCTAAAGTTTCATTAAGGAGGGCCTGATCGCTATGGCTACAGATTGCATGCAGTTGTCTGCAAACAGCTTTATCTTGACAGGGATAACGCGAGCTATATCATTAATAAAAAGTAAAAAGAAAAGGTGCCCAAGAACAGAACTTTGTGGAATTCCTGATTCTACTGTGGCAGTGCTTGGCGATACGCCATCCATGGTTACAAGTCTGACGTCGGAAGAAAAGGTACGATTTAATCCAGGCCAGCAAAATTGGTTTTTGAGTATTGCTCTGAGCTTGATGAGTAACTTTGAGTGTGACACGCGATCGAACACCTTTTCGAAGTCTAAAAAGATTACATCGACTTGACCTCGTTCATCTAGTATTGTACCGAAATCGTGAACCGTCTCTAATAACTGTGTTATAGTTGACAGCCCCTGACGAAACCCGTGTTGCCGATTGTGTAGAATATTGTTATGGTCGACGAATTGGGAAATATGTTTGAATATCACGTGTTCGAGTGCTGTTACACATGCGCTGAGTAAAGAAATGGGTCGGTATGACGTTATCATAGAGCGATTTTTAGCTCCTTTTGGTGTGGGCATTATTTTAGCGCACTTCCAGTCATCAGGAAGTCCACTGGAAGCAAGTGATTTGTTAAATATAAGGCTTAAATATTTAGCCGACCATTCTGCATAGCAAACAAGAAATGCGTTAGGAATTTCATCCACGCCCGATGATTTTTAAGATCTACCTTGAGTAAATGAACGGATATGCTCTAAAATAAAAAATGCTATTCGAGCAGACACATATGCAACCAGTGTGGTTTACTTGTTTACGTTGAAGTTTGCATAGCTAAGAAATGCTTCTGTATGTAACTGTGCATTCTCTTTGCTGGCCGGTATTAAAGGTAGTGATCGGTACAGTCGGCACTGATAAATACAATCGCTGCTTTTTATGCGAGAAGTTGCACGCCCCATTGCAAGGCAAGCGAAGCTGGCGAGTTTGAGGGCTGAACTTCGCCCCACATGACGGGGCGGGGCGCGCAGTCCCTTCACGGCAATTTTTTGCCGTGCTGGCTCCCATTGTCGCCGGCTGTGACGGGCAGGTCACTATCTATAAAGTTGGTCGTGGTCTGTAAATAACTTGGCCTGGGTTCGTTCTGTCATCATGTATTTTCGGGAAAATAAAACGGGCAAAGGAAGAAACGGGTGAGCTATTTCCTGTAAACAGTGTTTTCGCAAACTACAGCTCCATTCTTTTTTTTCATAACTTTTATAGAAATTCATGGCTGTAGGTCGGCCAGTTTGGTATCTTTTGAGAGGGCAGTTTTTGACCTTCAATTTCCTTCCACACATTCTTTGATTGTGAAGAAAGTGAGCATAAAACGTATAATCAAAATGTGCACTGCTGTGGGTTGTTTGGTGCACAGTGTGTGATCGGTTCCTCTGCGCTGTGTTGTATGTGCACTTTGTGGGGGACCACAGTTTTACCGTATTTACTCGCATAATGATAGCACTCGCGTAATGATTGCACCCCTGAAGTTCGTCGTCAAAATACGACTTTTTTTTATTTCCCACGCAATGATCGCACCTTGAACTTGCCACAGCCATATTTCGTATGTGTGCCAAGTTTGATGACGATGGTCGTGCTTACCTTAGTTTCCTCCTCTTTCAAAGCGGGCATGGCTACGTTATTGTCGCCGACTTGATAATATTAGCGATATTGGCAAGCATGAGTTCATTATTGGTGCGGAAGAAACACTCACTAAATGCACATAATGTACTCACGAGACATATAAAAAAGTGCGCTCGGCTTGCTGCGTCGGCAGCTATGTCTGTTTTGATGCCCCTCACTATGACAGTGGCACCACTTAGTCGACCTGTTCTGACCTCGCAGCAAACTCGTTTCGGCGCGTTCTGTAATTCTCTAATTCCGGCGCGTTGCGTAATGAAAACACTGCATTTTGCATCGTTCGGTGGTCATTCGGTGGTCGGTTGAGTTATGTTTTTATTTGCTGTGTTGATTATGTTCATGAGACTTATCGTGAACATTCTGACCTGCAACTTGCGTTTTCTGCGCTCAAACTTTTTCTGCGAAAAATTTACCTCGCATAATGATCGCACCCCTAAATTTGCATGATATTTTTGGGAAAAAAACTGTGATCATTACGCAAGTAAATACGGTAATTCTGTGATATGCGATGATGGATTGGTGCATTAAAGGGACACTGAAGTGAATTTGTCAAGCTCCCGTTTTTGCTTGCACTGCGTAGACTGGCGCAAATTAGCACACTTTTCATCGTTTATCCGGTTGACAAATCGGTAATTATTTTACAAAGCGCGAAAGAAGAAAAACTACCATGTGCGGTTTGCGGCGGCCGCACCAACTAAGCTGTGACGTTGGGAGGAGGGGGCACCGTGATTGGACGATGCCCAAGGTTAGCAATCAAACAAGTTTCGCTTTCGGTTTTGGTTCTGTAAAACAAAATCTTTGGCATCCGATGGCGTCGTTGGATGGGCATTCTCAATATCCCAGTAATAGTAGCACCGCGCTTCTGCCATGTTGTCGGCTGTAAACTGCATAACATAAGCCTCCCAGGACGGCTTGGAATCGTAGCATTCACTAGCCGAGGCCTACGCAGTGCATGAACGCCCTCCGCGTCCCCGCAGACGCACAAATGCATGCGCTTTTCCCCCATATTTGGAGCTTGCCTCACTCATGCCTGTATCGTAAAAAGCGTGTTCGCACCAGGCCAAGGGTCTGTTGATTCTGGCCCGTGCCCACTGCCCGCAAGCAGTCGGTGCTTATGGCAACAGCACACCAACGAGAACTCGCTAGCGCGCCAGTGCCAGCCTGCGCGAGTTCTGTGGACTAGTTCGTGGAGCAATGAACGTTGCGGGCCAAAAAAAAAAAAGGTAAACTCAGTATAAAAAACATCGCGAAAAACGAAAAAGTTAACTTATATATAAAAAAAAAGCATGCACCCGCAGGGATTCGAACTTGTGACTGGCAAAAAATTTGCGGTGACATACATAGCACCCCAGACCAATAGGCCACGGGGCGAGCCATGCTGACCTTGCAAATATAAGGTATATAATGTATAACCAGTTTACACTTTTATTTAGTTTTAGTATTTCAAGCAGCTTAGGTGACTTTTTGTTGTATTGCGCTCATGCAGTAAGCGTCCCCTGAGTTTCCACAATAGCTCACGTCTAGCAATTGCATTTCTTCGACGGAAAAGCGTTCGCAGATGCGTAGTCGTGCTGCTGACCGCTGTGCTTGTCAGCGCTTCCCGCACCCTAAAAAAGTGCTTCCCACACCGTAGTTTTACGCTGTACGGTAAAAATATCAGTTGATTTTATTTCCTTAGTACGTATATTGACTTCGCTGACTCTTCTCCCCCTTCAAGAGGCCTTATATTTTCCCACTGGCGTACCAGACAGCGAAGCGTCGCATGTGCACTTGTGCAGCGCTTGTGTGAAGCGACCTTGACTTGGAGCGAGATACAGTGTACAAACTAACGAAGTAAAGAAAGGCACATTCTTCCATTCACAAACGTGTTGTGGCTTAGTTTCAACTGATCAAGCGAATTGCGACGACCCATCGGCGGCCGGCGGACTAAACGTTGGGCCGACTGACTCGGTCGCAGAAGGTCAGCGAGCCGTGCAGTAGCGCAACCAATTGCCAGCTCCTCTCCTGCTGACGTCACACGAAAACGCCACAGAAAATGGGCGAGAGTGCAGAGAGGAGGACAGCATTTTCGAATTGATTTTTCTACTAAATAAATTCGCGTAAACGCGCTCTGAGTGGTCGAAACAGGGCCTAGGGACTCCGGACTACAATTTGCGCTCGTAATCCCGCATTGTTTACAAATCACTTCAGTGTCCCTTTAACATTGGTGCAGAAGTTCTGAACACCGAGTATATAATTTGGCAAAAAGGCGAGGAGCATGATCGTTGAGAACATGCGATGAGCACTGAGGATGGCCTTGGCAAGCGTCTCTACCTTTGAAGCTGGTTTGGTACAAAACTGCTGCCTCCATTGGAGTAAGTGGAGAATGCGCTTAAGACAGTGGTTTCAATTACAGGGCATAAGCATGATGGTGTCGTGTCCAGCCTGCCTCACAAGACCCTCCACAGCCTTTTCCCCCTCTTCCCCTCGCCAGGAACACTGCTGCTGCAAGCGACGGACAGACCAAGTTTTTCGCATTCTAGTCGCCAATAAAAGACTTTTTTAAAACTTGCCTCCCTGGATTGCAGCACCCAAACACTGCACTCTTATACCCATAACAGAAAGCATGAGTTACTGCAATTGTATGGTTGTTGCAATTGTAAGATGATGTTGTGTTGGGACATATAGGTGGGCAATACCCCACAGCACCATGACCGAAGACCAGCGACGACGACAAAGGGGCTGGCAAGCCTTGCGCTGGCTGTCTGATCGCCGCCATGTAAAAATCTAAATAGATTGTTCGCCTTCTTCTCTGCAGCCCCATAACACTATGTGTGACATTTTTACGGAGCGTAAGTATGTCTGCTCTTGCAGACACATACAAAGTGCTCAACGTATCATCTTGCTTACTCAGTATGCAGCCTTTAGAAAAGACGATGACTTCACTCACTGTCCAAAGGTCATTTGTATCTCATAAAACAAACCTTCATATTTAAAAAGAGAAGTAATTTTTGGACAAAGAGACCAGAAATCAGTTGTGTTTAGGTGAGCCCCACACAAGAAATGACGGTGCAGTCATTTTCGCTTATCCTGCTCTGGCTGCATGGGCTGGTACATGTACATGGCTTCCTAATGACAAAAGACACATTGTGAAGAACCTTAAAGTGTACCAGATGTGTCCATACTTGTAAGTGGTGCACAGGAGGCATTGTGCACATAGCTTTTACTTGGTGAGGAAGCAGTGGTGCCTCTTAGTAATGTTTTTTGAATTTTTTTTATGCCACTGGCTCGCAGCACAAAGAACGGGACCACGGACGCAGACGGGGACCGCAAGCAAGCACCAACTTCCAACCAACTGCAATCGACGGAAAGACGCATAATGAAGTTCTAACAAAACGTGACTGTAGGTCAGACAGCTACATTGCAACAATCTGGCAAGAAGGTGAACACAATTAAAACAGCGAATGGGTTGAGCAGTGATGATGAGTAGCAAATGTGAAAATCCTAAACTGAACAGCTACTCGTCATCGCTTTGCTGCCGACCTGATAACTGTCTTTATTCTGACCTGCTGTGACGTTTTGTTTGTACGTATACTTGAGTATTGCAGTGCGTTGGAAGTTGGTGCTTGTTTGCTGTCTGCGTCCATGGTCCGTTTGTGCTGTGAGCATCATTTCTACACCGCTTTTAGCTACGTACTTCAGTCTCAGTGAGCACTTAAATGTAAAAAAAAATTTGTTCTTCACGATACTTTGAATAACAGCTTTTAATCTCAGATACGACATACACTTGGAGTCTGCTTCCAAAGTGAGACAAGAAACTGACAAGGCTGGTGCTGGTAGATGGCCTGGTAAAAGTGGCTCTTGTACTGAACGGCAGCTATAAAAAATGAACGCTGCTGTTTGTGGGTCCAATTTTGAGCCTTTTACATGTGGGAGTCATATATGCCAGCCCAACTCTTTTCCCTTCTACAAGAGTTCCCTAGTCATTTCCCATCCCTAAGCATTACTCCTATTCACGGTTCCCCAATTTTTTACTTGGATTAAAACTGCCCACACGGATGGGACAGCGAAAAAGATGAGACGGGCCGAGTGCAGACTCGCAACTAGCTGAGCCTGGGGAGCAAAACAGCCTCCCGCACCACTGCGCAATGTGTGAAAGCAGGCCATGCAAGCCGTTCCTGAATCGGACTAAGTTAATGAGCGAAAGCCGAGAACAGGTGGCAAGGGAACTAACTGGAGCCTTCTGCATTCGGAAGGAAGGCAAACAGTGTATCGATAAATCCGCAGTATCTTTAAGTGGAAATGAATACGAATTTTTAAGACAGTCTTTCACGTGATAAAGGTTACGCTTGTGCGCAGGTGGGTGTGAGGGTATATTTATTTATTTATTTATTTTATTCATTTGAACACACTGCAGCCCCTGTGGGGCTATAGCAGATGCCTTGTTCTACCCTATTCAGGAATGTGGCGTAGATGCAAAGGGAATTCCCGGCCCAGACAAGTTACAAATTGTACATGCCTTCAGACAGACCAAGGGCTGTTATGCATCAAGCATGTCATACTTAACAGAGAGTAATGTAACTATTAGAGAACACCGAGGGAGAACCCATTACAGGGCACTCGACATCGGGGCTGTACCGAAATGCTAGCCACATAAATGATTTTTTGTGGATGTTACATTTATCGCCAACTTAACGCAACTAATCGCATAGTGCCGTCGTCATCTAATCTAATGCCTGCACAAGGGACCGGGCATGTATTCATTGTGGGCGCGGATTTGCGCGCCACGCGGAATCTTGATTTTCATCCACGAATGCAGCGCTAGATTTCCCTCTAGTATATACAGGGTGTCTAGCGACCGGGAAAACGGAAAAGTCGGGGACTTTTGAGCCACCGGGAGAAGTCAGGAAACTGTCAGGGAATTTTTCAATCCAGTAGTACCAGTCAGGGAAAACCACTTCGGGGACTGCCCACACTGTTTTACAATAGGGGAAACCAGTGTTGGAGTCCCCCAAGAAGTTACACGAACGCAACACGTTCGCGGGCGACGAAAGCGTGATCCGCATGAAACGTTTTCTCGGCACGGTGTGTACCATAGAGTTGTGTGTGCCGAGCGGCACGCGCCGGCAACATGGCGGCAGCACCGGTCGCAAAGTAGTGCGGTAGCTCTAACGGCCGCTTTTACCGCTTATTAAAATCTTATAATGCTACTCAAGGCACAAACGCACTTGCTTGTGCAGGAAAGGAGCCACCGCAGGCACAAGCCTAGCCAAAAGAAACGCGTTCGCGAAAAAATATGCGGAAAGATCATGCAATATTTCTCACCGTAATTTCACTGAACATATCCTAGGCGATCGTATTTGTTGCGTACGGCCAGAGTCCTTCAATGCTTTACTGGTAACGAAACTGCTCCGTAACTCAATGGGAGAGCTTCATATGCTGCGTTTGGACGGCGCGCGGTGGCGCCACCCTCTCACTGAGGTCACTCGGGCGGCGTTGCGCTGGCTCGAACGGCGGAGCCGCGGCGAGCTGTGTTTGTGTTGTGCGGAAAAAAAAATGTAACGTGTATCTCGCGCTCTAGTGATGCGACTTAAAGGCCAACTGCACTCAAATTTCACCTCGGCCAAATTTGTTTTTAATGCGTAGTAAGTACCCCCAAATAAGCTGAGACACAAGTGGTAGCCCCGTGAAACGCCTCGTTAATCAGTCAGAAGCGTTTAAAAAGGCTCCGCCGCAGACCACTCTGCACCTGCCGGCGGATCGCGTAAACAGCCATGACGCGCCTGTGACGTTCCAGCCGACGGTGGCTTTTTCCTCTGGCCAGCCACGCAGCGGGGGAACCGGTCGAGCTCTGCTGCCCCGTGCGCGCGTAGAGCTTGCGCGCAGACATTCTCCCGAACTGGTGACCGTCCGGCCGCTCGCTGGACGGCTGCAACGTCACTGCAATGGCCGCGCTCTCCTCGGTTTCGGTTTCAAAATCGCCGATTTTTGCTGGCCGCTTGCGGCGTCCACGTGCGTATTTCAGCTGTTGTATTTTGCATGTTGCTTTCTTTTTAAGCAGACTATACGGAAATAGGGTTTTCAAGAAGTCGAAATTTTGAGTGCACTTGGCCTTTAAGTAGTGCAACGACGATGCCTAACGTGTTGCGTCCCAGGATGTCGTTCCTTGTACAACGACACCACAGAAAATGTTTCCTTGTTCTGTTGACCGAGCGACGGGGAGCTGCGAGAGAAATGGAGGCGCGCCATTCCAAGGCAAGGAACGGGAGATTTCAGCTTCGATTATAAGTGTGTGACAGTGCGTGGAAATGCACTGTGTGTGAGAATGGAAAAAGCAATGTACCCTTTTGAGAGCATCGTGGACCTAGAATGGTACAAGGCTAACTTAAAGCCGAATTTTTGTCATATTAGTCAGGTGCTTCATTACCTGTTTGCAAACTTCTATTACCTTGCGCTCAGGCTCGCGTGTAAAAAAAGCTTTGGGACGTCCTTGTACTTTTACTTTTCATATTTCCGCGAAGTATCCCTTAGGGTTCGTCTTGTTTGTTTTGTAACTGCACGTGGCCGATTCCGGTTTCTTATCTGGTGTTTCAACCGGAGCGCCCATTTGCTCTTTTTGTCGTAAGTCCCGTCTGGCAATATTGTTTGATATGAAAAGGGTGCCACCTTGTCGCCAACTTGATTTTTTGTTTCTTCGACAATGTTCTAGATCCCATTGCCATGGATCTGAAATTAATAACGTTCCGAGAGTACATGCATAGCAAACGCCGCGCAACTCACTTTATTGACGTTCATCTGTGCACGTCACACTGCGGACTGCTTCTTCGACGTTTGTGTTTCATTCTATCTTCTGTAGAACAGGAGCTCGCTAGCTCGCTGCGTTCAGAAAAGCTTTTATTGCGTCGTTCTTGGCAACGTGGCAATATTCTGTTTCCTCCGTGTGCTGTACATCGCAGCGCGAAAAAATAAATTTTTGTACGCTGGACCACGCTTTTTGTCTCCCTTCGTAACAAATTTTTTGTTACGTGTGATAAAATCAGTGTTATTGTTCTTTTTTCGCTTCCTGTTTTTGCAAGGATTGTAAAGCGTGGAAGCGGAAAGACACATCGTGCAACATATCTCTCCGTGTTTTGATCCTTCGCGTTTCTGCAGCGTTTTAGATGTTCTCAAGTATGTACCCACTCATTGAGACGACAATACTATTGGGCTATCTCTTTTAGTGTTCTGTGCATTCCAGAGCAATCAACGGATTCATTAAGCGTAGTCTGAACGACGCGTACTTAGTTTCTTTCAGTTTCTTAAAGCAAAAGTTGTAAATATCACACTACGCAGCTACCGTATGTGTGATATTTACAACTTTTGCTTTAAGAAAAGAAGAAATAGAGATTTAAAAATCCGAAAACACGACGGCGCAGCGCTTGTGCCAGAGCCCGCAGAAGCCGTTGCCGTTCGCGGCCGAAGTCTACGGTAATTTACTACGAAAAATAAAACCACATTGAAGGCAGGTGATGACTGGACTATTCATCGCTAAGTACTACGAAAAAAAATACACTTAATCAGCGCGCAGACACCAAAAGCGGCGAGCGTTTGCACGCCAAGAGCAGGCCAATTACGCCGCGGAAGCGGCGGCTGGATGACCTTCGTGCGGTGGTGGCGCCTGTAGTGGCGCGCGCGGTCCCTATATGAAACGAGCGCCGAAGTTTCGTGGCGAGTAAAGCATTGAAGGACTCTGGTACGGCTGAGCAAGCCCGGAAAGCGCACGGTAATGGCATTTTGTTTCCACCAGGCACGGCCACTCGGTCTCCCGGCGGGGTATCGAGCGGCCGTGCACCAGGTTCCCATAGCTTCGGTGCGGGGGCAGTGGTTCAACAAAAAATTAAAGCCGTTCCACTCAATGTGAACGCTGTAGAAAGTGCAGAGCAGTGATTCGCCATAACCCAAGTAGCACAGAACATTAGAATAACGTTATCTGGAAGTTGCGAAAGTTTAAATAACGTTAAATGTTACGAGGCAATGTTTATGTAACGTTAAAAAAAAAACATTCAATGTTTATGTTATGTTAGAAACGTTATTTTTACGTTGAAAACAAACATGTATGTTAACGTTTTGTTCCCAACATTTATTTAACATTTAGGAAACAACTTAAAACCAATGTTAGAAATACTAATGTTATTACAATGCTCATACTCCACAATAAAGTAATGTAAATATACAAACATTATAATAACGTTCAGGACATGTTCAGGAAACAACTTATCACCAATGTTAGAAATGGTAACGTTATTAAAATGCTCAGGACTCAACATTAAAGTAATGTGCAAATTGAAACATTATAATAATGTTCAGGGCATGTTCACGGCAGAACATTAATGGGATGTAAAAATGTAAACATTATTATAATGTTAAGAAGTACCCGCAAAGCAACGTTATAGGTAACATCTTTATTGCAACATTATTACAATGTTCAAGGCATAACGTTGAAGTAATTTTAGAAATTTAACGTTATTAAAATGCTCGAGGTAATACTGTCAGGTAACATAATAAATCTGAACATAAGCATAACATTTATGTTACAACGGCAGGGTGATGTTATGCTTGAAGCATTAGCGAAATGTTCAAACTAATTGCACAATACAACTGGCTTTTACCAAAGTCTTCAGGGGTACAGGGGGTCAAAACAAGTCCTCCCCCCAAAATTTCTCGTGAGGGAAGTGGGGAGGGGGCTTCACCATTTTGACATATTAAAGGGGGGGGGGGGAGGATATTTCGGGTTATTTCCTTATTTCACATATATAGAACTTTGCATCTCGTGCCTTCGGCGTGTCGCCACCGATTCTGCTATCTTTGGCGTGTCTTCCGCGGCCAACTTCCAGCTCGTTTGAGCAGCTCTGGTGGCTCAACCCCCCCCCCCATCCGATATAAAATCCTGGCTACGCCAATGCTTTTAAAAATCGCAGCCACATTATTTCAGTGCTTGACTGCATTTTGACGCCGCCGGACATGTGCTGAGACAAATGTTGTAAGTGTGTATGCGTGCGTGTTTAGCCCAGCCCAGCCCAGGACATGGGCAAGCCAACGTGTTGAGGAGGGTAAATTACAGCGCCAATCGTGTCATCAGTTGTGGTTTTGGCCGCTGCGAGTCCGCGCGAAACATTTCTCAGGCAAGGCGGCTTTCCCCTCAGTTGCCTTTTGTTCCCTCAGAGGAATAGCTCCCTCAACAACCGGTCCCATTTATGACCAGTCCTATTGTTGCCCACCGCCGCTCCCCTCGTTTTGCAAGGCGTGTATCATGCGGGTGCGCGCGGCGGGTGGGGGCTTGCTCCCCCTCTCAAGACCTGCAGGGGAAGTGCGTCAAAAGCCTGTTCTTGTGTCTTGTATTCCGGCGTGAGGCTGCCTGGTATTTTTCTTTTCTGTCATCTGCACCGAGCGCAAGAAAGAGCGACAGCACAGAGCAGCAGAAGGTGTTTTGCATCATCGAGAAATACACTTGTTGCCGGGAAACAACGATTTGCAAGTCAAATGCAGGTTACTTCAAATATACACGAAAGCACGCTTTTAACTATTTTCAGTAAGCATCATATGAAGTTAAATTTATTTTAGGAATTGACTAGGAATGATTAGGAATGAATGACTAGGATGAATGAATGAATGAATGAATTAAATAATGAATGAATGACTAGGAATGAATAGGAATAGAAAAAAATGAATAGGAATTGACAGTGTTATGTGTAATTTTTACATTCCTGTCACGTTTGCACCGCAAATTCTGCGCCATTGAAGCAGAAAACAAAAATGCGAGAGCTGCTTCTTATCAATGCGGTGGTCGAATTAACACCCATTGGATGATTTGGTAGATCTGTAACGAACTCACACCTACAGTGAAAGCCAGAGTTGCCCTGCGCATGCAACGCGAGACTGCGACACCGCAGTTTCGCGTTATTTTGTTTCGCATCAGCCATATAAAGTACAACAGCATTGTTATGGTGCATCAGCCACAGAGGAAGAAGACACGAACGCCAGTGCCTAGCCTGCTCGCACGTGTGCTAAATTGTAGCCAAAACAACACGCTGGGCGCGCTCAGATCGACTCTTAGGTGTACATGTATTGAAAAGGAAAAAGCCGAAGCTCTGGCGTTCTTGGTATGCGCGGAGCCTTCTGTTATGTAAATACGCCTTGTTGGTTGATGGGTTGTAGGGTTTAACGCGCCGATGCAACGCAGACGATGAGGCGCGCCGTAGTGAAGGGCTCCGGATTAATTTTGACCACCTGGGGATCTGTAACGTGCGCCTAAATCTCGTACGCACGGGCGTGTTTGCTTTTCGCCTCCATCGGAAATGCGGCCGCAGCGGCCGGGAATCGAACCAGCGTCCTCGTGCCCAGCAGCACAACGCCTTAGCCACTGAGCCACCAAGGCGGGTGTAAATACGCCTTGTAAATACATCTTCGTTTCACGTCTTCCTCTCTAACATTTTGGTGGCGGTTGCTAACCATATATCCATGCTCCTGCCTTGAGCCTATACGAGCGCGTAAGTGCTCACTATCGATGATACCCTACGCTCACGCTCGCGCTACAAACGGCTAGCCTCCTGGTTATAAGTTTAGTCGGGAAATCGACTTCGTGATGTCGATGGGCGGTGGACCCTAGGTGAAATCAAGCACCGGGACCCTTGCGAAGTATCTAACCAAGCTGTACAGCCTTCCTTTGTAGCCGCATAACTGTATTTCTAGAGTGGATTTCAACTTTTAACATCTACGTATATAAACTGCACTCCGCTGTCGCTCCAATTCCTCCCCATAGCGCTGCGCTGGCGGCACGATTGCTGCCTAAATATTTTGATGTCTGCTGCTGCGGTGTTGTTAATTCACTGCAAAAGCTATACTGTTTGACAACTGTATTACCTTTGATGAAACTTCATAAAAATATTTAGGCGACGAAATTGAAACTTTGAAAACTTCCCTTTGCGGCAGACGTAATCAATTCGTCAATTTTGATGCAAGCCTAGGTTTATCCGCCGTGTAAAAGCACGCACCACGTCGAAATATAGAGTTACGCGTACAGTTAAACCTGTATGCAAAGAAGTTGATAAAAATTCAAAATTTTCGTTACATGCAGGTTTTCATTATATGCAAGTTTCGATTTAAGCCACCCGTAAATGAAGCCGAAACTAAATCAGAATACTTGACATCAGGGACAGTGAACTCTCCCTTCAAGAATTTATTTCAGAGTGAAAAAAATGCTCTATTAGCGGCTTCTGCTTTTCCACGAAGTTTTTCAGTACACGGCAGTCCAAAGAATCAAGGTCACTTATACCCCTGTATTCGCAAGCGTAACGTAACTATCAATTTTGCCTTTTGACACTCTTCGCTGCTTTAACCAGTTTCAAGGAGCAAACGTGTGCTGAAAGGGCGCCTTTTCGCGAACTTGATGCTATTTAATTGTGCACTCAAACTTTTTGAGAAGGTGCTAGCTGGGATGCTGTGCCGAACGACAACGTTGATCCTACCTGCCTGCGGAGACGGCACCTGAAATTGCGAGCTTGTCTTGAAAAGACAAATCTTTTTGTTTTCTAGTAGCAGTACTCATCACCAACGAACCTACACCTCAGAAATCAGTGGAGACGCGCGAATATACTCACCGACAGTTGAGCCTAGCACCTAAGCGACACCACACTCACATTGGAAACACACGGTAGTTTGCAGCGCGGGCAATGTTCGCTAAATTAGTGCATATCTCCAGCCAATTTTTCAGAAAAAGTGCAAAAAACGATGGCTCATCAGCGTAGCGAATTCGTTACATGAAGGTGTAACTGTTGCCATGCCTTCGTTATATAGAGGTCAGGTTGAAAACGCATCGTTTTCAATGAGGCTGGCAATGGGGATTTGAAAAACTTTGTTAAATCCAGGAATTCGTCACATGGAAGTTAGTTACATCCTGGTTCAAATGTAATTGAAATGACTCCTTTTTTCCCATTTTGTGCCTTGCAGACATTGTGCTAACTCAAAGCCCGAATTCTCACAGGCAAGGGCAAGACGATTAGGAAGTATTCGAGTCCTTATAATCAGCCGAAGCGCAATGTTTAGCCTCCAAAAACGCGAACTTCGTTTAAAACCTTGAGTTGCGTTTGTTGTTGAAAAGCTGCGTACCCATATTTTTCCCATCATCGTGTGCGGCGTAAGGACACGAAGCCCTCGAAAAATGGGGAGGGTGAGGGAAGAGGGGGGGGGGGGGGGATCAAGCCTTTCAGCGCCCACTTTGTTGGCGCCTATGCCATCGAGCTAATTTTAAACGAATCATCCGATCTCAGTGTCTCCCTGTTACTGTTATGACGGGGTCTGGGACATTTCGGTGAAGCACGTTTCGGCGCACGGGCTTTCCGATGCACGGACTTCTCGGTTCAAAGGCATTTCGATGCGAAAACATTTTGAAGAACAGATATGGTTACTCGTAGTGTGCTCCTAACGTGCCACGATGGAAGAAGACAACGACGGTAGAAAACGACGACGAAGCGTTTGAGTACGCAAGCAGTGCACGTGCAGTTTTCTGGAAACAGCGGTAATAAGACAACGCCAGCGGTGCGCTAGCTGTCTCGAGCAGGTCATGTAAAATATATTTGTTTGTACTAGCCACCTACTTCGGTCTGGTTCTTGTATGCCTTATTTGCTTTGAACGTATTGTTGTATTTTGATTTTGGTAAATCATATGTCGTGAATGACTATTTACTGCACTTACTGAATTTTTTTATTATATTAATGCCGTGTTTCAAAAGTTTATCTTACGATTTGTGTCCATTGTTAGGTACACCTATTATAAAGCAGATTTATTTTACTCGTTGCGGCTTATTTCCTATTAAGTTGTGGTTCTTTGGGCAGGGGAGAGATTGCTCTAGATTCACTCAGAAAACATTTTAGAAAACATTACAAAGAGCAGTTTCTAGCCGTAATATCCCGTAATTTGCGTAATATTCCGTGATTTACTGTGAAATATCCTATTATTTCTAGTCGTGAGACTATGTAATTTTCGGAGCCGTTTAACGGGGGAGGAAGAAGGGAGGGGGAGATGGACTCCATGTGCGAAGGCATTCCTGGCGAAGGCATGCTTTATCGGCGATCAGGCGAGAAATTACGTAATCGTGTTCGCTAATAGTGCTCAAGGCTGCAGGGGTAACTCACTTGTTTAAAGCATACATGTACGAAAAAAAAAAAAAAAAAACCTTTTTTGTAGTTATGTGACCACACAGTTATTCCGTACGCACCAGCCGGACTGGTTAAGTTGCCCACAATTCTTTTTTCATCGAAGCATGATATTTCTGACTAGTGAATCAAAACGTTAAAGTTCAAGTTTACAAAAAAAATGCCACTGGTGTTTTTTACAAATTTTCTCCCTACACCACTCGTATTTCATGTTTGGTTATGAAGCGTTCCTTGATCCGGGCATCACGATCAGTCTCGTTCAAAGTAAATCTTGTTCGCGAGTCCTCTTCATTCTGTTCGTTGAGACGAGCAGGTAAGGCTGTCTTCACTTTGCGATGTAAAAGGCGAACTTCGCGGCGCTGTCCCCAAGGGCGGGTGGAGAAGTTTCCCGTCGCATTGTGCGACGTTCCTTTGTGTAGCATCCCCCACGGCTTTTTGTTCATTCAGACAGGTTTCAGCCGCAGACAGCGGCTGCGGAAAGTTGCTTGGAGATCCACTGCCTTCTCGCCCCATATGAGAGGGAAAGAAAAAAGGGCAAGGGCTCAAGGGGTCTTTTCTCGCCACTACCGACCCCGTGCGCACCCAGCTCCAGTCGTTACACCGGATCGTTTACCTGGAACACTGCAGTTGTAGACGTAAGTATATGCGCAAGCGCATGCTTGTTCAGTCGTAGCCTGTTCGATGGTGTTATATCTTTCTCCGTGGTCTGTCCAACCGAGACCCGTTTATCGCTGGATATTCAAAACGAAGCGCCAGAGGCTGCGTTTGGACAATGTAAGCGACATACAAGGAAGGTGTGCAGGAGCAACTCGTGAGTATTTTCTTGCTTATAGGCCCGTGCACACTTGCGACGAACAACGCGATTTCTGTCGCGGCGACAAATTGGCCGAGACCGAACGACAAAACGGATCGCCGGGCGGCAAAAGTTTCCGAAATCGCGTCTCATCCTCGCAAGTGTGAACGGGCCTTTGAACTATATAGTAGGCAGTATTGATGGAAGAATCGATGTTACGGGTACGTTGCATAGAAACGATTTTTGTTCGTTGCATGGAAACGATTTTTGCGCGCTTTGTGCAAAGCAAAGTGAATTCGGATAACTAACCTCGCCCACACTCGAATGATCTTCACTTCAGCCGGGCAAGTGAGGTAGCGGCTTGGGCACGCGAAACAAAATAATGTGCGTGTCACGTTAGTTCGCTGTGCGAATTTTGAAAAAAAAAAAAAAAAAAGCATTACATTTGCCCCTAATTGCCTGGCGATGCGATAATTATGTTGGGAACGCCGGGGTTCCTTAACGTGAAAAAAAAAGGGGGGGGGGGGTGCAGCCAGTGCAGCTACTTCGGAATGTAGTCGATACAAATGCAAACGAACATGTCAGAATGCACCCCTTGGTAGCCTATTTTGCCGCTGGTTAACTTAGACGGTATGACGGTGTAACTATCGCAAAAAGTTCGTCAGACTTCTGGGATATATTGTTAAAAGCTGCAAACCTGAGCCTTTTGTCGTAGCTTTCTTTGCTGGCGAGTAAGCAACCAGACAACCTGCGTGACTATATAGCCAACTTTGTTAGAAAGGGGCACTTTGAGGGCTGAAGGTGTCACAGAGGGTGGGAAAAAGTGCGCTGTTCGAGTACATGCGTTCGTTTGCGACTTACATTTTTGAAATGCATTAAAGCAGCATAGCGCGTTCTTGAGTTGTGAGAAATGCACCCCAAAAGGATGGTAAATAGCAGCTGGTAAAGTCGAAGTCACTTTCATTGCAGGCTATGGTTTTCAAGATACCCTCAAACCGGGAAAGCCGCGGAGTTCATCGACGATGAGTGCCAATCCCGAGACCATAGAAACTGGTAAGTAAATATTGTGTAAATGGCTAGCGGGTTTAGCGAATCAAAATGGAAAAGCGAATTCAATCGATAACGCACAGCACAACAGGAGCTGGAATTACCAGGGCAGGTGCCACTTTCAACTAAGCCGATAAAGATCCGAAGGGGGGAATTGGGGTTAAGAGGTGTGGGAGGTACTTGGTCATGCTAGCGATCACCCACTCCCTCTAAAGGGAACCGTTCCGCCCAAAAGAGGTCACTCTGGATACAGAATCTTGTCTACTGCACGTACTTTATCAGAAGTTTGGAACCAACACGCTTTCATTGCGGCCGCATTGAGCATGCACAGCCGTCGTTCGCCGAAATGAAACCGACATGCTTCGAGCAAAAAGGCTAGTTCTAATACTGTTCATCGGTGGTGCGGTTTCGAACAGCTTGAATCAAAGGCTTTTACAGCCGTGGTTCCAGGCGCTCTTCCCAACTTTGGACAAATCCTGTAAATGCTCAGCAGTGATGAATAACAGGGTGCGTTTCATATGACGAGGTAACAACGCCGAGCGTGAAAAAAACAAAAACCATGGTTAAAGTGAACGCTAACAAATTTAGTGGCTGCAATGATACGCATGGCTTTGACTGAAAAACAGAACCTTCCTGCATTCGTGCAAAAAAAAAAAAAAGAAGAATGCCCGGGTTGTTGTAAAATGCTCAAATTCTTCCTCCTTTCTTCCCCTAGCCTGTTCCAAGCATGTATTAAACATGTCACACATAGAGATGTCACACAACTCTTTTCAGTGCTGAGAAAGACTAGGATCGAAGTTGTTCGTTTATGAGTTCCCACTTTGGTTCCCTTTATTACGTAAGTAAACTTGGACCATTATACACATTCGTGTTTAATGGGTGTTTCATTTGTGTGAACCATCTGTAATACCTCTGTAGCACTTTGTGTTCTTTTTTAGGTGAAAGATCTGCCGGACTGGAGGAGCAAACGTCGCTTCTACAACCACGCGAATTTTCAGATGGGCTGTTTCGATTGAGGTAACGGTCATCTATATACAGTTTGACAGGAAGAAAAGAAGAAAAAGGTCCGAGAGGTTAGTATCCGTTCCCGAATAGTATTTGCATGGTGAGTGTAGAAAATTTCTGAGAGCGTATTTTGATTTGTTTTAGTAGTTCAATTTATGAACTGCTATGCAGCCCATAACTAGTCGCGCCCTATGCTTTCCAGCTGTTGCTGGTGTGACGCAGGTCACAGTCGATAGCGGGCCACATCATTGGTGACTGGATCCACTTTGCGAATATTGGGCTTACAGGAACCCACAAAGTAAGCAATAAACTAATATTCTCAAAATTTAATAGTGCATTTATATTTAAATGATTTTCATCCTAATCTCTGCCTAATAAAAATACATGAAGCATGCAGAAGACACAACACTCCGCTAGCGAGCGACTTTGACGAATAGTCACTAACCTGTATAGGTTACTGACTCGGGAGATTCAAGTTGGGAGTCAGGTGACCCAAAATTTTGTGCGCTTGCTTTCTTCTGGTCATATGGTTAACACGAGTTGCTGCGTAGCTGCTTGTTCAGTTACTCTCCTTTTAGTGCGTGCGTGTGTGCATGTGCGTGTGTGTGCGCGCTCGTTAACTAAAATCCTTAGGCGGCGACTACTTTTTCGCGCAAAAACCGCCTACTGCCGCAGCGTACTGAAGTAGGAATTGTTTGCTTTTTCCACACAGACGCAGCCAGCCCCTGGATGGAGCCTCCTCTCCTGCACAGCAGCAGCAATGGAATGTAAATAAAAAAAAAATGTTGTAACCATGAAAAAATAAAATAAAATTTTATTTGAAATTTCACTTTTCCTTGTTATTTTGAAAATGCTTTAAAATATATCGTAACCGGCAAACGTGGATAACAGAAACAATGCTCCACGATACACATTCCACACGTTTGGCAAAACGTCACTGAAACGTTCCTGGTCCACATTCTGAAAAGGTTTTGCTACGTTAAAAGATTGTTTCAAGCGTGTTTTCTGCAACGTTAAGTAAATGTAAATCCAACATAATTACTATGTTGTCGAAATGCTTCCTCACAGTTCCAATAATGTTTGACGAAACGTTACTGTAACGTTTTTTAGTTCTTAAAATGTTTTTGTAGGGTGCTTCTGCAACGTTAGGTAAACGTAACTCCAGAAGTTTTTATATGTTGTAGAAATGCTTTCTTACTGTTCGCATAACGTTTGGCGAAATGTGATGTAACGTTTTACATTGTTTTTAAACGTTTTTTGAACGTTATTAGCTTGTTCGCTGCAACGTTAGGGAAATGTAACACTAACATTAATAATATGTTGTAAAAATGTTTTGTGGACGTTTAAATAATGTTTGACAAAACATTACTGTAACGTTTTTGATAACATTAGTTAAACATTTCAAAAAAATGACATTAAGAACATTGCTCTAACGTTAGCACCAAACAAAAAAAATACGTTCTTCTAATGTTTTGGTGCTACTTGGGAATGGGCTGTACCTCTGTTATCCGCTTACGGCCACCACCCCATGCAATTCAAATTTCCCGCCTTCGCAGTGCTCGCGCGCCTCCTGCCTGAAACTGCGCCAGCGGGAGTTCTGTTCTCTTTGTGCTTTTCTCCCCGCACGCTGCCACATTTTGCGTTTGCTATCGTAAAAACCAACCCAACGGGCGTCCTTAACTAAAGGAACGCGGGCGCTGCCGGTTAATTACGTATATTTTTCCTCAAATGTACCTATAGTTTTCTTTATGCTAAACAACGGGAAGATGTATGACAAGCGCCAGCGTTTCACGAGTTTCGAACGCTTATCACTATATAAACCGCTTGGCTTTCGAAGCCTCTGGGGTACGCCGCGAACAACAGCGTTACTCCGGGTCTCCGCCTTGGTGCTCGAGCGAGCGAGCTAGGACGACAAGGCGAGCGCCTAAAGTGCTTTGCACTTAAAAGTTCCCGAAGATGCTTACATGTGGTTCTCACCGCAAGCATTGACGGGGGACGGCTGCCATACCAAAATTTGTCAACTGTTGGGCTTGTAAGCCACCCCGACGGAGCTCCTATACAAACGTGACGCTCGAGTTATGGCAAAATGCCGCAGCCGCTGAAAAGGTTGCCGTTGATTTGTGCACCCTTTGCTGTAGCAAAATTACGTTTAGCCGCAAGAATGACGGCGCTTCCACGCACACAATGGCCCTGTTGGTATGTTTATACAACTTCGAGCCTTTCCTGTAAATTAAAAAATAACGCTCCTCTACGGAAAGCCAAAGTCGACACATTTTCCGCATGTCTAAATAAACGAAAATGCTCGAAAAAAAAAAAAAACGCCAGTCGAGCAGGCGCTTATGGTAGCACAGTCAAACCCGGTTATACTGTAATATGCGCCGTGATTAGTTCGATATATCCAACATTTCGATATAGCCGCACCCGTCTATAACGAATTTTTTGTTACGAGTTCCCAATACGCGGGACCCCCGCCCCCCTGCCATTCCCACATAACGAAACGAACACATAAAGTATGCTATTGGCGGTGAGCGCGAACTCAGGCGGCGCTGCGAAGCGCGCCTCCGTGACGTCAGCTTAGGGATTCTCGCATTTGTCGTCTGCTTCACTCAGGATCGCTCTCCCTGCTGTTTCTTTGCGCTCGGTCAACGTCTGATGCTTGTCCGCACCAGAATTGGCGTGTGGGTAACTTTTTATCACAATAATAGGCTTAAAATCGCATACACTAGGTCATGGTGTCAATTAAAGTATAGTTTTGGATACCGCTACGGGAGAAACATTGCCGGCGCCACCACATTCCTTGCGAAGCCGGTCCTATGCGGAGCGCGAAGAGTCGGAGCTAGGCGTCAGCTTCTCATGTAAGCATTCGAACAAAAGGAACAGTCAGCTGCTAATAACCGACAACAGCGAAAATGGAAGACCAAAACAAATTCTAGGCCTTCAGGGCTGTCGGCTTTGGCAGAAGGCACCACGATTCCCGGTAATCATATGTAAGGTAAAACAGTTCTTGCAACGTTGCCGAACGCTCGAACGCGTTTTGTCACATCACTTTACGTTGTCAAGGCATGAAAGTTTGCCGACATGCACTATAGACTGCAAAAACTGTATAGGTTGAGTCCCAAATAACCCAGTGAATTAAATCGATCTGGTTAGTGGGCCGGGTCCTCAGTCCAGGACAAGAGAGTAAAAGTAATTTTCTTCAAATCATAGAACGCCATCCCGAGTAGAATATGATTTGTTCTTCGCGCCTGGAAGGGTTGAAAAGCAATAAAGAGCTACTTGGAATTCTTCTTCGGTTTCGAGTCTTGTAATATATGCAGGTATACTATTTATTACGTTAGTTAGCGAGTATATCGTGCCTTCAACACCGTAATCATGTCATCATTTTTCGAGTTGAGAGTCAGTTCGTTATGATAACGATATAATTACGATAGAAATTCGGAGCACAAAAGCCGCCTTCGAGTACTGTGGACCACGTTGTTTAGGGCGCGATCGCGGTTGCGTAGCACAAATCTTCTCATTGTATTTGCATGTGAATAAACAAAGCACGCTGCGGATATGCACCTTCTTGCACGCAGCCGTAATGAAAGCCAATTTGTGAAGAAGGGAATGTATGCCATACGAAATGAAGGAAATATCCACACGGCCTTTGTGAGGCTCCCAAACATCCCGAATTCTCCTAATGGGAAGTTGGTGACGGCGCAGAAAAAGTAATGCGTTGGGCAGAAAAAAAAAGCAAGAAACATTAATCCGATACAAGACAACAACGAAAGAAACAGAAGAAAGCCGCTTTATTTCCTGCTGTGCGATGAGCGTGTAGAGGCCGCTGCTTGGTACGTAGTATTAGACTGTTGAGTCTTCATAGGAGCATCTCAAAAATACTGCAGGGAAGCCTACGCATTTTGAATACTTATGGAGAAGCTCTTATCGCTGTTCCTCGCGAATGAGCAAGAAAGGACGAGTTACACATGATCTTCTGACCGATACTCTGAAGAAAGTTGTTCTCTATCTCTTCTTGTGTTGCAAACTTGTGGGGGATACAGCTTAAAATTATTCAGATGCGTCAGAAGCTGGCAAAATAACTGAGTCGCTAGAAATACGCTTTTTAACGCACTACAGCAACGAAGCGGGCGATTTCTAGCCCAGGCACTGTTGCCCCTCACAAGCGGAGTGTAGCAGACGACAGCGGCGCGAATCCCTAAGCCGACGTCAGAGCCAGGGGGCGCCACTCGAAGATCTCACCGCCAATTACCTCACAAAACAATCCTTATATTGCATGCAATAAAGCTTCTTAGCTGCCTAATTCGCAAGACAGGAGTCATTTTTGTTTTCACTTTCGTTTTGGCGGCACCAACTAGCACCGCATTCTCTACACGAGACATCGTTTGCACCAGTTCAAGTACGTGTCCTTCAATTTCGAAGCAATATTGGCGGAGAACATCGGCTGGCAAAAGCGCTTTAAAGCATCGTACGGCTTTACGTTGTGACATCCTAAGTCTCTTCAGTGCTTTCAGCAGCACCAGCTGCCATGACATCGGCGACGGGGAGTGCACTCGAGGGGCTCACAATGACGGCAGCATCGTCGTCAATACTGAGGAAATCCTCTGAGGACACTCCTTTCATCTGGAACGTTGGCGAGCTCTGCCAGCAGTTCGCCGATGATGCCGTCTTGGTCAGGACTCGCTGGCTGGATGGGCTCCGTCGTGAATCCCGTGCGTCGGAAACAGTTACGGAAGGTGTCGGGCGTCACATCGATCTATGCGAGGCTCAACATCTCAATCGTGGCCAATCAGTACCTCAATCGCCGCTCCGAGACAACGCATTTCGGTGGCAATTGTAGGCGAGCCGAGTTCGATATGTCCAATGTGAAGGTTGTTGTAAGGAATATGATTCGCATGCATTTTCGTAACGAATTTGCTTTTGTTCGATATATAGCGTAATTCGCTCTATCCGGGTTCGTTATAATCGGGTTTGAGTGTAGTATGGTTTACTTGTGCACGTTGATGTTGGCGTAGCTAAGAAACGGTTCTAGACTTAATCGTGAAGCCTCATTGCTGGCCGCGATTATAGGTAGCGATCGGTACAGTCGACATTTATCGGTACAACCGCTACTCTTTATGCGAGAAGTCGCTGGTCCCGCTGGGCGCGAAGCGAAGCTGGCCAGTTTGAGGATTAACCTTGGCTTCATCTGACGGAGCGTGCCGTTCCTACACGGCAATGTTTTGGCACGCTGCCTCCCATTATCTCTGGCTGCGCTGGGCAGGTTCATGGAGGAAAGAAAGCTATTCTTTCCTCCATGGGCGGGTCGCTGTTTATAGACTATAGTCAAACCCGATTATAACGAACCCGGATAGAGCGAATTATTCTATACACCGAACAAAAAAAAAAGATCAGTTACGAAAATACACCCGAAGCATATTCCTTATAACGAAGTTCACATAGGATATATCGAACTCGGCCCGCCTACAATTGCTACCGAAATGCACGGTCTGAGAGCGGTGAAAATACTATTAGTATTCATTTCTTCTTAGATTCACTAACCGCTACGTAAACTTACTGGGCACTTTAAAGGTTTGGAATGGGCTACATTGACATGAGCGCTTTTTGCACCGCTCTGCGCCTGGTTTCGCGCGATCTTATTAGGAATAAAACTATTAATATTAGTACTCATTTCGACCACTTTAAATTTTAGTACTCATTTCGACCACTTTAAATTATCTTCACTGGTTTCAATGACTACGGTTTCCACGTCAGCCTTAACGATGGGATACCTCGATACGTGTGCTGTGAAGAGAAAGGCACTTACGTACGGGATCGATTACGGTGTGGCCGTGGAAACGTCGCGGCAGTTTACACTTTCTGCAACCGTGAGCCATGTGCCTTCGGTTTTGGTGAGTTACAGCTGGGACGTAGCCAGAGGGGGGTTTGTGGGTTTAAACCCCCTCCGAAATTTTTTTCTAGGCAGCGCGTGCGCGAGACTTACTGTTCCTTTCGGCAAAACTCAGCCCTCCCCATATCTCAAAACCCCCTCCGAAAAAAAATTTCAGCTACGGCCCTGTGACAGCATGGGAGCCTGAGAGCCGAAGTGGAACTTCCACGTTTGTTGTGGCCATTTTATCGAGAGCCGCAGTTATTCAACCACCCAACTGCCCATGCTACAAACCACCCCCTCCCCTTCCTGTTTTACCACCTGCGTGGTTAAAGGCTGGCGCCGATAGTTAAAAAATCTAACTATTAACGTCAGTCAGTGGTTTTTAATCCGTAAGTATTTTTTTTCCGAGCACCTAAAACAATCGTGTAATGCCTTGTGAAGAAACCAAAAACGCGCGGCTAGTTTTCTCAAATATGGGTGCATCAGCCCGAGTCCTCCAGCACAGACGCATTTCCGACACGCTGGAAGCAGTGTGGATTTGGAGAGGGGTGCAGAGACGCGCAAAATTAAACATAAGTCATCCAGCCCGCCGTCTAACGACGACGATGGTTGAACGCGGAGCTTTCTTCGTGCGAAATAGAATGGGAAAGGGTCAAAGTCAAAGACGCTGCTATCAAAAGAGCAAAATGGGTGCTGGTCAAATTCAGAGCTGAACTAGGCAAAGTTTAAATCCAGAAGGCAACCAAGGAAACCAACACGAGAAAGCTTTGCGATAAACCATTATCGTTAGAGGAGTGCATGATTTTTCAAGCGTAGGTGGCAGCTTGTAAACCTCGACCGCAGCATTCAGTTGTGAACCTCAAAGCAGGGTTTTGGCACCCTCCTGTCTCGTCATTCACTCGCGCAGGAATTGTTTTTTTAAAAACCATTGACCAACTAGCCACAACCATTGCAAGTCTTGTAAAGAAATGCTTTTCCACGACAAGCAATAACGTTCTATTATCGTGCGGTATGTATTCTGTAAACGATTCCCGGTGACCGTAGTAAGCACATTTATGTGAAATTAAACACGTTTGTACCGTATTTAATGAAGTTACGGAGTGTTGTCCATCACAATTTGTTTTGGGGTAAATTCTAGAAGACACCCCACAACTTTGTCTTTCGCTTGTGCACGACGCTGTTTCGCAATCAAATGCCGAAGGCCAGCGCCGTAGCATTCCGGATCGGTTGCACACACCGGTTTGTAGGAGCATTTAGCTACAATATATTCCTCGATACGCCAAACTGCATGCAGACTTGAAAATATTGCACGAAGGAACGGGCTTGCACTTCCAGCTTGACTTCCAGGTTGGCGCATTAAGCGTCGTCTGCTATTTGTAATGACTGAGTATGGGCGTAAATCACACACTTGACATGTCTCATAAAGGTCGCCTCTTTTCAAGATTTACCGATCTGAAAAAGTCCTTTTGTTTTTCTGCCCGTTGCAATCCGCACCACAGCAGAACGACAGAAAGCCATGCACAACTACGCTGCGCTGACTGCCACCGGCATTCCACCGACGAGCGGTTCGCCACGGGCGGCGCTGTTCGCTGAAGGGACGGTGGTGCCATACAACGGCCGCCCGGTCCCTATAGTGTACTAGAATTAGGCCGTTCAAACGAGGCAGTATATTAACTCTATGCAACGAGGGCGCCGCCACCTTGCGTGCGCAGCGCCCTCTGGTAGCTGGCCGATTGCTGGCTTGGGCGTTCGTTCCGCGGTGCATGGGCGCCAGCAGCGGCTCGGTGAATTTTTTGTTGTAGCGCGTTGTACGTTCTTTTCCGTAATATACTTTAAATGGCAAAGTTGTTGCATATGAGCAGTTTAACCGGTCTGGCTTAAACTGGCGGCTTTTTAAATTCGGGTTGAACCGCTAATCGCCTCAAGGTAGAGTGGTACACGGTGGGTAAACGATGCCGTGTCGAACATGTGTTTGCGGTAGTTCGTCACAATTTTTTTTTGTTTGCGTGTGTGTCCGGGATTGCGTATAGAGGGTATTTTGATTCGTTTACTGCAAAAACTGATGCTTGTGAAAACGATCTAACCGTGATACGCTCGACGCCCATGGGCAACACCATATTCTACTGGCCGGCCCATCTGCTTGACGTCATCGTTGAACGAGCGCCTGGTACACTACAGAAGGAAGGAAGCTGCCTGACCCTTCGGGATTGCGGCCGCGCTGTGCAGGCGCTAAGACGTGTTCTCTGCTCTGTTATAGGACTTCGTTCAATTCGTGCAGTGCCTCTGCATTGCTCGGCTGCTGATCATCGTGATAACTGCCACGTGCTCTTCGCTTATAGTGGAGTAAAATCACCCGCCATAATCTACTGACCGGCCCATCTGCTTGACGTCATCGTTGAACGACTGCCTGGGACACTACAAAAAGAAGGAAGCTGCCTCGACCCTTCGGGATTGTGGCCGCGCTGTGCAGGCGCTAAGACGTGTTCTCTGCTGTGTTCTCAGTAGAATATGGTGGGTGATTTTGCTCCAGGATAAGCGAAGAGCACGTGGCAGTTATCATCAAGCAGAAGCACGTGTCAGTGTAATTGACTTCTGGCTTCAGATCCTTGAGGGGTTTAATACAGGTAGTTCCGGGTGAACTTAGTACGTATTCGGCATATTACATAGTTTGTATTAAATATTATCGCTATATCAGCACCTCACCCTCAGCCACCACTGCGACCCACTATAAACAAAACTTCCTCTCTCTAGAATTTCAAGCTGCTCTGCAGCACAATTTAGCCGTGCAACTAATGTTCAACGTGAATAAAATAACCAACACAGCTCTTGGAGAGCGTAATATAAGGACTTATTAAGCGTCCGCCGTTGGGCAAGCAGACAAGCGTTCGCTTTTGCGTTGCTTGGTTTCATGTTGCCGACAAAGAGACATCATATTTGGGTGATAGAGTGAACTCTTGGCAGGATCGAATGAGTGAGTGAACAAGTTTATTTTACCCGAGTCGGGGATGGGGGAATAAGGGAGGTGGAATCCCCTTCAGAGCCCCCCCTCCCCACTTCCCTTCAGATTGGCTGGGGAAAGAGACAACCTAGGGAAATATGTAGTCACTGAAAATCGCCAAGGCCAGCCCACGTAATACTTCGAGCTGGGTATGCCGCAATGTGACCGCAGCAACGGTGGAGGTGGAACTAATACCATCTGGGGCACAGGCAAGTTTCAGTGAACCATTTTAGTTTGGAAAGAAGGTAGAAGACTTTCCTGCCACTACTCCATATAGGTGTACAGAAAGAGCTCAGCAGAACAAAATTGACAAAAATCTCGTGTGCTTTAAAGTGCGCAACTCACAAGCTGCTCGTCTGGCTCATTTATTAGCAACATTTCATTAAAACAATGCGTAAATTAGTGGTAAACCCGCACGCGCGATGCACACAAAGCCTAGTCAAGGCAAAGGAGCAGCCGCACCAGGCCCGCCGGGATCGGGGCTTACACTCCAGAGAGGGGGCAAAGGCAGCCCGCGCGCCGCGAACGCTGAGTGCAAGAGTACGTTTTCCCCTCGCCCGATGGAACTGTCTTTGATGCAGACTTCGAATCGGCCACGCACATCACCCATCACCCATTGTTGACCGACGTACAAGCAAGCCAGTGGCGTAGCTAGGGTAGGGGGAGCCCCTCTCTTCCGAAATTTTTCCGGTCGGTTCTGTGCTCCCTGTTATGCGTGGTACGACGCGTGTAAACTAATGTGAATATCCCGCGAACATGTCGCTTTTAGAAACATCCATATCTTAATGCCGTTCCACGCCTGGGCGCTTATATAGAACGAACTGCTTCAGTCACGATGATTTCGAAGGGGTGCAGCCCACAAGGCGGTGTCCCCCTCGGGTAATCTAAGCGTGGGACGCCCTTTTGTGTGGTTCCTTAATATTCTCCCAAATACCATGCCTTGCCCAACACTCAAATGTGCGGCGACATGTCGCCACGCAAAGGTTAAAAATTAGTAGTGGCTTAGCTCGGCTATGTCAGGGTATACGTAAGGTGAGCTAAGGTTTTTTTTTTTTTTTTTCAGCTGGTTATTTTTAGCTTTCGTGGTTGTCTAGGATTGGCTTGATTATCACGCTTACTGCTGCTTCAATGACACACACACGGTATACGCATTATGTGACACATGTATATTTATCAAGCGGCTCCGGCGCAGCGTCACCAATTGCCCCAGAGGTAAGCTGGTTCCACAGGCGCACGCCGGTGTTGCCGCGACGCACGAGCCATCGGTTCCACATCCAGCCACCCCTTGCATGATCATGAAGTGGACCGGGCCGCCAAGTGCGGAACAGAGGTCGGCGAAGACGCTGGGACCCAGGTATTGTGCAAGACGTAGAGGTGATAAGATTTAGAGCAGCGATAATAGGATGGATTGAACGCAAGCTAAGGCTGAATCTCAAAAGAGAAAATGGAAACCCGTGAAAACTAAGAAACCCCTCATGGAGGCAGTCAGAGCCATATCGCAGAAGTGTAAAATTACTCTTGAAAAAATTCGCACTTCTAAACGAGCGGAACGAAGTCAGTGTAGAATAAATCTAAAGTACTGATGCATAAGCATGCCAAAATCGTCCTCTTCGGCTTAATGAACAAAACGCTATAATATAACTCCCTCGGACAGATGGGTAGTGCTGACCCCAACCACGAAAGAGAAACCTGCGCAGAATAGGCATGGGTTGGGGAGCACTCGGCAATCACTCCCAAATAATGAAAACTAAGCTATCTATGTCACTAAAAAAATCTACAACCAGCTCATACTGCCGGTTATGACATACGGAGCTGAAACTTCGCGCCTTACTAAACAACTAGAAAGCAAACCTAGGTCGGCTCAACGGGCTATGGAACGAATAATGTTAGGAGTAACACTCAGGGACAGGAAACGAGCTACCTGGATCAGAGACCAAACTAGAGTAGACGATATCATAGTTCAAATAAATAATAAGAAATGCACTTGTAGTGGGACGAACCGACAACCAGTGGACAATTAGGGTAACAGAGGGGATAGATACCAAGAGATGGCTCTAGAAGAAGGGGAAGGCCATTAATCCGATGAACTGATGAAATAAGTAAATTCAGAGTAAATTCAGGGTAAATAAGTAAATTCATCTGAGTGATAAGGCTAATAAAAAGATTCCAGTAAAGGTAAGCGTTAAATCAAAGAAAAGTCAGTGAAGATGACTGGTGTAACAAGCCAGGTGGTTATAATGCATAAGAAATGAGATGTAAAAATTTGACATCATTGAGAAACTCAAAGACGCGCTTGATTGAAAACATGGGCTCGTCTCCTAAAAAGTATGATGTATGTAACGGGGGATGTGTTGTCTGTATAGTTGTGGGAAGTGTTTGCGTCGTGATGTGTCAAGTGCTTTGCATTGGATGAGCATCTGGATTACGGATCCCTCTCCACACCCGCTGCAGATGAGTCTTGGAGATCCAGTGAGCAGGTGGGGGGGTGTGTGTGGCCTATCCGTAAACTTGCTGAGGTCACTTCAGTGTGTCTGTTGTGTGAGTCAGTTGTGTATGATCCCACGTGTGGCTTTACTACATGTAGTTTGTTGTCTGTCTGTTCATTCCAGTGTATTTGCTATGTTTTACGCAGGAGTTGTCTGATGAGTGGCTTGAGGTCAGTGTAGGGTACTGCGGTTATGTCTAGAGTGTTTCTGAGTGCAGCAGCAGCAGCCCTTGCATCAGCCAAGTCGTTGCCAGCGATCCCAGCATGGCCTGGAACCCAGAAGACGGTCCCATTCAGATTTGAGGCGTATGCTGACATCAGATTGAAAAACGAGGTTGACGATATAATTTTTGGAAGACCTTTGGGATGATAATGTACGCAGGACGCTAAGTGAATCTGTGAAAATGATGGACTTAGCCATATTATGTTCGATAATGTGATTTAATGTGATTTTATGCTTCCGCCGTAAAAATGGTGGAATTTTCACATTCATGGTTTTAAAAGCATTGAAGTTGGGTGTGTGCAGCACAACACACCGCAGTGGACGTTTTCGATGCATCACTAAAATTCTGCCGCCCCATATTTCTCCTGGAGATACATGAAATGCTGCAAAATAGCAGTTGTGGGTACCGTGATTTTTTTAAATTGGGTAAAAGAGAAATCACATAATAAAGAGCGAACATGCCATGGGGCTACAGAATCAACGATAGATGATTTGAAGGTGGCTAAAAACGACGCAGAAAGTTTAGAAGCCTCCTCCCTCGCCCTGAGTGAGAAAGGCGCCGAAATAGACGGATGATTTAACAAGAATTGAGTTGTTGATGTATCCTTCATTACACATTTAATGGGATCGTGAGACATTGATGAAACCTTAAAAGCATACAGTAAATCGACATATTTGCGCTGGTACCCTAAGCACCATTTGTCACACTCGACGTACAGACTTTGCACACGGCTAGTGCGCATAGCACCAGCCGCAAGCCGAAGGCCCAAGTGCTGCACTGGGTCGAGAGTGCTGCACTGGGTCGCGCATTTTTAAAACTGTTTCCCTTCCTGAACCATATACAACACTCCCATAGTCAAACCGCGAGCCTACCAGGCTGGTAAACACCCGCAGCAGACGTTGTTTCTCACGTCTTAAGACATTGTTTTAAGACATTTTTGTTTTAGTTGTTTTATATGCGGGATAAAGGAAATTTTTTCGTCAAGAACTGTACCTAGGAACTTGTGTTCTTTTGTTACCGGAATCGAGACACCATTCAGTTTGATGTCTGGATCTGGCCTTATTCCACGACTTTTGGAGAACCCAACCCAAGGGCTTTTTACTCGGTTCAGCTTAAAACCGTTTTTATCAGCCCAGTCAGCTGTTTTTTTTGACACAAAGCTAGAATTGGCGTTCGCAAATGGAGAGATTGCATGATTTAAAAGGTATTTGAACCTCATCTGCATACATCAGGCAGGAGATGGTTGGCGGCAATGCCTTTTGGAGAGAGTTCATCTTAATTATAAACAAGGTGCAGCCCAAAGTGCCACCTTGAGGCACGCCATTCCTCTGCACGTGAAAGTTTGAAAGTGCCGAACCAACTCTGACACGAAATGTTCGTTCAGACAGGTAACTGGAAATAGTGTTCAGCACGTTACCTGATATATCAAAGGATTTGAGGTCAGTAAGGATGCCGTAGCGACATGCGGTATCATATGCCTTTTCAATATAAAAAAATTCCGTTATGCAATATTGCCCATGTACGTAGGCATCTTTAATGTAGGACTCCAATGCAACCAATTGATCATTGGTGGATCTCCCCGCCCTGAAGCCTGCCTGGCAGCTTTTAAGAAGACCGTTGTACTCTAAGGAGTACACGAGTCTCCTGTTTATCATCTCGAGAAGCTTGCACGGGCAGCTTGTGATGGCAATAGGTCGATAGCTGGCAGCAGAGGATGGGTCCTTCCCCTCCTTCAGGAAAGCCACTACAATGGCCTGCCTCCAAGACTTTCGAAGCTTCCCCGAAAGCCATATTTTGTAGTATAGGTGTAAGAGTGTCTCAAGAGTGTCTGGGTGTAGCTGTTCTGTCATGGTGTATGTAATCTTATCTGAGCCTTGAGCTGAATGTTTACATGTGCTCAGGGCATCCCTCAACTCATAGAGTGTGAATTCAGAGTTGTAAGAAGTTTTTGATTTGTCTTTGTCATGTAAGGACTTTTTCTCTGCAGATGTTTTGTGTTGCATGAAAGTATTTGTTTAGTGTGCTGAACTGGACGCTTGGTGGGAGTGTTGTGCGAGTGCGTTAGCCTGGTCTTCCAGTGTGTCCCCTGTTGTACTAACCAGGGACAGGCTGTGTGTCTGATGTCTATTGAGTTTCCGTATTCTTGTCCAGACCTTGTGTGTATCGATGTATGAGTTTATGGATGTCAAAAAGGAACGCCCACTGTATCGTTTTGCCCCGCGGCGCACACGTTTTCCAAACGCCTTTGCTTTTTTGAACAAAAGGAGGTTTCCCGACCTGGGTTACCGACGAAGAATACGTCACGCCTTGTTCTGGGCCTCTTGCGCCCGCCTGCAGTCCTCATTCCACCCGGCCTCCTCTGGTTGCGCAGGGAACCAGAGGCGTGGGGAATGGACTTTTGGGCGGCGTCGAGGATGTGCGCCGTGAGTAGTTAGGTTGCCTGTTCAACGTGTAGGTGTCTTATGGACGTGTAGTGTAGATGTTTCTGTAAATGTAGTCCAATTTGCTCTTGCTTCATTGAACTTGTTCTGGGAAGATAGATTGCGTGGGCCTTTACCTATATATGTTAGTTAGGTGGGGAATTGGTCACTGCCGTATGGGTCCATGCCCACACCTTACTCAAGACATGAAAAGAGAACTGCAGATCCAATAGCCATGATGTGAATAAGTGTTGTCGCTTATATTATAGTATGTATGCTGTTTCTTGTTGAAAAGACATGCTCCCGACGATGCTAAGAATTTATCTATAAGGGGGCCTCGGGCATCCGTGCGAGCTGAGCCCCAAAGAGAGTTATGTGCTTTCAGGTCTCCTATGAGAATGAAAGGTTCGGGTAACTGGTCTACCAGACCCTAGAAATCTGAGCTCGAGAGCTGGAAGTCAGGTGGGATGTAAAGATAGCATAGTGTTAAAAGCCTATAAAGATTATATGGTTGTAATGGCCACAGTCTTTAGGATGACCCATAGTTGGACAGTGTGGCACGCCAAGAATTTTCGGGCAATGATGACCGCACCGCCTGAGGATGTGCCACCACCATCCCTGTACTTCCTAAATACCATGCAACTATTCAAGAAATTTGTGTGCCTGGAGTTTAAATGGGTTTCTTGGAGACACATCACACTTGGCTGACTGGAATGCAATAACTCATAGACATCAGCATTTTTAAGAAGGTCTCTGCAGTTTGTTTGCATGATATTTTCTCTTCGCGTTATTTAAGTTTAGAGCGACTGGAATATGTGCATGTTTATGTGTCGAATGTCGGGGCTTTAACTCTCGGAGGGTTTTTTAACCTTCTCTACTTACCTGGACGCCGCAGCCCGTTCCTTTCGCTGTGAGGGAAGTCGGAACGGCTCGACGTCCATGTCGTCATCCGACGTCATGAGGGTGCCCTGCGGACCGGACCCCCTGTAATTGGCACCCTTTCCGGTGCCCTTCGTTTTAGCCGCGACCGCCTAGGGCGTCAGGAGCAGCGACGCGGATTCGGGGTGTACGCTCGGACGTAGCCCCGGATGAAGCCTGCTTTAATGGATTCCGAAAGTGTGGAGTGGTTGAATGTCAAGATTATATGCTTTGTAGGGGTTTCCTGATTATCTCGTCTGATGGTGGTGCGCCTCACTGCAGTTATGCTCTGATCTTTCAGGCCTTCCAACAGATCGGATTCGGTCTTATTCATTATGTCTGTCTCGGAAATCACCCTGAGAGCTGTTGAGGCTATGGTGGGGTGTGACTCTGATGTCCAGATCTGCCGTGCGAGTTTGGGTCAGGAGGCTAGTGGCTTGTTGCTGAGTGTTGACATTGACTAACACTTCACCGGTACGGAGTTTCTTAGCATCGAACGGTTTTCCGAGGATTCCTTTCAGGAATGTAGTTATCAGGAATCAGGACTTGGAAGAAACAGGGTTTGTTTTATCAATTGCCTCTATAACCAAGAATCGAGGATAGTTGTCAGGTTTCGGAATGTTGATGGTTGGAAGCTAGGGATGGGAAGAAAACTTCGGTGCGGCCCCTTTTCAGGGACAGATCGCGTTTTGAGGGGTTTTTTGAATTATCCATATGGCATAGGAAAAAGCAAAGAACGGGGGTACTTTCTTCGTCAGCCTTACCCTGATAGCTGTACAGGTCCCGAAGTCCCGAAGCTCCCTGCCTGGTAAACAGACAGGGAGCTAATCCGCCGGAGCTTGACCTGGGCTCCGACGGCCACCGTTTGTGGTTTCTTACCCTTCACCTTTCAACCCATCACCACGGTAGGTTACAGCTTATGTTGGGGAGGGGGGGGGGGCTCGGGGTCCACGGTGTCGCCAATACTGTCACCAAGTTTGCTCAAGGTGCCCCGTGAGGGGAAACTGTGGACTCGAGCAGCGCAGAACAGGAGCAGTTGTAGGTCAATGGGAGGTGCCTTCGTCCTGCATTGGACGCGAGTAGGCTTATGATGATGACGACGATGATGACGTTGATTTCTAAAGGCAGGCACTGTTTTGTATTCCTCAAGAAAGAAAACTACTTTGTGATTCAAACATTTTATTTATTCACATGGCTACGACAAGCATTCTACAGCCCGTTTGCCGGCTGCACATATCTAATGCTGAAGATGTGGAAAATCTCTACCGTGACGACGCCAGGTGCAATATAATTGAATTAGGCAAAGGCAATCCATGACTCATTGATTTGTTGTACATGTTTTACTGATACGTGCAGCCATAACGCAATAGTCTTAATCCTATAAAAAACGACTACACATATTTGTCGACATTTTATGACAGCTGCTTGCATGCACTGTTGCCTATAATATTTGTAGTAACATAATAAACATGTTTCAAATGATGAATATGGGAAAGGACGAGATTGATGGGGACGCGAAAAAATGAACGACCTCGACAGCTGAGTATGTGTTGCTTTTAGCAGTGTTTTCTGAACAGTGCTACCAACTAGCTTGTTCAATTTCTGGTGCACATTGGACAAGTCGACATGAAATTGGTACAAGAGCTTGCGTCAAAGAATAACCATTCGAAATTTGTAGAGGTATGACTGCATAAATTGTGTCTTATTTCATACTTGTAGGCGATCACTGCTGCAGACCCACTAAAAACATTGCACTCAGTTCTTCGCAATGAACAGAGCTGCAAATCCCAGCAGTTCTACTAAAGCGATGGAACGGTGAGACTGGCAGTTTCATTGGTGGCCGCATATGACCACTTTCAGGGCAGTTGTACCGGATCACTGATATCTACGCAGCCAGGAACCATTTGTGGAACCGTTCATAGCGATACAGATGCGTGACCACGCACAGGTGTTTGTAAACAAAAATGATGCCGTGAAATTCAGTGAGGGTGAGATCACTTTCTTTTTGATAGTATGTGGTAAGTTAAAGCACTTATGGCGGGCAGAAAGTGCTCTAGTAATACTTGTGAAAACTGAATGTCACGTTGTGTTCTTTTCAATGTGCGGTGAATCTAGGACTAATAATTTAGGTTTTCCAATGTGTGATAGTTGGTAACATTATATGTGAAAAATTAATCACGCTTTAAAATTAGACCGCACAACGATTACTGCGTTGCAAGGTCACAGACAAAGTCATAAGAAAAGCATTGGCACTATGATCGGAATGCTCACAAATGTCTGTTGGTAGGCTGGGAGGCAGACAAATGAAGTGCACGGAAGCTAGAGGAGTTTTCAGTCTGTTTGATACGCTTCGAAGTCTGTAAATCAACCGAAAACGTACGCACTCTTACCTTGGTTCACAACAAAAAAGAAAGAAAAAGAATATGGCGCCACTATGGCGATCATCCATCATGTTATAAATGAAGTACTCGGAGATGAATAATGCTGGTGACTGATGCCTCCTGGAATTTCTGCTCCTGGGGGGCAGAAATTCAATGTGGTATTCCATGCTCATGCATTCGATAACTTTGGTCACACACAATTGTAGATGTTTTGCAATGCTATACCAGCTTTCTGGAGTGAAATTGTTGCTTCTCCTCAAACTGTGGGCCATTTTGCACTGAAATATTGTGCAGAAACAGGGCAACTGTGTTTTAACCCGAATGAAGGTTACTATAATTGTTTTTCAGGGGCGGTGTGGGTGGAAAATAATTTGAAGCTGCAGCCAGGGGTATTGCTACAGAAGGGCAGGGAATGAGGGTTCCTCTGAACATTTTGATTCTTTCAGTGTTTGCACTCCAAGAACTCACAATCTGTTGCTGTACGATAGAAAGTTTGCTAAGCTGGGAACCATTCATCTTGGAATAAAGTGCCAAACAAACGCAACAAAGCAGAGAAGACACAAGCGCTCACCTTTGTTTTTCTCTCCTGTGTTGCTTTTGTCTTGCGCTTTAAGCCAGGATGGATCTTATAATCAGTTACGCCTCCCATAACATTTTTTACTTAAGCCTTGAAAAGATGTTCTGAAAGCTGGAAAATTCAAAATACTTTTCTGGACACGGCCTTTGTAAGAAAAGAAAAAGACTGTACAATATACATAATTACAGCCAAAATACTTGTCCGGTTATTCCACACTAAAAAGGCCGAGTTATCAGGTTGAAGAGGTGCTGTACATGAACCCTTTAACTCAGGGCAGGGAAGTTGGTACCTACACTCTTGAAAATCGCCGCAGGTGGGCTTTACTACAACACTCCAGAACAACCAATCATCGTGACCAAATGTGCAAATTTAGCGAATGACGCGGTCCAGTGTGCGATTAGAGCAAAAAATAGTATTTCCGCTGTGGCAACTGCGTAGATGCACGCCTTGCGCCGTTGTCACAGCGCATATACTATATTTTGCTCTAATCGCATGCTGGCCTCATTCGGCAAGTTTGCACATTTTGTCACGATGATTGGCCGTTCTGGAGTATTGTGATGAAGCCAACCTGCGGCGATTTGTAAGAGTTTAATGGATGAGAAAAGCAAGGTTTAGAGCAGATACAATAATTTGCTCATTGAGAAGAGACGAGATAGAGTGACCTTTCATTAGGCTAATGCATAACAATAAGTGCACTCTCATATTTCCCCTTGAAGCCAAGTACTGGGTCACATTCACTGGGAATGACCGGGCAAGTTCCGGTCGTGAACAGGTGTTCTTCATGCTGAACATGGCAGAAGAAGATGTCAGACATTTGCTCCCCTCTGTGCAAGGTTTCCTGCGCGAAAAAATATCCGCATGCAACAAACGGACCACTTTTCCCAACCTTTGCTGAATCGTGCAAGAGTCGCTGTACAGAACGATCCAGCGTGGCTCTTCAGGACGCCTGTGAGGGGAAGGAGGGTCCCAGCTGAACTAGCTCTTGCTCGAGGTGTTCCTTCGATTCTCGACAAATATGCTCGCAGTGACGAGCTCCGCCTTCTCCCGAAAGCCCTTCACCCAGTGTGCCTTCCGGTCCGAGCTGGCTGCAGCTGTGCCCCCGCCGTTGTTGCCCACCGTGCCGCTGTCACCGGCCGGAGGTGATGGCAGTGCTGACTTGCAAGGCAGCTGTCGGTACTCGAGGTGGAAGCCCTTGCCGTCGCCGTAGCCATCAGTCATGAACAGTATCCGAATCTCGGGCGAGGGACCGTCCGGGAACGGCACCTTGCCTGCGAGTCGCACAAAGAAGCGATCAGAAATGCGCAAGGGAAAGGGAAAAGCGTAACTACGCGCGCCTTATTGTACACGTATATGTGGCCCCCGTAGGGAAACATATTCAAGAACTGTACAAGGTTGTACATATACACAAACTATGGTAATTTTTATTTACATGAACCACACTGGCGGCGTGCAAGGTTAATTCTGCGCTAGGTAGCTTGCCGCCGAGGGGCAGGGCCTAACAACAGAAAAGGGGGAAGGGGTGTAGAAAAATACGCAAAGTAAAAAACAGGTGCAATCTCTGTCGTGAGCAAACTGCGGAAGAACAGAACTAACATCACTGGTAGTCCATAGTTATGATGATTGTGAGGTTTAACGCGCCGACGCTACGCAGGCGATGAGGTGCGCCGTAGTGGAGGCTCTGGATTAATTTTGACCATTTGGGGATCTTTAACGTGCGCCGAAATCTCGAAAACACGGGCGTTTTTGCTTTTAGCCGCCATTAGAAAAACGGCCGCCGCGGCCGGGAATCGAACCCGCGTCCTGAGTTTATAGTTATGAGTGTCGTAAAAATTATGGTTCACATTCTTGCGAGGTTTAAAAAACGAGGTGGCTTGCATTGCTGCTTTTAATTTTTAATACAATGTATTATTTTGCGGCTCTTCCACTGACAATGTGTGCCGTGCGGTAAAATGTTGTTAATAAAGATTTGATTCATTCATTCATTCAAGTAGTTTTATTAAGTATAAAAATGTGAAGCGTGATGAAATGGGCTAACATAAATGGACTGATATAATTTGTTAACCATTTCAGCCCTGATTTTTTTTTTATTTCAAGCAAAACAACGTTTTCTGTGTGTTTTCTTAACTTTTAGGGTCCCATAAGCCCACAAACAAATAATGAGCTAGAACTGCAAATATTAACCGATGTAATAATGAGGCAATTAATCAGGACATTTGCCAATTAAAAATTTTATGTTGAGCAGAGGCATCGATTTTGCATATTTTCCTAAACCCTTATGATTACGTGAACCTACAAACAAAAAATGAGGTTTGTAGTGCCCAAAGAGATTTACAAGCTTGAGAATAAAAGTCAGACCACCATTTTTTTTCAGCCTCAATGTCGTAATTTCGTCTTCACTGGAGATCCTTCTTCTTTGCAATGCCCAGCGCCACTAAAATGAAACAGCAGTGATATCTATCGCAACAGGCATTATTGGAGAACAATTCCCAAGAAAACCAGCAGCTTTGGTTTTGTTCTCTATGCGCTATAGGAAATTTTAGGTGATGGCGTCCATTGACACCACTAGGGCCGAAAGGGTTCATAAATAAAAGGCGCGTGACGATAAGGTGACAGGATGGTAAATGACGGTCCAGCCTTGTCCTTATAGACGTTAACGTGGCAAAGCAGTCGCTTGCTCAGGTGTACTATTGCACTAAGAAAATGTAAGCATACGTTACGCCGTACACTTTTTTAATAACTGCTCCGCGTCGGCTGGGTGAGCGAGCGCTCAAGGCGGCGTCACGTAACACTTCGCTCCACGCTAGCTTGGCCCGCCGTGGAGCGAGGTTAGCGAGTCACGTGAATTGCTCTTCCTTCTCAGCCACTCTCGCTCTCCTGCTGCACAGGTACGGATCGAAGGAGGGGAGAGGGTCGGCCACTTTTAGTCATCGGCGTTGGCAGCCATTGTTGGCTTTGATATAAAGTATACTTTGCCGCAGAGCGCCTTCTCGCGGGCGACATATTTGGCATTGACAACCTTAAAACATCGCAGCCTTAGCGGTGCTAGCGGTGCTGGATTAAAGTAGCTGAAAATGTGCATTGTACTGTGCTCATTTTTTAACCCAGTACAGCGCGGTCGTCAAATGGGGTAGCCCGAAGATACCGCCGGGGTCCACAGAATGTTCCGTGAGAACCCCCCCGCCCCACCATTTTTATTTTCGGTAAAAAATTCTGCAGCATAAAAAGGGGGCTTGACCTCAAAACATGAAAATTCCTTCTGCTTGTCTGCATATAGCGCGTGCAGTCACCGCGAAACTGTCGCAGCAGATAAGATGAGGGCTTAATGTTTGTGCAGGCTCTCTTGTGTTTGTGTTTCCTCTCTTGCACAACACGAATGCTGTAAAGACAAGGTAGACAAAGAGCATGCATAAGGGAAGGCATAAGAGCATGCGTTGATGAAAAGGGCTGGTGTACAAGGTACCTGGAGCGCAAGCGCGAATTTTGGTGACGTGCCCTTTTTCTCATCAAACGCGCGTCCGTCATCACCTGTGCAAGCAAGGAAGTACCCCAGCACAGGCAAATGGTTGAGAGCCACTGTCTAGTATATTTGGTCTAGTATGCATTTTAGCCGAAGTGAAAAGCAGGCAGCTGGCTTCATTCCAAATTTCAGAGCACGCAATATCGATACACCACAAAAAAAAAAAAAAAAAAAAAAAAAAACTGAGACGGAAATAGGTGAAGCTTTGAAGCTTTCTTTCGTCTCTCCTCCTCTTTTTTAGAAAAAGAGGTCGTGTTTGTTTCTGCATGGATAATGCTGAAGGACGGCAGGCTATTCCTCCTACTTGCTCATTCGTATCGCGGGGAAGGGGCTTTCACAGGCGATATCTAAAAGGTAGTCGTGACGTGGGAGGGTGTGAACCAGTGGCGAACCCAGGTGGCCCCCTCCCGAGCACCGACAGTGCATGCCACCCCTCTGTGCGCTCCTCGCCAAGCTATCCACGACATCATTCCGTCCCGGGATCCTGGAAGCACCATGGTGCGGAACTACAGCCTCCTCTTCCAATTTGTGTTCACAAGCCTATGTGTAGGCGAACACAAAATTTAGCGCAATAAGGGCTCACCATAACAAAGTGTTGGGGAAAAGTAACCCTCCATCCACCAACCAAACAAAACATCTTGCCCCATTGTCATACGACCGCATGCCCCTATCACTCACGAATGGCCTTGTTGAGGTCGTTGCCGCAGTGGCGCTGCGTCTTGTCGACCTCGAGGTAGTCCTTCATGCATCCGGGTGAGCTCTCGACGTCGAAGTGGTGGAAGTACATCTCCACGTGGCAGTGGCCCGGCACGGGCTCCAGCCGGTAGGTGCAGCGCGCGTTCGGCCCGTACGGCTGCGGGTAGTTGGGGCTCGACAGCTGGCCACGCGGCTCGCGCTGGCAGTAGTCGCATAGCGGGTTCGGCGGCGGGGGAGCCACTGCAAAGCGGGCAAAGCTTCACTGCGCTTGCCGTTGGACAACTCAAGGTTTAGAGGTCCGTAAAGGGAAGATGCGATTCCACGCACCGCCGTTTTTAGCCTCCGTCCTTGGTATGAGCAGCTATGGGGGCGAGTATTTGCTTGAAAATGAAGCGGCTGCACAGACGCTTATCCAGATGGGTGGGCAACGTTTCGGGGTACCCCTCCTGTACTAGCGCCGAAAATTGTACAGAACGTGCCGGCCCCCCCCTCCCACAGACATACGCATACACTTCCTGGCCGTACTCCAAAGTATTCCCGATTGCGCAACAGTGGGTGGAGTTTATCTTCGACTGAAATAGACCTTACACGCTTAGAAACAGGAGGAACTGTTGCTCCTGAGAATCGACATCGATATGAAATATCGAAACATCTTACTTAGAAAACCGCGTGAAAGCAGTGTCTCAGAGGCCGACATACATACATGAGCACTGATGAACAACTGGTGGAGTTTTACACTTTGACAATAAATATACAAAGAATGTGTGACGTAAGCTTGCATCGCTGCGATTATGAGAACAAAAACCAAGATATCGAGTGAACGTTCTCCTTTTCGCACAGAAAAAGGATTGGTAGTGCCGTGGCAATAGTATCTTCACCATTTCAACCGACCAGATACGCAATCTCCCACTGGAAGGGGAATAGGGGATAATCAATCCCAAATTCCCAGATTTTATTAATTTTCGCTGATTTATAGCACCCTTTATGTCATTAGGATGTTTAAGAGGCGGAAGTGTAACCCACCATTGTTCGCATGATTAAACGAACACCTGATGAAGTGGCAAAAACGCAGACCGTTGCTGCGGCAAATACGGAGGTTCGTGGGGTTGCAGAAAACAGCGTCAGTGCATCAACCATGACACAGAGTTGTACTATATTGTCACAAGAGAGAGAGAGATGGAGTAAAACAGAAACAGGAGCTCTGTTTATGAACAAGCAGCGCACCCTGCAGAGAGCCAAGAACTGAGGGGACGTCTTCTTCCACCAAGGGGTCAGTCGGGCCGCTTGGTGGCCCTGCCAACTTCACCTATAGCTAGTGCATACTCCTGCGGGTAATGGCCGTCTATAGTGTGGCAATATGTGGGCCTGTGAATAGAATACGGGAATATCTAGGATCAAAGACATGCCGATTATGCTGAGGGACCTAATTCTGGCCAGACTAGAAATTTCAGCAGAAGCTGACTGAAAGCGCGAAAGCCACAGTAAGACCCAACAGACTGCCAGAACGAGAACCAATCTTAGGTCCAAATAAGACATTTTTTCACTCAGTTCCATACCCACTTATCGCACATACTTGTGCAGGGGCCAAGAATGTATTGCCCATTTGATTTCGATGCACATCTTTCCAGTCACGGTGTGCAGCCAAGGAATCAAAAGTGTTTCAGGTCATCTGGTGGCCCCGGGCAAGCACTTGGTGCATACAGCCACACGGGACGACCTAGAATGAGTACACCGGCGTTCACCATGCACGGAGGGCCTGATTTGTCCTCTCTTTCCGGCCTTGCTCACTGAGACAGTTTGGTTACGTATTCGATGCACGCGGTGGCTTTATTCTCGAGGAAAGACCAACTGCTGTTTCTTGCTGATACCGAGGTTAATTTTGCCTCTTCCCATCCAATTCAGCAACAATACTCATCAGTGTCGAATGGAAAGCGAAGCTCCGGCCTTCCGTCGAGAATGAGTGTACAAACCTTTGTCCTGTCCGGGCATCCAGGTGGCCCCGGCGCAGTCCGTCACCTGACGGATCCGAATTGAAAATCCCTGGCGGGGACTGCCCTGGTCCGACCGGAACACGAGCACCTTCTCCGTCTCGGGTTGGTAGAAAGAGAACTTCTCTGCGCAGTCCAAAGGAGAGTGGTTAGCTTCACGAGGACGGAATGACGAAATAGTCAGTTGGCAATGCATTTCGGGAGGCAACAGAGCACATAACACAGAAAGAAAAGCGCATGCACGCGCTCAGACATATAATCTATATCTCTTGCGATGTCTGGGAGGAGACCACATCATATTGTGTGGCTGTACAAATGGTTTAGCCCTGCGTTATGGCCGTGTCTATCTTTCTTCACTTTTTATCCCGCGTCTTATGTAACAGACACCCTTTCAAGCTCAGCTTGATTTACAGCGCGTGCAAAAATAATTATTGCATTGAATGATAAGTAATATAAATACAATTCCTTAGATAGTTTCTAAACCGAGCATATTATTTTTGTACATTTCTCTAGAGCGTAAACAGAAAAGAAAACATGGGATTTGTTTTGAGACTTAATAAACATCGTTATGCCAATTTTAGCAGTTATATCGCTTCTGTGATACACTAGATACGCTTTCTTAATTGTATGCGCGCATTATATTTAGGCACAGGAAATTTATAACGAGCTTATAAATTATGTATGCCATTCCCTGCTGAGCCCCACTCACGGATGCTGTTCTCGGGCAGCGTGCCGCAGAGCTTTCGGCCGTCCACTTCGAGGTGCTCGTACTGGCAGTCCGGGTTGTGCTCCATGTCGAAGCGGGAGAAGAGCACCTCAAGAGCGCACGTGGCGCTGTCGTAGCGGCGCACAACGTAGCGGCAGATGGTGCGCGCCGGATACGGGCCCGGGAAGTTGGGGCTCTGCACCGTCATCTCGAGCGCCGTGAACGTCTGGTCACAGTCGGCCGCCGGACGCGCCGCGCCCTGCCCTGGGCCCGGCCGAGGGTACGGCGATGGGCCCGCTGCAGGACCGTGAGAGCTTGATGGCGGCGCAGCGCCGCGCGGAGACCACTCGGCCGCTGCGCCATGCACCACCACACCACATCAGGCAAGCACGCACGTGCGCATGTATTTATTATGCGGTTTAACGTGCCTACCATGCACAGGCGATAAGGCGCGCTGTAGTGGAGGGCTCAGGATTAATTTTGACCACCTGGGGACTTTAAAAGAGCCATGAAGACAAAATACAAGTTGGGTTTATTAGAAAGACTGCGTAATCCCGATAACAATGATACCAATATCACCGCAATCTTCGAAGAAATAACGGAGATGTTAAAGAAAACGAGTGAAGCAGTCGCGACCCCCTAGCTAATTTCCCGCAACTTTTCTATGACGTCACGGAACCTTGTTTGTGCGATTGGCGGCTGCCTAACTGACCTGTCACGACGACACATGGCTGGACGTGTGTAATGGGGCCTCTAGTTCCATTTGACCGCATCACTTGAATGCTAACGTGCAGTTAACGCACTGAAAATTGTTGTATTGTTGGCCCGTATGACGTCATTCTTGCTCATAACATGTCACTGTGGCGTAAAATTTGAGTTTTTTAAATACTTGCTGTTTTTTTCGTTAAAAAACATCTTTTGTGGCTGTAATGGAGCTGAGTGAGATACTGAATCCTAGTTCTTTCAAATTAAACAAAGTTGTGTTTTCTCTTCATGGCTCCTTTAAGGTGCTCCGAAATCTCGAACAAACGGGCGCTTGCACGCACACACTTGTATGCATGTATGTATGTATGTATGTATGTATGCATGTATGAATGTATGCATGCATGCATGCATGCATGCATTTATGTATGTACGTATGTATGTATGTATGTATGTATGTATGTATGTATGTATGTATGTATGTATGTATGTATGTATGTATGTATGTATGTGCTAGCGGTAGTACTCGGCAGTGCCCGGGTGGGCCACTATGCCAATGACAATAACGCGTGCAATACCGGTTCAGCTATTTCTTACTTGGCATAATTAGGTTGTTCACAGTGAAATGGTCCGCAATTACGGACTCCTGCCTGCTGTCAAGGGGCTCCTCGACCGGAGGAGTGGGGTGACTGGAGACGACTGGAACTCGTGTTTTGTTGGAACTCCCCCCAAATAAATTGTTCCAAGATGGTATGCTCACACGACTTCTTTCTCATGGGAAGTGTTTGGTGGGTATGAAGGAATCACCGGTCACAGTTATATGATAAATAACATGGACTGCTACATGGAGGCGTGTGGTTGCAGAAGCATTCAATAGATTGAGAGAGCTATGCGAGCGCGGAAAAACAACTCAATTCCACGTCCATAGAGGTGGAGGTTGGAAAACACCGCTCGCGTCTTTAAACACGTGTTAGGAGGGAATAAAGAAAGTGTTTTTTGGAGAACTGCATGGGCATTATTTGTAAGGAAAAGCAAATTTCATATACCAGCGGGCAGTTTAGTTTTGAGTAATTTGTTAAAACACGTAAGTTTCTCAGTCCTAATTGTCCCTATTAAATGGGCATTATGAAAAAATCTTCTATAACATTGTTTAGATACCTGTAAAAGTTACCTATATCAACGAAACCCAGTTCTGTATCTCAACAGGCCTGCGATAAAAAAAATATGTGAAAACAATTTCAGCGCTCTTTTATCTCTCCCGGGAGTAATTTTTAAAAATGTCAGCAATATTTAGTTCCTACACTAAAATCAGAATGTGGTCATGAAATTTGAAGCCGTTTGAATGAGCACTTTGGCTAGGCCACGGCCGCTCGATGGAAACTAGGTCCGGCCTGCTCATTCACGCGCCGGCAATGGGCGGCGGCGTGAGAGCGGAGTTGTCAGTTGCCGCCGCTACTTTCGGCGGGGGCGCCACGCATCGGTGACAGCTCCCGCGGCGGTCGCTTCGGGGCGCCTACTGAATACCGACGGTCATCGTTCCTTCAAACGTCGTTCACTCGCGTTGTAACATGCGTATCTGGAAAATAATAACACCACAATTTACGGCAAAGACATGCCTTCAACATCTAAGAATTTCATCTGTTTGACGGCGGTAAGTAATTCTTGCTCGCGGTTTAAAAGGACGAAAGCGATGCGACCGCTCCCGCGACCCAGTTCCCGCGATGTTCGGGAATATGACTGTTGATGTTACAATGCCAATTCGGTTTGAACACTGCAGCCCGTTTGTGCTGGAAAATAAAATTCTGTTAAGCTGCCATTCACCATATGCTAATTGAAGGACAATGTTAAAACGGCCGTGTTTTAACATGGCCAAGCACAGGCTCAGCAGCACCAGGGCTGTCTCATGTTTGAATTCAGGCACGGTAATTTTGCCCCGAACTACGTGTCCCGAAATGCGGAGAAATAGTTGGCCACATCACTTAGTAAACCAGTTATTTACTCGTTAAACAGGGACGTAAAATGCTGAGATGCGCTGCGAACCTGATTGTTTTGCTAGAGAAACACCTGCGTGCTATCGGTAATGTGTTTGTGGTTTGCTTTCTTCTTTCCGTATTTCGTTTGAATCGTGGTTTGATTTCGCATGTGCGATCGAGTGTCCCGTATGTGTGAAATTTGTTGTGTGAAGTCTGAAAGGCCGCTTGGGTGTGTATTCAAAGATGTAATAAAAACTGCGTGCGAGTGAGAACTTGTGTATTTCTGCATAATTCTATGTCGTCTAGCATTTGCACTGCTTGTCGTGTTTCATTTTGAACAGCAACGAATTAGCTCAGCTTCCAGTTTTAGTAATCCGTACATGTTAACTTCAGGAGAACAGCAACGACTTAGCTCAGCTTCCAGTGTTAGTAATCCGTACATGTTAACTTCAGGAGAGTGGAACCGGAATAACCCGGGCAAGCAACACGGTTGGAACACGGCCCCTCGATGGAATCCATCGAGCAGCCGTGGTCGGAAGGATTAATGCGGCTTGCACCATCGCGCGTGGGCGACGGGCGAGGTCATGAAAGCGAAGCTTACGGTTGCCGCTTGTACTCGCAGTGGGGTGCCACGTATCAGCGCAGACTACGGTTTGGGCGCGAAAAGCAGCAGTGGCGGGAGTGTTGAAGCTCGCGTGAGCGCTTTGAGCTTTTCGTTTCGCATACTTCCGCGCAATGCTTAATATAACGTACTAGTGTGCTTCAGGCTATGAAATGCCTAAGTACTGCTGCGTGCCGCGCTGCAATTCGAATTCCTTGAAAACCTCGGACGTCTGCTACCACGAGTTTCCGGCCAAAGAGCAACTCCGTGACGCCTGGCTGCACAACATCTCCCGTCAAGGTATCGACAAGGGCAGCCAATGGAAACCAAGCTCCCGATCAGTCGTTTGCTCGCTGCGCTTCAAAGAGGATGCCTACAAGGTGGGATTGAAGCGCAAGTTCTTGCTACCAACAGCTGTGCCGACAAGATTCCCGTCGTACCCAACGTACATGCAGCCGGGAAGCCCGAAAAGAAGGAGGGCGCTTGTTCGGCCGCCGCTCGAGGCGTGTGCGCCGTCATCTCAAGCAAGCAATGAAGAGCAAGTGAGCACAATGGTTGCATAAAATTAAACGATTGAACGTTCAATTCTGGACCTAACTGGGAATGAAGAAAGAGATCAACCGCACTCACCGGCAGAGGAAGACACAATCCTGTACGCTCTCACGGACATGCTATCATGCGGCCAACGTAATTTTGAGACTCGAGAATGCCAGACTTGGTTCGATCTGGCAGGCTTTTTCGATAACACCAAGAGAAATGCCCGCCGCTTTAAAATGAAAGAAAACAGATTAAACGAAAAACTACAAAAACTGAAAAAACGCTGCGACGAATTTCGCGAACAAGTGAAGAAGTTCGAGGAGGACCGCGCTGTACAGGCAGTTCGACACAGCAGACAAATTTGTAAGCTCCTTTCAGACACCGTATTCCCACACCTCGCAGACTGTCCGCTGATGTGGTGCGCCATCAACAGGGACCCGTACCACTGTCATGAGCTGTGCGAAATAGTCTTGAAAAAGCTATTGAGGCTGCTTCTTGCCACCTGGGCTGGCGACGTTAATAGCTCTGTGGAGAATTCACTGAAGCTTTCGCGAAAACATTACTCGCCAAAGGTTTTCCGCTTGTAAAGCTGATGGCCGGTGAGCCATAGGCGAAGAGGACTTACATATTTTCTGACAAACCCAATAAATCCCCCTTTAAATGGTGTATTAAATTTATCCTTGATGTCCCAGCGATTTAATTTCAATTACCTTTCAACTGTATATTACTTTTTGCAACTAGTGTAAATCAAAGAACGACTGCCACAGTTTTACCCCATTCCAACTGCATCCTTTCCGAGTTTTGGTTCCCATGTAAATAGTGCTCTTGTTGCAATTAATCAGTTCATAGTTGCGTTCACCGTGTCCACTTTATTCGTGTGTCCTCCATAATTTTGTGTACCCTGTAACCTAACGCGCAGTCTAACAATACTTCCAAAAGAAATGGGCCAATGGACCTTGAAAGGTATTAAGATTATTCCAGTTCCCTTTGAAAACGCAGTTAAATCAAGGTGTGAAAATATCCAGTCACATTTGTCAAACGCGCATTGAGAAATGGGCGTGTACGGCGCAGCATACAACGTTTACGTAATTTTTACGTACGCGCAAGTTATAACGTCTTTTGTTATAAATAAATGCGGTTGCTCAGACTAGCTTGCCACGCCAAATATTATTCCTGAAAGCCTTGGGAAAGTCTTTAGAAAGAAATCCGCCTATTGCGCTCGACTTTGTCAATGCGCCACATGATAATGTCGCATGCGGCGCGCTAAAAGGAAAACAAATTTAGCGCTGTGCCTACTTCTGAAATAATAGTTAGTACGTGACGCCTATATTGTGAGTTTCCCCCTCACGTATCACCGCATATTATTATAAATTATATAGATGCTGACTTCTGCCGTCGGTGCAGTCATGAACAACTTACACCGCATTGAAACCGTGACCGCGGCCGGCAGCCGCCGCTCTTCTTTCACCGATGATTAGCGCCACGACTGACGCTGCGGCGGAAAGGGAAACTAACGCCGTCACCGGCGGAGAGGCGCGTTCGGCAGGCCGGACCTAGTTTCCATCGAGCGGCCGTGGCTAGGCGTTGATATAACCTGTTAGGACTTCCGGCTAGTCAGGCGTGTTAGTTAAAAAAAATTCTTTTCGCCCTTTTACCGGCGTCGCAGGGCGAAATCCTTAAATCTGGTTTTGTGTGTTGGTATTAGTAACAGTTATCATCAAAAATCAATTGGATAAATTAACCAGTGAAACATGTATTGGAGGATCCTTTAGGACACCTATTTTGTTCCGAAATGCAGAATCGGTCAAATAGTGTCGGTTAGGGGGAAACCGTAAAAGTACTTCTTAGATATTTGTAAGGGCTACAAATATCAGCAAAGAGCACTTGGATATGTGAACGGATGAGCGAGATAATGACGAATTTACGAAAACAGAATGTTCCCCTTTTCCTTGCTTTGAAGTTGAATTTCGGAAAATCCCGCATTATGAGCGAGAAAAAGGGAAAGGCACGATAACGTACAGATGACGAAGGAACATTGCGAGCAATCCAGAGTCCTCGCACCAAGGGTGGTTCCGCCAACCGTCACTGCTGGAATGGCCAAGAGTGCTCACATTTCTCCTCCCACCGGGGTGGCGCAATTAAAAAAAAAAAAGCGGTCGCATGGCCGCAAGTCAGTGTGGTGTGAGACGTTTCAAGAGCTTCAACCGGGACACATGAACAATTTCGATACAACGGCGACGGCGATCTGCTAGCGGGCCTACTGGTGTTACGTGATAATTAACTGGAGATGGCTCCTCATGACTAGGTACGGAAAAAGAAATCGATGAAGAAATTTCTCGCGAAGTCGGGGCTTAAGCACGGGAGTCCAGAGAAGCACCTCATCGCCAGGACGGAAACGGACGTAGGGATGTGTCGAGCCGTAGCGAGTCTTTCGGGCTCCTTGGTGAGCTTCGGTGGGCAATGCCGGGAAATATGCTAGCCATGAGCAGGTGCATCAAAGGTAATAGGTGTCCAGAAGAACGTTGAGTCGAATGTATAGAAGGGGAACGATCGAAGACGAGAAATATCTAAGTAACCAGTAGTACGCGGCATGGCAGTGTTATAGGCGAATGCAACAAAGTGAAGGATAATGTTCCAGTGGCGATGGTCGGTGCTTATATACATATAAATCATGTCGGATAGATTTCGGTGAAAACGTTCAGGCCGTTTGTTTGGGGACGGTAACCGGAGGTAGTTTTGTAACAATTTCATACGCACGAAGAAGCTCTTGAATGATGAACGAGAGAAAGGAACGGCCGCGGTCACTAAGGAAGATGCGCGGTGCACCATGACGCGGAATGATGTGTAGGATAAAATCAGCCACCTCTGCAGCGGTGAGAGCGTACTTGTGCTGGTCAAGTCCACGGAGAGCCGGACTGCGTAGCCGGCAAGAGTCCATACAAGTCAACTACGACCATCTCGATGGCGCAAACGGACAGGGAAGGGGCTGCAGCAAACCAGCTGGAGGATTTGTCGAGCGCTTGGGATGCTAGCAAGAGCCATACCAGATGAGGTATTTCGCGGCACTTGTTGAGAGACCAGGACTGAAGTAGCTTCTGCGCATTCAGTCGTATATCTTCGCAAAACCAAGGCGCCGAGCTGTGGCATCGTTGTGGCAAGCTTCCAGAATAGACGATGATGATGATGATACCCCCCGCGGTGGCTCAGTGGCTAAGGCGTTGCGCTGCTGAGCACGAGGTCGCGGGTTCGATTCCCGGCCGCGGCGGCCGCTTTTCTGATGGAGGCGAAAAGCAAAAACGCCCGTGTGTACGAGATTTCGGCGCACATTAAAGATCCCCGGGTGGTCAAAATTAATCCGGAGCCCTCCACTACGGCGCGCCTCATCGCCTTCGTTGCGTCGGCGCGTTGAACCCCACAATCAATCAATGATGATGATGATGATGCTTAGTGGCCTCCCCTTTGTAACGGGGTGGCGTTGCACAGCGGCCTTAGTCCCAACGCCGCTGTACAAACACTTTGCCAAAAATTACAAACAAAATAAATAAAAAATATTAATATCAAAATAAAAAGAACATACTTTTGCGAAGTTTTTGTGCTAGTCTGACTTCTTTGTTCACATGTCTTCCCAGATTGTTCTCTGCTCTTTTCCCACCAACATTCTAACCTTCTTTTACTAACCTCTACTGCTGCCCAATTCACTTTTTAGCGCTAACCTGGACTTTTGCACTCCGTTACAATATGTCGCATGGTTTGTGGCTCATTTCCGCAGCCTGCGCATAGTTCTTCCTGTACCGGCTAGCGGATAAGCACGAACGGCAGACTTTTGATCAGAACTCTACCCGCACGATAAAGTACGAGCTGACCGATGCAGTGCGCCTTAACTACAAGCAGGGAGGAGCGCTCCTCGGCAAATACAGGGCTAGAAAACAGCTCATTTTGGGACCTTTTTTAGTCCTGCACATATTATTCGTTTCCTGACTATTCATGCGATCTAGCTATAATATTACTGCGCGAAGGGAACACCCGCAAGCGACTTCACGCAGGGCTCGAGTCACGCTTCCGTTGACAAATAATAATAATAATAAAAGATGTGTACGCTATTTCCGTGGTCGTCCTCGTATCGTCTTTGTGCACAGCAAGTTACACGGCAGTATTTGGGCATATTGGACAACGACAAATGCCGACGTGCGCGTCGCTAACCCCGGGCTATGTATACAGCGGTATCCGGAGATCCGGGAATCCCCCAACATGGCGGAAGCGCACGCGGTTCCCGCAAGAGGGCGCCAGTTTTTGCATAAGGTCCATAGAGCGGCGAATTCCGACCACCCACCCAATCTAAAATCGCGCCCGCACTACTGGTCCCAACCCAATTGGCACCAGTAGGGCGGTCGCGACTTTAAAGTGCGCCTTACAGAAGCCGGAGTTTATGGAGTTGACGACGAGCACGGATATTTGGATGTGACGCGGGCCCGGTGAGATGGTCAACGATGGGTCCACAGCAAGCGTCAACTCTCAGCAGATGTGGCAACTCAGGAAGATCGGCTTCGCGAGAAGGCGTGACAGGTGCCACTGGGATTGCGGTATGCTGGAGCTCCACCTCAACACCAGATGAAGTTGGGGACAATGATCATTGAGACGGGACGTCTGCGTGCGGACGTTTTTTCCCCAGATTTGTATGTGACTGTGAAATCATACTGCTGAAGGCGGAGAACCCAGCGCCCCAGGCGTCCGGACAAATTCTTGAGAAACGACAACCAGCAGAGAGCGTGGTGGTCGGTCACGATAGTGAAATGATGGCCGTAAAGGTATGGGCGGAATTTCTGAATGGCCCAAACCACTGCTGGACACTGTTGTCCTGTAATGGTGTAATTTTGTTCGGCAGTTGTGAGGAAACGACGGGCGTAAGCAGCAACTCTTTTCTAAAGCTGTTTATCACGTGCACAAGGACAGCGCCAACTCTACGGCCGCTGGCTTCCGTGTGAAGTATGGTGGGCCTAGCATTGTCAAAGTTGCGTGGAACTGGCCCGGACGTATGGACGTCTTTAAGCGCTTGAAATTCTCCTTCACACTGGCTTGATCACTCATAAGACGTACCAGATGGCAAAAACTTGTGTACAGGGGAAGAAACGAATGCAGCATTACGCAAGAAACGACGAACGTAAGAAGCCAAATCGAGAAAGCACCGTATATTTTTGGACTGCACGGGACGGGGAATATTCATTACAGCGCAGGTCTTGCCATGTGTGCCAGATCTTGTCCCGCTAGAACAAATTACGGCGCCAATTGATGCAAAACATTGTCCCGAAACTTTCGAATGCCTTTTGAATGCTCCTGATGAGACTTACATTCAAAGATGTGCTCCATTTATATTGAGAGGACCTTGAGGGACAGGTGCAGGAGGACGTTTATTAGGAAGCGTTGCAACCGTCGCGGACCCAGAACCAGCCTCTGATGACGATGATCTTCCCTAGAGGGGAATTGGTCGAATGGTGATGACAATGATTATGACGGGAAGAAGATGAAGCACAGGAGGTTCCCCACAATGTACGACCCGGTCACTGTAAATAGGACGCGATGCTCAGAACGTTCTCACAAATTCCCCCTCCGTGTGAAGGCGGCCTCCTGGCCGCGGTACATCAAGAGGAGCGACGCACGAAAGGCTTGAGTCGTGAGACGTGCACTATTTCTGTGCCACGGTAGCGACGATCCACAGGAGCACTGCACGGAGTGACGCGGTAGTTCACGGGCGAAGTTTCTTCTAAGATGGTGTACGGGCCTGTGAAGCGGTGAAGAAATTTTTCGCAGAGCCCAGGTTTGCGTGTGGGCGTCCACAGTAGCACCTCGTCACCAGGACGGAAGACGACGGTGCGGTGACTGGCGTCGTAGCGGTCCTTGCGATCGCGTTGGCTGGCTGCCGTGTTGAGACTAGCAAGCCGACGGCAGTAGTTGAGGCGGAAGATGAACTCCTCGTGTAACGGGCTGGAGCTATACACAGGAGCACTTAAGACACTGGCGTCCAGCATGAATGAGGGATCGCGGCCGTAGACGAGCAAGAAGGGAGAGTAACCGGTAGTCTTTTGTACTGCAGTGTTGTATGCAAAAGTAACGAATGGTAGAATAGCGTCCCAGTTGGTGTGATCAGGCCGAATGTACATAGAAATCATTTCTGAAAGAGTGCGGTGGAAACGTTCAGTGAGACCGTTGTCTGCGGATGGTAAGCGGAAGTGGTCTTATGAGCTGTGTTTGCAGCACGGAGAACTTCTTCAACAGTGCTGGAGAGAAACGTCTTGCCGCGATCGCTCAAAAGAACACGGGGCGCGCCATGGCGCAACACAATGGTACGCAAGAAGTCTGCTACCTCGGCTGCACAGCCAGAGCGAATGGGCGCTGTTTCGGCGTAACGGGTTAAATGGTCTACGGCTGTTACAATCCACCGAAAGCCGGCAGCCGTGCAAGGCAAAGGTCCGTAGAGATCAATGCCAACAGTGTGGAAGGGCTGCGAAGGGCAAGGGAGCGGCTGTAGAAGTCCGGCCGGCGGAGATGTGGGCTTTTTCCGATGCTGGCAAGATGGGCATGAAGCGATGTAGCGGGCAACGTAGGTGGAGAGGCCAGACCAGAAGAAACGAGAGCGGACGCGGTCGTAAGTTTTGTGGAAGCCGAGGTGACCCGCTGAAGCATCGTCATGAAGGGCTTCTAATATCTGCTGTCGAATAGCGCGCGGTACAACGGGGACCCATCTGTTGCCCGACGAGTGGTGGTTTGAATGGTACAATATACCATTCAAAAACTGAAAGTGCTGAAGCTGCCGACGCGCCCGACTGTTCGGTGGTTGTATTGTGCCGGTAAGCCGGTCGATTATCGTGCGGCAGTATGTGTCTGCTCGTTGAAGAGTAGGCAAATGAGACAGGCCGTCATTAAATGCTGTGTGGTTGACGGGTGCGATAGGGAGGGTGGTAGCGGGTGACGATGACGTGGAAGTCGTAGACGACTCAAGAGGGCACCGCGAAAGTGCGTCCGCGTCGAGGTTCTTTTTCCCGGACTTGTAAGTGACGGTAAAATCATACTCCTGAAGTCGGAGAACCCAGCGTCCGAGGCGCCCAGATAAATTTTTCAGTGTCTGCAACCAGCATAACGCATGGTGGTCAGTCACTACTGTGAAGCGGCGTCCGTAAAGGTATGGTCGGAATTTCTGAACGGCCCAAACCACAGCGAGACATTCCTGCTCAGTGATGGTGTAATTTTTCTCAGATGTACTTAGGGAACGACTGGCGTAAGAAATAACGCGCTCTCGATCTTTGCCATCCGACTGCAGTAGAACAGCGCCAAGGCCGTGGCCACTGGCGTCCGTGTGCAGAATTACAGGTCTGGACTCGTGAAAATGGCAGAGGACCGGCCCAGAGGTCAGCGCGGTCTTCAGCTGTTGGAAAGCTGATTCACAATTGTCTGTCCAGACGAAGGGAGCTCCAGAGTTAAGGAGTGCGTTGAGGGGCGAAGCTATGTCAGCGAAATTCTGGACAAAACGCCGAAAGTAAGACGCCAGACCAAGAAAGCTACGCAGAGATTTTTGCTGCTGGGGCCGTGGGAAGTTAACCACAGCAGAAATCTTGTCTGGGTCGGGTCGAATCCCGTCGTGGCTGACGACGTGTCCGAGAACTTTTATGCTTCGAGAGGCAAAACGGCACTTTTTGGTGTTGAGCTGAAGGCCAGCATTGGCAAGGCATGTTAGCACCTCATCCAGCCGTTTTAAGTGTTCAGAAAAGGTTGAAGAAAATATAACGATATCATCGAGATAACACAGGCACGTTTTCCATTTAAGACCCCGGAGAACAGTATCTATCATGCGCTCGAAAGTTGCGGGAGCGTTACATAGCCCGAAGGGCATCACATTAAACTCATATAGTCCATCAGGGGTGGCAAACGCTGTCTTTTCTTTATCCGCCTCATGCATTGGAATCTGCCAATAACCAGATCGAAGGTCGATACTAGAAAAATATTCCGCTCCTTGTAAACAGTCCAAGGCATCATCGATGCGAGGCATCGGATAAACATCCTTTCGTGTGATTCGATTCAGTGCTCGGTAATCAATACAAAATCGAACGGATCCGTCTTTTTTTCGCACTAAGACAACAGGAGAGGACCAAGGACTGTTTGATGGACGAATAATTTTGCGCTGGAGCATGTCGACGACGTTTTCGTTAATGACTTTTCGCTCAGAAGAAGAGACGCGGTATGGTCGGCGGCGAATAATCTGTGAACCGTCTGTTTCAATTCGATGAGTGGTTACGGATGTTTGACCGAGTGTGGTACTCTGAGAATCGAATATCGACTTGTGCCTTTGTAGGAGGTCCAGCAAAGAATTGGCTTGGTCTGGTGAGAGGTCGGAGCTGATAGTGGCAGATAAAGCAGGGCGTGGCGGGTCAGAGGGCGAATTCGAAACTGACGAAATACAGCAGAGGGGAACAATAAAGACAGCTTCAGACTGAGCAGTGGTAGCGATAGTAGTGCCTTGCCGTAAGAGGATTGCCTCAGGGCTAGTGTTCATGGCAACGAGCGCGGCAGATCCTTGCGTAAAGCGCACAAGACAGGTGGCTATTACAATACCTCGTGGGAGAAGCCGAGAGCAGGGCACGATGAGCACGTCACCATCAGAACACTTTCCACCATGAACAAAAATTGTCGTCTCATATCCAGGGCTCAGAATGTAATCCGCACTAGCCACCAAACACTGCTCTTGGACATCCGAACTTTCTATACGGTCTGTAGCGGTGATTTCAATGTCCGGGTACTGGCAGGAGATGACAGCGTTGGCGGATGAGAGAAAGTCCCACCCTAAAATGAGTTCGTGAGTGCAACTGGACAAGACCGCGCACTGGACGTGGTGCCGAATTCCCTCAATCAATACACGTACTGTACAGTATCCGGATGGTTCGAACACAACTTGGTTAGCACCGCAACTTGGTTAGCACAACTTGGTTAGCACAGGATCGAGGTCAACCTCCACCACTTGAGAGGACCTTGAGGGACAGGTGCAGGAGGACGTTTATTAGGAAGCGTTGCAACCGTCGCGGACCCAGAACCAGCCTCTGATGACGATGATCTTCCCAAGAGGGGAATTGGTCGAATGGTGATGAGAATGATTATGACGGGAAGAAGATGAAGCACAGGAGGTTGCCCACAATGTACGACCCGGTCACTGTAAATAGGACGCGATGCTCAGAACGTTCTCACAAAATGTATAGCGCAGTGTTTGTGCGCCATTGTCGCTAATAATGTAGTTTGTTTGTAGCTGTACCGGCTTTCTTTTCTTTCTTTATTTCCCCTGTCTGCGATTTCTACATAAGTGCTGTACAGAGGGCAACAGCCTTGTCTATAACACATGTTTCGTACTTATACCTTATCTTGCCTCGACCAAAAAGCATTTGAAGAAAACTATTGTGTCATTCTGAAATCTTGACCATATATATTGACCTCAACGTTTGTTGTGGAAAGTTTGAGCCTGCAGTTTTGAGAGGTAACCAGTTGAAGTTGAACTCAGTGTTATAGACAAGGGTGTTGCGCACTGTACGTGTGTTTGTAGCTTGTAATTTTTTTGTTTTCTGTGATATGCATAGGCGTGCTTGAATTATATATGATTTAACTTTTGTATGCGACATTTTTCTTTTTTTCTCCCAGTGTGAGAACTTGAACAGTTTAATTTGTCATGAAAGAATCTCGCGACCTTTTTAATTTTTTTCACATATCGTCTCTTGATGTCTATGTTTTCTGAATGCATTTATTCATGTTTTATAACAGCTCTGTAGCAACCTTCTAATCGGGGGTGGGAGCATTGTCAAGCTGCGAATAAAACTTTTTCTATGGCCTCGTCATGTTTCCTTTTTGCAAACGTGAACTAAAGCGTCTATGTCTATGTCGACGGGCTATATTCCCTCTTTGGCCCAATACCGTAATGGTCTCGCTTGCAAAGCCGAATTTCTTTGCATTGAGCTGAATCCCCGAGCAGGAAAGGCCCTCTAAGGCTTAATCCAGATGATTCAGGTTCTCAGAGGCCGGAAAGATAACAGTATCGTCGTGGTAGCACAAGCACGTTTTCCACTTTGAGTCACAGAGCACACTGTCCATCATTCGTTCAAACGCGGCCGAGGGATTGAACAGCCCTAACGGCGTCACATTGAATACACAGAGGCCGTCGGGAGTGGCGAACGCCGTATTCTCTTTGTCCGACTCATGCAGCAGGACTTGCCAGTGAAGGCCGATCCAATCGACGGACCCAGTTCGCGGTCCGAACCAGCGCAACGCGCATCCGCACGGCGGCCGGCTGAGCGGACCGCGAATGGCCGACCATCTGAACTCTAAAACAAGAAGGTTGAACACAGGCGCTGTTTGGCCGCAACAACATGTTGAAACGCACAAACCTGAACGAAACGTTTTATCCCCACGATAACCGCCACACACCCGCATGTATGTCGGGCATGCGCGCTCACGCAGCCGCCGGCGTCGTTCGCACGAAGGCGACACGACGAGCAGCGACGACGGGGCGACCCCGGCTGCAAATACGCTCGCCACCGCTTGCTGGAACAAAACTCTTCCCGCAAATAAAGTTTCACATGCCTGAAGCAATGTTATCATGACGGCTAGCATTGCACTAGTAAGAGTCATACAAGTCAGGGATTATGTATGCGTCGCGATTGCAAGCCTATAGTCTACTGTCTACCCAACCGGCGGGTGCATGATTCACAGGCTTTTTCGAGCGCTTCGAAACAGGCGCGTTGCCTGCGCCGATCTCTATTGGCCCAACTGGACCCGGCTCTGCCCATCATAGAGTTTCCAGACCAGTCTGCTTGATATCGCGGTCCGCCGTCGAAATTGCGGACCCAAAAGCCTCGGCGAATTGTTGAAACGGGAGGGCAGCGGTCCTGCACGATCCAACGGCGGTTCGCGCGATCTGGTGACGTCCTATCACGGGGTGCACGGACCGCGGTCCAGGGGCGATATTCCAGAAGCCCCGAGTTCCGCCTACTCCCGAGTTTCCAGCTGCTTGGGTTGTGAAAGTAGTGACAGTAGAGCATCCGGTACACCTCGAGCGAAACGGCCGGAAGCGCGCAGCACACCTGACATATTCAGCGCGCTGTATTGGGGCCGCTCACGTTGATAAAGTACGGCCTGTGCTATCTTCCGCATACAGCACCATCTAAAATCGATCTGCAATACTGATTCCCTAGCATAAACTAGATAACCCCACCACTACTTTGAAATCGCCAGTCCGGATGTTCGCCACGCCCGGTGTGGGGCGGTCCGTTTTTGTCGGTGTTCTGTTCTTCCACAGAATTATGTTTGCTACGTGGCTTGAGGGTAGCCCCAGTGCAGCTCTGCGCAAGCACAAACCAAGTAAGCCAAGGGGCCCACTGGAGCGAACGGAACGCGCCCTGCTCCCGACCATCGATTCTTTTGTTTGCGGCTTAGTTGAATGCGCACGGCGGGCGCTTATCAGGAATCGTCCCGTATCAAGAGCGTGTTTGAGCATTGGCGAGTGCGTTTTAGACGTTAAAGTTGTGTAATTTGTCATGCACTGTGTTTTCACGGTGTATGAAGAAGGCTCCCGTGGGAAAATCGTGTCGTCTCGGCCTCTCCTATCGGGTCGGACAAGAGTGAACTCCAGTTCGGACCGAACACCTCCGTGATTGAGGCTGACGGTGGCCTAGGGACTTCATTTTTGTTTGGTGCGAAGTTCTTGTGTCTGCTAGCGGGCATCAAATGACGACTTCGTTACGACGTTACGCCAACACAAAGTTGTCGCCATGGGTGGGTGTGACTTGGTCGCTACGCCGCACCCACGAATGGGCTGGGTGTGTTTGACTAACATTAGAAGTTGGAGGAAACTCGGGCAGGGTTTTGCACGGCCGAGTTGAACTAGGGAAGCCCGTGGTGGCCGCTGCTGCGGCGGGGTTTATTTTTGTGGTCGCCGTAGCAGGGATATTTCTACCCCGACCAGTCTTTTAAACGAAGGAAGAATTTCGAGGTGGTTTTTATATCTCAAAACTCGGACCTTCTGGAATAGCACTCCAGGCCATCCTGTGGCCCTAATCGAAGTGCGGGAGGACCAGCGGAGATAATAGAGAGTTTTAGTTTGGCGTTTTTACGCTCCGCTCCGCTCCGGGTAGCCCCGCTAAGATGCAGCGGAGCAGCGAGCGATTTTCTCGTTTTAGTTACGCGTAATCCGCAGCGGACCGGTCCTTTCGGACTAGCAGCGCCGTCTGACCTAGTTCGGCGTAATGAAACAGAACGGAAAACCATTTCGCCACTTCAACAAAGTAAAACCAGTACGTATAGCTTATTTTTTAATTAAGTATTGACACATGCAATCGTATTGCGTTACTGGTCAATTACAATGAATGAAAATAAATTTTCGACTTGACGATAGCCACACAATAGCCAACAAAGTTGCGTTCCAGATCCATTTGAATCCTTTTTGACGGCAACGATCCAACGCGGCGTTTTGTCGCAGTGAACTTGAATAGTTCTGTGTAGTTTTTAAATCGGTTCGCAGTCGCCATTTCTCGCAGCAAGCACAAGCCCTCGTCGATGCAGAACCGCTTTCGCGGTTTGCACGTCAAACAAGAGCCTGAAGCCGCGGCGCTCGTCGCAGGCGTGGCAGCCATCTTACAATAAGCAAAGTCGTCGCACGCGCGCGAGAGGGCGCCCGCATCGCCCCGCCGCGCTAGCGGAGCGAGCCGCGACGGTCCGCTGAGGCTGCGTTTTAGCGGACCGTGCTTCTCGCTCCGCTAGCCCGCTTAGCCACTAAGCGGAGAGCGCATGCGCAGTCGCACTCCCGCTCCGCTTAGCTGCTGAGCGGAGCGTAAAAACGCCAAACTAAAACTCTCTAATGCATGGTGCGTCTTACATGCAGCATTGTCGGTGCCTCTCGGCTAGAATGTGGTGCAGCGTTTCCTACGGTCCCAACCTTGTCCGTTCCTGACCGACCGGCATTGCTCTAAAGTTCGAAATAGTAGAATAGCGTTGTTGGTACCGCATATCCTACAACACGAATTGGCGCAGGTTTCTCTGGAAGTAACCATCACGCGAACGTGCCTACTGAAACACTTTGACCGAACGGACATATGAGGAGTAAGCCGGTAGTATACTACGAGGCACCACATTTCCAACGAGAACTCCAGCTCAATCCTTTGAGCCCTCCGGTGTTATTCAATGCACCATTTCGGTGTGCACGTGCGATAAGCTTCACCCTCCGGCATTAGCTCAGTCCCCTCTGCGGTGAAAAAGCGTGGGTTCTGAGGGAAATAGGCGTGCTACAGCAAAAGTTGTGGTGGTATCGTTATTTAGACATTTGTTAATTGTTATCGTGAAGACATTTGTTAATTTTTAGAACCGCGGCTGTCCGTAAAAGCTGGTTGTGGGGTGAGCGCTGCACGGTCTAGCATGTCTCGCCTTTGGTGGCTGCCGCCTGAACGTTTTCATGTAGAATAGGTAGAATAGGGTTTGCCTATTCCAGAGTCTTGATATTACATGCTCTTTCATAAATGGCTGCGAAGGGAACTGTGGCCCGTGCAGCCATTATAATTCAGGAAGAAAGCTCGCAACCGGGTGGCTGGGTGGACACAGAGGCCTTCGTGAAGCGCATGCACTCACGCCTTCCTGCAGCTGGCGGTGGTTGTGCCCACGGCATTCCGGGATGGTGTTGGGGCCCGCCCTCCGGTGGTTCTCTCAGCGGCGGGCGGTGCCCAAAGTGCCCCCCGTCTCCGTGGTGAGGAGGAGGCTGGTGTCCCGGCCGGTATCCGCCCTGCGATTCCGGCGGTGGTGGCGGGTACACGGCGGGTGGCTGCTGCGGTGGCGCGTAGCGAGGAGGCGACGGTGGCGGCGCGTAGTGCGAGGGCGGCGCGTAGTGTCCCGGTGGTGGCTGCCAGCTACCGCCCACCGAGTGAGATGGTGGCGGATAGTGTCCCGAAGGCGGGTACCCGCCACCGATCGGATGTGAGGCTGGCGGTGACGGATGGTGCCAGGGTGGCTGCCGTAAGAAGCGCGGGTCCTGGTACTCCGTCGGTGGTTTGGGTGGCGGGTAAGGTGGCGATTTGTGGTGGCGAGGGACGATGGACTCATCGCCGCCACGTCCCATGGGCCTGTGCTCGGGGTCCACCACGAAAGGCCCATCCGGTTGCCTTCCCGCGTCCGCGCAACCTTTCTGGCGCCCTTTGATCAAGAAGTCGGAAGCGCGGCCTCCCGACCGGGTGTGGTAATAGAGGTACATCTCTGGTCCTTCGAAGTCGTAGCTACCTGCGAGAGCCAGCGGAAGGATGCATGTGAAACCTGTGTCGTACATCAGAAAAGCGAAACGGGCCACATGACGGACGACAGTTCCGACAATTGCACTGTGAAACCTCCAATTATATTCATTTTTCTTTAAGAAAGAACAAGAAATATGCAAAATTTCGCGAGACAGCTTCCATGTAGATAAAAAGCCCATAAAATTCCTTCATACCTTGCAACTGAGCCCCCCAAAGAATCTAAACCGCAGTGCTTAGAATAACGGCGTTTGATAGAAACCATGGCTATTTTGATTGATTGATTGATTGACTGATTGATTGATTGTGGAGTTTAACAAGCTGACGCAACGCAGGCGATGAGGCGCGCCGCAGTGGAGGGCTCCGAATTAATTTTGACCACCTGGGGATCTTTAACGTGCGCCGAAATCTCGAACACACGGGCGTTTTTGCTTTTCGCCTGCATCAGAAAAGCGGTCGCTGCGGCCGGGAATCGAACCCGCGAGATATATATATATATATATATATATATATATATATATATATATATATATATATATATATATATATATATATATATATATATATATATATATATATATATATATATATATATACATACATATACATATACGTGGCGATGGTCAATGTCATAAAGCCGTTATTCAACGCCGCATGGTGCCATTCCTGATCTCTTATGTACTTTCAATACTAGAGATTTTTACTTTTGGGCTGCCGACTGTATAGAGCAACGCGCCCCAGAATAGGCTCGCGATTAGGATGTGAACCGGAGCATTAAAAGTCTTACCACGTTCAGCTAAACGATAACCGCTACAACACACTCATGCAAGCTCCTGAATCAAGAAGGGCCTCCTACGCTCGCAGTCTGAGAGCTGTTAACGTTTGAGCTGCAGATCTCAGCGGGCCCCTAGCTGTCGCGCACTGCAAAATAGCTTAAATGGACGGAATGGTCACTGCGACGCGGACACATACGGCCCCTGCCGCTGGAAAATTTCTTCTGTGGCAAGCATCTATTTTCACCCAGCAATTGTGAGATATGCAGTATCCCACTTTCGGCTTAAGAATAAGCAAGCACACTTTGTATGCCGACAGTGTTTTTCACCGACTCCCAGCGTAGCGCCGTAGCGAGCACTCACGCGTGGAGTAGTGGTCCAGCCTGCCGCATATCTGGACGTCCTGGACGCGGAACTGGTCCTGGCTGCAGTCCACATCGAAACGAACGAACAGCAGCTCTAGGCGACACTTGTCCGTGCCGTGGCGGCGCACGATGAACCTGCACCCACATCACACTTCTCACGACACGTGGCACGGCGGTGTCCGTGCATCTTTTACTGCCTCTCTCTCGCATTTGGTAGAGAACACGGTAACCCTTTTTGAAAGCCTCGTGGGAACGGCCGTGTACGGCACAGCGTTGTGTGGGTCGTAATACTGCGTCGAACACGTTATACATGCATGAGAATTCCGGACAATAAATATGACCGTGCGAAAACAAGGTTTGAGAAGAAGACTCAAGAAACCAGACAATTAATCTAAACGTTCGCAATCGCAGACTCATGCATGCACGTTTCTTCCCGTTCATTTATACCATTCTGGTTCTTGTGCACGGCGCGAATTCCCAGTTTCAAAGAAAAGAACAGATTGCGTGCGCGGTATGGCTATGTGGGGCACGTCATATGAATACACTTCAAACGTGCGATGATTTCATGCGCTATGTATACAAAACGGAAAAATTTTGGCCCGTCTGTCACTCGATTGAACCACCGGAGAAAAATCGGGGGAAGAAATGCTGAATACGAAGTGTCTGCAATAAACACCATTCCAAACTATGGACACTGCTGTTGTGGCTCTTACATGTTAACGTGATTCGGCGCAAAGAAAACCTCAGGTATACCTGAGCCAATATTTGGGTGCATAACCGAAAGTACCAATGATTTCGTATTAAGACTGCACGCTGTATTGGTTTTTAGGGAAGGAAAACGCGTTTAAAACAGTGCCGAAGTGAGGCGAGCTAACAACAGCCAGCACTACAACCGAAGATGTCGGGTCACAGAAACTAAAGTTCCCGACAGATGGTGCGGGAGCCAGACAACGCTGGAAAACTGCATTGAATTGGCGAACCTTCATTGCATCACCAATTAGAGGAGTGGGAGTGGAGGGGAACCGCGTAGGGGGCGGGAGGACGGGGAGAGAGGGAAAGGCGTTACGTGGCAGGGGTTTGCAGGGAAGGAAGCAGGCGCGCGTATAATTTCCCCCTTTGGCCACGGGCCATTTTATCAGGTTGCCTCTTCTGGAGCCGCATCTCGTCTATCCACCCAGCCTATCGAAATATTCAAATACCAGGAAGCAATAAACCTTAAACCTAGGCCTTCGTTTTAAGCAGCCCCTGTGTCATTAGATGGCCTTTCCTGTGCTACGAAAGCAATAAGAATGTCGGGCGAAATACATTTTAGCGGAGTCATTATTTTGAGGAGCAGCCAACTAGCGCGTTAATGCTTTGAATGTGCCTCATTTTCTTTCTCTTCAAACCGCCTTCCAACAATAGGTTGTTTGTGGCGTTGCGGGATTTTTCAAATATTTCATAAGTAACGTATACATGCTTCGGTAATGCAGGGAACACGTGAACGGGGTGTCATTCAGTGGCGCGTCGAAATTGGCCTCTTCGTAGGAAGGGGGACAGGCATAACAAAAAAAAAAAACTGTGGTTGATTCCTCTGTCAGAGGAATCGGTAAAACACGAAAGTGAAATGTGCAGCGAAATCTGCGGCTGAGCATGATTTGCGGGTCGGCGGCTGTCTTGGTGGTGTGCTTAGTGAGCGACGTCCTGCTGGCGGGTCGCTTCGGCAAAGGTGTACTGGCGCCATTTTCGTGACGGATATGGCGTCACTGAAATCTTGGTGTATCCCGGCATAAAAAACTTTCGTGTTAAAATATAACACCCGAAAACAAACAACCCTAAGTATAACGTACTCTTCAGTTCTAAAGGTTGTTTCCCCGCAAGAAGACTCTGTGTGCAGGGGTGCACCCTTTACAGGTCGCTTGCTTCGTTGTACTGGCGTCACTTCCGTGACGGATGTGACGTCAGAGAAATCTTTGCGTACCGGGAATAAAACACTTTCGTGTTAGAAATTGGTGTAGGGGAATGCGGCATGTTCTGAAGGGTTACTAGGGCCAGCTCAGAAGGCGACAGCCTAGCGCCTCATCTCTCTGCAGGAAAGCTGTGTTACTGCAGCTGGGGAAAACTCATACGTAGTAAATTGTCACAATTCATAAAGCTTGCCTCCATGCCGTATACGACACAGGGAGCTAGCGACAGTTTTTTTCCCGCAGTAGAGAATCGAGGGCAGATTATTCGATGGCAGATGAGGGCAGAATGTGATTTATAGACACACGCATAGCGAAAGTCAGGCACGACGGTGAATCGTCCCAACCTATTATGAAATTGAAACTTGGTGTAAACGCTACGTTAATTTTTCATTTCATTTCTTGAAGCCGTAAAGGCCCGGAGGCATTACATAAGGCCGGGCAAAACAATGTTTGAGAAGCGCTTTATCACAAAAAGGAAGAGAAAAGAGAAAAAAAGGTGTACGAAAAAACAATGTAAACAACGCTCAGAAAGAAGCAATATTCAAAATTTACAGCCAGAAAAAAATGCAAGCAAGCGGTACACATGGCTAAGAATTATTAGTAACAGGGTTCCTAGTAAAACCTTCTTTCTCTAATGAATTGTCCGTTTTTCGAGGAAGGACTTGCGGTCGAAGCAATACTGTTCCACATCGTCGGAAAAAAATAATCCTTCATCACAGGAGTGCGGCAACGAATCTGCGTGATTGGTCTGGTGTGGTTGAGGCGCGGAGAGATTCTAGGCGGGATGTGTAGTCGAGGGTGTCTTGCTATTGGGTGATAGCATGCAGAGACGCGAGATGACACAGCGTGATTCGAGACCCGGAAGGTTGAGTGTTTATTCAATTCAGTGATGCTGGTTTTACGCAAGTAGTTTGACATGATGAAGCTTGAAGCGTGGTTGTGGATGGAATCTAATTTACGCTCATACGCATGAGTTCCATGTGCAAGTGCACGCGCTGTTTGTTTGCTGTCTCAAAGTTTGTTTGCTGTCTCAAAGGGCTTTAAGTAATTGCTACTGGGGCTTTCCTGACCCTTTATTGCTACCCCTCGGAGCTGTTATTACAGGCTTTCAAGCTCTGGCTCTCAGAGTCGATACAAGTGGAGTAACGCAATAATTATGAAAATTATGCGTGTAAGCACGCTTACTGTTGAGATATGTAAGCTCAGCATGCTTATCCCAGTTTGGTGTCAGAGTGATGATTTATCTATAAGAAATGTTTCTCCATTCGGATTCGCATTTGGTGTGGCACGTATGCTGACCTGCAGTCGAGGTCTCCGGTACCAAGGTCGGAGCTTCGCAATTCGAAGTATGGCTCATTGAAAGCTCTATCACACTGGGCCCGGCCAGGTCCAGATAACAAAGGCGGTGACGGGTAAATCGAAGGAGGACCGAGAGGAGCTGCTCCCAGACTTGGAGGGGCGCCACCTGCGGAGCAGTGAAGAAACAGAGGCAGGCAAGAGATGGATCACGACAATGGAGCCCCGCGGGCAGAGAAAAAACAAAACAACAAAATGCACGTTTAGAGCCTATGCGCTTCGAGCAATATTCTAGAGTTGGCTTTCCGAAAGTGTTGCTGCTCAACTGATTACTCTCTTGTGCCGTGGCATGGTGCTTTTGAGAACAGTTCCCGAGGAGCTCGTCGCTTCACGCGTCCTGTGATGCGCCATCTGTGCATCAGATTGTGTTTGAAAATGAATGTTCGGGCAAAACAAATGAATAGTAGGATGCATGTCACTTCACCTGCAATGTTCAAGCATGTGCCTTACTGCTAGGAACGCTTACCCGGCAGGCCCCGAGATGGTGGATAGAAGGCGGGTTCTCCAGACGGTGCAAACATGGCCGGCCCCAGGGGGTGGCCACCTGGTGGTGGCGCCGCTCCCAGGGCCGGGTGGTGTGGGTGGATGCACGGCGCACCGGATTTGTCATACTGCGGGCTCCCGTCGCTGCCACCTTCGGCTCCGCAGGCCACTTGGCGCACGCGCAGCATGAAGCCCCGGTTTTCCACTGCCTCGTTCGAGTGAAACCGGAACGCGGTCTGGAAGTCCCGCAGCGGCACTTGCTCTGCACACGCGAGCACAGTGAGACACACCACGCACACTATATGGGGAAATAAAAGTTGCCTATTATTGCAAACGCGTCGGGTGTGCATAGGAAAAAATCCCCCCCCCCCCCCCACTCTCCCCCGGATCCGGACGAAGTTGACGGCTTTCTTCAACAGGCAAATTATAACTTCATTTCGGTTTACTGCGGGCGGAGTTATTATAGTGGCAACCTACTAAACGTATTTTCCAGAGGGAAATCCTCCGAACGACAACGTATGACGGCAGGGCTCTTTGCAAAAACGAGCACCACCATTTCTAATTTCTTTGCTAACGCAGCGGGCCACTGTCCAAAGTATCATGACCGTGAGTGCGCTGTGTATACTAAATATTTTGTTCAATCACCGCAGCAAACAGGACACCACCGAAATGCGCTGGGAACGAGACAGAGCTTCAATATCGACACGATTTGGGTAATGATCTCACATTCCGAAAATTCCCGACATCCATTGTGCAGCGCTGCCAGACTATGTCTATCTGTGTTCAATACCAAGAACGTTCCCAGAAATTTCTTTAAAAATGGGGTAAACAGTGGGAGCGTACAAAGTGATCAAGTCCTTGCGGCATTGAACAAACCAAGTAGCGGATTAGCAAAATGAAACTACAGCAATTTCCAGTCTCTACTTCGAAGTCGGGGAAAGGGGCACTTGCCTTGCCCCACCATGCGGACGTCTGCATTACACTCCCATCCTTTATTAAGTTCAAGGTTACCCACTTACCATGAATTCTTAAACACGGTAAGCCATTGGAAAGCGTACGTTATCGGGCTAAAAAAAAAAACGTCATGCAGCCGCGCCCGGGGTGGCGCGCTGTACCCAGCACTGTTCATGTCCACAATAATAATAAAGAATAAACGATAGCAACAAAGGATGGGATTTAGCCTCGTTTTAATGTTTTCGTTACTGGTCTCCCTCGCCGAAGATCTCTAGCCTAAACGAACGACACCAACGTAGCAGGAAAAATATCGTCAGTAGATTCTTTTCGGTCGGTTTTTTTCTCTCTCTCATCAGAGAAAAAAAATGGCTGACAATTATTATACTCCCAAATGCGAAATTTGATCGCAGCTCTAACTGCAGCGTCTTCTCGGTGACGGCGCATAGCTGCTGCGTTTTAGAAAGTGATCGCGCCATTAACGACCACAGGACGGCGCACGCAACTATGGCTCTCTCTCGCAGCGCATTGCCTACGCCAAGCATGTCTCACGCGGCCTCGGTATACCGCCCTTCCTATCACACTTTCCCCTTACTTTCCTCCTCCGCTTTCCTGCTCGCTCTACCTCGCCTATTTTCGGTGTCCTCTTCGTCAGCTCGGTTACACCAAGGCCGACTGCGACGCGGAGCTACAAGAGGAGGCGCTTAAAAGCTGCTCTCTAACTCTCTAAAAGTAGATAAACCACGCAAGTAGACCAAAATTTGTACTGGATGCGTTATTGGTTTTTCGCTGTGTAAGGGATGTCTAGAGACCGGCTATTACGCAAATGCCAATTTTATTCCTTGCGTTCCTATCGCCCCACTTTGATATATGATAATAAATGAGAGGTTAAGGGCTATTGTGGTGTTTCAGTGCGCAGCACTTTGCTGCCCGCTACTGTAGTTTGACGGCGCCGTGTGACTTGTTACCGAGCGAACGAAGGGGACACCGAAGACGGAAAGAAAATGGAGGAGGAAAGTGTGGCGAAAGTGTGCGTGGGAGGGCATTATGCCGAGGCCGCGCCGGATGCGTGGGTGAAAACCACCCTTGGCGTCTAGTGACGCCCGAGAAAGGAAAGGCAAAACCAGGGATCCATGAAAGCGGGGCGTCTTGTTATTTCAAGTTCGCAAAAGGCACAGAAGCCCAGTACGCGCTGCGTGCTGCACGTACTTCGGTCCTTCCGGTCCTTCGTCGTTCTCCTCGTTGCGTGGCTCATCCGAACTACCTGACATTTGCGCGGGAGGTTCAAACACGACTCGCGATAACATGCTCGGCGGCGCCGCGGCGCGCTGCGAGATAACGGCGGAGTAGCGCGCGCCGCCGTGCGCTCGCTGATGACGCGATCGCTTCCTCAGACACAGCAGCTATCCGCCTTGACCGAGAAGACTGCAGTTCGCGCTGCGCGCAAAGTTCGTATTGGGGAGTATCGTAATCGCCAGCCATTTTTATAATACCTATAAATGCCTATTTCTTCTGTTGGTGTATAAATGCCTATAAGTGCCTATAAATGCCTATTTCCAAAATCGGCGCCTATATGAAGATTATTTAGCTTCAACTTTGGCTTTTCAGTGCAGTTTGAGATCATGATACGATTAAGGTTTTGAATGGTGCTTGCGTGTGCGAGTGTGTGTGCGTGCGCATGTGAGTGCGTGTGTGTGTGTGTGTGTGTGTGTGTGTGTGTGTGTGTGTGTGTGTGTGTGTGTGTGTGTGTGTGCGTGTGTGCGTGCGTGCGTGCGTGCGTGCGTGCGTGCGTGCGTGCGTGCGTGCGTGCGTGCGTGCGTGCGTGCGTGCGTGCGTGCGTGCGTGCGTGCGTGCGTGCGTGCGTGCGTGCGTGCGTGCGTGCGTGCGTGCGTGCGTGCGTGCGTGCGTGTGTGTGTGTGTGTGTGTGTGTGTGTGTGTGTGTGTGTGTGTGTGTGTGTGTGTGTGTGTGTGTGTGTGTGTGTGTGTGTGTGTGTGTGTGTGTGTGTGTGTTGAACAAGGTGGAATTTAAATAAAAGGAAATCTCGAGAACATTTTGCAGCACAAGAGCAAGCTTGGACGCGCACTGGGAGAAATGATGGAAATCGAATAGCACTATCCGGTACTCCGTACTGCCTTTTTATAAGGATTCAAAAAGAATAATGACAAAAGCTTTGCCATTCTCAAGTTCGGTCCCTTCGGTCTACACCCATATACTATCGAATGAGTTTGAATAGTCATGTATAGTCATTTACTTTTTTTTGTTGTTTGGAAAGCGGAATACGCCAGTCGACGCTGGTCAAACGTTCTGGCAACAGCCAATTTGCAAGTCCTGCGTTTCTTCGGCCCCACGGCCGGCACATGTCCAACGGACGTCAGCGTGGGACAGTCACGGCCACCTACGGTCACAAAGGGGGAAATTCTACGTTTACTGTCATCCTGTCTCTAACGACCCTTCACCCGCGCTGGCTGCCAGCGATATGTTCCGGCAAAATAACCCGTGTCGCCGATACATGACGCGTGTGCTGTTATAGTATACAAATGTGCTCACTGGTTTTCCCAGCGGGCACCTGGCCGCATATCTTGTGTCCTCCCAGCTCGAGGTAGTCGTTGTGACAGCCCGGGCTGTACTCCAGCTCGAAGGCGTCGAAGGTGACCAGGAGGCCGCAGACGGCGTCGCTGTGCCTCCGGATGAAGTAGCGGCAGTCGAGGCCCGGCCTGTACACCCCCGGGTGGCCCGGGCTCTCGATCTCGAACTCCTCGAGTGCGTACAGCCGGTCGCAGCTGGGCTGCTGGTGCTGTTGGCGCCTGGTGGCCACGTCTGGATGCGGAGGCCCACCACCGGCCAGCTGGGGAGGCCGGCCTGGGCGCATTCCATGGCTTGTGTTATTGGCGTCGTAGTTGAGACGCATAACATAGGTTGTTGCGCTACAATAATGGCACACCCCGATGCCTTAGCCGTCGGCTGTGCTAGAGGATTGTTGCAGCGAATCAGCTACAGTTAGGTCCCCGCGTCGTGTGTGCAAAGAAAAACTATGCAGTGTTACATACCCGCAGAGCAGCGCGTTCCTAAAGTGGTGTATTGGCTTACGGTCTGGCTTTACGTTCGCATTACGCTTTAAGCTCTAACGACCTTAAAGGGACACTAAAGGGTGTATTAAATTTTGTTTTGACTGAAAGATCATACATCTCATAGCTCTCTCGTCTCTTGTTCGACGAGCAACGATGTTTTATTGGCTGAGAAATAAGTAAATAAAGGTAGATTTTCTGTCTCCCGTTTACCTTGTACTTTTCGTGCCGTAGCCCCTGCGTCACAAAGTAGGTTCGCGGCATCGGTGCGGTCTACAGAATAAACGGTTGGCGCTACGCGCATTTACGCTGGCAACGGTAGCTTTTACGCCTCCAAGTCATGTCCGACTCCGGCAACGGTTCTCTGACCGCGCAGGCTGGCTTTGCCTTTTATGATTTGTCACCGATGCAACAAAAAATGCTTTTAATGGCTCGAGCGGCCGGTATGCCCGCCTACACTGGCCACTCATATCCCATTGAGGCGGTGGCGAACGAGGCCAGAGGTCCGCAAACTCACTCATGAGTCCACTCACTCAGACTCATTTGAACTCAAACTCACGCGTGAGTTAGAGTTTGAGTGAGCGCGAGGCTAGCGTGGCATGGTGAGTTTGAGCTTGAATGAGTTTGAGCAAAGTGAGCCCGACTGACTTTGAGTCCGATTGAGTTTGAGTACGCCTGAGGCCTGGGAATTCTGGGTCCATTTTGAGTACTGAGTACATTTTGAGTTTGAGTCCATTTTGAGTTTGAGTCCATTTTGAGTTCTGAGTACATTTTGAGTTCTGAGTACATTTTGAGTTTGAGTCCATTTTGAGTTCTGAGTACATTTTGAGTTTGAGTACATTTTGAGTTTGAGTACATATTGAGTTTGAGTACATTTTGAGTTCTGAGTACATAGTTTTGAGTCCATTTTGAGGTGGAGTACATATGAGTAGCCTAGCAGGCAGCTTTGGTTGGATGTTAAGTTTCATGCGTCGCTGTGGGCTAGGAATTCAGGTTACCTGCGGGTACGGCACCATTCGCGATCCGCATGATTGGTTGGGAGGGAGGGGGTGTCTGATTTTTTTTAGTTTGTTGTTGAATTTTCGTGACCCTAGGCACTTGCTGTCTACGAAGTTTTCGTGGCTGGGCGCGTGAGTGATAATTGACTGGTGAGGTCATAAAAAAGGGTTGTCTTAACTTTTTCTCCTGATGGATCCACTAAGAGGGTTGGAAAGTGTGGTGAGAAAGCACACGGCGGCGCTTGCTTGCTGGTTGTTCGCCTGCTACTGTTAACGGCTTGATATACTAGGGGTCACAAATGATGAGGTAAGAGCCGGGGGGAAAGGGGGCGGGGGCTGTCCCTTCCGCTGTTTCAAATGAATTAGCTGAATTGACTGGGCAACACCCCTTAAGACAAAATAATGACCGCATTAAATTGGGTGAAAAGCCAAACTGATGACGCTAAGGCGTGTAAGGTATCAAATGAAAGTAGCAGCTTTCGACGACGTTACAGTCATAAGAGTCATGGTTAGTTTGACTGGTATGAATTTCTTTAAGATTTTGCTAGGGTGTGTGGGGTATCAAATTAAAGGTCTCGTCGAGGGGGATCACGTGGGACAAATATAAAAATGCTTTCTGGTTATAGTTATGAGGATACAGCAAAAGGTATCTTTCTTTAATTGCTGGGTCGGGTTTAACCAAAATTCCTGGCCAACCCGTAAGGCAGTTGTGCTATATACATGCGAAGGTTTGTTCAGAGATGTCCATCAATGCGGTATATAGTAATAAAAATATTGCCGTTTAATTGCTGAATCATCGAGGCAGGATGGCATGGGGTAAAAACAAAAGCCATGTCAAGCTCTCGAACCTACTTCACCAGACTCAAAAACTCTTTGCTAATATCTGCCATTCAAACGTTACTTCCTCCATTTCCCCGTGTCCGAACAAACAAGCAACTCCTTCGACACATATGGTGTCCTGGAAATTGTGGACGACCATAGGTAACAGGGGCCATCAGAGATTATCAGAAAGGCGAATTTCACATTTGTTTATGAATAAGCCTTGCGGCTGCGTTTCGTGTCCCTAGTTTCCTTCCCACAGTGTACCAACGTGCACTCGAATCCAGAATTGGCCAATTACATGTGAGACATTAACTCCTCGCTAGAGTGTAGGAGATGGAGAAGCAACAGACCCACCAAGATATAAACAGACATTGCGACAGAAGTAAAACAGTTCAGAAAAATAAGCAAGCACAGTTTGTGTGTTCGCTCGAACCGATTTTATTAGAATAAGAAATCAGCGCATGATATCAAAACTAACACATGATAACAATGTAAAGGAAAAGTATTAACTCGGGCTCTGCAGTTTTCCAACGACTACATGTCAAACACAATGAAAGAACAGATGACTGACGCAACACACACACACACACACGCACACACACACACACGCACGCGCACGCGCACATGCACTCGCACGCGCACTCGCACACGCACGCGCGTGTATGCAGGAAGTTAGCAGCTGGGAACGGTGGCGGTAGTTGCTTACAACGATAGCGTGGTCTTTTCGGAGCTACGAGTGCTCATCCCACCTAGCAAATGCTAATAAAAACTAATACAAGTGCCTCAGCAAACAACGAGGCACTTTTTTGTTTGTCCCACGCGATTTCCCTCCTTGAGGCCCTCAATTTGATACCCCACATTCTTTAGCGCCACATCTCTCTGAATTTTAACCCAATCTGAGACTATCCATGACTCCCGTGTTACACGGTTCACCGTTTTCGATATTTTTTCTTATTATTTTTTCTTTAGTTTTTAACATTTAGTTTGATCAATGCCCTACATTTACACTTTTATAATGATTACAGGTTGAACTTCCGTGATATCTGCATTTTTGTGTAAATGCAGGGCGTCACACGATCCTGGCGGGGAGAGCGGGAAGGGGGTACTCGGCAAAGAATGCTACGCATTAAAAAAGCAAAGGCATATCCTTGAACGCCTCGCGCTTCAGAGATTCGCGGGGACAGTTCGCTTTGACACACGGCGTTTTTTCCAGGATGCAGAGCAAGAATGCACGGAACCGTAGCCCTAAACAGCATCAACGTAAATGAACGGAGCAGTGAGCGCACGTCCCCTCGACCAATCTGGGTTGTTCCGACCCAGGGACCCAGCACACCATCGAGTCTGGGCCGCCTCTGTCATGAACACGAACATGGAGCCTACATCAAGAGTTTGGTATTCAATATATACGTACAATTGCTTGCAACCAGCGCTAGTCATCATGGGCAGCAGGTATAGCTGTATTAAATCTGCAACGAAAATTGTTTCCGACCTCACAGGAGCTACGGTGTCGTGCCGTGTCGAATGCAAGAGTTTGAGCTCACCAATTTGCACCCGTAATATTTTTACCACGCGTGAATTTGAAAAGACTGAATGCTAATGAAATCAGAGTCCATCTGAGCTCGAGTAAATTCCTAGCACGAGAGAGTTGTGAGGCCATTTGAGTTCTGAATTCATTTGAGTTTTGAGTACATTTTGAGTTCTGAGTCCATTTTGAGTTTGAGTACTTTTTGAGTTCTGAGTACATTTGGAGTTTCGAGTACATTTTGAGTTTTGAGTACATTTTGAGTTTGAGTACATTTTGAGTTTGAGTACATTTTGAGTTTTGAGTACATTTTGAGTTTTGAGTCCATTCTGAGTTTGAGTACATTTTGAGTTTTGAGTACATTTTGAGTTTTGAGTTCATTTTGAGTTTGAGTAGACTTTGAAGTTTAGTGCATTTTGGTTACTGATTACATTTGGACTTTTGAGTCATTTTTGAGTTTGAGTGCATTTTGAGTTTTGAGTGCATTTTGAGTTTTCAGTACATTTTGAGTTTGAGTACATTTTGAGTTCTGAGCACATTTTGAGTTTTGAGTCCGAGTGAGTTGTAAGTTTTGCGCTCAATGTGAGTGTGAGTTTGAGAGAGCGCAGATGTGCTGCTCAGCATTGAGTCTGAGTATGAGTGAGTGGTGATTCGAAAAAAAAAAATTCAGTGAGTTTGAGTGAGCCGCGCCAACTTCGCAGCGCCCCACGTCATTTAGAGTCTTTCAGCAGCAGGATTCGAATAGCAGAAGTGACGTCAGAGAGATTCGGAAATAAACGTCCGACATGATTCACAAGCACCCGTAGACGACGAACGCAAGAGAGACCTTCAGAACCTGGCATACGCTTGATGACTGCTGCTTCATTGGGGTCGGGTGAAATCCCTTGAGCGCTCACTACGACTGTAAGGAACTTGAAGGAGCCATGAAGAGAAAACACAAGTTTGGTTCATTCAAAAGATTGTCTCGTTAGAATCATACTGACACCACTTTTAACTTAAACTTCGCTCAAATAAGCTACATAATTAGGAAAAACGGGAATGGTCATGTGACCCACCAGCTCATTTCCCGCAACAGAACCTATGATGTCACATGAGCTAAGCTCTGCGATTGGCGGAGGCTGGCAGAAGCAGACGCAAACTAGGTAGAGCTTACAAACTAGACGAACGAGCGATTTGCGCTTAAATTTAGGGCACATTCTTTACAAAGCAATAAGAATGATGGGACAAACAGTGGAAGTTACGAAAGCACATGTAAACATAGAAGTACTGATGCGTTCTGCTGTTCGTACTGCGCACAGCATGCTTCGTTTAGCTGCACAGCACTACGGGGCTTGGGGTTGTCTCAGACGACACTGGCCGATTGACGCAAGCAACGGTGTCTTACGTGACCCCATTTGTCGAGCGAGCACTGTTTCAGGGAACGAATATTTTCTCCCAGAACAAAAACAAGCCAGGTTTAAATGCGGGCAAAAACAAACCAAACGCTTGCCACGGTATGATGGCGCCATCTAGGTTACGGAACGTAAAGAAACGCGGGAACAAACCAACACCGCTGTACAGGGTGGATACAACCTTTGAACGGTCCCGCGCCGCCGCAATTGGGCCAACGGGCTCAACGCGTTATTCTTTTCGTTTCCCACGAGACCTAGCAATCCGAAACAGACAATATGATTCAAACTTCTTCAGTAAACCGCGTTGCGGCGATAATTTTAGCGCGGTTTTGACACAATGACTTGCTTCGGCGGCGAGCGAGCAACCGAAAATGGCGGCGCCAGCGTATACGTGTCTCTACCCTGTACGGCGGATGCGTGAATGAAGGTATTCTAGGCTGCAGAGCGGTCGGTTCCTGTGATGTCATTTGGGACCACGAAAACGCACGATTGAGCGGGAAAATCAAAATTTTAACCTAAATTGTTTAATTTCTCAGTGAATAAATCACCGTTTGTATCCGGACAAACGCTGGGGGCACTATAAAACACGAAATCTTTCGAATAAAACCAACTTGCATTTTCTCTTCATGGCTCCTTTAACACTTGCTGCCAAAGGAACATTTATCATGGTTGAGCGTGATGTTTCTTTGCAGAGCCGTGAGAGGGCATGCTGAAGGCAGTGTTCATGCTCTTTACGAAACTTGCCGAAAGGAAGGACGTTGTCGATAATAATACGCCGGCCTGACCCTCGAGTATCCAGGACATTGGTTTCTGGAAATATTCAGGTGTAGATGTAATGCCGCATGACAGCTAGAGAAAGTAGTAGCGACCAGAAGGGTAATGAACGTTGTGTACAACTGCCACTCTTGAGACAGCATGACCTGGTGGAAACTTTACTTAGCATCTAGCTTAGAAAAAAACTTGGCATCTCCAAACAAGTCTACGCATTGTTTCACAGTTGGTAGCTTGTGGCGTTTGTGAAGAACAGCCTTCGCAAGCTGAGAGAGATCTACACAGATCCTGTAATCTGGAATCTCCATTGCCTTTTGGTACAACTACCAGTCCAGCCTAACACTCTGTCGGAGTATAAATGCGGCGGACAAGCCCCTATGATTCCATACTATCGACTTTTTCTTTACGGGCTAATGAAAAGGTAAAGAAGGATGTCTAGGTGCACTTAGCGAAAATGGCGCCATCCCGGGTGTCATACGGATCGTGTAGACTTCGGCAACGTTGCCGGACTCTCGATGAAGCCAGGGTCTAAGAGCAGCGCTACGGATGCCTCCGGTGAGCCTGAGACATGGTCAAAAGAACCCAGGGCCTGATTTGTGGGGAAGCCTAGCAAGGGAACCGTTTTGGTCGCTAGTTTCTGCTCCACGGACTTGCCCTTACACGTGAACGTGGCTTGTTATGTACCCAGGACAGACAACGTATGATTACTAGGACCTTTGAGCTCGCCTTCAGGGACATGAAAGTTTCCGGGAACGCCGGAAAATGATCTTGGGATGGGAACTTTGGCACCCGATCCCACCTTGAACAACAGTGGGGAGCCATTCGCGAGTACTTGGACGAACTTTGCGTTCACATGGTTCTCTGCCAAGGCTTGATGCTCAACGGAGCTTGCTGAACATTGTATTAGCTTGGAGTTGCATTTTTTCTTCACGCAGACAATTTCGAAATGACCCTTATTGCTGCAGAAATTGCAGGGGACCTGTCAGGCCCGACAGTCTGCCCGCTCATGCGAAGAACGCCCGCAGAAATAACCACCGGTTGGGTCTGTCCGGGGACCTATTTTACCCTCGAAAATAGTGCGGCGTCAACGGCCAGCGAAGGCGAGTGCGTCTTCGTGTTGACGCACTTACTAAGGGCTTCTTTCAAGGTGAGCTTCAGTATTCGGCAGAGTTTATCTGAGAGGTTGCGGTAGAGCAGGCCGAGGACAAAGCAGTCGCGGGGCTTCAAGAAGCAGTTGCAGACCCAGCCTCCTGCGACGCGTAGTTACAGCGTTTTAACATTGACCGTAGAGCCGTGCAGATGGAATCGGCAGTTTCACTCTGGCACGGCGGTGAAAGCGGGCCCTTTCGTACAGCTCGTTAGGCGGTGAATGAATATTTTTTTGACGGTGGCAATGTCTTTAAGCTCGACCTGAGCGACATGTTCTTACGGACCCATACACTAAAGTTTTACGCATATGAACCTTCGGCGTTGCTATGTAGTGGGCAGTGGCGAAAGTGTCATTTTCCTACTGGAGCAGCCACAAAGTCCAAGTGGCGCGGTTGTCGAGGTCCAGCGGTGACGGTGGGCGTAGCTGACGGAGCTGCGGCGCGGCGGCGGCAACTGCTGCAGTTGTTTCGTGACGGGAGTATGGGGTGGAACTACGGACTACCGTGGAACCGTTGAATTACGGCCACTTCTGACACCATGTTTGGGATGACCGAGGGGGTACGCCGAAGTACCGCTTATCAGAGCCCGCAGCCGTGAGAGATGGCACGCACACCGTAGGCTTCCAGCGGTGGGTACACCACCAAGCTCCACAGGAAAGCTTGCTTTGTTAGCCTTCTCGTATTGTGATGATGATGGTCGTCCTGGCGTCATCGATGTTTGACGCGACGTACTTGAGTCTGGATAACGCCGATTATTCCCGCAAGTTCTGTCTCCTGACTAATTCATCTGCGTCGCTATCCATTCACAAACGGCGGCCGAAACCGTCGACATCGACGTGGATACCAGCTAAGACGCTCCTTACGCCTAAAACTGCGGGTTTCACGATCCACCAGCTCGCCACCGGCAGCAGCTACCGTCCTCGCGGCGGCCGGTGCGGATGACAAACCAGCCTGCCTCCCCACAAAGAGGATTCACCGGCTACAGCCAATGAAATGCGTCCACTTCACAGCAGGTACCTTTTGGAATTTGTGGCACTTAATATGCAGCGGCGATCGATCGGACTGTATACCAACCGCCACTCCATCAGAGCCTTACGAAGAAGGACGACAACGAGGACGTCGATGACACTGCTGACCCTCCGCAAGGTTCGGACGTTACTGAAATAGGCGAGGCTGGAGATTGCTGGCAGCGTCCCCGGCCGCTTAAGAAGAGAAGATCAACACGAGGAGACAGGGTCAGTCGGTGTAAATGCACCTCGCAGCTGCGACTGTTGGCCAAAATTTGCGTTAGGCAGATTCCTCGACACACAACCACTTCCATAATAGGACGAACTGCTCCAAGTGCGGCACTCGCAGAAATACCCGCTGTCCCTTTTGCGATGCTGCGTATATTGCTCTCTATGACAAGGTGCATAGACAGGTTGACCAAGATCGACCATTTGTTCCTCCGCCGGAATGAAAAAATAAGAAATATAAGTAGTAATTAATATAATCCCCTGCGACAAAAATGCCGTACGCGGTGGCATACACATCGACGCGTCTGATTGCAATGAGACCGCCCTTAGCTGGCGGCGATTATGAATAAGCTGGGATCCTAAAGGTGCAAAAGACTGGAAAGTCAGACCATCAGACCGTGTCTGACCTTCAATTCCCCGACTCTTGCCAGAACCGTGAAGTACTACATAAAACTTCTCCGTGCAGCCAAATATTGCCCCAAGAGGCTTGTTTGCTCCAATTGCCACAGCCTCGGCGACGTGGCCAAATTAAGCCCCTCCCAGAACGTGTGGAGTGAACGCGGCCGCCCTCACAGCGAGAATATCGAGTGTAGCTCTACGACGAACTCTGTTGACTGTAACGATACACCCCACCTCACCATTAGCAAGGTCTGCCCAAGCCGCACTCCCAAGAAGGAACAGCAACATAAAAGGTACTCCTCTAAGCAGTTTTTACCTGAACATACCAAACAAGGAGCCAAATGGGCATCCACTGCAGCCGGTACCCATTCTAAATATCTCGACAACCAGCGGGTGGTTGGCGAGAATGCTCAACTTCGCCACAGCCTTCCCTACCTGCGAGAAGAAAAGGCGAGTATGCACAACGCCGTGACATGCCGCCAGTCGGTTCGCCAGCACCGACTCGCCCTACCTCTACGCGTCGCAGCCGTTCGCGCAAGAACCGCCAACCTGCAGCAGTGCACACGTCAGCAGCAAGTATTCCTATACTCCGACCTAGGTCAAAGAGCACGTGCTAGCTCAGCGCGACGCTCGCCCCACGTTTCAAAGGCCTCTATTAACACCATCGCCCTCCAAGAGTAGGTGACCTCTCCCAAGGGAGAACTTAGCCAGATACTGGAGCAAATGCTTAAACGTTTCGACGCTTTTCAATTTTAAACACTCCAACAAGTGAAATGAAGCCCAAGAGGAAGCAATAAGCCTAGTATATGTCGTGTGCTACATCGCCAAATCGATGCACTGTACAATGGCAATGCCGCACTTTCCTACAGACGTTCAGTTAAAAAAATTGCCTGGAGGGAGGCTAAATTTGACCAAGGATGGTAAAAACGAGGAGGCCGTGCAGGGAATCCTGTTGCTCATAGACATCCCGATTGAGCCGGTATTGCAGAAGTGAATCGGATAAGAGAGGCTACATGTAACGAAGCCAACCTCTAGGGCAAACCTAGAAGCAAAACAGGGACCTAGTCACATCTGTTGCGCCTACATGGCCTTTCCCCAATTCTAATCACGTTTAATTTTTTTCGTCGGACCAAGTAATGAACTTCCGGTGCTGAATTTTGTTTGCATCACGTAAAATCAGTGAACTTTCGTTTTCAGTGTAAATGCTCAGAGCATCGGGCACGCGCATGCGTACTGACTGTTGTGGGGACAAACAACAAGAATACGAAAAACACAGCAAGTATTCCACTACTACGAGAGTATTCGTTTGCATGGTCCTCCACTTACCGTCTTCAACCGGACAGCCCAGCTGCTTGTAGAAGCCAAGGAATCCTTTACCCGCGTCATGGTCGTTCGATATGAAGTGCATGGTCACGCTGCGTCGGGGACCACTGAAGTCCAGGATGCCTGCGGGTCAGGAGCGAATAGTGTCGCATAAAGTACCCATTACTTGACGAAAAATTACTCAATGAGGCTTAGGGGATGTGAAAACTTTCTACAGCTTCCGGAACATCCTGTAACATAAAGGGGAGACGAGTATTCGTAGTTTTGGCCTATGGAAACATCAAGAAAAATATCAAAAAAATTACGAACGCGTCCAAGGCTGCGATTGAAGCCAGGGCTAGGGCGGAAACGACCAGGCGTGTTTACCACAAAACTGTATGCATTAAAAATGAGCCACTTTAGTTTGGACAGCCTAATCCACCTTTTTCGCATGTTATATGCGCGTACAAGCTTTGTCAAAATGTTTAGGGCCAATACTAAGCCTTATCGATCACAAAGAATTCAAAGAATCGGCTTCACCTTTCATTGTGATAAATATATTATAAGGCAGTAAGAAAGAAAGGTGTTTACTCTAGCTTTCCTGCATAAGAAGTTTCAGCCTCGCTCGGGACATAAGCTTGAAGATTGAATTTTTTGCAACATGCACGTTTCCAGCTTGACCCAGAAAATTTCGACAAGGACTTTACATTTCATTTGACTCTAGTGGGTGTGCCTAAGGCATTTATTCTACTAGTAGAACACACGGGAAAAAACACCAAGAACACCAAGAAAAACAAGCTGCGCCGGAGACAGGACGGATACAGGCCAGATAATATAATTTGTTCCAGCAAAGTGGTGAAAAAAGCCTGGTTTTTGCTACTTTTACGTTTCCTGAAAGTATTTTTTTCTGGCGTTTTCTGAAAGTGAGCTCATTGTTGTGTGGCTGTTGCTATCCTTACCGTTTCGTCATGCGTGATTTCAAGCACTCTGAGCCAAACCTTTGCCCTTCGGCTCAAGACTCATTGATGGGATATGCGGTATATGCAAACACGCACCACAGCCTTTCTCGCATTGACACATGTAGATGCCTTTGTTACGTTAAACGCATTTTTATTGTTTATTGTCTTATAATGCTTTGTTGCACGCAGTATTAGGCAGTGTCTTTACTGACATGTGTACGTACATACTACGCTCATGACCCGCCGCGGTGGCTCAGTGGCTAAGGCGCTGTGCTGCTGAGCACGAAGTTGCGGGTTCGATTCCCGGCCGCGGCGGCTGCTTTTCTGATGGAGGTGGAAAGCAAAAACGCCCGTGTGTACGAAATTTCGGCGCACGTTAAAGATTCCCAGGTGGTCAAAATTAATCCGGAGCCCTCCACTACGGCGCGCCTCATCGCCTGCGTTGCGTCGGCGCGTTAAACCCTACAATCAATCAATCAAAATCATACTATGCCGTTGGCTGTCAAAACATGCTGAAGTTTATTTTCCTTTGACCCCGTTGCGCATGCTTCTGTAAAACCTGTTCTACAGTATAGTAAGATCCTTCAACAATTTTGGTATGCGACAAGCTGTTTTATTTACTTTTTTAGAAGTGCCCACCATAGGCCACACACCGTAACGTGAGCCGTCGTTTTTCTCAGCAACAGCCCCAGCAGCGCCGCAGTGCCCCCGAAATGAAGACAAACATACCTTTCTCACGCCAATACCGGGCGATTTTAAAATGACGGCCGTCCTTTTCGAGGATTCGGCCCCAGAGCTCACTAAGTCGGCCCTTACAAAAATGCTTTTTTACATTCTGTAGACGTTCTGTTGACATCCTACCAACTTTATTGCTATCCTACATACTCTTACATTCTATTCACAGTCGTCTGTAAAAAGTCTACTGAATGTATGTTGACACCCGTCTGTTGACTGTTGTATGTAGAAAGTCTACTTAATTCACGTTGACATTTATCTGTTGACGGTTGTATATAGAAAGTCTACCTCATTTTTGTTGACATTTTTCTGTTGACGAGCTTCTGTAGGATGACCACTAAAAGTGTTTTGACACGCTTTGTCTCAAGTTGAATTTAACGCAAACATCTTTTTCCTTCGTCCTGGAGTCCGATTTCAATTAATTCATATTGGTTTTTGCTAAATACCAGGACAGGTTCACAATATTTGGGAACAAACTATTTACTTGACTTTAACCAAATTACGTTACTTTGTTTGAATCAGGTTTTAAACACACACACACACACACACACACACACACACACACACACACACACACACACACACACACACACACACACACACACACACACACACAAACACACGCGCGCCCGAGCGCCTGCACGCACGCACGTACGCACACAGACACACATACTCTCTCTCTCTCTCTCACACACACACACACACACACACACGTATCTTTCTCTCTCCCTCTCTCTCTGCATGTATCTTCACACTTGTGCAGCCCGAGAAAAAAAAAAGTAGCAAAAGGGAGCAACTTTCACTGTTCGTACCTCGAGCCGCGCTGTTTCTCCCTCGGAACAACCAGTTCGTCCATCAGCCGCACGGGTTGGTACTTCACGACCCGCTCGCTTTCACTCTTCACGGTGATGAACATGACTATTCAGCGGTTCCGAACAAGCGCCAGCCAGCGGCATCAACCACGCGCAACCGCTCGTCACTGTGTTTTGATTTGCGCAAGCTAAGTGCCATGCATGGTTGAAAGGAACGAATTATGCCAGTAAATATTTCGCGACAGACTACTGGACGTGTCTCCAACAACGGTGATAATCTAAAATCGCCGGCTATGCCCACCTAATACGGCCGGCGCAGATGTTTTGGTCGCTCTCGGCCAACCGCCAGCGGCGCCCCTCCCTCTTTGCGTACCTCCGGGAGAAACGCATCAATCACCGGAGGCAGCCGAAACGCGGCACGCAACCCATTCCAGATTTCCGTTTTGTTTAGTTACAGCTTGCAACAATAAAGTAAACATGAAGATATGTGCAATTGCTTACGTTCCAGTGTTTCGCGGTATTATATTTTGGAAATAATAACGCGTAGTTTTGTAAACATGCAATGAGAGGCGCGCCTCACCGCGGCATCGGCATCCCGCGGCTGGCGGGTATATACACATGAAGTGCACTGCTAGCATTTGAGCGGTGTCGGTGTCCTGCTTGCAATTGGCGCTTGTGGTTTTTCGGATGTAGTACGTTTATGAGCTTGGGGTAGTGTTGTTTGTTGTGTTGTGTATCAGAAAGTGCGCGTGTGGATGTGTGGCTCCGCAAAATGTGAACCCTCGCAGACGAGGTTCCAGAGGCCTAATCTGTTTCTGCTTTCTTTTTTTTTTCATTCTTGCTCCCACTAAACGATCTTTTAAAGGGCAATAATGACGACGTTCTATTAAGCTGTATTGACACCACGGTCTAGGAATGGCCGGCTTTTCTCACTGCATCACGTTTCGAATATCCTGTCAGAAACGCTTCGGTTAGCAACAGCGATTGAGTATAAAGTCTACAAAAAACTTTCTGTAGAAAGTCTACAGAAACGTTTCAGTTCAAACACGGTGGCCAATGGTTGACAAAAAGTTGGTAGGCTGTTGCTAGGAAGTCTATAGACAGTAAGTAGACAGTCTACTCAATGTTGGTAGCTTTTGTAGACTTTTGTCAACAAACATTGAACTCAATGTTGGTAAAAATTTTTATGAGGGGGGACTATTGACTTTGGGAGGAATGCGTTTGAATAGACAAAAAAGGCATGCCTTCTGCACCGGGGTTGTGATTCTCCCAGCTCAAGTAGCTTGGGGACTTAAACGCAAGCGCATTTTTTCTGGAGGGTTGTAACGGTGAGAGAACATACAAGGAAACATTCTCTGAACCCTTTCCAAACTCAGAGATGAGGCGCTCCTGCAATTCGACATCCGCCTTGGGAATAATCAGGCTTTATATAGCGCTAGAGAGTGTGATCCTCTACTGAGAAGTCCCATATTCCGCAAAAAATTGCCGTGCTGGAACATGTGTTGTGAACCCAAGTTTGGAATGTAACATTACAGCGAAATCACTTATTGTGCGTACTCTTTTAATCAATGGAGAATAAAATTAGCACGCATAGTTTAAAGGGGAATTCTTCGGAGTATATGTAATACCAGCAGTCTTTGAACGGTTGAGGTTGAGAGAGTTAGGTTTAGACCACGAAGAAATTTCCCTGTCGCCTCATAGCTACTCACAGTCTGCTTGCGATAGCACGGTGCACATACAGTTTATATCATCTGCGAACTGCAATAAAGACAGATGTTCGTCGCTAATTTCAATGAAATTACCAATATGTTAAAGAGTAGAGGGAACCACAGAAGGTACCGCGAAGCCATGAGACTTGGGGCCAGCGCACTGAAAATATTGTTTATTTTACCTTTCAGGTAGGTTGCCAAATTCTCACGAAACAAGAGGCAGACCATACGCAGACAGCTTTGGAAGCAGAGACCACGATTTATGTGGTCTGACGCCTTACTGCGTTTGCAGTATAGATGGCACCTACTTGTTCACGTGAAAGTACGAATCTGCTAGGGTTATGAGGAAGGTAAGTAAGGTTTCACTCGAAAGAGCAGGCAGGCATGTACCCCCGCCCCTTATTATCTTGAAGCAAGAGTGGATTGTGGGGAAAATATAATGGCGAACGAGGGAAGGCGAGATATTGGGACACTGTCGCGTTTCTGGACTTATAGAGGGTAAAACAACAGCATATTTTCAATCCATAAGAGAGTGCCGCTCTGGAAACAAGAACGAGAAAAATTGGCTCCAATCCACGCTGTGAAGGTGGTTGGAAAGAAAAGCTGTAAACAACACCCACAACCATTGCCCATGCGACGTCACTTGAATTCGCAGACGTGGCTCTACAAAGGCTAAAACCACAAACTGCCAGCCGTTACCTGGGATTCGCGGGGGCGGCGTCCCGAACGCAGCAGCGTCGGCCACGTCCGGGCTAGAGCGGCGGACGGCGCCGCTGTAGCCCGGGCGTGCGTCGACAGAAAGAAAACGTGTTTAGGAGGCAGCGGAAGCTAGTCAGTCTGATGTGCTAGCTCGGGGCTACACCACCGCGTGACACAAGCGATGACACCGAAACATTTCGGCATGTGAGCTTAGTGATTCTTAGTGAACTAGATTTAAACTAGTTAGTTTAGTAAGTTTGAGAATTGAGAGAAACCCGAGGGAACTTTTATAATCGCTATTCATCAAAACCAATTGCTCCATTCGCCTTTTGTAATATCTGTTAAAACACAACCGAATCGGTATTCACCAATTTAGAAAACGGAGTCCCATTCGTGGCAAGCAGTGCGCCAAAGATAGGGTTTCTCTAGCAGCCAGATGTCTGTATGTGGTCTGTACATTTTCTTTTCCCGCCGTGCAAACCCTTTGCTGTACGACTACTTAATTCCGTCGGGTCTGGGTAACCCCGGAGGTGCTGCCCAACAAGCTAACCTAGCCGTGCGAAGGAAGCGCGCAATGAACGAATTCGTTGCGCCAAAACAGGCCCAAAACAACTACCGCTAAAGCAGAGGACCAAGCCGACGGAAGGGGTCCCGCCGTCGAACCCATCAGGGTGAGCAGGCTCCGGCGCGCGGGGAACGCTGGGTAATAGCGCCCATTTACCGCGCCATCTACACTGCGCTCCGTGACTTGTCAGAAAGAGCGAAGTCGGGGCCCTATTTATCGTACTCCGTGGTCGCCTCCAAAAAGCGCCCTCCCCCTCCACAGCCGCTGAATAAAAACCAGCGTCTGTCTCCCCGCCTCGACGTGTGTTTGCGTAGCTTAGCCGCTATGGCGACGTGCGCTCGCTCGGCTTCTCTTCGGTCCCAGGTTCGATCCCCGGCGGTGTCAGTAGTTTTGTTCAGCCTGGTTGGGCGTTTTTGTGGCACACGCCACGACGAAACCATTGGCTGGTAGAGGTACAAAAGTTTGCTTTAAAATGCGCTGTAGTAGGGTGTTGTGTCGGGAGCCCCTGCTTCCTTCGTATGAGCGGATGAGCGGAAACGCGTGAGCGCGCCCTGCAGTCACAAGGTGTGGGCATACCAGAGCAACCCTGCGTTATCCCCCAACCCTTCCCCTACCAGGGAGGCATGGGAGGCAGCCCTGCTCAATTGCTCGGGGCTGGAGTCTCAAAGGGCTCCAGTTCGACGGGCGAGAGCGGCGGCGCCTTGACCAATGGGGTCCCGGAATAGGCACTGCACCTGTGCGTAGGGCCGCAGGCCCTAACTCTCTTTTATTCTTATTAAAAATAAAGTTTTACTCCTCGTCCTACTCCTCCCCGCAGTCTGCCCCTCAAATTTCTCGGAACTGCAACTGCTGCCACCAGCGCCTCCTCGGTGCTTCAAAAGAAGCTTTCACAACGACGTCATTATGGCGGCACCTTCATGCTCTCATTGGCTGCGGCCACACGACGGTCGCATCTGGCTCGCCAGTCGCACGTAGTGAGCGGCGAGCCTTCTTCGACGAGCGCCCGACGCCAAAACCGGTCCTGTGCGACCATCGTAACGATAAGTCGCATGCCAATCGCCGTGCACGTGTCTCGCGCGAGACACATGGACGACTACAGTATGCAATTGGCATGCGACTTATCGTTACGACGGTCGCCACGACTAGTCGTACGCGTGAATTGGAGACACATGCTCCAAAGTGCGGGTGCGATACGTTGTGGGCGTCGCGCCGCCCACTGTTTTTGCTCCGCGGTTGCCTCCCTGTTTAGGCGCATTTCGGTCGATTTAGACATGTGTAAGAGGAATTCGAGCAGGAAAAGAAAACATTCATCAACTTGAAGTGAAAGTGAAAATTGCTATTCGTTATACATTGCATTTTATATGTTGAATGAAGCGGTGTGGGCACGTTAATAAGCACCGACGATTCCGCTCGCCCATGCTGTCGGTACCGCTGGAACATGTGTCTACCAGGTGTCACTATTGCCGGCAGAGAGCACGCAGGTGCGCGGAGACCGTGCGAGCGCGCACCGCGCTGCGCGCTTCAAAATATTCGGAACTGCCACTAGCGCCTCCTACAGGCTTTGAAAGAAACTTTCACAGTGACGTCATCATGGCTACACCTTCGGGCTCTCATTGGCTGCAGCCACACGATGGTCGCAACGACCGAACGATTGCATCTGGCTCGCCACTCGACCCGTCGTGAGCCTCCTCCGACAAACTCACGACGCCGAAACCCTTCCGGTGCGACCGTCGTAACGATCAGTCGCATGTCAATCGCATGGTCTACTCGTGGATGTGTGTGCAGGCTAGATAAAGTGATACCCCTCCTTGCACGTTTAGACTACACCGGGAAGCGTTGCCGTTTTGGCTATGAGAATGTCTTCTGGTATTTTCGACATGGTTTGTCAAAGCACAATGCGGCCGCCCTTCCTCCATGCGCCTCGGCCGAAGCCCATTCATAGGCTCAACTGAAATTGGTATTGCTATGAAATTGGTATTGTGCTGGTAATAATAAATAAGCAATACAAATACTTTACTGAATCAAACTTTGGTTCTTTTGTGTGTCGTCATTAAAACGAAAGTAGGCGTCAGTGTAAATCGTCTTTTAGAAAGCATTACTTAGGGATCAGTGGCACTCGCTTTTGTTTTAGTTTTATTACTGAATCTAAAGCTTTAATGCTTTTCCTTTAACGTTTGCAAGGCCGCTCTCGTGCCCCCTCCACGATCTTCTTTAACACTCGCCCTCTATCCAGTCAGCATCGATATTGTACCGTCAGCCACTTTGGATTTGGATAGGTACTTATTTCATTTCTTTGCTCGTTTACGACTTCTCAATATTTTCACCAGAGCATTTTCATGAAACATAACGCTTCCCGCTGCCTGCCTCACACTGTAAAAACAATCCGTAATTACGGACCAGATGGCCGTAATAAAACAGTGCAGTGTTCCGTTTGATGCAGAACAAAGAAAACACTCGTAATTTAACGGAGGTGCGCTCCGTCCCTCAGTATACGGATGCTCTTGCCGTTACGCGTCAAACGGAATCTTTTTCTGCTTTGCAAAATACGGGCGTTTCCTGTGTATGATGCAGAACAGAAACAGATCAGTTTATTAATAACTGAAAGAAATATATTGTGTCGATCGTCGGGAATCGATCGAGATGCGAAAACTGTGCCCCGACAACATTCGTGGCGTAATTAATGCTGCTCTGTTTCGTTAGTGTCTAAAGTGTAGTAAACTTCGTGAGGACCATGAGGCCCATACCGCTCAACACGAGCGCTGTATCTTGTCTTTACGACGCTCCGGCGACGTCGCTGCCCCGGACCTGCAAACTGCACATGCGTGTGTGACCGGCACACTTGCAGAAAATGTAAGGTCATTTGCGTGCAGAAGCAGAGTTGCGGAAGGTAATTTAGTTCTTAAGGAATAAATATCGGCCGAAGTATTTAGCCTAAAGCTTAAAACCAAAGCACAGCAAGCACTATTCATGCAGTGCGAAATCGCAGTCGCAGCCAGTCACATTTTTGCGAGCGCTTTCTCGAAACAGCGGAGTTGATGGCGACCAACTATTGTGGAGGCTTCGTATTTAAGAAATCGCACTTTATCAGCCAGGAAATCTGTAAGCCAGCTAGTAAACACCGATGTATGGCACACGCAGGGTGGGCATCCATGTAGTATACAGGTTGTTCGGCACAAGTTCAGCGTTCGTGCGGTGGTGCAGTGGTCTCGAGCGTCGTGCCCATTCGATCAACGGCGCGGGTTCAATTCCTCGTTTAAGTAATTTTTTTCTTTTCTGAAGGTTGTATCAATTACGGAAAGACGTGCTTTTTGAAACAGAGTGTTTGTTTTGTCACGGCCTTTCCGTACTACGGAATGTCCGTTCTTAAAATTATTTCCGTTGTCTAAATTACGGAAATGTGTCCAGCAACATTTTACCAGCAGCTTTCTCCGTAAAATTCGCCATTTTTTTACAGTGCATCCAAGTACCGCTTTTTCGTGACGTCGTCCACAATTTTTGAGGATACCTTACAAAAGCGAGTTATTCCTTGATGCTCGCAACACACAAAAGAATAGCTACGACGCAAACCCCTCCACGGGGTGGATACTCACGAATCTGTCCCTCGAGCTGGCGGTTGCAGTAGCGGACCCCGTTGATCTCCATAAAGTCGGCGCCGCATTGCCCGTCGGGCCGGTTGTTCGAGTGCAGGTTGAACTGGATGAACGATAGCTCTACCCTGCACCGGAGAGCAAGGGAGGCGGTTCGCTTAAGGTTAGCGTCTTGCCAATGCAGGTTCCTTTTCTTCTTCAATAATCTTCCAATAAATTTCAATATTTCTATTGTTCTTAAAGGGAAGACACCTTTGTTAAACTCTTTCAAGCAACTAACCTGTGCTAACTCGCTACAGCCACGAAAGGCGATTTTTAACGAGGCAATGCTGGAGAAACAGCAGGGCTGGTGGCCCTACTGTATCTTTACCGAAAATAAAACAATTTTTTACCGAAAAAAAAAATTGGCACGGCTGGAGACACAGCGGTCGTGCGGCCCCCTCTTGCTTCTTCTGAGGCCCTGCTGTTGCCCCTCACGAGGATTTCCGAACTTGTCCCTGAAAGTTCTACATGAGTAACAGGCCCGGGTAACGTCTTTGTCCGCAGGCTTTCACATTTCTCCAAAAGTGTACCGCGTTAGCCCGCGCTAGAACCGGCGGCAACCGTCTTTGCGAAAACGGCGTCTGTAGCGTGAACTGCCATGTGCTCCCCATTTCAGGTGCGGAGGGACGCAAACTGTTTTCTCGGTATTTTTGCGAGCTGCTCACGTGGCACAGGCCTGGACGACGCCAGGCGCTCCTGACGCGGCGTACGCGCACGTGTGCTCGGTATTTTTTTATTGGTATTTTTTTGCGAACGCATTTTGCGAACGCCGCCGAACCACGTTCAAGCTTGGTTCGGCGTTTTCTCGCGTTTTTTCAGCACAAGGAAAATTGAAAAACTTTCAAATCCCGCTCTACGCTGGCGTAATATGGGCAGGGGTGACGTAATATTTACCAGCACTAAAAACAGTTATCAGTGCAGCCCAGCATTGAAGTGACACGACTAAGCAGAACCCCGCCGCCAATAGCAAAAACATGGTTCTGTCATGCCGCAGAGAAACTGCTTCGTGTGCTTTCTCTGATATCTCGATTATTGATTTCAAGTTTGCGACAAAATTGGTACCGCTGCTGCCAAGGCAAGGCAGCCCAAGCGAACTTTAGTTCGCCTCGGTGGCTGCTTAGGAGCTCACCATAAGAACTCTCGGCCGTCTCAACTCAGCTCTTACAACACTAATTTTTTTGTACGGTTCGTTGTGACCTGCTATGCGGCAATGAAATTCTGCGGACTACCTTCACAGCATCGGCTGTGCCCGACAGACAGATGCTGATAGCAATGATTGAACACTGGCTACACGGATTTACAATGGCGTCCGAGCATTAAGCCACGCCCATCGGTGCCTGGGCTGAAACTCGACTGGGTGCCAAGTAAACGGTGACCGGAAGTAGCTTTGACCGGAAGTAAACGGTGACTGTGAGTAGGATATACATACGATGCCAAGACGGCTACGTGCGTGCTATCATCAGAAAGCGGGCTATGGTCGAGCGCTTGCATGGCAAGCGCGCCTGCTGCGTCTGGGCATCCAGGAGTGCAGTTTAAGAGGCAATAGCGGAACCAGAAGTAGATACCAGAAGTGGTTACGGCCCCCTGCCATATTTTACAAGAACCGTGTAAATAAACCGTCTAAAGCAGCGTCTGTAAAACAGCGTGCAGTATTTTCGTACATGTTTGATCTGTTGTTACATATAGGGATCGTTTGAGTGTCTAATGCAACAGTGCTCGCCCGACTACAGACAATGCGTTCTCACCCTACATCGAATCAGTTTGGCTGATGAGCACGTAGCTGTGGATTATTCGCCTAGCTGCATTTAAATCATCTTTGCACTTGCTGCATTTATTGTTTTTGCGTCGGTGGCCCGTATTCCCGGCCAGCTGTTCTCCTCCTCTGACCAGCCCCTCAAAACGCCTTTCACTCATTTCATTTTCGATAGCGCGTAACAGCGTTCACTCGTTCCAGCCTAAACTTTCACCGTCAGTCATAAAGGTTGGCGTGCTTGAGTCCTACACAGTCGTTGGTCTTCACAAACAAGACAGCTGTTGCATACTGTGCGTCTATTTGTTTTACGCCAGCAATGCAATTTCGAGTTTTCCTTTTCGGAAGAAACTACACCGTGCTCCCACTGCAGGTCCGTTGGATATAGCAGCAAGCGCGACCTTCAGCGGCGAAAAGAAAAAAAAAACTTGCCGAAATCTGGATCTTCCCACCTACGATGGAACGAAAGTTTTATTGACAGCTAGTGTTTATTGACCCCAGATCGACACATTCATAACTTCAAAACTGTGCACGCGTCTCCTCCAAATTCAAGATCCAGGTTTTGGTCACTTTTCGCCGCTTTGTGCTCGTGCTGTTGTGCAACGCCTCAAAGTGCAGGCAATGCGAGCGTGGAGATCGCATCACTTCTTATTTGGGCGTGAGGACGGACGTCAGCGTGTGTTCGACGCTCACCTGCACCTGTCGGGCGCTGCGGCGATGACGCGGTAGGTGCACGACATCTGGTTCGGGTAGGGTCCGGGGAAGCCTTGGCTGTAGAACACCCCGCTCTGGTCGCAGAACTCGTACATGCACGGCGCCCCCAGCGCTTTGTCTGTGGCGATTGGAACAAGCAAGAGGACAAGGAGGAAAGTTTTTCTTTCTTTTTTTCGTTCGAGCGGTTACGTTAAATAACAAAAGAGTCCCCATGGCTACTCCACTGACGATGCGGAGTAGGAAGATGACCATAACGGTGTCCTACTGGAGCGCCTAGTACACCCGGTAAACGGATGTAGGGATAATTAACAGTAACGCGGCGGGACGAGAGCAAGGAATACGAAGCGAGCGCTGACCCTTAGCTGGAGGATTTCTTGACGTACTCGATGTTTATACAAGAAACCACTAAGGTTACGGTTACACAATTATAGAACTGATCAGCCACAGCCTTTTAATTACGAAGGGTAATGTTTTGCTAACACGAGTGTCATTTTTCGGTTGATATAATAAACAGTCCGGTCTCGGTGTTCTCACAGCACTGCGGCATCCTTTTACATCGCTTGACAAGCCTATTTCTTGCAATGAGTGCGACGGTTGGCCCTTGGGGATATATTCAAAGGATACGCCGTGTGGCACACGTACACACACCCGGATGCCAACGGTATACTATCGTTCATTGCAGAAGCTGCATGCAACACTGTGGAGGCTGCATTGTTGTCAACGGTCCGCCCACTGAGGGCGCCTAACTCGCCGGGAAGGAAAGCGAGACTAGGCCCCGGGCCTCGCGGTTCTACCTGCCGAGATGGGAGACGGAAATGTCCTTTCAAGGCCCCCTTCGCGGTGAGTTAGGCGCCATCAGTGGGCGCACTGTTGACAACAATGTAGCCTCTACAGTGCTGCATGCAGCTTCTGAAATGAACGATATATACCGTGCCGATCCCAGATCGAACGAAAGGCCGAGCATGGGTCACGGAGAACGTGCACTTACCCTGCCTCAGGCGTTATTCAATGTTAACTAGACAGAGTTCGCCCAGTTTAGTCTCCACAGAAAACAACAGCCTAAGCCCGTAATGAAACTCCACGTTCTACAAGCAATGGACCGTTTTGTGGACGTACGGAATCACCGCTTATTTCTTCACACACCCTTACATCGCATTCTCTTTCCTGTCCTGAATATGCCGCACAAGGCTTTCACAGAATGCTGACAAAATGCTGACACAAGCCCGCATCTAAAGACCACCTCAGTCATTTTTGGGCTTTAGTGAAGCCGAAGTGTTAGTTGTTTCATTCACTGTAATATCAACGTTAAAATACGAGTGCACGTAGAACTTCGAGGAACCATTTTTGTCATCAAACTTACGCAGTTGTTGTTTTCACTTTTACATTTAACTATATTGACTGTGCCGCGTAAATAGCAAGTGTGAATAAAGGCGGGATGCAGAACTCAGAAAGTAGTGTGTGTGTGTGTGTGAGGGAAGGGGGGGGGGGTGTCCTGACACCGAAACAGTCCCCCTGGCGGCGTGACCCGGGCACGGCCTTTCGTTCTGTGTGAGATAGACGTGGTATGTAGAACGCCGTTGGTATGCGGATGTGTGTCCGTATGCATAGGTCATACGGGACCTAAACGTTGAAGGCGAGTATACGTCGAAGGGTTGCTCCCGCTTGCTTCGCTAAGAAATCCCAAAGGGCCATAACCATGGACTCTCATTCACGGTTAAAGGACGCCGATAACACTTGCGTGAGCAAGAGTTATCGGCGTCCTTTATCGGCGTCCTTATCTCCGTCATTTTGCACAAAAAGGAGCGAGTCCCTAATCTGTTCGATGCTTGAGTAATGTTTGTGATATCTCGTACACATATCGAGCGTGGCAAAAGTCGTGCAGTTGAGAGACAGCGCTTGTGTGGTGCCGCTTGCTCGAGTGCCTTGTTGCTTGCTGTGCGCAATAGCTTCCCAGATTAGTTCAAACTCATTCAACTTTTGGTGTTGCGGCAAACGAACTGCGCCTAAACATACCTTCTGTTTCTCTAAACCAACTGTCTCGCAGTTGTTTGGATCTGTGCTTATGCAATATAAATGCCCTTCCGCGAAACGCAACGAGGATTTGGGCACTCCGTGTAAGCGGAACACTCGAGGAGTTTGTTACCATCGAAGAGGTCGACTCGGCACTGCAGACACAGTTCTCTTCGGACAAGAGCATTCAGAAGACGTTCGCTGTCTATCGGTCGGGGTGGACATTATTATCAGAAAAGCGGCGACATGAGCTCAAACAGTGGAACCTTAACTCCTTTTTCGTCACTCAGTGATTGCTAGCTGACATAAACCCCCTCGTGTGTGAATGTGTACGCATAAAGATAGCCACTTCGTGTTTTGTCTTCTATTTAGGTTTGAGTAGCTTCTATCTTCGATCTTCTGCTTTGCTGAAACGACGCCGAAAGATCATCTGGGAAGGAATTTAACTCCGAAAGTATGTTTTCTCCGTTTACGAACTTTCCGATTAACCAAGATTTCCCGGAACCTTTCGGTTCTGTTTGTGGAGAGTCCACTGCATACTAAACCGTTCATGCGAAACCACCTATGTCCTTCCGTCGTGTGCTTTTAGAGGCGAAGCCCCTTAGCGGCTTGGGCTGTTGGCGTCTCCTGACGTCATCGTCGTAATCGTTATCTCATGTAGTCACGGTACTAAAACAACGGAAAACTCGTTTATGCTTCGCGCTAGAACGTAACGAATACTAAAAAACCACCGGGGCACTCGTTCACGCCCCGCGCTGGAGCGCTTCATAACGCGAACTAAAAAAACACCGGGACACACGTTTACCCCTAACACTAGAGAGCTTCGCGCTTCAAAGACAAGAGACTTTTACAGCAAAGCTGTCCACCTCTACCCCACAACAGTTTGATTTCCACTTGCGAAAACGCCATGGCGCCAAGAATACACTTATACACTGCATGCTTCGTCCCTCCCCAGGTTTCACGTTAGTGGAGATGGACGGGGATTTTTTTCAAATTCCTTTCTTTCGGAGGAATTACCAAACGGAAGTTCCTAAAAATCGAACGAAGGTGTAATTTATCTCCTTTAAATAAACCTAGCGCTGCCTGACTTATGAAAATTTCAGCATATCACAATGAAAACAATATATAGATTATGGCCACTATAACCACCCTTGAATGCGAACCGTTGAATCGGATAAAATCACCCCACCGTGGTGGCCCTGTGGCTAAGGCGTTGCGCTGCTGAACACGAAGACGCGGGTACGTATCCCCGCCGCGGCGGGAGCTTTTCTGATGGAGGCGAAAAGCAAGAACGCCCGTGTATACGAGATTGCGGCGCCTGTTAAAGATCCCCAGGTGGTCAAAATTAACCCGGAGGCCTCCACTATGGCGCGCCTCATCGTCTGCTTGCGTAGGCGCGTTAAACCCTACAATCAATCGAATCGGATGATAAAACCAGTTTAAGCATGGGAGGCAGTCTTGTTACGTTGTGTTATTTATTTATTTATTTATTTATTTATTTATTTATTTATTTATTTATTTATTTATTTATTTATTTATTTATTTATTTATTATTGCGGGAACTTTCGGGCGAAGTGCAGTACTGCATCTCACTGGCGCACGCCTTCTCTTTTAACGCAACACTTTAGTACTTTAGGCGAGGGCCCCAACGCGTTACGTGCGTAACCAGTGCCCTCGAACGCCTATGATTGTTCATCTCTGTGGACCCGGAAATCTCTTGTCGAAGCGTGCCCACCCACTTCCCGCTCTGAACAGCTCACAGGATCGTGACACCCCTCAACCTTGCTCCATTCTCAATTGTGTGCGTGCAGTGGCGAAGGTGCACTGGAGCGGATGACTGCGACTGTTCTCTAGAGTAAAGAACATAACAGCGTGGAAGCAATACCAACCAAGGCCCGTCGAAGGTGGCAGCCTCGTTCCGCACTCAACCTGGCGGGCCTTGATGTGGAAGCCAGGCCTGCTCCCGCTTTGGTCTGACCGGAAGCGGAACACCATCTGCGAACTGCTGAAGTGCACCAGCCCTGGATAAGAAGAAGACGAAGTGCGGAGCTTGAAGCAGGCTCTCTTAGCAGCGTTCTATCAGCACCGATGATAAGCATGTTGAGGAGTGTAATGAGTCGCGTAGCAGCCGACACCGACAAGCCGGGAATTGAAAAGAAGAGCACGCGATGCGTGGGACAGGAGAGCGGGTCAGCTCACGAAAGAAGAGCCTTCTCTTCCAACTTCTCGCATAGTGCGCACTTTTCTTCTACAAATTCCGATATTTGTTGTGCGATTATTCTTATCAATTGTTTTTCTCCAAGTCTTAGTTTTCTAAATTTGGCACAGTAGCCCCACAACGACCCTGGCCAATCCCCCAAGTGGGTATTCGTCACAAACAAATTGTTGTTGTTAGCTTTTATTAGAAAGGAAGGCCATAGGCCAGGGGGGAGAAGAAGAGAATGGGGAGGGAGGAGCACAGTCCTGATCACGTCATCTTCAAGGGATCTCTTCAAAAGTCATGCAGACCACTGCTAAATTGATCGTACTAGGACGCTTTTTGTGGCATAAATAATGATTTGGAAGAGTGTTTCGTGTGATAGGGATGTTGGGGCGATGCAAGTTGAGGTGTTGTGGCGAGGGGGAGTGAATGTACGAAAGCGAGAAAACTTGGGGCAGTGCCAGATGAGGTGGTGGAGATGGGCTGTGATGGAGTGGTGGCAGTAGGGACATCGGGGGGCGTGCTGTGGATAATACCATTGTCGAATGGTCTCTGGTGCCGTACAGGTGTTGGTGAGGAACTTGTTCAAGAATATTTCTTGTGCTCGGGTCAGGGTGGGGAAGGAGGTGAGGTAGCCTGAAGGGGTGAGTGCCTTGAGGCGTTGTTGTTTCAGTTGCCTGGACCTACGGAGTCTGAATGCGGGAGCGAGAGTGGGGTCATCGTCAGGGCAGTTGAGCCAGGGGTGGTCCGAGAAGGGCGGCGCCGGGGGTCCATCGGAGGCTATCGTGAGAAGGGCCTCCTGCGCAGCCACGTGAGCTGCTTGGTTCCCAGGAGCGGCTGGTTCATGACCGGGGGTCCAGTCAATTCGGACTTGACACCCTAATGTTTGGAGCGCAGTGATTTGATGAATAATGTGGTGGACAGAAGGGTGGGTGGACCTTGGATGACAAAGCCTTGGAGAGCTTCATATGAGACTGTTAGGATGCGAAGGTTGGGGGGAATGGGGAGATGGTAATCGTACATGAAGTAGTCGAGTGAATCCTGGATAACGATGAGCTCCTCATCCTTTTAAGTAATATTGGGAATACGGTGATATTGGGCTCCCACGATGGATAAATTGTACGGGCTGATCCATGTTGTGCCGACGTGTGGGTTTATGTGGCTAGCGTCTGTGTAGACGTCAATTTCACGCGGTCGTTTAGTTGAGGCAAGGCGTCGGCAGCGTTGCTGTCGAAGCTTGGGCTTCCTGTGCGCGACGGGTTGCGAGGTGACGGATTTAGTGAAGTGGGGCCGCTGGCAGGGGGTGTTGGGGCTGGAAAATTAGGTAGGGGAATTTGCTTCGTTGATCCCACGCGGTGAGGAGCACGCCTTGGTGGGTGAGTTGTCGTTTAAAATTGTATTGATCCGTTTGTTCCTGAATGATGCGGTCGGTTGGTGGGAGGGTCGCTGCTTGTTGGAGGTTTACAATTTTTGTATGACGTGGGAGGCCAGTGATGGTGCGCAGGGGAATTATGAAGAACTTGCAGCGTGCGTCGCTGGGTGCAGTTGAGGTCACAATGTGTTCCTCCGTACGAAAGAATGCTCACCGCTACTGCTCTTCCGAGGGTGGCCTTTTGTTTGGCTCCCCCACGTTTGTTTGAGAGCCGTCGGAGGGTGTGCTGCACGAAGTTCCATTTCTGCTTAAGGCGATTAAGCCATATTGTGGGGCTTTTCCTGGTTCCAATGTAGACTACGAGGAGTTAATTGGTTCCAGTCTGGCTAAGACAGAAATGGAGGCGACACTGACTTGAGGTGGCACGTATTCGGTGGGGGGTTGACGGCCGAAAATGGCGAGGAATTGTGTTTTGCGAGGTGCGAGGGACAGGCCAAGGTCGGGGAGGACCTTTTAGAGTCCCGTCACTGCGCACTGGAGGTAGGTAATCATGGCGTATTGATTTGGGTATTGGGCTGATTCGGTCCATATAGTAATATCGTCGGCGTATATGGTAAAGCCGGCTGTGGACTCAGTTATGATCCGTCTTGCTATTCCGGTCATGGCTAAGTTAAAAAGAGTTGGCCCAAGTATGGAGCCTTGTGGTACACCCCTGTCAAGGTAAAAGACTCGGGGAGACCAGCCGGGGTAGGTTCCGTGTAATTTAATGGGGGCGAGCTTCAAGGAAGTTTCGGATCCAGTTTTTGAGCTATCTGGCTGGGAAACGCCTCAGCTAGTTCTTCAAGGATTGCTTGTTGGCTAACGCAGTCGAAGGCTTTCTGTAAGTCTAGTGTGAGAAGGTAGTCGGTGGGTTGTCGGGAGTATTTCCGGTTAATCACCCGTCTGAGGAGCCAGAGGCTGACAGCGGCGCTGAGGTTGGGGCGAAAACCTGTTTGTGAGGGGTGAAAATAGGGCCTTACAAATTCGAGATAGTGGGTGATTCGGTTATGGATGAGCCGTTCTATTAGTTTGCAGATAACGGGAGTAAGGGATATCGGTCGGAGATGCGAGAAGTCGTCGGGCGTTTGTTGCTTCTTATTTGGTTTTGGTATGGGAAATATGAGCAAAAGTTTCCGGTGGTTGGGGACGAGTCCAGTTTCCCACGAGTGATTGAGCTGTTCGAGTAGGTGTAGCTGGGCTGGTTCAGGTAGATTGCGTAGGTGCATCCATTGAATTCCATCGTGGTCAGGGGCGGATTTGGGCCTTCCTTGACGGAGCGCTGTTGCGAGTTCAGCAAACGAGAATGGGCTTTCAAGTTCGGGCACTGAGTCGTGTATAGTAATATTCGGTAGTGGTTGAGGACGAGTGAGTGAAGCGTGAGGAAAGAAGATGCGAAGAAGAGTTTCTTCAGTTTGGGAGTAGTTCTTGCTGGTGAGCAGTAGCGTTGGCAGTATTGGTGTGCGGCTGCGTTTTTTGTCACCAAGGCTGCGATGAAGTTTCCGCAAAGAATTGAATCCAGGGAGACTGCCGAGGTCGTTGCATAGTGCAGCCCAGTTGTTTTTGGTAAGCCGTGATCGTTCTGTACTGGTCACATATGCGACATAGAAGGGAATGTCTTCCGCCGGAAGTACGATAGAGTTGCGTGAGGTACTCCATGCGCTTCGATAAGTTGGCCAAGTGGTTGTCAGAAGGAGGGCAGGTTTTGTCGCAAGTTATTGTCTCTGCTGAGGCAAAGTACGAGTTCTGAATGATGCCAGTCATTTTCTCCAGTGAAGACGGGCGATCGCATTGTAGAAGCTTCTCTCGGAAAATGGCCCAGTTTAAATGAAAGTGAGTAGTCTGTTGGTCTCGCATGCGTTTTCATTTAAGATTTATGAGTATCGGAAGATCATCACTACTCCAAGTAGTGAAAAAGGGGACCCAGGTCTTCACAAGGCCCGGGGAAGCGCATGTTAAGTCAGGGGTGGTGTCGGTATGATTGGGATGGAGGGCGATCCGAGTGAAATAGCTCATCATTGATGAGCTGAATGTTGGCCACTTCGGTAGAGGTCGAGGAGGTATGTTGCCCTACCGGAGTTGGTTGGGTAGCCCCAGGTAGTGTGGGGGGCGTTAAAGTCACCTCCGATGAGAATGGGGGCGGAGGGGTATTCATTCTGATATGTTGGAGTCATGAGAAAGCATCTGAGCATGTTTGATACCTGGGTCGATAGTAGGCGGAGACGAGCATGACCTTCTTGGCCCTGGAGGATGGGCGATGATTGCGACAACTTCGTAGAGGGGGGAGGAAGAAAGCGGCAATGGCAACTGAGTAGCTGGAATGGAGGAGTCAAGCAGGATAGCTGCATGGTCAAGAACTTTGGAGCTGCGTGGAATAGAAGGATTGATGAAGACGTTGTATCCTGGAAGCTGAGAGGTGGTGAGGGTTTCTTGAAGTAGGAAGGCGATTGGTTTGATACATTTTACTTTGGCTGCGATTATTGTTTTGGCAGTCGAAAAGCTTCTGCAGTTCCACTGAAGAATGGTGGAAGGGTTAGAGGTCATGGTGTGGGTCGTGATAGGACTTTGCGAGGGGGTTCAGGTATGGGTTCCGATGGTCGGACGTTGGTGATGGCTTAATGGGGGATGTCTCGGATTTGCTGGAGCTGTCCATCGAAATACTCATGCATACGACGACCATCCTCCAAGCGCGCGAGGCGTTCCTGGTGTATTTCCGTTCGAATAGTTTGAAGCGTTTGTGTTAGTTGGGGATCGTTTTTTGGATGAGAATTAGTGTTTTCTTGTAACTGGGGCTGCGGTTGCCGCGGGGAGCTGGGGTACCAGATCGCTTTGCTTAAGACGTAAGCGATGTGTTCATTTTAGTTGACTGGGCTCGCTTGAGGTCTGTAATTTCTGCTTTGAGTTTCAGATTTTCAGCGCGGAGAGAATTTAACTGGTTTCGGATTTAGGTGAATTGGGGACTTTTGTGCGTTGTTTTGGAAGAAGTTTTGGGATCGTTTGCTGGAATATTTTGCTTGAAACGGTCAGCCCATGAGATGCCTTGAGCTTTGTCCTTGTTGGGAGAGTTCGAGCTTGTTGTGGGACGCGGCCAGGACATGTGGGATTTAGCGAGATGTGGCCGAATTCATCGCAAACGGCGCAATTAATGGATGGTCTACAGTCATCTTCATTGGGACGAGTTTTGCCTCAGGAGCGGCAGACGGTTTGGGATGGGCAATATTGGACATGTGGCCTATATTGTGGCAGTTGTAACATACCATGCGGCGGGGTTGCTAGGGGGACACTTTTTCTATGGCCATGTAGTATTTGATCCCTTTTGGAGGAGTAGGTGAGTCGAAAGTAATAACGGCCTTATTAGTGCGACCTAGATGGTGGCAGATGAGGATCTGTGCTTGTTCAGAACGAAGCCACTTTTGATTTCATCGTTGGAATCGCCAGGTTCTACATCGATGAAAGGTCTGATCTCGAAGGGAAACGTGAAGGTTGCTGCGGCGTGGGTAAATTGTATTTGTGTGGCGGTGAGCAGTCTCTGCATGGGTGTTTCATCATAAGTGGTGATGTGGAGGCAGTTTCCGAGGGTATCATATCTGTGGGAAGCGAGCTCAGCTGGATAGGACTGGGGGGCAGTATTGCCGATTAGGTGAGCGAGGGCGTGTTTAGGGATGTTGTTGATACTAAATTTGGAGAGCGGCCTTAGTACGAGCAAGAAGCGTGGTCTACTCACTCGGTCTCTTTGGTTGATCGGGCGTTGTGCGGCGGAGCTGCGCTGCCACGTTATGGAGGTGCGGCGGGGACCTTGGTTTTGACGTTCCCTAATGGCTGGGGTTCCATGGTTAACTTCAGCGGTATCTGGTGCGGTGTCTTGCATATTTATGTCCTGGGGGCTTGAGGGTCGGCTCCGGATGCTCACAGTGACTGACGTGGAGGGGTGTCTAGGCGGTGCAGAAGGTATGTGTTCGGACACTAGAGGAGTGGTTGACGCTTCTTGAGATGCTGGCAGCCCCCGTTGATTCGAGTGAGGCAGCAGCGGCGGGCGGCGCAACGGCGGCGGTGCCGACGACGACATGCCGCCCGAAGGGAGGCGTTAGGCCTAACGGCCAAAGCCTCAGATAGTAGGACCTGCCGGGTGTTTACCAGGGCGCTATGATAATCCAGGTGAGTAGATAGATGGTTACACACTCACAAAGATCGGTGGGAATGGCGATGAGTCAGTTTTGTGGAAAAAGAGACATTTGCACAGACACTGGACGAGCGCTGTTTCTATTGTCTTCGTCTTCGTCTTCGGCCCTTGGTGAATACCCTCACAAACAAAGGAACAACAACAAGGGTCAGCTTATGTGTGGTGACGCAGCGGTTTTGCGACCAAGAGGCTGGCGTGCTCAGGGACGTGCTTGGACTGGGCTCAAGGTTCGCCAGGTTGGCGGTGCGAGGTGCGCCACGCCAGGTGCCGTCCCGGAAGACCCGCCGCTGCCGTCCGAGTGGCTGTTCTCGGAGGGGCCTTTGTGCGGAGCGAGGCTTACGCTGGCGAACCAACAGCGCGTGACTCGGCCGTGCGGAGCTGCGGCCGCCGGGCTACTTAACGGTCCGCGTCTCCCTGTGTGCCCTACTGCGTCCTCAGGACGTCAGTATGTCCTCGTCGCCACGTCTACCGAGCAGCGATCTGACGGGACTGTGAGCGCGTCCTCTTTCTGAACTCTCCTTCGGACGTTTCCGCGTTGCGCGTTTGTTTTAGCTTGTTGTAGTTTTTTCTGTAGTTTACTTGTGGGAATGCGTTTTCCACGAGAGAATATATTCCGTTTTTTGAAGTCTTAACGAGCTATGGCGTCACGCGTTTCGTCATCCTCCTCCGCGGGACACACGCCCGCCTGCTAACACCCGTCCTCTCAAGAAGACCCGAAAATGCATAATTTATTGCGAACCATCAGGGAGGGATGAACGAGCCTATTTGTTACAACTGCTCTAAGCGGCCACGGGAATCTCGGTCGAAGCGGAGACAGAGTGGCGTAAAGGGAATCTGAACGTTGGGAGTACTATGATTAAACGTTGCCCTGGTAGTAGCAATAGTTGAAACCGTCCAATTGGGGTCAGGGGCACTTACTCTTGGAGTCTGGAGGCAGGGAACCGCAGACACGCTCTCCGTCGATCTCCAGGAAGTCGGAGAGGCACTCATTGTCCTTGTCCACGTCCAAGTCGATGAAGGTGAACTCCACGCTGCAGATGTCACGCGACGCCTGCACGTACAAGTCATTCAGAGAGAAGAAATGAACGTGTAATGTTTCTCGTTCTCACTATACATGTTCCTCACAGACTTCCATGGCGTTCCGAGACGCTAACCGTCCGTAACTTTCATGAGTTATGCACTCATGTCGCCAAGCGTATTTCTGGACCCGTTTATAGCTCAGTTTGTATGTCACACAAGTTGCTGCCCCGTACGAAATCTCGGAAACAGCGGCGGTGTTTTGCTGATAAAGCGAACGACAGACACAGCGGCGCTCTGAGCCTATCGCGTAGAAACGTCTCTCGTGCATCTGGTGCTACGAGGTGAAGGACGCGCAAGTCTCGCAGCCAAATATGTCCGCAGCCACCTAAGGGCTGTGAAGGCGAAATCGTTACTGTGATATTTAACCTGAGACGTTTTGCTTCCGCTCCGCGTTCATGAAGGGCTTCGAACCATTGCCGCATGAGGTGATGTGCTTCGTGATCCACTCCCGTCTTAAGTTTTCGAACGGCTTCAGTCTGTCGCCTACGTGTAGCGCCGGTTCCATCAGAACCAGAAACCTCCCGGAGTAATTTTCGTATACTCCAAGCTCTAAAGATGTAATGCGCAAAAACGTCCGTGTTTAGTATTTATATATATATATATATATATATATATATATATATATATATATATATATACAGGGAAAGAGAAGACTAAAGGGTAACGAACGAAAATGTATTAACGTTTCGGCTTCGGAAAAGCCTTCGTCAGAAGCCTTGGTCATTCTGACGAAGGCTTCTCCGAAGCCGAAACGTTAATACATTTTCGTTCGTTACCCTTTAGTCTTCTCTTTCACTGTATATTTTTTACCGGCCCCATCGTACTTCATTCATACGCTATATATATATATATATATATATATATATATATATATATATATATATATATATATATATATATATATATATATATATATATATATATATATATATATATATATATATATAGTAAAAAAGAAAAGAGCCTAACCACACCCCTATGCCTCCTTTGGCGTCGTAGACTGCTGACCTATCTTTCTGTATTTCCTCAACGAGCCCCTCATTTCCTTACTATATTATTCTGCGAAAGCCTAGCGAGGGTCTCGGTTCTGGCAGCCTTGATGCCTAGGTAGCATAAGAGGGCTTCCCGCCAGTTACCCACTCATGACAGGCTGTAGACGTTGGAGTCACACCCCGGGGGTTGAAAAGAAGGTCCCCTTCTCCCCGTGTAGTCAGAGTGGCGCTGGCTACCACCCTCAAGTGTCAGATACACTCCCAGTAAATATAAATAGCCCAGAAAGTGAAGGAGAACACAGTCGCCCAGATAGCCGAATTGGTAAGGCATTCGACATGTAATCGAAAGGCGTGGGTTCGGTCCCCACTCTGGGCGCGTGTTTTTCTTTCTTTCTTCTGTATATTAAAAAAAATGTTCACTTCATTAACCGTAGTAAAAAAGAAAAGAGCCTAACCACACCCCTATGCCTCCTTTGGCGTCGTAGACTGCTGACCTATCTTTCTGTATTTCCTCAACGAGCCCCTCATTTCCTTACTATATTATTCTGCGAAAGCCTAGCGAGGGTCTCGGTTCTGGCAGCCTTGATGCCTAGGTAGCATAAGAGGGCTTCCCGCCAGTTACCCACTCATGGCAGGCTGTAGACGTTGGAGTCACACCCCGGGGGTTGAAAAGAAGGTCCCCTTCTCCCCGTGTAGTCAGAGTGGCGCTGGCTACCACCCTCAAGTGTCAGATACACTCCCAGTAAATATAAATAGCCCAGAAAGTGAAGGAGAACACAGTCGCCCAGATAGCCGAGTTGGTAAGGCATTCGACATGTAATCGAAAGGCGTGGGTTCGGTCCCCACTCTGGGCGCGTGTTTTTCTTTCTTTCTTCTGTATATTAAAAAAAATGTTCACTTCATTAACCGTAGTAAAAAAGAAAAGAGCCTAACCACACCCCTATGCCTCCTTTGGCGTCGTAGACTGCTGACCTATCTTTCTGTATTTCCTCAACGAGCCCCTCATTTCCTTACTATATATATATATATATATATATATATATATATATATATATATATATATATATTGCCGGACCATGCATTTGGTTTGTTTATTTATGTTTTGCTATTACAGACCGGCTGCGCCTGTCTGTTATCAGTGTGCCAAGGGAAGCGAGTGTTCCATTCTCTCTTTCTATGCCGCCTGTGTTATCTCTTCTGATAGGGAGAGCATTCCGAACTAACGTGAACAGCCTAGAATAATCTTCTGTGTTCTGGATGTAAATCGACGGTTCGAGAAGCAGTCGCGCCTAAAGATAAAAAGGCTGCAGAGCAGACGCCGCGGCGTTCCATTCCACTCGCCGACGCTCGCCAACGCACGTCACTTTTTTTGACTGCTATCTCGCCTCCTGTGTATTCTTTAAGGTGTTAGGGCAGCACAAGTTCGCTCCAATAAACTCGTTTTCTTTGAAGACAACTGCGTCGTCTTTGACTTCGTGACAATATATTCTGCTTAGGCGTAAAAGTGCTTCTGCCATCAGCCCTACAGACAATTAAAATGCCCTTCGCGTGCTATGATGTGTTTGTGTTCACATATCGTTGAATCTAAGAGTGGGGAGTATTGAGAAAACCGCGAAATGAAAACTCCGAATTTCGGCAAGTTGGGGATCTGCGACCAATACACTCCGGTAAACACAATTTCTTCGCTAGACAATAAACTCTCCGATTTTTGCGAAAAATAAACTCCCAAAACACGAAGCCCTAGTTATAGGGGCGCCATAAAAAAATTGAAGATATTTTGATGGAAGAGCTCACAATATGAGAGAGAGAGTGGAAGAGTCACTTCATTGAGGTAAGGAGGCCAGATGCATTGAAGAAGAGAGATAGAACGGCAGTTAGGGGAAAGAGCAGTTGTGCAGATGTTCATTGTTCACACAAAGTTCTCTGTTCAAGCAAAAGCTCGCTGTTCATATGCAGTTCCCAATTCATTAATGTTTTCACTTTTCGCACAAAGTTAAATCGGGCTGATGAGCATGTGTGGTGCCCTCTAGGGGAGTCGGACAGACTGCTACACCAGTTGGTAAAGATCATTCTCGGGAGCGCATTCGGTAATCATTTGGAGGGTTGTTGGACTTCCCGCACACGAAGTATGTGTTTGGATCTAGGCGCCGGGCCAATGGCCAAAAGCTGCACACAGCCTCTGTCGAAGGCGGGACAGAGCCAGATGAGATGAAATAAATTTCGTTTGCCATGGCAACCACAGTGTGGGCAGCGGTGGAGCTCGGACCCTGCAGGGGCTGTCCATTTGTATATAACGTACGGAGGGGGGAGCAAGCCGCATTAGCGTAGACTTCGTTCGCGAATATTTCCCCCCGCGTGAAAGAGGCTTGAAAAAGTCGAGGAATCCGTCCAGGGTTGCACCTTGCATACGTCACCTGCGGAGTCTCTTCAGATACGGAAGCCGAAGTTGCCAATCCGAATGGAAAGAGGGGGTTGGTGCATTGGGAACCGCGGGAGGCGCTTGGAGTTGCTCCCTGGCAGCAGCGTGTGCCAGAAGGTTGCTATGTGCCCCAATGGTGTGTCCCGGTGTCCCGGCGATGCGAATTGTGCAGCCTTTTGCTTGTATACGTCGCATACCGAAATATGATCTGCAATGAGCTACCGTGTGCCGCGAACCGACGTCGCTCATGTTACACTGCGCTCACACACATTAGCGCGGCGTAACAATATTTTTGCATTAATAAGTACTAATGAAGTTTGTTGATTAGTATCAAAACCTCTCATATATGACTGCGCAGTGGCTGTTGGTTACACATGAAAAGAAAGTGTATATAAGTAAAAAATTGTTTTACATTTGCAACCTTCCTTTCGTCGGCGCGCTCAATACAGCGTCGTTTCGTTAACCAAGATACTAGTTAGTATAGCGCTGTCTGTCGTGCCAACGCACAGCACCAGCCCTTTTACTAGTTGTGAACTCAATGTCAAAATAAATTAAGAGTAAGACCTTGAACAGAAATGGCCTTTCTTTTATTGCGTCGGGGACGTATACCTCAATAAACTGGACACATAGTTGCTTCATTGCGAGGACAATTACGAGCGAAGTCACTTTATAAAGCTCCAGTCACGTGGCTATCGCCGGTCACTTTGATCGGCGATATTTGTTTATCACTCCCTGATTTTGACTCAAAAAATGGTCTTGTCTTTGTGGGCTTGGTCTATCGCCCTGCAGGGGCCGCCCTGAAGTTGGGAAAAAGTGGTCGCTGAGCCCCCTGGCGGGCCCATTCCGAGTCTCCAATCACGCTAGACGATCAGCAATCTAGGCCGTTGTGACCCTGACACACGTGAGACTGGACGGTTCGTTGCTCTTCCAAAGAAATAGGTGATCAAGGATATGGAATACGAAGGCAGGCGATGGACGCGTTCGTACGCAAGGAAACCCGCCCAACGCTACTGCTAAACACGATCTACACTAACTTCAGCAGCTGACGTGACGTCATTGTAGCTCTTGCGGAGAGGGATTCCGCTACTCCAGTGGCGCAACGGTGTCCCTAATGCTCTTACAAAGAGGGGAACAGCGCAACACAGACGAAACACCAGAAGAAAGTGACAACCGCGAGCGCTCATGGTTGTCGCTTTCTTCTGGTGTTTCGTCTGTGTTGCGCTGTTCCCCTCTTTGTAATTATGCCGCAACTCGCCCAAGCCTTAACCATTGCAAGCCTAATGCTGTGGTGCTTTTCACTCACGGGCCACTGATCCAGAAGCACTCCGCTCTTACTGCTCTGTCGGCCTCTCGCCAACAGGTGTGCCACTGTCTCGTATACCAGGTGAGCGACACCGCTGTCAGTACTGAGCTGTCACAATGAGGCGTTTCGACGCGCGCACGTTGGGACAAATCTTTGTTTGCATCCTCGCATAGATCACTTTTTAGGACAACAAAAGGAAGGGTAGATAAATGGGGCAGGGGGAGTGGGGTAAAGGGCTCGCTCTCCTCGCTCTAGTGGATAACAAGTTGACACGACGCCGGCGGTCACAGCCTCCACCCTTTACGTAGACCGGTGAGTTCACGAGGCAGCCACCCTATAACTTTTATTTCTTGTCTGATCGGTTCATGTTCTGTCCCGAAAGTGAAAGTGTAGCCCCGATCGGAGCTTTATACCAAAAAAGGAAGCAGCTGTTGTGGCAACGCACGATTGGAGCAGCTATCATATAAGCCACCATGCGGAAACTGTCACGCCTCCCCGTTTTTCTCACGCCTCTTCTCTCGAAAGACGCGCATAGCACCAGTGTTTTATGTCTCCAGTCTTCGTACGTAGACAATTTACAACAACAACAAAAAAAGCCTGCACCGACCTCTTTTTTTCTTTGAACAAAATTCTGGGCCACTTTCTCCCGTGCCTCATTCCCTCCGCTTCTATCCTATACGCAACATAAAGGTTTCGGCAACAGTGGTACAATGTTTAAGTGGCTTTTTCGCTCAAGCTTCACACACATTTGCTTATAAGGCGGAAATATCAGCGCGACATCCTGAGAAGCCAATAGCAGTCAATTTCTGAATGTTGCAGCTGTTAACGCGTCGCATTTGCCCTCCTTTCCTCGTGTTTTCGCGAAGAGATATATGCTCCTCCATGTATCTGGGGCAGTCTTGGGCAGTAACTAATTACTAGTAACGCGTTACCGGTAACTAGTTACTTTTTTCAGTAACTTGTAACTGTAACTAGTTATTTTTAAGTTAGAGGAACTTGTAACTGTAACACTGTTACTTTTTTGTGGAGTGACTGTAACGAGAAATATCGTTACAGTTACTTTAATTCTAAAAAAAAGTATCTAACAGCAACACTCATTAACGCCGATGTACAGTTTGCGCGTTTCCCTTTTTCGGCCTTTCTTCCGCAGAACCTTCGTCTACTTCATCTATGCCAGCTCACTCCCTTCGCATGGGTGAAAAACAACTGGACTAGGTTTAGTCGTGCACGTGTGCGTGGTGTCTCACGCGGTCTACTAAGGGCTCGCAATTTATGAGTCTAAGCTGCAGTATTTTCCTCAGCAGCGCGACATCGCTCTCACCCAGGCCATAAACAACGCTGCGACACGCGTCTAAGCGCACGTGGATGCATGTTGACGCTCCAGAGCCTATAGTCCCACGCGCGGCTGAACCGTTTTCGCCACATCTGGGGCGCAGTAAAAGTGTTTGGCACAAAGGCGAACAGGAAAACATTGATTGATTGTAAGGTTTAACGCGCCGACGCAACGCAGGCGATGAGGCGCGCCGTAGTGGAGGGCTCCGGATTAATTTTGACCACCTGGGGATCTTTATCGTGCGCCGAAATCTCGTACACACGGGCGTTTTTGCTTTTCGCCTCCATCAGAAAAGCGACCGCCGCGGCCGGGAATCGAACCCGCGACCTCGTGCTCAGCAGCGCAACGCCTTAGCCACTGGGCCACCACGGCGGGTCGAACAGGAAAACAAACACCCACAAACGCCGCACAACGCACTGAAACCTTTGCACTTTTGCGGAAGCCTGGAAAACTCCGGTCAGGGCGTCGCTTTCTCATTAGCGACGTGCAGCCCCATTTGTGGGGTCATAAAACGCCGCGGGGAGTCACTCGGCGGCCTCGCGCTCATTCAGTCCTGTGCGCACTGTAGAGTGTTCGATTCACAAGTCGCCGTTGCTTGCGACCATTGTGCTCTTCAGAGACTCCTGGCCGTATTTGGGACCACGCGTTTGGGACCCCTGGTCTAGAGGCTTCATCGAGCTGTCAACAGTACTCGAACGAGGTTGAGAAAGTAATAAATTTCACGCCCCTCCACACATACGACGACCCCAACGATGGTGGCCCCCGAGTGCCCTCACACCAGCCAGCATCTTGGCAGGCAGACGTCTGACCACACCGCCACTGCACGAAGAAATGTTCTTGGAAAGCCTCGCGACTTCGTTTCGAGGGCTGTGGCCGAAACGAAAATAGCTACATCTGATTCTGAATGTTCGGTGCAAGGAATACTTGGGCGAGCTTCGTTCAGCCTACGCCTCAAAGCAAACGAAGGGAGGGGTTCCTGGGATCGACGTTATTGCTGTGGAAGGCTGGGATTGTGAGAGCAGTGTTTCCCGGTCGAAACGGCGAAATCCGCCTTTGTGAGTACAGGGAGAGGAGAGGCAGGGGAAAACAGTAAAGCGTTCATTTCAGTTCCTATTCCTTTTGGAAATATCTTGTCTCATTCCGGGGATGGGGGTGGCTGGGGGTTGGGGCGGGAGAACAACTCCGAGAACCCACAGACAAACGTCGCTTCGGCAATGACTCAAATTGGTCTCTGTCTCCGACCACAAGCACGAAATAAGAACTTAACGAAGCGCATTTTTTGAGTATCTTTCAAAAACACCTCGACAACCGATGTACTCCCACGTCCGTTTCCCCATTCCTCCAAGGGCCTTCCGTCGATCCGCCACCTTCGCCCCCTTTTTCCAATTTTCTCTCACTACGGGGGGCGGACAAGCGACGGCATTGTAGGCGAAAATAAAGTTGACATTGAAAGATTGTTTCGGCTATGTTGTAATCCAGCTCGGTATAGTATAAGCTCGGCTTCTCTGATTCCAACTTTGAAAAACATCTAATGCTGTGCTACAATGATGTTTGCAAAAAAAAATTTCTTACAGCGAGAGTGAAGCAACAAAAAAATAAAGTTCCTTGTGATGGATAGCAAAACTTCCGTAATAAAAAAAAATGAGGCGTACACAACGATTGTTGGTTTGGGCATGATAGTGCATCATTTTAGGTTCCCCTCGTGTAGGCTTTACTACGTGTAACTTTTACTACCTGCATGCCTTCGGGCGTTTCTATTAAACAAGCCAAATCTTTTCAGTAACGGAAAAGTTACGATGTTACTTTTTTGCAGTAACTGTAACTGTAACTAGGTACTTTTAAAAAATTCGTAACTGTAACTGTAACACTGTTACTTTTTTTCGGTAATGTGCCCATGACTGATCTGGGGCTATGTGCATGCGGTCTTGAGAATTTCCAAATCGACACATTCGTATTCATGATCGTTCGTGCTTATCACAACGGTCAAGGGGATCTGGTGCTTGGGCAAGAGCACCAACCGGTGAACGAAGGCTGGGATTAAAAACAAGGCACGGTGCTGATTAAAAACTGCTGAAAACTGATTAAAAACTGATTAAAAACTGATTAAAAAGTGCTGATTAAAAACAAGGCACGGTGAAAATCATGGCCGGATAAGAGGACGTGACGTTTCGCGTATCTCGTGCGTACCTGGAAGACGATGTATTTGCAGTCCAGGTTGGGCGGGTATCCTCCGGGGTAGTTTGGGCTGCGGATGTCGAAGAGCCGGTTGGTCAAGATCTTGTCGCACTTGTGCTCGTGCTGCGGTCCGCCGCCTTCGTCGAGGACGGACGCGGTGAAGCCGCCCTGCTGCAGAGGCCTGAAAGGTGGCGGCTGAGGCGAGAGCGGCCCTTCGTCGTCCTCGGGCAGGCACTCGACCTGACGCAGCCGGATTTGGAATCCCGGCCGAGAGTTGGCCGCGTCCGAGTGAAACCGCAGGTGCTTTTCGTTCCCCTCGAAGTCGTACATGCCTGCTCCCCGGAGATAATTTTGCATCACGAAAGTAACACGAAGTGGGCTAACAGCATGACAAAGAGGTCGCAGCTGTTGCGTAACGGGCCCGCATCTATGAAGTAGGTTACATAGCTTGTAACTGGTACTGCTACTCTATCCATTCCTTACTGCGTATTCCCCAAAATCTAGTAGGGATAAGGGAGAGTACTGCTATCGGAAATGAAAAACGCCTACAGCCGTAAATGGAGAAGTTAAAGTGCTACAAGCCTGCCGAGAGGCTTTCAGTAAAGTGGCGAGAAATTCAACTTCCTTTTCCTTTACTTTTTAAGCCATTTAGCTACTGACCGGTTCAACCAGCGGAAAGGGCACTCAAAAGCTACCCAAAGGCGTTGGTTTGAAACTGTGTACGCTAGAATGAGCGTTCTACAGCAGAGAAGTTGTTCGGAGTAACAGCGGAACGTTCTGCTTGGCGGTTCCAGCGACCACGAGAATTGCCTTCAAAAGGGGTTCTGTAGAAAGAACGTGGTGAGTACAGAAGGCATAAAAACGAAGCGAAGTGCTGGGAAGTATGTAAATCTTATAGGCCGTGGCGGCTATCTCAAACTGCCGTAGGTATTGCACAAGTTATCTTGACGGTTATACTGCTTTCGCCGTCACTGTTTGTTTCTTTGGTGGCGAAGAGTAGATCCTCATATTGACTTTTAAACCATAAATCGGGGGTAGCCCATACACAAAATAGTTTCTGCGGAGCAGTGGGAGGCCATGCTGACCAGCGCGGACCTGGACAACCAGCGTGGCCTGGTTACCCGGGGCGTTCGTACTACGGCAGGCCATGGCATCCCATACTAGGGAGGCTAACCACCCAGGACGATCACTTCAAGGCCAATGCAGAAGATCACCCACCCCCCGCTCCTCCCCCCGCACCCTTATTCATTTGTGAGCAATAAACGTTTATACTAATGCTACTTCTGTGCCTCGAAACCAATATGTGGCAGTTATTTTTTTGTTTTTTAACTGTGCGTAGCTTTAAAATATTTTGCTTAGTTTCAATTGGGATGCAGCTTTTTTCAGAATAATTGTTTTCTTGCTGCCTATAAGGCATTCAGCCCTGTGTTTCTTAGCCTGGTTTTGTTAGCTCCGTTAGCACAGCTCAACACGGAGAGAACCGAGCACACACTGGGCGGCAAACAGTACCTGTAGTGTTCCGGGAGAATATCCCGCACAGCCGCTGTCCGTCCACGTCCAGGTAGTCGTACTCGCAGTCAGTGCTCGACTCTACGTCGAACCGCTCGAAGTTCATCTCCAGGCGGCACACGGACGAGCTCATTTTTCGCACTGTGTACCTGCGGCAGCGCATGCGTCACATTCAACTGCAGCCGGCCAGTCTCGTCGCCTCAGGGGAACACGCACACGCGCCGAGTGCCCCAGCAGTGATCGGACGACGCGGAAGAAATCACGTAAACGAAGAAACGTGCAGTGCAGACAGAAGCCAGTAAGCGTGTACAAGTTTGCCTCTTCCTTTCCCCCGCTGATTACCCTAAGGCGTCCCTCCGATTACTTCAAGTGACTCCCTTGCCGAAGTCGTCAGAGTATCACGTCTAAAACATGTCGTGCAGCCGACAGAACTATAAGTGCCAGGGAAGTATTAAAGACGATAGTTTTTCTTGGGCTACTTGAAGGGGAAGATTTTGGTCTGTCTGTCTGTCTGTCTGTCTGTCTGTCTGTCTGTCTGTCTGTCTGTCTGTCTGTCTGTCTGTCTGTCTGTCTGTCTGTCTGTCTGTCTGTCTGTCTGTCTGTCTGTCTGTCTGTCTGTCTGTCTGTCTGTCTGTCTGTCTGTCTGTCTGTCTGTCTGTCACCGGATTCCGCCAACCGGCCAAAGTGAAACAGATGCTGCGCAATAGTCTAATATACCCACAGCCACATCTGAACGTCTAAGTCCGGAGGCAATGTTCATACTTGCCAACATTGTTGAACGAGAACAAGACATTACGCAAGTATGAAGCAGAAAATCAATACACAAGGGATATTTGGACTGCTCCTTTATGGATGCTTGATTTGTGCGGTAGCAAATGAAATACTATGTCCACCGCAGAAAAAAAATGACTCCGTCACCTACTTTCGCCCGCACCACTGTAACTTCTGGCGGCATTTTAAGAAATCAAACGGCAACAGCTACGAAAGGTTCCTCTAGAAAGGTTCCACGTTCCGCTTGGAACGCACGTAATGTAAGGAAATGTGGTACAATAAACGTGGAAGAAGGACGCTTCGATTCACGCGCGTCTCCGCCGTACGACAGCGCTGGCACAGAGGGACCCGGCCTGGAGCAGTAGAACGCGGTAAATTTAAAATGACTAGCAAACCTCTAGCATGTATATCTTGGCAGGAGTGCGACGGGATAGGAACAGCATAAGAGGTGAGCGGGAAAGCCAAGGGAGGCTTTTACTTTGCAAATGTCGACGAAAGACGATAGTCTTTCGTTGACATTTCCAACGAAAGGAGCAGATACACGGCCAATTTTTATCGACGGATCACTTTGCTTCCACTAAAACAGTGCCATGCGGCTACGGTGCAAGGCAGTAGCATAGTGTCCGCGGAGACTTCGCAATTAAAAAGAATAAAGGATGATAATTTACAGATTTGTAATAGCTTCGTAGCCAGGTATCAAGACCTGGAGTTCTGTTGATATGCCTTTATCCGCTTATGATGCATCTTTATGTTCTGGTGAGCCACCATCGAATGCTTCATTTAGAGGTTTTGAGGCATCTCTGTTTGCTTCTTATGCCCCTTCGTCAAACACGACAACACCGGGACTAACGATCGTCGCGCCACGCGACGTCATCCTTGTGCACATGGGGAACTTCCGCTCTAATGTCCGCGCACCTGCGCTCTTCCCATCCTCAATACGCTGAGGATGGGGGGAGTGCTTCATGCATACCCATCTTAAGTACGCTGACTCGATGCCCAGGCCTGGAGGATTCACGTCACGAGAAACAGATCCAGCTGCTTCGAGCCACATATCTTTCTGTATTATAAAATTAGTCCTGGTCAGTTGAACAGAAGTGAGACTTTCCACACTCGAAATCAGAAGTAAGGCCTTTGCGGCCTTTTGTTGCAAGGAGATTCTGAGACAGTCTTCGTACTTACGTGCAGAGCTAGGAAAAATATGGGGAAAAATATTCGGAATGAATCGATCTTGTTTCCCTTGCGCTGCACCCACATAAATTCAATGTGCAAATGCTCGTCCGTACTTCAATCCCTCAGGCGTTCAGGGACGTGCATTTGCACTTAATCCGCGCTCACTCGTATTTTGCCGCAGTGCAACTTCGTCAGAGCTCACAACGCTGCAGAAACGCATCAATACTTGTTCGTGCTCCTACTTACTCGTGCTCCATGTCACTGCAACTGAATCCCTCCCACCACTGGTTCCCAAGTGAATTATGTTAAGGGGTGAGTTATCTGTGTCCTTGGACGTTTTACTTGCAGCCGTGGTAGTGTTTATCGTATGATGGGGTGTGAGCTTATGGTTGAGGGCGCTTATGAAGTGTCTTGGGCCTTTTTAACCCGCGGCAAAGGGCCGATGATGTGAGAAAAGTGGTGGTATTGGCCTGTATTTCGGGATTTCATGAATTAAGGGAGTGCGAAATGTAGCTGTACGCCACTTCTCGCGCAAGAGCGAAGTCGCTCGCTGCAAAAGTACGCCAGTGGCGAAAGGACCACGTCTGTAAATGTGTCAGTCTAGCGAAGCAGTATGGTGGTGAAAAGAAGAGAGTGGCTGCGTCCCTGACAACCCGTGACTTGAGCCAGTGCCCCAGCGACGTCTCCGGTTTACGACGATTCCGTATATAGTTTGAATTCTCAAATTATTTCCTTTACCATTTAAGGGGCGATGTGTGAGAGGGTCGTTTTCACTCATCATTGGTTTGGCCAGCGCAATTTCTTTTAGGAATTGAGCGGCTCGCACTCCAAAGTTTTCGTTCATCGATGCAAGCGAGCAAGTGTGCCCAAATGGTGTTACAAGATCCCTGCCTGTGCAGCCACCTCCCGGCCGTGACACTCAATAAGCTCGGAAGCACCGCGCCTAGTATCTCCTGTTCAGTGAAAAATAAGAACACAGTTTACCAAACTGAGAAGTTAAACTCGGTCATGGCAGTTGCAGGTCACCATATCCCAGCAACGTGCTCTTCCTCGGAGCAAATGGCCGGAAAAGAGACAGACGCAGAACAGGATTTGTTTTCTGCCATGCTATGGACAAAAACAGAACATCAGCCCAACCGTGTCAATATGAGTAAACATAAGGTTGGAATCATGAACAATGAAAAAAAAAGGAAAACCTCAAAATGCAGACACTCGCCGCCACGTATACGTTTGGCTGCCCACGTGTACGGTACGGCAAGAAAGTCGCTTGGGACCAAAAGGTGTAGTTTGTTACACGACCCTTATACCTCCAAGAAAGTCCTTATGTATTGTGGCACCTGGGGCATGTTGGCCCAGCAAAGCGAACGCCTTGGCATTCACCGTGGACGCGAGGTGAAGCCAGGCACACAGGGCTGGTATACTTCTGGTCTGGGTGTACCTGCAGTCCAGATTGTTGCCATAGTTCGACGGGTAGTTGACGCTGACCAGCATGGCTTCCGGCTTCTGGAAGCTCTCGTCGCAGTCGCCCTGCTCTTCCGCGCCGGGGGTAGCTCCGCCGCCTCCGGCGCGATCGCCGCACTCGTTCTGCCTCACGGCGATGTGGAAGCCGCGGTCACTTAGGGAGTCGTCCGTGTGGAAGCGCATCACCTTCTGCGCCTCACGAAAGTCCATCACGCCTGCACATTCATTTATTGTGGTTAACTTGTATGTTGCCAATGCGTAACAAAGGCACACATGGTTTTTGTTTTGAGGGACGGAATCGAGTTGAACGAGGGTAAAATCAACAAAGGGTTGTAGGGTTTAACGCGCCGACGCAACGCAGGCGATGAGGCGCGCCGTAGTGGAGGGCTCCGGATTAATTTTGACCCCCTGGGGATCTTCACGTGCTCCGAAATCTCGTACACACGGGCGTTTTTGCTTTTCGCCTCCATCAAAAAAGCGGCCGCCGCGGCCGGTAATCGAACCCGCGTCTTAGCCACTGAGCCACCGCGGCGGGTAAGGCGTCTACATTGCTATCGTAGTAAAACCTCAGAGCGGCCACGAGAAGCTTACTACGATGGCTGGGATCTTTGTTAACGGTCAGCACTGCCAGGAACCTGGGTTCGCACATCGTATGCATGTTAGTGAGCAACGCCTGCTGTAGGCCTGTTTCATACCACAGCCTATGTCCAGCTAAATGTGCGTTGTTTGGTTTCATTCCATGTGTAGCTTTGCCGGCACTTGGCAATGTTTGCCCAGCTGTGTATTCTCAGCTTCTTGTTTTCTTATGCGTACATTCCCGTACTGAGCAGCGCGCACTTGCAAAAAAGGGCTTTTTTGTCTGAACCAGCTATAGGTTCTGTCGGTACCATTACTGTTCTTATACCGGGAACACTTCATTGTGTGGCGTGCGAAAATTGTCTGGTGTAGGAGGTCGCCCCTAGCCGCTAAAAAATGCACGCAGCGATCTGCTTCAGCTTATGCACCTAAGGAAAACGGCTGTCTGAAGCATGAGCCGACAAGAAAAATGCGGAATGCATATCGTATCGCCGGATCGCTTCTGCACATAGCGAAGCAAAAGTTCGTGGCACCAAATACCTTGCTTTTCATCGCGTGAGGTACACTCCGAGCGTTCTGTCACGCTTCGTGAGGGCCTGTGTGTGTTGCGCGAATCATGACGTTTAAAGAGGTCATGAAGGGAAAGTACAACTTTGTTCTATTTGAAAAAAACTAGACCTCGGTATGTCACTCAACTCCATTCCAGCTACAAAATACGTTTTTTAACCCCAAAAGACACGCACGGAACATTGAACAACTTTCAAATTTTTTCCTAAGGCGTTGTTTTACTGAGCCCAAGGACGCGGGTTCGATTCCCGGCCGCCGTGGCTGCATTTTTGATGGTGGCGAAAAGCAAAAAACGCCCGTGTGCTTATGATTTCGGCCCACGTTAAAGATCTCCAGGTGGTCAGAATTAACCCGGAGCCCTCCACTAACTACCGCGCGCCTCATAACCTCTGTAGTTTTGGCGCGTTTAACCACATAATCAATGAATCAACATTCAAATTTCGCGCCATGGTGACGTAATATGGACAAGAGGGACGTATTATGGACCGGCACCAACACATTTTTATCAGTGTGTAACTGCGCGTTAAAGTGCAAGCGATACAACCTAGCGGAACTACAGGCTCCCGTATAATCTACCAGTAATGTTTTTTGGCTTGAGTCAGCGGCCACCAATAGCACAAACAGATTCTGTGACGCCATTAAAAATTGTCGGGAAGTGAGTCAGGAGTCACCAGTTTTGGATATGTTTTCTTTAGTATTTCTATTATTTATTTGAAGTTGACGCTCGAATAGGTACTGTTGTTATTGAGACCAAACAGCATTTTTAATGAACCGAACATTTATTTTGCTTTCATGGCCCCTTGAAGTGCACGGCGTCTGGCTCCCACGCATTCAAAATGCTGTCGTGATTTCTGGATCGGTCGGACAAACCTGGATCTGTCGCATTGTTTTAATTAATTTGGCCGGTGGTAAGCGTATTTCGCTATCGTAATCACGGCACCCGTGTTATCGGGCGCTGTTTATGCCTTGAATACCGCCACTTGTGATACACCGACCATTATGCGGAACACTCATGGTGACCACCGCCCTGGAACACTTGCTAACTGTTGCGTAATCGCTATGCTGTTTGGGCCTTTCCATTACTACTTGTGCTTCTATACCGCATGACGAGCAGTACAAAGGTACTTTCTCCCCCTCTAATGCCCCTCTGACTGCCCTTCCCTGGAGAAAAAAGCTTCTGAAATGTTCAATTTAAAAGGAATGCGCCATAAATTCCCACGCATGCGCACTGGGAGCGTCGTGGAGCTGCATCGCTTTCATTCGAGATGTGCAATGCCGCTCACCAGATTTCATCCCACGGGTGCAGTCAGGACTAGAGAGAGAACCTAGCCGCGAATGTATGCTATGGCACGTCTTATCCCACAAGCGTGCTTTTGGAAGTGAAAAAAAAAGTTCTCCCCTGTTTCGATGCTTCGAGAATTCTAGAATTCTAACTGCTTCAGCAGCACTGGATGCCTCGGATGCCTAAAGAAGCATGAAAGACAACAGGAGGAGCATAGAAATACCGCCAGTGGCGTACGCTTTCTTTTGTTCTCCCCTATTGCGTTTCTTTATCTCGCGATGTGAATGGTATGAAAGAACGCCGACTGCTTACATGTATACTTTAATCTCCTGTGCGAGTTCAACCTACAACAGCCCACCTCCTGTCAGGATTCAGTAAGTACTCACCAGACGTTAGCTACAGCGGGCAGCTTGCAAGGAAGCTTCGGCAGAGCTTCCCGTGGCTTTCCATCAGCACTCGGAATGCGAGCACTGGTAACGGCCACCTTACACTCCCGATACAGCTGCCTGCCATCGCGCGATGAGTACACCGTGACTTTATTTCCCTGCCTCCTCTTATTTTGGGGACTGTAGGTGTACTGTTTTTTGCTGCATTTACATTTCTCGTTATTTTGCCAATACGGACTCCTCTGTATTGAATCCCGTACTAGTCGAGTATCACGCGCGCACACGGCTGTCCCAGGTGATCAGCGGAGAAAACACGCTTTCTCGGCGGATGACCTAAATGGTTACCGTACGACTGCTAATAAGTTGCGCGCAATAATTTGAAAATTACAACTTTCAACCATTGCACTTTCAAGCAGAACAATAACGTTATGTTGCCTAATGATTAACGACAGAAAACACTCCCTCCCTCCTTCTCAATCAATCAATCAATCAATCAATCAATCAATCAATCAATCAATCAATCAATCAATCAATCAATCAATCAATCAATCAATCAAATAATACATAACATATTACTTTTATAAGTTATTGCCCCCAAATTAAAAAACTAGCCCCCAATTTCTACACTTTATTCTGCTGCTTTACAAACTTTAATCTTTTCGATTAAAAAAAGCAAAAAAAAAAAGGCCCCGGCGTCCGTCGTCTGCGCCGTTATTGCACGATTCTCTCCGTGGCGTCAACAGATACGAATAATCGCAGTGACATTGTGTGCTGATACTCTAGGTAACATTGAATGCCGCATCAGCACCGGGGAATGGATCCGTAGTAGCGAAAGAAGGCTGCACGAAGTGCCTACGCTGAAGCGCAGGTGGCTGCGGACACGGATATCTACACAGGTGTGGCCGCACTTGTAACGGCAGAGTCGTTCAGTAGAAAAGCCAAATAATGCTTCCAAAGAAATTGTGACCGTTTGCGTACACGCCGATTGAGATGCAACGGTAGCGCATCAGTGAATGCATTGTTAGCTGGCATACTAGCGACATCTATGGGGAAGTGGCCGAGCATATATGAAGTCGCCTTAGCAACAGGAACGCGCAGGCACCAGCATCGAGGCGCACACGTATGGTTGCTGGCATGCGAGCAACGACAGTGAATACTATCTGTACCCCAGAAGTCTTCCAAGAATGCCTACACAATGCTGAAATGAAAGCGCGGTATGATATAATCGGTAGACATGTGTGGCCCTGTGATGACAATTGATGCCTATTAGAGTTTTTTCAAGTGAATTTTTTCCCCGTAGCAAACATCTAACCATCATCCTTTTGACACTACGTGCTCCGGGATAGCCGTTGTGGAAGGAAAAACCCTATGAAAGGCCCCTGCAGACATATCGCCGCAAACCCGCTGTGGGGCCGAGAATATAGCATTCTGCTTGAAGAGAGCCACCACGACGCGGCGTAACGACTGGCTAACTTAAACTCCGCCGGGGCAAATCTTTGGTCATTTAATTAATACTTGGTGGCGATGGTGCTGTGCGTGCTGAAGGGATTTGGAGGGCCGAAAATTGCTTTACTAGATGGCAAGGTCCGGCGCGACGGGGCCGACTATGGCGTCAAAGTATCGTCATTGAATGTGCCCCGCGTGGGGTGTCTTTTACGAGTGAAATGTTAGTACTCACGGACGGTGCCAGGCACGACGGCCCCGCACACGCGCGTGCCGTCGATGGCCAGGTAGTCGCCCTGGCACGAGTCAGATGGCCGCAGCTGGAAGTCGAGGAAGGTGATCTCCATCTGGCATATGTTGCCGTGCGCCCGCCGCACCGTGTACACGCAGTCTGTGCCGTCCTCGTAGTCACCAGGGTAGTTTGCGCTCTCCAGGTGGAACTCCATCTGCGAGGAGCGGACGTGCATTCAGGCTCCCCCGCACGCCGCGAATGCACTTGCTTATTCGTCTGTGCTCAGGGCAGCTTTGCTCGGTCGGGCACACAGAAAATTCAGCGAACATATTTACGGCACTTCTGTGGATTGTTTTCCATGGACGCACATGTTTGTGTCGCGAGTCTGGCCCGTCTGCCTCGAACCAGTAGGACACATACCCGTGTTTCGGTGAATAAACAGAATCAATCAATCAATCAATCAATCAATCAATCAATCAATCAATCAATCAATCAATCAATCAATCAATCAATCAATCAATCAATCAATCAATCAATCAATCAATCAATCAATCAATCAATCAATCAATCATCTATTGCTCGCGTATATTGCATCCAGCGTATTCCGATTACATTTGCTGCCAAGGGTCCATTAGAATAACAGAATAAGTGCGCACAAGGAATCCAAGCAGGCTTCGAGATTGCGGCCACCAACGCGATTGGAGTGACCGTCCCTGGAGCAAGGACCCAGGAATGCTTCCTCCATTTATCCCAGTCAGTATGCCGGAAGCTTCCATGTTTGCTTCAGCATTTATCAAAGTCGCTGCAACACGGATAAAAGTTCGCTGTCAATGTAAGTAGCACTACTTTATTTTGTTTCCTTTTCTAACGTTGCCTGAAAAAAAAGAAGCCGGCAACTTATTGTACTCCTGTGCACTTTTAGGTGTCAATGCGGCAGGCTCTCGCATTTTTGCCGATTGCCGATACCGCCAGTGCTTTCCAGAACCTCCTGAAAGTTTTCACCACCGAGGCTTGGTTTGCAGCTTTGGGGATGTGCGCGTTGGCAGGGGCCGCAAGAGCAGCATGTTTACGGCCGTGCACCGTGTGCTCAGCCGTGTACTTATGCATACTCTGTGCTCAGTCAGAGACTCGACAGTGGCAGAAATGTAGCGAACAAACAAAGCTTCTGGAGCTTAGAACCGTGGACTGCCGGTAAATTGGAGAATCATCCTCCAGGGTCACCCAAGTTTTTGGTGCTTTGGCGAAAATAAACATGTTTCCTAATCTGAGTATGGATTTGTTCTTATCTCACAGCGATGAGGGCTCATCCAACATCTGCACCTTCCCGGGCAGACTTAAGAGGAAGCCCGGGAAGAGGGAAACGAAGACTGCGTAAGCAGAGGTCGGCCAGACCGCATCAAGGGTTTTCAGAAAGGACGCCAGCTGCTTCAGCTGGCTTCAAATTGCTATCATCCGCTACAACTCCAATGAGGTGGCAATGTTGAGCCGGATGTATAGAATTTCGAATCCTCAAAGTTGCGTCTAATGCTCTTGGCCATCGTGCCCGCCGCAACGACCCGTCGCAGTCAACCATACCTCACCATAATCGCTGATTCCCAATACACCTGTCGACTTTATAAACATGGGAAAGAACGATGTGCAGCCTTCCACTTCCTCAAGGTGCACCTGAAGGCCTCCTCATCACCATAGACTGGACCCCATGCCACTAAGGCCTTTGCCGAGAAGAAGGCGGCTCACGCCGGCGCCCGAGAACTGTACTTCCGGGCATTCCTTTCGTCAAGGCTCTGGATGGCTCGCATTCCCTCACCCCATCCTCACCCCTCTTGGTTCGTCTTACAATGCTACTCTCGCGCATCACCTTTGCACACGAAGGACCTGTCCACTTCCCCATCCTTCTCTCACCAGCTACAAAGCTTGCATCTGGCGCCGGCTCACATTTTACAGATGCTACAACCACGCATTCTCACATTATACACATTGTCACATTCTACAACCTCACTTTCCCCTAAAATATTTTACCTTCTCTCTTCTAGTACAACTGCCCGACTTGCAACATTTCCCTCTCACCGTCCACGTAGTCTACTCCTGTCCACACAATACTAACCCCTTCTCCAAACCCTCACCCGAGCAGGGGGAAACCAGTTGTGCTCCGGAGCTTCACGCAGCCCTCGTAGATCGGACGCGTTTTCATTACCCAATTGCCTTCTATTTCTTTCGCATGAGCTATTCTGCTGCAATGGCAACTAGTCGCTTATTACAGTTTTCAACATTGTGATTAACGAGGGTGCAAAGCTAGTTCGAAACTTGTTTCACGTAGCAACGATGAAGGCCAGCACATGGTACTGAGCGCCTCCGTACCCCGGATCACTGTGTTTCACTTGAGCCCATGAGTTATCTTCGTGATCTTCTTTTCCCGGGACTTCTCCTCCATCCCGCAGCAGCGCTAAGGATCTGACCCCGGGTATCCTCAACCGACAACGTCAGCTTCCGATACAAAAACTCTACATTTATTTACAGCCCAGCGGGCGACTAAGAAACAGTACTCGGGCGGAGCCCGAAGACGACGGGCCGAGCTCTCCTGCGCCCGGACCTCGTCTCTTGTCTTCATTTTCCATTCCTCTTGCCGCTGAGGGCCGAGGAAGAAGGAAAAGCCAGTCCTCTTGGTCCATGTGGCGGCAGTTAAGACATCTGGTGCGAGCAGGCGCGGCCTTCCTCGGAATGCGCGGCGTTTCAAGGCACCGCGCGACACGTGCGTTTCATTTCTGTGCTGCTCGTCCCAGGGCCCGCGCCAGTTGGTGCATCGAAGCGCCCGACACTATGTAAACTTCTAGAAATAAAAAAAAGACCTCGTGCTTTATTTTGCCTGCTGTATAACGAACCTTCCTGCGTGAAGAAGTATTTATGAAGAATGCTCTTACGTGACCAAACGGCGGAGGGCGAATCGTCTTATGACGAAACGCCATAAATCAAACGGGCCTGCAACCCCAAAGCAGTTGCTGCGAAGTTCCTGTGCGTAAGGCGCACGTGATTTCTCACCTTTTCCATGTAAACGTCGCAAGAGCGGCGTGTGATGTACGGCTCTCCCGTTGTGCTGCTGGAGCTGCCGCCCGATTCGAAGCCGTACGGAGTGGACGTCCGGGAGGGCGTCGTCGTGGTGGTGCTCCCAACGACGCCCTGCGACTTGGCGTCGCTGTCCTGGGGCGGCGGTGAGGGCGGCAGGGAAGTACCCAGCGCGCACTTGATCTGCCGGGCGCGCGCCGAAAAGCCCCGACGAGTGCCCGCCACGTTGGAGCGGAAGTGGAGGGACATCTCGCTGCCAGGGAACGGGATCACGTCTGCAGCATAGGTGACGCCATTAAGAGACGGATTTGCCCGAGGGAGAATAGCAAACGCGATGTGCCAGGAAAACGTAAAGATCATCAACTATACAAGACAATATTATATTTCGTGCGCTCAACGGCACTCCACTACTTCCAACGAGCTGGAATTCGGCAGAATCGGGGAAGGAGGGTTACCTTCGAGCTCAAAACGTTAGAGAACAGTTGGGTTGACTACGAACGTCAGTAAAGGGGGATCCCTTAAACGGAAGAAATTTATAGGGGTTATTTCGTTCATTGATTACGCAAAGTAAAAATAGTTTCATTGAATGGAACGAATGGATAAACGAAAACCTGAGCCAGTTGTGAGCGTTCAAGAGGTAGATTCAGTTCCGAATGTTTCACTTTTTTTTGAACTAGCGGAAGGCCAGGAAATTTCTTCGCAAGCTATATAGTGGGAGGCCATCACAAAAAAAAAGGCTGCAACACTGCAGTACTGTGTGCCCCAGATTGACGTTTCCGCATCGATTTTCTTTTTGCTACGAGTAATGAATTTGATGCTTAGTACGTTCAACTTTAAGGGTCACCATCCATTTCGCACTGTTCATTTTCGGTGATCGCAAAAAATTGGCTGACGATTACGATACTCCCTAATGCGAAATTGGAGCACAGCTGTTTAGCTGGTTGGTCTTAGCAAAATATCTTGACGCAAGGAAGTTCAGACAGACGTATATGCATGTATACGAACCACTATTATACTTCACATATTACTCCTCTCATGCAGCGCTTTGTTTCCATACGCGGTATCTGTGTACGCGCTTGCGGCATGCCTAAGTGATTAAGTAATCGGCGAACACATGACGGCGCACTGTACTCTGGCGCCATGTCGTAGCCAGTTGCCGCCGCGGAGCATGTCTCGCGCGGCACCCGCGACACTCTGCTTTCCTCCTCACACTTCGTCACAGTCTCCTTCTCCGCTTCCCTCCCGCTATCTCTTCAGTTTCTTCCTTGTTCTCTCGGTTACATAGAGGGACGACGGCGAGGGACGTCGTGAAACCTCAAGAGCGGCCGCATGAGAGCTGCGCTCTACCAAAACATTCATTTACGAAATTTCGCCGGTAACTTCAAACGCTACAGTTCCTTTAGGACGGTCTACAGTGTTAATATTTCGAAATTCGCTGTCTTTAGTTTTGCGTAATGATTTCATTTTGTCTAATTACGCACTTACGCAACATTAAATGCCATATACACTATATGCTTACCCCCCCCCCCCCAACACACACACAATAATTTTGCAAACTGAATTTTTCAAATATACCACTATAGGCGGTATTCAATTAAACGCTTAGCTAATTTCTTCGCTTGACATCACTGGAAACGGCCACGGACATGGCGCGGCTTGTGCCACTGCGCCCGCACGCCGAAGACAAAAAAAGACCGGCGGGCGTCGACTGCTCCGTTTCAACCCGTTTCCCAACGGTGGTGTCAACAGAGATGCTATTAATGGCACTCACATCGGACTCGAGGCATTACATTGCGTTCGGTGGGGTAGGGTTTAGAACGTCCAACACAAATCATGTGCTTAACCCGGGCAACTACCGCCATTCACGAAGCCCGACGTAACCAGTAACGGCGCACTCACATGGTTGCCTGCATGCGTGTCTCGCCAGTGAATAGAAGCTACAGTCCCGTGCAGCGTGCCTTCATAGAAAGCTGCACGTTTCCGCCAATCTAAACACGCTTCAGTTAAGTAAAGTCGAGACGCGCACATACATGCCCGTCTAAGTGCTTGACAGCTCGCTCCCATTCCTCATTTCGCTAAAGCTTCCTTTCTGGTCAATTCGCGAGAGGAAAAGTGTGTGTGCGGGTGCTCAGCCGGTCTCCTAAAGAAGCGTGCGAGGGAATGGGGGGTAGGCAGGAGCTCACAGGCGTGGTCGGCCGGCAGGGAGCCGCAGTGCCGCTGTCCCCCGAACTCTAGGTAGTCGTACTGGCAGCCCGGCGACGACTCCACGTCGAAGGAAGCAAACACCAGCTCCAAATGGCAGAAGTCGTCACCGGCCTTGGTGATCGTGTACTGGCACAGCTGGTTGTCCAGGTAGTGCGACGGGTAGTTGGGGCTCTGCAGGTAGAACTCACGTTTCCGGTCGAACTGCCGATCGCACCGGAACGACTCCTTGGAAGGACCAGCAGGTAGGACTGCAGGAGAGGAATCACGCAGCTTCACCCATGGTTCTGGCAAGGAGGAACGCCCGCTCAAAAGTTCGTTGGATGCACCAATAAGAATCTTCGGTTAATCGAGCTCTGATGTCTCTCGAGGCTACTGCACTGCATTGCCAGGGGTTCTTTCCCAGCGAAGTCTAACAGGTGTAAAATGTGGGAAAAAGTTCTTCCCACTGCGCCGGAGCACCATGCATACAAAAATCAACAGCGAGGTTATCTGTAAGAGACCATGAAGACAGCATATAACCTGCATTTATTCAAAAGATTTTGTATGTTATAGTACCATCAGCGCTTGTCCGGCGGAATTCGATGGTCTACTTATTGAGAAATGTACAATTAAAGCCCCATGGTCAATTTTCCTTCTGCATCGCACGTTTCGTTACGTCAGCACTGACGCACTTGTGGTAGATGCCCAAAAGGAATAGTTAGAATGTTGACTCTATGCAGCATCCAAACGCTCCAATCCAACAGGAAGCAGAACTACGGTTGACAGGAGGCCTAGCCAAAATGCGACTGGTTACGATTTGCGGCCTTTCTAGGTAGCGCAGCGATGCTGCTTCGGTGCTCTGCTTGTTTCTGAGCGCACGTCTACGGGGCGTATTTTGTTAAGGACAATACGACGCCTTGAAGCTACGCCCCCGCTACGTAGCTTCGAGGCATCGCACTGTCCCTGTTCAAGCGCTATGCTGCATGCTGTCTTCATTCTCCCGCCCAACCGCTGGAGCTCCGAACGAAGCAGAACATGCCAAATGTTCGAATTTGTTTGTCAAGCAAAGATTTACTTTTGTCCAGCGGTTGCGCCGCGGATGGGCAAATTCACCTTTGGACCGGAGACACCGACCCTGAGACACAGCCCTCGAAGTGCATGGCGTGATTCGCCTGGCTCGCTGTCGGCGCTGCGCACGAAGTACCGTTTTCCGTCGTTCTACTCACGTAGCGGCAGTGGCCGCGACGGGAGTGAGCGCTCAGCTTATCGGCAGCCGACCAAAGCCGCAGCCTCCCACGCATGCGCCACTGGGTTGTCTCGGGCTATGTGACTCATCTTGCGCCGCGTTCGCCGAGAATGAAAGCGAGGCCAGGCCTCCTTTCGTAAGGGTTGCGCGGGACCGACTGGCTTCGAGCCGTGGTCGGCCATACAGCGACCGCTACATTAACCGAGCAAAGCCAAGACTCAACCAGAGTAAGCCAAGCTTGTGCTTTGGATATCCAAGGTTAACTGAGCTAAGCCGAAGCGTACCTTGCAATTGTCGAAGTAACCTGTTCCACGAGTTTTATTTAAAAATATGCATTAATCTAACCCATGAACATACAACACAACAAATTATAGCAATAAGCCATTTCGCTTTGCCTTCCCCACATTTTAAAGCAAAGCTTTCTACCTCTACCTGCCAATGGTTCTTTCGCGGCGTGCGGGACAAAAAACTCCTAGCGCGGCTGGGGATAGGGAGGCACGTTTCACTCACAGCGCACAGTGTAGACGGCCCGATGATAGGGCGCTATTACCCAGCGTTCCCCGCACGCAGCGGCTCGCACCGACGGGTGGGTCACCGGGACGGCTTTGTCGTCTGCTTTAGCGACAGTTGTTTTGGGCCTTTTTTGGCGCTGCTTCGCGTCCATTGCGCCCTTTCTTCACACGGCTTAACTTTTTCGATAGAACCTGGTGGGTAACCCAGACCACACGGAATTAAGTGAGCATACGGCAAAGATGCGAGAAGAATTGGTTTGCAGCGCGGGAAAACAACATGTAGAGACCACATACACGCATCTGGCCGCTAGAGAAACGCTACCTTTTGCGCACTGCTTGCCACGAATGGGACTCCGTTTTCTAAATTGGTGAATACCAATTCCTGTGTTTTGAAAGGTATTACAAAATACGAAAGGAGCAACTGCATCTGATAAACAGCGATTATAAAAGTTCCCCCAGCTTTTTCGCAATTCTCAAACTTACTAAACTAACTAGTTTAAATCGGTATAAACGGGAATCACTAAGCTAAGATGCCAATTTGCTTCGGGGTCTACGCTTGTGTCGCGCGGTGGTGTAGCCCCGAGGTAGCACGTCAGGATGGCTAAATTTCGCTGTCTAACCCTTCGAAACACTCTCCTCTCTGTTTTCTTTCTGCCGACGCACGGGCGGGCTACAGCGGCGGCGTCCGCCGCTCTAGCCCGGCGGTGCTCGGCGCTGCTACATTCGGGACGCCGCTCCAGTGCATTCCAGCTAACGGCTGGCAGAATCTCTGGTTTCACTCTTTGTAAAGCCACGTGTGTGAATTCAAGTGACGTAGCTTGGGAAATTGTTGTGGGTGTCGTTTAAAGCTTTGCTTTCCAACCACCTTCACAGCGTCGATTGGAGCCATTTTTTTTGTTTAATTGTCATAAGAAGAGCGAGCTCGTGCACCCGACTATTTCGGGCGTTGGGGAGGAATATTTGTTGGCGGCAGTAAGCTGGAGGAAGTGCCTCCGTTTCTGTTATTAATTTTTTACCGAGTGTAGCGCCAGTAGGTTAACTTCCAGCCCCTACCGGACCTCTGAATTTAAGCAAGGCGCGGCATTATACCGTTACAGCTTTCCAGATCCCTCGCACTCCCCATATTTACTGTACTCCCAAAGCGCTTTATGCTTCATTACATCCGCGTTTCAATTGTCCTTCAGCTAAAGATGTTCGCGGTGAATGTTCAGGCAGCGTTTTAGGCCCCTCGCTTAGTTATATCCGCAGGTATTTGTACTGCTTTACAAAGCACATGGCTTTGTGTTGAATCATTACGGGCGAGGAATTAGATTCATCGTTCCATTCCGAACATTTGTCTTCTGCGTGCTAAAATTCAGGCCCAGATAATGTTGATGGTCGACTAAAGATACCTGCAAGTTACTTTGGACATGTTGCATCATTTGCTATAATACCAAGTCGTCTGCATGCATCGCACCTTGAATCCGCTGTTCTACCGTTGATAAACTATGCGCGTGGCATCGTCTAGATGTATGTCGCCGGTATGGGCGACACATCGTCGTTGTAATATTTGTAAGCCCTACGTTAAAATTGACAACTACCGCGCTAATTCTTCAATTTTCTGTCACTTTTTAGCCTAAGATGGCAACAACAGGTGCGAAAAGTTTTATCCGACGATGCAATGATGGGATGTTGAATGAAGACTCGCGTACGCAAACATGTGCATAAATTCTGCCTTTCTGCGTTTCGTGAACGACAAAAGTGTGTATGTAAGCTTTGGCACCACTTGTAAGCTTGTGGAAGCATGGGCACTGTACTCGGTCGTCTAAGAACGACAGTACTGCCCAATAGGGGCTATAGTCTCCCCTCCTCACAACATCGCTGCGACACCTCAATCCGCGAAAAACTGGAACCTCACTTTGATTACATTCAGTAACCACGAGTGTAGGCATATTCTAAAACAGAGTACTCTATGTATATATTTTTTTGTTTCTGCTCTGAAAGTTCAAATTCCCAGTTCAAGCGTTTTTTGTTGTTGTTTTGTTGTTGACCAAACTACCACATGAGGGTTTATTACTGTAGTATTCATTATTTGTTTACATCAAATTGTACGCCCTCACAGAGTATTTATTGCCCCCCCCCCCTCTCCTTGAGTAATTCCCTCGGCTCTTGAAGCATGCAGTAATTGAAATAAGTGAAATACCGTTACACCTGGATATAACGAAGTTGACAAAAATTTGCATTTTTGTCGCTGCATCCAAGTTTTCGTTACACGCAGCTTTTGAGTTAAACCTCGCGTGGAGGAAGCAGAAACGAAACCAATGTGCTGGACATCAGTGATGCTGAACTCACCCTTGTTTAAGAATACATTTCACACTGAAAAACTGCGTGATTCCCGCCTGCTGCTACTACACGGCCCCGTATTCACAAGCGCAACTTTAATGTCACTTTTGCTGTTCGATACTTTTCGGTGCCTTAACGCGGCTCAAGAACGAAATTTACGCCTACAGGGCGCCTTTTCGTGAACTTGATGCTTTTTTCCGCACTTAAAATTGTTGAGGGGATTCTAAAGCTGCGACACTGTACCGGGCGGTGACGTTCTTTCTCGCCGGCGGAGACGACCTTTGGAATATCGAGTTTGGGTTGAAAATCAAAACTTCTTCTTTTGTGGCAGCAGAACTCATCACCACCGAACCGACACCACTGATATCACTGGAGATGCGTGACCACACGATGACAAGCAGGCCAAGCACCTAATCGACACCGCATTCGCACATGGAAACGCAGGGGCGATTGCGGTGCGGGCTTAATTCGCTGGATTAGAGCATTTCGTCAGAGAGAAAAAAAAAGCAGAAAACATGGACTCATCAGCGTTGCGAATTCGTTACATCAAGGTTTGCCGTCGCAACTCCTTCGTTCGCATAGAGGTCGCAAACACATGGGTTTCAATGGAGGTGGAAAAGGGGAAATAAAAAAAACTCGGTTAAATGCAGGAGTTCGTTACATAGAGGTTTCTTACATCCAGGTTTGACTGTATGCGCCTGACCATCGCCGCTCCTACCTCCTCCTTTTCGCCTGTTTTTTTTTTTCTTTTTTTTTTTTCATCATGTTACCCTTTTGCAGTGCCGAGTATCAAAGCGAGCTGTACGCCTGGCCGACCCCCCGGCCTTCCGTTTCGCTTTTCTCCTCCCCCTTTGCTGTTAGAAACAGTTGCCTAAGCAAATCACGTCAGTTCTAATATTTTTGTAAAAATACTGAAAACTTTACACGATTTCTAGACGGAACGTTTGCTTCAAAGCAAAACTTTCAAGCGTTCTAGAGTCGACAAAAATGAAAATGTTGTATGAAGCGCCAAACATACTGCCGCTAAACCGCAGAACTCTGTTAGCTGTTTTTCTAGCACACTTCCTTTACATCATTTCAAGAAATTGGCTAAGCGGAGCCCAGCGCATGATTCGTATTGAAGCGACATGAGCACAAATAGCCCTTCAGATCGCGCTTCGCATGTCACTAGGCATCGCAACAAGTAGCCATTTTTTTTAGTTCTCGCGGCATTTTGTCCAAACAAGAGCAAGCCTACTTTAAGGGCATAAAGTTGTACTGAAGCAATAAGGTATTCATACCGCCGCACTAAAGCGACAGGGTCATATTAGAACTGGCAAACTGGGCTCAATTGACTCCAGTCAAGCGCTGAAGCCATGGGCGTCTCACATTGAAGGGGCGCCTGGGGGAACTTTGGTATTTAGGCGTGCCACAGTCCTTACTGTGCAAGTCCACAGCAGATTCTGCAGCAGCCACCGGTGCCTGATGCCGCCTTGCACCCGCGCTATGATTACGCGTGTCCGCTTCTAAATTTTATCGCATACTTAATTATCGGGTATACTGAATTCGAAGCGTATTGGAAAATATATATATCCATATATCAGTAATTCGACAAACAAAATCACTAAAGTTTCAACTGAAACACCCATGCGCCCCCAGCGGATTTCACAATATTCTGCCAAAACGCAAGGTATAGAGGTGCAACGATATTATGAAGTTGATGATGATTATTGTTTTTTTTTTCGTGCGCAACACCGACGAGGGCAAAGAGCGCCAAGAAGATACGTGTTATGAAAAGATAGCTCAGAATTTTCACCTCCATGGGTCACAAGACGAACATTGTCGCTTACGCAGTGGCAGCAGGCTCTTGGTTGTGTCGAAGGAACATGATAATTTATACTATCTGCGAGTTAATGTCAGCTCCCGGCGACGCGTGAGTCAAACACGGACCGCCAACTACTACGGCTGTCTGAAACCAAGGCGACGAAAGAAAAAAACATTTAGAGGGCTGGTTATCGGCAATTCGGAAGGTCCAAAATATGTCGTTTTCAAAGATCAAAACCTAGCGTGAACGGCAGAGATGTGTTCAGAACTATGAAAAAAAGGCCACTGTTGATAACACGGGACTCCTGCGAAGAAAAAGCACGCGAAATAAACATTTAAAGAGTTTTTATTCGAATACTGTCCTTGCCAGGCTTCCGAGAAATTCAGATTTCCCTACTGTAGCATGCTGTCTAACAACGCCAACTGCCGGGTATACGCTGTCAAGGCTATGTACCCACCTACCTGTACATGTTTCCGGTTATGTGCAAAACCGCAACAAATGGTCAAGAAAGAGCCCATTTCCAGCGGTGCTCCAGCTGTTCGACGTATCGAATTTCATTGCGGACCAGATTTGGATACAGCTGCGCAACGCTGTAATACATTTACATTGGATTTTCAATTGAATTTTCGATCTGCTCAAAGCGAGCGATAATTTGACCGCATAGGTCTACAGGTGCACTCAACCACTTCAGCCACACTTACAAGCTCAGGCTACCCTCGAGTCAGAGGCCTTTCCCAGGTTCATTGTTTCACAGTTCTGCCGATGTCAGTGGCCAAAATGAATCACTGTTGACGCTGCAGTTGTCTTCCACTGGATACATCCGGGGCATTTGGTGGCTGGGAATTTTTTTTATTAGCGCAGAACATGCACTGCGGAGCGCCTGGGTATGGAAATGACTCTTAGTGAGGCGGGAAGCTCCAACAGACAAAGCTAAGGCTTTTGACCGGATGTTCTTTGAGTTACACCTAATTCAAAGAGCTGGAAAAGTTCGGCAAGTTGAACAAGAAGGAACTTGCAACTGAGTAAGACGTTGTTTGACAGGGTTCGGTAGGGTCTTGAGCGGATGTTCTGCCAGTGACTCCGAATTGGAATGACGAAACAAGAAGGGACTCGCAGAATCGCCCTTGCTGACTTACTGCCGCTGGCCGCCGTGGTGGTCGTGGTGGCGGATGTTGCGACTGGATCCCTATGGGCGGCGCTGCAGGGCACTTGGTGGAAGCGTACGTGGAAGCCTTTGCCGGAAACCGACTCGTCTGTCTTGAACACCATCACAGCGTTGCCGTCCGTGTCGTATGTCATGCTCTCTGGGGACAAACGCGTACGACAGACATTGTAAGTCAGTGAATGAATAACGGCCCGTAATCATTTATCCTAAACGCAGCAGCACACACAAAAAAAAGAAACGCAAACCGAAACTGATTTAATTTGATTGCTTGATTGTAGAGTTGACGCAACGCAGGCGATGCGGCGCGCCGTAGTGGAGGGCTCCGGATTAATTTTGACCACCTGGAGATAGTTTACGTGCGCCGAAATTTCGTACACACGGGAGTTTTTGCTTTTCGCCTCCCCCAGAAAAGCGACCGCCGCGGCCGGGAATCAAACTCGCGACCTTTTGCTCAGCAGCACAACGCCTTAGCGACTGAGCCACCGCGATTGGTGCAAAAAGAAACAATTTAGAACAAAGGCAGACCGGTGGGTCTGCTATCTTCACAAGTGTTACACACAAAACACCTTAGTTTAAAAATTACAGCCGCTGAAGTGCTGAGGAACACACCAGTTTTTCTGGTTTTAGAAAACTTCACAGTTTTAAGAGAATTTAAAGTGTCGCACGCAGTTATTAAGGCGTAGATGCGCACAAGGCTTAATTCACAGAGAAGAAAAAAATTCTCGTAATTTTTTTTTCGTTGACGTTTGTTGCTTTACAGTGAACGCAAGCGGTGCGATTGGGTTTAAAGTGGCGGCGTCTCCAAAGCTAATGGGGCTCATAAATTCTTTCAACTGCAGTAGGTTAAGCCATATGTTAAATTACTGGAAACTGGCTAGGGCGTTGTGCGGCTCAGCCCAGGAACGGGGGTTCGATTCCCGGCCACGGCGGCCGCTTTTCTGGTGGAGGCAAATAGCGAAAACTCACGTGCGTTCGAGATTTCGGCGCACGTTAAGATCCCCTGGTGGTCAAAATTAATCCGGAGTCCTCCACTACGGCGCGCCTCTCGCTTGTATAGCATCGGCGCTTGAAATCAATCAATCAATCAATCAATCAATCAATCAATCAATCAATCAATCAATCAATCAATCAATCAATCAATCAATCAATCAATCAATCAATCAATCAATCAATCAATCAATCACAATGAAATTACTGGGAACAAACTTAAGTCAGAGATTTGTATTTAGCACCAAAGTAAATCATGATACAATACCTCAGCTGGGAGTTCATGCGGGCAAACAAACAGCACTTTATTCAATGATTTCGCAACAAGCCTATTGTCGGGTCACGAAGTTTAATTTTATGCTTTGCCGCTACCAAGTCCTCTGTTCAATCTGTTCGGGTGGATGCTGCGTTTGCCCCCACCCAGCTTATATAAAACAAGCTTTTCAGCCCAGGTAGAGGTCGACTAAAAAGGGAGTGCACTCACTGTGCCGTCCCCTGAGCATGGTGCCGCAGTAGCGGTCCCGGTCGATCTGCAGGAAGTCCCTGTCGCAGCGGGACGACTTCTCGACGTCAAACTCGCGGAAGTGCATCTCCACCGCGCAGAAGGCATTCGACGGCCGGGTGATGGTGACGCGACACAGCATGTTGCCGCGGTAGGCCGTCGGGAAGCCGTAGCTCGTGATGTCGTCGCTCAGCCGGTCGGTGCACATGTCGCACAGCGGCGGAGGCGGCAGGACTGCGTGGATCGCACTTCAGTCATACAGCGATCATTGGCACAATTTTCTAGTTTTCGCTGTCGTGGTAAAAATCACTTATTGTGGCGGTAATTGATGATCAAGAATTTATCTCTAGAGGTTATTAGACAGCCGTCAGACGCCGAAAGAAATGGAGAAGGGCGAGGAAGGGAATGGATGGTATTAGTGCTAGGCTGGCACCTCCTTGTGCTAAGTACCAAAAGGAGAGTAAAGGTAATGGTGAGAAGCTTCCCAGACGCAGTGTGGGCTGCAGGCAGGAAAATAGAACCGAAGAACACTTTCTTTCTTTCGTTCTTTCTTTCAAAAAACTGTATCTGTTTCACGATAATGAAATGACCTACCACGTTTTCCCTTTGCTTTTCTTGGCTTTCTTGCCTGCCTACCCTTATTTCGGTCCTAAATCAACCAGCCCCTCATTTCCCATTCTTATTCGCTACATGCATAGCGAGGGTCTCTGTTCTAGCAGTCTTGGTGCCATAGGTAGCGAATAGGGTTCAACGCAGGTCGACTGCTCTCGACATGTCGTAAACGCTCGAGTAACAACCCGGGGGTTAATGAGAAGGTTCCCTTCACCCCGAGTAGCCGGACTAGCGCTGGCTACAACCCCCAAGCACAGGAAACAATAACCTTAGCATAAGTACACGAGAAAGTGGAGAGGAGCACAGCCCCGCCGGTAGCGTAGTGGTCATCGCACCAGATGCATTTTCCGGAGGTCATGAGTTCGTATCCCACCCGGCGGGCATGTTTTTCTCCACTTTCTTTCTTTCCAAAAAACTGTATCTGTTTCAATGATAAGAAAACGATTCTACCCTTTGATTTCCTTGGATTTCTTGACTGCCTACCCTGATATATATATTGCTGCGAACCATGTATGCGTTTCTTTGTTTATTTATTGTTTGTTTTTACTGCCGGGCCACGCCCGGCTCTGTTATCTGTGTCAAGCGAAGCGCGTCTTGCATTATTTATTTTTATGCCGCACGGGCTATCTCATTCAGATAAGCAGACTGTTTCGTCTTACCGTCACTAGCCCAGAATAATCTTCTCTGATCTACAATGTTCTGGATGTAAATCGACGGTTCCAGAAACAGTCGCGCCGGAAGATAAAAGCCTGTAGAGCAGACGCCACGGCATTCCGATCGTCGACGCTCTCCCGCACACGTCACTTTGTTGACTGCTGCTCCGCCGTCTGTGTATTCTTTGAGTCGTTAGGCGAGCGCAAGTTCGCTCCAATAAAGGTGTTTTCCTTTAAGAGAACTGCGTGGTCTCTGGCTTCGTGACAATATTATCGTTATCCTTATTTTAAGCCTGGTTATATCCACTGAAAGACGAATGCCCTTCCGAAAGATATGAAGGCACGTTTATCGAGTGCAGCAAGGCCGTTAGTGTGATTATATGATTATTGGGAGGTTTATATATATATATATACATACATATATATATATATATATATATATATATATATATATATATATATATATATATATATATATATATATATATATATATATATATATATATATATATATATATATATATATATATATATATGTATATATATATATATATATATATATATATATATATATATATCTATAGCGAATCAGAAAATGGGAAATGAGGGGCTCCGTGAAAATAAGACAGAAAATAAGGGTTGGCAGTCAAGAAAACCTCGGAAAGCAAAGGGGAGGTTGTGGTGGGTCATAGGAAGAGATGATGAATTTTTTGAGTCGAAAAGAAAGTGGTGAAAAAATGCCCGCCGGGTGGGATCCGAACCCACGACCTCCAGAATACCGGTCTGGTGCGATATATATATATATATATATATATATATATATATATATATATATATATATATATATATTATAGTGGGGTTTATTGGCAGGAAGGCAAAGCAAGGCCTGACTATCGCGGAGTCCAAACGCGTCCAAGCGAGCTCTCGGGTCGGGGCACCAGTCTTGCGCACAGCGCTCTCGATGGGGCTGTCTAGCCCAGATTCAAGCACATACCCACTTGTGGTGGATTGTCCCATATCCAAGTACATACATCGTCTGACGCGAGACGTGCACGGCACACACCCATTTAAGGAAGTGGCCATGATATCTTCATTACAATCACCCCCCGGCAAAGAGAGGAGCCATCCTGGCGACTCAAGGGGATGCGACGACGAGGGGGTCATAGTAGGGCTTCATACGCTGGACGTGCACTGTTTCGCGCCCTCGGCGACGAAGATCGGTCGTGGCAGCGATCGGCTCAACTACGTAATTGACGGGGGACGTTTTCTCAAGAACTCTGTAGGGTCCATGGTAGTTAGCTTGGAGTTTCGGCGAAAGACCGGGCGTCTTGGACGGTATCCACAGCCACACGAGAGATCCGGTGGCATAGGTAGGCGAGGTGGCTGAAGCGTCATGACGAGATTTTTGGCGCCCTTGATCCGCAGCGGTAAAGGATCGAGCCAGTTGACGGCACTCTTCGGCATGCTTAGCTATCTCGGAAATGGGCCTGCACTCGGAGGCGTCGGGTCGGTAGGGCAGTATGGTGTCTAGGGTGCCGGAAGGCTCACGCCCATAAAGTAGAAAGAAGGGCGAGAAGCCCGTCGTCGTCTGTGTCGCCGTATTATACGCATACGTGACAAATGGCAGAACTAAGTCCCAGTTGGAATGATCCGAAGAAACATACATTGAAAGCATGTCGCCAAGCGTGCGGTTAAATCTTTCAGTCAACCCATTGGTTTGCGGGTGATACGCTGTAGTTTTTCTGTGAACAACTTGGCACTGGGTCAGCAGGGCTTGTATTACGTCCGACAAAAAGACGCGTCCTCTGTCGCTCAAAAGCTCCCTGGGCGCACCGTGGCGTAAAACAAACCTCTGAAGGAGGAATTGTGACACGTCATGGGCTGTAACGGTGGGGAGTGCGGCTGTTTCCGCATACCTAGTTAGGTGATCCACTGCAACAATAATCCAACGGTTGCCTGCAGTTGTGGTGGGGAGGGGCCCATAGATGTCGATTCCAACGCGATCGAAAGGGCGCGCGGGGCTTGGTAGTGGCTGCAGAGGTCCTGTAGGATGTTGCGGCGGAGACTTGCGGCGCTGGCATTCGGGACACGAGCGGATGTACTTCGTAACAAACGTGTACATCCCGCGCCAATAGTAACGGATGCGCAGCCGCTGATATGTTTTTAGGACGCCAGCATGGGCGCATTGCGCATCAGCGTGGTAGGACGAACAGATGGCAGAACGCAAATGACGGGGAATAACTAGCAGCCATTTGCGGCCCTCGGCTATATAGTTGCGCCGATAAAGAAGGTCGTCACGAACAACACAGTGTGAGGCCTGGCGACGCAGTGCACGGGACGCCGAAACGGTGGACGGACTCGACAGGTAGTGCAGTATGGACGCGATCCAGGGGTCTTTTCGCTGCTCTGCGGCCATGTCGTGTATGTCAAGTGACGCCAGGGCGCAGTCCGTCGAGGAAATGCAGTCATTTTCCGACTCGACGGGACACCGAGAAAGGGCATCAGCGTCCGTGTGTCTGCGGCCGGACCGATACACAACGCGAATGTCGTACTCTTGGATGCGAAGAGCCCAACGACCAAGTCTGCCGGACGGGTCTTTCAGTGACGAAAGCCAACACAGCGCGTGATGGTCCGTGACAACACTAAACGGGCGTCCATAAAGGTAGGGGCGGAATTTGTGAATCGCCCAAATGATCGCCAAACATTCTTTTTCCGTCACTGAGTAATTTCTCTCCGCCTTTGTGAGAGTACGGCTGGCATAAGCAATTACGGACTCCTGGGCGCCTTCTCTGCGTTGTGCGAGCACAGCGCCGAGACCGACACCACTGGCATCAGTGTGTACCTCAGTTGGCAGGAGGGGGTCGAAATGTCGCAGTATTGGGGGCGACGTAAGCAAACGCCGTAAAGATACGAAAGCTTCTTCACAGGCAGGCGACCAGTCGACAGGTTCTTTACTGGATCCACTGAAGAGTTTCGTCAAAGGTTCGATTATGGTGGCAAAGTTCCGTACGAAACGCCGGAAATAGGAACATAATCCGACGAAACTTCGGAGGTCTTTAATCGTGGTTGGTTTCGGAAATTGGGCGACTGCGCGAAGCTTCTCCGAGTCGGGAAGGATGCCATCTTTTGATACGACATGACCCAAAATGGTCAGTTTGCGAGCAGCAAAGCGGCACTTTTTTAAGTTGAGCTGTAACCCAGCAGACGTGAGGCATGTCAAGACCTGTTCTAGGCGCTCCAGGTGAGTGGTGAAATCGGGCGAAAACACGACAATGTCGTCTAAGTAACAAAGGCATGTTTTCCACTTGAGGCCTCGTAGAACACCGTCCATCATTCTCTCAAATGTTGCGGGCGCGTTGCAAAGTCCGAAAGGCATGACGTTAAATTCGTAAAGTCCATCAGGTGTCACGAAGGCAGTTTTTGAGCGATCAGATTCGGCCATGGGGACTTGCCAGTAACCTGAGCGTAGATCGAGAGAAGAGAAAAATTCAGCGCCTTGCAAGCAATCAAGAGCGTCGTCGATACGAGGTACAGGGTAGACGTCTTTGCGGGTGATTTTGTTCAGACGCCTGTAATCGACGCAGAACCGGATGGACCCATCTTTCTTTGTGACAAGCACAACGGGCGAAGCCCAGGGGCTTGAAGAGGGTCGAATTACGTTGCGCGTGAGCATGTCAGCGACGTTTTCGTCAATCACGCGTCGTTCGGAAGGTGACACTCGATAAGGTCGCTGCCGCAGAGGGGCGTGGGATCCGGTATCTATTTCGTGGGCAACAGTCGACGTGCGGCCCAAGGCGGTCTGATGACTGTCGAAAGATTCACGGAAGCGATCGAGAACGGCAAGAAGTTGGTCGCGTTGTGTTGGGGTGAGATCTCCATCGATGGATCGTTGAAAAACATCGGGAGTTGCCTTGCTGGGATGAGGGCTCAGGACATTCACCAAAAACGCGGATGATTCCTCCGGGACGGCCATGACCACAATGGGGTCGAGGGCTTCCACGTACCCGAGACATTCCCCACGATATAATGTTGAAGGGCAAGACGACGGGTTGCCGACAAGCATCACACTGGACCCACATTGGACGTCGAGGACAGCAGCGGGCAAAGGCAGGCATTTCCGAGACGAAAAAACACTCGATGGCGTGAAAACAACAGTTGAATCAGGCTTGACGTCACAAGAAACAGGCACAAGCACGGAGGAATTGGGCGGAAGGGACGTGTCGTCCGTCACGATTAACCTGACGGGCAGGTCATTCGATGGCGGTTCGCATGACGGAAATAGTTCGACCTGAGCACGAGCACAATCAATGATGGCGTGATGACGGGATAAGAAGTCCCATCCGAGGATGATGTCGTGAGAACACGAGGGAAGGACAATGAACTCGATGATGTACGTGATGTTTTGGATAGCTACACGAGCGGTGCACATTGCCAACGGTTTCACCTCTTGCGCGCTTGCGGTTCGGAGAGTAAGGTCGGAGAGTGGCGTTGTCACTTTTCGCAATGAGCGGCAGAGGCGTTCACTTAAGACGGACACAGCGGCACCAGTATCGACAAGCGCTAATGCGGCTACACCTTCAACAGTCAGTTCAATAACATTGGCGGGTGAGGAACGAGGACTTCGGCATTTAGACGTCGTTGCAGTTCTTGCCTCGGGAACTGCAGCCGTCAGTTTCCCTCGGCGGGTGGATTCTGGCGAGGGCGCATGGGGGAAAGGGAACGGGTACGCGGGGACGAGGAGCGGCGGCGGGAAAAGGGCGGTTGGTCCGCAGGGTATGAACTCGGTGTCGCGCCCGTGTCAACTCGAGCGAAGTACTGCTGGGGTCCATAGTTGGGCGCTCGATGTGGGACGTCGTTAGAAAACGATGGCCGCCGGCGGCACATACGGGCCACGTGTCCTGGAGTGCAACATGCGTAGCAAATGGGGCGGTTGTCGGGAGTGCGCCAGGGGTTTGGTGTTTGAGGTGGCAGTCGGTTATACGCCATCGTCCGCAGATCTGTCGTGCGGTAGTAAGGCTTGAAAACGCCTGGTTGCAGCTGTCGGACGATTGCAGCATAACTTAACGGTATCGTCCCAGGAGAGGCAAGAGGTGAGGCCACCGGTGGCGCAAGGGGCACTGCCACCTGGGGTTCGAGTGATGCCGCTACAGATGGCGCGAAAGACACCGTGGAAGGCGAAGCAAACGGGGCTGCTGCGGCGGAAGTCACAGGCGCGGGCACAGGCGTCGGTTGGCCGATTGAAGGGAGCGTCTCAGCAACCTGCTCTCGGACTAGGCGGCGCACATTCGCAGGCAAAGGACACGCAGGCTCAGAAGCACAGGGGAGCAGGGACAGCTGCCGCGTAACTTCTTCGCGAACGAACTGCTCAATGTGGGGCAAAAGGCACGAAAGGTCGGGAGGCCAGGTTAAAGACGATAGCGACCCTCGAGATAAGCCATCATTCGGCGACGGACGCTGGCGTGTGAAAACGCGCTGCTTTCGCAGTTCGTCGTAGCTGAGGCACAAATTTGTAACCTCGCTCACAGTCTGCGGGTTCTTTCCCAGCAGCATCTGGAAGGCATAGCTATATATATGGCTATATATATGGAAGGAAGGCATATATATATAAGGTTAGTAGAGACAGAGACAAACGAGAAAGACGTAGGTTTCAAAAGAAAGGGAAGAGTATACAGTAAGGTATTCAGTGGCTGGGGAGACTGGTTGGGGCGGAAGCGAACATGGGTGTGCCCCCCGCGGATGAAGAGAATAGATACGGGGCACAAAAGAGCATTTCACAGAAGCTAGCAACTGAACAGGAAATAGGTAGGGTCACAAAGGGTTAAACATGAATAGATCACAAAGAGTTAAACATTCTGAAGTGCTGGTGGGAACGAGGCCTCCTTCCCCAGGACAAATGGCATTGTTGAGCCGCATTAGGCTAATAAAGCTGCTGTATTAGGAGAGCTTCTGCGAATTCTGATGGGAAACTCAAGGGTAGGAATAATGAACATCGTTATAAAAATTATGAAGCTGCCAATTTTAATTGAGGGATAAGCACGTTAGTTTTCCGTAACTTTTATTAATCCCAAGTGTGGCTGACCCAAACTTATAAATGAGATAAGATTCCCGAACCTCGCGGTCGTGGTGCGTTTTGAAGGCGGATTCTAAAATCGTTGCTTTAAGATGTTCAAATGCATGCCCGGGACTGTTCACATGTCTTGACAGGAGCAAATAAGGGCAGCTTTTTGCATGAGAGCGGTGATTATTGAACCGTATTCGGAAGGGCGTTTCAGTTTGGCCGATATATTGTTGCCTACAAACAGTGCACTCTAGAAGATATACGACATTAGCGGAGTCACAGTCAAAGTTACCTTTTATATTTACGTAGTAGTCTGAAGCCGTGCTGGTGGCGCGCTGTGTAGTGGTCATGTGTGGGCATACTTTACATCGGGGTTTATTGCAGGGCATGCAGCCAGTAGTTGCCGGTCGGTTGATACGAGAGTTAGTAAGAAAGTCACCTAAATTTTTATTACGCCGGTAGACAACGCGTGGTGGTTCGGGGAATATGCTTTTTAAGCGGTCACTTTGCATTAGGATATTGTGATGTTTTTTTAGTACGGTTGACACTCTTGGAGCGGAGGATGAGTGGGTTAAAACTAAGTTAGTTTGCTGGTTCCCGTTCGGGGCTTTTTTATTACAGATTACGTTACGGTCTAATTGGTTGGCTCGCACAATAGCGTCGTCGATAACTTTTTCCGGGTATTTTTTATTCAGGAGGGCGGTCTTGAGTTCTCGACAGTTTGAGTCAAAGTCGGCTTGGTTTGAGCAAATTCTCCTAAATCGGTGGGCTTGGCTGTAAGGTATTGCTGTCTTGCAGTGTCTGACATGGCTACTTCGGAAGTGCAAATACTCTCGCGTGTCTGTCGGTTTTCTATACAGTTTAGTTTGAAGCCGACCTTGGAAGGTAGTAAAGGTGACGCCCAGAAAGTCTACACTGTGTTCCGAATAGGAATGAGCAAGGGAAATACTAGGATGGGCTAGGTTAAATGCCTCAATGAAGGTGAGGAGCTCCGCCTCACCGTGTGGCCAGATCATGAATATGTCATCAATATACCTTTTATAGTACATTGGCTTTAAATTTAGGGTGTCAAGAAAGTTTGATTCGAGGTGAGCCATACAAATATTGGCGTAGTTAGGCCCGATTCGAGTTGCCATTGACGTTCCGCTGACTTGCACGTAATGAACTCCGTCGAACTCAAAATTGTTAAGTTCAAGAATAAGCCTAAGGAAGGTCTGGAGAGCAGAAGAATCGATAGGTTTGTCGCACGATGACTGCTCATACGCAAGGGATACAGCGGCGATGCCATCTTCATGGGGGATGTTAGTATACAGTGACGCAACATCGAGGGTGACTAGAAGGCAGTTATCAGGAATTTCAATTTTTGAGATGTCTGAGAGACTTTCTCAGACACACGTTAAAGATTATGGCCGTGCGGATGACACGTCCATCCTAGACATTTTGGAGAACAGATTTGACGAATTTAAAATAGCATTCCACCACGAAAGTGTAGAACTATGGCAGCGTCTTAAAGGTATTATAAACCACTGCATCGACAAATTTGTTCCCACACGAAAGAAGAAATAAAAATAGAAAAATCCTTGGATAACTAGAGACATAATTCACCTCAAGCGCAAGCTAAAAAGATTAAGAAAAAGGAAAAACAACCCTGCGGAAATTTTATTAACTGAAATTTTATTAACTAAAAAATGTCTGATATCCGCTTTAGTATAATTGAAGAAAACGTTCTTCAATAAAACGCTCACAGATTTCCTCAAATGCTCGCCACAAAAGTTCTGGCGATACTTTACAGATAAGAAGGACGCAATCGAACAGATAATGGATGGCGGAGTAGTGCTGACAGAAAAAAACAGATATCGCCAACCTATTTAATCGCTTCTTCCAATCAGTTTCCACAAAGTATAGCGGTGACAATAAGAGCGAAAGCGTAGTCGATTCAATACAGTACCCCATGGAAGACCTGCGAATTAGGAGAGAGGGTGTGTTTGAGCATTTGCTAATGTTGGACCCAAAGAAATCATGTGGCCCAGACAAAATACTGACACCATTCTTTCAACGCTATGCTGAGTGGATGTCCTATTACCTGCAGCTTTTGGTTGAAAAATCAGTAAGGGATAATTCAGTACCTCAGAACTGGCGCGACGCGAACGTTGTTCCGATACATAAAGGTGGAAATAAACCGTCTGTAACAAACTACAGACCTGTCTCGCCAACATCGGTGTGTTGTAAAGTATTAGAGCATATGATAGCCAAACATATTCTTAATTTTTTCGAAAAAGACGATTTGCTATGTCCATTTCAGCATGGCTTCTGATCTGACCTTTCGACAGTCACTCAATTAATCGAAACTGTCTATGACCGTTGCGAGGCTATAGATGAGTGTAAACAGGTAGAAGTTGTATGTATAGACTTTGCGAAGGCATTGAACAAGGTTCCGCATCATAAACTGCTCTACAAATTGCGGAGGCTAGGAATTAGTGAGGGTATTGTTTCGTGGATCGAGGAGTACTTACGAAATCGTTTTCAAACAGTCCAATTCGGGACAAGCGTGTCAGAAAAGTGAGAAGCTCTGGCTGGAGTTCCCGAAAGCTCCGTTTTAGGACAGTTATTGTTCCTACTGTACATTAATGATATTCCTGCCATTGTCAACCCACCTGTTAAGGTGAAACTTTTCGACGAATGTTTAATTTGTTCTCATATACGATCAGATTAGATCTAAACAACGATCAGATTAAATTAAACAAATGCCTGCAAGCAATAAATTTATGGTGCCAACGGTGGGGCATGGAAATCAATTATAAAGAAAACGACATATACGCATGTAACAAGAAAGCGGGATGTTCTAAGATTTGAATATAATATAGGGGAATATGCCTTGACTGAGGTACAGAGCTTCCGGTACGTGGGGGTGACAGTGGCGCATAATCTCGAATGGCGCATTCGTGCTCATAATACCTACTCCAAAGCATATCAAAAGCTCTGCTTTCTTGGGCGGAAGCTACCAAACGCGACTAACGAAATTAAGTTAGATGCCTACAAGACTTTGAAACGGCCCGTTTTAGAATATGCAAATGTTGTGTGGAGCCCGCACCAAAAGGGTTTAAAAAAGAAGGTAGAAAAAGACAGCGAATCGCAGCCCGTTTTACATGTTCTAGGTATCGCTGCACAGACTCAGTTACAGATATGCTTCAGGAGTGCGGGTTGGAACTTCTGGAAAGCAGAAGAAAAGCAACGGCTGAAATTTCTTTTCCAGGTATTCTATGGAGCATTAAAACTAGATAAGGAACACTATGTGAAAGCGCCTCCAAAACATGGTTCCCGGAAAAATCACAGCAGAGCAGTTCGAAGTGTCAATACGCACACTGACTGCTCGGGTGTACAACAATTTGAATTAGCTATAGATACGTTTTTTTTAGAAATAGTGCGTCATCCTAAATCAGTTCAACTGCGCGCTATTACAGTATTTTGGTTGATAGTTTTGTTCCCTTCTTTTGTTCCCTTGCAGTATTTTGCAGTGTTTCGTTCATGACTGTGAGTTATTGCAGTGTTTGTCCCCTCCCTGTAACGACCCTCACTACAGGGTCAAAACTATTGTCAAATAAATGAATAAAAGACAAAGAAGGGTTCACTCTAAAAATGGGCAGCACTCTTTTGACTTGGACATGAATAAACAGGCAGCTGTGTGGGTTTTGATTAAATAGTGAAGCCGACAAATCGCTACACGGTAAATATGTGTTCTATATATGTGTAGGGCTATTACGTGTAACACTAATTTGATTTTATTCCTTTGACTCTCGCTCGTTAAGTATGATTTGGGCGAGATTCGTTTAGTTGGGTGCAATAAGCACTCTGGGCATGAAGAAAAGAGTGATTGATGTCTTAGCGGTTTATATATCTGCTTGCGCACCCTAGGGGCTTGGGTTAGATTCTTAAAACTTGCAAAGTAGCGAAGGTATTTAATTTCTTCCAATCTGTGCTGAATTCGTCCGGGAACGCAAGCACACAAAAAACAAAAAAATACGCTGTGCACTGCTATAGACATTTCATGCCTAATAGACCAATTCATTGAGCAATCATGGAAAAGAAATACCGAGCTCGTTTTATTGAGTTGGTAGAGACGGAAATGGCAGCACGTACCGCTTCCTGGGTAGCACGTGGTTATCTGGCGAGCCTTTATGTGGAAACCACGCTTGTTGTTCTGGCTGTCACTGTTGAAGTGCATGAGCAGCTGGTCCCTGTTGAACATGAACACCCCTGCGCAGAACATTGATGGATCATGGAAGTGCATGAGGACAATGAGTTCGCTCGGTGACTCTTGCCACCGTATGCGTGTGTGACCCAATGAATCAGTCGTGGCGCACAAGCCATTCGTGTCACTAAAAATCTCCTCCAGCAAGGCGACAATTTTTTCGCAATTCCTGTTCTCCCCGCCGATTGTAAAAATCTGGAAACTATTTAAGCGCCATCGTGTTAGTACAGCATGAAATAGCACTCCAGGGAAAATAAAGACCTAACTTGAATTGCTCCAACAAGAACCTTCGTCATAGCAATGAACGATAATGAAAAACACCCACCCGCCGCGGTGGCTGAGTGGCTAAGGCGTTGTGCAGCTGAATACAAGCACACGAGTTCGACCCCGGCCGCGGCGGCTGCTTTTGTGATAGATGTAAAAATCAAAAACATCCGTTTGTTGAGCTTTCGGTGCCAGTTAAAGAATACCCTGGGTGCTTATTTTAATCTATAGTCCCGTACTGCGGCGTGTCTCGTAGTGCAGGGGTAGCTTCGGTGCCTAAAACCCTAAAATAAAACGAAATACATAACTGCTGCTTATGTTCAGAAATCCTCCTACTTAGATCACGCTACCGTAACAAAAAAATAAAAGATATGTGCTCCGGCTTCTATCAATCTGTACAGAAGACGCGAAAATTCACCCGCCTGCCCACATCCTGCAATAGAGACACTCCCGCATGCACTGTGCGAGTGTCCACAACATTCGCAGGCTCGATCAGCGCTGAGAGGGTCGTATGCGAAACTGGGACTGCCTTCATGCACCTCATCAAAACAGTTGCACCCGGAATGTCACAAATCAAATAGCGAAAAAGTGTTCAGAGTCCTGCTGGACTTGTTAAAGGACACGGGACTCTCGCACCGGCTATGATGCCGCCAGTGCTGTCCGTGCTGCGCGGCTTGTGAACCGTCATCCTATTCTCCCTTTCTATCTTTTTTTCTGTCCACCCTCTTTTCTGTCTATCCTCCTCCTAGACTCAGTCTTGATTCAGGTGCTCTCAACCCGATAGGCAGTTATCGGCTGAGTCGACTTTCGTGTCTCGTCCAAAAGGGCAACTCTCTCTTTTTTCTCGGCGACTTTACAGATTAGAAACGCACAAGTGGCACCCCACCCCTCGTACCCACAAAGCCTGGTACCGTGGCCCAGTGGCCCCCGGCCCCCCTTAGAGACGCCACTGGCTTTGTGATTTCGTTACTGTATTTTGAGTTGTTATAGCCGGGTATTATTAGCCAAACTGGGTGAGTGGGTAGTTTTTAGTTGTCATTTGGCTATATTGGGCGACATTAGGTGGCTGTTCAGAAGGTTATATTTTTCGTTTTGTTTGCGTTTGCTGACAATTATGTGCATGTAATAACGAATAAATATCCTAACTTCGCCAATTATGCTGTGTTTTCTTGTTTTGCCGACACAAGGCGTCACACAGTTGGTGCCTGCGCAGAGGTTTTGCATTCGCAAGCCCATTCTGTAAAAGGAGACGCATATCAGCGTGGGAACACGCCCATCACGCGCGGAGAAATAAGGAAGCGTGCACTGCGTTCTGCCTCGCGAAACAATGACGCGCCCGGCTTTCTGCTGCCGCTATGGTCAATGCCGAGGTTCCTGTCTGGCTAGAAAGAAACAGCACCGACGAAAATACATCTTCCCCATGTGCCAGCTCATTGCGACCTTGGCTGTCCGCGTATAGACAAAAGGACATCAGCTGACGGACGAGGCAAGACAGCGACCGCTGCGCGCTTCGACCGAAGAGCGACCCCGCTCAGTGCAGTTTCAGATCACTCACGGACGGCACCCTTGGAGATGGAGCCGCAAAGCTTCTGCCCGTCCACGTCCAGGTAGTCGTACACGCAGCCGTCGCTCTGCTCGAGGTCGAAGTGCAGGAAGGTCAGCTCGAGGCCGCACACGGCGTCCGTGGCCCGGCGGATGTAGTACCAGCACTTCTGGTTGCTCGCGTACGGCTCCGGGAAGCCAGGACTCCACAGCTGGAACTCCTCCTGCGAGTGGCGCTCCTCGCACGGACCAACTGCGGGAGACACACGCGCCCATGAGCGCACGTGAGCGAAAGCCGAACGAAATCGAGCTACGGCGTCGGCTGCTTTTTGTATAGAGCTACCATTCTTGTACGGCAGTATAGGGTGACATTTTAGCAATGCGTGTCCGCTGATGGCACTAGAGTACGAGACGAGCTGTTGCTCTTCTGCTGGTACTCGGACGTAGAGGGCCAAGCCACTTTGGTTGAACCAGTAGCGTTGTCGTTAGAAAGAGAGAAAATAAAGAGAGAGCTATTCTAGTTATCGAGAAACCACAGCACGCTGAGGTCACGTCCAGCTGACTGCCGGGCCAACCGGTCTCGTCTCTTCTAAGCGGTGTACCATTCACCTCCGTCCTGTAGTATCGCGACAAACCTTCATATTAATGTGGGTAGTTACCGCTTAATAAGTTGCCACCATTCAAATGTATTCCTTTATTGCGGTAACAGCCTTTGAGAAGATCCTGATATTGCTTTTTAACTCCCCACACATTAAAGAAACAAACAACTGGAGAACTACACGCGCACGGCCAAATTAACTATGGCTATGCAAGATAACTGAGGGATTCCCCGTAGAAAATTGCAGCTTGAAAATTCGAGACGAAGTTTCGCGGAAACACACTTATGTGTGTTTTCTGTCTGCATCGGATATTTCAAGGCGTCATGGTCTACAAGTAATGACTATAGTGCCGGCATCATCGCGTGACTGTACACACAGTGAGGGTACAAGGCACGGTGTTGTGCAAAACAAACAAGCCGCTGAAGCAAGCAAACATAGCGGTAAAGAAAGGTGAGTTTTACCATGAAGCGGGTTATTAGTGCAACTTCCTGAAGGGCATAATAAATACCGCTCTCTTCGGATGTTTTCTTTTTTATTGCGCGTTTCTGTGCGTGTACTTGCTGTTGCGTTTACATGTGCGCTTGTAGGTTGGCGAGAGGGTCCCCAAGCAGCAGAAGTAAAAAAGGAGGAAGAGCATGCTGGCAAGTAGGAAACATTAATAAAATAAATTCAACGACTTCGGGGACGCCTAAACAATTGTTATAAAATGTGAAGGCAAACGCGGTAATGTCAAATCGAGACAGAGAGAGAGTAAAACTTCTATTGAGCATTTATATGCGTGGGGATGGCTCCTGAGCCCAGAGGTCCAAGCGTAGTCTTTGCACGTTCCGCCCTCTCCGTCAGCGTGACCTGGTCGGCGAGGTGTACGCTGTACAGCGCTGTCTCCCTCTGCTCGAGGTGGGGTTGGGGAAAGGGGGTGGCAAGTCCGGGCTTTGGCTACATTTCCAGACTACGTGGTATAGGGAGCCTGAATTTCCACAGAACTTGCATTGGGGTGGATGCCGATTGGGAATTGCATACGGAGCCTGACTGGGTGAGCGAACGTGTTTGTTTGAAGTAGGCGAAGTGTCGAGCCTTGTTTGTTACTTAATTGCGAGTGTGGTGGTGGATAGACCCTCCGTTCTAGCCGGTAATGCTGGGTAATGTTACGGTAAGTCACAACAGGGGTGGGGTCAGATTTGCCTTCCAGGGCCTGGTGGGCGAGTGCGCAGGCCGTCGCGTGGGCGAATTCGTTGCCCGCGAAGGAGGAGTGTGCTGGCGCCTAGACGTTCGTGACTTGCCGTTTCTGGGGGTTTGTGCTCAGGAGGCGGTAGGCTGCGGGAGTCACCTATCCCAAAGTAAATCTCCTGAAGGCCTGCTGCAAGTCAGAAATTATCGTCGTTGCCTTTGTCTGGGTTATGGCAAGCGCTATGGTCACTTCTCCTTCTTGAGGGGTAGTTTTGGGGATGGTTGCGCTGGTGAGGCATTTGTCTCTCGATGTTACTACTTCCACCATTGCTCCCTTGTGGTTAGTGCTTGCTGCATCGGTGGAAACCGCTCCTTCGTCTTTACCGTAAATTTTCTCTAGAGCTTCGGCCCGGAGTTTTCCTTCGAGTGGGTACGTTGTCGTCACAACCACATGTGAATTGACGAATCGGCCACGAGAGAGTATCTTTGTTGCGCCTATATTCAGCCTTGATGATGTGCTTAACAACGTTCTAAGCAACTTAAAACTCATTGTATGCTTGGGGGTGTTTGACAAGTGGAAGGTGACAGGACCGGCATTCCTCCTGCAGTCAGCCAGGGTCATGAAGCCGCACAGGTGCGAGGATGCGTGCCCCAATAGCGTTTTTTAATTGTTTTTAATTGTTGTCACTATATTAGCGGTCCCGAAGCACCGGGCTGGATTTCCATGCCGTCCCAAAATTTCCAAAGTTTCGTATCAACTCAGTTATCAAAAGGTATGAATTGCGCTAAGCAACACGCCACACAGAGAGAGGTACACAAGGACAGGCACTGACTTTCAACTAACATTTATTCTACGCAGAAACGCACACGGGCATATCATATCAGACGGTCATGGTTGCAAGTCAGCGCCTCTCCACGCGGCCAAGGGAAAAATCACCCTAAAAGTAGGTACGAATATCCTCCCAGAGAACAGCCAGGTAAGAATGCACGACGGGGTTCTAGACAAGCGGGTTGTTCCCAACTCATAATAGCCAAAGACACGTAATCTTTAATCAATAATTTCCCACAAGCAAAACGTCCAACCAGGAGAAGAGCAAGAAAACGAAAAGAAACGATAAGACTGATGCAATCACTGATCATTACCAGAGTATTGTAAGGCCTACAATACTACAAATTTTCCCGCATTAAAGAAAGTGAAAGAAACACCATCATTAGGACAGCATATAAGGCAGTTCTCAACGCCACAACTTTGACCGTGAAGAGAACTAAAAAAGCGTGGACCACCAGGGTAACACGATGAACATGCATAGACGGGTCTAGAAGAAGGGGTCGGCCATTTACTGCATGGAGGGATGAAATAACAGTATTCGGAGCAAATAATACACTCGGGAAGCGCAAGACAACAGCGGGTGAAGGTCAAGGGGAGAGACCTTCACTCAGCAGTAGTTCTAAGTAGGATGTTGGTTATAATGACGATCAATAGGTCCTAAACTTGTGTCTTCCTAACTCATTTCCAGAAATCGAAGAAACCACTCTCCTAGCACCAAGACAGCGGATGTAAAAACAAAATCGGGAGGGGCCATCACAGCCCCTTCGAAAAGAAGCAGGAGCCACCAAACGGGCACCCCTAAGCAAAACAGAAAAGACAGGCACCGCCCTCCCCTCTTTGAAAGGAAACCACTGTACGCCATGATAGACATGGCACCAATCCAGCGACCCCGCATACAAACTCTCCTCAACCAAAAATATGGACACACTTTTACACAAGAGGGTACGGCATGGCAGGCTAATGTTCATTCGGGGAGAGTTTCAATATCAGGAGACCACAGTATACACCGACTCCGGGTTGTACGAAAGCACGAGGCCCCAGTTGCCTTAGTTGACTATATTTGGGACAGCATGACCCTCCAACATACAGGAACAAATAAGGGAAAATTGGAGCCATCCTCTTGACAATGCGAACAGCGGAAGTATCCAATAGAAGCATAACATCATTACAGACTCGCCAAGGCCATTAAACAGTTTTCTGGAGGCAGAATACCAAGTGCTTCGGTAAGATATTCCCATCCATAATGCAGAAGGTTATAACATCCGCTGGACAGCCGTATCCAATGGTCCGGAAGCGAACTATGCAAGAGGCACATGAAATCAGGTACCGTTCTCGTTGTGACCACGACTACCACACCGCTCTCTTCGAAAAAAGTTATGAACGAATCCTCAACCTATGCCTAGGAACACAATATTTCTCCTTGCTACAACGAGGTCTCAATGCCGAAAAATCACAAATTCTGTGAACGAAAAATCAACACAGTTATCTTAACATCCATGCGCGTTAAAGTGTTCGGTGGGAACTAACTTGGAACTCTGCTAAAATAGGGGAAACATACACAATCCTGCGTGCAACAGAGCCATGTCCAAGGGTATGGCCAGGGGAGAACAACTTAAACATGACATATTCCACTTCTTCGAAGCATGGGAGGCAGCCTTGATCAGCTCGTTCACTCAAGATCTGCGCGAGTTAATTGAGAGGGAAAGGGAAGCAGCTGCTGCGTGCGGTTCCGTAGGCTGAGGTTCCACCTTCGAGCTCCCTGCCATCTCTTTACCCCATTTTCGCAAACCACACGCATTTGTTCCTGAACAAAGATCTTCTCTCTCTCTCTCTCTCTCTCTCTCTCTCTCTCTGTGAGAAAAGCACAATTGGTCAGCCCGGCCTGGACATCACGGAATAAACATTTTGATACACTGACAGACTCCTCTTCGCTCGAACTGATGAACACTTGGCATTTGCAACCTTTCACGATCACATTTTAAGCCACAACAGCGCAGAGAGCCTTTGTCTCTCGTGGGACACGGCGATTAAAATCCCTTGTTGCTAGTCGTTGTCTTTTCGATAAGTTTTCGTGCTCTGAAGCATAGATTGGAAATGCAGCCGCTGCGTACGAGCACGCTCCGTAGGAGTCGAAGTATCGCTATCGCGCCTTACATCTTAGGATACAAGCGTAGATATCTTTGCACTTTTTTCTCCTCACGGCATTCTTTAGGCCTCACCGGTGTACAAGGGACCACAGATGGATGTTCCTATTCCTCTATCGCATAAGGTTCTGCGCCGCACGTGGCCTGATGGCCTTCCTTCGTGGCGCGCGCTTATCGCTGCGGCAGCGGTCTCCTCGCCTTCCTCTGCCATGTCCAGCGCACTTACCCTTTCCCTCCTCGCCTATTTCCCCTCGTTACCGGGCCGCTGCTCCGTGCTGGGCGCTGGGGAAGGGGGTGTGGTTTCACCTCTAGCGCTCAAGGGAAAAACTGGAAATTCCGCGAAGACGGCCCGAGGTAGCGTAGTGTAGGTTGTGATACAAAAAAAAAAAAAAAACCACGCAGTCGCTGTTGCGACTAATTGTCATTACGGATGACGGTGGTTTATTGACTGCCTGTAATTTAAAATGAGCGCCCAAAATATAAAACTGCAACTTGAGGGCCACAGCGATGAAACACTGCCATTGACACTGTAGTGGAACACAGTGTCAATGTCGTCGCAATGCCATTGACACTGAGAACAGTGATTCGAATGCCGTCGCAGTGCCATGCGAAGCCTTTTTTTCGGAGTCGAAGTACATTCGTTTGGGAGCCACAAGAAACACGAGCGGAGCACGAGCATTGCTTTCTTTGCAAACTTAAATAGCATGGCACTCACATCGTCCTTCCTGCAATGCTCGGACATTTTGCTAAATAGCATGGCACTCACATCGTCCTTCCTGCAATGCTCGGACATTTTGCTCAGAGGATGGGAAAGCCTGCAGTCCTCATTGGCGAAGCGTACCTCGGCAAATTCCGGCAGCCTTGCTGCGCTTCTTCGAAGCCGATTCAGCTAATCCCGCCCACAACACTCGTTGAAGGCATTCGCCAACCACAGGACATCCAACCTAAAGTGGGTACCCGTGGGATTCTCTCGCATTGAAACACCAGGGAGATTGATTGCTCCTATACGTCAATATTACTTCATTCGCAAAAGAAAGCTTGTGTAGATTGAATGAGCAATACAAGCGCCCAATACACACCAGTGAGTGCCTGTCAAGTGGGAACACACGTTTCAATGGAATGAACGAACAAACAGGACCAGGTGGAAGCAACTGCGCCAGAATGAGGCTCATAGCCTACTCGTGAACGGACCAGAGCGGGAGCAGGGCGTATTCATGAACAGGCGCCTATTGCGAACCCTGCAGACCTTGCAGCCGCATAACTAGCCCTGGTAAAGTTCCTCAGAAAGCTCTAATTCCCGTTTTATAGATACTCTAAAACATGTCTAGTCATGGTCTGCTACCAGAAACGTTTATTAATTACGCAAAACTTCCTTGAGGCGCTTACGCGCTTACGACGTTAGATGCAACTTTAAACGTAGCTTGACAAGGGCGTTTCTTTTTTTTTCTACTGAACGCCGACGTCCACTTCATTTGCTCATACTGACCAGTGATGGACGAGAGGCTTGAACAATTGAAATACTTATAACTGTTCTGAAACATATATATATATATATATATATATATATATATATATATATATATATATATATATATATATAGCGAATCAGAATAGGAAATGAGGGGCTGGTTGAAAATAAGACAGAAATAAGAATTGGCAGTCAAGAAGACCTCGGAGAGCAAAGGGGAGGATGTAGTAGCTCAAGATAAAGAATTTGGAAAATAAGAAAGTGGAGAAAAAATGCCCGCCAGGTGGGATCCGAACCTGTCGGCAGTCACGGCCCGGGGGTTAAAAAGAAGGTCCCCTTCACCCCGAGTAGTCCGAGTGGCGCTGGCTACCACCCCCAAGCGCAGGAAACAAAAACACCTGAACATAAATACCCCAGAAAGTGCAGGCTAAAGTGGCCCCGCCGGTAGCGTAGTGGTTATCGCACCAGACCTGTATTCTGGAGGTCGTGGGTTCGGATCCCACCTGGCGGGCATTTTTTCTCCACTTTCTTATTTTCCAAATTCTTTATCTTGAGCTACTACATCCTCCCCTTTGCTCTCCGAGGTCTTCTTGACTGCCAATTCTTATTTCTGTCTTATATATATATATATATATATATATATATATATATACCTTAAATGGAACCAATGAAAGACTAAGCAAACAAATTCCTTAAATCATTTTAGCAGTCCTGGCAGCAACTCTATGTGAATTTTTCTTGTGTCATTTTTTTTCGTCTGTCGCACTTACTGACGTTCTTGCGCGTGTCACAGAAGCCAGGTCTCCGTGCGACTTCAATCCAGAAGCCCTTGCCTGAGACAACCGGATTGGTTTGGAAATGGAAGGTCACCTCGTCTCGGTCCTTTGGAAAATCCACAATCTCTGGAAACGCAAGAGAGGAAAATGCAGTTCAGTAGCGTCAGCCAAGAGGACGGAATCGAGTTGGGCAATGTAGCTAATCGAAAGGTGCGCCGGTATGGTAAGCCGAGCGGCATCTACAGCTTATTCCTCGCAATACGCACTCTTCCATTCAATTTTTTTTTTCAAATGCGGACCCCGGCCGCCGACAAACGGAGAAAATAAACTGATGTTGTACGGAAAACGTTAGAGTCAGATGTGTTTAAGTCTTAGGCGTATTATCGTTTCCATTATTAATTTCCCAGATACTTTCAAGGATTGGAACAAGCTAAGCTCCAACATGGTATTATCGAGCAATTCTCGACTTGTGGCGAATGGAGCGGTATCACAATTCACATTTTCCGTCCGTCTTTTGACGCAAGCTGGCGAGGGTGAGAATTTTGCAGGGGAAATTGGCTGTTTGACGCCACATCAAGCGGCAGCAATCAACTTTTGTACACGAGCGTTCCGTATGGGGACACAACGATGAAGCAAGGAGGCAGTCGCGCGTGGTGTGAGAGTATATATATACATATGTACCCGTGTGGCCGCGGTACCGGCGGCGTCCGCAGAACCTCTTCTGGCCCACGGCCAGGAAGTCGTTGCGGCATCCGGGAGACTCCTCGAGGTCAAAATCGAGGAAGCGCAGCTGCAGGGAGCAGGCCGCGCCCACGCGCTTGACGCGGTACGTGCACTGGAGCAGAGCGGGGTAGTCGAGCGGGTAGCCGTAGCTGGTGAAGTTCCCCTCGCCGTCGAACAGGCAGTAGTCGCACACGCCCTGGTGCACCAGCCGGCTGTCCGCTGCGGGGCACCAAAAGCACCGAGGTTACGGGCCGCGCACGGGTGGCTGGGAAGAGCTTACGCTAGGGTCACTACTTTCCACGTGACGTCAAAGAAGGGAGGGAAAAATTACACTGACAATACACAGTGGCGAAACAGCGAAAGAATGAGTAGCAAACAAAACATTTACCCGCTAAATGACTCATGTAAATACGTGCGCCCTATGAGGCGAGTCTAATTTGTTTCATGCTGTGTTTTGGACTTGAAGTATCCATCTCCACGGCGGTGGCTGTTGGGGCTCCTGTTTAGCGACTTCTTCTTGCGCTCTTTGGCTTTGCCTAAGACTGGCGTAGAGATAGGCTTTACATAGAAAAGTAAATAAATACGTTAGCTGCTACCTTCATATAAAACGAACTGTTACAGCCGCACGTTACCTCAGAAAGAAAAAAAGACGCGCTACGATTACCGCTACCGGGAAAAAAAAGAAGCGCACGTTCCTCCCTTCTTTCCTAGCGAAGAGTAGCTGCGCATCGATGTCACTGAGTTGCTTTGTTAAACGATGGAACTAATACATACACGGAGGAAGCAAAATTGTAACTGACGAAGTTACCACTGAATGGCAGATGTGTATGTGAAATCGAAGAAAGTTTATTTGGAGGCGACAAGCGCTTGTGCCCGTCGCCTCCTGGTGTCCTCTGTCGTTTTTTTTTTGGTTTTTTTTTGCGCTGCACGAAGTGATTGATTTGGAGGCGTATCTTTTAGCGCTTAAATTATTTATGTAATTTGCGTGTGTGTGCGCGTGCGTGCGTGTCGTGTGTGTGTGTGCGTGCGTGCGTGCGTGCGCGTGTGTGTGCGTGAACGTATGTGTGTGTGTGTGCGTGTGAGTGTGTGTGTGCGTGTGAGTGTGTGTGTGCGTGTGTGTGTGTGAGTGTGCGGGTGTTTGCGCGTGTCCATGCGTGTGTGCGTGTGTGTGCGTGCGTGTGTGTGCGTGTGTGCGTGCGTGCGTGCCTCTGTACTAGCACGCACACTGCCCCCCCCCCCCCCCGCACACACCGACAGACTCTTCTCGTCAACGTTTTCAAAAATGAAAAGAAAACAACATTATGGTATACGTTCTAGCGCCGAGGACATATCGGGGTACCACCTGTGTGTGACGTCACCAGTAGAAGGCGGGTTATGTCGTGAGCTAGCGTACCGCACTCCCTGCGCTTGTGCGACCAGGTGCTTCGGGCTGGGGCCTCCGCACTTGCGCACCACATGATTTGAGGGCACATGACGGGATGAAGTATAGCACGGGAAGCACCTAATAGTATCTATGGGACAGGCCAGAGAGGACACCGTGGCCTCGGCGGCTACGTCACGACCCGCACCAGGCGATGAAAACGTCACGTAGGACGAAGGACCTGTTTTATATCAAGGCCTCTTTGACATGACAAATTGCTTAAGAATAGTGGCAACGACGCCCTGTAATATTAGATTTTCGACGTTGGATATTACTTTATGATGGTTTGCACCGATCGTTCACTAATCGCTCAAAGAAACATTCTGCGACATTCCGGCAAATATTTTGGGTTCACAAATGTGCGTGCCCAAAAGTTTTGTTGCCTTATTTCTATAGCATGCACGTGCAGCTACAACAAACGCTTGCAAAAAGGCTACAACGTCGCGAACCAACGCACTTTCCTAAGTGTTACAAAATACTACAGAAGGGGTGCGTCCAATATGTAAAGTAACACTGCGCTGCCACATTTGTTTACCCTTGATTATTCTATATACAGTAGTCTTTCTAAACCGGTGTTGCGACCGGGCGGGGGCACCCGATCCGAGCTCCGTGGCCTCCGACATACTAGTGGTAGCGTGCATGATGCGAGCGGCCAGCCGCTGTTGCAGCCGTGAAGAAGTCCAGAAGCCGTAGGCTAACGTAACTGTTTACTTCATAGCGAGAGGTGAGCCGAAGCCAAAGAACAATGCCCCGACGGGCGAGGTTACAATACAGGACTCGAGCAGAGCGACAACATCGATTCGCTGCTCTAACAGGAATGGTTTACAACGCTTGGGCAGCTCTATTTATACCCAAAAGCGATAACAGTCAAACGCAACAAGCTGGAACACGCCACGAACGTCACAGACACACACAACACTTTTTCCAGAGTTCGTAAGCCGTTCATAGCCTCGGGCACGTTCAGTGCAAGAGAGGGGAGAGAGGAGGACTCCGTTGCGATCGACGGGGCCTCTGTGTCCTTGAAGAGCGTGGAGACGAGCCTCGCAGGCAGCCGCCGAAGTTTTGAAATGCGCAGAGAGCAAAGCATCTGACGTGGCTTGTCGCAACTTGCCACCGACATGGTTGCGCCTGTTTTCGAAGGAGCACGCAGGGGCTTCGCCGCACAGCCGAGGAGTAATGCGGGACAGTACGGCGGCGCGGGCCGATTCGTAACAGCTTCTCCGCCGGGGGTCCGAGATCCCGATGGATAAGGGTCTTCAACCGTTGTCCGGAGGGATGCTTTCGAAGTGAAGTGCTCGGCAGACGCTCGACTCCAGGCCTTGGCTGTACGACACCGTGCTGGAGCTTCACCGGGCGGGTCACTGGACGAGTAGTGGCTCCCCAAGAACGTCTCTGGCTTGGTCAGGCAAGCAACAGAACAACACAGGAAGACACAACCGCATCGCCGTCAAGTGCGAAGACAAACCCACACTGAAGCTCCACCAGGCTTTTAGTTGCAAAAAGTACGCGAATAACTAACTACTCTAGTTATATTTTTGCCCAGCAGTACTTTAGACAAGTGACAAACTTGAAAGGTGACATTTCGCGTGATTGGAAATGTCCCACACACAAAACAAATGTAATCGTAAAGGGCGAAACCTGCGTCAGGAAAAACAATGAACTTGAGAAAGTCAGGCGTCTACAGGCCACTTCTCGCGCAGAGAGCTGCGATTTGAGCTCTAGTCAATGCCCTGAGCTTTCCCCTTTTTGTACCGTACTTTAGGTACACGCGTTCTCTGAACGCTGCTGCGACCGCGTGAAAGGACACCGGTCGTCTTGTTCGACAAAGGTCGAGCGCGCGGAGGAGCGAACGAGATTTTCCAACGTTCAAACGAGAGGCGCGCACTCCTTTTTGGAGGCGGCGTCCCCCTGGCGCGATGCGAGCTCACGGCTTTGCCCCTTCGCGTGCCTGCACTGAAACACGCGCCGCAAGTGCGCGCAGAGGTTTTCCCTCTATCCTTCTTGCTCGCCTTTTTACGAACGCGTTTGGCAAGCAAACGTCGGAACGCGTTTGCGTTCTCTCCTCTAGGCCGGTCGGTTCCCGACTTCGGCTCAGCCACAGACGACACCGGAACCTCAACTAGCTCAGCCGATGTTGGCCTATCATCGGGAGCATCAGCTGGGAGTGAAACGGGCACGACGAGCTCTTTAGACACCTTGTAGTTCCCAACAGTCACTACCTCGTCGTCCCTCGCGCTTTCAGCGACATCCTCGCACGCGAAGACCGAAGCGTGTTCCCGTTCTCCTTCCTCACTGCCAAAACTACACTACAACCAGGCTGCCCTGTCTCAAAAGACAGATTCAGCCGCCCGTGACCCCTGAATCTCTACGACCTCGGCTGGCCGTTGCTCGAGGTCAGCTACCTGAGCTGGTGGCAGGACAGAATCGGCTTGCCCAGTGGCGAGATCGTCATGACTCCCAACTGATCCCTGCAAACCGTTGGCTGCCTCTGCTGCAGGCTTTCCCACCACATCGCTCGTTTCTGTGCTACCGTCCGAAGGCACAACCTCCGTTTCAGCGGACTCGTGCGGCCTCTCGGTAACCTCATGGTTTACGCACTCCAGCGAAACCTCGCTATCTCCCGAAATGTTCATGTTCAGACCGGTAGCCGCTCTCAAGGCCTCCCGCGAATTTGAACCATCTGAACACTCCGCCGAGATGTCCAAAACAAACGCCGGCACATTTTCGCACTCAGTGGACACGCACTGCCCTCTGCATGCGCCGTCGTTATCTATCGAGCTAATGCGCCGTCGTTATCTCTCTCAGCAACCTTGCCGCGCTGCGGGGCAGCAACCGTCGCCTCCGACTCGCGCTCCCGAGCGTCGGCTACTGGCAGCGCTGACACGGTGCTTTTCTCGACAACGAGGTCTTTTTCGAGCAACAATTCTAACTCGGGCTTCACTTCTTCCTGCTCGAGTTGCATTTCATGCTCTAGGTTCTTGTTCTCCAGTTGGAGTCTCTCTCCTTCGAGCTCCCTGCTTTCCTGTTCAAGGCGCTCGAGCTCGAGGTCGTACCATCGCATCTTTTCCTCGTGCTGTCGTTCTCTTTCCTCGCGTTCCTGCTGTCGTTTCTGGCGCTCAGCCTCTGCCTCGGCGGCCTGACGTTGCGCGGTCTCCCTGCCATTGATCAGCTCAATGCATTCCGACAGCTCCTCATCGTCAGCCCCGACAGCGAGTATAGCCTGTATCAGCTCTGGCTTTCTCAGCGCGTCCGTAACATCCAAGCGCAACTCTTTTGCAAGCTCCAACAACTGCGGTTTTTTCAACGCCTTCAAATTCATGGCAGGTCTAGAGTACTACTTTCCCACTGCTCCAAAAATGTTTTGCGCGAATAACCCACGCGGCAAAAACACACGCCCTACCAGCTATCCTCAGAAGCCTGGTAAAACTCAGTGAAGACAAGTCCCGCACTCACCATTGACCGCCGTGAATTCTGCGAAGTCCGAAGCCGCCTTGACGTACGTTGTGTTGGGTCTCGCACCTCTGGCTTCAGGTGTTACGAAGTTGCCATCCCACCGCTGCCAACCAGTTGTTGCGACGGTGAAGGCAGCCGGGAAGAGGTACAGAGCTTATAGGCCAACGTAAACTGTTTACTTCATAGCGAGAGGTGAGCCGAAGCCAAAGAACAATGCCCCGACGGGCGAGGTTACAATACAGGACTCGAGCAGAACGACAACATCGATTCGCTGCTCTAACAGGAATGGTTTACAACGCTTGGGCAGCTCTATGTATACCCAAAAGCGATAACGGTCAAACGCAACAAGTGGGAACACGCCAAGAACGTCACAGACACACACAACACTCTTTCCAGAGTTCGTAAGCCGTTCATAGCCTCGGGCACGTTGAGTCCAAGAGAGGGGAGAGAGGAGGACTCCGTTGCGATCGACGGGGCCTCTGTGTCCTTGAAGAGCGTGGAGACGAGCTTCGCAGGCAGCCGCCGAAGTTTTGAAATGCGCAGAGAGCAAAGCGTCTGACGCGGCTTGTCGCAACTTGCCACCGACATGGTTGCGCCTGTTTTCGAAGGAGCACGCAGAGGCTTCGCCGCACAGCCGAGGAGTGATGCGGGACAGTACGGCGGCGCTGGCCGATTCGTAATACCGGGCTCAATGTACCTATTTGTCCAAGCAATGGAGAAAAGCCTAAAAATCAGGAAGGGGCGGGGGTAATGCAGGGAAAGTTGTAGATTCACCGATCGACTTGTGAAAGTCAAGCGAATGAATTAATTCATAAAATCGTTAACGTACAACATGTGGCAGGAACCCCGAAATGATGATATTATTGTTTACCATCCACGAAATAATGCAGTTAGAATATCTGATGGCGCCAGCTGGTGACGTCTTGCGGCGATTCGTTCAGCTGTGCTAGACGGCGTAAATATCGGCACAACACGCTTTTTTCAAGAAAAAGTGGAAAACCTACAGCATTCTTATGACCATAGCGATAGGTTGTTCTTTAGTGCGGAAAGTTGGGCAAGATGGTACTGGGGTAACGGGGCATGTTTCCTAGCGCAAAAAAGACGGAGCAGAAAACGCTAGATATCAACTGCAAGTAGAAAACATTAAACCATGAAAACGCCGGGCCTCCCAAAATCACGGTTCTGCGCACTTTACATCACTAGGGGCATTTCTTCTTGAGATTACTCAGTTCCTTCCTTGATAATGCCACCGACGGGGTGCTTGAATACATCTCTCCGCCTGGTTATTGATTTTGCATGCCCCGAATACTTCTCTGTCACTTTCCGCCCGAAAGCTGTGCAAGACTATTGTGTTATTAAACTTGGGAACACATTTGCAGCGGCGGCAATGATCCGTCAATTGTCCTGCTTCCGCAACTGATTGCACTGCTGCTCGGTGCTCATGCAGTCGGTCGCTTACGCCCCGTCCTGTTTGGCCGATGTAGCATTTGCCACAGGGCAATGGTATCTTGTATACCACGCCAACTGTACAGTTTATGAACCAATAAACGTGCGTTGATCGATCAAACGATCAATGAGGGCTCCAAGGTTAGCTGCTGGGAGAGCCGAGGCCCCGCGGGAAACAACACGAGCACGTAGGCGGCCGTGATCTGACACACTGCTCATAGCTCATGGTCACTTACCGGTGAAGGTGTTTTCCGCGCACTTCTTCATGGGCCTACATTCCAAGACACTGTGAATTAGCTGTTGGCTGGTATACTGCCTGTCATTCAAGAAGGTGTATCTTGGATATATCCTTATGGCGTTTTCGCTGGAATCTAAGGTTCAGCTAGCGGAAACCGAGGCTAGGCGTTCATCAACGGCTTTCGCAGTAGTGCGGCTCCCCGCGTATGAATTTTGGTGTCAGGCATCATTGCACAGCCCAGCCGGGGTATGAGGGGCAAGATATGACCGGCGGGGACTCATCGAGCTGGAAAATCGCGGCGTGGCGTAAGGCTCTGTCCTGTTGGTATGCTTGTGGAATTGAGTTGCGCGGGAGGCGCGAGAGTTTGCCTTTGTTGCTCTGCCTTACCATAGATGTCAACTGGCGATGGGAAGGCCCAGACTTGGAGGACAGCGCACTCTGAGTGCGCAGAGCGTGTGCCAGCAACTATAAAGAATTCGCGAGATGAAGCAGCAGGCGGAAGGCATTGTCGGTTTATACATATATGTTTCCGTGCAGAAGTTCACTGACGATGAAAACTTGGCAACCTATCACAACAACACCACCATCATCACTACCACCCGAGTTATGTTGATTGCAATGCCGAAGTACTGAACCTGGAAGGCAGCAATTTAGCGGTCGAGAGCACAGTGCACAATATATACACGTAAATGTGTTTTGTGATGCCTGGATGTCACCTTTTGCTATTTACGAAGAGGTGTCTCTTTGATGCTTCCGATTACACAGAAATAACGAACGGTCTAGGCCTGGTGCTCGCGCTAAACTCTTATGCTTAGTGGCGTATACTTCGGCAATGTTTCTGTATCGTTTGGAGTATTATTGATTCAGCGGCTTTAGCTGCTGATTAGGAAGTAGCAGGCCCAAGATCACTTTCTTCTTCTCTTCACCTCTTCTCCTTTTCAATAAACATTTAATCTCTCTCTCCGCTTTCTCGCAGCTACTCCGTGCCCCATAAACCAACTTCAGTGTCGTCACGCCACTGATCGTATAGTACAAGGATAAGACCGTAGAGCGAAAGACAGCCAGCAGGTAGGCCAAGAACGCCCCTCCCTGTAGGCGCACCGGAGGACCAAAGGAGGCGGAACTGAACTCGCACGACAGCAACCGCCTCAAGAGTCGGAGTACAAATTTGTACCCAGGACAATGAATATGCATTCCGTACCGAACCAGCGAATAACGCAGCCGAAGATATATGCAAGTACACGAGTGGCGACCGAAAAGAGGGCGCGAGCGACAAAAGATGCATGCCCATACGTCCCCGGAGGAGTCCGCGCAGTCATGGCGGAAGTGGGACCCCGATCTCTCCGGGGAAGACTTGGCAGGGGCCGCGCGCACCCACGCTGCGACGTGACCGCAAGGAAGACGCGCCTGACATCAGCCCGTACGCAAGTGCCCTTTGTTTCACTCTTCTTTGGGGCGGCCCGCCGGAAGTCCTTTTTCATGCAACTATCACTTGCCGATTCACGGGCACAAAGGGTGGTCGATTCGCCTCCGCGGACGGATTGCCAGAAGCGAAGACAACTCTCGCCCGGAAGTTCTCCTCCTTGCAACCACGTAAAAGGGAAGGTACGCAATTAGACGGCCCCGTGACAATGAGCGGGAGCGCTCGTCGCGAGGAGACGGCGTGCCTAATTCGGTGGCCCCTTGTTCGCTGCCTCTGCTATCCGGAGAAGGGTCGGTCACGAACGCTTCGATGGCCTGGACGCGAAAGCTTGCGGAAAGCAACCTAGCGAGCCAGTGGAGGAGTGAAAGTGGTTTCGTTGTAACAACCTGCACAAAGGGCGTTTGGCACCTTGTTGTGTTTACGAGAAAGCGGTGGAACCTGAAGCGGAAACCAAGGTTGCCTTGGTTGCGTAACCAACGCGACCTTTGCAACAAAGCTTCGACGTCTGTCGTCTTGCCTACAAATAGAAAGCTTACCCATTCCGGTGGAAGAATAATAAAATTGTAGAGAGAATTGTGTCTCAAAGATCTTTAAACGGAATAGAATATGTTGCGTAGGACAGATGATTCCTCCCGCTCAAGGGTAACTAATGGCATTAGACAATGCGGTAGAAGTGTCAGAAGTGCAGCTTCAGCAGCTGGGCGGCAGAAGTACCTAGCAGTCGCCAAATATATAGCATAGAATAAGTGTTTGCCTAACTTTAGGCAGCAGTGTGTCTACCCATCCACGTATTGTACCCCAATATCTACACCCAGAAAATACGTCGGTGTTCCTTTAGATATGTTTGGCATATAGAATACACATGTTTGTGGGTGCACATTCAAGCGCTGAAACTTTCCGCTCACCGCTGGTATGCAGTTCCGAATTGCGTACGTGCTGCCGGCTGCGCTGCTGACAAAAAATTTAGGGAACCCCTGTAGAGCCAGGGTAGGATCCAAATGAAGTCAAAATAGTTTGCATCAAAATACAGGCGTACAGCCAAAAGGAGACGATATTTCTCATAGCATTCACAGTTGGAGTGTTCTACCTGGAGTAAGAAAGGAGATTGCTGAACTAACAGTTTTTAAACCAGCGTTCTCTTGTGCTTTGCACTTTGGTTGATGGTCACATCCCAGAAGGTCAAAGAACGGTGAAGGGAAATAAAGACTGATAATGTACGGGACGCGCAGTGAGATTCGTATCGAAGCAAGAACTAAGTGCCTCGCCTTTCCATCTTGTCAAATTTAACTATAATTTAATTTATGAATTTTAATTGGAACGAAATCCAGAAAACTAAGTGCTCTTAACATAGACAGCAGCTAAATGAAGTGGATAGAGTGTTTTTTGTCTAACAGAACACAGTATGTGAGTGCTAATAACTGCAACTCACCGTTTCAAGACGTAACATCTGGAGTACCGCAAGGTTCTGTGCTAGGTCCCTTACTGTTCCTAATATATATTTATAACCTTCTAACAGCATGTTTTCTACAATTAGAGTTTTTGCTGATTATTGCGTAATTTACCGTGATATAACTAACCCGGAGGATTCCGTCTCTCTTCATTTCGGCATAAATACCGTGTCTTCTTGGTGCAATAACTGGCTGATGGAACTTAACGTTAGAAAATGTACGATAGTGAGAGTTTCTTCTTGCGTAAAACAGTATAACCCCTCTGACATAATTTCGTACAAACTTAACAATGTGCAATTACCTTCTGTCTCTTATAAGTACCTTGGCGTTCACATTAGCACTAATCTGCAATGGTATGAACTCATTTATTATGTTACTAATAATGCTAATCGCAGCTTGTCTTCTTGCACCGTAATTCTGCTGTTTCTCCAGTGTCTTTGAAGCTCTTATAATATAAAACCCTTATTAGATCAAAATTAGAGTATGCATCATCGACTTGGGGCCCTTATATGGTGGTGCTGTCTTCATCCTTGGAAGCCATTCAGAACCGGGTTGCTCGATTCATTGTCACCAACTACTCACGAACCGGTAGCATCGCGCCAATTAAATCTCTTAAACTTCAGTGAGCTTGCTTCTAGAAGGAAAATTGCGCGCTTGTGCTTTTTTCACAATATTTACTTTACTAACCGCATTCTAAAAGAGGCTCTCATTTCTGCTCCATCCCACAACTCCGCACGTAACGACCATGGGACCAAGGTAGGGGTTCCGAACTGTCGCGCAAACCCCTACTTTTACTCGTTCATGCCCAAGACCTGGGACGACTGGAACCACCTCCCCACCTCCATCGCCCGCATTCGGGATCCTACATCAGTCAGAACGGCTGTAACTAATGTTGTATGAATTGTTAGTCAGTCCTCTCTGTAACGTCTCCGGGCTTTGGAGTATTTTAATAAATAAATAAATAAATAACTGTCTTTTCAAACATTACGATCGCTGAACATCGGTAAACCGCTAAAACAGTTCCATAAATTTCTGTTGCTCAAGGGAAGTTGAATCGTTGTCCTCGCTTCCACTCGTGGGAGTTTTATGAGGGAAAACAATCGCTGTCGTGGCTGCGGGGGCATTCTTATGCTACGCCAAGGAGTACGTAAATCTGAAGGAGGGGAGCAGCACAAAATTGGACCCACACGAGAATGAAACGGTGCTCACTTACAACAGTTTATTTTTCAAGGTTCGGGCACCTCTAGAGTCAAAAATTACAAGAAATAGCAAGGCTAACATGATAATGTCCCTTATCAACAACACTCGCCTCCTTTTTCTTGTTTGTCTAATTTTGCGCTGCTTCCGTCTTCAGAACCATGAACCAACATGTCCGAGCCTCAATCCTAGCAAGTAAATCTGGGCGAACGGTATGAACGTTTTGACGCCTATAGCATCGAAAAATATAATGTATAAGCTTAGGTTACTTCACTCGCAACCTGCGAAGACGAAATACAACTTGGCTCCTTGTGGGTCCATTGCCTACAGCTGTGCCTGTAAAGGTTTCTCTGCAGAAATTCAGCGATAAATTTCATCAGCAACTTTGAAGTTTCCATCCAAACTGATGTTTTACGCTTCGGCGATGAGGCCAGCTGTAGCGGACGCCTGGGAATTACTGTGGGCCACATGTGAATCGAAATCTCATACACGCAGCCGCTTTTGTTTTTCGCTTACACCAGAAAAGCAGTCAGGTGTCAAGCCAAGACCTCGTAGTAGGTATGTTTATCCAGTGAGCCCGGCCGGAGTGCCTAATTGTATTCACTGTATCCTTGCCAGCGGCAAGCGGAACTGGCCTTTTAATTTTGAGAAAAAATAAAAGTGACGGCCAAAAAAAGTCCCAGACGACCTCTACGTTCGGGTCTTAAGATACACGACGCGATAGTACGACGCGATAGCGTTACTTCGACCCCCAGGGAGCGTTTTGTAATGGAATTGCTGCATTTACAGAGGAGCACAAAGGTCATCTGTACTTATGTGGCTGAAGACGTCAGTGTGAAGGGTGTCGGCTGCTTGGTGTTGGTCGGTTTGTTCGAGAAGGTGCCAGTGTCAGTGCTTCAAAGTGTTTATTCTCTAATATCTATGCCGGAGTGAAGGTCTTTGCTTTTTGCGAAGATAGAAAGGCAGTGAAAATCTTTGTTGAAGAAGAAATAGTTCTGGTTTAGAAAAAGGGGGTAAAGAGATATTGCAGGTGAAATTTAAAGTCTAGGGCCCCACATGCAGGAGCTCCTTCCCTTGTCCTTCCAATCAGCCCACGCTGATTTTGAGGTAACGAGCTAGTCAAAGCTGCCTCCGATGTTTCGATGGAAGTGGAATATGTAATGGTGGGGTTATTCTCCCCTGATCATACCCTTATATGTTGCGTGGAAAAGGGTGGATGTTCCCGAATTCACCAGATTTTTAAGTTTCTGTATGATGTTCTCACCGAACACCTTCGCCCACATTTATTTGTAGGTACTTGTGTTGGTTTCACCTCCACAGAGTTTGCGATTCTTCGCGATTGAGACATCCCTGTAGCACGGAGGTAGATCGTGTTCCTAGACTTAGGATTACGAGACGAGACGTTCTTATCGTTTTTCGGGGAGGGGAGTGCGGTAGTCGTGGCTGCAAGGTGCACGGCATGTGGGTTCGCGTGCTTCTTGGTCAGTGCCCCGTTCTCTTCCAGACCCTTGTGTCCGACTGTCGACGTGGCGTTACCTTTCCTTCATTGTGGATGGGAGTATCCTACCGAAGCGTTAAGTTATTCTCTCTGCAGCCAACAGTCTGTAATGGTGTTTAAGATTCTTTCTATCGATACTTCCGCTAGTCGGGTTGCCAAGTGGACAGCTCCAACTACTGCTTCTTCGTTCGCGCATGTAGAACAGTTGTGCAGTCACAAAGATTGCCAGAGTAGTCAACTACGAGAATTTCTGCTTCTTACTTTCGGGAATCCCGGAGTCGGTGTATGCTGTGTTCTCTAGATACTGGAACTTTCCTAAAAGGAACTTGATCTTATAATATCCCTGTCCTTGTGGAGGTTAGGATCCGTGTTTCTGATAGTGCTAGAGAGCTTTTATGGGAGAGGGAAGGGGGGGGGGCGGAGGTGCCTGTCTTCTATAGGATGCCTGATTTTGTTTTCTATAACACACCATGGGTGCGAGGCGAGAGATTTCTCTAATTTCTTCAAAAACGTTTCAAAGAAACAATTTGTGGACGTATTCATCATCGCCATCATCACCAGCAAATTTAGGTCTACTGCAGGATGAAGGCCACTCCTTTCCCATTGACCGCGGGACAATGAAACACTCCCGAAGTCAATGGGATACTCCCAGTGACCTCGGGACTATCAAACGACAACGGGGTACATCTGTGTTACAACCTCGGGGAAACACCAGGTTACGTTTCCTTATGGAAACTTTACCGGAGCCTTGGGGACAAAAAAAACGCAGTAAAACACCAATTTTCCCCATCATAAGGGGTAAACTGCGCTAAGGAAGACGCTACACAGAGAGAGGTACACAAAGAGAGGCGCAGTCTTCTAAATTTCCACATCATGCTGAGCAGCACGCATCCCGTGGATACCGAACAGTTGCTACCCAAAAGCTTCATCCCACACGCATCACTAACTCCCCCATCCCCTCTACCCAAAATCCCGACCCCGGAACCATGTTCCTACCTTGAAAGCCCCCTCACAATCGCTGAGCTTTCTACAGGTATTTGCCAAGGCAGACCGAAGTTAGCCCCCGGACAGGACGACATACAATGGACCCATCTCCGTAACCTTCCATAACCAGCACGATACAAACTCTTGGAAGAAATAAACGATTCCTGGGAAGGCGGGCAGGGACCACTACATCTCAAGCTATCACTCATCTATCCGACACCGACACCTAACAAGAAACAGACCTCTCCTAACGATTTTTCCCATCTTCAGCCAATTTCCCTCACACCCGTCCTAGTTAATCTCATGCGGTGACTCATTAACAACCGAAAAGTGCACAACCTATAGTATATCGAACCCTATCTACACCCAGCACAAACTAGTTTCCCTCCGAATATCGGCCCTACCGACAGCCTCACACTAAACCTTTTTACACCCTTTTAGCCAAAAAGGGTGTAGCATAAGTGGAAAAACGGTATTGGGAGGCCTTTACACCCTTTTTCTTGAATCTCAACACCCTTTTCCTAGCCCTTTTTCACCCTTTTTTTGTGAAAAAAGTGTGTTCATAAACTTCAACATCCTTGGTTTTTCATAGGGTGTTCAAAGGGTGTGAAAAAGGTGTTCAGCTGTTCATTGAATAAGGCCATGCTTGGATGCATAATAGCACTGTAAAGAAGAAGACATCCCCTCATATACTCCTCTACTCGCAAGAAATTTTCAAACGCAAGAAAAATAATTGCTCGTATGCAATTGTCGCTCGTTTCCATATGCGGTGCACCTCATGCCCCAAGTTTAGCTTTGGCACGTGAAACAGCAATTTGAAAATTCAAAATTAAAAAGACTATAGTCGTGAAGTGAAAAGGGTGTTTAACGGCTGCAACACGCTTGGCTTTCTGTAGGTTGTTGAAACAGTGTGAAATAGGTGTTCAGTTGCAAAAAAAAAAAAAAAAAAGAACAGTGGAGCTGATAGTCGACCTAGTTTCTTTCGGTGCTAATGTTCTTGCTAAGCTAGGATGACCGCTGAGGGCTGAGGCCAAGTTTAACCGGATTTTACAAGGCTGTTTCAGTGTGTGTGCCCCCCCTACACACACACACACTGCCAGGGGATCCAAGGGGGAAACAAGCTAGGTCGGCCCCCAGATATGCTGTTTCTCCAGCCTTGCACCACTATTGCAAGCTGCGCCAATTTTTTGCCTTTTAGAATCCACAAATGACTAGTACCTTTGAAATGGTGTCGTAAGAGATGCGCATACGCCCCCTGTGCTCACACTCTAACAAGCTCGAAAGCCGACTTCAGTGTTATAATACCCTATCTGCGGCGGTGCACCCTTTACAGGTGCCGCAGTCCTTTTTCTTTGCATTCCTTTGCTAACGGCCCCAAAACAAGCTCCAGCTTAAAGAGCTTCACTGGTAATAAATTAAGCCAATTCAGGTTGCTTTAAAACATCGTGAGGTACAAAACACCCCCCGATTGTAGAAAATGTTCAGTCCACCCGTGTAAACAGGTACCTCCAAATTTGGAGGTCTCTTCACCTTTTTTCTTCGTTGGCGGTCTTTTCTTAGAACCTTTTTCTTACACCCTTTTTATTTACGCCCTTTTCCTTGGCTTCGAAAACCCTAATTTGTAGCTTTACACCCTTCTGGGAAAAAGGGTGTTGAAATAATGAACACCCTTTTTGAAGGGTGTTGAGGTGGCGAGGAATACTTGCTTGGTATTTAATAAAATTCTATAAGTTATGGAACACAAAAACTACCTCGTGATTAAAAAGTTTTTGACAATCCGCGAGTTGATTTGTATATTCTCATAGTAATCCATAGTCATCCATAGTCATCCATACTTCCAAAATTAGCGCTAAAATATCTGTTTTTTGCGACAAGCTCACCGACTCGATCGGGGGGCTTTCCTTTGCTGGATATAAAAGCAAAAACAGCACATGTACTACTGAGTAAGTAAGCACTCCCTGTACCACTTGCATCCCGTTGGTTTTCTTGCTCACTTCATTTGTGTTCCAAATGTAACTTGTGCGTATTGACTGTTTGTGTTGAATGCTGCGGCTTCCGCCAATTCCCATTGCAACTGCGCATGCCATCACCTTAAAAAAAGGGTGTGAGGATGCTCGACACTTTTTTTTAGGGTGTTGACCTCAACACCCTCTTTTCATCCGTACACCCTTTTTTTGCCAAAACACCTTTTAGGAGTGTTAGCCATGGGACAAGTATTTTACACCCTTTTCGGCCAGAAAGGGTGTCAAAAAGTTTAGTGTGATGGGTGCTGTGACGCGTCATAAATCACTCAAGCTATTGGAGAATCCCGGACTATGTACTCGCACTTGACTTCGAAAGGCTTTTGACTGTGTTAGCCAGAGCGCCATCCTCGAAGAACTTGCTAAGGCCTTTCCTAGCCGACGAGCCCAAACATGGGTTCGAAACTTCCTAGAAGCCCGCCCCATCAAGCTTCAAGGCACTTTCCCAGGTTGGACCCCTAGTACCTGCTACCTCCACAGAGGAGTCCCTCTAGGCTCGATCCTCAGTCCCACACTCTTTAATATAACCATGATTAGGATCACCCGGAACCTTCAACGAGAGACTAGTGCGAGGTTTACTATTTATGCGGACGACATCACAATATCGACTGAGTCAAGGGACTACCCGTATGAACAACCTATAATTACGGACCTCCAAAATCCAGTGGCAAGCATTAAATCTACCATACTGAGCCTCGGACTGAGCTTAGACAATAATAAAACAGTTTCTGTCAGTTTCCGGCCGCAATCCAGCGCCTGACTAATTCCCCTTGCATCATGATTGTCACCCCACTGATCACCACCAAAATTGACTACATTCGCCTACTAGGAATCCCAGTCGGTTACAAAAGTAACCTACCCCGAATAGATGGCTCAACCAACTAAAACAGAAATAGAACTCGTCTCAACATGCCATTCGAGGCTATCTAAGTAGCATGGGCGGGCTAAGAAAACCCAGCGCAGACTCTTGCCCGCCCAGCCGCAGTCGGCAAATTTACATTTGGAGCCCGATCTTCCACATTGAATTGTACCCGACGACGCGCTCCCAATGTTTTTCATATTGCGACTCTTCTTACCATCGCTGGCTTAACCCGCCATACAGAAATCCCAAACCCACAATTTGCGGCTGCCCTTCAACCAATTGAAATAATAATCCAAGAGCAAACCGACCAGTACAACCAAGCGGAAGCGTACCCATCAAGGTGCCACACCCACGGCCTAGGATGAGCAAGACCGCCTCCCCTTACCTGATTTTCCGATACCCATTCCTCTGTGGCAACGACCGCACGTGACCGAACCAACTACGGCCCACACCATCACCCGCACAACCACGATTGTCCACGATGCATTTAAGTCCACGAGTGCCCGAGTAAGCGCTCACATCCCCTCCCCCGCCCCCGGGCGGAAGTTTGGAAGCGGTCGCCTTCCCGCGTTAATTTAAGATGCGCGGTGGATAAAACGCGTCATGCTAGAAACGTGCACAATTTCACTTCCGCGCCTGCGACGGTCTGTGGAGACAGTTGTCGGGGACACTCGGTAATTCACCGGAGAAGTTTGCTAAGGGCCGACGTAGGGACCAATATACCGGTGCAAAAAACTTGTCGCACAAGCTGCAGGTAGGCGAATTGGTGTCCAGAGCAATACGTCATCTTCCGGGCGGAAATGGGCGGTGCAGTGAGTGGCACCATGCTGTGTTTTCCGCTGTTGCTGCGTGGCTTCAGTGTTTATGCGGGCTAGCTGACGGAAGTGATTGACTCGGAGGTGAAGTGGTCGGAAGATGGAGTAGCAGTAGACACTGGATCAGAGAGGAAAGCGATGTCCATAGCAAAGGAAGGGGAACGGCCGAAAACTAGAAAGAAAGGTGAATAGGCGGTGGTGTGCTGAACAGCCGCATTATAGGCAAATGTTACGAAAGGGAGCACGTGATCCTAGTTGTTGTGGTCTGGACTAATATACACTGAGAACATGTCGGGGATAGTTCTATGAAATTGTTCGGTGAAGAGGTAAGTTTGAGGGTGGTAGCTGCTACTCGTTCTATGAACAGTACTAGCAGCTCGAAGCACTTCCGCAAGAACTTGGTAGCTGCTATTTGTTTTATGAATGCTATTGGCAGCTCGAAGCACTTCTGCAAGAACTTGAGATAAAAAGGCCTTGCCTCGGTCGCTCGAAAGCACGCGATGTGCAGCGTGCCGCAACAATTATTTTCATGAGAAAATCGGCGATTTTTGGGCGCATCCAGATCGCAGAGGTGACATCTCAGCGTTCGGGTTAATTGATAAACCCCATTCACAATCCAGCGGTAGCCGGCTGGTGTGCATGCGTGCGGTCTGTATAGATCAATGCCCGCTGATTCAAAAGGCACAGACGGACAAGGTAGCAGTTGGAGCGGACCGGATGCGGCAGACGTAATGCGCTTCCGCTGTTGACATTTGGCTCAAGAGGAGATATACTTGGCCACGTACGTGGAGAGTCCATGCTAAAAGTAACGACTACGAATGCGGTCGTAGGTTTTTGCAAAACCAAGATGTCCTGCTGTGGCATTGTCATGAAACGCCTCTCCGTGGTTGGTGAGGTACAACAAGCACCCATCTGCGGCCTTCAGCATGATGGCGGCAACGATAAGAATTCCATTGAGACGCCGGAAATTCCTTAGCTGTCGACGTGGACGGCTGTTGTGAGGTGGTGTGCAGCCTTCCATTCTGCCCATTATTGTACGGCAACGTGTGTCGCTTCGCTGGATTTCCGGCAGGTTGTCTGGATTTTCAACCATTCAATGAAGAATAGGTGTGACCGGTAGAGCAGATTGATGAGCAAGGGAGGCAGAGGCGGGCCATGGAGGCAACGGGCAGCGTGAAAGGGCGACTGCGTCTAAGCGCTTCTTGTCCGTTCTTGAGCGTAGATAATCCGCATAACGAGTGGTGTTCCGTGACAACCGTGAAATGCTGGCCGCAGAAGTTAGGGCGGAACCTTTGAATGGCCCACCCAACAGCGAGGCACCCCTGCTCCGTTATTTGTTTGTTTATTTATTTATTTATTTATTTATTTATTTATTTATTTATTTATTTATTTATTTATTTATTTATTTATTTATTTATTTATTTATTTATTCTACTTCAAAGGCCCCTGTACAGGGGTTTTAACTAAGGGGTGGGAATACACTACTAATACAATGGTTCAAAGTCAGTACAAAATTTCTTCGATGGCTTCGTGAAAACGGATGGTACTGGAGTTGACCACGGCGTCGGCGGGAAGATCATTCAAGTCTTTCGTTGTTTTTAAAAAAGAAATAATTCTGATGGGCAAAGGTGAGCGCCTTTCCTGGGTAAACAGCCAATGGGTGGTGGTCGCGGTCAGAGTGACGATGTACTTTAATGAGGTTGGCAGCTGTTCGAGAATGATAGAACTTGTAAAACAAGCAGAGCCGCCTAACTTTGCGCCTTGTTTTGAGTGGAGGAAGATTAGCTTGGCTTTTTAGATTAGTGACGCCCGCGTGATAGGAGGAGTCCGAAAAAATAAATCTTGCCATGCGGTTTCGTACATATTTCAGTGTATTAGATAAGTTAGAAAGGTGGGGATCCCAGATTCCACATGCGTATTCCAGCTTCGGTCGTAGAAGTGTTTGGCAGGTTAGCAGTTCCACGGATGTAGCACAAAAACGTAAATTTAGGCGTAAATACCCAAGAAAACGATTGGTATCATTGGTCACGTTCGTAATGTGAGTTGTCCATGTAAGATCCTGGGTTAAATAAAGTTACACCTAGACACTTATAGGTTTTTACATATGAAACAGTTAGAATTACCAATTACATAGCGATGCGAAATGTAGGCCGGCCTGCGTTGGAATAACAATACTGAGGTTTTAATGGCATTTAATGACATTAACCACGTATCACACCATTTTTTAATAATATTAAGGTCATGCTGGAAAATTATATTATCGTTGCTATTGTGGATGGGACGATATAGGACGCAATCATCAGCGAATAGACGTATGTTAGCTGGATATTAGTTGGCAAGTCCCGTAGTCGGCTGTAGGCGAATCGCGTGAAGCTGGTCAAAGCGCTGACATGCGGCGCGGCGCGGCCCGTATGTCATTTACGCTGGATGGATTTTGCAGTGAGAGGGCATTGAAGGCGAAGTGAGCGATTCCATTGAGGATATGACGTACTTTGTCTGTTTCTGACATCTCCGTGCTAATCCTACCTTAAAGAGCGAGTACATCCTCAATATACGACGCGTAGGTCTCATCGGGATGCTGCATACGAGTTCCAAGTTTCTGCTTTGCTACATCCGAGTGAATGAAAGGAACGCCGAAAACCTTGCGAAGCTCTCCGGTGAAGTTAGCCCAGTCATGCGCTTATCTTTTCCTGGTAGTTTAAATACCATGTTTCGACAACTTTGAAACTGTTTGAATGCGACATATCCGTAGTCCCCCCCTATGACCCTGTAGTACTGTTTCAGCCAGTCTTCAATGTCGTCGCCACGAAGGCCACGGAAGAACCCAGGGTCGCGCTGGCGGCAGGTCACCAGGAATGCCGACGAGACAGAAGCGGGTGCATTTAGCGCGCGTTCTCGCTCCATCGGAGTGGTTGGCGCCGGTAAAAGGCGGCCGCAAAGGAGCTCCAGGGGTGAAGCTGGACTACGCAGAGGCCGGGATCAAAGGTAGCCTCTACTACTTCTAAGGAGACGAGAAAATCTCTCAAGGAGGCAGCAGATCGAATGGTTAGCTGCTTTACTTGCCAGATCGTGACTCAACGACCGAACGACTTGCGATGGTGATTATAGACACATGATGATTGTAATGGCTATATACAGGTGAGACATTGACTACACCGGCGGACGGTGGACGGGCACGTTCTAGGGTAGTTCCAGGATGCATGTAAGCCCACGATTGCACGAGTAAGCGCTCACATTGCCTTCTTTCCGGGGTTTAGGATGCACGATTTAGGATGCGGGATGCATAAAACGCTTCATGCGAGAAACGTGCACAATTTCACTTAAGCGTCCGCGACGGTCTGTGAAGACAGTTGTCGGGTGCAGTTGTCGGGGACACTTGTCGGGGGGGGGGGGGGGGGGGAGGGGGGGGGGGAGGGCGGGGACAGTTGTCTCGGTAATTCACCGGAGATGTTTTCTCAGTGACGACGTAGGAACCAATATACCTGTGCAAAAACTGCACGAGTAAGCGCACGAGTAAGTGCACGGGTACACGCGAGTAAGCGCTCACATTAATGTGAGCGCTACGTGCGCGTACTCGTGCACTGATAATTTGTTATTAATTATTAACGAATCCTATAAAGATGCATCATTTTCACCGGAAACAATCCGCAAATGGTACTACCTCCCCTCCAACCCGAAATGCCCACACTGTCAGCAAGCCGTCAGGCTGATTTGCACCACCTGGTCTGGATATGCCCCAAATTCTCTCGATACCGGCATTTCACTTTCCCAAGCCACGATTCCTCAACACATATCGATCCCCTCACTTATATGAACACACCATTAACGTTATCCTACAGTTCGCCACTAAGAGCGGTATAGCGCGAGTTATATAGCGATGGCCTACACCAGTGAATGCTGGTTTACGACCATTGAATGCTGTAAAATCCTCCTGTGAAAAAAGCTCATGCCACCTTCTGCCGACCACGAACTCATGACGAACCCCTTTCATCTATGAATCCCCCCCCCCCCCCCCCCAACTCCTCCACGAGGCCTCCGGCGTTCTCTTTTCGAATAAAAGATTTGACAACAACAACCCATTGACCTTCACCTGCTGCTGTGCCGCGCTGCCCAAATCTAATCTTTGTTTCCGCATTTTCATATTTCGTCCCTCCATAGAGTTAAAGGCCTTCCCCTTCTTCTAAACCCTTCTCTGGGGGGTCCATTTTGTTATCCTGGTGGTCTACCGTTGGCAGTGCGTCTCACGGTAAAAGTTGAGAGGTGCAGGTTGCCTTAATGCTGTCCTGATGATGGTGTTCATTTGATCTTCCTCGGTGCGGGGAAGTTATTGGTACGGTATAGTTCAGTGAAATGAGGCTCCCGATCAGTGACTGTACCAGCCTTATCGTCTCTCCCCTCATTCCTGCTCTCCTGCTGGTTAGGCGTTTTAGAATGTGAGAAACTGGTTAAAGATTTTCTCTTTTTGGCCTTTCATAGATCTGCTCTGCCGCTTGACTCTAAAGCCACGCCGAGCATTTGTATTTAGACAATACTGCAGGCCAGAATAAGGCCCAAGTAGGAATTACGTGACTGTTCTCTGGGAGGACCTCTGTACCGATTCTAGGGTGATTAACTTGGCTGCGTGGCGCCATCCGTCATTTGCCAAACACAGCTTGCGGCGGAAACAGAACCGCCGGAATATCGAAAAGTATTTCGAAAATTGATGTAATTAGATGCTACAAACTGGGTTTTATGTTAATTCGTTTCTATTAATAATGTATGCCTTCCTTTATTTTGCGGAGAGTGGCGTTAATCCGTTGCTCCCTGTTATAGTTTGGTAACCCAATGCTGGTGCCGGCATTAGTTGCGGTAGAAAACACCCCGCGGTGGCTCAATGGGTAAAGCGTTGAGCTGCTGCGCCAACGGACACGAGTTCGATTCCCGGCAGCGGTGGCCGTTTTCATAATGGGAGCAAAAACGGAAACACCTTGGTGTCAGTCTTTCAGCGCTCATTAAAGATCTCCAAAATGTCGACATTAATCCGGAGCCCTCCACTACTGCCCGTCCCACAGCCCAGGGTCCCTATTCTCGACTGCACAAATTGCCGGCAATTCGCCCATGTTTTTTTTGCGTAAGCACGACGTAAGCAATCAGTGACGTGCTGCACCTATAGCTATGACGACATGCAATGTAATTTGACGAGTCACTCATAAAGGTCGCTACCAAGGTATCAAATATTGTGCAAGAAAGATATAAAAACACTTGGCATGTACTTAAAAATTAAGACGGTAGCTGAGGCTGACAAGAAAAACACATTTCTGGAGGTCCAATTTGGCATCAACACCACAAGGCGATCGAGTAACGTTGATCCAAAAGCGAGCGAAAGGCGGATGTCGAGCTAAAGAACATCACACCATTTTTTTACCGTATCTATTTATTTCTTTCAATCGCTTTTATTAACATAGCTGGGCTCTCGGCTTCAATGCAAGCTTTGTTGTGTTATCACCTTCCCTGCCGCCACCGCCGCCACGCCATCGTCTGCTGCTATGTTACCAAGTTTATGGCGTGATCACAGAAAAAGACGGCCGCGACCATCGCTTCTATGACACATAAGAGCAGCGAAGCGCTACGCCTGATAACCGCGGAGCGTACTGATGTCGCCGATTCACTCATTCGTCAAGCTCGACTGCAATCAGCGCTGTAATGAACTAAATAGTCACTTTTCATTGTTATTTTTCTCTTGAGTTCGATCATGTGACCCAGCAGCTTACTAGGACAAGTATGGACAAATGCCATGCATTGGGTTCTCTTTATCATGGGGAGGCTTGTACTGCCCTCTTATGTTGCGGTTACGCCAAACAAATAATTTTTATTTCGTTGCCAAACATAAAAGCAAAATACTGCACGTTATTTGTATGTTCCATGATGGCTGACTTGGAAGCAGTTGAAACTATAATTTGTTTCGGTAGGAAACATGCTTTAAACAGCGTGCATGCGAAACGGCGCCTGCTGCAAATTGCCGCACATTTCGCGGCGCCGTAAGCCGGGGCAATTTTTTGCCCCATTTTGCTGGTATTTTGCGACAAAACAGCCGCCATTTTCAAGCGGTTAGGTAACATTACGTCACTTTTACGCAGGTTGAAGTTGCCAATGCATGACGTAATCGTTCCCGCCAACTGTTTAAATTACGTCACGCCTTCTCAGCCAATCACAGAGGGGGTGTGTATTACAAGCAGTATTGTTGTTGAATAGCAAAGACTGGCTTACGTTGTCTAGTGCGCTGCATTTAGTCTGGTTTTTCATTGCCGGCCAAGAATTATGCGCCTTTATTAATGAGAAATAAGGCAAACTTTAGAACTAGTGTCCGTAAACGGCATGAAACGTCAAAATGACGACAGCACACACAACCGCTTTGTCAACCCTAAGCACGTGACCAAAATTGAAAGCCAATCAGAAAACACTTCCGGGAAATTGCCAGAATTGCCGGCAATTTGTGCAGTCGAAAATAGGGCCCCAGGTGTGTCTTCGCGCGTGAATTACCGAAAATTTAAATTTTTATTTTCCAGTGGAGAGGCGCCTTCGTGTGATGGCGTCAATTGCGGGCACGGCTAGCGACCGTGTCTGCCGAGAATACTACCGCCGACGAGGTGCTGAACGAACTTCACTGCGCAGGCACGACACCTGCTCGAAATGCGTGTCTTTTCTTTCGTCCCCGCCGTAGTATCATTGTCCTCCTTCCCACACTTCAGTTTTCGCTGCGCCATATCCCAGATTTAGGCGAGCCCTCGCTTCTCGCTGACTCAGTCGTAGCTTCAGGGTGCAGCGATGACGTATTTCTGCGGACGCTTGATGAGCACGGCTGATAGCGAGCGGCTGCAGCTACGGGGAAATCGAAAAGCGAGCCGAATAACGCAATCGCCTTAAAATTGAGCGCAGATTCGCTCCACTAAGAAAACTGACGGCTAGGTACACCAACGCGTCTCCATACCAGCATCAGCCGGTACACGCCGTTCGCTTGCCCACAGCCGACTGGCATGAATTGAACGCCCTGACCATCCACACTTACTTCACGAAAGCCGCTGAAGGAACAGCATAGATCTAGGTGCCACTACAGGAAAAGGTGCCGTCACCATACCGATTCCAAATAGCCTGCCGCAATTACCTCAGTAGATAGCTATGAAGCACAGCTGAAGACCTTTCCACGGCTCCTCGACATAGTATTAGTCTGGACACCCGGACACAAACCCCGCGAGGGTAATGAGGTGGTACGCGACGCTTCTCGGGCGCATACACCCCGGACGGTTACGCAAGACGGACTGATCTCGCCTGTGCTCTCGAGCCCGAACTGCTCCTTAACTACACCAACATCTTGGCACATAACCATCAAGAACGCGGAATTACCCGGCGCCGCACCCAACATTGACGAGGGACAAGGCCACCATTTTTTGGAGTCCACCCTCCTGCGCATTATTTATACCCCTACACCTGCCATTTCAGCCTGGAACCCTGTGCCACCGGGTATGGAAGTGCCCCACCTCCCTCCCAGGACCGCTTCTTCGTGCAAGCAGCGGATGGCATACCTAAACAGCCCGAACCCTCCAGAGAGATCTAGGGAGTCAGCTGCGGCCAGGACCAGGGATGTCTTCCACCAGGCTCGGCAATTAAATACCGCTTCCATCAATCGATTCTGTCCTGGGACAGGACAGGAGGATCCATCAATCGAAGCAGCCCTGGGGACGGGAATCAATGGCCTCATGATCGCGTCATTGTCTCTTGGGTATGGTACAACTATTTGTCGCAATTGCATTAAATCCACCGAAACGCCTGTTACCGTCGTTTCACGTTGGTATAGCACTTTTCTGTTTCTGTTTGTCAAAATGACCCATAGCAGTGAAATTTCACCACCGACGGGCATCCCTTCCTACAGTAAGTTGCGAGGACCGCGAAAGCTGAAAATTCGTCCAACCTTGGCTGAAAGTGTCTCCAATCGATCGTCAAACCTTCACAGACCAAAATCGCAAACGAAGAACGAAACCATACGACGATTTTTCCCGCACTAAGTAAACGCACTGTCCACGAACGATCTAAATGTATGTCGATACGTGGTTTCCGATAAAAATGTGTCTGATCCCTCTTTCATAGGAATCGACTGAAAACGAATGGGAAATGTGCCTTCAAAGGATCAGTTGAATGTTTAGTCTGCATATATATGAACTTTCCCATCGCTATTTATATTTCATCGGGATGACACCTTCGGACGCATCAACTTAGACACTGGAATGCACGCATCGGAGCACTGCGTAAACCAGAATGAAACCACACGCGCTCGCAAACCATGCGAACGTAACCGAACGGGTTGCCAGCGAATCGATAGGTGAACTCACGGTCCGCTGCAGCAAAAAAGCATTATTTGCGGAGCTGTTTTGTTGTCGGTGTGCTTGGCTAGCGACTACCTGCTGGCGCGTCGCTTTGGCAAATGTGCGACCACTGCATTCCTGCTCCGCGGAGTGTTCGGCAGACGGTTGCGTTGCGACGAGCTCAGCTGGCGGCAACTGTCGGCGCTCATTAGCATTGTGATGCACTACTTCGCTTCACCTCTCGTAGACGGCAGCACCATCTAAATGGAGGAGCTTATAGGAAGGATATATGGTGCGTTAATATAGCTGTCACTGCTTCAGCTCATGGCGCAGTGGGTAAAGCGCCTGGCACGGAGATTCCGGCTCGAATCCTGGCGCTGTCACGACAATGGAACTTTTCCTGGCAATCTCATTTCCGTGATGGATATGACGTCAATCAGATCATGGTGGATTCAGGCATAGAATACTTTCGTGTTAAAAAAGGTAGTATACCGTTGTACGCCTCCTTCATGATCCATGCCTGTGTTGTCTCATCTGAAACCGTTCCTTTTTTGCGATTTCCACGTAGCCGTTTTGACACAATGGAATCCCGGTTTCGCGCACTCGCCGTGTGTCCAAATCTTGGCAGAGCTTTTCGGTCGACCAACTGGTCTATGGGGAAACGCATTAGCTTTTTTGACAGGACACTATCGGTCCCAGTGGAGAAATCGTTCGCTTTAAAAGTAGAGGGGATTCATTAAGGACAACGCAATTTGTATAGTTTTTGTGATCGGGAAACGCTGGCAAAAGAGTCGCAGAGGAGAGAGCGGAAAGTGTCTCGAAGTAAGACCTGAGCAGGGCCAAAGCCAGATTCGAGATTACTGCTGAGCACGAGGTCGCGCGTTCGATTCCCGGCCGCGGCGGCCGCTTTTCTGATGGAGGCGAAAAGCAAAAACGCCCGTGTGTACGAGATTTCGGCGCACGTTAAAGATCCCCAGGTGGTCAAAATTAATCCGGAGCCCTCCACTACGGCGCGCCTCATCGCCTGCGTTGCGTCGGCGCGTTAAACCCCACAATCAATCAATCAAATCAGATTCGAGATTACGTCGTTGCTGCATTCAAGTGGGCCTCGAGGCATGTAGTCGCACGAGATTGCCTTTTAACGTTTCGCTGTATGAGCGCATCGATTAGACGATATGCGAAGAGCGTGTTATCCCCGCTACAGTTAATTGGCTAAGCTGTCATGCGTACGACTGGTATACAATCGATCCGACGGACAAATTCGCGGTTGCAACGCGCAGAATAGAAGAGGTAAATACTGGCTTTCGGGCGCAGGCGGAGAGAATTAATTGAGTTTTCTAGCTTTCTAGCCAGATGTGGACGATTCGACTAAAAAGTGCGTTTCCGTATCAGCAGGCGGAGGGGTGTGGACGAGGCCGCGGGACGGACTTTCATAATGGATGCGCGCGCACAAAGGGACGCGCGGGGACACACTCCACGCGGCAAGGCCACGTGGTTGCGGACGACGAGATAGCGGAGTGTGCGATGCGCGCGCTGCAGGGCGCAAGGACGCGATGCGCGACGGTGGCTGTAGTTGCTGTAGTCACGGTACGGCGATTACTGCGTGCGACGGCGGCATTGAATGCCTTGACGGCGGCGCCACTGTGGTCGCCGCGAGGGGCCGCTTTCACTTGTTCCGGGCGGCGGGCCACTCGGCAAGGTGCACAAAAAGCCGCTCTACAGAAGGTGCGGCACGCTTTCGCCGCTCAGAGGGCGTGATTACGGAAACCTTTGGGCGCTGCAAATTCGTGGGCTTCGCGTCACGAAAGCAACGCAGAGATCGCAACACTACGTAGCTAGCCGACGCTTCGATAGATGGCCTTGCAGTCGTAATTAGTCGGCTGCAATGTCCGCCCGAGAAAGCCTTGGTCGCCGGTTGTAACGAGCCGTAGCTGTCTTGACGAAACCGCCCTGACCTCGTCGGCTCGCTCATTGCACACCGCCGCCGAACAGGGCTGCTGGGCTTCGTCGCGCCTGGCAGGCACTTAATGACACCTTATTACACCCTCAAATGAAGACAGGTGAACCGAATGGCCCAAATAGTGCAAAAGTGATGAGCAGCCGTCAATTTTTTAGTGAACTTTCTTTCCTTAGTAGCATATTTCACCACAAATATCGAATTTACTGTATTAGAATGTTACGCCAGGCCGGAAGTTATACTTTTTTTAGGTAAGCGGAAGGTTACTTCCTGAATCGAGGACGTATCGGAAAATTCGGTAATTTCATCTCATCGAAACAAGTCGTGTGTGAATAACTGGCAGACTTGCACACGTTACATAAAATAAGTAACCGATTCCGATTACAATAAATTTTTAAGATTGGAATTGATTACAGTGGTTATTTACAGCACCAGAAAAGTAACAGCGCAAAATGTCATCGAGTACTTTCGCGTTACTTTCTTTCAAAATTTGATTGCGGTAAGACAACAACACAAGTTCACTCAAACTCTTTTTCTAGACCCGTGTCTCCGTGTCCACTCTGTCCCCCTCGTAGTCCACCGGCTGTCATTTCGCCTAATTACGTGGCAAGCCCAAGTCCATTTCTTTTCCCTTATTTGAACTATGATGTCTTCTACTGTCGTTTCTTCTCTGATTCGGGAAACTCGCATCCTGTCTCTAAGTGTTACTCCAAACTTTATTTGTTCCATGGCCCCTTGGGCCGACCTAACCTGGCTCTCCAGTTGTTGCTCTCAAGTTGTTGCTCTCAAGGAAATTTTGCTCTCAAGGCGCCAAGTTTCCGCGCCATACGTCGTCGCCTCACATTTATTTCTGAACTTGCCGCTGAAAGTTCTCCACAACTGACAGGCCCGGATCGTTTCGTCATCAGGCTTTCCTATCTCTTCCAAAGGGCACCGCGTCAGCGCATGCGCTGGAACCCGCGGACAAGTCCACAGCCAACGCCCGCGCAACGAACCCAAAGGAAATGCTGCGCTCACGAGGTTGGATTCCTACCAGGGGAACCGTTTTTTTTTTTCTTTCCAGTTGGCTGCACATGTTATTGTTCCCCACCGGTCCTAAACCTTACCCCTCGGCACTTCGGCGAGGTCCAGTGGTTAGGTTGCTGGTTTCACGGCGTAAATGTCTCGGGTAAGATTCCCGGAGCCTCCCCAACCACATTTTTTTTTCATGAAGAATCGGGGTTTTCTGCCTACGCCGTACGGATTTGTGTCGGCCTAACATCTTTGCTGGCTTAAAAGCAGCTTTCTTGATTAGAACGAACTCCCTGCTCACGACTTGTTGCAAATTGTAAGAAGCCTCCATAATGACTACCCAGCACCACTAACGGAAACCGCGGAAAGATTGAACGATTGACGAGACGGGCAGGTATAGGTGCACCGTCGTGTGGCCTCGCCTTCGTGCTCTCTGGTGAAGCTACCGAGTTGGGTGTAAAGAGAGATGAGTTGCGGCAACATCTCACAGAAGGGGGTCCCTACAGACAGGCCGAATAATTTCGGGACGACAACTGCTGTAGAAGACTTGTTACAACTTGATTCTGGAAAAAAAGTAATTCATTGTCGGTAATCGATTGTAAAAAATATAATTGAATTACCCAGAACGTTACAGTTTCGAGAAAGTAATCGATTATATTACAAAATTACGAGAAACGGAAATTATTTGAAATAATCGATTACTTGTAACGCATTACGTACAACTCTGCTGAATGGTGACAAAGAGGTGAGTCAGTAACATACTACATATTTGCAATGACGTCGAATGCCCGGTTTTCTCCCGCAGGGCTCTCAAGGAGGAACCATGTTAAACCTCACCAGGTGAACGAGCCATACGAACCGAGATCTCGGGAACACATTTATTCGAAACGAACACGCGTGAATGATGCCCGAGCTGAAATTAAACAAAACAAATGGGCAGGGCATGTGGCGCTCACCATCGACCACAGTTGTACTACAGAGCTAGTTTCGAAGGGCAGTATCACTACGTCATTCGAAAGCGGGAATGAATGAACGGTGCTATGGATGACACCAGCCGGTAATTATGCCACGCTATGGCTGACGATGGAACGAAATGAGCCGACGAAGACAAGGCTGACACCCTCCTGAATACTTCCTCACGCACTCCCGCACAATTTTCGGGGAACGACAGCTGAGGACCCTAAGTGTGTTCTATTAAAATGAGACCGCGAAAGCCTTTCTTTTGTTTAGATCCATCGACGAGTCCACTGGCGATGTCGACAATAGCCAGCAGCTTCGACATCGGACTCACTGCAGCTACTTGTTGTAGATACACTATCCATTAGGCTACGACACCACACCCAGTGAAGCTAAAGCCCAATTGGGACTTCATTCTGCGGTGTAGATTTCTGGTGTCCGCGCTTTTCCTTGCGTTTTATTTTTTTCAGTGGCACGCGCAATGGAATGCGGCGCAGCGAATAAGAATCGAGCATGCACCAATTTTTGGGCGACAGTCGGGTGCACGCTTTCGCCAACCAAGCCAAGTAAAGATTTCTCCACCCACAGGCACTAGATAAGGAGTGGTGCCGTTTTAACCAGAGGCGGAAGTGTCGAAAGAAAAGAGAAACCTGCTTTTATTGATTTGGGAAAAAATTCCGGTGGATGCTTCCAACTCGCTAAGAATGGGAAGGCGAAGTTGGACCTCCGGGTAGTATGCGGCTGTTGAACTTTCTGTTGAGCTTTCATATTACTCTCGTCGGGCAGCTGCCGCCGAAAGCAGTTTCCTCCGGACGGAGGAGGAGGAGGTAAACTTTATTTAGCCAAGCTGTGTTGCGGGGACGTGGTTGGCGCTGGCTTTAGCCTGGCGCCGACAATGGCAGCCCGCCCAAATATCCTCTGGACGGGAATTACGACGAGTGGAGACGGCTTGAACCTCTTCGGCCGTGGCGTACTTTCTCGGTCACCCGCGCCCGCGACTAGGGCCCGGTGCGTCGTCACCCATGGCGATGTCCAGTTAAGCTCTGAACCCATGCGGCGTCGTATACGAGTCGCGTCCAGAACGTTCTACAGCCCGTCGCCGTCTTTCAGAACCCTCCTCCGGGGTTGCTGCTCCTCTTTCCCGCAGCGCAACCCCAGGGTCAAGCTCGCCTTTCTGTACCACGCGCGTTCCATGAAATATACAGATCTAAGGCGTTCGCTTTAAAAGCCATCATCATCATTAATCTACTCAGGTCCACTGCAGGACAAAGGCCTCTCTTGCTCACCCAAACCGCTCCTGTTCTGCGCTGCTCGAGTCCACTGTTTTCACCCAAATTTCTCTATCTCATCCCTCATCCCTTCCATTCCTTCTAGACCCACGTCTTGGCATCCACTCTGTCACCACAATTGTCCACCTGATGTCGGTTCCTCTCATTGGATGTCCAGCCCAAGTCCATTTCTTTTTCTGTATTTGAACTATGGTATCCTCTACTCTAGTTTGCTTTCTGATCCAGGTAGCTCGTTTCCTGTCCCTGAGTGTTACTCCTAACATTACTCGTTCCATGGTCCGTTGAAAAGACCTAAGTTCGTTTTCTAGTTGCTTAGTAAGGAACAAAGTTTGAGCTCCGTATGTCATCCCCGGCAATACGCATTGGTTTTAGATTTTTCTTTTGAGCGACACAGGTAGCTTACTTTTCATTATTTGGGAGTGCTTGCCGAGTGCTTCCCAACCCATACTTATTCTACGCCGGTTTCCTTTCTCGTGGTTGCGGTCAGCACTTACCCTGTGTCCCAGAATATATTCTTTTATAGCATTTCGTTCCCTAAGTTGAAAAGGACGCCTTTGGCCTGCTTATTCCTCATTAATTTAGTTTAATTTATATTTATTTTTAGCCCCACGGCCATGCTTTCTGACTGTTGTTCCTGAAGCATTGTTTGGAGGTGTTCTGCAGTCTCACTTAGGAAGACTATGTCGTCCGCAAACCTTAAGTATTCCCCGTTTATCCTTAATTCTGTGTTTTCTCAGTCAAGCTTTCTAAATACCCCCTCGAGACAAGAGGTGAATAGCTTTGGCGAGATGGTATCTCCCTGTCTTACTGCTTTCAGATCGGAAATTCATCGCTTTGCTTGTGGAGGGTTATCCTGTCCGTGCATTCCTTAGTATGTACTCTAGAATTCTTATGGAGGTCTCCTCTGTTTCCTTGTCTTTTAATGCTTCTACACGGCTGTGGTGAGTACGGAATCAAACGCTTGCTCATATCGATAAATGCCATGTAAATGGGTTCAGTGCACTCTGCGGATTTTTCTATCACTTGATTGACAACATGGATGTGATCCATGGTGGAGTACCCTTTCCTAAACCCCGCCTGCTTTCTGGGTTGTTGGGAATACAGGCTGTCACCTATGCGGCTAACTATAACTTTGTTAAACATCTTGTAAACAACTGAGAGTAGGCTGATGGGTCTGTATTTTTTGTGGTCCTCAATTGGTATCTCCCTTCTTGTGAATCAGAATAATGTTGGTGCTATTCCATGCTACAGGCACTTTTTGAGTGTTTAAGCATTCCAATACAGTACAGAAGGTTTTTCTAGCACAACATCTCCTTACTCCTTCAAAAAATCCAGGGTTATGCCGTCGTCACCTGCAGCTTTTCCTATTTTCCTGCCTTTGAGTGCATTTCCTACTTCCTTTTTAGTTACTAGTGGGACATCGTAAGTTGAGCTTGTATTCTCAGTATTTTCCTCTGGGCGAACGTCACTTGCATATAGCCTGGTGTAGCATCTTTCTGCTACCTTGGTTATCTCGTCCAAGTTGTGCGTAATATCTCCCTGCTTATCTCTGAGTGCCTAGATACTGTCTTTGCCGACAGCTAGCGTAGTTGCTTTCAAGCTTCCGCCTATTTGCAGAGTTTCCTCGATGACTGCCATGCTTTATGCAAGGATGTCCTTTGCTTTACTTCTCACTTTTGACAGGTCGGCATATTAAATCTCATCCGCCGTACTTGACAGTTTTATGGTCTTGCGTTTGGCAGTTAGTTCCTCCGTTTTCTTAGTTAGTTTTCCAGTTCGTTCCTTAGATGTTGCTTCTCACAGGTGGGCCGGAACGATACTGGCACATGCCATGCCTTTTTCATTGTCAAGACAGTGCCGGGCATTCAGGAAGAGATAAGGTTACAAAATACCTAAAAGTAATAATTTATTCCAACTGCTTTGGTAGAGATTTCGTATTGGCCACGAAACGGTCGGTAATGTTCTATGCGGAGAACACCCAGCACACTAAAAACTTTGTATATAGATGTGTGACATGTATACGAAATATACTTATTTTTCTTCTAACAAGAGAAATATGTTTTTGAGATAGATTAAAACGCCAAGTATTCGTGCTGTAATGAATTTCAATTATTCGAGTTGTAATACATGCTCTAGCTGCACATAAGCCTTTTTGTGTTTTAATGTAACCTATAAACTTCAGTCCTGGAAGGAAAAGGAAACGTAATATATTTTATTTCCTATCACAGCTCGCACGTTCACCGCCAATTTCATGAATCTGCTGCACGTAACGTTTTGAAAAAGATAATTACAAAGAAGAACGTTCAATACAGCCGCGTATGCTGTCTTCCCCACGGCATGCAGAAAGGAATACCTTGGTTCTTGACCCAGGGCTCCGTGCGATTCGGCAGGGGCAACGGAAAGGGAAGCAGCTGGCCCGGTGGGTCTGTGTCTCCGAGGTGTACCTCCAGGGTCGCCCTCCTCGTTGACATGGGCGTCGTGGTTTCCGAAGCACCGCCACCCGCAGTGGACCCAGTCTCGCCGGTGGATGCTGGTTCGGTGGTTGCTCCTCCTTCAGTCACCTGCATGGAGAGCAGATCACACAGATGGTGGTCCATATTGAGTCTTGATGCGACCTTTGAAAACAATGGGGATTAACGTGAGCGGGGTTTGTGGCGCACATATTACCCGGGGGAAAGAGCATATGTAACTCTAAATTTCGTCCCAGTGAAATTTAGAATTCATTCCACGTGCATGACTACCTGTCTTGTTACCTTATGGCCTCGTGGAGGGCATTCAACCGTTGCAGCATACAAGGCAAAGCGATAGTGGGCCCGTACGAAATCAGCCTATTTCCTCACCATCAGCGAACGTCCCAGTAGCGTACAAATAGAGCCTCGGCGCACGGGTTCAGTTAAAGGGTAAGGTTGACCCTGCATCACAGAGATACGGGCATGTAACGCCGGCGTATACAATTGCTGACGATCTGCACGGATGCGAAACGGCCACATTCTCCCTGTTCTCACAAGCTCAGTGTGATATGGTTGAGGCTTGGGCGAGTTGGTTAAACGTTAATGAAGAGGGTAGCAGCGCAAAACGGACGATGCACAAGACGAAGAAAAACGGAAAACCAGAAGCGCTGACTTACAACTGATTTTTGTTTGGCATCTCACATATATCGTTAGAATTAAAAAATTACAACGTTGTAAGTCAGCGCCTGTGGTTGTCCGTTTTTCTTCGTCTTGTGCGTCGTCTGTTTAGCCATGTTCCTGTCTTTAGCTGATAAGAACTTCTTGCTGGGCTAGTTGGTGAATAGATGCATGATTTGAAGCGCAACAAAAACACACGGACGAAGAACAGAGTAGACGAGACAGGCGCTGTCTCGTCTACTCTATTCTTAGTCGGTGTGTTTGTGCTGCGCTTCAAATCATGGCATCCTGTCTTTAGATAGGTATCATTATGATACCTATCTAAATTAAAAGACCCGTGCATCGGTAATAATTTATTTCGATTTTTTCCCTTTATGGCGTTGGGAATTGCGATAAACCAGTCTTTTTTGTACAGGCACCGCTAATGCCAGATCTCATTCATGTTAAGATTAGGGTGCATGCAGTTTTATTTGAACACTAGCATTAAACGCGTTTTTTACTCTCCTGGGAGGCACTAAGGTAGCGGGGTTGGTTTGTTATGTAATAAAAACAAAATGCTTATCATATTTTACCGTCCAAATGTTTGCAACTAGGTGAAGTGGGGTGTAGCGTTCCATATATAATTACTGTAGATTGCGGTCCAAGAACATTATGCCTATATTTCTGAGCTGTATGGGAGAGATTCGCCGTTTAAACCCGAAACAATGTATAGAGCATATTTCTAGTTTAGAAACCTGGCTTTTCGTTTGATACCTCTCAACGGTTTTCTAAATGTTCTGCGTCTAAGAGACCTTCCGGTTGTGCAGGAATACAACAGAGCTCGCGCCGTTACAGGTCACTGGCGCTGTTACAAATTATAGGTAGCGCCGTTATAGCGAGTGGGGTGTGTGCACCGGGCTCTAGCGTCTCGATCGCGTTGCTGACGAGCTGAACAGACGGTGCCCTGCTGCCCAAGGCGCAGTATGGAAATAAGCGTAATTTGTTCAAATACGGATCCAGTTACAGGTTCAAATACGGATCCAGTTACATTTCTTTCACCTTTTCACTCGTACCTTCCTTCTTCTGCAAGGCTAGCCTCCTCTTCCATTTACGTGTGTCCCATCGCCTTGACCTCGCCTTATCCTAGCCCTTACCGAAGACTCAAGCCCTATCCTCCCAGTAATTAGCTTCATTCCTCACGCCTACTTCTCCTCAATAGAGGCTTAGGCTATATTCAGACTACCGACGCAAAAGCCATATCGTGATCTATGGATGCAAAAAAACGGCATGTCACGCAGTTCGGTAGGCTGAGGCGTGAAATGACGTCATTCTCTAACGTTATCACAGCAGTTGCGACAGCAGTCTGAACCCGGCCTTACTCTTATCTTTTCGGTCGACGCCACAGAGCAGAGATGTCAAACATCAATCAGGAAAGCGCGAATGATTGTCTATGCCGCGTGCTAAGCGTTGTCGTTTTGCATCGCTGTGATTGTGATGTGATTGCTTCACTGTAACAGTACGATTTTATTTTTTATAAATAAATGAATGTTCGTTTTCTAAAAAGGTGCATCCCTTGTCATACGCCAGGCTTTCACAATTGTTTCCATCCCACAAAATATACGTACAACCTCCAATAAAGCCCGCAGCGAATCACGCACCAAAGCCCTCACCGCCAGGTATGCTATGCAGCCAAACTACCGATATACGGACACCTCCCCGTATCCCCTACCACTAGCACATGCCGCCAGCACAGTCGACAGTCAGGGCCAGCAACTCATCGCGGCGACACCTTAAGCTGCTGCACTGAAACAGCAGATAAGATAGTCATCGCGCTTGCCCCTACAAGCGTCCTCCCCCCAGGGAACATGCCTCACCTGATGATCATAACAGACTCCCGTATGTCCTCATAAGACCTTGGTTTATTCTGTAAAGCGAAAAGTTGCCCTTACTCTCATGTCGCGCGCTAGACAACACACGTCCCTCGCGGGCTCAAGCACTCCAGGCCATTTCCCAAGAGAACAACGAACTACGATTGGACTCTCTGCTGAAATACCCAGATATGTTGGCGAAATACCGCCACGCCGAGCGCTGCTCTTAGCCGCAACCCATACCTTCCGTACAAGAGCTGACGAAAAAAAAAACTCCCCCCACCTCCCCGAAGGGGATCGTGCGGAAATGCGAATGCATTGGGAGCACCGATGAGTGCGCTGCGGCAAGCAGTAACGGAGAGAGGCGTACGCTCCACTGCATTTATATACATTTTCCGAGCGCAGCGAGCTGAGAGAGGGTATGCGGAGAGGAGAGAGAGACCCGCGCAACACGCCCGCCCCGCGCGCGAGCTCTCTCTCCCGCCGAGCTCCGCGATGCGAGCGCCCTCACACGCCCGAGCGCGCTCCTCCTCTCCCCTTGCCCTCCGCTACTCCCGCCCGAGCAACCACCTGCTCCAGTTGCTAGGCGCGCCACAGCTGTTGCTAGGGGCGAGGAGGAGCGCGGAGAGATAATACCTGCGGGCGCACGCCGACGGAGCACGACAACCCCCGACTGTAGCGGCGCGGGTCCGCCGCGCCTAGACGACGACGACGACGAAGGCAGAACTACGAGGCGCGCGCTCACGTGCGCTCGCGCTGGAGGAATGCAGGCGCACGCCGACGGAGCACGACAACCCCCGACTAAGAAATGCATTCGCATTTAAAACTTTCCGCCAGCTGTAGACAAGCTCCTATTCTCCCGACGCTTCACTACACGCCATGTACCCTACCCTCTACCCAGCAACCTGTATATTCTGCGCTAAACCCATTACCGCGTTCCACATGGCGTGGGATTGCTCCCAAACCCTAAAAACCAACACCAGCACGACCATTTGGTGGCCAGGCTGGCCAGTTCTGATCCCCCACACGAGCGAGACCTCATGACCAGGGCCCAGACTGCAACACAGTACCTGGGTTTCTCATTGACTTTTTAAGGGCGAAGCCCCTTAGGACCTGGGGCTGTTGGCGTCTCCTGTCGTCGTCGTAATCATCGTCTCATGTAGTTACGGTACTGAAACACCGGGACACTCGTTTACGCCTCGCGCTAGAATGCAACGCGTACTAAAAAAACAGCGGGACACTCGTCCGCGCCTTGCGCAGGAAGGCTTCGTAACGCGTACTAAAAAAACACCGGGGCACTCGTTTACGCCTCGCACTAGAGAGCTTCGTGCTTCAAATACAAGAGACTTTTAGAGCAAAGCTGTATACCTCTACCCCTCAATGGTTTAATCTGCGTTGGCAAAAACGCCAAAACGCCACGAATACACGGCATGCTTCGCCCCTCCCCAGGTTTAACGTCAGTGGAAGTGGCCGGGAATTTTTCATGAACACATTACCTTTTGTTATCCGCTTTATTCTATATTTCTCCAATCAATCAATCAATCAATCAATCAATCAATCAATCAATCAATCAATCAATCAATCAATCAATCAATCAATCTATCTATCTATCTATCTATCTATCTATCTATCTATCTATCTATCTATCTATCTATCTATCTATCTATCTATCTATCTGTCTGTCTGTCTGTCTGTCTGTCTGTCTGTCTGTCTGTCTGTCTGTCTGTCTGTCTGTCTGTCTGTCTGTCTGTCTGTCTGTCACTCAACAGCTTCGGTGCGCTTTGCTTACAACCATAAAATTTTGCGCCGGCAATGCCTGTACCGAGGAAATTGCTGACGTTAGTTCCAGCAATGTTACCTGACGGCAAAGGACCAAGGCTGGTATGCAGCAAGGTAACTGCTCCGTGTAATAACACCGGGAACTACAGGTCCGCAATGTATTATTGCATCCGGGAAATGTAAGTTATGCTTTCTGGCTGTTGTTTTGTTAAGGCAGAGTCTACCCGTATGTTATACACTTCAGTTTGTATGACGTGCAAGCGCAGTGGGTAAGGTACACGTCTGCGCGGGTGCAGGTGCGGTAACGTTTGCAGGAACATTGTATACATGGCATTATTTCTCTACGTACACAGGGAAGCCAGGTAGAGTTACTGCAACAATGGGTTCTTAGCTCCACCGGACAAATGTTACCGGGACCATAAGTGCAGCCTTGCGAGCATTGCTGTGGCGGAGACATGAACAGGTGCCGTCATATGTAATTCGAACAAGGATTTGTCGATATCACAAAATATATGTCTTACTGACTTTAAGAGAGCCCTTGCCGATTCACAGGAATCTTTTTCTATTAAAATGCACACCAATGCAGCCAGGCCCTTTCCGGCGGAAGAAATTCCTGTAAATTTACGAGACCATGATCCAATTACTTTTGAGGGCACCTGTACATGTAGCTGTGGGCCCGACAACGCTGTTGTGATAGACAGCGGCTGCGTAGGCGTCGCTGCCAATGCAGTCGCTCCTGTTACTATATATACGGCACCATCTCGGGCAGAGGAAAATAAGATGGGGCCTGGGTTGAAGGCGAGCCAAGGGTACATTCTGGCGTATCCGGGGGAAGAGTCCTCACACACTAGAGCCTTGAAACAGTAGTAGTGAAATGCTGTACTGAGCTGTTTGGAGTGCCTGTGGTTCCCTGTACTTGGTAGTGCTACAATCGGTGGTGCTGGAGACCCTCCCAGCCCCCCGGCCGCTCTCTTGGATACGCAACTGCCGCGGGTTACCGATCCCGGCGGCCTACGGCCTTACATTACCAAAATAACACGGCCTTACATTACCAATACGGCCTTACATTACCAAATACACCCTTCCATCCAAAAAAACTCGGTAGGCTCTAGTGGTGTGTCGCAACGCTGTTACGAATGCGATATTTCCCCGAATACATGTTCACATCGAGGCATCTTGAAGATGAACCAGTGGGCGGCGCTGCACTGACATCACTTTGACAGCGACCGATGCCAGTTGTTCATTATCAAGAAGCCGCTTTTCTCGGCGGTTTTATTTGTCGATTTTCTCGGCGTGTGAGCGTCGCTTCACGTGCGTCGCCGTGTGGGCGCCACCGGCATCACGTCGCATGCGCGACCAAGCGCACGAATAAAAACGAAATGATTTTACCAATTCGGAAGTTCTGCGTATCAGATGCGCGCCCCTGTGTTTCTGAGTCGGGAATTGTAATTGCTTGGCTGCGACCCCGCGCTAACAGGCTGTAATTGAAGGTCTTGTATTCCCATTTGGCGGCTGGTTTGCAGGCCTTACAGGCGGAAGGGAAATTTGTCGTGGCTTGTAGATTTCACACACCTGGCCACAGCAACGCGAAAAGTGCATTTTGTTGCTGCCAGCTATGCCCCCGCACATGCAGCACATGTGACAGACATCCACACAAGGATTCACATAACAGGGCAAGGTCGGCGCCACACCAGAGCTGCCCCTTCGTAGATCTGGTATGGCACCCACGAGGTGGGATGACACCATACCAGATCTCCGCAATGGCCATACCAGATCTGCCCAATTTTTTCTCTATTAAAAGCGCCAACTTTAGAAAACCTCGGAGAAGCATGCTAACACAAAAGCCGTGCATCAAAAGTTGTCGCTGTGGGTCGTCGCAGCTTGGGCTGATCGTATTATAAGGCTTTTAGCCATGTTGGTATCACTACACCATGTGTAAAGTAGTTTCGCTATGAATCAGCACCTGCGGATGCGTGTCCGCCTCTCGTTTCCGCCACGAACTCAGAAGAGCTAGTGAAATACAATACAATAAAACAGAAATTGAGTGGTGGAAGTTCATAGGTTCTGAAATGGACGTTGGTTGCCCTGACCCGTCCTTCATGTCACTTGCCTTTGCCACGAGCCACTTGGACACGCCTCCACGAAACATTAGGCAGTGATCATTATATCATTCAATTCAACGTCAATCACACCCGTATTCCTAAAAAAAATCGGCCATGCTAAACTCAGAGACTGGAAATCTTTTCGTGACTCCCCTCTCCCCACCACAATTGAAGACATTGAAACATGGACCCAGATATCCTCAACACTGTCGAAGCCGAGACCCGCACCCTAGCTATAACAGAAAATAACCCTTCGGTGGACATGCATCTCCTACATCTGTGGGATGCCCACCGAGGGCTTATCCGCCCCTGGAAAAAAGGAAAACACAACAAAAAAGTCAAAACACGCATCTCCCACAGCACACAACACGGAGCCGACTATGCCCGCACATTACACAAACAAAACTGGAAACAACTTTCTAACCGCCTTCAAGGAACTCTCAGCATTGCGTTCACATGGAACATCCTCCACTCATGCTGGGCACTAATCCCAGCAAAGCCGACACCGGCCCCACCATCCGTCGCCTAATCCACAATCACCACCTGAATGAAACTCAGCTCCACGCACAACTCCTCACACAATACGCAGACCACGCAATACAACCACAAAACATTCCACCTCGCAATTACCAAGGAAAAGAAAATCCCGACCTTGACGCCCCCTTCGCTCTCATTGAACTCACCTTCGCCATCAGCAACCTCACTCGTAACACCACACCATACAAAGACCGAATACACAACAAACTACGCTGTAACGTTAACCCCGAATGCACAGCCGCACTGCTTTACTATTTTAATCATTGCTGGACAACCAACTATCTGCCCCCCCAACGGAAACACGCCGAAATCACGCTCATTTCGAAGCCCGGGAAGCCAGTCACCCTAGAGAATCTTCGTCCCATATCTTTAACATCTTGTGTAGGCAAGTTATAGCCGGTATTCAATGGCGTGGAATGCATGCAGGCAACCATGCGAGTGCGCTGCCATATCTGTGGACAAGCGTCTGTTGCCAAGGCAACGTTGTGCGGACGGCCCCCAGATCAGGCACCCCTCTTCTCCTCCGTGCCTTCATGGCGGCCAGGCAGGTGCGGGCCGCGATGTGACCTTGTGTTTCCGAGCAAGGCGTGTGCGAGTGATTCGATATTCCATTGTACCGCGATAACGGTGGTTACGCGAATAGTCATGATTCCGCTCATGAGTGTGACAACCTTATTTGCAATTCAACCCCAGCCTCCGCGCACACCTACGAGCGAGTGCCAGTCGGTCGTGGCACAAAGGTTGCAACGTGAGCGCAGTGGTCCGTTTGACAGCAGGAATTGCATCATTTCCAAACTGTTGCCCACTGACTGCAAAGTAATACCCCAACACCAAGTGCTGTTGAGTGTAGCCCAGTACAATCTACCTATCGCCAGACGCGTATGAAGTAGCTGCCGCGGAACAGCTGATTGCCAGCCGCCGCGCTCTAACGTCCGACGTGAATTGTTTTGCTGAATGTGAAACATTTAGCGCACGAGAAAGCCAGCGCTAAATCGGTGTATGCGTGAACCGTTTGCACAAAGAAATTATTCGGTTTTTGTGCTCAACCACGTATTAGCCTGGCTCTTACCAGACATAAAGTGATGCCGTGCGGGTGCACTTGCGTCGACATCCGCGGCGGCAGCCAACTGCAGCCTCGGACTTATGCTGCTTATGCGCGCCGTTCGCAGCCGCGGTTGCATCCGAGGTTTTGGACCAGGTGCTAGTCACTTCCCGAGGCCTCCAGGTCGCTGCGTCCCTGCGGGCAGCTGCCACCGCCTCCATCAGGGGGAGCTCTTTAAATAAAGGTTATTTCTCTTTCTCCGTGGATTCGAAGTGCTCGGGGGTAGGTAGAGCGCCACCACTTAATATGAGTGCGATTAATATTATATCTGTTGACGCCACTACCGATAATCTGGCTGAAATGCAGCAGACCATGTACGCTGGCGTTTTTTTTTTCTTCGAAATGCGGGTGCAAAGCGCATGCGGAGGCACGGTGGCCACCGACATGGCGGTTTTCAGTGTTGCCAGGCGGAGAAACCGCCCACTAAACTTTTCATTGAATACCACCTATATGAACACCTAGTCAATAATCGGCTCACAGCGTACCTCGAAGAAAACAGCTTACTACCTCATACCATGTTTGGCTTCCGCGCACACCTATCCTCGCAAGACGCCCTGTTACAGCTAAAAGACGAAGTCCTTACATCGCTGCGCTGAGCTCACAAACCAAACACGCTATCCTAGCCCTGGACATTACAGGAGCCTTTGACAATTTATCACATCAGGCTATACTCGAAGGACTACAATTAACTAACTGCAGCACACGTACAAAACTTTCTTACCGATCGCACAGCCAACCTCAACCTCGGCCCCATCCGATCCATCTCCGTTCGTGCCCGACCGCGTGGTACACCCCAGGGGTCAGTCATTTCCCCACTCGTCTTTAATCCTGCCTTGCTACAACTTCCGCCACTTCTACAACCCATTCTACACATACAGCACGCACTTTATGCAGGCGATCTCACTATTTGGACCACAGGGGGTTCGATTTGGGAACAACAAGACGCTCTCTAAGAAGCCATTGGCACCACCGACAACTACCTTACAGCCCGCGGCCTCAATTGTACACCAGAAAAATCTGCCCTTCTTGTACTCCAAAAACGCACGCAAGGCCGTAAACGACAAACCCTCCCAGACCCACAGTTAAGCCTACATGGCAATCCCATTCTAACCACCTCTACAATTCGTGTTCTGGGACTTACTATCCAATCAGACGGCGCAGGCATTTCTACTATTCATAAATTACAAGGAACGCTATTACAAATCACACACCTCATCAAACGCATTGCTAATCGTCGACAAGCACTGAAAGAAAACGACCTCGTGCGCCTCATTCAAGCCCTACTAATTAGCCGCATCGCATACGGAACTCCATATTTGGCTCTCGAAAATAGTGAAATTCAAAAACTCGACATAATCGTCCGGCAAGCCTATAAATTAGAACTAGGGCTACCACCGACAACTTCCACAGCCAAATTACTACAGATGAGACTTCATAACACCTGGGACGAACTTCGAGGTCCATCATGTCAGCCAGATCGAACGGCTCGAGCTCTCACACACTGGCTGTCACCTCCTCCGTCGCCTCGGCTACCAGCTACCTGTCACCCATCACTCCCCGCCAACGCATTCCTCTGGAACTACGCGATTGCATCTCCGTCACTCCAATACCCAAGAATATGCACCCCTTCATACCCAGGGTCGCCGACAAGCCCGGATTCGCATGCTTCACAAGATGCTTCAAGTCAAGCCGCGAGACATCCGCTACGTCGACGCCGCCAAATATCCCGATAAACCAGTCTTCGCAATTTCAACATAGACCCCCGAGGAATTGAACTCACTTCCGCAACAGCAATTGGCAACGACTCCGCAACTCCAGAAGAAATCGCAATAGCCCTCGCAGCCACTACATCTCAAGACATTATCACCTTAGTCACAGATTCGCAAGCTGCCTGTCGCCATTACGCCGCCCGTCACATTGCTCCCTTAGCCCTCCGCATCCTACAGTTCATCCCTAACCTTCCTTACCTCTACATTATCTGAACCCCTGTCTCTGGAAGGGAACTGGACTGGATTGGAAAGGACTTTATTGAAAAAATACTCATGCTGCCGCCCGCGCGTATATCTACCGGGCGTTCCACTCCAACACTCCAGCGTCACTGTCGGAAGTATACCATTCTGTACCTCAAAAATTCAAAGACATCCTCGAACAGTACCGCCTAGATCACCGCACCTCCCCCCCTCCCTCCCCCCCCCCCCCCCCCCCCCCCACGACAAGTTCACTAAGGAAGAAGCCACCACCTACCGCCGCCTTCAAACCAACACCTACCCGCACGGCACCCTCCTCCACGCCATCCACCCGTATACTCCGCCACCTGCAACTACTGTCCCCAACCCTGCACACTCTGCCATATGAATTGGGCGTGCTCCCACACCCCATCCGTCCCCCCTGTTCCCTCCCCCAACCATGATCAGTGGGAAGGCATGCTAGACAGCCCGGACCCCGGCGATCAGCTTCGGCTAGTTGAAAGGGCCCGCCTGGCAGCGACCGCCCAGGGACTTCCGGACTGAGAAGGCCCAATTGCCACTACTTCTGAACTAATATAGAAATAAAGTTTATTCCTCCTCGTCTTACTCCTCCCTTCGTCTTTCTCGCTACCCCTTTGTCTATCCATCCCCTCGCTCTCTCTCTCTCTCTCTCTCTCTCTCTCTCTCTCTCTCTCTCTCTCTCTCTCTCACACACACACACACACACACAAGCTTTTGCTTTGAGCTAAGGCTTCCTAGGAGATGTTCAAAGAAGGCGCGACACCGGCGCGCACATCGTTTGGGAGGCGTTTCATACCGTGTGATTCAAGGAATCACCTACCATTTAAACGGCGGCAGCTTTTCTGGTGGACGCGAAAAGCAAAAACGCCCGTGTGTACGAGATTTGGGCGCACGTTAAAGATCCCCAGGTGTTCAAAATTAATCCGGAGCCCTCCACTACGGCGCGCCTCATCGCCTGCGTTGCGTTGGCGCGTTAAACCATACAATAAATCAATCAATCACCTACCATTCAACAAACCGACAAAATTAATTTTTCACTTCCTAACTTCCCTCCTTCACGCGTTTAACTGCAAAATGGGAGGAAGGGTACAATGGGAGCTAGATCAACTAATAAAAATCCGGCACAATGCTTCCGGTTTTAGATATGGGTCCCCAAAGTTGGCCCTCAAATACATTAGCGCCCTTTGCGCATTCAGTATTCTTTGCGAAATGCAGCGCTAACGCCATATGCCAGTTCATAATGGACAGAACAGCGCACAAAAGACTGGGACAAGAAAGGAGAGACAAGCAGCGCTGCACTGACAACTGCGCAGAGTTGCAAATGCGGCGCTGTATTTGTCTCCTTTCATGTCCAAGTCTTTCGTGCGCTGTTCTTTGCAGTATGAATGCGTAACAACTCGCCCAACTTGCCATCTCGGTGCAGCAAACCGAGCACGTTTTATACTGCCCGTCAAATGCGCGCGCCTATCGCGCACGCACAGGCGGCTGTTGCGGTTAAGCCGTTGCGCAGTGTTGTGCAAGGTCGGATGTCCAATTCACGGCAGCGGCCACTGCTTTTGGATTGGAAGTAAAAAATTCCCCGCATTTCCCCGAGGGGAAGAATGTGAAAGTGTGAATGCAGGAGTTGAATTTGCGCGGTTCGGTAATGTTCGCGAAAGAGAGATCCCACACACACACACAACTACAAAGAAAGAAACATGCATTTATTCACAGACACCTATTTGTGTTGTCGTTGTACTTGATTGCTAGAGCGGATCTCAGCTTTGAAATTTCGTGTCAGTACTCCTTTAAGCGGGTGCATTAGCCCTTCTCACGCCCGATTCCTGGCCAATCCCCCACGTGGGTATGTGCCATGCACAGACACCTATTTGTGTTGTCGTTGTACTTGATTGCTAGAGCGGATCTCAGCTTTGAAATTTCGTGTCAGTACTCCTTTAAGCGGGTGCATTAGCCCTTCCCACGCCCGATTCCTGGCCAATCCCCCACGTGGGTATGTGCCATGTCAGCGGCCAGGCAGCGCGCGCCCATCTCCCCCCGTTGCCAAGGAAGACGAGGAGATTCCTGGCCAATCCCCCACGTGGGTATGTGCCATGTCAGCGGCCAGGCAGCGCGCGCCCATCTCCCCCCGTTGCCAAGGAAGACGAGGAGCGCGCGCACCAGCAGCTGTTGCTATGTGGACGGACGGCGGTCACCGGAATTCAGGGTCGCTTATAAAGTGCATTCGCACTTAAAAACGAGAACTTCAGCTTGAAGGTGGCTTCTAGCATGTTGAGATTTCCATTTCTTCTTAGTCACTTTTTTTCCAGAAGGTGTATACTATCGAACACCCTCTAGCTTCTGACTCAAAAGCGGCTGCGGTACGTGCTATCTTACGACCAGTGTACCAGGGCCCGTCAGAGTACATCAAACCCCCATGGGCATTTTCATCATGTAAAATTGCACAACCTCTCGGGGTATCCAGAGTAAAGCGAAGTTGCCGCTGACTGCTCTGAAATTCTCCACATTAAAGCACATTGCCATGATCCACCGATATGGCAATGTGCTTGCATACATAACTTTCATTTTTACGGGTGGCTCAGTGGCGGCTAACTCATCTGCCATATGAATATGAATCCGGCGAACCTTCACAAAAATCACCGCTAAGCCCGGTAACAAATCTTCGTCGCTGGTCACTGAACTGACTGCCCTGCGCGCTGCATTGCAGCACATTCTGACTGCTCCGGTTCAGGCGTGGGCAATTTTCAGGAACTCCTGCGCAGCCCCTCAGCACCTGATGATGCTGCCGCATGAAGAAAACTTATGATCTGCACACTCGGGTACTGAATAACCGACAAGTTATTGTGCTGCAGTGGCTTCCATCTCACTGTGGTTTCGCTGTCAATGACGAAGCCCACAACGCTGCTGCTTGCCTGCTTCCCCGCATTGCAACTCGTTTATTATCGCAGCGCCTTTCACCAAGGGCGACGAAGTAGCTCTTACCCCATCGGTTGCTAAGTGCTCTCAGCGGTTCACTGTGGACTGATCCCAACAAAACCTACGTGCCATTGGACACAATAGACCCAAACTGCCAATTTCGGATGCCAAGCGGCCTGTCCAAGCGAGATGAGTTGTTCTGTATTGGATGAGGGCCTGTACCTACACTGCGGCCAACCCTAAGTCCTTTATTTATGCACTTCGACGGACTACCTTTCCACTGTGCCCGATGTGTGCAGTTCGCGAGGACCTGAAGCAAATTTTGTGCGCATGTCCTTGCTGCAAACTTGAACGTACCACTGCTGAGGTTACTATGGGAGTGCCAGTGTGCGCCCAGGTCTCCCTGCGGGATCATCTTGGGCCTTGGCTCACTACAGGAATGCCATATCGTGCAACAAAGGCCCTCTTAGCGGCTGTCGTTCCTAGCAATAGTTCCACGCACCATGGCACCAAGAAGGCCCAGGTGAAGAAACAGGATCAAACACCAAATGTGCTACAGTTGATGACTTCTCCGACTTTCCATCGCTTCCATCTCAGCTACCGGACAACAGTGGAGCCGCAATCACAGCATCTGCCTCTAGCTCAGATCCTGCTTCGCCGGCCTCAACACCACCACGAATGGCGTGGAGAGCTCCTCGCCGAGCCCAAGCGAGCCAGCAGCAACAGCTGCCCACTCATACTACAAGCTGTTCATGGCAAGTGCTGCTGGACGCTGTGCGGTCGTTCCTGGCTCCTTTCACGTCTCCCGTGGTCCGTGCGATCATAACATTACTCGATGTCGTTGCTCCCCTCATACAACACTGGCATTGAGCACTGGCACGACAATGCGCCTACAAAATATCCGGAATCAGACGACCATACTTCAGTGGAATGCCTGTGGGCTTCACCCACGATTATCTGACCTCCGGCAATTCGTCAGCAAGCACCGTTTCTCTATAATCGCCATATCGGAATCTAACCTGCGCTCCAGGGTTAGAATCTCTGGCTATTCGCTCTTTGAATGCACAACCGAGATAAGCCGAAGCAGGGTCCTACTAGCAATTCGCAATGACCTCACATTTGTTGTCCACAGTGTACCCCAGGACTCTTCTAATGAGTACGTTGCGGCTACGGGGCAACACAAAGCAGTAAAATTCACAATCATCAACGGCTACATACCTCCCCGAGCGCGATTCGACCCCAAGCGTCTGCATTCAATTCTTGTCAGCACGCCATCACCTAATGTGCTGACGGGTGACTTCAATGCGCATCACCCGGCTTGGGGCAGCCGAAGCACATCATCTCGATGAAACCGCCTTCTAAACGTCGCTACCAACGCTGGATTTCACGTCTTAAATACGGGCAGCGCCACATTTGTTCGTAGAAAAACATCGAGTGCCTTGGACGTGACGCTGCTACCTACATCCTTGCTGTTATCTGCGTCGTGGTTTGCTGATGTAGAAAGCTTTGGAAGTGACCATTGCCCACATATACAATCATCAAGGGAATCTGTGGAGGTCCACAAAAACTCGCGGTGCACGGCAGAAATTGGCGGAAGTTCAGAGATTTTTTGGAGGACAGCAGTGCCACTCTTAACACGCACGAGAAGTTTGCTGACGCTGTTTCGAGCGCGAGGGCTGCATCTGAAAGACACTGTTTGCTCCCCCAGGAGGCATCAGCAGTAGACATCGAGTACGAGCGACTTCGTGCAATTCGCACGAGAGCAGAGTGGCGAGCACGAAAAACGGCGTCTCCGGATGATATTCGAGACGCTAGACGGGCGCATAAACACGTCCAAAAACACATTCACAAGCTCGCTAAACAGCGCTGGAGTCATTTTTGCTCTCGACTGGATCCACGCAAACCACTCACGCGTATCTGGCAAACGTTTCGCACCTTGAGCAGTCCACCAAGCCCACTTCACGCGTTCTCAGTCGTGGCTCTCCAGAAGGGCGTCAGTGAAGTGAACGTTGCCTAGAAATTCTGCACTAAAATCACCTCTCCGGCCAGCAACGTGGTAATTTCGGAGGTGTCCCCGTTCTGCTACTCTACCGCGAACGCAACGCTGATGGATGAACCCTTCACCATTGAAGAGCTTACCACGGCGTTGGGAAATCTCAACTTGTCTTCCTGTCCTGGCGCTGATGGAATAACGTATTTAGCTTTACGCCACTTGGGTCCCAAGGCTCTCCAGCAGTTACTCTCCCTCTACAACCAGTCCTGGCAGATCGGGCGTGTTGAGGACTCCTGGAAGATTGCCCGGATCGTGGTAATTCTCAAACCAGGCAAACCGGCAACGGATATAGACTCTTATCGGCCAATTGCACTACTAAGTTGTATTGGCAAGGTAATGGTACTGGAACGGCTTGTTACTGGATGGAACGGCTTACTGGAACGGCTTGTTTGGGACCTGAAGAATCGAGACATTTATCCATTGCAAATGTCTGGGTTCAGGAGAGTACGTAGTAGCGTAGACAACATCCTCTCCTTGGTGTCAGATATTACCCGGGAGAAATCAGCCGGAAACATCACTATTACTGTCTCCTTGGCATCAAAGCGGCATTCGACAGCGTCGCACAAGAAGCCATCCGAAGAAGGATGACATGCACAAGGCTTCGAGGATGCATGTTCCAGTGGGTATGTGACTACTTGCAAGACCGGTACGTCTACATGGTCACCAGTAATGGCGAAACGGCCAAACATCCCGTCACGCAAGGAGTTCCTCAAGGCGGTGTCTTGAGCCCGACGCTTTTTAGCATGTGTCTCATACGCCTCCCAACAGTCCTGCCCAAAGGTATCAACATTTCACTTTACGCAGACGACATCTCTACCTGGGCTTCAGGCAGGAACCGTCGAAACATTCGCGCCACACTCCAGAAGGCAATTCCGAAGATGAGAAAATATCTCAAATGCTGTGGTTTCATATTTTCCCCTGAGAAGTGTGCTGCGATAGCATTCACGCGGTGCGATGTTTCACCTTATACGCTCACCGTAGAGAGTACTCCAATACTCTATGTCAAGTCCTACAAGTTTCTCGGTGTCACGTTTGACCGCTCAATGCCATGGCCCCACATATTCGGCTACTGAAGGAGCGGCTTCTGTGCTTTGTGCGCATTCTGCGTATGCTCGGTGGGAGTTCGTGGGGCTGTCCTGTATCCTCACTTTTTCGCCTATATAAAGCCCTTTTTGTCGGCCTCTTGCGTTACAGCCTGCCGGCCCTACATCAGGTATCGCCTACAAGCCTGAAGGTAATAGACTCAGTGCTGGCAAAAGCTATGCGCACTTGCCTGGGTCTACCTAAATGCACATCGACGGTTAGAACTCTTTGCGAAGCTCGGTGCTTTTCCGCCACAGTGCTACAACGCCAAGAGGTGCTTCGAACGTCTTTGCGTTATTTGACTCGGTGTCATACGCATCCTTTGGCAGACCTCTCCACACAGTATGCAAGACACTTGCTTCCGGCGAATTTTCAACGGCCTCAAAAGTCGATAGTAGCCCCGTGGGTACTGGCGCCATGGAAAATTTGCACGACGATACCCGGAATTAGCAAAAAGTCTGCCTTGCCTGCGGCCGCGCTCAAGTTCTTCACACTCGAGTATATTTCCAGCACTTACAAAGGCTACACACATGTTTATGCGGATGGCTGGGTTCGCCCGGGCTCATCCGCCATCGGCGTGTGGATCCCATCAGCCCGGTGCACTATCGAAAGAAAATTTAGCAATGAAACATCCTCGACTGCTACCGAGCTAGCAGCTGTGAGGGCTGCACTTCATTACATCAGCGGACATCATGCCCAACAATGGGTAATATCCCTCGACTCGCGCAGCGTCTTACAAGCGCTCCGAAAGCTTCACAACAACCGCAGTCAGCTTGTGTTTGAAATTGCCGAAATTCACACAATGGCAGTGCGCGAAGGCCATGCAATCATTCTTCAGTGGCTGCCTGGTCACTCGGACATACAAGGCAATGTTAGATCCGACGCAGCCGCCAGCGCAGGCCACTTACTGAGCAACACGACCCAGCTTCCTTTCTCCCTGAAGGACAGCAACGCCCTTATCCTCGCAAGTGGATGGGCTAGTGGATGGGCTGCACGCTATTGACCCGCACTGTGACTTCCGTTTTCCACGCGGCCTCAACAAGTGGTGTGAAGGAGTTCTGCACCGACTGCGCCTGAATGTGGCGTTTACTCGGAGTTTTAAGATAGGTTGGCAAGATTCCCCCCTGTGCCGGACTTGCAGTGTGCGCGAGTCTGTAAATCACTAGCTGTCCGTCTGCCCTCGATTCGCTGCTGCGCGAAAAACTGCAGCGAGATCCCTCTCTCGTGTACGTCATGGAGGCAGTCTCGAACTTTTAAATGCATAGCATTTTAGTAACTCACAATGTCACGCGGCGTTGGCGTGCGCTGTCGTAGTCCGCATGCGCGCCTTGTCGTAGTCCGCGTCCGCAGCCAGGAAGAAATAACAGTTTCCGGCGCCCGGTTTCGAACCCATGACGCCGCGGGCGGAACGCAAGGTGCCCGGCGCACAACCGACCGAGCCACGAAACCGACACAGATTTCGATGCACCGAACGCGCCTTATATCCTTCACTCATTTCTCGTTTGTTTCGAAAGCGCCACAAGTTGTCCCGCGCTTCCAAAAGATGGCGACACGGGTCCCGCGATCAAGAGATACGACTTGCCGGCGCACCCCCTCGGAAATGCTGTGCATTTGATCGTGCCCCTCGCGAGGGGGATGTCTTTTTATTCCGCGTCACAAAGTTCACCACACTGTATTCGGGCTTACGAACGCCGTCCAAATGAGAAAATCCGCCGTTATGCACTGTGCCACCACAACAGTGGGGAATCTGAACACAGACGCAAGCTCGGCTGCAGTAGGCGGTTGAGAGCGTCGTCAGCGCCGCAGTAGGGTCGGTCCCCTTCTTCGGCATAGGTTATTTCCGCCACAGCCTGCCCATCGTCGTCAGCATTTACCAGCTCGTGCGCCAGTGCGTCATTGCTATTTCATTTTCTTGGGCCCTGAGCCAATAGTGCTGACAGTACCTTAGGTACAAAAGTTCTGCCCCAGTTCCTACGAGAGGCTGAACTGGAAAAATATCTCTAGATCACAGACAGAGCAAGTGTGTCACGATATCTACTCTTTCGCACTGTGGCGTTCATCCATTTATTTTTCTTGGGTTGGTGTTGTTACTTATTTTTTTCCCGTCGTTTACTTTTCATTTTGTTTAAGTGTTTCCATTAACGATTTTCTTTTCAATTGTTTTTTTATGTCCCGATTCTGTTAGCAGCATTCTCTTGTTTTTCTTGTCCCTTTTTTATTTTTTTTTTCGTTTCATGTTTGTCTTCTTCCTTCTATAACCCTAATGTCTGATATTCACCAGTCATCAACGTAGTCACTCCCCATCTGGTGTAGCAAGCCTTGTCCCTAGCAGGGCTGACCTCACCAGTTCACAATCAAGAGCATTCTCTCTCTCTCTCTCTCTCTTAACATTTCTATGGAACACTGGACACGAGAGTGAGCTGTAAACTCTCCGACAAAGAACTGCTTCGCCTGTGTGCTTTATGTGCTGTATGCTTTACGTGTGTGTCTATACGTTTGAACAATCAGGTGTACGGGAGATATTATTTTCATATCTTTTCGTATCAACTTCCCCACATTTCGCGTAGCAAGTCGGGTGGCTAGAGTCTGACCGACTTCGTCAGTTCCTGAAAGAGCTCTCTCTCTCTCTCTCTCTCTCTCTCTCTCTCTCTCTCTCTCTCTCTCTCTCTCTCTCTCTCTCTCTCTATCGCTCTCTCTCTCTCTCTCTCTTACACAGGTTGTATGGCAGCCGGAATGTCAAGTCGGCGTCATTGCCCTGTTGAGACTTATAGGACACGTCGCTTCTGCTCCAAAGCGACCGCTGTGAGTTCCTTGCCACAGAGGACGGCATAGGTGCAATGTCTCGTCTTGTAGGAATGCGCTTGCATACGACCGGGTCATGGTGTGCGGGGAAAGTAGCTCGGTCGGACTCAGCGTCTCTGGCCAGGCCGCAGTGCGCCGGGCCTCACTGAGAACTATAGCGTGAAGTAAGTATAATGGCGGAGTGTGAGGACGTTCATTTCATGAACGAACCGGTCATGCGGAAACGTCATCAAGTGCCTGAAGGTGCATGCACGCGAATTGGCGAAAACCACCCCAAGCGTGGACTGCTGGCGTCATAATGGGCCCCAATGAGGCGTGCAGAGCATCAAGTTTCGTTGTTATCGAAAGCGTTCTGGGCTGAACTTGGCGGCAGATGTAGTGCGTGTTGACAAAATTCATGTTGCTACGACAGAAGACGTGTGCGTCACGACACCGTCTGCTTAAAGGAGCCATGAAGAGAAAACAAAAGTTTGTTTTATTCGAAAGATTAGGTGTTTCATAGTACCCCAAGCGCTTTCCCGGAAGCAAATGATGCTTTATTCACTGAGAAATAAGGTAATATAAGCCAAAATTTTAAATCTCCCGCTAAAATTGAACATTCCGTGACGTGTACAATGGCGTCATAGCGCCGGTCCATAAAACAGATACTTAGTATGTCGACTCCATATAGCACCCACACGCGGGAGTCGATCGAGACGGCGGCCATTTTAAAAATACTAGTAAAACCTAGTGCACCCGCAGCCCTAGTCATGGAATCGCCTGATCCGGAGAACAAAACTCTCGCCGAGGAGCTCGGGCTTGCATTTAACAACCTCACACCACTAAAACGCTCAATGCTTCCAAGTGCACGAGCGGCAAGAGTTGTGGGATACGCGGTGGACGGGAAAGCGACCATTCCGCGATAGCCACAACAGACGAACGCCCAGCCGTCGGCACCGCTGCCTCGTCAGCCCCGTCGCGACGGACGAATATAGACTGGTACGTATGTGCCGTATTTTGATTACGGTTAATAATAGTTCAATTTCAGTAGCAGTATCACTTATGCCAGTTGGCCGGTATCGTGTATGGAAAGCCGTTCGCGCGAGCTCTCTGCTTCGACCAGAAAGATACGAGCGTCAATGCGCGGTGTTTACGACATTTGTTTCCCCAAGGTCAGAGCGATTTGACGAAGTCGGCGACGAGCGCCAGCATGTCCCAGGAGTGAGCTAACGTAAGGGTCCCTGCCGTAATCACTTCCTCGGAAATGAAGCGAGCACACTCGTACTTCCTTTAGCTCTCTTTCTCCTCCGTTTGCAAAGTTCACAAAACGTAGCCACTTGCTTCGCCTAGGTTCGTCGTTGGGCAGCACATGAAAGGAGATCTCCTCACCGGCGGGGATGTCGCACTCCCTTGACGATTTGCCCGTACTACATGGGCATTTCAAAACGCAGCAACGACATTTCATTGTAAAGTACTCGAACAAACTGAAGTTTTCAGTGGTTGTAAACTGTAAACGAGCTCGTAACGACAGCAGCAAGCCAACACCATTCGAAACTTACGCGACGACTGGCACTATCTCGTCGCTTCTTGCTGTTCCTTACTCCCCTCGTTTCTATTTTTACCTTTGCTGGTTGGCGATATGACGGCCAACCTCCTGTGAAGGGATTACGATACGAAGCAAGTCGCGGCTGTGCGTGCTGGAACGGTTCGTTGGCCCCGAAGAGCCTCGAACCCGAAAATTCGTCTGCGCGACGGCGAGATGTCGAGCTCGGCCGGCGACTAGTTTCGTACGCATTGGCGCACACGCTTGCACATGTTCGTTCGGACCTTCAACCGTTTACTCCACCGTTCTTTGTCATAAAAAGAATGTGCAGTATGTTTCAGGGGCATTTAGCTCGCTATGCAAACTGTAAGCCCTGCCTAACATGCGTTTGCTTTTGCCGGCCTCCGCCAATCGCAGAGCATTCCCCAGTGACATCACAGGTTCTGTTGCGGAAAATGAGCTGGTGGGTCGCATGGTCATTTCCTTTTTTCCTAATTATGTAGCTTATTTGAGCGAAGTTTGCGTTATAAGTGGTGTCGTTATGGTTCTAACGAGGCAATCTTTCGAATGAACCAAACTTGTGTTTTCTCTTCATGGCTCCTTTAAACCTGTTAAATTTCTGTAGTGTTTGGCAATGAGCTGGTCGCCCAGGCACAAGCGACAGTGGCGTCCCTTGGGGCCGCTACGGGTGTAAATGAAAGTTTCTCTCTCTCTCTCTCTCTCTCTCTCTCTCTCTCTCTCTCTCTCTCTCTCTCTCTCTCTCTCTCTCTCTCCACACAACCGCATGCCGAGAGCTTTGTCTCCGTTCCGATTTCGATTAAATATTTTGGACTGGTGTACAAGCGGAGTCTCTAAAGAATAATGAAGGTGATCGCGAGAGCTATTGTCCCTTAGCCCCTTCGCCAAAAAGCACGTGCAAGAAAACGGCTTTCCTACCACAAATATCTGAAGTCGTATCGTGGAATATTATCAAGAACGTGAAAGGATCGAAGCCACCGGGTTTCGATAGGATTCGTTATCGAGACCTACACACTAAGCAGTTTTAGCATATCGTTACCGTGTTTACGTTACCGTTTACCGTGTTTGCGGGAGTACACTGCGCAGCGCGAGAGTTACTGCGAACGGTAACTTACCGGCACAGGCTTCACCGTCGCCAGCGCTTCCGGTAATACGGGAAACGGTAACGATATGCTAAAACTGACTACTAACTTTAAGTAGCTTAAGGGGACACTAAAGGGTGCAAACAAGTTGGCCTGTATCAGCGGATTACGGTGCCGACAATCTAAATGCGCCATTCTCGAAACTACCAGTCGTTTAATACGGCAGAAAACGCCAGAATCGTGAAAACAGGAGTCGACGTCCCGTACGCTTTCGGTCACTGCGGTTTGTGACGTCACAAAAGGGGTGAACGGCCAGAATTCATTGTAGAAGCATCTATTGATCTTTTCCTGAAATAAACAGCTCATAAGTGGTTCAGCACGTGAAATAAAAGTAAATAACAGCTTTCCCCGAGCTCGTCGTGTCTAAGAAACGTAGAATGCAGCTTTTATACACTGTGAGCCAGGCTGCTTCCCTCAGTATACAGTCAGCCATCATGCATTCAGCTTCGCTTTCGCAAAGCTGTGGTGCACAATTAGCGAAGTCAACAACCTACGACGGTGAGCACCACAACTTCTACAAGCAATGCACTTGGCAGAGAGCAGCTAAAGTAGCTTTATTACAACCGGGAAAAGGAACAAGACGCACTGGAGGTGGTTAAGGGGGCTCACCTGATCACGTTCCTATGGGACTTACTAATTCATGACTCACGGGCTCAAAAACCATTGTGCACCAATACACAAAGTTTTAAAAATACTTAAAAGTGTTCTAACGGCCCAGACTGCTTCTTTTAGAAATATATTCCTTCGTTGCGGAAAAAAAAAATTTGGTTTATCCAGTGACATTTTGGTTTATGCATATTTCACTAGATGGCGCTAGCTGTCTAGCAAGCCAGAATTTTTTTTTTTCAGTACGGATGTGACATATTTCTAAAGAAAGCAAACTCGGCCATTGTAGACATTGATATTTACTTGTAAAGCTTATCGCATTGGTTCACTGTGGTTTCTACGTCCGTAGGTCGTGAAGTAGAGAGTGCCTTAGGAATGTTGACAGGTGAGCCGCCCGAGCTTCCAATCCCCCGTTCCCGTCGCGCAGAGGCGGAGTAGGGGGAGGAGTAACATTTCATTTAAAATGTTGCTATCGGTAAGGCGCGCCCGCTTCCAACATAATCGCCTGTGAAAAGAATTTACTGCGAGTGATTACCTGACCGATCCGCCCGTTCACCTCGAGCTGCTGTTGATAATCCGTAAAGCGTACGTTGCTCTGCCCTTGTTATCCAGCCAAGGGGAGCGCGGGCAACGACTTCCGACACGGCTGCCGTGAAGAGTATTTCACGCTGGATTGGCGCCGCGCGAGATTAAAGATACGATCTGGGGCGGTATTCTCGAGTTTTGTCCCTTTTGCGTCCCTTTTAAAAGTGTCCCTTTTGGCGAGTCCTGATTGGCTAAAAGCCGACAACCGGAAGTGACGTAACGCAAGCGCGGCAAACCTACTGCCAACCTTCCTCCATGTTGCCAACGTCCACCTCTAACCGGATGTTACGTCACGATGAAAGGGACGCAAAAGGGACGTTTTCAAAAGGGACAGTTACGAGAATACCGCCCCTGGTTGGGATCGCCAGACGACCGGTGAAATGACGGCGCGCTCCTGAACGGCGCCAGCCAGGAGCCCGGGACGCCGGAGTTGATATGCGAAACGGCGCTTGTAGTTTTAAAAGAGGCTTCGCTGGCGGCCGGCTGGATGGGGTCTGGAAATCCGCAGTAGTGGGCACACTGGCCGCTCGGGAATTTAAGAGCGTTTTTCATTACGTCGGTGAGAAATCATAAACGCCCAAGCCAGCCTCCTCGGCCAGACAAACGCGCCGCAATCCGCCATAGGTCGGGGGCATAAAAGCCATCGTCGCCAGCGTTTATGCTTTAGACGGCACCGGTGCTGCCCGTGCATCACTCCTAGCATGTAGGAAAGAAGCATTCTTTCCTCCATGGCTCCTAGTTTCTGACGCAATGGCTACGTGAAGAAAGAATGAAAGTGAAGCAGGGGAGAGAAATGCCAGCTTTGTTTGCTTATTTCTCAGCAAATTTTTCTGTAAAAATCCCCCTTGCGGATTGTCGGTATTTTGTAAATAAAATACCGGATCCTTGCTCGTCGAACAAAAGTCTGGAGAGCTACGAAACGTAAGATCTTTCACTTAAAACGGAATTTCATTTAGCTTTAGCCTCCCTTCAAAGACGTACTATTAAAATTATAAATGGAATATTCCAGACTAGAGATATAGCGGGAGAAATAGAGATCTCCGTTTGGCCAATCTATAAAAATGGAAAAACAAGTGACTTCGAAAAAAAAAACCGATCGACTTCCCTCCCTTCCGCACAAGCGCACATAACAAGAAAATTACGTAGCATCCGTGCTGCTTTTATCTGTTAGCAGAAAAGCTGCAAAACCAGGCAGCGCGTTTTGTTACTCACAATTACGACCCTTTTGTTAGCATCGCGGCGATTAAAGCTGCCCTCAGCTGGGAGCCACTGCAGTCCAGACGTAAAAAGTTAAGGTTAAAATTTTCCTACTGGATTTACTACGATCATACTGGTATCGACAAAAAACAGTACCTCCTCGAGCCAAACTACATATCACTGTGTCATGATAATTCACAAAACGTGCTAGAGTATCCCCACAGAACAAATATTTCAGCAAATTCTTTTTTTTCCAGGAACAATACGTGGCTGGAATATGTTGTCAGAGGAATCGGTTAGCCTACAAAACAACGATATCTTTTTCTCCCGTTTATGATCGATGTGGTGATCGTTTTTTTAACCAATATGAATTAGTGCTTACGAAAAGTGTATGAATGTATAAATTCATTTGTCTCCTCTGTTCTGTACATGTTACATGTACCCCCTACAAAAATGCCCTCGTGGCGATGTAGGTATCATGTAAGTAAGTAAATAAATAAATTGAAAGGCGGTTTAATTACTAGCAAGAAGTAAAGGCGAGAGGCGGGAAGCAGCGCAGTCTCTTCCAGGTGAACCGGATAGGGGATCGCTGATCTGAACACAAGGACGCACGGAGATGATGCCAGCTTGATGCTAACGGCACATACCCGAACAGGGATTGGACGATCGAGGTCCGTTAGTCCTTTCACTTCTCTTCATTACAAAATAAATAAAAAAATAAATAAATAAATAACCTTGTTACGAGAGTTTTCGATTATATTAACAGTGCGATAGAAAAAAACTTCGTGGTTCTGGCTTTATAATTAGGTTTAACTAATTCTATCGATACCATAGACCATGATATATGCTACAAAAGGTGGAATATCAAGGCGAAATAGGAATTTTTGAAGTTTTTTTTAGAGATGATTTCCCGATTGCAGTTAGTGCGGGTTGCTTGTATCGTGCTTCAACGAGCACTGTTATTATGCGGCCTTTCCCTGTTTCTAAGTTCCGCTGCGATGCAGTGGAAGGTTTATTTTTACTATTTCAACTGTTTAAAGGCCCCGCAGGGAGAATTACTTGCTTATTCGACTTCAAAAAACGAGATCGACTTTATTTCAAGTGACAGCCAAGGTATTGCGCAGGACGTAGAGGTTCCAAGTGAGGTTGGAGCAGCTATTATAGGACGGTTAGATGCAAGGTCAGCCACAATCTCAGAAGAAAAAGAAGGAGACGCGTAAAAAGGAAGAAACCTTCCACGGAGCCAGTCCGAGCTAGGAGGGATGAGTTTGAAGTAACTCTCCAAAACAAATTTGCGCTTCTAAAGACGGAGAACAAAGATAGTGCAGACGCAGTAAATGGCAACCTAGCAACTGCAATCACAGAATCCGCAGCAGCTGTGGGAGAAGCAGAATGTAGGAAAGAAACGGCAAAACTGACTAAGAAAACGAACGAACCAATTGCGAAGCGTAAAAAAAAAAAAACGAAGGTGTCAAGTGCGGTGGATCACGTTCCGTTAACAGAACGGTCTAAAGTGATTAACAAAAGTGAAACAAACGACATTCGTGCATATAACATGGCAGTTATCGAGGAAACGCTGCAAATAGGAGGATGTTTAAAGCAACCAAGACGAAGCTTGCCATCGCCGTAGACAGGATGCATGCACTCGAAGATGAGCAGGGTAACATTACGCACAGCATGGACGAGATAACAAAGGTAGCAGAATGATTCTGCACCAGGGTGTATGCCAGTGACGTTAGACCAAGGAAAGCTACTGGGATTAGTTTGTGAACTTAGTTTGTGTAGCTTAGTTTGTGATGTACCACAAGTTACTAAAGAGGATGTAGGAAAGGCTCTCAAGGACATCAAAAGGGGAAAATCTGCAGGCAACAATGCCATAACCGTACTTTCTTGAAGGATGGAGGAGATATATTAAAGGAAAAGCTTGCTGCGCTATTTTCTGGGACTTTGTTTTGTGAATTGGTGAATATCAATTCAGTTCTGTTTTAACAAGTATTACAAAAGGCGAAAGGAGCAACTGGTTCTGATAAATAGCGAATATAAAAGTTCCCTCAGCTTTCTCGCAGTTCTCAAACTTACTAAACTAACTAGTTTAAATCGGTGTAAATGGGAATCACTAAGCTCAGCTGCCGAATTGCTTCGTTGTCTTCGCTTGAGTAGTGTGGTGGTGTAGCCCCGAACTAGCACAGCAGGATGGCTAGATTTTGCTGTCTCACTCTTCGAAAGACGCTCCTCTCTGTTTTCTTTATGCCGACGCACGGCCAGGGCTTCAGCGGCGGCGTTCGCTCCTATAGCACGGCATGGCCGACGCTGCTGCGTTAGGGACGCCGCCCCCGCGAATTCCAGGTAACCGCTAACAGATTCCCTTGTATCACGCTTTCTAAAGCCACGTGTGTTAATTCAAATGACGTCGCATGGGAAACACTTGTGGGTGTCGTTTTCAGCTTTGCTTTCCAACCACCTTCACAGCGTGGATTGGAGCCAATTTTTTTTAGTTAAGCTATTTTACATGGTTCCAAAACTTCTTTGATGCGCTTTTGTCCTTCTTTTCTGGCATTCATTGTTCGCTTTTTGTTTGATCTATTCTTCCACCGTTTTCTGCCCTTCTAGTTTTTTTCCCCCGGTAGCTATCGCATTTTTTCTTACCATTCCAATTTCATACCATTTCTTTTGGCTCTCTGTGGTCTCTCGACGCCTTTTTCCTCCATTCAATGCCCTCTTTTATTTCCCTATTTCACCAGCTTCTCGGCTTTGTCTTCCCTTTCCATCAGTTTCATTGCTTTGCTTCATTCATCTTACCCTTTATGAACGCAATCGGTTTGTCGCAAAACCGATTTTTTCCTGGGTACCTATTGATTTCGTCTTCCATCTTATCAGCGGTGATCTATAACTGTTCATTGATGAAATAACTTACTCCGGTTGTTCCGATTTCTAAATTGGTCCAGGTTGCGCCTACGAAGTGCAAGGTAAGCCGCGTGTTGTCGCTTCCTAAGCTGTTTGTTCCGTTTTCACCTATCCTCATTTCCCGCAACCTCTCGTATACAGTTAAACCTGGAGGTAACGAAGTCGACAAAAGTTTGCAATTTTTTGTTACATCCAGGTTTTTTGTTACATTCAGGTTTCGATTTTATGCTCGCGGGAACGAAGCAGAAACGACACCGAAATGCCAGACATCAGCGAAGATGAACTCTGTAAGAATTTATCTCACAGTGAAAGACTGCGTGAGTTGCGCCTGCTGCTTTCGCACTAGCTTGGGCACTACAAGGCGCTTCAAAGTAGCAAGGTCATGTACCCCCGTACTCGTAACGAGTACGTAACGAGCAGTCCAAGTAGTAACGTAATGAGTAGTAACGTAACGAGTAGTCCAAGCAGCCAATCGAGCTATCGAACGACCTATGGATCTCTGTGCACGAGTGTCGTCCCATGGGGAACTTGTTAGTGATAGGGAACGTGTTAGTGGAGTACGCAGCAAAGGGATTGATACACGGTGCCAGCTGAAGTCCTCAACACAGTTCGGTGTGCGCTACAATGATTCTGCGGGAACATTGAAGGACGCTTGTACTCCTTAATAGCAAACGGGAACGTTGCCCGCGCGGGAGTGTGTTGAATCTCCCGATGGGTATGCATCAGTAATCATCAGCATCATTATGTAGATTTTCCCGTGCGAGTAAAGTGATAGTCCCCGCTAAGGGCAGCCGTGGCCCAGGTCTCGATTGCGTCGTTCTTCCGTTAACAAGCGCCAACCCACCTTATTTCCCACCCTAGGGCTGAAGTGAATCCCGTCCCACTAAAAAGCTTGCCTATGTCCAATGTTTCCCACTACCCTGTTCACGTCTATCACTTCAAGCCCAATTTCCCGGCCGCGCCTCACGATCTCGCGGTTAGCAGCGAGTGCTGCCCGTTCGGTGTGCCCGCCCTGCTTCATCACCTCCGGCACGGTGCAGACTGCAATCAGCACACTTGGGGCCGTCGCCCGCAGGTCGCTTACATCCTTCGCTACCTCCTGGCCAATTTTTCTCTCCTCCCAGTAGAGAACATCGTTAAGCCCCACAAGGTTTCTAGCTTTACTGGACAAGGCCAGCTGCCCCTTCGAGATTGCCATCACCGTCTGCATCGCCTGACCGGAGAAACACACGACGTTCATGTGCTTATCCCCCTCTACCCTTTCCAGTACGTCAGCGCGGCAGCGGAATGATTACAAGCCATGTGCCACGTGCTGCTCTTTACTGGCAATGAAACGTGGTAAAACAGCGCGGCTAAGGACAGGACGCCAAGGAAGCGAGACACAGGACTAGCGGTGGCTTTTCTTTTTCCTTTGAAGGTATTTTATTTGCGTCTCTCTTCCTTTGCGTCTTGTCTCTAGCCGTCTCTGCCACATAACCGTCTCTACCATGCTGCGTCTTGTCTCTAGCTGTCTCTACCATCGTGTCTCTACCATGTTTCATTGCTCCAACCACGTTCAAGCCTTGACAAGTATTCTTTACTGGCATCCTGCTTCCCGACTGGTTTGACAAGCCTATCTTTCAGCACTCTTGCCTTTCCTACCTTCCGTCACGTCTGTCACCTCGGTGCATGCCTCCAATTAGTTGCATGGGGCAAGTTATTCTTCATTTTGGGAGGAAATGACAATGCTTTGTAGCTTCCTCTGAGCTGCTTCTAACTTTCCCTTCACGGCCCTGCGTTCATTGCGTTCGTTACTTAGCGCTGCCTCAAGTACTGCAACCCGCTTAGCTAACGCCGAGTTACCCGCTTTTACGCGTTCTAGCCGCGATACCATTAGGTGTCGACGACACGTATCTACACCTTCGTCTGCCTCGCCGCCATCCCGCTGAAAATATTCTGCATCTATTTGCTGCCGACAGCTACCACACTGTGCCAGCTTTCTACGCGTGTTCGTAGAGAACGATGGTTCGAGAAGCTTCCATGAATAGAAGCTTCTCGGAGCAACATTCGTCGTCATTAACACAAGCATATCGAATGATACGCTTCCGTCAAATGCCACGAAAGAGAAAAACCCTGCGGGATGCGTCCCAGTGTTGAATTTCAGGGGTCGCTTGTCTCAACAGAGCCACATTTACCCAGCTGTCTTAGTGGGACCAATGACGTCCTGAATTTCCCCATATACCGAAAAGCGCTGAGAAGATATCTCTGGACACGCGGCGCCTGTGTGAAACCCGGCTTCCATTGTGTCAAAATGGACGCTTGGGAATCACCAAAAAAATCGCCAAAAAGGAATGCTTCTAAGATAAGAGAATACGTACACGTAGATTATAAAGAAGGACTGCAACAGTATACCTTAATCTCATAAACTGCGTGTTGGTATACGCTTAGACCGTTCCTAGGTACGTTTACTTAGTGCGGGAAAAATCGTCGCATAGGTTCGCTCTTCGTTTGCGATTTGGGTCTTTGAAGGTTCTACGATCGAATGGACGCACTTTCAGCGAAGGTTGGACCAGGGTGTCGAACCGGAACCGGAACCGAACCGAAAACCGGAACCGAACCCGAATTTTTGCCCGGAACCGGAACTGAACCGGAACCGTATTTTTTCCGCCATTTTGGAACTGAACCCGAACCGGAACGAATCGAAGGAACCGTTCCGAACCGGTTCCGGGGCCTCAAAACTGTGATTTCTAGTTTTTCATTTCGGTACCCTCCCTTGCGTCTGAAGATATTTTTACCCTTCGCCAGACGGCACCACGAAATATTTTGCACAGTCTGCAGTTCCCAAGGCCCACAAGGTTCTCTTCTTATTATAACCCTCAGTTTAATGTAAAGTTGTCTGTATATACTACCAGTTTGCGTTAGGTACTGACCATCTCGCCCAATTATCTTTCACATTTAAAGGAGCCATGAAGAGAAAACAAAAGTTTGTTTTATTCGAAAGATTAGGTATTTCATAGTACCCCAAGCGCTTTCCCGGAAGCAAATGATGCTTTATTCACTGAGAAATAAGGCAATTTAAGCCAAAATTTTAAATCTCCCGCTAAAATTGAACATTCCGTGACGTGTACAATGGCGTCATAGAGCCGGTCCATGAAACAGATACTTAGTATGTCGACTCCATATAGCACCCACACGCGGGAGTCGATCGATACGGCGGCCATTTTAAAAATACTAGTAAAACCTAGTGCACCCGTAGCCCTAGTCATGGAATCGCCTGATCCGGAGAACAAAACTCTCGCCGAGGAGCTCGGGCTTGCATTTAACAACCTCACACCACTAAAACGCTCAATGCTTCTAAGTGCACGAGCGGCAAGAGTTGTGGGATACGCGATGGACGGGAAAGCGACCATTCCGCGATAGCCACAACAGACGAACGCCCAGCCGTCGGCACCGCTGCCTCGTCAGCCCCGTCGCGACGGACGAATATAGACTGGTACGTATGTGCCGTATTTTGATTACGGTTAATAATAGCTCAATTTCAGTAGCAGTATCGCTTATGCCAGTTGGCCGGTGTCGTGTATGGAAAGCCGTTCGCGCGAGCTCTCTGCTTCGACCAGAAAGATACGAGCGTCAATGCGCGGTGTTTACGGCATTTTTTTCTCCAAGGTCAGAGCGATTTGACGAAGTCGGCGACGAGCGCCAGCATGTCCCAGGAGTGAGCTAACGTAAGGGTCCCTGCCGTAATCACTTCCTCGGAAATGAAGCGAGCACACTCGTACTTCCTTTAGCTCTCTTTCTCCTCCGTTTGCAAAGTTCGCAAAACGTAGCCACTTGCTTCGCCTAGGTTCGTCGTTGGGCAGCACATGAAAGGAGATCTCCTCACCGGCGGGGATGTCGCACTCCCTCGACGATTTGCCCGTACTACATGGGCATTTCAAAACGCAGCAACGAAATTTCATTGTAAAGTACTCGAACAAACTGAAGTTTTCAGTGGTTGTAAACTGGAAACGAGCTCGTAACGACAGCAGCAAGCCAACACCATTCGAAACTTACGCGAAGACTGGCACTATCTCGTCGCTTCTTGTTTCTATTTTTACCTTTGCTGGTTGGCGATATGACGGCCAACCTCCTGTGCAGGGATTACGATACGAAGCAAGGTCGCGGCTGTGCGTGCTGGAACGGTTCGTTGGCCCCGAAGAGCCTCGAACCCGAAAATTCGTCTGCGCGACGGCGAGATGTCGAGCTCGGCCGGCGCTAGTTTCGTATGCATTGGCGCACACGCTTGCGTGTTCGTTCGGACCTTCAACCGTTTACTCCACCGTTCTTTGTCATAAAAAGAATGTGCAGTATGTTTCACGGGCATTTAGCTCGCTATGCAAACTGTAAGCCCTGCCTAACATGCGTTTGCTTTTGCTGGCCTCCGCCAATCGCAGAGCATTCCCAAGTGACATCACAAGTTCTGTTGCGGAAAATGAGCTGGTGGGTCGCATGGTCATTTCCTTTTTTCCTAATTATGTAGCTTATTTGAGCGAAGTTTGCGTTATAAGTGGTGTCGTTATGGTTCTAACGAGGCAATCTTTCGAATGAACCAAACTTGTGTTTTCTCTTCATGGCTCCTTTAAAATAACTTAAGTTAGAACGCATATTCCGAGGCAACATATCATGGAAACTTCTTCATGGTTTCTATCTGCATGGTGTTTAAAATCGTGTAAAGTTTTCAATGTGTTGTTGATTCGAATGCATCTCTATACGCTTGCGAAGGCCTTCATGGGCACCATCAACAATAAATCCATATCTTCCATTCATTTTGTTTGAATGGGCAGTTATATACAAACAGCACTAAGAGACTAACACTCGGAGTTCTCTACGTCACCGTCAATTTTTCTTGTACAGTGCCCTTGTGTCCTTTGTTTACTGCTCTAAGAGAACATTTGAATAGAAAAAAAAATTACGTAGATGCGATAGCATGCTCATGTTACCTTGAATCTGCTCAACCTTTAAATTAAGGGGAGCATTGATTAAAGTCGATTAATCCGGATTAGCGGGTAGACTGGGGTGGGTTAGTGAGATGAGTGAATGAGGTTAATGTGAATTAGTGGGACTGGTGTGTTGATTAATTTGGATTAGAAGAATTAGCGGGTAAGTTAAGGTGGATTAGAGGGTCGGACAAAACATGATATCTTTGGGGCCCTTGGCATTTGGAAATTGTGCAGCGTTCTCCTTCTCGACCAATCAGGAAATTTGGTTACGCACAAAATAGCCGTAAAGTTATGTGACGACCACCTGAATGCTATAAAAGTTCTTTCTTTATGCACGTATTGCGCTGTTATGTTGTTTCTCGCGTAAGATTGACATGTCGCACTCGAGTTAATGACTAATTGCCAAATGCATATCTTATATTCATCAAAGGGTTTTCAAAACATGTACATATATGAGGTAAGACTGTAGGAAGCAAGTAAACTGAAAGAAAAAAATGAGGAACGATCGACTGGCTTGATGCGAAAGACACCCGACAGCATTCTCAAATACCTTGTCTTTCTTCGTGCTACCGTTCTGCAGCCTTCCACAGGTGTAGCATCTCAACCCCCGAACACAGCCCCCTCCAAGCTGAGGAAGCGGTGATAGCAAGTGCGCTTAGCCAAAGCGACGCCAAAAGTCTCATAACAGGCTCTTAGCAGGCATGGTGCAACTTTGCCAACGGTGGATTGCATGTTACAACACTTCGAATGATCAATCATTGACTACCAACAACACCAGCCAGGAATGTATGGGCAGCAGCTCATAGTGGCATCCCCGGCAAACAACCTCGTCACCAACCTCGTGGCTCAAGATTTGACCCGCTTAGCTATTAAAGACGAGCCCGAGCGCGTGCATCCTGTAGTCAATACCAGGAAATTAATAAACACCATAGGCTCTCCCCCAAACGTATTCCTCCTCGCACAAATCGCTACCGATTAACCAGGAAATATTATTCCGCGCCATGCTGGTTAAAACCTTCCGGCACCCCACCAGATTTCACCTCTTTGACCGGAAACAATTCTCTCCATTTTGCAGCATCTGCGGAGAGCCTGGGAAACTTATACGCATAGTAGGCGGCTGCAAAACGTCTACCCTAGATCCACCTAACCTCCACGTTTGCATAGAGATTTGGGAGAGAGCCTTGGCCAGCTCCGGCCTGGAAGATCAGCTGCTCTTGACGAAAACGGCTGTCCATGCACCGGCCCCTTGAATGACGACGCCTCTCTGAAACTTTTCCTCGATTTAATTAGGTTCATTTTCTCTCTGTATCTCTCTAGGAGGAATCATTACTGCAGCTTGTGAATTTACTAGGTTATTATCTTTCCTACTTCCCAATCACTGCCAGCAGTCGCTGAAGTGCCATTAGCAAATTCCTGTCTCCGGTGGTTCCCTATCCAAATCCAATGCCGTCCTATACACGCTGCCCAATGAGTCATTAAAGCCGTTATTTCTTTCTAACCGGTCTGTTAGCAGATAAAAGATGAGCAGAATAAAATCGCTCAAAACGCGACCAGCCACGCTTGACAGTCGGAGGTTGACGCCTACGCCGGACTGTTTTCGACTTTTATCACTGCTAATGATTTCGTGTTGAAGCTAAAGCGCCGTTGAAACAAGGGGCACATGAAAAGCGTAGCAGACCAATCAATTTATTTACAATGCAATTTTTTTTCCTCATTGTGCGAAAATAGGGGCGCGTGTGCGCGTGCATGCGTAGAGATTTGATGGATCCAAAAAAAGGATAGCGGTCGCGCAGGCTCTCCTGCCCACCCAAGAGACTTTCTGGTTGCCAGTAAACTACCTGCCCGCCTGCCTGCAGCCTGCCTGCCTGTCTGCCAGGTAGAAGATTCCTACGAGGATGCGTGTTTTGGGGACGAGGCGCGGCCCGTCACGAGACGCCCGGGGAAGGGGGGGGGGGGGGGGGGGCGGAGACGCAAAATGCCGCACCATCGCGACACTCGAGGGTATCAAAAAACGATTGTGGATGGACGGGTCGGGTGCTTAGTAGGACGGGACAATAGGCAGCCTTCAGAGCGTCTGCCAATTGCCAGAAGCTTCTGGCGACGATGCACCGAGGGGGGAGGTGTCGGAGGCGCCGGGGCGCTGCTCACTGGCCAGGAGGCTACATGTTTGCCTTCCAGAAGACTGTGGCGAGGATGTATTATTTGGAGCCGATGTGCGGCCCGTCACTGGTCGGCGAAGGGAGTGGATCACAGTGCGGCACAGCGGCGGCTACCTATAGTTCATATCACAAGCTAGCTGCAGCACTGTGGAGGCTACATTGTTGTCCCCCTCAGGGCGCCTAACTCACCGCGAAGGAAGCGACAAAATACGCCGGGGCCGTGCGGTGCCACTTGCCGAGAGGGGAGAAGGGAGTGTCCTTTTAGGACCCCCTTCACGGCGGATTAGGCGCCCTCAGTGGGCGCACTATTGATAACAATGTAGCCTCCACAGTGCTGCAGCTAGCTTGTGAGATGAACTATAGAGCCATGCGTTAGAGCGCAGCCCATAAGCGCCCGCTCCTGTGGTTTCACGTAGTCCCTCAGCGTCGGCCTCGTTGTATCCGAGAGAACGAAGACGTCACCGAAGATAGAGTGAGCAGGAAAGCGGAGGATGAAAGTATGATGAAAGTGTGAGGGGGAGGACGGAATTTTGAGACTGTGCGAGACGTGCTTCACAGCGGCGACGCCTTACGACATAACGACAGAGTATACCGCGCGCCGCCATGCATTTGCTGATGACGCGATCACATCCTGAGACACAGCAGCTATGCGCTGTCGCCGAGAAGACTACAGTTAACGCTGCACTCAAATTTCGCATTAGCAAGTATTGTAATTGTCCGCAATTTTTTTTTTGTTTCTTCAACAAAACAACTGGTGGGTATAAAACTGCAGTGTTATGACTCAAGAATAAAATTACATTAAGTTATAAAAATGAACGAAACTAAATTAATAAAAATAAACTTGTGGCATAAATAGTAATGCTTTCACATTTATACAACTACGCAGCGTAAGTGTCCCATCGAACCTTTATTTCGCTTCAGTTTATGTTGTAATCATGGACCTACCATAGAAAACATTTTGCAGTAGATTGTAGAGTTAAAGAAACTTTTCAACACGTTCGATCCACGCTTTCACACTTTTCTTCGCATCTGGAAGCACTGCGAAAGCTATAGCTGTTGCCAGCACTGAACAGCAGTCGGTGATTTTCTCGTCACAGCAGATACGCCTTCCGTTTCTGCTTCGCTTTCGTGGCATTTTTTTTTTAAGTCGCAACTTAAGGAAAGCAGGCAAAATTAGCCGCTACACCACTGTAATGACGTCATTCCAGCGGTAGAAGCACGCAAGAGCGGAAAGACAAAAATATTTTAAGCAAGTTTCTAAGTTATCTGAGGGGGACAAAGGAGTAATTTTGACTGAGGCACTTTGCGACCCGCTAATCTAAGTACTCGATGTGTTGGTTGAATACTTCCTGCAAGCATTCTGGATTTAGAAAAAAGTTGGAAAAATTGTTCGAGGGTCACTTTAATTTGGCCAAGACAAAACATTTGCACAAATAAAGCTACATTATGGCTTTGTTTTCATACCTACTTGACAAGGAAATGAAAACCGAGCACAAAAAAAAATAACAAAAAAAAACGCGCCTGCTTTTTTTTTTTTTCTCCGAACCCGTTTGAACCGCTTAGAACCGGTTCGAACCGGTTCGAACCGGAACGGAATCGTGCTCCGGAACCGAACCCGAACCGAACCCGAAAGGCTTGAACCCGAACCCGAACCGAACCCGAAAAAATTCCGGTTCGACACCCTGGGTTGGACGCACTCTTAGCGGAGGTTTTGACCACGACCGGCTTTATTAATAGCGACCGGCCCATGGTCGGTGCTTCCGAGTGTCGAATTTCTTGTTGCTTGTTTGGCTGTTGGTTACTTCTTTTCGACGCCAGTGCATCGGGTAGCGCTGCAATAGATACCCAATTGTCCCCTGTATACGCGTTTGCTACGCCGGTCATCGTTGTTATTTCGTATTTTTCTTGGTCTGTAGCGCTCACCCTTTGCCTATTAACTTTGGGGAATAGCACACCTTTTGTGGCCTCGACGCTGGGCCCAAATAGACTTTTGTTATGCTAAATTGTTACTTCGCTAGGTTGGCGAAAGCACGCACCCGGCTGACGCCCACCGAACGCGCACCCATTAGGTCATCATCCGCAAAAGCTTCCGCAACTGCTAACGCTTTGCTACGTATTCCATACCGTTCCAAGCTTATCTTAGCGCATGCATACCAGAAAGAATAAGACACACAGAAATATTCAGCACGTTTTGTTCCATACCATGGATTAGAAAAAAATAAACAAGAAGGAGCACTTGGTGCGCCGTGTTTTATATTGTAGCGTAAGCTACACTGGCCGAGGTTGAGCAGTTTCGCGTGGAACCTGAAGGGCCGTGCTGCGCAAGCGCGAGGAGCATTGGATTAGATAGGATTGGATTGGAAATCCAATCCAATTGGAGTACGGGTGTGTAGAGAACTCGGTCTGCACATTCGCCGGTCTGCGCATTCCAAAAGTAGGAACGTCATAGCCGCGGCAGACGCATTGGCGCCGGCGTTGCGCAGTATAGTCTGACGCTGCGCCGGAGCCGCTTGATAGCCGTTTGGCGTGGCTCCTGGAGAACCGTGCTCCGCATGCGCGAGGAGCAGTGACTGGACTGGACTGGACTAGACTGGACTGGACTGGACTGGACTGAAATGGATTGGATTGGATTGGATTGGATTGGACTGGACTGCTGGACTGCACTGGACTGGATTGGATTGGATTGGATTGGATTGCTGAACCTTAGCTCACGCTACGTATATCCTGGCATAGCCAAGCTAAGCCACTGCTAATTTTAGCGCCTCCGAAAAAATGAAGACACGCTCGGCGCGTGGTCAATTCACGAGGATAACAAAAAGAAAGAAAGCACCCCTCCATCAAACGACGACGATGGTTGAACACGAATGTTCTTCATGACGTGTTCTGGGGGATGACAGGTAATATACGTACTGAGCTGGAACGGTCGGTATTGATCGGTACGACCGCTACACTTTATGAGAGCAGTCGCAAACCGCACTGCGAGTGAAGCGAAGCTGGGGAGGTGTAAGGATAAATTGAGCACCACCTGACGCCGCGCGCTGTCCCTACATAGCAATTGTTCAGCACGCTAGCATCCATAGTCGCCAACTGCAAAGGGCAAGTCGCTATCTCTAAACGCGGTCTTGCTTTTGACGCACTTTTTACGCAATTTCAATGTTATAAAGCTTTCGGGCTTCGCGGAACTTTTTTTTACAAGAGATAGTTAATTTTTTTATCCTTTGAGACTCCGGCCTATTTTTGTGTCGTTTTGGTGCCAGGGACGCTGTATTTTGACCTACCGAGCTAACGAACGCTTTCTCTCTAAAACTCTAACTGGATACCCCCCCCCCCCCCCCCCCCCAGGTCCGCATCTTGTAATCGGATGCCACATCGCAAACATGAATGCCATCGCAGGTAGATCGGCAACCCAAACGCCACGTATGCCACCGCTTGTTTGAGGGGCGCCTTCTGACTTATCAACTGGAGTCATTGCCGCTTCATACCTGTAACATCTTCGGAGTACATATCAGAGCAGAGCTCTATGCAACAGAAACAGACCCTACGCCCCATTTAACCTTTTCCACCCGAAAGTCATCAAGCGAGGCGAGACGCACTCTTAGACGTAGAATTCTTGGACATAACCACGTGTGTTTCGTTGAAGGCTATTGTGAAGATGAATAAAATATCCAGACCAAAGACTGCATTGAAAGCGTTCAGCGCGTTTCGAAAGATACTCGGCTTCATCATCATGGAGCACAAGTTTGGCCGATAGCATCAGCTCAATCTCATCGGTACAAGATTTTTCTTGAATTGCTTCTTGCCGTGGCGCGATCGAGGCCATTTGCGTAAATGTCTGAGATGCATTCCACAATTTTGGGCAGTCAGCTCTACCTCATTATTGTTACCCCTTTACAAAAATTCGCAACCACCGCACTATTCATGTTATGAACTGTTCAACCAACAACTACCCGCCGTTACGGACTGTCTTGATTGCGTGGTCCCTCAAGGCCTAATATTGGGCCCCTGGGCTTTCAATGAAGCCATGGTTATTGTGGCTCGAGTACTGGAAACAAACACTGGTCCCCGCCACACACCGAGGCACAAGACTATGGTGAGAATAATGAAGCTATGGGCACTGAATTCCAGGTTGCCTTTATTACTGGCGGTGACACTTGCCCAAGCTTGGACTCAGCTTATCATCTAAAAAATGAACTCCGCCTCAGTGACAGACCCAGTGTCCTCCTGGTAGAGCAGACAATAACATTAACTCTTGGCCAAATGAAATCTGGGCTGTATACGGGTATGGTATATTTCACGGCATTTCCATTCACTGCGATACCGGTACCCCTTTGGATCACTGAACTCAAAAAGCACCTTGTATGGAACACTGACAAATACGTCTCCAAAAAATCGACGAACAAGGCTGACAGCCAGAACTGCCCTTTTGAGCTGTTTCGCAGTTGGCAGACCTATCGTAATTGGCGAAGTCTCTCAGTAAGAAGGGGGGGGGGAAGGGCAGTGGGGGCGGGAGGCAACAAGGTGGCAATTTGTCTTGCCACTTCACAATCTGGCGCTCTACCTGCTCACCTCTAGCCTCTATATATGCACGGATCGCTCGTTATCAGTGATCACCATCACGGAAACTTGCGGCCACACTGACACTTCAAAGTGGCGCGAGTACAGCGTCATCGGCCTCCAATTCCTTCACCGCGAGCACCTAAAACACAGCACCCCTCCGCAGATCTTTAAGTTGCCATGCACATAAAATACAAGTTTGTTTGATTCCAAATATCTGGTGTTTTATAGTGCTCCCAGCGCTTGCCCGGCAATGAACGATGCTTTATTCACTGAGAAATTAAGCATTTAAAATTTTGATTCTGCCGCCAAATCGTGTGTTTCGCGACGTCTGCGAGGACGTAACAAGGGCAGGCATTGAAGCGGGCGTTAGTGCGCTGTTTAGCCTGCAGGGGACTGCGGAACGCCTCCTTTACCGTCAGTCCTCCTAGACGGCGCCCCCATATTTCGCAGGACCGCTATTTGCCTTTGCTTTGTTTCTGACCGAATTTGCACGTGGCCTGTTTTTGTTACGGTAGGTAGTAATCGTTTCGTGAAACATGAGGCATCCTCGAAAAACAGGGCCAGGTAAGACAATGTCGCTTACGCCAATCGTAAGCAACATTACGGGAATAGCAGCGGTGGGGAACAATAACATGTGCAACCAATTTGAAAGAAAAAAATTGGCTCCAATCCACGCTGTGAAGGTGGTTGGAAAGCAAAGCTTTAAACAACACCCACAAAAATTGCCCAAGCATACCCAGCTTTCTCGCTCAAAATTCCGACCTCTCAGGAACCTAGGAAAACCACTTCAGGAAAGTGATATTTGGCATAAAGCAAGACCTCAACGTGAAGATGAAACCACAAAAAGAACTTTCCCGGATTATGAACATTTTATGTGTAATTCACTGTCAAATCGTACTCCCCATGTATTTCTATGGGATAGTTTCCACGGCTTAGGTACCTAGTCGCGCAACGTACGAGACTTGAAACCGTTCACAAAGCAAGTTTTCACCCCCAACATTAGCTCCGCAAAAGAACCTTCGATTTTGCTAAATAACTACAGAATAATCACTGTTGAGAGGACTGCCATGAGCGGAAAAGCTGCACATGTGACGTCACTTGAATTCACACACGTGGATCCACAAAGAGTGAAACCAGAGATTCTGCCAGCCGTTACAAGGAATTTGTGGGGGCGGATTCCCGAACGCAGCAGCGTCGGGCACGGCCGAGCTAGAGCGGCGTACGCCGCCGTTGTAGCCCGGCCGTGCGTCAGCGGAAAGAAAACGGAGAGGAGCGTCATTCGAAGGGTGCGACAGCGGAACCTAGCCATCTCGGTGCTACATCACCACGCGACACAAGCGCAGACACCGAAACAATCCGGCATGTGAATTTAGTGATTCCCCTTTATGCCGATTTAAACTAGATTTAAACTAGGAAGATGTACTCGACATAACTCCCCCATTCTTTTGTTCCTTCTTTCCCCGCTGAAGTTGCAAAATGGCTTACGATCGTGGTTAGACCATACATCGAAGTCGCACATGATTGGTGCGCTTAGGACACAAAATAATTATCGGTAGTCATTCTTTGATAATAAGCAGAGTTAGTGGCTCCCCCCGCCTCCTCTCTCTCCGCGGCATCGGAAATTTCGGGGGGTGCCTCGGCGGTATCCTGCGTGCGCCTGCGACCGTGGAGCCGGTGGGGCTTCTGAGTTTAAATCACAGCGCGTCATACCGCAGTAGTGGCCGCTATGCCGTCCGCAGGCCCAACTGCCACTTCCCGCCCTGATAACCTAGGCGCACAATTTGCGACTCAGGCGGCGGCCCTGCAGGGGCCACAAGCGTCGAGTGAGAGCCGAGATTGTCGCGGAGCGCAATGAGAACGACCGCTTGGACGCCCTCCGCTGTGCCTGCGATCGGCTAATGACGGCCCGATCGTGGCTCGGGCCCGTCCGACCGTGACGACAAGGTGCCGTCGCGAGGTGCGTGCGGGCCGTGTTAGCGAAAGCCAAGGTCCCCCACCCCCGTCCCCCAGTTCGTCTTCCTCTCGTGGTCCGTTGAACTTGGCCGCTATAAACGGATGCCCGTTGCGCCCCGTAACACTGCACTTCCGCCACGAGCGCCGGCGGTACGTGCATCGGCTGTCGGCACAGGCTCAAGCGCCAGCCACTCCCGCCGTCGTATCCCGGTGGAGTGTTGGTTGGAGAAGAGATGTGTAGATTTGTGTCCGGGGGTGCAGCAGGAGCAGTGTACCCAGACTGAGGCGTTCGTTTATGAAAGTCGGGATAAAACCTGTTCGCTGAGGAGCCGCTCATACCATGCAGGTGCGCGTTTGGCGAACATGCGACAGCGGAAATACCCGAGAGAGCATCTCCATAAGTGGCATGTTCAGCTTAAAGGGAATTGAATACAACTGGTACCAGCCTTCGGCTCTTTGGCGTACAACAAAACCCTGGCGCACGCGTTTCGGGGTATGCATAGGGGTATTAGAAGCATAACTTCGTTGTTCAACCCTGAAATCGCAACGGGTCACAGGAGCGTAGACGATGAGAACAGCGCGGAAGCCCATCGTCGCAAGAGGTACCCAACACAAGAACGTGTAATTCTTACAGCGCTACAGAATTGCCTGCTTCACCTTTTTTTTGCAGCATCCAGCGGATTTTGCAACAATCTAGCGACCGATAGTAGCCGGAATTCATGGAAAGTTACTCGTAAGACAATGCTCAGAAAGTGAAAGGTTGCTATGAGCCTCTGCATTAAAACAAGAGCTACATTTCCTCGCGCACATTCACGAATGAAGCCCAAGTAATGATAAGCGGCAGGGTCTGGACAGCCTGAGCCGGATCACGAAACGGTTATACGTAATCTATCTGCAGACCGTTTGCGACAACGAAAGAGTTTATATTGTCAATGGGAATGAATGTAGTCTTCAATTTAAACACAACATTAAAGATAAATTTAGTCCTGTAGGACTAATTGTAGTAAATTGCAGATGTTTTCCCTTGTGCTGAATAATAAAGCAACGTGCTCACTAATCGTTGCTGGGCTCATGGGAACAGCCAGAAAGGCGCTCGCAGTTCTCATCATTTTCCTGTCAGGAAAGGACAACACTCATGCGCTAACTGAAACGTTCAGTAATGCAATCGAAAATGTGAACATACGCACCTATATGCTTAGGACTCACGTTTTCTGAGAGCCATAAATGTGTCGACGAAATAAATAAAAATGAGGCAAAGGTCGCCATGCATTGTCGTATTATGGCTCACTCGATTCGTATGCCACTCACGCCCAACAATACCGTAGCTTCCAAACCCTCTACATTCTAGGATGTTGTATTCAGTGCAAATTCATCGCACGAACAGACTATGGTCCTCATTAAAGACTGCGAAATACCAGTGGCTCCTGCGCCTCAGTAATCCAGAATTCTGGCGTTTTTGTGTCCAGCCACTGCCTTACCTCCTTTCTTTTTTCTTCTTGAAATCGCTACGTCCACGCTACGCGCTGCGCTGTAGAAAAGGCCTTCCACGAAAGCGTGGCGGTTTCTTTGGAATTTCCCCAGTTATCTTTGCAGTGCCCTCAATGCAGCGACGCTACCGTGTTGTGGTCCAAGAACTGCGAAGAACTTACTGAAGAACTTCGGCACGAGAGCGTCACGCGTGCCGACGTAGGACGAGCGATGAGACATTGGAGAGACGCTGGCGTGGTCCTTAGCTGGAGCACTAGGCTCAAGCTTCCGTTCATCGCTTCGCCGGAAAACACCATGCTTCACAAACAGAGAGCCAAAACATTGCCAATTGGGTATTGGGTGTTTTGAGACAAAGTACGGTTTGTGCCCGCCTAGCATGGCCAAACAAATTAAAGAACGGCATGACGGGCGGGGACAAGTTGCATTTTAGTAAACGAAGGAACCGGAAAACAAAACGGCCAAAAAAATTCACCATCTTCCCGTAGGGGAACCCTGAGTAGTATGCCAAGCAGCCATGGGGTCGACTCAAGTTCCCATTAGTTTACAGTTCGATCGCGGCGTTGCAGGAGGACAATGAGGGGAGCGGAGTGCGCGTGCGCGTCATTTATACCGCGGAGCTACACTGGCGCTCCCAGCGGAGTGTGCAGCGGCTACCGTCGCGTCTCTAACCCTAAGCTGCTTCGCATTCATAGAGATAATATGCTGACTCTAGAGGGAAAGCGCGTCGCTGAGCCAATGCATTGGAACCGTACGACACACAGTGGCGATTTGAAGGTTGCCAGCTGAGCTTTTGCTTACTAAAAACGGCGAAAGCGATGGGTATTAATCTGGCAACGTGCTGCTGTGGCGTTGTCGCGTCCGGCTAGCGAAGCATGCCGGGAGAAATTGTAATATGGCGGCCCGCTAGCCAGGCGGATGTTGTGTAGGCGGCGTCGACAGCATTGCGTAGTTTATCTTCTGTGGGTAGGTAACCAACCCGTTTTCGGTTTAGCGTGTGACTTATATGTACTGATACTATTTGAGCAAGATGGAGCAACGCTCACACAACACTTCCGCGCAAGCTCGAATGCGACTAATCGCATGCGCGAGGACGCCAAGGAGTCAGCTGATCCGTACTGGGCGCACAGAAAAATGAATATTCGTATGATCTCCGTGCATTTTCGCGCTGTGCCGCTTTATTTACCATTCTGTGACATTTTGCGAGTCGCTCAATGCTTTTCAAACGAAGTGAAGTGAACTGTGGCTTTAGCTCAGTGTAAAACCTTTATTGACAAAAAAAAAAAAAAGACGTTATCGCATGGCCAACGCTGATATTGCCGGCGAGTCCCGGTCCCTTTGATGCACAGGAACGAAAGAGCGCGGTCGATTGCAGGCCAACGGAGTATGCGAAATAGTCAGTGGCGTCTCCCGTTTTCCTTTCTGTCTGTATTCGTCAAGTTCTAGCTACTTTCCTCCACTTCAAAGGAAAAGCTTTCTGGACTGAATGGGGACGTAACTTGCCGCACAGAGCGCGCGGGAAGAGAATATTGAGTTACTGTGACTGATTAAAAAAAGAAACCGTATTTCGTTAACTATTTTTTTTTGTTCTACCTTCACGAACGTTTGCGCGAAAGTTCGAAGCACGGAGAGCTGTATAAAGTTTCACGAAAAAACTCCCACCTCCCCTGGCGGGAACCCCTGTGTAGATGCGACGCATAGGCGGAGCGGCGAAGGGACCGCGTTTTATAGCGCGCATAACGTTGAGGGGACTGCGTAAGCCGGTCCCAGTCGATGACGACGTTGGCGTACTTTAAAGCGGCGTGGACTGTAGGTGTTTGAGCCAAGCGTGGATGTTGCTTCGCCGGAGAACGGCACACCGATTATATGCGCAGCGCGCCCGAAGGAGAGGAAACCGCGGAAGAGAGAGTACTGCTGCGCCGGCCCCAGCGCGTCTGCCGCGGCTATGACGCAACGTGCCGCGGCTATGACACAACACAATCCAACACAATCCACTGTAATCCAATCCAATCCAAATCCAATCCAATCGAAGCCAAGCCAATCCAATCGAATCCAATCCAATGCCCCTCGCGAGAGAGTGTTCGCTATCGGAGAGGAGAGGGGGTGAGCGGCGGAGAGCGCAGCTGGCGCGGCGAGGAGAATGGGGGAGGGGTGGACAACGCCGACGACAACGACGACGACGCCGGAGGGACAAGGCGAGTGAATCAGATGCTCTGCATCTAATAAAACAGCTGAAACGGAACGATTATAAAAGCTCCTTTTATTTCTTTTCCAATAGGAACGATCGCTGGCTGCCACTCCGTAACCAGTAGTGAACTTGCGGTAGTCAAGTTCAGATCGGAATCCCTGTTCCGGCGTCAGTTCAGGGGCAATAGATAAGATTCTTAACGTGAAGAAACGAATGACGGCTTCGCAAGCTCCCAGGGAGGCAGTTGCTCAGCGCGTGCATCCGAGTTGCTCCAGTTGTACACGTTTTGCACGCACGCAGATCTGACCTGGAGACTGCGCGCGCGCGCACGCACTCACGCACGCACGCACGCACGCACACGCACGCACGCATACGCGCACACGCGCACACGCGCACCCGCGCACGCACGCACGCACGCACGCAAGCACGCACGCACGCACGCACACACACACACACACACACACACACACACTGCGCAAGCCAGGAGCAAGGGCCTCGCCACTTCCTAGCACACTTAAAAAAATCGAAACCAACACTGAACTACACACTTACTTTTTGTTCGCTAATTTAAGCTTAATTGCGCTAAACGTTTTTTATAAAGCTAGTTTTAATTACTGCGGCAATTATGTGTAACCATTTTGCTTCAGTTCATTATTTTAGGTAAGTAATTACGGGACAACTTTTTAGAGGGCTGAATACGATTGCTCTGGCAGCCATGGGAATTGTATCATGTCAGCGCTTACGATTTGTACGGTGTCGGAGCTCGCTTTACCCCCCTGTTCACGTTATCGCGCGCGGAGTCGCAGGTGTTGCCATTCCTTGCGCACTCCCGGAGAGGATAGGAGAGGAGGAATGCCGGAGAGGAGAGGAGCGTCGGAGAGGAGAGGAGGAATGCCTCGCATACTACTCAGGGTTCCCCTACGGGAAGATGACGACGGTGGTTGAACGCGAAGCTATCTCGTGATGGATTCTTTGGTTGGCCGATCCCTAGGGGCATCCTGCCACAATCATCATCAGCGGTGCCTGCCCAGGCATGCGCAGTGGTGGTGTGGACACCGCACAACGGCGCCCACACAACGGCGCAGTGAACAGGCTCGACCATAAGCTGCTTCGCATCTAAAAAATGAAACCCCCTTCGTAGTCATTCACCATTCTCTTAAAACCTTGGTCGTTAACAAAAACGGAAACACTCGCACATGCGCACTTTAAATTCCAATAGAAAAACGCATGGTGAGGGTGCGAAAGAGGAAAGTGAGAAGGGCAGCGAACATCCTTGAAGTAGAGATGACGAGTCTCCTCCTTTTCGCGTCATCCTCGTCATCAATTATTTATTGCCCTCGGGCTCATTCACCTTATCGCTCCCCTCACTGAGTGCACCCTCCGCGACTCCCACCCCAGTCACAAAGGGCGCTGCGCTAGTTTCGCCTTTCACCGATCGGAGAATGTGAGTGTGTACGCAGCAGTATTTTAATGACGCAAAAAAACGCGGCTGGCCAGGAACAAAGCAGTCAGAAATTATAGTGTGAACGGCTCTTGCGCAATCTGAAACCAATGGTGAAAGGGCAGCTGAAGCGAACTAGCAAAAGCTTAATGTTGGCGAGTTCTTTCGACGTACCTAAAAATAAAAACCTTAAAGGCGCAAAAAACACCGACAAAAAGAGCAAAAACAAGTAAGACAAGGCGTCTTGTCGGTCGTGCTGGTTTCTCCTTGTGCCCGTGTTTTCTGCACCTTTAACCTTTCTCAAATAAGCAGAAGTGGTTTTTTTTTACATTCCTGTCTGCATTGCGTAGCTCAACTCGTGTAACCCGTTCTTCGAGTATTTAGTGGGAGCCGAGAGCCTTTGTTATTTTCTGGAGCTCGGCAGACGGGTAAACATCGTGCGGCCTTCTTGGCTGTTCATGTTAGAATACTTTGCAACGAGTTTTACTGACTCATTATTGTACAGTGTTTTCACGTTGTAACAATAAATCATTCAGGTACCTGACCGCTTGCCAGATGTGGTGTTAAGGATCTACGATACATTCTGACCTCGCTATATATATACAAACCCTCATTCGGGGTTTTTAGCAATTGCTCGCACGTTTATAAAGGCTTAGAACGCTATTTAGTGCCAAACAAAAAGTTTAACAACTTCCCCACGGAAGTTGGCTGAATGAATAGGGACTTATATTTTCCAAGTTTTCTTTGTTTTGTTTTTCCAATTCAATATTTTCCGGCTTCCCTAATTTATATATAGATCTGCTGCCGAAGACCCTCACCGAAAAATTAGCAGAGGCTTAGCTCGGCAATGCCAAGATATACGTAGCGTGAGCTAAGGTTCAGCAATCAATTCCAATTCAGTCCAGTCCAGTCCAGTCCAGTTCAGTCACTGCACGTCGCGCATGCGCAGCACGGCTCTCCAGGAACCACGCGAAACGGCTATCAAGCAGCTCCGGCGCAGCGTCAGACTTGGCTACTGCGCAACGGAGGCGTGCAGCTGGGCACGCGCCGGCGCCAGTGCGTCGGCTCTGGCTATGACGTCACTCCTCTGGAATACGTAGACCGACGAATGTGCAGACTCAATTCTCTACACACCCGTACTCCAATTGGATTGGATTTCCAATCCAACCCAATACAATCCAATTCAATCCAATCCAATCCAAATCCAATACAAACCACTCCAAGCCAATCCAATCCAGTGCTCTTCGCGCTTGCGCAGCACGGCCCTTCAGGGTCCAGGCGAAACTGCTCAGCCTCGGCCAGTGTTGCTTACGCTACAAAAAGGATAAAAGGGTCTTCCCCGCTTTCAGTGAGCGTCCCGGAGCCTGACGTCGCGAGTGCGGGGGAATCTTAACGCGACGAAGGTACTGCGTGAAAAAGAGCAAGCTTAAGGTGGCCAAGCTAGGACAAAATTACTCAGGCTTTTTGTAGCGCAAAACGAACCGAGTTGGCGGCAACATTGTCAGTGAAAACTGTAACGGTTTGCGACTGCTGGATTTTTACCCTTGCTTCTATGTACTTATCCCGCATGAAACTTCATTTCAGAAAAAGCGTGGCAGTGCGGGATTGTTGGTGTATACTGAATATTTGAACCATAGCGCTAAAATGGGACGGAAGAGCGACAGGACAGAGTGCTGGTCCTACCAGCTCGCTGTCCTTTCACTATTTTGTGCTGTTTTAGCGCTGTTGTTCACATGTTCATTTCATACTCATTGCTTCTGGTACGGCTTCCCGTCGACGCCTTTTATGGTTATACTTAAGGGGTGCATGGGCTACATTGTAGTTGAACAAGCAGGCAACTTTTCTGAGGTAACCGTGATTGTAAAGAACCTAGGCCTTCACATGAGGCGCCACGAGACAGGCCTTCTAAGCATATGCTGTGTGCGCCGAGGTCTGTTTAGCTTCTTTTGAGCGCTCATTTGCTCAAGTAATGAATGCCGGATGATTAGTTCTCGTCAAGTAAAGAGGAATACTTCTATCCGACCGAGGTCACTGAAATGTTGCGGAGACAGACGGCAGCACAGGTCCTGTGGCCGGTCTGTAGGGGGCGTTACACGTAATAACCAGCCCAGCTGGAAGTTCTTTCTTAAATTCAATCGCCTTTATATACATTTTCTTCGGGAAAGAGGCGAGAAGCTTCCAGTGAAAGTAAACCGCGAGATGATCGAAAACACCATCCTCTGAAGTCATGTAGGGCCCCATTCCTCACAGCTAGCAGATTGCACTACGCTGGAGGGATAAACAGTTATGCATTTGGTGATGTCCATCAGCACGCGCACGGGGATGTTTCAAAGATCCTTGGCTAGAAAAAAGAGCTTCTTCAATGTGTAAAAAGCGCTACTGCGCTTCCTTCAAATGCTCGATTTTCCAAAACACGCGTGTGTACTTAACGTTTTGTTTGCAGAAGCATACGAAAGCGAAGCGCTTCCATTCGGCCTGCAAATGGACGGAGGGACACACACCCATACATACATACATACATACATACATACATACATACATACATACATACATACATACATACATACATACATACATACATACATGCATACATGCATACATGCATACATGCATACATGCATACATGCATACATACATACATACATACATACATACATACATACATAGAGAAAGAGAGAGAGAGAGGAGATGCTTCGAAAGAAGCTAATGAGGACTGGAGGAGCAGGAAGCCTCGCCACTTTCATGTGGCGAATGAACCGCATTGAACACGCAATAAAGTCGTTATTAATTATTAGGACTAATGAAGGAAACCAACATGAGGATAATGCACGGGATTTATGGTCTAATTCTTCAAATCTTTTGGTTCTTTGGCTCAGTGACAGTCCTCGCCGCCTGAGAATTGAACACACCTACAAAATGAAGCGGGCAGCAAAACGTTTTAGCCACGATATATTCAACGTTAAGGTACCCACCTTCTTCCAATTTTATGACGTTGTCTTATCAACAGAAACATTTGGTTAGCGTGTGTGTTTTTATGGCCGGTGGGGCGCGACAATAAACACGCCATCCGACTTACAAAGTTACAGAATTTAGTAAGGTTACCTTGATATTGTCGTTTTTTATTTGTATTAGTTGCTTTTACACCACCTGGTTTAAAGCTTTTTAGTGCATACATAATTTGGAAGGAGACAGCTATCAATTTCTTGCTACTCACGGGGAAAAACTGATTAACGTGACCTGTTGTCGCTCACGAGGTCGACAGCTAGATGTGGCGTCGATAGAGCTAAATTTCAAGTACCCTCACATTAATAAAATTTTGATCCACGTTAATAGGCCCCTGGCTATGCATGTTAATACCTGCTCTGCTCCTGCCGCCAGCACGATGCCCTGTGAGCAGAGCTTTGGGCCGCACTCCAGCGTCTCGGGCTGCCTAACGACACCCTGATGAACCTAATTTTCCCGACGGGCTCCAACTCCATCCGGCGGGAAGCATTCCGACTTCTCCTGGCCTTCCTCGAGAAGACGAACCTCATACAACGGCTGTAGCCGAATGCCTGCCGGCCAGCCTGACGCACTCCTTATCTCTTTCTTTCTCTCTCTCTCTCCCTCTTTCTCTGGCCCCATTTTTTTCTCACCTATCCCCTTTCATTCCCTTTCCCCCCTTCCCCCGGACTAGGTTGTATGCTGGTGAACGCCAAACGAGTTCAAAATATCCCAAGTCCACTTCTTTTCCATTTTCTGTATCAATAAATCACTCACTCCACAACGCCGTGCCTCAATCAAAATATTCCGCTCGTTTGTTTCGATTATAAAGGTTACTTCCACGTACAGGCGCACGCACAAAACTAGGTACAGGTGAGGTTAAATCTAACAGGTTGAAACGTTGACATGACCTTATGATTGATTTCGCGGCGCCTATGACCATAGTTTGTTTCAATGAAATATACAATGAGGCTAACTTCCAACATTCTCTTGGTTACCTATTTCCAGAATCTTAAAAAAAAACTGCGAGAAAAACATGAGAAAATCTGCGATTTTCTCACGTTTGAGGAAACGTCAATGCAGGCGCGTTTGCGCATGCGCAAAGGAAAGGGTTTCAGGTCTACTTGGCTTACTATATCCAATAAGAAATAGTCAACACGTGTAGAAGAAAGCTTCTGCGTGGCGAAAGAATTTGTATTTTCCCCGCAACGGTGTTCTGATTCTTCTTGGACTAGTTCAGCTGACACTGAAGATACGTACGAATTGTGTGTTATGGATACTTTCGCATGTGTAGCTTTGATATACAGTACGCAGGCATAGGTATAGATTATATGTAAATGTATATGGATACCTTGATGTATATGATGTATATGTATATGATACCTTGATGTAGAGTAAGCTATCGTACACACTTAATTTCAGGCCGGTATTGCGGGCGCCGTCTGAACGCACAGCAGACAGGGCTGCATCGAACAGACATCGAGCTTTTCTACGGTTATGACTAAATGGAAACAGAAACAAAACACCCTGAAACAAAAGGCGAGAAAGCGTGCTATCTCGCCTTTTGTTCGTCTTGAAAGACAGTGCTCAGCTTTTAGCCAACACTAATCACAACAAGAAGTCGTTCGGCTCCGCTTACCTGCATGCTTGAAACATCTGAAACCTGGGCAGTGGTGGCGTCTGTCTCCTGGGTTGTGGACCCCGCTGAAGTGGTGACGTCTGTGCTTCCGGGAACTTCTTCCACAGTCATCTCGGTGATCTCAAACGTTGTGGAACCTAGTAGCATGGCCGTTGTCTCCGGCGACATCGGTGTGGTCTCACTGCCACCGCCGGAATCGTTCTCCTCTGGCAGGCACAAACAGAGGTGCGCGAGCAGCAGGAGCACAGGAAACGTCCGCTTGCATCTATGGGTGACCGCCATTTCAGGTTGGCTGCTGCGTCAAAAGTTGTGCCAGCGCTTCGAGGATCCGTCGCACAGAAGCCGTCCCCCAAGTTAGGCAGGCAGGCGGACGTGAAGCCGACAAGGCGCGGTTACTTTGAAAGGATGGACTGCGTCATTAGAGCCTCTTCGACCCAAGCAAACACTGACCGCCTTGAGAAGGTCTTCCTGCATGGAACAGCACGACAAATGCTGTCTCAGTCGAGTCGCAAACACTATGAATTGGTAAAAAAAAGTCGATGAAAAGACCACTGCGGGCAAACTCCATACCGCAGATTAGTTCACCAAGTGCACCTTCTTGTACAAGAACCTTGATTCTCAATATCCTTTGCTCCCAGCTGTTTGTGAATGATTTGAAATTAGCAAAAAGGAACGAAATCATAGAAATCGCGCGCGAGCGAGCCTTGGTTGGATAGATATAAACGAAAGGGTGCCATCAAAATAAGGAAAGAAGCCGGGCCAAGTGCTTTGTTTCTGATGAACCAGATGTGAAAAAACCAAGAAACAATTTAATGTTACGGTTCAGATGAAACCCCGCTGAAGTTACTGACGCTTTTCTTAATCTCTCATTGTGCCCAAAGACTCTTGAATGTCAGAATGACAAAATTGCTGTGCGCCGACCAAATAATATCTGTCCACCGGAACGTCGAGGTTCACTTGTCCCTACGTCGTCTAAGGCAGTATGAGTAAAGTAATATTCTCCGATAACATCGCGGCCGAAAATTTGTGTGGGAAATATCACCAAACGACGTTCGACGCCACTGTAACGCCGACACGCCGAGAACAAATTTTCAGGGCTTAATTTACCGATAATTAAGGCTATCTTTAGTCGCATTCGCATCTACCGCCTCGTCGGTTGGCTAAAAGCAAAAGAAACAGATATCTTAAGACTGTTCTCCATCTACGTGGGGGGACCTACGGCGCTAGCTGTTTGAACATAACACCAAAAGAAAGTGATGGTTTTCACTCACAATTCTGCGACTACTAGCTGCACGTGCGAGAGGACACGGTGAGGATCGTCATAACGTCTTCACGGCTGATACAGCGCGAAGCGCGCGCTCCGGCTCGAACGGGCCGCACGCTCCTTGCAGTCGGGAAGACCGTTTTCAAGAGCAGCGCGGCGACACCGGCGACTCTTCCCGGGAGGACTCCGTCGCGTCCTGATGAGAGTGCGCGCGTGCGTGCCTATTAGGGGGAGGGCCCGGCTCTCCTGGCGGAAGCCGGCTGTGCTCTCTCCGTCCGAGACGCCCCCTCGGACGGTGTTCTTGGCGAAGGAGCTCCTCAGGAACGGAGGTGCGCAACGCGAAGTAGAGAGCCGGGGTGGGTAAGGGCGCATACGAAGGAAAACAAAAGGCTCGGAAGGCCAATTGCCGTGGTTCACTTGGCGGGGGCGAGCCGCCATGCGGAACCGGGCGAGTCGCGGCTCTCCCAGCGGCCGCAACGCCGCTGCCAACCCTCCTCCTCCCGGCCGGCTGAGATGCCCGTGTCAAGTCGACCAGCTCAGATGCTGCGCGGGCCGGAAGCCTATTGCACAATGGGCAGCGCGAGACGACGGCCAGTCATGACGTACCAGCAAAACCCGTTGCCCCCTTTATCGACCTCATGAAGGCTTGCAGTTCCTATTCAGCGCAACCCATTGCACGTGCGCCTATTGCAGGCTCTATAGCACGGAAAGTGGCACACTGGGACTGCTTCCGTACCGAATCGAGCACCAGTAGTCCGGACTTCTAGCCTTTGGAGACGCCGCTGTTCTTGTGAAAGACCAGGCGGCCATCCAAAAGGCGACACGCCGCTATCCGGCGTTCCGCTTGGTGACTAATCTCGGACAAGAACGACTGTTGAAGTGAAGCACGGATTCCACCGAGCTTTTCAGAGTTCTGGTTTTATGCAGTAGAAGCCCTTGCTGCCGTTTAGCGCGTGATGACCCTAACCATTCACGAGTTGCTTGGTGGCAACCCATAGTCTTTGATCAGATCCGGGCTTTATTCCAGAATGCTTCAATGACATTTCCCTTCTACGAAGGCGAAAAGAGAGTAATTTGCTCCAGCGCTGGTTTTTTCCTTGATCCCACCCAGTTGTGACAACGCACCACCTGGCCCTAGGCTCGATGCCATGATGACACTGTTGCACATTTCGAAGGTTGTTTTACCGACCAGCCGATTTAGAAGTAGTTTGAAAAATGTACCGAAGTTTGAGAAAAAAAGTACTGTCGCAAAGTTCATTTGTGTCATTTTGATTACAAAGAAAGCATGTACATTTGCGGCGAAATAGTTGATTAATCTTAACAGGTTATGGATAAGATGCGTTAGAGTGGGAGAGGGAGTTGAACATGCAAAGAAGGTATAGTCGTTTAGAAGTTAAGAACAAACATAAAATTCACAAACCATCCCCCCGGAGTAATCTTGACCTGCACCTGTTGGCGTCGCCGCTGACAGTACAATGATTCTTTAAGGACAGTATTTCATACGTACATCCTGCACTTGTCCCTTTGAAAGAAAACAAATCCAGCGTGGGGATGTACAAAGTATGCGCTAGGCAGTAGTGGATGGATAGATGGCCATCCAAATATGATAGTGCGGTATTGGCCGTGCCATTTATGTCAATCCGCACTGTGAATATGTCATTAGTGCATCGGCGGGACTCCGTAGCTGCAACGACATGTGGTTTTGGCGTTTCTGTTTTACTGCAAAGCGGTATATGTCTTCCCCCCCCCCCCCCCTTCCCAGTTTTCATTCCGGTGTCCTCGATTTACTCAGCGCTGCTCCGAGGCTCCTCCGCACCGCCGCTGAGACCTCTTTCACAAACCCGATGCCCCTTTGGCAAGTTGCACAGTCGGCAGCTAACGGCGGTAGTGCGGGTATCACATGATTGCGAAAAATAAACAGAAGCACATATGGGCGTAATAAAATGCACTGACGATTACTACACTCCCTGATATGAAATTTGTGCGCAGCGCGAGCTGCAGTCTTCTCTGTAAACAGAAGCACACATGGGCGCAATAAAATGCACTGACGATAACTACACTCCCTCATATGAAATTTGTGCGCAGCGCGAGCTGCAGTCTTCTCTGTAAACAGAAGCACACATGGGCGCAATAAAATGCACTGACAATTACTACACTCCCTGATATGAAATTTGTGCGCAGCGCGAGCTGGAGTCTTCTCTGTCACGGCGCATATCTGCTGCGTCTCAGGAAGGGTTCGCGTGATCAGTGAACGTACGGTGGCGTGCGCTACTCTGCTGCTACCTCGCAGTGCGTCGCCGCCACCAGCCAGCATGTTGCAAATCGTGTTCGAACCTCCCGCGCAAATGTCACGTGGCTCGGATTAGCCCCGCACAAGGGAGCAGCGAGCATGTTGTTGCATGTCTAGTTTAAACCTCCTGCGCAAATGTCACGTGGTTTGGATTAGCGGAGAATGAAACAGTATTTGAGGAATGTGTCAGGGGGGAGGCGCTCCTTGGTGCCGACGCATCAGACGTGAGAGGGAAAGGCAGTGATAAAGATGACGCCGTAGCCGCACTTGTCGTACTCCACTTCACCCTTCGCTAGACGTTCCCCTTCGTTTTCTTTCTTTCGGTGCTGCTGCGTTCGCTCACCCGGTTAGGCGAACATAAACAGACGCCGCTCCCGCGACGCCAGGTAACGGCTGCCAAAGGGCTGCCCCCTAAAACGACCGAAACTTGCCGTCACCCTTTCCGCTCAAATTCACTTCGCCAAGTAGCTGCGAATCGCCCCCGGTAGAAGAGAAACTTCCCCAGTTGGAACGCCGGCTTGAGCCCATACTTCTTTTTCAGCTTCGAAGGCCTTCCGAGCGATATATTCGCCGGTGTCTTTCACGCCTAAGTAGTCTCCCATTTTGGAGGTTGGTATTTCGAATCTCCCCCACATCCCAATGCGCACAAACTTATTTTTAATTCAGTTACCCAGTTTTATTTTTTGAGCCGCCGGCCGTTTTGCGCGCCGCCAGTGGGCAGTTTGTGTGTCATTCGTCGGCCATTCGTGTCATTCGTCGCCTAGGGAGTCAAGTAATGATTTCTGAAATAATAAGTGCATGCGAGTATTGTTACCTGGCTTGTGCCAAGCAACAATTCGTGGGAGAACTTACGAACCAAGCGTGAGTCACCCTAGCCAAAGCTATTACGCAAAGCCGAAGGCTTATAGCACCTGATAAAAACAAGAATTGAACTCCGAGACATCAGGGTTTCATATTGTGTGAGGTCTCAGATACGCCAACGATTGAACACATCAATGATCACCGGAGTAGCTATCATTTTCTCTTCACGCGTCAATCACGTCTTTTTTTTGCTTCACGCTGTACTCACTAAAACTCGGTCTCCACTACTTCATCGTTACTCAAAATCACACGTAGTCAATCATCGTGAAATTATCTTTAATTGCACTCATTTGTACTCACTTGTACTTGTACTCAAATCATACTCACTCGTACGCAACTCATCTATACACACAAATACTCGTACTCAATCTGTACTCACAAGTATTCGTACTCAATCTGTACCCACGAGTAGGGCTCGTACTCAGCCTATACTAACTCGTACTCATACTCAATCTGTACTCAAGAGTAGTAGTACTCGTACTCAATCTGCACTCCCTCGCACTCAAATCATCGGTGCTCACTCGTACTCATGCTCAATCTGTCTTCATGAGTATTCAAAAGTGCCTCTACTAATACAAGCGCAAAGACAAGTGCAAAGCGAAGCGTGAATTGCGGCGCTCAAAAGTGGGTTACTAAGAAAGGTTGGGACGATTGCAGTGCGATTGTAATGTAGTTGCAAACACGCACTACCACAGTAAAATACACTATTTGAGCATTTGCTCACTAAAATGGCTTTCTTATCGGAATGGTGTTGCTTTGATGCTTGGGATGTTCCATTGACAGATGAAGGGGTGGCATTGCAGTGCTACCTCGCACTTCGCGCGCCCTCACGGCGCCTGGCTGGCATCGAGTCTTCTTTCTCCCTCCCCAGCATTGGTGGCAGGGGTGCTAGCACGGTGCTAAGAAATGAGATGACGACAATTGGCGTCCGTTAGTCGAGACCAGCAAAAAAAGCCATATTCCACAACTTGTGCCGGCGGTTGTGATACATTTCATTTTTGCTTTCGCGCTCGCGGGGCCGGCGGGGTAGCGAGGTGGCGCAGCAAACAGAAAGAAAAGCGCATTCAGGACGCCTCGCTCTGTAATTTTAACGGCAGAGCTGTTTAGGCCCGCACAAAGTCGTCCTGCGGAGACAGAAAACTCCGAGCGCACGTGAGCGCGTGCATCACGGCAAACGCCCGGCGTCGTCCAGGCTTCCACGTGGGCTTAAGTCACATGACTAGCTGACAGCTCCGCTGTTAAAACCCCGAAGCCTGAAGAAGTCGAGCGTTCGAGGCGTGATCCGTGGTGTGATCATCTAAGGAGCTTGAAGCGCTCTATTGGACCACGCTTGTGAACCACGTTGAAAACACGCCAGGACTATAGATAGCCAGGACTATAGTCCCTGTAACCTAACCAATAAGCCGAGCAGTCCTTTGAACACAGGTTTCAAAATACAGTTTATATAAATATATATATATATATATATATATATATATATATATATATATATATATATATATATATAGCAGAACAGAGAGATACGGGACGAGGGACTCGGTAAAGATACATATCAAGGTTGCAGTCGTCATTGCCAGTGCTATTCGGCTTTTTTTTTTTTTCGAAATATATAATAGGGCCGAATGACGTGTGCTTGTCACGTTTCTTTGATTCATTGATAAATAAGCGAAAATATAAGTCGAGAAAAAATCCGCCGTTTTCCGGGAGCGGGACTCGAACCCACATCTCCGCATACCGGTGCGGTGCGTTAACCAATTACGCTATCCCCACAGCGGCTTCTCTCTCGACTTAAAGCGGGGGTTTATATTTACAAGAGCTCTGAGGCCGGTCAACTAGCGCCGCCCCTCGACTACCGCGGGAGACGTAGAACGTCTTCTTTCCCAGCGGCCGCCACGTAGAACGTGGTCGGAGGTCGGGGTTAGCAATTGGCATATCCGAACTGCTGGAGCCAGTGCCTCGTAATGCATGTAGCAGAACAGAGAGATACGGGACGAGGGACTCGGTAAAGATACATATCAAGGTTGCAGTCGTCATTGCCAGTGCTATTCGGCTTTTTTTTTTTTTTTTTTTTTTCGAAATATATAATAGGGCCGAATGACGTGTGCTTGTCACGTTTCTTTGATTCATTGATAAATAAGCGAAAATATAAGTCGAGAAAAAATCCGCCGTTTTCCGGGAGCGGGACTCGAACCCACATCTCCGCATACCGGTGCGGTGCGTTAACCAATTACGCTATCCCCACAGCGGCTTCTCTCTCGACTTAAAGCGGGGGTTTATATTTACAAGAGCTCTGAGGCCGGTCAACTAGCGCCGCCCCTCGACTACCGCGGGAGACGTAGAACGTCTTCTTTCCCAGCGGCCGCCACGTAGAACGTGGTCGGAGGTCGGGGTTAGCAATTGGCATATCCGAACTGCTGGAGCCAGTGCCTCGTAATGCATGTAGCAGAACAGAGAGATACGGGACGAGGGACTCGGTAAAGATACATATCAAGGTTGCAGTCGTCATTGCCAGTGCTATTCGGCTTTTTTTTTTTTTCGAAATATATAATAGGGCCGAATGACGTGTGCTTGTCACGTTTCTTTGATTCATTGATAAATAAGCGAAAATATAAGTCGAGAAAAAATCCGCCGTTTTCCGGGAGCGGGACTCGAACCCACATCTCCGCATACCGGTGCGGTGCGTTAACCAATTACGCTATCCCCACAGCGGCTTCTCTCTCGACTTAAAGCGGGGGTTTATATTTACAAGAGCTCTGAGGCCGGTCAACTAGCGCCGCCCCTCGACTACCGCGGGAGACGTAGAACGTCTTCTTTCCCAGCGGCCGCCACGTAGAACGTGGTCGGAGGTCGGGGTTAGCAATTGGCATATCCGAACTGCTGGAGCCAGTGCCTCGTAATGCATGTAGCAGAACAGAGAGATACGGGACGAGGGACTCGGTAAAGATACATATCAAGGTTGCAGTCGTCATTGCCAGTGCTATTCGGCTTTTTTTTTTTTTTTTTTCGAAATATATAATAGGGCCGAATGACGTGTGCTTGTCACGTTTCTTTGATTCATTGATAAATAAGCGAAAATATAAGTCGAGAAAAAATCCGCCGTTTTCCGGGAGCGGGACTCGAACCCACATCTCCGCATACCGGTGCGGTGCGTTAACCAATTACGCTATCCCCACAGCGGCTTCTCTCTCGACTTAAAGCGGGGGTTTATATTTACAAGAGCTCTGAGGCCGGTCAACTAGCGCCGCCCCTCGACTACCGCGGGAGACGTAGAACGTCTTCTTTCCCAGCGGCCGCCACGTAGAACGTGGTCGGAGGTCGGGGTTAGCAATTGGCATATCCGAACTGCTGGAGCCAGTGCCTCGTAATGCATGTAGCAGAACAGAGAGATACGGGACGAGGGACTCGGTAAAGATACATATCAAGGTTGCAGTCGTCATTGCCAGTGCTATTCGGCTTTTTTTTTTTTTTTTTTTCGAAATATATAATAGGGCCGAATGACGTGTGCTTGTCACGTTTCTTTGATTCATTGATAAATAAGCGAAAATATAAGTCGAGAAAAAATCCGCCGTTTTCCGGGAGCGGGACTCGAACCCACATCTCCGCATACCGGTGCGGTGCGTTAACCAATTACGCTATCCCCACAGCGGCTTCTCTCTCGACTTAAAGCGGGGGTTTATATTTACAAGAGCTCTGAGGCCGGTCAACTAGCGCCGCCCCTCGACTACCGCGGGAGACGTAGAACGTCTTCTTTCCCAGCGGCCGCCACGTAGAACGTGGTCGGAGGTCGGGGTTAGCAATTGGCATATCCGAACTGCTGGAGCCAGTGCCTCGTAATGCATGTAGCAGAACAGAGAGATACGGGACGAGGGACTCGGTAAAGATACATATCAAGGTTGCAGTCGTCATTGCCAGTGCTATTCGGCTTTTTTTTTTTTTTTTTCGAAATATATAATAGGGCCGAATGACGTGTGCTTGTCACGTTTCTTTGATTCATTGATAAATAAGCGAAAATATAAGTCGAGAAAAAATCCGCCGTTTTCCGGGACCGGGACTCGAACCCACATCTCCGCATACCGGTGCGGTGCGTTAACCAATTACGCTATCCCCACAGCGGCTTCTCTCTCGACTTAAAGCGGGGGTTTATATTTACAAGAGCTCTGAGGCCGGTCAACTAGCGCCGCCCCTCGACTACCGCGGGAGACGTAGAACGTCTTCTTTCCCAGCGGCCGCCACGTAGAACGTGGTCGGAGGTCGGGGTTAGCAATTGGCATATCCGAACTGCTGGAGCCAGTGCCTCGTAATGCATGTAGCAGAACAGAGAGATACGGGACGAGGGACTCGGTAAAGATACATATCAAGGTTGCAGTCGTCATTGCCAGTGCTATTCGGCTTTTTTTTTTTTTTTTTTCGAAATATATAATAGGGCCGAATGACGTGTGCTTGTCACGTTTCTTTGATTCATTGATAAATAAGCGAAAATATAAGTCGAGAAAAAATCCGCCGTTTTCCGGGAGCGGGACTCGAACCCACATCTCCGCATACCGGTGCGGTGCGTTAACCAATTACGCTATCCCCACAGCGGCTTCTCTCTCGACTTAAAGCGGGGGTTTATATTTACAAGAGCTCTGAGGCCGGTCAACTAGCGCCGCCCCTCGACTACCGCGGGAGACGTAGAACGTCTTCTTTCCCAGCGGCCGCCACGTAGAACGTGGTCGGAGGTCGGGGTTAGCAATTGGCATATCCGAACTGCTGGAGCCAGTGCCTCGTAATGCATGTAGCAGAACAGAGAGATACGGGACGAGGGACTCGGTAAAGATACATATCAAGGTTGCAGTCGTCATTGCCAGTGCTATTCGGCTTTTTTTTTTTTTTTCGAAATATATAATAGGGCCGAATGACGTGTGCTTGTCACGTTTCTTTGATTCATTGATAAATAAGCGAAAATATAAGTCGAGAAAAAATCCGCCGTTTTCCGGGAGCGGGACTCGAACCCACATCTCCGCATACCGGTGCGGTGCGTTAACCAATTACGCTATCCCCACAGCGGCTTCTCTCTCGACTTAAAGCGGGGGTTTATATTTACAAGAGCTCTGAGGCCGGTCAACTAGCGCCGCCCCTCGACTACCGCGGGAGACGTAGAACGTCTTCTTTCCCAGCGGCCGCCACGTAGAACGTGGTCGGAGGTCGGGGTTAGCAATTGGCATATCCGAACTGCTGGAGCCAGTGCCTCGTAATGCATGTAGCAGAACAGAGAGATACGGGACGAGGGACTCGGTAAAGATACATATCAAGGTTGCAGTCGTCATTGCCAGTGCTATTCGGCTTTTTTTTTTTTTTTTTCGAAATATATAATAGGGCCGAATGACGTGTGCTTGTCACGTTTCTTTGATTCATTGATAAATAAGCGAAAATATAAGTCGAGAAAAAATCCGCCGTTTTCCGGGAGCGGGACTCGAACCCACATCTCCGCATACCGGTGCGGTGCGTTAACCAATTACGCTATCCCCACAGCGGCTTCTCTCTCGACTTAAAGCGGGGGTTTATATTTACAAGAGCTCTGAGGCCGGTCAACTAGCGCCGCCCCTCGACTACCGCGGGAGACGTAGAACGTCTTCTTTCCCAGCGGCCGCCACGTAGAACGTGGTCGGAGGTCGGGGTTAGCAATTGGCATATCCGAACTGCTGGAGCCAGTGCCTCGTAATGCATGTAGCAGAACAGAGAGATACGGGACGAGGGACTCGGTAAAGATACATATCAAGGTTGCAGTCGTCATTGCCAGTGCTATTCGGCTTTTTTTTTTTTTTTTTTCGAAATATATAATAGGGCCGAATGACGTGTGCTTGTCACGTTTCTTTGATTCATTGATAAATAAGCGAAAATATAAGTCGAGAAAAAATCCGCCGTTTTCCGGGAGCGGGACTCGAACCCACATCTCCGCATACCGGTGCGGTGCGTTAACCAATTACGCTATCCCCACAGCGGCTTCTCTCTCGACTTAAAGCGGGGGTTTATATTTACAAGAGCTCTGAGGCCGGTCAACTAGCGCCGCCCCTCGACTACCGCGGGAGACGTAGAACGTCTTCTTTCCCAGCGGCCGCCACGTAGAACGTGGTCGGAGGTCGGGGTTAGCAATTGGCATATCCGAACTGCTGGAGCCAGTGCCTCGTAATGCATGTAGCAGAACAGAGAGATACGGGACGAGGGACTCGGTAAAGATACATATCAAGGTTGCAGTCGTCATTGCCAGTGCTATTCGGCTTTTTTTTTTTTTCGAAATATATAATAGGGCCGAATGACGTGTGCTTGTCACGTTTCTTTGATTCATTGATAAATAAGCGAAAATATAAGTCGAGAAAAAATCCGCCGTTTTCCGGGAGCGGGACTCGAACCCACATCTCCGCATACCGGTGCGGTGCGTTAACCAATTACGCTATCCCCACAGCGGCTTCTCTCTCGACTTAAAGCGGGGGTTTATATTTACAAGAGCTCTGAGGCCGGTCAACTAGCGCCGCCCCTCGACTACCGCGGGAGACGTAGAACGTCTTCTTTCCCAGCGGCCGCCACGTAGAACGTGGTCGGAGGTCGGGGTTAGCAATTGGCATATCCGAACTGCTGGAGCCAGTGCCTCGTAATGCATGTAGCAGAACAGAGAGATACGGGACGAGGGACTCGGTAAAGATACATATCAAGGTTGCAGTCGTCATTGCCAGTGCTATTCGGCTTTTTTTTTTTCGAAATATATAATAGGGCCGAATGACGTGTGCTTGTCACGTTTCTTTGATTCATTGATAAATAAGCGAAAATATAAGTCGAGAAAAAATCCGCCGTTTTCCGGGAGCGGGACTCGAACCCACATCTCCGCATACCGGTGCGGTGCGTTAACCAATTACGCTATCCCCACAGCGGCTTCTCTCTCGACTTAAAGCGGGGGTTTATATTTACAAGAGCTCTGAGGCCGGTCAACTAGCGCCGCCCCTCGACTACCGCGGGAGACGTAGAACGTCTTCTTTCCCAGCGGCCGCCACGTAGAACGTGGTCGGAGGTCGGGGTTAGCAATTGGCATATCCGAACTGCTGGAGCCAGTGCCTCGTAATGCATGTAGCAGAACAGAGAGATACGGGACGAGGGACTCGGTAAAGATACATATCAAGGTTGCAGTCGTCATTGCCAGTGCTATTCGGCTTTTTTTTTTTTTTCTTCGAAATATATAATAGGGCCGAATGACGTGTGCTTGTCACGTTTCTTTGATTCATTGATAAATAAGCGAAAATATAAGTCGAGAAAAAATCCGCCGTTTTCCGGGAGCGGGACTCGAACCCACATCTCCGCATACCGGTGCGGTGCGTTAACCAATTACGCTATCCCCACAGCGGCTTCTCTCTCGACTTAAAGCGGGGGTTTATATTTACAAGAGCTCTGAGGCCGGTCAACTAGCGCCGCCCCTCGACTACCGCGGGAGACGTAGAACGTCTTCTTTCCCAGCGGCCGCCACGTAGAACGTGGTCGGAGGTCGGGGTTAGCAATTGGCATATCCGAACTGCTGGAGCCAGTGCCTCGTAATGCATGTAGCAGAACAGAGAGATACGGGACGAGGGACTCGGTAAAGATACATATCAAGGTTGCAGTCGTCATTGCCAGTGCTATTCGGCTTTTTTTTTTTTTCGAAATATATAATAGGGCCGAATGACGTGTGCTTGTCACGTTTCTTTGATTCATTGATAAATAAGCGAAAATATAAGTCGAGAAAAAATCCGCCGTTTTCCGGGAGCGGGACTCGAACCCACATCTCCGCATACCGGTGCGGTGCGTTAACCAATTACGCTATCCCCACAGCGGCTTCTCTCTCGACTTAAAGCGGGGGTTTATATTTACAAGAGCTCTGAGGCCGGTCAACTAGCGCCGCCCCTCGACTACCGCGGGAGACGTAGAACGTCTTCTTTCCCAGCGGCCGCCACGTAGAACGTGGTCGGAGGTCGGGGTTAGCAATTGGCATATCCGAACTGCTGGAGCCAGTGCCTCGTAATGCATGTAGCAGAACAGAGAGATACGGGACGAGGGACTCGGTAAAGATACATATCAAGGTTGCAGTCGTCATTGCCAGTGCTATTCGGCTTTTTTTTTTTTTTTCGAAATATATAATAGGGCCGAATGACGTGTGCTTGTCACGTTTCTTTGATTCATTGATAAATAAGCGAAAATATAAGTCGAGAAAAAATCCGCCGTTTTCCGGGAGCGGGACTCGAACCCACATCTCCGCATACCGGTGCGGTGCGTTAACCAATTACGCTATCCCCACAGCGGCTTCTCTCTCGACTTAAAGCGGGGGTTTATATTTACAAGAGCTCTGAGGCCGGTCAACTAGCGCCGCCCCTCGACTACCGCGGGAGACGTAGAACGTCTTCTTTCCCAGCGGCCGCCACGTAGAACGTGGTCGGAGGTCGGGGTTAGCAATTGGCATATCCGAACTGCTGGAGCCAGTGCCTCGTAATGCATGTAGCAGAACAGAGAGATACGGGACGAGGGACTCGGTAAAGATACATATCAAGGTTGCAGTCGTCATTGCCAGTGCTATTCGGCTTTTTTTTTTTCGAAATATATAATAGGGCCGAATGACGTGTGCTTGTCACGTTTCTTTGATTCATTGATAAATAAGCGAAAATATAAGTCGAGAAAAAATCCGCCGTTTTCCGGGAGCGGGACTCGAACCCACATCTCCGCATACCGGTGCGGTGCGTTAACCAATTACGCTATCCCCACAGCGGCTTCTCTCTCGACTTAAAGCGGGGGTTTATATTTACAAGAGCTCTGAGGCCGGTCAACTAGCGCCGCCCCTCGACTACCGCGGGAGACGTAGAACGTCTTCTTTCCCAGCGGCCGCCACGTAGAACGTGGTCGGAGGTCGGGGTTAGCAATTGGCATATCCGAACTGCTGGAGCCAGTGCCTCGTAATGCATGTAGCAGAACAGAGAGATACGGGACGAGGGACTCGGTAAAGATACATATCAAGGTTGCAGTCGTCATTGCCAGTGCTATTCGGCTTTTTTTTTTTTTTTTTTTTCGAAATATATAATAGGGCCGAATGACGTGTGCTTGTCACGTTTCTTTGATTCATTGATAAATAAGCGAAAATATAAGTCGAGAAAAAATCCGCCGTTTTCCGGGAGCGGGACTCGAACCCACATCTCCGCATACCGGTGCGGTGCGTTAACCAATTACGCTATCCCCACAGCGGCTTCTCTCTCGACTTAAAGCGGGGGTTTATATTTACAAGAGCTCTGAGGCCGGTCAACTAGCGCCGCCCCTCGACTACCGCGGGAGACGTAGAACGTCTTCTTTCCCAGCGGCCGCCACGTAGAACGTGGTCGGAGGTCGGGGTTAGCAATTGGCATATCCGAACTGCTGGAGCCAGTGCCTCGTAATGCATGTAGCAGAACAGAGAGATACGGGACGAGGGACTCGGTAAAGATACATATCAAGGTTGCAGTCGTCATTGCCAGTGCTATTCGGCTTTTTTTTTTTCGAAATATATAATAGGGCCGAATGACGTGTGCTTGTCACGTTTCTTTGATTCATTGATAAATAAGCGAAAATATAAGTCGAGAAAAAATCCGCCGTTTTCCGGGAGCGGGACTCGAACCCACATCTCCGCATACCGGTGCGGTGCGTTAACCAATTACGCTATCCCCACAGCGGCTTCTCTCTCGACTTAAAGCGGGGGTTTATATTTACAAGAGCTCTGAGGCCGGTCAACTAGCGCCGCCCCTCGACTACCGCGGGAGACGTAGAACGTCTTCTTTCCCAGCGGCCGCCACGTAGAACGTGGTCGGAGGTCGGGGTTAGCAATTGGCATATCCGAACTGCTGGAGCCAGTGCCTCGTAATGCATGTAGCAGAACAGAGAGATACGGGACGAGGGACTCGGTAAAGATACATATCAAGGTTGCAGTCGTCATTGCCAGTGCTATTCGGCTTTTTTTTTTTTTTTTCGAAATATATAATAGGGCCGAATGACGTGTGCTTGTCACGTTTCTTTGATTCATTGATAAATAAGCGAAAATATAAGTCGAGAAAAAATCCGCCGTTTTCCGGGAGCGGGACTCGAACCCACATCTCCGCATACCGGTGCGGTGCGTTAACCAATTACGCTATCCCCACAGCGGCTTCTCTCTCGACTTAAAGCGGGGGTTTATATTTACAAGAGCTCTGAGGCCGGTCAACTAGCGCCGCCCCTCGACTACCGCGGGAGACGTAGAACGTCTTCTTTCCCAGCGGCCGCCACGTAGAACGTGGTCGGAGGTCGGGGTTAGCAATTGGCATATCCGAACTGCTGGAGCCAGTGCCTCGTAATGCATGTAGCAGAACAGAGAGATACGGGACGAGGGACTCGGTAAAGATACATATCAAGGTTGCAGTCGTCATTGCCAGTGCTATTCGGCTTTTTTTTTTTTTTCGAAATATATAATAGGGCCGAATGACGTGTGCTTGTCACGTTTCTTTGATTCATTGATAAATAAGCGAAAATATAAGTCGAGAAAAAATCCGCCGTTTTCCGGGAGCGGGACTCGAACCCACATCTCCGCATACCGGTGCGGTGCGTTAACCAATTACGCTATCCCCACAGCGGCTTCTCTCTCGACTTAAAGCGGGGGTTTATATTTACAAGAGCTCTGAGGCCGGTCAACTAGCGCCGCCCCTCGACTACCGCGGGAGACGTAGAACGTCTTCTTTCCCAGCGGCCGCCACGTAGAACGTGGTCGGAGGTCGGGGTTAGCAATTGGCATATCCGAACTGCTGGAGCCAGTGCCTCGTAATGCATGTAGCAGAACAGAGAGATACGGGACGAGGGACTCGGTAAAGATACATATCAAGGTTGCAGTCGTCATTGCCAGTGCTATTCGGCTTTTTTTTTTTCGAAATATATAATAGGGCCGAATGACGTGTGCTTGTCACGTTTCTTTGATTCATTGATAAATAAGCGAAAATATAAGTCGAGAAAAAATCCGCCGTTTTCCGGGAGCGGGACTCGAACCCACATCTCCGCATACCGGTGCGGTGCGTTAACCAATTACGCTATCCCCACAGCGGCTTCTCTCTCGACTTAAAGCGGGGGTTTATATTTACAAGAGCTCTGAGGCCGGTCAACTAGCGCCGCCCCTCGACTACCGCGGGAGACGTAGAACGTCTTCTTTCCCAGCGGCCGCCACGTAGAACGTGGTCGGAGGTCGGGGTTAGCAATTGGCATATCCGAACTGCTGGAGCCAGTGCCTCGTAATGCATGTAGCAGAACAGAGAGATACGGGACGAGGGACTCGGTAAAGATACATATCAAGGTTGCAGTCGTCATTGCCAGTGCTATTCGGCTTTTTTTTTTTTTTCGAAATATATAATAGGGCCGAATGACGTGTGCTTGTCACGTTTCTTTGATTCATTGATAAATAAGCGAAAATATAAGTCGAGAAAAAATCCGCCGTTTTCCGGGAGCGGGACTCGAACCCACATCTCCGCATACCGGTGCGGTGCGTTAACCAATTACGCTATCCCCACAGCGGCTTCTCTCTCGACTTAAAGCGGGGGTTTATATTTACAAGAGCTCTGAGGCCGGTCAACTAGCGCCGCCCCTCGACTACCGCGGGAGACGTAGAACGTCTTCTTTCCCAGCGGCCGCCACGTAGAACGTGGTCGGAGGTCGGGGTTAGCAATTGGCATATCCGAACTGCTGGAGCCAGTGCCTCGTAATGCATGTAGCAGAACAGAGAGATACGGGACGAGGGACTCGGTAAAGATACATATCAAGGTTGCAGTCGTCATTGCCAGTGCTATTCGGCTTTTTTTTTTTTTCGAAATATATAATAGGGCCGAATGACGTGTGCTTGTCACGTTTCTTTGATTCATTGATAAATAAGCGAAAATATAAGTCGAGAAAAAATCCGCCGTTTTCCGGGAGCGGGACTCGAACCCACATCTCCGCATACCGGTGCGGTGCGTTAACCAATTACGCTATCCCCACAGCGGCTTCTCTCTCGACTTAAAGCGGGGGTTTATATTTACAAGAGCTCTGAGGCCGGTCAACTAGCGCCGCCCCTCGACTACCGCGGGAGACGTAGAACGTCTTCTTTCCCAGCGGCCGCCACGTAGAACGTGGTCGGAGGTCGGGGTTAGCAATTGGCATATCCGAACTGCTGGAGCCAGTGCCTCGTAATGCATGTAGCAGAACAGAGAGATACGGGACGAGGGACTCGGTAAAGATACATATCAAGGTTGCAGTCGTCATTGCCAGTGCTATTCGGCTTTTTTTTTTTTTTTTCGAAATATATAATAGGGCCGAATGACGTGTGCTTGTCACGTTTCTTTGATTCATTGATAAATAAGCGAAAATATAAGTCGAGAAAAAATCCGCCGTTTTCCGGGAGCGGGACTCGAACCCACATCTCCGCATACCGGTGCGGTGCGTTAACCAATTACGCTATCCCCACAGCGGCTTCTCTCTCGACTTAAAGCGGGGGTTTATATTTACAAGAGCTCTGAGGCCGGTCAACTAGCGCCGCCCCTCGACTACCGCGGGAGACGTAGAACGTCTTCTTTCCCAGCGGCCGCCACGTAGAACGTGGTCGGAGGTCGGGGTTAGCAATTGGCATATCCGAACACAAGCCAGACATACCCCAGACACACAGACTTCTAGCTCACTCACAAAAGTCAGCTAAGCTTAACGACTTCCTCATGTACCTTGGGCACAACACAGGAAACGTTGACATCATCCACCACGCAAAAATTCACCACGATCCCCTAGGACACCTAGCCAAGGACGGACTACACCCTAACTTTCGAGGCTTAAAAGGCCCTGAGGAAAGCAAGTTCTCTTTGCTGAAACGTAGGCCACAATCGTGCTTTTACCTTGTTCGAAGTTTTTCTTCTCTTGTGTTCTCTACCATCTTCAAAGTTCTACTATATATATATATATATATATATATATATATATATTGAAGCGTGGTTTATTGGACCACTAACGAGCAGTTAGAGCTGCGGAGAAGCCGAGGTTCTTCGTGCTCAGCAAGCTATGTCCGACGCGATCCTCGATCGGCCCGTGCCCAAGCGATGCTTCTGCCTCCTCGTCGTCGGGCGTGCACCAAGCCGAATATCCCCAACGGGGAATTGTCCTTGCATGGTTGCCTCTGACAATTACATCAATCGCGTCCATAATCAACGCTACAATATTCGCCCCCGGTGGAAAAGGAGCCATCCTGGCGACTCAAGGTGCCGAGGAGACCACAGGATCGTAGTACTCTTTCAGCCGGTTGGCGTGAACTATCTCGCGTCCACGGTGTCGACGGTCGGGTGCGGGCGCAACCGGTTCGATGAGGTAATTCACTGCTGAAGTTTGCTTGACGACTCTGTAGGGTCCATGATATTTTGCAACAAGCTTCGGTGAGAGACCGGGTGTTGGGCATGGGACCCAAAGCCAGACAAGTGAATCAGGCCTATAGGTGGGAGCCGCGGTGGAAGCGTCGAGATTATGCTTCTGGTGTTGCTGGTGTTCAGATGTGAGCGAGCGGGCGAGCTGACGGCATTCTTCGGCATGCTTGACTATTTCCGAAATGGGTGCGAACTCGGTCTGATCTGGGCGATACGGCAAAATTGTGTCAAGAGTGCATGCCGGCTCCCGCCCGTAGAGCAGGAAAAAAGGTGAGAATCCCGTCGTCGTCTGCGTGGCCGTGTTGTAGGCGTACGTGACAAAGGGAAGTATCACGTCCCAGTCCGAATGGTCCGACGCCACGTACATCGAAAGCATATCACTCAAGGTGCGGTTAAATCGTTCTGTGAGACCATTCGTCTGCGGGTGGTAAGACGACGTAGTTCGGTGAACAATTCGACATTCCCGCAGGAGGGCTTCGATGACTTCCGACAAGAAGACGCGACCTCGGTCACTGAGCAGCTCTCGAGGGGCACCATGGCGAAGTATGAAGTGGCGTAACAGGAAGGACGCGACGTCACGTGCCGTGGCAGTTGCTAGAGCAGCGGTTTCTGCATAGCGCGTAAGGTGATCCACTGCCACAATGACCCAACGGTTGCCAGCAGCTGTGCACGGAAGGGGACCATAAAGGTCTATCCCAATGCGATCGAACGGTCTTTCTGGGCACGGCAATGGCTGCAGCGGGCCCGCCGCGGGAGTAGGAGGGCATTTGCGCCGCTGACAGTTGATGCATGACCGGATGTACTTGCGGACGAACGTGTACATCCCCCGCCAGTAATACCGTAGGCGAAGCCGCTCATACGTTTTTAACACACCGGCGTGAGCGCAGCTGGGGTCAGCGTGGAAGGATGCGCATATGCCCGTGCGCAAATGGCGAGGTATTACCAGTAACCATTTGCGACCTCCTGATTGGTAGTTGCGCCTGAACAGCATTTCGTCGCGGACTGCAAAGTGGGCAGCTTGGCGGCGCAGCGCACGCGATTCTTGAGCAGAGGGCACGCCAGAGAGAAAGTCAATAAGCGAAGCAATCCAGGGGTCCTTGCGCTGCTCGGCTGGCATGTCCGTGATGTCGAGGGACGACAGGCCGGCAGCAACAGAAACGGAACACGAGTCTTCCGCCGGTAGGGGGGAGCGGGACAGGGCGTCAGCGTCTGAATGCTTCCGGCCGGAACGGTACAGCACACGGATGTCATGCTCTTGAAGTCGCAGAGCCCAGCGACCAAGGCGGCCAGACGGGTCTTTGAGCGACGACAACCAACACAATGCGTGGTGGTCCGTCACAACGTCAAAAGGACGACCGTACAAATATGGTCGAAATTTTGCAAGCGCCCATACGATGGCCAAGCACTCCTTTTCCGTGACCGAATAATTTAACTCAGCTTTTGTGAGCGTACGACTGGCATAAGCGACGACATAATCGTCAAAACCAGCTTTTCGTTGGGCAAGCACTGCACCAATTCCGACGCCGCTGGCATCCGTGTGGATTTCTGTTGGCGCGGTCGGGTCAAAGTGTCGCAGAATAGGCGGGGAAGTAAGGAGTCGCCGTAACTTTGCGAACGCTTCATCGCAATCCCTCGACCAAGCGCCAATACCACTTTCCTTGCCGAGAAGCGCCGTCAAGGGCGCAATTATGGCGGCAAAGTTGCGAATAAAGCGGCGGAAATACGAACATAGTCCAATAAAGCTCCGTAGAGCCTTCATGGTGGTCGGTTTAGGGAACTCGGCGACCGCGCGAAGTTTGGTGGCGTCGGGAAGAATTCCCTCCTTCGACACAACGTGGCCCAGTATGGTCAACTTTCGCGCCGCAAAGTGGCATTTCTTCATGTTGAGCTGCAATCTGGCTTCGGCAAGGCAAGTCAAAACCTGCTCCAGGCGCCTCAAATGAGTGTCAAAGTCGGGAGAAAAAACGACTATGTCATCGAGATAACATAGACACGTTTTCCACTTCAGGCCGCGCAAAATGGTGTCCATCATCCTCTCGAACGTGGCAGGAGCGTTGCACAGGCCAAACGGCATGACGTTAAATTCATACAGGCCGTCAGGAGTGATGAACGCCGTTTTCGCGCGATCGGCCTCCGCCATGGGTACCTGCCAATATCCAGACCGCAGATCAAGGGAAGAAAAAAAACTCGGCGCCTTGTAAACTGTCAAGGGCATCGTCAATCCGTGGTAAAGGATAGACATCCTTCCGCGTTATGCTGTTCAGACGGCGATAATCTACGCAAAAGCGGATGGAACCGTCCTTTTTCGTTACAAGCACCACGGGAGACGCCCAGGGACTGTTGGAGGGCCGAATTACTCCCCGCTCGAGCATATCGTTCACTTCTTCGTCAATAGTGCTACGCTCCTTCGGCGACACACGGTACGGTCGTTGGCGCAGTGGTGCATGCGATCCGGTGTCGATGGAGTGAGCAACTGCAGATGTTCGGCCCAGTGGTGCCTTTGCGCCGTCAAAGGAAGAGCGGAACCGATATAGCAGAGCGAGGAGCCTCACTCGTTGGTCTGATCTGAGGGTAGGATCGATCGAAGCGCCAATGTCCGGAGGCGACAGGTCTGGTGCTGACGGGGCAGGACTCAGTCCAGCCACTGGAACCCATGACGAAAAGTCGTCTGGTACGGCGGTGACAAGCTGTGGCTCAACAACTTCGACGCAGCCAAGGACCTCACCGTGCAGGAGACGAAGGGGCTCCAAGGACTCGTTGTTGACTACTATGGCGCTCGTGCCAGCATGAACTGTCAGTAGGGCGAATGGCAGGGACAGCGATTTTCGGTGGACAAATAAGGGCGACGGCGTAAAAACAACAGGTGCGTCGGGAATGGAAGAGCAGCAGAGCGGTACGAGAGCAGCCGAGCGTGGAGGAATGTCCGTGTCGTTAGCCACGGTGAGCTTTGCAGGGGCAGTGGACTGAAGGTCGGCGTAAGGCGCGTCTAACGGAGAATCAAATTCTACTTGCGCACGCGCACAGTCGATTATTGCGCGATTGCGAGATAAAAAGTCCCAGCCTAAAATGACGTCATGGGAGCAGGATGGCAGCACGAGGAACTCGACGGGGTACACGACGTCCTGGATTGTGACACGCGCCGTGCAGGCTGCCAAAGGTTTTACACGTTGCGCAGTTGCTGTACATAACGAAAATTGCGGCAGTGGCGTCGTAACTTTTCTAAGCGAGCGGCAAATATCGGCGGTAATGACGGAAACGGCTGCGCCTGTGTCGACTAGTGCGACTGTACGTACACCCTCAACAGATACGTCGATTACATTTGTAGGCCTTTTACAGTTCGAAAGTCGCGCAGCTCTTGCCTCCGGAACTGCGGCGGCTAGTTTTCCTGTTCAGTTGGGCTTGAACGACGTCGCATCGGCGAAAGTGAGCGGCGACGTGGGGAGCTTGAACGGCGGCTATCGGCGTCACGACGGCTAAAATCGTTGTAACCGGAGGCAGGCAACGGCGACCTGGGTGACACGTCTGTCATTAGCTGCGGAGATCCGTGTGGAGAGCCAAAGCCAAATCTGTGGTTTCCAACGTCATCATTCATCCCGGGCACGCTGCGGCGGCAGTAACGGGCCACATGGCCTGGAAGTCGGCAGGCGAAACAGATGGGGCGATTATCAGCCGTGCGCCACGGATTCACCGGTGGCGGATTTCTGTGTACCGCAGAGCGTGGCGGGGTTGGTGGCATGGCCCGAAAAGACGTCCCAGCTGGCTGTACCGGTCTCCCCATAGCTTCGGCATACGTGAGGGGTGCATAGTATAGAGTGGGTGGCAGTGCCTCAGCCACCTGTTCCTTGATCATGTGGCGAAGCGCTGGAAGCGTCGGCGAGACAACGGAAGGAGTCACTTCGGTAGGCTGCGGAGGCACTGCGTATCGTGGAGATGGGCCAGGAACAGACGGTGGCATCGTTAATCCAGGCTCCAGGGTAAGAAGGGACACTTGCCGAGCGACTTCTTCGCGAACAAACTGCTGAAGCTGCCGCATCAAGGATGCATCGGCCCCCGGCTCTGTCAAGCTCGACAGCGGCTCTCCCTGGGCAGAAGAGTTCCGGGTAAGCGCCCTCTGTCTGCGGAGTTCTTCGTAGCTTCGGCAGTGGGTGATGATGTCAGCAACGGTTCGCAGATCTTTCGCTAACAGCATCTGGAAAGCATCATCATCGATTCCTTTCATCAGGTGCTTAATTTTCTCTGCTTCCGCCATAGCTGAATCAACACGGTTGCAGAGGTCCACAACATCCTCGATATAGCTTGTGAAGGTCTCTCCAGCACGCTGTGCTCGTGTGCGGAGACGCTGCTCAGCAAGAAGCTTCCGTACGGCGGGACGGCCGAAGACCTCGACAATACGATTTTTGAACTCAGCCCAGGTAGCCATGGTGGCGGCGTTGTTGTGGAACCACTTCTTGGCTAGGTGGTCCAAATGGAACACAACGTCATTAAGCTTCATGCGATCGTCCCATCTGTTGTGCGCGCTTACTCGTTCGTACTGCGACAGCCACTCCTCCACGTCGTTGTCATCCGTTCCATCGAAGTTAGGGGGGTCGCGCTGGCGAAGCACACCCGAACACATGATGGGCTGCGGTGCCATGTCCCGGTCGGTGTTCAGCTGCATCACGGGCTGTAGCCGCCTGCTTCGTAACTCCAGGATGTGGTATCGGAGTCTTGCGATGCGAAGGTAGAGTCACGCTGGGAACGAACCCGCACACTCCACCAAACTGAAGCGTGGTTTATTGGACCACTAACGAGCAGTTAGAGCTGCGGAGAAGCCGAGGTTCTTCGTGCTCAGCAAGCTATGTCCGACGCGATCCTCGATCGGCCCGTGCCCAAGCGATGCTTCTGCCTCCTCGTCGTCGGGCGTGCACCAAGCCGAATATCCCCAACGGGGAATTGTCCTTGCATGGTTGCCTCTGACAATTACATCAATCGCGTCCATAATCAACGCTACAATATATATATATATATATATATATATATATATACTCGCAGTGCACGCACGCTCGCTCCTCGACAAGCGAGCACAGACAAGCTCGCGCTCCCGGCGCCCAGTTTGCGCTGCCGGCTGCAGCCAGCTCTAGCGCGTGCTCGCGGCCCACTTTGCGAGGGATGGGAACACGTGGCAGGATAAAGGCTCGTGTAGAGCAGTGGTCTGCCAGACGTAGCTATGGAGAGGCTCCCGAGGAGCAAGCTGCTTGCCGGGAATCGCGCCGTGATGCTAAGCGAGAACATTCTCTTCGACCCCGAGCGGACCCGGCAGGGCGAGCCAAAGAGGCCGCGGGAAAGCGACGGCGCCCAACCGATGACCCCGAGTACGCCCAGCGACGGAAAGCGAGAGACCGGGAGGGGAAGCGTATACCGTCCGAGAAGCCTATCTTCGACTTCACAGCCGCCTAGAACGAAAAACCCTGAGCCCGTCAGTCTGTGGGAGGCGCGAACGGCCGGTTTCAGCATTTGTAGCCGTCCAAAACGGCTTTGTAGTGCTAGGGTCCGATTTCTCGCTCTCTCCTGCAGGATCCGCTGTCAGTGTGGGTAAAAGCTAGGCCAAACTCCAGCTCTGCTGTTTCTCCCGCCTTGCAAAACTAGCGCAAACTGCGCCAATTTTTTATTGTTTACTTTAATGATGTGTGCTCACCGTGCCAGCTCGAATGCGGGGCCACGTCTTAATCGTTGGGCGTTCCTTTGCCCAAACAGATGACGCACTGTCAACACCGGTAGCTGGACAACGCGCGCGGTTTTAAGCGAAGCATATATGGCTACAGTTCTATGTATATGTCATGTACGGGAATAAAAGCTCCCGAGCTTCCACGTGTCTTCGAAGTTCGAGGCGTTCAATATCCCAAGGCATTGGAAAGGAACGTTCCGGTGTATGTGCTACTAACACACGGACAAAAGTCGCACGCCTTTCAGAATATGATTTGGACCTGAAGCGCATACCTCACCACTTGGATACCCATGTTGAGTAGATCGGTTAACGATAGGCACCATTTGCAAGATCATGATATGGCTTAGACGTGGCCCTAAAGCATATATGCCTCATCACTCGGACGTACATTTAGAACGCATCAGTTGTGATTAGGCACCATTTTACTTATTTCTGGAGTTAAAACAAAAGTGCGTGCGTCTATGTATTTGACTTCCTGGGAGATGACAGCAGCCAACGCTCAAGAGAATTAAAATTTGATCATACCTTTCACCAAAATTTTGTGTCGCCTCTATGTCGCATGTTAAAAAGCATCGTTGGTCGTCCACCTTCCCAGAGTGTAATGGCTCATTATTTTTTGCACAAAGCAGCGGATACTATATTACACAATCTTGCTCTTACTTGCGTCACAATTCAAACTGCAATTTAACTTGAACAATATTTAGAAACCGTTTACGGTATTTTTTGCGATTTATGTACAACTAATATTAAGAAAATTGTCAATAAGGTCATCTGCTTTAGCGGCTACCTACCGTAGCCTTCACAGTTACCATGTATGAAAGGTCTCCGTTTTTCTAGCCACAGAATCTCGTATGCCAAGCGTGACGATGTGCTTGATGCGAGTAATGACGCTCGCAGAAACGGGTGGGCCAAAACGTTCCTGAATTATACATATCTCACGCGCCACAGCAGAATTGTCAGGGGCTTTGATAATACCCACAAAGTGTTTAATGATGTCAACAGAGCTGGGTTCAGTCCGTGGAGACGTTTTTGTGGCACAACAACCAAACATCACCTTCGATAAAATTTTCAGACACATTTAATAAATGCATTTTCACTAACACGTGAGATGCCCACGCTTTCTCGCTCACTTATCTCGAACTGTTGCCCGTGTGTGTACGCAGTACACCCGTAGCAAATTTTATTCCCAGCACAGGTGCCGAGTGCGACCACACTCCGCACCTGCGCATACTAGCCGTGCTAAAGGAAATGTTGCCCCGCGATATCCGCAGTGGTAATCGTGCTTTTATAATTTAGCATCTGCACACAACCTCCTCTGCCATACGTGCACATGTGAGCAGGGGTGACAACAGCAAATCTTTCAAAGGGTGTGATCGGGGCTACGGGCATATATTTACTTTAAACCTGACTATAAAGAGAGAGGTAAGAGCGGCGTGCACGGTGAAGGGCGGCGTACGTATTCGCTTTCCCGTTCCTGTGCTTGGTGCCAGGAGCGCCTCTGAGTACATTTCATAAATGCGTCCCTGCTTCCAATTATACCCGATGGTAACTACATTCGTTACACGCGGCCTGTGTCCTTTGCGCTGCAAATAGACTCCCCCAATGCTTGTTAAACAACACTTGCATTGAACAGAGAAGCAGAGTTGTCAAATATTTGAGCGCTATTTAGGCACATCGTGTTGCTCAATTGAACAGGGAAGCAGAGTTTATAAATAATATAACGCTATTAAGGCACATCTTATTGCTCAATTTTCGTCAGCATGTGTTTATTTCTCCGATTGTTGTGGGTTGGAGTTGATTTTAATATCGTGGAGAAACTTCCATTCCTAGCGACAATAAGGAGTTTCAATCTCTTTTACGAGGTCAAGCAACGTGCGAAAGAACGCTGTCCTAAAGTGATGGTGTATGACTTGCAGCAGCAGACGGGAATATCGAAAATTTCCATAGAGGAGGGGTGTTTGCGTGTGTGTGTGTGGGGGGGGGGGCGGAAGAGGGGTAATCATTTTTTTAATACCAGCACAGCCACCTTGGATACCGCGAATTACCCCCCCCCCTTCCCTTCCCTTCGCTCGCATTCCCAGAGATGGCGAATGTTGCAGGTATATACGTAGACTATTTTATTTTCTGCACCAAATAGGACAGACCAGAGTGCTGCTCTGATAAACACGTTTGCACATCTGCGGTTAGCCTGTGAGGGTTGATAACAAATACGGATGCGGCATAATAAAAATATGGTTCGCGAGTAACATAAATATTAGTAAAGTTTTAATTTGCGGTTGTAGAGGGAAATTCTGTCTGCAAAACTAAATCCAGACTGTCATCACCTGCCTAGCAGCAGAGTCACAAAAAATTACTTTGGCCCCTTCAGTTTGCTTACGTGCTTTCATGCTAAAACCAAGCGGCAGTTATTACAACGTGTTTACTACTGCATCGAATTTTCATCCCTTCGCTTTCGTTTCGTTGTCTTTTGGCGCGAGTTAATGCGGTCGGCTTTCTCTACACCGTATATATGCGTCTGTTTCTTCGCTCTCGTTTCTTCGTTTTACGGCGCTAATAATGTCAGCGACCACACAGGAACACCCGACAGGAGGGTTCTACGCGGCTGGTGTGCACCTGTACTAAAGTGCCATCACGCTCAGGTGTCACGCAGACGTGCAGAAGAGGGACCCAACATCTACACCACCAGACTTTAGCGACGCCCGCTCCGGGCATGAGCGCACCGCGCACACGAAGAGTTCTCCCAAGACGAGAAGTCTAGTGACCAGTTAGCGAACTAAAATTTTTAGCCCGCACATTCTTGCAGTTATTACGTCGGCTGTACAAAAAGCTAAGCCGACAACTTTGTGGCACCACAAATTGGGTTGGTTCAGTGTCTAAAGATCCAACGAGGCTAAAGATCCAACAGTGGATCTTCCGTCTCGGTGGATCTTTCTTTCTCGTTGGATATTCAGGCTGGATGGGATCTTCTGTTTCGGCGAACATTTCGTCTGCGTGAGCATTCAGACTCTATAGGATCTTTGGTCTCGGTGCATTTGTCATCCCGCTTATAACGTGAGCGTTTAGACCTTCCGACTCGGTGGATCTTCCGTCTCGTTGGACACTTAGGCCACAAGCTCACCTTCTCGCCCTCCGCGCACCGCTCACGTTGTTCCCGCCTCTCTCGGTCCTCCCATGAAAAGTGCAGCGGAGGCTCGCTGTGTGCAGTTCAATCTTCCAGCGTTCGCAGTGTGGACGCGTTACTTGTTAGGATCATTTGTCACTGCTTGGCTTGGCGCTCGAGCCACGATCTCCAAGCTTGAGCAAGAACCGGTTTTGTATTTGTGCTAAAATAATTTTTAACTCGTTTTTTTTTTGTTTGCGATCACAATAATTAAGCCCACGTCTATTTTTCATTAAGCGATCAGTTTTGTTCTGGCTCCAATATCCTTAATGTTTTATTTTTGCGGAAAAATGTTCACAGGTACGGGTATGGTACCAGGTTGGGGAGCTAGGAAATGTTTTGCTTATGTGAACGTCTCGTTGCAGAATTCTGTTAGCTTTTGGCCAAGGTGCTGAATCGCGGGACAGACACAGTTGTCGAGATGGCGAGAGTGCACATTATGTGCACCAAGCTACTTGGCGGTTTCCCGTGAGTTCCTCTCTACAGCGGGTTCTGATATTGGGTTGTCATAATAAATTCTGATTATGGCAGACAGCCAGACAGCCAGACAGACAGACAGACAGACAGACAGACAGACAGACAGACAGACAGGCAGACAGGACAAAATTTTTGCATTTGAGCGAAGTTAAAGGAGCCATGAAGAGAAAACAAAAGTTTGTTTTATTCGAAAGATTAGGTGTTTCATAATACCCCAAGCGCTTTCCCGGAAGCAAATGATGCTTTATTCACTGAGAAATAAGGCAATTTAAGCCAAAATTTTAAATCTCCCGCTAAAATTGCACATTCCGTGACGTGAACAATGGCGTCATACGACCCGGTCCATGGAACAGATACTTAGTATGTCGACTCCATATAGCACCCACACGCGGGAGTCAACCGAGACGGCGGCCATTTTAAAAATACTAGTTAAACCTAGTGCACCCGCAGCCCTAGTCATGGAATCGCCTGATCCGGAGAACAAAACTCTCGCCGAGGAGCTCGGGCTTGCATTTAACAACCTCACACCACTTGACCGCTCAATGCTTCTAAGTGCACGAGCGGCAAGAGTTGTGGGATATGCGGTGGACGGGAAAGCGACCATTCCGCGATAGCCACAACAGACGAACGCCCTGCCGTCGGCACCGCTGCCTCGTCGCGACGGACGAATACAGACTGGTACGTATGTGCCGTATTTTTATTACGGTTAATAATAGTTCAATTTCAGTAGCAGTATCGCTTATGCCAGTTGGCCGGTGTCGTGTATGGAAAGCCGTTCGCGCGAGCTTTCTGCTTCGACCAGAAAGATACGAGCGTGAATGCGCGGTGTTTACGGCATTTTTTTCCCGCAAGGTCAGAGCCACTTGCTTCGCCGAGGTTCGTCGTTGGGCAGCACATGAAAGGAGATCTCCTCACCGGCGGGGATGTCGCACTCCCTCGACGATTTGCCCGTACTACATGGACATTTCAAAATGCAGCAACGAAATTTCATTGTAAAGTACTCGAACAAACTGAAGTTTTCAGTGGTTGTAAACTGGAAACGAGCTCGTAACGACAGCAGCAAGCCAACACCATTCGAAACTTCTGCGACGACTGGCACTATCTCGTCGCTTCTTGCTGTTCCTTACTCCCCTCGTTTCTATTTTTACCTTTGCTGGTTGGCGATATGACGGCCAACCTCCTGTCAAGGGATTACGATACCAAGCAAGGTGGCGGCTGTACGTGCTGGAACGGTTCGTTAGGCCCCTAAGAGTCTCGAACCCGAAAATTCGTCTGCGCGACGGTGAGATGTCGAGCTCGGCTGGCGGTAGTTTCGTACGCATTGGCGCACACGCTTGCGTGTTCGTTCGGAACTTCAACCGTTTACTCCACCGTTCTTTGTCATAAAAAGAAGTATGTTTCACGGGCATTTAGCTCGCTAGGCAAACTGTAAGCCCTGCCTAACATGCGTTTGCTTTTGCCGGCCTCCGCCAATCGCAGAGCATTCTTGAGTGTGACATCATAGGTTCTGTTGCAAAAAATGAGCTGGTGGGTCGCATGGTCATTTCCTTTTTTCCTAATTATGTAGCTTATTTGAGCGAAGTTTGCGTTATAAGTGGTGTCGTTATGGTTCTAACGAGGCAATCTTTCGAATGAACCAAACTTGTGTTTTCTCTTCATGGCTCCTTTAAAATAAGCTGCGACAGGACGCGCCGCCGCTGTTCCGCCCGCTGAAAACATTGCGAAGCGTCTCCATCGCCACCGCCGCCGGACAACCAATAACAGAAAAACACAAAGGAGAAAACCCGCGAAAAGGCGAGAAACCAAAAAGGAAGGCCCTGCCGTGAGAAAGAAACAGGACAGGGGCGCAACGCGCCGCTTTGTGTATTTCCGAGTCCGGACAAACCCCACAGGTGTCTCACGGGAACCGCTCATTTGCGTATGCATGCGTGTGTGTCTGGGGGGAGGGGGACGGGGGGAAAGAGGAGATATCGCTCGCCGTTGACGGCCGCAGAGCACCCAGATGCTGCAGGCGTTTGGCTGCCTTTGCAGCACTGCCCAACTTATCTATCGTGTTTGTTGCACACGACAAAGTTCGCAGACGCGTTTTCCGGAGGCGTCATAGCTTGCACTGACATCACTGTAGCTGCCATGTGGGCGGCTGCTTACACGATGGAAATCTGCAGCTCTTACCTCGAACAGCGTCAAGGAAGCTGAGAACGAAGGACCGAAAAGGGCCGTGCTGTCGTCGTCGTGTGCAAGCATCAAATTTTACGAGACTACCAAGACGCGAGCTTGAGCGAAAAACCCGGCTTGTGGCATCGGCGTTCATAATATAATAAAGGTCCCTTTACGAGGCGTTACACCACACCACCAACCGAACACCACACAAAAATTGCCTTGCCCTCACCCATCCCTCAGCGAAACTCAGGAAATAACACTCCGACAATTACAAGCAGGGACGTATACGTACACCCAGTTCGAATGATATTTTTGTTTCCCAAACAGTACACCGCTCTAACCAAATTTTGTCCACAGCTATGTAGCCTCCCGCATATAATTTTGGAATGCGCTCCCAACCCTTCCCTTGCACCCCTCTCCACCCGTTCCTTTCCTGACCTGTGGGAGGCACTGTTGACGATCTGTCAACCCAGGACCAGACTCTCCTGGTGACACGGGCAAAGACCGCTAGGGCAAGGCATGGATTCCCGGACTAGGGTCTTTCACATTGGAGCTAACTATAATGTTTTTTTTTCTCTCTCTCTTAAACTCGACAGTAGCGGGTAGCGATGGGTGGTGTCCCCCTTCAGAATACCGCCGAGGAAGGTAGGGGAAGAACAAGTAGCGAAATTTGCTGTCGCCGTTAACTCTCTCATTACACGGCGGCGTAAGCGAGCAGCGCCGCAACGCGTTGGAGACAGATCGAAGCCATTCGAATAGAAAACGCTACTCCCTGCGGCAAGATGGCAGAGCTCTTCGATAAATACTAGGCAAAAAAAAAAGCGTCGCAGGCGTTTAGCTGGCATTATGCTTTCAGACTCACAACCCACAGACGTGCTGAGCTGGACTCGGATGCTTTATTGGAGCGGAAAATATCCGCGCCGCTGCGGCCTCGCGGTGTTATGTGTTCACTTGGAAACAGCACTGCACGAGAACAAGGCCCTAGCATATCTGAAGCAGGTGTTTCAAAACGGGCGCCTAATAAATTCAGATGGGCGCACGTACATCAGCAAAATTATCTCTTGAATACGCACAGCGGAACGATGCGAACAATTTCGGGGGCGCAAACCATGCAGCCTATAGCCGCGTTTACATGAATGTGACAACTGACGCATCGATCGCATCAACTTTTTAGCGCATCGCATTCATGTCAATGGCGCTAATGCGCTAGGAGAGCGCGTCTCATTAATGCGCCAGACCTCTAGAGGTTGATTGAGCCGCGTAAGTCGACTTTCGAAGTGCATGTAAACGCGAGCGCACCGCATTAGAAATTATGGGGACAACAACAGTAAGCCCTGCAAACGCAGCTTTGCGTTTAAAAACATCTTAATCGGGTGTGACACGCCAAACAATGCAAGTCGAGAAAAAAAAAACGGGAACCAGCCACGCCGGAGGCACCGGCAGCGCCAGAAACGCTTCTTTGCTTTCGATGTGCGATACCGTATGGCGCCACCGTCGCACCAGGGGTAATGCGTTACATGTAACCGCTAGTGCATCGCATTACTCGTGATCCGCTAGGAAATGTGACATGCTACTGTCGCATTCTGTCACATTCATGTAGAAGCGGCTTAATTGACGCGAATTACGCAAATTAATCGCGACGGTTTACAAGAGCGTTTGGCCGGGTTCAGACTGTCGTCGCAACTGTCATAATATCTTTAAATAATGACGTCATTTGACGTCTCAGCCAAGCAAACTGCGTGAAACGCCGTTTTTTTTACGTCCTTAGAGCACGATACGGCTGTTACGTCGGTAGTCTGAACATAGCCTTTCCGCTGACAAAACGACTACACCACTCGCGTCTCCAAAAACTGCTGAAGACGAGAAGGAGCGTCTTCAGCGCGCGTAGTGCATGCATTCTCGGCAGCTTCCCCCGCCCCTCCCCTCTCACATTTGAACGAAGCAGGAGAAACGCAGCCACCCCCGCTTTCCCAAGCAGCGCATTCGTAAACGCACTAAACGTTTTTACACCCTTTAAGGCCGAAAAGGGTGTAAAAATCTTGTCCCATGGCTAACACCCTTAAAAAGTGTTTTGGCAAAAAAAGGGTGTACGGATGAAAAAAGGATGTTCAGCTCAACACCCTTAAAAAGGCTGTTGAGGATGCTCAGCACCCTAAAAAAAGGGTGTTGAGCCTCACACTCTTTTTTTAAGGTGATGGCATGCACAGTGGCAATGTGAATCGGCGGAGCGCGCAGCATTCAACACAAACAGTCAATACGCACAATTTACAGTTGGAACACAAATGAATTGAGCAAGAAAACAAACGGGATGCAAGCGGTACAGGGAGTACATACTTACTTAGTAATACATGTGCTGTTCTTGCTTTTATATCCAGCAAAGGAAAGCCCCCCGATCGAGTTGGTGTGCTTGTCGCAAAAAAGAGATATTTTAGTGCTAATTTTGGAAATATCGATTTTACTATGACAATATACAAATCAACACGCGGATTTGCAAAAACTTTTTAATCACGAGGTAGGTTTCGTGTGCCATAACTCATAGAATTTTATTAAATGCCAGACAAATCTTCCCCGCCACCTCAACACCCTTCAAAAAGGGTGTTCATTATTTCAACACCTTTTTTCTCAGAAGGGTGTAAAGCTACAAATTAGGGTGTTCGAAACCAAGAAAAAGGAAGTAAAGAAAAAGGGTGTAAGAAAATACCGCCAACTAAGAAAAGAGGTGAAGAGACCTTCAACTTGGGAGGCATTTTGTACCTGTTTACACGAATGGTCTGAACATTTTCTACAAGCGGGGGGTGTTTTGTACCTCACGATGTTTAAAGCAATATGAATTGCCGTAATTTATTAAGAGTGAAGCTCTTTAAGCTTTAGGTAGTTTCCGTGGCGTTAGCAAAAAAATACAAAGAAAAAGAACTGCGCTACCTGTAAAGGGTGCACCTCCGCAGATAGGGTATTATAACAGTGAAGTTGGCTTTCGAGCTTGTTAGAGTGTGAGCACATGGGGCGTATGCGTATGCACACCTCCTCCTATACCATTTCAAAGGTACTAGTCTTTTTTGCATTCTAAATGGCAAAAAAAATGGCGCAGCTTGCAATAGTGGTGCAAGGCTGGAGAAACAGCATAGCTGGGGGCCGACCTAGCTTGTTTCCCCCTTGGATCCCCAGGCAAGGGGGGGGGGACACTGGAACAGCCTTGTAAAATCCGGTTAAACTTGGCCTCACACCTCAGCAGTCATCCTAGCTTAGCAAGAACATTGCAAAGCTTAGCAAACATAACAAAACTTTGCAACACCCGAAGAAACTAGGTCGCCCCCAGCTCCGCTGTTCTTTTTGTGCAACTGAACACCTATTTCACACCGTTTTAACGCCCTACAGAAAGCCAAGCGTGTTGCAGTCGGTAAACACCCTTTTCACAACACGACTATAGTCTTTTTTTTAATTTTGAAGGTTCAAATTGGTGTTTCACGTGCCAAAGCAAAACTTGGGGCATGAGGTGCACTGCATTGGAAACGAGCGATCATTGCATAGAAGCAATTATTTTTTTTTAGTTTGAAAATTCCTTGCGAGTAGAGAAGTATATGAGGGAATGTCTTCTTCTTTACAGTGCTATTATGAATACAAGCATGGCCTTATTCAATGAACAACTGAACACCTTTTCCACACCCTTTCAACACCCTAAGAAAAACCAAGGGTGTTGAAGTTGGTCAACACCCTTTTTTTCGTACAAAAAGCCTGTAGAGCTAAGCAAAAGGTGTTGAGATTCAAGAAAAAGGGTGTAAAGGCCTCCCAACACTCTTTTTCCACTTATGCAACTCCCTTTTTGGCTAAAAGGGCGTAAAAACTTTTAGTGTGAACGATTGATCTGACTGATTCTGTGGTCTAACGCGCCGACGCTACACAGGCGATGAGGCGCGCCATAGTGGAGAGCTCCCGGATTAATTTTGACCTCATGGGGATCTTTTATGTGCGCCGAAATCTCGAACAGACGGGCATTATCGCTTTTCGTCATTTGGGGCCCTATTCTCGGCTGCACAAATTCCCAGGGAAACGGGGAATTTGCCAGAAGTCTTTTCTGATTGGCTTTCAGTTTTGGTCACGTGCGTACGGTTGACAAAGCGTTCGTCATTTTGACGTTTTGTGACGTTTACGGGAAACCAGTTTTAAAGTTTGCCTTATTTCTCCTTCCTGAAAGCGCATAATTCTGGGCCGGCAATTACAAACTAGACTAAATGCACGGGACATGACAACGTAGGCCTGTATTTGCTATTCAACCGCTTGTAATACACGCCCTTTCTGTGATTGGTTGAGAAGGCGTGACGCAATTTAAACAATTGGCGGGAACGATTACGTCACACAACGGCAACTTCAGCCTGCGTAAAGGTGATGTAATGCTACGTAACAGCTTGAAAATGGCGGCTGCTTTTGCCGCGAAATAGGGCAAGAAATTTTCCCGCCCTTCGGTGCCGCGAAATGTCGGTGAATTTGCAGCAGGCGCAGTTTCGCATGACGCGCGATTTAAAGGGGCACTGACACAAAAATTTTGCATCTTGTTTTTTTGTTGTTGCGATAAGTAGTTAGTGACCTACTTATAACCTGTAGAAACCTCATTTGCTTCAGCGTGCGACGGTTGTTTAATTAGAGGCATTTTCAATGCGGCCAGCCGCAGTTTCGGTTTCAGCGAGTGCCGCGAAACGATGGATTTTGTGGATTTTGTGGATTTTGTGTGAACAAAGCTGACCACGTGACCGCCGGAGGGATATCACAGAGCAGAGCCGCCGCGTAGCACTGTCGAATCCGCATCGACGGCAGTTTCTGCGAATGCCCCCACGTACTGATCTCGTGAGGCGCTTAATTAAGAAGCGACCGTGGATTAAAATTAAAAAGCGTCCTCAACGCCGGCGCTACGAGTGCAAATGCTACCGTGGCTAAAGAACGACGCGCGACGCTCGAGACGGTGGGTGGCAAGACGCGCGCTGGGAGCAGCCGGCCGGCCTACAGGTCTTCCTACAGATGTGTTCGGCTTAGCACTGCGGCGGATATTCGAGTGCCGCTCTCGTAAGCGGTGCAGATGACAATTTTTAATGCAACCCGCCATCGCATCATTAACTCCTTTCTCATGTAAGCCACCATGGTCGGGACTTGGGGACAATTTCGTGCAGCGGTAACAAGCTATCACTCGAGCTACCTGCGCCGGCCTGGGCCACTTCACGGCCGTGGCCGCCGCCTGCACAGCGACCGTGCGGCTAGCTCAGTGGGATTTTCGTGCCTCCGGCGCGTTTTCACATCCAATGGCAATAAACAGTAATAGAAACAGAGTGCCAGGAATCGCTGTAGAACTTTGGTCGCGGCCAGCTGCCCGATGACCTGACGAAATCACGGCGCCTCCGCCGCCAACGATCGGGTCGTTCGTTCTCGAGAGCAGAAGCTCCGCCCTCCGGCCCTCCGATTGGAGCGCCGAGCCGGGCGAGCCGGCGAAAAACGCCGGCAGTGCGGAAGCGGCAAACACAAACTCGTGACGTGTTTGGATGTTGTTTATTTACACAATATCCTCGGGATGTCGATTGCGCGTGGTCCTCTGCTGGCTGCTCGGTTGCGTTTCGCACACTTTAAAATTGATTTTAAATATGTTCTAGGCTGTATTCGCCGCGGATATTTTGCAGATGATGTATATGTGTTCCCACCAATCTATCTCCGAAGTTATCTCGCCTTCAAAATTTTGTGTCAGTGCCCCTTTAAAGCATGTTTTCTACCAAGAAGTAATAGTTTGAACTGTTTCCAAGTTAGCGATCACGGAGCATACAAATAACGTGCACCATTTTGCCTTCATGTTCGGCAATAAAATAAAAGTATTTGTTTGGCGTAACCGCACCATACAAGGGCAGTACAAGCCTCTCCATGGCAAACAGAACCCAATGCATGGAATTTGTAAACATTCGTCCTAGTAAGCTGCTGGGTCAGATGATCTAACTCAAGGGAAAAATAAGAACAGTGACTCTTGACGAAAGCTGATCTTGACGAATAAGTGAATGGGTGACATCGGTACGGTCCGCGGTTATCAGGCCTAGCGTTTCGCTGCTCTTATGGTCATACAAGCGATGGTGGCGGCCGTCTTTTTATGTGATCACGCCATAAACTTGTAACATAGAAGCAGGCGACAGTGTGGCGGCGGTGGTGGCCTGGAAAGTGATAACGCAACAAAGCTTGCATTGAAGCAGAGAGCTCAACTATGTTACTAAAAGCGATTGAAAGTAATAAATAGATACGGCAAAAAATTGTGTGATGTTCTTTACGCTAGCTTTTGGATCAACGTTACTCGATCGCCTGGTGGTGTTGACGCCAATTTTGACCTGCAGAAATGTGTTTCCCTTGCCAACCTCAGCTACCGTTTAAATTTTTATAATACATGCAAAGGGCTTTTATATCTTTTATGGCCAATATTTGATACCTTAGTTGTGATCTTTATGAGTGAAGCGTCAAATTACACTGCGTGTCGTCAGAACTATATGTGCATCACGTCACTGATTGTTTACGTTGTGCTTACGCAAAAAACTGCGAATTGCCTGGGAATTTGTGTAGTCGAGAATAGGGCCCGTGTAAACGAAAATAACAGCCGCATAAACTCGTGCTGTAGGAGCAGATAACCGTCAGCGTTGCCCGCCGGCCGTAACCCCCCCCCCCTTTTCTCCCCCTTTTTCACGGTGCAACACCGTAGCAAGCGCCCGCCGAAAAGCAGTCACAGCGCCTAAACGGGAATGGAGAGAGCCGCAGTTTTACAAAGTTATATATATATTGACATTGAAGGCTGAATGAAATTTTCTTTTAACTGAAAGATCATACGTTTTGTAGCTCTCTCGGATTTTGTTCGACGAGCAACGATGCGTTATTTGCTGAAAAATAGGCAAACAAGGCTGGCATTTTTCTTAACTGCTCCCCTTTCATTTTTTCGTGACGTAGAAATTGCATCACAATCTAGGTGCGAAGCATCGGCAGCACTGGTACGGCCTAGAGCTGAAACGCTGGCAACGGTGGCTTTTACGTCTCCAAGCCATGGCCGACTACGGCACGTTTCTTTGGGCGAGGAGGCTGGCTTGGACGTTTATGATTTTTCGCCGACGTAATGAGAAATGCTCTTAAATGCTCGAGCGGCCAGTGTGCCCGCCTACTCTGGATTTCCAGACCCCATCCAGCCGGCCGCCAGCGAAGCCTCTTTTGAAGCAACAAGCGCCGTGTCGAACATCAATTGAGCGCAACGTGCCGGCTCTCAGGTGGAGCCGTTCAGGAGGGCGCATTCACCCACCTCGTCTGGCGATCACACCCATCTCATGTCTTCCCTCGCGCGCCCAGAGCCCAGCGTGAAATAAACACTCTTCACGGCAGCCGTGCTGGCAGCCGTCGTTGCCCGCGCTCCCCCTGGCCAAGGGCAGAGCGACGCACGCTTTAACAGGCGGATCAGTCAGCTAACCGCTCGAAGTAAGTTCATTTCATGGGCGATTATGTTCGAACCGGACGCGCTTTACCGATAGCAACATTTTGAATAAAGTGTTTCTCCCCTCCTACTCCTCCACCTCCGCGCGCGGAGAACGGGAGATTGGAAGATCGGGCGGATCGCTTAACCACCTGCAGTGCATCTTGTTCCTTTTGACGATTCTAATGAAGGCACTTTAGCTGCTTCCTGCCCTGTACGGTGCTTGCACAATCTCGGGAGCTCACTGTCATTGGTTACTGACTTCGCTAATCGTGCACCAGTGCTTTTGGAAAGCGAAACAGAGCATGGTGGCTGACTGAATGGTCGCGGGAAGCAGCCCGCCCCACAGTGTGTAAAACCTGAAGTGTTTCTTTTTTGGATACCATGAGCTCACGGAAAACTTTGATGATTTACGTTTATTTCACGTGCTCAACCACTTGGGTACTGTTAGTTTCTGGGAAAGATCACGTAAATTTACGTGATACTTCTCCAATGAGCTCTCGCCATTCATCACTTTTGTGACGTAGTGCCCAAATGCGTACGGGGCGTCGCCTGCTGTTTTCACGTTCCTGGCGTTTGCTGCTTCAGTAAAGAACTGCTAGTTGAGAGAATGCTCCATTTAGATTCGCGGCAGCGTAATCCATCGATATTTGCCAACTTGTTTCCACTCTTTAGTGTACCCTTAGGCGGCGCAGCGGCACCACGAGTGCATGTACTCACGAGTACATGCATTCGCGAGTACATGCACTCGCGAGTGCTGAGCTCGCGATTACAGTACTCATGTGCACAGTACTCATGAGTTCATTGCTCCTGTAAACATTCGATTGATTGATTGTAGGGTTTACCGCGCCGACGCAACGCAGGCGATGAGGCGCGCCGTAGTGGAGGGCTCCGGATTAATTTTGACCACCTGGGGATCTTTAACGTGCGCCCAAATCTCCACACACGGGCGTTTTTGCTTTGCGCCTCCATCAGAACAGCGGCCGCCGCGGCCGGGAATCGAGCCCGCTACCTCGTGCTCAGCAGAAGAACGCCTTAGCCACTGAGCCACCGCGGCGGGTCCTGAATACATTCCTCGTGGGTACATTAGTGATGACTCATGATGAGCACAGTACTCATGAGTATATCACTGAAGGGTACTGTACTCATCAGTAATTTACCCACGATCGAGTTCTGTACTCACGTCTGTGCTCACTCCTGATCGTACTGACTTTTAAATGCATAGCATTTTAGTAACTCACAATGTCACGCGGCGTTGGCGTGCCTTGTCGTAGTCCTCAGGCGCGCCTTGTCGTAGTCCGCAGCCAGGCCACTACACTATAAAAGAAATAACAGTTTCCGGCGCCCGGTTTCGAACAAATGACGCCGCGGGCGGAACGTAAGGTGCCCGGCGCACTACCGACTGAGCCACGAAACCGACACAGGTTTCGAAGCACCGAACGCGCCTTATATCCTTCACTCATTTCTGGTTTGTTTCGAAAGCGCCACAAGTTGTCCCGCGCCTCCGAAAGATGGCGACACGGGTCCCGCGATCGAGAGATACGACTTGCCGGCACGTTCAAATGCTGAGCATTTGAACGTGCCCCTCGCGAGGGGGATGTCTTTTTATTTTTCCTCCTCCTCCTCCTCCACCGTACTTCGGAAACAAAGCTCGAACGTTCTTATTTAAACTGAGCTTGTCTTTAGCGTCAGAAGTTGGTGGTCGTTGTTAACAGCCCAACGACGACCGAGGTGGCCTTTGCGATCAGGGAGGTCTGTACCTCCCTGTCGTGGGATGCCAGTGCTTCTCTCCACTGCTCAGCTGTGGTGATTCGGGGATAGGGGTTTTGGGGCAGGCCCACAGAATGTGGGGTAGGGTGACTGGGGCTGTGCAGAGGGTGCAGTTCGGGGATGGGACTTGTGTTGGGTGGATTAGGTGCAGGCGGGTTGGGTGTGGGTATGCGTTTGTTTGTATGAGCCTCCAGTCTTGCTCTTGGGCTGTTGTGAGTCCCGGGTGCGGGGGTGCTAGCTTTCGGCGGCAGAGGCGGTAATGTTCCGTAATATCGGTATAGATAAGGAGACTGTCTCTGGATGACCTTGCCCCGTGGGATGTGTCGGGCGCCACCCCATCTCTGAGGGTAAGATCTCGAGCCTGAGAGTGTGCGGTTACGTTCCCTTCCTGTCCCGCGTGGGCCGGTGTCCAGAGTATGTCTACTGGGGTGAGGGGGGGATTCTTCTGAAGACTTTTGAGTGCCAGGGATGAAATGTTGCCCTGGGCGAAATTTTGAATAGCGGTTTTGGAATCTGAGATAATTGTGGGGGGCGTGGGACGTTGCGTCAATGCTACGGCTATTTAAGTCTGTCGTCTTTGCGCTGTTTCCGTAATGAACCAGGACCCGTGACCAGGGCCAACTTGCAAAATTTACAGCCCTTCTGTAACCTACAAGTCTTCCATAGTCACCTAGTTCCCTCCGGGTTATATTCAAGGTAGTGCATTATCTCGGAAACCGTGAGTATTACCACCAGACATTTTTCACGGCGGTCGCCACTGATTAACTAAGCACGCCACCGGGAGATTCTGTGGGACACATATTCTCCAAAACTTGTTCCTACAGCTGCTCCTGTGGCGCTGTGGTGTACTAGCTGATTTTAACCAGATCTAGGCTCGATTCCGGCATGAGGGAAGTGTTTTTTTTTTAATCTGGGTGTGTACTCGCTCATCATCGTACTCACTCGTGAGTTCGAGTACAAATGAGTGTACTCACCAGTGAGTAAGCCTACCTATGACTGAGTGCATATATTTGGAAACACGTTCGCGCACTTGGGGGGTTCTTCACCTGTCAATGTGGCACCTTCAATAAAATGCCGCCGTATATCGTGCTAGGTACTTGTGGCACCTGGCGAGTGGCTCGCAGAAGCGTTGCGAGCACCGCTTGAACACCCTGAATTTCTCCGAGTTACATGGAGAGAAGAAGGGTTTGCACTCGTGGTCATAAACACGCTCCATGGTTCCGACGGTCGGACACACCTAAACGGACGCGGTCTAAGGCCGCGATTTGGTGACCAAGCTCATCACGTGTCGTGCCGCAGTGCCTGTTCAATACAGAAAACATTAGGGAGTTTTAGCATTCAGTTACTGTGCAGAAGTCGACCTCGCATGCGCGAGACTTACCGTGAACGGTAACTTACCGGCAAAGGTTTTACTATCGCCATCGAGCTCCCTGCGCCGTCGACCAGTTCCCTAGCATCTCGATTACAACAAATGCAGTGCGCTCAGCATCTCGTGCTTGGTACAGCCGATAAAAGTAATCTTAGTTTGTGTTTATTAAAATCATTTAATTATTTTGGTTAAATGATGCTCAGAAGTCGACAAGTGATTTTTCTCAGATGGACGAGCAAAATGGCCGCCTGTGCTCATGCGAAGCTTCGCCCCCCTTAAATAGTTCACACACGTTTCTGAGCTCGCAAAGCGCTTTTACGCCTTGTGGGCCTGCTCTCTACGGCATGTCAAGGAAATAGGCACACTGGGGTTGTATGAAAGAACTCTATATTCCCATTAGGGCTAAACCAAGGCACACCATCCGAGCACACACAAGCACACACACCAGGCCCCCCCCCCCCCCCCCCCCCCGAGTCTAAAATTTGATTCCCTCCCCGCACGCCCGCTTTTGCACACAGCCCCTCACAGCCACGTACTCTCGCGAACCATCCTTCGGGCGACGATGTCCCCAAGTCCCGATACTGGGGGGCGTTCGGTGGGCAAGGAAGGTAAGGGGCTAGAGCTCACGGCGAGGGACGCCAAGACGCTCCCCACAGCCTTCCAATTCGTGCAGGAGAGTAGTTTATTGCATAATTATTTCAACATATTCTCACAGGACACACAGGCGAGCAATGTCCCATACTGCCATGTCTCAAGACTGCAGACGACGAGGACGACAAAGAAGTAGCTGTGCTCTTGCGCGCGCTATCGTATGGCCGCCAAATCTCTTATCCGGTATTTTGGAGGATCACCCTACAGGTTTTCCAGGTCATGTCATTATCGGCACTGACGCCTCCGTCCGTAATGAGAAGGCAGGCGTAGGTATTGTTTCTCCCTGTTTAGATTGGTCTTTTTCCCTCCGGCTACCTGATTATACTAGCTCTTTTCATGCAGAATACTTGGCAATTATCTTAGCCCTTCGAAAGTTAGATTCTACTAAACAACATGTAATAGTAATCACCGACTCTCTCTCAGTTTGTACTGCTCTTTCGTCCCCAAACAGCTCTCCTCTACGTAGAGCCCTCAATTATTTATTGCCTACATCACTACGAGAGCTACGTTTGGTGTGGGTGGGACACGCTGGCATCTGGATTAACGAATCGGCAGGTACGTTGGCGGGACTTGCACTGGACGGCCCAGTGGTGGAAATCTTGCCGCACATACAGTTCCTCACCTCGGCACGTTTTCGCAGATTAGGCCTCCTAAAAAGCATGGCTGAATCTGCGTGCGTAGGTTCAGAGTTCGAGCACCTCCGGTTCTCCTGGAAGTGCCGGATTAGCCAATCACGCGCATGCGAAGTTAGCCTAACTAACTTTCGCTGTGGCGTGTCAAATTTAAATTATTATTTGTACCGCTGTGATCTGGCCCCTTCACCCCTTTGTGTATTTTGCAATGAATTAGAGACTATAGAACATTTTCTCCTCTCCTGCCGACGGTTTGCCTCCATACGAAAAAGATTGCCTCCATACGAAACCTCCATACGAAAACCCTTTTAATCAATTGGCCCACCCAATCACTCTTCCTCTAATATTATCATTCGGAGCGACAGTACTGGGTTTTTGCCGCGGGGATCTTTGCCGCGCTGTACATTCATTCATCTTTGAATCACGCCGTCTACCGTGCTAGCCGCCAATTCAAGATGGCGGGCTACTCTTAAAAACATGTCTGCGCCTGTATCCTCTGCCTTCCCGCTCACTGCCTCCCCTTCGCTGCCGAATCTTCTTTCTTTAATTTTCTTACATAATTTCCACGATTGTCCTTCGGCCAATCCTTTCCTTATTCATTCGTGCTGGTTTTGTAGTTGGTGAGCTCTATCTGCTACCGCACCTTATTTTCTGGCAGTTTACTTATTTTCTTTTTACTCCCGTTTACATTCACCTTTTTTCTGTATTTATTCACTTTTCTTCTTTTAATCCAAATTAGTTTTTCCTCTTCTCTCAGTTAGCGCACATTTCCTGGCCAATCCCCCTGAGTGGGTACGAGCCATTTTTTTTTGGACCAACAACAACAACAACAACGTACATTCTGTAAATACGTCCATTGCATCTCTTTGTAAATAGACTACTTAACAACAAGAAGTACTTTAACTACTTAACAACATCACATTTGGTGATGACTCCAGGCCGGTACTTACCACAGCCACCCCTTTCTCCATTGAATTTCCCCTACCGCATACCCCCCAACTGCCTATACGGCCCCGGCAGCACAAATGAAACAACTCATTTGGTTTGGATGTGCCCTGCCAACCCCCCCCACCCCCCCTCTCCAACCACACACCCTTGAGCAGTGGGAGAGCTTGCTGCGCAGCGGCCAGCTCATGGATCAGCAGTTTCTTGTGACGCGCGCACAGCGTGGACTACCAGACTCAGATGACCACCCGTCGCCTACGGTCGAACTCCCTGCAATAACAAAAAAAGCATTTTCCAAACCAATCCAATCCAAATATTACTGGTCCATGAGGTGATGTAGTTAGGGAAAAGAAAACAATTAAGCGCGTTAAAAAGAATATGGTGCTCAACCCTGTCGCAAGCTTTGGCGACATCCAAGGGGACTAGCACGGCCACTTCGTTTCGTGAGCCTGCCATCTGAATGCGGCTCTCCAAATCAATGTGAGCAGTCCATATTGAAGAGCCCTGCCTCAAACCCATCTCTTTGGGGCTCAATATGTTTTCGCATTCCAGGACATTTCCAAGTCTATTAAGTAAGATTCTTTCTACAAATTTTACTACATTGTAAGCGATCAGGAGCTGTCGCGAACCCCAAATCTTGCTTTTTTAACGAGAGGGACAGCCTAAGCCAGCCGCCACTCATTTGACACAGGGAATCCCACAAATGGCGTAATGAGCGACTAACCCAATGTAAAAGACGCAGGGAACTCACTGAACAGACGTTTCAGCATTGCGACTGTGATCCCATCAGGACCTGAAGACGCGTGGGAGGTTCGGCGTCACCCCTCCTCGAGCTCTTTCAGAGTGACCTCCTCAAAGTTGTCCGGTCCATATCCCATAAGTATAAATGGGACCATTGATGTGAAACGCATATGCAATGCTTGAGCAATCCGGTTGAGAAAATCTTGGGTTTCATCCAGGGAACTGATAACCGAATAAACGTTCTGATCGGGAGGAGCTACTTCCCAACTACGTAACAAATAAAAAAAGAGTATGTTTTTCCGGGGTTGTGATAGGAAAGAGAACCATTGCAACTTATACTCTTCCTTGACTTTAGCAATACGTTTAAATTCACTCTATTGCTTTAAATTCGTTCTATTCTATTAAATTCATTCTATTGCTTTCAATAGCTTTAAATTAACCAATAGTTTTAAATTCCCTCATGCAATTTTTAAACGCGTTTAAAAATTGCGTGAATGAATTTAAAACTACTCCAGTTATCGGAGACTTGGCTGCGAAGCACCCTATTCCACGCAGCAGTTCGGCGTCTGAACTCTCGCGTGCACCTATCATTCTACCAGACACTGCAAGGACCATCTCTAGCCGACGAAACTGAATTTAGAACGTATTGTTGCGCCACGAATCAAATTTAAAACCTCCGTATACAGCCACTCGCTTTTCGTCAGCGTGGGACATTGAAGAAAGAGCAGTGGGTAAGTATTTACGAAATGGCGTCATTTTTACGAATGATTTAACTTTACGGTTCGGAGGTGGCACGGGGCATAAGATTTCGATAAACACTGGAACTTGGTCGCTATCGGTAGCATCACAGACTGTATCCCACTCTCTTACAAGACCTGGCGTATAACGAGTCAAGTCCACGACCGAGCACTACGGGGCCCTCATGCAAGTTGTCGCACCGGAGTTATGACATGAAAGGTTGTTATCTCCAATTCATTCCCATAACCGCCTGCCGCGTGCTTTCGTGCGGAAGCTCCAGGATACGTGGCGAGATTACAAAAACTAGCTCCAATCCCCGCTGTGCAGGCGTTCGGAAAGCAAAGCTGTAAATGACATCCCCAACAATTGCCTATGCTACGTCACTTGAATTCACACAAGTGGTTCTACAGAGAGTGAAACCAGAAATTCTGCCTGTCGTTACCTAGAATTCCCAGGGACGGCGTCCCAAACGCAGAAGCGTCGGCCACGGCCGGGCTAGAGCGGCGGACACCACCGCTGTAGCCCGGGCGTGCGTCGGCAGAAAGAAAACGGCGAGGAGCGTCATTCGAAGGGCGAGACAGCGGAACCTCGTCATCCTGGTCATCGGGGCTAGGTCGCGGGTTCGATTCCCGGCCGCGGCGGCCGCGGCGGCCGCTTTTCTGATGGAGGCGAAAAGGAAAAACGACTGTGTATACGAGATTTCGGCGCACGTTGAAGATCCCCAGGTGGTCAAAATTAATCCGGAGACCTCCACTACGGCGCGCCTCATGGCCTCAGTTGCGTCGGCGCGTTAAACCCTGCAATCAATCAATCAACTAGCTCGGAGATACATCGCCGCGCGACACAAGCACGTGCACCGAAACAATTGGGCATGTGAGCTTAGTGATTCCCATTTATACCGATTTAAACTAGTTAGTTTAGTAAGTTTCAGAATTGTGAGAAAGCTGAGGGAACTGTTATATACGCTATTGATCAGGACCAGTTGCTCCTTCTGCCTTTTGTAATACTTCTGAAAACACAACCGAATTTGTATTCACCAATTTAGAAAACAGAGTCCCATTCGTGGCAAGCATTGCGCAAAAGGTAGCGTTTCTCTAACGGCAAGATGTCTATATGTGGTCTCTAAATTTTGTTTTCCCGCCCTGGAAAGCAATCATTAATGTGTCTTTGCCGTACGACCACTTAATTCCGTCGGGTGCGGGTTACCCAGGAGTTGCATCGAATAATTTAATCAAACCGTGCGAAGGAAGCGTGCAATGGACGCGAAGCTGCGCCTAAGCAGGCCCAAAACAACCGTCGCTACACCAGACTACAAAGCCAGTTCGTGCCGATGCGCCCGCATGCGTGAGCGCGCGGGGAACGCTGGGTAAATTCGCCACGCCATCTACAGTGTGCTCCGTGAGTGAAAACCGCCCTTCCCTCCAGAGCCGCGTTGGGAGTTTCTTCTCCCGCACGCCACGAAACTACCGTTGGCGAGTACAGGCAAAAAGCTTTGCTTTTAAATCATCCGTTAAGATGCTATGAGGTTCACGTGAGGCGGGAGCGGTATGTAATGATGCTTTCGTTGATGTCACACCAGATGGGAATATGCATTACTCACTGTAAAGGGGGTAGCATTTAGAAGACAGAAGAGAACGCCTGAAATTCAGCATTCACTTGACGACAACGTAAAATAAATAGAAAATGCGGGGGAAATTAATATAAGATAACCTCCAACCTACCTTTCAAGTCCAAGCAGAACAAGCGATGGCTACGGGAGGCCAAAGATCTAGTCGGGGACAGCCACGTTCCCAGGAGCAGAGAGAGAGAGAGCAGAATACTATCCTGGGAGAGCTTAGAGACTTTATAGGAGAGGTCAGGAGAAGCACATCACGGAGCGGTAATTTCACTGCAAAACCCGGATACTCCCTACAACGACTGGGGCTGTACAGAAGCTGTGTTCTAAAATGTATCCAGACTGAGAAGATCGAATAATGCCTTTTTTGTATTCGACTTACGTCAATTGCGTGTTTTTGCGTCTGTGGGGGAGCGAGTCCTCTTGCTTTTGAATTGAGACGAAGGAATACCACTCTCCATTTCAGAAGACCTATCCTCAGAGGATGAGACAACCGGAAGGCAATACACGCTTGGAGAAGACTGGGGAGCAGTGAGGATTATATCAGATTGCAATGGCACTCCGGTGGTTTTAAAGGGGTCCTGAAATACCTCCCGCCGATGCGTGGATGTACATGTACCCAAATAAAGCAATGTATTTGCAATCTCCTCCCGCAAGAATTTTGTTAAAGCGATGAGTATTAGCTGAGAAATCGTAAATCAAAAACCGCGCATTATCGTGGCTCCGCGTTTCCTCCTCCTTTCGACTTACTCTCCGCTGTTGACGGCGCGCGAGCCTTGCCTCCCATAATGCTGCACTCCGCAGCGGTGACGTAATTCCGCTATTGCGCTGCTCAGACTGTCGTCTGCTACGGGCAAGCTTTGTTGTCACCATGAATCCCGCACGCCGCTCAAGGCTGGAAAAGCGAACGAAAAATCTGGCCGAATGTATGCGGCGGCCTGGCCTTGCCCTTTCGCGGTGTACGTTGCTGGCGGCACATGACTTTTTATCGGCGGTTAACTCGCAGCCGCACGGGGAGGGTCGTGCGCTGGTTGCCTTGATGGACCGCGCACTGTTTATCCAAAAAGCGCCGTATCAGATGTGGCCCCGCTGGTGCCGGGCGGCGGTGGTAATTCCTGCCGGCGGCATGTGAAAAAGTCATATTAAACCGATACAGAACCCGTGCACAAAACGCTTCAATCATGTGACCAGTTTAAGGTCCCTATAATTTCAGGGACCGGGACCTTAGAGTTAAAGGGACCGCGGCGCCGCGGGTGAGGGGAAAGAAAAAAGAGGAGGGCAGCGGAGAAGGAGGGAGCAGTTGGCGCTACCTTAGTAATTTTAGGGACCTTATCCCGGTTCAGCTTGGGGCTCCACTTCGCGACATGTGGGCACTGCAGGCGTACCACTCACTCCCATTGGGAAGTGCGAGATGCGTTTGGCATTACAGGAGGCGATGGTGTGTGTGTTGTGGACGCCTTTGTTTCGCGATGAAATGCGACGTTGTGCTTCTGCGGGTGGATAGTGCTTCCCATGGCCTGGATTATCTTTCTCGAGCGATGTACGACTCAACCTCGCATGGGGTATGTGCAGTGTGCGTGGCTAAAAGCCATCGGCTTGTGCGCCAGAGTTAAGTGACTTGCTGTTCGTCCCATCAAACCGCGCGCGAGGTGAGTACCGAATTTACGACGGGCAGGAGGCAACCCATCCTCTGTCACTCGTGGTTCAGACTTTCAACGCATGTTGTGACGTTGTGTTCGTTAGAAACGCATCTCTGGATTGTTTTGAAGTGGAATAAAATGTATGCGTCAAACCCGGGCATTCGGCTGAGGGCGTTCTCTGCGATTGCACGAAAGAAGTGCCACGGGGCTTCAACGCTTTCTTTATGGAACGTACTCAGGTAAGACAATATCCATGTCGTGTTATGGCCGTGTTGCATTCAATACAAACGGTTAAGCGTTTGTTTTACACTTGTTTCGTTTGTCGTAAAATGCCCAAGCACTTTGGCACTCCGCTGGCAGATCAGCCGGCGAGCCGACGCTGAGCAGACGACTCATCTCTTTGCCCGAAGTGCGTGAAAAAGCCGCCCAATAGCAGGATGTCTAGCTCATGACGAACATCTGGGAATCGATGATGTAGACATGTGAAGATGGCGGCGTCCAAAAACACGAAGGAAAGGGTGAGAAAAAAACGACAAACTTTGCAACAAAAGTGTGAGCTTTCCGCTGCGCGTAAAAGAGTAATACTTGGCACAGAGGACGTTGACGACCCAATCTAACGGTTGCGCTAGTTCATTTAGTGTGCTCAAAATGCCTTTCAGGGCCCCTTTAACGAAGGAGCTGCATGTAGAAGCATTTATCTCCTGATTACCCCGAGCTCAAGGCGGAGCAGATATTGATAGGATCGGAGCACAGAATGATTTCCTGGTGCTGAGTGCGAGGGGCAACAAAGTGAATGGGAAACGCTTGAATAAACTCCGAAAGCTTAGCTGTCAGTAGCTGCATCCGAGCTAGGCACTGGGACATCGTCAGAAGCAGCGGCTGCACGTGTTCTCTACTCTTCCCTACTGCCGCGTCAATCATGCTTTTCAAAGCCGTCTCCGTGAAAGGGGTCTGTTTGAGCGTAACGACTGCATCTACCGGTCCGTTCATAGACAGTATTGGCGTCGAGGACATACCGTGGCACCACCTACGAGTGACGTCACTTGTATGACGCCGAATTATGTTGTCGTCTGCTAGAACACATTTCCTGTGCTTCTGCGAGCGCGTGTGTTTTGTTGTGGCCACCGTGTGCCCCCTCCTCGCGGTTTTGATGCAAATTACAGAAAAAAGTTGTCTACAGACCGAATAATCAGTGACTCGCTTGCTCTCGGCGACACCGCCGCGTCTAGTAGTTCTCGTACAGCTCGTACGCAGCCAGCTAACGCCAAAGACGATGCAATTGATGCCGAGAAAAGCACGCTGTTAATTGATTACGAAATACTCTCGTGGTGACATGTACGAGACTGGGTGTGCAAAGAAAACAGACCTTGCAACATCGACGGAAACGTGCCGCTCAGTTGTGATCTCACCGGGCGTACTACGCGCGTTGCTTGATAAATGAATGACTACGTGAGAATGGTGTGCGGATTGTTTCGCCCCACAGGCTTTTAAAAGTGCTGGTACGATCAGTTCGGCTTAAAGGCCATCTGCACTCAAATTTTTCTTTGCCCATATTTGATTCATATAAGTAGTCTACGCTCTCAAAATCACTATGGCGAAATCCTAAGCTTCTTAAGCACAGAGAACACGAGGTACCGTCGGTTAAAGTACCTCCGAGCAGACGACGTTTGCACCTGGCGGAGAGTCACCGAAACAACTTGCGAGCGAGCTGTGACGGAGGCAGGGGAACCTGTCCCGTGGAGTTCGCGCTTCTCCGGCGACTTGCATGGCGCTGCCCCGGCCGCAGGGATGCGTTCCCCCGGGGTTTCTCTGCTACACCACCGCGCTGTACCACCGTCGCCATCACATGTTTAAAACTAGCAATATCCGCTACTTTTTCTTCAATACAATAAACAAGATTAGTAGCCTACCAACTATTCACGCGCTTGCGAACGTTCGGAAGTTAGCAAAACTTTTTTACTTGAAAATATTTTAACCCCCCCCCCCCCCCCCAAAAAAAAAAAAAGAAAAAATAGCGAAACGTGCACTTGTCTCACATATGTCATTCCTATTGCATCTATCACAGAAAAAAAGGAGCTCTTATAAATTCGTGACCACTTGCACTTCCGCGTCCTATATTTGCCATATTTGGGCTGGCCCAACGCCACCTCCATCCCTTAGACCTTTCCAAAAGTTTAACGACCTAACTGTAATTGTACACGCGGGTATAAACATTTGTGCGGTTTTTGCCTCACTCGCTAAGTGAACCAAAATCAGCCTTAGTCGTGTCAACAAAAACATGTGCACAAATGTCGGCCGTCGTCTTCGTGAAGTGCGAGAGCTAACGAAACTGCTCGTCTCCTAAATAATAAATTAGATTGTTTTCAATTGAGAGTGCACTCTACAGCTTCGTGAAGTGGCCAGTTTCCCGTTCATTCTCGTCTCCAGCAGATCTGACCGCGCAGCGACCTATTACTGGCGACTTGAACTGTGCCCGCCAGCTATGCCTCTTGCACTGCCTCCCTCAGATTGATCCCAAGACTACGATCACATTTTCATACGCATTACCTGATAGTGCATGTCATCATACGTGAACGTGTATTCGGTAATTACCTCAAAGAAATGGTGTCTAAATAATAAACCTTTAAATAAAAGCAAAATATTGCGATAACGTTCGTATTGTTTAAAGTAATGTGGTAGCTTTCGCAGCACAAAGCACCTGTATCACTTCCCTGTGAAGAGGAAAGCAATTTATGTCATTGCATGTCTTATTTTTGGTAACACGGTGGGTTTGGTGCCTCTCGGTTTGCCTCCCCCCCCCCCCCCCCCTTTTTTTCACTCACATCCAAAGTATCTAGAGGGACCGGGCAGCTGGACGGGTGGCGCCACTACTCGGCGCTCCCCTCGTCAGTGGAATGAGCCGGTGCATTGGACTACACAGGCTCCCGCTGTTTTTGTCGTGTTTGCTTCGGTGCTTTGTATGTTTTGGTGGCGTTGTGAGCAGACATGTGAGATGAAACGAAGTTTAGACAGGTGTGTTGGGTTCTTAGATGCAGTAATGACTACGTAAACTTGTCGGACGCGTCTAAAGTTGGGTATGGGCTGCAATGGCATGAGCGCTTTTTGCAGCGGTCCGCGCTTGGCTCCACTCGTTTTGAGTACGAATAAAACTACTATTATTAGTATTATTTTCTTCTTAAATGCACTAACGGCTACGCAAACTTATTGGATGCTTGTAAGGTTGGGGAAGGGCTACATTGACACGAGCGCTTTTTGCAGCGCTCTGCGCCTGGCTCCGGGCTATCCGAGTAGGAATAAAACCATTAGCAATAGTAGAATTATTTTTCTACCACTTTAAATTATCTTCCCTGATTTCAATGACTACGGTTTCCACGCCAGCATTAGCGCTGGGATACCCCGATACGTGTGCTTTAAATAGAAAGGCACCTGCCTACGAGATGGAATACCGTGTAGCCGTAGAAATGTTGCGGTAGTTTACACTTTCTGTAACCGTGAGCTTTGTACCTTCGGTTTTGGTGAGCGACACTGTGACAGCATGGGAGCCTGAAAGCCGAAGTGGAAATCCCACGTTTGTGGTGGCATTTATCAAGAGCCAAAGTTATTCACCAACTCAACAGCCCAAGCTACAAATCACCCCTCCTCCTCTTCCCGTTTTACAACCTGCGTAGAATAAAGGCTGGCACCGATAGTTAAAAAATGTGGCAGCGTTAACGTCAGCCGGTGTTTTTTAATGCTTAAGTATTCTTTACAGAGTACCTAAAAAAATCGTGTAGTGCCTGGTGAAGACACCAAAAACGCGCGACTTGTTGCCTCAAATATGGGTGCATGAGCCCGAGTCCTCCACCACAAACACATTTCCGACACGCTGGAAAAAGTTTAGATTTGGAGAGGTGGCATGGAAGTTCAAAATTAAACAGCAAAATCATCTAGCCCTCCGTCTAATGATTATGATGGTTGAACACAAAGCTTTCTTTGTGCGATATCGAATGGGAAATGGTGAAAGTCAAAGGCGCTGCGATCAAGGGACGAAACTGCGTGTTGGTCAAATTCGACGCTTAACTAGTCAAAGTTTAAATCTAGAAGGCAACCAAGGAAACCCATACGATATAGCTTTGTGATAAACCATCATCGTCGTTAGACGGAGGTGTGCATGATTTTTCAAGCGTAGGTGGCAGCTTGTAAACCGACCGCAGCATTCAGTTGTGAAGCTGAGTACAGGTTTCGGGCACCCTCCTATTTTGCGTCCTTCACCCACGCAGGAATTGGTTCTTGAAAAACCATTTACCAACTAGCCAGTAACCATTGCAATCCTTGTAAAGCAATGCTTCTCCACGACAAGCAATAACGTTCTACTATCATGCGGTATTTATTCTATCAACGATTCCCGATTACTGTAGTGAGAGCATTTCTGTGAAATTAAACACGTTTCAGCCGTAGGTAACGAAGTTACGGAAGCGCCGTCCGTCACAATTTCTGTTTTGAGGTAAATATTCGAAGACACCCCCCAACTTTGTCTTTCGCTTGTGCACGACGTCGACGCCGTTTCGTCATGAACTGCCAAAGACCAGCGCCGCAGCATTCCTAGATCGGTTGCACACACAGGCTTTGTGGGAGCATTTAGCGGCAATATACTTCTCGATTCGCGAAACTGCATGGAGGCATGAAAAAATTGCATGAAGCAACGAACTTTCACTTCCAGCTTGGCGCATTGAGCGTCGTCTGCTATTTGTAAATACTGAGTATGGGCGTGAATAACACACATGACATGCCTCGTAAACGTCACATCCACGCTCAAGATTTACCGATCTGAAAAATGCACGTTGGGTTACGTACGCTTTGCAAGCCGCACCGCAGAAAAACGACAGAAAAACATGCACAACTACGCTGCGCTGACCGCCACCGGACGAGCGGTTCGCCACGGGCGGCGCTGTTCGCTCAAGCGACGGTGGTGCCATACAACGGCCGCCCGGTCCCGTGCCAAGCAGCGGGCCCCTACACGCGCATCGCACAGCAGGAAAGAAGGCGGCTGGCTTCTATTTCTTTCGTTGTTGTTGACTTGTATAAGATGAATGCGTTTTTTTTTTGTGCCCGACGCGTTAATTTTTCTGCACCGTCACAAACGTCTTGTTAGTAGGTTTTGGGGATGTTTGGGAAGCTCACAAAGGTCTTGTGGATATTCTGTTCAGTCTGTGTAGCATACATTCCCTTCTTCACAAATTGGCTTTCGTTATGGCTGCGTGCAAGAAGGTGCATATCCACAGCGTGCTTTGTTTATTCACATGCAAATGCAATTAGAAGGTTTGTGCTACGCCGCCACCATCGCGCCTCAGACAACGTTGTCCAGAATACTCGAAGGCGGCTTTTGTGCTCCGAATTTCTATCGTAACCATCGTTATCATAACGAACTGACTCTCAGCCTGAGCAGTTACGACATGATTACGGTGTTGAAGGCTTGATATAGTCGCTAACGAACGCAATAAATAGTATACGTGCAGATATAACAAGACACGAAACCGATGAATATTTCCAAGCAGCTCTTTATTGTTTTCCAACTTATTTGCAGGCGTAAAGAAAAAAAAACACTCTTACTCTCTTGTCCTGGACTGGGGACCCGGCTCACTAATCATCTCGATTTTACGGTTAAATAAAGTCTTCTCCTCCTCCTCCTCTTCTTGAGTGCAGCTTTCCTGTAACGCATATCTGAATACTGGGAAGAAAGTACTGTGGGAAATGTAACGAAATATCTCTGCAGCTCTGAACAACCATAGTGTTACTGTATTTTTACCGGGCTCGTTTTGCTCAATAAACCTCCATACTGGTTAGAGGCCTGTAAAAACCAGCACGCGCTTATACACACACTGTGTTATTTGGAACTCACCCTACAGTTTTTGTCGACCATAGTGCATGTCGGCACACTTTCATGCCATGACAACGTAAAGTGATGTGATACAATACTTTCGCGCGTTCGTCAAGGTTGCAAAAACTTATTTACCTTACATACGATTACCGGGACTCGTAATGCCTTCTGCCAAAGCCGAAAAGCCGCGAAGGCATGGAATTTGTTTTGGTTTTGTATTTTCGCTGTTGTCGGCTACTAGCAGCTGGCTGTTTCCTTTGTTCGAAATAATGCTTGCAACAGAAGCCGACGCCTAGCTCCGGCTCTTTGAGCTCCGCACAAGACCAGCTTCGCGAAGAATGGGGCGACGCTGGCAATGTTTCTTCCGTAGCGGTATCGAAAACTATGCGTTAAATCACGCCTTGACCTAGTGTAGGCGATTTTAGTCTATTCCTATGATAAAAAGTTACGCACACGCAAAATGTGGTGCGGACAAGCATCAGACGTCAACCGAGCGCAAAGAAACAGCAGGCAGAGCGAGCCCGAGTGAAGCAGTGGACAAATACGAGAATCCCTAAGCCGAAGTCACGGAGCCGCGCTTCGCAGCGCCGCCTGTGGTCGCGCTCACCGCCAATACCTAATCATCCGAGATTACCAACGATCACTTTCCAACGAGCATTGGCATAGCCTTTGTGAGAAGCTTGGTAAAGAACGAGGGCTTTCCAAACTATGGAGCACATTTCGGAGCTTGTCGGGCAAGCGCAAGCAAAAACCCACGTTATTTGCTTCCCTCACTCTGCGAGACACGCCAGAGGACGTTGAGCATCGCCTTATAACGACGTTTTTCCCTCACGCCTCTCTCAGTCCCCACTCTCCGCTGCCGACCATAATGGTTCCATACGTGGATAGAGATCTCGATGCCCCATTAACCATGGTGGAGTTTAAAGGGACACTGAAGTGAATTTGTCAAGCTCCCGTTTTTGCTTGCACTGCGTAGACTGGCTCAAATTAGCACACTTTTCATCGTTTATCCGGTTGACAAATCGGTAATTATTTTACAAAGCGCGAAAGAAGAAAAACTACCATGCGCGGTTTGCGGCGGCCGCACCAACTAAAGCTGTGACGTTAGGAGGAGCGGGCACCGTGATTGGACGATGCCCAAGGTGAGCAACCAAACAAGTTTCGGTTTCGGTTCTGTAAAACACAACCGGTGGCGTTGTTGGATGGGCATTCTCGATAACTCAGTAATCATCGTACCGCGCTCCTGCCATGTTGTCAGCTGTAAAAATGCATAAAGATAAGCCTCCCAGGACGGCTTGGAATCGTAGCATTCACTAGCCGAGACCTACGCAGTACATGAACGCCCTCCGCGTACCCGCAGACGCACAAATGTCATGCGCTCTTCCCCCATATTTCGAGCTTGCCTCCCTCATGCCTGTATCGTAAGAAGCGTGTTCGCACCAGGCCAAGGGTCTGTTCATTCTGGCCTGTGCCCACTGCCTGCAAGCAGTCGGTGCTTATGGCAACAGCACGCCAACGAGAACTCGCTAGCGCGCCAGTGCCAGCCTGCGCGCGTTCTGTGAACTAGTTCGTGGAGCCATGAACGTTGCGGCCCAAAAAAAGGTGAACTAAACGTAGAAACCATCGGCGGAAAACGAAAAAGTTAACTTACAGTAAAAAAAACCACGTACTCGCGGGGATTCGAACTCATGACTTGCAAATTTCTTGCGGTGACATACCTAGCACGCAAGGCCACTCGGCCACGGGCCGGGCTCTGCTGGACTTGGTAATATAGGATATATATTGTACAACCAGTTTACACTTTTATTTAGTTTTGGCATTTCAAGCAGCTTAGGTGACTATTTGTTGTATTGCGCTCGTGCAGTAAGCGTCGCCCGAGTTTCCAGCTCACGTCTAGCAATTGCATTTCGTAGACGGAAAAGCGTTCGCAGATGCGTAGTCGTGCTGCTGACCGCTGTGCTTGTTCGCCCAGCGTAAAAAAGTGCTTCCCGCACCCTAGTTTTACGCTGTACGGTAAAAATATCAGTTGATTTTATTTCCTTAGTACCTATATTGACTTCGCTGACTCTTCTCCCGCCTTCAAGAGGCCTTATATTTTCCTACTGGCGTACCGGTCAGCGAAGCGTCGCATGTGCGCTTGTGCAGCGCTTGTGTGAAGCGACCTTGACTTGGAGCTAGATACAGTGTACAAACTAACCAAGTAAAGAAAGGCAGATTCTTCCATTCACAAACGTGTCCTGGCTTCGTTTCAACTGAGCGAACGAATTGCGACGACCCGTCGGCGGCCGGCGGACGAAACGCTGGGCCGACTGACTCTGTCTGAAGGCCGGGGAGCCGTGCAGTAGCGCAGCCAATTGCGAGCTCGGCTCCTCTCGACGTCACACGAAAACGCCGCAGAAAATGGGCGAGCGTAAAGAGAGGAGGACAGCATTTTCGAATTAATTTTTCTACTAAATAAAATCCCGTAAACGCGCCCAGGGTGGTCGAAACATGGCTTGGGGACTCCGGACTACAATTGGCGCAAGTAATCCCGCAATGTTTACATATCACTTCAGTGTCCCTTCACCAGCGGCTCTTCACCAGGGCAAACCACATTCTGCACCTGGTCATGATGGTGTGACATGGCAGCACCTGCGTAACTTGGATGAGTCTGCACACTTAATACTGCTTGATATAATTAATACTTACAGGGCCTTTGCAAACGCTCCCAATGACCTCGAACTGACGCTAATTCATTCAATACCCAAGCCAAACAAAGACCCTCTGTGCTGACCAACCTTCGGCCAATTTCACTCACGCCCACCATCTGCAAACTTATTGAGCGCCTAATAAATAACCGCCTTCAGTATTATTTGGAATACGTGCCTCCGTGGTTTCACCCGTCTCAAACTAGATTCCGTCTTCACCTAAGTACGCATGACTGCCTTTGGCTGCTCCGACGTGTTCTTAATCGCACATCGCGGGCTGGCAATCGGGATTACGTCCTCACTTTTGACCTGCGAAAAGCATTCTACAATGTTTGCCAACCCGCGATCCTCGAAGAGCTCGCTATGGCCTTCCCCAACCAAAGGGCCCAAAACTGGATTCGGAATTTTCTTGAAAATCGACAAATTCGGCGCAACAGCACGCATCCAGTTTGTAGCACAAGAACATTTTATCTAGACAGGGATGTTCCCGATGGTTCTGTCCTTGGACCCGTTCTTTTTAATTTGGCCGTGGCACGCGTAGCCTGCAACCTGGAACGGGACACTGCGGCTCGTTTTGCTATCTACGCTGACGACCTCAGAGTGTGGGTTGAAGCCGCCGACTACAAATGCACTGAAGACATAGCTACAGAATTACAGACGGCGGCAAACAGCCTCTCAAACACTCTCCCAACCCTCGGCCTTGAGCTGGCACCAGAGAAGACAGAATTTCTCCTGGTCCACGGGCAGCTCCAACCGTCCGACAACATGCATCATACTATCTACATCGGCGACACACCCATTGCCTGACACTGTGGCCATATCCGCCTACTAGGTGTTCCCCTCGCCAGACACAACAGTGCTCGGCAATGTATAACGTAGCTGCGCAAAAATTGGAAACCAATGCTGCGCGTAATCTCTCGCCTTTCCAACAAATTTGGCGGCGCTAACCAATCGGCGTGTCTCACGCTCTCAAGGGAAGTAGCCGTCGTTCGTCTGACTTATGAAGCCCCGGCTGATTGAACTCTCTTCGACTCACAAGAAGCTGTTAGTGGTGCTTCACCGGGCCATGCTTATTGCGATCCCTGGACTTATGAGGCATACTCGCATTGAAGCTCTTGAACGGGCTGCCCCGGTCCATCCGATGGAAGAGCTCTTTGCGGAAGCCGTACAACAACATCGGCTTCGGCGGACACTGACACAACAGGGGACTGCACTCTGTGCATGGGACGAACGTGTACCTCCAGTACTTCCGTCAGCCTCACCACCCCCTCCCCCTTGGTTAATCCCGCCTGTTACAGTTGCTTACCAACGAACCGGATGCCGACTTTTGAATGAACATCCGCCTGCCCATCGGGTGGACATTGTGTGGACTCCCACCCTCTCTGCACTGACGGGCAACAATTTTGCTCATCAACAGGCTCGAGACCTCACTCACCGAGCCGCTGAGACCGGGGCTGTTTCCGCACCTCTCCTCACCTACCAAGAAATCGCCCAATACTACCGAACCACGAGACAGACCTTCCCCAGTCCTCACACATCTTTGACCAAAAGCCAAGAAATCACACTCAGACAAATTCAAGGAGGTACTTTTCCCCACCCCATCCGTATGCATTTACTCTTTCCTACACAGTACTCTGATAGTGTAAATTCTGCCACGAACCAGTAACTCTTACACACATATTCGACTGCACAAAAAACTCGGAGCTTCAGCCCCTGAACCCGTCCCCTTCCCCTGAGCAGTGGGAGATAATAATAATAATCTTTATTTCAAAGCACTGAATACATATTCGGGTCAGCCCAAGCCAAAAAAAGGCTTGTGGTGCCGTTCCCGGCAGTTGCTGCCCATTACGGACACCGCAATACAAATATTGTCGTCTTATAAAAAAGGAAAACGAAATAAAGAAAAAAAAAAGAGTCCGGGAATAAAACAAGCACCAGAAAATACATTCAACAGCTTCCACCATTCAACATTCAACCACGTAACACAAAAACGGCGTCTCTAACTTGAGCACGAGAGGTAAAAGAAAACAGTTCGGAGGGAAGGGAGTTGAGGATAGAAGGGACATGGAAAGTACGCAGCCGCTCACCATATTTAGTGCGAACCCTCAGCACAACAAAGCGATCTCGTAAGCGGAGTTCGCGTTGTGGCGTGTACAATATACAGTGTTCGTGGGACCAAATATATTTTAACACCACAGATTGTTTAACAACACAAAAAAATCGGTCATCCTTGACCATTCAAAAACTTCTGCATGCGAATCAAGCGATGCACCGTGCATTACAGACCTAAGAACGGATTTCAATACACAGTTAATTTTGTTTTTTCCAGAAGTCGGTACAGAAGTAAAACTGCAAATGCCATACCGCAAGACGTTGTAAGCAAGTGCATGAGATATTTGTTTGCGTATGTACACCGGACATAATGATTTAATAGAAAACAGGAGACAAGCAACCTTTCTGAGTTCGGTCCATACATGCGCTGCAAGTACCGTGTCGTCCGCATATTGGAACACTCTGCAATAAGTGCAAGAACTACTGAGATCGTTAACGTATATATTAAATAAAATAGGAGCAAGAATAGACCCCTGAGGGACGCCTGAGGTTAACTGTGGATTGCGCTTGATTGAGCGCAGCACAACAATTTGAGAACAATTAGATAGGTACTGGATAATTAAGGATAGAAACGGGCCTCTGAAACCATACTGGAACAGTCTATCAGATAAACCGAGTGATTAATAGAATCGAATGCCTTGGAGGCATCCAAAAACATGGCACAGGCAAATTCATTATGTTCTAAAGCTTTGTATAAAAGATCAGAAAGATCTTCTAGAGCTTTCTGTGTTCCACGCCCTCTGACAAAACCGAATTGGTTGGGTGAGCCCACATCATGGGCATCAAGGAAACTCAGCAGCACTGTTGCAATGTGTTTTTTTTTCTAAAATAAGGGCAATGGTAGGAAGAATAGAAATTCTCCGACAGTTTGTAACGGACTTTTTTGGGCCAGTTTTGTACAATGGGGTGACAAAGGCCTTTTTTAAGCCCAAAGGTACAATTTGTGTATCAATGATATTGTTGATTATAGCGAGTAATACATGTTTAAGACGCTCAAAATGCCTACAGAGAACTGCCACAGAAATGCCGTCAATTCCTGCAGCTTTATTTCTTTTGAAGCTGAATAGGATGCAACGCAGATCATCCTCGGTACAGGGCGGTAAAAAAGCTGATTCATATATTGACTGCAGCCTGTTAGCGGGGTGGAAATGCGCATGCGTTGCTTGGCCAGCGGAGGAAAAAAAATCATTGAATTGGTCAGCGAGAGTGATAGACGCAGCACCGAAGTTTCGGACGACGGTAGCGCATGCGTCTCTGGATTTTCGGCCACGCAGTTCATTAATGGTGGCCCACGTTTAATCAGATTTGTTCTAGAAAGCCTGAACTTTGTGTTAAAATGCTTGCGCTTTTTTGCATGTATCAAGGCGTTTTCCCTGTGGCGGGCAGTTCTGTAAAGTGATCTTAAATAAGAACTTTTTGGAGCATGCCTACATCGAGCCCAAACCAATTTCCTCTCGGCAATGGCAGATAGCACAGCTGCAGTAATCCAAGGGCATCCAACTTGTCTTTGTCTAATATGAATTGATTTTTTCGACGCATTCTGAATAGACTGAAATGCCTCTACAACCCGGTTGTACAGTTCATTAACTGGGTATTTAGTAAGGAGGGAATTCCAGTCGTGATGCTCCACTGCCAAGTCCGATTGCTTTCTGTCAATTATTTCTACTCTATCGGAGTGCAAGGGGCCTTGCAACATAGCCTCGGAAGGAGAGAAAACAGGACAGCCAGTAAAAAAATGATCCGACATCTTTTGTTCAATAATAAATGCTGTGTAGTCACTCTGATCCAGCCGGACGTTAACATGATCAAGACTGGAAGAAACAAGTTTATCGCGCAAAAGTTCAATGCGAGTAGGAAGATTAATCACTAGAGGCCGGATTTTTAGGCACTAAAAAAGCACGTTTTAGGCGCCAAAAATAGGCGGCAAAAACAACATTTTAGGCTCTAAAAAGAATAAAATAGGCGCAATAAATTTTTAGATAAATGCTAATAATTTCAAGTGAAGACGTGAGCGAACTGTAAGCAGGACAGGAAATCCAAAAATGTCATTGCTATGAGGCCACAATGGCAGTAACGGTTCAATTCAATTCAATTCAATTCAGTCCTTTATTTTTCTCTAATAACAAGTTCTATACATTGGCCTTAGACGTGAAATTGCCCCGTAATACCTCTGGGCGAATGGCGATCAATTGGCTTAATTTCACAAGCGCATTGCTTACATACATGTTCAGATGCGAAAGTCACTCAAGCGTCGCATATTGTGAAACAGGCAGGAGAAACAATACTTGAAATATGGTAATACTGATTTATAAAAGCGCAAAGTTATGTCTGCCTGACGCAATTAAATTACAATAAAGCAAGAAAATAATAAATGCAAGATAGACAAGGTTTGTTACGTGAGAACTTACGTACAAACTTTAGCAATTTTCTACAGGTACCTTAATTATACAGGCAAGACCTTTCAACACTGCCAAATATACATACGCCCATTCGAAATATAAATATTAAGAATTGTGTTTGGACAGAACGCGGAACCTAGTTTAAGAATCACTATGAAAATTATAGAAACAATTGGTAACTACCAGCATCTCCAGATTTCCAGGTTCAAACTTGTGCCTCTTGTCGCTGAGAATGAATTTGTACGCGGAGAACGAACGCTCGACGTCGACAGATGTGATTGGTCCGTACTTATACTTGGGAAGACTCGATGGGTTAATTGACACTGGGATCCTACAGTGCTCACTAGCAAGGACTTCTGAAGCTTCTTTAAGGACAGAAAACCCCTTGTTTTTGCCCAAGACCGATTGCAGCTTCGCACGTGCCTTTTCGGCGACGGGTCCTTCGGGAACGGTGGCGATTCTTTCTTGGGCGTGGAGAATTATTGCAACGTTCGTAACAAGAGTTTCTCCCGCACTTTCAAGTTTTTTGATAGAATCCGCTAAGAACGTGAAGTTGGCGCAGAGGTACGCGAGGTCTCCTGGAAGGCTATTCACGGAGAGGACAGCTTGAGCCTTTGTGACTGCAACACTCTCGTCAATTGGAAGGCCGTTGATCACGGCCTTGATGTCCGAAAAGTAGCAGTTGTAGTACTCAACAGCTTCTAGCCACGTTCCCCATCGTGTGACGACGGGTTCTGGCGGAAGGGGCACATCAAACAGCATCTCCTTGAAAACGCGCACGCGAAAGGGTGCCTTCAGGAACACGGCCTTGGCTGAACCAATAAGCTCGTTTATGTCAGTGAAGTGCTTCCTCAGTTCCTCACAAACACGATGAAGCGCATGCGCTAGGCAGGTGACATGGAGCATCTGCGGGTAGAAGGCCTTCAGGAGATGAGCGGCCTTGTGCGTGTAGGCTGCAGCGTCTGTGTAGAGCAACAGAACCTTGGTGGCCTCGACTCCTGTAGGGTAAAGAACCTTTAGGGATTCGTTTACAAAGAATGCTACAGACTCTCCATTTGTTCTCTCCAAAGGTTTCGAAGACACGAGGAAAGCCCTTGTGTTCTCGTGCGCCGCAAGCTTCCCAGCAAGAAAGTGAGCGACAAAGCGCCCTTTGACGTCTGTTGTTTCGTCTACGGAAATCCAAATGCAGGAGCCGCCAAGCTCCTCTCTGATTTTTGCTAATGTCTGTTCATAGTTCAGGTCTGTCCAGGAGTCGCCAAGCTCTTCTCTGATTTTTGCTAATGTCTGTTCATAGCGGCGTCCGTCTCTCCTCCACTATCCTCCTCTCCTCTATCCGATAGCAAACGCTCTCGCCTAACAGCGGCGGCGGCGGCGTCGGCACAGGTGCGTCTCTCCTCCACTCTCCTCCTCTCCTCTAGCCGATAGCGAACGCGGTCTCAGTCGACGGTCGTCCGTGCTTCGTTTGCACTCTCTCGCAGTACTCGACGATTGCTTGATGCGATGGTTCCTTTAGAGAATCAACCCAACGGAAACACCAATGGAACCACCCAAATGCGTTGCATCACACCAGGGTTCCAGCTAAAGGAGGTGGGCGTAATTTTTCCCCATCACTTTCTTTGCCCCTGACGGTATCATAGTTCCCATAGGGAGTAGAGTTGTGCGTCCACCGCCAAGTCCTGCGGGAAAGCCACCCTTAAAGCATGCAGAAGCCGCCGCTCCGGTTGCACCGGCGCAAAGGGAGGGGGGGGGATGTTAAAAAGAAGACCAGGTTCAAACCCATAGAATTCAGAACAGTAAATATTTCCAGGTAGAATGAATAAAGGTATCAAATTGCACTCGAAAGCGAAACTTGACGCTACATAGTGTTGATTTAGGCGCCAATTTGAGAAAAAAGGCATTTATAGGCATTTATCGGAGTTTAGGCACCAACACCCAAAATAGGCATTTATAGGCACTATAAAACCACCACAAAAGCCATCCTTGACCTCCAATTCGTGCTCATATATCGAAATGGGGCGATAGGAATGCAAGGAAAAAAATAGGCATTTGCCTAAAATCCGGTCTCTATTAATCACAGCTTCGACACCGACGTCCGCCAGAATGTTTAGATAATTTACCACGATATGTTTTTTGTTCTTAAAAAGGTCGATGTTTAGGTCCCCAGTCATGCAAATACGTCCAGCAGGCCAATGGAATTGCTTCAAATCTTCGATGAATTGGCAAGCCTTTTGATTAGACGGACGATAGAATGCGAGAAGCGTAATATCAAATAGTGGGTTCTGCAGTGCAACAGCTAACGATTCCGCACTGGAAAAAGAAGTCATCACGGCAGAAGATAGCGATTTCTGCTTTACAAAAATGGCAATGCCCCCGCCCAAGCCATTAACACGATGAAAATAATAGCTGTCGTAGCCGGCAATTGAAAATTGTTGGGTTAAGCATTCAGGAATATTTATTTTAGTCAATACAATGGCGTCTAAGGATTCTTTGAATTTATTGGTAATACGGCATAGTTCGTCCCCATGTTTCCGAATGCTGCGAATGTTTACATGAATGAAGGTGAAAGAGCCATCCGTGGTTGCGAAAAGCGAGTCTTGAAGTGCATCAAAATCTCTGAATACAAGTGTGTCAGGTGCCATGAAAACCGCGAAGCGATGAAGGAAAGCCGTTCGATGAAGCCGTTCGAGATGTGAGAGCTGATGAACTCGAATGGCCGGTTCACCTTCCTTCTTCCGGAGGTAGATACAGCCTTTCTTTACCCACACAAATTGGATGTTGTGTTCTTTAGCCACTGCACGCGAAGCAAAGAAAAGCTCCCTGTTTGATCTGGTAAGGTTCTCCGAGAAATAGAGAGGTGTTTCATCGCTGCTGTTGGTCAAATCACGAAGCTTAGAGCGAGTAACCAACCAGTGGTCACGAACTTCTTTCGATGTGAACATGACCAGCACTGTCGCAGGTCCGCTCTTTCGCTTGTGAAGCCTATGAATAGCGGATACCTGATTTGGTGAAAATGAAGGAATCTTGAGTTTTTGGCTAAGGTCTGCCAGGAATACGCCGAGGTTTTCGTCAGGTGAGGTGGGAAGGCCGTGTATTTCAAGATTTGACGACCTTCTGTACTGCTCTGTGTCATTAAGGTCCGATTGCAGCCTTAGTATCATTGAGGCATGTGATGAAACGCAACCTTCAAGGGAAGCAACACGCTGTCAGTGCATCCACGGCGGTGTCGCGCGCCTTCGCGTCGGACACTAAAGACTCGTATTTTTTGGACAATGCATCCAGGGACAACTGAAACATACCGACGACTTCTTTCAGTTTCTCTACTTCGGGCTTCAACGTGAGAAGCTCGTCCAGCTTCAGTTCGATGGATGAGATGGATTGAACTTGAGTTTTAATGGTTTCGAGTATACACAGCTTCTCATCAATGTCAGACAGAAGGGCTGCAGCGTTCTCTGAATCAGGTTTGTACGGAAGAGGAGTGTGACAAAGCTTACAGCGCCACTTGTCTCGTCAAACTCCCATAGAAGCAAAAGTGGATTCAGCCACTCCTGAGCATCCCTGGCCTAAATGGAACTTGCAAGAACAATTGGAACATCTTAGAAACCGAGTGTCACCATCAATTCGCTCAGAACAAACATTGCACACATCATCCATGGTGATACAGAGCAAAGCGTAGTATGCAGCTGGCAGCAATATCAATACATCTTACAACTTAAGGCGAGGACGCTCACCTGCAGTGACGAGTTCGGCGCAGGTCCGAAATGCGCCGCCAACTGCAACTGGGGTGCTGGGTCGCAGTCCTTTTGAAGCCTTTGACGGCACGACGAAGCACCACCTCGCGGCAGGTGCCGTCGTCCCGCCGAAGTATCCCAGAGGCGAATCCGCCGCTGGGCCCTGACGGCGCTTGCCTGAACACGTGCCGGTGCTCCACGTGCTCCACACGTGCTCCACTATCAGCGGGGCACGATAAATGCGAACTTGCGGGTGTCGATGATCCAAAGGAAATCTGCAGTGACAGAAAGGACGAGTTCCGAACCCAGGATTCCTGCCCAAGCGCCTCCGCGGAGAGCAGCGCCTTCTGTCGGCGTGTGGCGGCGCGACGCTCCGTAACTGAAGGGAGCGAAAAATGAAAAATCAATAGCTCCTCACCCAAACCAGTGAGCTAATTGCTCTCCCGGTTGTATGCAGAACAGCTTTCACTCTCCATTACTGTATATTTTCAATCATGGAACTCGAACGATGCGTGTTACCTGGGCATATAACTTTTTGTCAATGGCGTCTATGGGCAGTCTCTGAAAAATGGACCACTTGGCTCTCCTAAATCGAGCACTGTGTCGCTGCAAGATCAGATATCCAATTGCTCTCCCGGATTTGAGTACTACAGTATGTTAACTTCAAGACGCCATAAAATTCCACGTGATTGGTTCACAGAAAAATGTTACTGGGCACTTTTTGTCTGGAGTCTGATGCCAGGTTAGAGTGTGGGAACGTGTGGTGCCCTCTCTCGTAGTGGCCGGCATCCTCTACAGCCCCCATAGCCTCCGCGGTCGGCTGCCGGCGGCGGGCCGCCGGCAGCCCCGCTCGGCTCCGGTCTTTTCGGTGCAGGACGTTTCGGTACAGTGCGTTTCGGTACGGTCTTTCCGGCGCACAGACCTTTCGGGAGACGGGCGTTTCGGGACGCGGACCTTTCGGGACACGGGTGTTTCGGTACAAAGGCGAATTCCGGCATGCGCTGTAGGCTGCGCGCGTTGTTTACGTGGTGGTTGCGAGCACGCAATTCGTACCTAATTATTACAGATGTTCTTGTTCGCAGTTCTGCGTTAGTTTAGGCCAGCAGTTGGTTATGCGGCCTTGCCAAAAAAAAACTTCTGTTTATTTGTTGAATATTAGCTGGGATATTTGTAGCATTTATAAAACCTAATTGGTCATTATTCTTTTTGTAGCGACTTATTAAGTATTTTATATAACAAATCAGTGACAGTATCACCGTATTTCCTCGGTCGTGTTCTGACGACTTATTATCGCTTTTTTTTTTTTCAAAAATCAGTGAGAGTAACTATTTTATTTTCACACTGTGCGGATCCCCTACGACAAAGGCTGCGGAAATGAGGGCCACTGCGCGGGAAAAGGAACCTGTGCCTTTTTAGACCGCTAAATGATGTAGGGCAATTTCTCGGCATTCCGCATTTGTATGCGTTGGTTTTTTTTTGATAACGCAAGTGCTTAATAAGGCGTTTTTATAAATGCATTACGGAAGGCACCTATTATATTCGTCATACCTGTCACCCTCTCCATCTATGCTCTTTCCCCCTTGCCCACCCCCACACAAAGTAGCAGGTCAGAGACTATACGATCAGGCCGACCTCTCTGTGTTTTCTTTCCATGCAATAAATTACTCTCTCTCTCTCTCTCTCTCTCTCTCTCTCTCTCTCTCTCTCTCTCTCTCTCTCTCTCTCTCTTTTTTTTTTTTTTTTATCGCCGCACGCTTCCGTCCCGGCTTCGTTATTAGCAGGGGCTGCGGCGGGTTTGCAGTGTTTGTTTTATCAGAAGTTGGAAATGATTTGTAATAATGTTTTCTGCAGCATACGTACAGATAATTAACTTATCAAGGACTACTCATTCGGAATTTTTCTGAGGAACAATGCAAATATCTGTTATGTATTGGTGTTTTATTTCAAATATGCTTAATGTTTTGTTTCGGCTCAACAATAATCACAAGTATTGACATTGCCAGCGGACTGAATTGTTTAGAACTCTCCTCTGCATTAACTTTGGCCGGGCGGCTGAATCGAAGAGCAGAAAGACAGGCTGACAAACAGACCAAGAGAGAGACCAAACTTTCCGCGTTTAATGAGCCCCTCAACCGTCACGAAAAAAATAAAAAGGAAAGAAACCAAAGTGCCTTTTAATTAAATCACGTGTGCATTCGCCTTTCCTGATATTCTCTATCACCCCGTCGTCGTTGCATTCGGTGTATTGAAGGACTCTGGTTCTACTCAAAAATAATCAGCTATCCAGTGGCGTTGCTAAGGGGATTGACCAGGGAGGGGGGGGGGGGTTGTTGCTGGAGAACCAGCCTCCTATGTCGGGGGTGCCATTTGTGCTTTTCCACTGTGCAAAGTGGGCGCCGAAAGCTTATAGACAACTGTTGCAGCTCTCGCCACACCAGCCGATTAAAAGTTCCTTCCTATTATAATGGGAGCAGGCGAGGAGACGTCTGCATCCAACAATGTCGGAAGTGTTATTATACCCGGCTTGAAGCCGTGGAGGCCAACGGGGCGAAAAAGGAGCGATTCCTGGAAAGGGGCGCCATCGGTATGACTAAGGCAGGTATGACGGCGAGGCGCGGAAGGGTGCAGGGAGCAAGCCTGTTCCTTGAGATGGGCGACACTGGGGCGAATGAGACTGGTCATTGTGTCCTCGGGGGCTTCTTCGGTGGCTCTTTGTTGTGCAGTAAAGAGATTATGTCAGCTCATGGTGCATGTATAGCTATAGTACTGCCATGCACCCGGCCACAGAATTGACTTCGTCGGGACGGCCATCGTCGAGAACGAAAACTTGGTGGCACAACGTCACAATACCTTAATCGCTACCTTTGGACTCTCACTTTTGTGTATACGCATGGCCTTCGCTAGACAGAGAGGGGCTTTGTGAGATACCTAACGCGTTGAAAGGCTATCGGACGCGGCAGCAGGCTGACCCCAGTCACCCCTGAGAAAGAAAGCTGGTTGTGAAACGTCGGCTTCTCCATTTATTGTACCATTGTTTGCAGTGTAATTATAGCTTTTTATTTGTAGCCTCCCAACCAGAGAGGTCGCAGCCAAAAGTTTACCTTCACTGCATGTTGTGTGGGTCCTACAGAGGAACCAATTGGTAATGGGCTTACCCAATTTCCCATTGATTCCGCTGAATGACGATCATTTGCGACCCCAAGCACGTGTGCATACGAACTTTTAGAGATATTCGAAGGCACGTCATCCCGCGGCTCACAAAACTTGCACAACATAGGCAGTTTTTTTTTTCTTTTTTCGTACCGCCGGTGTTGGGAGTCTAAGCTACTTTCTAGTAGTCGACCAAGTGATAGTAAACAAAAACAAAAGAAAAGTGATTATGAGCGAGCTCTTTAATAACAAATTTTTACTCGCAAATAATTGCGAATCGGCACGAACAAACTGGGTGCGAGAGTACAAGCTTTCGCGTTTCAAAGGCCTTGGAGATTTTTGAAGGTCGATAGTCGTGCTCTTTTGTCTCAAACGGCATTTCAATCAAATGGTTTTGAAAAACGTTGTGTGTCAGCTCAAAGGTGGCATTTTAGTCAAATGGGGATCCGGACATTTCAGTGTAGGACATTTCGGTGCACGGACATTTCGGGGGTCTAGGTCTTTTCGGTACAGGGCGTTTCGGTACGGTCTTTTCGGTACACGGACATTTCGGCGCACGGACATTTCGGGGGTCCTGGTCTTTTCGGTACACGGACGTTTCGGTACAGGACATTTCGGTACAGGGCGGTTCGGTACAGGTCCTTTCGGTACGAAAACGAATTCGAGCGAGCGTTTGAGGCAGCAAAATCCGCGCCCGTTGTTAACATGGGAGTTGCAAGCACGCAAATCGAACGTGTTTATTACAACTGTTGTTGCTCGTAATTTTACGTTATTTTAGGCCAGTAAAAAGATAAAAGAAAGGACACCAAACAGGCGCTGAAAGTTTATTGACGAAACCACCATGTATATATAATACATCCATGGAACGGAAACAAAAGCCCACATATATGACATACTTTTCATGATGTCATACCTTTCACTTTTTTTTTGGAAGCTCGCAGATACTGCAGATGCTCGTTTTTAGCGAGGACTTGTTTAAAGCGCTAGACACATGAACGACCGGCGCATGCGATTCGCATGCGACTGATCGTTACGACTGATTGTTAGGACGGGTTTTGGCGGATCAGTCGCATGCGAATCGCATGCGCCGGTCGTACATAGCGCCTGTCTTGCGTTTTTCTTTCTGTCCTTGTCGTCTGAGCTGTGGAATCATGACGACGGCAATTGAGTGCTGTTGCGGCCGTTTTCTCGATTTCCCTGGGAAGGCCGATATGAGTGCTCTTGTATTAAAACACCAAGGTTCAGGGCCTTTTATTCTTACAATTTTCACATGCAGGAAAGTCTGGCACATCCTGCACCCCAGACGGACAGAAGGGTTTGCGTGTTGAGTCCACACAGAAAAGCTACACTTTTAAAATGTTTTGAGCGGGTTTCCAAGTTATCCGATGTAAAAGGGTTGAGATTTGGGCGAGTTGGTAATAATGCATTAAAAAAAAAAAAAACTGCGCGGAAATTAACGGGGTTCTCTGCTGTCTTCGTGTGTTCTTGTCCCCGTTAATTTGCGCGAGTTTTTTTTTTTTTTTTTAGATTATCCGATGTGCCTGGAGTGGTAATATTACTGCGTAAGAATGTATGTCCGCAGCAACATTAAGTGTCGAATTGGTCACGCTGGAACATGTAAGTGTTATAGTAGATTAAATGTAGATTGATAGCTCCCAATTTTGTGAGGAATAATCGAAAAGAAAAATCACGAGACATTCCAGGTGAATGTGGATTACCAGCGAAGCTTGTCTTGGTACGTGACACGCAGGTGGCGCCAAATTTACCGGAAAGGTGTAAACAAATTTAATTTCTGTTGAAAGTTGACGATGGGCATCCTCAAGGAAGACATATACATTTATCCACGCACTTTTATTTTGTCTCTAGCGAACGAGCAGACGGCGCATCATATTAACTAGTCTACTGATGGTGCGGATCGAGTGTTGAGACGCATAAGCTTGAGGTCAAGAACGGCGAGTGACATTGGTGGTGACCGCGTACTGACAATGCCTACACCGGGACATTTTTTTTTTCGAACGCCCCACGGTAAAGAACGCCTCACTCTTCAGATACGTAACTTTTTGTTTGCATACATGCAAAATACAAAAAACGCTATGTATTCAAATGAGCTTCGCCTAAAAAATGTGTTTGTCATGAGGCGGCTCGCTGTCGTTGTTTCGGAAGCCGGTTCCGAAAAGAGAGGGTGTGGGTAAAGCGGGGCTTAGGCGTTGCGCTGCTAAGCACAAGGACGCGGGTTCGATTCCCTGCTGCGGCAGCCGCTTTTCTGGTGGAGGCGAAAAGCAAGAACGACCGTGTGTCCGGGATTTCGGCGCACTTTAAAGATCCCCAGGTGTTCAAAATTAATCCGGAAGAATCCACTGTGGTGCGCCTCATAAAACGTGAAGCGGGGATTTCCCCCGTTTGACCCAACGCTATTGCTCGTGACCCCCGCACTTCTTTATGTGTATCCAACATGAATGCTTACCAATTCACTCCAATTCGCGGATTGTATTCGGCCTTGTAACTGGAGTACACATATTCGGGGTGATTTAAATTCAGAATTTTTCTACAATACGTTTCGGAGTTCATATACAGTGAGCACTCATGTTAGCGCAGTGTCCTTGTTAATCTTATATCGCCTCAGCGGCGTTCTGCTGTGGTAAATGGCGCGTTGGCAACGGGAATTCTTATTTCTAGAAAAACAAGAAAAACGGAAAAGAAAACAGTATATGTATGTTATTACTTTTAAAACGAATAATTTTCGCGAATACCACGGGCTTGGAGGGCGACCGACAACATAAATTAATGAAGCCACCTAAGGTTAGGAGTCTTCATGCGATCGACATCGTTTACAGGAAATGCAGTAAAATTTAATATTCATCAGACACGATATCCATGCAGTGAATTGCAGTTTTTGTTCTGCCATGAGGTGAGATCCTCATTTATGTGTAGGTTTGTTTTATGCGGTTCATATGTTTAGCGTTCATTTTTATATACCCCGTTCACGCATTACTTGTCACACATGTTAAAACTTGTACTTGTGTCTTTTTTAGCTTACCTTACTCAATGCCTTATCGAGGAAACTGAGAGATAGTTATAAATAAATAAATAAATATATGTAGAATATTACTCATATGGAAGCTAAGCCCTTAGTTGAAGCACTAGTTACAAATCTTTATCTCTAGTGGTGTGTCCGTGAGTTCGCATCGTGCGGAAAGGTAATAATGAGCAGTGACAGAGGAATTCTGAAACTAATTATTGATACGTCACGATGCCATAAAATGAATCAATTCAAGAACTTCATTGAAGTAGCTAAGGTGACGCACCGGGAACATCGCTCGCAGGTACTGTTTTGACCGCGTTTTGAAATTTCATGCTTTCTGCTCACGTAATTAGATGCGTCCCTGCAATTTGAATTTTCTCAAAAGCCATTCAAGAATACCAAATTTCGGAAGAAAGAAACGGCGGCTGCTGCCGTAGCATTTTTTTACTCGAAAATATCGTTCCGCAGTTGTAGCTGTCCGAAATAAGTAATTATTATCCAATGCTTTTTTTTTTTTCGGTGGTATGAAATGTGCTATAAACAGGAAAATAGCGTCGTAGATAGACATAAGCCGTATATCTAGTAGTTGTCGTGAATTACTTCGCAGCGGACAACCTTCCCAAGCTCCACCAAAATCCTAACGCAGAGGGCATCCGCTTTCAGAGTAGAGGGCAGCGCAATGAACAGGACGAAGCGAAGACGAGTGTCTCGTCTTCGCTTCGTCCCAACTTTTGCACCAACCGGCTCAAGCTTCAACTATTCTGAGGCATCCGCTTGCCATCCCACAATAGTCGCGGGGGAACTCTATTGAAGTGACTCCCCGCTCACAGACGAACAATGAACTTGAGGAGAAGGAGTTGACCGCGCCGTCGCACTTGACAGTCAAACCGGTCGAACGCCGCGACCGCCCCGAGAAGAATGAGGGAAAACAGCCGTGTAGGTACAGTGTCTAGAAGTGTAGGCAAAATTCCATTCGACGACGGCACGTGGTGGCAGCTTTGAGAACTAGGGGCGCTTGGGCAGGAATCCTGGACTCGAGCGCAGGTCCGAAATGCGCCGCCAACTGCCCAGATACTCCTGTCCAGCTGTCGACCTGAGGACCAGCTCCTGCTTGTGACCAGGGCTACGGGAGCGTGGACAGCACATGGGCTCCTGGACTGAGGAACCACTCTCGCATTATTGCGTAATAAAGTTGTCTCTCTCTCTCTCAAAACAAACAAAGGAACATGCCACCACCCGACATCGCTATCTAGACTGCTTTTCCGTCGCTAGAGAGTAAAATCACGTCGACAGCATCGGTGCAGGAAAGAATGCAACCCCCCTGTGAGATTGAGGTTATGGTAGAACCTTCTGGTGAAATGACTGAGTAGTGGGCAGCACCTACGTCGACCACTGCTTGGAGGAAGCAGCTAGGTTTCTCGGGCCAACAGGTCGCCCCGTCGACCCAGGCAACCACACTTGCAAGACAGCATCTAAATATTGCAGCAAGAGATCGCCTCCCAGCGACGCCATCTGGAATACCTTCAGAAGCAAGCTCTTGCTGGGAAGAACATGGAGAGCGAAGACCAAACGAGCAAGTCGTTACAGGAGCGCTTACCCTCTTGAACACAGACGACACATTGTGCAACAGCCTGGCGATTTCCGTGCGCTGACCTTCCCACTATAGTGAGATCCATAGTAGGGGAACTTATCCCGTATCTGATCCCAAAAGAAGCCACGGTGCTATTGAAACGGTGCAAAGCTCGAAATCACGTAACGCGGAGAACATCCATGTCCAACAGCGATAACCTCTACTCCTGCAGTGGAACTGTTGTGGCCTCCGTGTGGCGGCCGCCGAACTAAATTAGCGCATCAAAAGCATCGATACCAAGCCATCAAAGATTTTGCTTTAAGAAATGCAGGGAACCGGCCCAAGTTTTACGGCTACAGGGCGTACTCGGCACCCAGCATAACACGTTCATCCTGGTCAGACACGTTACAAACTGTCGTGGAATGCCGGACAATCCTTTACGTCCTGAAGACGGTAGCGCACTTCCAGATTCCTACTGCCGCATTTGGTACAGACGCACTGGATGTGATGGCTGCTCTGCTGCGCGTTGGACGCCGCAACTTCACGGTGCGTCCACATACGTGTGCCCATGCACTGCTCAACATGATTGCAAGAGGGTGAACTTCTCCTGGGTGCGCCGCCTCCGCGCGTATTACCCTCATGACGCAGCGGTGTTCGCTGGTGCTTTCAATGCCGAGCACAAGGCCTTGGGAGCACATATTGCGAGGTCGAGGATTACAACTGCTGGAAGAGGCTGCCAAGGCGGAGCTGTGCCTTGTAAGCGACCTTAGTCGGCCAACTCGACCAAGACAGAACCCTGGACAACGTGATACCGCTCCAGACCTGACGAGGGCAACAGCCAATACTGTGGCCACCTCGTCTCGCGAGCTGACGCCGTGGAGCAGCGATCACTACCCCTTCTAGATCCACATCTCCGGAAGAGACAACAAGTGTCGGAAGCGCGTGCTCTACCCGAACTGTAAGCGTTTCAGGGACATACTTACCCTGCCGACAGGACACGACGGACCAAAAAACCCTGCCCACCATTGGTAGATCGCATTCTGATGGCTGCGAAGTCGCTACTAGCGCTTCAGAGATCGAAACAGACTCCCCACCACCAGATCGTCACCTGGTCAACCTTTGAAAGCACAGGGACGAACTGGAGAAGTACCCCAAGCAGCAGAGGTCGATTGCCAATGATTGTAAACCTCATGGACCCCATTGGCTTCCAAACTATCGGCCACTCATCCGTAACTCGGCTGAAAGATTGCTTGAGCGCCAAGCAAACGGCGACCGGTAGTAAGGTCACACGGAAAGCGCATCGGAGGCGCGACGGATAAAAGCGCATTTTGGCCACGCGCTGGCCGAGCGCCTGGCATGTGCGAACATGACGGTTAGCAGCGCGTAAACAGGCAACAACGCCTCAAAAAGTAGTTACCTAAAGAGCCACAGCAACGTGCAACGAAACAAAGCGTACTCAAACTAAAGTGCAGCGCATTCAAAATAGCGTGCGAGATAGTGTTACACGTTCTCTAGGAATGGGTCATTTGTGTGTCCTAACGCAACCGTGTCCGCCGGACTACTTGAGCGCTGTGCCTTTGCGCGTTCTTTTTGTCGGCGGCTTCGGCGGGTGGGTGGACGCGATGCTCCGATGTCTGCGTCTCTTTTGTGGCATTGAAACCGCTGTAATACTCCTATACGTGCCTGTGAGGTGCGTTTTGGTGTCGGTGGCTGTGATTGAAGTGTACCTGACTGGTGGAATAACATCGTTTGCCTGCTGCGGGCGGCCGCTGAAAATGTGAGTCGCCATTTCATTTCTCCTGGCGCGGTACGGGAGAGCTCCCGCTCGTTCCCGCCAAAACCTCACCTGTCGTTTATAACAATTGGCGCACGTGAGTGCTGCTTAGAGTGATGATTGTAGGATTTAACGCGCCGACGCAGCGCAGGCGATGAGGCGCGCCGTAGTGGAAGGCTCCGGATTAATTTCGACCACCTGGGGATCTTTAACGTGCGCCGAAATCCCGTACACACGGGCGTTTTTGCTTTTCGCCTCCATCAGAAAAGCGGCCGCCGCGGCCGGGAATCGAACCCGCGACCTCGTGCTCAGCAGCGCAACGCCTTAGCCACTGAGCCACCGCGGCGGGTGCTGCTTAGAGTGTTGTTGGTTCTTGCGAAAAATTAAGCAGTCACATACATGTGCTTCCATTTGTGTGACGCCAGTTTGAGCTATCCTCTTTCCGGCTGTGTTTTCCGAACAAGCGGCCGTGCTCCTACTGCAGGTTCACGGCGTTCAGCATGCCTTGAAGCTAGACTCGTGTGCAGAAGAGCTACGGATGTATTAAGCTTGCTTCATTAAACTCTAGTTATAAATGAAGCTTTCGTTTAACTATTTTCTTGAGCAACGTAAAGGTATTGTCGAGCGACAAAGCAATTACACTGCCGCTGGACTTCTCCGTCGGTTCCGTTCGCATCTGGCGCGTCGTCTGACGAGGCAAAAGTGAGCGACGGCGACAGAAGCACCGTATCCAGTTTAATCAGGGAGCTTTTAAGCGTCGCTTTAATTGTCGCTTTATTTGGTTACCCCTTAAAAATATCGCGCATTAAAAGGTCACAACGCTTCTCATCTACCTCCAAGTTGGCATGGATGTCTCGCAAAAAAAAAAGCGAACGTTCGTGCGTTCCGAACCCATTGTGTAGTGCGTTAGCTTGTAATTTCTGATCCCGCGTTTGTTAGAAAACAAAACTTGCGCTAATGAAACAGACTGCACGACATTTCTGTAGCGATTATTTGTTTTTGTGACTACATTAGCCACGACAAAATTTCACCGAACCGCTGGGATCCGTTGCTTTGTCTATTGGACTTCTTTCATATTACCTTGCGCGACTGCAACTAGTGTGAATCCCATTTTCGGTGAAATTCCGGACTGTTTTCTCAAGAACGAGCCAAGTAACTGCAACATAAAACGCAGTATTGAAAAATAAATAGTACAGTACGTTTGATGTTTCATTGCGAGCGTTAACAAGCCAAAAGTTTAGGCTGAATATTTTCACACGTGCATGTGTTAAGGATGGTGCTGGGCGCTGCATTTAGTGAGCACCGTGCATTTAGCAGTGTAGTGAACGTTTTTTTTTCTTTACTTATTAGAGGCGCCACAACGTAAAAGTGTTTCCCGTGGACATGTGGCGGATGCAGCAGAGAGAACAAGCCTTCCGAGCTGGACTATTCTACAATAGTGGTGTTCGACGATATATTGTGATGTTGGCAGGTCGGCGAATTACCGGGGAGGAGGGTGTTGTGTTCATTTACCTGAATGCTTCTGTTTTGTAGGCATATCAAGCAGTTTAACGAAGCATAGATCGGTTCGCTCTTCGTAAGCAGCTTTTTTATTTTTTGTCTGTTTGTGTTTGGCTGTCGTGTTTGTGTTTTGAACAAACTTATCTCGTATTCTTGCCACTGTTAAGCCAGGTTTCGCGTTCTGAATTTCATGTTCATAATAAAATAAGTAAGCAAAGCGGTCTGGTGTGTTGTCTTACTCAATTGTTTTTGGCAAGTCACGTAATTGCTTCGCAAAGTTGGTGCAGTTTGTTTATTGTGCCTCGCGGTCCGATTTCTGTTTTATACATGCCATTGTAGAGGAAATAATTTAAGGGGTGCGCATTAAATAAATAATGCGCACTCGTTAAATTATTTCCTGTATAATGGCATGTTTAAAGCAGATATCGGGCCGCGAGGCAACTCAAAATATGCATTGGCCATAAGGACTGGCCACGAAGCCAGAAATGTGCATGAAAATAGCGTGGGGTCCACCAGTTGGCATTATCATGGCAAGATACTTTGCCAAGCGTTGTCCGATATTGGCCTTCCAGGGCTTGGCCAATTGTTGGCTTGTCACCTTTCCCAAACACGAGCCAATATTGGCGGCAGAGGTATTGCCAAGCTCGGACGCATTGGCCACTCGTGATTGCCATGCTTGGGCTTGGCAATTTCTGCTGCTTGGGACGTTGCCAGTGGTCGCACTTACTACGACTTAGTGAGCATATGGCAACAAACCGCGAAGATTCGCCGTCACGCAAAACTACTCGCCCGCCAGCGTTGGGAAAAATTTTGCGATTCCTTTTCGCGGTACACTGGAGCAGGAAAGCTTTGGTCAACATCGCGGTTGACGAGTCGCAGCCTATCGAGACTTCGTTCCTGACAGCCGAACTGAAGGCAGCTTTGGACAAATCAATGTTCATAGTGTCCCAGGGAAAGACGGCGTCACGTGGGCAATGCTTAGAAACCTTCCCGCGACTTCCAGGTGGAAGTTCCTCGACAAAATAAATGAAGTGTGGATCCGCGGGCAGGTGCCACCTGCTTTAAAACACGCTGTGATAATGCCCATTCCTAAACCAGGGAAAGACCCGTCCGATACCACCAATCTTCGATTTATCTCGCTTACGTCTACCCTTTGTAAGAGAATAGAACGGATGACAGTGACCAGACTGCATTACCACCTCGATGAGGAAGCTGAGTACTTCCACCCGTGCCAAACTGCATTCCGGCCAAATCTGGGGACGCATGATTCCCTGTTTCTCTTGCGGCGTATTGTGTGGGAAACAAATTACAAACGACCGCCCGTCGTGGTTGGATTGGATCTCGGCAAAGGGTCGCTGTTCTTCGGTGCGGTGCGAAATGCATGTCGAGAGGGGGGGGGGGATGATGTATGGCGGACGGTTGAAGAGCGAATGAAACAGAGAAAGGGTGGCTATGCAGCGTCGAAGGTAAAGTGGCTGTAATACAGATTGGGCTTTTAAGGATGAAACACTAATCTCATAAGAATATAACGAATGTATGAATGGGCCAGACTAATTTTGAATTGGCTCGAGGTCATTGGTTAGGTAAATTTGAAGCGGGTTCCATATAGCTGACGCGTATTCCAGTTTTGGCTTGATGAGGGATGTGTATGCGAGCAGTTTTACGTGTTGTGGTGCGCAACGGAGATGACGCTTCACGAAACCCAATATTTGATTGCGGATGGGATAACATTTGTAACATGCGCATTCCAAATTAGATCGGTAAACAGTGCGACACCTAGATATTTGAAACAGTGTACTATTTCTAGAAGGGCGTTAGTGAATTGGTATGGGAATGGGAAAGGGTTTTCGTGACGAGTGGATGAGACAACTTTACATTTGTTGGGGTTAAGTTTGAGAGCCGATTGCTGCACCATTCTTGAATATTATTCAGATCGTGTTGTAGGCTTAGTTGATCGGAAGCATTACCTATCGTACGGTAAATCACAATCGTCCCCGAACATGCGGATTTTGCAGGACACAGTTAGGGGCAGGTCATTTATGTAGATGAGGAATATCAGGGGGCCGAGGACACGCCCTTGTGGTTCTCCTGACGTTACTTGGAGAGGCTCAACCCCACAACACGATCTGAATAACATTCAAGAATGGCTTGTCGTGATGTGTGCTCGGACTGCATCCACGGCCGCCACTGTAACAGTGCAAGGCGACAGAGCAAAGCGTAGGCAAACAGATTCAGGTGAGCATGTAGAGAAGTTTGCATGCCATGTTAGCACACGAATTAAGCATGTTTAATAAACATAAAAGCACACCCCTTGAAAAGGTTGTTGGCTCTATGTCAGACAGCCACTCCTGCTGAACCAATTAGAAAACAAAAGCAGACACACTAGCTACACAAAAAAATATAGGAACTTACTCGACTGCACTTACAAAACATATACTCAAACTAAAAGGTTCGTACGCACGATTGAAGACTCGAACACAGATCAAGACCGACACAAATCAAATCAAAAGTTGTCGCGAGACAATTCCCTAGACGGACTTCAGCCGTACGAATGCATACCAACCTGATGTTGCGACAATATGCCATGCTAGAAAGAAAAAATCCGCCAGGCCACAGCCGAAACAAATCCCCACGGATTCCAGGTCTGTGGTATGAAGTTGCGTGAGAAAGCAACAAGAAACCGCGTCAAGAACAAGGTACAAAGCAAGCTTTGTACCTTTCCATTAAGGAAGCAAGATAGCGAGAATGTGGTTTTAACGCAATTAATACCGATCGTGACAGCTCTTCAGTTTTCTTAGTGCAAAAAGTTTTCTGTAATCAAATGCCCAGGCAGCTAGTGGTCTAGTCCGTCCCGCTGGCCTCCTGCCTACCTAATGTGTGCTGCGTTTCCTTCGTTTGCATTCAGGCTAAGCAACCAGCTTGTTTGCGAAACATTCAAGGCTGGCACTATTAACAGCTAGTGCCAACGGATTCCAGCAGTCATGAGAAGCTGCGGTAAATTTACGATTGATCGTGCAAGGCCTCACGACAAGTCTCGGGGCGGGATAGCTAAGAAGGAATCGTAGAGGTGTTTCAAACATTGAGTCGTAACACACTGAAAGTACTCACCATCTCGCAGCGCTGGCGATCGGTTGGTTAACCCGCCACTGCCGCTGCTGAAAACGACGACCGAACATACGCTACACCGAACTCTGGGCATACGCGAAACGTGAATGCCGCCATTGCAGGCACGGCAAAGAAAAGAAAAAATTGGCCGAGTATCTGCTCCTTTCGTTGCAAATGCCGTCAAAAGACGACAGTCTTTATGGGCTTTTGCGAAGTAAATGCCTCCCTTCGCTTTCCCGCTCACCTCTCATGTTGTTCCTCTTGCGTCGCGCTCCTCCCGAAGTAAAGACGCCAAATGTTCGCTTGAATCATTTTAAACTTCCCGCGTTCCTCTGCTCCAAACCGGGTGTCTCGATGCGAACGCTGCCGTACGGTGAAGACGCGCGGTAATCGAGGCGCCCTACTTAAACGTTTATAGAACCGCGTTTCCCTACTCCACGTGTGTTGCAAGCAGAACGTGGAACCTATCTAGTGGAACCTTGCGTAACTGTTGCCGGTTGATTTCTTAAAAAGGCGCCAGAAGCTATAGTGGCGCGGGCGACAGCAGGCGACGGCGGAGTGAATTCTTTTTCTGCAGTTGATGAAGTATTTAATTTCGCAAAAGTCAAGAATGTTTGATTTTTTATAAAGGAACACTGCAAATATCACTTCTGTATTGATTTGTCGTCTCATATTTGCGCAATGTCTTGTTCTTCTTCAACAATGTTGACAAGTATGAACATTACACCGGACAAAGACGGGTACATTTACCTGTGACTATATAAGACTATTGCGCAGGCATTGTTTTGCTTTGGCCGGGTGGCTGAATCGGGTCACAGACAGACAGACGGACAGACAGACAGACAGACAGACATACAGACAGACCAAAATTTCTGGGTTTAAGTAGCCCAAGAAAGACTATCGTCTTTAAAAGAAAACCGCACGCATGAGAGCGCACAGATCACCAGCAGTCTGGTAGCGAGAGTAGACAGCCCATGACATCGCGTTGTTTTCTTTGTGTTCTCTTTGGAATGTGACAGCGGCAAATTTCTCGTGCGCTGGGCCGCCTGCACGGCCGGCATGGTGGTGGTCCCTTCATCCATAGAGTTAATACTGCCTTCATCGGCTTAGCCAAGTAGCGACAAGTGCGTCCTCTCCACACATCCGTATAGGGGGATAAATAGCTGGAAACGCTCATTGGTCAACATGTGTGACGTCATCAAAAACAAATATGACGTCATTATTTTTTGGCGTTAAATTTGTTTGTTTACTTGTTTTTTCTCCCCAGAAATTTTTCCCTAGTCTTTGCTAAAGCGCTAGAATGTCCCCCTAGTCCCCGCTCTTGGCCAAGTAATGGCGGAAAGCTCTTCAAACGGGCTTCTTTGTGTTTTGGTTGCAGAAGTTAGCAACTGAAGGGGAGATGTGTGTTAGACATGCATATACCTTAACATTCGACCGATGCAATCGTCGCTTTCACGCAAGAATAATCTGGTTATTCATCATGGTGTGGTGTGTTGAGTTTCAGCGCACTCCACATTCCACTGGCCGCAGTGGAAAAGGTGAGACATCCATGTGCTCTCTGTCCATGTTCTCTGTTATTAGTGCTGTCTTATTTTTATTTAGGCCTTCTTGTTTACTTTAAACATTCCTTTTACGTGAACTTTTTGGGCCCGGTTGTTTTGCTTCTGCAGAAGGTGCACGCTCTTCCATGAACTCAGTGTTCAGGGGGGAAAAGGGAGATAAAACAAGTTTTGACGACAGATTTGTTCGTGGCGTGCGCAGGTATTGTTGCGCCTGTGCACTGAAATGACGACCGTCCCTGAGGAAATGACGATCGCCCCTTTCTCCACCCTGTTCAGAGCCTCAACCTTGGCAGCAAGGCGTACTTACTAATATTACATTTCGAGACAGCTTCCAACATTACACAATATAATAAGCTTAAGCGCGTGCCTATCGCGAAATTCCTGATAGCAGATTAAAATGTTGTATTGACATGGGTAGTGCATGCTTTAACGGCGGCGTGAACCATGAAAAATGGGTTTAGATTGCGATGTGGCGTGGCTACGCAGTGCAAGTGTCAAGGCCCGTTCGCACTTGAGACTGGAGCGATAGAAGCGACGCAATTTCTGTCCGCGGCGACAGAAATTGTTCGAGACCAAACGACAAAGGAAAGCGGCAAAAATCTCGTCGCTTCGACCGCTCCAGTCGCAAGTGTGAATGGGCCTACCATCGTCCCACCAGAAACACATGTAGGTCATGTAATTGTGCTGTATTTACCATGAAATACACCGTGTTTTATGCCTAATAAGATGACCTGTATACAAAAACTGAACCTAATCGGCGGGGGCTTACATAGAGCAAATGTATGACCCGTATATATTTTCGTGCGCCCTGTTGCAGTAAGCGATTACTTGTGGATTTGCCGGAATGTTTTTTTCCCTCACAGAGCCTGCCTGACAGTGCATCCGCCAGGTGGTAAGTGCGAGGCTCCTACCAAATAAGGCAAGAGTAACTCACAAGCCTTGCCTACTTACCTGGCATAGCACAAAACTTTATGGCTGTGGCTGTTCTCAGTGCATCCGTGATAATCACTTGTATAAATTTTTCGCGGCAGTTGTCTCTCGTTGGCTGACTGGGACCACATGACAACCTGTCAGTAAATTTTTTTTGAACCCACTCTTCCAGCATCCGTGAAAATTACTTTTAAAAATTTCAGTCGGCTCCCATTGGCTGTCTAGAGTGATGCTTTTTCCTCCAGCAGGACAGATAGATCTACCCTGCTTTATGCACAAATGATAAAACTATATGTTTCGATGGAACCAGGCATACATCGCATTCTGTGATAATGTGCTCAGGCAAGCCGAACAACAATGTGCATAGTGAAACTAGTAAGGCTTAAGCCTGGAGATTGGCTATGTTGCGGCTAGCAAGAAATGAGCAACCGCAGGTAAATGTGCAAAAACATTTTCAAGGAGCGAATTGCGATAATTTATGAGCACGCCGCCTTTGCTGCTGCTCACGAACTTCATGCCCCCATGGATGCAGCACTAACGTATCTGGTAAAACTTCAGGGTCTCGGGCATCTTGCTGGCGATCTTTACATCACGCTTTTTCGCTCCTGTGATAGTTCTAGTGTCTCTCTTTCAAAGCTGCAGATCGTTTGCAGCGCTGTATGCAGACATTTTTTGATTTGATTGATTGTGGTGTTTAACGCGCCGACGCAACGCAGGCGATGAGGCGCGCCGTAGTGGAGGGCTCCGGATTAATTTTGACCACCTGGGGATCTTTAACGTGCGCCGAAATCTCGTACACACGGGCGTTTTTGCTTTTCGCCTCCATCAGAAAAGCGGCCACCGCGGCCGGGAATCGAACCCGCGACCTCGTGCTCAGCAGCGCAACGCCTTAGCCACTGAGCAACCGCGGCGGGTTATGCAGACATTTTTTTTGCCATGAGCTCAGCAAACGTGGCAACCAATGAAAAGTTCCTCCTGGCCAGTTTCGTTGTTCATTCCTTGCGGTGGAGCACGTTTGTTGTGGCATCACTCCTTAATTGAGGCGGTGTGTTGGTGCAATGAACGAGTGCCGGTGGATGCGCAGTCACTGCAGACGGGGCTTCCCCCTTCAGCGCGCTGCAGCCAGTCGATGTGACCCAGGGTCTGCTGCTCTGCCGCCATCCCGAGCGTCCACACCCCCGCCTTGGCCAGGGACTCGTGGCACTGTGAGCTCCAAAGCAAGCCCAGGCAGGCACAGGTGCCTTTGCGGTGGTCACCCTCCAACTGCCGCTAATTTGGTTTCCACAAGGTGACCAGCGGCAGTGCATGCATCAGCAGCCCCACAGTCGAAGGCTGTCTGTTGGGAGCAGCTGTGGTCTTGGGCGGCCACCTTCCGGACTGCCGAGGTGGCCATTCCGGCCCTGGCACGGAGCTGCTTTGCGGCCTGGCAGAAGTCATGGTGGTCCAGCATGAGCCCCAGGTAGCGCACCCTGGTCTTTCACCCGAGCTGCTCGCTGTCGATTTGCAGGCATGTGAGCCTGCAGCAGGCCTGGGTGTCCCAGTGAACAAGCATCGCCTCCATCTCTGTGCCCTACAGCTGCAGGCTGACATTGGTGAGCTTGGTCCGCACTGCATGCGGGGCTGCCTACAGCTGCAACACGACGCCTGGGCAGCCCGCCTTGGGGCCTAGTGCCTACAGGGCCGCATCGTCAGCATACACACACTGTACACCCTGTGCGCCCCTCTACTGGACAGGCAGTCTGATAGTGCCGCTGTGACCATGTTGAAGAGAACGGGGCTAATTACTGTGCCCTACAGGGTGCCCCCATTCCCTGGTTGATGCACCGACAGGGCGTTGCCCACCTGCATTTGTGCCATGAGGCCCGCCAGGAACGCCTCGACGAAGCCCCGCAGCTTGCCCGTAATGCCGGCCTCCTCCATGGACAGGGAGATGGCAGGGTGCTGTAGGTTGTTGAAGGCACCCTTGACATCATGTAGCACCAGAGCTGCCACCTGCCTGGTAGTCTGTGCGTGCTCAAGCTCTGTCATAACGTCGGCAATGGAGTCCGTCGCAGCCTGGTGCCGCCGGAAGCCCGTCAGCTGCCCTGAGATGTACATGTACTCCTTGTTTCTGCAATTCCGAGCGCCTGCTCCCAAAACTTTTTGTTCGTGCAACAGCACTACGATTGGACTCAGCTTACCAACATCAAGTTAGTTTTTATCATTCTGAGTGCTTACTGCAGTAACTTCCTGCACAAGAAGTTATTGCAGTAAGTCCCACCTTGAAAGCTTTATCGTATGGCTTTACGTGTGGTCCCATACAAAAATGGTATATGGGTGCCTATGGAAAAATTTATGGTATGCTATCACTGCCTATGGATCTCTATGGCCACCCATAAGATTACATAAAACAGGCTATAGCCACCTATTGAATTTTTGATGTACTGCAGGCTAAAGAATCTAGACCACAGAATACTCTTTAGACGGCTGTAGAACATGCTATTGTGTTTAAGCTATAGAATCTCAGCTATTCAGGTTGCTTTAGCCGGCTAAAGAAACGTGTATGTCCTCAGTTCTATAGACCAGCAGCCACAAAAGCTCCTTTAGCTGTCTATAGAACAGTATATGGCTGGGAATCTATAGACCCCAGATCAATCAGCTCTCTTTAGCCAGCCATAGAGAAGTGTTTGTCCCTAAAGCTATAGAAACATAGCCATAAAAGCTATTTCAGCTGGCTATCGAGCCATCTATGGCTCTGAACCTATAGACACCTGTATGTTTAGCTGTCTTTAGCCAGCTATAGAAGAGTGTTCGTGCCGAAAGCTATAGAAACACAGCCATAAAAGCTATTTAAGCTGGCTATAGAGCCATCTATGGCTGTGAATCTATAGACTCCTGTATGTTTCGCTTTTTTTATCTAGCTATAGCGAAGTGTTCGGCCCAAAAGCTATAGAACCATGGCCATAGAAGGTTTTTAAGCTGGCTATAAAGCCACTTAAAGCCCTAAATCTATATAGTCCTGCACGTTTTACTTCCTTTAGCCAGCTATAGTGAATTGTCTGGCCCAAAAGGTCTAGAAACACAGCCATAAAAGCTCTTTAAACCGGTTATAAAGCCGTCTAAGGGCTCTTAGTCTATAACCTGTTATCATTTAGGCATGTTAACTTTAGCTGTCATGAAACATATTTGGCCCTAAATATGTACAACAGCAATAAAAGTTCTTTAACTGGCTAAGGAGTGATATACGGCTTTGGGCATATACTCTTGACCATTTAGCTATGCATACCCGGTTATCGACAAGTGTGCTTGAACCTTTCAACTCACAGCTACAAAAAACTTTTCTAGATGGCCAATGCGTACCATGTCTGCAGCAACAGAATCCAGGTCATTTCTCTATATTAGCAGGCTATATAAAAACTTATAAGGTTTGCCTGCCCCTGCAGACACTGACAACATGCTCATTTCTTTCTCCAGTGACAAAGGAGGAGAGAATTGTTTTTAGAAAGATACATCAAAAAGTATTCCGTAACACAAAAAATGCCTTTCGTCCCGCCCTGCGAAAGTGAATTTGGCCAGTGAAGCTGCTGTAAACCACTGCACATGCTGCAGCCTAACGCATATGCCCAGCGTCTTGGATGAGAACTGCTGGGCCCTGTCAAAAGCCTGATGCATGCGCTCAGCATTTTGGTTGAAAGCTGCTAGGTTTTGCATACGTAACTGCTCAGCAAGACGATTCTGCTCCCTTTGTCGCTCACTGTATTCGCGCTGTTTTTTGGAAGTCTTTACTTTACTTAGTATACCCATGGCAGTTTTGGAATGAACTAAAATTAGTTGCCAGCGGCACTTCACACATGAACTTTGAATGACATCAAACCTTTTCAAGAGCAGCTGAAACCTAATCTTTACCAGGAACATGTTGGAGAAGGGGGGGGCGGGTGTCTCATTGTTCAGAGGCACCTTATTATCCATCATACAGTTCAAACAAGCTTTTTTGTTTTTGTTTTTAACGAGCACTGGCCTCTATGCTCTATGCCTGATTGCAAAGAAACTATGCCGTTGCCTCCAATGCTTAGCTTGGAGTTGTATGCTAAGAATAACACAATTTTTTTCTCACCAACAAGAGGCTTAGATTCACTGTAGTATTGCGATACACGAGCTGGACTCCTAAAATAAATACTAAGCTTCTGAAAATTCTTCTAAAAATGCTGCAGCATTATCTATTTGAAATTCAACACATTGCACGAAATTGAATCACTGATACAATTGCAAAAACAAAATAAACAGGCATTCCTTTGGCATAACATATCTGGTTACAAATTTTTAATATTTAGCTCTTACACCATGTATTCGATGAATGCGAGCTACATCTACACTCACGAAGTGCCATTTGAAAGAAATATAGCTTTAGCAGCGCCTTTTGTGAAACCAGTAAGTTTTAAAGTATAGTGTGCTCTAGGCTAGATTTGTTGTGAGATGGTCTCATACCTTGTTCAATGTAATGCTCATTTAGCTGCATAACAGATCTCCAAGACCAGCATTCTTGTTGCTTTGTTTTATAAGAAACTGCCTAGCAGGGTTGAAATATGCCTAGCTAGGTCGCTGTATGGTTTAAAATTATAAAGGACAAATTTTTACGGCACAAATTGTAATGAAAGAAAATGATTGCTTGATCATTAATCATACGCAGTTTCACTGTCTTAATGATTACAAGCGCACATATACGCACATGAATATGCAAAACAAAAGCCAGCAGTTGATAATAAGAAGGCCCCAGGGATGCATAAAAGGAGTTCACCAATTTTTTGTGAAGTCCATATTTTATTGAAAGAACAACAGAAAAGAAAAAAATGCTCCTTGGGTGGAACCCAAGCCGATGACCCTCCAAGTATAGAAACGGGCAGGAAGTTTGCTGTGATAAACCTGAAGTGGTGTTGCAAACAATTACACCATTGCGGGAATGAGCTGAAATGATATATCTGTAATACTACATACAATCAAAGTATCTAACGTTCCCCTACTTTGAGAACCTTCTCAGTCAACTACAAACAAATTAGCAAATGGACTAATTTACACAATAACTAACCACCCACCACCGTTTGTATATTTATACAGCACCCAATGTTTGTGTAGCAAGTCAACCAAGGACAAAAGTATGTGGTAGCCTTAAACTGGCATTGTTTTTCACCTTTATTCAAGTGAGCATGTCAAAACACAATCAAAAGTAACAAGTCAATCTTCTATACAGAAAAATACACTAACTAGAACATAGCATATTGATATATGCAGTTAAAGGGACACTGGCGTGATTTGTAGTCATTTTGGGATTACTTGCGCAAATTGAAGTCTGCAGTCCCCAGGCCATGTTTCGACCACGCTGGGTGCATTTACATGACTCAATCAATTTGAAAGTGCTGTCCTCCTCTCCGTATCCTCCTTGTCAATTTCCTATTTCCGTGCCCTATTACGTTTCGTGTGACAGTTACTCCAGCAGACTTGGCTTGACTTCACAGCTTGCCAGCCCTCCGACAGAGCCAGTCAGCCACCTGCGGGTCGTCATTATTCAGTCGCTCAGTTAAAACTGAGCCATGACAAGGTCCCCAGTGCGCCCCAGAACTAGCGCCCCGTCATAGCTAACACCTCAGCAAGCAAAACAGCTCTAGAAACCCAACAGGCAAGCTGACAGACATACGTCGTAGAAGTGGGTGCAGCATTCGCGACTCGCAAGCAGTGACGTGCCTGAGTGCCTGAACTAAGTGTCCCTACTGCTCCCATTGGAAACTGGGTGACGTGTTAGGCAGTGTTTATACAGGCGGTGATGATCTGACCCATTCTGCAGCCGACGAAATGGCAAAAGCGTGGTATGATAATTCCTGAGATACCAAGAATGGCCGACGAAAGATAGTGTCAGATGCCAAACATGTTGTTGCATGGAACTGAAACCGAAACTAGTTTGAACTGTATCCTAGATATTATCCAATCACATCGCAGGAGGAATGTGCGCCATCTGCACTATTTTTTGCTGCCGCCGCAAATGTTGAATATTTTTCCTTGTTTTAGGCTTTATGGGCTACATAGTGCCTTATCTACCGAAAAAACTATTGAAAGTGTGTTTATTTGAGCCAGTCTATGCTACACAAGCAAAATGTAAGCAAGAAATGCAATGCAAGAAGGTTGACAGGATCACTTCAGTGTCCCTTTAAGACAACATAAATAAAGTACATAAAGAACACGAAAATGTTTTTCCAGGAAGACAAAAATGGACACAGAAAAGCCAGTTAAAAAGAAGCACTGAAACAAATTGACGCTGTTAGTTGGGAGTTGGCCAACTGAATGCTGTGGCATTTGGTCAGCATTTCAAAGCGAATTCATTTTCAAAAGCACCCAAGTAGATTGAGTACATCGTTGATAAAACCAGGCCAGCTAGCCGATCCATGCATTGATCCAGCAACATCCAACCACATTTCCAACATTGCCGATCAAAAGGGAACAGGTTAAATGAGTGAGGAACCGGTTATACTCTTTCCTATCAAACAAAAGAGCCAGGCCCAGCCTAACACTAGAAGGAAAATAACATAGAATAAGATAGGCATATAGGCAACCAAACGTGAGCAAACCATTAGCAAAGCATCATTTTCAACAATATTCAACCCACTGTAGTGGCTAAGGCATTGTGCTGCTCAGCCCGAGGACACCGGTCTCAGTATGTCAACAGATTTGTGCCACAGCAGATCCTTGCCGCAGCAGTGATTTTTCTGAAGAAGGCGAAGAATGAAAATGCCTGTGTCAAGCTTTCAGGGCAAGTTAAAGATAATCAAATGGTGTAATAAATTAATCCGCAGCCCTCTACCGAGGTGCACTGCTAAACCATTAATAAAGTTCAGATGCTCATGTCCTAAATATGATATGGCGTGTTTCATGAGTGTCACGAGTCCAGGTTCATGCCGTAAAACACTAAAAATGTGATTTTTTAACAAAACATTCAATGTACAAATTTTGTGAGGAATCACCTGGAAGGCCTCTTGGTGTTTTTGACCTACATGGTGCAGCATGGCAGACTCAATAGTCAATGTTTTTTGAAAGAGGGCATGCATAGAGCTTACCATTGACGATGAACGCAACACATTTCTTGCTCACTGATGTAACATGAACAACCTTGTAATCAGGCTCTGTATCAAGAATGTGCATGTGTGCAAAAGTAGAGGTAAACTTAACTACCTTTGGCTTTGTTTTCTGCACAAAAAAATAAACATCCTTTCCACAGCTACAGCAGGAGGCATGGTGATGGCACATGGCAAGGACACATTCAAATAAACCAAAAGTGCCGTCCTTGAAATATACAACTGAGTTTATGCGAGTGCTTTTGTTCAGGGCATGTGCAATAAACTTCGTTCCATCCACAATCACTTTCTTGTATTTCACCTCTGCACATGTGGGAATGCCCATGCTTTCCACAAAGCTTGCCTCGATTGAAGTAAGCGCTGGTGACCCAGTACCAACAGTAATGACACTACCATGTTTTTGGACAATAAAGATTTTTCTGTAACCCCTTGTGAGGCTTTCAAAGTGTTCAAGCATCTTTGCTTTGCCAACAAAGCAATTACTGGCATTTGCTAATGTTGGCAAAAACTGCACTAGGAGGAGCTTGCGACATATCTGCTGTGGCACGTACTGTGTCCCGTTAAAACTCCTTTTTATGATTCCGTTCATGTTTTCGAAAGGGAATGTTGAGAAGCCCCACAGCGGACCCCACTGCCGCACGCTATCACATAAATGAGACAGCAAATGTACAGGCGGTCACAGAATAAACCGGACCAAGGGAGCGGTGCGCGAATACTATCGGCGCGACACCTTCCGGCCCAGCGCCTGCTGTCGAGATAGCGGAGGGCGCATGCGTGTCCCTCCCTAGAGTTTGTGCATGTCAGCTGCCTTGATTTCGGCTGCAGCCCTTTGATCCTCTCCAATGCGACGTGAGGCGGCGCCTTGCGCGGCGCGCCTACCGACCGGGCGTGATGCATGTCAGCAGCCGGCAGCGTGCGCCATGCGCTGATGCCGCGTAACTGTGCATTCATCTGAGAATGTTCGTTCGGCGCTCTTTTTATCATTTTATTGACTGAAACGAAAACTGGCGTTGAAGAAAGGCTGCGATAAAGATTCACACATGACTGAACCAGTGCTGGTCATTATGCGACAAACACACAGTTGATAGAACTAAAAACAGCGATTTTTTTTTTAATTTCGAGTTTTTCCCGTGCGGCATATGAGAGGCGGTTTAAAGATGGGAGGAGGGAAGAAAGTAGGAAGGAAAGAGTTTATTCGCTTCGGAAAAATAGACCGAAATACACAGCTGTCGGTGTGAGTGAATTGCTATCGAAAAGCAATGAGGCGTTTCCTTCCATGTCACCCATTGGACAGTGATAGCTAAGAAGCGTATAAAGCACGTAACTTGTCCAGCATGGTCATATTCGCGAAGAATGCCTTCCCGCGTCCCCATCGAGCAACGGAGGCACATCGTGCGACTTTTCATGGAAGGGACTACTCAGTGGGAAAGTTGCCACCTCACCGGGATGTCTAGGACTTCTGTCAGCCGCATTATTCAAGCTTACCGCGATGATCAGGGCAGACTCATTGACGCAGAGCGCAGCGGGCGGCCTAAAGTCACCAGTGAGGAGCAGGAACTACTGATTGTCGCAGCCGCTGTGGCAGATCCCCTCCTGACTGCAAAATAAATTCGACAGGAGCTGTCATTGAATGTCTCTTGCGAGACAATTCGAAGTCGACTGAAGGAGGCGGGACTCGAAAGTTGCGTGGCAGCGCAGAAACCGTGCTTGACGGACCGCCAGAGGCTGGAAAGGCTGGAGTTCGCCCGGGAAGTGGAGCGGTGGACAACGGACGAGTGGAAGGAAGTTATAATCACAGACGAATCGACTTTCTCCACTCGCTGTGATCAACAGCGGCGTGTTTGGCGTCCGATGAGCTGCAGGTACGAAACTAAACTGTGAAACGTAGCTGGTAATGTGCATTCTAGATGATATATCAACTACTACAGCCATCATAATAATCATCATCATCAGCAGCAGCAGCCTATCGACGCCCACTGCAGGGCAAAGGCCTCTCTCATTATTCGCCAATTACCTCGGTCCTGTTCCAACTGCGACCAATTAAGTTATCCCCGCAAGCTTCTTGATCTAATCTGCCCATCTAACTTTCTGCCGCCCCCTGCAACGCTTGCCTTCTCTAGGGATCCACTCTGTTACCCTTAATGACCAGCGGTTATCTTGCCTTCGCATTACATGCCCTGCCCACGTCCATTTCTTTTTCTTAATCTCTACTAATATGTCCTTAACACGTGTTTGTTCTGTGACCCCACTCCGCTCTCTTCTTGTGCCTTAATGTTACACCTGTCATTATCCGCTCCATTGCACGCTGAGTCGTTCTCAATTTATGTGTAAGAGGTCAAATCGGGAGCACGGTTTAATGTGAGAATTGCTGAGCATTCCTTCGGGGGTCCCGAGTGCAACGCTAAGCGTAATTGTTAAGTCTAGCAATGCCTAACTACCTGCTAATAACTATATTTCGGAGCAACCGATATACAATGTCCCTGTAAATTTTATTCAGCTGGGTTCATTTGAAACGTTTTAATCGTAGTTTTATAAGCACCGTTTGTTAAGCGTTTCTTGTCGCTGTTTTTTTACGAAACACTTCAGGTAACCCGCATCGGCTAACGGGGCTTTTGTAATTCCCGATGTGGAAAGAGGATAAAATTGATGCATAGTTTTATACAGGATACTGTTCGCCTACGTGGCAGTGGGGGTGCAGCCTCCCGCTAAAAAAAAATATGCCAGTAATTTCAATCGATGTAAACTATCGAACACGGCGAATGTCCTTTCATTGATTTATCTAGTATACCCTCCGAACATCTTCGAAGATATCTTTCCTCGGTGATATCTTTCCTGAATGTATTTCTGTATTATAGCCCGATGGTATTTAGATACCAGCCCGGCTACATCCAAAGCGTCCTTTCCAGTGGGAGGTGCTCCGTCAGCGTATGGGGCGCAATGAGTGCGGACGGCCTGGGACCCCTCGTCAGAATTTCTGGGCCGTTCAATGCTTCCCAGTACTGTAACATCATTTCGACAAGTCTGCTCCCCTACGTCCTGGACGGGTGCTTCATCCTGCAACAGGACCGAACCCATGTCTTCACAGCACGAGCCATGAGCTCACTGCTCGAGGACCACGCGGTGCGACAGCTGCGGTGGCCTCCGTGCGGGGCAGACCTAGATCCGATAGAAAATGTGTGGGGGATTATGAAGATGAATCTCGGCAAACGAAATGACTGCGGTCGCACGGCGGACGAGTTGTGGCAGGCAGTGGAAGATGAATGGGAACGCCTGCGTCCCCGTCCCGAAATCATAAAGTCGCTTTATGAGTCGCTCCCCCGACGCATTCATGAAGTTATCAAAAACGACGGAAACTTCACACACAATTAATAAGGGGAACCACTCGGACAATCACCGATTCTTTTTCTTTTTTTGTTCCGAACCGAATAAACCTTCGCTCTATTCAGTTCTTGCTATCAACTGTGTTCGTCGCATAACGACCAGCACTGTTTTAGTCATGTGTGAATCTTTATCGCAGCCTTTCTTCAACGCCAGTTTCCGTTCCAGTCCTTAAAATGATAAAAAGAGCGCCGAACAAACATTCTCAGATGAACGCACAGTTACGCCGCATCAGCGCATGGCGCACGCTCCCGGCTGCTGCCAAGCATCACGCCCGCTCGGTAGGTGAGCCGCGCAAGGCGCCGCCGCGCGTCGCATTCGAGAGGAACGGAGTGCTGCAGCCGCAGTCAAGGAAACTGACATGCACAAACTATAGGGAGGGATACGCATGCGCCCTCCGCTATCTCGACAGCAGGCGCTGGGCCGGAAGATGTCGCACCGATAGCTATCGCGCGCCGCTCGCTTGGTCCGGTTTATTCTGTGGACGCCTGTACATTAAAGGTCATCTGTGCCCGGCCATACAACTTTTGGTACTCCTTCAAAAACAAGGCTATCTCTGCTTCAACGATGGCAAGCCTATCCATCGCAACTTCGTCAGCCAGCAGTGAGTGCATTATACTGCTAAGCCTGCACCAGTTCTTATAGTAGCGGAGAGGCAAGAGGCCATTTAAAACAAAAGGGGAATAATACAACAGCCGTGCCCTCCACTCGGTTGCTTTCCAAAACTTCCGCTGGCAAACTGAGCGCGGCAGACGAGAAAACTCATACGGTGGGGACACTTTTTTCAGGCGCATGTTTATCTGAGCAACTTTTTTCTTCAAAGAAAAGCCTGGACGTGCACGTGTGAGCCAAAGGTTTGTGGTTCTCCGTACCACACCTAAACAAACTGCGTGCATGTAATCCACCACAGTGTTGTTGGTGATGCTAAAAAATAGCATCAGTGACAACACTGTGGTCCCGAGTATACCATGCGATGCTGACTTAGCATCTTTTTCAAAGTCACCATCGGTCCTCTTTGTCACTTTTCTCACTTCATACACCCGGGCATGGCCCTTCCCTTTTTTAACCACGCGGCCTGGGTGAAAGCACCAGCAACACCCATGCTCCCCATTCAATTGAGTTTGGTTGTGCAGCATGCACGTAGCAACTGAGTCAACTGTGCATGGGCCAGGGTACGCTTTAGTGACGTGAGTAATGCCATTGTCATCTGTCCAAGAAAAGCCAACGGTGCTGAGATCGTTCATTTTTTGAACAAATGGCACCAAAAAGCACTGCATATCTGGCTTTTTGGGGCCAAACCATAAGCCTGCGAGAAGGACATTGTTTATCCTCTCTTTAAGAGGCAACTCATTTACTGCTATTTCCAGTGGCCACACACTGTACTCTGATGAGTGAAAAATCGGCACTCCATCAGTGTTCCATGTCAGTGTGACATCATCTGGGCCCAGTGGTAGCTGATTGTAAGCTGGGCTCTCAGTGATGTCACAAACATCAAACTGTAACCCTGGCTTTTCAGGCAAAGGGCCTTTTTTTTCAGCAAGTTTGTCAGCTCTTGCACCCAATCTAAACAGAGAAAGTACGAGCCTTTTTGCAGCAATGTTTTTGCAGAATGTGTCTTACCACATCTACAGGTAAGTTCGTTCCCTTTCAGCTGCACACCAATGTATTGCTGAGTTGTAGGACAGTAAAAGTGGCTTTCCAATGGCTGCTCCCGGTACTTGAAGTACTTTTCAAACAAGTATTTTGTAGCAGGAAGGTTGTTGCCTTTCGGTAGGTGGTGTTGCAGCAATCTCAACAGGTCCTCTGTTGCTTCTTTGGAACTGTGGTGACGCAGTGAATGTGCCATGATGAGCAGCAGGCTCTCCTCATGCGTCACTTGAGCCCCAGGAAAAAGAGGTTGGGCCTGAAACAAAAGGGGACATTTTTTTGCAATTAGTGGATAACTCTGTTGGCTCCAATATTTCTTGAGTTTCCCTTTTCATGCGAGAATTTCCAGAGATCGAGCAGAATTCGGCATCTAAGTGTATGATGCATGAAGTGTGAACTTATTAACGTTACCTTCAGTTTCATTTGACCTACATGCTGAAATGGTCTTTCTCAGCAAACCATCATAAATCATCATTCCCATCCAAATTGCACGACTAGTAAGCATCTGCAAACTGCCTGCATTGTTAATGAAGCCCCACCAGCAATTACTCTCATAAGATTATTTTTCAAGGTAGACACGCACTTCATCAAACATTGTGTAGATGATTCAATGCTCATTTCGTCAAAAACAGGATGTATCAGAGAAACTAATGCACCTATGAGGTTGAGCCTTAAAGGAGTACCGACACAAAATTGTCGTGTTATGTTTTTTTCGCTGCTAATGGTGCCTACGAGCCCACTAATCATAGAACACCAACTTACACGGTCTAGCACAGTGTAAACATTCCTTTATGGCGTCAGTTATTCGTGTCAGTTTGGGTTTCGAAAAAACGAATGCCGAGCGGCCGCCATGACAGGAGGTATCACGTGACGTCAACAATCTTGCCGTACCGCTGCCGCTCCGGGCACGCGTGCGTGTGCGAGCGAGCATACGCACACATCCGGACCGGCCGAGGTTTTCACCGTCCCCACGCGGCCGGGCAGCATGACGTCAGTCCCACAACCATGACGTGTACACACGCTGGAGCAACGCGCGCCAACCACAGCCAGCGCGTTGGCTTCGTCACAGGAGCCCCGACGTCAGCAGTTTGAGGCATGATGCCATGTCGGCCCGCTCTTGGCTTTCTCGTGTGGGAGACGATTAAAATAGATTTAAAATATGTTACGCCAAACGGTTGCTGTTGAAACTTCCTGGGAGATATCTCCTGATAAAAAGGAGGCATTTTACATAGTTATCTCAGCTTTGAAATTTCATGTCGGTACTCCTTTAATGTTCACCAGGCAGATACATAAAGTCTCAATGGCAGGCACGCAACATTTCAACCAACCAGGGACACATTTGCAACGATCACAAGATGCTGGATTAGCCACTTGACACTTACTTAAAAAAAACTACAGCCTGTGAACAATCCATGCCAACGCATGCGCCAACAAGCACACGTTTTGATCAAACCGCCAGCGACCTACTTAACTTTTTAAGTGCGAATGCACTTTATAAGCGACCCCAAACCATCCACCGCCGGCGGCGGCGGCGGCGGCGTCGGCGTCCGCAGTGCTCCTCTATATTTAAAAAAGAAACAGCATCCGGCGCCAGGTTTCGATCCGAGGACTTTGCGGCCGCAGCGCGACGCTCTACCGACCAAGCCACGGACGCGACGCTGATGTCAGTGTTAGTGACGCGCCTTATATCTTTAACGCATTCAAACTACGTCGTCAGCGGCGTGCGTTGGCGACTCAGCGGCGTTATAGCGGCTTGATAACTGCGTGGTGTACACGTGATACTACAAACCCGATGGAAGAGATCGAAGAGAAGGCGGCGAGGCGGTGGGCTGCGGGGGCCGAGCGCAAGCGCCGCAAGCGGGCCGACAACCGTGCATTCGCACTTTCACATTCTCCCCCTCGGGGAAATGCGGGGGAATTTTTTTTTCCGTTTAACTTCAGCTCAGCCTTGTAGGAAGGCGATCTCTCTATCACTGAGGAAGATAGTAGGCACCCTGATGCAATTTCCTTCCTACCATTGGCCGATGTAGAACCAAAACACTTAAAACCGTTCTACATCGGCCAACGGTAGGAAGAAAATTGCATCAGGGTGCCTACTATCTTCCTCAGTGATAGAGAGATCGCCTTCCTACAAGGCTGAGCTGAAGTTAAAGGGAAAAAAAGTTAAGCTTCAGGTCGCTGGCGGTTTGATCAAAACGTGTGCTTGTTGGCGCATGCGTTGGCATGGATTGTTCACAGGCTGTATTTTTTTTTCAAGTAAATTGATTGATTGTAGGGTTTAATGCACCGACGCAACGCAGGCAATGAAGCGCGCCTTAGTGGAGGGCTCCGGATTAATTTTGACCACCTGGGTGTCTTTAGTAATTGTGCCAAAATGTCGTACACAAGGGCGTTTTTGCTTTTCGCCTCCATCAGAAAAGCGGCCGCCGTGGCCGGGAATCAAACCCGCATCCTTGTGCTCAGCAACACAGCGCCTTAGCCACTGAGCTACTGTGGCAGGGTTTTTCAAGTTAATGTCAGTGGCTACCACAATATGTGTGTTGTCTCTGCTCTCTTTTGTGCTGGTGTCTCCTTTTACCGGTTCTCCCAACTTTCAGTATATATACTGCAGTCAAACGTCAAATTTCTCCGGGACAGAAAATACCAGGATTTACTGCTTAGAAAAACAACTTAGAATCGGCAGTTTTGCCATCGACCTAAGCAATAGGGCATTTATGTGCACCTATCTGGCTTCTTTGCAAAATGCCGTCTTTCCCCCTTCCTGCTTATTATTTTAAAGCACCCAGTTGCTTACGAATAGTCATCCATTGTGTTCCTATCTGTTGTTTCTCAGTTCCCTGTAGTGCTTTTAATCTCTGTCCCCTACTTGGTTCCAACATTGTCTTTTCTTTATTCAGCAGATCGTGCCTTAACGGAAACAAGCTCTTCGAAGGGTTTTCATAACTCTAGGTGGTACTGCTTGGTCTGTTTTTTTTTGCGTTTTTTTTTTTTGCTGTGTCTAGCAATTCCTGATAATGGTGCCGGACTTTCCCTGTACCACCTGCCTTTTTTCAATGATTCTGTAAGCCCTTGCTAGCAGTTGTGCCATGTCAATGCCCCCCCACCTCCCCTCCTCTTTGAGCACAGGCACGCGCACGCACGAGTTGGCCCAAAAGTTGCAGGAAATGTTTTTTAGGACACAGCTTTATGCAACTTTCAGGTACTACACGGGCTTCTTGCGAAGCAGTGTCCATGCGGATGCACTTGTACACGCAGTCTTTGGAGTCTTGAAATAATCTTCCATTCCTCTTTCACTTCACCAACTTCAGCAAATCCGTTCCAGTTCAACGTTTCTTTGTTTGGAATTATTAAAAGTTGCAAGAGAGATCGTGGGAGTGTGGGGTATGAACACCATCCTGGTTTTCACCAAGAATTGATGCATAAACAAAGCAGCAATGTTTTGGTGCAGCCACCAATCTGAGTTGCTCCGTAGTTCCAATCACTTTTGCCACACACTTTCAAGTATTTTTTTAGGACAAGGTAGAACCCCTAAGTGATTGTATCTCAAAAGGGGAAAATTCTTGCTGTACTATGCCCAATAATGTCATAAAAATAAATCATCACTTTTTTTCTCCTTTGGTTGAACCTGGTCGCTATTCTTGACTCTAAAAAAATCATAGTGCTTCCACTCACTTGATGCTTGCTTCTCTATTGTGGTCTAGACACAGCTTTCTTTCCTGGTTACTACTTTTGCCAGAAAGTTTAACTATTTCGTGACCGCACTCAAAATCTTTCAATTTGAACGATAGCTTGGGAGCCCCTTTTCACTGCGTTCCATGTGTTGCTGGAACAAGTAAAGCTATTTGAAGTTAGCTCAGAAAATGCCCTTTAAAAATCAGTTTTGTTTTCATTTTTGCAACAAAAACGTGATTTTTGGCAAGCATTTGCATCAGCTGAGTGTGGAAAAGGGGTGTGGTCACCGCGCCTCACGGATACCAATGAAGAATGCGTGCTACTTGTAATAACTCTGCATCAGCGTTTGGTTTTTGTTATCAGGGCATGAATGGTGATTTAGAAAATGATTTGCAATCGTCAGGTTTGCACTCTGACTGTAATAATCCCTGAAATCAGCTGAAAATGTCAAGCAGTGCTTGTTTGCAAAGCTAATTTATGAACTTCAGTGGTTTTATTGCCTTAGCGTACGTTGTTCTAAGTTGTGTTGTAGTTCTACTTGCCATAGGACCATTCGCGAACAGTTTACAACAGTTTCATTTCTGCATTGTGAAATTCATATTAGGCGCTACTGATTGGTTGATTGTAGGGTTTAACGCGCTGATGCAATGCAGGCGATGAGGTGCGACGTAGTGGAGGGCTCCGGAATAATTTTGACCACCTGTGGATCCTTAAATTCGGCGCAACTACGCAGTTACCCAACTTCAAGCCTACCTGCCATGGTGCCTTGAGCGTCCGCAACTGATCCTCAATAAAAGCATGCCGCTCCCGATTTCAGGCAGCCCTAATTCGATTTCTGCGATAAGAACTTCCGATGCAAGTCAAAAGATAACACCCAGATATCTGTTCCGATGAGGAGAGCGCTTCAAACTGGCCTTGCACACCGCCAGCTGTTCGCCTGCAAGTTTTGTTTCCATACAAGGGTATCTCCAGGGGTCTAGTGTTGCCTCTTAGCTGAACTGTCTAGTCGGTCGGAGTCTCCAATAAGTTTTGTACTGTTTCATGTAAAAAATGTTAGGTGGCGCTGCAATGCAGGAGGCTCGTAGTGCTGATCTTTTTTATCGCGCAACAGCTGCTCCGCCAAAGTTTGCAGGGCACGATTCTAGCGCATCGCACCTCATTCCTGCAAGCAAGGCTACAATTGCGAGTCAGCAGATGACAATAAAGCGCAACTTTATGTTTTGAGAGATAAGTGACAGTGAACGTCAATAAGCATCGACCACGGAATTCTGTTTTCAACATCATGTATGTTTTTCCGCACCGCGTGCTTGTCCCAAATACTGTGCTGGCCGTAAATGCAAAGTTAGTCATTGACAAGATGTTTTTACGTTACGCTGGGACAAATTGGGGCCTCTGATAATGTCAAACCACCAGATTTCTTCCAGTGAACCACCCAAAATTGCACATTTTGAAATAGACGTTGCGCTTTACCCCATGGCACGAGCACCATGCGTTCTAACATTTTTTTTTATATCTGACAAACTGTTCCATGCAAGTCGACATTTTTTAGGGCGTGCTCTTGAAATGTTTCCCTACAAAAAGTATATTCTAATTTTTTCCTACTACCGGTGGTTTGTTATACCCAACTACTTTTTTATCATTTTCATTGAAAACTGACAAAAATTTTGATTTTGATATTTTTTTCGTAACCATGATGTATGAAAAAATTTTAGAAACTGGTGTTGTTAGAAAGGCCTCTAAATAATCTTCCTTTTGCGTTCCTGTAATTTGTGCCTAATCAATTTTTCTAGCAGAAAACAATGTTTTCTTGGACCCCTAAAAATCGGTCAATTTTTCCGCAGTCAAGAGAGAGTTAAGCTGTAGAGTAACCGTGTCCTCCAATTTACAGCAGGCTTAAACCTAGCTCAGTCTCTGAACTTCAAATACCACTTGAGGCAGACATTTAGCAGCGGCATGCAATAGTTGCAACTCTTTGCTGAAGATTTACTGCCACGTACTCTAAGAAAAATCTCTCGTTCAAGACTCCAGGAATGGTTTTCTGTAAATATTCATCGTTTAGAAGAACTCTGGTAAAGTCATTTTTGCTCACTCTAATATGCCTTTGTCTTTGAGTTACATCACCTATCTTGGGCTCAGAAACTACTCCTAGGCTTGAGTTTTACCAATAGTGTTATTTATATCAGCTTGCTCAAGCATGAAAATTTCAGCAACAGTTTTACCTTACCAAAGATAAACAACACTATTCATTCAGTTTGTGCGCTTTGTGCTCTCCCATCACAAAACTGCCGTTGCACAGATTGCTCTTAAAAACTGGTTAAACCAAACCGTTCCCTTCACTAAACGCCATACCAAAGAGCAAACTGATGCATAAAGGTGAAAGAATAATGAGGGTCCATATCAGCATGCACTAACTTCACGTTGCAGGTACTTTTGGATTTACCCTCGTGCACGTCTGCCAACGTGTATGCACGCGTTTGTGCATGTCTTCATGCACACACACGTATGCTATTAACATACATACATATTTACACATATTTCTTTTTGATGAAGGCAGGACCCTAGCTCACATGTAAACATTTTTTTTGTCAAACTTTTAATTTACCCCTATAAATGCAGGAGCTTTGGCTCAAGTAATACCCACTGTCATAGTGCAAACAACTACAGCTTGAGGAATCCAAGAGGCATAGCAAAACAGAATGCGCACCATTGGATCTTGCGGAGCATCTTCTATGCACGTACGCCCTGATGCTGCGGTACAAGGGAGTTGTCCAGAAGCAGTGCCGGGCTTCTGGTTAGCAGCAGTAGCACTTCCCAATGTTGTCACACCAGCGTTTAGGCCTCCCCATTCTTGTCCGCTAAAGCTCGTTGGCTGATATGGTGAGTTAGGCTGCTCTTGTTCTGCTGGTGGCGCTTCCTCAGAATGCAGGTCATCTGTCGGTCTGTAAATAAATAAATAAATAAAAATGAAGCAAAATGGAGAACCGAGCTAGTTGGTGAACATCCATGAGCGAATCTTAAGCGCAAACTGACACAGGGACAATAAAGGGTGTCGTTTCCCTTTCTCATCCCTGTGGCAGTTTGCGTTTAAGTTTCACTCATGGAAATTTAAAAAGTTGCACAAAAGTGAGGTTATTGACATATAACCACAATTTCAGGTTATCAAAATTTAACCATAAAGCTACAAACTCCAGCAAACAATATTAATAGTGCTATTCAGCAGGCAAACAGGAACTGTAGTGTCTGCCCCCATATTTACCTACAGCTCAGTGGCTAAGGCATCTTACCATAAGGTACATCCTGCACATTGCACAAAGCCAGTGTTTATTTATACTTTAAAAAAGTAAAAATTTTTCCAGTAACATATGTGCATTATATTTCCTTACCACACATTTGTCAAAAAAATGCTTGATGGCATTTGAAGTCTGAAATTTTCATTTGTCTCAGGCAAATGCTCCTTTTGAATACAACGGCACTTCGTCACAGATAAAATGTATAATTACTGAGGTCACCGCATATGCACAAAGAGGCCACAAGAGCAGTGCCTGCTAAGCTGTTCTTTTTTCTTAAAGGGGCCCTGCAGCGATTACCACCGACTACTCGAAATGTATTTTTAGGTAAAGTCTTTTGCCCCAGTCACAATAATTATAAAAATTCGTTTACTATCACTGAAGCTATGCGAGATATCAATCACTCATAATCATTTCCTCTCAACTTGACCGCGGACTACGACGAAAGCTGCGCGGTTTCTTTAGGAGAGAGAGGCCAGCTCGTGGTATTCTCTTCGGCAGCATTCGATATATCACAAGCCAGGGAATTTCCTCTTTTTCTTCGAAATGTGGAGTGGTCTATTTCCAGTGTGGTGCAACAAAAAAAAGCAGGCATTGATGTCTGCTCGCAAGCACGTACTCAGGCTGGTAAGGCGTTTTTGAAGCAATAATGTTTTTTGTTGAGTCGTCTGGTTGAAAGAGAAGTATGGGGTTCCTCACTAAAACTCCGCAAGCACTCAAAAGCCAAAAGAAACACCAGAACTGTTCATACAAGTTTGGGCACAGAATGGGTTGGTGCACAGTGCCGATGACGGCAGGCCGTCACAGGAAATGCGAGTAATAAACCATAAAGTTGATCAGCTACAGCCAATAGGTCAGCCACCACTGCAATGATGTATTTAGTGTTGCATAATGAGAAAAATTTAGTTAGGACAGCTAGCTTTTCCGCGTCTTACACAGCGATTTGTGAGCTTACCGCTTAACATGCACATTTAATTTTGGCCTAGGTAGCCCTGGCAGTGTAACCAATATGTCGCACAGGTTTACTTGCACTGCTCAAAGCATGTTGCACAGTCCCTTTAACGCAGCCATTTTAAGCAGCGCGGGGATAAAGCCCTGAAAAAATTTTAAATTTTTCTTGCAGTTAAATGCACAAAAATAGTGAATGTAACAGTGGAAACGTGCCTGACTTCCAGCATCGTACCTGAATACAAAAAATATTTTTTTAGTCTCTCCACACTGATGATACAAAAGAGCTACCTATGCAAGCAAAAAAAATGTGGGAGATCTATGGCTTTCGCAGACATGAAGCGTGGTTTTTAGTAGGCATGTTCAGTTTTTTAGCACTGTATACGAAGTGTGATGATCTGGGTGTATTCACGTAGCCAGAAGTCGTGGAATTTCGTGCTTCTCTGTTTCAAGAACAAACGGGCAGGATGCCGACCACAAAGTCATTAAGCAGGATTATTAACATTCCGGTTCCCACATAGGAGTCTTGCTCCAAAAAAAAAAGGCTCCCATGGGGGAGCCGAAATGTTAAATATGATCCTACTTAATGCCTTTGTGGCCTGCGTCCTGCCCGTTTCTTCTTGAAAATGCATCCTGACCAGATTGCTGTCAGCACACCTTTGACTTTAAATTTCTTCCTTTCCTTTGCTTCTGCAGCCCACCTTATATGATCCCCTTTGGGGTTAACAGTATCATTAAACTAAGTAAAAAAATCCGTCACAATTTAGAAGTGGGTATTGTATAATTTAAAGGCCAAATAATTTGTAGCTGTGGTCATTTACGAAATAACAACGCTGTATATGTGCAGAAAGCATACTACCTGTCAGATTCATCCAGTGCTGCATACTGATGTATATAGCGATATGCCGAGCGCCTCGGAATAGAGCCATCACTGCTGCGAAGATATTTTTTGTATCTTCCTTGTGCTTCCATCCTGCAAAAAAAAAAATCAGTTTAGTGCATTCAAACAGAACATATTATGCAATGGCAAATAAAGAGCATTAAGGGTATTTGTCTGATTGCTTTCACTTCACCCTCAAATTATGCACGCACAGTCAGTTTGCATCGCCTTTTTTAAAATTTTTTAATGGACTAAGTAGACTCAAACACAAGCAGCCAAAGCTGACGCAATGGCACTGCTTTGCGAGGCTGTAGCCATGAGAATTGCATGTCATATTTTTAAGCCAATTATGAACAGTTAATTTTTTAGTCATTAGTTGTGTTTACATAAATGCAATATTGTGCATCATATTGGCTTTTTGGCTCACCACAATCCTGTAAAGGAAACTGATGAGCTAGGAAGGCATATCCCACAAATGCGGCAAGGTGGATTAGGATGGATGCCTCATCGTAGGAGTAATTCATCGTGGTCAATGCTCAGAGCAGGAGGCACACAGACATCGACTTAATGGGAGCACGCAAGTGTTTCACTGTCTGATTGGAACAGTCTGTGCACTATATGCAAACGTTGACGCATTATGAGAAAGGATACTCTAGGAAAAGCAATGCGGTATTACCGCATCCATGTAAGTGCAGCTGAACAGGTAATAGACTGAGCCCATGCATTTCATCATGTACCCAAATGAGCAACTAATGATTCCTTTTAAAATTCTGAGCCACTTGAGCAGCACTGCCTGTCCTAGCACAAAAAAACATTGGCACGACTTATTTTTTGTAAAATATTTCCCGAGACGCCACACAGCCAAATGACAATAAAAATTCTTAGGCGATTTGATGCAGATATATTCAAAGGATACAAGCTTACCTAATTTTCTTCATTTGAGTTACAATGTGAGCCCAAATGTAAACTTTGGCGCATGTGTATCATATTCGGAATAAATTCATGCTTTCAGATGTCTTTTCGTTTTCTTTTGAAGCATGACGCCTCAGGACGATCTCCACACACTTCCTACCTCTTTTGGCCTGCACAGGCTAGCTTACGTCTCCTCTCGACTGTTTTCTTTCTGCACATACCGCCCTTTCTCCGTATCGGCGCAGCGCCTGGCAAATCGCAGAGTTGGTGCACATACATGCACACGAACACCTGAGCAACGCACCACACCGTCGCGCTTCCCCACCGCGCGGGAGCCTTGAGTGCTGATAACATACGTCCTCTTTTTTTTTCTCGGTGTTGCCGTTCGTTGCCCCCGCCCCGGCGCTCCCGTTTATTATTGTTCCTTTCGCCATGGTCAACTCACTTCACTGCATGTGCAATGTCTTCAGACGCTTTTCAGGATTTACACATGTGCACAGATGTCTTGTGCACGAGTTATTTACATAGAAAATGTCTACGTTCTTCGCGGAGTGCAGAGCAGGAAATTATTGCACTCAGGTGCCAGTTGGCTTGGTAAGCACTGCCCGCCTCATTTGCATGCACCTCTTTTCTAGCCCCTCAACGCATGGTCTATTTGCGCGTACATGAAAGTGCGTCGTAATGATACCACAAAGCACAATTCTTACAGTATCACAATTGGCGTCGCCTAACCGAACAAACATCTATCATTTGAACATGCTAGTCAAGGCTGACCAAATTTTATACCGGCAGATTTATAACGCCGAACAAACAATTCTGATCTTGCACATCAAACGATCTTTTTTTTTCCAAGTCAAATGTAGCGCTACACACAATGGTGACTTCACACTGAGCTTGAAGCCCACGCAGATGCATATGCAGGGCGACCATCTCACGGCCATGCTCACGTCAATCTGATAGCCGACAGAAATAAAATACAGCGTGCCGTTAAGTTAGCATTTGTATTCGCACGCCCCAGCCCACTCTAACTCTCTACATCCAGCAAAGGAAGCAGTATAGGAAACAGTCAGAAATACGGATACTCACGTTGAGATCGGCCGAGATCAATCGAGCCGTGGACGACCCCCAAACACTTGCTTTTCAAAAGGTTGCTTCAGACGTTACGTCCACAGCGCTTAACTTGAACATCACGCTCACGGTGTGCACATATGTCGGAACTAGAGTCACTAAACAAGGTCACCAAATAAATAAACAACAACAATTGACGTAAACAAGGTATGACCGAAGGAATGGAAGAGCGGGTGCACACTACAACAGGAATGGATGCGACCGGCAATGCACCTAAAGAACAAAAAACAGAAATTTTGAGATAATACTCGAGCAGAAAATGATGCAAAAAAGGGAAACAATTATTATAATATTTAAATGTGAAACTTGGGATTTCTTTAGGTACTCTACATAACTTTTCATTTTTTTTTATTTTTCCAACCGAGGTAAAATGGCTGCCTATTACGATGATTCCAGACACCACATATCACGTTGTCGGCTTGTTGACGGCAATAAAAATGCCTGTTGATCAAGTTGACAGGGATAACAAGCAATAAAAGCGCCATCGAAGCCGAATATGGTTGGTGCGAACTGGAAGTGGTGTGGTGTTACAATTATAATTCTTTATTCGGAAGGGGAGACTCTAGATAAAACCAATTATCTGCACTGATTATTTGATATTCCCTCTCCCTCCCTCCGCGCTGGAATATTTCGGTAGGAATGAGAGCAACTTCTGCTCCTCCTTCCAATCTTGAAAGAAATTCACAAGGGGGGTGACCTTGCCTATGCCAATGCGAAGAAAACATACCTTGCAAGGCTGACATCTGAAATACGTTTGTCGGCTGTTTCGCACGCCCCGTAGCTAACGTACGAAAACTTCAAAAGGATGTGTTTTCTAAAAAACAAGTAACTGAAATCACACATTAGTGGGAAGCCCTGTCGGTGAGCACCCGAGTGCCTTTCGCGAAACTTGGGCCAGAGGCGTCTAAAATAAAAATGTATTTCCCTGCAATAAAGGAATTATTTTAATGCAGGTAGGTTTTGTGGACGTTCGTGGAGATAGCACAATTTTTTTACAATGTGGTAAAGCGTCGAAAATATTTATTTGTTTGCTTTCAACGTTGAAAAATATTATATTCTATCGGTCTTTCTACGTCGTACATTTCTAGCGAAAAGGAAAACGTATCGATTTCCTTCCCAAAAAGTTATTTTGTAATAAATAATTTATTTACTACAAGGGAAAGTTATATGGCCCACGCTTTCCTAATATGTTGTTCACACTACTTCTGGTTTGAATTCTTGTTCAAGAAAAGGGAACATGCATCATTTACAACGACAAGGTTTAGTTCGTAGAATTACAAGTTTGTGGAGAAAAATACATCAGCTCCGAACTGAGCAAAATATATATCAATGTTTCGGACAGGAGGTATCTTATGATGCTTGGTAGTGACTGCGGAAACGTCGGAACAGCGCAACATTGCGGCGCATATCCTGATTAAGATAGCGAGCATCTTGGATGATGCGCACCGTCCGCAAAGTTCGGCGGGCTTTCTCTAAGAACCGAATAAATATTTTGCAGAAAAAAAAGGTTACACTCCCTAACTATTTCATTACAAAATTTCAGACGGAGTTTGTTTTTAAAGTTCATCCTATAGTTATATAAAGCAAGAAGGTATGCATGACAATGCTTTACACACTCAGCTTTTTTTTTCATAATTGGTTCAAGTTGTGCGGAGCTCTCTAAAAAAACTCTACATGTTGGTTCCGCATTAAAAAAACTGGGGTCATCAAACAGCTGCCTGGCACGCGTCTACGTCCCTGTGCTAGTCAGCTGAACTCATTTTCTACACGTGGTTGGATATGCCACCGAAATTTTGCGTGTTGATAATGTATGAATTTCTTGCAAGGAACGCTCAATCACCATTGTTTATAGAATTTGCGCCAAAGCTTCGATACTTTTCAGTAGAAGCTGCGGTTTACGAGTGTCTGAGAAATAATTGCGACAGCGTCTTCCGCAAGAAGACTCCCATTAAATAATAAACCAGACATAATAAGCCATCTTCGAAGTCCCTTTGGCTCTATACGGGGCTTCTACAATGCGCCCTCATGCTGTTTACGCAGATCACTTGTATAGCGTTACGATAGAATACCTGTGTGAGATTGCGACCTGGAAGTGTTTGTTCACATGTTTTCTACCGGGTGTTATGATAACAACAAAAATGTACTCGGGAAACGTTTCGATACACCAGCTTCAGTTTGACCGAACTAAATAAATATTATTGAATGAGCAGCATCTGATAATGCAGTATACACGAGGTTCGTATGAGCTGAAACGAACACTGGAATATGGTCCTTCAGTTTCTTTATTATAGATAAGTACACACAGTGCATTGAGTTTTTTCTTCGTCCATGCACATACAGCGTACTAGAATATTCCGGTACTACAACGATCACACAAATGGAGGAAAGAAAAACATGGACTACTTCAAGCACGGGCCACCATAGTGCGAGAAGCTCTATGCGGGACACCACCACTTCGCTGGCGGCCATGTTGGCCTCCCCAGTAGGTCGCATACCAAGCTGGCTCGGCTGGCTCGCTTTCGCTGTGCCGTTGTGGTGTAATAACGCGGTATTTTTTATACCGCCGCTAGACCATATTACTTCTTTGTAACGCACTAATTTATAAGAAAAATTATTTTTTTGTTTAAATTGAGGAGGCCCACTATGTCATTGGTGTCGCTAGTGTCGCGGTGTTCGCGGGATCGCGGGATGTTGAAACGAAAATGGCTGATCGCAGGAGCCACGGGGGTATAAAAGGAAGCATCCCTCGGCGACCTTCTTCCGTCATCCTGCTGAGTTTAGGAGAGTTTTGTTTTGTATTTGTCGGGAACAAGAGCCAGCCATGAGCCACGTTTTGGTGAAGTGGTTGAAGACGGGTCGGGCACGCATTTTCGATGTGGTGTCGGTAAGAGATGCTGTCGACACGAAGGTGGGGGCCGCCATTCTCCAAAACCCGAAGGACGCTGGCGTCGTGGGCGCCGAAGTGTTGATCCGCTGGAGCGGCGAGAAACACCCGGCGCAAATCATCGCAGTGGGTGAGTTCGCTTTCAGTATATCGAAAAAGCTGTTCGTTTACGGAAATCGGCCTTTGCGCATATGTCCGTTATGTTGAAAAAGCAGTTTTGTTTTGCGCTGAGGGAAATGTGCCTTTGCGCGTTCCTTACATTGTTTTCCCAACAGGTACCCTCCAGCAGATGGAGAAGCGCTGCAGGGTCGAGATCAAGCAAGGTTCTGGCGCTGCCACTGCTGGTCGCAGTGACGAGGTGAGTGTATGTACACATTTTTGAGGAAAATAGCACGTGCTTCTAAAAATTCCGCCGATTCGTCGCATGGAATTTCGTCTTAGGCTGGTTGGTACCGGCGGAACGTTCGTGATATGACTGTCCTCGCGGGGCTTCGACGCAAAGTAACTACTGTTCTCTTTTTTTGTGTAAGCAAAATGTAGTATAAATATTTAAAAAAACCCGGAATTAATGCGAGAGCCATTACATAGAAGTGGGTGTCGACGTCTCGAAAACGCCCTGCGTCCCCATCAGTTCGTTTGTCTGAGCCGCACGCCATGGTTGGATAATAGGCTGTTAGATTATTCAGCAATTAATGCACGTGCGAGTGGCCAACAAAGGTCTCGTGATTCGAGCCTGTTATGTATTTTTTTGTACTCTGTCGCATCTGACAAACAGATAAATTTCGAAGTAACAATTTTCCTCTTTTGCTCGTAGGAATTTTGGGGTTCGTTAAGCATGACAGATGTCTGTGTATTACGGAAAATCATTTTTCTGTATTACCTTATTCCTAATTTTAGCGTAGCGTTAATAACCACCACGGCAGTTAGGACTATGCTGTTGTTGGGCAGATATTCCTGCATTTACATCGGGTTAATGGAACAGTGCTTTGGTATGCCTGCAACCAAAGGAGGTTTGCAAGACTGCAGCTTTAACTGTTGATAAACATCTTTTTTCAAGTACAAGCATTCGCTATTCCACTTTGAGTGGAGCTGGCACTAACAAGACTGCAATAGCCATTATTAATGCAAAACGGGGCAATACATTGCCTCCAGCCGTTTGTTTTGCTTGCACTGTCTCGTGGCTAGCTGAATGTTCTTGATAACGTGTGATTGGTATTTATCCCTCTGAACGCTGGTCATTACCAGCCGTGCCAGTGTAGTGCAGAGGTTTAAACTCCCATGCAGATAGGAGTTTAAAGTGTCTAGATTTCCATCTAGAGAGCAGAAACTGTTCAAATCTGCTGGGTGAAGCAGTGGGTTGTGGAATGTAGTTCTTTTTTTTTCTCAGCGTAGGCTGTATTTTAACAGAAGTATTCGTTCGTGGGGAAAGCTGCCAGGTGTTATGGTGAACATGATACATTTAACCTGGTATTCTGAATCGAACCTACACTCTCGAGCCTCCAGTGAAAGAGATCCTTGAAATCGATTTCCCCATGCATAGGCATTGCGGAACCCTCCCCTCAGCCGAGTGGAGGGGGCATATGGAGTGGAGGAGGGACTCTGAATATAACCCTTACTTCAATTGAAAATAGTGCTATTTTTTTTTCATTCAGTAAGACAATGAGTAGATTATGCTGGAGAACATTTGATTAGCTCAGTCAAGCTTAAGTTAGCGTTTCTGAGTGTAAATTTTGTCACCTGAAGCAAGAACGGAACCCTTCGTGGAGTTGCTTGGGCAGTAATGCCTGATAGATGTAATTGGTAATAGCTGAATGGAACATTCCTGTGAAACTACACCAGGATGGCCCAGAGTTAGTGTAACATGGTCGCTTCCCTGGGTGAATCATGTTATTGGAAAAGAAAAGCATACTTTGAAATTACTGCCTTTCAAAATTGTCTTCGCGAATGGCGCCATCATGCAAAACAAACCGAAATGTAGAGGGGTAGGAAACTGCCACCTATTCAAGTGAAATGTTTATGGTGTCTTGAGGGTTCATTCAAAGGGACACTGAAGTGAATTTGTCAAGCTCCCGTTTTTGCTTGCACTGCGTAGACTCGCTCAAATTAACACACTTTTCATCGTTTATCCGGTTGACAAGTGGGTAATTATTTTTTAAAGCTCGAAAGAAGAAAAACTACCATGCGTGGTCTGCGGCTGCCTCACCAACTAAAGGCTGTGACGTCGGGATGAGGTGCACCGTGATTGGACGATGTCCAAGGTTAACGTTCAAGGAAGTTTTGGTTTCGGTTTTGTAAAACAACATGCTTGACATTCAATGTCGTTGGATGGGCATTCTCGATATCTCAGTAATCGTCGTACCGCGCTTCTGCCGTGTTGACAACTGTAAACTGCCTAAGATAAGCCTCCCAGAATGGCTTGGAATCGTAGCAATCACTAGCCGAGGCCTACGCAGTGGATGAATGCCCTCTGTGTCCCCACAGACGCTCATATGCCATGCACTTTTCCTCCATCTTTGGAGCTTGCCTCACTCATGCCTGTATCGTAAAAAGCGTGTTTGCAGCAGGCCAAGGGTCTGCTATTCTGGCCTGTGCCCACTGCCCGCAAGCAGTCTCTGCTTATGGCAACAGCCCGCCAACAAGAACTCGCTAGCGCGTCAGTGTCAGTCTGCGCGCGTTCTGCGAACTTTCTCGTGGAGCAGTGAATGTTACGGCCCAAAAATGGTGAACTCAGTATAGAAAACATCGGCCGGAAATGAAAAAATCAACTTACAAAAAAATGTACCCTGGGGGATTCGAACTTGCGACTTGCAAAATGACATACCTAGCGCTCCAGACCACTCAGCGACGGGCCAGCGCTGCCGCTGTTGGAAATATAAGGTATATAATGTATAACCAGTGTACACTTTTATTTAGTTTTAGCATTTCAAGCAGCTTAGGTGACTATTTGTTCTATAGCGCTCGTGCTGTAAGCATCCCCCAAATTTCCACATTATATCATGTCTAGCAATTGTTTCTTAGACAGAAAAGCGTTCGCAGATGTGTGGTCGTGCTGCTGACCGCTGTGCTTGTTCACCCAGCGCAAAAAAGTGCTTCCTGCTCCTTAGTTTTACGCTGTACGGTAAAAGTTTCAGTTGATTTTATTTCCTTGGTACCTATATTGACTTTGCTGAATCTTCTCCCGCCTTCAAGTGTCCTTAGATTTTCCTCCTAGCATACCAGTCAGCGAAGCGTCGCATGTGCACTTGCGTAGCGTTTGTGTGGAGCGACCTAGACTTGGAGCTTGATACAGTGTACAAACTAAAGAAACGCACATTCTTCCATTCACAAACGTGTCGTGGCTTAGTTTCAACTGAGTGAATGAATTTCGACTACCCGTCGGCGGCCACCGGACTAAACGTTGGGCCGACTGACCCTGTCGGAAGGTCGGCGAGCCGTGCAGTAGCGCAGTCAAGCCAAGTCATTTCCTCCTGACGTCACATGAAAACACCCCAGAAAATGGGCGAGGATGCAGAGAGGAGGGCAGCATTTTTTAATTAATTTTTCTACAAAATAAATTCGCGTAACGCACTCAGAGTGGTCCAAACATGGCCTATGGACTCTGGACTACAATTTGTGCTAGTAATCCCGCAATGTTTACAAGTCACTTCAGTGTCCCTTTAAAGGATAGTTTGAAATGTCAAAGAGGCTGGCACTTGAATATTGCACTTGTTTATATTTCCCTTGGACGCACCATTTATGGGTACTTCTCTTGCTGTGTATACAGTTGGGCTTGGTGCATTGAATTATCGAAATATTCTGCAGTGTAGTTGCAACTGAGTTGCTACTGTAGCAGGATGTGTGTATATTGTGAAAAAATGATAAATACCGGCATCATTTTCCTGTCTCAGTCTTGTGACAAGTGCGAGGATTTATTGGAAATCATCGCAAGCCTGAAACTGAAGGTTGCTGACCTGGAGGGAGAAAACGAAAAGCTTCAAGCTACGATAGAGTATATGACATCGTACAGAGACGGAGTTGATGGTAAGTTAAATTGCTGTGCTGCTCTTATGCTGAAGCGAAATACCTGTTACAGTTGAACCTTATTATAATGAACACCGATATAGGGAATTGTCGGCTGTGGTGATAACTAAATATGAAGTTTGGTTGGTCGCACTTCATTTCTGTGGCACCTATTCTTTTTAGGACGAAACCGAACCGCGAGAGCCGCTTGCAGTAACGGCTATAACAAAGAAGTTATTTGTTTGTGCAAGGCTCAAAACTTGAAAGCTAGCATTAAAAAGAGATGAAAAATTGAGATAACAGGCATTTTTTATTGTTTGAAAAAGTTTCAGAATTTTGTCCTCCGACGCAGTGCATTTGACTGGTTGCACAACCCAAAATACAAGTAAAAACTCCAGGCCTGTAATGTCCAACGGACTTTCTTCTGTTGTAATTTCTTCTTCTCATGTTCCGCTTCATTTAGTTTGAAATGCCACAAGGATACATAAGGATTACCTCGTTTCTAGTGGGTTTGGAGGCCAGAATGTGTTTTTATAGTATTTTTGCGAGAGCCAGACTGCCGATTTGTTGAGCCGATTTTTATCTATACTGTTATATTGAATATCAGATAGAGTGAACTAATTTACGTCCGCGATACCACTTTGTTATAACGAGGTTCAACTGCGCAGCTTTCAAGGACCAAAAGTTTAGGGCCCTCAGTTGTAAAAGATTGCACCAGTCAGAGGTGGCCTGTCCCACCAATGCTCAAGAACTGGTCTGTTTATGTGCAAGGATTTGTATCCTTTTTTAGCATCAACGATTTGCCAAAAAGTGGAAGCTTGCTACCATGCCAAGATGAGGATTATCTGAAGTTGGCACCAGTTTTTGGTATTCTGACTCTATATTTTCATTTTTTTGTACACTACAGGACTGCCATTCTCTGCATTGTGCAAACTGTTAAATAAATCCACCAGCAAGCTGTATTTTCTGTCTTAGGCGACCTTAATGCACTATTGTCAAACGTAGTTGCTTAGTGCACAAGACAACAGGGTGGACGAAGCACGCAAGATAACTATCAGGCATCAGCTAATTCATTCTTTACTGCACATGAAATAGTGCAATGAAAGTAGGAGTAATTGGGTGGTAATAGTTCAATTGATTGTCGGGTTTAACGCGCCGACGCAACGCAGGCGATGAGGTCAGCTTAGAACATCAGCTTAAGACGAACTTCTGATAATATGAACAAATTTTCATGGTCTCGTCGAATTTGCTGTATGAACACAAGTGCACAATTGTTTCATTTCTTTCTGTGAAGATCCAGTTAATGCATGACTCAATTACTATAGTGTAGGGTGATAACATTTGAAATAAACTCGGATGGCACAACCATTTGAGCTCAAGGACACGAGTTCGATTCCTGCTGTAGTGGCTGCTTTTCTGATGGAGGCAAAAAGTGAAAATGCTTGTGTGTCTATACTTAGACTTTGTTAAAGATCCCCTAGAGAATTGGTTCTCAGCCATGACTGCCCCAGGGACCCCTTTTGGCCTTGCGAAAGTGATGGGGGACCCCAAGACAGAACATAAGTTGATCGGTGTTATAATAACTATTTGCATTTGCTGCTTGCGTCACCTACACACTTATTCACCTGCCTTGTCTGCGCGGCATTAATGATGATGCGCATCATAGTGTTAAACAATTTGCTGTTGAATCTAAAAGCCTTTTTAAACACCTGTTAGCTGCCTTCTCTGCGTCTGTTTTTTCTTCAAGCAGATGTTAAAATATGTGCTACGTGAAGCAACTAAATGTGCATGTAATGTGGCGAAACCTTTTTTCATTGCAATCAAGTGCTGGCAAAATCAAGAAAAGAAAGGGTGGGGGGAGGAGTTATGAGGGAGGCTTTGCAGACCCCTCAAATGCCCCCATTTGAGAACCACTGCCCTAGAGGTCAAAATTGTTCTGGAGCCCTCTACTGCAGCATTCCTCATAGGCCAAATGTAGCTTCAGCACATTAAACACCACAATCAATCGGTCACAACTATTTAATCCTGAAGAACCACTATGTCCCATTAGTGCATTCTAGTTCCTATTTTTGTTTTTGCTTTTATTTTTTTTAATGACTGTACATGTTTTTTTATAAGAACCCATTTTATAGCTTGAAAGTTAATTTATTGATCTTGTTTTCTAGACCTTGCAAGTGCCGTAAGATACCTGCGAGTGGTGTGTGCGGAAATGGAGGCAAGGTCTGTTGCCTCCACTACCAACAGCCAGACAAAGGTATGTACTTCAAACCAACGTACTCACGTTACCGAGTTTTAAAAATCCCCATGTGATGAGGATTAGTCCTGAGCACATGTTGCCTTTTCAGAAAACTATGATGCCCCTTTTAGCCAAAGTGTAACTACCGCTCTTGAAACCCTCTGAATTTTAAGCTATGCTATACAGAAAGCCGTCAGAAAGCTGCCTTGACAACTAAAATTCATCAAAGTAAACACTGCACATAGGTCCATCTGTCTTGAAGGTGTGGCCAAGAAAATAAAACTACAGCCAAAACTTTTTTAAAGCTATTTAATGTTCTTAGACTAGCAGTCATGTTATATAATAGGGGATGCATGCAGATTTGTACAGGTCATTTAGTGTATCTGGGTATGACCAATATAGATTACATTTGGTTCAGTCTATGGCTTGCATAACTATGGTGTTTCTACTTTAAATTTAGGCACATTACATAAATTTTCCTCATGATAGCCATCTGATGGCCAATGAACTAACATGGAAAGCAAAACACCTCTAGCAGTATAGCTTGCTGGGCCAGTTGGTGCATTCTAATATGAAAAAAAAAGCCTCGGCATAAATCTACCAGAGATGCAAGTTGTGTTCTCCTTTCTTTGCCTCATGTCTTCGTTAAATTTTCGCTGTTTATTTTTCTCAAAACACCTGTTTTGCTGTAAATTTTGAGAGCCAATGCTTGTTTCCAAACTTGCATGTCATGATGCTGATGCTCCACATGCTACTGAGCTGGATGAATGGGGTGTAGTTGTGTTGTCAGTTTTAGAGCTACAGCAACAAAACGTTATGGCTGCAAACAGAATTTGTTGTGCGAGTGGGTTTGATGAGTGGGAAGTATTTGAATACTTGCAGTTGGGGTTAGCACTGCCTAATGAAGGGGAAATAAGGAAGAAGCATTAAGCTAAATTTTAATAATTTTTTTGTTCTCAGGGAGCACGTGTTTAATATTTCAAATCAAATTTCCAACATTTATAGGAGGTATTTATGCATCTTGAACCCCAGGTGGTGGTCCCATGTGCTCCTTACCAGCATACTCGTGTACCATACAAGGGTTACGGGCATTGTGAAAAACAGCTGCCAGTTATACGCTTTTCATGGGAAATTCCACTTGCCAATCTAGAGGTGTATTTTTTGGCGGCAGGTTATTTGCTGTACTGGTCTTTCCAAAGCAGCTCATCCCACTGCAGGTGGTCCATGTTTGGCTGTAATCAGTCGCCTGCTGCTGGTTCATTTGGATTTACTTGCTCTGTACTGAATTCTGTTAGTTTTGATGGAATTTAGCTGCCCCTCCAGATTGAAGAGTGAAATTCACTATTTGATTGCTTTTGGTTTGCTGCATAGCATCAAGTTCTGTCACTTCTGTTGTAAGCATATGCAAGCAAGGCCATCTACAATACAGGGGAACAGGTTGACTTTCTTTTTTACATTAAGGTTAGTGGAGTTAGCAAATTTTAAAACTATGTCAGGAAAGAAAGTGGAGAAAAACCCTCATCCAGAGTGGGGACTGAACCCCTGCATTGTGATGACATGTCGGATGCCTTACAGATTTGGCTCTAGGCGGCTATGTTCTTGGCCAGTTTCTGGAGTTGAATACATATCACCAGCAGAAATGAGGCATGGACGTGGAAAGATGCACACAGGACATTCACGACATGTAACGCATGGTGGTAGCATTATCAGGACGAGGCTAATAGATGGCACGCTCACACATATGCCTGCCTTCCTGTGAAAAGCCTTACAGATCTATGTTAGCTTGGTCATGCATGCCTTCTCAAACACAAGTGGCATCAAATGCTGCGGCGTGTACACATCGCTTGCCAAGTGGGCTCCCACTGCAAAGTGACGCCACTGCAGCCAGAAGCTCCCTTAGTCATTTATGCGCTGTCCCGTCTGATCCCGTAGCATTTGCCACAAAGGAATGCTCTTAACGATGACTCCTTTGCTCGGGATGAACCTGGTGGCATGTTTTTTTTTAGCAGTCTTGCCCGTTCTTCTCGCTGACAGCTGGGCACGCCTGCATCAGTTGGTGTACTTGCGGTACCGCTACCGGTCTTAACTGCCTTGGTAAGGCTTTCAGCGACAGACGCCACCAGTTCCTGAGGGAACCCAAAAGATGACAGGCGGGCCACGTGGGCCCTGAGAGACACGACTTGACGAGGAAGCCACACAGACAGTTATCACTATACTGTGCTTGACCAGCTTTCAGCACACCAAATTGTAATTTTAAATTCTCTGTTCATACCTAGGTTGAAACGCTTAGCATACGTGCTCATGGCTTTCACCGCAGGTGCACACCTCACATCTATGATTCCATTCAATTGTACCTCATGAGTGAACTTTAGCCCTTGAAATAACTTCTGGATGTGGTACAAATAGTTTGAGATGATTTTGTCTGTGTGGCTTTCTGGAGGTTAAGAGGAGCAAGCTGATGTCCAGTGGAACACCATTTCCCACATCAAATGTGCAGACGGACCCCTGAAGTTTGGCCATATCTCAGCAGTAATGCTTGGAATCCTGTCAATATCACACAGCAACATTGAATGCGAAAGGCAGTTCGGCGTAGTAAAGAAAAATCGCCCCCAGGTCCGGGCATCCATGTCTGACACAACCCTTGGCGACGTTGTTTTGGCGAAGTGTCACATGGGTGAACATTGTATATAGCCTGTTGGTAGTTTAAAGAAATGGTTCATTTCCTGCTATGTTGTAAGTAAACACAAAAATGTGTGTAAAATTACCCATTCTGTTGTTGCTACTACCCCTCCCCCTCCCCCCGGTCAGATCTCCCTAATGCCATCCCGGCAAACCTGGCAGGTATGCATAAGTGTAATCCTCACGAAGTATTATCAAATTTTTAAATAAGTTTCATGTCAGGAATATGTAATTTTAAGCCAAATATTATTTGTGACATAACTAAATTTATTTTATTGGCAGGAACCTGAAGGCGACACGGACATTGGGGGCTTTTTTGTCCGGAGCTCGCTCCTGAAGATGTTGGAGATCAGCCATTCGAAGAGCCCGACTATGTATGCGCGAGAACTGCTTTGGCAACTCTTCGAGCCAGGAGAGCTGGCCGGCACCGCTATAACGGGCAAACAGTCCAATGCCCATAGAGAAAAGGCGGCCAAACCGCAGCTGGACCCAATCAGGGTAAACGCCGTCGTCAGTGAGTATATACTGTTTTCACATTGGGTTATTAAAGAAGTGCATCTACTTGGTGTACTTAAGTCAGGAGCTACAATTGGTTTCCATCTTCACTGTAATTATCAAGGCCTTGAGAAGCTTGTATAATGTCTTTCATTAAAAAACTTTTGGAATTGGTGCAGTAGGGGCCCAACCATTCGACCTGCTTTTTACGGCTGACCAGCGCACTCCTGCCCCACTGGTCATGAAAGGTTTTAAAGTTTGCATGGGAACACATGTGCTGATGGATACAACAGCTTGCATGAAACTCGAAATTCTCAGTGGAGTAGGAAAAACCAGTACTGGTTTCCTCCCTCCACTAATACTGCACTCTTTATGGCCTCATCCAGTCATTCATTTTTGCGTCTTTGGTTTGCGTTCGTTTTCTTTTGTGTATCTCTGGCAAGTCAATCTGAAGAGACTCAAGTGAGCATGTGCCTGCTTGCTCGGCTGTGAGCTTGCTTTGTGTGGTTCTTATGTGGGCACGTGTACTTTGTGTTTGTTAGCTGTGATTCCAGTTAGTGCACATAGGTAAAGTTCTACCTTTTGGTGCGTGGTGCCTAGGCTCTCCCATGCTTTGAAAACAAGCTATATGCTAACTTGTACGTACAAGCCTGAATGTGAGAAGTGCATTTGGATGCCATGTGAGACAGCAGTATAGCACATTTTATTTTAGAGTGGGCATAGTTGCGTAGTAGCGGCCAATAACAAGAAAAAGGAAAATCAAATAACTGTTACAAATTGCCAATTAAACAACCAAATTGATTCACGATATATAAGATCCTATCAGTGCATTGTTCATGGTACCCACATGAATCCGAAATTTCGAGGAAGCGGGGTGTCAGTAGATATTAATTAGTTGAAACTGTATTTGGAGCATTCATTTTCGCTTGAAAGTGGCTCGTGTACAGCTTCCACAATGCTATTGAGGATGGCAGTGAATTTTTTGTTGTAAAAATTTGTACTTTTGTTTGTTTAAACAAATTTAGGTTGGTGTGTAAGAACATTAGTAAGAAGTTGCTGCAAGGACACCTGGCATCAAAATTAACCGGGGTGCGCTAGTGGGTAGCAAAGCACATCACCACACAATCCGATGCACTTCTGGGGTCCAGACGTCTCTGTGCGCTTTTGCGTCCTGCCATGCTCAATACGCTGCCTTTTTTTTCTTTCTTGAAGCAGCAAAGTGGATTGCATGTAGCTTTGGCACTAGGTGGTGACATTTATTTACCTAACACGCATGTACTGCGCCAACAGACGGGAGTGTGCGCTGCTCTCTCTACCCTACTTAGACAAAACGACTCATTGCAGTGAGATTTTGGTATCTTAGTTTTAAAGATGAGTCTTTCTTGGACTATCGGAATGCAAAAATTTTGGTCTGTCTGCCTGTCTGTGTGTGTCAACAATTCTGCTGCCCGGCTAAAAACAGTTGAAAAAAAAAATCAGTGCTTGAAAAAGACATTGTATGTAAAGGAAAAACCATTTCAAATAAACCTACACATGCCGAAGTACTTGGTGCAAAGGAAACCTCGGGCATATTTGAGCCCAAACATAAGCGTGTAATCATGCTAGAAGACCAGAGTTGAGTACAAATTGAATTGGTTTTGATGACTGCAAATAAACAAACGATGCATCAAAACTAGTGTCGGAGAGGTGAGACAAAAACAAACATTAAAACAAAAACTTGGTTGAGCTACTCCAAGCAGAAAAAAACTAGATACAGCAATAGGCAGGCTCTCTCCACAAATGGCAAGCGAGCGGTGTGAATGGGAAACAACTTACTTGAATTGAGTAAAACCCCGCCGTTTTCGGGAGAGGAGCAAGAGGGAAGGGAAAGAGCGTGATTAGTAGTAGGGCATAAAGAAGAGAATTGTTACGGGGTGGAGACTCATCTTTCAAGGAAGCAGAAATGCTGCCAATTTTTTGGTCTATTGTTGTTCTCTGCTGCCACGTGGCCATGCTACGCAAGCAGATTGCTCTGAACGATCATGATCAAATGTTGCATTTGAGTTGATCTGGTCTCAAGGCAAATTTTTCATGGCAACAGATCAGAGGCACCTAATGGAGCACTAATTTAAAAAGGCTGGCATGAACAGTTCTGCGTAGGCTTGGCCTGTTGTAATTTGTACCGGTCAGTTGCCTCTTGCACCTCCTTTACCACGATTAGCCATTTGAAGCAATTAAATAAAAGCTGTAAAAGTTAGAATGATCGGTTTCAAAAGTGATTCACCTCTCATTATCAGGGATTTCCAGGTTTATTGCACAAATGTGCCTACATTTCTTAGACCCCAAAACAAGTTACGGGATCTTAATTCGGAGAAATATTTTTTAGTTTTAACTTAGCTCTGCCCATGATGGACAGGCAAATATTAGTGATTGGTCTTCTTTTATTTTTCAGAGTACACATGCAAGAAGTTTGGCTTGCTGAAAGAGGGACCAGTGCGGGCGTCCCTGTCACCCATGTTGAACAAGGAGAAGGCGGCTCCTCCCATGGACAAGTAAAGTGTCCCTGTCATCAATCTTGAACAAGGAGAAGGCGGCTCCTCCCATGGACAAGTAAAGTGAAAAAAGAAAAACCTTGCTAAATTGAGCATCAATAAACAGTAGCTCTTGCTTTTGTTTAAGATCTGTCTTGCTCGGAATGGTCAACTGTACTCCTTTTCTAAAGGAACAGTAGGCTACTCCTTAGTTATACCCTGTAGTGCAATGCAGCAGAGTTCTCAATGGTGAAATATGCGTTAGGTGCACTTTTTAAGGAATACCATGCATTGAGAAGCCTTTGGAGATGTGATGGCAGTTACAGATCACTTGTGCATATGGAGCTGTGCATGGCTATTGCATGAAGGCCACGCATTTTCAGGGTAGGTGTGTTAATCAGATTTTAGGCCTATTGTTAGTTAAAACAGCCGAGAAGCAAGGCATGGCAAAAAGCATACTACACAGTTTAGCCTAGGCAGCTGGGCAGGAGACAACGAAATATCAGTAACAACCAAAAAAAATATCCCAAAAGAACTGCCTCTAGTGAACTGATATTTTGTTTGTCACCATTTGGGCAGAAAAAAAAGCAACGAAAGCTGGACACACATTTTACTCTAAAGAAAACAGTTGTGGAGGGATAAGCTTTTGAGAAGTCTCTAGCTGTCCCTAAGTTCAGAGGGGACATATGAAACCAGAAGAAATGTTTTAGGCAGCTGTGGCATACGTGCTGCTTAAGAGCACCGCTGGAGAAATCATGAGGTTGTTTTTTGAAAACCATACAAAAGACTAAGGCAGCTTAAAGGCGGCGTAAGAGTGGTCGCGAAGGTGTCTTTACAAAACTGTGCAAAACACTGTAGGCAGCTAAAGCACTTGAAATTAAAACCTATACGTGGAGCTACAGCATTTAGGCTAAAGTTGTCAATAGGATAAACCATAGAGAGATCAGCAGTAGTCTACAGGCTTCTTTAGAAAATGCTAGGGTTGGCCATAGCTTCGCGGCTAAAGAAAATCGTGGCATAAGTGATACAGGTGCCAATAGGTGGGGCTATAGCATTTAGGCTAAACGTGTCGATAGGATAAGCCATAGAGAAATCAGCAGTAGTCTACAGGCTTCTTTAGAAAATGCTATGGTTGGCTATAGCTTCCTAGCTAAAGAAAATCGTGGCATAAGTGACACAGATACCAATAGGTGGGGCTATAGCATTCAGGCTAAAGGTGTAGATAGGATAAGCCATAGAGAAGTCGGCAGTAGTCTACAGGCTTCTTTAGAAAATGCTATGGCTTGCTATAGCTTCCTGGTTAAAGAAAATTCTGGCATAGGTGAAAAAGATGTCAATAGAAAGCCATAGAAAAACCTTTAGACGTCTAAAGAAACCGTATGCAGGACCTATTTCAAGGGGCTATAGCACATTGTCTAAAGAAGGATATACAACATACCATAAAAATGTATTTAGCAAACCATAGAAAAAGCTAAAGAATTCTGTGGGTGACTGTTCATAGGACCATAGAGAAGGCTAAAGACACCCATAGAAATTTCGATAAAAAATTCTAAAGACAGCCGTAGAAATGGCTAAAGATAATCGGGCCAAATAGCTAAAGCCGGCCGTAAAAAGGATTTTCTATAGCCGACCATACAAAATTTTTGTATGGGGTTGCTCATATTTTACTAGCCGTAGCATAGCCAACTGTAGCATATCCAGAGTGGTGAACTGGGCGAGTTTGTATGTGTCATCTTAACAGCACGGGAAAGACGGGGACGAAGGAAGCAGACAAGACGAGTGCTGATTCATAACTAGTTTATTTGTGGAATGCGCACTGAACATAAACGTTGGCATCTACAGAAGAAAAGCGAGATAACGCATTCCACTCCAACGTACTTCCTTGCCCCCCACCCCCTCACATAGCGAACACTGGTAAAGCCTTGACTGGTAAAGACTTCACACACATAATGCTTCAACTACAGACCACTGCCGAGCTGCTAACAGAGTTTCATAAAGGAGGAACGTAAAGTTCGATGCCGCACTCGTGTTTGGCGGCATGTACTAGTTAAGAAGGCAAACTCTGTCACAAAGTGCTAGCGACGTTAGGCTAACGCAATCGCCTCCGAGTTTTCAGATGTTAAACGCTTCGATTATCTCGGCCTGTCTACCTGGCATGTCTGGAGAGAGTACACAGATAGGTCCCAACGTTGGTGTGCATCGTATACACGACTACCGAGCTCTTCTTACAGAAGGTGCTCTATGGGTCCACAATAATACTGCAGGAGATCTGCCCTGTTTCAGTGCCTTTTGTAGCAAAATTCCTCAGCAACCCACGCTGTTTCCTTGTCAATCAATGATAAGCTTGTCGTTACAAAACACTTGTGGGTGCCCTGTATTTTGTTTCCTTTCAACATTACAGGTTTGCAGCATGATGGAAAGGGGTGCAGAGAGGCCCATGCTGTGATTTCTGGCATTGTGCAAACAAGTGTACAATGAACTATTGCCTGCAAAAGGATGACACCACGTAAAAGCATTCTTTTTTAGAGTATAAATAAATTTCAAGGTCTGAACCCAGTACCCATGTACCCTCAATAATAAACTGTCCACATCTTTTTACAGCTGTGTCTGTTTACTTTTCATGCAAATTTGCGACCACGGAATATGTAGCTATGCATGCAAACAAAAACGAAAACTACACTGAACATGACTGTGACTAAAAGACGCATTTCGTTGCCATCATTAAGTGCAATTTTCAGTGCACTGTTCCTTCTAAACAACGGGCTGACTGCGTTAATCATTTCAGTTTGCGCCATGCTATAAATGGCTTTTGATATACGTGTTTAAGCGAAGTCCTTGGAACAAATAGAATTCTTTTATTCAATTTCCGGTTGGCCTAAGTGAAAAAAAAACGGCAGAATCTCCACTCCGTGGGTGATGGCGAGGGTGCGGAGTACGGGGACTCGAAATGACATCCAAGTTGCGCCTCCAGTGGCATCCCATTTGCGCCCCGACCATCATTCCATTTGAGCGTTGAGTTGCACTTCGATTATTCCCTAAATGAAACTGCAACTCACGGCTCTAATCGAATTTCGCTTGATTTTCGCTTTATGGTGGTGTGCGCACGGATGGACGTAGACGGACATGAGGAGGTCCTAATGTACTCCGCACCGTTCCAGGCGAGGGAGTAAGCCGTTTGACTCTCGGGTACTGACTCACGGTCATAGCCCAATGGGTAAGACGACTGACACTAACTTTGTCTGGTCCACCAGACACAGGCTGGAACCCTGCCAATGCCTGTGTGGTTTTTTGCGATTGTAAATGCTATGCGCACGGACGCGGACGGACATTGTGTGGTCCTAAGGTTATCCGCACCTATAAAATACAAACTGCAACTGATTGGTTAGCAAAGGACCTGCGGTGTCCTTGGATGTATCCAACTGAAGAATGGTGTGCCACAAGTAGGAAACTTCATACAGAATTTTTTACTGTTTGAACACACTGAATAGCATTAATTATGGACACTTAAATGAATTAAGTGAAAGTAACTTAAAACCTCGGCAGAAAAAATGCGGACCTATTTCAGCAAAGATATTGTCAACACATGGTCAGAAGTAGAGTTTATCGAAGAGTCCAATTTCCCAGCAACCGCTATGGCATTCCTTGTAGTCACCTCTAGTTTCAGCGTCTAAAACTACCTTGGCTTTTTTATCCCAAGACGGCAATCACATTTTTGCACACAATGGATGGCAGTTCATTTCATACTTGAGTATATGTACTGTTTTCTTCATGCCTTACCAGAAGAAAAGTGCGATTTGCTTCACTTCAAAGTAGGGGTTTTAATTTGTGAAATATCCTGCTGAGAGGAAGCTCAATTGTCACTTGATAAAAGTTTTACTGCAGCTTCACAGAAGAGTTTAGGTCGTCGAGAAAAATTGGAAGCTCATCACTGCTGACTGAGTGCCATCTTTCAGGGAAACTTCCATAAATAGCATTGTGAGCTTCGTATTTTCTAAAGTAGCACTAGTGTTTTCCTAGTTTCGCTGTACTGTTGCATTCTTCAGAAATACCACTGCCCTGCAGAAACGTCTTACTGTCATTGAGAATACCCTCGTGATGGTGGTTATGGCCTTCCTAAGAGATTGTAAAAAATTTTAAAGAAAACTCTGCGGCGTACCATTTTCTTTGGGACTTTACAAGGCAAATTGTAAATTATGCCCTCTATATCAAGCAAATGCATACTCGAAACAAGTACAGATGCTGTGAGTACCCGTACTGGAAAATGTATGCAAATAAAATATAAGGCATATTTTAAGAGTGCAGTTTTATCACATTCACCATGACTGGCTTCATAGCTCATGATCTCAATGTATATTTTACATATTTGCAAAAGAAATGCAGTGCACTGATCAAAAATACTGCGTGAAGTAACACACTTAAAATCAATCTCTGCTGTTTGGTTATATGTTCAAGGCAGTAAACCCCTGAGTTTTTGTTCGGTTGATTGATCAGTTAATGGAATAATTGAAAGTTAAAGGAGTAACTGAAGGAAACTGAAAGTACCTGAGCAAAAAAGTGTGAACCTATTTTAGCAAAGACATACTCAACGCATCATGGTCAACAGTACAGTTGTCATTCAATACTGCAATATCTCTAGTGCTTTAATGTGGCATGCCTCATAGACTGTACCTGGCTTCAGCGCGTAAAACTCCCTGTTTGGACCCACGACTACGATCACCCTTTCATACGCATTACCTGATAGTGCATGTCATCATACGTGAACGTGTCTTCGTGTATTACCTCAAATAAATGGTGTCTAAAAAGTAAACCTTTAAATAAAAGCAAAATATTGCGATAACTTTAGTATTGTTTAAAGTAATGTGGTAGCTTTCGCAGCACAAAGCACCTGTATCACTTCCCTATGAAGAGGAAAGCAATTTATGTCATTACTTGTCTTATTTTTGGTAACACGGTGGGTTTGGTGTCTCTCGGTTTGCCTCCCCCAAACACTTTTTTCACTCACATCCAAAGTATCTATAGGGACCGGGAAGCTGGACGGGTGGCGCCACCAGTCGGCGCTCCCCTCGTCAGTGGAATGAGCCGGTGCATTGGACTACACAGCCTCCCGTTGTTTTTGTCGTGTTTGCTACGGTGCTTTGAATGTTTTGGTGGTGTTATGAGCGGGCATGTGAGATGAAACGAAGTCTAGACGGATGTGTTGGGTTCTTAGATGCAGTCACGACTGCGTAAACTTGTCGGACGCTTCTAAAGTTGAGTATCGGCTGCAATGGCATGAGCGCTTTTTGCAGCGATCTCCGCTTGGGTCCACCCGTTCTGAGTACGAATAATACAACTATTATTAGTATCAATTTCTTCCTAAATGCACTAACGGCTACGCAAACTTATTGGATGCTTCTAAGGTTGGGAATGGGCTACATTGACATGAGCGCTTTTTGCAGCGCTCTGCGCCTGGCTCCGAGCGATCTGAGTAGGAATAAAACTATTAGGAATATTAGTATTCATTTCTACCACTTTAAATTATCTTCGCTGGTTTCAATGACTACGGTTTCCACGCCAGCCTTAGTGCTGGGATACCTCGATACGTGTGCTTTGAAGAGAAAGGCACTTGCGTACGACATGCATTACCGTGTAGCCATAGAAATGTTGCGGTAGTTTACACTTTCTGTAACTGTGAGCTTTGCGCCTTCGGTTTTTCTGAGCGACACTGTGACAGCATGGGAGCCTGAAGGGCGAAGCGGAACTATCACTTTTGTGGTGGCATTTATCAAGAGCCAAAGTTGTTCACCCGACCAACAGCCCAAGCCACAAACCATCCTTCCTCCTCCTCCCGTTTTACCACCTGCGTGGAATAAAGGCTGGCACTGACAGTTAAAAAATGTGGCAGTGTTAATGTCAGCCGGTGTTTTAATGCTTACGTATTTTTTACAGAGTACCTAAAAATCATGTAATGACTTGTGAAGACACCATAAACACGCGATTGGTTGCCTCAAATATGCGTGCATCAGTCCGAGTACTCCAGCACAGACACATTTCCGACGCGCTGGAAAAAGTTTACATTTGGAGAGGGGTGCATGTAAATTTAAAATTAAACAGCAAAATCATCTAGCCCTCCGTCTAATGATTACGATGGTTGAAGGCAAAGCTTTCTTTGTGCGAAATCGAATGGAAAATGGTCAAAGTCAAAGACGCTGCGATCAAAAGACCAAACTTCGTGCAGGTCAAATTCGAAGCTCAACTAGTCAAAGTTTAAATCCAGAAGGCAACCAAGGAAGTCCATACGAGAAAGCTTTGCGATAAACCATCATCGTCGTAAGATGGAGGAGTGCATGATTTTTCAAACGTAGGCGGCAGCTTGTAAACCGACCGCAGCATTCAGTTGTGAAGCTGAGCACGGGTTTCGGGCACCCTCCTGTCTCGCGTACTTCAGCCACGCAGGAATTGTTTTTTCAAAAACCATTCACCAACTAGCCAGCAACCACTGCAATTCTTGTAATGCAATGCTTCTCTACGACAAGCAATAACGTTCTACTATCATGCGGTATTTATTCTATCAACGATTCCCGATTACTGTAGTAAGAGCATTTCTGTGAAATTAAACACGTTTCAGCCGTATGTAATGAAGTTACGGAAGCGTCGTCCATCACAATTTCTGTTGTGAGGTAAATCTTAGAAGGCACCCCCAACTTTGATGATGATGATGATCGTTAGAGTTTTTTGGCGCAAGGCCAGCTGGGGCAAAGAGCGCCAAACAAAAGTATCTAAAATAAAATATAGGCTACTAAAGCCAAAATAACAATAAAATCAATTAACGGCAATGGTGATGGCTGGTGTATAGGGCCAGATATGATTATGCGTGATAGGAGATGAGGTTTAAAAACTTGACGTTGGACAAATACTCAAACACACGTTTCACGGAAACAATGGCATCATCACCTAGGAAAAACGATGGATGTAGGGGAATATGTTGTCTGTAGAGTTCTCTAAAGTGTTTGTGTCGTGTTGTGTGAAGTGCCTTGCATGTGATTAGTATGTGCACTACGGATAGGGCCTCTCCGCACCTGCCGCACTGGGGTCTAGAAGATCCCGTCAGCAGATACGAGTGCGTCGCATGGGTGTGCCCTATCCGCAGCCTACCCAAGGCGACTTCCGTGTGTCTGTTGTGTGAGTCAGTTGTGTACCGTCCCAAGTGTGGCTTTATTACATGTAGTTTGTTGTCTGTCTGTTCGTCCCAGTGTGTTTGCCATGTTCTGCGCAGGTGTTGTCTTATGTGTGGCTTGAGGTCTGTGTAGGGTACCGTTGTAATGTCCACAGTGTTCCTGAGTGCAGCCGCACCGGCCCTCTCGTCTGCCAACTCGTTCCCAGAGATCCCTGCGTGTCCTGGGACCCAGCAGAGGACCACCTCATGCTTTTGTGCATACACGGACATGATAGTGCAGAATACAAGATTAACTATGTGGTTTCTGGGGGGCTTGTGCGATGACAGTGCGCGAACAACACTCAAAGAATCTGTATATATGATGGAATTGGGAATGTGATTTTCAAGGATGTGTCGTACAATCAGTAAGATTCCATACGCTTCCGCTGAAAAAATTGATGTGTGCACGCTCATGGTTCTGGCTGCATTGAAATTAGGACCATGAGCAGCGCACGACACCATACTGGAGGTTTTAGAAGCGTCACTATAAAATTCTGCACATGTGTATTTAAACTGCAAAGACAGAAAGTGCTGCAGTATTGCAGCTCGTGGTACACGATTTTTGTCAAGTCTCATAAAAGAGAGGTCACACGACACAGGGCGAACTTGCCAAGGCGGTAAACTGTTAGAAAAGGATGACCTGTACACATCTAAAAACGAAGCACTGAGATCCGAGGCTCGCTCTCTCACTCTCAGTGAAAAGGGCAGAGGAACGGATGGGCGATTTGCAAAGAGCAGAGATGTTGATGTATCGTTAAAGACAGGATAAAAAGGGTGATTATTCAGTGATGAAATTTTAAAAGCATATAGCAAGTCCATGTACGTTCGTTGGTTCTCAAGGCTCCACTTATCACACTCGACATACAGACTCTCGACAGGGCTAGTGCGAAAAGCACCCGAGGCGAGACGAAGCCCCAAGTGTAGCACTGGGTCAAGCATTCGCAACGCTGTTTTAGTCGCCGACCCATATACCACACTGCCATAGTCTAAACGAGACCCAACCAAAGCAGTATAGAGCCGTAGTAGGAGTTCTTTGTCGGAACCATAAGATTGATGGGAGAGAACCTTAAGTATATTCATTGTTTTCAGACATTTATGTTTAAGTTCCTTGATGTGTGGAATGAATGTGAGTTTCTGGTCAAACACAACACCTAAGAACTTGTGCTCCTTGTTCACAGGAAGCGACATGCCATTAAGAGTAATGTCTGGGTTCATATGGACCCCGCGCTTCCTGGAGAACACAACGCAGGAGCTTTTTACAGGATTTAATTTAAAACCATTCTTGTCTGCCCAGCCGGCAAGTTTCTTTACACCAAGCTGGACTTGACGTTCGCAGATTGACAGATTGCATGATTTATAGGATATCTGCACGTCATCTACATACATGGAATAAGAGATTGTAGGTGGCAGTGCCTTACCAAGAGAGTTCATTTTTACTATGAAGAGAGTGCAGCTCAACACGCCACCCTGTGGCACGCCATTTTCTTGCACGTAAACGTTTGAGAGTGCACAACCAACTCTTACTCGAAACGTTCTGTCTGACAAGTAACTAACAAGAGTGTTTAACATGTTACCCGATACACCGAATGACTTGAGGTCCCTAAGGATCCCATAACGCCAAGCGGTGTCGTATGCCTTTTCAAGGTCGAAGAAGACAGTTAAACAATACTGCTTATGCGCGAAGGCATCCTTGATGTACGAGTCAAGAGCTACCAGTTGATCGTTCGTCGATCGCCCCACCCTAAAGCCTGCCTGGCAGCTCTCGAGAAGACCGTTGTACTCGAGGAAGTACACGAGCCTGCGATTTACCATCTTCTCGAAGAGCTTGCACAGGCAGCTCGCCAGGGCTATAGGACGGTAGCTTGAGGGGGACGACGGGTCCTTTCCCTCTTTCAAGAAACCAACAACTATAGCCTCCTTCCAAGAGTTTGGAATGTGCCCCGAAAGCCAGATCTTGTTATAGAGGTGTAAGAGTGTTAGAAGTGTGTCTGCGTGCAGGTGTTGTATCATTATGTATGTGATGTTGTCTGGGCCTGGAGCTGAGGGTTTACACGTGCTTAGAGCAGCCCTCAGCTCATGTAGTGAAAACAGGGAGTTGTAAGAAGTCTGTGATTTGTTGCTGTCGCGTAGGGACTTCTTTTCACAACAGGCTTTATGTTTCAGGAAAGTGTTTGTGTAGTGTGCTGAACTGGACACGTGTTGGAAGTGTTGTGCGAGTGTGTCAGCCTGGTCTTCGAGTGTGTCCCCTGTAGTGCTGACCAGAGGCAGGCTGTGTGTTTGTTGTCCCTTGAGTTTACGTATTCGTGTCCACACTTTCCTTGTGTCTGTGTAAGAGTTTATTGATGTTATGAATGCACGCCAACTCTCTCGTTTTGCCCCACGGCGCACACGTTTTCCTAACGCCTTGGCCCGTTTGAACAAGAGGAGGTTTCCCGACGTGGGGTACCGACGGAGGATACCCCACGCCTTGTTCTGGGCCTCTCGCGCCCGCCTACAGTCCTCATTCCACCACGGCCTCCGCTGGTTGCGCGGGGCACCAGAGGCGTGGGGAATGGACCTTTCGGCGGCGTCGAGGATGTGCGCCGTGAGGAGTTGTGCGGCTTCATCTACGTGTAGGTGTCCTATGGATGTGTGGTGTAGTTTGGATGTCTCTGTAAATGTATTCCAGTTAGCTCGTGCTTCATTGAACCTATTATGGGAAGATGGACTGCATGGGCCTTTACCTATGTATGTAAGTGAGGTGGGGAAGTGGTCACTACCGTATGGGTCAGTTGCCACACCCCACTCGAGAAGAGGAAAGAGAACTGCGGAGCCAATAGCCAAGTCAAGACATGAGTATGTGTTGTGTCCTATGTTATGATATGTAGGCTGTTTATTGTTGAAAAGGCATGCTCCTGAAGATGTAAGGAATTTCTCTATAAGGCGACCTCGGGCATCCGTGCGAGAAGAGCCCCAAAGAGTGTTGTGAGCATTAAGGTCGCCTGTCAGGATGTATGGTTCGGGCAGCTGGTCAACTAGCGCCTCGAAGTCAGAGCTTAAAAGTGAAACATCAGGAGGAATGTATATGGAGCATACCGTTATCAACCTATTAAATATTATCAAGCGTATTGCTACAGCCTCAAGGATAGTGTTCAGAGTGACAGGGTGGCATGCTAAAGATTTCCGTGCGATTATGGCCACACCCCCAGAAGAGTGTGTGCAGCCATCCCTGTCTTTCCTGTATACCAGGTAACTATTCAAGAAATTTGTGTGTTTAGAATTCAAATGTGTTTCCTGAACACACATTACACTTGGCTGATTGGTATGCAGAATCTCATACACGTCGTCAAGATTATTCATAAGGCCTCTGCAGTTCCATTGAACAATATTTTCTCTTCCCATTATTTAGTGTGAGAGCTACAGGAGTGTGTATGTTTATGTGTCGTCTTTCGGGGCTGTGACTCTTGGATTGGGCTTTTTGGGCGGCCTATCTGTAGGCTTGGACGACGGAGGCCGCTCCTTGCGCTGCGTTGCAGGCAAGAACGGCACGACGTCCATCTCGTCGTCCGATGTCCTGGGTGTGCCCGTCGAACCGGGCCCCCCGGACTTGGCCCCCCTTCGGGGGCCCTTCGTTTGACCCGCCACCGCCGCTGGTGTCGGGGGCACCAGAAGTGGCACGGGCGGTGCGGTGGTGGTGGGAGCCGGTCCGGGGCCCGTGGTGTCCATGGCACCCTCCAACGCACTGGTTGATGGGGAGGCACGGACGGGAGCGGCACCGGTCCCGACGGAAGAGGTTGCCACCACAACCGCTGCTGGCTCAGCGAGCGGCGTGGAGGCGGGCTGGGCTGCCAGAGGCAACCCAGGGGGGGGCGGGGGCGGGACCAAGTCTGACTCGCGGTACTGGGTCCCCGCCGAAACCAGACGCCGCTCCGCCCCCCGGCGAGCCGCGTCGGCATACCTCCCCAGGGGGAAAGAGGCGAACCTCTTTCGCGCCTCTGGGAAGGTAAGATTCTCAGTCACTTTTACCTTGATGATCTCCTTCTCCTGTTTGAATTTCTCACATGTTCTAGAGTAGGCCCCGTGGGGTCCCTTGCAGTTAGCACAGATGAGGGTTTGTGATGGGCAGTTGTCAGATGCGTGATCATGTTGTGCACACTTGGCGCATGTTAGTCGACCACGACAAGCATTAGTGCCATGTCCAAACCGCTGACACTTGTAGCAGCGGCGTGGGTTCGGCACATAGGGTCGGACCGGACATCTCAGGAAACCTGCGCTGACCGATTCGGGAAGTGTTGAGCGGTCAAATGTCAAGATTATGTGCTTAGTAGGTATTATTTGGTCATTTCGGCGTATCGTGATTCGCCGCACAGCTGTTACGCCCTGATCGCTAAGCCCTTCCAGCAGATCTGCTTCAGTCTCATTTATTAGATCTCTATCAGAGATCACGCCCTGGCAGCTATTAAGACTGCGATGGGGCGTGATCTTGATGTCGACATCGACCATGCGCGTTTGCTTCAAGAGGTTACAAGATTGTTGCTTGTTTTGAACTTCAATTAGGACTTCTCCCGTTGTGAGCTTTTTAGCTTTGTACGATTTGCCTACAAGGCTTTCAAGGAACTTGGAGATGATAAAGACAGACTGGGAAGTGATGGGGTTTGATTTATCCAGGGATTCCATTACCAGGAAGCGCGAGAAATTATCGGGCTTTGGAATGGAGATCGAAGACAAAGGAGGAAAAGATACTTCGGTGCGGCCCCTTTTCAGGGACCGATCACGTTTGGGGGGGGGTTTTGAAAATGCCATACAGTATGTATAGAAGCAGGGGACGGGGGTACTTTCTTCCACAACCTTACCCTGATAGCTGAGGAGGTCCCGGAGCTCCCTGCCTGGTGAACAGACAGGGAGCCCATCCGCCGGAGCTTGACCTGGGCTCCGACGGCCACCGTTCGTGGTTTCTAACCCTCCACCTATAAACACATTGCCACGGTTGGATCCAGCGTATGTTTGGGGGCTCGGGGTCCGCGGTATCGCCAGTACCGTCACCAAGATTGCTCAAGGTGCCCCGTGCGGGGGCACCCCCAACTTTGTCTTTCGCTTGTGCACGACGTCGACGCCGTTTCGTCATCAACTGCCAAAGGCAAGCGCCGCAGCATTCCCGGATCGGTTGCACACACCGGCTTTGTGGTAGCATTGAGCTGCAATGTACTCTTTGATACGCGAAACTGCAGGCAGGCATGAAAAAATTGCATGAAGGAACGGACTTCCACTTGCAGCTTGACTTCCAGCTTGGCGCATTGAGCGTCGTCTGCTATTTGTAAATACTGAGTATGGGCGTAAATCACACACATGGCATGCCTCGTGAAGGTCACGTCCACGCTCAAGATTTACCGATCTGAAAAGAGTCCTTGTGGTTATGTACACTTTGCAAGCTGCACCGCACATATACGACAGCAGAAAGCCATGCACAATAACGCTGCGCTGACCACCACCGGCATTCCACTGACGAGCGGTTCGCCACGGGCGGCGCTGTTCGCTGAAGCGACGGTGGTGCCATACAACGGCCGCCCGGTCCCTATACTGTCGTATGGCTTCACTTCTTTGTTAGAGTAAACATGGACAAGTCTGGCCCGCGGGAATGATCCAAGCACCTTAAGATGAGACGTAACTGAGCAAATAAGGCGGTTACTTTGCCTTTATGCTCAGCCCGGCCTTTATCCTCAGCAAAAGTAAACATATCAGCCGTGCAGAGTACAGGCTACGGCAGTGATCGTTAATCAAATCCGTGAATAACTATGAAAAACATTGTAGGGGTAATAGGCACTGCTTAAGCCAAACTGCGCATCATAGCAGTATTTTTAAGCATGCGCGGCGAAGCAATCCGATCACCGTTCTCACGTAGTCATTCATTTACCAGGCAAGGCGAGCAGTAGGCGCGGTGAGATCACAAGAGGCCGCGCTTCCTTCGCTGTTACAAGGTGTTTCTTTGCACACACAGTCTCGTACATGTCACGTCGCAAGTATTTCATAATGAATTTACAGTGTACTTTTCTCGGCATCAGTTGTATCGTCCTTGGCGTCAGCTGGCTGCGTACGAGCTGTGGGGCGCGGTGGTGTCGCAAAGCAAGTCGCTGATTGCTCGCCCGGATTATTCGGGTTGCAGACAACTTTTTGGGGGTAATTTGCGTCAAATCCACAAGGAGCTGGGGGGGGGGTGGCCACATACACACCCACACACACACAAAAACACGCGGCCGCATGCGCACAGGAAATGGGTTGTAGCAGATGACAACCCGACCCGGCGTCCAACAAGTGACGTCATTCGTAGGTGGCGCCACGGTATGTCCTCGGGGCCAGTAGGTGATCGATTTGCTGTGGTGAGAGACCCAGGATATGGTGGTTCCCTCCATAGAGCAGCAGCGTTTCCACGTAGCTGGCTGTAACGTGGCGCGCTGTGGCTGACACGTGAAGGGTGCTCCTTTCAATCCAAAGGCATACGAAGAAATTCGTAGAGTCCCCATTGAGTCATAAATTTCAGTTTTTTCAGCGTCGGCAGGGTTCATTGGAATCTGGTAAAAGCCTGAAACCAAGTCCATGACTGAGAAGAATTTGCAACGAGTGAGAGCTTGCAATGCGTCTTCAATTCTTGGCATAGGATAGACCGTGTCTTCCGTGACTGCATTGAGGCGCCGGTAATCGGCATCTCTTTTTGTGACCAGTGAGTCAGTGCGAGCCATCTCTTTTTGTGACCAGTACCAACGGTGATGCCCATCGACTTCTGGATGGTGCAATTATTTTGGCATCAATTAGGCCCTTGATCATCGCTTTCACGATGTCGCGTTGAACAGGAGATAGTCGGCGAGCGCCTTGGGCGATTTGTTTTGCGTCTCCGTTCGGTATTGTGTGTTCCTCAAAGGAACAGTTCCCAACATCTGTACTGCTTGTGGAAAAGTATGCGAGGTTTGCTGCGAGGAGCTCATTTACTTGTTCGAACTGGTTATGTGTCAGCGTTGAACCAACATTGAATGAAATGCCATTTAAGTTAAAGATCTGATGTTGAGTTTCACTGCAAGAGGCGGACGCTGATTCCCCCATATCATCAGGAGACGGCAAAGTAGTGCAGGGGAAGATATTCTCTGCTTCGTCAGCGCTGATATCTAACTCTGTGATGTCGGAGACGACTTCAGCCAATCCCACTGTCATGCCAGGAGTCAGGATAACAGGTTGCATTGAACAGTTCGTCAATAGAACGGAGAATATTCGTTCCGTTGAGCTTATTACCGCTGGTGCGAGAAGAACGGAGTGTCCCTCAAATAGCCAGCGCGTTCCACCAACCTCCACCTGTACCTCTTCTTCCAATTGGGGTGAGCTAGAAAACTTGACCTTTACAAGCTTCCGCGATGTTGCTGGAATGTGGGTCTGCTTTACGAGGCTAATCTTAAAAGGTCGCTGAGGCTTAGGCACCTGAAAGGTGTTCGTACCCCAGTCAATAATGGCTTTCGATGTCACCAGGAAGTCATTCCCAAGGAGAAGTCGTTCGCTCTCGAGGTGAGGGACAACAATGAAAGTTTGGAGGAACGCTTGGCCATCAGCAACAATCGACGCAGTCAGTCCTCCTGAACTGATCAGTGGCTGGCCGTGTGCTCCTTTTAAATGCAGGGAAGATGGCTTCATTTCTAGCTCAAGCTGCAGTGCCAAGAAAACGTTCATTAGGCTTCTCATTGCTCCTGAGTCAAAAAGTGCTGAGATCGTTCTTCTCTCCATGGAAACATCGATGCTTTTTCCGCCCGCTCCCGTGTGACATGCACACGCTTGACTAATGATGACCTGTCACGGGCGTCGTTTTCCTGGCTGGCACTGGTGAAGCGCTCTTGCCATTCCAAAAACTGCTGTGTCAACGGCTGTCTACAGCGCGTGACGAAATGTCCATATTTCTTGCAGTTTAGGCAAAGACGACGCATCCGTGTCTGCTGTGGAGTTGAACGCTGAGCGCTGTGTGAAGGTAACGCTGGTGGCGACATCCCTGCAGCGTTTCTCGACGTCCGAGGAGACGAAGTTGGGGGCGTGCTCCTTCCGGAGCTGGTGGGTGGTTGTTTCCTTGAGGGAGAAACTGGTGGGCTTTGCTTTTTCGGTGGTACAGCCTTCAGTGTAGCGACGGTCACGGTGAGTGCTGGCGCTTTACCTGTAGTTGATGACACTTGATCGAAGCGCAGTAGCGAATCGAACAGCTGGTCCAGAGACTTGAAAGTCTTGTCGAAGAAATGCTTCTTGGCTTTCGGTGCAAGAGTGGCCAGGATCAACTTGCATTTCTCGGCTTCGGCCTCGGGGTAGCTGCAGTGCTCGATGAGCTCTATTTTCGGACAGCGAAGTCCGTGCACGACTCTCCGGAACGCTAAATCGCGCCGTACATCTTCTGCTTCGTTTCAAATTCAATCATCCAGGTTGTAGCGCTTACGGAAAACTGCCTTCAGCTGATCCCAGGTTGTGACGTCCGCTGTCTTCAGGTGGTGTCTCATCCACATGAAGTCTTTCAATGGCAATTTCGAAACGATCAGGGGGATGGCTACGTCGTTGGCAATTTTGAAGGTTTCGAACCAAAACTCTGATTGGTAGAGCCAAGCCGTGACGTCCTTTCCAAGCAGTGGAAGTGAGGCAGCCGCAAGGGAAGTGACAGGCGCCTTCTCCTTACCTGGAGTTCCTGTAGTTTCGGATTTGACCGAGGTTCCTGGCTGTGGTGAGCCTTTCTTTTTGGTTTTCACCGGAGTGCCTGAAGCACTCGTGTCGGAGTCCTCGTTGCCTGTCGTAGGTGAAGCTCCACGCATCCCTGCTTCAATCTGGTCGAGGCGGCACAACACTGGGGAAAGCATATCCGCGACCATTTCTTGCGTAGCTTGCAGCTGCACTTCAATGTCAGTTGCTGGTGGCTGACGCACTGTAGAAGTCTGTGAGGATGGCGAGGCTGCTGTTTTCAGCTCCGTCAGTTGTCGCCGCATCTCTTCAACTTCTTCCCTCAAACTTCTCACCTCTTCGACGGGGGCTTTATACGCTTCCGTCTTGGCGGTGTCGTCCATGGCTGCGAAACTTTCGATGGATGGCTCCATTATGTTCACAAAACGTGGGCGACGTCGACCTGTAGCAAGCGGTCACAGAAGGGCTGGTCGAAAAGAGCGTAGACCCCACATACGTTGAATAACTGCTTAATTAAAATCCCTGGTCCCACGTTCGGCCGCCAAATGTGACGGCGCACCCGATCGAGTCAGCGCGCAGTGGATTCAGTGATTGGAGACCTCAAGTACGACAACGCTCTAGTTTACATAGACGACTGTGTCATCTATAACAAGACATTTTAAGAACACCTGAGCCACTTGCAAGAAGTCTTCGACCGATTTCGAAAAGCTGGACTTAAGTTCAAACCACAGAAGTGTTTTCTCTTTTGCACATCAATTCTTTACCTTGGACACGTTGTTACAGAAAAGGAAGAAGGAAAAATTGCAGCGGGCGAGAACAAGGTCGCTGAGAATGGGCGCTAAGCACGAGCCAATGCACACACCTTTTTGCTGTACATATAGGCTGCCTTCATATTCCACGAATGTAGACTGCAAATAGTAAGACATCAGCTCAAGGAACCTGCCACCGTTCTCGCCCGCTGCGATAGGCTTTTACAAGCCGCTTTACAGGGGTCGCCGGTCGTAAAAGTGTTTCGCTTTGTAGAAGATTTCTTGATTGTCTTCAAAGCTGCGGGTGATGACACTTGCAAACTTGTACACGATGTGCTGGGAACCTTCTCTACCCATTTGATGGGGTTTGAGCTGACGAATGAAACGCCAAAGAATCAGGAGCTCCAATTCCTGGACATGAGGCTGCATATAGAGGAAGCACACTTATGCTGGAGCTGCGCACCAACATCGAAGAAGGCATCGCTCCCTTTCACGTCAGCTCACTCAAAGTTAGTGAAACGCAGTGTCGCCACGGCAGCTTTGAAAAATGCCTTGCACCGGTCGTGCCACCATCGCATTAGTGACAGCTTTCAGGCGCAGGTAAACCAATTGCACTCAGCTGGGTTCCCTGATTCCGTCCTCCAGAGCGTGGGCAACAAGACTTGGCGAGAACTGCGCACTCCTTCGTGTATACAGGAACTTGCAAGGGACAGTGACAAGACTGCTGTGATGCCTTACATTCATGGTGTTAGCCACAGGCTGAAGAAGGTTGTGGGAAGAGCAGGTGTGCGCCTGGTTTTCTCGGCCCCCAACAAACTCAGCAAGATGTGCGCGCGAGTTAATGATGGTTCGCCTTCCCGTACAGATTGTGACATAAATCACGTGCGACCCTTCACCAAGTGCAGGGCCGGCGTGGTTTACTCCTTTCCTCTGGACTGTGACCGCCAGTATGTAGGTCAAACTGGGCGGTGCCTGAACGTACGGCTTATGGAGCACGCGTCCAATGTCAAAGCCAAATCCGGTGGCTGGCTCCACTCGCACGTGTCGTCCTGCAAGTGCACTCCTAAATTTGATCAGTGTAAAGTGATTAAGCACTACAGAAATCAGAGCACGCGTCAGCTGCTGGAAGCATACACGATTTATAAGGGAGGCGATGATTGCGTAAGCACCCCTTCTGTTGCTTTGTCTGCAAAAGAGATAGCGTTTATTGAAGACGAAGCGAAATCATCGAACTAGTGATATGACTGAGCAAAGATGCTCTTTCTTGTCTATACTTTTAAAGTTTTATGTAATCTTTCTTGTTTCTGGATTCTTTCCGCACTTATATTGCTGTAACCTTTTCGTTTATATTACTGAGCGGCAAATAAACACTTTGTTGGTAGTCAGCGCTGTGTATGTAGCCTCCTTCCTTCTGTCCCGTCTTGAGCGCTGTTTTTTGTGTGAAGCTTCAAAATGAGTCAAGGAAGTTTAAACTGAACGAAGCAAACTCGATCATCCTGTCAAGACGCTTTGTAAATTTGTAAAAAGCTTGCATTGCACACCGCTAAGACGATTGGGGACGGGGCAGGCTAGGTTGGTGGGTTACAGTATCCTTATTAATTCATTATAAGAGTTGCGAGCGATGAGCGAGCGATAGCTTCCGAGCGATGCATTCGTGCACGAAGCGAAGCCGACTTTATAGAAATCGGTGGGAGCGGTGCTTGTTGTATACTACCAACTGGTTGTTGTATGTTCTCGGTTCTTTGCAACTGGTATGCTACTGGTTGTTGTATGTTCTCGGTTCTTTCGACGTTCAAACTATTTAGGAGTGACCGGCTCTCCTTTCATCTAAAAATTGCTCCGTCTGGGAGTCCAGGCACCAGGTCAAAGTAACAAGCCTCTGTACGACATGGGCCTAAATTGGAACCAGTTTTGTTTTAAATGGTCCCAGGAGATAGAAGGGGCATTTTTTACCTGAACTGGTGCACATTAGTGCAGTGTCGTGCAGACCAGTGCAAAGTGCTACTGGGGATATCGATTACTAAAAAATGAACATTTGCTGCACTGCTTGCACCAGTGCAGCCAGTTAACGCAAAAAAATGCCTCTAGAGTTTGCTGGGGGCTAACATCTGGCCCCTTAATTTTGCAAATATTAGCTTTAGGAATTGTGAAGCTCAGACACAGCAGGCTAATTTTTTACCAGCATTGTTAGCATATTTACATTTTTTAATTCCTATATTCATTAGAAGTAATTCCAAACAGTGATATTACAAAGTTCCAGCCAGTTTGAGTTGAAACAGAAGGCACCGTTGCAACACTTGCACAATAGGCAATTAAACAGCATTTGTGCACCTTGATTGTTCCGTTAAACTTACTCCACTTTCGTCCAAGAATTTTTTTATTGTGAATGATGCATGGATCCACAGCTGCAACCACTCAATTATGTGAAGCACCATGTCTTGGACAATAACAATTGTATGATGAACTAGGTAGATAAGAAATTGTAATATACAAAACATAAAAGAGGCAGGAAGGAAAGAAACATCTTTAGTTGGTCTGAGGTTCGTATATCATACTACTAATTAACTTGGAGATCATAATGAAGAGCAGTATCATGATGCTACTCTCATTTGATGAACAGTGGTGTTTAACAATGATTTATCGTGTGATGAGTGGGATTCCCTTCTCAACATCAAATAGGAATAATCTGAGCCAGTTGTTACATGTTGAATTCTACGACAGTCAACCTGAAGACTCAGACAAAAGGAGAAAAAACACAGAGCCGTGCACGGTGTTGCCATATGGTGCATATCAACCCTTCATTTCCTTGCCTTGTGTTTGTTATTCGAGGCTGACCGTTGAAGAGTTGAACTGCTCCTTATGATGGACTTGCATTTTACCCAGCTCCTTGTTGGTATGATCAAGGAAAGAATTGAGGAGCAGGATCTTGCTTTTTGTGGTAGACAATGGTGCTTCATCTTGTGAAGAGCGGAATTCTCTTGATATTGCTCATCGGTAGTGTGAAGAACAGAATGAGCAGAGAGATCATGACCCTTCTCTTATGAGGCACAGAGATCATTCGGTGTGGAGTGCAATAGTCATGTAACGAATGGGATGATCTCCCTTCTGATTTGGTACCAAGAGATATATGCGGATGCAGAGGCATAAATTTAACCTTTTGATAAGTACGATACCCAGAAATGCTTAAGCATAACAAGAGGGAAGAAAAAACAGCTTACGTTGTGCATGCTACATTGAGACTAGGCATTTCAGCCTCTTCGACTGTTTCAGCTGTCGATAGCTGTGTGAGAAGGCGTTTTTTTAACCGGCAAAGGATTCCACGGGGGAAGTTCCACAATCAGCTCTATTGACTCTAAAAGATGTCAAAAACAAATGGGAAGATTCCTGTGTACATGGCCAAAACTTGATTTTCTTTCACTTCTGTACTTGTTCATCCCTATACAGTGAACGGGAGCCAAGCAAAAAAGCCATTTCTTGATGGTTTGAGGGGTGTGCGACCCTTCTTCTCATAGGCAGCAGTCATGCACAGTCTCCTCACAGTTCAAGAGGCAGAAAGAAAAGGAATGCACATAAAATGCATGTTTAATAACGTGAGGATGAAAGCATCACATACTTGTGACATCAGCAAAAATTAGAAGTGAATGTGCCTTCTCGTAATTCCTGTTCCCTCACTTTCGCTCCAAAAATAAACTTTAGATTCGATAATTCAACACAAGAAGCTCTAGTCAAGGAGCATATATATGTGCCTTACAATGCATCTGTTGTATGTTTTATTGTCTAAACACATCTAGAAGCAAACATCCACCTTCAGTACTGCTTTCACGCTTTAAGGTACAGTCGACTAACAATAATACGGAGTCCACAGGGACCACAAAAAACATCGAATCTACCGAACTTTCAATTGAACAAAAAGCACCAGAACACATACAGAAATGCCATTAGTCCGCAACTCGTTCTCTTTCATTTCGTTCAGAATCTTGACTTTTGTCATGAAGTCGAGCTTATATGTCATGGGTTGTCATGATAGTGCAGACTTTTTGCTAAAATCAAAGCCTCAAATGTCCACCAAACTACTCACACAGTGCTGTGAGAAACAAAAAAGGTTGATGGCCTCACAATATAGAGATGTGTACATTGGCGTGAGTCTGAACTGGCCTGCTGCTTTATCAACAGTGCACTACCTTAGTTGTGATGGCACGAACATCAGTAAAAAACAATTCGGGCTGTTTCGCCACTTGAAAATTTTGAATTTTATAGAGAAACGACGGTCACCTTGATGTTTTTATTCAAAATAGCTTCCAATTACCCGATATAATGGGTTCTAGCTTAAAATTATCAAGCAATTTCTTCCGTTGAAATGCACGTAAAATTGCCGAAACCAGCACATTACTTCCAATTAATCGAAAATTCTTATTAAGTGACTTCAAATTATTGGGAGCCGACTGTGCTGTCAGTGACAAACTAAGTCAGCCTGGGCGTACTGTATCACCCAAAACTCCTTTTACTTGTTCAATAATTACTGCAGAACTGAAGCATTGTGTTTCAGTGTGTATCAATATTATCTTTGCTAAAAGTACCATCAAACAGCAGGCTGTCCTCAACCGTGAATGTTCAAGGAAGCGAATTTGTGATACCGCGAAAAATTTCCACTGATACCTAGCATTCCGTTCTTATAGCATTCGGCTAGTGGAGCCAGTAAATGTGCCAGGTTGGCCTTTTCAGAGTGTGGAGAATAACATGAATCTGCCCTTGTTGGGGCACGGTGCCTGGCAATGTGCCAGCAAGAATGAAAACACAGCACATGAACTTAGCGTTAAAAACTAATGACAACGAAGAACAGGTCTGAGGTTACAGTGCAGATGGAAGCAAAAATGCAAAGGCTAGAAATGCTCCTCTGCAATTATTAGCGTACTCAGTCATGCATTTTCGTATCTGATGGCAGGCCATTTCATGGAAAGCTTCCCAAAACTCCTTATAACACAAAGCTTGCAAACTCAATGTCAAACAGTTCTGCCATGAAACATTGCCAATTTGTACTTGTAGCAGCCCGGAATGTTGGCTGCTGAAGGAGGCGAGAAAGCAGACGTGGAGCTGGTTTGCAGTTCCAAGACAGGACTGTTTATTTTCCAAAGATGCGTGCACCGAGAGCTTTCCCCGACGAGGGAAAGAAGGGGAGGCACCACGCCCTTCAAAAGAGAGGGGGCAAAGGCCCCCCGAGTGAGCAGACGACAACGGCGCAAGGACTAGTGCCAGGAGTCGGCCGGACAACAAGTTAAGCGCTCCCCCTGAAAGGCGACCCTTTGAAGAGCGTGGGGGAAGGACCCTAAGCCGGTGGTGGCGTCGCCAATACGCGTCTTCAACAAATGCACACTGTCGTCGAGCCGGCGGCAGACCGGGGAGAAAGGAATGCGCGCGGGTGCCGAGCGGCTTCCGCTACAGAGGCTCCCCCCTAGATTCCGGAGCTTTTAAGCAGCAATTACCGGCTGAATGGCGAAAGGTCAGAGTCCACTGATTATCACTGAAAACCTACGTGAGAGGCTGCATGAACAGAAACCTCAATATAAGCAGGCTTGGCGCGGTCGACGGCGACGCCTTCTCGTTTGCCCCGCACGTCTATTGTGATGATCTTGTTATTACGTCCCAAAACTTTGAAAGAGCCGTCGTACGGCGGAGTGGGGGGCGGCTTCGTTGCGTCGTGTCGCACGAACACATGTGTAGCTGAGTCCATGTCGGGAAAAGTGAAAACCTTTCTGTTGCGGGCGATGCGAGGTGCTCTTGGCCTTAGTTGCGCGAGCCATGTGCGCAGCTTCTCGATGTGGTCGGAGGCTGCTGGAGCGGAAAGTGTCTGGTCGGAGAAGAATTCTCCCGGGAGGCGCACTGTTGAGCCGTACACCATTTCAGCTGCGCTGAATCCGAGGTCTTCCTTCACCGTTGAGCGTAGGCCAAGAAGAACGAGCGGGAGCTTTTCCACACAGTGCTGGCGATCGAGTTTCGCTGTAACTGCAGCGTTTAGTTGCTGTGCAAGCGTTCCACCATTCCGTTGCTGGCGGGGTGGTAGGCGGTTGTATGCTGCAGCCTCGTGCCGAGGAGGGTCGAAAGCGGGGAAAAGAGGTTGCTCTGGAACTGCCGTCCCCGGTCAGTTGTTATGCGGGGCGGGGCAGCCAAAGCGGGACACCCATGTCTGAATAAAGGCCTGCGCGATGGTCTCAGCTCATATATCCGCCATTGGTATAGCTTCGGGCCATCGGCTGTACCTATCGATGCATGTGAGCAGGCACCTGAAACATTGGCAGGGCGGTAGCGGTCCCACCAGGTCGAGGTGAACGTGGTCAAACCGCGACTCAGGAGTCCGAAATTCCTGTAGTGCAGCCCGAGTGTGGGGAATCACCTTCACTTGCTGACACGTTTCACATTTCCGAGCCCAACGTCGCACGTCCGCGTTGACGCCGGGCCAAACGAAGCTTTCTGTTATCAGCCGCTGGGTGGCGCAGACACCTGGGTGGCTGATGGAGTGGAAAGTGTTGAATACCGCTCGACGAAAATTCAGTAGGACGAAAGGCCATGGGGTTGCCTGGGAGATATCGCAGGTTATCGTGCCCTGGACGTAGGGAACTGCCACCTCCGAAAGCACGAGTGAAGATCCCCCACCTTTCAGTCTCGTCAACTCAGTGTCCTCCCGCTGAGCCGCTGCCATCGCCTCGAAGTCCAGGACTTTTGTGCCGGAAGTGTTGACGCGAGACAAGGCGTAGGCTGCTTCGTTTTCGACCCCTGGAACGTGGCGGATGTCTGTAGAAAACTCAGAGATGAATGAGAGCTAACGAATCTCCCGTTCTGAGTCGAAGGAACTGTTGTTGTTGAATACGTAGGTGAGGGGCTTGTGGTCTGTCAAGATGTAGAACTCACGACCTTCGAGGAAGTAGCGGAAATGCTTAATGGAACAATAGATTGCGAGCACCTCCCTGCCAAAAGAGCTGTACCGTACTTCTTCAGGCTTCAGGCGTTTCGAAAAGAAGCCCAGTGGCTTCCACGGCGCACCCTGCAGTTGCTGCAGCACTGCTCCGACCGATGTGGAGGAGGCATCCACCATGAGGCGTGTAGGAGCGTCAGGCAGTGGATGGATGAGAAGAGTAGCCGCGGCCAGTTCGTCCTTAGCTTTCTGGAAAGCGTTGTGGTGTTCGTCAGACCAACAAAATTCTGGTGCCTTTTGTTCGTCTAAGCGCAGCAGGTTGTTCAACGGCTGGAGTACTTGAGCACAAGGTGGAATGAACCGCCGGTGGAAGTTTAAGAGCCCGAGGAACTCTCAGCTTGCGGGAAGTTGTTGGAGCAGGAAACTTCTTGACGGATTCCACCCTCGATTCCAATGGCATAATGCCTTCAGCAGTGATGTGTTGGCCGAGGAAGTTGAGAGCCTCGACACCAAACACGCACTTTTCAGGTTTCAACACCAGACCGTGCTCATCCAGACGCTGAAAGAGCTGGCAGAGGTGCTGTTCGTGCTTGCTAGGAGTTCTGCTGGCCACCAAAATGTCATCCAGGTAGACAAAGACGAAAGAAGACCCCGGGTTATTTCATCCATGAACCTTTGAAATGTCTGCGCTGCATTTTTTTAAGCCGTAGGGCATACGGACAAACTCAAACAGGCCGAATGGTGTTATGACTGTTTTTGGTATGTCCTTCGGTTCGACGGGGATTTGGTGGTATGCCGCTACGAGGTCGACCTTCCTGTATATTTTTGTACCTGCCATCCGCGCACTAAAATCGTGAATGTGTGGCAGAGGATACTGGTCTGGCATTGTTGATGCGTTCAAGGCTCTATAGTCACCGCATGGGCGCCAGTCGTCCCCGTTGTCTTCAGGCACCATGTGCAGCGGCGATGAATGGTTGCTAGACGAAGGGCGAATAATTCCCAGCTCCAGAATATGCTCGAACTCACTGCGTACAGCTTGAAGCCTGTTGCTGGACAGCCGTCGTTGCCGGGTGGAAACTGGCGGCCCGGTGGTGACGATGTGGTGAGTCACGTTATGTTTCACCGGCTGTTCCGTGTTGCGGGGCGTGGTGAGAGAAGGGAATTCGGCCAGGACGTGGTGGTAGGCAGATACTGGCTGGAAGGCGCAGATGCCAGATGAGCAGATGTTTGACTCCAAACCACGTAATTTGAGGGATGTGTTGTTATCCTTGAGGCAACGGTCACGTACGCTCACATCCAGGTTGAAGTGGCTCAGAAAGTCTGCTCCGAGTATGGCGAAATTACGGCCGCCACCACGAAGACCCAGCGAAACAGGCGCCTGAGTCCGACGTATATTGTCAGCGAGTGGAAGCCGTACGTAGCGATGGCAGTGTTGTTCACCGCCTGCAGCGACGATATGTTCTTGCTACGTCGGCGATCCTCGGGGGTTGCCGGAGCAATAGAGATTTCGGCTTCTGTGTCGACTAGCAGGCGCGAGTTGCTTACGCGGTCGACTACGAAGAACAGGCGGCTGGGTGGAGGGCCGATGCCGTAAGCCACCGTTAACGACTGGCCGGAGCGTTTCCCGGAAACGAACAAGGTTGAGTGCAGCGGCTAGCACCCGTGCCGAAACGACGGTGGTACCAGCAAAGTCCGTCCTGTCTATCTCGTGACTGGCTTCTCTGAGAACAGCTTGGCTGGCTTGAAGGGGATCGGTTGCATCGTTGCTCGTCCTGTTGGGGAGCGCCAGACAGCAAAAGTTGCTGCATGGTATCGGTAAGTTGTTGCACTTTCCCCTCAAGGCGCGACATTTGATCTGGTTGTTCGTGTGTTCTTGCAGCAGCTATGGGCGCGAAGATTGGAGTAGAGTATTCCGTGATGCGACCGGAAAGTTGCGCCAGTCGATCAAGGGACGTCTCATCTAAACCCGCGAAAACCATGCGCACCAACTTGAGCAGCCGTTGCAGAAAAGTTCACGAAGAAGTGGGATCCGGCCGTTCTTACGCGCATGCACACCTAGTAGTTGCCGCATCCGGTGCAGCAGTTGGGAAGGTCGTTGGTCGCCCAGCTCTTCCCGACATAAGAGCTGCTGAAGTCTGCTTTCTTCTGGCGCCTTTAGGCGGTCCAGCGCCGTCTTTTTGAGGCTGTCGTATTCCCCTTGTGTGGGGGGTGAAACCAAAATGTCGTCGATAGCGTCGGCGATTTCTGGTGGGAGGGCTGCGACGACGTGAAGGTACTTCGTCGACTGTGATGTGATGTGCCAGAGCTGAAAACGGGCCTCCACGTGGCTGAACCAAACTCTTGGATTCTTAGGCCAGAAAGTGGTAACTTCAGTTCTGTGGCGAAGACTGCAGGCATGGAGGCAGCAGTGTTGTCGTCGGAGCTCATCGCGGCGTGTTCGTTGAAGCGTTGTTCGGGTCACCAATTTTGTAACAGCCCGGAATGTCGGCTGCTGAAGGAGGCGAGAAAGCAGACGTGGAGCTGGTTTGCAGTTTCAAAACAGGACTGTTTATTTTCCAAAGATGCGTGCGCCGAGAGTTTTCCCCGACGAGGGAAAAAAGGGGAACCCCTGCGTCCGTCAAAAGGGAGAGGAAAAAGGCCCCCCAAGCGAGCAGACGACAACGACGCCAAGACTAATGCCAGGAGTCGGCCAGACAACAAGTTAAGCGCTCTACCCGAAAGGCGACCCTTTGAAGAGCACGGGGGAAGGACCCTAAGCCGGCGGTGGCGTCGCCATACGCGTCTTCAACAAAGGCGCACTGTCGTCGAGCCCGCGTCAGACCTTGGAGAAAGGAATGCGCGCGGGTGCCGAGCAGCTTCCGCTACATACTCATCAAAATTGACTAAATTAACTGATCCAGGGATGTGTGTTTAAGTCGTGAGTGCAATAGCCACATTCAGTGAGGTTGTGTGGCATGCCCTTTGCATTATCAGGTATGTGTCGTGACTGAAGTATCGCTAGGCTGTGCACCAAGATGATATTTCTAGGTCTTTAAAAGAATCGCCGTGTTCAACGAAAACCTCTTATTAAACAAGGTAAGAATTTAAATAAAAGAGGGGAGGCTTGCCAGCTACTTTTTTGTGCTCTGTTCGGGACACCACAGGGACTAGGTAAAGTTGCAAGCCACCAACAAAAGTGATTGCATGATTGCAGTGGGGCATCTGCTTTAATGCTAGCATGAAGTTCACACAATAACAGCATGCCTGCCGACATCCCTCAGTGCCAGAATAAGTGCAGCTGGTATTATTTTTCTTTGACATGTTTATTCCGTATAGAGCCAGCCGGTGGCCATGGGATAGAAATGGAAGTGCAATAGCTCGTTTGTTGATAAGATAAAATACCAGACAAAAAAATAAAAGCATTGCAGCAGCTCATAAGTTCTTGTGGAAGTGAACTGCATCTTGAGACAGTCATAATTATATGTGGAACATATAAACGCCAAGTGGGGCTCGTCGTACCACGAAGGGAAGACCACAGATAAGCACTGGACAGGTTTATTGTTCTCAAGTACACCAAACAAGCAAACACAAAAATTCATTTCGACTCTTATTAAGCCGATGTTAACAATGCAGCAATCACCTTGGTCTCCGTGCCTTCGAAGCGCCACGTACTTAGCTTAAAGAAGCCAGACTAGGGTTCAGGTCCTCTTGTGCCAGCACACCTTGTTTGTACATTCTCGTGTTACGCAATTATTTTTACTCGACGGACAAAAACAAAGCAAATTTTGTTCTGTGAACGCGCCAAAAGGAGGTGCCATTTTACGCAAATCGCCGGCTTTTAGCTGCCTGCTAAAAGTGTTGCAGATTTTCTTCGGGTCCAAATTTTGCCACGCCAGACGACGACAAGGCACATTTTTCTGTGGTTGCCCCAAACAAAAGTGTCACTTCGCGCAAATCGCCAGTTTTCGGCCTGTTTTCCAGAATTTTGTCGCGCGTAATAGGTGACCGGCAAAAAGCGCAAAGGCTCATGGGTACATTGTCTGCTTCCGCGGAGCCCCGCCACTTCCGGTTCGAGAGCTCGCCTGGCCTCCTGTAGGCCGGCGGCTTTCACGCGCGCGTGTGCTTGTTGTTTATCTGTTTCCACCGAAAAAAAAACTCTCATGCATCGCGCATTAGATGAATAACAGCGAGGAATTCTACTATGGGCTCCTCTACAAGGTAAGCACTATGTGACAAATAAACAACGCGCACACACGAGCGTGAAAGCCGCCGGCCTACAGGAGGCCAGGCGAGATCTCGAACCGGAAGTGTCGGGAGCAGACGACACCCCCATGAGCCTTTGCGCTTTTTACCGGTCACCTATACCAGTCGCTGGGGTGCCCGCCGTACTCCAGGGGGCACCTTGAAAGGGAAGAAAAGCAATAAAACAAAAACTATATTTCGTAAACATAGGACAGTTTCCAGCAGCGCGGGCTGCTGTGTGGCTTAACTTGGTTTTCAGATTGCAGCGGTCCCTTGCTGGGGCTGCCCAGGGAACGCCACGTGCGATACCTTGAAAAGAACAAAACAGTCACCGCCACCACCTCCACACGAAAAAAAAAATACTTCGTTCTTTTTTTTATTGCGCCATTTTGCCACAGGGCAGAGGTAACAGGAAAACAATAGACAAAAGAGGACAAGGGAACGACAAAGAAGGAAAGCAAAAAAAGGAAAGAAAGAAAGACAATGTGAGGTGGGCGCACTACAGAAAACTATAGAGTCAAGTTTCTGAAATCAATTCCAACAGTTTCTTGTAAAGTGGGCCGTGCGCCCACTGATGAATATCGGGAGGTCGGCCTGGGCGATGTCCTGTGGGCCCCATGTGTCGATCTCGGGTTGATTGAAGCCCTGGACACGTCCCTAGCAAGTGTTAAAATGTCGCTTCAGCAACAGGGGCAGGGCAGTAGGGGCAGGTCGGGGAGGGATCTGCAAGACTAGAAGTTCACGTTGTTCGCACAGCAGGCGTCAGTGCGACGCACAGGCGGATTCTTCGAATCACGACTTCTTCACGGCGGGTTAAGCCGCCAGGAAGGTCAGACCCACGCGGAGGGAGAAGGGCACGCGTGGAGCCCCGAAGAATATCTTTCTTGATGAGTAGGGTGTCTTCCAGTGAGAGCTGCAGAAATGGGAGTGGGTACACCACTTGCTGCGGGTGAGCGACCGAGTCGGCGAGGGCGTGCGTGGTCGTGCTCGGGCGGGTCCAGAGGACGCGAACGGGGCACGGAAATGATTGGAGTATCTGGTGCACCTCGCATGTAATGCCAAGTGTACTGTTGACGCGCCGGAGCTCTCGATCTGCCTGAGTGGAATCGGTGTATAACACCAAGTGCGGTGGTGGGTTAGCGCCGAGCTCAGAAGCTAAAGCACACAGGCCATCTTGAATGGCAACCAGCTCCGCCAACAGAGAAGGAAGTGGCGCCTCTGTGAAATACGAGCATGTCTGGTTGATGGATGGCATAGTGGGGCAGACAAGGCTTGTGTGGAGGATGGCGTCGGCTACCCCTGCGTCCGCATGCGCTTGAAGGCCCTCTGGCGAGTCAAAAGGGAGCGGTGGGTTGGCCTGCTTCTCTTGGGGGTGAATGCTTTTATGCACCCTAGAGGCCGGTTGTCCGTAGCTTGAGGTCGCTGCCATAGAGGGTGCTTCGCTAAGCGAGGTGGCAGAGGCGAAGCACGATCATAGTAGTGTGCAAGTGCTGCCGCGGCGGGAATCGATTGAATTTTTAAACGACGAGCCGATCGACGCTGATGTACGATTTCATCCAGCGTGTTCAGTTGCGCTTCGGCTTGAAGTGACGGTATAGAGGTCATGCGAGGGAGTCCGGTGATAACTCGCATTGCTTCTCTATTTGCAGTTTCTAAGCGATCCCAGTCGCGCAAGGTGAGGTGTTGGAACTGGGCTTGGTAAACGAGTCGAGGCTGGAAGATAGCACGCACTAGCGTACGCATGACTCGAGAGCAGGCACCTCCTGACTTCTGGCCGATTCCGCGGAACAAGTGCAACATTCTGGTGGCCTTTTGTCGGGTGCAGCGGACCCATGAGGATGCCGACCCAGCTGCACTGATTTCCAGCCCCAGTATACGCATATGATCAGTGGCGGCAAGGGGTTCACCATTCAAGAACAGGGATATCGGTGTCTGCAATAGCCGTTCTCGACCCCTACGATTTGTGACAGACATGTAAGTGGTTTTTTGCGGAGACAGCTTCAGGCCAATAAGCGAACACCACTTTGACGTAATGTCCACGGCAGCCTGTAGACCTGCTTCTTGACGAGACAACATGTCGTGCACCGACCACACAGTGATATCGTCCGCATAGACGAGGAAAAACGTGTCCGGTATGCTACCCAGCTGCCACGCCAAGGGTAATAGGACCACGTTGAACAGCACAGGAGACAATACGGAGCCCTGAGGCACGCCTCGCTCCGAAAAAAAGTGTCCCAAGCGTTCCTTGCCTATGCGGATAGAGAACGAGCGGTTGGGAAGGAAGGACTTGACAAAATGGCATACTGCTGGTGAGAGGCGGAGTCTCTGCAGAATACTGATTATAGCCGAGTGGCTCACGTTGTCATACGCATTTTCAACGTCCATGGCCAAGATCGTACGGATCTTACGTGACCTGCCACCTAAAAGCACCATACATGACATATGACCCTGGCCATCTTCTGTTCCCAGGTGTGGACGAAACCCAATCTGAGCTAGGTGATACCATCCGTATCGTTCCAGCAACCAGGAAAGGCGCGTGGCGAGCATCCGTTCCAGTAGCTTGCACAGGGTGGATGTCAGTGCGATAGGACGGAGGTTACTCAACTGGTCTGGGCTCTTCCCAGGTTTCGGGATAGGTACCACTTCGGCATGTTTCAAGGTAAGTGGAATGTCGCCGGACGCCCAGACACTGTTGAGCCAGTCCAGTAACCACTACAGACCGAGACCGTCCATGTTCTTAAACACTTCATATGTTACACCATCTGGACCCAGCGCTGTGCGCAGTTTAGCCTTATCAATAGCTGCAAGGAACTCAGCCATGGTAAATGGAGCCTGTATCCCGTCAAGATCTTCCTGGCTTGGGAGCGACCCAGCCTCCGGTGGAAGAGTAGGTAGGCTGACAAATGCTGGTGGAGCTTCGTCGTACTTCGGGAAGAACTGCTTGGCCACATCTGGAGCAAATTGGCTCGGAGTGCGTCCAGAGGCAAGGCAGGCCGCGGCTGCCGCGTCTTGGGAGCGGCCACCACGCTCCATACGACGAAAAGTGCGCCATACAGACGCGCTGGTAGAAGATGGGCCTAGTGAGGCACACCAGTCCAACCACCGTTGACGGGATAACGATTTTTCATGAAGGCGCGAAGCTGCAGTGAGGCGTTGCAACGAATTCCGTAATTCCGGATTTGTGGGCTGTTTATTGGCCGCCAGTTCTGCTCTGCGTCGAGCTGCCCACAGGTTTAGAAGATGGAGATCTAGTGCAGGCTTGTTCTCCTCTGCCCAGGATGTGCGCGTGGCATCCCGAAGGGCGGTACATAGCACACGCAGCGGATCCGAGGTTTCTTCTCAGACGGACGTGTTCAGGCCCTTCCGAAACAAGTCCCAGTCTGTGACAAAGCACTGGCGTCTCTTTGAGCGCTTTATATCCGGCGCTAAACCTAGGCGAATGGGATAGTGGTCACTTCCCCAGCAGTCCGGTTCCCGGTCCCAAGACACTATCCGCGCTCCAAGCCACCACGAAAGGTCGGGGGAGTATGGGAGGCTCCGCGGATGCTCCTGTCGACGGGTTGGGGTGTCCACAGGACTGAGGAGAGCGAAATGCGCATCCGTGTACGCGTCCAACACTATCGCTTCTCGGGCACTAGAGTACGGATATCCCCATGTGGGATGCGGTGCATTGAAATCTCCGCCGACCAGCACAGTGCACTCTGGGTGCGCGCGGAGTAGATGCTGAGTCCACCCTAGTCGCAACGCCGGAGAACTCCCGCTGTGCGGGCGCACGTAGCAGGACACTAGGACACTAGTATTACCGTTGTGTGAGGAAGGCTCACTCATACGGCCACTACTTCCTGCCAGTCATTGCACCACGGTTCTAGGTTAACCTGAGTCTGCGGGTAACAGTTGGCGACATAGACTGCGGCTTTGCCGGGTGGGTCAGACACAGCACTGCACCGACGATCCAAAATACTGGGTGAAGCATAGGTGTTGAATCCAGGCAAATTAGGGAGTGAATTAGTTTCTTGTAGAAGCAAGGCCCAGGCAGGGAGTCTTCCGATAAGTATACGGTAGCGAAGCTACCCCACCTTGCTTGCCAGTCCTCTGCAGTTCCACTGCATCACACGCTTGTAGTCCCTCGGAATCATGGCATCGATGGAAGGTGTGCCAGCAAAACCGATGACAGATGTTGAAGTTGCTGCGCCACGAAACTGAGGAGTTCGATCGGAGATAGCTTGGCAGATGGCGTTAGCGCAAGTGAGGCAGGCGTAGCAGCAGCAAAAGAGCGATTATAAGCGGTCGCTGACCGTTCAGACAAGCGGCTGAGCAAAGTTCTCCGTTGGCGAAGACGTCTTACTTCCTCCTGAAGCGTACTGAGACGCTTTTCGACTTCTGCCAGCTCCCCAGAAGCTAGGGGTGCTGGCTCATGCAGGTGTTTCTTACGATTCCGGCGTGTCTTGCCCCGCTTGAGTACTTCCTTATACGTAAGGGTGTCCTCGGCCTCAGTCTCCAGGCTTAACGGAGGGAACGTCTCCTCATCAGTGGGTGTCAAAACCGCGTATCGGTTAGACGTCGCAACCCCACCATCGGACGCGTCTTGCTGTCTCGATTTGCGGTCGCGAGTATTCTGGCGACGAGCAGCTTCATTACCCTTGCGCTTAACGGGGCACTCCTTTTTGCATATGCCACATTTATATTTAACAGCTTCTTGCGAGTTTTCCGTTTCTTGACCAGGCTGCGGGCATGAGGAACGCATATGGCCGGGCCGAAAACACCGGTAGCAATAGGCCACGCCTGACTTGTACGGGCGGAATCGCAGGATACCACCATAATATGTGATGCGAGCTGGGGCAGAAACCGGGCCCTGAAGGATGACTAGGCAGGTTCGGCCGCGACCCATGTATCGGGCTTGCAAGATCTTGTGGGACATTTATATGTGAGCGTAGCCGCAAGGGTTTCCGGTGACTCGTCGGGGTCGACGCCGAAGACGACATACCTGCGAAGGTCGGAGCCCAAAATCAGGTACGCTTGAACCCCCACTGCAGTACGGGCGGGCAGGCGGATCTCTTTCAGGCCGCAAAGACGGTCAACATCTGCTAGCGAACGCACCCACACGGAGATGGTGTTGGTGGGACGGTGAATGGCGAAACCTTGAAGCCCATTGGTTTGGAGGCAGGAGTCCAGGGTGGCTTGAAGGACCCTGTTGGGCAGAGTCGTCACGTTGAAGCACTCCCGTGGTTTACTCGCCACTTTGTACAGCGGCGATACCCCGGGCGCCACCACAGGCACTGCAGATGCACTGTCACGTTTGCGCACAAATGTGTCCTCAGTCGACGTAGCAGGCACTCCCAATGGTTGCTCACATGCTCGCCTCTTACCACTCGGACCACCATTACCCGTTACGGTAGTTGGTTGTTCCTCCATCGGATCCGGCGCAGCAAGATGTCGAACGGCAGTAGTTTCAGTCTCCATGCTGTCGCGCTGCAGCTTCGCGTCCATGCAGAGTGAGCGTAACCCTGGTGTTGCCATAGCAACCGCGGAGCGCCTAGCTCTGCGGCCGGTGGTACCGGCGGACGCTAGGCCTACTCGGCGACGATGAGGCAACGCTGGCCCGAGGGCCGCATCAGCGTTTCGGGCGTCGTCACTGACCGGTCGGTGAGGTGCCAGGGGTCTCTGGAGAGGATCACAGCAAGCTGGGCAGCAGTTCCAAGGCTGATACACGTAAAATCACCAAAACCGAAGGAGCGAAGAGCGACGACGTGTGACACCCTTGGCTTGGCACAATGTCATGGACAGTTTGCAGCAGCATGGACCGCTAGCGTGCCTTGCCTTGGTTTTTAGATTCTTGCGGTCCCCTGGGGCCAGCCATGGAACGCCACGTGCTACACCTTGAAGAGAACAAAAGACCACCGCCACCAGCTTCACGCACAACGTCCATTTTTAAGCACATCGCTGCTGCGCAGGCGTTACTTTCCCTCCATCCTTCCGGCTCAGACTCAGCGCGCGAATACCGTCACGGCGTTCCATTCTGGGGTGCCACGTTCTGCTGCAGCTGAAAAAAAAAACCAAAGGCAAAACAAATTAAAGTAGCAAAACCCTTTCGCCGGGAAGATGTACTGCATACCTTAGCGAGTTTTAGCTGACCGTTTTTCACGGTCCGCTCCGCTCCGATAGCAAGCGAGAGCACCATTACGCATGCGTGGCGCGCTTGGCCGCGAACGCCATTGGCTCCGGTTGCGATGAGCCTGCCGCCGATACCGAAGCGGACCGTCGAAAATGGTTAGCTAAAACTCGCTCTTCTTGAGATTGCTGTGCGTTTCCTTAAAAACCATCATTTCGTTCCGAAGGGGGATGACAAAGCAATTTTCGCGAAAAAAAGGGGAACCGGCGAACAGCACGTCGAGCACCCAACAGCACGTCGAGCACGTCGAGCACCCATAACTTTCACGTCTCACTGTATATCCGGCGGTATATGCTATGTTGGCCAAATTTTACCGATTCCCATCATTCAAAGGGACTTAATTCAGGACACCCAGCCTATAGTGTCAGAGAAGAAGCTGTACAGACGGTAATAGGAAGGGCCTACACTTGGCCGACCATCATGTCTAGTACACATACATGCACTCCAGCATATGAAAACCCATGGGTTCTACGCAGGCTCAATAGCCAACGTCAAAGAGAATCTTAAGATAATCCTGGAACGTGAAAGCATCAGGGGATTGTTTGTGTCCATGGGTATAAGCAGCGAGCACACTGCAAATATAATTCATAGGCAAAGGTAAATCAAGGCTGTCATGGGGCGAATTTAACCAAAACAAGTGGTGAAAAACATGATGTAATATGGGCACGAGTGGCGTTATATGGACGTGCACTGTAAATGCACTTATCTGTGCGTTAACTCTACGTTAGCACTCAAGTGATATGATCAAACGGAATGGAGGCCCCGCTGCAATCGCCAAGTTATGCTTTTTTTGCGGTGGCTTAGGTTGGTGGCTGTCAATCGCACAAACAAGATTCTGTGATGTCATTGAGAAATTGCTGGAAAAAGAGTATGGAACTTCTACTGCTTTACACATTTTCTGTGCTATCTTATTTGTTTGAAGTTTACAAAAAAATTCATGTCATTTTTAATTGGGGCAAAGAAGTCTTTAATGGATGAACCTTGTATTTTATCTCCATGACCTCTGTAACAGCCTGCCTACTGTGCCCCTAAACAGTGGTCGCTAAACAAATGCCCACTTGCCAGACAGCTTCAGGAGCTTGTAACGATTTACTAGGATTTATCATGGCCAACATAAATCCCAAGGAATCCACGGTGGTACACTCCAGGACAGTGCAAGTCTCAAAAAAAGTATGACAGCCGGACTGGACACATTAACACAACCGACAGGCTTCGTAGGTGGAAACCGGAAGCCCACCCACACAATGCCATGCAATAAGCCAATGCAGTGAGTCTCTAGTAAGTATTAAGAGCGTAGAATTTCAGTGATTTTTATGCGAGGCATTCAACGTGTGGATCGACTAGTGAGGTCTAGCTGGCCATGTTTTAGTACAAAATACTCACTTTTGTGATTTCAGACAGTTCTCAAAGGCCTATCTAGATGTCTTTTTTGTTTTTTTGCCAACAAAAAGTGAAAGCTCACAGTTGGGGATCTTGAAAACATTGTTTAGCCTCTCCAGCAATTGCGTGAGCCTGAGGTAACCCTGCCTATAGGTGGTCTTCATGTTTGCTAGCTCCATCAGCAAGCACATGAATGCAGTGACTGAGAAAGATGGTGGCCAAAGTGAGAAGAAAGGTAGGTTCCAGAACAAACAGCCCTTGATCATCAAAACAGCAGAAGAGAGCACTGACGACACACAGTCCTCGGCTGGGGTGTCAAAATACCTTCTGGCCTACGTGTACAGTGCATTCACAAACTTTTCTCTAAAAATCTTGCGATTACACACACTCCCTCCATGGAAAGGGTTTGTTTCCAGCAATGTGGTTGAAATTTGTGATTAGTAACAACCTCAACTCGGCATTCGTCCCTTTTGTTTAGCAGGCTTGCGAGCTTCACTTAAAAAAACCTGCCTTTTCTAATTTACGTATAAATGGATTGATTATGCAATATTCTATTATTTACCTCTCTTCAAATAAAACTGTGTTCAACCTTAAACGCTGTTGTGTCCATGCAGGCGTACCATTCTTCAATGGTGTTATGTGGGGTACATTAAGCTCAGTACTAATAAACTTAAAACCAGGGCAAGTGAAGTTCTCCCTATTGTTTCAGGGCATCCAAACTATTTATAATTTTTTGTAAGCATTCTGTCTACCAATACTTTGCTGGTAACTCAACAGCTCACCCTTTTTTCCCATGCCTGTATTATTGTTGTGCTCTACAAACACATTCCCAGCTGGAACATGCCTGCTGAATTTAGGGTCCAAACCATTCTTTTGCTATTTCACACGATTGCAGCTGTATGAAACATTGCTTTTGTTTAGTTTTAGCCCATGATTTCCAGCAGGCCACTTAACTACTGTCAAAACCATATTAAAACATTAATTGCTATTTATAACAAACAGTATTCTAACATTTTACATAAACATTTTGTTGTAACCTCACTTGACGTTTTTGTTACAGAGCCAGCCTGGTTCATATTTATCTAGGTATGAAGGACATCTACACAACAATGATGATGATGATGGTTGCATTTTATGGCGCAAGGCCAACTGGGGCAAAGAGCGCCAAAAAAAGGTGGTTAGCTACCACATATTAAAGTCAATACTAGAAGTGAATAGCACCAGAAGTAAAAACAACTAAAGACAATGAGGATGGCTGGTGTAGAGGGCCAGGTTGTGATTATGCATGATACGATATGAGATTCAGAAATTTAACTTCTGATAGATAATTAAAAACACGTTTGATAGTAAACATTGGTTCATCGCCTAAGAAGTGCGATGGGTGGAGTGGGATTTGTTGTCTGTAGATTTCTGGAAAGTGTTTGCGTCGTGTGGTGTGAAGTGCCTTGCATGTTATTAGTATGTGCACTACGGATAGGGCCTCTCCGTACCTGCCGCACTGGGGTCTAGGAGATCCCGTCAGCAGATACGAGTGAGTTGCATGCGTGTGCCCCATCCGTAGCCTAGCCAAAGCGACTTCTGTGTTTCTGTTGTGTGAGTCAGCTGTGTACCATCCCAAGTGTGGCTTTATTACATGTAGTTTGTTGTCTGTCTGTTCGTTCCAGTGTGTTTGCCATGTTCTGCGCAGATGTTGTCTTACGTGTGGCTTGAGGTCTGTATATGGTACGCTTGTTATGTCTACAGTGTTCCTGAGTGCAGCAACACCGGCCCTCTCGTCTGCCAACTCGTTCCCAGCGATCCCAGCGTGTCCTGGGACCCAGCAGAGGAGCAGCCGATGCTTCTCCGCATACACCGACATGATAGTGTTGAATACAAGTTTAACTATGTGGTTTTTGGGTGGTGTATGCGATGACAATGCGCGAACAACACTCAAAGAATCTGTGTAGATGATAGAATTGGGAATTTGATTTTCAAGGATGTGTCGTACAATCAGTAAAATTCCGTACGCTTCTGCTGAAAAAATTGTACTGTGCACGCTCATGGTTCTGGCTGCATTGAAATTCGGACCATGAGCAGCGCACGACACCATAGTGGAGGTTTTAGAAGCGTCACTGTAGAATTGAGTACGTGGGTATTTGAACTGCAAAGAAAGAAAGTGCTGCAGTATTGCAGCACGCGGTACCCGATTTTTGTCAGGCTTTATAAAAGAAAGGTCACAGGACACAGGGCGAACTTGCCAAGGCGGTAAAACGTTTAAAGAGGATGACCTGTACACGTCTAAAAACGAAGCACTCAGATCCGAGGCTCGCTCTCTCGCTCGAAGTGAAAAAGGCGGAGTAACGGACGGGCGATTTACAAACAGCACAGATGTGGATGTATCGTTAAGGACAGGATAAAAAGGATGATTATTCAGCGATGAAATTTTAAAAGCATAAAGTAAGTCCATGTACGTTCGCTGGTTCTCAAGGCTCCACTTATCACATTCAACATACAGACTCTCGACAGGGCTAGTGCGAAAAGCACCCGACGCAAGCCGTAGCCCCAAGTGTAGTACTGGGTCAAGCATTCGTAACGCCGTTTTGCTCGCCGACCCATACACCACACTGCCATAGTCCAAACGAGACCCAACCAAAGCAGTATACAAGCGCAGCAGGAGTTCTTTATCGGAACCATAGGATTGGTGTGAGAGAACCTTAAGGATATTCATTGTTTTAAGACATTTTTGTTTTAGTTGTTTCATATGAGGGATAAAGGAAAGTTTTTCATCAAGAATTATACCGAGGAACTTGTGTTCTTTTTTGACCGGAATCGAGACACCATTCAGTTTGATGTCTGGATCTGGCCTGATCCCACGCCTTTTGGAAAACACAACACAAGTGCTCTTGACTGGGTTCAGCTTAAAACCGTTCTGATCTGCCCAGCCTGCTAGTTTGTTGACACCAAGCTGGACTTGGCGTTCGCAGATTGACATATTGCATGATTTAAAAGATATTTGCACATCATCTACATACATTGTACAGGAAATGGTTCGTGGCAACGCCTTTCGAAGTGAGTTCATCTTGACAATGAACAATGTGCAGCTCAAGACGCCGCCTTGAGGCACGCCGTTTTCCTGCAGGAAAACATTTGAAAGGGCAGTGCCAACTCTCACACGAAAGGTTCGCTCCGCCAGGTAGCTACAAAGTGTATTAAACATATTTCCCGAGACACCGAAGGCTTTTAGGTCGCAAAGTATCCCGTATCGCCAAGCGGTATCGTAGGCTTTCTCGAGATCAAAAAACACCGTAGCACAAAACTGTTTATGGACAAACGCATCCTTGATATACGACTCAAGGGCGACGAGTTGGTCGTTTGTGGATCGCCCCACCCTGAAGCCGGCCTGGCAGCTCTCGAGAAGACCATTTAACTCTAAGAAGTACACAAGTCTCCTGTTGATCATCTTCTCGAGAAGCTTGGCCAGGCAGCTTGTGAGGGCGATGGGTCGATAACTGGCGGGAGAAGAAGGGTCCTTACCCTCCTTCAGGAACGCCACTACAATAGCCTCCCTCCAAGATTTTGGGATGTGCCCCGAAAGCCATATGTTGTTGTATAGGTGTAGGAGTGTTTCAAGAGTGTCCGGGTGTAGGTGTTGTATCATGGTGTATGTAATCTTATCTGCACCGGGAGCTGAAGGTTTACACGTGCTCAGTGCAGCCCTCAACTCATAGAGTGTAAATTCAGAATTGTAACCAGATTTTGACCTGTTATTGTCATGTAGGGACTTCTTTTCACAAGTATTTTTATGTTTCAGGAAAGTGTTTGTGTAGTGTGCGGAGCTGGAAACGTGTTGGAAGTGTTGTGCAAGAGTGTTAGCCTGGTCTTCAAGTGTGTCCCCTGTTGTACTGACCAGGGGCAGGCTATGTGTATGTTGTCCTTTAAGTTTGCGTATTCTTGTCCATACCTTATGTGCATCTGTGTATGAGTTAATGGATGTAAGGTGCGCCAACTCTCTCGTTTTGCCTCACGGCGCACACGTTTTCCGAACGCCTAGGCCCGTTTGAACAAAATGAGGATACCCGACGTGGGGTACCAACGAAGGATACCCCACGCCTTGTTCTGGGCCTCTCGCGCCCGCCTACAGTCCTCATTCCACCACGGCCTCCGCTGGTTGCGCGGGGCTCCAGAGGCGTGGGGAATGGACTTTTCGGCGGCGTCGAGGATGTGCGCCGTGAGGAGTTGGGTAGCTTCTTCAACGTGTAGGTGTCCTATGGATGAGTGGTGTAGTTTGGATGTCTGTGTAAATGTATTCCAGTTAGCTCGTGCTTCATTGAACCTATTATGGGAAGATGGACTGCTTGGGCCTTTCCCTATGTATGTGAGTGAGGTGGGGAAGTGGTCACTGCCATATGGGTCAGTTCCCACTCCCCACTCGACAAGAGGAAAGAGAACTGCGGAGCCAATAGCCAAGTCAAGACATGAGTATGTGTTGTGACCTATGTTATGGTATGTAGGCTGTTTATTGTTGAAAAGGCATGCTCCAGAAGATGTAAGGAATTTTTCTATCAGGCGACCTCGGGCATCCGTTCTGGAAGAGCCCCAAAGAGAGTTGTGAGCATTAAGGTCGCCTGTAAGGATGTATGGTTCGGGCAGCTGGTCAACCAGCGCCTCGAAGTCGGAGCTCGTAAGTGAAACATCAGGAGGAATGTATATGGAGCATACTGTTATCAACCTATTAAATATTATTAAGCGTATTGCTACAGCCTCAAGGATAGTGTTCAAGGTGACAGGGTGGCATGCTAAGGATTTCCGGACGATTATGGCCACACCGCCAGAAGAGTGTGTGCAGCCATCCCTGTCTTTCCTGTATACCCGGTAACTATTCAAGAAATTTGTGTGTTTAGAATTCAAATGTGTTTCCTGAACACACATTACACTTGGCTGATTGGTATGCAGAATCTCATACATGTCGCCAAGATTATTCAGAAGGCCTCTGCAGTTCCATTGAACAATATTTTCTCTTCCCATTATTTAGTGTGAGAGCTACTGGAGTGTGTATGCTTATGTGTCGTCTTTCGGGGCTGTGACTCTTGGATTGGGCTTTTTGGGCGGCCTATCTGAAGGCTTGGACGTCGGAGGCCGCTCCTTGCGCTGCGTTGCAGGCAAGAACGGCACGACGTCCATCTCGTCGTCCGATGTCCTGGGTGTGCCCGTCGAACCGGGCCCCCCGGACTTGGCCCCCCTTCGGGGGCCCTTCGTTTGACCCGCCACCGCCGCTGGTGTCGGGGGCACCAGAAGTGGCACGGGCGGTGCGGTGGTGGTGGGAGCCGGTCCGGGGCCCGTGGTGTCCATGGCACCCTCCAACGCACTGGTTGATGGGGAGGCACGGACGGGAGCGGCACCGGTCCCGACGGAAGAGGTTGCCACCACAACCGCTGCTGGCTCAGCGAGCGGCGTGGAGGCGGGCTGGGCTGCCAGAGGCAACCCAGGGGGGGGCGGGGGCGGGACCAAGTCTGACTCGCGGTACTGGGTCCCCGCCGAAACCAGACGCCGCTCCGCCCCCCGGCGAGCCGCATCGGCGTACCTCCCCAGGGGGAAAGAGGCGAACCTCTTCCGCGCCTCTGGGAAGGTGATGTTTTCTGTCACTTTTAGATGGATTATTTTCTTTTCCACTTGGAATTTCTCGCACTTCCTGAAGTAGGCCGCATGAGGGCCCCTGCAGTTTGCACATGTGAGGTTGCCAGAATTGCAATTGTCAGTGGGGTGGTCCTGCGCTGCACATTTCGCACAGGTTGTTTTGCCGCGGCAAGAGGTTGTGCTGTGCCCGAACCGCTGGCACTTAAAGCAGCGGCGCGGGTTCGGTATGTACGGTCGAATAGAGCATCGGATGTAGCCTGCATTTATATATTGCGGAAGTGTCGAACGGTCGAAGGTCAGGATAATGTGTTTGGTTGGGATTATCTTATCGTCCCTGCGCATCGTGATGCGCCGCACAGCTGTGACGCCCTGGTCCTTTAAACCTTCAAGAAGGTCGGAATCTGTTTCTGTAAGCAGATCCGACTCTGAACTCACACCCTGGGAGCTGTTCAGGCTTCGGTGGGGCGTGATCTTGATGTCCAGATCATGGATGCGAGTTTGGGCAAGAAGTGTGCGGGATTGTTTTTCATTGTTGAGTTCGACAAGGATTTCTCCTGTCCTGAGCTTTTTGGCTTCATACTTTTCACCTAATGTGCTTTGCAGAAATTTCGAGACAAGGAATACCGACAGTGAAGCGACGGGTCTCGTTGGGTCAGCTGACTCGATCACAAGAAAACGAGAATAGTTATTCAAGTTTGTTGAAAGGACAGTTGTTGACAGAGGTGGGAATGAAACTTCGGTGCGGCCCCTTTTCGGGGGCCGATCACGTCTGGGGGGGGTTTAGAAAATGCCATATATCATAGTATAGGAGCAGGGAGACGGGGGCACTTTCTTCCACAACCTTACCCTGATAGCTGAGGAGGTCCCGGAGCTCCCTGCCTGGTAAACAGATAGGGAGCCCATCCGCCGGAGCTTGACCTGGGCTCCGACGGCCACCGTTAGAGGTTTCTACCCTTCACCTTAAAAACACATCACCACGGTTGGATCCAGCTTATGTTTGGGGGCTCGGGGTCCGCGGTATCGCCAGAACCGCCACCAAGATTGCTCAAGGTGCCCCGTGCGGGGATCTACACAACAAATGCCTAACTGCAATACATTCACATTTCTGTCTTACAGCTAATCAGCAGTGACAGAAGCCACACGTTTTGGCTTTCCAGCAGAGCTTTGGTGTCAACAAAAAAGGAATCTTTCTTGTCTTCTCTGCAGAGCTTTGCACTCAAGCAAAAAGATCACTTGGTGGTTTGGCTTTCCTGCAGGACTATAGTGTAGTGCTAGAAGGCATCACTTGCTTATTTGGCATTTTTTCTGTGTATCGTGCCAAGAAACCATGGTGTTTTGTTTGGAAAAGGAACTTCACTCCACAGACTGTGCAGAGAAACTAGAGCTACTCACTGACTTTTTCACGGCCACGGAGGTTTGGTAGAATCACTTGTCATTGACAAACACCATCTTTGCTTTCTGTCTGAAGGTGTGAAGCTGGGAGGGTTGGTTTATATTTGGGGGAGAAATACAGCGACAATAGCAGTACTGAAGTCCAAGGAAAGGTGCTGTAATGAACACAGTGTCCATGTGTTTGCAGCTTTTTTGTCCAGTTTCTTTCCCATGTTTTTTCATAAAGACTTGCTACAGTGCCTGATCAAGCCTGTTTTTGCATAACAAAAATGTCAACAGCGAAGCACTTATCAATGCTCACATGCTGCCCATTGACACCAAAGCAGAAGTACGTTCATTGGAGTAATTTTACTGTTGAAGCCTTCCAGGATACATACAGCTTTCAGCCGTAATGCAATATTCAGAAACACCAACAAAGACATTCATGTCCACATAGGTGTCCTTGGCTCCAGTTCCTGCACAAGGTATTAAGTACTCTCGGGAGAGGGTAATATCAAGCTGTACAAGAACCATTCCCTCGTAGATGTGCTCCATAAACTGTTTTTTAGGCTTGTTAGCTTAAAAAATAGTTTCAGTGCCCTTTTTTTCAAGATAATGACCACCAACCGAGAATGTGCTTTCTAGCAATTGGGCTCTGCCGGGTATGCATCCTTGCAAACAACATATGGGACACCGTATTATGGCCCTTACGACTATGCATATTCACTTAAACAGTTAGCCGAAACAGTTTTTTACACAGCACAGAGTTAAAAAGCAATAGAACATGAAATATCTCTTGCAATTAGAAACTTCCACTGTTCACCCCCCCCCCCCGCCCCCAAACTGAGAGCAGACAATTACCAGCTGTGAACACAAGTAATTACGTCGAGTTGAATTCCACAGGGTGCTCCGGATGGGTAAATTAGCTCCATTCGATTCAGATGGGGTGCACGGCAACGTTGCATAGAAAGTTCTGTGGTGTCGTTGCAGTGCAGCAGCGTGGTTCCGCGGTGCCGTGCATCACGGCTGCACATTCAGGAGCGCCCCTGAGTGTTTACAATCGAGCGAGGTGCAGGCATAGTCGTCTGCTAATCATCCTCGCCTGTCGTCCTCTACAACTGGATGTTTACGGCCATCTGGGTTGCGTCGTACGCATCAGCGGCGACGCTCAGTTCGTCCCGCGTATCTTCGAGCTCGACGGACATTTTCACGCGGTCGCCGCAACGGCCGGTACCCGCCTGCAAACCCGCAACGCCCCAACGCTGACGACACTGAATCGCTGCACCTCCTCCGTAGTAGGTGCCGCGGTTCTCTGCACCACGGCGGCACCGCTGCTGCACCATGAGCAATCGAGCGACGCGGTGCACGGCACCATTCCTGCATCGGCGAATCGAGCGCTTTGGTGCAGCGCACCGTGCAACGGTGTAGGCGTTGCAGGGAATCGCGTCTGAATCGAATGGAGCTATTGATGTCACAGTCAATCGGAATTCCTGAATCCACTGTAAGCCTTCGAGAAAAGCTCTCACCATTACTGGCCATCCAACTTAGTGGGCATTAAAGTATTGTGGTTGGTTATGTTGACTTCCAAGCCAAACACAGGAGTAAACAAAAAACTAGCCTACAAAAAGAACAGATGCAGGATGATGTTTTGTTGACTTAACCGGGTTGAAGAAAGCAGAAGGCACTGGGGCAAAGGTTAGGGAAATAAAATCCATGCGGTAATTGTGAACGAAGTTATGAGACGCTGCCAGACGATCAGCTTGATTGATTGATTGATTGTGGGGTTTAACGCGCCGACGCAACGCAGGCGATGAGGCGCGCCGTAGTGGAGGGCTCCGGATTAATTTTGACCACCTGGGGATCTTTAACGTGCGCCGAAATCTAGTACACACGGGCGTTTTTGCTTTTCGCCTCCATCAGAAAAGCGGCCGCCGCGGCCGGGAATCGAACCCGCGACCTCGTGCTCAGCAGCGCAACGCCTTAGCCACTGAGCCACCGCGGCGGGTGCCAGACGATCAGCTGGTGAGTAGGGAGGGCTATCCTATCTATCCCTTGCTACCTCTTTACTATATTTGAGCAGATAACAATATTTCATTAAACTTGCTAGCTAGCAGTTCCACGTACCCTATGTAAACAATTTCAAGGTAGACAAAACCTTGCTTCCTGTGCATTCAATAATGGCTGCCTACAGATTGCTTAGAATTCGCAGCTCATTTGATGACTTGCCTATCATGAACGCACAATAGTAATATTCGAAGCAACAAATTCGAAAAATATAGACGAACACTAAGTGTCACTTGTTTACCACGAGCACACCAAACTTGAAAGTACTATTTAACACAAATGTCAAATTTGGCACAAACGGCGGTCTCATCGGCTTGACTTCTCCCGAACTTGCACATTTGGAGCTTGAGCCTCCTTGCACAGGAAGCCAGCCAGTGAGCGGCTAGTTTCAGTGATAGCTTGAGTACCTTGCTGCTCATAGATGGGCAGCTGCTGGGCTCTCCCGTTCACCAGGCCATCCACGAAAGTGGAGCTGCGCTCCCTGCACGCACCGTGCACGGATCGGTTCCGCGGGGTAGTTGGTTTCTTGCACTGCCCGCGAGAAATATTGCAGAACAAGCTACATGCGAGGACGGATTGCGTTCGACGATGTCCTGCGGTACCTGATGATGCTTTATTTGTGCACACACTGACGCCGCTGACACTGAGTCTCTAGCGTTATCACGTCATCTAAGCCAGCTACCTCGTTAGCCACGGCGCGAAGCGCTGGAAAATGTATGATCTGCACGTTTTACGCCAGAATCAAAACACACGGCTTGGAATGCAAGTAGCGATCGGAACAAGTTGACAACGAATGCAGGAGCGTAAAGCCTATGGCACGCGAAGCTAGCAACATATTTACCGGGAACAAAAAGAGCACGGGAAAAAGCGAGGCGAAGCAGCTTGCCAAAATATGATGCTTTAGGCTACCAAGGCTTGCAGCAGTAAGTTCACGAAAAATACTCAATAAATAATTACAAACAATCCTCCCAAAAAGAAAAAAGCGCCGCGATGCAGCCGCTACGCAAGGCGATAAGGACGTAACGTTGCGCAGGCTTGCGGTTGGAGCCACGGCCGCGTCCCACATGGCACACACACGCCGTCGTTTAGTGACGTCACAGCAAGTCACGTGACTAGTTTAGCTTGACGTCACTTCTGCGGGGCACGAGCCTTACCCAATGAAAAACGATACTTAAAAGGCAGCGTCTGGAACCCCGGACGGGGCACAAGATTGAGCCCCCTCGCAACGGCTTCTGCCCCGCGTGACGTCATATTAACAGCAATTGTTATTATACCGCGTAGTAGAATACAAAAAGCACATTTTTTACATTTTAATAAAAAATTAGAAAACCACTCATTTGCTAGAAGTTTTATAAAACAATTTTTTTGTCCGTTCCTGCGGAAGCCGCCGGTGCTGCCACTGCTGGCGGTATGGCGTATCCGAAAGCCCTGAATTTCTTGGGTCGACAACGTAGATGAAGCAGAGTTGACAGAGTTTCACTGCACTATCAGAAAGTGCGAGAACGTTGCCGTATGCGGGTACCAAGCCAGCCTTTCCACACGGTAGCGAAATCCGCTCTCGAGTAATGCTGACCTGTGACTGCCTGCTGTATGCCGATGGTACCTGCGTTAGACGACATCGCGCAGCCGAGTGGCCCCGTTCGAACAACCCACGTCCCACGCAAGAAAAGACACCGTCCGAGCGTGATTATGTGAGCCTGCTGCGGCATGTCCGGGCGGCGGCATCTGCTATCAACAGTTTGCACCACGGCAAGTTCAGAATGCTTAAATGGGTGGCCTCAAATCGCGGTGTGTTTTAAAAATGACAGCAGCGCGGAACTTACAGTGCTCAGGACGTAGGCTAGACGCGGCCACTGATATTTTACTGGTCGCGTGTGCGCATTACAAGTCCAAACCACGGATAGCTAGAAAAGGTAATCATTGGTGTCCCCACACATCTACCGCGTACAACCCAGCACAGTAGTTTCCCCTTTAAGGAGATTAGCAAAGAAGACCCGAAAATCGGCAGTTTGTCGCGCTTTTTTTTCGAGTGGGCTGAATTGTGGCTTAGAATTGTTTACCCGAAATACGTTTTGTGCGCGGAAAAGTCTGGTGAGCATGCGCTTCTTGCATCATAAATGCTTGGTGTTCAGCGCTTGAAAAGATTTTTCAGAAGAAATTATTGCAGCTGTAGTGGTGAGCCATTTCACTACAGTAAAATGTGGCAGAAATACATCTGCGATACAAAAGATGTGAAAGAGTTAGAACATTGGCAGTGTCGTATCCCGTGGCCCAGATTGTGGCTGGGTAGTTGCCGTCATGCATTCCGCTCCTCACATTGGCAGACACATGATGCTACGACAAATCAGGACCTAGGTCTTCCAAAAGGTACACTAGCTCTGCGCTTCATGCCATAGCTGCTGCATTAGCATAACCTTCACGTCTCTCTGTATATCTGGCGGTATAAGCTATGTTGGCCAGATTTTACCGAGTCCCCTGATGCAAAGGGACTCAATTCAGGACACCCAGCCGATAGGGCCAGAGAAGAAGCTGTACAGACGGTAACAGGAAGGCGACGACGGTGCCGACCCACTGGAGGAGAAGAAGGAGCAGGCAATGACTGCTGGCCTCTTGGCAACACTTGGCCGACCATATACACATACATGCACTCCAGCATATGAAAGCCCATGGGTTCTACGCAGGCTCAATAGTCAACGTCAAAGAGCATCTCAAGATGTGCCTGGAACGTGAAAGCCTCAGCGGATTGTTTGTGTCCATGGGTATAACCAGCGAGCACACTGCAAATTTAATTGACAGGCAAAGGTCAATGCTGTAATGGTGCTAGTTTAACCAAAAGAAATGGTGAAAAACATGCCAATTTCAAACTACATTGATGTAATATGAGCACGAGTGACGTTATATGGACGTGCACTGTAAATACAGTTATCTGTGTGTTAACTGTACGTTAGCACTCAAGTGATACGATCAAACGGAATGGAGGCCCCACTGTAATCGCCAAGTTATGCTTTTTTTTTTGCGGTGGGTTAGGTCGGTGGCTGTCAATTGCACAAACAAGATTCTGTGATGGCATAGAAAAATAGCTGGAAAGTGTGTATGAAACTTCCACTGCTCTACATATTTTCTTTACTATCTTATTTGTTTAAAGTTTAGAATAAAATTGATCTCATTTGTTTTTTGAGCAAAGAAGTCTTTTTAATGAACAAACCTTGTATTTTTTTGTCGCAGCATCTGTAACAGCCTGCCTACTGTGCCCCTAAACAGTGGTCGCTAAACAAATACCCACTTGCCAGCCAGCTTCAGGGGCTTGTAACGATTTACTAGGATTTCTCATGTCCAACATAAATTCCAAGGAATCCACGGTGGTACACTCCAGGACAGTGCAAGTCTCAAAAAAAGTATGACAGCCGGACTGGACACTAACACAACCAACAGGCTGCATAGGTGGAAACCAGAAGCCCACCCACACAATGCCATGCAATAAGCCAATGCGGTGAGTCTGTAGTGTTAAGAGGTTAGGTTTTCATTGATTTTTATGCGAGGCATTCAACGTGTGGGTTGACTAGTGAGGTCTAGCAGGCCAGTGTGGGCACAAAATACACTTTTGTGATTTCAGACAGCTCTCAAAGGCCTACCTAGATGTCTCTTTTTTTCGCAAAAAAAAGTGCAAGCGCACAGTTGGGAATCTTGAAAACATTCTTTAGCTTCTCCAGCAATTGTGCGAGCCTGAGGTAACCCTGCCTATAGGCGGTCCTCATGTTTGCTAGCTCCCTCAGCAAGCACATGAATGCAGTGACTGAGAAAGATGGTGGCCAAAGGGAGAAGAGAGGGTGGTTCCTGAACAAACAGCCCTTGATCATCAAAACAGCAGAAAAGAGCGATGACGACTCAGAGTCCTCGGCTGACGTGTCAAAATTCCTTCTGGCCTACGTGTACAGTGGATTCACAAACTTTTCTCTAAAAAATCTTGCGATTGCACACACTCCCTCCATGAAAGGGGTTTGCTTCTGGCAAGGTGGTTGAGTTGAAATATATGAATAGTAACATCAACTCGCCATTCGTCCCTTTCATTTAGCATGCTTCCGAGCTTCACTTTAAAAACCCTGCTTTTTTTACTTTATGTATAAATGGATTGATTATGCAATATTCTATTATTTTGCTCTGTACAAATAAAACTGTGTCATACCTTAAACACTGCCGTGTCCATGCAGGCGTAACATTCTTCAATGGTGTTGTGGGGTACATTAGGCTCAGTATTAATAAACGTAAAACCAGGGCAAGTGAATATAAATTTTGTAAGCATTCTAACTGTCTACCAATACTTTGGGGGTAACTCAACTAAGCTCACCCTTTTTCCCATGCCTTTATTATTGTTGTGCTCTACAAACACATTCTGAGCTGGAACATGCCAGCTGAATTTAGGGCCCAAACTATTCTTTCACTATTTTACACGATTGCAGCTGTATGAAACATTGCTTTTGTTTAACTACGGTCACCCTTTTTTCCCATGCCTTTATTATTGTTGTGCTCTACAAACACATTCCCAGCTGGAACATGCCTGCTGAATTTAGGGTCCAAACCATTCTTTTGCTATTTCACACGATTGCAGCTGTATGAAACATTGCTTTTGTTTAGTTTTAGCCAATGATTTCCAGCAGGCCACTTAACTACTGTCAAAACCATATTAAAACATTAATTGCTATTTATAACAAACAGTATTCTAACATTTTACATAAACATTTTGTTGTAACCTCACTTGACGTTTTTGTTACAAAGCCAGCCTGATTCATATTTATCCGGGTATGAAGGACATCTACATAACAAATTCCTAACTGCAATACATTCACATTTCTGTCTTACAGCTAATCAGCAGTGACAGAAGCCACACGTTTTGGCTTTCCAGCAGAGCTTTGGTGTCAACAAAAAAGGAAACTTTCTTGTCTTCTCTGCAGAGCTTTGCACTCAAGCAAAAAGATCACTTGGTGGTTTGGCTTTCCTGCAGGACTATAGTGTAGTGCTAGAAGGCATCACTAGCTTATTTGGCATTTTTTGTGTGTATTGTGCCAAGAAACCCTTGTGTATTCTTTGGAAAAGGAACTTCACACCACAGACTGAGCAGAGAAAGTAGAGCTACTCACTGACTTTTTTCACAGCCACAGAAGTTTGGTACAATCACTTGTCATCGACAAACACCATGTTTTCTTTCTGTCTGAAGGTGTGAAGGTGGGAGAGTTGGTTTATATTTTAGCGAAAACTACAGCGACAATAACAGTACTGAAGTACAAGGAAAGGTGCTGTGATTAACAGTGTCCATGTGTTCACAGCTTTTTGTCCAGTTTCTTTCCCGTATTTTTTCATAAAGACGTGCTACAGTGCCTGATCATGCCCGTTTTTGTGTAACATAAATGTGAACAGCGAAGCACTAACCAATGCTCACATGCTGCCCATTGACACCAAAGCAGAAGTACGTTCGGTGGAGTCATTTTATTGTTGGAGCCTTCCAGGATGCATACAGCTTTCAGCTGTACTGCAATATTCAGAAACACCAACAAAGACATTCATGTCCACATAGGTGTTCTTGGCTCCAGTTCCTGCACAAGGTATTAAGTACTCTCGGGAGAGGGTAATGTCAAGCTGTAGAAGAACCATTCACTTGTAGATGTGCTCCATAAACTGTTTTTTAGGCTTGTTAGCTTAAAAAATAGTGCCCTTTTTTTCAAGCTAATGACCACCACCCGAGAATGTGCTTTGTAGCAGTTGCGCTGTGCTGGGCCTGCATCGTTTCAAACAAAATATGGAACACTGCATATTCACTTAAACAATTAGCCGAAACAGTTTTTTACAAAGCACAGAGTTAAAAGCAATGGAATTTGAAATACCTCCTTGCAATTAGAAACGTTTACTGTTCACCCCCCTCCCCCAAACACAGAGCAGACAATTACCAGCTGTGAACACAAGTATTGACGTCGAATTGAATTCCACAGGGTGCTCCAGATGGGTACATTGATGTCACAGTCAATCAGAATTCGTGAATCCACTGTAAGCCTTCGAGAGAAGCTCTCACCATTACTGGCCATCCAACTCAGTGCGCGTGAAAGTATTTTTGTTGGTTATGTTGACTTCCAGGCCAAACAAGAGTAAAAAAATCACGCCAATCCACCCCGTGGATGTGGTTGGAAAGCAAAGCTGTAAACGGCACCCATAACGATTACCCATGCGACGTCACTTAAATTCACTCACATCGCTCTAGAAATAGCAAAACCACAGAAAAGTGAAATGCACTTAACCACACCATTTATTACTTCAAAGAGATATTCTTGTTAAGGTTAAATCAATGCATGAAGAATGAACGGTGTTTGGTTGAGTTGTATTGGTGTAGCACAAGAGTGGAAACTTTTTTTATAAAACTAAAGTAAGCTCCAAGCCGGTGTTAGACGATTTGTCTTTTCCATCTCTGCTCCGCGGACGGAGGCGACGAGATTTGCGGCAGAGGAGGAGGAGGAAGAAATACTTCTGTTCAGATTTCTGAACGGCCCGGAGTGCAGCCCTGGGGAGTGATTCCTTCTTCTCGGGGCCCATATGCAGTCCGCGCGGCCTGTTTTAAATGCAGAGCATTTCTTTAACTCACGATGTCACCCGTTCTATTTGTCCATCGTAGTCCGCACCCCTCCCCCTACACTATATAAAAAAAAATAATACTTACCGGCGCCTGGTTTCGATCCCACGACCCTGCGGGCGGAACGCAAGGTACATGGTGCTCTACCCACTGCGCCACAAAGCCGACACAGAATGGAGGGCTACGAACGCGCCTTATATCCTTGACTCATTCAAACTACGTCAAGAAGCTGCTGATACAACGCATTCACTACCTGTGGGTGGAACGCGAGGTACAGTCGGGGACTTAGTTTTGCAGACCACGCGAGCGCGTGGCAAAAGCCACCGATGCGCGCTCTGGAGGCCCGGCGCCTGTTGTCGAGACCGCCGCGGCGCGCATGCGCGTCCTGTTTTACTCGCAGGCACGCCGATTTTCTCGCTTCGTGCAGCGGTGCTGCAACGGTCACTCAAGCACCGCATAGCGACGCCTTTGTAGCATTCCTTTCTTCCAGATGGCACATTTGGGGCCTGACGTGACGATTGCGAGGGCTTTGGCGCAAGTGTGGCTCGCGTCCTGATAAACGCTTGCGCGTGATGTTTTATGTGTTTGTTTTGTGCTTTATCGTTTATAGACGATGAGACTGGCGGCTTGCGAACGGCGTCCCCGAATGAAGCTCGTCCGAAGCACAGTCTTACGGTTCCGCGGTACCGACGACGAAATGCCAGCTATATGAATAGCGAACCTTTATTCACCTTGTTTATTGTGTAATTTGGCCACTGAACATATATTCCAGCTCGATCTCTGCTGCCCATAAAGTAGGCGATTTGCAAGTTTGATAAAAGAAATCCTCTGTTTTATTTTAATGTCCACTTCCTTACTTAAAAATGATTGTAAGACATACCCATATGAATTGTCTGTTCGTTCGGCGCGTCGGCATTATTCAAAACGGCACCTGTGGTTCTCGTCGAAGAAGGCCATAACCTTATTCGCTACTTAATATTAATTGCTACTTAGGGCCTTTCGAAGGTGTTGTCACTAATGAACGGGTGTTTAACCACTGAAAAACAATCAGCTTGTCCTCCTGTTTTCTTGCTGACCTTGTCCTTCCGCTCCGCTGGGCATATGCAAGGTGGCCCTTTTCTGATGGAGGCGAAAAGCGAAAATGCTCAAGTGTGTTCGGGATTTCGGCGCATGTTACACATTCCAGGTAATCAAAATTAATCCGGAGCTTTCAACTACGATGCGCCTTATCGGCTGTGTAGCATCGGCGTGTTAAAGCCTCATAATCAATCAATGCAAGCCGACCTTGAAGAATTGCTCCGGCCTTGAAGCAATTCATCCCTGCAGGAATGAATTCCTCGGCTAACAGCATCTCTTGGCCTATTAGTAAGCCGGCAAATGTCCCTTTGAAAAACAGCTTCTCAAAAGTAGCGAATAATTTTACGGCATTCAATGGGAGCCCGAGGTGCCATTTTTACAGATGCGACGGGCAGAGCGAACAGACAATTTATGCGAGCACGTATATCTACATTTTTAAGTAATGAAGTACGCAGCGAAAACATGAAATAATTTCTTTTATCAAACTTGCAAATTGCCTACTTTATGGGCAGTGGAGAGCGAGCTGGAATATATGTTCAGTGGCCAAATAACACAATAAACAAGGTGAATAAAGGTTCGCTATTCATATAGCTGGCATTTCGTCGTCGGTACCGCGGTACCGTGAGACTGTGCTTCGTGCGAGCTTCATTCGGGGACGCCGTTCGCAAGCCGCCAGTCTCATCGTCTATAAACGATAAAGCACAAAACAAACAAATAAAACATCACGCGCAAGTGTTTATCAGGACGCGAGCCGCACTTGCGCCAAAGCCCTCGCAATCGTCACGTCAGGCCCCAAATGTGCCATCTGGAAGAAAGGAATGCTACAAAGGCGTCGCTATGCGGTGCTTGAGTGACCCTTGCAGCACCGCTGCAGGAAGCGAGAAAATCGGCGTGCCTGCAAGTAAAACAGGACGTGCATGCGCGCCGCGCTGGTCTCTACAACAGGCGCCCGGCCTCCAGAGCGCGAATGGGTGGCTTTTGCCACGCGCTCGCGTGGTCTGCAAAATTAAGTCCCCGACTGTACATGGTGCTCTTCCCACTGCGCCACAATAATCATACCCACCTGCTAATAAATGATGTCACACCCACCTGCTAATAAATGATGTCACGTGACCACGTAATTACGTCTCCTCATTTAATTACAATACAACAACCAACAGCAACAAGTGCAACAACATTAACGAAACGCAAACTACTTAACGTAGTGCGCCCCCGGAAATGCTCTGCATTTGATCGTGCCCCTCACGAGGGGGATGTTTAGTTTCCTGCCGCAGCAAAAACCAGGCGGCCTCCTGCGCAGTTTGTGGCGCATACCCACTTGGGGGATTGGCCAGGATCGTTTCACTTACTACATGACGGTTACGGCAGGGTTTGACTCGAACTTTTTTCTTGAGCGTTTTCCCAGCTCACAGGGGTGCTATATTTCTTCAAGCGCGTGAGTGGCTCTGCAATGCGTGCGAAGTTTGCGACGAAGCGCCGGTAGCATGCGCACAGTCCGCGAAATCTTCGCACGCCCTTCTTATCTGTCGTTCTTGGGAAGTTCCCTGTGGCTGAAGTTTTCGCCGGGTCAGGCAGGATTCCCGCGGCGTTGACGACATGGCACAAGAACTTCAGTTCCTCGTACGCGAAGCGGCACTTGTCAGGCTTCAGTGTTAACCCCGGCGTACGGATGGCCTCGAGTACAGACTGCAACCTTGAAGCGTGTTCGTCGAAACTCTGAGAGAATACCACAATGTCGTCGAGGTATACGAGGTAGATGTACCACTTCAGGCCAGCTAGCACCGTGTCTATGACTCGTTGAAACGTACCTTGCGCCGTGCATAGCCCAAACGGCATCACCTTAAACTCGTATAGGCCGTCCGAGGTTATAAATGCGGCTTTCTTTCGGTTATAAATGCGGCTTTGTCTCGATCTCTCTTGTCCACTTCAATTCGCCAGTAGCCTGTCTTCAGATCCATCGACGAGAACTACTTCGAGTGGCGGAGGTGGTCGAGGGCGTCGTGGATTCGTGGTATGGGGTATACGTCCTTTTTCTGTCCACCCGCTGAAGCTGGGTAGGTAGAGAGGGCCTGGACAGCAGCACCTCCCATTGCTCTTGTTGGGTAGTTGACGGAAAGAGAGGAGGGTGCTCAGGGCTAAAGTCGCACACCCCGATTACGGGGCGGAGTGTTCCTACTTCTGAGCAAAATTTACATTCAGAGTAGTAGCGATTCGGATACATTAAATGAAGACGCGTAGACTGTGGGAAGGAGCCGGGATTGTATGAGCCGTAGGGTAGTTTGCTGTTCTCTGGAAAGGCCAGGGTAAGGCAAAGGTACGGTCTGCCTCAGAAGGCGATAATGCTGGGTTATCTCCCTGAACGTGACAAGCGGGTGACTGTCCTCGTGCAGCTCCATAGCTCGGGAGGTAAAAGCGCAGGCTTGTTGGGTGGGCGTATTTGTTGCCCTCCATTGAAGCGTGAGGGGGTTTCCGGATGAGCTGAATGGAACCGTTCGGGGAGTGGTTTTTTAGCACGCGCAGTGTAGGTCAACATACCCAACCCGACTGGTAATTCCAGTAGGCTTGCTGGGAATCGATTACTACCCTCCGAACCCCTAGTTGAGCGAGAGCCAAGGTGATGGCTGCCTCTCCTGCTGCCGTCATTTCTTGGGTCCTAAGCGAGGTACACGCAAGGAGGTTGGTTCTGGAGGTAGCCACGATGATGGCGTATTGCTGCCCTCGATGTTTGCAGGCGTCTGTGTAGACAGATAACTGCATGATCCCCACTGTGGGTGGGGCTTAGCGCTTGAGCCCGTGCTTTTCGGTGACGCTTGTCATGTGACGGGTTCATATTTCTAAGCAAAGGGACCATCTTTAATTTTAGTCGCCAAGAGTCTTTGAGTACGTCAAGCGGAGTGACATTCTGGGCTGCCCAGCCAATCTGGTGAAGCATGCGGTTACCCATCGCAGTTCTGAGTCGGACTTCCTGCTTAGAAAGATGACCTTCCATCAGCTCTTCCACCGTGTTGTGGAGCCCCATGCTAAGCAGCCTCTGTGTGGACGCACTCATGAGAAGACCAATGGCCTGCTCGACCGCCTTTCTAATCATTAAATAAAGCATCTCTATGTCTTCCTTGTCGAGAAGAAGACAGGGGGGTGATTGTTTACGTGAACACTGGAGGCCACAGGCTTTAGTATATTGGCGTACTAGAAGTGAGATGCTATGCATTGGTGTGACCTTTAATTTTTGTAACTCTTAGCACATGAGAAAGGTGCGCACAGGGCCGCTAGACGGGCGTGAGTGGTTGCGTGGCACTTTCACGTGGCATTCAGCGAGAACGCAGGGGGTAAACCCGTAGATGTGCTTGGTGAGTACACCACCTGTCTTCCCAGTCTTCGCGTGGGCTCGTAGCTAAATCGGTAAGACAACGGGCTCTCGCCTTGTTAGTCTATTAGTTCCAGGTTCGATTCCCGGCGGTGCCAGTAAATTTTTTTATTTGTTCGCTGGAGTTTTCTGGTGACACCAACGGTCGCGAGAGAACCCTTGGGGGGTAGAGGTAAAAAGCTTTGCTTTAAAAACTAGCGTACCAAAATACATAATCAGAACAGATGCAGGATGAAGTTTTGTTGACTAACCGGGCTGAAGAAGGCAGAAGGCAGTGGGGCAAAGATTAGGGAAATAAAATCCACGCAGTAATTGTGAACGAAGTTGTAAGACGCTGCCAGATGATCAGCTGGTGAGGAGGGAGGGCTATCCTATCTATCCCTTGCTACCTCTTTACTATAATTGAGCAGATAACAAGCTTTCATTAAACTTGCTAGCTGGCAGTTCCATGTACCCTATGTAAACAATTTCAAGGTAGACAAAACGTTGTTTCCGGTGCATTCAATAATGGCTGCCTACAGATTGCTTAGAATTCGCAGCTCATTTGAGCTCTTGCCTATCATGAAAGCACGATAGTAATATTCGAAGCAACAAATTTGAAAAACATAGATGAACAACAAGTGTCACTTGTTTACCTTGAGCACACTAAACTTGAAAGCACTATTTAACACAAGTGTTAAGCTTGGCACCAACGGCGATCTTATCAGCTTGACTTCTCCCGAACGTGCACATTTGGTGCTTCAGCCTCCTTGCACAGGAAGCCAGCCAGTGAGCGGCTGGTTTCAGCGATAGCTTGAGTACCTATGCTGCCCATGGACGGGCAGCTGCTGGGCTCTACCATTCACCAGGCCACCCACGAAAGTGGAGCTGCGCTCCCTGCATGCAGCGTGCACGGATTGTTTCCGCGTAGTAGTAAGGTCACGGGGCGGCCTCTGTAGCATCCATCGTGGTCCCGCGTAATTCGCAACAACAGCGCCAAATCCTCCCATAGTGGTACGTGGCGTCTGAAAAACGTTGCACGTATCGTCATGGCAACGAGTGGCGAGGGGAGAAACGAGGTTGGTGACGTCGCGGACGCTGCTGACGTCATTTTCCCTGCGGCAGACAGGCCGGGCCGCAGCGCAACGGCCCCTGAAACCGACGCTCGTCACTTTCGCGCCTGCCGCCGGTCGCTGCCTCATGGGCCGCTCGGCAATGGCACCAGCCGCGAAAGCTGCCTCATGGGCCGCTCGGCAATGGCACCAGGCGCGAAAGTTGGACGAGCGGCGGCGATGACACGAAATGGCCGCTGCCCGTCCCTTGTTATGTGTGCAGTGACGGGTGTAACAATGGAACGAAGAAAACATGTTGGTAATAGTATGCTTTCTGGTGTCGAATTATTGTCTTGGTGGCGATAATAATTGGAATGTTACACAAACATTCTTTTTGCTTTGCGTTTATTCAAAAATTCAAAAACTCCCACCTCCCCTCGCGGGAACCCCTGTGTTGATGCGACGCGTAGGCGGAGCGGCGAAGGGACTGTGTTTTATAGCGCGCATAACGTTGAGGGGACTGCGTAAGCCGGTCCCAGTCGATGACTACGTTGGCGTACTTGTAAAGCGGCGTGGTCTCTAGGTGTTTGATCCAAGCGTGGATGTTGCTTCGCCGGAGAACGGCACACCGGTTATATGCGCAGCGCGCCCGAAGGAGAGAAAACCGCGGAAGAGAGAGTACTGCACACGCGCCGGCCCCAGCGCGTCTGCCGCGGCTATGACGCTACGTGCCGCGGCTATTACGCAACACAATCCAACACAATCCACTTTAATCCATTCCAAGCCAAGCCAAGCCAATCCAATCGAACCCAATCCAATGCCCCTCGCGAGAGAGTGTTCGCTATCGGAGAGGAGAGGGGGCTAGCGGCGGAGAGCCCAGCTGGCGCGGCGAGGAGAATGGGGGAGGGGTGGACAACACCGACGACGACGACGACGCCGGAGGGACAAGGCGAGTGAATCAGATGCTCTGCATCTAAAATTCATATGAGGACGTCTTTGATTCCAAGTCATGAAAACACATTTACTACACTCATATATTGCACATACATTTTATGTACACGGTATTGGACTAAGCAAAAATATGACATATGCAAATTTAGGCATACAATATTGTACAGAAGGGAAAAAAACGTGCTACGTACACATTTACAATAACACGGTTAGGCGGGCTAGTTGGTATTCTGAATTCATGGCTGTAACTTTTGCGCAACTTTAGACGGAGACAGATAAAGGTCTTCGTGTCCCTTTTTGTATGTGTCTCTGTCTAAACTTGCGCAAAAGTTACAGCCATGCATACGCATTTAGGTACACAATACTTGATTACGAAAGAAGAACTTCTAAAGTTCTAGGTAGTCCCTACACAGGTTTTTTTTTCGCGCACATCTTGGTGGGAGAAGAAAAGAACTTGAAAGTTTCACTCAATGTATGCTTATTTTTTGGGCTCACCTCGTGACAGGAATGTTCCTTAGACATTAAAAAAATTCGTTTCATTTCAGAGACACAATAATTGGGAACCTATATGTTAAAAGAAAGCACGCACACGTATGATTCAAGCCCTACCTTTCGGGCAAGTTAACGCAAACTTTGAAAGAAAGCGTTGACCCGCCCATTAACCTGCATACACTTCCGAGAAATCGTGTTCACACCAACAAAATGCAGCCATAAAAAACTGTTGCAACACAATGACCGCACTGTATACACTCATTGCTGGATTATATTGCCGCGAACCATACATTGGGTTTGTTTATTTGTGTTTTTCTCTTACCGCCCGGCTGCGCCGGTCTGTGTTATCTCTGCGCCAAGGGAAGCGCGTGTTCCATTCTTTCTTTCTGTACCGCATGTGTTATCTGTTCTGATAGGGAGAGCATTCCGATCTAACGTGAACATCCCGGAATAATCTTCTTGCATCTACAATGTTCTCGATGCGAATCGACGGTTCCAGAACCACGCGCGCCGAAAGATAAAAAGCCTGCAGAGCAGACGCCGGGGCATTCGATTCGACGACACTCGCCGACGCAAGTCACTTTGCTGACCGCTGCTTCGCCGCCTCTGTATTCTTTTGAATTGTTAGGGGAGCACAAGTTCGCTCCAATAAACGTGTTTCTCATTCAAGACAACTGCATCGTCCTTGTCTTCGCGACATCTGGTGGAGGTACTGGGTACTAAGCCTTTATGCCCTCTACGACATCTCGAAGCCGCCAAGCCAGTCCAACCAGAGAAAGCCCCCGACTGCAAGGATTGCTACCCGAGTTTGGTCTTCTGCCAGAAGGGCCCAAGAGAAGGAACGCTGCAACCAACACCATGGTGCAAGAAACAACGTCGCCAATCATCCTGAAGCAGCCCCGAGAACCGCCATCGTTCCGGAGAGCCCCCGCTGAAGACCCCGAAGAATGGTTGGAGAAGTTGGAGCGCGTCCGCATCTTCAACAGGTGGGACGACGAAGAAACTTTCCGGCATGTCTTCTTTTACTTAGAAGATGCTGCTCGAACTTGGTTCGAGAACCATGAGAGCTCTTTGACCGACTGGACTCAATTCAAGAGGGAGTTCCTTAAGACCTTCACTACCGTGGTGAGAAAAGAGCGAGCTGCGCTTTTGCTTGAAACTCGAACGCAGCACCCCAACGAAGGAGTCGTGATTTTCGTTGAGGAGATGAAGCGACTTTTTCGTCGTGCGGAACCTGAAATGACCTAGGAAAAGAAGCTCAGGTTTCTAATGCGAGGAGTGAAGCAAGAGCTTTTTGCTTGTCTAGTCCGTAACCCTCCGAAGACAGTGGCCGAATTCGCGTCTGAGGCGGCCGCGATGGAGAAGACGCTAGAAATTCGAACGAGGCAGTACGACCGCCCTGTCAACGCGCTGTTCTCGGAGACCATCGGTGCTGCAAATGGAAGCTCCGATACATTGCGAGAGACCATCCGAGCAGTGGTCAGGGAGGAGCTTCGGAAGCTTTTTCCAACGACGCCGCAACCTCAAGTGGCTTCCCTGACCGACGTATTCCGAGAAGAAGTCCAAAACGCACTGGGAACTTCTACGCCGTCGGAAGCACCCCGCGAACCACAAGCCATGACCTACTCCTCGGCTGTTCGTCAACCCCGCCCTGCTCCAACCCGTCGTCAAGAGGCCGAGCCATACCGCCGCCCAACGCCGCCCGCCCGACACCCTGTAGACCAGTACCAGACGCCAAGGAAGACCGACGTGTGGCGAACGCCCGATAATCGCCCGCTGTGCTACCACTGCGGAGAGGCCGACCACATCTACCGTCGCTGTCCCTACAAGAGGCTCGGTTTGCGAGGTTCTCCGTCGACGCCCCACGCCCCCGATACGGCCAGCGCCCTGCTGAGATCGAAGAATACCTCTCCAACACCAACCGAGGACCAGCCCGCTTCAACCGTTCACCGTCGCCCTACCCGTCTCAGTCACCGAACCGCCGCAGCACTGCTGACTTATCACGTGGAAGGTCCCCCAGCCCACGCGGGGGAAACTAAAAGCAGCAACTTCGGGAGGTAAAGTTGCACAACGGCGGAAAAATGAAAACCCTCCAACGACGCAGCGACTCGCTGAAGACCATCATTCACGACATGCCCTCATCCCGACGACCCGACCTAGCCCTAACGAAACTCCTGAACACGACGACAGGTACACGGCGCGACGCGTACCCGACCTGACCGAGACGTCCGTTGAGAAGACGACGACAACGACGATGCACACTGCCCGACCGTCAACACGTACAAGCAGAGATACGACGCCCCGACGAACCCGGAACTCGAGGAAAACCGCATCTGACGTCAAGGTGTCCATCGACGGCTTTGACGTAGTCGCCCTCGTAGACACGGGAGCTGACTATTCGGTAATGAGCGGACCATTTGCGTCTAAACTGAAGAAAGGTATGACCAGATGGGACGGTCCGCACATACGCACAGCAGGAGGCCACCTCGTGACGCCAAGTGGAACGTGCACATCGCGCGTCACCATAGACGGCACAACGTACCCTGCGGCGTTCGTCATTCTGCCTAACTGCTCCCGCGACGTAATTCTTGGAATAGACTTTTTGATGGACAACGGTGCAATAATCGATCTGCAGACCAAGTCAATAACTTTTTCCCCCAATCACTCCATGACGCCGGAACCGAACCCCGAACGACGGGCTGCTGTAAGGATTGCCGATGATCATGTCACCCTGCCACCCCGCGCAAGCTTGATGGTCGCAGTCTACTGTGAAGATGCTGCTCCTGACGTCGACGCTATCGTAGACACTGATCAAAGGGTGCTTCTCGACCGAGGTGTGTCGGTCGCAAGAGGCATTGCGCGCTTCAAGGAACACCAATCCCACATTCTGGTTACTAATTTCACCGAGGAGTATCAGCATTTAAACAAGGGCGCGGCAAATGCATTCCTCGAAGAAGCGCAAGAAGCAAGTGACGTGATCGCGGTCACCGACTTTGAACGCACACCCGTAGAAACCTTCAAGCTCCCGCAGCCCTTCGACGTGAATCCGGCGCTACCGCAAGAACAACGGAACAAATTATTGGATTTGCTGCGTCGCTATAGCGAATGTTTTTCGTCGAGCGCAAAACTACGTCAGACCCCTCTAGCGAAGCACCGAATAATAACCGAAAATGGAGCCCGACCTACCCGACAGTCATCGTACCGCGTCTCTTCACACGAACGGGAAGCCATCCGGACTCAAGTCGACGACATGCTCAGCGACGACATTATACAGCCATCGAAAAGCCCCTGGGCTGCGCCCGTCGTACTCGTAAAGAAAAAAGACGGCACATTAAGGTTTTGTGTTGACTACCCCCGACTGAACAAAATCACGAAAAAGGACGTGTACCCCCTCCCCCGAATCGACGACGCCCTCGACCACCTCTGCCACGCGAAGTACTTCTCATCGATGGACCTGAAGACCGGCTACTGGCAAATTGAAGTGGACGAGAGAGACCGAGAGAAGACTGAGAGAAGACTGAGAAGAAGACAGAAGACTGCTCCCAGACGGCCTATACGAGTTCAAGGTGATGCCGTTTGGGCTGTGCACAGCACCAGCGACGTTTCAAAGAGTCATGGACACTGTGCTAGCTGGCCTTAAGTGGCACACCTGCCTCGTATACCTCGACGACGTAGTGGTATTCGCCCGGACTTTCGACGAACACCTTGCAAGGTTGGAGTCTGTACTCGAGGCCATTCGTACGTCGGGGTTGACGCTGAATCTTGAAAAGTGCCGTTTCGCATACGGGGAGCTCAAGTTCTTGGGCCACGTCATCAACGCCGCGGGAGTCCTACCTGACCCGGCAAAAACTTCAGCCATTGCGAACTTCCCAAGGCCGAAAGACAAGAAGGGCGTGCGAAGATTTCTCGGGCTGTGCGCATACTACCGGCGCTTCGTCGCAAACTTCGCCCGCATTGCAGAGCCACTCACGCGCTTGACGAAAGATAGCACCCCTTTCAGCTGGGAAAACGACCAAGAAAAAGCATTCTGCGAGCTGCAAAAACACAAATAAACAAATCCAATGCATGGTTCGCGGCAATATCTATGCACAAAAACAATCCGCAACCATGTGCACGTCGTAGAACACAGAACACAAATCGAACGCACCCGTCTTTTTTTTTAATGGCGCGTGAATAAACAGTCGTCTTACCGGGGGTGGGAGGGAAGGCGGGAGGAAGAAGGCACCCTGAAAAAAAAGATTTCCTGTATTGTAAGCCGCAGATATCGGCCAGGTTGTTACAAGCTACCTTCTAGCTCGTGTCTGGGCAGCACCTCTTATCTCATCCTGTCCGATACGGCATGACCATTATAACTTCTATGGAACACCAAACCCACTCGCGATAAGATGACAAGGCGCGGGCGCGCAGTTTAGATTGAACAGCAAAGCCGGCAATGCCGGTTTTATTTTTTTTTTTTAATGAGCCAAACGCTTGCAATGGCGGCTGCAGACAACGCATGTATTTCGGTTTGGCCTTCCACTGCTTCATGTGAAAATCAACTTGCATTGAAAACCGCGGTGTACGTCAGATTTTTCGGAGCACTGCAGCAACGCTTGGCATTAGTTTCGCCGCAAATATGTGTTTTGGAGCAAGACGGAGGAGGAAAAAATGCTTAGGGCGCAGCACCTCCACGCCACCAATCGCTGTGGTAGTAGGTACGCCGTGAAAGGCAAGAAGCGCGTATACAGTTGAGCTTGCCTTCTTTGTGAGCAGGTGCGTCGTGATGACATTGGATGGATTGAGGAGAGTCACCGGAGGAAACGTCCAATGAAGTCGCAAACCGTCCTCGACTTGGGGCCCAAACCTAGACTCATATCTTCTGCACGAAACAACAAAAAATACCTACATAAGTGCACTGAATCGACGTTCCAGCAGTTACTAAAGCAATCAAAAAACGGCAATGCCACGACAAATTGATCTTGTGAGTAAGAGTGTGCGTGCCAAAGACGCGTTTACTTCTACTATAACTTTGCGTACCTGCACAGCTGGGATGTATTTGCACATTAGTTTCCACTCCAAGACGAGTGACATGTCTCATTAAATTCACGTTACATGCGCGAATTATTTTGAAAACAGAAGAGTGCGATCGGTCGGCATTTAAGAAATTCACTATAACTTGTACAAAGCTAATTTTCTTACCTGTCGTCTTTGGAGAAGGCGAGAAACTTGGCCTAACTGTACCTCCCTGTGTTGCTGCACCACAGAGCTGCGCAGGAGCGATAACGCTCCTTCCTCCGCTGCCCATATTTAGAATACATTCGAATGTATTTTATAACGCAGTGAAACTTTCAGCCCGTGGAGGCGTTTAGGCAACCCGCGCAACCCTTCCCACGCCGGTTCGCTCACGCACGTAGTACCGAACTGGCCCGCCGTGCGCGCTGAGAGAAAGAAAAAAAAATATTGGCGCCGGTGAGCTGTTGCGCATGCGTGAGGATGCGGGGAAGCGTTCACGGTGTGGAAAGAAAAAACGCTGAGGGTAAGGAAAGGGCCACGCCGCAGCACCGTGCCGCTAGGATCGCCACAATTTCGGAAACCGAAACTAGCCAAAGTCGCCGGCCAGTGGTAAGGTTTCTTGCACTGCCCCGCGAGAAAAATTGCAGAAAAGGCTACATGCGAGGACGGATTGCGTTCGACGGTGCCCTGCGCTACCTGACGATACTTGATTCGTGCACACACTGACGCTGCTGACACCACAGAGTTTCTTACAGTATACACTAGAGAGGAATCTGGCGCTAGCGTCTATGCGGCTCACATCAAGGTCGTCTGTGTCGTCATAGACCGCCATTATACATCGCTCTCGCCTTAGGGTCTATTAGTTTCGGCTGCACCACGAGAACCAGTTCAGGCGGTGCCGCACCCTGCCGTTCGTTTCAGCGGTGCAGCCTAGCGCCCCCTGCACCAAGCCGTTCGTTTCAAAAAAGTTCACGAAAGGTGCAGCGCTGGTTCTGGAATTTGCGGCACCCGCTCAGACGGTGGTGCCGCGTTGGTGCAAGGGCCTTGTTGCTTGTTGTTGTCAACCCGCCAACAATCCTCCCTGTTCTGTGAGCAGACGATGTCGACATCGGAAGACCTCCGTACGCTGGTTGTTCCAGTGAATGGAACGCAGACGCCGATTACACCGATCATCGGCGAAGGTGGAAATAGAGTGCCGCTGGGAGATGGTTTTGCCTACAGGATGCCTGGTATGTTAACTTTTGGACGCACGTGGTCAGTGCCATCGTTTTCAACCTCCGAAATTCTTGTTACTGCACCTGTACGACCTCGTTAAGTTGCAGAAGGTCGATTGTTCGTTGTTATTCCAGTACTGATAGTGCACGGTGTGAATTTTGTTCCCACGTGCTGTTCACATGGGGGTCCGGACAGTTTATCGAACGCCGTTATACCGAACGCCGTTTTATCGACGGACGTTTTATCGAAGCCGTTTCATCGAAAGTGTTTTTTCCGGCCTTTCTTGCAACGAAATTTTCAGTACGTTTTTTTTTAATTTCCTTTTCGCTATGTAATTTGCAAACCTTTTCTCTACAGAGAGACTATTTAACAGAATTTGGTGTCTTTGTACTAGTTGTCTTTTATTTCGAGCGTGCTTTCTATTGTTTTTGTGATGCGCGAAATTTGTCTCCACAATTTTTTCGTTCTGTACATTGCGCAGATGGTACTGCCATAACGGATCTCCTTGTGTCTATATAGTCCCTACTCTGATCCGAAACATTTTACAGCATTGTGGCATATATAGACAAGAATGCCTCGATATGCTTCGTACATTTTTGTATACACCGCTTCCGTGTCGACACACAATCTAATTATTTCGCCGGGTATGTTCTACATAAGTAAGGCACTTCTTGGCACTCGTAAGTCCAATGTCAAAACCCTATCTGGAACGCTAGCAAAAGTCTTTCCCGAATTCTGCATTCCTAACTCTTAATGGTTACTGAGTTCGGTTACTAAGGGGTTATCAAGCCTTGTCCTACTGTTCTCGATGCCTGGCTTAGAACTAACAAGAAAAAGTTAGTTACAAAACTAGTCACCATACTACAGGCTGGTTAGTTTTCATCTCTCCCCCGCCCCCCTCGTTACCCCCCAGCATGTCAGAGGTTTTTAGCTGATACTCTTTTACCCTTTTTATTATGAGGCATAAAAACAGTAAGGTAAAAATAATAAACACCAGAATAGCGAAATCGAGAAGGTCTGCTCAATACAGCGCCGTCACCCGATTACCTGGAAATAAAAATGTAAAATTTAAAAAATTGAGAACGAGCAAACAAAATCTAATATGGCCTGTGTGATTAGCTGAATAAAGCACCAAAAAAACCAACAAAATGCGCTGTGTCGTCTGGCGTGCTCCTCCAAGGCCACCAGGGAAACGTAATGGTGAATAGAATGATGGGTGTAAGAGTGCTGACGCGTGAGCAAACAATTATACGAAATGCTTTATTTTTATTTGAGCATGATTAGCGAAAAACATAAATTGTGAGTTGTCCTAAGTTACGAGTTTCCCTAGTGCGAGATGACATATGACGACTTGTCCTGCTTGACGAGTTCACCCATGACCTCTGACGAGTTGGCTGTGACGGGTTCACAAGTGACGAGTTCTCCTAGGCTCCACCACCTCTGTTGGGGCCTCACTTTCAATGTCGGAACCCCCCCCCTCCCCCCTCACCCCCCCCCCCCATTCCATTCATATAGCACTAATCTTTCTGAAGTTCTTGGCACGATATTTTCCCAGATTCAAACAATGTGACCACATGGTCCGAGTAGGAGTCCTAACGTTTGCCAGGGCTACGGCCATATCCCAACTCAATGCGTTATTTTCTGCCGCAGATGGGACGGTGATCTCCGTTGTTTTTCGGGAGGCACTAAGTGCCCCAGACGCTTCGCCTGGGGCGCTTCGCCTGGACGCTGCACCTGCGGGCGAACAACCTCGAGCGGACAGCCTCGCTGCACAGGTGGATGGGCGCCCCAGCTCCCCCGAGGCCGATCTTTGGACCGGCCGGAGGACCCGGTTCATCATTGCCAAGTACAAAGAATTGAACCCTTTGGTCGGGACCAAGGGCGGATTTCGGCAAGTTTTATTTACCTTGTCAGTGAATTGCTAAATTGTTACGAAATAAATTTGATCCTTGTTTGCTTAGGCGTTTGTTAGCATATATTGCTTTTAATGTGCTGGAATCCATGACGTTGTAATCCACGTTGTAATCCATGACGTTTCCCTACAGGACAAAAAAGGCCATGTGGCAAAAAACTGCTGAGCTGATCTCAGCCGAGTTCTGCGCGGAAATCACCGCCCTGCAGGTGCAGAACAAATGGAAAAGCCTTGAGAGGGCATATAAAAAAGTGAAAGCAAACAACGGATCGAGTGGGGCTGGACGAGTTGCGAGTATGAAGAGTAAGTGCTGTTGCTGACCACTGCATGCACTGACAGGTGCTCTTTTTCTTCTTAGTGAACTCAGCGACGTGCTCGAGAAGGAGCACCACATCAGCCCCACAATTGTCTTGAGGCCTGGTGCAACAATTGAAAAAACCAGCAGGTGTGACTGCCTCCCTTTGATTTCAGTTCATTATTCCTCCTCAAACTGCGTTTTTGTTTTTAGCCAACCTCAAGACTCGGATGACGGAAACAGCAGCAGCTGTGAGGAGCCACCGGCCAGCCCCGCATCAGCTGCGGCACCTGGAGAAGGCAGGAGTGCCCCAGCAAAAAAAAGAAGACGCAGCAATGGCTCCACTGTGGAAGCAATGCTTCTCGAATTTAGAGAGGCCAAGAAGGAGCGGGCAGACCGCTTTGAGAAAAAAATGTCGCTGTTGGACCGCCTGGTCACTGCTGTCGAAAAAATGGCTGCTGGCTGCGGCCAATAAAAATGCTGAAGAAACTGAAACTTGGGTATGTGAGTTATGACTACACCAAGGTGACAAATTGAGTAGCCATGGTGCCACTACGGGTCCCCACATCTTCATCCTTTTATCTCACAATCAAATGACATGCAATCTTCACTGCAGCATTTGAAATGCAATGGGAAGCAAGTAACGTTCTTAATGGCACAGATGAAACTACATAATGTAGATACAAATGTACTGTGCTTCAGCACTGCGCTTCAGCAATTTTTTTTCGCAGGCACTCGCTGTACCCCGCCACAATGCGGTCAACAACTACGCCACTTTCTTCGCTGTTGCCTACTTCTTCCAGGTCTGGTAGATCCTGCAGCTCATCAAACAAATCTCGCTCGTCATTGCACAGGTTATGTAGGACACACGCACCCATGATTATCAAGCAGCACTGCTTGATGCTGGCTCCATCTACTAAGTACAGCCTCCGGAAGCGCTGCTTCAGAAGTCCAAATGCAACCTCAATGGCAACTCTTTGCTGGGAGTGGCACTTGTTGCACTTCTTCTTCCAGGTGGGGAAGCTTTGTGCAGTGTCTTTATAGGGGGTCATGAGCCACGGAAGCAGCGGATAGGCACAGTCCCCTAGTATGTAGCCGTTGCTGCACTTCTGTGTTGCTTCCTCGAAAAAGGGTCCCTCACGGAGTACCCTAGCATCACGGGCCGAACCCGGGAATCCGATAAGCACGTCCGTGAATCTGTTTGCGTTGTCGCAAATCCCCTGCAGAATCAGTGACGGAAACTTCTTCCGGTTGAAGTACGACTGCGGAGATTCCTTTGGGGTGTTGATCTCCACATGGCTTCCGTCCACGCAGCCAATGGTGTTGCGTGGCCCCTTTCCAGCACTCTTTAGCAAGAAGCCAGCCTTGATGCGTTCTTGTTGTCGCTCGTCCGGCCAAGAGATCACTTCAGCACTGAGGCTGTGCAAGAGGTTGAGCACCCTCTCAATACACGCGTGCACAGATGATTCTGATATGTCAAACCTGTCGGCGATCGAGTACATGTTGCATTGGTTCCCTAGGTAGGTCAGGACGACAAGACACGTTTTCTGAGCACTGCTTCGTGGGCGCCCTCCATGGAACTCCGGGAAGAAAGGTGACGCTTGGTAGCGGTCTGCAAGATCGTTGAAGGTCTCGCGTAACAGTCGGAACATCCGCTTGAATTCGAAGTCAAAATATCTGCCAACGACCTCCTCACAGTAGAGTGGAATACGATTTCTGTCCTTTCTCACCAGCTTTACAGCTAGCGCTGCGACCAAGTCGTCGAACTCCTCGTCATCACTGTCGGAGTCCACGAGCTCCATTGCTACTTGAACGACAGTTGCTAATGTGGCACAGTCCATCGTCGTCCTTCGGTGCAGCAGCGATGTACACACAAGCAAAAATATCCTTCGCACGTGCCGCAAAGTGCGCTTAACAAGTTCTCTGGCGCGCAAAACACGTGCACAGCAAAACAAAATGCGGCGCGCACGACAACACGAAGCAGACGGCCTGCACAACACCTGCACTTTGGCATTCGTTTCTCCGTGGCGCTAGTGTCGCGCTGCAGCTGCACCCCTTGAACTGGCGCTGCAAAAACACGGAACCCGTCCGTGCGCCATTGTGAACTGGTGCAAGCGGTGCAGCCGAAACGAATAGACCCTTAGTTTCATCATTGGCTTGGATTGAAACGTTTTAGTGACCGCAAATTTAAAAAAGTGCCACAAAAACGCGAAAAATAGTGATCAGTTATGTAAGTGAAAAATAAAAACACGCTGTTTTAAAACTAAGAAAAAAAGAAGTAAAGCGTATTTTTGCCGGAACGGTTGTGCCTGCTATTCCGCAGGCCAAGGTTGTGGTTACGAACAATGTTATTATTTGGGGGGTAACTCATTCGAGAATGTGATTTTATTAATTTTACCATTATTTCAAAAAATAAGTTGTTTGAAGAGTTTCCAAAGTTTTTTGAGCGTGCCTATGAAAACGTTGCCTTCGTGGTGAACAGCTAGTTTAACAAGAAAAATGAAAATGTGGCGTTAAACAGTCGTGGATGGTGACAAGATAGGACGCATACAAGCGCCCGTATCTGCCGTATCTTGTCTTCGTCGAAGTACGTTTTGTTTCTTCTTTTCGTCGGCTACAAATTTCGCGGCGGCATATTACCCGCTCAGTCATACGTCCTTCGACTGCGGCATGAGCAACGTCAGGTGCGATCACGCATTGCCTGCTGTTTCATTGAACACGGCTACCACAGAAACGGGAGGATTTCGGCTTCCTTGTAGCTCGTAAACATCGTAAACGTGTCAATGCATAGTGAAGAAACCAAATCCCAAAAACCGCTTAAGAATCCAGTTGTCATGCCAAGCCCAAGCCAAAAAGAGTGTCTTCCAACGAACCCCCATGACGACATGGCTTACGAGGCGCAGTTTCTTCTCTAGTATACTTAATAAGAAACTCTATGGCTGACACAGCGTCGCTCGCGTTATCACGTCATCAAAGTCAGCTACCTCGTTAGCCACGTCGCGAAGCGCTGGAAAACTGATCCGCACGTTTTACGCCAGAATCAAAATACAAGGCTTGGAATGCAAGTAGCGATCGGAACAAGTAGACAACGAATGCAGGAGCATAAAGCCGATGGCACGTGAACTGCAAGACAATATGAAGCTAGCAACATATTTAATGGCAACAAAAGGAGCACGGAAAAAAGCGGGGCGAAGCAGCTTGCCAAAATAGGATGCGTTAGGCTTACCAAGACTAGCAGCAGCAAGATCACGAAAAATACTCAATAAATTAATTGCAAACAATCCTCCCAACAAGAAAAAAGCGCTGCGAGGCAGCCGCTGTGCAAGGCGATAAAGACGTAACTTTGCGCAGGCTTGCGGTTGGAGCCACGGCCGGAATCTCACATGGCGCACACACGCCGTCAAACAACGTCCTCGATTGTGCAAAAAAAAAGATTTAGTGACGTCACAGGAAGTCACGTGACGAGTTTAGTTTGACGTCACTTCTGCGGGGCAGGAGCCACCGCGAGAGGGCTAGATCTCGTGCCCCGCGTGGGGCACGAGACTTACCCTATTTAAAAACTTGTCCCCAGTTAACAAAGTTTGAATTGCAGGCTTTCCTGTTCCTTTATGTGTTTTTTTTTAATACAACGGTCTATTTTAGAGTTTATTAGCGCCCCCAGGGAGCTAACAGCATCCTCGATAAACCGCACCTGTGCACACCGGGGCACACCGGTGCACCTTTTCATCCCCAATAAACCGCACTGGTGTGTACCGTCCGTCCTCGATAAACCGGGCCCACCGTCGCGGGGCAATTTTTGGTTGCACTGCCGCGCACCAAGAAAGCCGACGGTGAGCAGGGGTGCAATCCCGAGATGCATCGCGGACGACGCCGGCGAAGCAGCTTCCTGCATAGAGTTTCATTAGTATGAAACTCTATGGCTTCCTCCGCCGTCTGCTGCAGTGACGGCGCATCGACGCACTCGTGTCAAGGCGGAAGGAGCTATATATTGTTGCTGACAATGATGATGGTTGGATGTTTATGGCGCAAGGCCAACTGGGGCAAAGAGCACCAAAACAATAGTCATATATGAGGGGTGAAACCTTAAAAACTAAGTAAAGTCAGCAAAAACAAAAGAGAAAATACAAAACGACAATGAGCACGGCTGGTGTATAGGGTCAGATTTCATGATGCCTGATAGGAAATGAGGTTTAAAAACTTGACGTCTAACAAATACTCAAACACACGTTTCACAGAAACAATGGCATCGTCACCTAGAAAAAACGATGGATGTAGGGGAATATGTTGTCTGTAGAGTTCTCTGAAGTGTTTGTGTGGTGTTGTGGGAAGTGCCTTGCATGTGATTAGTATGTGCACTACGGATAGGGCCTCTCCGCACCTGCTGCACTTGGGTCTCGAAGATCCCGTCAGCACATACGAGTGCGTCGCATGGGCGTGCCCTATCCGTAGCCTACCCAAGGCGACTTCCGTGTGTCTGTTGTGTGAGTCAGCTGTGTACCATCCCAAGTGTGGCTTTATTACATGTAGTTTGTTGTCTGTCTGTTCGTCCCAGTGTGTTTGCCATGTTCTGCGCAGGTGTTGTCTTATGTGTGGCTTGAGGTCTGTGTAGGGTACCGTTGCAATGTCCACAGTGTTCCTGAGTGCAGCAGCACCGGCCCTCTCGTTTGCCAACTCGTTCCCAGCGATCCCTGCGTGTCCTGGGACCCAGCTGAGGACCAGCTCATGCTTTTGTGCATACACGGACATGATAGTGCTGAATACAAGATTAACTATGTGGTTTGGGGGGGGCTTGTGCGATGACAGTGCGCGAAGAACACTCAAAGAACCTGTATAGATGATGGAATTGGGAATTTGAGTTTCAAGAATGTGTCGTACAATCAGTAAAATTCCATACGCTTCCGCTGAAAAAATTGATGCGTGCACACTCATGGTTCTGGCTGCATTGAAATTAGGACCATGAGCAGCGCCCGACACCATACTGGAGGTTTTAGAAGCGTCACTATAAAATTCTGCACATGCGTATTTAAACTGCAAAGACAGAAAGTGCTGCAGTATTGCAGCTCGTGCTACACGATTTTTGTCAAGTCTCATAAAAGAAAGGTCGCACGACACAGGGCGAACTTGCCAAGGTGGTAAACTGTTAGAAAAGGATGACCTGTACACATCTAAAAACGAAGCACTGAGATCCGAGGCTCGCTCTCTCACTCTAAGTGAAAAGGGCAGAGAACGGATGGGCGATTTGCAAAGAGCAGAGATGTTGATGTATCGTTAAAGACAGGATAAAAAGGATGATTATTCAGTGATGAAATTTTAAAAGCATATAGCAAGTCCATGTACGTTCGTTGGTTCTCAAGGCTCCACTTATCACACTCGACATACAGACTCTCGACAGGGCTAGTGCGAAAAGCACCCGAGGCGAGACGAAGCGCCAGGTGTAGCACTGGGTCAAGCATTCGCAACGCTGTTTTAGTCGCCGACCCATATACCACACTGCCATAGTCTAAACGAGACCCAACCAAAGCAGTATAGAGCCGTAGTAGGAGTTCTTTGTCGGAACCATAAGATTGATGGGAGAGAACCTTAAGTATATTCATTGTTTTCAGACATTTATGTTTAAGTTCCTTGATGTGTGGAATGAATGTGAGTTTCTGGTCAAACATAACACTTAACAACTTGTGCTCCTTGTTCACAGGAAGCGACACGTCATTAAAAGTAATGTCTGGGTCCATATGGACCCCGCGCTTCCTGGAGAACACAACGCAAGAGCTTTTTACAGGATTTAATTCAAAACTATTCTTGTCGGCCCAGCCGGCAAGTTTCTTCACACCAAGCTGGACTTGACGTTCGCAGATTGACATATTGCATGATTTATAGGATATCTGCACGTCATCTACATACATGGAATAAGAGATTGTAGGTGGCAGTGCCTTACCAAGAGAGTTCATTTTTACTATGAAGAGAGTGCAGCTCAACACGCCACCCTGTGGCACGCCATTTTCTTGCACGTAAACGTTTGAGAGTGCACAACCAACTCTTACTCGAAACGTTCTGTATGACAAGTAACTAACAAGAGTGTTCAACATGTTACCCGAAACACCGAATGTCTTGAGGTCACTAAGGATCCCATAACGCCAAGCGGTGTCGTATGCCTTTTCAAGGTCGAAAAAGACACTTAAACAATACTGCTTATGCGCGAAGGCATCCTTGATGTATCAGTCAAGAGCTACCAGTTGATCGTTCGTCGATCGCCCCACCCTAAAGCCTGCCTGGCAGCCCTCGAGAAGACCGTTGTACTCGAGGAAGTACACGAGCCTGTGATTTACCATCTTCTCGAAGAGCTTGCACAGGCAGCTCGCCAGGGCTATAGGACGGTAGCTTGAGGGGGACGACGGGTCCTTTCCCTCTTTCAAGAAACCAACAACTATAGCCTCCTTCCAAGAGTTTGGAATGAGCCCCGAAAGCCATATCTTGTTATATAGGTGTAAGAGTGTTAGAAGAGCGTCTGCATGCAGGTGTTGTATCATTGTGTATGTGATGTTGTCTGGGCCTGGATCTGAGGGTTTACACGTGCTCAAAGCAGCCCTCAGCTCATGCAGTGAAAACTCTGAGTTATAAGAAGATGTTGACCTATTGTTATCTAGTATAGGCTTCTTTTCGGCCGTTTCTTTGTGTTTCATGAAAGTGTTTGCGTAGTGTGCCGAACTGGACACGTGTTGGAAGTGTTGTGCGAGGGTGTCAGCCTGGTCTTCGAGTGTGTCCCCTGTTGTGCTGACCAGAGGCAGGCTGTGTGTTTGTTGTCCTTTGAGTTTGCGTATTCTTGTCCATACTTTCCGTGGGTCTGTGTAGGAGTTTATTGATGTTATGAAGGAACGCCAACTCTCTCGTTTTGCCTCACGGCGCACACGTTTTCCTAACGCCTTGGCCCGTTTGAACAAAATGAGGTTACCCGGCGTGGGGTACCGACGAAGGACACCCCACGCCTTGTTCTGGGCCTCTCGCGCCCGCCTACAGTCCTCATTCCACCACGGCCTCCGCTGGTTGCGCGGGGCACCAGAGGCGTGGGGAATGGACTTTTCGGTGGCGTCGAGGATGTGCGCCGTGAGCAGTTGGGTAGCTTCTTCAACGTGTAGGTGTCCTATGAATGTGTGGTGTAGTTTGGATGTCTCTGTAAATGTATTCCAGTTAGCTCTTGCTTCATTAAACCTTTTATGGGAAGATGGACTGCTCGGGCCTGTACCTATATACGTTAATGAAGTGGGGAAATGGTCACTACCATATGGGTCCGTACCCACACCCCACTCAAGACATGGAAAGAGAATTGCAGAGCCAATAGCCAGGTCAAGGTGTGAGTATGTGTCGTCACCTATGTTATGGTATGTAGGCTGTTTATTGTTGAAAAGGCATGCTCCAGAGGATGTAAGAAACCTCTCTATCAGGCGACCCCGGGCATCCGTACGAGAAGAGCCCCAAAGAGAATTGTGAGCATTAAGGTCGCCTGTTAGAATGTATGGTTCGGGCAGCTGGTCAACCAGCGCCTCGAAGTCAGAGCTAAAAAGTGTAACATCAGGAGGAATGTATATGGAGCATACCGTTATCAACCTATTAAATATTATTAAGCGTATTGCTACAGCCTCAAGGATAGTGTTCAAGGTGACAGGGTGGCATGCTAAGGATTTCCGGACGATTATGGCCACACCGCCAGAAGAGTGTGTGCAGCCATCCCTGTCTTTCCTGTATACCAGGTAACTATTCAAGAAATTTGTGTGTTTAGAATTCAAATGTGTTTCCTGAACACACATTACACTTGGCTGATTGGTATGCATAATCTCATACACGTCGTCAAGATTATTCAGAAGGCCTCTGCAGTTCCATTGAACAATATTTTCTCTTCCCATTATTTAGTGTGAGAGCTAATGGAGTGTGTATGTTTATGTGTCGTCTTTCGGGGCTGTGACTATTGGATTGGGCGTTTTGGGCGGCCTATCTGTAGGCTTGGACGTCGGAGGCCGCTCCTTGCGCTGCGTTGCAGGCAAGAACGGCACGACGTCCATCTCGTCGTCCGATGTCCTGGGTGTGCCCGTCGAACCGGGCCCCCCCGGACTTGGCCCCCCTTCGGGGGCCCTTCGTTTGACCCGCCACCGCCGGTGGTGTCGGAGGCACCAGAAGTGGCACGGGCGGTGCGGTGGCGGTGGGAGCCGGTGCGGGGCTCGTGGTGTCCATGGCACCCTCCAACGCACTGGACGATGGGGAGGCACGGACGGGAGCGGCACCGGTCCTGACGGAAGAGGTTGCCACCACAACCGCTGCCGGCTCAGCGAGCGGTGCGGAGGCGGGTTGGGCTGCCAGAGGCAACCCAGGGGGGGGCGGCGGCGGGACCAAGTCCGACTCGCGGTACTGGGTCCCCGCCGAAACCGGACGCCGCTCCGCCCCCCGGCGAGCTGCGTCGGCGTACCTGCCCAGAGGGAAGGAGGCGAACCTCTTTCGCGCTTCGGGGAAGGTGATGTTCTCGTTTACTTTCAAGGCAATGATCTGTTTCTCCTGTTTGAACTTCTCACAACTTCTGGAATAAGCAGCGTGCGGTCCCTGGCAGTTCGGACATGTGAAGTGCTCAGTTCACAATTATCGGTTGGATGATCTTGTGCTGCACATTTGGCGCACGTCAGTTTCCCACGACAAGAGTTTGTGCCGTGGCCAAACAGCTGACACTTATAGCAGCGGCGTGGATTCGGCACGTAGGGTCGGACCGGACATCTAACGAAGCCTGCGTTGACCGACTCAGGAAGTGTTGAGCGGTCAAACGTCAAGATGATGTGTTTGGTAGGTATGATTTGACCGTTTCGGCGTATGGTTATTCGCCTCACTGCCGTCACGCCCTGATCATGGAGGCCCTCGAGCAGATTGGCTTCAGTTTCACTTATAAGATCTGGATCAGAGATCACGCCTTGGCAGCTATTAAGGCTGCGATGAGGTGTGATCTTGATGTCAACATTGACAATGCGCCTTTGTGAAAGAAGGTTTGCGGACTGCTGTTTGTTGTCTACCTCAATCAAAAGTTCTCCCGTTTTCAGTTTCTTAGCCTTGTACGACTTTCCGACAAGGCTTTCAAGATACTTGGAGATTAGAAACACGGACTGGGAAGTGATTGGTTTTGTCTTGTGAAGAGACTCCATGATCAGAAAGCGCGAGAAATTATCGGGCTTTTTGAGCGAGATTGATTGCAACGGAGGAAAAGATGCTTCGGTGCGGCCCCTTTTCGGGGGCCGATCACGTCTGGGCGGGGGGGGTTTGGAAAATGCCATACGATACATTGGAAAGCAGGGATACGGGGGTACTTTCTTCTTTGACCTTACCCTAGTTGTCAAAGAGGTCCCAGAGCTCCCTGCCTGGTAGACAGGCAGGGAGCCCATCGGCCGGAGCTTGACCAAGGCTCCGACGGCCACCGTTCATGGCTTCTAACCCTTCACCTTTCAACTTCTAGCCACGGTAGGTGACAGCTTAAGTATGGGGGGCTCGGGGTACGCGGTGTCGCCACTCACCGTCACCAAGATTGCTCAAGGTGCCCCGTGCGGGGTTGTTGCTGACAAGGATGATTTGCTTGCGAATTCATCGGGCAATGATGCGACAGGCTCCGAACGGGCGGTAACAACGGCCAGAGATTGTAAATGAGGAAGCGAACTTCGTGTACTTTAGTGAAGGGTGCATGCATTGCCAGCCGGTTGGGGATTGGCATTCGTTCCCAGATGAAAATGAGCTCTATTTTCTGGCTGGGAATGAGCATTTCCAGCCACATTTCCAGCATGATTTTTCAGCTCCAGCTGTAAACAGCAGTTTCTGGCTGGAAGCATAAACAGTCCAGGCTGGATGTAAGAATTTCCAGCCTTAACACCAATTTTTCCGGCCGGCAATTTTACGATCTGGCTGGAATCCTTTCCAGCTGTAAACCATATTTCCCCAGCATGCTGAAATGGGCATATCAAGCCAGGAAATGACGATTTCTTGCTGGAAATTAATTTTTCTCGGATCACTCCCCTGATTCAAAGCTATATCAATGCTACTTGCATCTGTAGAGATAATGTTAAAAAGGAATCATATTAGAAGGGTACAGCGTGCATGAATTCTAGCACTTGTGTATTATGCCTGTTCCAGAGGTTTAATTCACAGAACTTGGGATCCTGTTCTTCCAAACTCTGAACTGGTGCAGTTGAATCAACCATGCTGTAATCTGTACTTGCGTACCCTGGTGCAACTGTTGCTTTATAATTACCCCTCTCAGTCTATATTTACCCAGATTTCTGGCAGCATTGAGTATAGGGCAGTTTCTTTGGAAGTTAACTTTTCCAAACAAAAGTAATTACTTCAATTACAATATGTGCAAGCGTGACGGCAACGTTCTTCTCCCAACTTCCAAGTTTTCCGATTGAAAGAACACACAAGATAGTACTTTACTGTATTACATTAGATTGTTTCTTGTTTTGATTCCTCAATGAGAATGACCACTATACTGTGTAGCTGGAGGAGATCCAGCTGGTGTCACACTGCTAACAATTATGCACAAGGTAACATAAAAAGCAGTATGCAGCAGCTCCATAGTGCTCCCGCCCTAAATTGACATTTTCATTGGAAATACTGCCACCAACTTTCTCAGTTGTATTGCTGTCTCCTAGGCAGAGTTGAAAAGAAATGAACATTTTTGGCGCTGGCTGCTTGATGACCAGTGTGCATTGATCTGTTTACTTGTTGTTTTGGTTGTGCACTCATTACTGTGGATAAACAGGAATGGCATAAACTGCTAGCAAATGTTCAATGATTCAGCATTGCACATTCCTAAGGGTTTTTACGTCGGTGGCGTGTTTTTTTTTTCTTAGAAAAGTGAATTAAGGGGCTAGGAGGGCAGGCACGCATGAGCTGTCTGATCTCAGGAAAAAGATTTATTAAACAGGCAGCAGTTTTGAATAAGTGACTGAATGTAAAGAATTCACAGAGCACACAAGTTCTCAGCACAAAGTAAAGTTTAACAGAGTAAAAGCTGGTGCACTTCGATCAACTAGAATACACGCAGTCAGGAAAATGTAAACCCACCGCTGACAATTAGCATTCACGCACCACACAGTTCTGCAAACTATTTTTCACAAATCAGGACCATTCTCCAACCATGCCATCATATCAGCAACACTGAAGATCAAACCACAATGATCTGAGCAGTACAACCCTCTCTCTCTTATTCAAGATGGTCAGATGCAGTCTGAAACTTGCAACACAACAGGATGAGGAACCGGTGTGCAGCCAGACAATGCAGAAAAACAATACAAATAGCCCAAGGCTTTTCATTTAACAGAAAGAGAAAAACATTTAAGAACGGTGGTGCAATGAAAATCGCTCATAGCTCTGTAACAGCAGAAAAAAATGACTGGAGAAGCCAGTACGCACAAATATCTGAAAAAACCAGGAACATGTTATCAACAACATAGCTATACAGATGGAAAACACAAACCGCTCAAAAATGACAAAAACAGAAAAGGCACAGTAACAGCAGAGGATTTCCTGACAAGTGGTAAACAAACCAACAAAACAAAGCACACACTTCATTAAAATACATTTCTTAATAAGTAACAATAAGTTGGCTACCATGAGTCAAACTTTCTTAAGAATGAATATATGCCCTTATGCATTAATTCATGACCACTGATAGCTGTTCACCAGGTCACACAAAAAAATCCCTGCCAGCAATGGAGAGGTGCACGCAAGGTCTAGCATTGTGGTCTATTTAGATGTGGTCTATTTAGCATTGTGGTCTATTTAGACTATTTAGACAACCTTAGACGTTTCGTGCGCCGAGCTTCATTTATGTGTGCACATGGCTGCAGAGGTTTGGGGCCATACACATGTGCCGAAATGGAAAACCTTTCTGTGCCACTCGCCTCTCTAGCCCGAAATATTCTTTCTGTTTTGGTGCGAATGCCCCCTTGCAGCAGTACTGCTGTGCTGTCAATGCGCACATGTCGGTCATATTTGGTGGAACAAATAATAGCACCACTGACATTCAACCTCCTGAACTCTGTCACTTCGCTACCATGAAACTGTACATGCTCAGAAATAAGGGTGCCCTCTACTGCTTCTGCTTTTCCTAGTAGAGTAAGGTCGCCAGTGGGATTTGTTTTTTTCCCATGCGTGCAAGGGCATGATCCGACGCTGAAGCCTTCATGGCAGAAAAGCTGATTTGTAGGAGCAGTCGCGTTGCTATTTGTAAGGCAACACCATTTTCTGAGGTGACTAGCTTCTGAAGTCGGCCTATGTTTGTTTCAAATGTGAAACAGGAGTGTGCCCACAATGGGCCAAACAGCAGAACAGACTTCGGCAAGTGCAGCAGTTGATGAACGTTGTACATCATTTCCTGATCATGATACAGGAACTGCACGCCAACAACAAACTGAGTTAGAAGCCGTGTATATTGGTCGATGTCCGACTTCGTGACAGAGTCTTTAAGCAGCAGGTACACTCCAGCCACAAAAAGGCTCCAGTGGTCTAGGTAGGTGTCATCAAGCACACCACTGAGGCAGGGCACACTGCAATACAGCAACCAACACTGCCACTCTGACGCTTTCCAGTTGCTGCGTGCTAGTAGTGATCGTGGCTAGCGATTAAAACACTCCGGCATGCGGATTGAGCACAGTCTTTCTTCTAAAAAGTCTAGTTGAGACTTTTTTCCAATGTAGAACCCTGGTTCCGAGTCATCAGGCTCCTTTGAACTCTTCGGCTTGTGCAGGCGATCGGAAAACCAAATGTCAGCCATTTGACGTGCTACACCCAAAAGCACACAGTGCATATAATCTGGACACCATGACCAGACAGCAGCAAATCCATGCAAGTTTATTAAGGGGCATGACCCCTTAACTTCTCGGATCGTCTGATCTTCATTGTAGGCGGTTGTCGTGTCTTCAACGACTTCACCATCAGTTTGGTCAGGGTAAAGCTCGTCTACGCAGTACTTCACAATGCCTAAATTGGAAGATAAAAAAATTCATGCCTTAATTTTGTAATATGCGCAACCATCTTGAAAAATTTACCACCAAAAACTTGAACACATTGGCTTAACATATATAGGGAAGGAGGCGGTACCAGAATAGGAAATGGGGCAGTGTTCATGAGTTTTCATGGTACTTTCGGCAGCCATTTCTTGACAAATGCACGCTTTCCGTAGCTATCTGCTGAGGAAAGAACCACTGACACGCTTTTGTGTACTGAGCAATGTCATCAGTGACAGCCCACTCTGCGAATAGTGTGAGTCTACTAAGGTTGCAAGCTAAATTTTGCTCTGTGAACTTAGTTTACAAATATATAGTACCTTTAACACAAGCCAACAACAGGCAGCCCTTAAGAACTGTTCGTGCTAAAACTTCGCCATGACAACTTGAATAAAACAATAGAGAATTTACCTCTAACCTTGGTGCCAGGATGGTAGCACCAGCTGCAGCCGTAGAAGCCGTTGAATTGCTTCACATTCTGCATTGCTGCCCTAGCTGGTGCATCCGTGCAGCAACAGATACAGAACACCTGCACACAAAGTATAGAATCAGTGATAAGAATGCTACAAGGTTAGGCCTGAAACATACAATAAAGCAAAAATAGAAAGAACTTGCCTTGGAATGCACACATCCATTCAGGGACGTCCAGATGACCCCAGTTCTGTTGAGCTCCTCCATCTCATCCACGAAATCTTGAAGGAGAAGAGTCATATCTGGATGTTGACTTGCCATACCAAAGGAATGGCATCATCACGTTGGCCCAGCGCAGCAAAGGGGGGAGTTCATTCAGGAGGGCTTGCACAGGTCATATACTGTACGTTGATGACTTGAAAACTGGGCTCCCATCCGAATTCAAGGTTAGGGTCAAGTCAGTGGAAGATACTCCTCTCTGACAGCGCACAGACTGATAGTGGTGGCCATCAGTAACGTCGTTCATTCCTGAACTACCAACGTTGTGGGAAGGTTTGCCTAAAGTTGTGGCTACAGCATCGCGGACGGTTTTGCTCGAAAGTAGCGAGCCAAGCTGTTTCTTCAAAGGCAGACCAACGAAAAAGCTTCCCGAACGCACAAGCTCCCTCCCCACGTACTCTTTGCCGCACTGTCCACACGTGACTTCCAGCTGCTGGCGTTCTTCAACGCTGGCGGTGGCTTTGGCTAGGAGAGGCATGCAGTCCTCACAATAAAAATGAAAGACTAGATCACCCAAGTCCACGCCGAAGAACTTCAATAGGTATTTACTTTCAGGAAATGCTTTTTGCCCAATGAGGTTGTTAAACAGCTTTTGCACAGCTTCGATTGCCGTCCAAGAGAGCCCGAACCGGATCGCGACGTCTAAGAGCATTGTGTACGCGTCACCGCGCGTGAAAGCCGAATCTTCGGTGAACGGCTTCAAGAGCTCCTTGGCGTCGAAGATCGGGGTTGTGCTTTTTTGTTCAGACTGGAGTGTGCTGCTGGAGTTTCATCTACGTCGTTTGCGTCATCCTCCGCGTCGCTGAATGTCTCCGGTACAGGGAGCGGTGCCTCCGGAGCAGGTGATCCCGGATCGTCAGACAGCTTGTCCCAGTCGCCATACAGAGGACTTCCTTCTACACAGTCTTTGCTGGATTGTGCAAAGTCCTCGCTTGCTCGCCCAGAATCTTCGTTTGCTGGCGCAAATCCCTGACTACCGGGACTCGGGGGCCGCAGTGCGCAATTTGCGGCGTTGACAGCACTTGCATTGTTACACATACGCCACCGTATTGCCCCCGGAATGGGGGCACTGGAACCAGGGTCAAGATGGGTTTTCCGTCTTTTCGATGGCCCCATGCTTCGCGCACAGCGTGTACAATGATGGTTGTGTATTCCTTTAAAGCGACACGGAAAGAAACTCGATCGGAGTTGGTGTGCCGACGAACGGGCGGGACCCAACAACTGCCAGTCTAGCTTGGCTTGGCGGCTTCGCCGGCTTCGCTTGCTTGCATTTCATTGCATAAAAAAATGTGGGGAAAATGTCGCACTACTTTTTCGTGAACCAAAAATATTTAGGTTTTAATAATAAATTGTTCTATAAATAAAAACAAAACTATTAAAACACGTAGGTGAAATAATAATACGGCAGTTGTGACCATGCTTGTCTACTGCAACAGATAGGCAACCTAGGGGTCGGTGCTCACGCTTACAAGTGCGTTCAGCGTTGAACAGGTTCAGGCGCGTCTTTTTCCAAGCTGTGGTCGTCGTGGTCACCGTAGTATTGCGTATTGTATTGTCAGGGTTTAATCGTTTGGCGTGCTGGGGCGGTATCGCTCCGCTTTCGAAGAAAGCATGTATGCTCTCGTGCGCTTCGTCGAAGACATCGACAATAGGTTGCATGAGATACCAGTCGAGGACATACTGAATTTTGACCCGCGTGACGAGAACGACTTCGACAACAGAGCTACCTACACAGCCCAATGGGAAGACCCCACGAGCGAGGAAAATAGTGAGGAGTATGTCGTGCAAATACTCCTACTCGCATGTGTGTGCACATTTTTGTTGATTTAACTGAATCTTCAAATTTTACGCCCACTTATGCTTTTGGCAATGTGTGTTTGAATGTTCGAAGTTACATGTCTAGCCCTAACGCTGCTCTGCTGGTGGCGCTGTGCGGAAATTACTGCCACAAGGAAGTATTGTGGCGCTTCGATTATCAGTCACCGTATCACCCTCAGAAAAGCAATCCTGCATTCGTTTTTGCACATGTATTTAGCGCTAGGGGTATCCGTGGGCTACCCGCAGACTTCCACGCTGGGTCTTGGACTGTAAATCGAACAATTCCACTAGTGACAGTTGGCCAAAAGCGATCGTTTTCAATGACGGAACGGGTGGTTTGGTACATGGGGTGCGCTTGATTGTTCTGTGGACTTTCCGTTCTGCGGACTGTCCGAGAGGCATCTGCTCATAACGCGTGGATTGAGATTGCTTGTGTCCGGGCATGTGTGACCATTATAGGCATAACTTGTTTCTCCACTTGCCTGTTTTTCTATCACACCTTTTAAAAGTCCAATCTGTTATTTTTTCGGGTTTTTATGCAGCCACGGGAGAATACATGGCGATGAAGCGGCGTACGAAGCGAGCTCCCATTCCGCACATTAATGCTTCTGACCTTGAGGATGAAAATGACGATGAGGCGGCAGCTGCGCGGAAAAACGCAAGACATGTGGCCTGATTTTCCAAAAGGCCAAAGTATTTGTGCCATATTTGAGTGTGTATTCCATTTTCACCTATTTCTTTAGATTTTTACTAGAATACTTTGATATTGCAGGACCAAAAAGAAACATTGCAATCAGGCCGCTGCAAAAAAGCGGCAATTTCAAGCCGTTTTGGAACAGCACATATGACATATGTTGGAGGCGACTGCAGCTGCGATTCCCACTCGAGGGACTGCACAGGTAAAGAACCCCCATGTTGTTCTGTGCCATTTAGGAGTTTTAGGTTGATTTTTATTCTAGCAGACCTCTAAGAAATTTACCGTTGGTTTTGCTCGTGTTCTTCAGGATGTAAAACCGTGCAGTATAAAAAAACTCCAGGCGAAACACAATCACCTCTTCCAGCTGCAACAAGTTTATTGTAATTTGGAAAAGCGTTTTTTAATATCTAGTTTTATAGTTATCAGGAGATAATTTTGCATGTGACTATACTTAACTAGCTGCAAAGGTGCTATGAGACATGTCAACACTAAAAGGAACAATATATTTTAAATGCCTAATTGTCAGTGCATAGCTCTAATACCTTTTGTCGAGGTTTTTCTCTGAAGCGTTATTTACCGGTCCGACCCTAACATTTGTTTGAGATCCAGCCAGTCATGGGCACCTGTTCGATCGTCACTAACTGCAAATGCCAAACGAGTGCTTGCTGGAAGGTTGCACTGCACAATGTATTGCCATTTCGCATGCCTGCACTCCCTTCCCCCCTCCCTCCAAAACAAGGATATTTATGCTGTGAATGCAGTTCCAGTTCAAGGTGTAATTTTTACTATTATGATTGACCTCACTAGTTTTTGCTTGATCGCTTCAATGGACGTTTTTCCAGTAGCGCTCTTCGCATGCGCTACTCGCTTCCAGGGACCGATCCGCCACTCTTGGGAGGCAAAATGTAAACAAAACGATGCCATATTGGATTAGCCAATAGCGAACGCCGAGCCAGCTAAGTGCTGCTCCGTTTTCTGAGCCTTAAAAGTGGCCGATAGGTAGGCGCTACAGCTGCCATTGAAAACTTTTTCTGCCACCAAAACCAATGCGTGACGCCTGGGACGGCTTCCTCAACTGTGCGGGTAAGGTGGGAAAAGAGGGGGCGTGTTCTTTTATAATCTCCAAAGTGTAGTTTGGTCGGCCACCGCAAGAGGGCTATGCTACTGGAAAAAAGTTCATTCAGGCATTGTTAGCCTGGGTATTTTGACCCGGAACACGAGTTACGTTTTTATGTGCAGGCACCAAAAAAACGCCGACAGGAACCTGAGAGCTCCTCAGAGTCAGATGATGAGCTCATTTCTACTGGAGAGCTTGAGAAGTTCGAAAAAGAGGCGCTATTTTGGCGCCAGTAGTTCGAGCTTGAGCAGCAGCACACTGCTTCTCTTCGAGAACGCATTAAGTTTCTTGAAGGGAAAGTAGGGAGCCAGTTAAGCTCAGGTGAGTTTTTGTGTCCTTTTTTTAATCGGGGTTTTGTGGTTGTGTGGATGTGCATAGATATTGTTCTTTCCTTTTTTTAGTACACCAGTTGCTGCAAAGCGTTGCAGTGAGTGTGAATGGTAAGAAAATTTTGAAGTACTGGTTGTTCCAAACTGGGGTGTCATAGTTTTTAGGGTGTTGAGTATGACTACGTTTAATTTTTTGTGTGGGCCTAAATGGCTGGCATGATGATGCTGCTACCGCCTTCACCACACTTTACATATTGATTTATAAGCTTCCTGTGCTATTTCATGCAGGAATAGCCTCAGGCAGCAGCAGGGCCACCCAGGAGCAGGTTGTGCCGTTACCATCTGTGGCAGCAAGTGACACAACAAGCACTGCTTGTGAGAATGGTACAATTTTTTTTACTTAATATTTAATTTAGTGTGGCGTGCAATCAAGCTCTTGTGTTGTAGGCAATTGGTGGCAAGTGTGAAGCGCATTCAATAATTTTTCGAAGCGACGGATTCATGCCTGGATCAACACTTCATTTTAAGAGTAGAAATTATGCCTTTGGCTCAAGAAGCCATCATCGCTCAGCAGGTACACCTGGGAACAAAAGTTTCCAGTGCGAGTTTTCAACGATTAAATTAATTTTTTCTCCGATGGTTGAGTACTGGATAGTTATAGTACTTACTCGATTCTAAGCACCCATTTTTTGCAGACTCGCGATGCACAAAGTGCTTACATTCGAAAAACCTAAATTACCCTCTCCCCCCCCCCTCCGCCAATTTTTTGGCGACCATATCTTGACGAGATGGGTGCAATGAATAAAGATCTAGTTGGCAAACATTCAAAAGAAAAATGTACAGACAGTGAACCACCACCATCATGTGATACTCAGTCACCCTAACTGTACCCTTGGAGTCCATTGTGCAGCTTGGGCTGCCGCTCTCAGTGTCCCCCAGCAGGAATACGGCATTTCTCAGTGAAGCATCACAATTAAGAGCATCATCACAATGCCTATCAGGAGATTAATTGCCAGGCAGGGAAGAAATTAACTTCTAATATTGAAATTGCATACTGCAAATAATTAACCCCAGGTGGTCATACTCTAGCGTGAAATACTGGCCAACTTTGAGTGAAGTGCTTGCGGTATGAGATAATGTTCACCTTATGTGTGATTCTAATATTTAAATTGCTTTGTTTCTCAGTTTGTGAATTTTCATATATACTTGTAATCTTGTCTACTGTAAAATAATTGTTGTTGGGGACTAGTGTTTCTGGTTATTGGCTTTCCCTTGTTGTAAATGAGTATTGACGTTTGCTGTCATTTTTTCTGAAGCTGCAGGGGATTCTGCACCGCTTCCGGACAATGAGCAGTGCATCCCGGATTTTTCGTTGGCCCCTGATGGACTTGTAAGTACTTATGTACAACACTTTTAAGTGCAAGCAGCAGAAAAATGCTTTGTACTATTTGTGTGATCGGAGCTTATATTTTGTGCACTGCACTCTGTTTTCTAGTTTCATCTCTGCAACAACACTTTTGTGCAGAAGCAGCAGGCGGAAAACATGTTCAAAAATAAGAAGGGCACCATTTTGGTGCGCGATGCAGCCCAAGCTATTTGGGGGGTTGAAAAACTTTCCCAACGATCGGTGAGGGCCAAGCTGGCATCTGGAAAGGACACCGAGGAGGAAGCTGTAAAACAGCTCACACCAGCGAAGGTGGAAGTTGTGTATGGTGAGTACTTTTACACGGAATTGCTAGCAGTCATTCATGTCATTTTCATCTACTTTTTGTAGCCTGCCTGGAGCACTGGGGGCGCATCCGCAACGAAGATACGAAGGTCGCTGCGGCTCGTGTGCTGTGCACACTCAGCGACAAGATCCAAGACGTCAAGCGGAAGCTTAGACTTGAAAAAGATGCGCCTGAGTGAACTCATGTAAATCCCAGGAGTGTGTACAATACAGCTGTTCAAATGAACAATTTTGCTTTTGTTTTACTATTTTCCTACACTTTACGGCAAGTAGTGGCCACACACTGGAATCTCGGCAAACAGCTAGAAACGAGTTCCCAGCGAGGCATGAATTCCCGGCTGGATATGATGAAAATTCCAACAATTTCCAGGAAGAAGTCTCGTAAATTCCCGTGAGATTTTGTGCATGTTCCAGCAAGTAATAAAATAATTCCCAGCCGGAAGTGCATGCTTTTCCACCAAGAAATTTGAGGAAAACCAGCTATTTCCAGCAAGGAATACACACTCTTCCGGCTGGAAATTCTGCAAATCCCAGCGAGAATAAAGCTATTTACAGCTGGGAATGGAAGCAGTTCCACCTGGAAATGATAGATTTTACAAAGATCAGAGCCAATTCCAGCCGGAAAAAGTGCGATTCCTACCTGGGAATCAGCCTGGAAATTTGTAACCTCCAGCCAGATTTTTTTCCATTCCAGGCTGGAAGTAGGTTTTCCAGTTCCGGCTGGAAATGATTTCCTGTTTCATAACACAGCCGGGAGTGGAAATCATTTCCATCTGGGTTTCGTTCGATCGAATTATCATGAACTGTCACTGGAGTGCCTAGACCATGAAGACCTACTTGTTTTGCTGTAACGGAAGGGCGGAACAAAACAGGCACTCGCATTATGGCTCAAGCGAAGATTAGAAGCAGCTTGTATGTAGCTCTTTAGCGGAAGCGCTGGCGGTACATTGTTCCGCATTTGTGACAGATTTAAGTTGTGCGTACATATAATCATTGGCCTTCAATAAATGTCACTTTCTAATAGTGCAGTGGCTCATTACAGTGCTGCATTGCCACTTGTGAATGTTTTTATGAGTTGATTTCTCAGATTAAGAGATGGCGCTTGGGTATAGCCGCCCCGTTTGTCCTCGATCAACGCTCCGTTTCGGTACGCACCGTCGTGGGGCACTGTGCACCACGCCGGTTTTGGGGGCAACACCAGTGCGGGTTTATCGAAGACGCTATAAGAGTTGCGCGACCCTTTTTCACGAGCCGCCGTAATGACGTCACTCCGGTTATCCATGCCGCACAAAGCCCCCACTACGGCTGCGCCGCAACCGCCGCGGGCGGCGCCGCGCCCGCCAAGGATCAGCAGCAGCAGCAGCAGCAGCGTGAGCGACATCGCAGGAATCCAGCGTAGCTATGGTGTCTGGAAGGGGAAGTGGGACGGGCGCAAGCGAGCGGCTGCGCAGATCAGCGAGTACAGCTCCTAGGTGGCGCCACAATGGAGGAGGGAGCTAGCGCTAGCGCGTTTATGCCGCCTCTGCAAGCACCGCAAGTACGGAGTGCAGGCGACTGGCATTGCGTTCCTTCTGAAATCACCCTTGATAGGCGGAAATTTGATTTGCGCCCTTAAATATGCTACGCAAAAAGGCGCAAGCAGTTGCTCAATTGAAGCCTGGACTGACAGGACGATGTACTTTGGAACTGGTGCTGATACATGTCGCGTGCAGACGGTTTCGTTGCTGCACTCTTCGTTCGCGTCTTTCAGTACCTACGCAGACGAGCTCCTTTCTTTTTCCAGAGCTAGAACAGCTATTTAATGAATGCATCCACTAGCAATGTTAACATGCGCCTAGATATTGATCCAGGTGCATTGGTAACTGCCGCCAATATTTTATTGGCATATCGAGGCAAGGGCGGCCTTCGTGCGCGTGCGGACGAGCTTGGAACATGAACGCATACTGAATGATTAAAATAGCGCAGAAGGAAGGGGGACACCACAACTGAGACAATAGCTATGTTGTCATTTTCCTCCTCCTCTTGTCTGCATCGTACCGTCGGTCTTCCTTCCGCGCTATTTTTCATCACGAACGGTCACAAACTTGCCCAACTTTCAGCACTGCAGTTATGAAACAGTATGCTATCAACAAATCAAACGCGACCAGGATTCTAGAAATGCGAACAGAAAAAAACGTAAAACACGTTAGCTACTGGAGAAGGAATACGACGTTGAATAACACTTCTATCTAAAGGGCAGTCTGCACGCCTTCAAAGCGAAATAACCTGCGCAAGTATCGGCCTTTCCCGGCCTATGATTTAACTTTGGTTTTCGTGGTTCAGCTGCCTTGATCGCGTTTATTTGTTATGCATTCCTTAAACAAATCGTGTGACGCCCAATAAAACTGGTTTACAATAGTGAACTTCGGAAACATAATTGCTGTCAGTTTAAGTTTGCTGGGAATCAGTACACACCTGCAAAATAAGTACACACAAGCACATTTTGAAAGGCATGTTCCAGTTTATTTTTTGCTTACACTTCACAAAATCACGTCGAGTATGTCAGCGTGAAAGCGCCTACTCGCATCTCCGAAGCTTCAAATGCTTTTGACGCTGTCTCTGCGCAACTCTTTCTTTATTCAGGGCCTTAGTAAAGAAGTGCAGTCGTGTCACTACATAGAAATGCACGATTTTTGCTGTAAGCTGTGTACAGTGAGCCTCACAACCAACTTGTTCAAATTTTAGGCTGCTTAAAAAAGTGACGAAATCATGCATGCTGAAAGCATGAAGTTTTTCCTGTGAGAAAAACATTGTGAAGGCGTCCTCTAGCACAGACACAAGCTTGCCCAACTTCTCACAAGGGTACACGAGGCCTCCTTTGTCAAAGTGTGCTGTAAACGTGCTGTTTTCGTTGCACATAGCTGCTGTTTGGCTAGACGTGAGGCATGATGCGCACTCCGAGCAGGCATTCTTTTTTCGAAACTTCCTCGCTACATAGCCTGCCATGTAATAAATTAGGCGGCTGTCACTACATTCTACCACGTAGCTGCTGTGGTCAGAATTCAATGCTGAACGAATTGCCCCACTCGCACCGTCAACATCCCCAAACTCCAGCATGTCTTCGATTATGTCCTGAAGGCTGAAAACAGCATCATTTGTTGTAGATGGAGAGCTAAGCAGGGATTGCACCATTTCCGCCTGGCTGTTACCCGACTTTGGGGCTCGCGCCAAGTTATAAAAACTCAAACAGTTCACGGTAACGAGAAGCTGGTCTGGGGATGGGTGGTCATTACTGCCTGAATACTGGCGGAAAATTCCGAACAAGTTTTCCAACTTATCTTGGCTGAGCCTAGAGGTTAGGAGGAACTTGAAGCCTACAGATGTTAAATATTTCAGCAATGACAACGTACCGTGTATCGTGACCCGAAGACCTTCAGCAGTACTCCCACTTACAAACCCACCTCTTTCTTTTTTTGCTGCTTCCTCTCAGTTATCCAAAAACTTAAGGAAGTCCTCAAGGTCTGCAGTGCTCTGCGATGATGGCCTTAGTCCATCTCGTGGCTGTCTTGACGTCATTATAGATATTACCCTGCTCAGGCGCTTCACCAGCTGTTCTGTTGGTGCAATGCTGTCAGCAGCAGACTTCTCTAAATCTGCTTTGTATAGAAACAGGCCCTTCAGCACTTCATCACTGAAAAGTTTGAAAGCAAGATTAACTTTCATTTTTTCGAATGAATTCGGGCGTATGTGTGCTGTTGTTAGACTTGGCATGGCCTTCAGGGTAACAGAACCTCTGTCTTTCTCTCAAGCTCCTTCTATATGTTGAACGCATGCCCTGCCATCGGGTGTAGTGAAACCTGTGCTCACAAATGATTGCGAAGACACTTCACAAGGTGGGGGATGTCTGAGCAAAAATGCTGAGACCTCGTGGGATCCACAGAGTGCGTAGTCTTGCATTTGACTTGACCTGGTCGTGCTGGAAAACAAACAGATTGATTAGCAATAGTCAAGATTCCTGGATATCTGGAATGAGGGCACTGCTAATCAGAACCACACACAGCCTGTTATGAAAACAATAGGGCTATGCACATCAAGAATTCTTTTTACAGCTAGTCATGTTGCAACAATGACGCAATTGAAAAAGAACAGTTTAGTACCATGAATCCCAAATGACTTCCACATTTTTCAGTTCCATGAGGCACCATCACAGGTCACGAAGTCCACGAAAAGGCCAGCCTGTTCAGCCAGAAGTATCCTTTCAAGCAAGATCTTTTCAAGTATTTCTGCCTTGACATTGGCCTTGGATGAAAAGACACCGAGCACTTGGGTCCAGTTACCTGCAGCATAAAAAAGAAAAGCAGATGCTGCCAATATATCCTTTCGGGGGGAGGGCAAGGGGGAAGTTGTCTGTGAGGCATGTAGAAAAGCTCACGGGCATATTTGGGTAAACTCAGTAAATTCTCTCTTTGGTTCATGCCTTCAATGTACAAATCAAGCTTCTTAAGCAAATTATATTCTAAACAAGTAACAATTACAGTTTTTTTTGCAATAATTAAACAAGAGCAATACGATGAAAGAGAATAAATGTTACACACCTTGAAATGTTTGAAAGAGCATAACCATCCCATGGTCTGCCGCAGTTGTCGTTTCTCCTTCAGGCGTAAACCTTCCAAGGTCAACAAACCCTTGAACAGCCCCTGAAATTAAATATAAATGGTACCCATAATTACTGCCAAAATTAAAGTGAGGATGTCACTGAATTGAAATCTACTGAGGGTTAAAGTTCAATAATAGAGGATGAAAGAACGGTCAAAGAAATCACTGAAATGGCAGTTTTAACTACTACTCACCTGCTGTGTTTACTCTGAAGTTTTCGGACAACTTCATTTCATCAAACACAATGCCACCATGACGAGCACAGGTGTCCATCTCTTTTGTTTTCACTGCAAGTGCGCTGAACACATTGTCATTGAAGCCAAAGCCACTTTTAAACTTGCGTATGTAGCGCTGAAGGCAGGTCCGGCTGGGTAAGACGAGTATCTTGTGCTGTGCTTACGTAAGTGTTCGTACAATTTGGGGCTTTTCATATGGAGAAGCACGCACTCTAATACCCACTCTTTCTCGTAGCTCATTCCAGATGTGCTCTTTCTTGCAGCTGCCTTAAAACATGCTTTCACTGCCAGCTGCTGCTTCGATGGCAGCCCTTCATCCAGAACTTCATCCAGGACTTCATCTGCAATTTGCTCATCGGCTGACCTCATGGCTTCAAGTTCCTTCTCAATGTTGTGCAGTTTCCTTTGAGCTATCGGTAGGTGGTGGCGTACTTTCGCATGCTTCTTCACGCGGTTTACTGGCACACCTCTCTTTCTCCTCCTTGAAAGCTGGTTTTGCAGGAGCTTGCGCAAGTATTTACAATAAATGCACGGTCCACTCTCTGAAGCAGAAAGAGTATACTTCACGGAGTGGTAATTCCCAGCAAACAATACATACGTGCTGCCATTTGACGGCGTCAACCCACAACCTACACACAGTGCGAGTGAATGAGTTGCGTCAAGCAAATCTTGAGCTAGCTCCTGTGACGGGATGACAGTCCGTTCCAAATGCACTTTCCCTCTGAGAAACACTGAGCAGAACGCCTCGCCCGGATTATCCTTGGTTTCTCTGAACTGAACCGACTTCGGCAACAACATATGGTCCATCTCATTGCCCTCAAGCTCGCAAAGGCCAAACAAAACAGTGCCTGGATCCGTTGAAAAGCACAGCCTGTTCCAGCCCGGGCCTGGCAAGAGAAGACTGCCGCATATGTCTTGCGTTCCTGCTTCTCTTGATATCTCTTGCTGGGCTCCCTCATCTGCATCTTCCACGTCTGTTTCCGAGACGACTGCTGGCGTGTCGCTTGCTGCAGATATCCGTTTCCTTTTGGACGGTGGTGGGCCTTGCTCACAGAGATTTCTGTTTTTTCGTTTTACCGGGGCTCTCTTCGTAAAATACTTCGGAGCATCGGTAAACACAGTAGGTACTGCGTCGTCAGTCAAACGCGGTCGATTGCGCGCTACGTGCACAACTTCGCCGCCGATGACATGTTGCCAAGACCTTTCAATGAACCTTTCTTCAAAATGCCGCTCGCAACCACCACAGTTATCGGAGAGCTCTTTGTCCGCTCGTTTTATATTACGAGCCCACTGCTCCCTTTTCAAAGCGTCCTTCGGTGGTCGAAATAGCGATGCCTTTCTCGTACAAGATTTGTAGTCACTTGTACAGCCGGGCACAAAGCATGTCCGTGGCTTCGGCGGCATGACGGGCTTGAAAGTTTAACTACATTTCCGACAATATTGATACACAAGGAAAAAGCACAACGTACCTTCAAGACGATAAACACAGCGCGCACACTTAGCCTTTAGCAAAAAAACGAAAGAGACTTCACAGCACGACACACTCGGCTGAGAGGTGAACACACACGACGCCGAACGACGCACGCGACAGACCCCGAAGCGACTAAAACCTGACTGGAACACGGATGTTGTTGCCAGCATACTGTACAAACGCGTGCTGGCAACACTGCTTCGTCCTGACCGCAACCGACGCTGAACGCTGCCCCTCACGGCTACGCTGGCAACACTTGAAAGTGCACTGAACAACGTCCGTGTTGCGGTCAGGTTTTAGCATCGCCGATGGTTTTAGTCGCTTCGCTCAGCTGTGCTGCCCATCACCAACAAGACGCGTCTAACGAGCTACAGTGAATCAGTAGCCCAGATTTATTTGGAAGCTCCTGCAATGTGCCCTTCTTGCTGGTTGCTTACTTCAAACTGCTGCAGAGTGTTCTCTGTGCGATCCTTGTGTGAAGTGTTGCAACGCGCACTGAACGATGACCTTGTTGCGGTCAGGTTTTAGTCGCTTCGCTCAGCTATGCTGCCCATCACCTACAGGACGCGTCTGCCGAGCTACAGTGAATCAGTAGCCCAGCTTTATTTGGAAGCTCCTGCAATGTGCCCTTCTTGCTGGTTGCTTTCTTCAAACTGCTGCTGAGTGTTTTCCGTGCGATCCTTGTGTGAAGTTGGCTCACCGTGGTGCATTTGGTGCAGCACCACCACCCGTTTGTGCCAAGTAATCTGAGAGTAGAAGGCGAGCGTTACGCTTCCTGCAAGCTTTCGACATTGGTGCCTGTGCTGCTTCGTGTATTGCCCGGCGTGCTTCCGGCCGTCACTTTTATCTCATAGTTGTGATGGAATATGCCTAGCAGTAGTGACTAATAACTCACAACTTCTAGATAACCTAGTGTGCTTCAACATGGTTTTACATTCTACTAGAGCGTGCAAGCTCCGCTTCAGTATGTTAGTAGTGCATTCTAGCCTGTGGGATCTGTAGTCGCATAGTTTGACGTGTGTCGGTATATTCATGTTCCGTTCAGAAGAATTTATTGAGCATGTAGTCTTAAGTTTGTGCGAAGGGCGAACAACGAAACGCACAATGCTTTTTAACTGTACATAGAAGCTCTAGTTACAGCTGTGACCTGTGCTACCCACTTATGATGCCTGCTTCGCTTATATTTATGTCAGCAAGGCAGGTACAGACTGCTTCCAAACAATTGCCACATATACAGCAGAAAAGTGCCGCACTGTTTTGTGTTTGCATTCGGCGTTAGGATAGGATGATGTGCTGTTTTATGCCCAATTTGGCCTCTGGGTGAAAATCTGTTTTATACCCAATCACCCCGGATTTTCTGTTTCTACTAGTGGAACAGCTGCACCATAGCTACTTTTACCTTCCAACGACTCTTCAAGAGCTCATTGGTACGTGCATCAGTTCTGGGTGCGAAGACCACAAGTACATTAAACAGAAAGGACGGGCGCTACTTGCAACCGATTTATTTAGGGTATGTCGATCAGGTATAAGAAGCATAAAAAAGGTCACAGGATCAGGTATAAGAAGCATAAAAAAAGGTCACAGGCGTTTGGCAAGAGCACATTCCTTGGAGTAGATTGATAAACAGGGGGCTCACTCACAAATTGTTCTTTCATTTGATACGAAATGTTTGTTACATTATGTGCCATTACATCCGTGCTTTCTTCCACTATTTTTCTTTTTGTCAACTTGGGTGCACAATCACAATGTTGCACTCAAGCGGCCACTGTATTTTCTACCGATGGTGCACATTTTCAAGTGGTCCCTGATACATCAGCTGATTTGGCTAATGAAAGCTTTATGTCAACTCAAAGGTGTCTCATAGCACAACTAACAAGGGGCTTAGCGTACTTCTTACCACAAATTTTGTGCATCTTTCCTTGTGTTATTGTTGCACAAAGCATGGCACACTTTAAAGGTACCGAAAACAGTCGGAAGATTTCATCTGGAGGCGACCTTTTTAAAGTTGTGCACATTTCGGTGTGACCTTGGTATGATCTTGGAAAAAGTTTTATTTCAAAAATGGTCTGCAGTAGCCGTTGGTGACACAGCTTTTGCCTTATAAGAGTCACAGCCAAGATGTTTAGAGGACTACACAACAGATAACGTTTCCACCAGCACTATTTTTATGCGGGAGCACTAGGTTCCCCACTTTGTAGTGTTGTGCCCGCTGTTGAGTGAAGCCTGTCATTCAAGCCTGTGTGTGCCCTGAATAGTGGCGCATGCTCTCTCAGGGATTGGCAAGGACAGGGTACTGTTATAGTGTGGAGGCACTAGGAGCAGGGTCCATCTGGACCCACTTAGTGAGTGCTGTAGCTGCACAGGATGCGCAGCGGACGATAGTGCGGAGAGACGGTTAGCATTATATATATATACATTAAGACAAACTCGAGGGGACGGCGAAAATTTGTATTACCAGAAATTCGTCTTCAGCGGACGTTATTGCGTTGTGGATGTTACAAGTGAACAAAAGTGTTGTTCATCTTAATCATGGCACATGGAGTTCATCTTAAGCGGAGTCTGGTACTTGTAGAGGTGTGAAGCCTTGGGAAAAAGGAGCTGTGCATGGCCAGTGGTCAATTTACTACGACAGCAAAGAGGGAAGCCACCAACTTGGAGGGGCGGAAAAAGCGGGGAGCCCCAGCTCGCGGAATCAAGATGGCTTTGTGAGAGAGGCGCAGTTTTCTTACAATATATATATCCGGATTCTGGCCTGTGTGGCTTTATTGCCTCATGCTTGTGCAGTGTATTGGCCCCACAGGCTCCACTGGCGGAAGGACAGGCCAACTATTTCAACTGATATCGAAGCTCAGTGTCACACACAGTCGTCGTACTGAACAAAAACAAATCAGAACGATGACCAAGCTGTGCTTCCTCCACTCAAGCGCTCCTACTTGCACTTCCTGTAGTCAAAAGACTTCCAAACTCTTCTTTATAATGGAGGATATGTAGTTCACAGAAAACAATGAAAATGAAGCGCCGACTGTGCATGCTACATCAGATTGCAAAAACAAAAACATTGTCTTCCAAAGGAATTAGATGCACTACTCCTGCGATATTCCTTTTTTCTAGAAGTGTACAATGATAAAATTCGGTACTGCAAATCACATGCAAGTAGAAAAAGTAACTGCAAATATAATAAATTGTGTTCGATTATGAATATCATTGGTTTAGTGTAACAGCTTTGAAAGCTGAAGTCAAAGATAACTTGGGCAATCACGACCTAACACGAGAGAGTGTGCACTGATTAGAAAATGGTACAAAAAAAAGGTGAAGAAAAAACAGCGGAGCAGTGAACAAAATTTGGCAAACATGGATGTGGTTCTTCAACATGCTGTGAATAGCAGTATATATTTGACTGGATGCAGTCCTTCCAGTCATTCAAAAGAGGCCCTTGCTATGCATGCCTACTAGGACCAAGATGTTACTGCAGGCATTGCCAACAAGTAATAACTCAATGTCTTGCTCATGCCGTTCTCTTGAGTAGATGGTTCTTCCCAGCTCATAAACTCTACTGGTAACATTCCACTTCATCTAATGTACACCAGAGTGAACAAATTAGCTTTGGGCAACGTTTTGCATGCATTAGGCTTTCTTGCATGGCGTAGGTGTCGTGCAATAAAGCCGACCTAAGCAGGCGTGTCTTGCAGTAACCCACTGTAACTGCCCAGCAACTAGGATGTTTTGTTGCCATCATCGAAGACATGGGTTCAATCCCAGCTGTGGCAGCCATTTTTCTGGTAGAGGTGGAAAAGAAAACCTCTGTATAGAGACTTCGTTGCACATTTCAAGGCCCCCAAGTGGTACAACTTGATCCATAGCTCCTAATGTGGTGTCCTTCAAGGAGCATGTGCAGCTTCGGCACGTAAAACAAAGCCCCCCCCTCTCCTCCTGCAAAAAGGATACGTATTTCAGCTGCTGAGGTCACCTAACTACATTAGACTAATAGAGGACCTTTACTTTCAGATTTTGTATTGACTTAGAAATTTGGTGCTCCCTTGACAGACTGGTGTTTTATCGCAGCCCTTCAGGATTTAGGGTATTTCTTTCAACAGTGAGCAAACCATGGTGTACACCTGATATTGCCGTTTCAGGCAAGAGCAGACAGGTAGATAACGCTATCGGTCGCAGTGAAAAGTTGTGCCACCTCTAAACATTTTGGTCAAGTTGTCATCCCATTCATGTTATGACTGGGAACTTTTAAATTTGTAATAGTGCCGTGGAGGCCTTTCCTGCCAGCTAGTGTACACAGACGAACTGACGACTCTTCAGTAAAAATATTGTCTGCACTTAGTGAAAATAAAGTAGGATTTATGGCTTGCTTTGCTGCCATATTTTCATTTCAATCTGTTAAGCAGGACCTGGCAGTCAAGGTTACTTGTAGAATTGACACTTGGTTGATTGATTGATTTTAGGGTTTAACACGGTGACGCAATGCAGGCGATGAGGTGCACCGTAGTAGAGGGCTCCAGATTAATTTTGACCACCTGGGGGTCTTAACGCGCGCCGAAATCTCGTACACACGGGCGTTTTTGCTTTTTGCCTCCATCAGAAAAGCGGCCGCCGCTGCCGGGAACCGAACCCGCGACTTCGTGCTCAGCAGCGCAACGCCTTAGCCACTGAGCACCGCGGCGGGTAGAACTGACACTTGGACAAGCAGATACAAACTATAATGACAAGATGCAAACAAAAAAAGGAATCGCACTAGTAAATAAATTTTATTCATAACAATCCACACAAATATATACACCGACATACACTTGTAATGCAGGTTTTATGCTATAAGGCGTACAACTGCAATTAACAAATATATTTGTGTCATTTGCGTGCTTACATTGAGGTGTACAAAACTGTAGGCACCAAAAACAATAGCAGTGGCCATGAAAGGCACACGTACCAATTGAAAATTATATTCTGACATTGGAGAAATATTCTGACATGGAGAAATTAAATTCAATATAACTGCACTTCAACAACAATACATAAACAATCCATGTGGATTATGTGTATAGTCAGCTGAAGAGGATGAAAGACAGGATCTATCCATCTCCGCTGTTTTTTTTACTTTGCTGTGGCTAAAACCACGACTGGCTTCATAGATAGTGACCTACCCGAGGCAGCCAGCGACAATGGGGGTCAGTGTGCCAAACAATTGCTCGGTAGGAGCGGTACGCCCCGTCAGGAGGGGCTAAATAATCTCCAACCTCACCAGCTTCGCTTTTCTCACAGTGTGACTGCTGGCCCAAGATGTAGTGGCTGTAACAATCAGTACCGACCGTTCCAGTCAGTATGTATATCACCAGTGAGCACCTCGAATTCAGCACTTAGTCACAAGTCAGTATCAGTCAGCCGGACCCGATTCTCACCTGTGCAGAAGTCAAAGTGCACAACTAAACCACACAGGTACTATATCTGCCTGCTTGACTACCATTATTAATTTTTGAGCATACCCGTTCATTCAAACGTTCAGAACCTTTACCAACTTTGTCGTTACATGGAGAAGCTTTTTTTGGCATGACGCTCGTTTGCGCACATGCGGAAACGCTTGAGTGTGTGCAAAACAGGTCCAACTTGGCCATATTTCAAGCGTGGCAACGCCGTCATTCTTGCGCGGAAGCATAATGTTTTGCAGTAGCAGGAGCACTACTCGACAAAACTTTCTTCAGGGGCTGTGGCGCCTTCAGATAAGCTGCGCCCCTCTTGTAGCACCTTCCTCAAGGTGGCTTGCCAGCCCTACAAGTGACCAAGTTGGGTATACAACAGTTGACCCCGGTCAAGGCCGGCAATGAGAACCGTACATGTAGTTATCTTCAGGATATCTTTTTGAACCACGCCCTCGTACCAAAGCGATAGGAACCAAAATGAAAAATGCTTTGGCCATGTCGCTGCTGGCCATGTAACACGCAAAGAAAAAAGTTCAGCGGTGTTAATAATTCTTTGCAAAAACTATTCTTTTGTGCACTTTGGCAGGGCATGAGCAACAAAATCACTGAATCGCTCCACAGCAATCACTTTCTTCTTGCTCCGCAAGTGTCCTGGCTCTAACACGCTGCTCAAACAGATGAGGCACCCTACTCCGCTGACCATGAACAGAAGTTGGGCTCCAGCAACATAACAAGTGGTGCCAAGTTTATACCAAATTTGTTGCGTCCTGGCTTGTGGCTCCCTGGGAGTAACAGGTCCTGACAAAAAATGGGCAGTAACAGTTAGACAAATGATTGCAAGGAGAAAAAAATCAATTTCTCCTTTTACAGGATTACATGGCACAATGAAAGTTCACATATATGCATGAGCAAACACACACGCACTCCTTAAAGGAGGGTACATGTCAATGAGGCATGGGTGACATAACACTGCCCCTTTGGAAGGGGCAATGTTATGCTCTTCATCTTGCTGGATGACGTGGCCAGCATGTCAGAGATGGCAAGACCGAGAGAAGGAATGATGATGTGGAAGGGAGACAGCGGCATTCTACTCGTTCGTAACTGTCACACATAAGAAGCTGCATCACGCTTCCATGACTTTCTTACACTAGTGAGGACCACATCTGCTTCTTGTGAGCACAGTCGTGATCCCACTCATCATTCCCCACCCTCTCATTAGTGGGGTGCGGCTCCTCCCCCGAGTTAGTGATGGCTGTGACAGTGTGTAGTGATGCAAGTAGTACAGATAAATTTTAGTATAAGTTTGCTAGGTGCCCTACTTTATTGAATTGCACCTGTCATTTTGTCAACCTGTGAAGTCTGCCGAAATATGCGTGCAAGAAAGAAAAAAAGAAAGAGTAACAATGTTAGACCACACAGAAAACAGCACAGTAGAAGCAAAGGGACAAGAGCTAACTTTCGATAAATGCTTTACTGTAGGACCAGCATGTATAAACACATCTGATTGATTGATTGATTGTAGGGTTTACGCGCCGACGCAACGGAGGCGATGAAGCGCGCCGTAGTGGAGGGCTCCGGATTAATTTTGACCACCTGGGGATCTTTAACGTGCGCCGAAATCTCGGACACACGGGCGTTTTTGCTTTTCGCCTCCATCAGAAAAGCGGCCACCGCGGCCGGGAATCGAACCCGCGACCTCGTGCTCAGCAGCGCAACGCCTTAGCCACTGAGCCACCGCGGCGGGTATAAACACATCTGGCCTGTAATAGGAGAGAAAGAGAGAAAAACATAAAAACGAAAAACTGTTGGAAAGCAAAGCTTTAAACGACGCCCACAACAATTTCCCATGGGATATCCCTTGAATTCTTCTCACACGTGGCTCTACAACGAGTGAAACCAGAGATTCTGCCAGCCGTTACTTGAAATCCGCGGGGGCGGCGTCCCAAACGCTGCAGCGTCGGCCACGGCCTGGCTAGAGTGGTGGACGCTGCTGCCCTAGCCTGCCCGTGCGTCGGCATAAAGAAAACGGAGAGGAGCGTCTTCCGAAGGGTGAGACAGCAGAACCTAGCCATCCTGATGTGCTAGATTGGGGCTACACCACTGCGTGACACAAGCGCAGACACGAAAACAATTTGGCATGTGAGCTTATTGATTCCAATTTATACCGATTTAAAGTTTAGTAAGTTTGAGAATTGCAAGAAAGCCGAGGGAACTTTTATAATCACTATTTATCAGGACCAGTTGCTACTTTTGCCTTTTGTAATATTTCTTAAAACACAACCGAATTGGTATTCATCAATTTGAAAAATGGAGCCCCATTCATGGCAAGTAGTGCGCAAAAAGTAGCGTTTCTCTAGTGGCCAGATGTCTGTATGTGGTTTGTACGTTTTGTTTTCCCGCCCTGCAAACCACGTGGCGGTTTTCGTCTCTCATCTTTTGTTGTTTGTTTTTGTTTCCTTTTCTCCTCTTACGAGCCAGATGTGTTTATATGCGCTGGTCCTGCAATAAAGAATTTGTTGAAACTGTGCACTTGTCCCGTCCTCGACTTGTGTTTTACTGCACTATGTTTCTCGTGTGAGTATGAACCAACATGCCCAAACATTTTCTCTTCTACCCTCCAATAGTTTCAAAGAAACAGGCCATGCAATTCAGCTGATATTGTGTTCATCATCACGCTTTTAGAACTTGATTGATTGATTGTAGGGTTTAATGCACCGACGCAACGCAGGTGATGAGGCACACCATAGTGGAAAGCTCCGGATAAATTTTGACCACCTGGGGATCTTTAACGTGCGCCGCAACCTCGTACACACGGGCGATTTTGCTTTCCGCCTCGATTAGAAAAGCGGCCGCCGTGGCCGGGAATCGAACCCGCGACCTCGTGTTCAGCAGCACAACGCCTTAGCCACACGCTTTAGAACTTCACAGCATAAACAATGCCAAGGTAATCATGCACTGTCGAACCCAGAATAGTGGTTGTACTAGTCACACAGAACAACATAAGTAACAGTCACTAAGCAGTGCTTAGTGTCGGTGCAAGCACAACCACATCCATTGACATTAGGTAAACAATTTTTTTTCATCTAGCATGCATTGCATTCTGTAAGCATATATGCTGGTGTATGCATATATGCGTGCCCGCATATTTTGTATACATACGCACTAGTGGCATAGGCAAGATGCATAAACTTGTGTGTAGCTTCTTAGACAACGCCTTTTGGCCTTGGCCACTACAACACCAGCCAGATTAAATTGTGGTGGAGGAACTCCTGACGTTTCTACTGTGGATCCGGGCAAATTTTGATACAGTCAGGCACACATCACATTTCTGATAAAATGTGACACTCCCCCGCATTCAGCTGAGCGACAGTGGGCCCACAGTACTGGATGCATTGCATGGACATTTAGATCGTAACGACACCCTGCAGTGTATGGGGATAGCATTCCAGCTTACTCCATTGTGGGGTAATATTTGAAAGCTGAAGCAAAAACCACCATAATTGTTTGGCCATCGAAGTCAACCAACGTGTAAGCAAGGTGCTCACTGCATGTTCCAAAACATGCAAACGTCTATTGCAATCTCGTCCTGTCTATTATGTTCGGTTATTATGCACGCTTTCAGTGTTTAATCAACTTCTAATTTTCGCTACGCATTCCCATTGAACGTCCGCAATACCCGCAGCTGCGCCACCGATGTGTGCAACATTTGTGAGCGTCGCCCTCGCCTTACCGCGGACAAATTTATCCGTAAATTTCAACCTCATAAAAATCAGATTTCATCACATTTAAATGTTTTCAAAAGAATGTTCTATCACTGACTGATTCGCACTCTCTCACTCACAAGACATCCAATCGTCATCGCATCGTCACAAGTTCTCGAAGCGAAGATCGGCAAATCGTAACGGTCATTCTTCGCGGTTTTCAACGATATCGATGCAACCAGGCAGGTTTCATTCACGGCAAATCATGCCTGAACATCAAAGGAGTACTATAAAAACAACGGCACAGCCGCAAGCAATGAAGCAACCAAGTTACAGCCACGGGACGTGCAACAACGCCGGTAAGCAGGTCGGCCGATTCCACTGGTATTTGTACTATACACAGCTTAACAGTAGAGAATCGCTAGGCTTCGAAGCTATTTGGGCTTCGGGGGCGTCACTTAAGCTCGAAAACCTCGTAATATAGACCGTAAATAATTATTAAGCGGTATTTGAGTTCGATAACTCACTTGCCGTAAACAGACATGGGCGCCGCCATTTTGGAAGTTTGTTTACATCAATGTTACCAGACGAGCATCGACATTTCGCTAAATTAAAAGGCCACTTACAATTATTGCGATTTTGGGTACTCATTAAGCTTAAAAACAAAGTCAAAGTAGCATGGTATTCATCCACAAAACAGAATTCGCTGTTACAAATTATGGTGCAATGAGAATGCGCTTGTAGCAATTGTGTCACCATAATGGATTGGCAGAAAATTTTAATGCATACAAGGTATTTTTATTTAGTTATGCTATACAACACAGACAAACGGAACAGGTTCACAGAAATATCAATATGTAGATTAAGGATAGGTCACACACATGCTACTCACTCATACCTTTTAAACGGAACAGCACCACCTGCTTGTGAGAAGTGCGGACGACGACTTACAGTTCTCCACGTATTGACTGAATGTTTTGCATACCATGAAGCAAGGAAACGACACTTCCCCGAACTATACACCTACACGATACCCTTACACCCATCTTTGTTTTTATCCGATCAACCCCCGATCGGAGGTGAACGCCTTTTAGCCTACCTCGCTGACATTGGATTTTTAGCACTCATCTCATACCATGTGTGACATCAGGGCCACCCGCTGACAGTGAGGATGGTTCGGAGCGTTTTCATAACAGGTTTCAGGGACGTCACTGCCATCGCTGGAGCTAGGGTCATGTTATGATGCCCCCAGCACTGTCACACTTAAACATCATCGTTACCTCTCATCTTAATCATCTTCCCTTTTTAGAGTAAGGGCCCTTTACACCCATCTATACACTATTTTTATCAAGTACATCACCATCATCGCCATGGTATTTTAGCAATAAACGTGAACAAACATTGTCCTGGCGCTCTTTGGCCTCAGACGCCCTTGCGCCAATAAAACACACATAGTAGTAGTAATTAGTTATGCTGTCTTTCAGTGGGTGAGCACGCTCACTGTCCTGTGTCGCGCTGCTTCTGCGGACCGTGTGGCTTGCTGCTAGAGTTGTCTTTCAAAAAATGTCCGGAATTTATTCGTTCTTTTCTGTGACCAGCCACCAGTAACAGACATGTTTTCACTGTTTTTTCCATATGCTGCAAGCTATGTTCAATCAGGTGTGTGTGGCACCTGAGGTAAGCTTCCACACATTTCTACATTCTCCAGATGTGTGAAATAGAACAAACTGGCTTTTCCGCCAGATTCATGGCTCACACAAGAAAACTGGCGCTCAACTAAGAATAGCTTGTTCTGTTTGGTTTATTTCAGAAACAATGATTTCTTCTATGGTTTGAGCATTGTTGGACAAATACACTGGCACATTGGAGTCCAGCGTGATGATACCATTGCCCACTGTGCGTATTAGGATAAAGGAGCATTTAAAAAGTTGGAATGCAAAATAAATGTTATGAGCTATGTCGGCAGTCCATGCGTGTTTTGTCCTCCATTGCAGTTTGTACAGAGTGATTTTGATATGATTGGTAGCAGAATATCGGACACTGAATTTGCTCACCACTGGCTGCACTAGAAGAAATCGCAAACATGATAATACGTAACTAGTATACTGTGAATCTCTCTGAACACTGAGCTAGAAATAATTCTCAAAAGGAAAAAAAAAAGAGTAAAGAAAGAAAGGGGAAAAAAAGGTTGCTCAAGATTACGATACCCCAATGCCAAATCGGAGCGCAGTGCAAACTGCAGTCTTCTCGGTGACGGCGCGTAGCTGCTGTGTCTCAGAAGTGACCGCGTCATCAGTGAACACACGACAGCGGGCGCAACTCTGGTGTTTTATCACAGTGCATCACTGCCGCCGAGCATGTCTCGCGCGGCCTCTGCTTACTGCCCTCCCCCTCACACTTTCACCATACTTTCCTCCTCCACCTTCCTGTTTGCTCTATCTCATTTATCTCTGGTGCCCTCTTCTTCATTCGGTTACACCGAAGCCGACAGTGATGTGAACCTCCACCTTCCTGTTTGCTCTATCTCATTTATCTCTGGTGCCCTCTTTATTCGGTTACACCGAAGCCGACAGCGACGTGAAACCACAGAAGCGAAGTGGGCACTTAAGGGGTGCCCTCTAAATAAGAAATGGCAAGCAGATTACCTTAGAAAGCTGTGTTTCAATGAAAGTTCTTTTATACCTAACCTATCCTAACCTTATAGCTGAACAGTTGGCATTGTTCAATTTACCCCAGTCAGCAAAAGCATGATATACAGCTGTTTAACTCCAGTCCTTGTTCATTTTTGAAAAGTGTTTTTTTCCGTCCTTTCCTTACTTTTTTTGCTGCTCCAGCAGCGCTGAGAGCATGAGCATGCAAGAAAAAATGTTTATATGTGTTTCACATGAAAAGTTGTATGGCCATGACACCTTTAACTTGCGTTACAAATTTCCTGCTTCACTTTAACCGAAGCAATTGAATAAATAAGTGAAGCATCAGTTTTACATTTAAAAAATGGGTAAAATAAGCAAGTCCACCAAGGCAATAAATATTTTAAAGACAAAATTAAATGTCTATTTATATGTTATGTTAAAGTTGGGAAAATTAAAATTCTTCATGATTAGTGTTTGCTATTAATTCAATTTGCAACATTGTTTACTGTTTGAAGCATTTATAATTTACAAAAATTCCTTGGGGCACTTAGTCTGCTTATGTGGTTTTTAAATAACAAGCATTGTGGCTTCAGCTGGCATTATATGCTTCCTGCACTTTGGTCTTGTCATTGTACTTGCCTGGTCAACCAAAGTTAGCTGGTGCAGAATCTAGCAGTACACCCGACGTCAAGCACATTCCATACCAAGACACGGTGCTAGTAACTCCAATACCTTTGAGAAACATCATGTAAACTGATAGGATCGCCTGGCGTGCTATTGAGGCACAAGCATGTAGTCCCCCAACAGCCCCGACAAATACCAGGCAATCTGATGGCTCCAGATGGGAGGTTATTGAGCCACGCAGCCACCAAGGACTTGCTTTCGTTTTTTATGTTATTTCTGCTTTTAGCACACTTTTGTTCATAAGCCATGCTCCACGCGTACCTGATAAATATCAGGGCCATTCACTGCTTATAACACTAAATATTTCGCCTCATGGAGCAGATAAGGCTTGCACCTCATTAATAATGATGATGATAACTGATAGTGGTATCCCTTTTGTAGCGGGGTGATGACATGTCATCTTACCAAAAAAAAACCAACTAATATACCTGTGTTTTACACGCATTTAATACTAGCTCTGCTCTTAGGGCAGGCACAAAAAAAACTTATTAGGCACAGAATACTTATTCTTTCTGTTACACGTGGTAGCTGTCCTAGGCAATATTCCCGTCTGCTTTTCATCCACCAGCATTCTATTAGAATATCTTCTCTTTGTCGCCTCGACAGCCCTGAAGTTGACTTCCTCTGTGCTACCCTGAAACCCTGCGGCTTCCGGAAGCCAAACATTTCCCTCTAGGTTTGGATGGATACCCTCGCATTCAAACACTATGTGCCGCATAGTTTGTTTCTTTTCCGCAGACCGCGCATACCCCATCACTTTGTGTATACTTTCCCAAAAAGCTCTCAGTTCACAAGCAATCTGTCCTAGCCTCGAGAAGCAAAATGCTTCCCTTAGAATTATCGTGGAAATTCTTCCATTTCTTCTCTCCATTTATTCATTTCTATCTGCCTTGCCTCCTTTTGGTTGCTTTGGCTGTCTTAGCTTCTCCACTGTTGTTTCTGCATTTCATCTAGTCCCCCTTAACCACTGCGTGTCCACGCTTTTCATGTATATGTACCTGAACACCTTAGCTGTCCACCTACGTCGATCCATTGCTCTCAGCCTCCTCTCAAAACATATTTTACTCTGAGCTTCTCCAACTGGAAATGCCGCTCAGGCCATTCCTCTGTGCACTGCTTCGTTACTTGTTTTTCCATGCGCTCCTAAGGGCAAATGGCCTACTGTTCTCTGGTTCACTTCAAGGTCTGATTTTAAGCTTAATACAGAAATAAAAGTTGGCTCTGCCGCACAACATGCAAACTTACAAGCCTCACTGCATGGCTTGTTCCTTGAGGTAGGTTTTTTAGCACGACATCAAAGCCATGCAAGAAAGCGTACCACAAAAGCCTTGCACAAAAGTGGAACTCTTGCAGCCAATGTTGGCTGCAAGAGTTGGCTGCAACCAATATATTGGTTAATTTGAAGTTACTTAGCATAAAAAAAGAGAATGTGAAAGCAATTGAAAAAACAAATGTGCGCGGATAACGCAATCTCACTGGTAGTAACCCACAACGGAGAAACTTGTAATGCTTCATGTGAAGGAAGGGAACGTGAAAATTGCAGTTAAAGGCTGTGGGATAAAGAGAACAGAATTGGGGCTGCTGCGATTACGGCCATTTTGGACCTCTCGTCGCGGCAAACAAGAAGATAGAAAAATCAGATGGCGAATAACTTCACCGTATGAAATTTCAGACGTCGTTATACACTGGCACAGCCAGGTAGATGGCAGTGCCACTGATCCTTTCGAATTATTGGACATTCCAAAAAAATTGGCCAGTGACCGTGTACAGCGCTCGGCGATTGAAACGCGATACTCGGATCGCGTGGCTGCCGGTGCTTGTTGCGTTACAGGTGAGCGCTTGTGAAAGCGAGCTGACGCATTGTGGTATACGGTGAGGGTGAGAGCATTTGTGACGCATGCTTAGTGCATCTGGGAGACAGCCCTTCAGTGCGTGGTTCTTGACGGCGCCATAGGGGTGCTACATTCCATGGCTTCAAAACGCTGCGGCTGCGTGCTGCGCCGGGCCACAATAACACATCGCGATAAATGTGCATTCAAATTCTTCATAATGCGCGCGGTGCCCGCTCGCCCAGCTTCGCACGGCGAGGCGCAGCACGCAGGCACAGCGTTTTGAAGCCATGGCATGTAGCACCCCTATGGCGCCGCCAAGAACCACACACTGAAGGGCTGTCTCCCGGATGCACTAAGCATGCGTCACGAACCATCTCACCCTCATCGTATACTACAATGCATCAGCTCGCTTTCACAAGCGCTCACCTGTGGCGCAACAAGCACCGGCAGCCACGCGCTCAGAGTATCGCGTTTCAATTGCTGAGCACTGTACGTAGAGATCGAAGTCAAACATTATGATTAATTTTTCATCAAGGAATTTGGCATCACTACTCGTTGAAAAGCACCTTTTGTTACATAAAATCTTGCACACACCTATAAGGTTGCAATCAAGGAATGCGAGGCCTGAATAAAACGGAACACTCGGTGGATGAGTTTGAGAGGAAAACCTGTTGGCAACAGATGGATTTGGATAAAGCAGGATAGGAGAAATCGGAAATGGAGCAGACAGGCCTCTGTTCTGGAGTGTACACAAATAGACTCAGGATGATGACTACGGCATGAGCAATGTGAGAAAAATTCTCGTCTGGCGATGTGGGGCCGGTCAAGGAGTGCCCCGTGTCAGCAAAAAAGTAGCGATGGCTACCTATTCTTCGATTACCTGAGGCTCCTTTAATCTTAAAACCCCACTTGCATTGCTTGAGGAAATTTTTGCCGAAACGCAATTTCATTAGTAAATTGCAATAAATAACTGACTTCTAAAACGACCATGTACAGCAACCTCTGTAGTGCAATCTTAGCGATAAAAAAAAAAGAAACAGCAGCTTTGAATGCACTCAACACCAATGTTTGGGCACCAAATGTGAGTGCATTAGGTGGGTGCACCACATGGTACGCAGTATTTGTTCATTGTTAGCATCGAGTGTCTCCATTTCACTTTCCCCTGAACAGAATAAGTCGCGGCATGTATCCTGTGGAATCCATCCCATCTTCTAACTCCTGCATGCGAGCGCTAGGAATTCTCAATTATGTTTCCTAAAAAATTACAAAAATTACAAGAAATTGTGGTGACAGGTGCAAATTGTATTTTTACACACACACACACACACACACACACACACACACACACACACACACACACACACACACACACACACACACGCACGCACGCTTATATAATCCAGCTTCTCCACAGGAATATACTTTCACTGCACTGTGCCTACGAAAGACAGACTGCGAAGCGCAGATTTTGCGAAATACTTACACCCGCAACGAGAACAGTGACGCCCTTAGCCCAAGGCATCGACAAGCAGTCTCTAGAGGTAGGTCTGTCTCTCTTCAGAAACAGCGCAGGTCACCCGTCGGCCACTCGTACACGTGCACCGGCTGTAGTGGAAATTTTCGACCAGCCCCTGTAATGGAAGCAGTGAGCGACGTTTCGATGACATAAGATACCGAAATAAATACCTCCGAAACTGTGCCCGCTTTGCATTTGTGCATGCAACCCAGAACCCCTGTTCTGCTTACTGAGGCTGTGAACGTTCACCTCGGTGTAATAACTGTCACCAGTAGTAAGCATAGTGACACCATAGCTAGCAGATTCGAGCTCAGTTACGCATATGAGCCCGTAAGAAAAAATAAAATCACGACGCTATGCTTGCGGGTGCGCGTTCGCAAGAAATATGGCACGTAGCTTACCCACTTTAAAATGAGCCTACACTTCTACCACGAGCCCTTAAGCCAGCAACACCTTGTGTGTTTTCTTCGGGGTATAAAAAGCGCAATATCAGATGACTAAACACGACGAGCTTGTCGCTACCACCGACGTAGACGGCCACAAAATCGAGCTCGCTAAGTCTCCGCCTTTGTGTCGTCGAAGCTGAATGTTTGAAGTTGAGGCGCAGATCGACGTGAGGCTCGGTAGCACCCTAGGAACGTCAGCTGGAATAACAGCTGCCATTTCAAACCACAACAGCGTACAAGCCGTCCGTCCGTTCTGTTGAAACGGTGCCGCAAAAGCACGGACAGACGAACAAGAAACAAGAAATGCACAAAACATGGCACAAAACAACGTCGTCAGCGTTGTCAGCATGGCCAAAGCCCCTCGATTTTTCACACCAAAGTTGGAGAGATTTTGAGGCCAAAAAGACAGCGTTGCCAGCATAGTTGGGTGCGTTTAGGCCGATTTGGCGGCGCTTGTGGTGAGGTTTTAGTCGGATGCGACAAACCCTTCCAAGGCCGCTCCCCTCCCTAGTGCAGCGCCCCTAGCGGACTGTTAATATTTTCCTCGTGGTTCGTGCAGCGCCCAAGCATGGCGCGCATAAAACGCCCATCACACTTCCCCTTCCAGGCACCATGCGGCCTGCCGCGTGCCTCCAAAGCGGCGTGAGTGCACCTAGAGCCAAATACTGCCACCGCGGCGCCACCGTTCCCGGACTGGTTGCGGCGAGCGCGGCCCGCGGGACGCCGGCTTTCGGGCCGCTTATTTCGATGTGTGTCCTTATCATCGGCGTTCCACGCTCCACTTAAGGCATTTACCAGCACTAATGTTACGCCTATTAAAAGACAAACACGATTAGCGGCTGCCGAGCTTCATTTGCTCAAGATGGAAGTTAAATTCCGTTCGCAGCAGCAGCATTACGCGTTGATAGTGTGCCTTCTGTCTCGCATTGCTGTGTCGTTGTGTCCTACATCGCCCGGCATGCTCTTTGTGACCTCACGCCCGGCAGAGATTTACGTTTTGTCTTCAAGCTGCGACTAGAATATACTAAAATACCGGACAAACAGAAACAATGTTTTCGTGACTGCGCCTGTTACTTATGAGTGCCAACACATTACAATGTTTAAGACATAAACGACTTTTATGTAGGTTTTTCCTCGTGCGCTAAATAAAACGCCACAATTCGTATTAATCTCACGGCACATATGACTTGATTACACGTTGTTTAGTTATGAAGTAATACTACTATCACAGCTATGTCAGCCCTTTTTTTATTTTGGCAATATATATATATATATATATATATATATATATATATATATATAGTCTGCAAAGATAAAAACTCACACAGAGCGCGAAAAAATAAGGTTAGTAGAGACAGAGACCAACGAAAAAGATGTAGAAAATAGAAATAAGTTTACTGACGTTTCAGGGAGAGAACTCCCTTTTTTCAGAGTACTCTGAAGAAAGGGAGTCCTCTCCCTGAAACGTCAGTAAACTTATTTCTATTTTCTACATCTTTTTCGTTTGTCTCTGTCTCTACTAACCTTATATATATATATATATATTGCGGGCGTGGGTGAGAGCATTCAACGTTAATGAGCACTTGCTTCGCTGTAGGACCCTTATATATGCTGTGGTCAATTGCCGTGAGTTGGTAGGGCCAATCTCTCATCTGTGCATACCCATTATAATCATCATCTGTAGATAATCATCGTCACGAGTGGCTTGTTCTGTCGAGTCACCGACGGGCGGATTAAAACCCAGACTGCTGGTACTGCTGCCGACTTGTGTGGGGTCTTCCCTCGCCTTACAATATATATATATATATATATATATATATATATATATATATATATATATATATATACAGCAACAAAGTTTTCCTGGACGCCGGTAGAATATACACAAAAATGGTTTCGACCACGGTAAAAAAAGAGAACAGATTTATTAACGTTTCGGCCGAGGGACCGGCCTTCGTCAGAAGGCCGGTCCCTCGGCCGAAACGTTATTAAATCTGTTCTCTTTTTTTACCGTGGTCGAAACCATTTTTGTGTATATATATATATATATATATATATATATATATATATATATATATATATATATATATATATATATATATATACATACATATATATATACAGTTGAATGAAAAGCGATTCCAGTTTCTACCTGATATTATTACTTGTTCCCTGTAGCCTCGAAAAAAAATTAAGGACAGCACATGGGATGTCCGGGTCCACAAAAAACTTTAAAAAAATATTTGGCGAGCTCGGCAAGCTAAATTTTGCCCGGACACAGAAGAAAAAAGCGAAATTGTACAGAAATTCCAAAAATTGCCTAATAATGCGTAAGCATTCAAACACCATTTTTCCATTTCACATTTTCTTCTTTTCTTTGCTATTTTAAAGTCCTGGAGTGAAATATATTATGAAATAACTTCAGCCTAAGAGCCCTTCTACGTTGTTCTAATGGTTCCCATCCAACAATCTCTTTCGCACGCGATACACTGAAATTCCTAATGTAATTTCGGAACACAAAACGGGCCGCTAAATTTTGCACTCTTTCTAACTTCTGGAGGTCATTCTTTAACCAAGGGTCCCATATAGTACAAGCATAATCAAGAATAGAGCGAACATTCATAATATACAGTCGCTGCTTAGTTTGGAATGGATAATGTTTTGTATTGCGTCGCCAGAATCCTAATACTCAACATGCCTTGGCTGAAATATACTCGATATGGCGGTGCCACGACAGGGTGGAGGTAAAGAAAACACCAAGATACTTGAACTCGGGTACATATGAAACCTGCTCAGAGTTAATTGTGTATTTAACTTGATGTGGAGTACGTTTTCTTGAAAAACACAAATGTACAGTTTTCTGCAAATTTATACGCATACCCCACTTTTTGCACCACTCTGCTACCATATTTAGGTCATCTTGCAAGGCAAAACAATCACTCGTATTATGAATAACTCTATATAACACGCAATCATCAGCGAATAATCTGACACAGCACGGTGCATTTATTTTCTTTCTACACAACCTCTGTCATCAAGTTTTCAGTAGCGCGTTTAAAGGCATTGTCGTGCCTGCGAAAATGAAAAAACCCAAATTTCTATGCGCGGCAAGACATGATCGAGCCAGTATAAGAGTATCAAAAGACACGCATAGCAAAATGTCTAGTCTTTTCAAATCCTTTTTCAACCATTCTATCGCGTGTCCTCGTTGTATGAGGTGCGCATTCCGCCCGGCCAACATTTTTTTTTCAAAGTGTCTTTAAGGCAAGCTTTAATCCGTCGCCGGCAAATATTCACCGCTCTCCCGTGTGTCGACACCGCGTTTCCCGAGAAAAGGTGACATTTTTGAAATTTCGGGCGAATAAATCCCCACCATATACCTGCCGCTTGAACGGTAACTAATCAACTTGCGGCTATAAACTGTGCAACGCGGTTTACGTGCTGTGTGTGAGACGTTTTCAGACAAAGCTAACCGGTGGTTATTATCTTTTTGTTGAATATTATCTTTTTTTAACAATGTTGTCGAATATGGGGCATCTTTTTAGATTTGTTAGATTGAAAATGTATCGCCTATATCTCATTCAAGAATTATTTTAACTTCTGGCTGCTTCAGTCACGGCCGGGCGGTTGGATCGAGTGACAGACTGGCAGACATACATACATACATACGGACAGACAGTTTTCGCGGTTGAGTAGCCCAGGAATGACAACGACATCTTTTAAAACCCGTGCGCTGGCTGTCTCTCAGTCGGCGCAAGCGCTCGCCTACGGGGACCACTCCGCTCCGACCCGAAACCAGTCCCCGAACGCTAGCGCCACGCGGGAGTCAAGCGGCGGCAAACGTAAACACCGCCACTCACGCCCTCGCCCGTTGAAATCCGGGCGACGCGGCAGGCCGCACCTTGCGTGCGCTCTCATCCAGCGGCCGTGCCATAGCGTAGCCGCCGTAAGGTGATGATGCTGATGATGATGATGATGGTGGTGGTGATGATTAAAGGCCTTCTCTTTGAATTGAGGTGACGGCATGCGCCATCTAGCCTATCTTAGTAATTTAAATATAGTTAACCCTTAACTCGGATTTCTTTTTAACTCTGCCCTGCCGCTACCCCTGCCTGGGATGACACTTTATCGACTTCCCTGCTTTTTTTCCACCAATACTCCAGCCGCTGCTTAGTAATACCTACTGCTGACCAGTTAACGCTTCCATCAACTGCGAAGCCCAGTGCCTCAGGAAGTAGCACTTTCCCCCCAATTTTAGCCGGCTGAATCATTTGGCATTCTATTACTATGTGGTCGATTGTTTGTTTATCCCTGCCACATCCCACACATGTCTCATCCTGGGACGGATATTTGCTCATGTAGGTTCGAGTTCTCAAGCAGCCAGCCCGCGCCTCAAATAGCAACGCGCTACCTTTATTGTTGTCATAAAAGTTCTCTTTCCGGATCTCTTGTTTGCTTGCTTTATAGATTCCCAGTGATCCCTTCTTTTCTATCCTCTATATCCACATGAGCGTCTCCGTTTCCTTCACTTGCTTTTTAACTGCTCCCCCTTGTTTATTCGCCGCGTTCAAGTTATATTTAGTCGCCAGCTTTCGCGTCCTCTTCCGCCATTGGGTGTCCACACTTTTAAGGTACAGGTACCTGTGCACTCTGGCTGCCCAGTTCTTCTCAAATGTCTAAGCCGCTCATCAAAGCGTATTTTACTTTGCGCTTCCCTCGCCTCAAATGAAGCCCAGCCCATATCGCCGTGTACCGCCTCATTTATAGAGTCTATTCACAAGCGGCTCAGCCGCTATGCCGCAAGGCCTTATGGGAAGGGCGATTTGGCGATCCGCCATAACTGTGGCGGTAGTGGCAGTTTGCTGCAGCGTTACCCGCACCGTGTGCGTAGCGGTTTAATCATGGTACACTGCGCTGTGTACGGCTGCTACAACTCGTCAACGAATACTGCAGGCGGGTGTGAAAATGCTCAGAAGGTGCGCTTCTTTGCGGTGCCTACCGTGATCCGCTGGCAATGCAGCAAGACGCAAGAAATGTCAACAAAGCGTCGCGCCGAGTGGTTTCGCCGGATCAACCGTGGGGACATCAACAAAGAAGCCACGCATTACAAGGTGTGCAGCGCACATTTCGTTTCTGGTAAGCAAATTTCGAGCTTTACATAACTGTGCGCGGTTTTCGTGGGCGTCGGATGCGCTGGTTGGCGTGTGAAGTGGGCTCACTTCGTCGAGCTTGCAATTTTCTGTCTAGGTCGGATTCTGGCGTGTCTAACAAAAAATGCACCTGAATGTGCGAACCTATGCGTATGTGCGCTTTTGTTTTTTCTTTGTGTGATCCGGCAGTTTTGTCCTTGGCCGTGATCTTTGCTTTATCACCCTCGCTTTTCGTAAGCAAAGTGCAAAGCTACGGCAGCATGCATGTTTTCGTAACAAGGTTTCACGAGCGAACGTTTTGGTGTTTCGAATGAATTGTACGGCTCGGCGGTTAGAGAATGAAATGGCTGGGCGTCGTAGTTGCTTCTTCCTTCTACTATCGCCGTCAACTTTTCTTTGTTTACTTGAATTTTTCAGGGAAACCATGCTACCTCATGGACGACACAAACCCAGACTGGGCTCCAAGCCTTAACCTCGGCCACAACATAAAGGCTGCTTCGAATGAAAGGTGAGATCTTATCCATACTTTTTGGAGCGCAAGCCTTGACGCATAGTGTCGTTGTTTGCTTAATGGTTATGAGATCAGTGCAGTAGATAAGGTACAGCGATAGTACATCTCGTAAATCTTCAAATTTTTGTTTTCATTGGCTGACATGCAACAGCAGCCATGACTACAGAAAGTTGGTGTGTCTTAATTCAGTGGGGGCATTTTTCTGAATGCTGCCTTGGGAAAATGTCACCACCATTCCTGGTAATTGTCACCATGTTGAGGTCTTCCTTTTTTTTTTGTTCCTTGTGCCAACGCAGGAAGCTGTTTTCGCCCTGCCGCTGTAAATTAAGCCACGATAAAAAGTTGTGTGAAGCGCTTCCAAGCTTCATATATGAAGCTAGCATAGTTTAGCACCTTTAATCGACATTTCACGTCCCTTACTCCCAGCAAATGTCTTTAGAGAAACTAGTTGTTAGCCCATCACCCAGTTGCAATCAGAATCTACCATGCTTAATGAAATTCCGTTGTGCCACAAGTATTCTAATTGCCCTTGCATATGGTGCAAGGTGATAAAGGTTCTTACACTTGTTTCAGGCACAAATGGCGCTCTGCGAGAGCAGACGCAAAGAAGCACCATGAACCTGCAAGCCCTAGTTCAGTGCTGCAACCTCTCGATATGAATAGCCCAGTTACCAGTAGGGGAAGATGTGCTGATGGTAGTGACACAGGTAAATTTCATATTTTTTATTACATTCCACAGGTGCAATGCTATTTTTCATTACATGGCCTTTTATTACAAGGGGCTTCGTCCGAGCTGCAACACCCCAACATGATGCCGAAGGTCAGGCTTCCGAGTCTTCAAGCATTGGAACAAACGCTGGTTTCACAAACAGCGATTCAGGTTAACATTGTTTTGTTTTCTACCTAAGAAACTCATAGTTGCACAAATTTTGAAATACATAGGTGCTACTGTTCATGTATTTTGCACTGGTGTTTGGATGCTTTTCCATGTAGTCGCAAAAGGATGAATAGCTAATGCTCATGGAAGGCCCAGGTGCTCTCATTATTAGTAATAGTGCAACTGTTGACCCCAACACTTCTAGAAGTTCAAAATGCAACGGAGTCCACGGACCCTTTGGAGGTGCCTGTTCCCCACGTGGTGGATGCTGGTAACACAGAACCATGTAAGTGTAACACTGCACGTACATGTATATTAGATAGGTTGGGCAATTTCTTTATCCTGGAAAATTCAACATCCCAGGTTCCAGAAAAAGTGCTGCTGCTGATCAAGCTTCGGTTTGCCACATTGATGCTGCTGTCAACGCTGCCCCTTGTAAGTCTGATGATGATGATGTTTGGATGTTTATGGCGCAAGGCCAACTGGGGCAAAGAGCGCCAAAAAAATAGTGATATATGAGGGGTGAAACCTTAAACCCTACGTAAACTCAGCAAAAACAAAAGTAAAATCACAACACGACAATGAGCATGGCTGGTGTATAGGGCCCGATTTCATGATGCGTGATAGGAAATGAGGTTTAAAAACTTGACGTCGGACAAATACTCAAACACACGTTTCACGGAAACAATGGCATCATCACCTAGGAAAAACGATGGATGTAGGGGAATATGTTGTCTGTAGAGTTCTCTGAAGTGTTTGTGTCGTGTTGTGTGAAGTGCCTTGCATGTGATTAGTATATGTACTACGGATAGGGCCTCTCCGCACCTGCTGCACTGGGGTCTAGGAGATCCCGTCAGCAGATACGAGTGAGTTGCATGCGTGTGCCCTATCCGTAGCCTACCCAAGGCGACTTCCGTGTGTCTGTTGCGTGAGTCAGCTGTGTACCGTCCCAAGTGTGGCTTTATTACATGTAGTTTGTTGTCTGTCTGTTCATCCCAGTGTGTTTGCCATGTTCTGCGCAGGTGTTGTCTTATGTGTGGCTTGAGGTCTGTGTACGGTACGGTTGTTATGTCTACAGTGTTCCTGAGTGCAGCAGCAGCTGCCCTCTCGTCTGCCAACTCATTCCCAGCGATCCCAGCGTGTCCTGGAACCCAGCAGAGGAGCAGCTGATGCTTCTTTGCATGCACAGACATGATAATGTTAAATACAAGATTAACTATGTGGTTTTTGGGGGGTGTATGCGATGACAGTGCGCGAACAACACTCAAGGAATCTGTGTAGATGATAGACTTCGGAATTTGATTTTCATGTATGTGTCGTACAATCAGCAAAATCCCATGAGCTTCTGCTGAAAAAATTGTCGTGTGGACGCTCATGGTTCTGGCTGCACTGAAATTCGGACCATGAGCAGCGCAGGAGACCATAGTGGAGGTTTTAGACGCGTCACTGGAAAATTCTGCAAGTGGGTATTTAAACTGCAGAGATAGAAAGTGCTGCAGTATTGCAGCTCGCGGTACCCGTTTTTTGTCAAGTTTCATAAAAGAAAGGTCGGAGGACACAGGACGAACTTTCCAAGGAGGTAAAATGTCTGAAAAGGTTGATCTGTACACATCTAAAAACGAAGCGCTCAGATCCGAGGCTCGCTCTCTCACTCTAAGTGAAAAGGGCAGAGGAACGGATGGGCGATTTACAAAGAGCACAGATGTGGATGTGTCGTTAAAAACAGGATAAAAAGGATGGTTATTCAGAGATGAAATTTTAAAAGCATAAAGTAAGTCCATGTATGTCCGTTGGTTCTCAAGGCTCCACTTATTACACTCGGCATACAGACTCTCGACAGGGCTAGTGCGAAAAGCACCCGACGCAAGCCGTAGCCCCAAGTGTAGCACTGGGTCAAGCATTCGCAACGCTGTTTTACTCGCCGACCCATATACCACACTGCCATAGTCTAAACGAGACCCAACCAAAGCAGTATAGAGCCGTAGTAGGAGTTCTTTGTCGGAACCATACGATTGATGGGAGAGAACCTTAAGTATATTCATTGTTTTCAGACATTTATGTTTAAGTTTCTTGATGTGTGGAATGAATGTGAGTTTCTGGTCAAACACAACACCTAAGAACTTGTGCTCCTTGTTCACAGGAAGCGACACGCCATTCAGAGTAATGTCTGGGTCCGGATGGACCCCGCGCTTCCTGGAGAACACAACGCAGGAGCTTTTTGCAGGATTCAATTTAAACCCATTCTTGTCTGCCCAGCCGGCAAGCTTCTTGACACCAAGCTGGACTTGACGTTCGCATATTGACATATTACATGATTTAAAAGATATTTGCACGTCGTCTACATACATAGAATAAGAGATTGTTGGTGGCAGTGCCTTTCCAAGAGAGTTCATCTTTACGATAAAGAGAGTGCAACTCAACACGCCACCTTGCGGCACGCCATTTTCTTGGACGTGAACCTTTGAAAGTGCACAACCAACTCTTACTCTGAACGCTCTCTCCGACAAATAACTAACAAGGGTGTTCAACATATTACCCGAAACACCGAATGACCTGAGGTTACTAAGGATCCCATAACGCCAAGCGGTGTCGTAGGCCTTCTCGAGGTCGAAAAAAACAATTAAGCAGTACTGCTTATGCACGAAGGCATCCTTGATGTATGAGTCAAGTGCAACCAGTTGATCGTTCGTCGATCGCCCCACCCTAAAGCCTGCCTGGCAGCTCTCGAGAAGACCATTGTACTCGAGGAAGTACACAAGCCTGCGATTGATCATCTTCTCGAAGAGCTTGCACAGGCAGCTCGTCAGGGCTATTGGACGGTAACTTGAGGGGGACAACGGGTCCTTTCCCTCCTTCAAGAAAGCCACTACAATGGCCTCCCTCCAAGAGTGTGGAATGTGCCCCGAAAGCCATATTTTATTATATAGATGTAGAAGTGCTTCAAGTGTGTCTGCGTGTAGATGTTGTATCATTGTGTATGTAATGTTGTCTGGGCCTGGAGCTGAGGGTTTACACGTGCTCAGAGCAGCCCTCAGCTCATGTAGTAAAAACAGGGAGTTGTAAGAAGTCTGTGATTTGTTGTTGTCGTGTAGGGACTTCTTTTCACAAGAGGCTTTATACTTCAGGAAAGTGTTCGTGTAGTGTGCTGAACTGGACACGTGTTGGAAGTGTTGTGCGAGTGTGTCAGCCTGGTCTTCCAGTGTGTCCCCTGTTGCACTGACCAGGGGCAGGCTGTGTGTATGTTGTCCTTTGAGTTTGCGTATACGTGTCCATACCTTGCGTGTGTCTGTGTATGAGTTTATAGATGTTATAAATGAGCGCCAACTCTCTCGTTTTGCCTCACGGCGCACACGTTTTCCTAACGCCTTGGCCCGTTTGAACAAAATGAGGTTACCCGACGTGGGGTACCGACGAAGGACACCCCACGCCTTGTTCTGGGCCTCTCGCGCCCGCCTACAGTCCTCATTCCACCACGGCCTCCGCTGGTTGCGCGGGGCACCAGAGGTGTGGGGAATGGACTTTTCGGCGGCGTCGAGGATGTGCGCCGTGAGGAGTTGTGAGGCTTCATCTACGTGTAGGTGTGCTATGGATGTGTGGTGTAGTTTCGATGTCTCTGTAAATGTGTTCCAGTTAGCTCGTGCTTCATTGAACCTATTATGGGAAGATGAACTGCTTGGGCCTTTACCTATATATCTAAGTGAGGTGGGGAAGTGGTCACTACCATATGGGTCAGTTCCCACACCCCACTCGAGAAGAGGAAAGAGAACAGCGGAGCCAATAGCCAAGTCAAGACATGAGTATGTGTTGTGTCCTATGTTATGATATGTAGGCTGTTTATTGTTGAAAAGGCATGCTCCAGAAGATGTCAGGAATTTCTCTATCAGGCGACCTCGGGCATCCGTTCTGGAAGAGCCCCAAAGAGAGTTGTGAGCATTAAGGTCGCCTGTTAGAATGTATGGTTCGGGCAGCTGGTCTACCAGCGCCTCGAAGTCGGAGCTCGTAAGTGCAACATCAGGAGGAATGTATATGGAGCATACCGTTATTAATCTATTAAATATTATTGTGCGGACGGCTACAGCCTCAAGGACGGTGTTCAAGGGGACAGGGTGGCATGCTAAGGATTTGCGGGTGATTATGGCAACACCGCCAGAAGAGTGTGTGCAGCCATCCCTGTCTTTCCTGTATACCATGTAACTATTCAAGAAATTTGTGTGTTTGGAATTCAGATGTGTTTCTTGGACACACATTATACTTGGCTGATTGGCATGCAGAATCTCATAAACGTCGTCAAGATTATTCAGAAGGCCTCTGCAGTTCCATTGAACAATATTTTCTCTTCCCATTATTATGTGTTCAGAGCTACTGGAGTGTAACTATTTATGTAGGGTCTTTCGGGGCTTGCACTCTTGGAAGGGGTTTTCTGACCTTCTCTACTGACCTGGACGTCACAGCCCGTTCCTTCCGCTGCGATGAAAGCCGGAAGGGCTCGACGTCCATGTCGTCATCTGAAGGCAAGGGGGTGCCCAACGGACTGGGCCCCCTTGACATTGTACCCTTACGGGTGTTCTTTGCCTGCGCTGCCAGTGCAGAAGGCGTGGGGAGCACCCCAGATGGCACCGGCAGTGAGGAGGGGGAGGGGGTCGCTGCGACCGCCTCCGTCTCCATCTCGTCCGGGCCCTCGCGTGTGCTTCGGGCCGGTGGAGAGGGGGAAACGGTAGGTGCAGCAGCATCCCCACCGGACGTGGATGCCACCACAGCCGCTGCTGGCTCAGCGAGCGGTGCGGAGGCGGGTTGGGCTGCCAGAGGCAACCCTGGGGGGGGCGGGGGCGGGACCAAGTCCGACTCGCGGTACTGGGTCCCCGCCGAAACCAGACGCCGCTCCGCCCCCCGGCGAGCTGCGTCGGCGTACCTCCCCAGGGGAAAAGAGGCGAACCTCTTTCGCGCCTCGGGGAAGGTGATGTTTTCAGTGACTTTGATGTTGATTATTTTCTTCTCTAGTTGGAACTTTTCACAGGCGCGAGAGTATGCTGCATGTGGACCCTGGCAATTCGGGCAGGTAAGGTTGGTTGCTGTGCAGTTGTCGGATAGATGATCATGCTGCCCACATTTGGCACATGTTGTTCTGCCACGGCAGGAGTTGGTACCATGCCCGAACCTCTGGCACTTGAAACAGCGCCGCGGGTTCGGGATGTATGGCCGGACAGAACAACGGATGAAACCTGCGTTGATATGCTCGGGCAGTGTGCAGCGGTCAAAAGTCAGAATCAGATGTTTGGTGGCTATTTCTTTGTTATCTCTCCTAATGACGATGCGCCTTACTGCTGTCACGCCTTGATCTTTTAGGCCTTCGAGCAGATCGGTCTCTTTCTCGGTTAGGAGGTCTGGCTCAGATATCACACCCTGGGAGCTGTTGAGGCTGCGGTGGGGTGTGACTCTGATATCCAGGTCTGCCATGCGGGTTTGACTCATGAGAGTTGTGGCTTGCTTCTGTGAGTTAACCTCAACTAGGACCTCGCCAGTTCTTAGTTTTTTAGCATTGTATGTGTTGCCTAGGATAGATTCAAGAAACTTGGATACAAGAAATACAGATTGTGAGGAAAGAGGCTTGGATTTGTCAACCGATTCAACTATCAAAAAACGTGGGTAGTTGTCAGGTTTCGGTGAGTTGATGGCAGGAAGACGTGGAAAAGATTCTTCGGTGCGGACCCTTTTCAAGGTCCGATCATGTTTGGGGGGGGTTTTACGATTTACCATAGGGCATGTAATAGAAGCAGGGGACGGGGGTACTTTCTTCTCAAACCTTACCCTGATAGCCTGAGAGGTCCCGGAGCTCCCTGCCTGGTAGACAGACAAGGAGCCCATCCGCCGGAGCTTGACCTGGGCTCCGACGGCCACCGTTTGAGGCTTCTACTCTTCACCTTTAAACACATCACCACGGTAGGTTACAGTTTATGTTGGGGGCTCGGGGTCCGCGGTGTCGCCAACACCGTCACCATGAATACTCAAGGTGCCCCGTGCGGGGCCCTTGTAAGTCTACCATTTTACACAAAATTTTATGCAGTGCGCTAAGCTTAAGTACAATGCAAAATATGAAGGTCTTAAAATTTGCTCCTTTACTTATGTATTTTCATGTTCCAGCATTACAGGATAGCACTACCCAAACAGAGGAGAGTTCAAGCATTGTTGAGTGCCTGAAAAAAGACAACGCTGCCCTCAGAACACAGTTGCAGGAAGCAAAGGAGAAACTGCAAAGGCTCGAGATCACGCAAGCCATGTTTGAACAGGACCGCAATCGGGTGAAATTTTACACGGGGCTCCCACGTTTTGCCATGTTACTCGCACTTTTCAACCTGCTTGAGAAAAGTATTCCATCCGGACCAAGGAATGTGCTCACAAGGTTTCAAGAAATGCTCCTGACGCTCATGAGGCTCCGGCTTCGTGTACCACTGCAAGACCTGGCTTATCGGTTCAATGTAAGTGGTGTACACGCATAGCAGGAATTTAAAAACAAAGCTTCGTTGGGTGCAGTTGTTACCTAAAGACAAGAAATGCGAATGTCATTATTCATACAGTTCTTTCTTTCTGCAGGTCAGCCAAGCAACAGCAATGAGGGTTGTGGAACAATGGCTCTCCGTGATGCACGTGCGCCTAAACAAACTTGTGAAGTGGCCGGAACGGGAACACCTGCAACGCACCATGCCGATGTGCTTGCGACAGGCATTCGGAACAAGGGTAGCAGTTATCGTTGACTGCTTTGAAGTGTTCATCAATAGGCCATCCTCCACACTTCCAAGAGCACAGACATGGTCCCGTTACAAGAACCACAATACAGTGACGTTTTTAATAGGTATAGCCCCCCTGGGAGTCATAACTTTCATCTCTGAAGGCTGGGGAGGCAGGACAAGTGACAGGAAGGTGACAGAATCTTGCGGAATACTGGACAACCTGTTACCAGGGGATAGCGTGCTAGCTGACCGAGGCTTTACCATTGGCGATGCAGTAGGCTTGCATTGTGCAAAACTAGAAGTGCCAGCGTTCACCAGAGGTAAGCCTCAGCTATCTGCCTGGGAGGTAGAGAGGACGCGCAAGCTGGCGAATGTCCGCATTCATGTTGAGCGTGTGATTGGTGTGCTGCGCCAGAAGTACGCAATCCTTTCCAGCACCATTCCCACAGATATGCTTGTGGTGCGAAATGGGAACGAGATCCCGCAGCTGGACAAAACAGTGGCTGTGTGCTCTGCATTAACAAATTTGAGCAAGTCCGTTGTGCCCTTTGAATAATGGTGCCATTGAGGGCAGACTGTCCTAGAAATCGAGGGATGGATATCTAGTCTTTATTTATATGGACTGTGCAACAAGACTGCAGCACTGACTTGTGGGTGCTTCTCAAACTACAGCGCAGGCAGCAAAGCAGACAATGCTGGTGTAGGTATGCTGCGACAATGACTTCGGGTGAGTGCAAGAAGTGTTATGTTGTGAACTCTGCAAACACTTTAATTCTCCTCTAGAAAGAAAGTTATTGCAATTTTTACCATGTTCGTCCCTTCATAACCAGTGAACAAGACGGATACGCAGTGTGCAGCGCGCTAAGGAGTGCTTGTTTACATTTCGTCGTATGTCCGCGTACGTGAGACGGTTTTGTGTGTATGTTTTACTTTGTGCCTCTGGAATGGAGCGGTAGCTGGCAAAGGCTAAGAATATGCAGTGCTCTTTCTTTGGTGGCAAATCGTGTACAGATCCAAGATCTCAGTCATGCGTGCCTACCCGCCGCGGTGGCACAGTGGCTAAGGCGTTGAGCGCGAGGACGCGGGTTCGATTCCCAGCCACTGTTCAGATGGAGGCGAAAAGCAAAAAAGCTCGTGTACGAGGTTTCGGCGCACCTTAAAGATCTCCAGGTGGTCAAAATTAATCCGGAGCCCTCCGCTACGGCGCACCCCATTGCCTGCGTTGCATCGGCGCTTTAAACCCTACAATCATACGTGCCTGCAGTTTTTCCCCTGACCTGTCGGCAAACACCCAGGATAGCGGAAGACAAACTTTGGTTATGAGCTGCCAGTCTGTTTTTTGTAGTTGCTGGTATCATGTAATTCCTTTATGCCTTGGCATCATGTGAGCCATGCGATCAGGGTAAACGAGAGAGCATTTTGTTAATGACTACGAACATTGATGTCGCCTTCTGTTTTCGTGCACTGAGGGGCACAGCAGCCTTTTTAGGTGTCACCATTCTCTAGGTGTCACATGCTTCCCTATTGAAACTTGTACATATGCTTTTGCTCTGTTGCTTTCTTGTGATCGAAATTTACTATTGTAATAAACATTTCCTCCTCTCACACCTGTTTGTGTAGCTTTAACTGAAGATACACTTTTTACGCATGCAATAGGACTGGCACTGAATAGGTTGCTTCAATATGTGCAAAACAAGAAATCTATAAATATTAGAAACAACATGAACCCTGCTACACACATTTATGAACACGAGTGCCAAGAAAAGGAACTAGAACACCTGACTGGTTCACGGCACAGCGCTCAATACAAGACTTCCTTCCAGTGGCAACTCTGGTGTTGACAGTTGTTGCCTTTTATTTACTCAATGAGGGCAAATTCCTGCTTTAAATGCAAAACTGCTCACAAAAGGGCAATTCACTTCACAAACAGCAAATTCACGCCATCCTCGTGCTAAGATGTCAACAAAGAATATGCATCAAAGTGCCCTTCCAAACGTGCAGCAGTACACCTGCACCTGTTACAGCACACCGTCTATAACAAGTATGTCCTCCTGAAGGAAAAAAAAGCTTCAGTAAAATTATAACAATGAGCACCACAAAACTATTCCACAGTAGTTGCACAATTGTATACTGATAACGCTGCAATTCCTAAAAATATTAAACTAAGCGTAGTTACCATTGTAGCAGCAGTTATTTTGTTTTCCAGGGCTTGCAGTCTCTGCAGTGACACACCTCAGCTTTTGGTGCCCGTTTTAGTTTCACACATGAAAAATGAAACCATTTGCCTATGCAGTCTTTGCCACTGCACTCAACCATGTCTCCATATTCTTCACCGCCGCAGTAGCAGTATTGCGCAACACCCCCATCACCCTCCTCCTCCTCATCTACATCACTGGCTGTTGATTGGACAGGAAGTGCCGTCCAATGTTTGAACATCAGCTCTGGGAGCAGAACTTTTTCGAAAAAGCTCTTGCATGTTTGCACTACCTCCATGCAATACGTATAGTCAAAAAGAATGCGCTCTACGTGCCAGTCTTGTGGGGTCCACACCATGAAATCGCAAAAGGTGCGTTGGCATGCCAGCATCTGCACTTGCACCTGGCAAAAGTAAGCATGTGACCTTTTCAGATTAACTGCACCACTGTTTGGGCATTCTAAACATCCATCTTTCTTGTTCAAAACATTCTGTACTGAGCCTGCTGAATAAGGGCACTTAATTTCAAGCAGCCCCTTACCACAACAATCACATGAAATGAGGCCACCAGGGCTCGCCGCTATGTAAGGGTATTCTGTGGAAATGTCCACACCAGCAGCCTCACACTTAAAAGAACTGTGATGCTTTGAGATTTGAGCCACATATGCTTGTCTGGCGACATCCTCCTTGCGGCGTCCCCAGTCCGTGGAAGGAGAAAAAAAGCTGCTCTCCTCCGGGTAACAAATCCGCTTCACAATGGAGACGGATGGACGAGTCAAACTTGTCCGGCAGACAGCATGCACCATCGATGCAGTGATTCGCCCTGCTCTGAATCTGAACCACAATGCTGAGGCAGCCTGCTGCTTTGTCGCCTTCTCAACAGCAATGCTTGCCTGCGTTGTAAAAAAGCAAATTAAGCATGGTCACAAAGCAGATAAGTTCACTCTGGGCGGCTGCTCATCAACAGTGAAAAAGAAAATGATTTGGGAAAAAAAGACCACGGCGGCTGCCATAATTACACACAAATGTGCAAACAACAAGTGAGGTGGAAACACCCCCAAGACTCGGCACTTTAGGCTCCTTCAAATGGGAGCCTAAACACATGGTGCACCTGCACACACTATTCATGTTTTTATTCAACCTTTGTGCACCCTTTGCGCATTACCTTCCAGAGGCACTACTAGGTGTAGGTTGAGCCTCATCTTTGCGTAATATACTCTGGCCATTAATGAGCTTGTAGAAGTTCAAAAGTACTAAAGCTCATCGCGATAACATTTTAGCAGGCACATTGATAAAGAGCAATGTGGGCTAATGTAGTGTCGTGCAATAGCACCAGGTGCCGCCACTCATCTGCGATTATCTGTAGACGCCAAGATGTGGCGCCACACTCGTTATAGTATGTATATATATAGGACAGACATCCTTCAATAAAGACTTCCGTTCGTCTGGGCTACGATGTGTGGTGTGGTGCATCCGTTCGGCCGCACCGTCCGGCCGACATAACAAACTGGCGACGAGGATGCTACCCGGAATTTCGCCGCCGCCGCCGTTCCTCGTTTCACCAGGCACGCCCGCCATCCCCTGGCCGCGATGGCTGCGCCTGTTCGAAAACTTCACGCTCGCCTCTGGAGCGTCTGAGCTATCGGCGGCCCGCCGCCGAGCCCTCCTTCTGCACTGCCTCGGACCCGAAGGACAACGAATTTTCGACGCCCTGCCACCGCCACCACCATCGAACGCCCCAGACCACCCGCCCGCGCATCCGAGTGCGGGAACCGCCCCCCTTCAGACGGTTACGCCTTCTGCAACCACCGCTGCAGTTGGAACAACAGAGATCAAACAAGCCGATGCTGAGCTCGCACAGCCACCGGACGAGTACGACGCAGCTGTTCAAGCCATGGCTGGACAATTTTCCGCTACTTGCAACGTACGCGTCGAGCGACATCGCTTCCGTGACCGTCGTCAACTGCACGGTGAGCCGATATCGGAGTTTGCTCTCGCGCTTCGCGAACTGGCTTCGTCATGCAACTTTGCCGCGCAAGCGGATACAAATCTGTGCGACCAGTTCGTCGCCGGGGTCACATGCCCGCGCCTACGGGAGCGGCTATTGCTCGAGGGTGACGCGCTCACGTTTGACCGCGCCGTGGAGATAGCGCTTCTTCGCGAGCAAGTGCAGCGCGAATCCGAAGCTCTCGGAACAGCCCCTGTGGATCGAGTAGTACCACAACATAACCGCGGACGCAACCCGGCAGGCCGTCGCAGACATGTACGCCAGTCCAGCAGTACCGACCGACGTAGTACGCCTAGCTCTTCGCGCTCCGGCTTCGTTCGTCCGCCTGCGCCGGAGATTGTTAGCGCCGTCGTCCCGTACTCCGTAAACACAAACGTGTGCGGCAACTACGGCGCACAAAACTGCCAGCCGTCAGCCTGTGCAGCCCGCGGTCGAGCCTGCTTCGCGTGCGGCCGCCGAGGCCACTTTCAACAGTACTGCCGAAATTCGCGTCGCGGACGTGGAAGACGCCCGGCTCGAGTTGCCGAAATCGTTTCAGAGGAAGACGCTGAGAGTGTCGTGAACATTCTTACTGTTCACTCTGAGAAGCGTACGGGCGTCTACGTTGATGTCGGGGTTCAACCTGTTGCTCTGGCATCACGCCCGTGCATCATAACATTCTTAGTCGACACTGGCTCAGCTGTGTCGATAATGGGAGAACATAACTTTAGGAGCCGGTTCAGAGACCAAGTTGAGCTGAAAAAGTCGCAAATAACGTTGCTGGATTTTTCACGTCGGAAAATTCCTGTGCATGGCCAGTTCACCGCCCTCGTAACGTAAAAATCAGAAACGGCTGTGGTAACGTTTCACGTTACACCAGGTGGAACATCACTCCTGGGTATTGATGCTGTAAAAGCTCTTGGTCTCCAGATTGTACGCACAGAATTGCGCTGCCTTAATATGGCCACTGAACCGAACGTCGACACAAAAGGCCCCAAAATGCTACGCCCCGAAATGCATTCGCAGAACACAAACAAATTGTCTCCGCCCACCACGAAGCCACCACTGGGTCCACCCAAGTTTGGTATGCCTACTTCATTATGGGCCAAGTTCGGACACTTGTTTTCACCGGAGCTAGGACTTGCCAAAGGTGTCCAGCATCGGGTCAAGCTCAAACAGTCGGTAGCTCCTGTCACGCAGAAGCTCAGACGCCTACCACTTTCAGTGCGAGAAGCAGTCAGCGACGAACTGAGGAACCTACTTTCTGCTGATGTCATTGAATGCGTAAATGCGTCAGAGTGGGTTTCCCCTATTGTTGCAGCTCGCAAGAAAGATGGCAGCATTCGCATCTGCGTAGACCTCCGTGAAGATAACAAAGCTGTGGTGGTCGACAGCTTTCCCCTGCCACACACAGAAGAGTTGCTGCATGCCCTGAACGGTGCCCGTTACTTTTCTAGGTTGGATTTGGCCTCCGCATACTACCAGGTTCTGCTTCATCCAGACAGTAGAGATATTACAGCGTTCATAACGCACGATGGCCTTTTCCGATTTAAGAGAGTATGTTTCGGCCTCCTCAGCACCAGCAGCATTCCAGCAACTCATGACGTCAATTCTACAGGTATGCAAAGGCGTTCTCTGCTACCTGGACGACGTCATCATCTTTGGCAAGTCGGAGAAAGAGCACATGCGGAACTTAGAGGAAGTCCTGCAACGAATTTCACACGCTGGGCTCAAGCTAAATGACAAATGTGTTTTCAACGCATCCGAACTCTCGTTTCTTGGTCACCGCGTTAGCGCCGAAGGAGTAGCACCCCTTCAGACCAAAGTTGACGCCATTGTTCACGCTGCCACCCCTACAGATGCTGGCAAGCTCCGGTCGTTCCTGGGACTAGTAGAATACTATGCTAGATTTGTTCCACGCCTAGCAGAGGAAGTGGAGCCCATGCGCACACTTCTTCGAGAGGACACTCCTTTTAACTGGGACACTGCTGCTGACAACAGTCTTACAAGAGTAAAGAACCTCCTAGCCTCCCACAGGGTACTACAAATGTTCGATCCAGCACTTCCCGTAATTGTAGCCACCGATGCATCCGCATATGATTTAGGTGCGGTACTGCAACAAGTTGATGGTCGGCACATTCGAACTGTGGCATTCGCGTCACGAACATTGACGGAAGCAGAACGGAAGTACTCGACTGGTGAACGTGAGGCTCTAGCTTGCTTGTGGGCTCTAGAGAAATGGCATGTGTACCTATGGGGTCCTCCAGTTACTCTGCAAACGGATCACCAAGCTCTAGTAGCCCTGCTTTCTGCTCAAGGCACAGGACAGCGACCACTCCGCATAGCAAGATGGACTGCACGGTTACTGCGGTACAACTTCACGGTGCAGTACAGGCGTGGTGAGCACAACAAGGTAGCTGATGCCTTGTCCCGGCTACCTCTTCCAGACACTGAAGGTGGCCCCGAGTCAGAAGAAGAAATAGTGTCTCTGGTAATGTGTGTACATCACGATTAACTGAAGCATGCAACCGCGGAGGATAGCACTCTCCAAGACGTTGCCCGTTACGTACAGACATCGTGGCCGCCACGCAAAAACCTGGCACTTAACCTGACTCCCTACTATGAAGTCCGAAAGGAGTTGACAGTGGTTGATGGCATACTCTTGCGTACTGAGCGCATCGTAGTCCCCGCCAAGCTCACAGCCACTTTTGTCCAGCTGGCTCACGAATCACACCCTGGTATCATGAAAACCAAACAACGCCTACGAGAGAAGTATTGGTGGCCAGGGTTAGACAAACACGTTGAAACAACTATCCGCAGTTGTGCCATTTGTCAGAGCGCGGACAAAAGTGCCAAGAACTCGCCCACACCACTGCAGCCAATCCCTCTTCCTGACAAACCTTGGGACAAGATAGCTATTGACATTGTTGGTCCTTTCGAGCGTGCACCTACAGACTGCAGATTCGCCATTTCAGTAGTTGACTATTTTTCGAAATGGCCAGAAGTGGCTTTTTGCGCTGATGTTACCTCCCGCACGGTGACGAAGTTTCTACTCTCACTCTTCGCACGTGAGGGTTACCCGACAGAGATAGTGTCTGATCACGGCAGACAGTTCACATCGAGGGAATTTGAATCCTTCCTTGAAGACCGTGGAATCAGGCACATCTTTTCTGCCGTATACCACCCACAGGCAAATGGTCTAGTGGAAAGATTTAATCGTGTATTGAAGTCGTACATTCAACTGGCCCTGATGGAGCAGCGTCCAGTGAAGGCAACTGTGACTGAATACTTGGGAGTATACAGAGCCACCCCTCACAGCACCACCGGTCTCTCACCGGCCGTTCTTCTACATGGCCGACACATGAGAACATCGCTGGATGTAATTGGTCAGCCTACGGCCGACTTCAGCACAAATCCATCGCGGGAGATGAGCGTGCTCAGGAAAAGAGTCGCAGAGCATCAACGGCAGAGCAAGGCCTACGATGATCAACGGCGAGCTGCTAGGGTCCCCAAGTTCCAAGTTGGCACCTACGCACGAGTGAAAAAACCAATTCCCGGACCAAAGGGCACTCCAAGTTATGGACCACCATTGAAAATCCTCAAAAGAATCGGCCGCTGGTCTTTCTATCTGGAAGACGGTCGAACCTGGAACGCTTCGCAGCTGTCAGCGGTACCAAAAGAGGCGTCGCCAGAGCAAGAAACTAACATAGACATCTCTGGCGCGCACGACATGCCCCCATTGACAGACTGTCACAGTAGAGATGTACCATCGAAGACTTGGATCACTACGCCTGCTGCTCCGCATCAAACGCAGGAAGCGAGTTCCGCTGATCAACTTGCGTCTCCTTCACGCCCTGTACCACTACCCGTGCCGCCGAGCCCACCACAGCCGCAAGGTTCGCAACCGCATAGCCTGGCTTCAGGCTCTCGCACGGAGGAGTGCAGTGTACCGGTAGAGGGCAATGGACTAGATGTCGAGCCACCGCCTGACCGGCCAAGGAGAAATCGCAGACCTCCAGTGCGCTTCCAAGATTACGTGCAGTGATTTGAGAGCAGTGAGTGTTCACACAGATAGTGACTGTTTTGTGATTTCTGTGTACAGACAGTGACTGCAATTGTGATTGCTTTGTGCGGACTGGACTTTCTAATGATTCATACGTTTCTTCCCAGGGAGGGAAAGATTTAGTGTCGTGCAATAGCACCAGGTGCCGCCACTCATCTGCGATTATCTGTAGACGCCAAGATGTGGCGCCACACTCGTTATAGTATGTATATATATAGGACAGACATCCTTCAATAAAGACTTCCGTTCGTCTGGGCTACGATGTGTGGTGTGGTGCATCCGTTCGGCCGCACCGTCCGGCCGACATAACAGCTAACATTGCCACTGACACAGTATGCACCTCACTACCCTGCAATGTTGCACACACGTGAAGATGGGAGATGTGCCTAGCTTCTGACTGAAATCCAAAAGGGATTCCCAACGATGCACTTTCCCGACATGTTTCAAAACCCCTCTATTCAAGCCATCCAACCTTCCGCGATAAGAAAGCTGGCTCTACTGCATACCTCTGTTTCCACCTTGAAAGCTTGTGCGAACATCCGACTCTCCTCCTGCACCTCATCCCACGTTGCAGGCTTATTCCTTGTGAGGTTTCCAAGGATGGCCGATGAGTATTTCACCGCAACAGGTATAAATTCATCGCAGGAACCTTCTGTGACAGAAAGTATGGTAGGCTGTGTCCCGGAATCTTTGATTTCATCCAGGAATGCCTTCCACTCTTCGGCTGAGGGTTTATCAATCGGTGCTTTTGCCTTTTTTCTTGTTGTTTTGCTAGCTCCGTCAAGCCTTCGCTTCTTCATGGCTGCCGATGAAAAATCAATCTCTGAAAGCTTCGCAGGAGGCACATTACTTAAATATTGTGGAAGCCATCCGTTTTCCTTGTCAGTACATGCTTGGCCATCTCGATGCCTGACAGCTGCCTCCAAGTAGTACAGAACAGCACTGACGTGAGAGCAGGCTTCCCCAAGTCCCGCCATGCAAGTGCAGTGGCCCACCTCTACTTTTCCATCTTTTTTCAGAAGCACCCATGGCTCCAGTGGCTCCGTAGACAGGGCCTGGGAGTGATTCACCTGCGAATGTAGATGTCGTGAAAACAGTGATGGAATCACATGTTTAGCTCAGTGCAGACAAACCCATCAACACTAGTGGCAGTTGTATCAATAACAAAACTTGTGTGAAGGCTACTACAGTCACTCAGACTGATGTTGATCGCATTAAGTTTCTTGGAGCTAGTAGGGAAAGCCAATGTTGGAGAAGGATAACGTGTACATTGTGCTCCATGCAAATTGTCGAATATTGATTTACCTAGCTGCCATCTTACTGTACTTTTTCCACTACAAAACATTTCAGTTGTGGTGCTGTGTTAAGAGAGTTCCCGTTTAACTGCGGTGTCATACCCGATCGCGGAAAACGTAACACGGCTTCGTGGTGAAGTTCATTCGGGGATTTCGATGCTGTGGTTCGAAAACGCACGATTTTGAGCTTGAAGGAGCATTTAACGTTTGAAACAGCGCTGAAACGTGTCAAAGCAAACAAGTCTAAACCGGCGTCGCTCCTCGCCCGGTACGGGGCGAGGAGCAACGGCGCTCGAAACTTACGCATGTCTCACACGTTTTAGAATTACAGCATCTCTACTTTAGAGGACCGGTGTTTCTGTCGTACGAAATTACAAAGGTAGCCGCAGCGGTTACTCCAAGGTGATATTGGCAAGGCCACTTTAAAACTTAACAAAAGTGCTTACCTTTCCGCGCACAATGACGCGGTCGCCAACTTGCTTCAACCGCGGCTGCTGAACGAAGCCACTGGTCACATAATTGTGCACCGCTAGCGACTTAGTGGCCTTAAATTGTTCGTGTGTCACGAAACTTGTCCCGTGAACGAGGTAGTCCTTTATGTCCGAGTCTTCCAATGTAGGCAGAAGCGTAGCGTCGGTACACAGGTCGGAGTCTCCAAGCAGCAACGGATCCACGCCGCCGCACATCGCTACTTTTTCTTCGTAACGCTTTTTGGCGCCTGGCCCCAAATTCAAGGCATAAGCACTCAAGCTGAACGAAGGCCCATCAACCATGATCAGACAACCGTCAATGCCGCGCACGATAACAACAACGCTCGCGCATTTACACCATTTACACTATTTGGCTGTGGCTCGGCCGGCCCGGCTGTGCGCCCCTGCGAGTGCCGCCAACGTTATGGCGTCGGCCGCCCGGGAACGTCGAACCTGAGTTGCCAACATGCTTTTTGGCCTGCTGTGACGTCATGTGAATAGACTCTATAGTCTTACTGTGAGCTCCCAGTGCTAATATGCCGACTGCCTTTTGGTTAACCTCCAGTCCCGCTAGGATATCTGACTTTAAGCATAATATGGCATTAGAGAACGTGAGCGCCGGCACCATTACCCCTTTCCAGATGCCTCGCACTACCTCGTACTTATTGTATCCCCAAAATGCTCTGTTTCATTACTGCTGCGTTTCGTCTCCCCTTCAGTTTGAGGTGTGCTTCATGGGCATTCAGGTAGTCTTTTCCGTCATTAAGCCAGATCCCCAAGTATTTGTACTTATTTACTAATGGTATGGCTTCCTGTTGAATCCTTAGTGGTGCTGTATGTGCTTCCTCCTTAAACACCATGACTCCAGATTTGTGCGGGTTATGTAGGCCTAGGTACGTTGCCTCATCACCACAAATGTCGGCCAGTTTTTTAAGGTCTTTCACATTATCTTCCAGCAACACTATATCGTCCGCGTACATCAATCCCGGAATCCGTTGACAACCAACACTCCATTGCTTCGGTACGACAAGTCAAAGCCTAATCCACTCTCCTCCAATCGTCTTTCCATTCCTCTAATGTAAAGTGTGAACAGCAATGGCGAAAGGGGGCACCCCTGTTTTAAACCTCTTCGAATGTACACGGGCTCTGTGCCTGTACGCCCTTCCCATGTAATACGCGCCTTGTTATCCTCATATATTGCCCATAGCAGCCCTACAAATTCTGACCCAATCCCCTCTTTTTCCAGTATATGCCACAACAATCCCCTGTCTACGTTGTCACAGGCTCCCTTTATGTCCAGAAACAGTAACCATGTTGGTCTGCCCTGAGCTGCCGCCGACCGAAGCGCCCCCACCGCGCGTCGGCCGCCGTCGGAAGCGTTGCGGCGAGGCTCCTACACTCACGGCGGGCGGCTTTCCTGCAGCAATCCGGATAACAAGATGGCGGGTGGTCGCGCAACTCTTATAGCCCCTGCGGGAGCTATATTATGGTCCCTAGAAATATGTGCTAGTCTGCCGTCCGCCGGCCGCGAAGGGGGCTCCTCCGTGATGCATGCAGCGGCGGCGCTGCAGTCAATCGGAGCGCGGTGGCCGGCCGGCGCGATGGGCAGCGGCGGACGGCGCTCTGCCGTGCCGCTGCTGCCTTCGTAGTTCTGCCCTATTTCTGGGCGGGTACAGCCCATTTTAACTGCCCCTTTTCGAACCCTATCCGTTTCTGTCGACAAACCAGATTAGCCAAATAAGTTGGTTCTTACCAGTACGAAGAGTTTTAACCGAAGCGTGAAGTGACAGGAGTACGTTTTCGCGTATTATGAAGGATCGAGCCTTGTAAAAACCGCGGAATCGTGTGCTAGCCCCTGAGTATGTGTCCAACCGATTTCGACACATACACGGGGGCTTCGGGAGCACTGCCGCAACGGCATCGTTTTCCAGCTTAGAAACATCATGCGGGACTTCAGCTACATTACCAAGCAAACAACCGTTCTTTGTGAATACCCCCGCCGTTGTTAACTGATGGATTAGTCAGCGCGTGAAAATGTGTGTGTGGTGTGTCGGCGCTCCGCTTTTTTGTATGGCTCTTTGGAACCGTCTTTCTTTGCAAGTTTCCCAAGATGTTGTCCCCTGTACGTGTATGTAAATAAAGCAGCTCGAGCCTTCTGACCTTTCGCATCATTGATCTGGAAACCCTTAAGCGCACGTCTTCGCGGCCCCCTCAGTTACATCCAGTCAACTGGGAATCTGTTAAATGTAAATGCCGAATAAAAAAGCAAGACGTGTGCACATGCATACGAAGTTTTATCACCTTCAGTCATCAGATACAGTGATTTCTCCATAACTCTAACTCGGATATCTCGAAATATCGGTTAAGTTGAAACTTTTTTTTGCCGTGTGTCTTTTCGGGGATCACGGATATCTCGAAATATTGACAAAGAGGACGCAATGCAACATCCGCTGCAGGCAGCTGATAAGCTCTCGGTTAAAGCATAGCTCCCATTACGCGCCGAACACCGTCGCGAACGGCAAATTTGCGCGGGGTACGCACTGTGCGCGGCCGATGTCCCGTTAGCGGAGTGCTGCCTGACGCCTACATCGTTGATATAGCTGGGGAAGACGCTTCTGATCATGTGGACGACGACGTATCTCAAGAAGTGCCAAAAACGGCAGGATCAAGAAAAACATGCTTTGCCTGCTTCACAGCAAGATAGAATATAGCGTTGGCGACCAACAGTTGATGCGGCATTGAGAACCTCGAGAACACTTTTTTAGGACCAGATGCGAAGGCGAAACAGGCGAGCATCCCACAGTTCTTTTTCCGCAATACCTAAAAAATTGATTTTTTTCTGCAAATTATTTTGCCTGTATTCCGGAAGCGTCCCTGTGCATTGGAGCGTTTGTTACCAGCACTAGCTCTTATTCCAGTGATCTGGCCATACATTTTTTGCATTTCGCTTAACCCAACACTCTGCTTGCCTCGAAATTTTCAAAAATTTGGGTACTATCAAACCTCTTTTGCGTGCCTGTAATTTTCGTGAATACCACGATTTGAAACATTCCCCAGCATTGGGTACGTGAAACTGATTTTTATTAACACCCGGCTGCAAATCAGTAACTTCGCTTGCATTCCTCATTGCACAGGTTAATTATTTTTGATCGCCCACACAATCGGAGTGAATTGCGAGACGCACGTGGGGAAAGCAAAATGGGAGAATATTTGTGTTATGGCCAATCATTATAATCGCGGCTGTTTGAAAACAAGGAGTAAAAATATTGAGGTTTATTTATACTGTCATGACCATATATACCTTGCTTTATCCCCCCCTCCCCCCGCACTCTGCCCAAAGTATATAGGAACAAGTTTTTGCTGGCGAACATTTTAGTCATGCTTTCGCTTTTCTTTTTCAGCCTACCAGCCGGCTGCGTGCCTGTCGCCGTCAATGACGTTCGGGAATAACCCGGTAGTTTCCACGTGGAACAAACGCAGCTTCTGGTGCCGCAGGGAGCTCTGTTTGAACGGGATCTCACTGTCTGAACATTGATGGTTGAAGGCGAAGCTTTCTTGTGAGCGATTCCTTGTCGTCTGAGTTTTGACTGTGACTCAGTGAGCTTTAGCTTTGACTCGCACGCATTTTGAACTTATGATCGCGCCGGATTTGACATCGACCCTTTGCCCTTTGATTTCACGCGAAGAAAGCTTCGTGTTCAACCACCGTTGCGGAGTGGAGGAGTGGATAATTTTTCTGACTAATTACATGTGCACGTCCATGCACTCCTCTCCAAATCCAAACTGCTTTGACCATGTTGGAATTGCGCAATGAGATAGACGTCCGCTTCATAACGCGTTGGAGCCAGCTTCGATTCTGACCACGGGAAGCGTTTTTTTCTCTCACTTTACTCACAAACATCACCGTCGTCGAGAGACAGTTGGCTTTCCTGCATTGCTTTTTCGAGGCGACATAGACCATCAATGAGACATAGACAGCCTCATTTTAATAACGGTTCAAGCGGTGGTAGTGAAACGGCTACGCTGGTTGCTGCGGTTTCATCCTTCGGTTTCACTCGCGAAATTCAGCGGCCGCAAAGAGGCTCCGTAGCCCAATTCGCGAAAAACTCGGGGCGTGAAACTAAAAGGTCTTATAGTACTATCGTACCTTCAATTGTGAGCTGATGTACCTCGCACCACTCGATTTCACCGCTCTGCGGTGAAATCGAACCATCACGCTCTGCGCACAAGCGTGAATCGGTGCACGGGCTTCACGCCCGCATTCCTGATGTTCGGCAGGGAGCTTGTGAGGATTCGCTTGATCCCCTTTCCTCCTCCCGCGAGCGCGATGTTCGAACGAGCGCGCTTTCCCGCGCACGTGACGTCACCTCGCGGGCCGACGCGCCGGCGGGCACCGACTGTCCCGCCGCCGCAGTCGCTCCTCCTCGCCCGGGAACCTGCCTCCTCTCCTCCGCGCCTTATAACCGCGACGCGCACGTTTCGCGGGCCTGTCCAACACCACCTAGACTATAAAGCCGAAATTCTCTTTTGCGCGACGTGGCCTACGTCATCGGGCTGGGGCGGGCGGGGGCTGATTGAAAAAGTCGGCTTCTTGGCAGAGCACAGGGTCGTCTTCCCTGCAAAGCCGAAATACTTTTCTTCTGGCGCCGCCTGCAAGCTTCCCCGGAGGCCCTGCCACCCCTTCCACTGTCCCCTGTCGCGGCACAGGTAGCTACGTGCAGAAGAAAGACGAGCATTGTCGCGAGACACATTGTCGCGAGACACAATTGCCTCCCGAGGGGGCCATAAAAGCCCAACGAGAAGGGGACGAAAAGAATGTAACGCTATTGTAGCGCCCACTCAGCATAACTTCCTGGCTTATCCTTTGTAGTGGCTGGGCGGCCAGGTTCACTAACCACAACTTACCACAAGTTTCAAATCCACCCCTTAAAACAAGTTTCCTACAGGATAAAGATGTTCAAGTAGTGCCACACAGCATGCCCGTGCTTGTGTCAGTTCGCGCAGTGACAACAAATATCCATGTATTTTTTGCGGTACAATGAGAATAGATTGTTCGGTAAATTGTGGACAAAGATAACAAAATTATATTTATAAGTTGCAGCGTTTATTTGCAAGCAAGTTCGACGGAGGTTGAATGATACCTAACCCGCACTATTTTCGACAGCGCCTGTATGCTGAAACTGCCGTGTTCTCAGTCAGCTTTTTTTTCCTCACTGCGCCCACGTGCACGGTACTGCGCGCATGATCGTAAACACGCTTCCTTTCGTGCCTGTCAATTGTCATTCTGCCGGGATGGTGCCGCACTAAATTTCTGATGCCGAGCAAGTGTTCAGTTCCGCGGTGTCGCGGAAATTACACACCAGAGTGTAAAGTGCCTGTGTTTCGTTTTCCGCAAGAGGACGAGTTGCGACGCAAATGGATTCGTGCGATACGTCGAGAAGACTTTCAGCCTACACAGAACTCCAGGGTCAGTAACTCCTTACCGTCCAGAATATTGTCTTTCGCGCGATTGCAACGGAGTAGCATTGCACACATTATCGCACAACGAAAGAGTTAAATACAGTCTACCTAACGCATAATGGAACCTTGTTGAAAGAGTTGTTACTGATTCGAAGGTAATATTCTTTCTCAGGTATGTGCGCACCACTTCGCACCCGACGACATTCTGTACAGCACTTCTTACGTCGATGGTGCCACAGGGCGTACAGTGACTACGCCGCTGCCAAAGCCGCGCCTTCGCCCGGGGGCAGTTCCGACCAGGTTACCAGACTGTCCGGCCTACCTGTCGTCCGAGCACGCTACTCGGGAGAGCCCAGATAGTAAGCGAATACGGCTGGAAGAGCCGGCAATGCAGAAGGCTAGAGCAGAGTCGGTTGAGACTTTTCACAGCGAAGAGGACGCTGACAGAGTTCTCCATCTGAAAGACCTGGCAGGTTACGTTCGGTGCGAAAGGAGTGCGTTCTGGGACGTAATTGAAAAAAATGACCACCTAATTTTGCTGCACATCGATGAAGAGGGAGCCCCGTGTATTAAATTTTCGGTGACTGTACAAGGCGACCTTGGAATAGCGTTCCATTTTATGAAGAGGAAGATGACAAAATTGGGCACCAGCTTGTCGGTTCCCCCTGTCGCAGACAGCAAGCGGGCTCTAAAGTAATTTTTGGACGGCGTCAAGAAGTGGAATAGCAGCCTTGATTCCCCTTCAGAAAACTCAAAGAAGTGCTTGAAACCATTTCTTCCCTGCTGAACACTCTGTCAGAAACCCAACCAGAGGAAAAGGCCCATGCGATCCAGTTCCTGAGTGAACAGTTCAAACTGCTGTTGGCGAATAAGATGAGGCGGCGTTATTCAGCTGAATTTATGGTCTTTTGCTGCCTTCTCTTTACCATATCACCCCACGCCTATAAATACATCCTTAGCTATGGAAATGTCACTCTGCCGCACCCTGGGACTATTAGGTCCATATGTTCGTCGTATGGAATGAATCCCCAGTTAGAGCACCAAGATGCCACTTTCCTCAGGTACATGACAACAAAATTATCTGATCTGGATGATTTCCAACGCACTGCAGTACTGATGGTGGACGAGATTCACATTAAGCCTTTTTTTGACTATAAAGGTGGTAACATCACCGGTGCGGCCCACAATTCCAAGGAACCAGCAAACAGTGCGCTTGTCTTTATGGTTCAAAGCCTTGCTGGCAAATTCAAGGAGGTTGCCCACATCGTACCCGTACGTGGAGCTGATGGAGAGTTTTTGCACACTTTGCTGAGGGACGTCATCTGTGGCCTTGAGAAAATTGGTTACAAGATAATATGCGTTGTAACTGACAACAACAAAGTGAACGGAAAGGCAATGGCAAAGTTCAAGCCATCCGCATCGTGTGCACCCGCTGGTACATCGGACTTTGTTTATCCCCACCCATGTGATCCTCAAAGGCCACTTTTCCACGTGCTAGACACAGTGCACCTGCTCAAATGTATCCGGAATAACTGGATAAACCAGAAAAACCACCAGCGATGTTTTTCGTTTCCGGAATTCGACACAGAAGGAGGGGGCCGCATGTTGTCAGCATCGTTTGAGACCTTAAGAGAGGCTTATGATCTTGAACTCGGACAACTGCTGAGATTTGCGTACACTTTGTCTCGAAAAAGCCTTTTTCCTTCGGCCACCGAAAGACAAAACGTGAAACTCGCACTCCAGATATTCAACGACACACTGTCCCCAGCTCTTCGAGCCATAGCAGGAAAGCACAGCCTTGGCCATGTTGAGGGCACCTCTACCTTTATTGACATCATGGTGAAATGGTGGAAGATTGTAAACGTCAAGACGCCAGCACAAAGGACAGAGGCTTCGGGACAACTTCCAAGAACCATTGCTCTCAATGGATGATCCCAAAGTGCACTTCCTCTACAAGGTTTTGGACTGCCTGGACGAGTGGAAAGCTAGGACCAACAGCTACGACAGCGGCAAGCTAACAGCGGAGACACATGGTGCTCTTCACCAAACAACCAGTGGACTCATAGAGGTCGCCCGATACTGCTTCAACGAACTCAACGTGTCCTACGTTCTCCTGGGAAAAATTCAGTCGGATGGCCTCGAAGACCGCTTCGGCAAGTACAGCCAGCTCGCTGGAGGACAGTACCACGTCTCTATAAGGCAGGTGTACGAATGCGAACACAAACTGCGCCTTCAAAGTACGCTTCCGTCGGCTAGCCGATCGTCCGGAAGTATTGTTGACAAAGATGAGAAGTGGGACGGCTTGGATAAGGACACAGGCAGACCCGTCCCTCTCTGCAACGTAGTGGTAACTGAAGAAACGTTGCAGAAAATCAGAGACGTCATCCCCGTCCTGGTATATGTGGCAGGATACGCCGTATATGCCACATTGAAGAAGCTCAAGTGTGAAAAATGTAGGGCCCTCCTGACGCTTAATAAGGAGATAAGAGTTTCTGTGAACGAGAAGCACTAGGAGCTTGTGAGAGAAATGGACCGCGGAGGGCTTGTGCACCTTACCATGTTCGCAGTGAACGCTGTAACCTACAACTACGCTGTCGTCGAGCAACTCTCGAAGATGCAGGAGCAGTTTTTGAGCATGCCCAACCAGCGCCAGGTAGCTACTGACCTCACTGCGGTGTTGCTAGCCGACGAAGAGTGCTCCGACTTCGATGCTTGCGACGATGGCCGCACGAGTGAGCTCCTGCTGAAGCATGTGCTGTGGTGCAGTACAAACATTCTGCTTAAGAACTTCTGTTGCCGACTGAATGACAAGATCGCGGACGCTAGCGCAAAAACAAAAGAAAGAAAGCTTCAAACGCTGAGCAAGTGAGTCACTGTGTTCACAGCAGCACTGGTGTTTATTTAGTGGAATAAATTCATTTAAAGCCATCATAAATGCATTTGTAGTGATCGATCTGCATGCTTTTAAAAGAGAACTGGCATCATTAGGATGTTCCGCTGCAAAAATAAAAGTTGCTTGCCGAGAAATCACAAAGACAATCCAAATAACCCGTTTCACTAATCTAGACATATTCATTTCCCAATAAATACTTTACGCGCGGTAACAAAAAGTAAACTGCGCAGGATTGACGTGAACTGGTTCTTAAAAAAAATTCAAGTAATTTTGTGGTGATACTTTTGTGGTGATACTTTTAACATGCCCTCAAATTTAGAATAAGCGCAATAGTTCAACATGGTCTCATCGTTTCCTGCGAAGTGAAATAAATAGTCCCGACCCCTTCGAATTTCAGCGTAGTGTGTGAAGGACTGCTTTTAAAATGGATTTTGAAAAATTAAAAGTTGTTATTGAGATGAAAATTTTTCTTACAAACTCATTCTTTTCACATGCATCGGCTGCAGACACCTCCGTGCACCATAGAACCTTTTTCATTATCCTTATAGTGGCGTCCAGGAATGATCAGCCAGTTATTCATATATTAATCCTATTTTTCGGTCTTGCTTTGCATTACACTCTCACAGCGCTTTTTGGCACATAAAAGTGAACTTGAATATGGTGTGCATGTTACAACAAAATATTCGTAATGATGCTCTTCGTACGTGATAAGAAGAACGTATTTAAATTAAGAACAGGTAAAATTCAAATTTAGCTTTGCGTTGAGTCTTTTAGCATGTATTGCATTGTACAGCCAATCCAAACCGAGCTCGTGTTCTTCGTGTGTTAATGTTTTGTGCTTATAAGTTCACTTCAAAACTATCTAATTTCTCCTCGTTTGCTGTTGTAGCTGAAAAACGTTACAGTTAGTTGCAAGTGCAGCACATTTAAATCCCATGTATACACTACAATGTAATCAATGAAAAGTCTGCTATTGCCTGATGGATTTAAAGTTAGGTCGGGTAATGGTTAGGCAAGGAAGAATTCGCGAGCAACAGTGCAAACGATTTTTGTGGCCACCGATATGTTTACTCGAACAACACAGCCTGGCGTTACACGGTCGGCAAACTACGGGGTCATGTCCAAGCACACGCACAGAAACAAAATACTACGACCGCACAAGTTTTGAAGTGACAGGGCACTAAACCTGTTCAGTTCCTCCAGCTCCGTGCTCTGCGGGCAGCGCGCGGCCGCCCCTGCCGTGTGACGTCACGGCGGCACTTCGCAGGCCTTGAAAGTCTAGGTGGTGTTGGCCTGTCTGGATGGCTCTCTCTCGCTGGCTCTCTCTCTTGCTCTCGGGGATCGCTCTCTGGGCTCGGAAGGAGATGGAGGATAGAGTATAGGGAACGCGAGGGATCGCGGCTCGTATCGCACCCTCGCCGCCACCCGTCCGAAGCGGGGCCCATGACCCCAATCGGACGCGCGAGGTGGGCTACCCCCGCCTCGCCCGCAGCCCCGTGTCGCCTCAGCCGTCGCGGCCCGCTCGAGCCCGGCCTTGAGGCACGCGTCGGTACAGTGTAGTTCTCAACCCTGTCTTGGCGTTATTACGCGCTGTACCACTCGGCCAATAAACCCCCGGCTTCGTCCTGGCCCCTTGAAGCCTGTCGTCGCCTGTGTCGGTGAGTCGAACCCGTCGCGGCGTCTCCCTCGTGGACGCCGCGAACCTCTCTGGGGCATTTTGGATAGGTCAGTTCCGGGCGTAGGGGGAACACCTTAAGCCCCACTTAGCCCGCAAGGGACCAACGAGCCCACTTCGGCGCTCAACGTCTCTAACGAAGCTAGCCGGGGTAGTTTGCTATCCCGTAGCTAGGCCCATTATGCCCACATTGGCGCCCAACCAAGGTTTTTTTGCGATGACAGGGCGGCACCCCCGCTTCTCGTTGCTTGATTCCGAAGTTGAAGGCTGGTTGTCGGACGAGATTGCTCGTGGTAACGGCTTGCGGGACGCCTCTGTCGACCCACTGCTGCCCGCCACCGCGCTTACGCCAGAGCTTTGTCGAGGCGGCGCCGATCTCCCCGATAACCGACGCGCCGCGCAGGAGAGTTACGGGAGCCATCCCACTTCTGCCGGCGTGAGGCACTCCGACAGCGCGAGGGATGATTACCCAGTCCCGCGCCTGTCGGCCGCCACCACTACGCCCAGGCCCCTCTGGGGCCCAGGCAGCGCTATCCTAGCAGGCAACCAAAGCGCCGCGCGGGAGAGTCACGGGAGCTATCATCCCACTCATGCCGGCGTGCGGCACGGTGTCGGCGGGCGGAACGCTTCTTGCGACCACCTGCCGTCACCACGGGCTGCAACGAGATCATGCCCTCCGGGCCTTGGTCGTAGCAACCCAGCGGATATGTTTGCGAAGGAGGAGCTGCGCCGCAGCTCTAGCGCACCCGACCCCGCCGTGTACGAGCCTCACGGCTCTAGCAGTGCGGCGGTCGCCTCGTTCGCCGGCGCGTTTGCGCCACGAACGTACCCCACCACGCAGACAACGCAAGCGGTTACGGCTGGGGCGCACGTCGCCTGCCTTACGCCAGCGTTGTCTCGCGAGGAACCACCCCTGCCTTCGGCAGCAGTCGATCTCGCACAAGCCCTGATCAACGCGGTGCGCGCACAACCGAGCGTCAGGCCTAACAGCTCGCTCGGTAGCCTCAAATACCCGAGTACGGCGGTTACTCTGACCGCATGAGTGCTACGGAGTACCTAGAGGCGCTGCACCGCTGTCAGGAGGCGTCGGGTATGGACGACAGCGTGATTATAGGACGTGTTCTGCCTATATCGCTGACCGCCCAGGCTGCACGGTGGTACCGGCTGGTGGGACGCGACGCTCGTACGATGGGCGAATTTGAAGCGATCTCTCGTAGCGAATTCCTGCCCCCAGATTACGAGCGCCGCAGGTTGAACGAGCTAGAGATGCGAACTCAACACCGAGATGAGTCTCTGCTCGAATACGTCAGGGCAATGCAGGAGCTGTTTTTGCTTGCAAAGCCCATGGCGTCTGAGGCGGAAAAGGTTGAGAGGGTGACGAGACAAGCCCACCCAACTTTTGCGGCGTACCTTCGAGGCAGTCAGTTTGCCAACCTCAATGAACTGGCCAGCGAACTCGCAGCTATCGCCCGCCTCCCCCAGCCCACGCCACGCTGGAGCCAAGGTGCGCATGGCAGGGTGCGTCCCCATCGCCCATGCCGCGCGCCGCGGCAACAGCAGCGTACGCGGAGAGCACGGAAATAGAGCCGCGCGATGTGTCGGAGCGCGCGCTCGACCCGTACTCGTACGCCATGCGGGCGCGTTCTGACGCCCAGCAAGGCATGCACGGCACGGCTACGGCCGGCGACAAAATGCGCATGAGGAACCCAACAGCTACGCCCGTGTGGAAAGCTCGAGGGGACCGAACGCGCAGCGCGACAGTCAGGGAGCAGTAGCGCACTCGGAACCCAACCGCTACGCCCGTGTGGCAAGCCAAGGGAACCCGCCAGCGTTGCGCGGACAGCGGCCTCCGGCTGCGCAGTCGCATCGCGGCATCGTCTGCTACAAGTGCCGCGCAACGGGCCACTATGCCCGCGCGTGCACCGCTCCCTGCCCCGCGCCGGAAAGGCAGCGCAATTCGGGAAACGCCAGCCGCCGTCGGTGAGCACTTCGTCGCCGACGGCTATGGCTACATTAGGTGGTGAGCTTGAGCCCCTAATCCCGATGGCGTGCAGGGTGAAACACCCCAACGCACTAACGCCTTTCATCGCCCTTACGATCGCTGGTCGAAAGTTTGCGGCGTTGTTGGACAGCGGAGCGTCTGCTACGCTGTTCGGCGATGATGTCCTCGCTCATTTGCGTCGGAGAGCTATTCGATTGCGAGCTTGCGACATCACTTTCCACCTAGCGAGCGGGAAAGCCAACTCAGGCGGCTCGGCGAGGTTGGTGGTCCGATGGGAGAAACGAGTGCGACGCCACAGATTCTTACATCTCCCGGGCCTCACAGTGCCTGTAATTCTCGGCCGTGATTTTCTGGCTCGTACAGGCATTGTGATTGACATTGCGAACGGAGGGTGTAGGCAAGGCGTTCATGCAGACCTACTACCGTTTGCAAAGCTGGCCGAGGTATCGGAAGCGCACTCCGCTCCGAATATCTCTCGCGCGAGCGGCAAAAACGCAACGCTGCCGGAGACGATGTGCACTCCAGGGCCCGCGCGAGCGGGCAGGGAAGCCATGCCTCCCACCCGCGCAGCCGCCGCCGCGACGGTAGCTCAACGAGCGCGCCTTGTGCTTCCGAGAGCTCGCGCGGGCGCTCACCGCATATTGCGGCGCCCCACGCACCCACCCATCGCGCAGCGCAAAGACCACCTCAAGTGCGCCCTCAGCACCTACGGACAAGTGTCCGAGGTGCGGAGGGAGATGATGAGGGCTGTACCAGGTCTGGCGACGGGTGTGCGATACGTCCGGCTAGACATGGTACAGCCAGTGCCGAACTTCCTGGGCGTCGGCCGATATGTCGTCCAGTGCGAGTACGAGGGCGTGCTCCGTGTGTACCGACGGTGCAACGGAAGCGGCCACATGGCCGCTGACTGCAAGGCCCTGCAGTGCTCGCGCTGCGGACTGTTTGACGCCCACGACATCGAGGCGTGCGAGCGGCCCTGCCCTCGCTGTGGTGGCGACCACCCAATAGCCAAGTGCTCGCGCCCGTCCTTCGCGCAGGCGCTCACTAGCTACCGTGCGGTAGCTCCGCGCCAGCTGCACGAAGCGGCGGTGCGCTGGCAGATGGACGCCACCAGGTCCAACCTTGATGAACAGGCGTGGCCGACTCCTGGCGAGGGCACTGGAGATAAGGAGGGTGCGACCGACGGGTCATCCGGGTCCGCCCCCACCTCTCCTGATGCTGTAGCCCCGGCTACAGTAGTCGAGGACGCTCTGGAGGAGCAGGGACCTGTGCCCCCCCCCCCACCAGAGAACGGTGCTCCCCACGAAACTACCGTAGGAGAGGAATCTCTCCAGAAGGCAACTGCACCGCCATCGCCCAAGCGCGACTGGCAAACCAGTCTGCGGAACCGCCCGGGCCAAAGGAAACGCGCGCGGAACCCGAAGGGCCCGCCTGCGGATCCTAACCCCGAGCCTGTACCGCTCGCCAATCGGTACACAAATCTGTCCTCGGATTCTGAGGAGAGCTGCCATGAGAGCACAACCGTGCCATCCGCGGGCTCCTCTCACCCAGATTCCGAGTGCTCAAACTGTGGACAGCAGCAGTGCACCTGCTCTGTCATGTCCGACACAGTGTACGAGTCCACCTAGCCAGGCCGCCATTCACTCCCAGGTCCGAAACCCTGCCTCTTCCCCCCGTCTTCCCTCAGCCTGCTTAGTCTTCTGCCTCCCCCTCTCTACCCCTTCCACACATGTCTTTCTCCCTTACGATTGGCACACTGAATTGTCGCGGATTCTCCTCCGCACCTAAGCAGGCAGCTCTATTAGAACTGGCCAAACTTTCTAACTTAGACAGTCTCCTCCTTCAGGAAACCTACATTCACAAACTAGATCAGGTCCGATGGTTGACTCGACACACGGTACGCGCTCGTACTGGAGCTGCGGCGCCCAACACTCACGCGGGGTGGCGACCATTTTGTTGCCATCCTTTGCGGGCTCGGTGTCGCGCTACATGCGGAACTCGTGTGGTCGCCTGCTCGTCACTGACTTGGACTCGGGCGTGCGTGTCGTCAACGTGTATGCCCCGAACCGGCAGTGCGGGCAGGAACAATTCTTTCAGGACCTGGACAGTGAGCTAGTTGGCCCGACTCGGCTAGTACTAGCCGGGGACTTTAACTGTGTGCTCGATGTGACGGACCGGAGAAGGGCCCAAGGCCGTAGGGTGTGCCAAGGTCCCGACCGCGCAGGGGCGCAAGCTTTGCGTGCCCTGGTAGGGGAGCTGGACCTGATCGACGCCTGGCACCTGCTGCGGCCCAACCAGCCAGGTTTCATCTGGACGGGCCGTGGCTTGGAGAGCCGCATCGATCGGGTCTACGTCTCGCAGTCACTCTCTGGGTGCCTGCACTCTGCGCGTGTCGTTCCCACGGCCCTCTCCGATCATAAGCTTCTAGTCACGCGCATCGTGGATCCCAACTGGGCCCCGCGATGCAAAGGACCCTGGAAGCTGAACCCCAGGCTCCTCAAGGATCCCGAGGTGGTGGCTGAGGTGCAAGGGCTCCTCAGGCCCCTAGCCGGTGCGGACATCAACGGTGATGAGTGGGACGCGCTCAAAGAAAGGGTTCGCGCCTGCCTCATGGCCGCATCCAAGCGGAGAAGGAGGGAGGAGTTCCAAGAGATCCGAGCCGTCTCGGATGCCATCCTGCTCTTCTCCGAGCCTTCGTCGTGCGACCCTGGGGTGACGGCGGCGTTGTCCACGCTACGCAAAAAGCTGCGGGAACTTCTGAAACAGAGGTGGGACGGCCTGCGAGCAGTGGCCCGTGCCGAGCGATGGCAGATGGAGAGCTGGTGCTCGCGCCAGCTGCTGCGTAAGCGCCTCGCGAGGAAGCACGTGTCGCTCTCTGCAGTGCTCGACCCAGCCTCTGGGGACACTATAGAGCACCCGGACCGCGTCCTCTCGGTAACCAGAGATTTCTACGCAAGGCTGTACGGGCGGGAGGAGACCTCACCTCACCTCTGCCCTCTGGATCCGCCAGACGAGCCGCCGAACATAGCGGGAGGCCCCATCCACCCAGACGAGTTGCTGGCTGCTCTCAAGAGCGCCAACACTGGCAGAAGCCCGGGTCCCGACGGCCTTCCCGTCGAGTTTTACGTCAAGTTTTGGAGGGTGCTCGCCGTGCCGTTTGCCGCCATGGTGAACCGGGCGATGAGCAGAGGTGGGCTGCCCAGGTCGCTCTCGAAGGGCCTGATCGTACTGCTCTGCAAGGACGAAGTAAGACGCACAGATCTCCGTGCGTGGCGGCCCATCACCCTCCTTAACGTGGACTACAAGTTCGTGGCGAAGTGCCTAGCCAGCCGCCTAACACCGGCACTGGATGAGGTGGTAGGGTCCTACCAAACCTGCTGTGTTCTCGATCGGTCTGCGCAATTGCACGGACTGGCCCTGCGCGACATTCTCACCTGGGCGGAGCAGCGCCAGCTACCCGGCATGGTGTGCTCCTTCGACCAGGAGAAGGCTTTCGACCGCGTTGCTCACGCCTTCCTATTCGAGACACTCGAGGGGGCGGGTCTGGGCACAGACTTTGTAAATATGGTGCGAGCCCTGTACAGCAAACCAGTGTCCGCCGTTGTGCTAAACGGGCGAGTGTCGGAGGACATCAGGATTGAGCGTGGTGCCCGGCAGGGCTGTCCCCTGTCTCCCGCCCTGTACGTCCTCGCGATCGAGCCTTTACTACAACGGCTCGCCAGGGATCCAGAGATTGGTCGTTTCCCGCTACCTGGAGGGGTCGCGAGCGACGTCCCGCTGTTTGCCTATGCAGATGACCTCACCGTGGCAGTCCCAGACGAAACCTCTCTTGAGAGGGTTTTGGCTGTCATGGAGGTGTACTGCCGGGACAGTGGGGCGCGACTCAACCGCTCAAAGACCAAAGTCCTCTGTCTGGGGGGGACACCTCCATCAGCACAGGTAGCGGGGCTCCAGGTCGTCCCTCAAATCAAGGTCCTCGGTTACCTTTTTAACCGCCAGGGCACTGCAGCATCGAACTGGAGAACGGCAGCGAACACTCTGGACAGCAGAGTTGCGGAGTACGGAAAACTCCTGTGCCCGCTAACCGCCCAGGCGAACATTGTCCGGTCGCTTCTGTTCTCGGTGCTGACGTACGTGGCCACTGTCATGTCCGTCCCCACCGCCCTGCAGAAGCGGCTTGATTCAGTCATCTTCCACTTCCTCTGGAGTGGGAAGGTTGAGCGGATCAAGCGCGATGTACTGAGACTTCCTAGGGATAAGGGAGGTTTGGGAATCCCCAACCTCTCAGTCATGGCCACCGCGCTCCACATTCGCTGGACGCAGGTGGCCGTTAACTGCGACGTAGCCTTGACTAAGCTTTTCGCAACCTACTTCCTCAGTACCCGCCTTAAAGTTTTCTCTCAAAGCACCCTTTCCAACAGTACTGCCAGGGCAGGGTCACCACTACCGTTCTATGGGGATGCAGCGAGGACCCTGGAGGATCTGCTCCGCGTGAAACCAGGGTTCAACCTGCTTGGCACTCCCCTGAAGGACCTGGTGGAGGCCCTGACCCCCAGCCTCCCCCCTCATCTTAGCCAGTACGAACTCTCGTCTGCTAAGCCGTACTGGTCCATGATAACTGCCGCTTTTCTCGATAGCCGCCGCGCCTCGTTTATGTACCGATTCGTGAGAGGGGCGCTCCCCTTTCGCAGCCGGGCATTCAGGCGCACCACTTGCGGCCGCCGGGTGTGTCCACTGTGCAACAGTGTAGAGGACACCCCACACACCTTCCACTCCTGCCGTTAACCCCGAACCCTGCTCGCCCGCTTAGCCGAGCTTTTCGGCTTGCGGGAAATAGAATATAGGACAGTCAGATACTTGAACCCCCTACCTAAAGAGGCTACTAATCAGTTTGTGCTCTGCCTGGTTGAGATTTCTTACCAGGTATGGCGAGCCCGGTGCACAGCAGCCCACGGAGGCGAGACCCCTGCAGTGGAGACCTTGAGGGAGCGAGTGCGCACGGAACTGTGGCTGCACCTGCGGAGGGAGCAGCAGACGCTTAACAAGTTTGAATTTACCCGCAAGTGGTGCAGCCCTAACACTGTATTTTCCATTGCAGACTCGCACCTCACTGTCCTCTACTAGACGTTGGACGAAGACGCCGGGGCGTGTGGCGAGCAGAATTCCCTCGGGACTCTGATTAGCCCATTGCCTGGGTAGGGCCGGCAACCCGAAATCAAAAAAACACTCGGGGGCCCTCGGGTCCTTGGAGGAAGCTGCCTGGGGTTGTCGTTACTGAAGTGATGACGGACGCATAGCGAAAGCTATTTGAGACACCAGTCCAATCTGACAAGGCAGAAGGGAGCCCCGAAGGGACGGCCGCCACCCCGCGCCGAATCCCGGGCAACCCCCCCTTACCGCCCATGCCGGCAGTAGCCCCTGCCTACAATTCCGGTACGGCGTTCAGCAGCGAAGAGTTCCTTAAGGGTGAGCAGAACTATCCGTTTTGTAAATAGCCTGTACTATATAATATGGATATATTGTTTTTTTGTTGTTGTTGTCTTTGTTGGGCTCAGGGAAGAGCCGTGCTCTGAGATGGAACGAGGTGAACCCGAATCATTGACAGGCCAGGAAGAGCCGAAAGTCTGAGGAGGGGGGCGGCGCGGCCGCCGTGGTGTCCGCTAACAGCTCGTATTGATGTCGGCGCCGAGCACAAAGCAGTTCGTATTGCTGCAGGCGCGTTTATTTGTTGGTTTGATTGTTTTGCTTTTCTTTGTTTTGTGGTTGTTCTTTTGTCTGGTAGGTTACGTTTCTGCTCAACCTAAGGGGAACTTCTGCTGATTTACATCGAAGGAGGCCTCTGACCCCTTCAAGGTGGTTTTCTCGCGCAGTCTGCGAAGAGTGATTTTTGAGCTCTTTATGCGACTCGCGGGCGGCCGGTCACGTGTGCGGCCTAAGGCTTACATTTTAAGTTCTGCCACTCCGTGATTTGGCATGGTAACCTCGAATGTAGCGTGTGATACCGGTGGCGGCCTTCTGCCCTGAGCACACGAAATTTGGACCCGTAGCTAAGCCCATTATGCCCACAAGCTGAACACACCGACGGACACGGTTCTGGCCAGGAGGTCGGCCGCAGTCCCCGCGAAAGCAGCAGATGCGGCTTACGCGCGGCGCGGCGCTTGCGCGAGCGTTTGGCAGAAGCCATCGAGGAGGCGAACCGCAGCCGCGGTAAGGCCACGGTCGACCAAAAGGCGGCCTATGACCGAGCTCATCGAGACGTGGCGTACCAAGTGGGCGACACTGTCTTGAAACGTAACCACGCGCTGAGCGATGCCAGCGCAGGGTTCGCGGCCGGTATCGCACCCAAGTGAGTAGGACCGTTCGTAGTCGCCGAGAAGATCTCGCGGCTGAATTACAAGCTGAAAGACCCGAGGTCTGGTCGAATCAGCGGCCCCATTCACGTGGGCGAGCTGAAGCAGTACTTTCCAAGTGGAGAAACTGCCGACGCTCCCACTTCGGACTCGCGAGGTCGCGAGCTCGAGGGAGGCACGGAAGGAAGGTTCCCGACGCACCGCTTCAACACCCGCAACCGGCGAGATCGCTGACCGGGTCACCGCCCTCCAGAGCGCAAAGTTGCGCACAGGAGGGGTTGCCAGAGGAAGCTCCTCGAGGCGCGCCAACGGAACGCGCAGCCTACGCCGCGAGCACGCTGGAAGAATGTGGCCGCGAGGTCCAGCAATGGGTTGCGCGGGGTAACTCCAGAGGGCGCCAGCCGGCACGAGAATGTTCCCGTGGTCCCGGCAGGGGTGACGGCTTCCCGGGCGAGCCAACCGGTTTCGCGACCGGGCACGACTCTCCCGATCCGGTCACTCCGCAGCCCCGCGCCGACGAGTGACGATCGAGAAATGGCCCCCCCTGCAGTCAGCAGCCGCGTGTCCCGCGCCTTGGGCCAGCTCCAGCACCGCCGGACGCGTCCGCACCATCCTGCGGACGGCCCGCACCTCACCCCACGGCCGGCGACTGCGTCCACATCGCCAGGCGAGCAGGGGCCAAGCAGACGCCGCAAGGAGCGGCGGCACCGTTCGTGGCGACCGGCAGCCACGGCACCCCCCCGGGCGGAGACACCGTCCCGTCCGAAGGAGGGACGAAACGTGGCCACTTGGACGTCCCAGGAGGGGCACGCGCAGCCGCGCTGTTATTTCTCCGCTGCGGCGTGGGGCCACCAGCTGGTAAGTGAAAGGGACCTGGCGCCCAAGCAGGTGCCCTGGATTTTCCGCGGCCGCACGATCAGCGAGCAGCACGCCCGGTTCCCGGACGGCGTTGCGGCCACGGAGCCCGGCGCCGGCTACTGCGGGACTTGCGGGCTGCTGGTCGTGGCCAAGGACCACCACGAGGCGTCTGCGCGGCACCGTGCCGCCACAAAAGCCAAGGGGCCGGCATCGTCGCGCTCCAAGGCGGCGGCCCGCGTCGACCTCGCGGCCGTCCAGGCCCAAATGCGGGCCGATCCGACCTTCGCGGCCGCCATTTTGGCTTCGGCGGCGGCGGAGGTCAGCCAGCCCGTCAACGTGGCATAGGCGGCACCCCCGGTCGAGCTCCGGGGCCCGGGAGGGAGCGGCTTCTCCGACGGGTCGGCCCTGCGGGCGGAGGCGCTTCCGGGGGCCGACAGCCCTGCCCACGCAGCTCCTGCAGCCGAGGCGGCTGGTTCATGGGGCCTTCGGAGGGAGGCCTTGCCTCCGTTCTCGAACCGCGGCCGGCGGATCCGGCGGCAGCGACCCCCATGGAGCAGAGCATGGAGGACCAGGGGCCGACCCGGGACCTGCTGAAGCTGCTGGACGAATTCTCCAGGCGCTGAACGGTGAGGTCATCGTTCGCCGGATCCCTCGAGGTCGAGCGGCTTTGGTCAAAGGGGGGAGGGATGTGGGAATTGCGGAGCTCCGCCATCTTTCCTATCCCTCTCGGCCCGTCGCGGGGGCGAGAGGGGTGGTACCTCTCTCTCCGCGGTCGCGCGCTTCCCCTCCGGGAGGATGCCCGTGAGAGCGAGGGGGGGGGGCGCGGCCGAACCCCTCACCGTGCCTCACGTGACAGGTTTGCCCGGAAGTTCCGGCGGCCTGGTCCGGGGCGGCCGACGGAAGGGGGCTCTTTGGAGGCGAACCATCGTCGGGAGCGGCCATAAGTCCGACTCGCTCCTTTTTGGCCTTCCTTTGTCCGCCCTCGCGCCTGTCTCTCCCGTCCTGGCTAAAGTGGTCTTGGCGGTGTAGAGCGACGCGCCCGACGTCCCTTTATTGCATTGCAATAAACGTCGGAGTGGGCGAATTCTGTGTCCTGTGTTCCTTGCTGTTCACTGCCGCTACGCCAAGTTGGCGACCCGTGGCGGTGTTCAGCGGAGTTAAGGCACATTCCCAATGGCGATTTGCCTCGTCGCGCGACGGCGCGCGTCGCGCGATGAGGCGTTGAGGTGGTGTTCGCACTTGCGATGAGCGATGATGCGACTGCGTTCAGCGCAGCTGCTTCCCGACTTGTACGACCTCGTTGGTGCGTCAACCATTCGCAGTGAAAGAAAATGATGTTACGCGACAAAAGCAGGTAGAAATCAAACTAAAACACATGCTACTAACCTGGAGCAATGCCGAAAGCATTTGCGGGAGGAGCAGAAAATAACAAACTCAAGAAGGCGCTTTTCAACATATTATTGCACGAAGAAATGCACACGCTTGCTTTCACGCCAAAACAGCCGCACCACGGCCCACAAATGTCGCTTCTTTTCACAGGCGCAAAGTTCTGACGCCTCCGAACTCTACGCGTGTTTACCAGTCGCCGATAGAACGAAGAGGCTGCAAGTCAATCTACCGTCTCGCTGTCCACCTAAGCTCTATACGATGATTACTTGCTTTTACAATCCATACACGCTTCTCCACACTGAGTTCCACGCTATTCGTTGATTAGTGCACGCGTACGCGGAAGCCACTGACCAAAGAACCGATGCACTCGGGAAGTTGCTTGCCGGCCCGACCCGGCATGGCTGAGCGAGCCAGCGGCGGTGGCGGCGGCGGCTCGTCCTCGCCCGCCCGCCCGCAGCGTTTGCATACCGGATGTAAAGAAACGTTTCGTTTCCGGCTACGTCAGCCTACTCCACGGCCGTGATTGGCTTACCGGTTTTGCGGGGCCGTCGCGCGACGAGGGAATTCGGACCCGAGTCTGCTCCGCGGTCGCAAAGCGACGAAAAAACTCCCAAGCATTTCCCCGAGGGTGAACATGGTTAAGTGCGAATGCACGGGGTGATGCTATGAGGGGGAGTAAAGTTAAAATCCGTTGGCATTCGCCCGTGAGCGCGCGCGAGCCGACCCACGGAGGTCTGGCAGTTTATCGCTGCATATATAGGGGGGTACCCCGCGCCGAGCGCGCCGAGCCAGGTGGCTGAGAGAGGAGGCGAGCGTAAGGGGAGAGGGACAGCGGCGCACGGCAGCTGCAGCCGAGCGAGGGGGAGAGGAGAGAGTGTGACGTCACGGTGGAGAGAGAGGCGCGCGGCAGCTGCTGGGGAGAGGAGGCGCGCTGTGACGTCATACCATGACGTCACGGCGCGAGGAGCGGTGCGGGGAGCGGCGCGCACCCGCGCAGCCACGGCGAGGAGGCGGAGCGAGCGCGGTCACGTGGTGAAGTGACGTCACCGCGCCGTTGCTACCGACGCTCCTCTCCGCTCCACGCCGTTGCTAGGGAGAGGAGGACTGCGGACGCCGCCGCCGCCGGCGGTGGAAGGTTTGGGGTCGCTTATAAAGTGCATTCGCACTTAAAAGCGACGGCCGGCTCGTCGCTTTGCGACGTCGCTTTTAGTCGCGCGACGAGGCGAAGCGCCAGTGCGAATGAGCCTTTAGCCTTGCGACCGAATCTCGAGAATCGAGCTAGGCCGCCGTAAGAACCCTGGTCCCCACAACACACTGCCGTCGCTTTCTTTTGCATTGATCCATTTTTTCCTCTTTTTACTTATCTGTTGCGACACTTGCCTAAACAATGCAACCAGGAAATTGCAGGCGTGAATGCTGAGTGAAGTTCTGTAGAAACCCACGTCTACTTGATAAGACGCCGGGACAGCTGCGGTGTGCTCGCTGCACTTTCGTGAAACGGCATTCCCGCGGCCCGGTTTCTGCGTCAAGATGCAGTGCCTAGTTTTTTTCTCTTGTTTAGAAGTAGTTCTGCTGTTCAGACTTTCATTGCTCATAGCGCTATGTGTTAGGGGTAAAGTAAAATTTTCAGCGCGTAAGGAAAATCATGTAGTAGTGCCCACGAACATTTCGTACTTATTGTATACGTGCTGATTTTGTACAGTGTGGTAAAGTTGTTTTATGTTTATCCTGGAATAAAATTCAAATGTCTTGATTGTAGCATGCCTACGCGTTATTTCTTCTCTTAGAACAGAAGTACACAAACCGAGCAAGCATTATATATAGCCTTGATGTATACCACGACCAAAGGCACGCACGCAACCTGCTTATGTGCGTACAACCTGCTTATATGTGCGACGCAATTAAACCCAGCTGTGGTGTTGGTAGAAATTTGTATCGGGATGAGGAGTGGGCGCATTTTTTATATGAACGGGGGGAGGGCGGTGAGAGTGGTCAAGTGTCATTTTGTGCTCTGTATCCTATGGCAGAAAAAAATTCCGGTGGGGGGGGGTTCGTGCCCAGTTCTCGGTTCGCCACCTACTGCAATCAAAATAAACAACTGATTGCTTTTATACAGCAGTGGAAGGCATGAATACAGAATAAAGGTTCAGAGAAAATGCAAGATGTTTTTTTTATAAACACCGAGGCGAATCATACACTCTAAGAAAAAAGGTTAGAAAAAGGGAGGAAATCGAGGCTTTTCTCCCCCGGACCAGCGAGATTCTCCCTTTAGCTAATTACACGTAGTGCCCTCTGTACGGCCTCTGCGAAACACCGAAACGGGGGAGGAAATATTCTCCCCTGTCGTCTGCAATCTGCTGTCGGTGCCGACGCCGAAAACGAAACCGTTCATCGTTGCAATGTGGCTTTCGCCAACCGGGCGCATACGACGACTATGAGCAACACCTCCCCTGCGGTGTGCTGCTTGCTCGTTTTCTCGCTGTCTTTCTTTTTATTATTACTTCGTGCCCGCCACGCTAACGCACGGCTCGCCAGCCGTGTGTTTGAAGTACATTCTGTGGGCACCGCTGCATGCTTGCTGTGGGCGGGCGACTCGCCTGCGCCCTGTTCAACTTACCACTGCATTTGTGGACGTTTTATACTGACGCCCAAGAGTAAAAGAGGTCAGCGATGATAGCAAACTGCCCCTTTTTTCGTCAACGAGCACGGACCGCAGCATATTGCCGCATCAGTTACCAACAACAAAAGGCCTCCATTCGGTAACATTAACATCTTGGCTGAATGGTTGCCAGACCAGCGGTGCTCTCTACGGTAAAATAGCGAAGGCGGGGCAATGAGTGTCATTACACAAACATACCTGCCATACTGTTTCGAGAAACGTTTTCTTCTTCTTTGAGCTATTAGGGGCGAACCTCCTAAAGCCATGGGTCTGTCCATCCCTTGTGTCTCGTGGTACGTGACCGCCGCATGCTTTCGGAGATGTCGCAAAGTGGGCCGCGTTGCACGCGCAAGAACCGGCTGCAACCGGCAGCGCAAACTCGGTACCGGGAGCGCGAGCTTGTCTGTGTTCGCCAACGGAGGCGCGAGCGCACGTGCACTGCGAGGGGGAGATCACGCAAGAGATCACGCCACGAACGCAGGCAGTCGTTCTCGGAGATCGAACGAGACGCAAGGACCTTTGCTCGTTTCCTCTAGTCTTGTTCGGGCACAAGTTCGCCCTAAATAAAAGTTCTTTCTTCAAATACGCACTCAGATGTATCCATATGAACCCTACCACGATCCGAGGAACGTGTATAGACTTAGTGTTTGCAAACTTCCCATTGCAGCCAGTACAAGAACCTCTCTCGCTTCATTTCACAGATCATAAAGCCGTCGTAATGAAGGGACCTCGCAATCCAGTCATGACAACGACGAAATGAAAAGAACAAACGAAGAAACGAAACAAACGAACAAGAACAAAATAAAAGTTGATTTGTACAATGTACGCACACAGTCTTACGTCTTTCTTAAAGGGGCCCTGAAAGGCGTTTTGAGCACACTAAATTGACTAGCGCAATCGTTAGATTGGGTCGTCAACATCATCTGTGCCAAGTATTACTCTTTTACGCGCAGCGGAAAGCTCACACTTTTGTTGCAAAGTTTGTCGCTTTTTTCCCACCCTTTCCTTCGTGTTTTTGGACGCCGCCATCTTCACATGTCTACATCATCGATTCCCAGATGTTCGTCATGAGCTAGACATCCTGCTATTGGGCGGCTTTTTCACGCACTTCCGGCAAAGAGATGAGTCGTCTGCTCAGCGTCGACTCGCCGGCTGATCTGCCAGCGGAGTGCCGGAGTGCTTGGACATTTTACGACAAACGAAACAAGTGTAAACAAACGCTTAACCGTTTGTATTGAATGCAACAGGGCCATAACACGACATGAATATTCTCTTACTTGAGTACGTTCCATAAAGAAAGCGTTGAAGCCCCGTGGCACTTCTTTCTTGCAATTGCAGAGAACGCCCTGAGCAATCGCAGAGAACGCCCTGAGCCCGGGTTTGACGCATACATTTTATTCAACTTCCAAACAATCCAGAGATACGTTTCGAACGAACACAACGTCACAACATGCGTTGCAAGTCCGAACCGCGATTGACAGACGATGGGTTGCCTCCTCCTGCCCCTCGTAAATTCGGCACTCACCTCGCACGCGGTTTGCGGGGACGAACAGCAAGTCACTTAACTCTGGCGCGCATGCCGAGATGGCTTTTAGCCACGTACACTGCACATACCCCATGCGAGGTTGAGTCGTACGCCGCTTGAGAAAGATAATCCAGACCATGGGAAGCACCATCCACCCGCAGAAGCACAACGTCGCATTTCATCGCGAAACAAAGGCGTCCACAACACACACACCATCGCCTCCTGTAATGCCAAACGCATCTCGCACTTCCAAATGGGAGTGAGTAGTATGCCTGCAGTGCCCATATGCCGCGAGGTGGGGCCCCAAGCTGAACCGGGATCACGCAACCGTAACTGACTTCTAGAGCGGTTTGTGCCTTGTCTCCAGGGCAACCGATGTTTGATATTGTCAAAGAAATGGTGCTCGCTCCAGCGCTAGAAAGCTCAGAGCCGCGGAGGAGCATGTTTTGCCAACGTTGCTGCTCTCCACCACGCGTCGCCCCAAGCTGAACTGGCGTTTTGTGCACGGGTTCTGTATTGGTTTAAAATGTCTTTTTCACATGCCGCCGCCAGGAATTATCACCACCACAAAATAAGACCCGGCACCAGCGGGGCCACATCTGATACGGCGCTTTTTGGATAAACAGTGCGCTGTGCATCCATGCACTTAAGGATATGCACTTAAGGATAAGCAAGGCAATGTCATCACAAATAGGGATAAAATAGTCACAGTGGCCGAGGAGTTCTATAGGGATCTGTACAGTAGCCGGGACATACAGGATAATGCCGAACGAGACAGCAGTTCAGAGGAGATAGACATCCCACCAGTAACGACCGAAGAAGTAAGGAAGGCTTTGAAAGAAATGAAAGGAGGCAAAGCACCTGGTGAGGATCAGATAACAGCAGACCTCTTGAAGGATGGCGGAGAAATTGTACTTGAAAAACTGGCAAACCTGTATACGCAATGCCTAATGACCGCAATGGTACCGGAATCTTGGAAGAACGCGAACATCATCCTAATCCATAAGAAAGGCGACATGAAGGACTTGAAAAATTACAGGCCAATCAGCTTACTGTCAGTCGTCTACAAGGTATTTACCAAGGTAATCGCTAACCGAATCTCTGCAACCTTAGATTTCAGTCAACCTAAAGAGCAAGCAGGGTTCCGTAAAGGTTATTCAACAATGGACCATATTCACACGATCAATCAGGTGATAGAGAAGTGCGCTGAGTATACTGAACCCCTATCTATAGCCTTCATAGATTATGAGAAAGCATTTGACTCGGTCGAAACCCTAGCAGTCATTCAGGCATTGCGGAACCAGGGGGTAGATGAGCATTATGTAAGAATACTAGAGAATATCTACAGTGGCTCTACAGCTACCATCATCCTCCATAGGGAGAGCAGTAAAATACCTATAAGGAAGGGTGTCAGACAAGGAGACACAATCTCTCCAATGTTATTCACAGCATGCTTACAAGAAGTATTCAGAACGTTGGATTGGGAACAGGTGGGAGTAAGGGTTAATGGAGAATACCTCAGTAACCTCAGATTTGCTGATGACGTTGCCTTGCTAAGTAACTCGGGGGACGAATTGCAAAGCATGCTTTCCGCACTGGGCGAACAGAGTAGAACCGTGGGCCTGAAAATTAATAAGCAGAAAACTAAAGTAATGATCAATAACCTCGGGACAGCACAGCGGTTTGAGATAGGTGGCGAGGCAGTGGAAGTGGTAAGCGAATATATCTACTTAGGCCAAGTTGTGACCCCAGATCCCAACCATGAGGCAGAGATAATTAGAAGGATCAGAATGGGGTGGGGTGCATATGGCAGACATTCTCAGATAATGAATAGCAGCCTTCCATTGTCGCTGAAGAAGAAAGTGTATGACAGCTGCATCTTACCGGTACTCACCTACGGGGCAGAAACTTGGAGGCTCACTAAGAGGGTTCAACTTAAATTGAGAACGACTCAGCGGGCAATGGAGCGGAAAATGATAGGTGTAACATTAAGGGACAAGAAGAGAGCGGAGTGGGTCAGAGAGCAAACTGGTGTTAAAGACATATTAGTAGAGATTAAGAAGAAGAAATGGACGTGGGCAGGGCATGTAATGCGAAGGCAAGATAACCGCTGGTCATTAAAGGGACACTGAAGTGAATTTGTCAAGCTCCCGTTTTTGCTTGCACTGCGTAGACTGGCTCAAATTAGCACACTTTTCATCGTTTATCCGGTTGACAAATCGGTAATTATTTTACAAAGCGCGAAAGAAGAAAAACTACCATGCGCGGTTTGCGGCGGCCGCACCAACTAAGGCTGTGACGTTGAGAGGAGGGGCGCCGTGATTGGACGATGCCCAAGGTTAGCAATCACACAAGTTTCGGTTTCGGTTTCGGTTCTGTAAAACATAACCAATGGCTTTGTTGGATGGGCATTCTCAATATCTCAGTAATCATCGTACCGCGCTTCTGCCATGTTGTCGGCTGTAAACTGCACAAGATAAGCCTCCCAGGACGGCTTGTAGTCGTAGCATTCACTAGCCGAGACCTACGCAGTGCATGAACGCCCTCCGCGTACCCGCAGACGCCCAAATGTCATGCGCTTTTCCCCCATATTTGGAGCTTGCCTCCCTCATGCCTGTATCGTAAAAAGCGTGTTCGCACCAGCCCAAGGGTCTGTTCATTCTGGCCTGTGCCCACTGCCTGCAAGCAGTCGGTGCTTATGGCAACAGCACGCCAACGAGAACTCGCTAGCGCGCCAGTGCCAGCCTGCGCGCGTTTTGTGAACTAGTTCGTGTAGCCATGAACGTTGCGGCCCCAAAAAAGGTGAACTCAATATAGAAAACATCGGCGGAAAACAAAAAAGTTAACTTACAAAAAAAAAAAAAGCACGTACCCGCGGGGATTCGAACTCGTGACTCGCAAAACATTTACGGTGAATTCCTAGCGCCCCAGACTGCTAGGCTACGGAGCGGGACGCGATAATCTTGCTAATATAGGGTATATATTGTACAACCGGTTTACACTTTTATTTAGTTTTGGCATTTCAAGCCGTTTAGGTGACTATTTGTTGTACTGCGATCGTGCAGTAAGCGTCGCCCGAGTTTCCACAGTAGCTCACGTCTAGCAATTGCATTTCGTAGACGGAAAAGCGTTCGCAGATGCGTAGTCGTGCTGCTGACCGCTGTGCTTGTTCGCCCAGCGCAAAAAAGTGCTTCCCGCGCCCTAGTTTTACGCTGTACGGTAAAAATATCAGTTGATTTTATTTGCTTAGTACCTATATTGACTTCGCTGACTCTTCTCCCGCCTTCAAGAGGCCTTATATTTTCCTACTGGCGTACCAGTCAGCGAAGCGTCGCATGTGCAGCGCTTGTGTGAAGCGACCTTGACTTGGAGCTAGATACAGTGTACAAACAAACCAAGTAAAGAAAGGCACATTCTTCCATTCACAAACGTGTCCTGGCTTCGTTTCAACTAAGCGAACGAATTGCGACCAAGCAATTTTTTTTTAACCTCCTTGATTGCGACGACTCGCCGGCGGCCGGCGGACGAAGGGCCGACTGACTCTGTCGGCCGGGGAGCCGTGCAGTAGCGCAGCCGTGGCGCAGCCAATGGACCTTTTTCCAGTAGCGATCTGCGCATGCGCGGGCTGCTGGTCCGCCATTCTTGGCAGTAGCCTCCGGCAAAATAAACAAAAGGGCGCCCCCCCCAGCTTTCTGTTTGGGGAGAGGCTATGCTGTCCAGAGCTGCGCGTTTTTATTTTTTCTCTTTCAACAGCTCGAAGTGGGTTCGTAAGTGCACACAAAAAGGGCTTTCTAGGGAAAGGGGCAAATACATTTGAGGCTGACACTGGAAGCACATACAAGCCAGTGGGGGAGTAACAAAAATGAAAAAAAGTAAAGAAAAAGGGGCGCTTCAACCACTGCGAATTAGTCACGGGAACGACGCCTGCTACGGTGACATTCACGTGAAAGGCACGGGTGACCGGTTGGTGCGGAAGGGGCTACAGTACCAGGATATTTTTTGTGGACGAGTTCTACGAAAGCTCGACGTTTTGTGGGCGTGCATTGCTGCCAATTTTAGTTCGGCTTGGCGGCCGCTAGGAGGATCGGTACTGGAAAAAGGTCCATTGCCAGCTCATCCCCTCCTGACGTCACACGAAAACGCCACAGAAAATGGGCGAGCGTAAAGAGAGGAGGACAGCGTTTTCGAATTAGTTTTTCTACTAAATAAAATCGCGTAAACGCGCCTAGAGTGGTCGAAACATGGCCTGGGGACTCCGGACTACAATTTGCGCTAGTAATCCCGCAATGTTTACATATCACTTCAGTGTCCCTTTAAGGGTAACAGAGTGGATCCCTAGAGAAGGCGAGAGTTGCAGGGGGCGGCAGAAAGTTAGATGGGCAGATGAGATCAAGAAGTTTGCAGGGATAAATTGGTCACAGTTGGCATAGGACCGAGGTAATTGGAGAATAATGGGATAGGCCTTTCTCCTGCAGTGGGCGCAGATAGGCTGGTGATGATGATGATGATGATGATGTGCATCCAAGGGAGCGAGCGCAGGATCCTCGCCGTGCGGCTGTGAGTTCGCCGCCGATAAAGAGTCGCGTGCCGCCGATAGCAAAGTTCTGCAGCAACGTACACCGCGAAAGGGCAAGGCCAGGCCGCCGCACACATGCGGCCAGATTTTTCGTTCGCTTTTCCAGCCTTGAGCGGAGAGCGGCATTCATGGTGTCAACAAAGCTTGCCCGTAGCAGACGGCTGTGTGAGCAGCGCAATAGCGGAAGTACGTCACCGCCGAGGAGCGCAGCATCATGGGAGGGAAGGCTGCTCGCCGTCAACAGCGGAGAGTAAGATGAAAGGAGGAGGAAACGCGGCGCGACGATAATACGCGGTTTTTGATTTACGATTTCTCAGCTAATACTCATCGCTTCAACAATATTCTTGCGGGAGGAGATTGCTAATACATTGCTTTATTTGGTTACATGTACATCCACGCATCGGCGGAAGGTATTTCAGGACCCCTTTAATGATGTAATGGGCGAACTTTCACGGGAGAGTTACGGTTCCCGATGATCTCCCCCTCTCGAGCTTCGCCCCACTTATCATCATTCATTACGTGGATATGGCGTGATTTTTTTTACTGCTTCTTACAAAACCTCAAATTAATAAAACTTTGCAATTGAACGGGTTACATTTGATGAAATAACAAAACCCACCTAAGACTTACGCACTGCAGTTGCTGCAGTGGGTTATCGAAACAAGCAACGATCTCACTGTTCATACCTGCATTCTCGCGATCAGGGTTATAAATACTTTGTCGCCGTGTCAATGTTTAGTTGTGGCTTGTGACCATGCGGACATGTGAAAAGTGTACTATATGTTGTGGTGTGTATCCGTGTATTATGCTTGCGATGTTGTGTGTTGCGTGTATTGTACGTTGGCAGTGCTTTTAATGAAGTGTATGTCACTGTGTTGTGCGTTTCTTCCCAATATGTGCCCGCCCACATGCGGCCTCCGTGGTGTTGGCCGCATGTTATCCATAAAGGAAACCAAGGTTTCGCCTTGAAGTAAGTGCCCACTGATGGTGATGCTTCGTAGCTGCCCGTCCCCACCCCTACTTTTTTTTTTGCGTCATCTATCGGTCATTTTAAAACGTTTACGATTGCTTTCCTTCGAGCACGCTAGAGGGCGAGCATTGTCAAGGATGCGACAGCTACGGATACGTTTTTCGTGTTGTCTGCGTTGCCTTTACGATGAGATTTCCGATTGCAGACGATCCGCGTTCTGATGCATCGGTTGTAGCAAGGTAAGGCGACTAACAACAACTGGTTGTTCTCAAACGGCCGCATTGGATGATTGTGATCTCGTGTGAGGTGAACGGCGGGGTAACGAGCCTTTCGGAAATAAAGGCGGCATTTTGAAAGCAATCGGTATGACTTCTACTGTGTTTACGGCGGCGCGTTCGCTCTGAACGCGTAGGCGGGGCGCGCAGCGAGACGAATGCAAGAAGTCGCGCATATACGATTGGCGACATCGCTTGCTAACCGCAGTTCTGGTGCTCGGTAGGTAATTTCTTGGTTATTTTATCGCATTTTGAGCGCACACAACCGCAGTAACCTACTTATTTGTACTTCCTCGATTCTCAAACCGATCAGCTCGCTAGGCCTTTATCGCATGACAAGCATTGCTTGGGTGACGCTGCCAGGGGAGGAACGCTTCTCCATTAGCTCACGAAATGGGGAAATCTTCCTCCACTCCTAGGGGTAGAAACGCGCTCCTCCCTCTTAAAGGGACACTGAAGTGAATTTGTCAAGCTCCCGTTTTTGCTTGCACTGCGTAGACTGGCTCAAATTAGCACACTTTTCATCGTTTATTCGGTTGACAAATCGGTAATTATTTTACAAAGCGCGAAAGAAGAAAAACTACCATGCGCGGTTTTCGGCGGCTGCACCAACTAAAGCTCTGACGTTAGGAGGAGCGGGCACCGTGATTGGACGATGCCCAAGGTGAGCAACCAAACAAGTTTCGGTTTCGGTTCCGTAAAACACAACCGTTGGCGTTGTTGGATGGGCATTCTCAATAACTCAGTAATCATCGTACCGCGCTTCTGCCACGTTGTCAGCTGTAAAAATGCATAAGGATAAGCCTCCTAGGACGGATTGGAATCGTAGCATTCACTAGCCGAAACCTACGCAGTGCATGAACGCCCTCCGCGTACCCGCAGACGCCCAAATGTCATGCGCTTTTCCCCCATATTTGGAGCTTGCCTCCCTCATGCCTGTGTCGTAAAAAGCGCGTTCGCACCAAGCCAAGGGTCTGCTCATTCTGGCCTGTGCCCACTGCCTGCAAGCAGTCGGTGCTTATGGCAACAGCACGCCAACGAGAACTCGCTAGCGCGCCAGTGCCAGCCTGCGCGAGTTTTGTGAACTAGTTCGTGGAGCCATGAATGTTGCGGCCCAAAAAAAGGTGAACTCAATATAGAAAACATCGGCGGAAAACGAAAAAGTTAACTTACAAAAAAAAAGCACGTACCCGCGGCGATTCGAACTCGTGACTTGCAAAATAATTGCGGTGGCACACCTACCAACCCAGACCACTCGGCCACGTTTTTTTTTTTTTGGTAACAATAACTTTATTTACAAATAGATACAGAACCGTATGCAGTAATTACAGTGGTTTCCGAGCACATCAGAACATGGCTTCACTTAAACATAAAAATGAGGCGATCGGCTATCATGCGAGGAGAGGGTCAGAATGCTTTGCCAAGTAACTGTAAGCCAATCGGGGAGTATTGCCCGCGAAGCCACGGAGCGTTTGTGAAACTTAATTAAGCAAGAGAGATCGCGTATAGGGCTACTGTGTCATTGCACAAAGTTTGAAGTGAACGGGATAGAGGGAAGGGAGAAAATAGAGCTCTTGGGTAAAGCCATTTCTTGGTATAACTGGGCTCCAGCGTTACCCGGAACTAGCCCTCAAATTGCGTCCCATCTCCTCTGCTGTTGGGACTTGAAATCCATGAGAGCTCGCGTTCCCCGATCCAGTGCGTCGCGTAGCTCGGAGTCTGCCTCAGCCCCGTCGAGGGCGGCAATTGCCCATTGTGCCTTTTGGACAAAGTGCCGCCACGCCGGTCGGGGGCGTTCAGTACATTCGACGGCGTCGACTCTCGCCATCCATAGCGAGTGGAGCCCTATTACATGGACACAGTCGCGAAGGAGCGGGTGTTCCGAGTCCGCATCTAGGAACTTCAAGTTTGTCCAAGTGATTCTCCAGCGCGTGTTGAAGGAGCACTGCAGCTCATCCCAGAAGTAGAACGCCGTGTTACAGTCCATGAATACGTGCTCGGCCGTTTCCCTCCCTCCGCACAGCAGACAGTTGGCCCCTCCCGGCAAAAAAAACCGCGTTCCTCCTGTCTTGCCTTTGTAGGCAGTATACACGTGTGGAAGCGGAAGAAAAAGTCCTTCGAGCCGGTCGGGATAGGGAGCTTCCGTACTCGCCGCAGGACGTCACTTTTCGGCCGACCAAGGGGTGGCAGGCGGTACATGGGCGGTGGGAGGGTCTGCTCTACGAGGTCCCAATACAGCTTCCTTGGTTTCACTGAGCAGAGGTATTCCCACGAGAAGCGCTCCTGTAAGAGGGCCACCGCCCCCGCCACTTCTCTGTAAAAACCTGTTGCACGGGCACCGCTTAGGAGCTCCGCTGTTGTTGCGAGCCAAGGGGCGAGGTGCAACGCGCCTACATTTTGCACTGCCGCCTGGATGGAGGAAGCCATCACGGTGATCTCGGAAGTACAAAAATCGTTGCACGGTTAGTTTAAGCTCTACATTAACGAGCCCAAGCCCCCCGGCTTCAGCGCTCCAGAAAACGTTGGTGCGGCGCATGGGCTCATACGTGGATCGCCAGACAAAAACAGCGAACAACCGATGTAACTTGGCCACTGAGCCTGCGTCAATGGTCGAGACTCGGGCCGCGTACAAGATGGCTGGGTATACCACGGCGTTGCAGACATGTGCCCTAGAGAAGAGGGCAATATGTCGCGCTCTCCAGGGTTCCAAGTTCCTTCCAGCAGCTGCCAGTTTCGTCTGCCACCTGGGGGCGGTGGCTGTGCGGTTTTCTAGGTTTACCCCGAGGTAGCGGGTGATGGCCTCCCTCCATCGAACTCCGTAGAGTTGTTGTGGTTTGGTGGGCCATTCCGCTAGCCATGCGCCCTCTGACTTCAAAAGATTGAGTTTGGCCCCCGAGAATCGACAAAAAACCTCAGCCAGTGTGACGACCTCCCCTGCCTGCTCTCTCGAGGAGCACACAAACGCAACATCGTCCGCATAGGCCAACACCTTGAGCTCTTCGTCGCCGAGAACCAAGCCTTTGGTTGACTTGGACGCTATTGCCATCCTGCAAAGTGGTTCAATATACAATGCGAAAAGGATCGGGGACATAGGGCAGCCCTGCCTGACTGACCTTCCGATGTCGATGGGCGCCCCCACCTCCCCGTTTATGATGATGCTGGTGGTGATGGCGGTGTAGCAGATTTTTATCCACTCGACCATTGTATCCCCTACCCCACATTGACCGAGGAGCGTGAACAGGAAGGCGTGGTCAACCTGGTCGAAGGCCTTTTTAAGGTCGAGTTGTAGGACAGCTAAGGGGTGAATGCCTGATTCCGCCACCTCACAGATGGTCCGCATGCGGTGCAGGTTGGTGTTTATGGAGCGTCCCTTAAACCCGCATGTCTGGTGAGGGCCCACAACACTACTGAGGGCTGTCTCGAGGCGTTGGGCCAGGATGCGGGCTAGGATTTTATAGTCGGTGGAAAGAAGACTGATAGGCCTGAAGTCTTCCACGTTGGGTGGCGTGTTATGGTAGGCTTTTTTGGGAATGAGTACTAAGTTACTGCTCCGCATGGAGGGTGGTAGCAGTTTTGTGCTTTTGATGTTTTCAAAGACCGCCGCCAATACCGGGCTGATCTCTTCACGAAACACCTGATAGAATTCCGAGATTATGCCGTCAGGCCCCGGTGACTTATTCCTTGAGAGCTTCTTGATCGCACGCTTGACCTCTTCTACCGATATGGGTTCGTTTATTGTGGCCTTTACGTCCTCTGCAATCGTTGGCAGCGCGCCTGTGACTTCCGGTGGAGGAGCCTCAAAATGAGCGTGCGGGGAAAACAGCCTTGCGTAGTATTCACTGAAGGCCGTCTCCACCTCCTTGCTCCCAATAGCAAGCCCACCGGCGTGGTTCACCTCGGGAATCCTTTTAGTGGCGGTCTTTGCTCGTTCGAAGGCGCCGAAAAGCTTCGATGGCTGTGCCTCGGACTCCACTCGTTGCTCCCTGCTCCGCACAAGAGCCCCCCAATACCGTTTTTCGAGCTCAGCGCGGATGTCGTCTTTCACGTTACGGATGTCTTCAGAGAATTCCCCCGGCCTCTCCTCGTCCGCTTCTACGAGGGAGCGCAGGCACTCCACCAGTCGATTTACTTTCGCCCTTCTGTCTCTCGCCTCCTGTCGCCCGATTGTGATTGCTGCATCTTTGACATGCTGTTTGAAGCGCTCCCACGCAGCTCCATCAATGGGCGCTGTGCTCATTGCTTCAATTTCGCCTCTTACGCGATCGACGAAGGACGCGTGTTCGAGGACCGTGGAGTTCATCAGCCACCGGCTGCCGGCTTTTTTTCTGATTTCACGCTCAGCTCGGATGGTACATGTCACCAAGCCGTGGTCCGAGAACGCGACAGTAGTGACGGCGTAATCGATCACTAATGGCAACGCGTCCCCCGTCAAGTAAACCCGGTCGAGGCGGGCCTGTGACGTGCCTCGCCATCTAGTGAAGCGGGTGGTTGACCACCCACGCTGAAGGGCCACGTCGGCCAGGTCGCCCTCTCGAAGGACCGCTTTCAAAATCCGCGCCGACGCATCCACTACACCCTTAGCACCTGCTCTGTCACTGGCGTTTACAACGCAGTTAAAGTCGCCCGCTAGGACGACACGGCCCGGAACCACTAGGATGTTCCGAATAGAAGAGAAGAAGTCGGTCCGCGCCTGCGTATCATTAGGCGCATAGACGCATACAGAGCGTGTAAGCTCCCCTCCCACCAGGACGTCGACGGAGCAAAAGCGTCCGTCCTTCGCCAGCTCGCAGTCGATTACTGTTAAGAATTCGTGTTTCCGGATTAGAATTGCGGTACCACCCGCTCGGGTGGGTGTGAGGGTGTAAAAACACCAAAACTGGTGGCCGAAAAATCGTACAAAATTTTGAGCGTCCTCTCGAAGGCAATTTTGGTTTTCTGTAAAAAGGCCACATCTATTTTTTTTTTTCATTCAGGAGGTCAACTAGCCAATGTTTCCTTTTCTGTGAGGTTAGACTTACCACATTTAAAGTGGCAAGCGTGACTGCGTTCTGGTGTGATGCCATCGTGTGCAAAGCGCTTACCGGTCAGGACGTCAAGTCCGTCCGTTAGTCGAGCTTTCGGTTTGTTGGTGACTGCCGAGCCAGCTCCGCTGGCATTGGTAATATAGGGTATATATTGTACAACCAGTTTACACTTTTATTTAGTTTTGGCATTTCAAGCAGCTTAGGTGACTATTTGTTGTATTGCGCTCGTGCAGTAAGCTTCGCCCGAGTTTCCACAATAGCTCACGTCTAGCAATTGCATTTACTAGACGGAAAAGCGTTCGCAGATGCGTAGTCGTGCTGCTGACCGCTGTGCTTGTTCGCCCAGCGCAAAAAAGTGCTTCCCGCACCCTAGTTTTACGCTGTACGGTAAAAATATCAGTTGATTTTATTTCCTTAGTACCTATATTGACTTCGCTAACTCTTCTCCCGCCTTCAAGAGGCCTTATATTTTCCTACTGGCATACCAGTCACCGAAGCGTCGCATGTGCGCTTGTGTGAAGCGACCTTGACTTGGAGCTAGATACAGTGTACAAACTAACCAAGTAAAGAAAGGCAAATTCTACCATTCACAAACGTGTCCTGGCTTCGTTTCAACTGAGCGAACGAATTGTGACGACCCGTCGGCGGCCGGCGGACGAAACGCTGGGCCGACTGACTCTGTCTGAAGGCCGGGGAGCCGTGCAGTAGCGCAGCCAATTGCCAGCTTATCCCCTCCTGACGTCACACGAAAACGCCGCAGAAAATGGGCGAGCGTAAAGAGAGGAGGACAGCATTTTCGAATTAATTTTTCTACTAAATAAAATCGCGTAAATGCGCCCAGGGTGGTCGAAACATGGCCTGGGGACTCCGGACTACAATTTGCGCAAGTAATCCCGCAATGTTTACATATCACTTCAGTGTCCCTTTAAAGGGAGAATCTTTCTACCTTTTAGGGAGCAATATATGATGCATTCCTGTTTCACCCTTAAGGGAGAAACTACCACACCCTTTTTTCTTAGAGTGTACGACAGTATGCTTAAGTACGTTTCTCTAGTCACGAGTCTGTACTAGTTAAGCTGGCGTTGACTTGAAGCACACACGCCAAGGGCTCGCCAACTTGCGTCAGATGGCGATGACGTGAGCCCTCAGCGATCAGAGGGGGGGGGAGAGAGAAAAAACTTTATTTGCACAGAGCCATGGTCGGGCCCGCTAATCCGGGGCTGCCAATGGTCGACGAGTAGCTCTCTCAGCCCGGTCCGCAAGCCATTTCTGGCAAGCTGGATGCGGGTTGAGCAGGGTGGCCTCCCATTGTGTTGTGGATCTGTTGTTCGGTGTGATGTTCTTCATGTTGGGGTTTTGTGTGCAGTGCCACATCGTGTGGAGTAAATCTCCCGTCTGGTCGCAGTGCGGGCACTGTGGTGTTGGGTAGATGTCCGGATAGTATTTGTGTAGGGTTGCGGGAATTGGAAGTGTGTTTGTGGGAAGTTGTCGGAGTAACACCTTCTCCATTCTTGTGAGCGAGGGATGAGGGGCTGGAAATCTCCTCCTGCCGAGCCTCTGTTCAAGCAGTATCTCCCTGTAGGCGGTACGCAGTGAAGGGGGTGAAGGTGATCGGCTGGCTCCCTTGCCTGGGGGGCAACCAGCGGGGGTGAACGCCCGGAATAAGGAATCGCGGGCTAACGCGTGCGCGGCGACATTCCCCCCGGTCTGTCCCTGATGACCCGGGAACCATATGATCTGTGCCCCCTCAGGCGGCTGATTCGTAATTATGCGAAGGGCCTGGCGACATATCCTGCCTGTGAGGAAATTTCGGCAAGCCTCTTGGGAATCGGTTAGTATAATGGCGCGAGGATGGGCAGAGATGGCCAGGGCGATGGCGACCTCTTCCGCGCGGGTCGGATCCGTCGTTTTGATGGATGCCATTGCAATGGGGTTACCACTGGACGAGCAGGCTGCTGCTGTGGTCACCCCATTGGTGGGGCCGGCACCGTCCACGTAGATTGTAGCAGGGTGGGAGTCCCACGTTTTGGAAGAAAGGTATTGGGCCCGGAGTGTTCTGCGTACTTGATCGTGTCCCGGGTGCATGTGTCTGGGGAGGGGATGGATGTGAATGCGTTCTCTTATTTCTCGAGGGATGTCGAATCGATTTTGCACCGTGGTCGGAGGGGTTATGTCCAGTCTATTTAGGATGGCTCTGCCTGTTTTTGTCCTCGTGAGGCGCACCTGTTGCGCTATTCTCTGAGCATCTATGAGCTCTTTTGTGGTGTTATGGACCCCCAGAGCCATTAGGCGCTCATTGGACGTAGATACTGTGAGGCCCAAAGATAGTTTGACGCACTTGCGAAGAGCCCGGTCTAGTCTGTCCTCCTCTCTGGGTTTGAGGTTCAGAAAAGGAGCGACGTATGTGTATCTAGAGACCACAAAGGCCTCTACCAGCTTAGTGGTTTTAGTCTCCTTCATTCCGTGGTTTTTGGAGGTCACTCGCTTGATCATTCTGGCTACCTGGTTGGCCGCCGCTATCAGGCGACTCACCGCTGTGGTATTGTGTGCCATGTTGGAAAAGTGCACGCCGAGGACACGGATCTCCTGCCTGGCGGGGATAGGCATGAAATCCACGTGCAGCTTGATGGGGTCTTGTTTCGGGTATTTGGGCTTCTTGGGCTGGACCACCAGTAGTTCCGACTTATCCGGTGCACACTCCAGGCCACGGGACCGGGCGAAGGTCTGCACGATTTCTATCGCTCGTTGGAAGCTGTCCTCTATGTCGGCCCTAGTTCCTTGATTTGACCATATGGTGACGTCGTCCGCGTACAGTGCGTGACAAATTCCTGGCACCCGGTTCAGTCTGGGCGGCAGATCCTTCATCGCCAAGTTGAAGAGCAAAGGGGAGAGAACTGCACCCTGGGGTGTACCCCGCGATCCCAGCTCAATTAGATCTGACTCGAGTCCCCCTATAGAGAGCTTGGCCTTCCGATCTTGTAAGAACGCCTTGATGTAGTTGTAGGTTCTGGAGCCGCAATTAGTCTCCGCTAAGGTGCGTAGTATGGCCGAGTGCAGGACGTTATCGAAAGCCCCTTTTAAATCAAGGGCTAGCACCGCGCACGGTTGCATGCGGTCTGGGTGAAGGTATACGTCCCTGTAGACCTGCAAAAGCACACATCGGCAGTGCCTAGGTGTGGTCTGAAGCCAAACTGTGTGTGCGGAAGTTGGTCTGTGCCGTCGAGAAACCGTTGCAATCGAGTGTTGATTACTCGCTCGAAAAGTTTCCCCAGGCAGGATGTTAGCGAGATGGGCCTAAGATTCTCTACCTTCAAGTCCTTTCCCGGTTTCGGGATAAACCGAATTTCCGCTGTTTTCCACTGTTGCGGTAATGAACCGGCGATCCAGTACTCCCGATTGAAATGGTCGACCAAAGCTTGAATGTCTGCTTCACCTAGGTTGTAGAGGGCTCTCGCTGTGATTTGGTCTGGTCCCGGGGCTGTGGTCTTCTTCATGTTGGCGAGCTCAGTTTTGATTTCGTGTATAGTGACGGGTTCGTCCAAGACTTCGTTGGGTTCTCCTTGGTAATCTGGGTAATCACCCCGGCGGTCCGTTCGGAGATACTTGGCCTTGAGGTCGTCAATAAGTTCTTGGTCCGTCCTGGGGTATTGGTGCACCAGCTTAGCAAGTCGATTGGCATGCTCAGTCCTCGTGGCAGTCGGCTCCATCATTGCTTTAAGAACCTTCCACGTCTTCGCCACGCCTAGCTGGCCCGACATGCTGTCGCAAAACTTTCTCCAGTTTTGATTAGCAAGCTTTATGGCGTAATCTTCTGCCTCCTTACTGAGCTGGGCCACTCGGCGTCGTAGCTTGCGGTTGAGGGGCTGTCTCCGCCATCTCTTGGTGAGTGACTCTCTGGCATCCCAGATATGGAGAAGGTGCGAGTCGACAGCTGGCACGCCGTCTGGAGCTTCGATTTTTCGCGTGTGGTGTTCCACGTCCAATAATAGCTCTCGGGTCCAGAGCTCGATGTCCACTATGTTGGGTCCCCCCTGTTCCCCAAGCCGTCTTTCTCTGGCTTCTCTCCACTTGTGCCAGTCGGTTAGTCTGCAAGCTCGACGTCTTCTCTCCCATCTGCCACAAGCGTCGTCCATGCTCGTCTGTAAAATAAAGTGGTCGCTTCCGAGACTCTGCCCTAAGTTTTCCCATTTCTCCTCCCTAACATTTCGTACGAAGGTCAGGTCCGGGCATGAGTCCCTGCTGACGCTATTTCCTGTCCTAGTAGGTTGCAGTGGGTCGGTGAGTAACGTGAGATGCTCCCTGGCTGCCAGTTCTTCCAGCTTCCTGCCTTTTGCGTCCGTTCGCTTGTAACCCCACGCCACATTGTGAGCATTGAAGTCCCCCGCCACCATCACACGGGCACCACGGCCGGCCGAAGTAAGGAAGGATTCGATTAGATAGTCCAAATTGGGGTTACGGTTGCTCGGGCTGCTGTATACGTTCAGGATGTGTAGACTACGCCCTCCCCGTTTGGCTGGGTGTATCTCCACATATTCGTGAGGGGTATCCGAGTCAAATGCATCATGATGGCACACAGCTAGTTCCTTTTGCACGAGAATGGCGGTATTTTTGTTCGTTTGAAAAGTGTTGTATCCCTTAAAGGAGTACTGACACGAAATTTTTATGTTACGTTTTTTTCGCTGCTATGCGTGCCTACCAGCCCACTAATCATAGAATGACAGATTAGACGGTCGAGCGCAGCGTAAACATTCATTTACGGCGTCGTTTATTCGTGCCAGTTTCGGTTTCGACAAAAAAACGCCGAGCGGCCGCCATGACAGCATGTATGACATGGCGTCACCATTCTTGCCGTATCGCTGCCTCTCTGGAAGCGCGCGCGAGCGAGCGCACGCGCGCGCCCAGACCGGCCGAGGTCTTCGCCGTCCCCACAGGCCCGGGCAGCATGACGTCAGTCCCAAAACCATGACGTGTACACACGCCCGGGCAGCGCGCGCCAACCACAGCCAGCGCGTCGGCTTCGTCACGGGAGCCCCGACGTCGGCAGTTTGGGGCACGTAGCAGATGATGTCACGTCGGCCCGCTCTGGGCTTTCTCGTGCGGGCGAAGATTAAAATGGATTTTAAATATGTTTCGCTGAACGGTTGCTGTTGAAACTTGCTGGGAGATATCTCCTGATAAAAAGGAAGCGTTTTACATAGTTATCTCAGCTTTGAAATTTCGTGTCAGTACTCCTTTAAGCTTGATGGGCATTTTGTGCGCTTCCTGTATCAGCATGACTGCCGGGGAATGTACAGCCTTTTCTACATATAGTTGGAGGGACGACTGCTTCCGATTGTACCCGCGGCAGTTCCACTGCCAAATCCTCAGTTCGCGGCTGAATGGCATGTCGAGTCCGTATCTGACCATTGATCCTCTGTCGGTCGTCGCATTGCCATGCGCTTCCTGCGTTTTTCCTGCATCTCACGTCGAAGTGCCGTTATTGCTGTTTCAGTGTAGCGCCGGTTACCTCCAATTTGCTCGCTCATCTGTCGGAGTTGAGTTTGCACATCTTCTTGATGTTGCTTTGCTTCCTCTTTGAAAGCCTTGAACTCCTATAAGACAAGTTGGTACACGTCTCCCAGAAGAGGGGATTGTGAGGTATTAGGGAGGTGACTAGGAGTTGACGCAGGGGCAACGGGATCTCTAGGTGGTGACTGCGTGCGGAGTGGTTGGGATTTTGATAGTACCGCCATTTGAGCCTTTAAGGCTGAGAGTTCTGCTCGCAGCGCTCTGATTTCTGCCTTTTGCGATTGGTTTTCGGTCTGGAGTGTTTGTATTTCTGTGTGTACAGAGAGTGGGGGTAAGGGAGGCCAGTCCCTGCTCACCTGACTGTTCTGTGCTTTGGCTTGATCCTTGGCCTGAAGAGATTGCTGGATGCCTGAGGACGTCTGCTTCTTTTTCGTGTGCTGCTGCTGCAGCTGAGTGTTGCCCGGCAGAGAGCTGGCCCAGGCCCTGTCCCGGGTTTTCGCTCCGGTCCCTGCAGTTGCCCACTCGTGTGTGCGGCCGCATGACGTCGACCCTTTGCTCTCTTCACAGCAGGTGCTACTCGCTCCTGTCGCCAAGGGTGTATTCTTATTTCCCCGCGCCAGTTGTTGCTGGGATCCCGGTTCTTGTGCACTACCGTGATACGGATTTTGAACTACGTTCTTGTTTTTCCCCGGTTTGTCTGGCCTGAAGAATTTCTCCTTGCACTCACTGGAGTATGTCTTGTGCGGTCCCTTTCATAGTGCGCACGTGAGAGTGCACGAATGGTCTTCCATGGCGTTTTGTTGTCCGCAGTCTTCGCAGGCAAAGCCCTTGGGTTGCGGGCATACGTCCGTTCTGTGTCCCGCCTCTCCACAGTTGAAACATGCGGCACGCGTCTTCCGGTAGATAAAACACCGCTTCTCCAACCATGCGTAGCGCACCGTGTAGGGAACTCGTTTGCCGGAGAAGACGATCACGGCCGAACTTGCTTTACCCAGTCGCCTGGCGCCCAAAATGTCATATCCTGGTGCCAAAAGTTCGTGCTCGATTTGCGCGTCGGTCGCTCCGTCGTCCACCCCGTGAATGACTCCTCGGCATACTTCCTCTTGCATCGCTGAGTAAGTGCTGACTTCTAGGTCTTTTCCTTGTATACGCAGGTGTCCTATCTTCAGGAGTTCCTTCGCGTCATCGAGGTTGTTTGTGCAGATAAGGGCAATGTTTTGGCTGTCGTGCACTCGGATGAGCGGGCATTCTTGTAAGGGAGTTAGGCAGGCTGCTCGAACGCTGCGAGTCACCTCCCCCTCCACTTCACACAGGTTTATGCCTCCTCGTGGTTTAACAACAATCCGGTATTGGAATGGCTTGAGGCTAGGAAGGTGTCTTCTCACAGGTTTCCCACCTGTGTCAGTCGTCTTGCCCAGTGTCTCCGCTTCTTTCACGGGCTCACGCAGTCGCTCTCGACGTTTGTAGAGCCGAAGATTCCAGTCTTGGGTGTCTTCCCCGTCGTCCTTGACGCCACTAGCAGTGAGTTCGTTTGTTGGTGGTATGGGCGGTGTGGTGCGTCTCACCTCACAAAAGTCCATGGCCCCAGGGTCATACCCTCGTTGAGAGGTCCCTTCTGCCATTTCGTCGCGGTGACGTGCACGTCCGGTGCGTTCAGTAGTCTTCGCCGGGCATTCCGTTGCCTGAGTGCCGTTGTGGTGCAAGCACTAGGCCTAATAGGCCCAGCCCCTGCTCACAGGAGGTTGGAGTTCGAGGCCTTCTTGCCGGTAGAAAACGACGTCTTCTCTGATAAGACGGGTACCGGACGAATTCGTACACTTTGGGTCGTTAAAGCACCCCGCAGGGGGCACCTTGTGTACTCAAGGTGTTTTGGTGAGTAGCGCCACCACGGTCCCGAGCTCCGCAGGGGTGCCTACTGCTGTAGGCACTTGGTGTCTTGCAACACCACGGACCCGAGCACATGTGGGTTGGACCCACCCACGTCCCGGCTGTGCGTGGCTTTGCCGTGTCCGGGGAAAAGGGGAACCTGGTGGCTGAGCCAAAGTTGGGGTTGTTTTGGACCTTTACGGCCCCCCAGCAGCGGCAACACTCCACTTTGGCCCCCGCTTCTCGCAGACGGTACCCCTGGTCTGACCCGCCCGGGGGGAATCAGCCAGTCGCCTTTTCCTCTCTTTCTCTCCACTCTTTCACTTTCCTATCTCCTCTCCTACCCCTGTCCTGTCATCTCCTTCCTTCCTGATTTCTACATTTTTCCTGGCGGCAAGGGTTAACCCTGTGCAAGGATATCTACCTTGGTACCATGTATAGGGTTATAGCGGCAGGGTAACGGTTAGCGTGTACTTTAATGTCACGTTCCCTTGTTGGGCTCGGTGGTGGGCGACCGGCTCTGCCGCCGAATTGATTCCATGCTCATATGGCTTTTTCTATCACCCACCAAAAAACTGATCGGCCTTCGAAAAGGGGCCGCACCGAGGTAACACAATTGAAACCAGTCTCTCAAAGTGAAACTTTCACAAAATACCTTGTTATCCACTCCGAAGACGAAAATGCACCTCTTGCCAAAGAATCTGTCTTCCTCATTGCAAAGTGCCTTGAAAGCGTTGTCGGCCGGGATTACCAAGCAAAGAAACTAGCCTCTGGTGATCTGCTGGTAGAAGTGCAACGAAAGAACCAAAGTCAGAACCTACTAAAACAGAACACCCTGGCTGAACTCGCAGTAACGGTCACTCCACATCGTAGCCTGAATACAACGCAGGGCGTGATCTCTGAGAGGGAACTGCTTCACGAGACAGATGAGGATTTGCTTGAGGGACTGAGGGACCAGGGCGTCACGGCTGTGCGGCGGATCACCATGCGTCGCGCAGGTGAGGAAATTCGAACTAAGCATGTTGTTCTGACCTTCAACCGTCCAACGCTTCCTGAATCCGTCCATGCTGCCTTCATATCCTGTCCAGTATGCCCTTACATACCTAGTCCTCGAAGGTGTTTCAAGTGCCAGAAGTATGGCCACGGAACTCAGTCTTGTCGTGGCCGACCCACCTGTGCTCACTGCGCACGTGCTGACCAGAGTGCAAAAAAGAACAAGTGAAATGCCCAAACTGTGGTGAACCACACGCTGCGTACTCGCGTGCATGTCCCGCATTCAAAAAGGAAAAAGAAATAATCCAACTCAAAGTTACCGAAAACCTAACCTTTGCACAAGCACGCCTGAAGCATGCCCTGCGTTCAGGCAGAAGTTACGCAGACGCTGCTCGCCGGGGGGTGGAGCGTCGTCTGGTGGATGCCGGCACCCAGTGCAACCTGGTCCCGCCACAGCCCCCCGTTCAGCAGCAGAAAGTTGCTCCCGTGGCTTCTGCTGCTACACCCTCCTCCAGTGCTGTGCCTAAGGCCCCCAGTGCGAGCTCCAGTGCTGCGCCTAAGGCCTCCAGCACGAGCTCTGGTGCTGTGCCTAAGGCCTCAAGCACGAGCTCAGTCCAGATGAGTGATCTGGCTCCATCCCGGGCATCTGCAAAACAGCAGAAGGCTGCTCCTGCGGTCACTGCTGTTGCAGCAATGTCCAGTGCTGTGGCTGCGGCCTCTAGCACAAACAGTGTCTCCACTGACACTTCTCCTTCAGAAACCTTGGATGAGGCCATGGATGCCTCTCCAAGCACACCGCCTTCTGAAACACAACCGGAGCGCCGCAGCTCCGCTGGTCGGGGTAAATCAAACAAACCGAAGTCGTTCAAGATCACTACACCGGGACCTAACTCGGCGACCTAGGTAAACTACTGAAAGGTCCCCAAAAACAAAACTCCCTCACTAATGACCCTTTTAATGGAAAAAGAACATCTCATGATCTGTATTTCTCTTCTCTTGGTGTTTATGGCTGCTGAAAGTGTTATCCAGTGGAATTGTAGGGGGCTGTTGAACAACCTTGACGATATATATGATATACTCTCAAATCACAAACCAAACATACTGTGCCTCCAAGAAACACACCTACGCCCATCTCAGACAAACTTTTTAACACAATACACTATATTTCGTAAAGACAGACTGAACTACCACCATCCGTCTGGTGGTGTGGCAATAATAGTACAAAAATCTGTTGCCTGTCAACACCTGCAGCTACAAACTTCACTTGAAGCAGTTGCCGTTAGAGCCATAATTTTTGATAGACTAATAACAGTGTGTTCTCTTTACATTCCACCGGACTATCATCTATCCAGCGTCGAATTCGAAAACCTCACCAATGAGCTACCTGAACCCTACTTAATTATTGGGGATTTTAATGCCCACAACCCTCTCTGGGGAACTGCGCGAGCTGATGCGCGAGGGCGGCTAATTGAAAAGTTCATCACATCATCCGGCAGTTGCATCTTTAATAAGAAACATCCAACATACTACAACACGGCCCACAACACATATTCTGCAATAGACCTGGCAATTGGCTCCGCAATTTTACTGCCCACCTGTGAGTGGAAAGTAATTAACAACCCCTTTGGCAGCGACCATTTCCCTGTGAAACTACTAGCTACAAGCAATAACTCCCAAGACACCGATTCGCCTCGAACTTTTAAACAACATGCAGCTGACTGGAAAACATTCAAAGAACTTTCCAGGATAACCCCTTCACTAATAATAAGTCATTTAGATGTTGAAGCAGCCAGCTCACTTATTACGGCCCATATTCTTGACTGTGCTCAAAAGAGCATTCCAGAGACCACTCCTAAAACCCTCCCCAGACCTAGATCATGGTGGAATGAGGAGTGCAAGCGGGCACGTTCCGAACAGAATAAAGCATGGGCACTCTTACGCCGCTCTCCTACGGCAGACAACCTGCTTAAGTTCAAACGGGCAAAAGCCAAAGGAAAGCGGACACGGCGCTTAGCAAAAAACGAAAGTTGGACAAGGTTTATATCGTCTATAAACTCTTACACAGACTCTCGCAAAGTATGGACTAGGATAAAGAAACTAAAAGGCTACAATACCAACCCTACTCCCCTTGTAAATAGTGTCGGTAACACAATAAAAGACCAAGCAGATGCTCTCGGCAAACATTTTGAAAACGTATTCAGTTCCTCTCATTACACACAAACATTCTTACAGCACAAGAAAGCAGCTGAGCGCCAGCCCCTTTGTGTGAACAAACGCTCAAATGAAGGATACAATGCACCATTTACGATGCCCGAACTAATTACTGCATTGTCCACATGTGGTAAGTCAGCCCCTGGAGCTGACAGAATCAGCTATGAGATGATCAGGCACTTACACATTGACACATTTTACACAATACTCTCTCTCTTTAACAAGAAAGGCCGCTTTCCAAAAGCATGGAAAGAGGCAATCGTTGTACCTCTTCTAAAAGAGGGGAAAGAACCGTCCTTTGCTGCTAGTTACAGGCCTATTGCCCTGACCAGCTGTTTGTGTAAGCTCCTTGAAAAAATGATAAACCGGCGACTTTTTTACTTTCTGGAGTTTCATGGTGTTCTAGACAAAAATCAGACAGAGTTTAGGTCTGGGAGATCAACTACAGACAATCTGGTTGCGTTTGAATCGTATGTTAAAGACGCTTTTGTCCATAAACAGCACTGCTTCTCTGTATTCTTTGATATGGAGAAAGCCTACGATAGAACGTGGCGATATGGCATTCTATTGGATTTGCAGTCGTTTGGCCTTAGTGGCAATATACTCAATGTTATTCAAGACTATTTGTCTGATCGCACATTTCGTGCCCGTGTGGGGACTGCCCTGTCTAGAACATTTGTTCAAGAAAATGGCGTACCCCAGGGAGGAGTGCTGAGCTGTGCACTGTTCATTGTTAAAATGAGTTCTCTTAAAACTGTGCTGCCTCGGACTGTTTCATACTCTGCCTACGTTGACGATATCCAAGTTAGCTTTAAATCCTGTAATCTGTCGATATGTGAACGTCAAATCCAATTAAGTGTCAACAGGCTGGTTACATGGGCTGAAAGAAATGGTTTTAAGTTTAACGCTGATAAAAGTGCTGTTGTTGTCTTTTCTAGGATACGCGGTGTACAGCCTCTTCCTTGTATCACGTTAGGAGGTCAGCCCATACCAGTGAAAAAGGAACACAGGTTTCTAGGTATCTTGCTCGACCACAAGCTCACATTCATACCACACATTAAATTACTAAAAGTAAAATGCCTGAAAACAATGAACATTTTAAAGATACTATCTCATCAGTCCTGGGGTACGGATACAAAATGTCTGCTAGCACTTCTTAATAGTGTCGTTAGGTCAAGAATAGACTACGCCTGCATTGTATACCAGTCTGCAACCAAAACAGCACTCAAAATGTTGGACCCAGTATACAACTTGGGGCTTCGCTTGGCCACAGGGGCATATCGAACAAGTCCTAGTCCATCCCTTCATGTTGAATCAAACCAGTGGTCTCTAGGGTACCAGCGCGCCTACACTGCTCTGATGTATGCCGCAAAGATCACTTCCCTGAAGGAACACCCTCTGAAGACCATAATGAAAAATAACACAACTGATCATCTCTTTGAAAACCGACCATCCATAGCTCCACCTTTCCCGCTGGCAGTTTCACACCTCGTCAGCGAGTTCCAGGTTCCTCTCACTGATGTCTACTGTACCTCAGTTTATGATTTGGTCGCTCCGTGGGACACTTTCCCAATTCACTGTGACATGTCCTTTAGAGAAATACATAAGAAAAATGTACCAAACTTTGTCATCACTCAGCATTTTCTGTTCCTCCAAGACAAATACAAGGCAGTTGAATTTTACACAAATGCCTCAAAAACTACCACAGCCGTATCCTGTGCTGCAAATGGCCCCCTACTTAATGTGTCCAAAACGATGAACACGAACACAAGTATATTCACTGCAGAGGCGTACGGTATACTACTGGCTTTAAACCACGTTCTTCAAAACAAAATTAAGAACTCAGTTATATACACGGACTCTCTGAGTGTCGTCTCAAATCTTTCATCTCGGAAGGTCAGTAGAAACCCCACTTTTAATTGTGTTTTAAGAGCTCTCTACTCGGCTTATGGCCTGAAACTCGTTGTCACAGTCTGCTGGGTTCCTGGCCACTGCGGCATTGCTGGAAATGAAGCTGCTGACCGTAGTGCTGCAGCTGCCGCCCTTCGAAGCAGCATAGACGTAAACGAGGTCCTATATCAAGATCTGAAACCTTTTGTAAGAAGGAAGCTGCGGGACCACTGGCAGCAGCAATGGGACAGAGAAGTAGAGAATAAACTACATATCGTTAAGCCCAAAATAGAAAAGCCCCCTGCTGAAAAACATGACAGATTTGTAGAGGTAGCATTATGCAGATTAAGAATTGGCCACACACACATCACACACTCATACCTTTTAACAGACGCAAACAAGCCACAGTGCCATCGATGTGGGGGTCAGCTTTCTGTCCTTCATATACTTATTGAGTGTGACATGTGCATCACTGAAAGGAAACGTCATTTTAATGAAGCTTACACATATAACATTCCCTTGCACCCTTCACTATTTTTATCAGACCATCCAATGTTCCCATACAAAAAAGTTTTTAGTTACCTAGCAGATGTAGACTTTTTAAAATACATATCATATAGACCATAACCTCACCTCTGTTCATTATGTGTTTTAAAACAGTGGTGGAACCTGAGACTTTACACTTTAGGTGCTTGCACTCACTGTTTTAATATGACCCTATACACTATTTATCTTAGTATACTCACTATGCTTTAATTATGGCCCTATACACCAACCCCCTGAGTAAAGCTTTTTAAACTAGTGCCTCCTTTACAAATCTTTCTAATCTCTTTCATCATTGTCATGGCGCTCTTTGCCTTTGTCGGCCTTGCGCCATTAAACCCAAAATCATCATCATCATCATGGGTCGTTAAAGCAGCAGAGGGACACGCTGAAAAGGCATTTTAAACTGAACAAAGCGCAGAAAAACGGCGGAGCCCATCCGAAGTGCGACCTCTCGCGCTACGCATGCGCATTTAAACATTGCACTAGCTCCGATCAGAGGCCTGCTAAGGCTATTTTGAAGTCAAATTTTCCCCGCTAATGCCAGGCCTCCTAAGGCTATTTTGAAGTCAAATTTTCCCGCTAATGCCACCGAAATGACGTCACTTTCTGACCGGATCTTGCGTCACATCCTGTTTATTTTTTGTTGAGCCGGAAGTGTTCCCTCCTCACACAGACGGCGCTAAGCCCCATGAGCCATAGAGATAATATACTGACTCTAGAGGGAAAGCGCGCCGCTGAGCCAATCCATTGGAACCGTACGACACACAGTGGCAGACATGATACAACAATTTGAACGTTGCCAGCTGAGCTTTTGTTTACTAAAAACGGCGAAAGCGATGGGTTGTAATCTGGCAACGTGCTACTGTGGCGTTTCCGCGTCCGGCTAGCAAAGCATGCCGGGATTAATTGTAACATGGCGGACCGCTACCCAGGCGGATTTTCTTTGCGGTGTCGACAGCATTGCGTTGTTTATCTCCTGTGGGTAGGTAACCGACGTGTTTTCGGTTTAGCGTACGTGTGACTTTTATGTACAGTCGGTAAAACGCTTGTCTATAACAGCGATTTCAACTTCAACCAGCTACATCCGAAAACTGCCGAAACATACTCGTTCCAAACATGTCGGAGGCAAAAGCGAAGGGCTAATACTTCAGAATTCCGCAGTAGTTTAATTCAAATCCCGCTCCGGCGGGGCAGGATAGGGCTGAGAGTATGAAAGCTGTGTTATAGACAAGCCTTTTACCGGCTGTACTGAGACTATTTGAGCAAGGTGTGGCAACGCTCACACAACACTTGCGCGCAAGCTCGAATGCGACTGATCGCATGCACGAGGACGCCAAGGAATCAGCTGATCCGTACTGGGCGCACAGAAAAATGAATCTCCGTATGATCTGCGTGCATTTTTGCGCTGTGCCGCTTTATGTGCCATTCTGTGACATTTTGCGAGTCGCTCAATGCTTTTCAAACGAAGTGAAGTGGACTGTGGCTTTAGCTCAATGTAAAACCTTTATTGACGCACACAAAAAAACATCGCATGGGCCAACGCTGATATTGCAGGTGAGTCGCGGCGCTTTGAAGCACAGGAACGAAAGAGCGCGGTCGATCGCAGGCCAACGGAGTGGAAGAATGCATGCCAAGGGAGTATGCGAAATACAGTCCGGGGCGTGTCCCGTTTTCCTTTCTGTCTGTATTCGTCAAGTTCTAGCTGCTTTCCACCACTTCAAAGGGAGAGCTTGCGGGACTGAATGCGCAGTATTGAATGGGCAGATTGGGGGTGAGGGGGGTCAACGTGCTTTTTGCGCACATGCGCCGAATAATACATCAGAGTTTACTGCAACACCTCGGCTAAAAAAATTGTCGCTCATAAATGCTGCTATACGAGCAATGACGTGTTTTTAGAACCGCGATGCTCTGCCCTCTGCAGGAACTAACAGTCCATGCTGAACACCTGCCAGTTCGCAAAAAGTAGTTAATTGTCAATCGTCAGGCAGTATTTGGCGGGTTGCGGAGAACACAGGTGACAGTTCATTGACATTCAGAGGCACCCGCGCCAGATATAAAGCTCGGGGTGAATCAAAATCGTGGATAGCGGAACTAAAGTGCCTGCAACCAGAACGGCTCACCACATCGAGGTCACAGGTCTTGTGCTCGACCTGGAGCAGCAGTAAGTAAAGCAAAAATTACATTTGGCCGTTTAGAATCTTGCTTAGCTTCTGAATGCCTTTGAAAGCCGAAAGAGAACGCGAGAACATGATAGTGCAAGGCCAGACGCGTAGTCTCACTGCGCCAGACCAGCTGCGAAAGTATGCGAAAGGGCGCAATCGCGCCACCTCGCGGTGTCGACGCCAACCGGAGCGGCTCGGCGCCGCCGTTCGGGACACTCCCTTATTCTAGTTCACTCTAATTCGTACGGTCTCGGAGCTCGCTTTATCCCCCTGCCATGAGCAGCTTAAGAGCCGCCATTTTGTGAACGCATGGGCTTCTGTGGAAGCTTCGCTACCAGCAACGTTTTTAGATTGTCTAAAAACGTTGGCTACCAGTTACATTTACCTTGTCCCTCATGCTTAGATAAAAACTGGCTCAGGCCTCTTTATCGACTGTGGCTAGACTAGAGTGTGCTTCTAGTACACTCCAGCTAGACTACCAGGAGAGACTACGTGGCATGGAGGAAAAATGGGCCGCGAGAGTGTTTAGGTACCTGTATATGAGGAGCATGGACACGCGGTGGAGACGGAGCGGACAGCGATGGGAGTTTAAAGAAGCCATAAAGACAATATAAGTTTGTTTTATTCGAAAGATTTCGTGTTTTATAGTGCCCCCAGCGCTAGTCCGGATACAGACGATTCACTGAGAAATTAATCAATTTAAGTTAAAATTATGGTTTCCCCCGCTAAATCGTCTGTTTTCGTGGTCTGCAATGACATATACCGCTCTGCAGCCTAGGGAGCCTTGATTCACGCGTCCATCGTACAGGGTGGAGACACGTATACGCTGGCGCCGCCATGTTGGGCTACTCGCTCGCCGCCGAAACAAGACATTGTATCAAAACCGCGCTAAAATTATCGCCGCAACGCGGTTTACTGGCGGAGTTTGAATCATCGTATCTATTTCGCGTTGCTGGGTCTCGTGGGAAACGAAAAGAAGAACGCGTTGAGCACGCTGACGCAATGGACCTCTCCCGGGGTACGTCACGCGGCGGCCGTGACGTCACGGAAAGCGCACGTGCTGGGTGTGGCCGGGAGGTTGGTTGGCAAAACATTCGGACCGGCGCGCGGGGCGTATGCAGTGAGGCTGCATTAGACGCGCGCAAAAGTGGAGTTTTTGTTTATGTGTTGGCTTTTCTGATGCCGGTGGGCTGCTGTGCTCTCGGCTGCGCAAATCTTGCGAGAAAAATCAGCGGCATCAGACTTTTCGGAGTCCCCAAATAGGTAAATTCGGCGTGTATTGTGGATGCGCGCAATGTGCCGAAGAGGCTGGCAGCCAGAGCAGCGACATGGTCTGCTCTTACTCATAGCAACATTTCCCATTCTCGAACTTCTGCTGTTCTCCAAAGCGCAGTCATACCGTCTACATTGGCAGTCCGCGCTGATACGTGCCATGAAATGACGCTATTTATCAACCATCTGCTATCATGCAGGACCAGCAGAAATTTGGTCAAGTGAAATAGCGCCGGGGGTAGGGGGCAGACGGAAATTTTCTTGCTGCGAAATATTGTCATGTTTTGAGGGGGCAGAGTACTGTATTAAAAACACAATGAATGCCTAACCTGCTTAGACGACGCGAAATGAATGTTTCGACGAGGGATCCGCGATAGCCGCCTGCCGCCAGATCCACAACGACAAGTTTGGTCTTATGGGGGATCTGTTCAAGACAAACGAAATTCATTGCTTGTAAGTACAATAAATTTTTACCTTGATCAATTATATTCTGCCTTGGGGATGCGGCAAAACAGACATGCTTGCCGTGCTAGCATCTTGCTCTTGGCGCGAGATGGGCCGCTCACGCGACTCGAAAAATGGGTTTGCCCTAAGCGAACAGAGTCAGTGAATGTATTCTTTTGTTGCGGCCTCCCGACACTGGCGTATGCAGCGGGCGTGGACACTAACTTCAACTATCATGAAATAATGACTACCGAAAATTATATCAGTGCACTGCCGCAAGCTATACGCAATAACCATATGTGGCTGCTATATGTTACTCTCACAAAGACGATGAAGCGTTTCGCGATTTCACTGGGGGAAAAGGTAACAAAACAATCGGCAAATCACGTAGAGAACGACATCATCGCGATATTTTTATTGGAATAATTTTTGGCTGTAGCTCTTCATATTTTTGTTTCGTTGCTGCTTATTTTACCTTTTAATCCTTTCATGCTTTACCTTTCCTTTTTCCCCTCGACATGAAATCGTGTGTACGCCACTGTCTCCGGGCGACGCAAAGCGAACAGGGAGTGTATACGCTGCCTGCGGCACCGCGCTTAGCTTAAGCGGTTACCTCGAAAGCAACAATGAATTAGCTTTCTTTGGTATGTGTCCGAACACAAAGAATCTTAAAAACAGTCTTGGAATGCGTCGCAACAGCACCAACCTTCAGAATGACTCGTTTAGGCTGTTCTGTCGCGCACTGATTATCCGAAAGCGTCGCCCTTCAGTTGACCGAACGGTAAACGAAAGTGTTGCGGAGGTTGTAGATGCGGAAAGCTACATGGAGGTGCGACGGCCACAGCTAGGATAGCTAGATCTCCCACCTGCATATAATGTAGGCGGCCAGTGACGGACCGAACCAACGGCACATCGTTCCTTTCGGGTTCGGGCGCCGCGCGGCCAGGGCGGGCCGTCGGCGCAGGTAGGGAGCCTACATAAGCCGCGCCTTCGTCGTTTAGGGTGGCGACAGCAGAGTCCAAGGTTTCCTAACGGTGGCTGCGGCGGCCGCCAAACTTGACGGGCCGCCATATTGGTACCCCCAGTGCCCGCCCGACCCAGGGAGCCGGCATGCGCCGCGCCTATGGAGGCGCGGAATGGGCTATCTCTAGAACGACCTGCTTCGAAACGATAGTGCGTGGTTATCGCCAAGCAGCTTTCCAAAAACTTCCTGCTGCTGGGAACAGTTGAGATCGTGGGATCATTCGTTTAATCGCCAAGCAGCTTTCCAAAAACTTCCTGCTGCTGGGAACAGTTGAGATCGTGGGATCATTCGTTTAATGCGGCATTCACGTCCTTGGTAAAGGCTTGCCAATGCCTCCTTTGGAGGCCCTAGCTGTACGTAGAAGCGCGCGAATACGCGATTTTTTGTGCGTGGAGCTCGATGTGGCGCATAGCCGGTGTATCTTGTTTTTCACATGCAGAATCGTGCTACGGTGCAATTATTTTTCGCAGGTCAGTTCGGTGGCAAGCACGAAATATATCTCAGAATTATCTGCTAATACATAAGCATTCTTCCGACGCTTGTTGCACGAACGTTTCATTTCCTTGGTGGCATTGAAGGAACACGTCTCTTTTAGGGGCGAAGCCCCTTAATGGCTCGGGCTGTGGCCGTCTCATGTCGTCGTCGATGTAGTCATGGCACTAAAACACCGGGACCCTTGTTTACGCCTTAGGGTAAAGCGTAACGCGTACTAGGAAAACACACCAGGTCACTCGTTTTCCAATGCCTCGCGCTAGAACGCGCTGCGCTTCAAAGCTGTATCCTTCTACCCCCAACGGTTTCACCTCCGTGGCAAAAACGCCAAAGCGCCGAGGATACACTTGTACACCGCACGCTTCGCTTTTCCCCAGGTTTCACGTTAGTGGAAATGGTCGGGGATTTTATGTCGCCTTACCTCGCCGTCATTCTTAACCCGGGAAGGTTCTGTTTAGGTAATTGCACGATGACGCCCGATTAGAGAGACGGTAATTTCATTTTCAGTTTTTGGCTTTTATATCATTTTTTAATTGTTTTGGCACTATTACCCTTTTATTTTTTATGCACTATTATTCAATTGAATAGGTTGACTTTTCAAATTACGCATTTTTGTGCAGATACAAGGCACTACATGTTATTAGGGTACCCCGCAAATGCTATAGCATAGAAAATATCGGTGTAGTAGTAAAGTTTCCGATACAATAAAAATGGCCCGCACAGACTAAACCACTGTTGCCTATAGAACCTCCCCAGCCTATGCTTGAATCGTTCTGCCCAAACTGGGCATCTTAACGTGCCCAATGTGTAATTTAACACGTTTACACACACTAAAAAGAATATTGTTGAGGTGGCAACACAAAATATTACATCTATGGCTGAACATACACGTCATCATGCCTTGAAGCGTACTTTCATTACACGCATAAAGGAAGACAAACTTCACGTAAAATTCTTTTATTGCACTGCTTGCGTGACATGCAGATGCCCCCTTCTCAAACAACAGGCGCACATGGGAAATACAACAAAACACACAAAGTAAATGTGTCCGAGCTAATAAAGGCATCGAATTTCAAGAAGCACTTTACGTAGCAGACTAATGCATGTAAAAGTTACCACTCATTCGTGACTTTTTTCCAATGGAGCTGTTGAAAAAAAACTGAACACACAGGCAACGAGCAAGATTAAAGCCCAGATGGGCTACACAGGTGGACAATGCTGATGAGACAAACGCAGAGATAACTAATGAAGGAGAAAGCAAGTAGAGAAGAATACGGCTTGCTTCACTGATGACAGTGAGAAAGCATTTTACACGTCTGCATAAGTAGTACTTTGAGCAAGGATACATACATGAACCAAAATATTGGGGAATAAATCAATAAGAAAATTCCCCAAGCCCCACTGGGTTAATTTAAATTACCCCACTGAAAATTACATGACATCAGTCGAGAACAAAAACACGTCGTGAGCAACTGACACAATGGAGAGCAACGTCTCGAGAGAAAGGTGCAATGTGAACGAAGGCACACCACTGTTCTTGGTTTTGAATGCCTTTTTCGGGCTGGTACTGAGGAACAGCAAAAGAAAATGTTAGCAGTAAAATATTTTACAGCTATTTTGAACACACTATAATGTAAATTATACAAATAAGGCATCAATTTTCCTTTATCATCATTGTACGGCAATGAAGTTGCATAGAGTCCTTAACAAAGGCAGTCCTAAATTATGATTGAACGTACCACACCCAAGTCTTGAAGTGTCCTCACATAAAAAAAAATTTATCGCAGCTGCGTACGCTCTACGGTTCTAGCTGGCTGCTGAACTACTCCAAGTTTGCTGCAGCACAGGTTTTGCTTGCTGCCCCATTTACTCTGTGTTCATGCTGCTGCCTGAGGTAAATCTTTAGTCTTGTTCGGACATATTTTTCGAGAAGCAGCTTCTCTACAGTAGGCTTGTGCAAACTGCAACATCCCAAGTGCATTTTTACAGACTTCTGCAGGGCACTCAGAATGCTTGAAAATGGCTTTTTCACCTTCATGACTTCACCCATTTCAGCAAACGTTTTGAAGTTTTCTTCACAATCCATCAAAATTGTCATTACAGACATGCTTGGCTGGATCAGATTTCCAGCATTTTTCACGTACTCCTTCAACTGGATGAGGCTGCTGTATTTCCCAGGAGCACTGTCAGTCAGTACTGCTTTACAGCTTTTGCAGTTACCTATAGATTTTAAAACAGACCTCAGAAGGAAACCACCGATGTACGCTACGATGTCGCACTCTGCTTCCGTCAGTCCAATCACAAACAAGTTCTCTAACTCCTCAGCCTGCTGAATGGGGTCTTCCTCTAGCTTTTTTAAGCTTGGGTCAAGCAAGTCAGCCAGATGACTGCTGTCGTCAATGTTGTAGCTCGAAGTCTTAGGGGTGTGTACAAACTGGCTGACACAAATGGCCTTCAGTGCACATTTAACATCATACGCACTTGGAACTGGCTTCTTCAACCTCACAACTGAAAAAATATTTTCTAGGCAATCTTGGATCAACCTAGCAGTGAGGAGGTACAAGTACCCGCGCCTCACCAGGAGCTCCTCTGACAGGCGCAGCACAACAGTTGTAGACACCAAAAGACCGGCCTGCGATGGCTTCCAGTGTGCAGTTGCTCCCATGTTCATCCGAGTGAATGTAGCACATGCCAGCTGCAATGTCCCAACTGCTTCCTGGTGCTTTGCGCGGTCAAAATGACTTAAAGCAACGATGGGGTGTCGTGATGACATCAAAGTGTACCACTTAGTGACAAGGTCAAAAAACCAGGCAGTTGCTTCAGCTTCCGGCTTCAAGATTTTGAGCTTGATTAGATAGCGAATGGCAGGAGGTGCTTCACGGAACAACTGCACTGCGATGTTTACTTTCATTTTTGCGAAATGTCCATCGCTGACATGAATGTCCGACAGCTTGTTAGCGATTTTGAGGTCATTTTTTTTATCATATTCGAGAACAGCCTCAACATGTTCAAGGGTAACAGTTTTTCCTGGGATGCAATGCTCCTCTGTCGTCTCCTTCCCCAGGGTAAAACTTCCTGAGCGGAGAAGCTGCCCACGTATGTTTTTCAAAACGTGAGCAGGATCAGCCATGAAATACAGCTCCCTACCATCCAAGTGAGGGTGTGGTATAGAGCAGACAGTTTGCGAGTGCCTGTGGCTTGAAAACTCCAGCAGCTGCCACACTTTCCTGTTGGCACTTCCCATGTCACTTGTTACAACAAGAACTCTCAGGGACACCTCAAAACAAAGCGCAATTAAATGAAATATAAGCTCCTTTAAAAGGCTTCCGTCAGTAGAACGACCAGTGAAGTGGTAAGCGATGACCTGTTTCCACCTCGTGTTTAGACCTCCAATCATAAACACGAGGGCATGGTTTGCAACGTTGTCAGTTGACTCTGGAAGTGTCGTACCCCCAAAAAGGCAATCCAGAGAGCGGTCATGTTCAAACCCTTGACTAATTTCCATCTCATCCATGAAGAGGACGCAATCTTTCTCAATGTCTTCCATTGTTTCTGCCTTACGCTTTAGAACATCCAGCACTTCAGTAAGTACACCAGGCAGAAAGCGAATGTTTCGCATTCTTCGAATCAATGTCCGGTTAGATGGCAGTGGGTATGACAGAGACCTGAGCAATTCGTAGCCTGTTGTACCACATGCGTGCTTTATTTGGAGGGCTACGCGTATAGTCTGAACTGACCACTTGCGAACCCTGCCTTTTGTTGTTAGAGCCTTCGTTTGATCTGCAGCAAGAAATGTCGATGATCTTAATGCGTTCAGTTCTTGCTGAACTAACCTTAGTTTCTTGTTTAGACTACGTACTTTTGATCTCGTCTGCTCATGCAGTTTTACCAAGTTTTTACACCTTCTGCTTAAGTCGGCGTTTTTTTTCCGGAGCTCGGAATTTTCCCGATGCAACGTCGACAATGTGGGAGTTGTGCTGCCTCCAAACATAAATGCAGCTGGCATGGTTGACTGTTCTTGTGGAGGAGTGAGACCTGCATCATTTGCTACGGTGTTGGGAGGGAGCTGTTTCAGAATGGCTACGGATGAACCTGGAGTAGCGTTTGTGTCGCTTGCTAGATTGTTGGCAGACAGGTGTGGTGGAGAGGCGGCTACTGTCTCATGATGACACCCAAACTCACCAGTGCTGTCTGCGTCATTGGCTGGAGGAACAAATGGCAGGGGCACACGCACGGATGTACACTCACACCTGCACTCGGCAGCACTGTCCGCATCACTTTCTAGATTGTTTGTAGGCGGTAGAGGAAATGAGAAATCTCCCAATGCGTGAGCAAGCCTGGACTCAGGATCGCTGGTACCGATGCTTGCTGCCTTGTTGGTGGGCAAACTTGACAGCAAGTGGGCTTCTGGAGGATCACCTCTCGCGAATTCAGCAGTGTCATGAGGAAGAGCATCTGGCTGTAAAACGGCTGCTGAAATATGAGCACTCAACTGAACACCGTGCTCAAAACTCGTTATGTCGCAAGGATCCGTAGGCAGCTGTGGAATGTCTCCAGATGTGCAAACACGCTTGGTGTTAGACGAATTCGCAGGTTTCATGGCAGAAGTGCGCTTCTTCGCGGACTTCCGGTGTTTTGGAGCAGCTGGAAAAAATTAAACATACAAACATTACTACAATAACATGCTTGCCTATGCATTCTCACTCAGCAAACAGTTCCAATACTTATTTTCGCTTTGCAGACTAAAAATTACAAGCAAAATGTTATCACGCACTTTCTTGAATGGTCTGCACCACACAAAGCATATTACTATTCCTTATAGATGTTCTGAGTAAACAAAAATAAGAGCGAAATGCCGCAGTGCAATTGAAGCAATGCATTTAGATGAGTTTGTCTTTTCTCTGAATGACCCAAACTAGATTCACAAATTCAAAGGAAAATTAAATTTGTGTCCATTTTACGGCTTTATATAACGAGTTCAGATATGTTCTTACCACGATAGGGAAAGAGAGTTGGGACAGCATCCGGCCTCAACTTTTTCAGTCCATCTTGTCGGTGCTGCTCAAAACTTGAATCTTCAAAATGTGCCTAGAACAAAAAAAGTCAATCTAAACAATAATTGAAAACCACATAATGCATTTGAATTACTCGCTCGAGAAGCAGAATGATCGCTTTCGCGCGTTTTTTATCTTTTGGAATGGAAATTGATTATGCCCTCTAATTGCAGTACGGGAATTTTTATGGGGCGGCTCGCCACAGAAATCTTTGCAGACTTTAGTGACCCCTCATACGCCGTTTGGCAGTGTTGCATGAAAGAATCAGTCATATATTCCACCCCCGCACGGAATATCAGCACAAGCAACGCAGGGAACAATTGCCCGTCTACGGTAGGGGGGATTTCACAACACCTACGAGGCGAGTCTACGGTAGAGGGGGAGATTTCACAAAGCCTACGGGGGCGCCAGCCAATTTTTTCGGCGACCCGATGAATATCCAGCCCACGGCAGCTTCAAAATCGATTGCCGAACTCTGAATTGCAGCGCATTCGAAGATTTGGCAGTCGCTCAGTGACCGCTTTTGTCGCTTGGTCTCGACCAATTTTTGTCGCAGTGACGAGAATCGCGTTTTTTTTTTTTTTTTTTTTTTTTTTTGTAGCAAGCGTGAACGGTCCGGGCCTTCCGATTTCGAGGATGTTTTATAACCAGGCTTAGTTTTGAACATTCACGTTTCACGCATGCATAATCCGGCATAATCGAACCACGCAAAGCATCCACTTGCGCACACGCTGCATTCGCACGCTAAATTGCCGCTCGGCTACGCGCAGCCGTCGCTGGAAGCCATCAAAACAGCCATGGCCTCCGCTACCGGCGCGCAACGGCGCTGCGGCGACGTTGAGGACACGACGGCGCTCGGTGAAAGCGTTGCAGGTGCATAGCACTTACATAATAGAATATAGCTGCAAGTACGCGTGCGAAAAACATGAAGCGAGGTGCAATACTCACAGCGCAAACACGAGAAGCAGCAGTGGGCTCCCAGCGGTCCCTTTTCACTTGTACAAGCCAGCGCTTTCTTCGGTTCGGGCTGGCCGGGAAGCGGAACATCCGTGTGCCTTTTCTGCAATGATTCGTACATTGCGGAACGCAACAGCCGGGCATTTTTGGTGCTCACACAACTCCCCACACGTTCACCGAGCTGGCATGGTTACGAAAAGCTTCCCGTGGTCAACAAAAGTCACCGCGAGTCACGGGCGGCAAAGACGCAGCCTTACGCACACGGCGGCAGTGAGCCGACTGGGGAACAACATGGCGCCGTATCGGCCCCGTTGCTATGGCAACGTGTGCTGGCAACGCTGCCCGACGGCGGGAGGCGGCACGAGCTGTGTCAAAGCACGGCCTCCGCGATCGGCTGCCGGCGGCGCGCCGTTGCTCCGGCCGTCCCAATCGCCCGGAGAGAGCGTAATTCCGAAGAGGCCGCTTCGCCGTTTTCCGCCGCACCACGGCGCGCGGAGCCGATGGTTGAAACGACAGCCGGGTATGCTGCAACGCTTCTCGAAATGGCGCTTCGTCAACTTTCGCGCTTCGTATCGCAATAAAAAAAAAGCACAGCTGATTTTATGGATGCAAAGCGACTCATAGAACCTGATAATAATGAATTTATTTTACCTACAATTGCAGCTATGCGACTTCTTTAACATGTGCCGCATGACGCCTTCGACACACGGACAATATTCCCTACTACCAATGGAAAATTTCTGGTGCTTAAATAACGTTCGGTTCGCTAAAAGGTGATTATTAAGAGCGAATGCTCTTTATAAGCGACCCCAAACCATCCACCGCCGGCGGCGGCGGCGGCGGCGGCGTCGGCGTCCGCAGTGCTGTTTAAAGAAAAAACAGCATCCGGCGCCAGGTTTCGATCCGAGGACTTTGCGGGCCGCAGCGCGACGCGCTACCGACCAAGCCACAGACGCGACGGTGATATCAGTGTTAGACGCGCCTTATATCTTTAACGCATTCAAACTACGTCGTCAGCGGCGTGCGTTGGCGACTCAGCGGCGTTATAGCGGCTTGATAACTGCGTGGTGTACACGTGATACTACAAACCCGATGGAAGAGATGGAAGAGAAGGCGGCGAGGGGGTGGGCTGCGGGGGCCGAGCGCAAGCGCCGCAAGCGGGCCGACAACCGTGCATTCGCACTTTCACATTCTCCCCCTCGGGGAAATGCGGGGGAATTTTTTTTTCAGGTATTTATTATCCAGGCTTACCCACTTTATATAATCTGCATGGTCAATGCAGTTAAGCAGAGCGCGGGGCGTAATCGCGTCATTCGCACGACGGATGACTGCGCTCTTATCTGGCCTTCGAATTAATGCCTGTTGGGTGGAAGCACCCGTCATATTGTTAGGATTAACACGTTTAAAGAGTATTACGTTGAGCGATAGCCTCAAAGATATGGCAATCTATTCTAGACATGTGCGTTGAGCAAGTTACAGTTTCAATTTCAGTCGCAACAAATAAAACAACTTGAAGTCAGATGCACCCCGATAACATTGTATTCTTAAACGTATTTCGGTGACCACAGGCAAGCCCAATTTTCTCTATTTTGGACCCAAGACTGAAGGCATTTAATCTTTCAATTACTGATATCGAAGCCCATCCATGTGTAAAGCAATGATGACAGGTTTCATGTTTGCTTTGTACATGTACACACTGCAGCTGTTTTCAGAGGCCCGTTCTTCCACGCGAAAGTATGCGAGATTTGTACTGTATGAAAAAAAAAAAAGGTGGCGACAACAGTGTTTGCAAGATCATTTTAGTGTGACAGCGCACAACCTGCATACATAGAGATAATAGAGAGTTTTAGTATAGCGGAAAGCACCACTTTAGCGCGCCCATAGCGTTAGCGGGCACGCTAACCGTAGCATAACGAGGCGCTATCCGTTCGCGATTGCGGCCCGCAAAACGTTAACGATACAGCTAAAACGCTATACTAAAACTCCCTAATATACTCCTCGTAAGATTTTCTGCGTTTTGGGGGGCAACCGAATGCTTGTAATGCTGCTTTCTTTAGATAGTGACACTGTGTTTTTCGTTTAGAGAAAACTGCATAAAGAAGGAATACCACCATCGTAAACGGCGGCTAATTGTTATCTGGGTTGCACGCCGCAAAAAGCGCATATAAATTGAAATTTTGTAAATTAAAAAAGACATGTGTGTAAGAATATATTCAATAGGCTGCATAGCAGGTGTTCCTTGGACGAGGTATCAAGCAAAAATATACAAATGTTCAACTTCTAAAAATAACTGGCAAAATCAAACACGGCGCCAATATAAAAATGCAACCACTGCGCTCGATTGTTGTCCATAACCCACCCTATGCGGAAATAAAAATATAACTGCTGTTCCAACAAGCAAGCACCCGATAATTCTGTAGCCGAGAAGTTTTCGCACCCAAATATCCGCGCACCTGAATGTCCGCACGGAAATGTCCTGCACCGATCAAGCGCGGCAATCACAGCGCGATTAACTTTTCAGTGCTGTTCCTCGAAGCTTCTGAGACAAGCGGACTTCATGACCCAGTAGTTCGGTTTGTCACCTCAACAAAAATAAAGCTTCAACCCAGTAACGCGAATTCCGGCCGTGAAAACACGCAGCAACTCAGGCCCCACAAAGCCGGCCAGGGGAGTCGGTGCAAGCTGCCGAACCATCGGCTATCACCGCCACCTCACGGCGCGTTGCGGAGTTAGCCAAATTACATGTTTTTGCTGGGGGACGCGCCGAATGGGACGGCCGGAGCAACGGCGCGCCGCCGGCAGCCGATCGCGGAGGCCGTGGTCAAAGAGTGGCACCACCCTAAACGACGAATGCGCGGCTTATGTAGGCTCCCTAGGCGCAGGCAGCGCAGGCGCGTTCTGCCAACCGCCACCGCACTTCGCGGCCGCCAGCAGACGCCACCCGTCGCGCACATGCGCTTCATGACGTCACGGTGTTTACATACAGGGTAGACCTGTGCGCCGGTCAGAAATCGCCGGCGGCGGCGCGCCGGTGTTCCCACCTCCGGCGGCGGCGTGAAACGGCGCGGGGGTCCCCGGAGCGGCGGCGGCGCGGCGCGGAGTGGTGGTGGTGGTGGTGGAGGAGAGAGAGAGAGAGAGAGAGAGAGAGAGAGAGAGAGAGAGAGAGAGAGAGAGAGAGAGAGAGAGAGAGAGAGAGAGAGAGAGAGGATTTTGGGGAAAAGAAAATATGCAAAAACCGTGGGGGATCCGGACATGTGTAGGACAATTCGGTGCAGCAAGTCTCGCTGCGGACATTTCGGTGCACGGGATGTCCCAGGCATTTCTTTAAACATTTTAGCTTTAATACTTTCGTTTCGTCAGACGATATAATTTTACGTTCGAGAGCATTAGCGCCTAAAACCCAATTTCGAAATTAAATGTTAAAAATTAACGTTGTTAATATACTTCCCTTCTACCATTTTTATTTCAGCATTCATGTGAACAACTCTAATATTTTAATTCAAGTGTTATCGAAAGGCTTCGATTTCACTTCACCCACCGCTGCAAGATGCTGCTGCTTTTAGTCACTTCCTACCTCCCCCCCCCCCCTTCCCCGTCCGCCAAACCACCGCGAAAAGAAAGAAAGAAAGGAAACGAGCTAGCTTAAGCACGCGTGCATCCATTTTCATAATTCATAATTTTCTCTATCGATTTATTCCTGCAGTCGGTGTTGATTCTACTCGAAAACTAGCCATTGATCGCACGGTGGAGTGGCTAAACGGGTGGGGGTGGGGAGGGCTAAGTGCTTAGACCAGCCCCCTTGGTAGATAGAGGGGGGTGTCACTTGTGTTTCTTCAAAGTGTAAACTGGGCATCGAAAACGTGAATACGACTGTCGCGGCTCTCGCAAAACCAGCCTATTCAAAATTTTCCCCTCTTACAATGGAAGAAAAGGAGGAATGTCTGGGGTGTCCATGATATGCGCGACTTCAAGAGTTAATTGTAGGTGGGGCGACTGAAAGGAAAGAGCGATTCCTGGAGAGGGGCGCCTTCCGTGTGGCCGCGACGCGCGGAAGAATGCAGCCAACGAGCTTGTTCCTCGATGGGGGCGACAGGCGCGAACGATCCTGGTCATTGTGTCCTCAGCGGCTTTTCGGGTGGCTTTTTGTTGAGCACTACAGAGGTCATGTGAGCTCACGCCGAATGTATCGCTTTTTCTTGCATCAATGCGCGGACTCTTTGGAGAAGGTGATGGCCGCTTTGCCCGTAAGATTTCCACGGGAAATTGAACATAATACCCATAATATTACTGAAAAAGAAATCTGGGATTCTGGGAAGGCTAAAACTTACAAACAGACGGAGGGGGAGGGGGGGGGGGGCTGCGAGAATTAAAAGGAAATGAAAGTAAGCATGTAAAGCTAAAACTGAGGTTGGTTTGACCGACCAGAATTGGTGGTATTTGTACGCACAACCTGTACGCGCTTGATCAGCATTGATGAGATATAGAACCTGCAGCTGTTTTCAAAAGGCCCGTTCTTCCTCCGCGACAATATCCTAAACTTGTCCGTAAAAATAAAAAGCTGGCGAGAACAGTGTCTCCAAATTCATTTAAACATGACAACGCAGCCTAAATAAACTTTTCATAAGATTGTCTGCATTTTTAGGGGCAACCGAATGTTTGGAAAGTTGAGGATTGTGAGAGTGTGCATTTTATTTAGAAAAAAATACATAAAGAATGCGTTAGCCATCGAAAACATCGGCTAAATTGTCTTTGCTGATTAGCATGCCCCCAAAAAGCGCGAATATAAATAACGTCTTGCCGTAAATTAAAAAAAAACATGTGCAGAAGAATTTAATCAGCTGGCTGCAAAACAGGTGTTCCCTGAACTAGGTATTAAAGAAAAATACAAAAATGTTCAGTTTCTACAAATACCTGGCAAAAAATCGCGAACACGACATCAATATTAAAAGGCAATCGCTGCCCTAGATTGTTGTCCAAAACCCATGTTAAGCGAAAATAAAAATATAACGGCTGTTTCAAGCAAACAAGCACCCGATAATACGGTCGCCGAAATGTTCGCGCAAGGAAATGCCGTGCACCGAAACGTCCGTACTCCGATATGTCCGTACACCGAAATGGCCTAGACCTGGGACGACGCTGTGCGCTTCTTTGGTGGAGCTCCCACGGCTTCTAGTTCAATTTTCACCGATACTGATTACACCTCGCAGCGTAGAGCTTCTATGACATTCCAGACACTGAGAGGCTAGCTGTGTCCGACTAAGCTACTAAACCGACGGTTCCATGCTTCCTGCCTTCGCAATTGTTGTTTGTGTGGTTTTAATCCAACTACTTGCATTAAATTTTTTTATCGATGCTCAGCCCTACCATCCATCCATCCATCCACCCATCCATCAAACCGTCCGTCTGTCGACCCAATTTGGTTTGTTAGGTTTTAGCCTCCATGGCGTTAATTTGTGCCCCTATAGGAATATTAAAGCATTCCATCTCTTCCTCAACCCTTTGGCTAAAACGCAAAGGGATAAAATCAAAAGCGCAAAAAAGTTCAAATCTAACTTGAAGGGAAACACGTCGACTGGAGTATGGGACCATTTTTTCCGTTTCCGGGGTTCACCCATCACAGCCACGGTGGCTGCTTTTCAGATTGAGTGGAAAAGCGAAAATCCCATTGTGTTGAGATGTTGGCGCACGGTAAAAATCCACAGGGGATCAAAATTAATCCGAAGCCCCCCACTACAGCGCGCCTGTATATCCCCATGGGGTTTTTTTTATCACAGGTGTCAAAAAACACATGGGCTATGAGGCGCTTTGGATTAATTTTGATCCAGTGCGGACGACCAGCTTCGGTTGGTGGAAATGGCCGTCGCAGCTGGCACCACGAATGGGGTCTTGAAATGAGGACACTACTCCGCAATTTTTGTGCTGACGAAATTTATTCTCTCTCTGTCTCGCTCTCTCTCTCTCTCTCATAGCTCATGTGTAGCTTCGGTGCGCTAAACCCCACAATCAATCACGTTCACGTCACGCAGCACGCGCTATTAATATACAACTTTTACGTTTCAAAATCATAGCTTTCTTGCGGAGCGTGGACATTGCTCGTCGAAGCTCTGTTTGGGATAGCCTAATTCGGCTGTAAAGAACTCGCAATGAAGACAAGAGGAGTAAGAATGCATTCGTAGACAACCCTCTGAATTTCTGTAGATTTTCTTATGGTACCTTTCACCATTATTTCTGAATTCTTTTTCTCCAAATCGTCTAGTTAACTGGCCTCCAGCGACAAAGGGCAGCATGACGTACGCTCCTCTGCCCTCTGGGACGCTATTTTATCACAGTGCTCAAATACGACATTGGTTGTCTGAAGTTGTGCGGGTATTAGAATTTCCTTCCAATTTCGTGTTTCACATTAGTTTAAGTAATGCATTGCTGACGTTTATGAGTTGTGAATGCTTGTGCCAGGCTCACAGTTCCGGAGATCCTAGCTGCGCTTTCATTGACCCTTCCTGCGTACCTGGACAGTTCATTTATTGACCCACTTCCCGTGCACTCTTCCCGTCATGACGCTGCCCATTCAAGCTTGCGCGCTACTGCGGCGGTTTCTTGTGCACTGCTCCCGTGCTGATTATGGTGTTTCATATATTCTTCGATGTTAGCCGCTTGTCCCCTTGAGAGAATCGATGAGTGGTGGGAGGAGCTGGCGCACTGATTTTGGAGACTTGTGTACTTCGGTCGTTCTCTTTCATCCGCATTTATTCTTATCAGTCGCTCTGAGACCGCATCTTTTGTGTTAGTGTTTTATTTTCCTTGCAGTGTATACTTTTATCCCCGTTGGATGACTATGTTATTAATACGCCAAGGGACGGGCCTTTATTAAGAAGGAAGGTGTTCAAACACTTTTGGTCATGTTTGTACAGTAGAAATAATATGGCTTGAGGGGCTGAAGTTTGCGTTCGCTCCTGTCCTCCATCCTACTTCCCTTTGGAGAAGAAAGAAAGAGGGCTATTGACACAGAGAGAGTCGGTTGGGCCTATTTAACCATGGGGGCCTGGAGTAACATGGGTGCGTGGTCATTTTAGAGTTTCTGAGAAAGCGGATAAAACAAGAAACATGTCGTGCTTGCTCGGCAGAGGGAAAAGCTGGGATGCTTCAAGAGGATTCCGAGTCAAGCGCGTCGAGACGGTAGGCAATCACGCATTTATCCTTTGTTAACAAGGTCGCGGGACGCATTCAAGAGGCTTGGTATGGGGCGGACGGGCGGGAAGAAAAGGTATTCGGAGAAGGAGGAGAAGGAAGGGGACTAGAAGTCTCCCCACAAGAGCAGCAGAATGACTGATTCCAGGTTGAATGTACAAATAATCCGTTTATGCATGGTGGATCGCGATTATTTCCCGACGAACAGCACCGCTGAGAGAGGCATTTCTTGCAGAGGGAGAAACGACAACTTCCAGCGAAGCGACGTATTTTCCTTTCATACTCCTTCGTTCTTCAGAAGAGTCGCATAATAGGCGGGGCGCGGGGCCGGCGGCGCGCCGAAAATTTTGCCCGGCGGCGGCGGCGGCGTACTCATTCCCGCGACTTCGGCGGCGGCGCAGACGGCGCGACCAAAACAGGCGGCGGCGGCGGCGTGGCGCGGCGGCGCACAGGTCTAATACAGGGAGAGCGAAGCATAGAGTTTCTTATAGTATACCTACTAATAGCATCCTCGATTAACCGCACCGGTGCACACCGGGGCACACCGGTGCGCCTTTTCATCCTCGATAAACCGCACCGGTGTGCACCGTCCGTCCTCGATAAACCGGGGTGCACCGTCGCGGGGCAATTTTTGGTTGCACCGCCGCGCACCGAGAGAGTCGACGGTGCGCCAGCGTGCAGTCCCGAGATGCATCGCGGACGATGCCGGCGAAGGAGCTTCCTCCGCCGTCTGCTGCAGCGACGGCGCATCGCCGCACTCGTGTCAAGGCGGACGGACCTATGTATTGTTGCTGACAAGGATGGCGTGCTTGTGAATTCATCGGGCAACGATGCGACAGTCTCCTAACGGCGGTAACAACTACCAGTGATTGTAAATGAGGACGCGAACTTTGTGTACTTCAAAGACGGCTGCATGCATTGCCAGAAAGTTGGGGATTGACATTCGTTTCGTTCGATCGAATTATCATGAACTGTTACCGGAGTGCCCAGACGATGAAGACCTACTTGTTTTGCTGTAACGGAAGGGCGGAACAAAACAGGCACTCGCATTGTGGCTCAAACGAAGATGAGAAGCAGCTTGTATGTACCTGTTTAGTGGAAGCGGTGGCGGTACGTTGTTCCGCATGTGTGACGGATTTAAGTTGTGCGTACATATAATCATTGGCCTTCAATAAATACCACTTTCAAATAGCGCTGTGTCTCATTACAGTGCTGTATTGTTACTTGTGAACGTTTTTATGAGTTGATTTCTTAGATTAAGAGATGGCGCCTGTGTAGAACCGCCCCGTTTGTCCTCGATCAACGCTCCGTGCCGGTACGCACCGTCGTGGGGCACTGTGCACCGCGCCGGTTTTGGGGGCAACACCGGTGCGTGTTTATCGAGGACGCTATAAGAAACTCTATGCGCTGCCCCTCATGGCTATGCTGGCAACACTTGCAACGCGCCCGGAACAACGACCGTGTTGCGGGCGGGTTTTAGCCACGACCGGCTCCGGTCGTGGGTTTTAGTCGCTGCGGTCTGCTGTGATGCAGAGTTGTATAGAAGGCTCTGCTGTGATGCTGCCCAGCACGGCCCAGCACTACAGAACCTAGAAGCGGGTATCGCGCATCAGCCGATCTACAGAAGAAGCCCATCTCCACTGTGCATCTTGCTGGTTGCTTTCATCAAACTGCTGCTGAGTGTTCTCCGTGCGATCCTTGTGTGAAGTTGGCTCACCTTGGTGCCTTTGGTGCAGCACCGCCACCCGTTTGTGCCAAGGAATCTGAGAGTGGAAGGCGAGCTTTACGCTCCCTGCAAGCTTTCGACATTGGTGCCTGTGCTTCTTCGTGTATTAACCGGCGTGCTTCCGGCCGTCACTTTTATCTCGTAGTTGTGATGGAATATGCCTAGCAATAGTGACTAATTACTCAGGACTTCCATGAATAACCTAATTCTACTAGAGCCTGCAAGCTCCGCTTCGGTATGTTTGTAGTGTATCAGCTTGTCAAGTCTGTTTGAATTTGTAGTGTATGTGGGATCTTTAGTCGTTGCATAATTTGACGTGTGCCAGCATTTGTGTTCCGTTTAGAAGAATCTAAAAAAGCATGTAATCTTAAGTTAGTGCGAAGGGTGAACAAGGAAACGGACAATGCATTTTAACTGTACATAGAAGCTCTAGTTAGTGCATGTGGCTTGTGCTACCCACTATGATGCCTGCATCGCTTATTAATTTCAGCAAGGTAGCTACAAAGACATACACAGCAGAAAAGTGCTGCGCTGTTTTATGCTTGTATTTGGCGTTAGGATGAGGTGCTGTTTTATACCAAATCGCCCAGGATTGAACTAACAGGATGGACGCTACTTGCAACTGATTTATTTAGGGTATGTCCATCATGTATGAGAGAAGCAATAACAAAAGGCCACAAGCATTCGACCAGAGCACACACAAAAAGAACTTATCTAAGAAGGCACATTCCTTGGAGTAGATTGATAAAGAGCGGTCTCACTCACACATATTGTTCTTCTTCATTTGATACAAACTTAATGTGCCATTACACCACAGCTTCCTTCCGCTATTTTTGATTATCAATTTGGGTACACAATTACAACCTTTGCAATGAAACAGCCTGGGTAATTTTCTACCGAAAGTGCGCGTTTCCAAATGGTCCCTAATACATTAGGTCATTTGGCTTATGTAAACTTGTCAAGTCAAGGGTGTCTCATCACACACTTAACAAGGAGCTTAGCATGCTTCTTACGACAAACTGTTTGCTAGTGTGCTGAAGAATGGCACATGCCCACTCGAGGTTTCGCAAGGGCAGGGTATTATTAGTGCACACGCACTAGGGAGGCTGACCACGATATATTCATGCACGTGTCTGGTGCCTCAAAAGCCGAACCCCTCGGACGGAAACGCTTGAGTTTGTGCTAAGCATTTCCAAATTGGCCATTTAAAGAAAAAAAACTAAAGGAAGAGCAACTTATGCTGCGTCTCATTCACACACGCTAAAGACAAGCGGGTTCCATCTGGGCCCACTTAGTAAGGGCTGTAGCTGCACAGGATACACAGAGAACGACAGTAAGGAGAGCAGGGTAGAGCATATATACAGTAGATGCTCATTAATACCCGTCACACGGGCACTTTCAATCGCGATCGAGTTTTCAAGCGCGCTCGACGCACTGCCGCTGCTACACGGCCCGTTTCAATCGCGGTCGAACAGTTGCACCGGTTGCACTCGTGTACGCTAGATGGAGCTAACATTGTACTTGCGGCCGGCGTCTGGTAACTTCTCGCAGTCGTAGGTATACGTAACTATGTAAATGTTACCTCACGCTTATTTGGGTCAAGTTATTTGACGCAGTTTGTAGCGTTAGTTGAAGTTTTCACCTTCTGTGTCATTACTGAGCGGGGACGAGAGTATCGCCGCTTTCGTTCGATTGCGCTTGGAAGCCTCGATCGTGCTTGAGAAACCAGGATCGAGCTCGAACACGATCGAGCTCTATCGCGATTGAAACTGCCGTGTAGCATGGATCGACTCAATCGCGATTGAAAGTGCCCGTGTGACAGGGGTATTAGACAAACTCGAGGAAACCGTAAAAATATGTATTACCGGAAATTGTAAGCTGAGGTTTTTGCGTTGTGGATGTTACAAGCAAGCAAAAGTGTTGTTCATCCTATTCATGGAGTTCGTCTTGACCGGAGTAGAGGCGTGAAGGTTTGGGAAAAGAGAGCTGAGCACAACCAGTGGTCAATTTACTAAGACAGCAAAGAGGACAGCCGCCGACTGTGAGAAGCGGGGAGTTCAAGCTCAGTTTTCTTACAATATATATATATCCGGGTTCCGGCCTTTGCGGCTTTATTGCCTCGTATTCGTGCCGTGCATATTGGCTCTGCAAGCTAAATAGTCTCACGGGTGGACAGGCAAAGTATTTCAACTGATATCACTGCTCAGTGTCACACTCGTCAGTCTGAACAAAAAAAAATCAGAACGATATTCAAACTGTGCTTCCCCCGCTCAAGCGCTACTACTCACACAAGTCAAACGACTGCCAAATTCTTTTTTTTCTATAATGGAGGGTATGTAATTTACAGAAAAAGCATGCTGTGTGTGCTGCTTCAGATTGGGGAAAAAAAAACTTTCACTTCTTCCAAAGAAATTAGATTTACTACTCCTGCGATACACCTTTTTGCAGGGGTGTACAAATATCAAATTTTGTACCGCAAATCACACACGAATAGAAAAAGTGACTGCAGATGGAATAAAATATGTTCGACTGAATATCATTGCCTTTAGCGTGTTTACAGCTTTGAAAGCAGAGCTCAAAGAGAGAGAAAAGATAAATTGGTTAATCACAACCTGACATGTAGAGTTTGTGCACTGATTTAGAAATGGTACAAAAAAAAAAGATGAATAAGAGACAGTGGATTAGTGAAAAACGTTTGGCACACATTTTCTTGGAGACATGTGGGTTCTTCAACGTGCTCTGAATAGAAGTGTATTTGACGGGCTGCAGCCCCTCCAGTCATTGAAATAAGGCCCTTGCTATGCATGCCTACTAGGACCAGTATGCTACCGAGGCATAGCCAACAAGTAATAACTTAATTTCTTGTTCATGCCATCCCATTGGCCGGGCACTTCTTTCCGGCTTATTAACTTTGCACAGGTAACATTCCACTTCAGTTACTGTACACCAGAGTTACCACTCTGGCTTTGCTCAAGGTGTTGCTTGCATTAGGCTTTCTTGCAAGGCTTAGTCGTCGTGCAGAAAAGCCGACCCAAACAGGCGTTCGTTGTGGTGAAGCTTGAAGGATTGCATGTTGTATGGCAGAGCAAGCTTTTATAGCTCTGTTCGTAAATTTTGAATACCTAGAACGGTAAAATTGCACTTCGGATAGAAGAAGCGTACAGCATAAATCTGCCATTTGCTCTCTATAGTAGCAAAATAGCGTTAACTGAGGTATACATGCGTGGCACCTGTGATATCCAGCCGGACGTCACATTTGCAAGCTGGCTTTGCTGACTAAATGTGGCCCTGCCTGAGGCATAATCAAAATAGGAAAAACACAGCATAATTTATGCTAGGTCACTCACTTTAGAGGTGCTGTTAGAAGTTTCTGGGCTATTGCGTTCATGTGTTCCAGGGTATCGCATTTTCTCACTACTTACATTTTGAAAGCTCGGTCCATATAAGTTTGGATAACACATTTGCCTTAATCGTGGGTCTCTGTTTTGCGATCTTCTGAAAAACGTCTTCAGGATCTGCCATGTGTTCTATAGCTGGATACAACTTAAGGAGCTGTGCGTTCTGTAGGAAACCTTAGCAGGTTATTGATGCAAGCAAAAATTACCAAAAGCACTTTTTGATCTGTTTTAAATTACGTTTCTGCTAACAAGAAATAGATCCAGGTTAAATTAAAACCATTATGTACTACCCACTGTAACGGCCCAGCGGCTAGGATGTTTCACTGCCATGATCGAAGATGTGGGTTCAATCCCAGCCATGGCAGCCATTTTTATGGTAGAGGCGAAAAAGAAAACCTGTGTGTAGAGATTCTGCTGCACATTTCAAGGTCCCCAAGTGGTCAAAATTGATCCATAGCCCCCAATATGGTGTGCTTCAAGGTGCATGTGCAGCTTCGGCACACAAGTTGAACAAAGCCTCTCTCCCCCCCCGCCCCCCCCCCCCCCACACACACACACACACAAAAAGGGTAAGTTTCAGCTGTCGGGGTTGCTCAATTACATGGACCAATATAGGACCTTTACCTTCAGATTTTGTAATATTAAGACTCAAAAATTTACTGCTGCTTTGACAGGCCAGTGTTATTTTATTGCAGCCTTTCAGAATTAGGGATATTGTTTTCAACAGTGAGCAAACCATGGTGTACACCAGATATTGCCTTTTCAGACAAAAATAGCAGACAGGTAGGCAACGCTCTTTGTAGCAGTGCAAAGTCGTGCCACCTCTGTAAACATTTCGGTCGAGTTGTTGTCCCAGTCATGTTACGAATGGGAGCTCCTTCAATTTGTAATACTTCCATGGAGGCCTTTCCGGCCAGCTAGTGTACACAGACCAACAGACAGTTCTTCAGTGAAAATTTTCTGTATGCACTTAGTGAAAAATAAAGTAGGTTTGATGGCTTGCTTTGCTGCCATATTTTCATTTTAATCTGTTAGGCAGGACCTGGCGGTGAAGGTTACTCGTAGGACTGACACTTGGACAAGTAGATACAAACTATATTGAAAAGGTGCAACACAAGAAAAGGAATCGCACATGTAAATAAATTTTATTTACACAAATGCACTGTACACGCCATTTGTGTGGTTACAATGAGGTGTACAAAACAAAACTATAGGCACCAGAAAGAATAGCAATGGCCATGAGAGGTAAACACGTACCCATTCAAAATTATATCCTGGCATGCTGCAACTGCACTTCCAACAACAATACACATATAATCCATGCGGATTATGTGTATGGTCAGTTGAAGAGGATGAATGAAAGGATCTTTCGTCCTGCGCTGTTTTTTTTACTGCGCTGCGGCTAAAACCGGCTGGCTTCATAGATAGCGACCTTCCCATGTTAGCTGGCGACAATGAGGGCCAGCGTGCTGAAAATTGCTGGGTAGGGATGGCGCACTCCATCAGGTGGTGCTAAATAATGTCCAACCTCACCAGCTTCACTTTGCTCACAGAGTGACTGTTGGCATGAAATGCAGTGGCTGTACCAATAACAACCGACCGTTCTAGTTAGTATTTATATCACCGGTCAGCACCTAGAATACAATGGCTCGTCCAGACCTGACTCTCACCAATGGAAAAGTCAACGTATACAACTAAACCACACGGGTACCACACTGTCTGGCTCGACTACCATTATTAATTTTTGAGCATTCCCATTAATTCAAACATTCGTAACCTTTACCGACCTTGGCTCTACATGGAGAAGCTTTCTTTTGGCGTGACGGTCATTTGTGCACATGCGAAATTTGACAGGAAACGCTTGAGTTTGTGCAAAGCATTTCCAAATTGGCCATTTAAAGCACGGAAATGCCGTCATTCTTGCGCGGGAGCATAACAATTTTCCAGCTGCAGGAGCACTAGTTGATCCAAACTTCTTCAGGGGCTGCGGCTCTTTCACATAAACTGTGCCACTCATGTAGCACTGTCCTCAAGGTGGCTCGCCAGCCCTACAAATGGCAAAGTTGGGTATACGAGAGTTGGCCCTGGTCAGGGCCGGCGATGAGAACCGTACACAGTTATCTTCGTGATAAATTTTGAGCCACGCCCGTATACCAAAGCGATAAGAACCAAACAAAAAGAAAATGCTTTTGCCATGCCGCTGCTGGCCTTGCTCAGCTGTATGCAACAGTAAACCATCGGGTTGACTCAAAGCGCAACGCAAGAAAATTGCGCAGGATCTCATCATATTAAACAGGATGAGAGCGCGACAGCGTCTTTTATGGCTCGGTTTGTTGTCGAGCGTTCCGCCAATGCCGCCTATAGCCTACAATCCCGACAGTGCACTCAGTGCAGCCACTCATTACAGAATCACTATCCATGCTGCTGCAGCACTGCCTCGACTGAAGCAGAGGGCCAACAAAGACTGCGGGAGCAATTTATTTGAATGCACATTTATTTTTGTGTTGCACGTCTTACGGAGCGTGTCGCAAGGAAATCGGAATTGACCAAGCGCCAAATGTTTCTTTTTCTGCAGCAGTATATGCAACAGTGCACACCAAGTGCTTCTTGTTTATTTCTTTCTGGTCCACGCCATGGAACAACCATCCATGGAATACCATGGATGTGTGCACCATTCTGTGACGTGGAATGTTAGGAATGCATTAGGAAATTGTCAGCTGTTGTGGTAGCAAGTAATATTTTCGCATTTAGAAAGCGATTCCCTGAAGCACACTCTCGAGCCCACAGGTGTACTTGGCGCAGTGTCAATGAGCCTATAATAAGTGCAACAAACTGAGGAGGAGGCGAAATACCATTGACAACAGGCTGGACAAATCGTTCACAATGCTTCAATGGGGATCACAAGCAGCACAAGTTGGTGCACTGGCATAGGAAAGAACTAAAAAAGGCCAAACAAGGAGGAAAAAAACATTTGGCATCGGCGAGCATGGGAGGTCACGTATATAAAGTCGGTCGGAGCAAAACTGTTTATCATAAACCCCCTCTCAATTTTTTTTAAAACTCATTCCTCACTCCGCCGCTGTCATTAAAACAATTGCACGAGGTGTGCATTTCTAGAGCAGCCGTTTTTCTTATGAAGGCAAACAAAATTGCCTTCGTGCGCAGTCTTAGACAACATTAATGCACCAACTGGTTTAATTAGCTGATAGTCTGCAACTACGGTATGCATTACAGCTCAAGTATGGCTTCCGTGCATTAACCTACAAATTTTAACTGCTGTACAGAAAAGAAAGCAAGCTTTATTAAATATACATGCTGACAGCAATGTAAACTTGAAATTCCTTATAACAGAGCTAGAAATTCTTTCAGAGCTAAAATGATAAAATTCAGTGCTGAATGATGCAAGGCACCACTAAGTACTGTCATATGTACACGCTAAGAAAAAAGTTTAGCAATGTCAGTAACTCTTCGTAAAACTTTTCTTTGTGCCCTTTGGCAGGGCATGAGCAACACAATGTCCCTGAATTGCTCCACAACAATCGCTTTCTTCTTGTTGCTCTGCAAGTGCCATGGCTCCAGTCCACCGCTCAAACAGATGAGACATTCTACCCCGCTGACCACGAACAGAAGTTCTTGGCTCGCTCCAGGGACACAACACCAGTGGTACCAATCTGCACCAAGTTTGTTGCTACCTGGCTTGTGGCTCCCTGCTGGCAAAAGAAAAAAAAAATGTGCAGTGAGAGTTAGACAAGGGATTGCAGGGGGAAAAAATCAATTTCTCCTTTTAAAGGATTGCAGGGCACACTGCGATTTCACGTATGCATAAGCAAACACACATGCACTCCTTAATGGAGGCTTCATGTCAATGAGGCATGGCTGACATAAAATTGCCCCTTTGGAAGGGAAGTGTGTTCTCTTCATCTTGCTGGATGGCATGGCCAGCATGACAAGGATGACAAGACCGAGGGAAGGAATGATGATGTGGAACAGAAACAGTGGCATTCTACTAGTTCGTAACTGTTGAACATAAGAAGCTGCACTACTTCATGACTTTCTTACATTAGTGAAGTCCACATCTTCTTGTAAGCAAAGTTGCAATCCCGCCCATTGTTCCCCACCCTCTCCTTAGCGGGGTGCGGCTCCTGCCCCGAGTCAGTGGCGGCTTTGACGGTGTGTAGTGATGCAAGTAGTACGGATAAATTTTAGCCCAAGCTTGGTAGGTGCCCTACCTTATCGAATCGCAATCTGTCATTTTATCAAAGTGTGGAGTCAATGGGCATGGAACAAAAAGTGACGTGCAAGACAGAAAAAAAGAGTAACAATGTTAGACCACACAGAAAACACAGTGCAGTAGAAACAAAGGACAAGGTGAGGCCAGGGCAAGAGCTAACTTTCGACAAATGCTTTATTGCAGGACCTGCACGTATAAAAAAATCTGGCTCATAATAGGAGAGAAAGAAAGGAAAACATCAAAACGAACAACGAAAGATGAGACAAAAACCACCACGCACCGCCTCTGCCAAGAAATAAATCTCTAGCTTTCGTAAAGCCATAGATGGTGTATTGATGCGTTGATCACCGGAACATGCCATCTCAGTTGCTTCCACAAGTTCTTTCGTCAGTCCAGACTGGTGGTAATGCAAAGCAATCATCTCGTCGTGCAGGGGATAACACAGGTATCCCGATACGCACTTTTTACAATGGTCAGCCCGCTGGCCGTCATTGGCAACGCTGCTTACTTTATTCTTGTACTCTTAAATGGACATTCAAATATCTGCTTGTTTGGCCAGTATAGTCGCTGCCACATGAGAGTGAAATTTTGTAGACAGCATGATGCCCACAGCGTACCAGCTTAGAGCAGACCGGTTTTTGCACACGCGTTAGGCAGGTTAACCTGCACAAGCCCAAAAGCGTGTTCGGGGCTGTGAATAAGACATTGATCCCACTAACAGCCACCTGGCTGCCCATTGTAAAATGTGTGTATCGGGAAACCTTTGTTATCCCATGTACGACCAGACAATTGTTTTGCATTACCACTGCTCTGGGCTGACGAGAAACTTGTGGAAGCAAGTGAGATAGCATGTTCTGGTGATCAGTGTGTCCGTAGACTGTCTATGGCTTTATCAAAGCCAGAGCTTGATTTCATGGTGTAGGCGGCATGTGGCGGGTTTCGTCTCATCTTTTGTTTATTTATTTTTTCTTTTCTCCTCTTATGAGCCAGATGTCTTTATATGTGTTGACCCTGCAATAAAACATTTGTTGAAACCTTGCACTTGTCCCGTCCTCGACTTATTGTTTTTACTGCGCTATGTTTCTCGTGAGAGTATGAACCAACACGCCCAAACATTTTCCCTTCTGTTAGACAGCATCCAGGGCATAACAAAAGTTCACAGAGTGAAAGAATGTTAAGTGAGCAAACGAGCTTTTCTAGGCAATGCCCAGGGGCATCGGGTATGCTAGGTACAGCAGTTGCTGCAAGAACCAACGGAGAGTGCAGTAACTGCACAGAGACGGCAGTAAGAGGAGGAGGCTAGGGTATATATAGTCAGGATCCAGCTTACATGGCCTTATCGTCTGGTGGTAGAGCAGCGTATTGCCTTTATCACCTTCCAATAGTTTCAGGGAGAGAGGTTATGTAATTCAGCTGATATTAGTGCTCATTATCACGCTTTTAGAACTTCGCAGAGTAAACAATGCCAAGGTAATCATGCAGTGTTGAACCCAGAATAGTGGCTAAACTAGTTGCACAAAACAAGATAAGTAACAGTCACTAAGCAGTGCTTAGTGACTGTTCGAGCGCTACCACATCGATTCACATTAGGTAAACAAATTTTTCTCATCCGGCATGCATTGCATTCTGTAAGCAGATATGCTGGTGCATGTATATATGTGTGCCAGCTTATGTTGTATACATATGCACTAGTGGCATAGGCAAGATACATAAACTTGTGTATAGCTTCCTAGCCAATGCATTTTGGCCTTGGCAACTACAACACACCCGAAGGTAAGACTAGCCAGATTAAATTGTGGTGGAGGAACTCCTGACGTTTGTACTGTGGATACAGGAAAATTTTGATATAGTCAGGTACACATCACATTTTCTGATAAAATGTGGCACTCCCAGCATTCAGCCGAGCGACAGTGGGGTGCTGGTACTGGATGAATTGCATGGACATTGGAACGTAACGAAACCCTGCAGAGTATGAGTATAGCATTCCAGGTTACTCCATGTGAAGTAATACGTGATAGCTTAAGCAAAAAGCACCATATTCGTTTGGTCGTGGAAGTCAACCAATGTGTAAGCAAGGTGCTCACTGCATGTTCCAAAACATGCAAACGTCTATTGCAATCTCGTCCTGTCTATTATGCTCGGCTATTACGCACGCTTTCATTGTTTAATGAACTTCTTATTTTCGCTACTTACGCCCATTGAACGCCCGCACCACAGCCACCGATGCCGTGAGCAATTTTTGCGAGTGTCGCCCTCGCCTTACCGCGGTCCAATAGGATCACACGTTAACACAAATTTACTCGTAAATTTTAACCCCATAAAAATCAGATTTAATCAAATTTAAATGTTTAGAGAATTATTCGATCACTGACTGATTCGCACCTCCATGGCACAATCGTTACTCGCAAGACATCCAATCGTCATCGCATCGTCACTGCAAGTTCTTGATCGGAATATCGGCACATCGTAACGGTCATTCTACGTAGTTTTTAACGAAATCGATGCCACAAAGCAAGTTACACTGGCTGCAAATCATGCCTGAACATCCAAGGAGTACTATCAAAACAACGGCGCAACCGCAAACAGTAGGGCTCTTTGATTTCCAGTCTCGGACTCGCCGCGGACTCCCCGAGAAGCAGTCCGGCATTAGATTTTCCCATGTATCCCTATGACTTCGGGGAATCCTCGGACTACCCGCGGACTACCCACGGTGAGTCTGAGACTGTAAATCGAAGAGCCCCAATGAAGCAACCAAGTTACAGTCACGGGACGTGCGACAATGCCGGTAAGCAGTTCGGCCTCTTCCACTGGCTAATATTAGTACTTTACACAGGTTAACTGTACAGAACCGCTAGGCTCCGAAGCTTTTCCGGCTTCGGGTGCGTCACTTAAGCTCAAAAACAGCGTAATATAGACCGTAACTAATGAATAAGAGGTATTTGAGTTCGATAACGCAATTGCCGTAAGCATACATGTAGACCTGTGCGCCGCCGCGCCACGCCGCCGCCGCCGCCTGTTTTGGTCGCGCCGTCTGCGCCGCCGCCGAAGTCGCGGGAATGAGTACGCCGCCGCCGCCGCCGGGCAAAATTTTCGGCGCGCCGCCGGCCCCGCGCCCCGCCTATTATGCGACTCTTCTGAAGAACGAAGGAGTATGAAAGGAAAATACGTCGCTTCGCTGGAAGTTGTCGTTTCTCCCTCTGCAAGAAATGCCTCTCTCAGCGGTGCTGTTCGTCGGGAAATAATCGCGATCCACCATGCATAAACGGATTATTTGTACATTCAACCTGGAATCAGTCATTCTGCTGCTCTTGTGGGGAGACTTCTAGTCCCCTTCCTTCTCCTCCTTCTCCGAATACCTTTTCTTCCCGCCCGTCCGCCCCATACCAAGCCTCTTGAATGCGTCCCGCGACCTTGTTAACAAAGGATAAATGCGTGATTGCCTACCGTCTCGACGCGCTTGACTCGGAATCCTCTTGAAGCATCCCAGCTTTTCCCTCTGCCGAGCAAGCACGACATGTTTCTTGTTTTATCCGCTTTCTCAGAAACTCTAAAATGACCACGCACCCATGTTACTCCAGGCCCCCATGGTTAAATAGGCCCAACCGACTCTCTCTGTGTCAATAGCCCTCTTTCTTTCTTCTCCAAAGGGAAGTAGGATGGAGGACAGGAGCGAACGCAAACTTCAGCCCCTCAAGCCATATTATTTCTACTGTACAAACATGACCAAAAGTGTTTGAACACCTTCCTTCTTAATAAAGGCCCGTCCCTTGGCGTATTAATAACATAGTCATCCAACGGGGATAAAAGTATACACTGCAAGGAAAATAAAACACTAACACAAAAGATGCGGTCTCAGAGCGACTGATAAGAATAAATGCGGATGAAAGAGAACGACCGAAGTACACAAGTCTCCAAAATCAGTGCGCCAGCTCCTCCCACCACTCATCGATTCTCTCAAGGGGACAAGCGGCTAACATCGAAGAATATATGAAACACCATAATCAGCACGGGAGCAGTGCACAAGAAACCGCCGCAGTAGCGCGCAAGCTTGAATGGGCAGCGTCATGACGGGAAGAGTGCACGGGAAGTGGGTCAATAAATGAACTGTCCAGGTACGCAGGAAGGGTCAATGAAAGCGCAGCTAGGATCTCCGGAACTGTGAGCCTGGCACAAGCATTCACAACTCATAAACGTCAGCAATGCATTACTTAAACTAATGTGAAACACGAAATTGGAAGGAAATTCTAATACCCGCACAACTTCAGACAACCAATGTCGTATTTGAGCACTGTGATAAAATAGCGTCCCAGAGGGCAGAGGAGCGTACGTCATGCTGCCCTTTGTCGCTGGAGGCCAGTTAACTAGACGATTTGGAGAAAAAGAATTCAGAAATAATGGTGAAAGGTACCATAAGAAAATCTACAGAAATTCAGAGGGTTGTCTACGAATGCATTCTTACTCCTCTTGTCTTCATTGCGAGTTCTTTACAGCCGAATTAGGCTATCCCAAACAGAGCTTCGACGAGCAATGTCCACGCTCCGCAAGAAAGCTATGATTTTGAAACGTAAAAGTTGTATATTAATAGCGCGTGCTGCGTGACGTGAACGTGATTGATTGTGGGGTTTAGCGCACCGAAGCTACACATGAGCTATGAGAGAGAGAGAGAGAGCGAGACAGAGAGAGAATAAATTTCGTCAGCACAAAAATTGCGGAGTAGTGTCCTCATTTCAAGACCCCATTCGTGGTGCCAGCTGCGACGGCCATTTCCACCAACCGAAGCTGGTCGTCCGCACTGGATCAAAATTAATCCAAAGCGCCTCATAGCCCATGTGTTTTTTGACACCTGTGATAAAAAAAACCCCATGGGGATATACAGGCGCGCTGTAGTGGGGGGCTTCGGATTAATTTTGATCCCCTGTGGATTTTTACCGTGCGCCAACATCTCAACACAATGGGATTTTCGCTTTTCCACTCAATCTGAAAAGCAGCCACCGTGGCTGTGATGGGTGAACCCCGGAAACGGAAAAAATGGTCCCATACTCCAGTCGACGTGTTTCCCTTCAAGTTAGATTTGAACTTTTTTGCGCTTTTGATTTTATCCCTTTGCGTTTTAGCCAAAGGGTTGAGGAAGAGATGGAATGCTTTAATATTCCTATAGGGGCACAAATTAACGCCATGGAGGCTAAAACCTAACAAACCAAATTGGGTCGACAGACGGACGGTTTGATGGATGGGTGGATGGATGGATGGATGGTAGGGCTGAGCATCGATAAAAAAATTTAATGCAAGTAGTTGGATTAAAACCACACAAACAACAATTGCGAAGGCAGGAAGCATGGAACCGTCGGTTTAGTAGCTTAGTCGGACACAGCTAGCCTCTCAGTGTCTGGAATGTCATAGAAGCTCTACGCTGCGAGGTGTAATCAGTATCGGTGAAAATTGAACTAGAAGCCGTGGGAGCTCCACCAAAGAAGCGCACAGCGTCGTCCCAGGTCTAGGCCATTTCGGTGTACGGACATATCGGAGTACGGACGTTTCGGTGCACGGCATTTCCTTGCGCGAACATTTCGGCGACCGTATTATCGGGTGCTTGTTTGCTTGAAACAGCCGTTATATTTTTATTTTCGCTTAACATGGGTTTTGGACAACAATCTAGGGCAGCGATTGCCTTTTAATATTGATGTCGTGTTCGCGATTTTTTGCCAGGTATTTGTAGAAACTGAACATTTTTGTATTTTTCTTTAATACCTAGTTCAGGGAACACCTGTTTTGCAGCCAGCTGATTAAATTCTTCTGCACATGTTTTTTTTTAATTTACGGCAAGACGTTATTTATATTCGCGCTTTTTGGGGGCATGCTAATCAGCAAAGACAATTTAGCCGATGTTTTCGATGGCTAACGCATTCTTTATGTATTTTTTTCTAAATAAAATGCACACTCTCACAATCCTCAACTTTCCAAACATTCGGTTGCCCCTAAAAATGCAGACAATCTTATGAAAAGTTTATTTAGGCTGCGTTGTCATGTTTAAATGAATTTGGAGACACTGTTCTCGCCAGCTTTTTATTTTTACGGACAAGTTTAGGATATTGTCGCGGAGGAAGAACGGGCCTTTTGAAAACAGCTGCAGGTTCTATATCTCATCAATGCTGATCAAGCGCGTACAGGTTGTGCGTACAAATACCACCAATTCTGGTCGGTCAAACCAACCTCAGTTTTAGCTTTACATGCTTACTTTCATTTCCTTTTAATTCTCGCAGCCCCCCCCCCCTCCCCCTCCGTCTGTTTGTAAGTTTTAGCCTTCCCAGAATCCCAGATTTCTTTTTCAGTAATATTATGGGTATTATGTTCAATTTCCCGTGGAAATCTTACGGGCAAAGCGGCCATCACCTTCTCCAAAGAGTCCGCGCATTGATGCAAGAAAAAGCGATACATTCGGCGTGAGCTCACATGACCTCTGTAGTGCTCAACAAAAAGCCACCCGAAAAGCCGCTGAGGACACAATGACCAGGATCGTTCGCGCCTGTCGCCCCCATCGAGGAACAAGCTCGTTGGCTGCATTCTTCCGCGCGTCGCGGCCACACGGAAGGCGCCCCTCTCCAGGAATCGCTCTTTCCTTTCAGTCGCCCCACCTACAATTAACTCTTGAAGTCGCGCATATCATGGACACCCCAGACATTCCTCCTTTTCTTCCATTGTAAGAGGGGAAAATTTTGAATAGGCTGGTTTTGCGAGAGCCGCGACAGTCGTATTCACGTTTTCGATGCCCAGTTTACACTTTGAAGAAACACAAGTGACACCCCCCTCTATCTACCAAGGGGGCTGGTCTAAGCACTTAGCCCTCCCCACCCCCACCCGTTTAGCCACTCCACCGTGCGATCAATGGCTAGTTTTCGAGTAGAATCAACACCGACTGCAGGAATAAATCGATAGAGAAAATTATGAATTATGAAAATGGATGCACGCGTGCTTAAGCTAGCTCGTTTCCTTTCTTTCTTTCTTTTCGCGGTGGTTTGGCGGACGGGGAAGGGGGGGGGGGGAGGTAGGAAGTGACTAAAAGCAGCAGCATCTTGCAGCGGTGGGTGAAGTGAAATCGAAGCCTTTCGATAACACTTGAATTAAAATATTAGAGTTGTTCACATGAATGCTGAAATAAAAATGGTAGAAGGGAAGTATATTAACAACGTTAATTTTTAACATTTAATTTCGAAATTGGGTTTTAGGCGCTAATGCTCTCGAACGTAAAATTATATCGTCTGACGAAACGAAAGTATTAAAGCTAAAATGTTTAAAGAAATGCCTGGGACATCCCGTGCACCGAAATGTCCGCAGCGAGACTTGCTGCACCGAATTGTCCTACACATGTCCGGATCCCCCACGGTTTTTGCATATTTTCTTTTCCCCAAAATCCTCTCTCTCTCTCTCTCTCTCTCTCTCTCTCTCTCTCTCTCTCTCTCTCTCTCTCTCTCTCTCTCTCTCTCCACCACCACCACCACCACTCCGCGCCGCGCCGCCGCCGCTCCGGGGACCCCCGCGCCGTTTCACGCCGCCGCCGGAGGTGGGAACACCGGCGCGCCGCCGCCGGCGATTTCTGACCGGCGCACAGGTCTACATACATGGGCGCCGCCATCTTGAATGTTTGTTTACATCAATGTTACCAGACCAGCATCGACATTTCGCTAAATTTAGCGGCCACTTACAATTATTGCGATCTGAGTACTCATTAAGCTTCAAAAAATATGAAATGGTAATAGAGAAAGCCAAATTAGCATGATATTACTCCACAAAAACGCGAAATCCGCTGTAGCAAATCATGGTGCACTTGTAGCAATTGTAGAATGTGCTTGTAGCAGTTGCTTCAGCATGTAGATTGGCGGCAAATTTTAAATGCATACAAGCAGATTTGTCTACAGTGTTCGACCTAATCTCTTGTTAACTATTGGTGACAACATATTGTTATTTAGGTACGCTGTCTTTCGGTTGGTAAGCGCGCTTTTTTCCCGTCATGCCGCTGCTGCTGACTGTGTGGCTTGCTGCTAGTTTTCTTTTAAGAAAGCCCCGCATTTATACGTTCCTTTCTGTGTGACCAGCCATTGGTAACAGACACGTTTTCACTGTCTTTTTCATGTGGTGCAAGCTATGTTCCATCAGGTGTATGTGACACCTGAGGTAAGCTTCCACAAATTTCTGCATTCTCCAAACGGGTGAAATAGAACAAGCTATGAATCTGACAAAAACAAAAAACCGGCGGGCAACCAAGAATAGCTTGTTTTTTTTTCTTTTGGTTCAGAAACAGCGATTTCTTGTGTATGGTCGGAGCATTGTTGGAAAAATACACTGGCACATTGGAGTCCAGCCTGATGACACCTTTGCCCTCTGTGCACATAAAGCTGAAGTATCATTCGAAAACTCGGAATGCAAAATAAATGTGCTGAATACTGTCGGCAGACCAAGTGTGTTTTGTTCTTCAATTGCAGTGAGCTGTTTACGGTGTGTGATTTTGAGATTATTGGTAGCAGCATATCTGCATTGGGTGTGCTAAAAGTAAACATGATACAAAACTAGGATACTGCAAACTTTTCTGAACACTGCGCTAGGAATAATCATCGAAGAAAAAAAGACGGCTCAAGAATACGATAATCCCTAATGCAAAATTTGAGCGCAGTGCAAACTGCAGTCTTCTCGGTGACAGCGTGTAGCTGCTGTGTCTCAGGAAGTGATCGTGTCATCAGTGAACACACGACGGCGGACGCTACTCTGGCATTTTCTCACAGCGCCTCGGTGCCACTGAGCATGTCTCGCGTGGCCTCTGCGTACTGCCCTCCCTTTCACACTTTCATTTTACTTTCCTCCTCCGCCTTCCTGCTTGCTCTATTTCATTTATCTCCAGTGCCCTCTTCTTCGTTCGTTTACAACAAAGTCGATGGCCACACGAAACCACAGGGGTCAAGCGGGCACTTAAAGCCAACTGCATTCAAAATTTCGACCTCTTGAAAACACCATTTCCGTATATTCTGCTGAAAAAGAAAGCAAGATGCAATATACAACGGCTGAAATACGCGTGTGGACGCCGCAAGCGGTCAGCAAAACTGGCGATTTTGAAACCGAAAACGAGGAGAGCGCAGTCATTAAAAAGTAGTAGAATAATTAAGTGAAGCATCAGTTTTACAGTTAAAAAATGGATGAAAGAAGTAAGTCCACCATGGGTATAAACATTTTAAAAATGAGATGTCTATTTATATGTTGTATTAGCTGGCGCAGAATCTAGCAGTACACCCGATGTCGAACCACATTCCATACCGAGACACGGTGCTAGTAACTCCAATACCTTCGACAAACATCACGTAAACTGATAGGTTCGCCTGGTGCACTGTCGAGGCACGAGTCATGAGGTCCCCAGACAGCTCCGATGAAAACCACGCAATCTGATGGCTTCAGCTGGGAGGCTATGGAGCCCTGCAGTGTTGTGGAGCCACCAAGGACTTGCTTTCGTTTTGTATGTTATTTCTCCTTGTAAGCCATGCTCCATGTGTACCCAGGGAATATAGTGGCTCTTCACTGCTTATAACACTAAATATTTATCCTCATGGAGCAGATAAGGTTTGCAGCTCATTAATACAGAAATAAATGTTGGCTCTGCCACATGACATGCAAACTTCCAAGCTTCACTGCATGGCATTTTTAGTGTTAGCTTTTTTGGCACGACGCCGAAGCCATGCAAGAAAGCCTACCACAAAAGCCTTGCACAAGAGTGGAACTCTGGCAGCCAATGTTGGCTGAGGTGCAATGCTACCTGGGCATAAACTGGAAAGAAGTTTCCTATCAATATGGTGGTATGAGTGAGAAATCAAGGTTTATTACTTGCTGGAACTGCTTGCATTAAACATACCAACCACTAACGTACCTAACCTCTTTTCAATGCCTGGAGCAAGCCATTCAAATGCAGTCGACTCTTGATCATCACCTAATTGGAATTTTCGGGTAATTGGAAGCAATGCTCTGGTCCCACCAATGTTACATTCAATTCAGTAGAAGAAATTGCTTGGTAATTTAAAGCTGAAACCCAATTTTTCAATTAATTGAAAGTTATTTCGAATAAAAAGCATCAAGGTGAACATCACATCTTGATAAAATTGGAAATTTTAAAGCGTCAAAACACCGCCGTGTCCTGCAATGTTGGCACCATCACAACCAAGGCAGCGCATAGCTGATAAAGCAGCCGGTCACTTGAGACTTGTGCCAGTGTAAGCATCTCTCTTTTGAGGCCCTCAACCTCCTTTGTTGCGCACAGCTCCGTGCAAAAGTTTGCGTGGTGAAAGCTTCAGGCTTCGATTTTCACCACAAGTCTGAACTATCACGGCAAGCTGTGTCACATTCGAATAGGCAACAAAACAAAACCAAGAAGAGAAGATTGTTGCGGACCAATGGCAATGCGCTATTGTGCCTTCTGTTTTTTTTGTTGCGGACTTTGTACTAATGGTAGGCAACTGTATAATTTCTCTGGTCACAACATGTTGAGGAAACCGCATTTTCCACGGCAGGGTGTGCCAAATTTCATTCCGCTGCCTTGCCATACTGTCTTAACCCCTTAAGTGCTTTATTTTTTTTAGAATTTCCCGACCAAAAGTGCCTATTTTTTTTATTGCTGATTTCGAATCTGATTGTACTAAAAAGTAGCTAGTCGATGTTGAAAAATTATTTGTACCCCACAGTTAGTCAAATCAACACAATAAAGTTTATTTGTGAAGAATACATAGGAAACCAGGTACCTGCTGCTAACAAAATTAAAAACTTTATAAATAGAACAGTTGCAGATGCCACATCTTTATTCACTTGTGTAGGCTAAGCACCTTTGCAATAGCTGGAGTGCAAGGAATACCCACATCTCTTCCTTTGTCACTGGTACCCATTTTTTGAGGCGGGAGTGATCACTGGGAGGAAAGCATTTCAACTTTTCAACCGCTTTGCGATTGGTTTTGTCTACAACATATTATATAAGTTCATCGTCTAGAAACTGCTGAATATATTCCATAATGTCACCCGGCGATGACAATATGAAAGTCTTGCCTGGAATGGCCAAGAATGGAAAGCGATGAGCCTTCACAGGAGGATTGTCCACATAAAGCAGGATCCACTCGCGCGCAGTCGCGATGTTCGCTTCCCCGCTGTCTTTGTTATCACCGGAGGAGCTGCTCAATTCACCGTCATCGCTGTCTTCACTTCCAGAGACAAGATAAACATCTGTATCCGAATCAGCATCACTTGAAGAAGATGACGAAAATGAACAGCTTCTTTTTCTAGTTGACGGGCCAGCTATGCATGGGTCGGCGCCAGCGCACGCCATATTTTCATAAAAAAAGCGCGCCTTACCGCAGGAGAAAACTAATTCGTCGAGCAAATGCTGCCATCTAGTGGACGGCACGCAATCTAAGCCGCAGACGAGCGCTTCTCGTCCTGAACAGTATAGGGCAGTAGCTATTCCGCTAAGACGAGCTCTGCTCGTCCAAAGCAGTTTGGTGACAGTTTGGGCAGGACGAGCTCTGCTCGTCCAAAGCACTTAAGGGGTTAATCTTTTAAGGGGCAACCACACGCAGCGACAGCGAAAAGCGACGTGAAAACTGTAACTCAATGGGTACACCAAACAGATAGCACGAGTGACAGCAACAAGTGAAAAAAATGATCAAACTGCCGCCAATGCGCTCCGTCGTCGTCGTTCGTCGCTGCTGCTCACTTGTGGGCTGCTTCTGTACAGCAAAAAGCAAGCGGCAGCGTCAGCCCGTCGTCTTCTGCTGTCGACTCCCTTAGCAACCTGGTTATAAACATTTTCGCTTGTCACCATCATCCACACTACCAGTTTGCTGTACCCATTGAGTTACGTTTTGCCGTCGCTGCATGTGGTTGCCATTTACTTGCCATTTTTTGTACCATTTTCCTAGCGATACATAAATATTCTAATGCCTCAGGTCCTGACGACTGCCTAAGTTATCTTTTTTGTCACTTTGTTTTAAAAACTCTATAAACAATGAAAAAGATATCTGTATTCGAATATATTTGATTCATTCAATCCAGTCAGTTTTTGCTATTTGTATTTTATGCACAGTTCGAAATTTCCTGTTTGCATATCTCTTGTTAATATATTATGCAAGATTAAATGAATGAACAAGCTGACCAATTGTTCAAACTTTCTAGGGAATGTGAGAGCAGTTGAAAAAACGAATGTACACAGAGAACGAAATCTCACTGGTAATAATCGTGTGTAGAAACCAGGGTCGGAGCAAAAAAAATGCCAAAAGCAGATATCGAACGCACAGTAAATGCCCACAACGAAGTAACTTGTGATGTTTCCATGTGAAGGAAGAGAAAGAGCAGGCTCAGAGGAGGTTGGCACTGGACAACTTCTTCTGAGCCTGCTCTTTCTCCTCCTTCACATGGAAGCATCACAAGTTTCTCCGTTGTGGGCATCCTGACTACCTGTGATTGTGTACCCCTTCTCTCTCTTCTACCGTCTTATCTTTTCTTCATATGCTGCATGGCCAAAATATGAAGTAAAAAAAAAAAAGAGGTTAGCAGAGGGTGGTACATGAAAATTCTAGTTGAAGGCTGTAGGATAAAGCGAACAGCAATAGGGATCCTGCGGTTATTGCCATTTTAACCTCTCGTCACGGCAAACAAAAAGTCAGAAAAATCAGATGGTGAATGGCTTCAGCATATTAAGTTTCAGACGTCGTTATACACTGGCACAATAGGGTGGACGGCAGCGCCACTGACGTGTCTGATGATTGGACAATCTAAAAAATCAGTCTGTGACTGTGTACAGGTGCCGTCATAAGTAATTGGAGCACAGGAGCTGTGGCCGAACTGTATCGGAGCGCCGTGTAGCTGCACCGGCGGTAAATGAAAGGACGAAAACACACATGCGTGCCTGCTGACGGCGGCCACGGTGCTGATAGCAGACGATTCTGGCAGCGTCTCTGGCACACTTCCAGCTGCCGGAAAAGCGGCGCGCTGTCACGGGAATTTGTAGTGAGTTTTTCGTTCAAATATTTTTACGTGTGTACGCTATCAGCGCCATCGCTGAGACCAGTATGCTGCAAACAATGCTTGAAGCCAGGTTAAAAAAAGTGGCTTGAGAAGTACAGATGGGCTATCGCCGTCGGCAGGCGCACATGCGTGTTCTCGTGCTTTCATCTACCGCCGGTGCAGCTACACGGCGCTCCGATACAATTCGGCCGCAGCTCCCGTGCTCCACTTATGACGGCACCTGTACGTAAAGATCGAAGTCAAACATTGCTTTCAGGATTAATTTTTCATCAAAGAATTTGGCATGACCTACTCATTCGAAAGCACCTTTCGTCGCATGAGAGCTTGCTCACACCTATGACAATGCCACCAAGGAACGAGAGACCTGAAGAAGACACCACTCAGTGGAGGGGTGTGAGAGAAGAAAACCCAGGGGCAACAAATGGATATGGACAAAGCAAGATAGCAGCAATCGGAAATGCAGCAGGCAGGCCTTAGTTCTTGTTCTACAGTGTACACAAATGGGCTCAGGACGATGACTATAGCATGAGCAGTGCGAGACAAATTCTCGTCTAGTGATGTGAGACCGGCCAAGAAGTGCCCCGTGTTAGCGAAAAGTAGCGATTGCTACCTATTCTTTGATTACCTACAAGACTCCTGGAATTTCGAAACCACACTTGTATTGATTGAGAAAATTTCTGCTGAAGTGCAATTACGTTAGTAAATTGCAATCTTTAGCAATTCAATAACCTACAAAACGACCATGCTCAGCAACCCTTGTAGTGCGATTATAGCAATTGAAAAAGAGAAGCAGCTGCATTACGCACACTCAACACCAACTGTCGGGAATCAAACGTGAGTGTGTTAAGTGGTCCCACCACATGCTACACAGTATTTGTTCATTGAAAGCATCAAGTATCTCTATTGCACTTTCCCTCCAACAGAGTCATGACATGCATTCCGTGAAATAAATTCCATCTTCCAACACCTGCATACAAACGCTGAAAATTCTCCATTCTGTTTTTAAAAAAAATTAGAACAGAAATTGTGAGGACAGGTGCAAATTGTATCGACACACACACACACACGCACGCACGCACGCCACATATATATGTGGCTCCTCAACAGAAATATACTTGCACTGCACGGTCTACGAAAAACAGGATCGGGAGCGCAGATTCGGCGAAACACTTACATCCGGAACGAGAACAGTGGCACCCTGTATGCCAAGGCATGGACAAGCAGTCTCTTGAGGCAGGTCTGGCTCTTAGAAACGGAGCAGGTCACCGATCAGCCACTCGTACACATGCTGGGACTGTGGTGGAAATTTATCAGCCCCTGTAACGAAAGCGCAGTGAGCGGCGTCTCGATGACACGATACGAAATAAGTATACCTCCGAAACATTGCTTGCTTTACATTTGTGCGTGCAATCTAAAACCCCTGTTCTGCTTACTACAGCTGTTAATGTAGTAAGCCTCCATGTAATAACTGTCACTAGTGGTAAGCATAGTGACACCATATCAGATTCTAGCCAACAGTTACGCATATGAGCCTGTAAGTTAAAAAAGAAAAACATTACGACACTAGCGTATGTTTCGGGTGTGCTTTCGCAAGAAACGGCACGTAGCTTATCCACTTTGAAATTAGCCTACACTTCTACCACGAACACTAAAGGCAACATCACCTTGTGTGTTTTCTTCTCCGTATGAAAAGGACGATGTGACAAGTCTAAACACTTACCTCCTCACGAGCTTGTTGCTACCACCGACGTTGACGGCCACGAAACCGAGCTAGCGAAGTCTCAGACTTTGCGCGGTCGAAGCTGAGGCGCAGACTGACGTTAGGCTCGGTAGGACCCTAGGAACTTCAGTTGGAGTAAAAGCTGCGATTCCAAACCACGAAGGCACACAGGCCGTCCGGCCGTTCAGTGGTTCAGTCGAAACGGTGCCGGAGAAGCACGGAGAAGCACGGCCCGCGCGGACAGACAAGCAAGAAATGCGCAAAACAATGTTGTCAGCACGGCCAAAGGCCCTCGATTTTTCAGACCAAAGTTGGAGACGTTTTGAGGCAAAAACGACAGCGTTGCCAGCATAGTTTGGTGCGTTTAGGCCGATTTGGCGGCGGTCGCGGGCGGGTTTTAGTCGGATGCCAGGGAGAGGTCCATTGCGGCGGCACGGGACCATTCAAAGGGTGTCTCCACCCGTACGGTGGCGCTGCCGTTGAGGTACCATACGGCGGCCGCCGCGCGTTTGTTTACGTTACTGAACCTAGATGGCGCCACCATACCATGGCAAGCCGTATATAATCCTGGCTTGTTTTTGTTCTGGGAGAAAATAATCATTTCATGAAACATAGTGCTCGCTCGACAAATATGGTCACGTACGTAATACACCGTGGCTTGCGTCAATAAGCCAGTGTCATCTAACCCCAAAGCCCCACAGTGCTGCGCAGCAAAATTAAGCATAATGAGCGCAGTACCAGCAGCAGTATGCATCAGTACTTCTATGTTTACTGTGCTTTCGTAACTTCCACTGTTTGTCCCACCATTCTAATTGCTTTAAAAAGAATGTTCCCTAAATTAAAACACAAATACCTCATTCTGCAAGCTTATAAGCTCAGCCTAATTTGCGTTTGCTTTTGCCGGCCTCCGCCAATCGCAGAGCAGGCTGGTATGACATCATAGGTTCTGTTGCGGGAAATGAGCATGTGGGTCGCATGGCCATTCCTTATTTTCCTAATTATATAATTGAGCGAAGTTTACGTTAAAACTGGTTTCAGTATGATTTTAACGAGGCAGTCGTTTGACTGACCCAAACTTGTGTTTTGTCACCATGCCTCCTTTAAAACCGGGTAGGGGTAGGCGGGATAACCCATTAGGTTAGTGAAGGGTAGGGCAAACAAGTAGAATAACACAGGCAAGTCGATTGGTGACAACCGACGTCCCGATACAAATGGAGGGATTCTAATCATCATCATCATCGGTGGCGGTTTAGGTAACTCTGCTCCTTTCCAGAGTGCTTTATTGTGCAATTATTAAATGAACAGATTTTGTTTCGCTCGTGCCGTCCATACCTGCCCGCCTTAATTGTATATCGGTTTTGTCGTTCTTTGGCGTATTTATGGGCCACTTCTAATGGGCAACTGATGGGCAACTGCAACTCCTATACGTAATCTATTTTCTGCACAGTTTGCTGCTCTCAGATGTTCTGAAAAGTTGCGTTAATTTCACGCATGAAACTGCAGCGGTGAAGCTGCCAGTCTCATTGGGCAACGATATAAGCCTAGCGCTCGTGTGTGCGTGCCTCGCGACAACCATCCAGTGTTCCCTGAGCCCGTTTGTCAAACCAAGCATACCCACTTGGAGAAATCGGCCAAAATTGCGGCGGCCACCCAGCAGTTAAAAAAGCAAAAAAATGCCTAGCACTCGTGCGTGCGTGCCTCTCGACGACCGTCCCGCATTTCCTGCGCCCGTTTGTCAAGCCAAGCATATTAAACTTCTTTTTCCTTCAAGACAACTGTGTCATCTTTGGCTTCGTGACAATATTGAATACAAGTTACAGAGAACAGAACCACACTGACTAGTTTATTTAGTGTATATAAATCACTAACACTGTCTGCTGCACATGCCAGTACCAACAACATACTGCCAAGATCTGGATTTCATTTTTTTTTTTTTCGGGAGGGGGAACGGTTTCTCTTACTCCACTAAGATATACAAAGGAGTGGCTCTAGAGCACTTCAACATGCCCGACACCCCCCTCCCATTCGCATCCTCCTACACCACTGTAACAGTGTGAAAACATGCTTACAATTGCTTTCACTCGTCATTTGTCCTAGGTTGGAAACAGCATTATATTTTTTGTTGCTGTTCTCCAGCGAATACATGCTTCCTTTTGCTGGGCCGTCAAAGTTTTAGATGAGAACATGACTCACTCATACAGGCCTTCCCCGACATTTACGAAGCCATCGCCTCCTGTATTTTTTCAATGACAAACGCATTAGCCCTGAATGGCCAACCAAGCCCATTCCTGCTACTCCTGCCACTCTCCACCAATTGCTAGCCTTCCCAGTTCTTCAGTCATGTGACCGGTTACTGTTGGGGCGACGCGTGGTGCAAGCAGCAATGCAGGCAAAACAAGCTCCGCAGCGGCGCTTACTGTTATTTCGCTGGCCAGAGCGCCGCTATTTTGGTGGCCTCGAACATCGGTCGCTTGGCAACGAACAAGGCACAAGCCAGTCTTGAATTTCGGACAATCGGTTTAGCGCAGTTACTCTTGCAGCCCCATCTTATGGCACGTGGCCGAAACAGGCGTCCCATCACTCCCATTGAAAAGTGGGCAATGATTTGCCATAGAAAAAAATTAAAGCTGTTCCACTCAATGTGAAGGCTGCCAGAAGTGCAGAGCAGTGATTCGCCATAACGGGTGGGGGCGCCGTTATCCGCTCACTGCTACCACCCATCACGCTCTTCGCCACTGTTTCACTCCTCTCTTGATGAATATGCAATTCAAATTTCCCGCATTCGCCCTGCTCGCGTACAACTGCGCCAGCGGGGGTTCTGTTCTTTTTGCGGTTGCTTTAATTTCGTATGCTGGAGCTGCTTTGCGTCATTTTGAACGTGCAATTTTTTTCTTGTGTGGCTGGAGCTGTGTTGCATCATTTCGAACGCGTAATTTTTTTCTTGCGCAGCTGGAGCCTCTCTGTGGCATTTCGAACGCGCCATTTTTTTCTTGCGTGGCCCCTAGTTTCGCTCACTGTCGTAAAAACCAACCCAACGAGCGTTCCTAACCAAATGAAACGCGGGGGCTGCCAGTAATATACTCAGATTTTGCCTCAAATGTACCATGTATGACAGGCACCAGCGGTTCACGAGGTTCGAACGGTTATGACTATTTACACTGCGTGGTTTTCGAAGACTCAGCATGACTCCCTGACGTACCTCGGAAAAGTTGGCGCGGCTCACTCAAACTCACTCACAATTTTTTTTTCGAATCACCACTCACTCAAACTCACTCAATGCTAAGCAGCACATCTGCGCTCACTCAAACTCAAACTCACATTGAGTGCAAAACTCAGAACTCACTCGGACTCAAAACTCAAAATGTACTCAAACTCAAAATGGACTCAAAACTCATATGTACTCAGATCAAAATGTCTCAAACTCAAAATGTACTCAAACTCAAAATGTACTCAGAACTCAAAATGGACTCAAACTCAAAATGTACTCAGAACTCAAAATGGACTCAAACTCAAAATGGACTCAGAACTCAAAATGGACTCAGAACTCAAAATGGACTCAGAACTCAAAATGGACTCAGAACTCACAATGGACTCAAACTCAAAATGCACTCAAACTCAAAATGCACTCAAACTCAAAATGTACTCAGAACTCAAGATGGACTCAGACACAAACTCAAAATGGACTCAAACTCCAAATGTACTCAGAACTCAAGATGGACTCAGACTCAAACTCAAAATGTACTCAAACTCAAAATGGACTCAAAACTCAAAATGAACTCAGAACTCGAAATGGGCTGAGAACTCAGAATGAATTCAGAACTCAAATGGCCTCACAACTCTTTCGTGCTAGGAATTTACTGTGGCTCAGACGGACTCTGATTTCATTAGCATTCAGTGTTGTCAAATTCACGCGTGGTAAAAATATTACGGGTGCAAATTCGTGAGCTCAAACTCTTGCATTCGGCACGACATGACACCGTAGCTCCTGTGAGGTCGGAAACAATTTTCGTTGCAGATTTAATGCAGCTATACCTGCTGCCCATGATGACTAGCGCTGGTTGCAAGCAATTGTACGTATATATTGGATACCAAACTCTTGATGTAGGCTCTGTGTTCGTGTTTATGACAGAGGCGGTCCAGACTTGATGGTGTGCTGGGTCCCTGGGTCGAAACAAGCAAGATTGGGCGAGGGGATGTGCTCTCACTGCTCCGTTCATTTATGTCGAAGCTGTTTAGGGTTACGGTTCCGTGCATTCTTGCTCTGCATCCTGAAAAAACGCCTTGCCTCAAAGCGAACTGTCCCCGCGAATCTCTGAAGCGTGAGGCGTTCATAGATATGCCTTTGCTTTTTTAATGCGTAACATTCTTTGCCGAGTACCCCCCTCTCCCTACCCCCCCCCAGGATCGTGTAACGCCCTGCATTTACACAAAAATGCAGATACCACAGAAGTTCAACCTGTAATAATTATAAAAGCGTAAATGTAGACAATTGATCAAACTGAATGTTAAAAAACTAAAAAAAATAATAAGAAAAAATATCGAAAATGGCGAACCGTGTAACACGGGAGTCATGGATAGTCTCAGATTGGGTTAAAATTCAGAGATGTGGCGCTAAAGAATGTGGGGTATCAAATTGAGGGTCTCGAGGAGGGAAATCACGTGGGACAAACAGAAAAGTGCCTTGTTGTTTGCTGAGGCACTTGTATTAGTTTTTATTAGCATTTGCTAGGTGGGATGAGCTCGCGTAGCTCGGCTCAGCACCACGCTATCGTTGTAAGCAATTACCGCGACCGTACCCAGCTGTTAATTTCCAGCATGCACACGTGTGCGTGTGCGAGTGGGAGTGCGTTTGCGTGTGCGTGCGCCTGCGTGTGTGTCGCGTCAGTCATCTGTTCTTTCATTGTGTTTGAGATGTAGTCGTTGGAGAACTGCAGAGCCCGAGTTAATTCTTTTCCTTTACATTGTCATCCTTTGATATCTTGCGCTGATTTCTCATTGTAATAAAATCAGTTCGAACGCACACACAAACTGCGCTTGCTTATTTTTCTGAAGTGTTTTCCTTCTGTCACAATGTCTGTTTATGTCTTGGCGGCTCTGTTGCCTCTCTATCTCCTACGCTCTAGCAAGGAGTCAATGTCTCACATGTAATTGGCCAATTCTGGATTCGAGTGCACGTTGGTACACTGTGGGAAGGAAGTTACGGACACGAAACGGGGCCGCAAGGCTTATTCATAAACAAATGTGAAATTCGCCTTTCTGATGAGCTCTGATGCCCCGTTACCTATGGTGGTCCACAATTTCCACAACACCATATGTGTTGAAGGATTTGCTTGCTTGTTGGGATACGGGGAAATGGAGGAAGTAATTTTTGAGTCGCAGCTATCAGCAGAGAGTTTTTGAGTCTGGTGATTTAAGTTCGAGAGCTTGGCATAGCTTTTTTTCTTAACCCATGTCATCCTGCCTCGATGATTCAGCAATTAGACGCCAATATTTTTATTACTATATACCGCATTGATGGACATCTCTGGACAAGCCCTCGCATGTATATAGCACAACTGCCTACGGGTTGGCAGGGAATTTTGGTTAAACCCTACCCAGCAATTAAAGAAAGATACCATTTGCTATATCCTCATAACTATAATCAGAAAGCATTTTTATATTTGTCCCACGTGATCCCCCTCGACAAGACCTTTAATTTGATACCCCACACACCCTAGCAGGATCATATGGAATTCATACCAGTCAAACTAACCATGACTCTCATGGCTGTAACCAGGACGCATTATTTAAATGTCCGACGTGATTCCCCTAACTGAAACCTTCAATTTGGCACCCTACATGCTTTAGCCCCTCACCTTGAATTTAACCCAATCTATGACTCATAATGACTATCTCATGATTAGAACCACGAAGCCTTTATTTGTACCACGTGATTCCCCTCATCAAGACTGTAAATTTGATACCCTACACGCCCTAGCGGGGTCACTTCGAATTTGAACCCAGTATTAGACTCGCCATGACTATCTCATGGTTATAACCAGGAAGCATTTTTGTATTTCTCCCACGTGATTCCGCTCATCAAGACCATTAATTTGATACCCATCACATCCTAGCGGAATCAATTTGAATGTTAAACCAATCAATGACTAACCATGGCTATCTCATGATATAGCCATACCGCATTTTTGTCCCACGTGATTTCCCTCATCGGAACCTTCGATTTGATTCCCCGCACACCCAGTGGCGTCATTGTGAATTTTAACCTAATCTGTGACCCACCTTGATTATGTCATGATAATTATCAGGAAGCACATGATTACCCTCATCGAGACCTTTAATTTGATACGCCACACGCCGTAGCGCAATGAACTTAAATTTTAACCGAATCTATGACTACCCATGACTATGTCATTATATAACCATAACTAATTTTGTCCTGAATGATTCCCCACATCGAGAGCTTGAATTTGATTCCCCAGATGCCCTGGCAGCGTCATTTTGAATTTTAACCCAATCTATCACTCATTATGACTGCCTGATGACTACAATCAGGAAGCATTTTTTTATTTACCCCGCGTGATTCCGTTAATCGGGACCTTTCATTTGATACCTTACACGCCTCAGCGTCATCAGTTTGACATTTCACCCAATCTAATGCGGTCATTATTCTGTTTTAAGGGGCGTTGCCCAGTCAATTCAGCTAATTCATTTGAAACAGCAGAAGGGACAGCCCCCGCCCCCTTTTCCCCCGGCTCTCACCTCTTCCTTTGTGACCCCTAGTATATCAAGCCGTTAACAGTAGCAGGCGAACAAGCAAGCAAGCGCCGCAGTGTGCTTTCCCACCACCCTTTCCCACCCTCTTAGTGGATCCATCAGGAGGAAAAGTTAAGACAACCCTTTTTTATGACCTCACCAGTCAACTATCACTCACGCGCCAGCCGCGAAAACTTGGTATACAGCAAGTGCTTAGGGTCATGAAAATTCAACAAGTAAAAAAAATCAGACACCCCTTCCCTCCCAACCGATCACGCGGATCGCAAATGGTGCCGTACCCGCAGGTAACCTGAATTCCGAGCCCACAGCGACGCATGAAAATTAACAGCCAACCATAGCTGTCTGCTAGGCTACTCATATGTACTCAAACTCAAAATGGACTCAAAACTCCATATGTACTAAAACTCAAAATGTACTCTAAAATGGACTCAAACTCGAAATGTACTCAGAACTCAAAATGGACTCAAACTCAAAATGTACTCAGAACTCAAAATGGACTCAAACTCAAAATGTACTCAGAACTCAAAATGTACTCAGAACTCAAAATGTACTCAGAACTCAAAATGTGCTCAAATTCAAAATGTACTCAAACTCAAAATGTACTCAGAACTCAAAATGGACTCAGAACTCAAAATGGACTCAGAATTCACTAGGTCTCAAGCTCAAACTCAATCGGACTCAAACTCAGTCGGGCTCACTCGGCTCAAACTCACTCAACCTCGCGGTGGCTCAGTGGCTAAGGCGTTGCGCTGCTGAGCACCAGGTCGCGGGTTCGATTCCCGGCCGCGGCGGCCGCTTTTCTGATGGAGGCGAAAAGCAAAAACGCCCGTGTGTACGAGATTTCGGCGCACGTTAAAGATCCCCAGGTGGTCAAAATTAATCCGGAGCCCTCCACTACGGCGCGCCTCATCGCCTGCGTTGCGTCGGCGCGTTAAACCCTACAATCAATCAATCAATCACTCACTCAACCTCAAACTCACCATGCCACACTAGCCTCGCGCTCGAGTTTGAGTCCAAATGAGTCTGAGTGAGTGGACTCATGAGTGAGTTCACCGACCTCTGCTCCCTGACGACGGTACACCAGGCTCTGCTTGGGTTTGTTATCTCACTGCGCCACCCGATTCCAGCTGCCACTTGACATCGACCGTTAGCAAGCTACGACGCCCATAAAGTGCTTTGCACTTAAAATACTGGAGGCGATGACAGAGCATGCTGTTAGCTCGCCTCGCCATCTAACAAGCTGTGGATCATAAGGTGAGATAATGATGGCAGTAGTTGTTTATGCCCAACGTGGATAGCAGTTGTTTGTGACGTAGCAAAAGTCAATGCAGGATGCTGTGTTCGTAATTTCTTTTCTTATTCTACAGAAAATGATGGAGGCAGCAATAAATGCAGCCTAATTAACAACTCAACAACACATTGCTTCGGACTCCCCTACAAAGGAGCAGAACTGCATGGGCAAAAACTGCAGTTTCCCGGGCTTTGCACTTTTCCAGACGTCTTCACCTTCAACGAAGTCTGTCGTCATTCCATCTTCCGTGCTGGGCTGCTTATGTGGCACCTGTAAACATAGCATGGTGTAAGCACCTAGATACCTTATTTTTGAGCATATAACCCGCCCCTGCATATAACCCGCCCACCCACTTAGTCCATGAGTAAAAAGAAATATCCCTGCATATTGCCCGCACATTTTATACAGGAAAGACTGGACCAAACCTGCTAAAGCCACAGGACACATTTGTTGACGCAAAAATGTTCCTATTTTGCATATTGAATACAATTTCTGCACGGCCTAAGTCACAATCACTTATTGTGACTGCTCTCGCTAGAACTATCGCTTGAGCCACAGTCCATACTGCTTGTATTGAAGCATTTCTTAAAGCTCCTGCGAACCCTCTCACCTCAAATTGCCTTCCATGCCTTGACGATACACTTACAAAACGGCGCAGCATTAGGCCTACGGACGCGGCCTGTCGGCATTAAAGGGGCACTGACAAAACTTTTGCATTTTGCTTTTTTTTGTTGCGATAAGTAGCTAATGACCTATTTATCACAGGTGCAAACCTCATTTGCTTCAGCGTGTGACAGTTGTTTAATTAGAGACGTTTTTAATGGGGCCAGTTGCAGTTTCGGTTTCAGCGGGTGCCGCTAAACGTGGGATTTTGTATAAACAAAGCTGTCCACGTGACCGTCGGAAAGGAGCAGAGCAAAGCTACCGTAGCACTCTTGATTCCGCGTCGCCAGCAGTTGCTGCGAATGTTCCTACGTACTCACCTCGTCAGCCACTTAATTAAAAAGTGACCGTGGACGTGATGCAGGCGCTCCGAGTGCAAATTTCTGCCACGGCTAGAGAACGACGCGTGACGCTCAAGACAGTGGGTGGGGAGACGTGCGCTGGGAGCAGCCGGCCGGTCTGCCTACAGGTGTGTTAGACTTAGCAGTGCGGCGTATATTTGATTGCCACTCTCGTAAGCGGTGCAGATGACGATTTTTAAATGCAATCCGCCATCGCACCATCAACTCCTTTCTTGCATGTGCTGCCTGGTTTGGGGCTCCAGTCCCATTTCGTGCAGCAGTAACAAGCTATTGTTTGAGCTACCTGCGCCGGCCTGCGCCACTTTGTGGCCCCACCGCCGGCGCAGCAACTGTGCGGCTCGCTCAAGTGCGCTTTTCGTGTCCCCGGCGCGTGTTCGCGTCCAATGTAATAAAAAGCAATAAAAATAAAGTGCCTGGAATCGCTGGAGAACTTAGGTCACAGCCAAATTCCCAATGAGCTAACGAAATCCCGGCGTGTCCGCCACCAACGATCGGATTGTTCGTTGCTTGAGAGCAGAAGTGCGAGACGGCGAGAAACACCGCCAGTGTGCAAGCAGCCAACACAAATTTGTGATGTGTTTGGATAAACATAGTTACTCAACATCCAGGGAATGTCGATTGCGCGAGGTCCTCCGCTGGCTGCTCGGTTGCGTTTCACAAACTTTAAAATTGATTTTAAATATGTTCTAGGCCGTATTTTCCGCTGATATTTTGCAGATGATGTATGTGCATTCACACCAATCTATCTTCGAAGTTATCTCGCCTTCAAAATTTTGTGTCAGTACCCCTTTAAGCCAGAGACCTTCATCCATCCATTCAGCGTACAGACGCTTGACATGTGCTTTGATTGGCCTGTTCAGTGAAACATCACAAGGCGTCGCCACCTGCCATTCTTGGATGAATGCAAGGATACAATTAAAGGTAACAGTTAGAAACACTTTACAACAAATTAAGCCTCTAAAAATAGACCAGTGTGGTGGTGAAAGCCACCGCCTCATTTCAAGCAAAATTCAACTCATACCTATCATCATAACAGTATGGAATGGTGTTTTCGTGGTGTTTTTGAGTACTGGCACTCACACTCTTTACTCTTGAATGGTGCTTTTCCTCTGCGGAAAACTCCAGCTGACCTTCCCAATATTTTCTCTCAGGTTGTTATATTGTTGAGCTGCGTGTGAAAAATGACCACTACCAGTGGGATAAGAGTGCCTTCGTTGCTACTGCTGCTGTGGGGACCTCACGGCATAATGTTCCGAGTTGTGAAGCAGCACCGGAGGAAATACCCCACATAAAATCCGCACCTCTACTTTACTCCTGATATTTTTCCTATTTTTGGTGCGGGTTATATGCGCAAAAATACGGTGGTCCTCTGAGTTTTAACATGGGTTTTAACATGGGAGGCCAAATGCGTCAACTCATAATGTGGTGCACAATAGTGTGCCTGCAAAAACTTGTTCACGCTTCATTTCACATTTTGCTGCACAGTGCGATTTTCCTCAGCCAAGAATAAGCCACCAGAGGAAAGGATGTGTTCAGCTAGGAGAATGGTATAACTAAGTATAAATACAGTAAAACCTCGTTAACTCGAAGTCATAAAATCTGCTGAAAATTTCGAGATAAGCAGAGTTCCGAGTTTAGCGAAATGCTGAAAATTTGTGGCCAGGTCACTGAACTAAGAGGTAGAGCTTGTAACAAAAGGCCTACTGCAAAGCGGAGCTTTCACAATACAGGCAAAGCGATTCGCAGGAAAAACGAATTTTTATTGTTGCAGAAGAACGAAGTGCACGATGCTTGCCTGTTTTGCGTTTGCATTTGGTCCTAGAAAAGCGTTCTCGAGTTCCTGAATGCATCGCATCAATCGTTGGTCGCCACCGCTACATTCTACCTACTTTCAGTGAGAACAAACCTCCTTCATGCACTCGCAAGGGCTGGGTCTGGCTGTGGTCCCACTTACCGACAAAAAACCCGTGATCATCTGCGCACAGTGATCATCATGGGTGCCACAGTGATGCACACTTTATCACTCCCACAGTTGCATGGCACGTTGGATAGAAAACCACTGGGGCGGCAGGAATTTCAAACTTGCTGTTCACGACTGTGTTTGGCACGCAGTGGGAGCTAAGCGTTTGAGTGGAGACCTTAGCAGCTGTAGCGGCCTCTGCCTATGTCCTTTCTGTCAACATTTCGAGATATCCGTGGTGCCCCAAAAACACGTTTTGAGATAATGGGAGCAGGTACATTGCACCTATGAGAGGGAAATGCACGGCGAGAAAAATTTTCCGCTTAAAGGGACAGACAACTGTTTTTTGTCGAGTATATATTCTCTATCCCAAATGAAAAGGCATCACGTAAAGCACCTTGACGAGAAACGGTTTTGCTGATAACGCCTCAGAAGTTTTTAAATCGAAATTTTTAGATCTACGAGCAGTATGTGTCCCTCCCCAAAATAACGCTGGCAACCATGACATAGAGTAGCTCGGCAACATACTTTTGTCTGTATGTGAAATGAAAAACGACACCTAAAAACTTGTCCCCAGCTAAAAAAGTTTGAATCGCAGGCTTTCATGCAATGAACCAACTAGCCCAGTTACAAACCCTCCTACAGTTACTTTCCTGCTCGTTTATGTGTTTTTTTAATGCAATGGTCTATTTTGCACGAATGCGCCATCTGTTGGGATAGACGATAGGTAGAATCTGGCTTCACGTTGTGGAGGTGGGAAGTTCGATTCTCCCCGGGCTTTATTTTTTATTTTTTTTTAATCTGCCGGTGGCGTATTTGGAAACTGAAATCAAATATTTTGGCAGAACAAACGCCCCTGACTGAGGCAGAATCGTCAAAGCTCCTTCACTGGGTCTGTTTAGTGAACGCTGCCGTTGATTCTGGGCATGGAGGCTCAGTTAGCCACACTGAGAGCAACCCAGCGACGGAGGGCGGCGTGTCTTTTCAAAATTTTCAAAATGATGTTTAGAAATACATATACAATTTAACTTTGTACAAATACTTGTGTTGAAAGGTTTTCAATGCGTAAATAAACGTTTCAGCAGTTACAGTAGCTGGTAGGTTTGCAGGTCACGTGACAGGGACACATATTGTAATGTCAAGTTTCGACACTACGAACCGCCACCCTTCCAATTTCAGGAAGTTTGCTGCCAAATTAAAATTATTTCCGTCAATTTGTTTAGAAATTGCTTGTGGTTACCGGGCTATATAAAACGCTGGCTTTAGTCATTTCTCTGCCTAGCGACGGGGTAATTGTCATTGTGTATAAAGATGTTATTTCGTAATTGTGACCCAAAATAATGACAATTAATCAAATTATCTAAAAAAATAATCAACTTGCAAAAAATCTAACTGCAGATTTGAAATCAGCACAAAAAACTCTATAATGCTGTGCAGTTTCATTAAAATTGGTTAGTAAATAAAAAAATAGCTCTCAGACCAGTAATTACGCAAAAAATATCAAAATAAGAAAGACCACAATTGTAAGGTGTTTTGATAATCATTTGAACGCTGAAATCATTATTTTTGTGATCCCAGACTGTGTTGTACAAATGAGGGTAGAGCCCCGACAAAAGTTGCGCAAAGTGAGGTGACAATCGCTGCCCCCCACCAGCTGAGTCTTGCGACAGCTCTGCGAAGGTAATTAGTAGTATGGTAACTCAAAAAGTAAAGAAGATATTTTTAAACTGATTTAAGTTGTTATTAGGTTAGTTAACTACATGAAATCTCCTAATTTGACTAAATTAGGCCCATAGTTGACAAATATAGTTTTACTTGCCACGTCCCCCCTTAAGTTGTTCACTGTACACGCAGATGATGAACCTTCCAAAAATGTCAGCACTACACCGATCAGTTGACTCTCACTCAAAAGCACTGCACTGCATTACCTGCAGGACCTGGCTGAGTGGGGAAGGCAGCAGGGAATCATCACCAACAGTTCCCTAGAGAAAGGAAGCTGGGATGAAAGATTTCCTCAGAAACAGAAGCCTATGCCTCCATACAGACTGGCCTTGCAGACACAGGTACACACAGCCTGGGCAGAAACACCCATAAGCCAACAAAAAGCAGTGCAACCATCAAAATTACGAATTTGTCGTGCTGTGCCTCGTGTCACAACAGTTCACCTATGCATTATTGTATCCAGACTTGCACTGGTCAGCCTATGAAATCATTGCAGACACTTACAGGTCCCTTTCTAAAAGATGCTACCACGTGGCTTGCCTTGTCAAGATTCCCTAGGGAACAGCGCGAAAAACTCGGACAGAGAGAGGGCAAACAAGCACGAGCACTCTCTGTGTCCGAGTTTTTTGCGCTGTTTCCTAAGGTGTCGTGTGTACCCAACTGACCCAAAGTCAAACTTGTAAAGATTGTCGCTCAAGGTTCACGTTTAAAGGGGCCGTGAAGACAGAATAGAACTCCGTTCAATTGGAAAGGACTAGCCCATGGTAACTTGCTCAGTTCCATTACAGCCATGAAAAACAATCTTTTAACAGAAAAATGCAAGAAATATTTAAAAACCTTAAAATTTCGCACTACAGTAACATAGTATGGGCATGAGTGACATAATGCAGGCCAGCACTCAAAGTACTTTTACCAGTGTGTTAACCGCACGTTAGTATTCAAGTGATACAATCAAACAGGGCTACAGGCCCCACTATAATTACCCAGTCTAGAGTCTTGGCGGCGGCATAGATCAGCAGCCGCCAATCACACGAACAAAATTTCCTGACCTAAAAAAAAAAAAAAAAAAATCGCTTGAAAGTGGCCGGAAAGTTCCCGTTGCTTCACCCGTACTCATTAAAATCTCCACTACAGTCGCCGACCGTTTATTCGGACGCCGAAAATTCCGACACGCTCGTTTATTCGGACACCTTCGCGGCACGGCCACTTGTCCCATTGAAGTACATGTATATCCACGACTGATAGTTCGGACGCCGCACAGCACGCCGTTCGATTGTTCGGACTCCAGCTTCAATGCTCTTGGAATTTTTGCCACCGAATACCACCAGTGCGTTGCAGCCCAAGCTGCACTACCGATGGCGCCTTCTGAATCGTGTGCTGTTGTATGTGGACAGTGACAAAAGCTACGTCGTAAATGGGCTGTCGGCAATCAGCATCCTGTCTGATGCTTGGAGGGAAATGTCGCAGGACACCATTCGCATGAGGGATTTGTGGTTGGCAGTGAGGACGAGCATAGTGACACAGTCCAGAACCCCACAGCTGAGATGCCGCCTGCCGCAGCATCTGACATTTTCGATGACCTCCGTGCTAGCGGTGTCGATGTTTGCGCCACTACGTTTCAAGATTTCACCAACATCGATAGTGCCGTCCTGCCGTGTGTCGAGTTGGATGAGGCCGAAACCGTACGCCAGGTCCTTGAACCGGCGCAATTGGACAGCGACTCCGATGATGACATGCCACCAACGCCAGAGGCATCAAATACTCATATCGCGCGAGCCCTTACAGTGCTATTGTCTGCCTACAGTGACCGACAAAAGCTGGCAAAATAGAGGCAGATTTAGTGGCGCGTAGGCGTGTGTGTGTACAGACACACACGCCTACACGCGTTTTTCCAGCCGTTGAAACAATGGAGGGTTTTTTTTTTTTTTTGTTTTTTCCCCCGGTGAATTTTTTTTTTCGGACTCCCGAATATTCGGACTTATTGGCGGTTCCCGTCGGGTCCGAAAAAACGGTCGGCGACTGTATTTGTTGCAAGTTAGCGATAAAATTAGCATCACTCTCATCAGTACAGAGCAATGTTTTTAGCGAGCCAGACGTGTGCCCCTTTAAAGGATAACCCCAAGCAAGAACAAAACAAGGTTCACCCGCTGGCCGTACAGACTCCCGCCCAAATCAGGAGCTTGGTCTTCATTCCAGCAGGCCTGCAGCAGTGGTGAGTACATGAGCTGGTCAGGATCCCATCTTGAAGGCCAGCCGCTGTCGCAAGCGGTCAGCGACGTCCTTGAAGGGCGTCTGGCTCTCGGACGCCGTGATGGGGATCGAGCAGGCCCGCCGAAAGCGCGGCGCGGCCATCAACATGTTCTGGCCCAGGGCAAAGCTGCTGGAGCACAGCCAGTACAGGGTCACGTCCTGCACAGGGCCCGAGGAAACGGGTTACTGCACGCCGAGTCAGAGTTTTTACCAGTTGCAAAACTCCAATTCAGAATCGAGCTGGCGTGGGCCCCCCTGCTCCATTGAAGGGGGCAGACTGGTCTTGGAGCTATTTTTTAAATTTACAAACCAATTTTAATAAAACTGCACAGCATTATGGAGTTTTTTGTGCTGATTTCAAATCTGCAATTAGATTCTTTGCAAGCTTATCATATCTTGTGGTAATTAATGATTAATTGCCGTTATTTTGGGTCCCAATTACAAAACCCCTCCATGCAGAATGCCGATTACCCCGTGGCTAGGCAAACAAAGGACTAAAGAATACAACATTGGAAGAATATTTTTGATTGAGCTATTTTTGGTCATTTTACAACACAATGAACTTCACTCCTCCCGCTCTTTGCCAGAAATGGCACACAGGTGGTGTCAGTTGAACACAATAATAATTTTCCAAAGCCTCCATTCGAAAAATTTGTTTCCAACATTGTATTCTCCACACATTTAGGTATCGGAAGCAAAACAAAATTACAGCTGCACCTGCTCTGGGTGCACCGATATCCGAGGGCAAAATGCTAGCTTTGCATTGCAAGAAAAGTACCGTTTCACCATCGAATTCTGCACGAACTTATCTGTACAGAGCACTTCAAAATTCTATTTAGAATAAAATGCAGTGCCTTTTAATGAGGAAATTTGCAGACTGATAGAGAAATGGCCGTGGATGCCGAAAATACCTTTTTCAGGAGACGATTTTTTGGCCGTTTTTCGGCCCCAAAGACCCACCTGTCCCCTGAAGCTGAGGTGCAAGTGTAACAGCGTGGAACCTAGGGGACAGAGACTGAACAGTGCTAAACGTTTACGCAGTAACACAAATGAAGCTTGCTGTTAAAATCAGGAAACACTAAATTAAGTAACGTTTACTTATGTTTCCATAATTTTCTTTTTTAATAACTTAGGGCAGCCGCCGCAAGCACTCGAGTACTACATTTTTCCGACGGCCAGCCAACTTGCCCATGCTTGCCCCCACAGCAGGTGGGCCGCCCGCGGACCAGTTTTTGATACATGGGGCCTATGGGGAGCCTTGCAACCCAAGTAAGTCTGCGCCAAATCACATTCTCCTGTACACAAGCTTCCCCAGTTTGGAAACAAGGTAAAGCAAGAGCTTCCCGCATTTTTTTCTTACTTGAGCACAGCAACGAGTTTGCACAAAGTGTGACAGTGCATGGAGACGCACCAAATAGCTTGAGCACCCATCAGTGTCTTGCCAACCATTGACGGCCCAGTTGACAAGCCACGAGAGCCCTTTGTGACTCTGCCAGAGCGCCTTGAGCATGATTCTAGGGCCACTACAGAGTTGCTTTTTACGTCCGTCTGTGTGAGGGGCAGGCCAAAATGCCTCTTCACATCAACAGACGTTGTATTCCTGCCTTACTGAAGCCACGTGTAACACTTCACCACCGCATAACTGAGAAGGGTGCAAAAGTGTGCAAACTTTTTTTAACACTACATTTGTACACTCCGTTCTAAACAAAGTAACAACCTCCACTGCCTGAGCACCTTCTTATTAGGAAGAAACAACACCCAAACAGAACTCATAAAAGACGCACATGGTCAAGAAAAAAGCGCCTCTTCATTTTAGTTTCTCAGATTAAAGTGGCAAAACCTGCGATGACGTGGCCATCTTCAACGCCCAGGTATGGTGTGGAAATGGCAGAAACTACATGGGAAGAGCCGCCAACGCACGGCCCCACGAGCTCTCCCCTCCGCCTTCATTTCGTGAGGCGCACGTGAAGCGCACGTATTACTTCTTGACTCTTTCATGCATCCACATTTCAGAACCACACCTTCACGTACATATTATGGATATGCAAAAACACAAACTTCGACGCTTGCCACTGGCGGCTACTGGCCTCCCTATCGGAATCACTCAACAAGACTTCAATCTCGCATTGCGATGAGGTAACATGTTCAGCTGTACCTCACTCTGTAATTTTTTAAAAGAAGGCCCTGCCATTAAAGTGGCTGGATTATTTAAAGCCACACCTGCCAGGAAAGTTTGGACCTCTCAGGTGCGACTTAATTCGGGTATAGCAGCACAGGTAATTTACTACTATTCAGATGATAACTTCAGAAATTAACTCTTTCGTCACTATGGCTATTCAAATTGCTGATGATTGATGCTTCATATTGCCAATTTCAACATTGTGTAGTTGCTTCTCGTACACCTAATGCACCCCAGTGGTTAATCTAGGCTCTGCACTTTGAAAATTAGTTTAAATTGTCCTGCTCCAGCGACACAGATTTTTGACGCAATTTTTTGTGAGCTGTGGGTGCGCATTTTTGTGAAAGGGGGTGTGGCTGCTGCTGCACTTGACAAAAAACATCCTCCTGGTTATACTGCATTACCACTGAATTTTTTTGATCAAACGGCTCCTAGCAAGTGAAATACCAAATTGTGTTGTCAGCTTTGTAATCTGACAGCGTTGAGAGGTGATAATTACCTGAAAATGACAACAGCAACCTTTGGTTCAGAGAAAGTTAGCTTTATTCTGCCAAAGCTTATTTCTGAAGGTCCGTTGCATGTCTAACAAGTGGACCTGGCATTTTCAGCCAGTTTCCAGCAGTTTTGGTTTCATTTTTCAAAATTCATATTCGCCGCTACAGTCGAATCCCGCTACAACGAAATTGACGGGACGTGCGAAAAATTTCGTTGCAGCGAAAATTCGTTGAGGCGAAATCTGCCCCAACACACCACGGAAAGGCCAGAAAAATAGCCCCGTGCGTTTCCGCAACATTGGCAGCATAATACAATGTTTAGAAAAAGGAATGACGCGCAATAACTCATGTTTATTCGGATAACAAACATACCAATGGTTATCTGTTTTTTCACCACCCAAAGAACCACTCAAAGAACGCAGGCGCAAAACGTATCGCTGTACAACAAGGCGTGTCCACCGAGCTGATTACTTGCAGATAGCTGCTAGGCCGTGGGAAGCCCCCCTCTCGCTTGTGGCAGGAGCAGTGCCGTTATCTTATCCTCTGACAGGGCACGGCAGCTACTGACCTTGGCAGGCAAGACGCGCGCGCTTGCATTTAACATGACCGCGCGCTCGCGACTAAGATAGGATGACTAGGCTTCAAGACCAAATGCGCAAACATGATTTTCGCTCTTGGCTTTGAAGAATGGTAGAAGGAAAACGGCAAGGACAGCTGCTCACAACGCATACATGACGGCACCGCGCCAGCAGCGGAGCACATTCATGCAATTTCAACTGGATACGGATTGGCTGTAGCTCTGGGGCTCCGCCTTGGCGAAGCGGGCCTGCGCCTCGTGTAAAGACGGCCAGCCACATCGTTATCACCATCAAGCAATGGCGTGTGCCTATGAGTTATTTTTTGTTTTGTTTTGGGTGGCGGTGTGGTCGCAACGCGCTTTTTCGGTGAAACTAAGCGTCCAGAATGTATAAAAAGTTACAGATAGCTGGCGCTATGCTTATTTTATTGTAAAATAATTGTTCAAACCCAGCCCAAATCATCGAAAATTTCGTTGAAGTGAAAGCAAGCCTGACAAATGGTTCGTTGTGGCGAGGACTTTGTTGCATTGACTTCTATGGCTAGCTGACGGGGAATTGGAAATATTTCGTTGAAGCGGAAATTTCGTTGAAGCGGCGTTCGTTGTAGCGGGGTTCGACTGTACTACGCAGTTACCAACTGCAAGTCAATTTGCATGGCGCCTCCGTCGCCCACTACTGTTCCTCGAAAAAAAAACATGCCGCTCGTGATTCCACTTCACCCACGCCTTACTTCTGTGATAACAGTTTCAGCTGAAAGTCAAAAGACAACACCAAGTCGTCGGATATTATTTCAGACACGGAGAGCACTTCCAATCGACCTTGAACACTGCCAGTGTTCACCGGCCAGTTTCGTTTCTCTACGAAGGTGTTTCTGGAGGTCTAATGTTGCTTCTTAGTAGAACTGTCTATGCTGACAAATTCTCCAATAGGTTTTGCATTGTTTCTTTTTGAAAATGTTAGGTGGCGCTGCAATGCAGGAGGCTTGTAGTGCTGGAATCTTTTTATTGCATGGCAGTTGCTTGGTCAAAGCTTGCTGGCAGCATTCTAGTGCGTTGCACCTTATTCCTGCAAACAGGGCTACCATAGCGAGTCAGAAGATGAAAGTTCGGACGGATAAGTGATGATCAGAATATCACTCCAAACGGATTTCTTCGCATTGCTTGCTTGCCCCGAATTTCGCGCTGGCCGTAATCATTGACAAGGTGTTTTTACATCACGTGGGGACTAATTGGTGCCTCTAATAATGTCAAACCACCAGATTTTTCCCATAGAGCCATCCAAAATTGCGCATTTTGAAATTGAGGTTAGGCTTCACCACAAGGTGCGGGCACCATGCTTGTTAACATTTTCTTTCATATCTGACAAAGCGTTCTGCGCAACCAAATTCTTTTTCTAGAACAGGCTCTTGAAGCGTTTACCTACAAAATGTATATTTTAATTGTTTTCTACCACCCGTGGTTGGTTATAGACTTCCTTTTTTCATTTTCTTCGATGCCTGGACAAAAATTTTGAATTTGATAATTTTTTTCGCAATCATTATTTATGAAAAAATTATTAAAAGTGATGTGGATGGAAAGGGCGTTCAATCATCTGCATATTACGTCACTGCAATATGTGCCTAACCAGTATGTTTAGCACAAAAAAAAAGTGTCTTATTAAATCCCTAAAAATCGGTTAATTTCCCACAGTAACGAAAGAGTTAAGCACATCCTGCCCCATCGCTAAGTGACAACACATGCTACAAGCTGCCTCGTTTGCTTCCTGACAGGAAGGTGAACAAATGAACGACCACAGGTTGTCATTGTGGATAAGCACAAAGCGCACACCAGCCTGAGCTCAATTTCACCAGCTTCGTCTCCAGGGGACAGCGCAGAAATCACATAAAAGGCCCGATGAACCAGTCACAGTGATGGAGAGCCTTTGACATCTTAGATGCAATTTGTGAAGAGGTGTGGAAACGTGAAAAGATCAACTTTCCATTCTCTTCTTATTACCCACACAACTACTGTGAAGCAAGCAACGGAACCCTCTGCCTACAACCTCCTCGGCCGAGCAGTGTGGCCACAGGAGGCCGACGGGAGGGGGCGACTTACGGCAGGCATGATCCAGGCAATGGGCACACTGACGAGTGCCAGGCCACGGGTCAGGTTGGTCACCCACCTCCGCAGCCAGGCCATGCGCTTCTGCCTCTGCAGCACGTGGAACTGCACCAGAGAAGGACTCCTTGCACTCTCTGTATGCGATCCCTGGCACTGAGTTTTCTCCGCTCCTAGGTTTCCTGCGCCCTGTCCCAACCGTTCCCTGCCTGTGTCCTCCAACGGAGGCTGAGCGTCTTCTGTCCTGCTCGAATGGACTTCTTTTGAGCTAGAATGCCCTCGATGCAAGCATGACGGCTGCTTGATTCCCATCCTTTAGTGTGGCACTTATCACTGAGCAGAGCGTTACTGCTGCAACTGTAACAGTGTGCTTGTCAGTCTCTCCAGCAGCCACTCTTCTTCAAAATATGTATGTCCCTTGTAACTGCGCTGTTTCAGCGTGCTATTCCGAACTTTTTTTTTTTTTAAACTGTACACCATGGCCACGCAGGAATTCCCGAGCTCAGCATTACTTTTAAGCTAGGAATTTTTTGAACACTGTGTACGGGCAGCATTTCTGTTTTCGCCTCCCCTCAAGCTGCCTGCACTCAGCCCAAGGCACCAACATAGGAAGCGAGGCACTACTACATACTGATTCCAATAAACTTGAACAAGAAGCCACAGTGAATGTTGTCAGTCGGGCATGTTGCAAAACCCCAGATTTTTTTTGTGTTGTTGTGCCAAGTTATAATGGGTTAGGACTAATCAATGAACAATTTGAAGCCTAGTTTAGACAAAAAAAGATGTCAGGTAGATAGATGCAAGAACACTGATGTATACACCTGATTTCAGCTCATGCCGCTTCTAGGATCGCTGATTCTGAGTTAAAAAAGGCCGCCACTGAACAGCCTCGCGAGCAAAACCACATGGCATGATCGATTGTCCCCTTGCCACCAACCACTAAAGACCATCTTGCTCAGTGTGGGTGGATTTTTTTTTGTGTGCTATTGTCACCGAAAAGCAGCCCAGCTTCAAATCACCAATAATATAAAAAAAATAAAGGAAAGAAAGTACAAAAAAAGACATGCATCGTTCTTGTTTATTGCTGCCACCATGACGAAAAATGGTCAACAAGCCATTCTGAAAAATGGCACACTCCTTATGAACAACCTATGGAAAACAATTGCTCCAGTACTCACTGCCATCATTACTAAACACGCTATCGTGTGACTGAACTTCTTTGTTGTGAGTGTTTATTTATTTCTATAAAACTGTTTTAAATGTATATTTCGAAATTGTTTCGAGTGCCTCATTCATTTATTTTGTTTGGAATACAAAGCATAGTTTCCTTGCATGACTGCCTGTCATTGCATTGTTAGACGAAAACCTGAAAATGTTGGATGCTGCTGCTAAACGTTTTGTACATTTTTTAAATCATGTACCTTTAGTTTTATTTTTTTTAGCTTACAAAAATGTTTCTACTTTCTGAAAGATGTACTCTCAAATTAGGGGGCACAGACCATGTCAAGCCTGTCTGAATGTCATTTTGTCTGTGTACCTGGCATTTGTACCTGTAAACGTCAAGTAAAGCTTGATTGATTGATTGATTGATGGTACGAATTATTTTGCTTGGCAGCTCTGTGATGTTATCAATGAAAACCCCAAACAAGCAGGACTCACTATGAATGAACTCTAGAGGTGTTCAAACACCAATCTTGGGACTGCACATCAAAAATGAATAGTAGTAGCTGACTGTAAATCGAATAAAATATTTTCGAATACAAATATCCTAGCTTTAGTGCGTATAAAACTTGTAAAACACAACTGCAAGAAAGGCTAACTTAGGCTGTCAGGCCTTTGCACATGCAAGTGTTCATGCAGTCGACTCCCATTACTACGAAGTCCACGGGGACCACAAAAGACTCAAAATTGACCAAACTTCCAATTAAACAGAAAGCACAAAAAGAGCCCTGCTATTACTGTGCGACACGTCTCCCTCCTCGATTCCCTCCAGAATCTTGACTTTCACGGCCAGGTCGAGCCAGCCTCAACTCTGCGCTGCCTCAGTTGCGACGGCACTTTTTAAGCTTGGTAATTTTTAATTTTATTGAAACAGGATGCTCACCTCGATGCCTCTTATTTGATATAACATCCAATAAAATGATATACTGGGTTTTAGCTTCAAATTATCGAGCGTTTTCTTTTCGTTGGATTGCACGTAAAACTGCTCGGACCAGCATATCCCTTCTAATTAACCGAAAATTATAATTAAGCAACTTTGATTTATTGAGAGCTGACTGTACTACCACATTTACTCGTGTAATGAACCCACTCGCGTAATTAGCCCTCCCCCCACTTTTCTTCTTCAGAATTTACTTTTTTGTCGCATTGAATAAGAAATGCAGCGGGAAAATGTTTTTATCTCACCATGGTTGCTGATGCCGTAGACGATTGCAGTAACTGGATATGCTACAGGACGGGTAGAAATGCTAAAAATGCATTCCAAAAACAACAACAACAACAACAACAACAACAAGACCTCAACAGTAGCCAGAGACGTGAGCACGAATTCCGTGGCTCACAATTGAAAAATTGTGTGCGTGCGGAGCGCCACCTGTTGAACGCAAAAGAAACCTTTTTGCGCCATAGAGACGTTGCGGCGTGAGAAACAAAGCACAAAACGGACTCCGCAATCTTTCCCTGTTCTTTGCTGTTCCGCCTGGTTTTGGTATAGTACTGTCCAAAGTGTCGTTCCTGCACTATCCAAAAGAGCCTGAAAAACAAAAACCCAGCGCCGCTGCAAGTGTTCGAGGAGCTTAAATCCCCTTTCCAGCGGACAGCGGAGCCTGACCGAGCGGAGCCTTACTGATGTCCTTGGCAGGGAACAAGTACATTTTGGTCTTTGTAGACCACTTGAGTCGTTATGCTAAGGCTTTCCCGCTCCAATACCAAAAACCCAGCGCCGCTGCAGGTGTTCGAGGAGCTTAATCCCCTTTCGAGCAGACAGCCATGGATATAGTGGACCCCTCACCGACGTCCTCGGCAGGGAACAAGTACAATTTGGTCTTTGTAGACCACTTGAGTCATTATGCTAAGGCTTTCCCGCTCCCAGACCAAAAAGCCGAAACGGTCGCTCGAGAGTTCGTAGAGAAAACTGTCCTCAAGCACGGGGTGCCCGAGCAGCTGTTAACGGACCAGGGCATGAATTTCCTGTCACCCGTCGTGAAGGAAGTGTGCGACCTATGCAATAAGAAGCCACAGGCCACTGCATATCACCCTCAATGTAATGGGGCCGTAGAGAGGCTGAACCAAACTCTGGGAACAATGCTACCCACTACGTTGACCCCGATCAGAGGGACTGGGATCAATGGCTCCCTTTGGCAGTATTTCCTTACAGGTCCAACGTCCATGAGGAAAGTAACGAGACTCCCTTCTTCCTCCTTCACGACTGCGACGCATCAGTGCTGGATTTTATAGGCGCGTCTCCCGAGACGCATTATGGCACACTCGAAAGCTACCGCGCAGAGCTAGTTCAACGTCTCTCAGTTTCCCATCAGCTCACGTCTGAGGCACTGAATAAAGCAGCGGTAAGACGAAAGTAGTGTTTTGACAAGAACAGCCATGACGCGCTGTACAATATGGAAGACGGGGTATACATGAGAATAGAATACCAGACCCCTGGCCTTGCAAGGAAACTGCAAGGCACCAAAATGGAAGGGTCCTTTCCGCACCGTTGAGAGGCTCTCAGAGAGTGAAAGGAATCCGACAAGGGGATGAAAAGATTGTCAATGTGGAAGGACAGTGATTGTGAGAGAAAGGAAAGAAAACGGTAAAAAGTAGTTGAAAATGAATGAAAATAAAGAAAAGGGTTGAACTCCGTTAGCCGGGGTGGCTAGAGGTGTTGGTTTGGAAGGAAAACCGCTCTCCTCCGCCTCTCGCTTCCTCGTAAGCAGCGCAGTCGACCCGTTTTCTGAGGGGTGGAAGGGTGCGAGGCACATGCGCTGCTCGCGGTGCATACTGTCAACGTGGAGAGCCGACGCCGGCGGCAGCTCGAATTTTTGGTGCATGCTGTAACCGGATTCAATCGTTATATCCGATATCGCAGCACTGCAGCATTGCAATAAGCAGTTTCGTATAAAATGCATACGAAAGTGGACGGTGCCATCGTTGTTCATCATTATATCTGATATATTTTTATACACGGTATCGTTATAAGAGGACTCGACTACAGCTCCTTTCTTGGGAGTGCAGGGAAAGCCGTGAACACATCCTGTACCCTCTGCATCGTTGGCAAATCGATGACAAAGTGCCGGCACTGCACTTAGAAATTAAAGAAGTGAGCGCCGCACTGCTTGAATGAGTTCAGTGAGTGCAACCGAACAGAAGACACCAAGAGCTTCAAATATTCTCACTGCTCTAGAATTAATCCTTTGAGTCCTGTGTGACAAACAGAGGGCAGTTAACATCTGACAAGACCTGATAAAATCATTCCGTCTGGTCAAAGTGCCTACTGTGCCTCTGGAAGCCTCGAACATGCTTTGATCACACCAAACATTGTGAAGCACACACCTCAATGTTCACGAGGTTGGTGACACCGACGAGGACAGGAATGATGTGCAGTGGGTCTGGCACCGTCAGGTTTGTGAACCACAGGGCACCCCCCACGCTCAGTTCCATATGTGTCACCTGCGCGGCTGGAAAAGAGGCAAATAGGGACAGTTAGGAGGTACGGATGCACACAAGATTTGAAACTAGGGCCTGCTGACTGGAGTAGTGTTTCGCCTTCAGCATTAATGAGCGTCAGCTACACACCGCTTGCAATGTTGCTCCTCCTGCACCATTTGCACCAGTGCAGCATGTGGAGGCTGTTTCTTGAGACAAGCGAGGCCTTTCAATCTGCTCCTGCGGCACTAATCACTGTCCGACAGAGGCATTTTGACGTTGTCGCTTCTGCTAAATTGGGATCCGATGTTCACTTTCACCAGTCAATTTGACCAATTTCAGCACTAAGCAACGTGAAAATATGTTAGTATGCATGGTCATTACTGCTCTGTGCATCCACAAGTCAGGAACAGCAACTTTCTGCAGTAGAAGTGCATCCGTAGAATTCGTAATCAAGTTTTTGCCGACTTCCTGTCCTTCAGTTTCCGAGACACATTTAAAGGAGACACAGGATGGCCGAGTGTGCACCTATTTCACTAGTTTCATTGGCATGCAGTGCATAAATCACACTGAAATTTGGGGCTAATGCTCAAGAGCTCCACCAACATTTTGTCGAGGCTAATGGAGTGAGGCGCAATTCTGACATCACATTGCTGTCAGCTGAGATGAAGTAGACCTGCCGCAGTTATTTTTGCATCAGAATACCTGCTGGAGAAGCAATTCTTGCCACTGCGAGTAAAAAAGCAGGTCCCAATTTATGAAGCTGTTTCCTCGGACACGATATCGAAAAACAGCTTTGGTTAGCTGGTGCCTTGGCTGTTATCTTTTTTTTTTTCACGGGAACAAACCGTGCGTGGGTGGCAATCAATCACAGATTGTTTTTGCTGTGTGCTTACAAGCAAACAGCTTCCTGCATATTTGTTCAGTAACTTTCACTGCGCTGCACATCGAGAATCGAATTGTAAAATCGGTTTCAAACTGCATGCTACCTTCGAAAGCTAGATGATGCACTAAAACGTAAAAAAAGTTATCTATCCACTGCAGCTTGCTACTTTCATTAGGGACATTATGCAGTTGATAACATTATACTTTCAGGTAAACTAAATCTACCACTCTATAAAAGTAAACACTTTATTTTACGATTGAAAAAATTATGTAGTTTCTTGTCAGGAGGGGAGCAGTTTTGTTAGCTTTCGCAATTCGCGAAGACGATGGGTGACCTTTGTGTGGATATACTTGTTACCACGAGCAAGGCTGGTTTTGCGTCACTTAGCAGTGAGGAAAAGATAGCTCAAATGTTTAGACCGGCACGTAGAACAACTCAAGTTAGGCCGTCACACTTTTGGAGATCTCTAAGGGGCGGAGGTGGTGTTGGGCCAGCTCAAATACAGCAAAAATTTCCCACGGAAGTAGAAGTGGCCAAGAATTTATCAAAGATCTCTTCTGTTGTGACAGATGCAATGGGAATGGTAAATGTACGTGCAAGTGTGTGTTAAGCACTATTTTCACGAATAAAAATATTATTTTCAAATAAAAAAAGTTTTGTTAATTCTGGAAGCATCGCAAGCCTGCGTATATTCGGTAGGATTCTAATCTCTTTCACTGCATAAAAAATTGCGGATGTTGCACCTAAGTGGTTAAATTGAAATCACGTGATGCTGACGGCGGTACAGTGTGGCAGCGTAGCAGAAAAACCTCCGGCAAACACAAGCTTCCGCTCGGCAGTGTATTGTGCCAGTTGCTGGAGCAGCGCAAGCTACACAAGACAGGTTCCTCATCTTCGTCACAGGACATCTGAAACTTGTTTCGGCAACTCTCCGCCAGGTGCAAACGTTGTCTGCTACAGCTACTTTGAATGCTTGTAGTTATCAGGCTATGTGGGCATCGGGCTTAGAACCTTGCCATTGTGAATTTGGATCAAATTTGGGTAAAAAAAAATTTGGGTGCCGTTGGCCTTTAATAACCACTGAACTCACTAGGCCAAGCAATCTACAAGGTAGTGGTGTTTTGTCTCCAGCCTTTCCATATCACGTATAAGCCGCCACCATAACTGTTGTCTGGAAGTGAACGTGCTGCTCTCCAATACAAGGTTCCACCGGCCAAGGCCATCCATTTGCAGTCAGTGCGAGCGACGTCCCCACAGCAACCGATTGTGGAATTACCTACTTCTAGAGCAGATTCAAAGGGCACACCAACGAAACTGGATAACTTTTCAAGCCACAATGTAGCCATTTTGCTGGGGAGAATGCAAAGGCCTCCAATTTTACAAGCAAGCTGATGTACTGGGCACTTAGGCATATAAAAGCACACAAAATTTACAATGCGTAACTGCGGTCAGGCAGTTGTGGCTGCTGTGATCTGTATGGTACAAGAATGATACATTTTTTCTTTAGTTGTATAGAATGCTTGGCTTTCCAGAAGTAGCAGCACATTACTTTACGGCATAGCAACACATTTATGGACTGGGAAACAACACACCAGGGCAGCCTTCGTTTGTCACTGTCTGCTCCCACAATGCTCCCACAAATGCACTACTTTTAACTGCCCAATGGGCTCAGCAAAGATCCTCAGCAGCCTGGGGCAGCATCACTCAAACCATCCAGTGGTGATCAAACCTACCTAGGAGTGAGGGAGGGAGGAGAGGGGTTAATATGCACATGTTACAAATGCGAGAGAGAGAGAGTGAACCTGGAAAAAGAAAAAAAAAAGAAGGGGAGCAGTGACGACTTAAACTCTAGTGGAAACAAAAGGTGTTGACTCTTCTCTTGTGCATGCATTTGCGTGGCCCGTACTGGTGCAACATGTTCTCCAGGGCTTTGGACACCTGTGCAGCAGCTGCATTCGTAACACATCAAAGGTGGAGAGAGTAAACCTTATTTCAGCCACTCAAGTGTGAGCCGCCAATCACAGGTGTCGCAAGGTGCTGGCCCCAAATGCGACCCACAATCCTTTCCCACTGTGAGGTTAAACAGTAAAGCTGACAAAGCAATGTGGAATAAAATGGCATTAACGAGATGAGCCCAAGTTGTGGCAACGATTCAAGTGCCCAAAAAGTGAAAGCAAATTGGCTCTAAACCTGCTAAACATCTGCGAGCAAATAGCAACAACATGGAAAGCCCAGTGTTTGACGGCCTGCTCCGGTAAAAGCATGTTTGCAACGATGAAACGTAGGACACTGACCAAGTCAGTTTCTTTTCACTTGGTCAGCGACTGAGTTTCATCGTTGCAGGTGTGCCTGCTACTTGTGTACGGTGGTGTGGCTGTGAAGCGGGGGGCAAAGAAGCTAGCACGGACGCAACGCGCTCTTTGTCGCTAGGTGCCACCCCGAGGAGCACTTGCCCAGGTCCTGGTAAGGCAGCATGAAGGCCATGTTGCGGAGGGCCACGGACAGGCTGACCCACAGGGGCAGCTGGAACAGCACCACCAGGGCCCCCTTCATCGGGTGGCAGTTGTCCCGAACCACCAGCCGCTGCAGCTGCTTCTTCAGCTGCACAGCAGAAGGCCACAACAAACTGGTGCACATCGGCTTTCTGAAATTGCAGTTTATTCAATTAAAAGCGGTCTAGCACGGGTTGTTCAAGTGGGTCCTTCCCCCCCCCCACGAACCTGTGCCAGTTCTGACTCTATTGCGACCACCACGATCTGGCCCCTTAACTTCAGATTCCAAGAACTGGCCCACTTATGAACTCTACTGAGAATGACCGGCACTTGTTTATTTCCTCTTACCCTCCCTCCCCATCCCTTTCGTCCATCGTGACCAGTGGTCATCCTCTTCTAACGAAGGTTCTCTCTCGCGCTGCGTAACCACCACCCACCGGTATGCTCGCACTTTCTCAGCTTACTTTCTCGACCAGAAAACCTCATGCTTTACCTCTGCCACTACAAAAGCCGGCACCCCAACATTTTGGGAATTTTAAGCCTTCTAGTTGGCCTACACAAAATTTTATATCGATAGGTTGGCATACATAGGTGACAGATACGCCAGCCCCCGTGACAACATTTCTATGATAAACTTTCACTTGAAAATGTCAAAAAAATTTCCCCTAATTTTTTTACATTTTCAGCAATTTTTTTCAGAATCACTGTGTTCTGCAAATGCCTCCATTCTTTGATGCAAGCTGCGAACTGCATTTGAAGTGAAATACCCCCACATAAATCCAAGCTGTTGCAGTCCAATGCCTCCTTCTGCTTTATCAAGGGTATTGAAGTCCTGGCTACACAGGAACAACTACGCTTCCCTTCCATGCCGATGAACTCCCTCACCTTCTAACGCTGCTAGGCCTTTCACTACTGATACTGCACATCCGTTTTTTCCCCCTTTCTTTGACCCAGTAACAATTTCTCCCCTGGTACTTTTGTTGCACAGCTCACTGTCAATGTTCATTCCTTCGAGGTAATCCTCCCAGCTGTCCGCTGCGATTTTTCGAGTACTCTAGCACCCCTAACCTGCTTGACATGGGCCGGGCCCTTTGCGGCATGGCACTTCTAGCGGTAAACTTTCTTCTACTGATGTTTCATACCCTTATATTGATTGATTGTAGTGTTTCACGCGCCGACACAACGCAGGCGATGAGGTGCGCCGTAGTGGAGGGCTCCGGATTAATTTTGACCACCTGGGGATCTTTAACGTGCACCGAAATTGTACACACGGGCGTTTTTGCTTTGCGCCTCCATTAGAAAAGCGGCCCCCGCGGCCGGGAATCGAACCTGCGTCCTCGTGCTCAGCAGCACAACGCCTTAGCTACTGAGCCACCGCAGCGGGTCATACCCTTATATGGTTGGATATACTATAGCTCTTAGCTGCAGCCCTTTTCTTTTACATTTCAAAGTCAACAGGCCTGCGCATCGAGTCCCACTATGCTTGTCGTATCTCTTCAAACTTCTCTAATTTTCCCAACATTACGTCCAGCCCTTTGGATGTCTTCAGTCTTCCTCACTGACACCTCCTGGCTATTGTAAGTGAGTGTTGTGTTTTACGGCACATAAGAAACTAAGGCTATCATGCACCAAACAGAAGCTAAGTGTTTATGACCATTTAACAGAGGGCTGCTTCCTTGCAGCTACGCAGCATTTCCACACCTTCCAGCACAGGTGTTTACTTTGCCTAATTTACTCAACTCAGACCCGCACACTTTGTTCAAAGCGAGCAGCGCAACAAAAAAAATATGCAGCTAGTATCGCGCTGTTTCGAGTAGGTGCAGCCAGAATAATCTACAGCACCACCCGCAGACTATGCAAGAAAGGGGGCGTATTTACAGTTGGAACTGCTCACCAAAACAGTGACTAAAGAGGCAACACACATTCAGTACCCAATGGATTTGCTTTTGCAAGGCATGCGTTCTACTGACACTGTGCGTACAACTGCATGTGTGCAATTTCGGATAATCCATGGTGAATATTTTTGTTCTCAGCTTGTGCCCGCACTTAGGTTGAACGTGCCAGTTCTGCTGCTTGCTTTGCCCCTGCTCACGGCTGGGGTAAAAAATAAAAACTGAACTTGGACACAAGCTTTGCTTCCTGCATGACGCCAGTCTCGCACACGTTGCCACTCGTGTTTACTGCACTCTACATTCATTTCACCCTTGGATTCTAACAGAAGGTGCACTTGCAAGTCGCGATTTGCGTACGGGCTTGGCCGGTTGTTACTAGCTACATTTAGCTGCTACTAGCTAAACCTTAGACGACGCACAGCTGACTGCAACTAGCACTGGCTTGAGCTCAGACGTCCTCCACAGGATACAGGGTGCTGATTGCAGAACGTGCGCAATGAAAAAGCAACGCTCGTAATGATACACATAAAGGGCAATACATAAGCAATGTAACCAATGTCTAGCCACCCGCTACACAGGACTAGCGCTGAACACCAACTGAATTCTTTCGCCCCACACGTTCTTCTTCAGCGCATTAAGTGTTTGTCTCCAGAATGCGCAAAGCGCGCGGGAAGCGAAGGAGAGACGACGCACGCTTCTCTTGTAGAGGTAGAAGGCCTGCTTCTCGTTGAGGTTGAACATGCGCACCGCCTGCGCCGTCTCGCGCTTCAGCTCTTGCGCAATGCCGGCCATCTCGCGGTCCAGGTTGGCGAACCTGGCAAGCACGTGGTGCTGGTAGACGGACAGCGGCAGCGTTATTACTACCCGGAGGACCAGCGACGTGGCCACGATGGTCGAGCCCCACGAAAGTCCGCTCGCCGAATGCACCGCGTCCAGCAAGTCCTGCGCGTACGCCACGGGCGCCGACTGCGACAGCGTTTGCGCCCATGTCTGCAGCGAGAATGTCCGCACCGCACACACACGGTGGCACGGCACTGAGACCCCCCGCGGCTGTGAGTCCGGCCCCCGCTGAAGGCAGGAAAACAACGTGTGTGCCGAGTAGCTTACGCTGCGATGAACTCTCAGACCGCCAAATCGAAGCATGTCGTTCGTTTATTTACCATACCCAGGGTTACCAGATGCTCCAACCAAACACCACAGAACAGGCAAACACCGACCAAGCGTCGCCAAACCATCGCCTCCTTTACTACTACAAGGCCTGCGGCGTTACCCCAAAGCGTGCGCCTTGTGCTCTCTCATTGCGTCTGAATTCCGCATGGACTGGACAGTGAACTGGACAGCAGTAGAGGTTAGTAAAAGAAGGTTAGAATGTTGGTGGGAAAAGAGCAGAGAACAGTCTGGGAAGACATGCGAACAAAGAAGTCAGACTAGCACAAAAATTCCGTAAAAGTATTTCCTTTTTATTTTGACGTTATTTTTTATTTATTTTGTTCGTACTTTTTTTGGCGAGGCGATTGTACAGTGGCGTTGCGACTAAGGCCGCTGCAACGTTTATATATAAACGTTGGGCCGCTGTGCAACGCCACCCCGTTACAAAAAAGGGGAAGCCACTAAGCATCATCATCACCCGTCACAGAGTTTCTCTAAGGTCTCTTCGATTTTCGAGTGCAGCGCGCGGCGCCTGCACTTTTCTCTTCGATTTACCGACGGTGCAGAGAGTGCAGGATGAGTTCACGCTTTCCCTGCACCTCCCAGGGAGGAGGTGCAGAAGCAGACGACAAAAGTGCAGGACCGGTTCTGCAGTGGCGGCGAGCATTGCGTGCACTGAGCATTCCCGCTTTTTGCCAGTGAAAGGCTCTTAAAGGGACCCGGAAAAGCCTTTTGTAAAAGTTACAAAAGGCCTTTATTGTCGCGTAGTACCGATATAGCTACGCAATGCCGTTGGAATTATTGCATGAAATTTTTGTTTTTTGCTCATTTTATGCGCTAGCTGGAGCCAGGCATTATTCTAGCCACATGATTCGAAATCAAGCGGATCGCGAAGCACGGCAGGCACCCATAGTGAAACCGGTGGCATTCATGACGAAGCAGAAAGCGGACCCCGCTGAAGATGAAGCTGCCTTCGCTGGCTCTGCGTAAACAGGCCTTCGTGAAGCTCCGAAAGCGCCCCTGCCGAGCCGGGGTGGCAGCAGCGCGGCTTCGCTTGAGCCGACGATAAGACGAGCGTCAGAACATCAAGAGGGGCCAGCCGGATGTGCCCACGCTCTCTCGCTATCTGCGGCGCATCTACGCATAGATCGCGCTGGCATGCAGTTTTGCGCGCTCCGGCCACCGCTCCCGTGCTCCGTATTATTTTTGGGGCACCTGTACGTAGTCGACGTAGTTCTTCACTGAAAAATGGGTAGCAATCATATAACTGCGCATTGCTGACTTCGCACGGGAGCTTAAAAAAAAAAAAAAGCTGTTGATTGGGAAGCACCAATTTGATGAGCTGAAACAGGGCAGACGCACAAACTCGATCCCGTCATAGCTGCGGCGCATCCCCGCAAAACTTTCACAGAAAAAGAAAGCGTTTAAAGGAGTGCCCTTCCGCATTCACGCAGGTAAAGCACCAACTGATCAGCTGACACAAACGCATCTTCGAACACAAGTGCTCGCCACCGCATCACCCACTTCACGCACATATGCTGCCGTCGACTGAAAGCACCAACTGCCAGCTAAAACAAACAAGACGGACACAGTACTGCCCACAGTACCCACGGCGCGCCGAGCCAAGTTTTGCCCGCGCCGCGCCGCCACCTCTTGTAAAAAAAAAACACAAAAAGCAAAATATAGTGACGTCATCATTGACGCCCCCTCACGGATTTGTGCCAACTTCACTTTTATGATTTATGCAGCTATCAATACACCTTGCCAAACCACTCACTTTATATTTGTGCGTTTTCTACATGCATTTATTTTTATGGTTTTCTTTTTTAAATACATTAGCGCAAAGTGAGCTTTACTTTCCATGGACATTCGCATCGTCATCGTCCCCTCTAAGGCTCCTTTCTCCATGTGTTTGGGCACGTGGTGACCGTTGGCACCGCCGAAGCGGGAACATTTTCGTCTTATTTTAGTGCAGGTAATGTACCTTGGCCTGGTTGAAGATTTTTTTCTTGTTCACGTTTAACTCTTGCACCTTACGCCTAGTTGAAAGGCTTTATGAAGAGGGCAAGCGAGCTGTAGTGCGTGCAAAATGCCTGTTTTCAAGAACTTGCACTATGTTGTCGGCTTTCAGCGCACACATTTCGCGCTTATTAATGCGGCCCGGTGTTTTCGTGAAATTCGATGCAAAGAATTTGCATTGCATTGCACAACAGATTTGGTAGTGAAGTTCGTTGGTCGAAGCAATCGCTTCATTGATCAAGATCGTGTGCGTGTTGGTGTGCGCGAACTCGTGTAACAAGTTGTTTGTAAAGGAACTAAAATGTGTCCTGCCTAAACTACTTGCCCCCGTTTTATGGTCCGTTGCATCGGAACCAGATTTCGTCAACATCGCTTGAATCTTGCCGCGTAATCTCGGCAAACGCCCATTTGGGGTTGTGTAAGTGTCTCAGCTCTAGTAGCTTCACGTTGGCAATGGCGTCGTGGAGGTTTTGCAGACAGTTTATCGAACGTCATTTTATCGAAGAGGTGTGTGTTTCATGCAACGCCGGTTTAGCGAACTATCTACGTTCGTTTTATCGAAATTGCGGTTTCGTTGCTTTCAGAGCCATTAAAGCAAAGGACTGAAAAGTCCTTTGCTTTAGTTTTGTCTAGCCAAGCCTTCAGATTTTTTTCGTTTGGTCATGTCTCTACAACGCATTATACATGCAGAAGGCTCCCAATATATATTTACATGTTTTTCGTATATCAACTTTTCCCGGCTTGTTGCCCCACCTTTGTTTCAGTGGGAATCTCTCCCGGGCGACTTCATTTATGTTCTCGTTTTCAATCTAAATTTATGTGCTTTAGTTTTTGTATTATGATATTTATCGCCATAATAGCAATCTTTGCGAGGCACGGTATTTGTTAATTCTATTTGGAAGAATTCAGAGCAGCCTTGGCGCAATAAGCGGGATTACCTTACTTGTAGTCCGGAAATTGCCAAGTTATACCTTTCCCCATTGTTCATGCTCAGGCGATTCAGAGCCTTGTCCTCCCCCAACGTTTGTGGTGATATGATATTTGCGCTTTGGCAGTGCGCTTTGTCCTTTAGCAGAAATAGCTTGCTAAGTCGTTCGAAAAGATTGGTGCATGGATTGATGCGAGGCCTTCTGACGTGGATAGTGTGGTCAGAGAAATCAGTGTGTTCTGTAACCGCTCTCCCTTAAGTATTGACGGAGCTGTTTTTGCAGCCGCTGCTGTTGTGTGGTACATCTGGAACCATCTTCATTTGCCCCTTCAACATCAAACGGCAGTGTTAAAAGTTGTGGGTTAAAGCTTGGTAGCCAGTAGGAATGAAAAGCGGAGTTATTGAGGCAAGAAGAACGCGAAAGTTGAAGGAGACAAGTTGCTGTCTTGCACATGCAGCAAAACAGAGAGACAAGCTAGTTGGTGAACATCCATGAGTGGAACTTAAAGGGACCCAGAAAAGCTTCGTGAAGGTGGCAATCAAATGCATTCAGGTGGTAGAACACATAACGGGGGATTTTTGAGCCAAGTGTGAACCCATACGTTGTACGGATAATTTGTAAACAATTTTTGAAGATAGCCTTTCTCGGCCGATGAGCGCGCCGCCGCAGCGAGCCGACCGCGGCTGACGCAACGGCGAGGCGCCCCCCTGATTCGGCCGATCGTTGGTCGCCGGCAACGTCACTGCCATTGGCTTCCAGTTGCTCTTCCGCCTTCCTGCACGATCCCGAGGCAAAGGGAGGCAAAGGCGGGTCTGCAGCGATTGACGCATGCCTAGGCGCAGGAATGTAGCTAGCGGAGAACGGAAGTCGAGCGTCGCGATGTCACATGGCTATTCCCAGTGTTTCCAGCTGCTTTGAAAGTAGCAGAGAGGGAGGAGGAATTGATTGGCAAGGGGGGAAAGGTGCACTTAATTGCTTCTCGCCCAGCTAATACTGAATGTAGATCAATAATTCCAACGGCATTGCATCGCTATATTGGTACTACGCGACAATAAAGGCCTTTTGTAACTTTTACAAAAGGCTTTTCTGGGTCCCTTTAAGCGCAAACTGACACAGGTACAAGAAATGGAAACGAGATCTCGTTTCCCTTTCTTGTCTTTGTGTCAGTTTGCGCTTAAGTTTCACACATGCAGCATTTTGCTTTTAAACACGTTTCAAGAAGTTCTGTTCTGGTTGGGAGCACTGCATAAAAAAAAAAAAAGATACATCTGGTCTGAGCCGAAAGATAGAATTAAACTGTGGGATTCTGAAATCACTTGATATGCTTGGGTGAAAAGAGACAGAGATTGATGCAGACCAACCTGCATTATGGCTACTAACTTTGTTCCCTTCAGCTTCCAAGAAAGGCGTTTGTAATGGTAGGACAAGGCTTGGTAACCCGTGGCACTCAAGTGCAGCGCTGATAAAGAAAGAGGGACACAGGTACAAAGGATTGGCTTCCAATTTGCTTCTTGACATTGGACACACTAGCACCGAGAAGGGCCATGCGGATGTAGTGCAACGGGAGCGATGACTTAGAAGCAAATGTGTGAAAAAAACAGTCGAATAAAAAAAATAGTACAGAGGTAGCCTGTAATGCTGTGTTGCTATGGTTCAGAGGGAGGCTTAGAACGGGAAGGAGATTGAACTAACACTTGGAACTGGTACAATCAACTGAGTCAAATTATTGCTCACTACAGAAACAACAAGCACGGAAGGGCTTTTTTTTTTAAGCATAAAGGACTGGCGTAAATTTTGTTTAACAAAAAACCTTGGTGAAACACTTGTGATAAAACGGCTTCGACAAAAATCTCGTTAAAGCTGTTTGTATGTTGTCAATGAGTGCTGTGGAACAGCGCAAACCAACTGTGCTTTCTTAACAGTCCCAAGACATTAGGCCCAGGTGAATTCTCATGTCTGTGACATCAGAATAGCTTTTCAGGTTCCTTGATATTTTGCTTGCTAATTTTTGTAATTTTTCGAAGCCCTTTAATAGTTTCGAGTGAGCAAGTCACTGCATGGCCAATTGCCTAGGGGTGGGCAGAGGGTTTTCTGCTAAGAAAACTGTTCTTGCACATTTTTGGCAAGTGTAAACAACTGTTGAGTGCTATACTTGGGTACATCTTCAGAACGGCAATAGCTCTTACCTGGAACGAACCTGGATGTCAACGCGGGCACGCGTTTTGAAAGAAGATTGTGCCTAATGTGCACCATCATCCACTTTTTCTCGTATAGTTTGTTTGTCGTTCTTGAAGTAGTTTGTAAGCAGATGAAGCCCAACAATTCATGGAAAAGTCTGTTGTCACATTCGAAATACTCGCAGTGAGGGGCAGGGGCAACTTCCGTTGTTGTTCTTAAAGGAGCCATGAAGACAAAACATAAGTTTTTGTTATCTGGAAGATTTCGTGTTTTATAGTGCCCCCAGTGCTTGTCCGAATCCAAACGCTTTATTCACTGAGAAATTAATTAATTCAAGTTAAAATTTTAATTTTCCCGCTAAATTGTGTGCTTTCGTAGTCTGCAATGACATTACAGGGCCTTGTTTACCGTTAGTGAATCTAGATGGCGCCACCACACCGCGGCAAGCCGTTCTCTGCCTTTGGTCTGTTTGTGAACGTATTTGTACCTGGCTTGTTTTGTTCATGGAGACAATCGTTTTGTGAAACATGGTGCTCGCTCGACGAATACGGTCACGTAAGACATCGTTGCTTGCGTCGATCGGCCAGTGTCGTCTGAAACAACCCCAAAGCCCCGCAGTCCTGTGCAGCTAAACCAAGCATAGTGCGCGCAGTACCAAAAGCAGTATGTGCATCATTACTTATATGTTTACGTGTGCTTTCGTAACTGCCACTGTTTGTCCCACCATTCTTATTGCTTTAAAAAGAATGTGCCCAAAGTTTAAGCGCAAATAGCTCGTTTGGCAAGCTTATAAGCTCTGCCTAATTTGCATTTGCCGCCCTCCACCAATCACAGAGCTGTCTGGTATGACATCATAGGTTCTGCTGCGGGAAATGAGCTAGTGGGTCGCATGGTCATTCCCTTTTTTCCTAATTGCGTAACCTATTTGAGCGAAGTTTACGTTAAAAGTGGGGTCAGTATGATTCTAACGAGGCAGTCTTTTGAATGAACCAAGCTTGTGTTTTCTCTTCATGGCTCCTTTAAGTTGCACCCGGGTGTAGTGCGCAACTGTTCAGTGGGACCACTGTTCAGTTGCACTTTTAGTGATGAGGTGCACTGTCCCACTCTGGGTTGTGCCGACAGCTTCACCGCAGTGCATATGCACAAGCAAATATGTAAACCAGCTGCACCCAGGCTCCCTACTGGCACACTGTTGAGACATTGACAGAGCAGTGTCGTTACTCATCATATTGGTAGTTTAGCATGAAACAGAACAGTCCAAAGAAAGCTGCCTGTCATTCTGTTGCCCCTACGCTGTTAAGTATTTTGAATCGGCAGTAAACAGGTTCAAAATAAACTACTTAAAAAGGGTTTCATCTGGCACTGAACGCCTCTACTACCCTTCTTTAGCTGCTAGCTCCGTGACAAAAGTTCTGCTAAAATGAAAAATTAGTGGTGATTTTATCGTTAGGGTTCTTGCGCCATGTCCAGTGATTGTGGTACATGGTTCAGGAAAAATTATGAAAACCGCAGTGCAAATTGTATTTGAAAAGCGATAAAGTGACGGTGCTTCCTTCAGCTTGAAAACTGGGGTGCAAAGGTTTCGGTACTACCTAAAAATGCTAATTAGATGTGGTTATGTTGTGTGCATGTGACCACGTCTAACTTGCAACTTAGTTGCTAGCAACTAAAGAGGCAACATTCGTGCATTTCGTGTAATGCCGGGCATTTCGTTCAGCATGCTCCGTACAAATGTAAAAAAAAATGTACCAATACAGTTGTTTATAACTTCATGATGTAATTCTAAATGTTGAGGCAGTAAATGTTGCAGCAAAAAAATAAATGTTGCTAGCACTCTGAGTTGTCGATCAGTTGAAGTTGTTGATCGACTGAAATGATTGAGTTAGCCAATTTGTAAAGCGTCAAATGCACCTCTGTTGGTGTGTGCCACTGTTAGCGAGCTTGATGCGAGTTGCAGAGGACATCTGCACTTGTGTAGCTTGAGATGTGGGTGTGAGAGCGCCATCATCATTTTCCCTTTGTGTCTTTCCTTCTCACCGTTACTACGGGTAACAGCCTTGACCAGTCACCCTTGTAAGGCCTGTGTTGACACGAAATTTTTGTTACATTTTTTTTTTTTTTTGCTGTTTTGGGTGCCTACGAGTCCAGTAACCATAGAATGGCACATTAGATGTTTGGCCGCAGCGTAAATAATTATTTACAGCCTCATTTATTCGTATCAGTTTCGGTTTCGGTGAAGTGAGCACCGAGGCGGCCGCCCTTGCAAGACGGCACTTAACGTCACTGCTGTCGTCGCACCGTGGCCAGTGTGGATGTGCGTGCTAGAGCGAGCGAGCATGTCGAGACCGGCTGTGGTCGCACATGTCCAGGAAGTATGACGTCAGTTCCAAAACTGATGCGATATGCATGGTGATGCGATGCGATGTAACTGTGCTGCGATATACGGTGATCATTCCCAACCATATGGGCGTCCGTCGAAGCCTTGATTTGAGTGCTTTGTGTGTTTAACTGATGGCTGCGTCTCGTCTTTCCCCCTCTGCAGGGCCATGAACACGAGTGGAAGCTTTGGTGGCGGCGGGGGCTTCCGCGGAGGTTACGGAGGCTTCCGCGGGGGCGGTGACCGTGGCGGCGGCGGCGGCGGCTTCCGTGGTGGCCGTGGCGGTGGAGACAGGGGTGGCTACGGCGGCCGGGGAGGTGGCTATGGGGGCGACAGGGGGGGCCGCGGTGGTGGCGGTGGTGACTGGGGTGGTCGTGGTGGCGGATTTGGTGGCCGGGGTGGATTCAGGGGCCGAGGCGGCTATGGCGGCGGTGGCTTTCGTGGAGGCTACGACCAGGGGCCCCCTGAAGAGGTTGTTGGCAAGTAGACACCCTTTCTTCATTTGGAAAGGTGGGAAGTGGAGGAGGAGGGGGGGGGGGTGTTCTTCTCTTGGGGCAGCAGTGATTTTTTTTCTTTTTCTTTTGTAGGCCCCTGAATTACAACTGGGTGCACATTGGCAATTTTAACATGGTGTTAAATTTTTTGCCCAGGCTGCAAAAGCAACAGGTTCCAGAGATGCCTCAGTTGCCCGAAGCAGGCTAAAAGAATTGTGGGCACTTGCCGCGGTGAACTATCCAAACCAACTGATTTAACTGAAAACACACCCGCCGCGGTGGCTCAGTGGCTAAGGCGTTGTGCTGCTGAGCATGAGGATGCGTTGATTCCCGGCCGCGGCAGCCACTTTTCTGATGGAGGCGAAAAGCAAAACAAAAACGCCTGTGTGTACGATATTTCGGCGCATGGTAAAGATCTCCAGGTGGTCAAAATTAATCCGGCGCCCTCCACAACGGCGCTTCATCACCTGCGTTGCGTCGCCGCGTTAAACCCTACAGTCAATCAAATCAATAACTGAAAACGCACTGTTTTGAAGTATTTTACGTCTCCAGTGCTTCCTTACATGATTGTGCTAGAGCAGTGCCATCAGCTGAGACTAGTCTGTGTGGTCTAACCATCCTCCTGATGTTATCTTGCTCAGCAAGTTTGGAAAACACCTGCAAAAAATGCTTCTGCAACAGTACTAGCGAAGAAACCCGGCGTATAATTGCTGGGGGTGATTCGGCAAGGAAACCCAAGTGAGGAACAATAGGCCACCCCTGTCATTGAAAAGAATGGCATACGACCGAGGGAGCAAGGGGGGGGGGGGGGTGAAGCATGGTTTCGAGCATCGCAAGGTAGGGGCGTTTGTCCTTTTGTCCTGCAGTAGACATAAATAGGCTGAAGATGATGATGTTGAACCCTTCTCCTGAAATTGTCACCTAGAATGCATGCAAACGTATACAGGGTGTTTACTTTTAATGCAAAACATTTTTGGTCTGCATAGTTCCCATGCAATTGGTGTCTGGTCTGAGCTAACTGAGGAGATGGGATTGGATTCCGGAGGTGAACTTGCCGAAAAGATGCAGCACAAACATCAGTAACAAACTTGGGCTTAAATAAATGAATGCCCATTCGCTTGCTGAGCAATTTTAAAAGTGTTGCCGGAAATGCAGTCCAGCTGAAACTCTCAGCGAACGTAAAACCAGAAGCAGCGGAACAGCATTGTAACTAACCTCTCAAATATCCAACAGAGTTGCCCAACAAGCATTTTGAGATTTTGGTTGTACCAATCATTTGTAAAAAAAAGGGGATGCGTTATAAAAGCGGGTTGCGAAATAAAAAGATGATGAAGAGCTCAGAACATTTTATTTGCACGCAAGCAAGGTCTTTTTACTGCTTATTTGTGGAAAAGAAGCTATAGTCGGTCGGCTTTGTTTGCTGTACGCGAAGCTGGTGCACATCTTTTTCAAGAGCACCTATAATTGCTTCACCTCGCTGAGTCAAAGGTCCTTGGCGCAAACGAAGACCCTGAGGGAGAGTGTAATGCATTGGGCCTCCTGCAAAGACACTACCTGAGTAGACTGCAACCACGTTGTGAGAGTGGTCACTGTCACCGCTGTCTGCAGCATGTATCTGAACGATCGTCTCTTCAGTGAGGCACTGGGACGGTTCCAAAACATCGGCCCTTACACCCCTTTGCGGAAAAACGGGCGTGGTTGAAGAGGCAACTAGGCAAATTCAAAGCCGCGCGCACGTAACACAGCAAGTGAACGCGGCGCGAGCGGGCACGGGGACGACGCCAGAGTGGCGGTGCCGGGGCCGGGAGGGAGGGTTCAGAAGATCAACTGCTGCCCCTCCTCCTCTCGCTTCCTCGTAAGTGACGTAGTCGACTCGTTTTCTGAGGGGTGGACAGGAGGGTTTACCGCGAAGTAAGGTGCATCACGGCGCATGCTGTCGTCTTGGTCGGCCCGGAGAGCCGGCGGCAGCTCGCATTTTCGGTGCACACTGTAACAAATTTCAATCATTATATCCGATATCGTGGCACTGGAGCATTGTACCTAATGAGCCGTTTAATTTACCATAGAACACATACAAAAGTGGACGGTGCCATAGTTGTTAATATCCGATGTATTGTTATAAACGGTATCGTCATCAGTGGACTCGACTGTATTCACGTTTCCCTGTGCTCAGAGTTTGCGTACCTGAGCCACCCGTGCCAGGACGACCTGGTTGCCAAGGTGACAGAGGAGCGGGTGCCCTTCTTCAACGCCCCCATCTACCTGGAGAACAAGCAGCAGGTGGGCAAGGTCGACGAGATCTTCGGACCCATCCGGGACTTCGTATCCTTGCCCTGGCACGTCAGTTTTTTGGAGGGGGGGGGGGAAGGGAAGCGTAAGAAGCGATGATCGTAGCCTAGTGGTCGGCACGTGTGCGAGTAGAAAAGGATACAGAAGGCAGGCATCGCACGACAGCGGCACAGCGAATGTCGACAGGCTCTTGTGACCTTGTGGTGTGTGTCACTGTACAAGACACTTCCAAACAGAAATGGTCCTTGAGTATACCACCATTCTTTCATTTATGCAAAGAAACTTTACCGCACCTTTATACAGAAATTGGTTCAGGCCCTACATCGAGTGGAGGCGGACACAGGAAGAGCTGACCCCTCACCCCACCTTTGTCTTCCTCCTCCCCTTTAATTTCGTGCTGCATTCTAAAGGGCTGAGGCAGCAACACGTGTCAAGGTAGAACAAGTTGAGGTGACTGGTGGACACGCAGAGTAATCGGGAAAGCCCTATAAAGGCTGTTGTGTTGGACTAGAGCTCTGTCAAGTGGCAGCTTACTTGACACTGTGACCAAACCTGCTCATCTGGCAACAGGTTGCCGACTGTCTGTGCTGCACTGTTGCACAGCTCTTGTGAGTAATACGAGCAGTCAGGGAACAGAAACACGTTTAATTTTCGGGTAGAAAAATATGCCTACTTCAGTGCCAAGTGTAATTCAGTGTAGTGCTGCGACTTGTTACGATTCAGCGCGCCACTACACTGTGCACGCATGATACAAGTTCGGTGCGCTGCGGCAAAGTTTTCGTGCGTGGCAGTAAAGCCCGCCCTCCTCAAACAAGTTAGACATGCTGGAACTGGTCCAGCAGGCTTGGCACTCATGATCAGTGACTCATGCCAGCGCCGACCGTGTCATGCATGGCCCATTGTCTCTCCAACTTCTCTTTGGGGAAGAATGTGCCGACTTCTGGGAACCTCAGCACTGATTCTAGGGACATTTGAACAGTGCAGCTAGGGAAGATGTATCTTGCGTATTTGTACTTTTTTCGGTCCGTGCACAAAGCGCCGGAAAGGCTGTTGTCCGTTGGCACTTCTGTGTATAAATTCCACCCTTTGGCGACCCGTGTCACATTGCTTTGCGGCTCTTGTGAGAGCGTTGGTCTGCCCGACTCATGCTGTAAGCTAGCTAGCGGGCTGCTGTTCCTGTATCATTGCTGCTGTCATATTGCCATGCATTGAACAGTTAAGTTTTGCTCTCGGTTCTTCGCCGTCCGGAACAGAGGCAGCTCTCCTGCTCACCACTTGTTCACCACGCTACCACTACATGATAGAGGCGGCAGCGCTCGGGTTCAGGACGCCTTCGCCAATGTAGCAAACTGCAGCTTATGGAGATTTGCTAGCGTAAATGTTCAGTAGTCACTTGAGTGGTTTTTAGAGGTGTGCAAATATCTAGTTTGGGACTGCGAATAAAGCGTGAATAGTAAAAACTGACTGCAGATTGAAACAAATATTCTTGAATACCAATACTTTAGCTTTAGCGTGTAAATTCTCACACATAGCTACAAGAAAAATGATAACTTAGGCAGTCAGGACTGGCGCATTTAAGTGTTCATATGCCGTATAAGCCGTAATATACCCCATAAAGCGGAATATAGGTCGAGATTTTTACCAAAAAATTTGCCAAAAAGTCACCCCTCAACCTATGTAGTGGTCACTGGCATAATTCTAGTCGTTATTGGGCAACCGGGCAGCCCATCGAGCCCATCCAAACCGCAAAAGCATCATCACCAGCACCATGTGATTTTTTTTTTTGGCGCTTCTGTCGCTGTTGGTGAATGTGTGCTGCGTACCATTTTTTTCTTGCTCAAAATGAGTTTAATTGCTGTGCCACTTCACAGCAGTATTTAAACAAAAATTTGGAAGTTTTTCACAATGTGTCTGCCTTGCGTCAGTTCGGTGCCGCCAAAGAAGTGTACGCTACTGGCGTTAGCTGAAGGGGCAGCTCTCGGTATGTAACACTCGGAAGACCTCGTTTTATGGGCGCTGTACACAGCGGCGACTTTTGTCTGCGAGCGTCGTGCGATGTTTCTACGAATGGATACCCCAAGATGTTTCCAGCCACCTGCACGGACTGGCTCTAAGTATGGTCTGCACATGAGTGTCCCATGCTTTGCTCTCGCTTCATGATGACACGGTCTTGTGAGTGTTTAAGAGGTACTGCATACGCAATTCCCTGGACTGCACGGAGGATGACTTGCTGTGTGGGCGACAGCCAGCAAGAAGCAGTCGTTCAACAACATTTAAGACAACCCTAACGAGTAATCTGAGATAAAAGAAGTTATAGCCCCAATAAAACGGATGTTGTGTACCTTTTTTTTTTAATTTTTTGGCCACAAGGTAAGGGGGTTGACCTATATTCCGGCTCAACCTACATTCCTCATTGTACGGTAAGTCGAGTTCGAATATAGGTCGACCCCCTCACCTTGTGGCCGAAAAATGTAAAAAAAAAAAAAAAATTGGATACACGCTATCGTTTTATTTGGCCTATAAGCACTTGTTTTTTCTCAGGTACTTGTTAGAGCTGTCTGAAATCTTGTTGGGCGACTGTGCTGTCTCCCACACAGCAAGTTGTCCTCTGTGCAGTCTGGGGAATGGCTTATACAGCACTTTGTAAACACTCGCAAGACCATGTCATCGTGAGAACTGGTCTGTGCAGGCGGCCAGCAGGTGCCCCGGGGGTTGTCGCTGGCCTTCCATTGGCAGAGAGGTCGCATGACACTTGCAGACAAAAGTCGCCACCTGGTCCTTCAGTTTCTGGTGCAATGTGCGGTGCTTGTGAAACAAGGTCTTCCACGCGTTGCATACCGAGAGCCGCCCCTTCAGCTTATGCCAGTAGCACTTTTTTCGGCGTCACCGAACTGGCGCTAGGCAGGCATATTGCCATTTGGTTTGGCATACAATATAATGTTTCCTTTAAAAGCTGCGGCAAACTGGTGCCCAGTGCCTGAACTTATCTTGAGCAACAAGAAAATAGCACGCACATGCCCACTGACAGCAAGAGATGCAACAAAAAAGATGCTGCCACGTCCAATTGATGGCGGTGGCACGTTTGCAGTTTCAATGGACCCGATGGGCTGCCTGGTTGCCAGATGACAACTAACATCATCAGGGTGTCTACCAACCTGGAATTCTCAGGGATTTTGAACAGTCTGGAAGAACTCGGGGAAAACTCGTGGAATTTGTCCTTCTATCAGGGAAAATGAGCTATACTTCATAAAGGAAGTGAAATTCACGATAATGCTGGCTCAAGTATCAGCAAGTCAAAAGTGGACAGCTCTCCGGAGCCGTCGCTGATGGCGCCATCTGAAGTCTATGGTACCAGTGAGAACTAGCTTCATACAGCTTGCGAGTCACTCCCCCCCCTCCCCCCCTCCCCCATCCTGACCCCCTGTAAACTCCCCTTGTGTCCTGGCATGTTTCCCAGACTCCTGAAAGGGGGAAGAGAATGTTGCGCGCCGCGGCAGCTTGTTGGGGCAGCGTAAGGGAGTCTACAGGGGCAGGGGCAGTAGTATCTTCCAATCCTATGCTGGAACACCTGACACCATCTACTGTGGTTTCTAGTTAGTTGACGCACGTTGCGAATCTTTGAGTTGTGAATTTAGCGCAATAATAAAAACACATTTCTCTTAACTTCCATCTTTAAAAGTTTCTGTTCAAAATACTTCTTAAGTATCAAATATAGAGACATTGTACCCTGCTTTAAGAGTTACCTTTAACCGCAAGCTGGCACTATATTCCGCTGCGTAAAAAGACAGCATGTTTCAGCTTCATAGCTTTCGCGGCACGCCAAAAGAACTTTACGCGGAGTCACAATGTGAATCGCAAATACTCTTCCCGCTTATCCTGCGCAGCGCTTTGATGCTAGAAGTATGGTGGCATTTAAGGGCACCTAACGTGACGGGTGTTTAAGATGCAGGTGTCCCTCATCCAAACCAAAAAAAAACTCTGAAGCAGTGAAATACAGCACTGAGCCATTGAGTGCGAGCTGACAACATGGCAGCATGGTGTTACCATTTTTTTCGATATTTCATTCACTGTGAATTTTACTACCAATCTGTTATGTTTTATTTTTTGAATGAGATAAAAGTTGGTTCTCATTCCAATGTCATATTTTATTTTATAAAGCGCTTTTTAGTGGGTGACAGCAACCGGTGAACTGGTGTCAGCCTGTGTTAACGTATAAGAGAGTTCTGTGTCACTCACGGAATTTATCAAAGACTCAGGGAAAACCTGGGAAACTCGGGGAATTTCAAAATGTCAACTTGGTAGACACCCTGATCATGCTAGTTACTGGTACATAGGTCGAGGTGTGTCTTTTCGGCAAATTTTGTGGCACGAAATCTCAACCTATATTCCGACTTATACGGTACTGGTGGGTCATAGAAAATAGTACCAAAAAATTAAAAAACAATTAAGATTGCAAAGCAGTTGAACAAAAATTTGGTGTACATTTCCATAAAGAAATGCAGGTTCCTCAGCATGCTGTGAATAATGTGGGAAGTATTCACAGCAGTCAGTAGAGAATTTTAGCTGACCGTTTTTGACGCTCCGCTATGCTCTCGACGTTCCGCTCAGCACAACCGGAGCGTCAGCAGCCGAAAGGCTTTTAGCTAAGCGATAACCGTATCTCCCTCGACGGGGAATGATTCGCGTGACTGGCCGTTTCGCGTGCACGTGTAAACCAAAACTTCATCCTAAAGGAAACATAAGAATTTGTATTTGGTTGCCCAAACAAAGCAAAATACCGTGTTTCTTGGCCTCATTTATCCTTTTTTTGTATAATGTTGTCGCTGACGTGGCATAATTTTTCTGAATCACAATAAAGAAGTCGATAAACTTTGGAATAGCCAAGCCAAGGCTACCTTTCTCGGCGCTGCATAGAAGCAGCCCCGCGCATCGGTCGACATTTTTCGCTTCCGTTCTAAAGATCTTTGAAAGATCTTCAGAAGCGCTTTCGCGGCTTCGTCGCTCGTGTTTCAACTGAAGAAGCGGAGTTCGCCGTCGCGCGCTCGCATCGCGGGGGCAGCCATGTTAGAATTCCGCACGGTACCGTGAGCTGCCGCGACGGTCCGCTAATCGGCCCCAGTTAGCGGAGCGGGGCCCCACTCCGGTATCTTCGGTAGCGCGCTAGCGCACCACGCATGCGCAATGGCGCTACTGCTTGCTATCGGGGCGGAGCGGACCGTCCGAGACGGTCAGCTAAAACTCTCTAATAACTGGTTTCTCCATTCACTGAAGAGGCCTTTGCCTCTTCAGTGAATGGTAGAGGCCTGGTATGATTTTACTGCTAGCAGTAACCCTTGATTTCTCACTCGTGCCACGATATTGACGGCAAACTTCATTTCGGCTTGATTTTTTACACTAGCAGCGTTTCACTTCAGCTGGCATACTTGTTTTGCCCAAGGTTTGCATGTTCTGCGGTACAGCCAATTTTTATTGCCATATTATTCGTAAATTCAGCATATTTGGAAACTTCAAAAACTGCATAGGTTGAAACTGCGCTCCGAATTGAGTAGCAAACACTATTCAGGAAGTATTAGAGGTTTCGAATATTTGCCCACCTCTAGTGGTTTTCATCTAGTAGTGGCAGCAGCCGTATTGAGGAAGCGGGAGGGGAGGCTGTGGTTGTCAAGCAAGGGCTGGATACCCACTGCCTTGGGAATGGTTAAAATCCTAACCTCCTCCTTTTTTTTCACCATCATGTCCCCCATTCTTACTAAATTCAGAATGTGGATATGCAGTACGACTACAATTTTTTTTTATTCAATACTGCACTGAGGCCATTGGTGGCCCAAGCAAGAGTGGGGGTGTACACAAAATATTACGTTTATTGCAGAAATAGTCATGAAGGTAAACATACAGAAGCGCATTGCACAAAAATGCAAAGGCGAGAAAAAAAAAAACAACAGATACAGGTATGATTGAACAGAGAGGGGGAAAAAAGAAAAAGGTGGGGGTCGGGGTGAGGGAGCATTATACAAATCTAATAAAAGCGGAGAGTCAGTCTTGTAACCGTTCTATAAGGGAATGTAAATTTTTTGACTGAAATATTTCAGGAGTCAGCGCATTCGAGTTGCTTATAGTACGAGGGAAAAAAAGGGTGTTTGAAGTTGTTTTGTGTGAGCAAATATCAGAGAGAATTTTAGAGGGTGATAGAGTTCCTGGTTGTCCGGGATGAAAGAGGCTGTAGTACAATGAGGGGTCAAGCAGAAATTTGCGGTTCCATAGTTGGTAGAGAAACTTAAGTCTAGCGATTTTCCTGCGAGCTTGCACTGTCATTATGTTGTTTATATTCATTAAATGACGATGGTAATGGTTGTAATTGAAATGTGCGGTCAGTCTCGGAATTCGTTTGAGCTAATTGATGTCCTTTTTAGTCTGAAAGATTCCAGGTGCATATTCTAGAAGGGGTCTTACGAGTGTATTAGAACTTAAGCAAGCAGTTTGACATGGGATGGCAGTCTTAATTTTGTGCCTCCAAATACCAAGTTTACGTCGTGCTAGAGCACAAATGGCATCTGCGTATCGACCTTGTAAGGTTACTCGTAAATGTTATGCTGAGGTACTTGAAACTGCTAGTTTGGGGTATTTGGACACCTCTAATTTGGCACTGGTCTAAAATGGACATTTCCCAGGTCGCGCACCAGTGACCATGTGCAGTTGAACCTGGATGTAACGAAGTCCATAAAATTCGTAGTTTACTTCGGTACAAGGAAATTCGCGGTTATAATGAAGTGTTCATCGCGTGAAGCGTTTCCTGCAAACGAAAACGTGGCGTGCATACACGGCTGGCGCACGGTTTTTGTTTCTGTCGGAGCTTAATCGTCTACGCGGGCATCAGCGTGAACCGCATGGAGCATTGTCTCCCCACAAAAACGCGCCCTACAAGCCACAGGCGCGCTGACGCAGCCGCGGAGACCAGCCGCGCGATGTGGGTAGCTCCGGCGACCGCTTCTTACCGCTTGCTGAAACGCAACTCGAGGGCTAAGAAGAGGGGCATGCGAGAAAAAAAGCGGACAACGCAGGCGAAATTTTCACTGCAAAACGTCATACGCGCCGCTTACGAAAGCGCCCATCAAATATCCCCCACGGTGTTAAGCCTAATCGTTTCTGGCGTGGCCAGCCGGCATCCCCGAGCGCTTCGAAGCTCCCGCCATAGGGTGCGCGCCTCCCCATTGGCGAAACTGGTCAGGCTCCTCCCACTGCCGCGCGCAGTGTGAGTCTTTTTTCTGGCCAAGGCAAAGGCGCCGCTGGCACGCAATCGCAGAGGCGGTAATGAAAAAATGTGCGTGCAAGGCTCAAAGATTCACAAATGCTTGCTGGAACGATGGAACCCATAAGCATGAGCAAACTTGAAAGCAAAGTGGCGGCATGTGGCGACGGCGGCCCCGCTAGAGACGATTAGGCTTACCACCGTGGAGGATATTTGATGGGCGCTTTCGTAAGCGGCGCGTGTGCCGTTTTATAGTGAAAATTTCGCCTGCATTATCTGCTTTTTCTCGCATGGCCCTCTCATTTGCCCCTCGAGTTGCGTTTCAGCGAGCGGTTGGAAGCGGTCGCTGGAGCTACCCGCATCGCGCAAGTGGTCTCCGCGGCTGCATCAGTGTGCCTATGGCTTGAGGGGCGCGTTTTTGCGGGGAGGAAACACTCCATGCGGTTCACGCTGATGGCTCTAGTAGAAGATTAAGCTCCGACAGAAACGGAAACAGTGCGCCAGCCGTGTATGTGCGCCACCCATTTTGTAGGCAAAGGGCTCGCTCACGGACTCCGTGGCTCGCATCTGTGGCATTGGGTGGCCGTGTCGCCGTTCGCGTTTTATTGAGAGCCCGTTTCGGCGCTTGCGTCTCCGAAAATCTTCTTCTACAACTGAAATTTCGTGCCTAAATTTCCATGAAACTTCGTTACATTGAAATTCTGGCAAACGGGACTTCGTTACACAGAGGGTGAAAATACATGGTGTGCGTACACTTGAAGTTACAAAAAATTCCGTGGTTCATTACATCGAGGGTTTTGTTACATCGAAGTTTAACTGTATACTCGCGTAAGGGCCGCACTTTTTTTTCCTAAAATATTGCCTGGGTGCGGCCCTTACACGAATCAGGCTGATGATGGCCCGCTGCCGCTTTGTGCTGTTTCCGTGACTGCGGCAAAGTGTAAGAGAGACTCAATTGACGCTACAAAAGCGTTTTGTTCTTACTCCATTTCGCTTCCACTTTCTTCGCTCGTAGAAGAGCTCACCTCGTCGGCGTCCTCCCATAGTAGGGGGCAGCGCAATGAATGGGACGAAGCGAAGATGAGACAAACACAAGTGCTTACTAACAGCCCAATGATTTATTGCATCGGGGCACTAGTTTTATACATGCTGGTCAACCACTCAAAACAGCAAAGATAAAATAGGAGGGCTAGGGGCGAAGGAAAATTGGAAAATGCACCAAATTCATTCCTAAAAAAAGTAGTATATCTGTTCACTGTATTGGGCCATTATTGGGAGCAGAAGGTACGCGAGATTTACGAGGCTCTTTGCATTGTTCGGCGCCGTGAAGATTGCATTAGTACACCGAGCGTCTCGCTCATCGAAAGAGATTCGCTATCTGAAAACCTGACTCGTGTCCTGTCGCCATTGCTGTGCGTTTTTTAGGAATGAATTTGGTGTTTTTTCCCTTGTTCGTTCTCCACTGCCCCTCTTTTCTTTCTTCCTTGTTGTTTTGGTGGTTGACCAGCGTGTATGAAACTGGCGCCCCGATGCAATAAATCATTTGGTTGTTAGTAAGTGCTTGTGTTTGTGTCGTCTTCGCTTCGTTCCATTCATTGCGCTGCCCCCTACTCTGAAAGTTATGTACCAGCTGGCTCAAGCTTCAACTCTTCTGAGGTCCTCCCAGAGGCGATCGTCACTGAGTGTGAAATGTCCGTCACCTTGAGGCTTTTCACAGCAGTGTCAAATGACACCACTCGCCACGCACTCAAGACCCGCTCGCACACTTCTTGCAGCTATGCCCCCTTCAGTCGCCCTGACGGGGTGTTCTCATGACCGCCTGCAGCCATCCACTCCGGGTAGCAACGGCTAAGTCCGTTTGGGTGGCTGTGAGCCGGACTTTGGTGGGGGCTGTCAGGTGACCTTGGAAGCTGTCGAGCACTAGGAGGGCTTTCCCTCGTAGCAGGCCTCCCGGACTGTTTGCCCAGACAGTCTTCACCCAGTGAACAAGTTCGTCGGACGACATCCAAGCTTACTCCTGCACGCCCACAATAATTTCCTAAGGGAACTTCTCCTTCGGGAGCATCTTCCTCCTGAACACAACATACGGCGGCAGCTTCCTGCCATCCGTCGTTATGCACAGCATCAAGGTGCGTCTCTGCCGCTCTGCACCGGTCGTGCGCACGGACACACTTCTCGCACCTCGATAGTCAATCTGGGTGTTTTCTGGTGCATCGAACCACATGGGGGTTTGGTCTGCATTTCCAATTTGGGACAAATCGTCATCATGCTTGCGCCTGAGAGCATTCACGAAGCGGTGAAACTTGAGGAGCTGGCTCTTGTACTCCTTCGGAAGCCTTTGGCATATCGTCGTTCATTGGCAGATGCACAGCCCGTTGCGCTTCGTGAACCGTGTAGTCCACCCCAATTTGCTTCAAATTCCATCGGCGGAATTCCCATGCGGCAGGCAATAGCGAGCGTTTTCACGCGCATCATTTCAGTTGGAACCGCATAATGCTGGTCCCTCTAAATGACGGGAACCTCAAAGGAAGTGCAAACAGAGTCAAGTGTGATATTTCTGTTCTGGCAAATTTCCACAGCTTACTTCCCAAACTTGATGTTATCGAGGCAATGGCAAGTGTGTGTTCAGCTGAAATTATTCTTGGCACAGATACCTGGCTCACAGACAGCATCAAAACCGAAGAATTAACACTATCACATAGCTTCGCTATCTTTCGAAAAGACCGGTCTGCTTCTTGAGGAGGAGGCGTTATCTTAGCAGCAAAAAGGGATTATCTGGCATCTGTTTTCACTCTGGACATACCTCTTGAGCTGCTGTGAGTGACAGTGCAATTTCTTTGGAGTAACGTACGCGATCGGTGTTTTGCTATCGTACACCACAGAGCTGTCCTGATTTTGTAGATCGTCTGCGCGCTTCACTTGATAAAGTTTGTGATCGATTTCCACGGGGCATTATCATATTAGGCAGCGACTTTAATTAGTGAGATATAAACTTAGAAACATCCTCGCCAAGCACACAGCCCAACTGACATGAATGTGCACAATTTCTTCATACATTGCAGCTGTTTCATTTAACGCAAGTCATGCATACAGCGACACGAGGCAACCGTACTTTGGATTTAATTTTCACAAATCAACCTATCAATACGAAGGCCTGTGCACTGCTAGCTCTTGCTGCCCCTCCCATCGAAAGAAAAAACCACAAAAACCATCTGTAACTATTATATGGCTCATACCGACGAAATGATGCGCATGCTGTCCAGTGTTTCTTTAGATTTTGAAGTTAATTTTGCAAACCGTACTGCCGACCAGAACTGGGTAATTTTCCGAGATAATCTTAGAGCGATAGAAGAGGCGTGCATTGCAAAAATTACAATTAGAGCAAGAACTAATGCCCTGTGGTTCACTGTAAGCACAGCGGGGTGCCTAAATCGGGAGAAAGGAGCGTGTAGAAAGGCAAAGGAAACAAACAGTCCTCAGGATTGGCAGCCTTATACAGACATTGCGACTATATTTGGTGCAACCTTACTAGTGGATAATTTTCCTTGGAAATATAAGGCACTCTTCAACATCGCCATTTTGAGCTTGAGATGAACCGACAACCGGTAGACCGCCAAGGTAACAGAATGGACAGCCAGAGACGGGTCTAAAAGAAGGGGAAGGCTATTACCTCGATGGAGGGATGAAATAGCAACATGCTGAGGCAAAGAGTGGACTCGGGCAGCGCAGGATGAGAGCGGTGACGGTCAGTGGGAGAGGCCTTCGTCCTGCAGTGGACCTAATAGGATGTTGATGATGGTGGCGATGAATAGGCCCTCGCATTGTGTTACCATGATGCTTTTGCAGAAATCAGAGAAACCAAACTCCAATAGAGAGGCTGGGAAAACAAAATCGAAACAGGCCATCGTATGAAGACAGGAACCCCTCTGAAAAGAAGCGACTGCGCACAATGATAGACATGTCACCGACACAGCGACTCTACATAGTAACTCTTCTCTACCAAAAATGTGGATCCTAAACTACACAAGAACAGGTGATATGGCAGGATCAAGTTCATTTGAGCAAAGTTCCAAAATCATGAGACCACAGTATTCACCGACTCTGGCATGTACAAAAGTACGAGGCATAAGTTGTCTTTGTTGACTACTTAGGCAATCTTTGTGACTGCATGGCCCTTCTATGTACAGGAACACAGAAACCGAAGTTGAAGACATCCTCTTGGCAATTCGAGTAGCGCAAGTATCGAATAGAAGTGTAGACATCTTTAAAAACTCTCAAAAGGCATTAAACTGTTATCTGCAGAGAGAATACCTAGATGCTTCGGTAAGACGCTCCCTACCACAATTGAGAAAGTTAATAACGTCACCTGGACACCCCTACACTAGGGTCTGGAAGAGAGCGAGGCAACTCGCATACTGTGCTCCTTGTGACCATGACTGCTGTATTTCCCTCAAACGAAAAACGTTGTCTCGTCATCCTATGCCTAGGAACACGATTTTTACCCATGCGTCAAGGCGGTCTCAACGCCGAAGTATCGCAAACTCTGTGGAGCATGAACCAACACAAATGTGGGCAAATACGATCGGTGGGAACATCACACATTAAAATCGGGTAAAACACCCACCCTCTTCCACGCAACCTAGCCATGTCCAAGCGTACGCTCAAGGGAGAACTCGCCCATTACATATTCTACTTTTATCGAGACATGGGAGATAGCTTTGGCCTGCTTGTTACCTCAAGATCAGCACAGTCTGATGAGAGGGCAAGGGAAGGAGCTGCTGCACCCGACGCCCTAGAGCTCCCTACCATATCTTTACCCCCGGTCCCTGAACCCCGACTATTGCTTCCGCAACAAAGATCTTCACTCTCTATCCTTTTGCAAAAAGCAAAAATGTTCAGTCCAGCGTAGACATCACAGAATAAACACTTTGCAACACTGCCACCCTCTTGCTCGTACTGACCGACACCCCACAGCCACAACCTTTGACGCTCTTATCTTAAGCCACAGAAGCGCTGAGGGCCTTAAGTTAGGGCCTTAAATGGTGATTAAACACCCTTGCTGCTAGTCTCTCTCTCTTCGCTGACCCTTAGCGCTCGTGAAGCGCAGATCAAAAATACAGCAACTGCGTTCGAAAACGCTCCCTAGGAGTCGAAATAACGCTTTCGCGTCTTACACCTTAAGACCCAAATGTAGGTTTCGCCTGCAACGTTTTCTTGCTGCAAGGACTGTGGCAGCGTTGTGGTGACGTTGTCTGAAGAGTGGCGTTGCTCCTTGACTGCGCCTGTTTGCAGTACGTCTCGGTCAAGCTGCAGGAGGACGTCAAGTCCAGTTCCTTCCCCAAGCAGCAAAAGGTGAGGCAGGACTTGAGGGGTCTTCTTTATCTGGCAGAGTAGTAGCGTGCAGTGCCCTCAACAACTGCTTCCTTCTCTCTCCTGCTTCCAGCTGTGCTTGGGATAACAGGGTCGCAGTAAGTGGCAAAAGTGCCAGTGTGCGCTTGGTCTATACTCGGTGACAACTTAAGAACGGCACCGGAAGTTGCCACTGTGCCTTATCACAATAGCCGGATGTTTCTCCACGCGGCGCAAGTAGGGCGTTGCTGGGAATATTTTGAACATGGCGTGAGCCGTTCCCGTGATTTTTTGGACTTAATATGCTTATAAAGGACTCCAGTGACGACAAACAAGCTGCGTGAGACAAGGCAGACGATATCATGCATTCATAGCAACCCCTTTCAAAACGCGCGCGCACTGACGTCACGGGTCCAGCGCTTTGGCGGAGTGATACACTACATGAGGTGGTGCCGTTCTTGAGTTGTAACCGAGCATAGTACAGGGCTTGCCTCGCTTCTGGGTCATTCCATGCCAAACGTGCCAGCCGTAAAGTTGACCATCGCGGATTTGTTCAGTAAAAATTGTGGGCCATCCTCACATGGCCCACAATGTGCCCTGAAAGTGTTTTTGTCTAAAAAAACGTTCTTTTTCTGGCCGCCCTTTTATCTCCAGGCTTTAAAGCAAATTTACGTCTGTCAAAGAATTCATTAAAAAATCACGTCTTTTTCAATCGCCATTCTTTCGTTGACACCATGATGAGCCCGTGGACTGCTTTTATGCCGCATTTAAAGTATTTTTGCATTTTTTTTTTTCATTTTCATCATTATGCCAATCAAAAAAATGCACGATGTTGAGCATTTTCAAACATTTTTAGCAAATACAAGCACATTCTCTCAGTCAATGAAGCAATTGTTTCTGTGTTTCACCGTTGTGGACAATTGATTAAAAATATATTTACACTGAAAAACGTAGAAATGTGCAAGAAAACATTTGTCAAATTTGGAAAAATCTCTTTTCTGGCCCATATTCACCCCAAAATTGCACATCGTTGTACTCGCAGTACAAATATAAAACACAAGGCATTGACTAGTAAAAATGGTCGCAGTTTATTGCAGAAAGTGTAATCAGAACAGTTTTTGTTTTAGCAGGCGAAAAAATTTTTGAATTTGTACACTGACACTGTTTTACCACGTTGTTCCACAGAGCGTCTTCTCTGCACGGCATGCGCCTGCCTGCACGAAAGACATTCGATTCAGCGGGTTCACGTTGCTAGAATACCTTTCCCTGCAATGGTATTTCGTAGTGTCAAAACGGGAAAAAGGGATAATCACGTGTTGGTGGGAAAAGTACAACGTGGAGCTAGCGGTGGTGCGCCCATTCTATGAGCACAAGTAGACTTAGCGGCTGGCTGGACATCAGATTTGCATTTAAAGCATTTGGTGTACGTGATTCCCGCTAATGCATACAAGTAAATCCACGTAACTGGATGACTCCACCGCTGTTTATTTCGCAATGTTTGGAATACATAAAAGACACCACGTATAACATGCCCTGACGCTTTAAATGCTCGTCTATGTCCTGTCAGACGAGCACGTGTCTACACGTGCTTATAGAATGGACACACCACCGCTAGCTCCACGTTGTACTTCTCCCACCAACATGCGAATTATCCCTTTTTCCTGTACTGACGCAACAAAATACCACTGCAGGGAAAGGTATTCTTGCAGCAAAGCGCATGCCGTGCAGAGAAGATGCTCTGTGGAACAACGTGGTAAAACTGTCGGTGTACAAATTCAAAAATTTTTCCTATGCTAAAACAAAAACTGTTCTGATTACACTTTCTGACATAAACTGCGATCATTTGTACTAGTGAATGCCTTGTGTTCTATATTTGTACTGCGAGTACAACAATGTGCAATTTTGGGGTGAATATGGGCCAGAAACGAGATTTTTCCAAATTTGACTAATGTTTTCTCACATTTCTCCGTTTTTCAGTGTAAATATAGTTTTTACCGATTGTCCACAATGGTGAAACACAAACAATTGCTTCATTGACTGAGAGAATGTGCTTGTATTTGCAAAAATATTTTAAAATGCTCAACATCGTGCATTTTTTTATTGGTGTAATGACAGCGAAAAAAAAAGCAAAAATACTTTAAATGCGGCATATAGCAGTCCACGGGCTCGTCATGGTGTCCACGAAAGAATGGCGGCGATTGAAAAAGACGTGATTTTTTAATGAATTTTTCGACAGACGTAACGTTGTTTTAAACCCTGGAGATACAAGGGCGGCCAGAAAAAACATTTTTTTAGACAAAACCACTTTGAGAGAGCATTGTGGGCCATGTGATGATGGCTCACGGTTTTTACGGACCAAATCCGTGATGGTCGACTTTATGGCGGGGACGGAATGATCCTTCTACACCGGGCATTTGAGCAAACAAGTGAAACGCCAGTTGAAAGCACTTTGGAGGAGGCAGCTTTTGTGACTGACTGATAAGAAAAATTTCACAAGGCCTAGCATTGTGTGACACTGGCGCAAAATGTCTCGGCTGTACATCTAACGGTAATAGCACGTGTGCAAGCTGACGGATTGAGACTGGCAAGGCCACAGTCTCTCTCCGTGAGCCCCTGCCTGGCCGCCATCACCACTGCGCTCTCTCCGCCTGTCCAGTTCTACATTGACCCCAACAAGCTGATGCCGCTTGCAAGGTTCCTGCCTGGCAACCAGCCTCGAGGAGGTGGCCGTAGGGGTGTGGGCGGCAGGGGTGAGTCGGCCTTCGCTTCACGTGCGGATCCACAGGTGGTGGTTGTGTGCACCGTGAATGCGGTGAGGCGTGCTGTCCCACCGGGCTGGATGGCTGCCAAGCCAATGTGGTCACTGCACACGTTTCATGCTCCAGGCAGTGTTGAATTGTTTTTGTCATGTTTAAGAGCGCCGACTTGCTGAAAGAGTGGGTGTCTGTGTTAGGTTCCATTTGAAAAGTTCAAGAACTTGACACCAGAAGCTTTTCAGGCTAATTTCATTATTTTTGTTGCCCAGTTTTGGTTTGGTTAACTTAGGCTTGCTTGGCTGCCCGTCGGTCCTGCGAAGCAAGTTTCCATTTCTCTCTTAATCCTTTTTCTTTCATGTTAGCTGCCGACAAAATAAAACCACATGGCAATGCTTTTGCGCATGTTCTGTGCAGCTGTGTTTATTAGGCATGCATTGTAGACAAGGTGCGTGCGCCAGGCTGCAGAGAGGTATAACAAATAGAGTACCGTATTTTCCTGTCTATAAGTCGCTTTTTTGTGTAAGTTGCATCCACTTCAAAATGGCAGTTTTTGCGGGAAAAAACATGTATAAGTCACACCGGTGTATAAGACGCACTGGTGTACAAAGTGCACTTGTTAATGAGGTAAACTGATACAGGATCAGTTCGTTATAAAGTGCGGCAAAAGTACATGGTTCCAGCGACCGCCGCCTCTGAACACATCCCCCGGTAAGCAGTGCTAGGCACAGGCATCTGCCGTCCAAAGACTAGACAGAACTAACTTCTCAAAAATGGTTTACTGATACACACAGATGGCATGTACTTACAGACGGCGTTTAGGCAAAACCACTGAAGCCTTCTTCCTCTGACTCGTCAACAAATAATTCATTCATTTAGACCATAGAGCTGTGTCTCTTAGTGTGCACTGACATCACGCAGCACACAGGCACCTTTTGAAGCGTGGCCCACGCGCGGCCGCCGCGTACAAAATTTATTCAATACATAAGTCGCACCGGTGGATAAAACGCACCAACAAAAATTTCAGAAAAAAACTGACTTATACACCGGAAAATAGGGTAGTTAGGTTAAAATAAAAAGCTTCAAAGGCTGCAGGTTGCCTATAGTATTGCAACTTTTATGCCGTTTGCTGTAGATTTGTGTAACGGAAGCAATTTTGGGAACAGATTTTCACTCGGGGCCCAAATTTTTTTCGTGCAGCCTAGATCTTTCCAGCTGAGCTGCTTTAAATAGGTTTGTGGCGAATTTCTGAAGAACAAAAAAATATTTCCTGGTCTCATGAAGTGCACAATGTGATTGAAAACTGCATAAAAGCGTGCTGCAGAACTAGGTCAAGCTACCACTTCAAAGAAATGCACATCTTCAGTGGTGAATGTTTGAAGCACTGGTCTTTGTACAGAAAGTGAATGGTAGTTGGTGGCTGTCAGGGTACTGCAGAGACAGCTTTCTTCAGCAAGTAGCGACAATGGCCAAAGAGGGTGAAAGAGTAATGGGCATGCTTTTTTTTTCCTTTCTTTCGTACTTTTTTTTTTTTTATGGGATATTGGGCCCTATGTTCGGGCAGTGAACTTTACATATTCTGTCAAACGCAAGCTTAAGGAATTCTTTTGAGCAGTACAACTCAATTCTAGCAAGTAAATTTCACTTATGGTAGTAACCTGGCCCAAGAAGAAAAATGTTGATTATTAGGGACTGCTTAGGACATAGTATGTCAATGCAGGTGACCACCATGTTTAAAGGGCAGCCTTGCAAGGAGTACAGGCCATTGTGAATTCTAGTCGATCTTGAACATTGGTTACCACAAGTGTACTTGTCTTCACATCAATCTTAAATTAGGGGTGTTTGAATATTGAATAGTGGCGGCTTTCGAATCGAATATCGAATACAAAAAAAAAATTGTTGCAAAAAGCGAAGGTGCTTCACATGTTCCGGAGTCATTAAGTTTTTACAATCTGAAGAAGGCTTTTTTTTTAAACTCATATTTGCTTGCATTAGTCGCCAAAGCACCCTGGAGTGGACACGATATGTACCGAATAATGACTTGTGCTGCAGTCGCAGGCAATGATGAGACAGCGCCCTGTAACTCCAGAGTGTGAGCATGAACAAAAACACGGAAGAACCACAATCACGAACTACGATGAGGCCCTTCTTCAGAAGCGCATGGCGAGCGTGAGCGATATGTTGTGAAGGAAGGCTCGCACTATCGTGGCCATACACAAGCCTGTGCTACACCGTGTAAGGGAAGCTTGCTATGGTATCACGATCAGGGAACCTGAGGCACTCCTTCGGAAGCCTGCGGCGAACATCAAGGACAAGTGATGGAGGGATGACTTGCACTAACCGCTCATTGGTTCAACAAAGGGATAGTAACAGTAGTAAGGCTATCACGCCAATTCTTCCCCTGTGGTACAGAACATAAACAAAAAAAATTCTTGCAGAAAGCATACACCAGTTTAGAAGAACTTGTTGGTGGGCGAGTTGGTGCATCTTCAACGTAAAGTAAAAAACTGCGCAATTTTGGACGGCCACAAAAAGGGACGAATCACAGGACAGGCGCAGATTTGCAACTAACATTTATTACACCAAAGTCACATATAAGTACATCGGGAAACACCGCCACTGCGCATGTGCAATATAACAACCAATAACGATAATAAAAACTTCGCATAATGATAATAAAAACCAACAAATCTTATACCCTAACCTCGGTCATCAATAAATTTGACTCACTGACGCACTCACGACCCAGCTTTTTTATGTAATATGCTTCGCGTATCTCTGTTGCCCGGCTATCCGGGCACTGACACAAGACCTTAACCTCCTTAAAGGGACACTGAAGTAAATTTTTCAAGCACCCGGTTTTGCTTGCACTGCGTAGACTGGCTCAAATTACCACACTTTTTATCGTTTATCCGGTTGATAAGTCGTTAATTATTTTATAAAGCGGGAAAGAAGAAAAACTACCATGCGTGGTCGGTGGCGGCCGCACCAACTAGAGCTGTGACGTCGCGAGGAGATGGCACCGTGATTGGACGATGTCCGAGGTTAGCATTCAAACAAGTTTCGGTTTCGGTTCTGTAAACCAACATGCTTGACCTCCGACGGCATCGTTGGATGGGCATTCTCGATATCTCGGTAATCGCCGTACCGCCCTTCTACCATATTGTCGGCTGTAAAATGCCTGAGATAAGCCTCCCAGGACGGCTTGGAATAGTATAAATCACTAGCCGAGGCCTACGCAGTGGATGAACGTCCTCCGCGTCACCGCTGATGCTCAAATGCCATGCGCTTTTCCCGCATATTCGGAGCTTGCCTCACTCATGCCTGTATCGTAAAAAGCGTGTTCGCACCAGGCCAAGGGTGTGCTGATTCAGGCCTCTGCCCTTTGCCCGCAAGCAGTCGGTGCTTGTGGCAACAGCACGCTAACGAGAACTCGCTAGCGCGTCACTGGCAGTCAGCGCACGTTCTGTGAACTCGCTCATGGAGCAGTGAACGTTACGGCCGAAAATGGTGAACTCAGTTTAGAAAACATCGGCTGAAAACGAAAAAATCAACTGGCAAAAAAAAAAAAAAAAACGATGTACCCTCGGGGATTTGAACTTGCGTCTTGCAAAATGATAACATAGCGCCTCAGACCACTCGGCCACAGGCCAGCTGTGCCGAGGTTGGATATATAAGGTATATAATGTATAACCAGTTTACACTTTTATTTAGTCTTATCATTTGAAGTACTTTAGGTGACTATTTGTTGTATAGCGCCCGGGCAGTAAGCGTCCCCCAAACTTCCACAATATTTCACGTCAAGCCATTGCATTTCTTTGACGGAAAAGCGTTCACAGATGTGCGGTCGTGCTGCTGACCGCTGTGCTTGTTCACCCAGCGCAAAAAAGTGCTTCCTGCTCCCTAATTTTGCGCTGTACGGTAAAAGTTTCAGTTGATTTTATTTCCTTAGTACCAATATTGCCTTCGTTGACTCTTCTCCCGCCTTCAAGTGGCCTTAGATTTTCCTACTAGCGTAAAGTCAGCGAAGCGTCGCATGTGCCCTTGTGCAGCGCTTGTGTGAGGCGACCTTGGCTCGACTTGGAGCTAGATTACGGTGTACAAACTAACAAAGTAAAGCAAGCACATTCTACCATTCACAACCGTGTTGTGGCTTAGTTTCAATTGAGCGAGCCAATTGCGACGACCCGTCGGCGGCCGGCGGTCTAAACGCTGGGCCGACTGACTCGATCGGAAGGTCGGCGAACCGTGCAGTAGCGCAGCCAATTGCCAGCTCGTCTCCTTGTGACGTCACACAAAAACGCCACAAAAAATGGGCGAGGGTGCAGAGAGGAGGACAGCATTTTCGAATTGATTTTTCTACTAAATAAATTCGCGTAAACGCGCTCAGAGTGGTCGAAACATGGCCTATGGACTCCGGACTACAATTTGCGCTTGTAATCCCGCAATGTTTACAAATCACTTCAGTGTCCCTTTAAAGAGTGGCTTACACGGCCTACACGCGCATGCCGAGCAGTGAGTGGGGAGATGCCCGCTCGCGCTTTTCTGTATCGATAATTCATGCTCTCGCAATTGCACATTAACACATCTTCCCGTTTGGCTCACGTAAACCTTGCCACAAGTCAGCGGTATTTGATAAACTACCCCCGTGCAGCAATCAACGTAGTTTCTTACTTTACGTTGAAGATGCACGAACGGCGTGCAAAAAAGCCTGCACCTCTAGTTTTTAAATTAACACAATTAATGTAAAAAACAACCAAAGCAGCGACAACATTGCTTTACCGGATGCTGCACAAACACGGAAACACCCGGTCGCAGAATTCAAAATGGCAGGCAAAGTCGGCGATCTCATCGATGAAGTTGCACATTACTCCGTGCTGCACAATAATATTTGCGGCCTCTAGAAGGCGCACTTTTCAAAAGCGCGATTTGGATTAAGCTTGCCAAGTAGACTGAAAATGAGCAGATAGTGCAGCAGCAGTGTCTTAGCGTGCACCGACATCTCTCGCTTATGCGGGGCCGGGCACATTCGAGAAAATTTATAAATATTGAATAGTGGATATTTGAATCGCAAATCGAACTATTTGATGAAGCACTGTTCAATTCATATTTGCACACCCTGTATCTTAATTTTTCCAATGGCACTAACAAAGCACTACTAGCACTTCTTCCAACGGTACTACTAGCAAAGGATTCTCACAATGTGTACAGTCCTAAAATTTCCGAAGCAGAGTAGCACTCCCGTTTTCCTGCGAGCAGGCAACAGCTATTGAGTGTCGTCTGTGCACCCTCGTGAAGTAAAAACGATGTCTGTAGTAAATTCAAAACAAACATTGAAAGCATCACGTGGTGGTTTAGAAGTGGATGCACAGTGCACAAAAGGAGAAAGAAATTAAAGCCGTTCCACTCCATGTGAAAGCTGTCGGAAGTGCAGAGCAGTGATTCGCTATAATAGGTAGTAGTGCCGTTATCCGCTCTCTGCTGCCACCCATCACGCTCTTCGCCGCCCTGTCTTACTCCTCTCTTGATGAATGATACGGAGGTTTGTCCAGTGCAATTCAAATTTCCCACCTTTGCTGTGCTCACGCACCCCCTGCCTGAAACTGCGCCAGCGGGAGTTCTGTTCTTTTTGTGCTTACTTTTCCTCCCGCATGTGCCGGCACCTTACTGTGCAGTTTGTAACGCTTTTTTTTTTTCTCTCCACTGCCATTTCCCATGCAGTCATAAAAATCAACCCGAGGAGCGTTCCTAGCTAAATGAATGCGGGTGCTGCCAGTTAGTTATGTATGTTTTGCCTTAAATGTACCTGCAGTTTTCTTTGCGCTAAACAATGGGGAGATGTATGACAAGTGCCAGTGGTCATGAGTTTCAAACGGCTATGACTATATAAACTGCTTGGTTTTCGAAGCCTGTGTGGGAGGCCGCTATGACGGTATGCCGTGGGGCTTTACTTGGGTCCAGCGAGCGAGCTACGCCGACAAGGCGAGCCCCTAAAGTGCTCTGTGCTTAAAATGTTGCCTCGCCGTGCTGCAGTGCCCATCTTTTGCTCCCCGTACAGGTGGAGGAGGCCGTGGTGGCAGGGGCGGCAGAGGCTTCCGTGGCCGCGGAGGATTTGGTGGCCGCGGTGGGGGCGGATTTGGTGGTCGTGGCGGCGGCGGCTTTGGTGGCCGTGGATTTGGCGGTCGCGGCGGCGGCTTTGGTGGCCGTGGTCGCGGTGGGGGCTTTGGTGGCCGGGGTGGCTCATGAGAACTGCCACTGCTCATCACACCATTCATTGTATAGCGACACTTTTATGCGAACGGGATCACTTTTCGTTTTCCGAGATGGCACGCTCGCCGTGAATAAAGGGTCCACATCACCATCGTCCATTTTGTCTCACTTTGCCTTGAGCAACGTGAGCTTGACAGTGGGTGCACACAAGTTGCCATGCACTGTTTGATTTCTGCACCGTTGGGTGAGCATTGCGGTGAATTGTGCTTGCACAGTCATGAAGATATTGTTGAGTAGTGCATGTGTAGGACTGAAATGCCTTTTTTTTTTTTTCAACGTGAAAGCAATAAATGGCCTGTTGAGCAAAAAGCCGGCAGATGCATCGGAAGCAGTGAAACAGCTCCTACACCCATGTGTATGCAAATTGTTCCATGACACATAAAAACGCAAGAAAAAGGCACACTGCTAGGCAACAAAGCGGAGAGAGTGCGTTAAGAACATATTGCACTGGCCTCAACCAGTGATGTAACAGCCACCAGCAAACCGGACAACTTATTGCAGCAGTAGAATTCTCAGCAATATTGTTACGTGGTGCGGAGAGGTATGCAGTCGAGTCAAATTATAACAGCCGCAATTATAACAAACGCTCGGTTACAACGAACGAATGCTGCATGACCGTCGCAGCATACATTGAGGCAACAGCATTTTGTTTCAGATAGAACAAGTTGGCGCAAGGGTGCAACTCGGGTACAGCAAACGGTCGAACACTACGCGACCGTGCCTGGTGTTCACAGTAGCCACTTGATCGGCTTTTTCCAACAGAACTGAGCACAGCCAGCGAAAGAAAGCCAGAGGGAAAAAAATTGTAAACAAAAAAGGACGTCGTCTTCGTGGGCTCCATGCTGCCCCTATCCCCCAACTTCGCCTGCAGGCGGATGCACGGAGGGAGGAAACGGCGGAAGAGGGGTGAATCAACAGCTCCGTTGCAGCGGTGCAGAGAAATTTCTGTGGTGACAGTGCAGTGCTCAGGCGTGGTTCCGCGGTGCCGTGCACCACGGCGGCTGAGTCGGCAGCGCCGCTGCGTGGTTACAATCGAGTGAGGTGCAGGCAAAGTCATCTGTTTGCCTAGTAATCCTCTTTTTGGATGATGAAACCAGTGCGAACTTAAACAAAGACAAAGGAAGTGGAACACAAGGAGAGCCACTGTACTGTTCAACACCCTTTGTCTTCACTTAAGTTTGCACTGGTTTCATCTGTTACCCGCCGCGCTGGCTCAGTGGCTAAGGCGTTGCGCTGCTGAGCACGAGGACGCGGGTTCAATTCCCGGCCGCGGCGGCCGCTTTTCTGATGGAGGCGAAAAGCAAAAACGCCCTAATGTACGAGATTTCGGCGCACGTTAAATATCCCTAGGTGGTCCAAATTAATCCGGAGCCCTCCACTATGGCGCGCCTCATCGCCTGCGTTGCGTTGGCGTGTTAAACCCTACAATCAAGCAAGTTTCATCCAAGAATACGTCTTTCCAACTAGCCCAGCTTGCAACCCTTCTGCTAATCATCCTCGCCTGTCGTCCTGCGCAACTCGAGTTTACGGCTATCTAGGTAGCGCCGAAAGCACAAGCGACGACACATAATTAGTCTCGCGTATCTTCGAGCTCGACGTACCGTTTCACGCGCTCGCCGCAGTTGGTGGCACCTGCCTGCCTACCCGCAACGCCCACACTACGGCGAGTTTTAGCATAGCGAGTACCGTCCGCTAACGCTACGGCGGCGGGTAGCGGGGCCCGACTGGGGAGAGCGAATTCGTTACGGTGGGTTGGATTAGTTCCGCGGGCCTGCCTTCGCCATGCCCGCTCATTCCCTCCGCTGAGGGGCAACCTCCTCGCACCCCTGCGCGCGCATGCGCAGTCAGGTCCCGCTAACCCGCCGCCGTAGCGTGAGCGTCCGCTAGCCGCTATGCTAAAATTCTCTAATGGCACCGGCTCGCTGCACCTCCGTTCTCTGCACTGTGGCGGCACGGAACCATTCCTGCAGCGGCGAATCGAGCGCTTTGGTGCAGCACACCATGCACCGGCGCAGGAGTTGCAGGGAATCGCGTCTGAATCGAATGGAGCTAACACCACCGAGATTTGCATCCGGGACACTACCTATTTTCCATCCCTAGAATAAATGCTCGTCGATTCCCACACGGGGCACCTTGAGTAATCCCGGTGACGATATTGGCGACAACGCGGTCCCCGAGCCCCCAAACATAAGTTGTAACCTACCGTGCCGATGTGTTTATAGGTGAAGGGTAAGAAACCACGACCGGTGGCGGTCGGAGTCGTGGCCAAGCCCCGGCCGATGGGCTCCCTGTCTACCAGGCAGGGAGCTCCGGGACCTCCTCAGCTATCGGGGTAAGGCTGCTGAAGAAAGTACCCCCGTCCCCTAAAAAACAAAGGACTGGGGAAGACCTTGTCGAGGTAAACAAGCAGCCTAAACTCGAATGGTTGATTTGGACATCAGTGTCACACCTCACCGGAGCCTCAACAGCTCGCAGGGTGTGATCGATCTGCCTGATCTGCTGAATGAAACAGATGCGGATCTTCTTGAGGGCTGGAATAATCAGGGCGTCATGGCCGTGAGGCGCCTCACCATCCGCAGAGACGACCAGGAAATTCCCACTTAGCACATCATCCACACCTTGGCCGCTCAGGCTTTATCCAGTGCACCATTCGTCCTTATATTCCAAGTTCACGGCGTTGTTTAAAGGGCCGGCGGTTCGGGCACGGTATAAACTTGCCGTGGCCGAACAACCTGTGCAAAATGCGCGGCACAAGATCACCCACTGACAATTGTTCTTCTGACATCCTGACTTGTGTGAACTGCCGGGGACCGCACGCGGCATACTCCCGCACTTGTGAAAAATTTCAACTCGAAAAAAAAGATTAACATCAAAGTCGCCGAGAGCACCACCTTCCCAGAAGCGCGAAAGAGGTTCGCCTCTTTCCCTGTGGGGAAGTACGCCGACACAGCTCGCCTGGGGGCGGAGCGGCGTCTGATTTCGGCGGCGACCCAGGTCAGCGCGGCTGATCTGGTCCCGCCCCTGCCCCCGGCTGGGTGGTCTACGGCAGCCCAAGCTGTCACCACACCACTTTCTGAGTCACCAGCGGTTGTGGAGACAAGTCTCTGTCGGGACCGGTGCCGCTCCTGTCCCTGCTTCCCCGGCCCCCAGTGCACTGGAGGCTGCCGAGGAGGTGGACACGGGGGACCCCGCACCGGCTCCGCTCCCGCCGCACCGCCCGTGTCACCTAGCTGTGGCGCTCCTGACGCCCTCGGCGGGTCGGCTCCAGCAAAGGGCACCCGAAAGGGTGCTAAGTCCAGCGGGCCCGGTCTGTCGGGCACCACCCCTAGGACATCCGATGACGAGATGGACGTTGGGCCATTTTTGTCTGCGTCGCAGTGGAAGGAACGGGTCCCTTCGTCGAAACCCGCATAGAAGCAAAAAAAAAAAAAAACCTATGAGAATAACAGCCCCGAATGACCTTACATGACCTTACTCCAGTAGCTCAGAACACTTTGTAATGGGAAAAGAAAATGTGGTTCAATAGAACTGTAGAGGCCTTAATAATTTTGACGATGTATACCATATACTTGGAGAGGTACTAGAGGGGGATATGTGGAAGGATCAAACGCGACGGGAGGATATGTTGATGGGAACGGTAGGGTTGATTCAGGGGCGGTGAAGGCAGAAGGGGAGAGGAATAGAGGCGGGTGAGGGGCAGGGAGAGGAGATCGTGAGTGTGGGGGTAGGGGTATATTCTAGTTCACTGTAGTAGGGGAAACGAGGTGCTAAGTGGCAGCCAAACCGCTATCGTCTTTTTACGTTCTTCGCGGCCATTTTTCGCCCTCTTGAGATGTTTTTCCAGACTACATAATCTACCAGCGAAGGCTCATCGATCAGCTATTAGAATTACCGGCGATCACTTTGCAAAATGTTGGTTGCAGCGTGAACACACCTACAAGTATCCCATACCCACCGGTGAATTGACCTGTGACAAGCGACAGCTTCCTTTAGGGGCTCGTGGCCAATTCCCAAATTCCCATTTATTCGCGACGTAAAGATACACACTCACAATTCCCGGCGTGTCCAATCCACAAAGTTTCATTTGGCTGTGATAGGGAGCCACCCTAGCTGTGATGCTAACGTATCCTCCTAGGATTTTCGCTTACCCACTCGGGGGTGCTGCTGCTGATGATGATGATTAGTGGATTTCCCTTTGAATCGCGACGTCGGTTTTCAGCAACCGACTTGCCTGTTTTATTCCACTTACTTGCCCTACTCCTAGCTAACCAGATTTGCTTCCTCCCCCATCTCCCTCTCACCCCTGCTTTGAACTCCCATCGCTCCCTCCTCTCTTTTCCTACCCCCCCCCCCTGTTATAAATTCTCATCCGTTTGATTACTTCCCCTCGGTACCCATCTCTTCCCTGCTTTCCTTCCACCACCATTCTAGCCGCCGCTTCGTCACCTCTATGGCTTTGAAGTTGAAGTTCCCCCTCGCCCCAAATCCCAAAGCCTGCGCAAACGTCGTTTCCCCCTCCCCCGCGGTGGTCGTATCTCTGTGAAGCCCCTGACAATATGGTCTATAGTTTCCCGATCACTGCCGCAGCATGCACATATTTCATCCTGCTGCCTTTAGATACCCATATGCCCGGGTTCTCAGGCGCCCCGCCCGCGCTTCGAAGAACAATGCACTGCCTCTCGTATTGCTATAGAAACCTTCCTTCCTGATTTCTACTTTTTCTGTTGTATAAGTATCGAAGGGTTTTTTTTTTTTTTGTCGCTGCCCTTTTCTGTGCCCAATTTGTCGTCTCTGCTGCTTTTACCTTCTTTTTAACTGTTGTGTATACCCCACGTACGTTCCCCTGCCGACTTTCCGCATTGCTTGGTCAGCTGTCTGGTCTCCGCCTCCACCGCATGTCCATGCTCCTCATATACAGGAACTTAGATTCAGCGTCTAAAGGTCCAACGAGACGAAAGATCCAACGAGACGAAAGGTCCAACAGTAGAGATTCTGTCTCGGATCTTTCGTCTCGTTGGACATTCAGGCTCGATTGGACCTTCTGTCTCGGTGGATATTTCGTCTCGTTGGACATTCAGGCTCGATTGGATCTTTCGTCTCGTTGGATCTTTCGTCTCATTGGACATTCAGGCCCTTACTATTAAATGAATGTCCGGAGCACTCTAAAGTTAGCTTGAATTCCCTGTACTGCAATATGGTTCTTGGGACCTTCAGCATTTTCACATGCAATAACTTTTACACGATAATTTGAAGTGAAATGTACGCCTGGCACCTCTACTTTTCGTCGTAAAATTTTAGTCTGCTAGCAACGCTATAGACAAAAGCAAGCTTGGTCGCGAGTACGTTGCTGAGATTTTCTAAATAGGACTTCAGTTTTCTCATTCAGACCTGTTTGAGCATTCGCGCAAGCTGTAAGGGTTTTTCTGTTTTTTTTTTTTTTTGTGTGTGCGATAATATCAGCGAAAAAATAATTTTCCCGAGCTTCATGGGCGTGGCAGGCACGTGAGCGCTAAGCAAACATGCAATTACTCACGTGCTGTTCCATCCAAAAAAGGAGGGTGCTACGACAGTCGCCTGGGCCCTCATTCGTACAGCCGCCACCTTCACCGTTACGGCACCGTCAGGTCAAAAAACCGCGACAGAGACGCAAACGGAGTAGCGTTCGTACTGGAGCTCTCCGTCAGAATACAGGGTCGTCTGCCTAGTGATCAGTTTAGCCTGGAATTGAGCGTACTCAATCTGAAAAGTAAAGAAAATGCCTTAGATTTTTACGTGTGCTCCCTTCTCGCGAAATTTAGCCATAAAAATTAGTTTTCTGATTGGCTGGTTTACTGGGTTTACCACTGGCGTGGTACCGTCGCGTTGACGGAACGGAAACGTAGAGCTCAGCTTCCCGTCACCGTCGCACCGTTTTCGGCGAGAAATCTCCGGAGAAACCCTCGCCCATGACGGAAGACGGTTACGTAACGGTGACGTGACGGGGTGAAAAAGAGCTGTGTGAATGTTGTGTTTGCAGAAGAGATGAAGAGGCTTACTAAAGATGAAGAGGCCGGTGCACTAAAAAACTTGATTCAAGTTAAGCTTGACGGGATTTAACGTGCAGACAAAAGCAGCTCGAGAGACAGTGGAATGCATAATTAAATGAGTTCAGCATCGGCAACCAGTCCTGTAACTTTTTCGCTCCGTAGCTTCCAAAAGAACTGTCCATTATTTTACAGTTGTAGTGTATTACTGGCCGGAAGGCGAAAAGGTATCCGAGGATGACGAACATGTTCAAATTGTCATCATTCAGTTGAAACTGGAAATTTCCGAATAAAAGATACTGTGAGCCTTTGCGGACAGCCGTGAGAGGGGGGGGGGGGGGCTATACGGACCAATTTATGACGCCTAATTGATTTGAACGTGCTCAATACTTGAGGTACATATACGTTTTTGCTTATGGTACGTTATCATTCTGTTGCCTTGTTTTTACTTGATGGGAAAAGCGACTGTCATTGCCAGGAACCAAGCCGAAACTTCGTGTTCACTAGTGCAGTACTTTATTATTCAAGACATAAAATGGTTTAAAATGAGATTGTTATATAAATGAATTTCTAATATCAATGTTTGCAAAGCCAGCAATACCGTTACACTGTTCTGAGTTCCGCGCTGAATCGTCACACCAATGTGTGACTTTCTCCATTTTTCGCCGATCATTGAGCTGCTTGGTGATAGTTGAGCACCCGAAGAGTAACTGTGAACATTACAAAGGACAAGAAAAAAAAATCGAGTTGGAATTTTAAGAATATTACACACCCGAGTTAATTGGTTACTAAAGCAAGCAACCGCTTTTTTTATTCGTTTAATTTGTGATTGTGTTTGCATTGCATAGACGGGCGCAGATAAACATGATTTTCTTCGTTTATGCAGTCGCTAATACTGTATTTAATTTTTAAAGTCCGAAAGAAAAAAAAATACACTGCGAGGTCTCCGGCGGCACAACAACTGCAGCAGTAACGCGAAATGAAGCAAACCCATCTTGCGATGTAATGGACGACGGCCAAGATTTTAGAGTGCATGCATGCGCACCTGCGTTTGTGTAAAGAATGTTTTTTTAGGAAATACTTAAGTGGAATTCGCAACAAGCATGTGTCGGAATAAATTTATTGTGGTTTATTTTGGGAGAGTTCGAACTATTTTCGGTTTTGGTTTCACCGTGAAACACGCTCATGTTTTCCAACGATATCTGTGATCGTGCATTAGCCATACTTCAGGAGTCACCATACTTCAGGCCTCACTTTTGCGTCAATATATAAAGCGTTGCACATGAACGTGCGTACCGGATGGCTTTCGTCAACCTTCTCAAAATAGTTCGACCACGAAACAAACGAGAAAGTGTGATTTTGAGTATGGAAATCTATAAGAATAATCTGCTTGTTCGTGACACAGAGTACCATCGTATGATTAATGGCGTGTGAGACTGGCCCGGAAATCACAAAGTTTGGCCAATTACTCTTAAGCTAGAAAAACACACTTCTGCTCAATTGATTTTTTTAGCAACGTAAGGGCTATCTTCTCGAGTTAACTGAAGCACTCCTTAATGGTTGACTAGAATTAACGTGCACACAAAATCATCTGAACCGCTTTGACAATAAAGAACTGCATTCAAGCAGCATCGGCGGCTGGCGCTCTCTCTCTTGTTCGCTCCTTCGTTTCAAGTATAGTTGTCCATCCCTCAATGGTTGTGTTACTCCATCCGAGAGCGATCCGAGAGCGATATCCGACAGCGGTATCCATTATCCTGATATCCATTACGAAAATGTTAAACATGTGTTAAAACAGGGATTTCGGAGCAAAATATACTGCCATAATTTTGCGGACAGCCATGCGTGGTGGAGGGCTTCTGATTAATTGATGACGCCTCAGGTTCTATAACGAGCGCTCAAATGTAGACACACTGATGCTTTTGCGTCTACTACGTTGCAATGCGTAGTCACCAACCGCAAGTTTGTGCTCAGTACCGCAGGCAGTACCTTGCACACTGAGCTGCCGGTGCGTTGCAGTAAATTAAACATAAAGGGGAGATGGGCTTAGTAAATTAAACGTATTGTGGGGATGTGCGAAATTAAGCACTGTGGTGCTCTTGAACCGATACGTCACCGCTGTCGTAGTGTGACGTAAAATTTCAATGTTTTTCAATTGTTCGTATTGTTCTTCGGTTGAAAAAACGTCTTTGAGGGCTGGTATGGAGTTGAGTGGGCGACCAAAGGCTGGCTCCATCGAACTATACTGTTGCATTTGGCCTTCTTAACCCCTTTTAAAAAGAGACAGATAAAGACTTGAACAAAGAAAAATGAAAGATAATTATGAAGACGTGGCAGCAGAGGTTTCACTAAAATTCCTAGTATGTTTCGCGCACAATTTCCTACTAGTTTCTTTGTTACGCTGGTTGACTGAACACAAGCTAAACGTACATGCCTTTTGAAAATTCCGCTTTCCGATGCGCAAGTGCTAAATTGTGTGCACCAGCCCGTTTCAACCGTTCACCGTCGCCCTACCCATACCAGTCGCCGAACCGCCGTAGCAATGCTGAGTTCTCACGTGAAAGGTCCCCCAGCCCACGCGGGGGAAACTAAAAGCAGCAACTTCTGGAGGTGAAGTTGCAGAACGGCGGAAAAACGAAAACCCGCCAACGACGCAAGGACGCACCGAATTCACACCGTGATCCGAGTCCCATCCCGACGACCCGATCGAACCGTGACATCACTCCCGAACACGACGACGACCAGAGGTCGGCAAACTCACTCATGAGTCCACTCACTCAGACTCATTTGGACTCAAACTCACGCGTGAGTTTGAGTTTGAGTGAGCGCGAGGCTAGTGTGGCATGGTGAGTTTGAGCTTGAGTGAGTTTGAGCCGAGTGATCACGACTGAGTTTGAGTCCGATTGAGTTTGAGTCCATTTTGAGTTTGAGCTCATTTTGAGTTCTGAGTACATTTTGAGTTTGAGTCCATTTTGAGTTTGAGTTCATTTTGAGTTCTGAGTACATTTTGAGTTTGAGTCCATTTTGAGTTCTGAGTACATTTTGAGTTTGAGCACATTTTGAGTTCTGAGTACATTTTGAGTTTGAGTCCATTTTGAGTTTGAGTTCATTTTGAGTTCTGAGTACATTTTGAGTTTGAGTCCATTTTGAGTTCTGAGTACATTTTGAGTTTGAGCACATTTTGAGTTTGATTACATATTGAGTTTTGAGTACATTTTGAGTTCTGAGTAAATAGGAGTTTTAAGTCCATTTGGAGTTTGAGTACATATGAGGAGCCTAGCAGGCAGCTATGGTTGGCTGTTAAGTTTCAACGTCACTGTGGGCTCGGAATTCAAGTTACCTGCGGGTATGGCACCAATCGCGATCTGCATGATCGGTTGGGAGGGAGGTGGTGTCTGATTTTTTTTACTTTCCTGTTGAATTTTCATGGCCATAAGCACTCGCTGTATACCTAATTTTCGCGGCTGGGCGCGTGAGTGATAATTGACTGGTGAGGTCATAAAAAAGGGTTGTCTTAACTTTTCCTCCTGACGGATCCACTAAGAGCGTGGGAAAGGGTGGTGGGAAAGCACACGGCGGCGCTGGCGTGCTGGTTGTTCGCCTGCTACTGTTAACGGCTTGATATACTAGGGGTCACAAAGGAAGAGGTGAGAGCCGGGGGGAAATGGGGGCGGGGGCTGTCCTTTCTACTGTTTCAAATAGATTAGCTGAATTGACTGGGCAGCGCCCCTTAAGACAAAATAATGACCACATTAGATTGGGTGAAAAGTGAAACTGATGAGGCTAAGGCGTGTAAGGTATCAAATGAAAGGTCCGGATTAACGGAATCACGCGGGGTAAATAAAAAAAATGCTTCCTGATTGTAGTCATCAGGCAGTCATAATGAGTCATAGATTGGGTTAAAATTCAAAATGACGCTGCGAGGGCATGTGGGGAATCAAATTCAAGGTCTCGATGTGGGGAATCATTCGGGACGAACATGAGATATGGATATATCATGACGTAGTCATGGTAAGTCAAAGATTCGGTTAAAATTCAGGTTCATGACGCTAGGACGTATCATATTAAAGGTCTCGATGAGGGTAATCACGTGCTTCCTGATTATTATCGAGACAGTCAAAATGGGTCATAAACTAGGTTAAAATTCACAATGATGCCACTGGGTGTCCGGGGCATCAAATTGAAGGTTCCGATAAGGAAAATCACGTGGGACGAAAATGTGGTAGGGCTATATCATGAGATAGTCATGGTTAGTCATTGATTGGTTTAACGTTCAAATTGATTCCGCTAGAATTTGATGGGTATCAAATCTTGATGAGCTTGATGAGCCGAAAGAATTTGATGGGTATCAAATCTTGATGAGCTTGATGAGCTTGATGAGTCTTGATGAGCCGAATCACGTGGGAGAAATACAAAAATGCTTCCTGGTTATAACCATTAGATTGTCATGGCGAGTCTTATATTGGGGTAAAATTCGAAGTGACCCCGCTAGGGAGTGTAGGGTATCAAATTTACGGTCTTGAAGAGGGGAATCACGTGGTACAAAGAAAAAAAGGCTTCGTAGTTCGAATCATGAGATGGTCATTATGAGTCATAGGTGGGGTTAAATTCAAGGTGAGGCCGCTGAAGCATGTGGGGCGTCAAATTGAAGGTTCCAGTTAGGGGAATCATGTCGGACACCTAAATAATGCGTCCTGGTTACAGTCATGAGTCACGGTTAGTTTGACTGGTATGAATTCCATATGACCCTGCTAGGGTGTGTGGGGTATCAAATTAAAGGTCTCGTCGAGGGGGTCACGTGGGACAAATATAAAAATGCTTTCTGGTTATAATTATGAGGATATCGCAAAAGGTATACAGCAAAAGGTACACACTCTCACTCTCACTCACACTCACACTCACACTCTCACTCTCACTCTCACTCTCACTCACGCTCACACTCTCGCACTCACACTCACACTCACACTCTCACTCTCACTCTCACTCTCACTCACACTCACACTCACACTCTCACTCTCACTCTCACTCTCACTCACACTCACACTCTCACTCTCACTCTCACTCACACTCACACTCACACTCTCACTCTCACTCACACTCTCACTCTCACTCTCACTCTCACTCACACTCACTCTCACTCTCACTCTCACACTCACACTCACACTCACACTCACACTCACACTCTCACTCTCACTCACACTCTCACTCTCACTCGCACTCGCACTCGCACTCGCACTCACACTCACACTCACACTCTCACTCTCACTCTCACTCACACTCTCACTCACACTCACACTCTCACTCTCACTCTCACTCTCCCACACACTCTCACTCTCACACTCTCTCACTCACACTCTCACTCACACTCACACTCTCACTCTCACTCTCACTCTCACTCACACTCACACTCACACTCTCACTCTCACTCCCACTCCCACTCTCACTCTCACTCTCACTCTCACTCACTCTTACTCACTCTCACTCTCACTCTCACTCGCACTCTCACTCACACTCACACTCACACTCCAACTCTCACTCTCACTCAGTCACACTCACACTCTCACTCTCACTCACACTCTCACACTCTCCCTCACACTCACACTCTCACTCACACTCACACTCTCACTCTCACACTATCACTGTCACTCACACTCTCACTCTCACACTCTCAATCTCACACTCTCAAACTCTCACTTTCACTCTCTGACTGTCTCAATCTCTGTGAGGCCATGTGAGTTCTGAATTCATTTTGAGTTCTCAGCCCATTTTGAGTTCTGAGTTCATTTTGAGTTTTGAGTCCATTTTGAGTTTGAGTACATTTTGAGTTTTGAGTACATTTTGAGTTTGAGTACATTTTGAGGTTTGAGTACATTTTGAGTATTGAGTTCACTTTGAGTTTGAGTACATTTTGAGTTTTGAGTCCATTTTGAGTTTTGAGTTCATTTTGAGTTTGAGTACATTTTGAGTTTTGAGTCCATTTTGTGTTTGAGTTCACTTTGAGTTTGAGTACATTTTGAGTTTTGAGTCCATTTTGAGTTTTGAGTCCATTTTGAGTTTGAGTACACTTTGAGTTTGAGTACATTTTGAGTTTTGAGTACATTTTGAGTTTTGAGTCCAAATTGAGTTTGAGTACATTTTGAGTTTGAGTACATTTTGAGTTTTGATTACATTTTGAGTTTGAGTACATTTTGAGTTCTGAGTACATTTTGAGTTTTGAGTCCGAGTGAGTTCTGAGTTTTGAGCTCAATGTGAGTTTGAGTTTGAGTGAGCGCAGATGTGCTGCTCAGCATTGAGTCTGAGTTTGAGTGAGTGGTGATTCGAAAAAAAAAATTGTGAGTGAGTTTGAGTGAGCCGCGCCAACTTTGCCGAGGTATGACGACGACAGCCACACGGCGCAACGCGTACCCGACATGACCAAGCCTGCTGCTGAGAGGACGACGACAACGACGACGCATAGTGCTCAACCGCCAAGACGCACTAGCCGAGATACGACACCCCGACGCACCCGGAACTCGAGGAAGGCGGCGTCCGACGTCCAGTTGTCCATCGACGGCTTTGATGTAGTCGCCCTCATAGACACGGGAGCGGACTACTCGGTGATGAGCGGATCATTCGCGTCTAAGTCTAAATTGAAGAAAGTTACGACCAGATGGGGCGGTCCGCACATACGCACAGCAGGAGGCCATCTCGTAACGCCGAGTGGAACGTGCACATCACGCGTCACCATTGACGCAACGACGTATCTGCTGCGTTCGTTATTTTGCCTAACTGCTCCCGTGACGTAATTCTTGGATCTTGAATGGAACCAGGCGCAAACGTAACAGGACCTGTTACGTTTGCGCCTGGTTCCATTCAAGAGGCATTTCCAACTTGCCCAGCTTGCAACTCTTCTGTAATTCTTGGAATTGACTTTTTGACGGACAACGGTGCAATAATCGATCTGCAGACCAAGACGATAACTTTTTCCCCCGATAACTCCATGACGCCCGAACCGAACACCGAACACCATGCTGCCGTAAGGATCGCGGATGATCATGTCACCCTGCCACCCCGTGCAAGCTTGATGATCACGGTCTACTGTGAAGATGCTGCTCCTGACGTCGACGCTATCGTAGAGAGTGACCAAAGGTTGCTTTTCGACCGCGGTGTGTCCGTCGCAAGAAGCATTGCGTACTTTAAGAAACGCCAATCCAGAGTTTTGGTCACTAATTTCACCGAGGAGTACCAGCATTTAAACAAGGGAGATGCGATTGCGTTCCTCGAAGAGACGCAAGAAGCAAGTGACGTGATCGCGATCGCCGACTTTCAACGCGCATCCGAAGATACCTTAAAGCTTTCGCAACCCTTCGACGTGAATCCGGCGCTACCACAAGAAAAACGGAACAAATTATTGGCTTTGCTGCGTCGCTACAGCGAGTGTTTTTCGTCGAACTCAAAATTACGTCAGACATCTCTAGCGAAGCACCGAATAATAACCGAAGAGAGAGAGAGAGAGAACGAACTTTATTGAGAGCCTGCAAACGGTAGGGCTACCCTAACATGGGTGCTGAGTTACCGCGACGCGGCCTGGACGTCGTCACGTCAGCGCCTTTAAGACTGCATCCGGGTACTATCCGCGGGTTACGGAAGGTTTGCGCCCTCCCCCGCTGAGTTCCCCGGTCGCTGTCTAGCGAAGGGCCGCCGCGACCTGCTGGACGGCCTGAAGTTGGGTGTCGTAGTCTCCACTCCGCGCTGCAGCTTCAAACTGCGGCGGGACGTTGTCATCGCACTGGCCTCACACGGATTAAGTTCACAGTTCCACAGGATGTGGACCGCAGTGGCCCGCTCCTTCGCGCATAATCTGCACACGTCACTTTCATACACCTCTGGGCATATATGTTTAGCAAGCACTGGAGTAAGTAATGAACCGGTCTGTAATTGTCTGTAGAGCACTGCCTCCGACCGGGTGAGATCCGGGTGTGGGGGCGGCATAGTTCTCCTGCGTAAACAATACCATTTCACAACGTCGTTATAGGTGGTCATGGGATCCTTGCTAATATCGAAGGGTTGCCACTCCGAGGGTCCAACACTCATAGCCGCCGCGCGGTTCGCCAGTCCTCGCGCAACAGCGTTGGCCGTCTCGTTGTGGTTTGCGTTCCCTTTACACGAAACACTGGGACCCATATGGGCCGGGAACCACTTGATATACACTGCACCATCACGCACACACGCCCCGCGAAGGACACGCGCCGCAACGCTGCACACATTGTTCCGAGCATAGTTCATCACTGCTGTCCGAGAGTCACTTAACACTGTAGTGCACTTGGGTTCCGCGATGGCCAGGGCGATCGCCACCTCTTCTAGCCCTAAGGCCATCAACATCCTAGAGACAACAGAAATAAAAAAACGAAACGTCAGAATCAAGTGGATACCGGCACACACGGAAAAGTATCGGAGGAAAACACAAACCACAACGAAACGGCAAATGCTTGGGCGCGAGAGCTAACGGACCGCGGCCGAGAGGAATGCCCGGAGCTGTGGTACATCAACAAAGACAGAATGACAGGATACGATGAAATCACCAAACTGTACAGACTGGCAAGGAGAGAACTGCCACAACCACACAAGAGCCTAAACAGGAGACAGGCTGTCCTGTTCAGACAGCTACAAACAAGAACGCTGCCGAACCCAGCAGTACTACACAAGGTGTACCCGGACGCGTACCCAGACGACAAGTGCAAGGTGTGCCGTGACGAAAGAGCCACCATGGAACACATTCTGTGGGATTGCAAAAAGCATCCGGATGAAGCACGAAGACGGATATTCCCGCCGTCGCTCGAATGGGCGACGCGGACAGAAGACCAAGCAAGGCCATCCAGCGGGTCATCGAGGCGTTAGCCAGGCAGGGACTCGGCGAGCCTGAAAAGGCGAGTCGAGACACTTGCAGGCGCGCCAAGAAGACGACGTAGGCCGCGTCTAAAGCGCGCGCGCTTTACTGCAGGTCAAATAAACGTTTTTCCAATCCAATCTGCCTGATGTGCTCTGCTGGCCTGGAAGCTCGCAGCAGACTCGGTATTTCCCGTCGCAGCCGCAACTACTACAGCCACGAAGGTACCGGGTTGGTTCTGATGTTCCGCCGCGTCTACGTACACGGCACCGGTGTCGTTGGCATGAAGATCGACCAGAGCTTTCGCTCTAGCCAACCTCCGCTCGTGGTTGTTCTCGGGGTTCATATTCCGGGGGAGGGGACAGACAACCAGACGGTTGCGAATACCATCCGGTATCTGATCCTTGGGCTCCCGCTTGTCTTCTGTGGAGAGCGCCATTTTGTCATGTTCGCGTCGCTCCGCTCTTTTCTCACCCATTGTGGCGGTTAATTGAGTCGCACGCTTATGAGAATGTATCGGCGTGATACATGAAGTAGCGAGGATCATCGGGAACCCAAATGTTGAGGTAGGGGCCCATTTTTGGCGATTTTGAGAGACTTTTTCGTACCCACGAGAAGAGCACGCCGCTAAGCCTAACCACGACTACGGCCTCGGCCGGGGCGGCGCTAGGCCTAGCCCGAGATCGAGAAGTTCGCCGGCGGGATATCGAGTGCTTTTCGGTGTTCACGTGTGCGGACATTGACCTAAAATGGCTACCGCCATGCGAGTGGAAGTGGACGGCATCGAAATTCTGCCGGCCCAGTGCACGCGATCGCAAGGCTGGAAGACTGCCGGTGAAAGAATCCGGCGGGTGGGCGAAGGCAAGCTCAACCTTACGCCCGCACTTCGCAACAGTCGAGAAGGCGCTAAGGACACGGATGACGTCGCCGGCCTCAGCAACAGCGGCAGCCGTGGCTCGGGAGCGGGCGCCCGCGACGGTGGGACACGTCACCCCAAGGAGAAACGTATAAATAAAAGCAAGCTGTTGAAAGGCGCGCGCATGCCAGACCTGCCGCGCGAAGATATGAAGATCATCGTGCGCCCGCGCGGAGGCCTCTGCGTCAGCGACGTTACCCGAGTGGAGCTCAGCCGAGCTCTAACGGCGGCAGCCCAGAAACCCGCAATCGAATCGAGAAAAGACGTCGTTTGTTTGAACGCGCAGCAGAACATCATGGTGGTGAGCACTTCCAAGAGGGAGAACGCCGACCGGTATGCTGCCGTGGAGCGGATCGACGTACGTGGCACGACCCACGAAGTCAGTACCTACGAAGCAGCCCCTCACGGCACTGTGAAGGGGGTGATGAGATATATCCCGCTAGAGGACACACCTCAAGAAATCCAAGATAACGTTGTCCACGAATTCAACCCAACGGCACTGCAGGCCAACCGCATTGGCAAGACCCGGTCTGTGGTAATTGCCTTCGCAGGAAAGAAGGTGCCTCGTTACATCAGGTACGGCAACCTACTGATGGAGTGTACGTTGCACAGAAAACAGATAGACGTGTGCTACGCATGCGGGCGACTGGGCCACCGCATGGACGTGTGCCCAGACCCTTCGAACACGATCTGCCGGGGTTGTGGAACCCCCGGGCCGACGGCCGACCACACGTGCGACCCCAAGTGTAGCCTGTGTGGAGGCAATCACCTCACGGCAGACAAAGCCTGCAAGGCAAGATTTAAGACCCCCTACGTCGTTCGTCGACGCCGGTGGGAGAAGAAGCAATCCGATCAAGGAGACTACGAAAGAGGAAGAAGCCGAGACAAGAGAGGTCCTGCAGGCGGACCCCACCGTAGCAGCTCGTCGCGGCGCCCAGGAAGATCGCAGACGCCGGCCCGGAGCGGCGACGGCCGCCATCAGAGCCGCTCCCGGTCGCAATCGCGGCTGCGGGGCTGCGCAGGTGGCTGTCAAGGCCGCTCCCAGTCGAAGGCCGCAAGGTGCGGCGGCGGCGGCGGTGGTGCTGGCGGAAACCGGCGCTGGGAGACGGCGGGCAGAGCGACGTCGAAGGAGAGGAGTGGTTCGAGACGGCGAGCCGGCCGGAATGGACCGGAGTCCGGGACCAGTTCGAGTTCAGGTGGCCGTTCGAGATCGAGGGACGGACCCGGAGACCAGCGAGGGAACACCGGCAACAAGGTGGGCTGGGCTAGCGGGTCTCCCGGGGCTCGAGTCCCCAACTCCGAATTCCCCCCCCCCTTCCCCCTCCCAAATCGACCCCGAGCACGCAAAAGGACGGTGGCGAGGTAACAGAACTAAAGAAAATTATCGAGCGCCAGAACGCACACATTCAGGAGCAGAATGCCCAAATCAGGGCACTTATGTCCAAGCTAGAGAAGTTGGCGGGCAGCTCAGGCTCGACCGAAGCGAGACCACAAGAGGGCCCGACGTTGATGGCTAACGTCGCTGAAGGTCCGCGCAAGGTGCCGCGGAGGGGATCTCCCCCCGCCATTAACCCGAAGACAGCGATGCCGGTAGCGAGCAGCGCGAAACAGAAAAGCGCTGGGACAAGATGAGAAAGTTCACCCAGGAAGACGAAGACGCCGGGCGAGATTACAAGACACAGTCTTACGAGGAATGGGCACGTAACCAGAAGCAGGCCCTTCAGAAGTTCACGCAGGAAATAGCGACGACGACGGAGACACCGTTCGTCGACGCCAGGCTGTCCAATATGTGGGCGGCCCGTCACTCGCTAACTCGAAGGTGGAAGCGTCAACGACGCAACAGAAAGATCGCCAGACGCATCGCCTTGCTTAACAAGCAAATCGCCGAATACGCGGCTAAGTTATGCAAGGAAAATTGGCTCAAGATGTGCGACGGTCTGCAAGGTCCGCTGTCCGTGGGAAAGACGTGGAAGCTCCTGCGCCAGCTCATCGACCCGACGAGCAGCAAAACGGCGACCAACCGCACCCTCACCAAGGTGCTCAACTCGTACAATGGCGACGGCCGCAGGCTTGTCAAGGCCCTCACGGACAAATACCTGCAGACCGAGAAGGGCGTCCACCCGATCCCGGAGGAGTACGAAGGACCTGAGAACGAAGACCTCGACAGACCGTTTACCATGGCGGAACTGTAGGCTGCTATAGACGAGAGCAACAAGAGAAGCGCACCCGGCAAGGACGCCGTAACTTACAAGCTGCTCGGCAACATGAGCGGTACGGCGGCGCGCGAGCTGCTTGGGCACGTCAACAAAGCCTGGGATAGCTCTCGGTTGCCGCGCGAGTGGAAGGAAGCAGATGTACGATTCATCCCGAAGACCGGAAAGGCCCCCTCGATCGACAACATGCGTCCCATATCCCTCACGTCCTGCGTCGGAAAAGTCATGGAGCGCATGGTGCTACGTCGGTTGCAGGGGCAGCTCGAAGACACGGGGCAAATGCCCGCGACGATGTTCGGTTTCCGGAAACATCTGAGTACCCAAGACGTCATGGTGCAGCTTCACGAGCTGGTGGTGAAAAAAGCCACGAGGCACGGTCCACGGGCGATCCTCGCTCTCGACCTGAAAGGAGCCTTTGACAACGTGACGCACGCGAGCGTGCTGTCGAATTTGAAAAAGACAAAGTGCGGCCGGAGAACCTTCGGTTACGTGAAGGACTTTTTGACCAATAGAACAGCCCCATCACAGTATATATAGAAGTCGGATCCCATCGAGCTCGGCGAGCGGGGCACCCCTCAGGGGTCTGTCTTGTCTCCCATGCTCTTCAACCTGGCTCTCCTCCCTTTACCTCACTTACTCGAACAAATAGACGGCATTGACCACGCCCTTTACGCCGACGACATCACGGTGTGGACGGCGAAGGCCGGTTCCGACGGCTGGATCGAGGATTCCTTGCGTGCGGCCACGACCGTGCACGAGTACGCGAAGTCGTGCGGGTTGAGCTGCGCACCGCAGAAGTCAGAACTTTTACTCATACAGCCGGGAAGACCCAAGAAGGCGCCCCAGCCGGCCATCACGGTCAGAATCGACGGCATAGCGATTAAGCCGACGCAGCAGTGTAGGATACTGGGCCTGCTGCTGCAGAACAACGGGAAACCGGACGCCGCCGTCGTTAAAATCAAAACCACCACGGAACAGGTACTCGGCATGTTACGCCGGGTGTCTAACAGAAACAGAGGCCTCAAAGAGGACGACGCCATCCGTCTGGTGCGGGCATTTGTCGTTTCGAGGGTCACCTACTCGGTCCCGTATCTCCAGCTGACGAGGACGCAGAGAAACACCCTCGACACGCTAATTCGCAAGGCAACGAAACAAGCTGTGGGCGTTCCCATATACTCGTCGACCCGACGACTGCAGGACATGGGCGTCCACAACACAGTGGACGAGCTGGTGGAAGCTCACCTCTCTAATCAACGCGTCAGACTCAGTAGAACAGAACACGGACGCGCCGTCCTTCGCAAGCTGGGATGGCGGATCGAACCGATACCCACGACGGCGCCCCTACCCGAGAGGTGGAAGGAGGCAATCGAAACCAAGCCCCTACCCCGGAACATGACCCCGGGTAAAGATGACGGGAGGCGCGATGCGCGGGCCAAGGCCCTGGCCCGACAGCTGGAGGAGAATCCCCGGGTTCTATACGCGGACGCCTCGCTTAGGAAAGGCAGCGACCGGGCGGCGGCAGTCGTTACGACACACGACCGATTGATCGTCACAGCGTCGACGAAGACGAGAGATCCCGTGACGGCAGAAGAAGTGGCTGTGGCTCTGGCGCTCGTTCAACCGGACGTCGAGGCCGTGGTCATGGACTCCAAGGCTGCGTACGGCAACTACCGTAGGGGATGCGTTTCCTCCGCGGCATTTGCGATTTTGAACAAGAAGGTGACACCGGGACGAGCCGTTGAACTCGTGTGGGTCCCAGCTCACTCGGGGGTAGCAGGCAACACGATCGCCGACTACCACGCCCGCGAAATGACGCTCCGGGCAGCCACCGAGTCGCGCGATGATGCGGACACCCCGAGCCCAATGACAAGCTACAGAGAGATTACTCGAGCGTACAGGGAAGAACGGCGCACCTTACCCGAACCGCACCGCTCTCTAACCAGGCAACAGCAAACGATCCTGCGCAGAGTGCAGGCGGGGTCACTCGCGCACCCAACCCTGCTCCATCGAATGTATCCCGAGTTACACGACGCCACCTGTCCTTTCTGCAAGCAGACCGAAGGCACCCTGTCGCACGTCATGGCGGAATGCACGTTCCTCAAGAGTCCAGTTCCCCCCACTCCCTCCCCTACACCCCCCTATCCTACCTCCACTTCCCCACCCCCACTCCTTGAGCGATGGGAGACCTTGCTGTCCAGCCCCACCCTGCCGACCCAGCTAGCCCTGGTGGCCAGGGGCCAGGAGTTGTTGGCGACATATGGGTTCCGTGAATAGGGAACCACCCCCGTCTGGTGCCTGTGGGCACCAGCAAATCTTTTGGGCTCAATAAATGTTGTTTCATCATCATCATCTTCTGTGGATAGTAGACCCAGGTGCTGGAGAATATGACGACCCTTCTGTGTACCGGATAGGCGTTCTATCTGGGCGATTCGTTGGGCTTCAGCTGTCTCGTCCAAGGTGTTGCGGACACCCAAGGCCAGGAGTTTTTCAGTACTTGTGCTCTGGAGAAGTCCCAAAGCCGTCTTGTAGGTCTTGCGGATGATGGCGTCCACCTTCACCCGCTCGCACTGCCTCCAGTTATGGAAGGCAGCCACGTATGCGATATGGCTGATGGCAAATGACTGTACGAGGCGGGTGAGGCTTCCCTCTCATTCCTGCTTGACGTGTGGAGATACGACGGATAAGATGCACCGCCGGAGCAGCCTTCGTCGCTAACTTGTTGACCGTTGCCCCGTTGACGCGGTTACGCTCCAACAGAAGACCCAAGACACGTATCTTGTCGACCTCGGGAATCACTTGGCCGCCCGCCGTGCACACTGTGATGGTAGTTGTTGACTGTTTTCCGCCGACCCTTAGATGGAATGATGAGAAGTTCTGATTTAGAAGGGGAACAGATGAGGCCCGTCCCGTCGAGTTGGTCTTCGATAACATTCACTGCTTCCTGGAGTGTATCTTCGATGTGGCCGTCGCTGCCACCCGCAACCCACAGGGTAACGTCGTCGGCGTAGATGGTATGCCGGACGCCCTCCACGTGTTCGAGGCAGTTGGCGACTCCAATCATGATCAGATTGAAAAGCAATGGGGATATCATGGAGCCTTGTGGAGTGCCTACACTGCCGAGCTGCTTCACTGGTAGTTGTAGATTGCCGGCGCATATCTGTGTGTAGCGACCCGTGAGAAAGTCACGGATGTAGTCGTATGTTCGTTTCCCCATGTTCAACTTGGACACTCGTGCCAGAATCGCAGAATGTCGCACTTTGTCAAAGGCGCTCTGGAGATCGAGGCCCAGTACCGCCTTGTTGTCTCGGGTGTTCGTGACGCCGTCGATGATTTCGTGTTTGAGAAGGAGCATTTCATCGTGTGTACTCAACTTCTCCCGGAGCCCGATGATAGAGTTGGGGTAGAGTTCGGCGTCTTCTAGATAACGTTGCCAGCGATTCATTAGAACATGCTCCAGGACTTTTCCCACACACGAAGTGAACGAGATCGGTCGGAGGTGCTCTATGCTGGGTGGCTTGCGTGGCTTTGGAATTAAGATAGTCTTAGCCGTCTTCCATTGTCTTGGGAGTCGACCCTCTTGCCAGCACTTGTTGTAGTAACGCGTGAGGCCTTCGATGGCGTGATCATTAAGATTCTTAAGGGCCTTGTTCGTTACGCGGTCGGGGCCCGCCGCCGACTTGCAGTTGAGGGCTTGCAGGGCTACTCGCACTTCCCAAACTTCAATGTCACGGTCTAGCACATCGTTGTTCGTTTCGGCGTATTCCGGGTGACGGTCTGTGGGGGACACTGGTAGATACTTGGCGTCCAAGCGCTTGCCAACTTCCCGTTCTCCCAGTTCCGTGATGGCTCTGTGTAGAGTCCGGGCAAGAGTGTTGTGGTGATAGCTCTTCGTCTTAGTCTCGTCGAGTAAGTCCCTGAGCATACCCCATGTTCTGCCCTTGTGGAGTTGCTCATCGACCTCGCTACACACTTCGTGCCATTGCTGGGTGCATAACACCTTGCAGTGTGCCTCGATCTGCCGGTGGAGAATCGCAATCATCTTGCGGAGACGTCTGTTTGTGCGCTGTGTTTTCCAGCGCGCTTTAATGGACCGCTTGGCCTCAAGTAGGTGAGAAAGTCGACTATCCATCTGATCGATACTGTCCTCTGTCTCGATCTCCTGAGTTACAGCTGAAGTAGTCTGTACGACGGCCTCTGCCCACTTCTCGATGTCATCTATATCCATGCGTTCCTCCGGGAGACACCGGCAAAACTCATTCCAGTCTGTAATACGATGTTTTCGGGTAGTGGGGATAATCTTGGGATCGATGAGTGGGACGACAACTTCGAGGACGTAATGGTCGCTACCGAAATCGTCGCCCGTGTTCCGCCACCGAGCCCCTCGCGAGGTTCCCTCAATCTTGATGAAGGTGAGGTCTGTAGTAGTGTCGCGTGTAATCGACGTGCCAATGCGTGTAGGGTATGCCGGATCTGTGAGCAAGTGCAACCCGGCATCCGTTGCGTCTTCTAGCAGGTTGCGGCCCTTGACGGTCGTTTTCGGATATCCCCAGTCTTGGTGCGGTGCATTAAAGTCCCCGCCAATCAGTAGTGTGTTTCCTGCAGCTGGTCGGCTTGCCTTGTGTATAAGTGCGCGAAATCGTTGCTTTCGATGTGCCGGATTGCTGTATACCGTGACTAGAAAGGTACTCTCCTTGTGCTTCTTGCCCGTAATGATTTCCAATGAAGAGTGCTCAATCGTGCTGTTGCCAATGAGGTCGTGTTCCACAAATGTAATTCCTTTGCGTACGAAGATGCAGACTCCTCGCCCAGCTCCCGTGGCCGCGGCGCGCGCGCTCGGTGGACTTGCTGCGTGCGGTAGCCAGAGCAATGCCATACCAGAAGATCTTTTACTGGGGAAGTCATTGTGGAAATTGTCCGGGCACGGGTTGCTGGATGATGGGCTGCATTTGCTGGGGATCTCCACTTAGTCCAAGGTGCGTCGTAAGCATTTGCAGTTGTGCTTGCATCTGCATCATCACAGTTTGCATGTTCTGGCACGTCTGTTCGAGTTTCGTAAGGCGTTCGTTTGTCACCTTGACGAAGGTGTCAAAGCGGTCTTCCAAGTTCTCAAGTCGCGCTAAGATCTTTCGGTCCTTGGCAGCCTCGAGTGCTCGTCGTTTGGGCGTCGGTTCTATCTCTCGTTGGTGAGCCCTGGGATCTTGTTCGGGCACCGATCCCTCGGTAACGGGTTCCGCCGGCCGCTGGTCTTGGAGTTGCGGTTGTGGCGGCGCTGGTTGCGGTTGTTGCTGGAGTGCGAGAAGTTGGTCCAGCTTCGCATTGATGCTCTTGTTTGTATGTTCGAGATCAGCGATCTTCTGCTTGAGTTGTTCATTCTCCGCACGAAGGGCCTTGACGGCAGCGTTCTCTGCGGAGGGTTGACGCTCTGGCATCTTGGGTTCCTTGAGAGTATTTGCCCAGGCAATACGTTCTCTAGATTGTGACGGTTGGCGGTTACGACTAACACTTCCCTTACTATTTGATCGTTGCCTGCTACTACCACGTGTTTGCGACCGTCCTCTTTTGCGCTCGACCGAGGTTTGCCGCAGTGGCGGGAAGTCGGCTTCTCGTTCTGGGAAACGGTGCAGCTGCTGGCAGCGCAAGTCCTCCATCTTACGATTCCATTGTCTGCGCTTGACAACATAGGGCACCTTGAACTTGTTTGTGCATTCCCGGGCGCCGGTCACGTGTTGGCCACCGCACAGCTTGCATTTAGGTTTACAATGACGTTCGTGATCCGCGTTAGGGTTGGCTTCACCGCATGCAAGGCAAACTCTAGTATCAGGAAATGGGCACACATCGCTTCTGTGTCCAACTTTTCCACACTGTCTACAAACGTCGAAATGCTTTCGATACAGTCCACACCGCAAGAGGATGGGGCCATATTTCACATAATTAGGAACATTGGGCACTTCAAACAGAACAATTACTGTTGTCGTATTTCCAATTCTGTGCGCCTGAATTGCCAGCGGGTTGGCCGGGTTTACAATATTAGCATTAATTTCGGATAGGGAGTCTTCAATCGCTACTCCTATTATCACTCCTTTCACAGTATCCTCTTGTGCTGCCTGATAAGTACTGACTTCATGAGTCTTTCCTCCTATAAAGAGGCCTCGCATCCTGAGATACAACCCTGCGCGACGTTGGTCTGGGGTACTCACAACGATGATATTTTGCGCTACATTGGTGCAAATCGTGTCTTCACTGGCTTCCAGTTTCGGTACACCTGCCGCCGCAATAATGGCCGACATGATGATCGATGCTTCAGTTCTCGCTATATTGAGTCCGCCACGTGGCCTCACAATAATCTTGACGTCGTCTTTCGGCATTATCGATGGCATACGTGCTGCCTTCGTGACTGCTGCCGCAACTCTTCTGGCATAATTAACACGATCTCGCGATCTAGACTGATGGTCAATCGAAGAGGACTCACCAACTTTCGAAGCGACGTCGACTTGCTTGGCTCGCTTGCGTGAGGTCGTCCACCCCGCCGTATCACTGGGAATAAGATCTTCGCCTTGGACTTCAACACTCGTTCTTCCTTCATGGCTGCCAAGTTGCAACTCCGAAATCTTGTTTTCCTTCATTGGCATACTAATCTCCATCTCTGTGTCCATCTAGGTCATGATTCTTGTTGACTAGGCCTAACGGCTAGGCCGGGCTACCGGTGCCGAACCGCTCGGAGCCGTATACGTGCTAAGCCTACTGTTAGGCTTAGCGAAAACCACACGTGAGTCGAGAGGAATTCGTCCGCAAAGTAAGAAAATTACATTCCACTCGGGCAAATTTGATCTCAGTCGGTGCCGGATACGGTTCCGCACGCACTGGTAACAACGAAAACGTGTTACCTAATAGTTAGCACTGGGAAAATTATCATAATAGTAGGAGCCCATGAGAGACACGTCCGCTCCCTTCGGCGACCGCAGCGCCACCCCAATAACCGAAGACGGAGCCCGACCTACCCGACAGTCACCGTAGCGCGTTTCTTCACACGAGCGGGAAGCCGTCCAGACACAAGTGGAAGACATGCTGAGCGACGACATTATACAGCCATCGAAAAGCCCCTGGGCTGCGCCGGTCGTACTGGTGAAGAAAAAAGACGGCACATTAAGGTTTTGCGTTGACTACCGGCGACTGAACAAAATCACCCAAAAAGACGTGTACCCCCTGCGCCGAATCGACGACGCCCTCGACCACCTCTGCCACGCAAAGTACTTCTCATCGATGGATCTAAAGAAAGGCTACTGGCAAATAGAAGTGGACGAGAGAGACCAAGAGAAGACTGCATTCATAACCCCGGACGGCCTTGTTCAAGGTGATGCCGTTCGGGCTGTGCACAGCACCAGCAACCTTTCAAAGAGTTATGGACACCGTGCTAGCTGGCCTGAAGTACGTGGCACACCTGTCTCGTATACCTCGACGACGTTGTGGTATTCGCCCGTAATTTCGACGAACACCTTGCAAGATTGGAGTCTGTACTCGAGGCTATTCGCACGTCGGGGTTAACGCTGAAGCCTGAAAAGTGCCGCTTTGCGTACAAAGAACTCAAGTTTTTTGGCCACGTCGTCAACGGCGCGGGAGTCCTGCCTGACACAGCGAAGACTTCAGCCATAGCGAACTTCGCAAGACCGACAGACAAGAAGGGCGTGCGAAGATTTCTCGGACTGTGCGCATACTACCGCCGCTTCGTCGCAAATTTCGCACGCATTGCAGAGCCACTAACGCGTTTGACGAAAGATAGCACCCCTTTCAGCTGGGAAAACGCCCAACAAAAAGCATTCTGCGAGCTTCAAGAACGACTGCAAAACCCGCCCGTGCTCGCTCATTTCGACGCAAACGCCGAAATGGAGATGCACACGGACGCCAGTGATGTAGGGTTGGGTGCAGTCCTCGTCCAAAAGCAAAGCGGTTGCGATAAAGTAATTGCCTTTGCCAGCCGTGGTCGGTCGAAGGAGGAGAAAAACTACTCCGCCTCCGAGAAAGAGTTCCTCGCAATTATATTGGCCATTTCAAAATTTAGCCCCTACGTGTATAGAATTCCTTCGTAGTTATGCCGGAAGTTCTTTTTTGTGAGAAGGCCTTAGCCGCGGTCGAGAAAAACTTCAGGAAAACTTATGTTTACTTGCTTGCAAAGAAAAAAGGAAGCTTTTGAACAAATTGGCTCAGGCAGTCAAGAGGGCCAACAAGCTTCACCTTGATGTTTTTTTCACCGCTAAAACGCACAAGCCTAGCATTTCTTTTCGTGTCGTTATTACAGAGCGAGACACGTCGCAATATTGTGTTTCTGGTTTTCTTCACAAGTGTTTATCGGCTTTGCACGTGGTAGATCCTTTTCTTGTCCCCAATTAACTCGCTGTAGCGGAATATCTTAATACGCATACCATTTCAGATACCACTGCCATTAACATTGATGTAGAAGATTTGTTTTACTCGCTTCCTCGTGTTCACCTTTTGCCAGCTGTTAAAGAGTGTATTAGTTTAGAGAATGATGAAATGACTTTCAAGAATGCGAGCGAAATTACCGTCCCGTCCTTCATGGAGCTATTGTGTTTTTATTTAAATTATTTGGTAATATATCACGATGGTGAGGTGCTTGCGCAGAAGTCCGGTGTGTGTAGTGGTTCGCGAGTGACCCCTATTCTAAACGATATCTTTCTTGCAAAAGTTGACCGCTTCCTTGAAAAGTATTTAACCGGTATGGTTAAGACATTTTACGCTATGTGGACGATTACTTGGTTATTTTCGACACAGCTTCCAACCTCAGGTCTACGGTAGACATTTTAAATGTTTTTAAAGAAAGGGGTTTTAGCCTTAACTTTGCGGTCCAAACACTGAAAAAGGTTGCATTCAGTATTTAGACTTGTCTGTTCAGTTTAACGGAGGCCAAATTTGTTGGATGTACGCCCCACGGTCTGTTAAGCCACTGCTGGATTATTCGTCTGGTCGTTCAAAGCTAGTGAAGAATGACATCGCTTTATCATGTTTGCGTTCTGCTGTCACAAAGTCATGTGTTCACAAAATGAGAAATAGCTTTGGCCGGATTCCCGGAAGCCTTGTTAACTTGGACATGTGAAAAACTCGTGAAATTGTTTAGGTCTGGAAATAAGAATGTCGATGTATACAAGTTTACGCCAATAAACAAAGAAATATTGCTGTCATTCCCTACCTTCATATCATTACGCATAGGCTGAAGATAGTAGGGTTACGGTATGGTGTGCAGGTCGCTATAACACCCCGCAATGAGCTTCGTTCTATTTGGTAGGCTGTGCCGTTAAGCATGAGAACCGCTATGTTTCTTGCGCAGCGGGAGTTGTTTATATCATTCCTCTGTCATGTGGGCGAACGTATGAGGCCAAACGGGCCGATGCATAAATGTACAGTCAGGATAAATTTGAAGGTTGTCGCGAGAGCACCGACCAAGCAAGACGACAGTGCCGTTCCGCGGCACTTTTTTTCATTGGCAAAGACGAGATTATGCTACCCTCCCTCACTCCTGGGTTGTTGCATGCATAGAATTCGCTCACCCCCTTCTGCAAGGGCGCGACTGCCACATTCTTTTTTTCATTCCTTTTTGGATCCACGTTTAGTTTCTCGGCGATTTGATAACCCCGACATTTGCGGCATTGCGGAAGCAAAATACATTTTTTTTATACTAGGATGCTCCGGCATGCCGACATAGTTGCCCTGAGAAGGATGCGTATCAGTGGGAACTATATCGATGACGGGAGGAACGAATAAAGAAAAAAGAAACGAGCGTGGCCGTTATCGCTTCTGATGGTAGTGCGCGCACTGCATGGAAGAGCCAAGGGAGAAGCAAACGTAGCATAATCTCGTTGTGGGTTATGCTAAAAAGTGTCAGGTAACGGCACTGTCGTCTCCGTCGGTCACCTCTCCCGCGATGACCTTCAAATTGATCCCGACGGTGCGCTTACGTGAGCATCATTTATCGTTGAAAGGTCCGGCCAGTTCTCATTTGTCATCACAGTGTACCAAATGTGGCTGCTCACTGAATTTACAAGGCGCTGACATTTTGTTTAAGCATGGACGGCAGATCACACATGAAGTTGTAGAAGCTTCCCACATTGCGGAAAGGGAGGACACGTGCGTTAGCCAAGCGAGTGTGTTGTTTCACTCAAAAGAGTTTGCTTATCTGCTGGGGTCGAATTGGACTTTTCTCGCCCATATCAGTTCGCTTTTGGTACATTTTACTTCGGTAGCACATCTATGCGCACTGTTTTTATTTTTCTTGCTTTTTGCTTTTATTTTTTTGTGTTGTGGTTCCTTATGCATATATCGTAATAAAACTGTTAGACCAGTGGCTGTCACATGTGTTTCTTCTCTCCGTCCCCATGCCTTCTACGCTGGTTCCGTTCAAGACAGTAGATACCTGTTTATTCTGAAAATAAATAATATCGATTTTCGACTAGGGCAAAATGGCGGCCATTATAGACGGGAAAGCTGATCTTGGATCGGGTCTGCCACCTGGGATATGCAAAAAGAAACGATTTTTTGATTTTGCATTGATTGTATGGTTTAACGCGCCGACGCAACGCAGGCGATGAGGCGCGCCGTAGTGGAGGGCTCCGGATTAATTTTGACCACCTGGGGATCTTTAACGTGCGCCGAAATCTCGTACACACGGGCGTTTTTGCTTTTCGCCTCCATCAGAAAAGCGACCGCCGCGGCCGGGAATCGAACCCGCGACCAGCGATGACGATTCGCGGTAGGAAGGAGCTGAATGAGGTAGCAGACGATCCGAAAACCTTTTTCGTCGATAGCTTAGGATGGTTACAAATAACTACATAGAAGCTAGTACAAATCATAATACTGTATTCCTGCGGTTCATTGTTGTCGATACCAGCTGGCTTCAGATCAGCTGTCGTCTGCTGTGCCAGGTTACCCCGCTTTCCGAAATAAGTCTTACGATTCTTTGTTCACGTTTCTTGCCTTTTTCTTGATTTACTTCTATTATTATTCTGTGCGTGCGTGTCTGTGCTTGTGACATGGCGTCATGAGATCATTCACAGCATACGAAAGGGCATATCCTTTTCACCTGCAGTGAATGATATCATGGCGTCATGTCACAAGCACAGAATGTTCTCCGTTCGGCTGGCTTGAGAGACAGGTAGGGTGCGCCGTACATATTATGAAAAAAGCTTAAGTTGGATGACGTCTGGTTCCTTCACTCCGGCCCGTTTGTGCTTGATGCGGTGAATGAATTTGTTTAGCTGAGTCATGGTGCGTTGAAGTTATAGTACTGCATGGGAGCCTGATCCGTCCTGTGGGATGGCGAGTCCGAGTAGGCTCAAAGGCCAACTGCACTCAACATTTCAACCTCCTGACAACGTTATTTCGGCATAGTCGGCCTGAAAAGACTGCATGCATGCTTGGGCAAAAAGGACTAAAAGTTCGTCTTCTGGGGGACTACTTGACTTTGCCCCAATCAATGCACCCTTTATGGACTAAAAGTGAGTGGACGAATGGTTAGTCCGCCACCCGGTTGGTCAGTTTCGATACTCCCCAAAGGATGACCTCGTGAAAGGAAGTCGTAAAATAATAAAAAAAAGAAATGAACCTAGCACCAGCAGGGATCGTAACTCCGGCTCCCGCAACAGTAGCCAAGGAGCAGAATACGCTACCACGCCACGACGGAATTGTCAGTAGAATATGTGTATTGAAGTGTACGCCGTGCAGTACTGTGCACAACGCGACAGATTCATTGCAAGCCGGTCATCCGTGGTTCTCAGTTAAAAGAGCAAGGAACAAGTTCTCCTCATTAAAAGCCTTTTTCTGTTCTGGTGAACAGCAGTTTCATAGTGGCAATATGTTATATTGGCGGTTACTGCTGAAACTTGGTGGGACATATCTCCATATACAAAGGAAGCCCTTTACATACACTGTAAACGCAAACTAGCCGGAAATGAAGTTTTTAACAAGTAATGTGCCCTGAAAAGTACCTATAGCAAAAAATGTACTCCCTAGGCACGGTTTAAAAAAGTGGACGAACCTCCTTGGCAGTACCGTTGCCCATCCGTGTAGCAAAAGAGAGGATTTAGAACGACTTCACACCCTTTGTGAGATGGCGTTCGGTTGCTTGTATATTACCACGTCCACAATAAACTCCCCATCTGGTGTAATCATCTCAAGCGGGCGGTCGCCATGTTAGTCTTGTGTTGTTTCCGTGTATCAGCACTTCAACCGTGGCCTAATGCTAATTAGAACGAGTAAGCAGGTCACGGTTGCATGCAGCTGCATAGCCGATACCGTACGTATCCCCGAATAGATACTTCAGCCAGCGCGATCACAGGCAAACAGCGCGGCCGTGTTGTTTCAATCTGTTTATTTTGGCGATAGGTGTTGTCAAAATCTGCTGCTAACAAAGAGACAGTGCTTGCCGTTGCAACAATTGCAATGTTCATCTGCTTCGCTTGCTCGCGCATATATAGACGATTTAAATTCTCGCGTCAGCGCGCCAACGCACCCGACTGCAGCGACTCAACTTGCCCTGGCGGCACGACTTGCCGCCCGGATGTAAACAAAACAACCTCCGTGCTACCAACGCAGTGCGGCCGGTGACTCAGTGCGACGTGCGGCCGGAGTTTCAAGCCTCGCCTTGGGCCATCGTTTTTTCTTATTTGAGAAGGACTAGTAGTGCCATTTGGTGGAAAGATTTTCATGTGCCCCTGTCACACGAGGAACGGCCGCTAACAGCATTTGGATTCGGCGACAGCTGTGGACAGCTCGCTCGAGTTGCGGAGAGCGGCCGCTTACTTTGGTGGGGGCGCCACTTACGTAGAGTGCCGGAGCCGTCGGCGCGCCGATGGCGAGCGCGCAAAAGTGCCGGCGTGCACCCGTTAACGCACCGTTATAGAGGTCTCTTGCTTGCAGGTTGCGTGCTTTCTAACAAAATCTCTACTGGTGGAAATACAGGAAGAGGTACAGCCCTTATTCAAAGGGTTCAAGTGGTGCCAAACGTAAGAGTAATATTTAATGAACACTTGCGTACACATATGAACACCAACATCATGCGTAGCAGCACGACACCTTCACAGACTGCGGTGGGCACTTTGCGGAGTTGGCTTACGATTACCACGACCCAAAAAAGTACTATAAAAGAAGGAAAATAAAATGCTTAAGTGCATATAAACGTGCTGTTACAAACAGCATCGCATTTTTTTGTTGGAGAAGCCCGTGATGGATGTCGTGACGCACGTTTTTTTTTTTCTCGAGCGTGCGGCATGCTAAGTGAAACAAATGAAACAGGCAGGAAAGCATGTTAAGTTGAAATGGGGTGCAACCCAGTGGGCAGAAAACGACCAGGCAACTGATTGATTGATTGTAGGGTTGAACGCGCCGACGCAACGCAGGCAATGAGACACGATGAGGCGCGCTGTAGTGGAGGGCTCAGGATTAATTTTGACCACCTGGGGATCTTTAACGTGCGCCGAAATCTCCTACACACGGGCGTTTTTTGCTTTTCGCCTCCATCACAAAAGCGACCGGGAATCGAACCCGCGACATCGTGCTAAGCAGCGCGAAAGACCAGGCAATTAACTCATTCAGTGGAAACCAAAAAGCACTCATACGTTTTATTCTCAAGAACAAGAGCCAACACATAAAGGCTGCTTTTTAAAGTATACTTTCTGCAAAAAGGCTTTTTTGAAAATGATTTATACAGGTCATTTTTGTCGGTGGCTGCACAGGTATAGTTCACAAGTAGTGGCCTGATAAACTTCAGGCACATCAGCTGTGCCAGCTCCTTGTGGTGCAGCTGGGGCAGCTGAGGAGGCCAGAACCTGAAGTGTCCTCAATGGCTTCTTCAGCTTCGGCTCCTCTTTCAGGGCAGTTTCTATGAACAGGCGCAGGACATGTCCAAGACATAGACGAGCTTATCGGAAGGGTACAGCAGTCCGCCTCTGTCTTGGTTCCGTGTTAATTGCTGGAGTGGCTGATCGGACAGTGGCTCCGTAGTCAGCAAACAGCAGCTGTCACACATCACATGTGCGACAGCTGCTGTTCGCTGACAGCTGCCTAACGAACATCTAACTGGTCATTGGAACGCAGTGATCTCCGCAAAGTGCCGAACAGAGGTTCTATGGGATCACTTCTGGACTTCCTGGTGATGACAGGACTTCTTCCACATCCCTCCGGCGTCCGAAACGAAAGAACCATGCACTAAAGGGTGCAGGTACTCAACATTGCACGTGGAGGAGAAGCAACGTGCGATTCTCCAAGAAAAGAACACGTTGCAGGAGCAGCACGCCAGCCCGCTCGGAGCGGCTAGTGCGGGAACAGAGATCGGCGGCGGCAGCGGGGCAGCCGGGCAGCGGCGGCGCGGCGCCAGCCCTACGTGACTAGCGCCGCCACTCCGCGGCCGGTGGCAGTCGGCGAGCGGACCGCCGATGGTCGCTGGCGGCGCACGTCGCAGGCACAGAAAGTATAAAGGAGGCTATGGTTTGTCAAACGGGTGGGTAGGGTTAACTGCGAAGTACCCGTGCTGCACACAGCACGTACACGCACAGGCAAAGGAGAAAGCGCACAATCGTTTTATTTTACTTGTTTGTGGGTTTTGGGGTATGCATTCGCATTCTTTTGTAGGCCGGTTTGTAACAGGGCATTCGAGATAAAATCGTTTGTCGCGCGCGGCGTCGTTTCAAAGCAACCTGAGGGTTACTTCGTGCTGGCGAAAATCAGCGCAGTCAGACAGAAGCGGGAAGGAAGGTAGAGAGGTCGGGGAAGAGGGTGCTCATATTTAAAAGAAAGCGTCATGCAAGACGAGAAAAGGAACGCAACCCGCCTGCGTTTCTCCGAACTTCAGGACAGAGCCGCACAAGGGTATGTAAAAGATGCTATGAGCCTATCGAACGATTAAATGCATATAGTGTGGTCCACGACGACGACGTGGTTCGAACCCGAAATGTTTTTATTCCCTTTCGGATGGTAATGCGGGGTCGGTATACAATCGGGGCCTGTCAGTCGCCAGCTAAGGAAACAAATTCATGCCCTTATGGAAGAGAACCGAGTTTGTCTTAGCATGACGCAAGTCTGCCTGGCATAAAAAGGGATGTCATTTTTTAGAAGAGCAATATATCAGGATGGCTAGGTTCCGCTGTCTCACCCTTCGAAAGACGCTCCGCTCCTTTCTATTCCCGCCGACGCACGGCCGGGCTATACATGTACACCAGCGGCGTCCGCCGCTCTAGCCCGGCGTGTCCGACACTCTTGCCTTCGGGACGCCGCCCCCGCGAATTCCAAGTAACGGCTGGCAGAACCTCTGGTTTCACTCTTTCTAGAGCCACGTGTGTGAATTCAAGTGGCGTCGCATGGGCAATCGTTTTTGGTGTCGCTTAAAGCTTTGCTTTCCAACCACCTTCACAGCGTGGATTGGAGCCAATTTTTGTTATCTTTGGCACACACTCTTTTGTTGGTTATAACTTTATGTCATAATCAATAGTAAGACCATACACAAAAAATTACTGGAATCATCTGACACTCGATTTTGACACGGAGCTTGCAGCTACAAAAAATGTACTTTGGCTTTCGGGAGGGATACTTCTACAATCACGTTAACATTAACTAAGGCAGGTGTGTGTGGCCTGCAGCGTTGGCACGTTAGCAAGAATAGCGTTTCCATTGCAACTGTTTTTTTGTTGTTGCCATGAAATCATAAGTGATTCGAACCATGAACGAGGTTTACGTTAGCTAACAAGACTGTACTACAAATTACTTTATGCACCAATCATGCTTTTAAGCATGATGACACAAAAAAATTAAGGTGTCGGAATACGGATGACTCAGTCGCCTATTTTATCACTACTGTGAAAAAAAGAAAGTGTTTTCTGACCCAGTGAAGGCCTTTCCTGTATGACGAACTGGGTTACGACAGATGACCATACTTGATGACGCAAAGCCGTAACAAATTAGCTTTGGATGTAACACCACGAGGGGAATAGGTGGAGGTATCTACAAGTATAAATGAAACAGTGTGCGCCTGTCCGGCATGAATTCATTATTTGCTGACACGATTTTCTTCTGCAGATCCTGATACATTATCGAGTTGAATGACTTCATAAATCTTAAGGCAGGGCAGGCAGTGCTGTACAAGGCAAAGCTGCAGTTGGGAAGCCAGTTGGTCCCTCCAGCAGAAGTGAGTATTGCCACGGCTAATTACCTGCACTTTTTCTATGAAACTGAGCCACCGTGATAGGGGAGAGGCAGTGTAAGGGTTTGCATCTTTAACTGTGTGTTTACTCACTTGATTAGATGCAAGCTGGCATCTTAAAGCAAGAAACAGCAGTTGACAAAATCATGCAATACCAAAGTGTTTTTGAGTCAAAAACAGAAAAACTTGCACGTGTTCTGAAAGGACCACATGCAACCTCGAAAATGATAACGCACGTTTGTCTCAAACAAGCCTAGCAGGAATTGTCAGGCCGAAATAGACAGGAATCACGGTATCATTTCAGAGCGTACTTGCAGCGCTGCACTTTTTTTGCATCCAAACGTGGAACGAAATCATGGAAAAATTTCTTGCAGGCACCTTCAAGGGCTTTGCATTTGCCTTCCTTTTTCTCTGCCTTGCTTAATTGGAAAGTTTTGTAGTGTCTTGGAACGTGGTCACTTTAACCCATACTAGGGTGTCTTGATGTCACTTGTGATAACCACATGGTGCGGTCAGGTCCTGAATTATGAATGACTATACCGAATTACTATACCGAAAAATTAAAGTTCATTTAACCATACTGTCTGTTTTGAATTTTACGTGTGGGGCATTTTTTTTCTTTTTTGCTTTTTCAGGCAGATGTTCCTCTGACTCCCTGCCTGCATTCCGTGAACGGGGAAGTTAGCCTCCACATCGATGACCAGCGTGTCTTGACTGCATCATCTTTACTGGGAGGACTGTGTAGTCGGTTTGCATCGTTCTGGGTTTTCAACATTCAATATCCCAAGAAGGCACACAGAGCTCTAATGTTTGTGGATCATGCCTTTTTGGGTCTTGCCAGCACCAAACCACGTGTGAAGGCTTTAGAACGAATTAACTTTTACCGCATCAGTATCGCTCACTAATATTTTAGTTGTTTTCAATCCTGTAATCACTGGAATGTAGTCAAAAAGAATTGTGTATGATGTTTCTGACTTTTTTTTCAATTTTTTTGCTGAACAGGGGATATTTGATGGGCCATTCTGTATGCTGATAATACTACTATCTTTAATGAAGCAATAATATTAACGAACTAACTTTAACTTGAAACAATTATCTAAATAATGTTGGCAACTGGTGCCAAATGAAACAATGAAAAATTATCCGAAAAACAAGAATTTTATGGCTTTTTGTTCTCACTCTAAAGATGCTGTCGCGATACCTCCCATTCTGTTCGATATCCTTGCAATTCACCCATCGGACTCAATCACTTTTCTTGGCGCATTTGTGTCTTGATCAAAACGCACTGGTATTTTCCGCTGCGTATTTTTCGTTCTTTATATTACTCATTTATCCATAGCCATCTCATTGCTGTCTGTCTCCTACTTCATTTATCTCTCGTGCCTTTACCACCTACAAAATGCTCGTTACCTCTCAACATCAAATCGTTACACAGCTCTCGCTCATTTAACCACCAATTAAAAAAAAAATTTCTTGTTGTAAACAACGGCAACCATTTTTTTACACTTTGTGTACTGTGTACTGATGCGTACTGATAAGTCCTGATAGGTACTGACGCGTTCTCGATCCGCTAGTATTATAAAATGATTTCACTTACCATGCGGTTGTGTTTGTGCCTATCTTTGTTTTTCACGTATTTCCAGTTCTTGTATTAATATTGTTTCTACAGTTTGTTCAACTAGCATAGTATTGCTGTCCTCCTTTCCTAACTGGCGTGTTATTTAGCAATGTACCATTTGTGCTTTCTTATAGGATGTCGGCCTGAGTTTTTATTTAGAAACCTCCTTGTGTACACCATGTACCCTGTAAACTTGTATGTGAAAGTTCGTTTGAAATAAACCTGAAACCGAGAGAGAGAGAGAGAAATAACTTTATTCACATAAAGGGTTAGGGCGCGGTGGGCACGACCCGAAGGGTCGCGACGACTTAAGCCGCTCGAGTCACGAGCTCCTTCTGGAGCTGGGGGTCCGAGCGGCCCAACGCCTCCATCCACTGGTCAGGAGAATTAATTGGAGGGAATGGGTCCTCATCACAAGCCCACATTTGGTGTTGGACCGTGGCTTTTTCACCGCAGCGGGGGCAGAGCGAGGATGGGTAGAGGGAGGGGTGGACATGATGGAGGACGGCTCTGCACGGTAGAGATTCCGTTTGGAGTTGACGCCAGAGGCGTTCCTCCTCCAGAGTGAGGGATGAGTGAGCGGGTGGAAGCTTGCGGCGGGAGAGGCGGTAATGCTGTGTGACCTCTCGGAATGTGAGAAGACTGTCCCTGGTCGATCTGGCTCCGTGGAGGGAAGAGTCCACATCGTACGCCCGGGAGACAAGTGCTCGGGCTGCCGTGTGGGCCGTCTCTATCCCTCCAATGCCCGTGTGAGCCGGGAACCATTGGAGTTCGACCGCGTCGGATGGCGAATTTAGACCGAGAATTTTGTGTGCCGGGGCAGAAATGAGCCCTTTGGCGAAATTTTGGACGGCCGTTTTTGAATCCGAAAATACAATTTCAGGGGTGGGCCTTTGGGTTATTGCTAGTGCGATTGCCGCCTCTTCCGCGACATGCGGGTGACGGGTGTGAATGGTGAGGGTTGCAAGAGGAGGAGATGACGTGGAGTGAATTACAGCAATGGCGAATGCATCTTTATGCCGATATTCTGCGGCATCGACATAGAGTGTCGCTCGGGAAGGGGGAAATTTTTTATCCAGTGTCGTGGCTCGATGAATCCGCCTGTCAATATGAAATTTTGGGTGCATGTTTTTGGGAATCGGTCGAACGATGATATGATTTCTGATTGATGATTTGATGCAGCACACAGGCTCGGGGCTTTGAGCTGGTCCGATCCCTAGTTTCTGCAAGAGGTGTCTGCCCGCGGAGCAGCGCCCTAGGCGGTTGACTTGGCCAGTGCGGTGGCCTTCGATTAGTTCTGCTGCAGTATTGTATGTCCCTGTTGCCTCTAATCTGGCAGTCGATGCGTTCGGTGGTAACTGCAAGGCGGCTCGGTAGACTTTGCGGATGAGACCATCTACTTTCTTCATTTCGCTGTCGTTGAGGGGAAGATAGGGAAGAGCATACGTTAGTCGGCTGATAACAAACGCTTGTACAAGTCTCAAGCGGTCTTGTTCTTTCAGGCCGTGCCCTCGGGCAACGATCCTACGGAGCAGGCCAATTATTTGGGTAACATGGGCCGAGAACTTTTTGATTACCTCCGTGTTTCTCCGATTACTCTGTAGCAGTAGGCCTAGAATTTTGAGGTTCTTGACCCGTGGTACAGGCTTTCCGTCCACTAAAATATGGATGGAAGCCTCTCGCGAAGGTCCAGATCTTTTTGCTGGGAAGACAAGCATCTCTGATTTGGTGGGAGAGCATTGCAGGCCCGCTACTCGGGCTCCTTGCACGACGGCTGTAGCGCCAGCTTGCAGGGTTTCTTCTATGTATGCATCACTTCCTCGAGTGACCCATAGGGTTATATCGTCTGCATACATGCTGTATTGAAGACCGGGCACTTGATCCAGAGCACAGGCTATGTGTGACACTGCTATATTAAACAGTAAGGGGGATATGACCGACCCCTGCGGTGTGCCGCATGACGGTAGTTGTATTTCAGGAGATTCCAAGTCACCCAGTGTCAGCGTGGCTGTTCTGTGAGATAGGAAGGCGCGAACATAGTTGTACGTCCGTACGCCTGGCCCTATGCGTTCTACGCCTGCCAGGATGGCTGAGTGAGATACCTTATCAAATGCTTTTGTCAGGTCCAAGGCTAAAATGGCTGCGGAGTCACGTGAGGGAGGCTCCTTCAGCAAATCCCAGTATAGCCTCAGGTGGACATCGTTTGTCGCAAGCCCTGCCCTGAAGCCATACATGTTGGGTGACAGCAATTCTTTTTCTTCTATAAGCCTGTTTATTCGCGCCATAATTATTCGTTCCATTATTTTTCCAATACATGACGTTAGCGATATCGGCCTGAGATTTTCTGTCGAAAGCTGTTTGCCCGGCTTAGGGATCAGAGTAACATTCGCATGACGGAACTCTCGAGGAAGAGTGCCCTCTTTCCAATGCTTGTTAAATAACTTGGTGAGATAAGATATCGAACCATCGTCGAGGTTTCTAAGCATCTTATTCGTGACTCGGTCTTTCCCTGGGGCGGAAGACGTTCGCACGTCCTGCAGCGCTCCCCTGACCTCTGCCTCTGTGATATCCTCGTCCAAGGAGGGGTTAGGCGGCCAAGAGTAGTCCGGGTGCTGTTGTTGTTCCCCTTCTGGTACATATCTATTGATGAGTTCTCGAAGTGACTGGTGCGGATCGATCGCAAGCTGTCTGGTTAGTCGGGTAATTTGGTTCGCCTGCTCCTTTTTAGAACGTGATGGGTCGAGTAGGTGTCTTAGGAGGCACCAAGTCCTCTTCATGCTCATAGCGCCTTGTAACCGATCGCACAGCTCTTCCCATCCTGACCTCATTAGGTTGTTTGCATAACATTCGATTTCCTTAGCTAGGATGGCTATTCGCTTTCTTAGGCGCCTGTTATGCTTTTGAGTGCGCCATCGCCTCTTAAGGCCTTTGAGGGCTTCCCACATATGCTGCAATTTAGAGTCGACGTGTGGCGTCGGTATTTCGGGATCTAATTCTTTTTGGTGATTCCGTACATCGCCCAGGAGCTGTTCCGTCCATTGAGCTAGGTCAAGCGTTGGGGAGGAAGGCAGGTCCCCAGCTTGTCGTGCGTCCCGGAAAGCGTGCCAGTCTGTGATGAAAGTCTGCATATGCTTTGGTGGTGTGGGGTGTTTGAGTGTCGTGTGTAGCTGTATTATGTGATGATCACTGCCGAGGGTGTAGTATATCCTACTCCATTCTGCATGGCCCACTCTATAGGTAAGGGTGAGGTCCGGGGTGGTGTCCCGTTGTACACTCGTTCCCTCCCTAGTTGGTAGATCCGGTGGAGTTTCGAGTGTCAGCTTCTGAGATTGAATCAGATCCCAGAGCAGCCTGCCCTTTTTGCTGTCCCTACGATAACCCCATGCAGTGTGTGGAGCGTTAAAGTCTCCAGTAATGATGAGGGGTGAGCCTGAAGCGGCTTGTTTAGCGGCCAGGATTAATGACCGAAAATTATGTGTGTTGCTTGGGGCTACTGTAAATGTTTAGTAAATGAATAACCTGTTCTGTCCTACGCTTCGGGTAGACCGTTACAAAGTCATGGGGGATGCAGCAGCTATCAAAGTGTGTGTGTTGTGCTGATATGTTTCGCTGTACTAGAACTGCAGTGTCGTGTTGTGTTTGCAAGGACTGATAACCTAGACATCTGACACGCTTTCCGGGTTCCTGCAGCGAAATTATATCCGGGGGATTCTCAACCTCTTCTAGCAATAGCTGCAGTTCCGCTCGTTTCCGAGCGAAGCCCCGACAGTTCCACTGCCAGATCACGAGTCCCTTAGAGGCCTTCATCGGTGATACCATTAATTGGGACGTTTTGGGGAATTATTTGTGCGGCCAGGTCTCTGACACTGGACAGCATCTCCCGAGTAATGTTCTCAAATCGGGCCTGCATTTCGGCCTGGGCGCTCAGGATGCTGTGTACTGTTTGGGTGTATTCAAGCTTTTGCTCGGCTAGCACCCTTTCTATACCCTGCAGGCGCTCCTCCGAGGGGGACTCAGGGAAGAGATGACTCTTCCCATTGGGTGGGTTTGGTGCTCTCCGCTTGGGCGGGGGCTCCTCTCGCTGCTTAGTTCGTAACTGCGTGATCTCCTTTTTGAGGGCGGCATTCTCAGATCGTAGCGCGGCTATTTCGAGGCGCATGGCTTGCAATTCGCGTGCTATGTCAGACGAGAGGGGAGGGGTGGGTCGGATGGAGTTGGGTGATGAGAGGGGGGATGATGGAATGCAGGTGGTGGTCCTGACCAAGTGAGTAGAGGCGTTGGGACCGCTCACCTGTTGCTGTGGTGGTCTGCCGTCTTGTTGGAGGGCGGCCTTGTAGCTGTTATTGAGTTCCGTGCCGTGCTGGTTTCGGGGTGGGTGCTGCCCCGCCTTGTGCTTGTTGCCCTCGGGAAGCTTGTTTCGGTCCTTGGCGTTGCGGGCCTGGCGCTCCAGGTGGTCGGTGCGGGTTCCGTGATGGAGTCCAGGGAAATCGGCGGGCCGGTCGTACGGAGCCTTGAGCAATTTTCCTTGTTCCGAGACCACCTGGGCATACGAGGGGGCTCGCTTGCGTGGTTGAAAGCGTCTTGGGCAGTCGACGGAGCCCGTGGGGTGAGGGCCCTCGCACACTATACACCGCGGGGTGCACGGGTGGCCATCAGAGGGATTCGTTGTGCCGCAGCTGGAGCATCTCTTGGGCTCTGTTATGTTCGGGCACACATCTTGCCGGTGCCCGGCTTGCCAGCACACCGCGCATGCCTCCGTCTTGCGGCGAAAGGGCTTGCACCGGTACGTCGCTGCCCTGTATCTCACCCAGAAGGGTACCCGGTGGCCGTCGAACAAGATTTGTACCATGTTAGAACTGTTCAAACGTTTGGCATCAAGGATTGGTAAGTCCGAGTTGTAATCAAAAATGCTGTCTCGCACTTGTTCCGGGGTGTCTTCCTGTGGAATGTTGAAGATGATTCCCACGCTGGTATTCGCTGGAGCGGACACGTGAGCGGCTATTTCATATTGCTGACCGCGAAGCACGAGACATTTAATCCCGGCGTATCTGGTGGCACGGTCTTCGGAAGGTGTGCTAATAAGCAGGTAATTAGCCACATGGTGTATCCGGATTTGGTCCTCACGGTTGGGCGCCACTCCCGCTTGGGCCAGGATGGCGTCGGCTAATGTGGCTTGCGCTATAGACGAGAGCGCAAGTCCTCCTCGAGGGCGCAGGACAATTTTTACATCAGAAGATGGCAGAGGCGAAGCCGGCGGCGGGCGACGCGGGGAACGCTTCTTGTTTTGCTTTGGCGCACGTGCAGAGCTCGAGGTGTTCGTGCCTCCAGTCGAGGCACGTGCTTGATCGCGCAGGGCGTGTTGCCGGTGGCGAATCGTAGCCCACCCGGGCTGCTGCAGCTCCTCGCGGTCGATGACCTCCCCTTCCACGATGCTTTCCATCCCGGGTATTGGCTCGCGCGGCCACTTGCAGATGTTGTGCCGGCGGCGATGGCGACTTCCCTAGCGAAGCTGGTGGCGTGGCAAATCTATGAATCGCTGTAGCTGACCGTTGGCGTGGTCCACGGCTGCGATGTTGGTGTCCTCGGTGTCCGTGTGACTTGCCGGTTGTCGTGGTGCACAAAATGGCAACGTCCAAATAAATTAAACAGCAAGAAAGGGGTCCAAAAGCGGAGCCGACGAGAAGTGAGTTCGCATCGTGCGGCCCCCTAGCGGCCTTCATCTGAAACCGAGAAAAACCGTGTGAAATCAATACTCCCGCAGGGGACTAGAAATTCTCCCCTGTCGCCTTGAAAAAACTCCTTTCGGAAGGCCTACAAAACCACCCAAACTTTCGTAACTCCTTTCAAAAGAAATATATGCTTCACTTGAACCCCCTAAAAACGCCCCTAAAATAACATAAGTACTTCCCAAGGGAGCTAAAATAGACTCCTATTCAACCGCCTAAAAATTCCATAAACGTCACTTAAAAACGCCTTGAGGAAGTAAAAAATACTCCATTTTGATCGCCTTAAATTCTCCCGAACATTTCTTAACACTCCCTAAATACCTCCTTTCTATCACCTAAAAACGCCCTGTTTTGAGGAGGTAAACAAAACCTCCCTGTTCTATGTAGTAAAAAAACTCCTGCAGGGAGGACCACTAGAGGACAGGCGAAAAAGAACCTTTAGGGAGTATATGGGAGGAAAAAAAGTTTAGAGTGTAGTTATCTCAGCTTTCAAATTTCGCGTCAGTACCCCAGTTTGGCGCGTAACACAAATATCCCTGACTTGCAGTCATTTTCTGGTTATTATAAAAAGAATGTCACGTACAAAATTGTAATAATGCCCTAGGACACTTCTCACCACATTATTTATCAACTGGAATCCTAAACTTCTGACCATGCGGACACGCAATATTTTGGATGTGTTGTTAGAGTTCCGGAGGCTTTGAGGGCACGTCAGAAAAGCAGTCCATTGCTTTCTGGATGGCTTACTAGGTCTAGCTGTTCTTATTGGCAGCCACAATATGGTATGTATATAACAATAGGCAAACAAATGAAAGTTTGTCGACAAGCAATACAAGGAAGGTTGTAACAGAGACCACCATGCGCTGTGTTGGCTCGCCAATTTGAAGGACCCCTCTGGCCGTCTTGGGCGGTGGAGCTTGCGCCTGCAAGAGTTCGACGTTAAAATCGTTTATAAATCCGGCAGGAAACACTCCGACGCCGGCTGCCTGTCCCGCGCCCCCGTCGACCCGCCACCACAAGACTCCGATGAAGACAGCGCATACTTCTGAATCGTGACGGAGAGCGACCTAGCCGCCCAGCAGCGTGCCGACCCCGACTTTCGCGTCATGATCGACTACCTCGAAGGACGCAACGTCGCCGTGCCTGAAGCGTTCAAACGCAACTTACCAGCATTCAGCTTGAAAAACTCCGTCCTGGTGAAGAAGAAATTCAGCCCCGGAACGAGAACGAATTACCTTCTTGTCATCCCTGCGGACCTTGAAAAACTTTTTCAGCTTGAAAAACACCGTCCTGGTGAAGAACAATTTCAGCCCCGGAACGAGAACGAATTACCTTCTTGTCAACCCTGCGGACATTCGTGACGAAATTTTGGAAGCGTGCCACGACGACCCATCTTCCGGACATCTCGACACAGCTCGCACTATTGGAAAAATCAAGGCGAAGTACTACTGGCCCGGCCTTACCTCTGACATCACCCACTACGCCCGGAGTTGCCGTGACTGCCAGCAACGAAAAACGCCGCCGAAGAGACCCCCCGGACTCCTGCAGCCGATCGCCGTCCCACCGAGGCCCTTCCAACAGATTGGAATGGACCATCTGGGCCCGTCCCCTACGTCACGGTCCGAGAGCAAGTGGATTGTCGTAGCGACGGACTACATGACGCGCTACGCAGAGACGGCCGCTTTTCCGAGGGGACTGCACAAGAAGTCGCGAAGTTCTTCATAAACCAAGTTGTGCTGCGACATGGAGCCACTGAAGTCCTAATCACGGACCGCGGAACGGCCTTCACTGCGGATCTTATGCAAGGAATTTTGCTCTACAGCAACACGGATCACCCAAGAATGACAGCGTACCACCCCCAAACGAACGGACTTACGGAACGTCTGAACAAGACAATCGCGGATATGCTGTCTGTGTACGTCGACGTTGAACATAAGACATGGGACGAAGTCCTCCCGTGTGTCCCGTTTGCGTACAACATGGCGATCCATGAAACTACGCAGATGACACCGTTCGAGCTTGTCTATGGAAGACAGCCGACTACGATGCTCGACGCCATGCTTCCGCACGTAGAAGGCGACGACCTCAACGCCGACGTCCAGGATAGCAGGCACTAGGCATACCCATTACGGCACCAAATAAACGCGTTGGAGTGATGGGGCTGCACAACCTTAGACGAGCATGTAGAAGTCCAAAAATAGCACAGCTAGAAAGACTCTCCAAAAGCACAACAGGCAGACACATCCTACAACAGCTTCAAACCACCCATGAGACTTAAGAAGGAAGAAAGGTGGATATCCGTACCGAGCAGACGGCGCGTATATACACAACCCCTGTGCCCAGAAATATGCACCCCAAGAAACATCGTTGCAGAACTGCGGGCGTCCAACACCAAGCTGCTCCTCTCCGACAAGGAAGGTGGATTAGCTGTCGCCTCCGAGTCAGAATACAAGGCAAGAGCAGACCTAACAATCTGGGGCAATTTTCGCCAAGTGATTGGAATCAAGCCCGACCGAAAGAAAAAGGAGGCACTCGACATGTGCGAGAAGTGGGGCCTGTCAAAACTGGCGTCTTCACTCAAGAAAAGCAAAGCTTCTAGCCTTCAAGTGTTCTTCTCAGCGAAAACACACAAAGAAGAATGCCCCTTTCGGGCGATTGTATCAGAACGGTTCTCCTGGCAGCGTGTTCTTGGTCGGTTTCTCCAGGCTCCCCTGGCCAAACTTAGCGTTGCGCTCCTCCCATGAAGTCTGCGACTTCTCCGATCGCCTACAAAAGCTCTGGATGCATTCTCGGTGGATATAAAAGACCTCTACTATACAACCTTCCACGTGACATGGTTTCGAAGGCTGTCAATGCTGCGGTGGACCACTTCCGCGACTTAAGGTTCCAGAGTGAGTGTGGGATCAGCACCGACAAGTTTTTAGAGGCTATAAACTTCTACCTGGACTCCACGTATGTAGAGTACAATGAGAAGCTGTACCTGCAGGGAGAGGGTCATCTCTCGCGCCGGTCCTAAGTGTCCTACTTTTGGGATGGTTTGACCGACAACTTGAGGTGGCCTTGGAGGGCAAGAGCGTCGTGAAGACGTTTCGGTTTGTGGATGACTACCTAGTAGTCTTTAAAAAGAACGGTGGTGCGGAGCCAGTGCAGATGCAAGACCTTCTCGGTGTGTTCCCCTCCGTCCTATACCCCTTCGTGCTCACCACGGAAGTTCCAAAGCGTGGGACCATGCAATTCTTGGACATGAGCCTGACCTTCTCTGATCGCCATGTATGCTGGATGTATGCACCTAGGAGCCAGGAGGGCTTTCTGCCTTTCTCGTCCGCCCACACGAAACTCGTCAAGCGAGGCATCGTGCTATCGGCCCTGAAGAATTCGGTGCTTCGGTCGTGTCACCACACTATGTCCAAGAGCCTGGAGGCACAAGCCGGTAGGCTTCTTAACGCAGGGTATCCGCGCACGTTACGTTTGACTGTCGCGGAGGGTGTGTTGAGATCGACGACATCGAAGGCTATGCCGCAGATCCAGGAGACGAGGCGTGGGCGTATAAACGTCATTCCCTACGTGCACAAAGTGTCACATGGACTCAAGAAGAATGACCAGAAGGCGGGAATTAGGACAGTGTTTTCCGCACCTAACAAGATTGGGAGAGTGTGCAAAGCCGTGAACAACGTGACACCTCCAAAAGCGGCATGCGGGATAAAACATGCCACTCGCTTCGTTCCCTGCCGCGACAACGTAGTGTACGAGATCCCCCTCAGGTGCGGTGCAGTGTACGTTGGACAAACGGGGAGGTGTCTTAACGAACGCCTAAGGCAGCACGCGTATGCCTTACACGTCGGCACCGGGAGCCACCTGGTTTCCCATTGCAAGACGTGTGGGTGCACCCCACCTCTTTTTGAGAACACTAAGGTTCTGAAGCACTACTTGGGAGCGCGCACGCGCGAAATTTTAAAAGCTCACATGATAGCGAAAAGGGGCGACACGTGCGTCAGTCAGCCCTCTGTTACGTTGGTATACAGAAGGAACGTGATTACATGGAGCATGTCGGAGATAGAAGCATCAAAATGTTTCGCTCAGTGCTGTGTGCAATGATCATTTTTCACCGGTTTTCTTATCCTGTCCTTTTCCTTTCCTTTTTTTTTTTGATTGATCGCAAATGTGTGACGTCGCCTGTGTTTTCGTATATATTGCAGAACGCAATAAAATACGCCCAGTTGCTAGTAAGCGCTTGTACTGTCGCAAACTGAGCTTGGCCACCTCGGTTCGGTCACGCTAACCGAAGTTCCTGCAGCCGCAGTGTTCAAAATCGCGTCGGCACGCATCAGCAGAGGCAAAAAAAAAGAGAGAAGAAAACACACACCTGGCGTTCGGAGGAGACGAAGGCCCTCAAATAACCGGCGCCCTAAAGCTGCCCCCAAGAGGCGCTTGCGTTCTTTGTGTCGCTCTCGCAATCAGCGTGACTGCCCGTCAGTAGCGGCTCGTTTCCCGATCCACTCGGTCAACTACGACAAAAGCCGTGCTAAATTTGTCGATTCCGCGCGCGGTACGGCAAAAAAATGGATGAAGCAGGCAATCATGAAGCGTTTTCAGCACTCGGAAACGATCGGCGCGCACGTCGGCCGTGCCTGCAAACACGCCGGCGCCCCTGCCCGCACGGCACTGCAAGCGGTTCGAACCGGCCCAGACCACGGCAGCAACAGCTTATCGCCGCTCTTCGAAATCAGTCTGATCGCGGAAAATAACTTCCACATATATGAGAAAGTAAATGTTGGTGTGGTGAAAAAATATGCTATGGATTATAATTCGCAGTTGCAGAGATAGTGGCGATCAAATATCCACCGCGATGCTAAGCCTAAGTTCCCAACACCGATCAGACCCGAGCAAACCAAGCCGGCAGCGAGCTGTTGGGAAGGCCCCTCTCCTCGCCGCGCGCGAGTGCGTTGGGTTTGGGTCTGAAGCGACTGCTTTCACGATATTTGCTTTTGTCTACACTGCTTCTCGTTGGTTTTTTATCGTGAGGTTAAAAGTTTGCTAAATTATTTTTATTCCGCTCACAACCAAGTGACCGCTGTCGACACACTTGGAATTTCCCGTGTAACAGCCAAAACCGCAGTTTGCGATAACCGCGGTTAAAGTTTAGTAACCACGGTTAAACGTAACTGCGGTTGCTTCCACCGTGTAACTAGGGTATTAGGGGTATCGGGGCAGTGAGAGCAGTCGTAGGGGTATAGTTGGTGAGATTCTATGGGGCTGAGGGTGATTGATGGTAGTAGGTGTGGGTTTGCAGTCGGCGCTAGATGCGAGCGTCCGCCGGGGAAAGGGAGGGGTGAGGAGGGGGAAAGGTAAGGAGGGAGGCCCTGTAGTGGTGGAGGATGTCCGTGTATGCTTGAGGGAGGGGATGCAGGACCGGAGGGTCGCAGAGCGATGCGTCGTCTTCCCCTTCTGGAAATGCCCGGTGGATAGGTCGCGGGCGGTGGCATGTGCCACCTCATTCCCAGGAAGGGATGTATGGGCAGGAATCCATACGACGCGGGTCTGGGGGAGTTGGGGGAGAGAATGGTAGCTGTGAGAGTTGATGTGCTTCCTGATGCAAAGCGCCGACAAACCGCTTGCGAGTCTGTGAGTACGGTTATGTAGCAGAAAGGGGCGTGTATTATTGCTAGAGCAATGGCTGCTTCTTCGGCTGTGGTCATGGAGGTGGTGAGGAGGCTAGCCGTTGTGCCGTCGGCTTGGATGGCTGCAGCCGCATGTGCGGGGTGAGTGCGATAGCGTGCGGCGTCAGTGTAGCCGGCCTCTTGATCACTGGCGTATTTTGTAGACAGGAGGCGGGCCCGATGTTGTCGTCGGCCTGCGTTGTAGATGTGCCTGTGCATGTGCATGTGCCTGGGTACATGTGCATGTGCATGTGCCTGGGTATCGGGAGAACGTGTATGGCGCTTCGATGAGCAGCCGACAGGCGTTGTATAGCGTCCACAGTTTGGGAGAGGGAGTTGGCGAGTACTTGTCGCCCGGTTGCTGTGAGTCGTAGGCGTTGTAACTAGTTGTTGGTGTGCGCCTCTATGAGCTCTGATAGTGTGTTTTGCAGGCCTAGTTGTAAAAGTCGTTCGGTAGAGGTAAATGCGGGGAGCCCAAAAGCAGTTTTGTAAGCCTTGCGGATGATGATGTCGATCTTCGCAATTTCTTGAGGTTTCAGGGCAAAGTATGCAGATCCGTAGGCGATGCGGCTCAAGAGCATTGCTTGTCGTATTCGACAGGTATCAGCTTCTTTGAGGCCTCGACGGCGGGTGCAGATGCGTTGGATGAGATGAGTGAGTTGGGATATCGTTTGTTGGAGCCTGGGGAGCAGGGCTGCTCCTGAGCCATCATGGTGGTAAGGGATACTTAATATACGGAGGGTTTTCACAGTGGGGACCAACTGGCAGTTGATCGTGACGGTTGGGTCTGGGGTGGGGTTGGGAGGCCGTCCCCGTGTCCGAACTCGTAGGATAAGAACGGCAGATTTTGATAGGGCGCACGTGAGGCCGCACGTTTGCAAATAGTGGTGTTATCAATGGCTTGCTGTAAATGGTATTCTTGGTTGGCTGGATAACCGTTGTTGGTCCATATGGTAAGGTAATCCGCATAGAATGCGTGTGAAATGTCCGGGATATGGTCAAGTAGAGATGGTAGTCCCGACAGTGCAATGTTGAAAAGTAGGGGTGAAATAACTGAGCCCTGTGGGGTACCCTTGGCTGGTGTGTTAAACTTATCAGAGGTGTGGGGACCGAGACGCAGAGTCGCTGTGCGGTCTGTGAGGAAGGCCCGGACGTAATTGTAGGGAGCGGCTCCGCATTTGAGGGAGTGTAACCTGGCCGTATGGGTGACATTGTCAAAAGCCTTCTGCACGTCAAGGGCTAGAATGGAGCTGGGCTGAATCTTGCTGAGGTTGGAAATGATTTGCTCTTTAAGTTGCAGGTGGATGTCGTGGGTTAACAGGTGGGGCCGAAAACCAAACATTGTGTGATGGAGTGAGTCAGTCTCTTCGAGGTAGTCGGTGAGGCGTCGTGTGACAAGGTGTTCAAAAAGTTTGCCAACGCATTAGGTTATTGAAATGGGGCGAAGTCTGTCGATAGAGATTGGCTTGTTGGGCTTTGGGAGAAGGGTAATGTCCGCGTGGCGCCAGTGAGCTGGTACCGTGCCTTGAGACCAATGATGGTTGTAGAAGTCGAGTAGTGAGTCGAGCTGTTCTTCATTGCGATTGCGGAGTACTCCGTATGTGATGTGATCATGGCCGGTAGCCGTGTTACGGGTTAGCTTGGCAAGAGCTTGTGCAAGTTCAGTTCTCGTAAAAGGGGCGTCTAGGGTTGAGTTACCTGCAACGGTATAGTCAGGGAGGCGTGCGGCGCTTCACGCCGAAATAACAACATAACAGTCAGCCGTACATCATGAGGACAATAATGAAAAAGCGCAAAGTTATGGCATGACAAGCTCGCGTCTAGGGTTGAGTTACCTGCAACGGTATAGTCAGGGAGGCGTGCGGCGCTTCACGCCGAAATAACAGCATAACAGTCAGCCGTACATCATGAGGACAATAATGAAAAAGCGCAAAGTTATGGCATGACAAGCTCGCGGACATGCTTGCTAAAGAGAGTCGGGGAATATTTAAATATATGTAAGTATTCAGAGTACTGGCTGTAACACTGCATTCGGAACAGAGGGCATAAGCCCCGCAGACAGTTCGGATTATGAAAAACATCGTGTTTCCTGGTCAATTTCTGCGGCACATAAAGTGGAACATGTAGTAGTACTACACAAGACACTGAGCTGTGAATAATTTTGAATATATATATAGATAAAGCAGTGTGTCAAACCAAAAAAAAGAAGAAAATACCGGCTCGGTTACGGTTCTGGTTCAAGCGAAATCATTTCGTTACGGTTCAGTTCCACTTCGACAAAATCACGTACCGAACCGGTTCGATGAGTTGAATTATCACTGAAATTAGAAAAAAAAACATTTAGTAGTTTAAAGCGACCGTCAAATCAAGATAAAAAAAATCAAAATGCTGCTGTTCCCCAAGGGCAGTGGCACAATAGACCTTACGCGAAATTGCTTGGTGATCTAGCAACACTGATGTAAACGAGACAGTCGGCCATATTGGTACGGGCGCCGATCTGGAAGCATAGAGTCTGGAAGTCTCGTACTGTTTACTGTGGAAGAGTAGGTGACGGTAACGCGGTATGGCTCAAACTGGACGGCGTTTTCCGGCTCCCGACCGCGGATTGTAGACGAAGGAATTGTCTGCGCTGCCGACTGTGTCTGAAGACTCATACCACTCAGGGTGCCGCGCCAAAGACCCATCCGAGCGGCAGCGGAGCAGGGCATGCCGCCTAGCCACCGAGGCGCATTGCTCGCCTTCATCGGTGCGGACAAACACGTGCGAGCCGCAGTAAGTAAATCCTTCTTTGTTTTTTACTTGATGCGAGTTAACCGGCATGAGAATTTGTATAGCACTTTGTTCACCGTTGTTTTCCATGGAAATGCGTAGCGGCGACCCTGTTGCAGTAACCATGAAAGAGGAAAGCGACCGTATCGCCAGACCGTACCGCTAGTGGGTGGATTAGGTATTTTCAAATGCTGTAGATCGAATTTACGGGATGATTTTTGGCGGAGATGTTTACGGAAAGGTTGCGGCCGTTTTCGGTGATGGTCGTCCGCCCGCGCGTTTGCCGCAAAGCAATCGCGCTTTGCGGCGAAGTCAACTACAAAAGCGCACATACGTCTTGAATTTTCTTTTTTTGTGTGTTTTCATTATTTATTGCGCATGTTCTGCCGCAAAAATCTGTTTGCGTGTCTTTCTTCTCCTTTTTTGGCGGTGGGGTGGTTGTGTTTGTTTCTAAAGCGCATGTTTTTGGTGTGCACGAATAGATAATACAGTAAAACCTCGTTAGCTCGAACTCACTGAACTAGAAGATTTTTTTTAATTCGATGGGTCATAGCTATAGCACGAATGTTTACCTGTTTATCTCGAAAGGTTCTGGAAGTGAGTTCCAGATAATCATATTATTGCTTGCTTAAGTTATGACGAACAAGATTAGGCGGGTACTGGTATCATTACCCACGATGAGGTTTTTAAATGTTAAACTTCCTTCTCTTGAAAATGCATTAACAAAGCATGCAGAGATACTTGCACGCTCGAACTTGACAAACAATTTTGACACCATTGCTGTTTGAGGTATAGATTATTGCCCTTGCAATAGTGTTAAGCAAGACACAAAATCTGGTCATTTTGAGTCTGTTCCTTGCGGCCACTTCTTTCTGCTCTGTCCCTTTACGTAGTAACTGTAGCGGACTAGTCCTGTTCTTCCCTGAGTGTTATTTACTGTTACTCTCTCTGTTCTTGCAGGTTGGGCGTCATCCACGTGCTCAGCAGCTGCTTTCGCTCCCAGAAGAAAAGTGGCAGGCCCTATGTTGTGTGCCTCACGTTTGAGACTGACAATGGGGCGATTGTGAGGCAGCGTGCGATTGCCCGGCGGGTTGCAGTGGAGCATGGAGTCACATCCTGGCTGCTGTGCACCTACTCGCCCTCTTGCAAGCCGAAGGTTTTAAGAAGCGCCACCGGAGGGCATCAAGCCAGCGAGTGTCCAAGACATTGACTGGAGAAGCCAGCGAGAAAATGGCCCCTCCCTTCCCTTGCCAATGCGTCTGTTTGATGGACGTCGAGTACAGGAGGAATGCGAGCAGCAACAAAGTGCCGTGCAGGCGCTTGGGAGAAAACTTGGTAGCATTGGGAATGGGTTTTTTGCACCAGTTGTGCAGGCCTCACCCCCCACAGTGACAGAAACAAGGACTGGCATGGCACCTAAAGGGTCACCTATGAGCTACCAGCAAGCATTCATTTCACATTTCGCCGTGGTCATCTCGCGAGCACGCAGAGGCTGGGCAACGTCGTGTTTACTAGACCGCGGCATGCAGGGGTGCACAAATGCTTCCCTTTGTTCCGTTTATATCCACGGTTTGCTATACTGTACGCGCTATAAATTAGCGAAGTAGTTTAATTTACTGGGATTTTCACTGTGGATACAAAAAATGCAAAAGCACTCAAGCTGATGCGCGGCGGCCTGATGCAACTCTGGCCTTTTTCTGTTTTTTTTAATAAAACTTGAAAATTGTCTCAGCTACCTACATCAATGGCCACTATCATTACGTCGGAGGCATGCATGCAGCATGTGACAAACTAGAGGAGTGAGTGTGTATTTTAGCCGCAAAATATTCGACAGTAAATACATCGTGGCTGAAATGACAATGGGCACCAAGTTAACTGTGACCTTTCAGCCCGGCAAATCGGGAACCAAGTGCAAAAGCTCGAATTTTCCACCGTTAGATCATCATAAAACAGTGTACGCCACTTCTGCAACGATACGCGGCTAAATGCAACGTAAAAGAAACCAACAACACACTCCCATACTGTGCGCGCCCGCCAAAGAGGAAATTTTCAACCGCGCCGTGACGGCGTAGTGCGGCAAGAAAAGTTTGTTTACGGCCCTAGGTAAGATAAAGGCTCGTGTAGTGGCTAAGCGGCACCATTTAACAATGAAATGAAGCGGGCGCAGAGCCACAGGGGCGAGTAAAGACACAGCCTAATTTTGGCAACGTGTGGTACCGTTTTCCCGGTCGAGAGCCGCTGTCAGCCGCATGAATAGGTGACGCACGCTCAGGCTTCATTTAGAATACAAAGGCTGGACCACAGAACTCCAACGCAGCTGTATTTTTCATCCGGACAGCGACTACGGAATCCCGCGCTTAGCAAACCAACGACAAATATTCGCTCCCAGCGCACCGCGCCCAGAGTGTCACAAAGGTTGCTCGCGCCGTCATAGTTCGTGCCAGAAAGTTCGTTCAAAAGCGTGGAACTTCACGTACCTTTTCTTTATTTGGACCATTATTTCCGCATTGCATGCACTGCGGCACGAAGCAATGCTCCGGCATTGTAGTCCATCACCAAGAGCGGTCAATGCCCGCCTTCTATGTTTTGCTAATTGGTTTCGGTTTCAAACGACCGTACCAAAATGGCGGACCTAGTTACCGGGGTCGACGTGAGATGGCGGGGCGCATTTTGCATAGGGTAAGCACACTTTAAACAATTACGAGATATTAGAAAAACAGATGAAGTGGCGACGATTTACCACCTACTTTCTCGCCCAGTCTTTATGTTGTCCTAATGACTATTCATAAAGCCACCGCCAAGAGATATGACGGTGGGCTATATTTTCTGCCATTTCCTTTTTTGTTGAAATCGCAACCGTCGCTATGGAATCTCCCATCACGCTAACCTTGAAGCCTTAAATTCAGGCCTGCGTATACTGGCGCGTTCAAATACCAGCGCTTAATACCAATGGCGCACGTTTTTTTATATTTGTAACAAAACAGAAAAATCCTACAACAGGCACATAAATACTACCAATGAATTAGAATATTTGGTCACCCTGCATAATTTGTTAGCTGTCACCTTATCGAATGTGTTAGCCACACTTTGTTAACAGTAAGCTTTAGTTAACGCTCAGTCACTGCATTGTTGCTATGACCACTGCAATTCCTTTTGCGATATTTATACCGGATGTGTGCATTACAATCAGTATGTCATCGTACCGCCTGACCCCCGGCCATCGTTCCGTGTGCTACATTACGGTATCTTATAACAGATTATGCTGTTACATATGAAATGTCTGAAATAAAACATTCACATTCACAAAATGAAAGGGAAATTTGAAGCGCGGAGCATGAGATGGGACTTTTTTGGTTAGACGCTCTTTAATTCGTCCACAGCAATACTACCCTCCAGAACGAGTAGCATTAGAAGTAATGTGCGAGTTGGGCAGTCAGTACAAGTGCACCTTCGAAAAAAGGCAGATCTGAAAGAGGCAAAACTGCAGAACAATCAGAAAAGGTGATCGCTAGGCGAATGGGACAGTGTGAGGTACCTGCCTACCTTTCTGCACGTGTCATCTGCTTTATTACTGTTTCTGCTTCCAAGACAAGATTGAGGGCTGCAGTTTCTTGCCAAGGGATTAAGTGCGCACCTTATCGGTTTTCCCTGACATATCTGTTGTTATTTGCATCTTTAAAAAACGGTACTTGTCCACTGTACTGTCCTCAAAAACTGACCACAAAACTCACTTCCTTCGCTGACACGTTTGGTTGTGAAAGGAAGGGCAAAGAAAAGTGTAGAGCAATATCCACGTTTTTGTGCTTTTTTTTTAGTTGTTCGGTTTTACTTACTGTTTGCGTAATATTTTAAAACAACCTGATTCACCTTTTCTTTTTTGTTGTTTTCCGTGTAAACACATTTAAAAAAACTGGCGCATTTGATGCCCCGTGCTATATCTCTGATCCGAGGCGCAGCTTATGTTGCAGGCCGGCAGACTTATTTTAACCAGCTGGTGATATTAAACGTGAATTAAAATCTCGATACTCGGACGTTCTCGATTTCAATCTACTTCAGAAAAACGGTCGTGGGGAAGAGAGATCGAGGCCACTTGTGGTCAGCAGCAAACGGCTTAGCCACTGAGCAGCTCCTGCGGTCACACTTGTCAAGTATTAACAATGTGCAGGTGTCGGACCTTTTAAACAAATTATGAAATGCAAAAAGTTTGCACACATCGGGTGTGGGCTTTCGCTGTTGCGCAGTGGAGCACTCCTGCAGCCTGACTGCTCCAATAAAGTCGCAGCTAGGGAAGGGCAAAGTCGTCTTATATCCCCTGCAAGCTGCCGAGAATGACATTTCGTTTAGTCAGCTTGCACTACGCTCGCGCTTCCAGCAGCAACAGACCATTGCTACATTGGTGCTCATTCATTTACCCTGTTGTTACATAGAGCGTGTTAGTGTTCAATTGTCTGTAGGGGGAAGTGTGCGAGCGGGTACGAAGTTGATGGTACCTTCTTCGTACGGGAAGACTATTCAGCACGCGTGCGCCTCGCAAGGCAAAAGTTATACTCTTTTGGGCAGCAAAGTAACGCAACCTTCAAAATCCGCTTTGACAAACTGTCAATTGATAAGAAACAATACACCTACGATGCAATGACCGATTCCGTTGTTGAACTAACCACATAGCAGTTGCCAAGTGCCCACAAGTCCGCTCTCCCCCGTGCTAACGTTCCAAGCAAACCTTTCAAAGCCATTTCAGCTTTTCATAATGCAACTGTAATGCTTACTAACGTCCGGAGCTACCTGCCCAAAAGAGAAACCGTTGAAGCTCTACTGGAAGATAACAGTACTGATCTCGCGATATTTACTGAATCTTGGCTTAATCCGGACATTCAGGATAACGAACTACTTTCCGCGAAATCTTCGTACTGTATTCACAGGCAAGATAGGCTGGGGCGCCGGGGAGGAGGGGTTGTGGCGCTTGTAAAGCCTACTTTGACTTCCTCTAGAATTGATAATGCAGTCATGAAATCCTGTGCGTAAATCTAACTTTTCCAACTAGTAAAACAGTACTAATCGCATGTTATCGAGCACCCGACTCTGACGATAAATTCACACAAGACCTCTACTCTATTGTCTTAGACTTAACTTCTCGCTTTCCCCGTTCGAACTTCTTGTTGTGTGGCGACTTCAATTTCCCAGACATTGATTGGGTTAACCTGGCCGCTCACTCACGCCTTTCAAAAAACTTTCTTGATTTGTGCCTTATGTTTAATTTTGCCCAAATGGTTACGATGCCCACTCGTGGTGCCAACATACTCGATTTAGTTTTGGTCTCAACGCCCGATCTTGTAAACTCAATTCAATGCGTCGACGGTATCAGTGACCATAAGATTTTATTACTTGGCCTTTCCATTCCTATCCCTACCCGGCAACCTCTCAATAAGTACATCCGCGATTATAACAAAGCCAATTTTTCCAAAATTAATAAAGAACTAGCGGATTTCTATGAAACGTTTTTCCATTCTGCTGCTTCGAGAACAGTCGAACAAAACTGGGTGTTATTTAAAAACAAATTGCTGTCCCTAATTGATAGACATGTACCACTAATCTGTATTCGCGGGGATGCCGAAAGACCATGGTACTCTAATTCTCTGAGAATGTCAAAAAAGAAAAAACGCCTCTTCAGAGAAGCCAAATTATCGAAATCCCCTGGTAAATGGGAAAGGTATCGCACATGCTTGCGCGAGTACACTTCACTGTTAAGGAATGCAAAAAGGCAATTTTTTGGTCATGATCTCCTCGGCATCCTGCGCGACAACCCACAAAAATTTTGGAAGTATTTGGCTCCTAAAAACAGCGCTGCTCAAAACATGCCGTTTACTAATCCCGATGGTTCGGCCGTTTCCGCCATTGACTCCGCCGAAATCATGAATTCCCATTTTTCATCTATATTCACGCATGAACCCACCACCGATATTCCGTCCTTGCCGCCCAGAGACTTCCCGCAGATGCCACGCATTTTTGTTACAAGCGAAGGAATTGCGAAACTAATCGACAACCTTAAATTCTCGAGTGCCCCTGGCCCAGACAATATACCCGCTAAAATTCTGAAAAGCACAAAAATATTATCCAGTCTTATCCTGCAATTCATTTTTAACCAATCCCTTGACACTGGTTTTATTCCAGAAGACTGGAAAATAAGTAAAGTCACCCCCGTGCCCAAATCCGGAAACCTTTCAGACCCCTCAAACTATCGTCCTATTTCGTTAACATGCATTGCCTGCAAGCTGCTAGAACATCTAATATTATCCCACATCGCAACTCATCTCGATCGAAATTCCTTCTTTTTTCCTAACCAGCACGGGTTCCGGCGTGGGCTGTCGTGCGAGACACAGCTGTACGAATTTTCTACCGATCTTCATTTTAACCTGGACTCTTCTTTTCAAACAGATGTAATATACCTCGACTTTTCCAAAGCTTTCGACCGTGTTCCCCACCGGCGTCTAATAAGTAAACTTTCTTGTCTCAGCATTGACCCCTTAGCCCTATCTTGGATTAAAAATTTTCTTACCGGTCGTGTTCAGTTTACTGTAGTCGCGAATAATGAATCAACCCGTGTTGATGTAGTTTCCGGTGTACCGCAGGGTTCCGTTCTTGGGCCTCTTTTGTTTATAATATTTATTAATGATATCCCAGACGAAATTTCATCTACCATCCGCCTTTTTGCAGACGATTGTGTACTTTACCGTCGCATTTCATGTTGTACTGACCAAACTGCACTGCAGAATGACTTGTCTACCATAAATAAATGGTGTTCGCGGTGGCTAATGCAGCTTAATACAAAGAAATGTAAATTCATGCACGTTTCGCGCAAGCGCACTAACTTTCCCTTCCAGTATTCTGTGAACTTCCAACCCTTAACCCAGGTCGACTCGTATCGTTATCTTGGCGTAACCATATCAAGTAAACTAACATGGTCCGATCATATAGAACAACTAGTCGCCGCTTCAGCAAAATCACTGGGCTACATCAAAAGATCCCTTAGGTTCTGCCCACCGCAAATCCTAAAATTAGCTTACGAAACCTTCACGCGTACTAAACTTGAATATGCGTCTGCTATTTGGAACCCTCACCAAAATTACCTAATCAACGCATTAGAAGCAATCCAAAATCGCGCTGCCAGATTTATCACCTCACAATACAGTCCTCGCTTAAGTATTACCACTATTAAACTATCCCTCAACCTCCCTCCCCTAGAAATTCGCCGCAAGGTCACTCGGCTCTGCCTTCTGCACAGGCTATACTATAATTTCCCTTCACAACGCAATACCGTTCTTCTCCCTCCCGCCCGTTCATCGCGTCGCCTCTTTAACTCTCTCAGTTTACAGCGCTTACATGGTTCAACTAACGCTTTCAATAAATCCTTTTTACCTACAGCCATTGAAGACTGGAATAACTTGCCTGAATCCATAGTGCACGAACAAAACCCATTAAAATCTAAACAGCTAATCACAAATCATTTGATTTGTTAGTAAATTTACATTTGTTGCCGTTTGCTTCCTTGTATATTTATTTCCTTCTGTTGACACTGTTTTTATCATGTAGTTCACTCACGATTATGCTTTGTACCATTGACAATCATGCATCTGTTGAATTGTGCTTTGCCTCCCCCCTTATGTAATACCCCGCAAGGGGCCTTTAAGGGTTCAATAAATGATGATGATGATGTACGTGAAAGAAAAAAAGGCCTAAATTGCATTGACTGTGCAATATCAACAACGGAGGGTCGAACCGTTTCGGCATGAATCGGTAACCGTTATTTATTTTTCCGGTTCAGTTCCAGTTCGGGTTCAGTTCCGGCAAAAATACCGGTTCAGTTACGGTTTTCGGTTCGGTTCAGTTCCGGTTCGACACCGTGAGATTAATCGTGGAGATTAATCGTGGTAGGGTCGATATTTTGACGTCGTCAGCATATAAGAGAAAATTGCAATCCTTATACACCGGCTACAAATAATCAATCAATCAATCAATCAATCAATCAATCAATCAATCAATCAATCAATCAATCGTTTTTTAACGTGCTCAGGAACAGCCGGAGGGCCTTTGTGCTGGCGCACGAAAAAAAGGTAATGTAAGATGCCCACACCTCACAAGTAATGCAATTAAAGCACAGCGTTGCTGTCACACACGCACACACAAATTGCACACAGTCGTACACCAGAATATACATGCACCCACAGAAAACAGAAACACACACACATACACACAAAAACAAGTACAGTGCCTTGCAGTAAGGCATGAGACACCGCGCCAGTGGTCGTCATACACAGATATTTGAAAAAAAAAATATACATAAATGTTAACAAAGGTTAGTTGCACGGAAACGGAGTGAATCAAGATAGCGTATATCTAAGAAAAGGAGCATCGAAGGAATATACATGTAGAGAAAACTAGACATTGAATAAGGGGAATATATATAAAAAGGGGAATATATATATATATATATTATCTACAATGGGTCTACAGCTACCATCATCCTCCATAGGGAGAGCAGTAAAATACCTATAAGGAAGGGTGTCAGACAAGGAGACACAATCTCTCCAATGTTATTCACAGCATGTTTACAAGAAGTATTCAGAACATTGGATTGGGAACAGGTAGGAGTAAGGGTTAATGGAGAATACCTCAGTAACCTCAGATTTGCTGATGACGTTGCCTTGCTAAGTAACTCGGGGGACGAATTGCAAAGCAAGCTTTCCGCACTGGGCGAACAGAGTAGAACCGTGGGCCTGAAAATTAATATGCAGAAAACTAAAGTAATGATCAATAACCTCGGGACACCACAGCGGTTTGAGATAGGTGGCGAGGCAGTGGAAGTGGTAAGCGAATATATCTACTTAGGCCAAGTTGTGACCCCAGATCCCAACCATGAGGCAGAGATAATTAGAAGGATCAGAATGGGGTGGGGTGCATATGGCAGACATTCTCAGATAATGAATAGCAGACTACCATTGTCGCTGAAGAAGAAAGTGTATGACAGCTGCATCTTACCAGTACTCACCTACGGGGCAGAAACTTGGAGGCTCACTAAGAGGATTCAACTTAAATTGAGAACGACTCAGCGGGCAATGGAGCGGAAAATAATAGGTGTAACATTAAGGGACAAGAAGAGAGCGGAGTGGGTCAGGGAGCAAACTGGTGTTAAAGACATATTAGTAGAAATTAAGAAGAAGAAATGGACGTGGGCAGGGCATGTAATGCGAAGGCAAGATAACCGCTGGTCATTAAGGGTAACAGAGTGGATCCCTAGAGAAGGCAAGCGTTGCAGGGGGCGGCAGAAAGTTAGATGGGCAGATGAGATCAAGAAGTTTGCGGGGATAAATTGGTCACAGTTGGCACAGGACCGAGGTAATTGGAGAATAATGGGAGAGGCCTTTGCCCTGCAGTGGGCGTAGATAGGCTGGTAATGATAATGATGATATAAAAAGAAAGGATTGTGTTGTCATCACTTCATGCTCAAGTGACCGTGCGTGAACAGAGGATTAGAAAGGTCACTTACATGACAAGCTCAAAGACATTTTTGAGGAATTGTGTCGAGGAATTATTAAATATGTCTAAATATTCAGAGTACTGATTGTATGTACACTGGAGGCGAAACACGGGGCACAAGCCACGCAGACAGTTGGGATTAAAAAATGTGTCGTGTCTTCTGGTGGATTTTTGCGGCACATGGAGTGGAACATGTTGCAGCATTTCACCACAAGACACTGTGCCGTGAATGATTTTGAATAGGTAAAGAAGATCAGCCTTAATACATCTGGAGTTTAAGCACTCTAGCATCGGCACAGAGAATGACCCAAAATTGTTATGGCTGGCAAAGCGATGATTGTAGATAGATATAAACTTTTTCTGGACACTTACAATACGCATACAGAGTGTTCTGCATGTGCTATTCCATACCACAGAAGGATACTCGAGCTGCGGACGACAGATAGCCATGTACAGCTTGAGAAAAGAGCCCGGCTCGTTGAACTCCTTTGATAGGCGACATATAACGCCAAGGGATCAGAGGGCCCGCCGAGTGACCTCCCGGATGTGTGGGGGGAAGCTCAACTTACTGTCGAAATTAACACCAAGATCCTTAACCTCCACAACACGTGGTAGTGATTCACCGTTAATGTTATAGGAGAACAATATGCTGTCAGTTTTTCTAGTGTATGTCATTACCTTAGTTTTTGATGTATTAATAAGGAGTTTGTTGCGTGAGCACCAATATGTTCCGTGAGAACGGAGCAAAGACATCAGTCTGGAGTGATTAGGCTAAAGTTGGCTGACCATTACTTTATAGCATTAGCGAGTGAAAATGTTGAGCATTTAACAATGAAAAAAATTTTAGACGATAAGAAAGTTGATGCCTACATAAGTGAGACTAACTGGAACACCTTGCTGTCTCTGGATCACGTAAGCTTGTACATTAAGGTAACTGAAATTTTTCGTGACATCTACGAGCGTTCCAGTAGGTGTGTAAAATTAAAACAAAGACAATTGAACAACCGATGGATCACAACTGAAATAATGGAACTTTGTTATTTGAAAGATAAAGCATGGCAAAGATACCGGAAAGAACCGCAGGATACGCTAAAGAGGCAAGAGTTTCGGACTTTGCGGAATTTGGTAACAGCCAAAATACGCCGGGCTAAAAGCAAATATCACTTGTCCCAATTTTCCCAACATAAGAATAACAGTAAGAAAACGTGGAAGATGGCGAACGAATGAATGGGAAGAATTAAACAAGCGAGCGTAGATGACACAATCAGAAAGAACTTTCGGAAAGAAAACACGCGTGAGTTTTTTTTTTAATTCGCATTTTTGCCATGCGGCATATAAAGAAAAGATAATACATTAGGTAGAATAAAGAGAACGGGTACAAAAGCACAGGTAGTCAGGAAATTGATGACCCTGTACAAGTCTAAAGGTAGGCATGGAGTCCGGTCTCGTGTAAAAAGTTCAGCAGCGACCTGCAGTAGCGGTCTTCGTGCACCCACCGGTTGAAGTCCCCCGGTTTATCCCACCGAAGACCAACCACTCTTAGCGCACTGTCCCGAGCTGTTCTGGTTCCTGTGCACGTCCACAAGAGATGATTGACATCAGCTTCAGCCGCCGAAGCCGGACACTTGGGACATGTTCCTGGGTCTTCTGGTGCGGGTCTCCAAGTCCAGGTGACTGAAGGTGTGAGAGCCACCCCAGCCCGAAGCCTCCTCTAAGAAACTTCCTCCACCCGGGAAAGATTAGGGGGGAGGGAGCAGATACACGGGGGAATTAGGGCACGTGTGTCCCTTCTCAGAAGAGATTTCATGGCTAAAAGGCGGGAGCGTGGATCACTAGGAAGAGGGCTGGGGGCGGATTCAGATTCAGGTGGGGCTGGAGAGTGCGAAAGATTGTCCGCTAATTGGTTGAAAAAATTGTTACCGTGCCCCTGTACCCAATGTATGCGTACCATTAGCTGTGCTGTCATGTGGAAGCTGTGAATGTGCTGGCAAATCAGGGGAGTCTTTTTCACTTGCTTTAGGTGCTTCACAGCACTGAGCGAGTCTGTGTAATGCGCCTCTTTGATGTTAGGCAGGGAACTTGCACCTTTGATTGCGTCATATACAGCCTGGAGTTCCAGTAGCAGCGAGTCTGGCGTGTCGGTGGAATAACAGCGCGAGCCTTTCAGTGCTGAGTGTGTGGAACTGACGAAAGCGGTCCGTCCTCCATGCGGGAGAAGGGCTGCGTCTGTGTACAATACACAGTAACCTTCAGGAACTGTGGTTGGCGCTGGCTGTTCACGGCGACAAAGCTTCGTTGTCTTGGTGGTTGTTATTGCTGTATAGCGCCATGGTGGAAGGTCGTCTATGGTTGAAGTCACAGGAGGCTCCTTACAGAAATACGAATGGAGCGCTCCGACCATAGGTATGTAAAAACGCTTGAGCTTTCTTGCTTCTTCACGCTGATTTACAAGCTCCGTGATAGTATTGAGCTGGGCGTCCTCCTGTAAGATAGGAATCGGAGCGAGACGAGGAAGTGCCGTGATGGTTCGCATGGCCTCTCTGTTGATAGCCTCAAGCCTCGCCCATTGTTGTGCCGTCAGTCTGTGAAACTGCGCCTGGTAGAGCAAGCGCGGCTGTAGAACAGCGCGTACAAGTCGCCGAGCCACCTCCGTGCGGGCTCCTCCACTCCGCGTGGCAATCCTGCGGATCAAGTGCAAGGTCGTGGAGGAGTCTTTCCGTGCCTTTCGGAGCCAATGGATACCTGAACCCGACTGGTGGATCTGAAGTCCGAGCACCCGCAGCTCTTCCTTGGCTGGTATTGCGGCTGAACCAATCTTAAGTTGACAGAACTTCCTCCCCACCTTATTAGCCACTTGTACATAGCCAGACTTCACAGCGGAAATTTCCAGGCCGGCTGATTGCGCAAAGGCATGGAAAACATCCAGGCTTGCTGCAGATGACGACACTGCAAGCCGAGGTCTCGGTTTGTAGACCACAGTGTGACATCGTCAGCGTTGATGAGAAATTTCACACAAGGGATGTCTTGTAGCTTCCATGCCAATGGTGCAAACGCGATGTTGAACAGTAGAGGCGCTAGACCGGAACCTTGCGGTACCACACGGTTCGATTCGAACAGGCCAACAGGCTTTCCGTCCACTCGTACTGAAAACGTCCTTGAGCACAAGAAGGAGTGTACCACTTTGGTGACATGAAGTGGAACCCCCAAAAACTCCATGTATCTAAGTATTGTTTTGTGTTCCACGTTGTCATAAGCCTTGGCAATGTCGGTAGCCACCACAGTTCGCACAAGGTGGCTGTGGGGTGAAACATGCAAAATATCGTCAGCCAGAACAGACAGGCCGTCCTCGGTACCCAGGTGCTGTCTGAATCCGATCTGAGCGGGATGATATTTTCTATTGTGTTCCAGCCACCAGGATAACCGAGTGGCCACTATTCGTTCAAATATCTTGCATATTGTAGGTGTCAAGGAAATCGGGTGAAGTGCACTAATACCAGTGGGAGGTTTTCCCGGCTTGGGGATTGGCACTACCACTGAGTGTTTCCACTCGGGTGGAATGACACCTTTAGCCCATACATCATTCAATGAGTAGAGTAGTGCTTCCAAGGCCTCCCCCTCCAAGTTCTTGAACAGCTCATATGGGATTTCATCATACCCTGGAGAAGAGTGCGCCTTGGATTCTTCAATGGCCGCGATGAGCTCGGTCATCGTAAATGGGTCGGTTATTCCTGAGGCGTCCGATACATCAACACAGGGAGGGGCGGCCGGAGGTTGTCGGTAGTTCGGAAATAAACTGACGGTCGCTCTGTCCGCAAATTCCTCTGGGGCTGATGTTGAGAGCCAGGCGAATGCTAGCTAGGCGAATGGAAATGAGGTTCTCCGCAGTTAGCGAAAAAGCTCGTTCATCAGAGCGGACTTTGTCCCAGTGAACAATTCTGACCTGGCGACGAAGCTTTTGCAACTTTTTCGCGTGCAGGCCAACCGAAATTGGCGAATGGTCGCTTGCCCAAGCATCTGGCTCCAGATTCCAGGAAGGATTCCCGGGGCCAAGCCACCACGTAAGGTCCGGTGCATGAGACCGAGTTGAAGGGATGGTAGGTGCGGTAGAGTTAAGCAAGGAAATGTTCATGTCCGTGAAGGTGTCATGAACCTGTATTCCTCTTTTAGTGTCGTGCTCGTATCCAGACAAAGTGTGTGGGGCGTTAAAGTCCCCTCCTATGAGTATGGGAGTGCCTGGGTACGTTGCCCTAAGGTGGTGGAGCCAACCTAGGTTAAGGCGTGCTCTGCCTGGCCTTCCATAAAAGGACACAGGAAGGAGGGGTGTTTTGGCTGGGCGTGTTAAAACCGCAACCACCTCCTGATGTTGGTTACACCATTTCTGAAGGTTGATTGGTGTTTGAGGAACACTTCTAACGATGTATACTGTCGCTTTTCCAGGTGCATCACCACTGCGGTTATCCTGGATGGTAGGAGTATGATAACCGATGAAGTGGGGGAGAGGGCATAGTTTGTTTGACTCCTGTAAAAGGAGTGCCCACACTTGGAGTTTACCGGAGTGAATTTTGGTTTTTAGCTCTCCTAATTTGTTCGAAAGACCTCTACAGTTCCATTGTAGGATGACCGGTTGACGGCTGGACGGACGCTTAGACATGGCATAATTAAGCTAGCTTGTATTAGTTGGGTTAGCTCGGATAGGGTTTCAAGTATAACGGTCCAGATAGCTGTATCGCAGGGGGTTGTCTTTTGAGCGTTGAGCCGCATCCGTAAAGGCACATTTTGCGTTCCTTGCAATGAACGCGCTTCAGCGCGTTCTTTACGGAGAGCTGCTACGCGTGTCTTCCTTTGCCGCAGTGCCTCAAGCTGTTTCGATAGGTAGGCTATTTGAGTATCCAGGTCTTCGTCAACCGAAACAGCTTCATTCAACTCCCAGGAGTCTTTTGGCGTTTGCTTTGGAGGTCTGTGATTTTTAGAATCGGACCCCTTGAGAACGTACGAATACAAACCACCTGTTGCATCGGGTTCCCCAGGCTCTTCTACTGCAGAGCACTCAATGGGTTCCAGGACATGGAATCGATTGTACAGTGTAGCCCTTGCTGAACTGGTTTCCCGACGGCGAGCGCTGGCTGTGGCGCGCTGTTTAGTGGGGCACTTTGCCGATGTTATTTCATGGTCATCCGTCTTGCAAAGCCCGCAACGATAGCGTGGCTTGCCGTCGGAGTTTATTCTCCCTGTGTCCACAGTTGCCATCGGACAGTAGTTTTGCTGGTGACCTTGTTTAAAACAACGGTCGCAGTACATGGCTCGCGGCCGGAAAGGCTTTGGGTGCAGTACACAGCCATTGTAATAAAACCTTTCCGGTATGGTAGAAAAACCTCGTATGGTGACTAGGGAAGTCCTGCTCTTACCCATACGTCGGACAGCCAGCACCTCATGTGCGGGGGACCGTAACTCACGTAGAATGGTCGCAGGGGAGTCATTTTGGTCAAGGTCATACAGGATGCAGCGCTGCACATCGGGCCCAGAGGGAAAGTAAGAGTGCACTGTCACGGTACCATCGCTGGAGATCGGGATGCTGGCAATACCACAGACCTTGTAAGCGTCATCCAGGCTGGCAAGGTGGACGGTTATTGTATTGGACACCTTATGGATCACGAACCCCTGATAACCCTGGGTGCCTAGGCACCTGTCTATCACTTGTTGAACTAATTTAAAGGGGATAGTGGTGACGTCAAACCTGGTGGTCGGTTTAATGTGAACCCGGAATTACCGGTCGGGGGGTGGGGTTGGGTAAACAGCGGTACGAGAACTGCTGCAAGGAGGAGCGGGTGCGGTGGAAGCATCTGGGGTGGCCCTCACCTTCTTAGTGGGCGGCGTATCCTGTGCGGGGACCGTTGCGTGCTTTGCGCAGGGTGCTGGCACTTCACTTCCAGGCACAGAAGAATCATAGTCCATCTCCTGTGTATGTTCCGATGAGGTGGCGGGCTGTTGAACCACGGGGTCTCCCATCACTGGTTCCTGTTGTTGGGTCAACTGGATGTCGGAACAGCTTGGCTGGTTCAGTGACGCTGAAGCTTGCGTGCAGAGGGCGGCCGATGCAGGCACTTGCGTAGCGTCCATTGCTGCCGTCACCGGTGAGCCATCCGGGATGAGGGCATGCCCGGCCACACTAGGCCTAACCGCCAGGCCAGGTCTCCTTCGCCGACGCCGAAGGGGCGGAGGCGAATTTTTCGCGTCGTCAGTCGGTATACGTGACGGAAGCGTTCGCCTGGTGAGCTGATTGGTCCTGTACGGACGAAATTTCTGTTTAGAGCGAGAGAAAACTGCAGAAGGCGAAGTAGCCACGTCTGCGGAGGTGGAGCTTCTTCTTCTGTGCAATAAATTTAACGACACGTTCATACAAGCCGCTGTCGCATTGATGGAAAATGGTGGCGACGATGGAACGCGCACAGAAGAGTACAAGCCACTACGCGCGTGCTCCAGCACAGCTTATCTGCCGCTGATTACCGAAGCAGAGCTTTGGAGCATCATCCGCGGAATGAAACCGTTTAAACAGCCCGGATTTGACATTAGACTAAGAGACTTGTTGTGTCACTACAGCAGATTAAAACATGTGCTTTTAAATATTTTTAATGGAATATTTGAAACGGGAAACATACCCAAAGAAATGAAAGTTTCCATTGTGAGGCCGATTTACAAACACGGAAAAAAAGGCGAACTCGGTAACTACAGACCAATTGCAATATTATCAGTGTTGTCCCATGTAGTGAAGAAGCATATAGCGTCTGTAATGCAATCCTTTTGCGAAAAGTACAACTTAAATGACTCTGCACAGTTTGGCTTAGTATTTTACTCTTAGAAGAATTTTCGGACCTCGTTAATGCCTGTATTGAAAATAAGGAAGCCGTTTTAGTGTTATTTTTAGACCTATTGAAAGCATTCGATACAGTTAACCATAAATTGATGTTACAAAAACTTAGCTCTTTGGGGTTTCGTGGGCAATTTCTTAAGTTCTTTACGAGTTCTTTCTCACAACTATTTCAATGCGTAAAACTCCATGGAGATACAGCGGACTTAAAGAAATACAATGTGGAGTGCCTCAGGGCAGCACGCTAGGGCCCATACTTTTCAATATATACGTTGCCGATCTTAGCTTACTTCCACTGAAGTCGAACGTGTTCCAGTATGCAGATGACACTGCTCTGGCTCTGAAAAATCACCGACTCCTCTTCAGAAAACAAAATTGGTATGCTTCAGGAACCCACATAAAGTTGTTTGTCTCGATAGGCATGTATATTTGCATACGTCACAGTGCAGCTCTTCTAAATGTAGGCCCCTTGAATTAGAGCGCGAAGTAAACTATTCAGGCCTTTTCTTTGACCAACACTTCACGTGGAATAAACATGTGCTATTTGTAGGCAAGAAATTTATTTATTTATTTATTTATTTAAAAATACCTTACAGGCCCTTGTTGCAGGGCATTGTGTAAGGGGGGTAACAAAGGGTGAGTGTCGCGACAGAACTGTAAGGGAACATCAAACTTTGAATGAACTTTGAAAGAACGGAACAGCAAATAACAGGATATATGTCACTGAAGAGAAAAAGAAGATAATGTACAAGAAAGTCACTTGAAGTGACACATTAAGGGGTGTAGCAGCTATGATTCACAACTTAAGAGGGAAGGCCCCATTGAAATTAAGACAAGCCATATATAAATCACTGGCGGAAGGAATTTTGAATTATGGAATTAGCCTGTATGGTTCCTGCTCAGATCATAAACAACAATGTATAAACCGAGTAATTAACAGAATAGCAAATAGTATTGCCTTTCAAGATGCAAAAATAGAGGACAAGTATTCTTATTTAGGTATACTTCAGGTGCGCCAGCTTTCTCGGTACGAGGTACTAACTCGATATTACTTCTGCAACCAGTTCAAAGTTCCTGTTAGGAAAAGTAGAACGCTAAGAAAAAACAGAAAGGTTCGTGAAGCCGCGAGTGTTCACAAACTATGAGAAAAAAATGCGGAAAAATTACGTGCCAGAATTTTTCAATGCTCTCCGAAACGATTTGTATAATATAAAAACACGGAGGAAAATGTTTAAGAAAATTCGCGAATGTTGTGTCTCAGGTAACTCATATGGGTGAAGAGTGGAATACATTTGCGCTGTCCACAAGTACGTTTTTGCAGTTAATATTGTGTTGCAATGCATAATTCTGCTATGTGATTTTCGACTAAGAAGTATTTGTCATGTTCAAACTTGAGAGTGTGCTTATTCTCTTTTGTGTATGTTTACACCAACTGCCTGGAAAGCCAACAATCATTCGGTGCTTAGGCAGACCAGAGAAAAAACTATGTAAAACAAAAGTGAATAAAGCTGAATGAATGAATGAATGAATGAAAAAGACGTGATCGCTCGCTGGAGAGCGGAACAGCTTGCGGTGTTTGAAACAACCTTAAATATCTTGACATAATAATATTAATATTAATATTATTAATAATAGTAATAATAATAATAACAATAATAGTAATAATAATGTATTTCATCATCATCATCATCACCGCTTTCCTGCAGTGCGTTTGGCTCGGGCGCACGACGGCGTCAGTGAGGCATAGAAAGCTTCGCATTAAAAAAAAAACTACTGACAGTATCGCCAAAAACGGATTTTATTTGTACACTTCACGGAAATTTTTTCACAGGTTCGGGGAGATTGCACACGAGAGCCCTAGGCGGGGTCGTGAGCCAGCGCGACACGTACTCAGCGTCGACAATTCGAAGGTCGATCCTGCGGTTACCAATGTAGTGGCACTGCCTACAGTTGAGGACGGCTTGCAGAGTCGCCGGGGGACACTGGACGCCCACGACGGCACTCAAGCTAAAATCCGCTTGGTGCACCAAGTAGACGCCGCCTGTCTTGAGCCCCAGGGTGCTGTCGAAGAACGCCGTGATGTCGGAATCCGTGGCAGACTCCGGCAGGTCGCGCACGAGCAACCAGGTCACCTTGTATGGGCTCAAGGTTTCCAGCGGCACCGCCGGTCTCGGGGCCGACCAGGGCACGCCTCGAGGAACGAACGTCGGCGGCATCGTCGCCGCAGCGGGCGCCATCATAGCCGGCCGCGGCGTCAGCACGGGAGGTCGGCCGGGGTGGTTGGGTTCCCGCTGCGGCTCCCGGGTTCCTCCGCTCGGTGAAATGGGCCCCGGCAGGGTCTTCGCGAGCATGGTCTTCATCTCGGTCACGCTGCACAGGAGTGCCTCGATGCGGCTCGGCTTCCGCCTTGGCCCCATCATGCAGCGGTCGTGGGAATTGACGACCGCCCAGAAGGCGGACTCCTCGGAGTTCATCTGGATGATCGCCTCGCCCGATGGTTGGCCCTCCGGGGTGTACATGATGTGTACGCCTTCAGGAATCACAGAGAGCGCGTCTGGACCCAGGAACTGCATGATGGTCTCGGGCTGGGCGTCGACAGGGAGCCCTCGGAGATGGAGGCACTCTTTGCCGGTAGACAGCTTGGGCATCGCCTCATAGCGCACTGCCTGTTGCAGCACCGACGGCGATGGCAGTGGCAGTTCCTGGAGCAAGTACTTGACCGACAGCTGGGGCGGCGCGTCGGACGCTTTAGGGTTCATGGCAACGTCTTGGTCGACTGTTGATTCCAAGTAGAGCTTGCAGGCTTGTCCGCCCCAACTGCGCTGCTTCCAAGACTCGTCTGTGACCGCGCTCGCATGCACTGCCACTCTGGAATTCTACGCCGCACGTGGACCACGTGTTTGATGCGCTGGCAGGGGGGGATTCGCGCTGTGTCTCTCGCTCCTTCGCTAAGCGAGGTTCGGACGCCAATGTAGCGCGAGCTCAGCGGAGGGAGAAAAAAAGACGAAAGAAAAAAAGCACGAGAAAAAAGAGAGACGCGATGCGAAGTGAGCGCTTTGTGCGCGTGGTTGTCCTCGGAGTGCGTTCATACTCTGGCTTCTCAAAGGGTCTTGCTCAAGAGATTTAGAGCTTTCCAGTCTCTCCAGAAACATGCCACCTGTCTGAGTTGAAAATCTTCAGCTGCAGAATTTGATAATTTTGCTGGTTTATCATGTAACTCCTGGAAAAAGCGAATACCCTTTTGGCGATCCAGAAAGCTGTCAGATGTTTTTAATGCAAGAGCATTGAGTGTTTTTTTTGTTTATTGTTGCAGCGCTGATCTGCACGCCCAGCAACTACTGGTCTCTATAGGGCAGAAATAGCCAGATCGTCCCGCGGGTTCCTGGACTAAGGAACCAATCCGTTTTTCTGCGAGATGAAGTTTTCTACTACTAATAGTACCATTGATCTAAAAGGAAAGGATAGGGGAAGGATGCAGTGCGGCAATAGTTTGGCCCCCCATTTTTTGTAGCCCAACATTGTTTGAGGCGCTATAAAAATTTTTTGCGCTTTCTGATCGTTCTGCCTTACTGCTGTCTGATTATTGCGGTTTTTCTCGCCTTACCCAGTTTTTGCTGATGCTCCCAGTTTACAATTTGTAAAGTGCATATGCCTTATTTAGTTATGTGTATACTCCCGTATACCTACTCATGCATTTATTGGACTCTGAAAGGTATTTTAAAATATGTGTACGTATCGAGAGATTTATTCCTTTTTGCGTTAGCAATGAAAGTGTCATCCCGGTAAAATGTGTACAGCCTCGTTCCGTGAACAGAACAGCGAACCCGCCGCGGTGGCTCAGTGGCTAAGGCGTTGCGCTGCTGAGCACAAGGTCGCGGGTTCGATTCCCGGCCGCGGCGGCCGCTTTTCTGATGGAGGCGAAAAGCAAAAACGCCCGTGTGTACGAGATATCGGCGCACGATAAAGATCCCCAGGTGGTCAAAATTAATCCGGAGCCCTCCACTACGGCGCGCCTCATCGCCTGCGTTGCGTCGGCGCGTTAAACCCCACTATCAATCAATCAAATCAGAACAGCGAGAGGGTGGAAGGCGCCGGTGCTGGCGCAGATAAGCTATAGGCACTGTCAATGAACTGGCACGGCCGCTGGATGAAAGGCGCACTGACGTGCGGCCTGCCGCGTGCCTCCAAAGCGGCGAGAGTCACGGCCGGGCTGGAGGAGCGGCGGGCGCGCACTTTCATACGGTCTGCGCTTCGGGTATAGTTCCCACCTTTCACCGCCGCTAGTTCTTGGCGCTGCGGACCAACCCTCGCCGGTTGACCTACAGCACGGGCGGGGTAGAGCGTCGGCGCGCGCGCATTTGCCACTGCCCTAGCCCTGCCGTGGCTATACACGTGATACCTGTCCGTGTAAATTTACATGTGCGCCATTAAAATAGGCGACTCCTTCCCCCCTTCTGAATTTTCGGTCTAATAGGGTCAAACAGCCTAACATTATCACTCGGAAGCGCCTAATCAAAAACTTGAAAGAAACATTTTAACTCGTGGCACATAAGAAAAATATGCGAGGCCTTCATATCTTATCAGCGACTGTATTATATGAAAATGGTGAGGCCGGCAATAAACACGGCATTTTCCGTGACTGAAATATTAGTTCTAATTTTTCCTTTCGGATGATGCCTTGGTTTACACGCGCACAGGGCACGACCAGTGACGCGAATGATTTCCCGCCGAGGGAGATACGGTTATCGCTTAGCTAAACGTGTTTCTGTTGCTCACGCTCCGGCCGAGCTGAGCGGACCGCTGGCAGCGAGCGCACTGTCAGGGACATACAGCTAAAACTCTTAATCATGCAACTGAAGTGCACAACGAGTCTTCTTTTTGGTGAGATATAGCAGCGAATGCATTCATTGGTACCGGCGATATACCGCGGCATATCCAAAACACGCGGCAAGCGGCTCGCTCGGCCAGAGGCGATGCGTCGACTAAGAAGAAAGAGAGTTGGGAGGGTAGAGGGTTGGTTCGTAGCGCCCTCACTCTGTCAAGAATCTGCTGTATCGTTTCCTTGTTAGGTGCGCCGGCCGTATGAAAGTGCGCGTTCGCCGTTCCTCCAGTCCGGCCGTGCGTGAGTGCGCCTAGAGCCAAATACTGCCACCACGGCGCCACTGTTCCAGGACTAGTTGCTGTGTGCGCGGCCCGTGGGACGCCGGCTTTCGGGCCGCTTATTTCGAAGTGTGGGCTTATCATCGGCGTTCCACGCTCCACATAAGGCATTTACCAGCACTAATGTTACGCCTGTTAAAAGACAAACACGATTAGCGGCGGCCCAGCTTAATTTGGGCAAGATGGAGGTTAAATTCCGTTCGCAGCAGCAGCATTACGCGTGCCTTCTGTCTCGCATTGCTGTGTCGTTGTGTCTTACATCGCCCGGCATGCTCTTTGTGACCTCACGCCCGACAGATATTTACGTTTTGTCTGCAAGCTGCAACTGCAGATAATATATTAAAATTCCGGACAAACGGAAACAATGTTTTTGTGACGGCGCTTGTTATTTATGAGTGCCAACACTTCTCAATGTTTGAGACAACCAATTTTTATGTAGATTTTTCCTCGTGCACTAAATAAAACACCACAATTCGTATTAATCTCACGGCACATATGACTTGATTACACGTTTAGTTATGAAGTAATACTACTATCATAGCTACGTCGGCCTTTTTTTATTTTGACTATATATACAGTTGAATGAAAAGCGCTTCCAGTTTCTACCTGATAGTTTTACTTGTTCCCTGTAGTCTCGAAAAAAAATAAGGAGAGCAGATGGGATGTCCGGGTCGACAAAAAATAAAAAAAAGTAAATTTTTTGCCTGGACACAAAAGAAAAAAGCGAAATTGCACAGTAATTCCAAAAATTGCCTAATAATGCGTAAGCATTTAAACACCGCTTTTCCATGTCACATTATTTTCTTTTCTTTGTTATTTTACACCAACAATCTACATCTAGAATATCATAATTATTAAATGTTCTAACTGCGTGAATTGCGCATTTTTTGTGCAGATACAAGGCATTACACTTCTTGAATTACGGAGAGATTACGCTTGGATACTCAAAAAAGAAAGCTGACGTATTAATAACGTATGTGAAAATTTCCCTATGCTATGAAAATTAATTCGAATTGAAGCGCAGTATGATCGCAGAGCAAAACTACCCCATCGTCTTTAGGGCGTGCTAATTTCAGCACACACTGGTGCTGCTCCAGGAGCACAGTCGTTAGCTTTAGGGCTAAATGCATATGAGTTTAAATCGACGATGAAATAACGGAGGAAATGTACTTAGCGCTAGTTCTCATCGCAAAGTTTGAAAAATGCTTAGCCGCTAGGAGAGTGGACTGTACGCACTGTCTCTTGAACACAGCACAGTGCATTTATTTTTCTTTCTATACAACCTCTGTAATCAAGTTTTCAGTAGCGTGTTTAGAGGCGTTGTTGTGCCTGCGAAAATGAAACAACCCAAATCTCTATGCGCGGCAAGACATGATAGAGCCAGTATAAGAGTATCAAAAGACACGCATAGCAAAATGTCTAGTCTTTTCAAATCCTTTTTCAACCATCCTATCGCGTGTCCTCGTTTATGAGGTCGGCCAACATGCTTTTGCAAACAAAAGGCAATCTTTAATCTGTCGCCGGCAAATATTCATCGCTCTTCCGTGTGTCGACACCGCGTTTCCCGAGAAAAGGTGACATTTTTGAAATTTAGGACGTTTATAGTCCCACCAAATACCTGCCGCTTGAACTGTAACTAATCAACTTGCGGCTTTAAACGGTGCAACGCGGTTTACGTGCTGTGCGTGAGACGTTTTCAGACAAAGCTAACCGGTGGTTTATTATCTTTTTGTCGAATATTATCTTTTTTTAACAATGTTGTCGAATATGGAGCATCTTTTTAGATTTGTTAGATGGAAAATGTATTGCCTATATCTCATTCAAGAATTATTTTAACTTCTGGCTGCTTCAGTCACGGCCGGGCGGCTGGATCGAGCGACAGACTGGCAGTACATACATACATACGGGCAGACAGTTTTCGCGGTTGAGTAGCTCAGGAAGGACAACAACAGCTTTAAAACCCGTGCGCTGGCTGTGTCTATCAGTTGGCGCAAGCGCTCGCCTACGGGGACCGCCCCGCTCCGTCCCGAAACCAGTCCCCGAACGCTAGCGCCGCGATGGAGCCAAGCGGCGGCAAACGTAAACACCGCCACTCACGCCCTCGCCCGTTTAAATCCGGGTAACGCGGCAGGCCGCACCTTGCGTGCGCTCTCATCCAGCGGCCGTGGAACTGGCCGGTAGCTATGCAATCGTTACGCCCAAACAGACCCCTTTCACGGAGACGGCTTTGAAAAGCTCTACTTTTTACAATTAAAACATTGGTCAGTTTATGCTTCCAAAGTTTTTTTCGTCATTTTTAGCTTGGGGACAGCGTTATTCGTCGTTAAAGGGGCCCTAAACATGGTTCCAAAGGTTGAGATTTTACGTGCTTTATTGTTGGAGTTATATACAAAGAACGTCCTGCCGCAAAAATGGTTTAAAAGCGTTCAGTATTAGCCGAGTTATCGTTCATTAAAAAGGGCCCTCAACAAGACCTCGCGCATTGCCTCTTTCACCGCTCCTACCAAAGCACTGTGGAAGCGGAGACGCCACCGACCAGGCGCAAGACCTGGTAGGTGACACCAAGAGAAACAGGGTTGCGTCGAGAAGCGCGCAGCCATTGGCTCCGCTCGGCGGTACGTCACGCTTCTTGTAGCAGACGACGGCCAAGCTCCGCCTACTACATCCGCTACCGCTCAGCGGGGTCGGTCGGTGGCCGGACCGCATCGAACGGCTCCTCGCGCCGGCCGTGCTCGCGTCGGCGGAAACGAGCGGAAACGAACGTTCGAAGGCAAGATAGGGGGCTTCCAAACTCAACATGCTCGTTTACGATAATAATTGAAGATTGCCACCGACGACTATAGCGGCTCGCTAGCGTTTCGGCATGCGGCGCTGTCGCGGTGATCTCATCCCACCGAGGTCGGGGAAAAGGCTTAGCATCGCCGCGTTCTTGAACCTGGGAGGGTAGGGGTACCCTCCAGCCGAGTAACAACACGCAGCGTGCTGGCGGGGACTGTGACTGGCCGCGAGCAGCCGTGCTCGTTTGGTCAGCCGCCCACAATGTTGCCCACCGAGCATGGTGGGGCCACTGAACTTAGCGGCCAACGAATATCAGGGTTGGGGGGCGCCACACACTTGTCACACCTCTCACCCCCAAGTTTGTTTGTCCTACGCAAACACCAAACAACACCTGTCACCCCGGCGAGTAACGGTTCGGCGGTCCCCGCTGTCTTTCACTCCGCCTGAGCACAGGTGTCGATGTAGGTGTGGCAGCATCGGATGCTGCCCATGCCACTCTCGCACTGTCCGTCAGCCTTGCAGATGGCACCGGACTTGGAGGTGGCGCCGCAGAGGCGCGAGTGCTGACAGCGGCCGGTGTAGCTGGCTCCCCTGCCTGCTGGCTTCCTGAAGGGGCGGCTGAGGTTGCCAGACGAGGCCTCACATGGTCCGCGTGCTGGTGCCACGTGGTCCCGTCCGACATGCGAACAAGCAGTGATGACGCACTGGCAGGAGAGACCACATGCCCGGCAGACCAGCGTGGACCAGGCCGGAAGTTCCTGGCGAAGACCGGAGCCCCAGACTCCAGCAAAGGCCCAGGACGGCAACCTCGGTCGGCCGCCAGCTTCTGCTTGAGCTGCTTCAGGAGCGCTGTGGACCGGAGGTAGGGGTGCAACACGTCCAATGGTGTCTTCACCATCCGGCCCAACAGGAGCTCGCAGAGGGCACGGCCCGTGACGTCATGGGGTGTGGTCTGGTACTGAAACAGGACTCGGGCAACCTGTGTCCGGAAATCCCCAGCCTTGCTCTTCTTGAGCTTATCCTTCACTGTTTGCACCACCCGCTCGGCAGCACCATTCGACGCAGGGTGGTACGGCGGAACCATCATCCGACGGATTCCGTTATTCATCAGCCAGGCCAGGTACTCCTCGCTGGCGAAAGCGGGACCGTTGTCGGACACGATGACGTCCGGCAACCCCTGGGATGCGAAGACTTGCCGCAACGCCGCAATGGTTGCTCCTGCCGAGGGAGTGGTGACTGGCAGTACCTCCACCCACTTGGAGAAGGCGTCCACCACCACCAGGAAGTAGTGGCCCTTGAAGGGCCCCCCAAAATCCACGTGCAAACGGGACCAGGTGTTGCATATTTAGTAAGGAAGAGGAAGAGGACAAAGGCGGCTAACCGCCAACTATCATTACTATCGGGGAGGAGGAAGAAGCTAATAAAACTCGGTCCGGCTCAGCCATGGCCTCGCGTCTGCGTCCCGTTCCATAACATTCTCTGGTGCCGAAACCCCCAGCCGTCCGGTCCCGCCGACTCGCGCCATGGAATCGCTTCGTCGCCGCCGGGGAGTTCTTCGCACCACCGTCACGAAGAAGATGACGGCACTCGACGCGCTCCTGCAGAACCCGGCGGCACCGATTCTCGAATTTCAGACGCTGCTGGACATAATTCTCGACAAGCAGCGAGCATTGCACGAACTGGACAGCCAGATTCAGGCGACTCTCACAGAAGAGGAATTTGACGCCGACGTTTTAGATGCTGTTGATTACGACGAGCGCATCTGCGCCCTTCGCACGCGCGTGCGCTCCGTCACGAGCCCGGCCCCTTCAGCCAGCGCAACTACAGCCGAGTCTGGTGAGCCTTGCGGGAGCGCACCTTCTCAGCCTCGACCGGGCACCCCTCAGACAACGCAGGGGACCCGCTTCGCCGCACTCCCGAAGCTCCAGATACCGAACTTCTCGGGCGACCGACACGACTGGCAAGGGTTCTGGGACCAGTTCGAGTCAAGCATCCATTCGAACGCGACTTTACCACGCATCGAGAAGTTTAAAGGTGTTGTGCCACCAAATTTGTTGCTTGTGCATTCTTTGTTGCAAACGTTTTATATTTCATTAGAAAGCATGATACATGCTCTCACATGCACATATTCTGAGTAAAGAATTTATTATCGCACGATTCATGTGAACAGGATTCGGTTTCGGTTTCTGGGCGCCGATTCAAGCAGTGACGTCACAGCGTTGCGCCATAGCCTCCTTTAGTAGGTTATATAGGAGGCTATGGTTGCGCGGACGCTCTGCCACGCGTGTCTACCATGCGGCGCTGCGGTACGTTGCGACTTTACTGCGGCGTCTGCTCCCCCACATACGTGCTTCACCACGGAAGTAAACACGCCGACTCGTCACGTCAAGCCGCGACAGCTCCGACGCGGATTCTTTGTCTGCATCCGAGGATGCAGACAAATGAAAACAATGGATTTGCAAACCATAAAAATGCTAAAAAAACGCTCAAAAAAAAAAAAAAAGCTGCCCCCGCCGCGAATCGAACCGACAACGTTGACCGGATGGGCGGAACGCGCGAGACCACTGAGCCATCGAACGAACGATTCCACTCCGCGATATAGCCGGTGTACTAGATGGAGGCCCATCCTTGGAGTCGTACGTCGGTGTTTACTAGCTAGTTTACAGAATTCCTGGCTTGCAAACTCACATTTTTTAAATAGCGCTTGCGCAGCAAGGTTCCGCGAAGCCCCCGCGACAGCTTATCGCCATCAACTCTGCTCTTCTGCGAAAGCGCTCGCAAAAATAAGTGTGCCCGGCTGCGACTGCGATTTTGCACTGAAGGGATAGTGCTTGCCGTACTTTGGTTTTACGTTTTACGTTAAAAACCTTTGCCGATACTGATCTCTTATTACCCAAATTACCCTACGTAACTGTTCTTCTGCACGAAACTGCCCTTATATTTTCTACAGGCGAGCCGATCGCACACGCATTCCGGGGTAGCGGCGTCGCCGAAGAGCACGGCCGAAGCGTCGAACGCCAAAATACGGATCGCATTAGCGCTAGTGTTGAGTTGTATGGGCTTCATGGAACTTACTGAGTTTATTACCCTCCAGAAACTAACAAAATAGAGCCGCGTTCATTGCGGCACGAATGTTGTCGGGGCGCAGTTTTCGCTTCTCGGTCGATTGACAACGCGTCGTGCGACCAGTCAGGCGACCGGTTTTGTTCGCGTCTTCGGTCGGCGAGTCAGTCACACTACGGCGACTTTCCATCGGCCGACGTGTTTGTGTCGCCTCGGCGTGGTGTGACAACGCGGTCTGGCAATTCGGCAGTTGGCCGATGTTTTAACGACTCGTCGGCGTCGCGTCGTCGTCGCCGTCGTATCGGTATAGTGTGTCGATACGACCAAGCGACCAAACAAACTGTGGTAACTGGAGTTCACGTTCACGTCGCTCGAGTAGCTAGCGTTGTATGACGTCACAAACTTTGCTGCGCTGGCAATTCACTGACGTCATGGTTAGTGGCGCTAGCGATGGGTCCCGATTTCCAGAAGAGCATTTAGGTAATTTTTAGAAGCGAATTAAAATATATATTAAGCGCTTGCTGTACCCAGCACTTCGTGTTGAGGGTCGTTGCATGCAGAGGAAGCCTACAGCAGGCTTTTTACAGACTTAAAATTTGGTGGCACAACACCTTTAAGTACCTTCTCTCGTACTTGACCGGTCCCGCCAAGGACGCGATCGAGGGCATCAGGCTGGCCGACGACAATTACGACTTCGCCGTGAAAATCATTACCAACAGATTTGGGCGGAAAGACCTACTAGTGGACGACCACCTGGACAAATTGCTCGCCTTGGAGCCGGTGCAGAATTCGGCCGACACCGACAAATTGCGGGTCCTCTACGACACGGTCACGTTTCGCATTAACGCGTTGGAGGGTCTGGGCGTTTCCCCGGACCAGTACTCCGTCGTGCTCCATCGCGTACTGCTGCGGACCTTGCCGCACGACCTGGGCCTACTGTACCGGCAAAGGCTGAAGGAGGCGCAGCAGGACGCATCCGAGGTGTCCGCGTCCCCTTCCGCCAGATCCAAGGAAATCAAGGTGATCCTGGACTTTCTCCGCGTCCAGGTGGAGATTCGAGAGGAGAGCGCTTTCGATCGTTCTGTGCCGTCAACGCACCGCGTCCAGGAGAGGGGTCAGTCGTCGCCACCGCGTGTCGTTCTTCCAACGGCAATGACTCTGAGCGCCCAATGTCCCTCTGCGGGGCGGCCCAGGTGTCAACTTTGGAACGCTCAGGACCACGTCCTCGACCACTGCACATCGGCGGTATCACCAGAGGAGAAGGAAGCTAATAAAACTCGGTCCGGCTCAGCCATGGACTCGCGTCTGCGTCCCGTTCCATAACACCAGGGTCTCTCTGGGAACGGCCAGGGGGTGATCTCCATGACGCGAGGCTCGCTGGTTCTCCTAGCAGACTTAGCAGCTCTGCACCACGCGAGCAATGTCCTGGTCCAGGCCAGGCCAGCAAACATGGGACCGGGCCACCATCTTGGTCTTCTCCACGCCTGGATGACCCGCGTGCAGCAATTGCAGGACCCTGGACCGCAGGCTCTGCGGATTCACCACCCTGGAACCCCACAGCAGGCAGCCCTGCTGCAGGCTCAGCTCGGCGGCCTTGTGGCTGTACGAACGCTCCGCCAACTCCTCCCCTCGGGACACCGCCTTGACCACTTTCGACAGGACTGGGTCCCGGCTGGTCGCCTGCGACACTGCCGATCTGGACAGCACCTCCGGGTAAGCGTGCTCCAGCATGAACACTTCGGCAGGTTCAGGAACAGCAGCAGGCACCTCCGGCAGGGGCAGTCGGCTCAGGGCGTCAGCAGGTTCCAGGTCCTTTCCCGGACGGTAGACCAGCCGGTAGTGGTAGGCCGCGAGCCTCAGGGCCCAGCGCACCACTCGAGGCGATGCCTGAACTGGAACCGCCTTGTCAGGCCCCAGCAGTCCCAGCAGCGGCTTGTGGTCCGTGACCGCCTCGAACTTTCGGCCCCACAGGGTGGAAGCGCTCGACCCCGAACATGAGGGCCAGGCCTTCCTTGTCCAGCTGGCTGTACCGCTGTTCTGCAGCATGGAGCCGACGGGACGCAAACGACACAGGGTGTTCCTGGCCATTCTTCTCCCGGTGGGCCAGGACAGCTCTCACGCCGTACGGCAACGCATCTACAGTCAAGACGACAGGCTTGGCCGGATCTAAGTGCACCAGCACCGGAGCCTTGGTGATGAGCTCCTTGCTGCGCTGGAAGACCAAGTCGTGCTCCTTCTTCCAGGACCACTGCTGTCCATCTCGAAGCAGAAGATGCAGCGGCTGCAGATGCGACGACAGGTTCGGCAGGAAGCTCCTGTAGAAATTGATGAGGCCGAGGTAGCTCTGCAGCTCTTTCTTGTTCTGGGGCTTGGGCGCCTTGAGCACAGCCTCAACCTTGCGGGGTGCCGGGGCTACGCCTGCCTGGGAAATGGCGTGGCCTAGGTACTCAACGCTGGGGGCCAAGAAAACGCACTTCTCCAGCTTGAGCCTCAGGCCGGCATCCTGCAATCGTGCCAGGACGTTGTGTAGGTTCTGCAGGTGCCAGGTGGTCCTCGTCGTCGGTACCGGTCACCAGGATGTCGTCCAAGTACACCGCCATGTAAAAACAAATGTAAAAACAAAGTAAAAACAATGTAAGCTGTAAAAACAAAGTTCCACATTCGAGGATGGGGATGATGGTGGGTTGAAAAGTTGTGCTAGGAATTGTGACTAGAGCTGGTAGTGAAAGCGGCGAACCAATATCTGCGCATCTTCCCTGCACCCGTGAAACAAGTCGGCCATGAGTCGTCGGGGGAGAACCCCTTTCTAAAGCTCGCCGCGAGCGAACCTGTTGCGTTTATACTTCCCTCAGGCTCTCCTATTCTAAGGAAAGATTGTGTGAGCCCTCAATTCACCAGAGGACCTTCTAGCCCGTATCTGAACGGGAACAGAATGAGATCTTCAGGCCGAGCGGTTCCCGCAGCGAGGCACTTCCGAATATGACGTCATCTGCCGCCAGGCGCCAGCCAATCGAGAAAGGCAGCCAGGGCTCTCACCGCGCCTGCGGGCAGGGGTCGTTTCTTTTGACGAAAAAAGATGGTTTGGGTGTATTTATACATAAAATAAACGTGGTTTTCGAATTCAGCGTCAGGAAAACCATTATGTAATGCCCCCAACAAAACTTTTTTGATAAGCTCTTCACCAGCCCTTTAAGCGTTTCCTTTTCCTTAACTACATCACCTCATGGACCAATAAGATTTGGATTGGATTGGATTGGAAAACGTTTTTTTTTTCTTATTGCAGGGAGTGCGACCGTAGTCGGTGGGTGGACATCCTAGTCTGGTAGTCCACGCTGTGCTGCAGCGGCCCGGGCACGCGTCACAAAAACTCCTGATCCGCGAGCTGTCCGGTGCGCAGATGGTGGGATGCGAACCCGGTTCGGATACCACCCGGCGGGCATTTTTTCTCCATTTTCTTTCTTTCTTTCAAAAAATATATCGACCTACCACATTTTCCTCTTTGGTTTCCTTGGCTTTCTTGACTGCCCACCCTTATTTCTGTCTTCATTCAACGAGCCCCTTATTTCCCATTCTAGATCTAATTCGCTATATGCATATAGCGAGGGTCTTTGTTCTGGCAGTCTTGGTGCCATAGGTAGCTTAAAGGGACACTGAAGTGATTTGTAAACATTGCACGATTACTAGCGCAAACTGTTGTCCGGAGTCCATAGGCCATGTTTCGACCACCCTGAGCGCGTTTACGCGAATTTATTTAGTAGAAAATTCGAAAATGCTGTCCACCTCTCTGAGCCCTCGCCCATTTTCTGTGGCGTTTTCGTGAGACGTCAGGAGGAGATGAGCTGGCAATTGGCTGCGCTACTGCACGGCTCGCCGACCTTCCGTAGCCACCATACCTTCCGAGTCAGTCGGCCCAGCGTTTAGTCCGCCGGCCGCCGACGGGTCGTCGCAGTTCGCTCGCTCAGTTGAAACTAAGCCACAACACGTTTGTTAAAGGGGTCCTGAAATACCTTCCGCCGATGCATGGATGTACATGTACCCAAATAAAGCAATGTATTTGCAATCTCCTCCCGCAAGAATTAAAGCGATGAGTATTAGCTGAGAAATCGTAAATAAAAAACCGCGCATTATCGTCGCTCCGCGTTTCCTCCTCCTTTCGACTTACTCTCCGCTGTTGACGGCGCGCGAGCCTTGCCTCCCATGATGCTGCGCTCCGCAGCGGTTACGTACTTCCGCTATTGTGCTGCTCAGTGTCACGATTTAGACCCGCGTTCGTGAACCTGGGAGGGTAGGGGTACCCTCCAGCCGAGAGACGACATGCAGCGTGCTGGTGGTGACGGTGACTGACTCCCGAGCAGCCGTGCTCGGCGGTGTTTATTGACCGGCCACACACAATGTTGCCCACCGAGCCTGGTGGGGCCACTGAACTTAGCGGCCAATAAATATCAGGGATGGGGGGGGCCACACACTTGTCACACCCCTCACCCCCAAGTTTCTTTGTCCTACGCAAACACAAAACAACACTTGTCCCCCCGGCGAGTAACGGTCTAGCGGTCTCCGTAGTCTCGCACTCCGCCTGGGCACATGTGTCGATGCAGATGTGGCAGCATTGGGTGCCAACTGTCACTCTCGCACCAGCTGTCAGCCTTCCCGGTGTCGAAGGACTTGCGCGTGGCGCCACAGTGGCGCGAGTAGCACCAGCCCCTGGTGCTGTGCTGGCAGCGGTCGGTGAAGCTGGCTCCCCTTGAAGGAGTCCAGGCTGAGGCAGTGCAGCGGGCCCGTGGCCAGGCAGCCCGGCTGCGCCAGCAGGGGCGCCAGCACCTGCTCGGGCGCGTACGGGTCCCCGCACACCATGCACAGCATCAGCCGCAGGTCCGGCCGGGGCCCCGCGACCGCGGGCAGCGCCTGGTAGATGTGAAGCCGGCCCGCCCGCCGCTCGATGCTCTCCACCAGCGCGCACAGTGCCTGCTCCAGCCGCACGGGGTCCAGGCCGCCGCTGTCGTCCACGAAGGGGCACTGCAGGCTCTTGGCCCGGTTGATGCCCTCCTCGCGCATGAAGTCCCCCTGGCCCGCAAACACCATGGCCAGGGGCAGGCCGTGGAAGGGCAGCCGGTCCTCCTGCTCCAGGTTGGCCAGCAGGGTCTTCTCGAGGCTTTCGCGGATGTACTCCAGCCCCGGCTGGCTGGCGTACACGCACAGGCAGCCATGGGGCAGGGGCTCCGTGCGGAACGAGTTGTGCGGCAGGCCCACGTCGCCGTCGATGATCCTGCAATCTAGCGCGTACTGGGCCTTGTCGTCGAGCCGGAAGCCCTGTGGGAGCGCCTGCCGCATAGCCTGCGCCACCTGCTGGGCGTTGGCCCTGGCACCCAGCACCACCAGGTGCAGCAGGCGGCCGTTGGTGCCCAGCACCCCGCCGCCGTTGGTGCCGGCCTCTCGCCGGTGCAGCAGCTGCTCGATGACGCCGTCCATGCAGTCGGGCTGGACGGGGCAGTGCTCCCTCTGGTACCTGAATGCTTGCCGCCGTGCCGGTGAATGTCCCCACCTCGGGCTGGAACAGGGTCTCGAACTTGGTCAGGAGGCTCGGTACGTCTTCCACTGCACGCACTGCTTCCTGGTACTCCGGCAGCCACACGCCCAAAGCGTGTGGCTGCCGGAGTACGTTGCTGATACGTTGTGGTACGTTGCTGACGACCCCTTGGTCAAGTACAGGGGCAGGGTGGCCTCCCTGTCGCCAAGGCGGACGCTGACCTGGGCTTGACCCTCGACTTGGGCGAGCTGTCCGGAGTAGCTGCGCAGCATGACGCCCGACGCCTCGACGGCCACGCCAGGGAAGGTGCGCTTGAAGGCTTTCCCGGCCATGACCGACACACTGGCCCCTGTGTCCAGCTCCATGGGAATGGGGCGCCCGCAGACTTCGACGGTCAGCCAGTATGGTGGCACCGGCGGCTGCACTGTGGCCGCGTGCCACATGTCACGACATGAAGCCTAGCCGTTGCACCCGAAGCTGCTGCCGCACGCCCCCGCCGCCTACCCTTGCGCCGACTTACTTGGCCGTGGGCTGGCGCGGAACATGTGCTCGACGCCGGCTGCTGCTTCCGTCCGTCCGCCGTCGTCCCCCCTCGGCACGCCCGAGCAATGTGCCCAGTTCTTCCCCACGCAAAGCACTCCGCTTGCGCGGACTGGCACTGTGAAGGGGGGTGGTCACCACCGCAGCGAACGCACCTGCCATGCCGTGCCGCCATCTTGTTCACCGCCGCCTCCGCAGACGGTGAGCCGGCCGCACGCGCTAGCTCGCCCGCGTCCTTGGCCGCAGCCTCCATCGCCAGCGCTGCCTTCACGGCGTCGTCCAGCGAGGGGTCGGGAAGCTCCAGGAGTCGCGTCTGCATGGCGGGGTCGTTGATGCCGCAGACGAAACGGTCCCGGAGCAGCGAGTCGAGCTGCTCCCGAAAGCGCAGCCGCTCGCCAACCCTCGCAGCGCTGCGACGAACTGCCCGAGCGTCTCTCCGTGTCGGCGGCTCCGGAAGCGAAAACGCTCCATTAACGTCGACGGAGCCGGGCTGTAGTGCGAGCGTAGCGTCGCGAGCAGCTCACCCAGCGACTTCTCGTGCGGCGTGGCCGGCTTGAGCAGGTCGAGCAGGAGAGCGAAGACGTGGGTCCCGCAGCTGGCCAGGAAGATGTCGCCCTGTTTCGCCTCGGCTGTGTCGTTAGCCCGGAAAAACACGCCAACTTGCTCCTCGTAGACCGGCCTGGCGGACCCTTCACCCTCGAACAGCTCGAGCCTCCCGTACAGCGGCATGGCGTAATGGCGGCTGGCTTGAGGGGGCGGTGTCTCGGCGTTCTCGGTGGCGGCGTTCACGGTGGCTTCGGCCGCTCCGCGGGCTTCTTCCCTCGTCGCCAGTGTCACGATTTAGACCCGCGTTCGTGAACCTGGGAGGGTAGGGCTACCCTCCAGCCGAGAGACCACATGCAGCGTGCTGGTGGTGACGGTGACTGACTCCCGAGCAGCCGTGCTCGGCGGTGTTTATTGCCCGGCCACACACAATGTTGCCCACCGAGCCTGGTGGGGCCACTGAACTTAGCGGCCAACAAATATCAGGGATGGGGGGCGCCACACACTTGTCACACTCAGACTGTCGTCTGCTACGGGCAAGCTTTGTTGACACCATGAATCCCGCACTCTGCTCAAGGCTGGAAAAGCGAACGAAAAATCTGGCCGCATGTATGCGGCGGCCTGGCCTTGCCCTTTCGCGGTGTACGTTGCTGGCGGCACATGACTTTTTATCGGCGGCGAACTCGCAGCCGCACGGGGAGGGTCGTGCGCTCGTTCCCTTGATGCACCGCGCACTGTTTATCTAAAAAGCGCCGTATCAGATGTGGCCCCGCTGGTGCCGGGTCTTATTTTGCGGCGGTGGTAATTCCTGCCGGTAGCATGTGAAAAAGTCATATTAAACCGATACAGAACCCGTGCACAAAACTCTTCAATCATGTGACCAGTTCAGCTTGGGGCGACGCGTGGTGGAGAGCGGCAACGTTGGCAAAACATGCTCCGTCGCGGCTCTGATAGTGTACCTAGAATATTTTTCCTAGCTCTGAGCTTTCTAGCGCTGGAGCGAGCGCCATTTCTTTGACAATCTCAAACATCGGTTGCCTTGGCAACAAGGCACAAACCGCTCCAGAAGTCAGTTACGGTTGCGTGATCCCGGTTCAGCTTGGGGCACCACTTCGCGACATGTGGGCACTGCAGGCGTACCACTCACTCCCATTGGGAAGTGCGAGATGCGTTTGGCATTACAGGAGGCGATAGTGTGCGTGTTGTGGACGCCTTTGTTTCGCGATGAAATGCGACGTTGTGCTTCTGCGGGTGGATAGTGCTTCCCATGGTCTGGATTATCTTTCTCGAGCGACGTACGACTCAACCTCGCATGGGGTATGTGCAGTGTGCGTGGCTAAAAGCTATCGGCTTGTGCGCCAGAGTTAAGTGACTTGCTGTTCGTCCCCGCAAACCACGCGCGAGGTGAGTACCGAATTTACGATGGGCAGGAGGCAACCCATCCTCTGTCAATCGTAGTTCAGACTTTCAACGCATGTTGTGACGTTGTGTTCGTTAGAAACGCATCTCTAGATTGTTTTGAAGTTGAATAAAATGTATGTGTCAAACCCGGGCATTCGGCTGAGGGCGTTCTCTGCGATTGCACGAAAGTGTCACGGGGCTTTAACGCTTTCTTTATGGAACGTACTCAGGTAACAGAATATCCATGTCGTGTTATGGCCGTGTTGCATTCAATACAAACGGTTAAGCGTTTGTTTTACACTTGTTTCGTTTGTCGTAAAATGCCTAAGCACTCCGGCACTCAGCCGGCGAGCCGACGCTGAGCAGACGACTCATCTCTTTGCCGGAAGTGCGTGAAAAAGCCGCCCAATAGCAGGATGTCTAGCTCATGACGAACATCTGGGAATCGATGATGTAGACATGTGAAGATGGCGGCGTCCAAAAACACGAAGGGAAGTGTGAGAAAAAAACGACAAACTTTGCAACAAAAGTGCAAGCTTTCCGCTGCGCGTAAAAGAGTAATACTTGGCACAGAGGACGTTGACGACCCAATTTAACGGTTGCGCTAGTTCATTTATACCGCTTTCCATTGGGCGAACAGGAGCACTTCTAACTGCACTCAAAGTGCTCTCGCGAGTTCTGGCGCCTTCCAGTGGTCGGACAGGAGCAGGGGCGTTGTGTTTCATTGGTAGAGGAGGAGCACTTTTTTGGCGCCGAGAGCAGCCGAGAGCAGTTCTCGGTGCTCCGTCGCCAGCGGCGGAGTAACAGGGAACGCCGAGGAAGTCACATGACCTCTTTTACGTCACTTCTGGTTTTATCCCCGGGGTGGCGGAGAAAAAATGGCGGAATCCAGCAGCCGCGATTCTCCTTCAATGCGTTCGGAAGCAGCTAAGCGCCGCCGTCTGGACGAGGAATTGCTGCTACTTCTAGATGGTGACAGCTCCACAAGTTCAACCGCAAGCTCATCCTCGGACAGCAGCAGCAGCGACGACGACGACGACGATTTAACGTTGTATGAGCTCATGTTCGAGCGCCTGTTCTCTCCGCCGGAGCAGCGACCGAAGGTTGAGGCGTACGTGGAAAAGACGGTTGCCGCATATTCTGACGAAGAGGTGAGCCGCTGCATCCTACTTAAAACACGTATTTAATAACCGGCCTGCTTTTTTTTCTCTTTACCTCGCCAGTTTCGCAGAAACTTCCGACTGTCACGGTCGGTTGCAAATGCTCTTGCTGCCGAATTCGCGAAGTCGCCGCACTACCCTTCAAGAAGAGACCACGGAGGCCTACCCCCCAAGTCCCCTGAAGAGCATGTCCTGTCCTTTCTGTGGTGAAGTATTACAATTATTTAGCAGTAAAGAGAGAAGCTTAGATGTAAGATGAGTGCCCTACTCGTGAAGCTCTGCAACAAACTCAGGCGTGTGAAATTGTCGTACTCGCTCGCCAACGCGCCCCGACAGCGTACGCATCGACCGGGTGCTGGCGGAGTTGTGCTGGAAGAAAAGCAAGAGATCAGGGCGCAGGAGGTGCAGTTCAGTGTTGCGGAATGGGCATCACCATTCCATTCCAATTCCATTCCGAGGAATTAGAATTTGTCGTGATTCCATTCTTTTCAATTCCTCGGAATGACATATGTTAGCCCATTCCCATTCCTGGAATGGATGGGAAGCTCAATTCCATTCCTTTAATTCCGCATCGTAAAAATTGCCTGAGGTGCTTTATGGAGTTGCCGAGAAACGCAACGTGTATCTTGCGTTATCGTACGGGTTTAAAACTGCAAAAGTAAGCAAAATGTGCCACTTGCCACCCAAGTTGGCAGGTGTTACAGGTTGCTTACATATATCGTGCAGAACAACTACCAAACGCAAAAAATTACCGTCCCGTCCTATCGAAAGTAGAAAGAAGCGCGAAAACTAAAAGTGCGTCCAGCTTTCGCGGAAAGTGCTTCTCACCGATCGTCAAACCTTCAAGCACCCAAATCGCAAGGGAAGAACGAACCCATGAGGCAATTGTTCACAAGTAAACGTAACTACGAACGATCTAAATGTATGTACAAAGTTACGTGGTTTATGAGATAAAGGTAAAGGTTCATTATTGTACTCCTTTTTCATGATCGAAGCGTGTGTTGTCTCATTTAGACCCGTTCGTTTTTTGCGATTTTGAAGTAAGTGTTTTGACGCAATGGAAGTCCAGTTTAGAGACAGACAAAAAGAGAGACTTCATTTGCGGTCCCCGGTTTTACGCACGCGCCGTGTGTAGAGACCTTATCAGAGCTGTTCGTTCGAGCAACCGGTATAAAGGGTAATGTAATAACTTTTTGAGAGAATGTGCTCGGTCCTACTAAGAAAGCATTCACTTTAAAAAGGTTCAGCGTCGCACTGCCCCTTTTTGCATAATAAGTAACGGATCGAGTATGTATTGTCACGAAGACAGGGACGATGCAGTTGTCTTGAATGAGAAACACGTTTATTGGAGCGAACTTGTGCTCCCCTGAAAACTCAAAGGAATACAGAGGCGGCGAAGCAGCGGTCAACAAAGTGACTTGCACAGGCGAGTGCCGTAGAATCGAATGCCCCGGCGTCCGCACTGCAGGCTTTTTATCTTTCGGCGCGCGTGGTTCTCGAAACGTCGATTCACATCGAGAACATAGTAGATCCAAGAAGAATATTCTGGACTGTTCACGTTAGATCGGAATACTCTCCCTATCACAACAGATAACACATGCGGCACAGAAAGAAAGAATGGAACACGCGCTTCCCTTGGCGCAGAGATAACACAGACCGGCGCAGCCGCGCGGTAAAAGCAAAACACAAATAAACAAACCCAATGTATGGTTCGCGGCAATATTATAGTATTTGCATGTTAGTAGGTTTTAACGTTTGTTATTGAGCGATGCGAGATGAAACTGGTATTACGCTCTTACGTTGATGTAGGCTTTTTCGGTTTAGTGCGCAGTCCGTCGCATGCTATCTTGCTATCTGCTTTGCGTACCGAAGTATCAACGTCATTAGTATGCTGTGGATGACTAAGAGACATGTCGCGCGGAGCTTGCTCACATGTACACGTATTCTAAATGCTTACTTGAATGATTTCAAGTGAATATACAGCATCGAGCACTACACTAATACTACTGTACCAATGCGAGAGACGGGAGGGCAGCGGCACAGAACACTTTTAACAGTTTTAATGTGTAGCGCTCTTTGCCGAGTACTCCTACACCAGAGCCGTGTAACGCTCTGCTGTCCCACAAAAGTGCAGATATCGCGAAAGTTCCACCTGTAATCGCTGTAATGGCGTAAATGGATATAACTGGTCACACAAAAATTCGAAAAACTAAAAAAAAGATAAGAGAAATAAAAAAAATTACGAAAAGTGGCGAGACGTGTAACGCCATCATTTCAACAAAAATGCAGATTTCGTAAAAGTTTCAAATGTATTCGTTGTAATAACCTAAATGGAGATGATTGGCAGGAAGAAATTTTAAAAAACTAAAAAATAAGAAATATATTGAAAAAATACGGACAATGTCAAATCGTATACCGCATGCTGTTTCCACAATAATGCATCATTCGCGAAAGTTCCACCTGCAATCGTTGTCATAGCGTTAATAGACATAATTGTTCGAACGAAATTTTGGAAAAAATAAAAAAATGTAGACAAATATAAAGTAATGAGGGAAAATGATGAACCATGTAACGCCCTGCATTTACAAAATAATGCAGATTTCGGAAAAGTCCCAAATGTAATCGTTCTAATAACGTTAATGAAGATAATTGGTGGGACAGCATTGAAAAAAAATGTGGCTGAAAAAAAAACCCACACTCACGACAGGCGGCGTAAGAATGCTACGCATTAGTAGATAAGTCCCTGAATTATCTACTCGTTGTTTTATGTTTCATGAGAGAACGCTTTATATTGTTAGCTCCAAGACTTCGCAGCATCATCTTGCGGTGAGGAACACCGCGGTTTCGGATGCGCGCCGTTCGTATCCCCTCTGCTTCTCCACGCTATTCCCCACTTGCTCGCCTGGCTACACGGCGCTTGCCAGTGTGAGAGACGCCGGTCTACCATCGGCGCCACGGACAGTTGTACAGAGAAGCTATGCCTCAATATTGCATATTTCATTATTTCCTCCCTCCCTCCGTACCAGCAGCCTGCCGAAGCTTGAAGAGCCAACCTAACACCACCACCACACAGAGGTGCTTGCGCAGGTCGAAGTTCACTTTCACACACGCCGCGGCAGGTTGCGCGGATTCAGTCACTCGAGATAGCGGGTATGCGTTCTCGTTTTCGTCACCTTTGAGATATACCGACGCAGTCGTCGCCACTGACTAATTAAGTAGCTGGAAGGCGCCAGCAATTTTGCACCGTCGTCTAAAAAATCCCCATTCCATTCCCATTCCATTCCCATTCCATTCCGGGCAAAAGGCCCTTAATTCCATTCCCATTCCATTCATCCAAGCGTTGTCGCCATTCCATTCCCATTCCATTCCGGCATCTCCAAAAGGTGGAATGAATCCGGAATCATTCCAATTCCGGAGTGGCACTCCGCAACACTGGTGCAGTTGAACAGATGAAAATTTACAAAGGGGAGGGGGGAGAAAATAATATGCAAGGGCAGGAAACGCGGTGAGAGAGTCTGGGCCTGCATTTGTTGCCGAGCTTCACGAGTACGGCACGCATATCACGACGCCTTATAGAGTTCACGTAGACTTCACATACGTAGAAATTGGAGGTGAAATGCGCGCATATGACCTCGCAAGAATTAACATGGTCTCGAGTAAGGGGGGGGGGGGGGAGGAGGAGGGGGTAATTTCACTTTTACGAGGCGCCTGTCGAAATTTTAAGGGCATGAAATTCACGGCACATGTACCCGGGAGCAAAGCCTGAACTTGAATGCACTAATGCGCTACGTGAAGGTTTACAACTTTTTCACTAAATGCTTATGTTGCCTGGAATTTGCTTTTACGTGCCACTGATCTTCCATTAGTCCCAGGCTCAAGTACATTTCAGTTGCCGAATCGCACTCGATTCTATTTGCTCATTTTCTTCATTCAATTCTTGCATGTGCTGCTTTAAGGCATTCTAGGGGTAAAATACTGCACGTCTGCACCAAATGTGCTCTGAAGCTTGTTCAGACAACTGGGCAGATGTGGATTTTTCCGATACTTCGCTCAATGCTTGTTGGCAAGGTAAAATGCTTGTTTACCATTTAAGATTATTATAGAGTTATCACATTTCTTGCAGGTATGCCGCCAACAAATCCTGCATACGGGATGTTGCAGGACGTTTTGAAGTTGGGGAAAGCACGCACCACAGGATGATGTATCGAGTCATGGATTTCCTTCTCGACATTGCCCCCCGCATCGTGACCTTCCCAGATGACATGGAGAAACTTGCCACCGAGTTTAAGCAGGTAAGAAAAACCCCACTTTCAATTTCAACTGCAAAAATGGTTTTGATTTAATCAAAGCTGCATGTCAGTCACTTACCATCGGAATGATTCTTCAAAGCTGTGTTTTTATTCATGAAGGCGATGTAACTTCTGGTAAACATAGTATATACAGGGCACCCTTGAATTTGGTGTATAACAGTAAGGTTGGAACAAGCAGTGAGTTATCATTTATGCTGCATGGGGCTGTTGAAGAGCTCGCAAAGCCATTGTTTTCAGTTACATTGTAAGTTCTTCACACCTGCACGTAGTAGAGTTTGCGAAAACATGTCAAGCTGAAGCTCTCGGCTACTATGCGTAATGACCCTTTGCTGGAACTGTAGATGCATTTCACGCTATATTACGCACATAACCATGCCAATGAATTTACGTTGTACTGTACAAAACGAACAGATACAAGTACAAAACCAACATCCAAGGAAATCATATGAAAATGAGCTGTTCTTGAAGAATTAGGGCACGACTTCACTTGCTACTTTGTTAGCTCATTTTGCTCTTTGTGTGAAACGTTCTAACATTTTTTTTTCCAACTTTTAGGTTTCAGGGTTTCCGGACACTATTGGCTGCATTGACGGAAGCTATATTCCGGTTAGGTGCCCTGTTGGTAAGGTGCGGTCAGTGTATGTGAACCGGCACCACTACCCATCCTTGACACTGCAGGGAATATGCGATAACCGGAAGAGGTTCCTAGATGCCAGCACTGGTGCACCCAGTAAAATTCACGACTCCAGGATCTTCCGGCTTTCAACCATTTCGAAGAAACTGCCTCAACTCTGCGCTGGGAAATACCACATTCTTGGGGACGCAGCGTACCCATCTCGCGAGTTTCTGATGACTCCCATTCGAGACAATGGAAGCCTCGATGCCTCTGACAAGGCATTTAATGCCAAACTTTCATCTACCCGAGTGCTAATTGAAAATGCGTTTGGGGAGTTAAAGGGTAGGTTTCGGCAGCTACAGCGTGTGGACCTCACGACAGTAGACAACATGACGAAATTTATTCTCGCATGTTGTGTCCTCCACAACATCTGCATTGACAACGGTGACTCACCTGATGGTCTAGTTCCAGACATGCATGTGAACTCTCAGGGTGCTAATGATCCGAACCCTAGTGCAGCCAGAGTCTACAGCGGAACACCCAGAGAAGAGAGCCTCTTACGGACACTTGCTGATGTTAAGAGAGAAAAACTGAAATCCAAGATGGGGCTAAAGAGGAGGCAGCCACAAAATCTGTCTTAATGGAAGCATACTGCTCAAACATTAAATGCAACGCTTAAGCAGCGTCTGATTTTGCCAATGTTCAGGGACATTATTGTTGAGTATGAAATAAACAGTCATGAAAACATGTTCCTCCAAAGTGCACCTCTTTATTGCTTGAACCCCAGGGCCTCGCGGATGAGCTGAAGTTTGTCTTCGTGCATCTTGCGGCGCTCCTGGCGTTCTTGAATGCGCTCAGCTCGCCGCTCGGCGCGCCTCTTCTCCTTTTCTTTTTCCAGCTCTTCCCTGCGAGCCGCTCGCTCTGCACTAATAGCTCGCATTTGGTCAAAAAAATATTGCATCTGCTGCATACGACTGGTACTAGCACGAAGTTCCCTTTTCTTGGCATCTGCTGGCCCTTTTGTGCTTTGCCCACTGTCTGAACCGCTCGCCGGAGTACTGGAGATTTCAGGTGAAGTTGAGGGTACATCAGATGAGCTGTCGGAACTTGATGAAGTTGCCTTGTACGTCGCTCCATAAGAGTCCCTTTGGACTTCGGGCTCGAGGCTGTCATCAATGCTTTCAATTTTTCGCATTTCATCGTCGAATGGGACGGGGCAAGGTTGAGCACCGGACTTGTTGTTATTATCGCACGCTTTTCTCTTTTGCCTCCTTACCGTTTTTACGCGATTTTCAGATTGCTGTGGCGTTTTGCTGCATCCAAGCACATCAGCCAGATCCTGGGAAACCTGTTTAAAAAGCATCTTCTTGTTCTTAAACTTTTTGAAAGGGCCAACTTGAGGGAAGTATTTATAGTAATAGTCTAATAGGAGTTTAGTTTCCCCTGGTGTCCACTCAGGAGCTGAAATAGAAATAAGGCTAGCTTTAAAGCACATGTGTCGGGCACTGCAGCGGTAGAAGCTCACCTCCGCCACCTCTTTTCCCTTGTGGCGCTGGGCCCGTTCCCATCTCGCCGGCGTTTGATGAAGTGGTGGTTTCTGCACGTGAAAAATAAGTGCGAGTGTAAAAAATCTGCCGAGGTTCCTATTCTGTGCGACGTGAAATGATTATGGTGTTCTGTTCGCGAAGTAAACGTCTCCTGGTGCGATGAATGTAGCATGTCATCAGCCCTAGCTGAACGCAAACATAAAGATGTTTGTTTTGTAAACTCAAACAGGCATACAAATAATTTCAAAGCGTCAACCAGTAGAAGTGACGATAAACGGCAGAAGAAAGTTCGACAGTACAGCACAAAAGTGCGGCCCCGTGACGTATACATACGCAAATTACGTGCTCCGTCCTCGTCCGTCGTTTTCTCACACACCGCGACGCTCCCGCTACCTGAAATGGGCCATTCAGCACGAGAAATTAAAAAAAAAAAACTGGCAAAAAGTATTGCGAAATATGGCCTCTGCTTGTTAGTTATTGGCGCTTACCGTGGGGATTCTCGTCAATGCTCTCCCGCGCGGCCAAGGCATCGATAACGACTGTAGTGAGCACAAACAAAGCCGTTAGATTGACGCTGTTATCGCTCGCAGCTAATTTTTGCGAGACACAATGCTTACCTGGTGTGGCGCGTAGTGGTGACCCCTTTATCATGGAGATGAACATCCGCTCGGCTTCATCATTCATCGCCATGAGGAAGGCAAACACAAAACCAAAGGCACGTATCTGGCGAAACTGGCGCGGAATAACTGCGTGCGGACGAGAGCGCGCGAAATGCTCCGTGGAGCAAGCGCGGGAAAAGTTTGGTCACATGACCCTTGACATCACGCCCTCTCTCTCTTTTCTCTGCTCCCGGAGCAGCGCGAATGTTTCATTCGCGGAACGAAAGCACACGTCCCCGTTACTCCTGTGTGCTGCTCTGGCTGCTCGCTGCACTTGCTCCTGTTCGCCCAATGGAATTCGCCATTAGTGTGCTCAAAATGCCTTGCAGGGCCCCTTTAATGGAGGAATGTGCCTTTCTTTACTTTTAAATGCGACGCTGAGAGGAGCATCTCTTGCCGGCGGCCCTGTCCTTCCTGCGTCGTCGTCGTCCGCGTCCGCACAGCTGCGTCTCTCCTCCGCTCACCCCCTCTCCTCTCTCCGATAGCGAACACTCTCGCCCAACATTTGCGGCTCGTGGCGCAGCGCACTCTCACTTCGCCGGTGGGCGGCGCTGCGCGCATGTGCAGCGCCCTCTCTCTCCGCGGTCTCCTCTCCTTCGGGCGCGCTGCGCATATAAGCGGAGTGCCGCGCTCCGGCCGGTCTCTCAGTCGACGGGCGTCCGCGCTATGCTTGCTCTCTCACTCTCTCTCTCTCTCGCATTACCCGACGATTGCTCACGCAATTCGAGTAATCGACCCAACGGAAACGCACAATGAAACCCCCTTCAGCGTCGCATCACACCAGGGTTCCCGCGAGGGGAGGTGGGCGTAATTTGTTGGCTTGTACACTGTATCTAGCTCCGAGTCCGGATCGCTCCACACAAGCGCTGCACAAGTGCACATGCGACGCTTCGCCGACTGGTATGCTAGTAGGAAAACCTAAGGCCACTTGAAGGTGGGAGGAGAGTCAGCGAAGTCAATATAGGTACTAAGGAAATAAAAGAGAGTTATAGCAGATCGGAAAAACGGTTCCGGTACGGTAACGCCTACCGTCTGGACGCCACCGCGCATGCGCAGAACCTTACCGTATACCGGAGCGACTTGGCCGCACGGTAGCGGGACGGTCCGTCGTTCGCAAGCGGGCGGCCGCTTTGGAAGAGTTTGGGAGACGTACGATTGGCTCACGCCTACTCGAACGGATTGTTAATATGGGATCGCTTAAGAAAAATGAGGTTGCAACAAGTTAAATCCGCGCGATTCTGACAGCTCAAGCAGCAAGCGAAAGACGGTCCCGGCCCAACTGCCGTGGCTTGTGGCGTCGAGCGACGCATGTCCGATAGCTTCTTTTGGGTTAAATAAAGGCGATACGGCTACTTAACTAGCGCAACATGGGGCCCGTCTACAAATCGACGAGTGAGGAACAGGCGGTGTCAGTGCGAGGGACTCTCAAATACACCGAAAAACGAGAAACAGCCAGCCGTATGTACTGAGAGCCCGGCTTGACCTGCTGGCGCCATCTATTGAAATGGTGTAGAAGTAAAATGCCCGCTTCATGTTCACGTAGTCGCAGTTCGAATCTCCGTAGGGGCGTTAAATTATTTTTTTTTCTAATACTGTCTTTAGCGCTTTTGAGAACTGAAAACTAATACTTCAGCACAGGAAACGCCACAGACTCACAAAAAATTGCCATACGACGTACAACACAAGTCGCTCCCAGTCACGGTAGCATGGACGGTAGTTACGGTCTGCTATAACTCTTAAAACGAGCCTTTCCGGTACGGTCCGGTAACGGGTACCGTGTACCGTTACCGGAACCGTTTTTCCGATCTGCTATAACTCTCTAAAATCAACTGGACCTTTTACCGTGCAGCGTAAAACTAGGGAGCAGGAAGCACTTTTTTGCGCTGGGTGAACAAGCACAGCGCTCAGCAGCACGAGCACACATGTGCGAACGCTTTTCCGTCTAAGAAATGCAATTTCTAGGCGTGAGGTATTGTGGAAGTTTGTGGGACGCTTACTGCATGAGCGCTATACAACAAATAACCTAAGGTACTTGAAATGCAAAAACTAGTAAACTGGTTGTACGTTATATACCTTATATATCCAACCTCGGCAGTGCTGGCTCGTGAGCCCCTTGATGAAGTCGAGGCTTCAGGTGGAAAACCAGAGGTCACGGAGATAAAGCAGGCGAAGAAGTTCCTTGTTAAGGATGCTTCGGATCCTGCTCCTGCCGCTTCGGCGGTGCTATCGACGGCTTTGGCGCCGGGTGCCACATCCCCCTCTGATACAGGCCTCATAAGCACAGAGGCCCCTCTAGTTGCCGACCCCGCATCATCATCAGGGGTGGCTGCCTCCCCGGCTGCGGAAAGTGCAACTACTGGTTGCCGTCCTGCTGCCCGGCCTCCAGATCCTCATGGAAGTGTGGGTAGGCGAGGTAGAGACGCTACACTGCTGTAGGGTGTCGTGGTGGGCGCTCTTTCTTTTCAGTTTGGAACGTTAAATGTCCGTGGCTTACGTAACAAAAGGTATCAAGGCCAGCTTCTTCACCTAATGCGGGGTTGGAAGCTTGATGTATTGGCCATTCAAGAAACAAAAATTGAGTCGGATGAAGGGACTGCGGAAGCTCTAGCTCCTTTTCAATCAGAGTACTAACTTCTAAGTGTGCGTTAGCCACGCGAAAGGGTTATCTGCTGGGTGCATGCTCTTTCTGAACAAGCGCCTCCAATGCTGTGTAGAATTTGTATCATCTGACCGGGAGTGACGCCTTATCGTATGTGACCTAATGATCGGGGGCCAGTCATGGAGGTTTCTCGTCGTTTATGCACCATCTCACCCTCGTGAACGGTGTTACGAATGGGCCAGCGCCGCAGTACTTCCCCGCATCACTCCTCGGCTGTGCGGCGAAGCCACTCGTGCTCCTTCGAAAACAGGCGCAATCATGTCGGTGACAAGTAGCGACAAGCCGCGTCAGACGCTTCGCTCTCTGCGCATTCGGCGGCTGCCTGCGGCGGCTGAACTTCGGCGGCTGCCTGCGTGGCTCATCTCCACGCTCTTCAAGGACACAGAGGCCCCGTCGATCGCAACGGAGTCCTCCTCTCTCCCCTCTCTGGGACTCAACGTGCGCGGAGGCTACCGACGACTAACGAACACTGGAAAGAGCGTTGCGTGTGTCTGTGACGTTTGTGCGTGTTCCAGCCTGTTGGCGTTTTGACCGTTACCGCTTTTGGGTATAAATAGAGCTGCCCAAGCGTTGTAACTCAATTCCTGTTAGAGCAGCGAATCGATGTTGTCGCTCTGTTCGAGTCCTGTATTGTAACCTCGCCCGTCGGGGCATTGTTCTTTGGCTTCGGCTCACCTCTCGCTATGAAGTAAACAGTCGCACTGGGACGCACTGGACGCACTGAGAAAGCCAGAGCTGATACAGGCTGCTGACGATGAGGAGCTGTCGGAATGCATTGAGCTGATCAATGGCAGGGAGACCGCGAAACGTCAGGCCGCCGAGGCAGAGGCTAAACGTCAGGCCGCCGAGGCAGAGGCTGAGGCTGAGCGTCAGCGTGAGGAGCTCGAAAGGCAGGAACGTGAGGAAAGAAAGCGAGTACAGGAGCTCGAGTGGCAGAGACAAGATCAGGAACGCAAGCTCAAGCACGAGGAAAAGATGCGATGGTATGACCTCGAGTTCAAGCGCCTTGAACAGGAAGCAAAGAGGCTCGAAAAAGAGAGACTCCAACGGGAGAACAAGCAGCTAGAGCATGAAATTCAACTCGAGCAGGAAGACGTGAAGCCTGAGTTAGAATTATTGCTTGAAAAAGACTCGGTTGCGAGGAAAGCACCGTGCCAGCGCTGCCAGTATCAGACGCTCGGGAGCGCGAGTCGGAGGCGACGGTTGCTGCCCCGCAGTGCGTCAAGGTTGCTGAGAGAGATAACGACGGCGCATTAGCTCAGACTGTCGGCAGAGGCGGCAGAGGGCAGTCGGGGCAGTGCGTGTCCACTGAGTGCGATAATGTGTCGGCGTTTGTTTCGGAGATCTCGGCGGAGTGTTCGGACGGTTCAAATTCATGGGAGGCCTTGGGAGCGGCTACCGGTCTCAACATGAACAATTCGCGAGATATCGAGGTTTCGCGGGAGTGCGGAAACCATGAGGCTACCGAAAGGCAACACGACTCCGCTGAAACGGAGGTTGTTTCTTCGGACGGTAGTGCATAAACGAGCGACGTTGTTGCAAAGCCTGCTGCCGAGGCAGCGAGCGGTTTGCACAGTCAGTTGGGAGTCATGACGATCTCGCCACTGAGCAAGCCAATTCCGTTCTGCCACCAGCTCAGGTACCTGACCTCGAGCAACAGCCAGCCGAACTCGTAGAGATTCAGGTGTCTGGGGCGGCTGAGCCGTCTTTTGAGACAGGGCAGCTTGGATCTAGTGTGGCCTTGACAGCCGCAAAACAGAACGAAAACACCCTTCGGTGTTCGCGTGTTGAGGCTGTCGCCGAAAGCGGTAGGGACGACGAGGTAGTCACTGTTCGGAGCTACCAGGTGTCTAATGAGCACGTCGTGCCCTTGTTACTCCCAGCTGATGCTCCCGATGATAGGCCAACATCGGCTGAGCTAGTTAAGGTTGCGGTGTCGACTGCGGCTGAGCCGAAGTCGGGAACCGACTAGCCTAGAGAAGAGAACGTAAATGCGTTCCGGCGTTTGCTTGCCGAACGCGTTCGTAAGAAGGCGAGCAACGAGGAGATAGCGAAAACTTCCGCGGGTACTTGCGGCGCGTGTTTCAGTGCAGGCACGCGAAGGGGCAAAGCCGTGAGCTCGCATCGCGCCAGGGGGACGCCGCCTCCAAAAAGGCGTGCGCGCCTCTCGTTTGAGCGTTGGAAAATCTCGTTCGCTCCTCCGCGCGCTCGACCTTTGTCGAAGCAAACGGCCGGTGTCCTCTCACGCGGTCGCAGCAGCGTTCAGAGAACGGGTGCACCTAAAGTGCGGTACAAAAAGGGAAAAGCTCGGGGCGATGATGACAGCTCGAATCGCAGCTCTCAGCGCGAGAAGTGGCTTGTAGACGCCGGACTTTCTCTATTTCATTGTTTTTCCTGGAGCAGGTTTCGCCCTTTACGATCACATTTGTTTTTGTGTGGGACATTTCCAATCACGCGAAATGTCACCTTTCAAGTTTGTTCACTTGTCTAAAGTACTGCTGGGCAAAAATATAACTAGAGTAGTTAGTTATTCGCGTACTTTTTCGCAACTAAAAGCCTGGTAGATCTTCAGTGTTGATTTGTCTTCGCACTTGCTGGCGATGCGGTTGTGTCTTCCTGTGTTGTTCTGTTGCTTGCCTGACCAAGTCAGAGACGTTTTTGGGGTGCCACTACTCGCCCAGTGACCCGCCCGGTGAAGCTCCAGCACGGTGTCGTACAGACAAGGCCTGGAGACGAGCGTCTGCCGAACACTTCACTTCGACAGCATCCCTCCGGACAACGGTTGCAGACCCTTATCCATCGGGATCTCGGACCCCCGGCGGAGAAGCTGTTACGAATGGGCCAGCGCCGCAGTACTTCCCCGCATCACTCCTCGGCTGTGCGGCGAAGCCACTCGTGCTCCTTCGAAAACAGGCGCAATCATGTCGGTGACAAGTAGCGACAAGCCGCGGGCGGCTGCCTGCGGTGGCTGAACTTCGGCGGCTGCCTGCGTGGCTCGTCTCCACGCTCTTCAAGGACACAGAGGCCCCGTCGATCGCAACGGAGTCCTCCTCTCTCCCCTCTCTGGGACTCAACGTGCGCGGAGGCTACCGACGACTAACGAACACTGGAAAGAGCGTTGCGTGTGTCTGTGACGTTTGTGCGTGTTCCAGCCTGTTGGCGTTTTGACCGTTACCGCTTTTGGGTATAAATAGAGCTGCCCAAGCGTTGTAACTCAATTCCTGTTAGAGCAGCGAATCGATGTTGTCGATCTGTTCGAGTCCTGTATTGTAACCTCGCCCGTCGGGGCATTGTTCTTTGGCTTCGGCTCACCTCTCGCTACGAAGTGCAGTTACATTAGCCTACGGCTTCTGGACTTCTTCACGGCTGCAACAGCGGCTGGCCTCTCGCATCATACACGCTACCACTCGTATGTCGGAGGCCACGGAGCTCGGATCGGGTGCCCCCGCCCGGTCGCAACAACGGGAAGAATATTTCCTGTCATTACAGACTGACCTGGGTACTGAGCGCCACTTAACAGTCTTAGGGGACTTCAACTGTGTGTGTAACCCGAGTGACAGGTCATGTGAGCACCAACGATCGGATAACATTGGAGAACATTGCTCATGACTTCCACCTTTGTGACATTGGAGAAAATGTTCGACTGCAAAATCGTTTTACACATTTTTTCAAAGAGCCTCTCACGCTAGGCTAGACCGTATTTATGTTTCTTTAGATTCCCTCCCGTGTGTCCATAGCTACTCTGTTCATCCGAAATTTTTTAGCGACCATTGCCTTGTATCTGCTGCGCATGGTAGCCAACAGTGTTGGAGTCGTCGCCTGCACTGGGAATTGTGGAAATTTAATAATTCTTTACTACCCCATCAGTCCCTTTTAAATCGTGTGCCAGAAATTATGCAAAATGCAATAAATCACTATGATCTCCCAATGCTCGCACGGTGGGAATTATTTAAGCAAGAAGTGAAATTCACTGCTATTGAAGAGGCTACGCCTGGAGGAATGTGCCTTTAGTCTGTTAGTTTGTAGGCTCTATCAAGCTCTAAGTCCCAGTCGCTCCACACAAGTGCACATGTGACACTTTGCTTGACTGGTACGCTAGTAGAAAAATCTACGGCCAATTGAAGGCCGGAGAAGAGTCAGCAAAGGTAATATAGGTACGAAAGAATTAAAATCAACCGAAACTTTTATCGTACAGCGTAAAACCAGAGTCTTCAATGCTTTACTGGTCACGAAACTGCTCCGTAAGTCAATAGGAATGCTTCATATGCTGCGTTTGGCTGCCACGCGGCGGCGCCACCATCTCACTGAGGTCACTCCTCGGGCGGCGTTGCGCTGGCTCGAACGGCGGATACGCGGCCGGTTGTGTTTGTTTTGTGCGGGAAAAAAATGTAACCTGCACCTCGCGCTGCTGTGATGCGACTTAATTAATGCAACGACGATGCCGAACACGTGTTGTGTCCCGGGGTGTCGTTCCTTGTACAACGATACAATAGAAAATGTTTCCTTGATCTGTTTACCGAGCGACGGGGAGCTGCGTGAGAAATCGAGGCGCGATTCCAAGGCAAGAAACGGGATATTTCAGCTTCGATTATAAGTCTGTGACAGTGTGTGGGAATGCACTGTGTGTGACAATGAAAAAAAGCAATGTACCCTTTTGAGAGCATCCTGGACCTAGAATTGTACAAGGCTAACTTAAAGCCGGATTTTTGTGAGATCAGTCAGGTAGTAGCAGTGCTGCATTACCTGTTTGCAAACCTGTATTACCTTGCGCTCAGGTTCGCATGTAAAAAAAGGTTTGGGACGTCCTTGTGCTTTTACTTTTCATATTTCCGCGAATTATCCCTTCGGGTTCGTTTTGTTTGTTTTGTAACCGCGCGTGGCCGCTTCCGGTTTTCTTATCTAGCGTTTCAAACGGAGCGCCCGTTTGCTCTTTTTGTCGTGCGTCCCGTCGGGCAATATTGTTTGATATGGAAAGGGTGTCACCTTATCGCTAACTTGATTTTTTGTTTCTCCGACAATGTTCCCAAGCCTATTTCCATGAATCTGAAATTAATAACGTTCTGAGAGTAATGCATGCATAGCAAACGCCGCGCAACTCGCGTTATCGACGTTTATCTGTGCACGTCACGCTGCGGACTGCTTCCTTGACGTTTCATTCTAGTCTTTCGTAGAGCAGGAGGTCGCTTTAAGGGGTCACGCGGGTCGAAAAATCGCCATTTTTTCGAAATATGTTGTTTTTTTGTTTTCACTTGCATTATCATCTTTGAGTATCCCTCTTTCATGGTACAAAAAAATGAAAACGAAATACGAACGAGAACTTAGTGAAAATCGTGTCCGAATGACTCGCGGTGAGCCTAGAAATCACGCAATCAAGCCGAATTTCGGCCGTCTTGGAGAGTTTTTGCTGCACGGCAGCGCGGCTGGCCGCCATTTCAGTCACTTGAGAGAGGTAGACAAAGCCTTCTTCAATCAATCAAACGGATCTCCGCGTAAAAAATAAAAAAATAATATTTCTTCCCGCTTGTTTTGGGAGCTCCCACTGGGTATTTAAATCACGTGACGCGAAATCGGGACCGCCATCACCGCCATTGGCTCTCGCCGCTTGTGAGCCGCCATCGCCCGTGTCGTTCCGTTCGCTACTTCGTGCTATCTTTTTTATCGTGTGTTGCTAATCATGAACGGTGAGAAGAAGCATGACTTTCATCGCCGCAAGTCCCGGACTTCACGCCCGTACAAGGGAAAGCGGAAGCGGCGCGGCCTTGCGACGATTACGGCCAACGCCGGCACGACCGGCACGGCGAGGCCCAACGGCGACTCGCCTTCAAGCGTTGCGAGCGCGGCTCAACCAAGCGAGGCTGGTTTTATCAGTGACACTATGAGCTTTGTAAGCGCATCGGAAAAGAAGTTTCAACCTTCCAAGGCGGGGAGACAGTCGGCAACGGGAGTGGTGCGAGCGCAGTTATCTCCGAAGTCGACGGTCTGAGTGACCTTGTGAGCGGCGCCGTGTGCGCGAAGTACGAACTGGTCGTAGTTGAGGTCGCAAACAAGCGGAAGGGCCTCGCATTGGTACTGGAACTCAATTGCAAAAACGCAGTGATGCTACCGCTGCGCCAATTGCGCCAAACTGTGCCCAAGTGCTCTGGCTGCTACATTTCCTCTAAATTTGGCGATTCTGCGCCTAACCTGCGCCCAAGGGTGTACGCCGACCAGCGAAACTTTGAGGTTCCCCATTGAAAGCGACATCGCGGTGCACCTGTTTTCAGGACGCAATCCAAGCCAAGCCAAGGCAAACGGTCCTTGTTGCGATAACGGCGATGATGCGTTTTGCGGCTGGCGCCTCGTAGGCGTTGTGAAATCTCCCCCTCTACCCTTAATTCCGTGCAGTGCGCTTCGCACCTATTGGGCTCGCGAGACCGGCGGCCGCCGTCGCGACCGTCCGCCTTGCGGTCTTCGGGCCGCGATATGCGTCGTGATATGCCTGCCGTACTCGTGAAGCTGGGCAACAACGTCAGACGTTGTGAAATTGCCGTACTCGCTCGCCAACGCGCCCCGACAGCGTACGCTTCGACCGGGTGCCTGTGGAGTTGTGCTGGAAGAAAAGTAGGCAAGAGATATGAGCACGCAGGAGCTGTAGTTACAGTGGAATCTGGATGATACTATTCTGGGTGATACGAATTTCGGGATGATGCGAATTTCTGATTAGTCCCGGCGAAATTGCACTGTTTGAAATGGGAAAATTTTCGGCTCTTACGAACGGAGCTGCGGTGCCCGGCGGATGATTAGAACGAGTCGGCGAGGCGCCCGACTGCCGATCGAGCAAGCTACGGCGACGTACGGGCTCTCTGCCTCTTTGTCGTTCTTTCTCTAGGAATGGCCAAGCTGTTTTCTTCTCGCGAAAACGCCCCGCGCACTCCACAGGCACGCTGACGCCGCCGCGAAACCACCCGCACGCTGCGCGGCCGGCCGCGGCAGCATGGCGGCGGTTTCGGTTGCGAAATGGTGCGGACGCTCAAGAGACCGCTTCTAACCGCTCTTCAAAATGCCGCTCAAAGCACACACGAAGTTTCTTGTGCGGTAAATGAGCTAATAATGTGAGCGAAAACAGTGCTATAAAACATCCGCACCGCTAGTGGAAGCGCCCATGAAATATCTGTCGGGGTGCTAAGCCTAAACATGCCTTCCCATTGGCGCAAGTCGTCAGGCTCCTCCCACTGCCACGGCCGTCGCGCGTAATTTTCTGATTGCGGGCGCCGAATCGCCGACGCGGGCGTGAAAGTATCGCGCGCAAAACGCCGACGCGCACGAATCGCGTGCAAACACGCTCCTGTAGTGAGTAAGCTTGGGCACCGCGAGTGAGGAGATGAAAGTTCAGAAAGGACTGCTTGGCGACATGGAGGTTAAAAAAAGCAGAAAAACGTCACGGATTTCGTAACGCGAAAGTAAGAGAAGAAATAACCGAAAACTTGTTTTAGTGCTTAATTTTTCGGTCTGTGTTGTTCACATGAATTTCGGATGATACGAATATTTTTCGCGGTGCCGTGAAATTCATAGCATCGAGATTTTACTGTAGACAGATGGGAATTTACAAAGTGCAGGGGGAAGAAAATAGTATGCAAGGGCAGGAAACGGTGACATAGTTCGGGCCGCGCGCTGGCGAACAAGTACAGCAATTTCACGATGCCTGACGTTGTTTCCGAGCTTAACGAGTACAGCACGCGTATGATGATGCCCATCTTAGATTTCACGTAGAGTTTACAGAGGCATAGAACTCACATACGTGGAAATTGAAGGTGAAATGAGCACATGTGACCTCGCAGGGAATTAACATAGTCGGGGTAGGGGAGGGGGGGGACTAATGGTCTACCTTGTCATTAACGTAGGCGTTTTGGTTAGTTGCAGCAAACGTGTTGTGAAGGGGCAAGATTCAGCCTGGTGCTGCATGTTGGTTACCAGAAATGGCTGCTCGCTGCCTTTGTAAACAATAGCGCTGCTATCGGTGGCTTGTCATTTTATACCCTTGCGGTGGAAGCGCTGAAGCTGCTAAATAGTGATTCATGTGCAACACGGGGAGGAGCGTGATGTTCAAGTATGCAGTCAAAGCCGTGGCGCTACTGATGTTATTGGTCAATGCTCCCACGATAGCCTTCCAATAGTGCTCGATTTTACATAGCATGTTCGTTGTGACGAGCTATTTTTAGTTTGTTCATAGTAAATCTTCTATTGTGTAAAAATGAGGGCTTGTTTTTTCTTTAATTTTTGTTGTGCGGGCCGCTGCACAAAGTTCAATGCAGACATTCTTCAGGAGACTAATCAAAATGTGGACAAAATATCCATCTGGGTTTTTAAAATTTTTTATTATCGTTGAAGGGCATGCTTTTAGCGATTATCTATCATGAATGCAATACGTGTCTTAAAACTGCTTCTATCAACACCTGCTCCGAAAGCTGGTTTTGCTGCTCCGAGACGCATTTTTGCCTGCTCCAAAAGCTGCTCCAAAGCGGCCTAAGCCGGTAGCATCACTGAAAACGTGGAGTGCCCTGCAGGAGTGGTTTCTTCTATCTACTCGTCGCAGCGCGCTGCCGCCATCGGCCGCGGAGGCCGCAACCCGGAACTCTGTAGGGGAAGTCCCTGTGATAGTTTCGCTATCAATGTGAACGCGGTACTCGCTGCACGCGCGGTTGGCATCGGACACGATCAGCTGCGCTGGTTTTGTGCTATTCTTGGTCTACCGAAACCACTGCACCAAAAGACGTTCCACAACATTGCCAAGAAAGTTCATGCCGCGTCCACAGAAGTCGTCTCTGACAACCATGCTGAAGCAAGGCAAGTAACTGTGTTGCAAACTGGTCAGACTGACGTCAGTGTGATGTTTGATTGTACTTGGCAGAAACGAGGACACAAAAGCCAGAACTGTGTTGGCACTGCCATTTCTCTCAACACTGGTCTCTGCCTGGATTTTGACGTTCTGTCAAACTACTGTCAAGATTGCAGCCACCCCCAAAAGCTTGATTAGCAAGAAGAGGAAGTGTGGCAAGCCTTTCATGCCCCTGTGTGTGAAAAAAATGTCGACTACTCATCCATGGAGACAGAAGCAGCACTGCGCATCTGGCACAGGACGGTATTGTACAAGACAGAAGCAGCACTGTAGTGAACTTGCAGTTCACTGTAGTGGAGACTGCCACTGCTCTCATGGTGTTGTGGTTCAACAGGGGCCACACTAGCTGTGAGCAAGTTCTCCAAGAACTGGGAATCTTCCCTTCAGAAGAACTGGTTAGACTAAGCAGTGCAAGTGACCGGCGGAGGATCAGGCAGGTGTCTGCCAGGCTGACTGCTGCGGCTAGGTCCCATCGCCACAGCCTGGTGGAACGGGCCTGTACCGAGGACTCCACCCGCAAGAACCGTGAGGGTGCAACTTATGCAGCAGGAGCGTTCTAGTTTTAGTACCTCAATGTGGACATTTCAGACTATATCCCCACCAAGTTTCATGTTGTTTGAGCAAGAATTTCTGTATCTGCCAAAGAAATAAACTTTCGATTGCGTTTTTCTCAGTTTGATGTTTTTGTCCGTTTTCTGAGTTTGTGCACACTTATTTTCCCACTTACAAGTTACGATGAAATTTTGCACAGATGTTCATTATAACACGTAGAGTGCACAAATCTTGTTCATTATGCAATTTGTGTCCTTAGGTATTTCTGACGTTCATAAAACAAAAATATACAGAACAAGAAAAGGCACACTACCAGTCATTTTTTTTTTTCGTGGTGAGGAAAATGAATACGAGGCTTTTTCAGGCAGTTTTGTGCACTCTGCAGATCCTAAAGAACCACCTAGGCTATTTTAAAAGTTTCAGGAAAAATTTTTACTATAAAAGAAAGTGTGCACAAAAAAGCCATTTTTCTGCAAGTCATGCAGCATAACATTTTATCCAGAGCAGCTATTCGAAATATGATTGCATATATGACCAGAGGAGCTCAATCTCTACAAGATGTGAAAATTTCAGCCTCCTAACTTCATTATTAAAAAAAAAGTTGTTTCGAGGAGCAACTTCGTTCAGAAAAGCTTCGCGTCGTTCTTGGCTACGTGGCAATATTCTGTTTCCTCCATGTGCTGCACATCGCAACGCAAAAAAATAAATTTTTGTACGGTGGACCACGCTCTTTTGTCTCCCATTGTAATATAGAAATTTTTTTGTTGCGTGTGATAAAATCATTTTGATTGTTCTTTTCTGGCTTCCTTTTTTTGTAAGGATTGCAAAGCGTGGAAGTGGAAAGACACCCGGTGCAACATATATCCCTTCGTGTTTTGATCCTTCGCGTTTCTGCAGCATTTTTAGATGTTCTCAAGTATGTACCCACTCATCGAAACAATACTATTGGGCTATCTCTTTTAGCGTTCTGTGCATTCCAGAGCAATCAACGGATTCATTAAGCGTAGTCTGAACGACACGTACTTGGCTTCTTTCAATTTTTTTTATATTGTATTATCGATAGGCCCGCAGCAGTACGTGACTACGGAGCTACCGTATGTGCGGTATTTACAATTTTTGCTTTAAGAAAAGAAGCAATAGAGACTTAAAAAAACCGTAAACACGACGGCGCAGCGCTTGTGCCAGAGGGTGCAGAAGTGGTTGCCGTTCGCGGCCGAAGTCTATGGTCATTTACTGGGAAAAATAAAACCCCATTGAAGGCAGGTGATATACACGACTGGACTATTCATCGCTAACTACTACGAAAAAAAGCACACTTAATCAGCTCGCAGACAGCAAAAGAAGCGAGCGTTTGCACGTCAACAGCTGGCCAATATGCCGCACGCGTGGCGGCTGGATGCCCTTCGTGCGGCGGTGGCGCCTGTAGTGGCGCCCGCGGTCCCTATATGAAACGAGCGCCGAAGTTTCGTGACCAGTAAAGCATTGAAGGACTCTGGTAAAACTAAGGTTTGGTAAGCACTTTTTTTTGGACTGGGTGAACTACCACAGAGGTCAGCAGCACGACCACACATCTGTGAACACTTTTCTGTCTGAGAAATGTAATTGCTAGACATCGGATATTTTGAAATTTGGGGGACGCTTACTGCACGAACGCTATACAACAAATAGTCACCTAAGCTGCTTGAAATGCTAGAAGTAAATAAAAGTGTAAACTGGCTATACATTATATGCTTCACGATTCAGGCGCCCCTGCCTTCTGGCCGAGTGGTCTGGAGCACTAGCTATATTGTTTTGCAATTCACAAGTTCGAATCACTGATAGTACATGCCTCTTTTGAAGTTGATTTATTTGTTTTTCGGCGATGTTTTCTATACTGAATTCACCCTTTTTGTGCTGTAACGTTCACTGCTTCACCAGCGAGTTAAACTAGGGTTGCCACCTTTCCGCGGAAAAAAAAAAAGAAAAAAACAGCCCTTAAGGGGAGACGTGGGTCTTGAAATGAACTTTATTAATTGGTCTGTGATAATGAAAATCACTGTGCATATGTGTTTTGTCTATTTCATTTCAAATATGTAATCAGTTTTCAAGTGGTATAATTATTTTTTGAGTTATAAAGAAAAAACTGGAGCCTAATTAAGTAATTTCTTACGGGCCTTTAAGGAACTTTTATTCAATTTTTTTTTAAATAAATGGTATGGATGTGTAGCTTAAGACCTGCCATGCATGCTGAAGCTATTTATATTCCTGTAAAGCTGGTTGATTGGATAAAATTAGTCTAATTATGCCAAGTACAGTTTTCAGAAAACTTAATGAGCTCATATTATTACTCATAACATTTATTTGGGGCAAAATGCGCCAATTAAAATAGCATCAGCATGCAGTTCATTTTATCCCGAATTTAACGGTATAACACTTATAGAAATCCTTTGAAAAAAAACTACCTCAAAACCCCTGTAAGGCTAGGCACATATGCAAAAAAAGGGAAGCCGAGAAAATCGCAGTTGAAGTTTTACTACAACTGACAGTTTTAGCTATTGAGCATATGAAAAAAAGAAAAGTTCTAGAATGTAGCTCGCTTTTCGCTCAACACGAGCATACCAAGTTTGCTGAAATCAGTTGATGGGAAAGTTATGAAATCCTCTGTCTACAGATGGCACTTGGCAGAAAAACTGAACAAAAGCAAAGCCAGAACGCTGCTTCAATTTTTATGCTGTTGGCAGCGCGCCGTCACTCTTTGGCGACTAGGGCTGAGGTGCCGATCGTGCACCACAGTTGTAAACGTTTATTTTGTCATGTTACTGCTTCATTTGCAGCAATCAAATCGGATTGGCATCGCGTGAAATGAGTTGCAGCGAAGGGGCTGGTAACGGAATGCCCGCCACTGTTCTGTAACGTGCATGCGCTTGGCTAGGTGGGATAACCACGTTTTCGGTTTAATCTACTCGTATATCACGTCACCAACGCAGATTGTGCACAGTGCGAACATTTATAACTCTCAAATCGCTCATCTATATGAGCTCCATTCGATTCAGAAGGGGTGCACGGCAACGTTGCAGAGAAAGTTATGTGGTGCCGGTGCAGTGCAGCAGCGTGGTTCCGCGGTGCCGTGCATCACGGTTGCACCGTCAGTAGCGCCCCTGCGTGTTTACAATCGAGCGAGGTGCAGGCATAGTCGTCTGCTAATCATCCTCGCCTGTCGTCCTCTACAACTGGATGTTTACGGCCATCTGGGTTGCGTCGTACGCATCAGCGGCGACGCAAAGTTTGTCCCACGCATCTTCGAGCTCGACGGACATTTTCACGCGGTCGCCGCAACTGCCGGTAGCCGCCTGCCAAACCGCAACGCCCGAACGCTCACGGCAAGCGAATCGCTGCACCTCCTCTGTAGCAGGTGCAGTGGTTCTCTGCACCGCGGCGGCACCGCTGCAGCACCATAAGCAATCGAGCGACGCGGTGCACGGCACCATTCCTGCAGCGGCGAATCGAGCGCTTTGGTGCAGCGCACCGTGCAACGGTGCAGGCGTTGCAGGGAATCGCGTCTGAATCGAATGGAGCAATGGTAACCTGCCGACGAGGAAGCGCGCGCCGGAGTGCGGGCCGACCCGCCGCGGCATCGTTGATAACAGAACGAACACACTTCCCTTGCGACGTCTGCATGCAGCATCCTCCAGTTTATCATTTCTTTTCTTTCTATTTGCTGCTGATCGAAAGATAGACGCACCTTAGTGCCCCCGCAGGCGTAATCATATCGCTACGATATCGTCTCGGCAGCCCGCGCGCTGGCGCTAAGCCTACCTCCGCCTCGGCGCCGTTCTCGCGATAAGTCGTCGTCACACGAACAGAAAATCGTATTTCAGGCGCTTTTAATAATGATTGTTCTTCCTTTCGGTTATCGATAGCCATCTTCACTTTATTTTTACGCCATGGGGGGCTTTTGCCGGTCCTCGCATAGACGAACACACGAGCCGTTGCACTGTGATGAGAGTGCCGAGCAGACGACCCACGACGCCCAGCCAATGAGGTTGCGCCCTGCGGTCACGTGCAGTCAGTAGCCAATTAGGCGGCGTGTTCAGTCTCTTTTCTACCCCGGTTTCACTCGCAACCAACGGACGAAACGGAATGGTTCTGGCGGGGAATTGAAAACGAAAAGACGCGCTTTCGAATGAGACCAAGATGGACGCCGTGGCACATGTAGAACCCGAGGGGCGAGTCGTCGAAAAAATGCTATTTTCGCGAAAAAAATGCTATTTTCGTGATATTATGGCTCAAATACGTACTCCTGGGTCTGGATATTTTGCTAACAGGTAGAAAAATAGCTCTACTTTCCGAAAATGACGATTTCTAAAAATCGATTTTTTGGACAAATTTCGGGATTCCAAGACCCGCGTCTCCCCTTAAAAGGCGGGGGGGGGGGGGGGGTGTTGGATATAGAATGTTTAATTTGTGTTGAAAAACAGATGCCATGTTTTGGACATGCAGTGTCATTTATTGTAGCGTTTTCTTGGAGAGAGGAATCAACATAGTGTTTGTACTGAAAGTGATTGAGAGCATGGTTATTGCTCTGTATGTGCTACACTGAAAAATAACTGCAGTTGCTAACCGCGACGGCAGCAACTGACGGCGTGGCGAGTTCTCGTTGGCGTGGTGTTGCCACAAGTACCGACTGCTTGCGAGCACAGTCCCAAATAAGCCGACCCTTGGCCTAGTGCGAACACGTCTATGATACAGGCACGAGACAGGCAAGCCCCAAAGGGGGGGGGGGGGAAGTGCATCGTATCTGCGGTGATGCGGAGGGTGTTCATCCACTGCATATGCCTCGGCTAGTGATTGTTGCTCATGTCATGTTGCTCCACTACAGTTTTCAACGACATTTGGTTCAAATGTTGGTCGAGCCAAATTGCCTTCACGGAGGACATCTGAGGATTTGCGACTGCTTCCAAGACGCAAAGATTTGCATCCTCATACACAACACCTTCACACAAATTTTGGGAAAACGAATAGTGAAAACAGAAAATCCAGTTGCCATGTACCTTGCACTTTCATTCTCTTGAAGTTAAAATGTTGTTGCAAGCCTTATTGAAGTTGTACTTTATATCTCAGCAATGCTGTAGAGAGTAAACATTTTGAAAGCCATTTGCAAGTGGTCAGAAAACAAAAGGGGGAAAAAAAAAAACCCGCCAGATTACAATTAAAGCTAGTTTTAATCACAGGTGGCAACAATTTCATTACGAGAAATTAGCTCTTACTTGTGCAACACAGCAAGTGAACGTTAAATATTTAAACTGCAATTGAAATTGCAGTGGAACATGGAGGATCTCAAACGCCATTCAAAGTCCTTTGTTTTAGCAAAATGACATTCTGTTTTGGATGGGTTCGAAATGCCACAGCAGCACGGGTACGAATTGTGAAAACAGCCTCGACAGCACTTTATATGCAAAGAAAGGATGGTAAAACTGTGTGAACGTTATTTATTGGAGCATCATCAACAGCATACAGTATTTCTTTCATTACTCTATACATAAAGCTGTTAACTTGGTTTAAGATAATTGTGTCGGGAAATAATGGCATGAACTTTTTGCATGAATTTTGACTGCAAGAGATGTGTTCAAACTAGGCAAAAAAAAAAAAAAAAAAAAAGCGCATGGGAAACAATGACTTTAAATAGCGAATAACTTTGTACAAGAAATGTAAAAAGAGAAGTGGCTAGCCAGTTTCACTGCACAAGTCAACCACATATACTTTTATTAATTAAGGGCACCAAATGCCGATTAACAGAACCGCATCGCCGTTTCAAGTAACAAACGCTCACGGCAAATGGCTTTAGATGCATTGCAACTCGGGCAATGGCCTCAACAATGCTGTACAGGCCTCAGAGGTCGTCGAATCGAATGTGCTGGTTCTTCTTCTGCATCATCTTCTGGGCTTTGGCAATCACCTGCGCAGAAGAAGGGATTCAGTGAAATTTCAGCCTGGCTTCGAATGCCCCAGCTGCCATTTGAAGCAACGTTGGGTGGCTCAACGATTTCTCCAACTGCCCCTTTCCTGTAGCCCAGCATAAGCCAAATAGGACTTCATTACATAATCTCTTAGAAAATGCACAGCACAGATGATGCAGGAAAGAGAAGGGAACACCACAAACGTTAGCAGTGGAGACTTGGGTTTGAGGCTAGGTGGGGGTAAGCAATGAGGGTAAGCATGTTCTCTCTCTCTCTCCCCTTTGTTTAAGCGATGCCTTCTTCATGGACCCCAATGCACTTTCCTGCCAACCACTCCGGCGTGGCTAGAAATGTCATGGTAGGCAGTGACATTGTGAGTGACATGACCCAAAAGAAGTTGGGTCATTCCATGCAAAACGTCCCAGCCGTAAAATCGACCATCCCGGATTTGCTCAGTGAAAATTGTGGGTCATCCTCGCATGGCCCACAATGCTCCCTGAAAGTGTTTTTGTCCAAAACAATTTTGTTCTTTTTCTAGCGGCCCTTTTGCCTCCAGGGTTTAGAGAAAACTTCTGTCTGTGAAAAAAATTCATGAAAAAGTAACTTCTCTTACAATGGCCACCATTTTTTGCGAGCATCATGTTGAGACCCTGGGCTGCTCTATGCCGCATTTCTAAAATATTTTTTCTCTTTTTTGCTGTGATTACGCCATTAAGAGAATACACGATGCCGAGCATTTTCAAACATTTTTAGCAAATACGACCACATTCTCTCAGCCAATGAAGCGTTTGTACCTGTATCTCAGCATTGTGGAAAATTTTTAAAAACTATACTTACACTGAAAAAAGGTGAAATGTGCGAGAAAACGTTTGTCAAACTTGGAAAAATCTCCTTTCTGGCCCATATTCACCTTGAAATTGGGCATTGTTGTGCTGGTAGTAAAAATATCAAATACAAGCCATTCACTAGTACAAATGATCGCAGATTATTTCATAAAGTTTAATCAGAACAGTTTTTGTTTTAGCAGAGAAAAAAAAATTTTCAATTTGTACAGCAACACTACTTCACCCCGTTGTTCCACAGAGCGGCTTCTCTGCACGGCATGCGCCTGCCTGCATGAAAGGGGCGCGAGCCAGCGGGTTCGCGCTACAAGAATACCTTTCGCCGCAACGGTATTTGTAGCGCCAGTACAGGAAAGAGGAATAATTTGCGTGTTAGTGGGAAAAGTACAACGTGGAGCTAGCGGCGGTGCGCCCATTCCATGAGTACGGGTAAACGGGTAACTCAATGGCTGGACATCAGATGTGCATTTAAAACATCGGGTTATGCAATTCCTGCTAATGCATACAAATAAATCCATTTAACTCAATGACTCCACCGCTGTTTATTTCGTAATTTTCAGCATACTGAAAAGATACCACAAATAACATACCCTGCTTCTTTTTAAATGCACGTCCATGTCCAGCCTGTCGTTGAGTTATCCATACTCATGGAATGGGCGCACCGCCGCTAGCTCCACGTTGTACTTTTCCCACTAACACGCAAATTATTCCTCTTTCCTGTACTGGCGCTACAAATACCGTTGCGGCGAAAGGTATTCTTGTAGCGCGAACCCGCTGGCTCGCGCCCCTTTCATGCAGGCAGGCGCATGCCGTGCAGAGAAGCCGCTCTGTGGAACAACGGGGTGAAGTAGTGTTGCTGTACAAATTGAAAATTTTTTTTTCTCTGCTAAAACAAAAACTGTTCTGATTAAACTTTCTGAAATAATCTGCGATCATTTGTACTAGTGAATGGCTTGTATTTGATATTTTTACTACCAGCACAACAATGCCCAATTTCAAGGTGAATATGGGCCAGAAAGGAGATTTTTCCAAGTTTGACAAACGTTTTCTCGCACATTTCACCTTTTTTCAGTGTAAATATAGTTTTTACCAATTTTCCACAGTGCTGAGATACAGGTACAAACGCTTCATTGGCTGAGAGAATGTGGTCGTATTTGCTAAAAATGTTTGAAAATGCTCGGCATCGTGTATTCTCTTTGGCGTAATCACAGCAAAAAAGAGAAAAAATATTTTAGAAATGCGGCATAGAGCAGCCCAGGGTCTCAACATGATGTTCGCAAAAAATGGTGGCCATTGTAAGAGAAGTTACGTTTTCATGAATTTTTTTCACAGACGTAAGTTTGCTTTAAACCCTGGAGGTAAAAGGGTGGCTAGAAAAAGAACAATGTTTTTTGGAGCAAACACACTTTCAGGGAGGACTGTGGGCCATGCGAGGATGACCCACAATTTTTACTCAGCAAATCCGTGATGGTCGATTTTACGGCTGGGACGTTTGGCATGGAATGATCCAGTTACAAGTGTCATCGCTCCCGGTGAGGCCATAATGCGAGCGCAGAGTTTTAAACACTCAAACGCTGGTTGAACCGACGCCAGTCTAGCATGAAACAATCCAGTGCAACCACCTTAGTCGAACTGAGTCTGACCGTGGTAGTCCTTTTGAAAATGGTCAACTCGTTCCCATCCCGATACCACGGGTGGAACAGGGTCCATCGGTTTGGGAGCAGTCCTGGGAGTAGGCAAAAGCGCCTTCTGTATCAGGCTTGGAGCAGCCAGAAAGGCCATTCGGAGCAGATGTAACACCGTTTCACAGCATTATGGTACCTCCCTAATGCCCCAGCCCCTGACCAATCGGGCTTTATTTATGCACCTACTGTATCAGGTATTTCCCCATGCACCAGAACCTACTCGGAACCTGGAACGAAGTTCCTGGTGGTTTGCAACATGCAAACTTATCTACCTTCAGCCCGGCTCTACTGAGCGCACCGCGTTATCTCTGTCAAAGGTCTAAACTCACGCGCACAGTCTAAGGTGATCAGACAACAGACCTCGTTTCGTGTCCGGTAAACGGCAGTGTTTAAGCAAATTCACGGTGGCATTCCGTAAAACAAGGCGTTTTCATTTTTTCTATGGAACAGCAGTTTCACTGTGTGCGAATCTCAACATTCCTTTGTCCTCATCGTCACAGGGTTGCCAGAGTGGATGAACATACGCCATAGACTGTGTAAGTAGACTGCAATCGAAGGCACAGTTCATGTTGGACCGTCCTCCACATAAGCAAAGCGAACCCCACAGTTCACAGGCGACAATGAGCAATTAGCTCACAACGAAGGCGAACAGAATTAACAAGCGTAGGCAAAGTGTTCAAGACCCTGTTTGTTGAATGCATGCAGGCACAGGAAATTTTGGGTAGCAAAGCTAGGACCGTCGAACGTGGTCAAGTAAATTGAAGTTAACCTCCATTATATTACAGCCTTGCATGCAGATATTCATGCAAATATTATTCTCTCTGTTTACAATAAGGGAGAAAAACATTTTAGTTACATTTCGTCATTTTTCATTGATTGTGGCACAGTGGCCAGCACGGGCAAACAAAACCGCGCAAATGTGACACAAAGAAATCCAAAGAGAAGGCGGAGAACAGTGGAGAAGGCGCGCAGCACCTGCGACCTTACTGCTAAGACAAAGCCAACTTCCACAGCCGCTCAAAGACTCGATGAAACCAAAAAACACAATGTTCAGGGGTGAGACAGCTCAAACAGATTTGGGAGCAGTTTTCGGAGCAGCAAAATTTCGATTTTGGAGCAGAAGAATCTTGATTTGGAGCAGTTAGGGACATTTAATACGTCGTCTTGTGAGCTTAAAAAAATCATTATTTCAGCAATTTGCAGGGTCAAGTGCACATTTCAATCAGTTTTGAATACACAGAACACTCAAACAGCCTTACCTGAAAGAGTTTTTAAGAGTATCACAAAGTACTAACTGCACTACCTTTTTCCTAACTGGTGATATTGTCTTGCGCCTGCACGCAACAATGACAGCTTGATTGATTGATTGATTGTGGGGGTTTAACGCGCCGACGCAACGCAGGCGATGAGGCGCGCCGTAGTGGAGGGCTCCGGATTAATTTTGACCACCTGGGGATCTTTAGCGTGCGCCGAAATCTTGTACACACGGGCGTTTTTGCTTTTCGCCTCCATCAGAAAAGCGGCCGCCGCGGCCGGGAATTGAACCCGCGACCTCGTGCTCAGCAGCGCAACGCCTTAACCACTGAGCCACCGCGGCGGGTAAAACAATGACAGCAAAACTGCCGTTAACATTAGAGAGTTTTAGCAGTCCGTCTGTTCTGTTGGTTACTTTGTTACCGGGTTTACCGGACCGGTCTGCGCCTGCACGCGCGGAAGGGCGAAGAGGCGCGGACAAGGCGAAGGCAGCCGCGCAACTAATCCCCCTACGGCCACTACGGCTACGAATGTCCGAGTGCCCAGACGAGTCCCGGTGAGCTCGGTAACTACGTACACGATGGAACAGACTGACTGCTAAAACTCTTATCAAATTTAAGGGCTCCGCAATTGTGGCGTTTTTTTGCTGTTTTAATGCTAAAATTATTATTTTTGTAATCCCAGGCTGTGTTGTACGAACGACTGTAGTCACGGACAGTTGAGCAGCTTCGAGCTAACGGCCGCATAGCCCAACCAGCCTACCCGTTTCAGTCCCCGGGGCGCAGGTTCACCCTATGGTCATTTGAGTAGCGCTAATTTTTAGCCACCTAGATTTTGGCATTAAATTTCACTTTGCATACATCAAGTGTTATAGTCGCGTTCTATGGCAGCCGTGTAGTCCTGCAGCTATTGGGCGCTGCCTGAACAGGTCACGGCGACGCAGCACAGCCCGCAACTTTCGTGTCGACCGTTCCATCCCCGAGGCCCGCGATCGCGCTTCGAAGCACAGCAACACCTCAACATTTTACAACAGCACAACAAGCCAAAAAATTCACTTCACGAACCCGATTATAGACGCGTGCACCGCGTATCGCACTCAAGGACAAACCACGCCGAAGTCGTAGGCCCCACATTTCAATCAAGTTTTTTTCGAGCCGCCCAACTTCCCGTAATCTGGCACCAATCTCAAACCATATCCTTGCGTTAACGTCACTGTTCAGAGCCACAACAGATAGAATGAATAGACTGGAACTCAGCTGATAGCGTAAAATAAACCAGGGAAATACGCACTGAGCGCGTTGGTATACCAGCCAGATCAGGCGGCGGCCATGCCTAATCGAGAAGGCCGTTTCAGCGAACCCGGACGGAAAGCGAATCGAGTTTTAGAAGCTATCGCTTGCTTCGTTTCAGTTTTTCTGTTTGTGCCATTTCTGTGTTTGCGATTGACCGACGATAAAAGCGGTGACCGGGATGCGGGAGGCTTCCGTTCCTGCCGGAACTGACATGAGCATCAAAATCCGTGCTGTTGAGGCTCTTCTGGAGCAGTTTGGCGCAATTTTCGCCATTTTCGTGCTTTTGGAGCAGCTTGGCGCAGGAAAATGGAATTGTATCAGAAAGGCGCAATATGCGCAGCTGTCTCACCCCTGAATGTTTCAGCCAAGCTACTGGGCGCGGGGCATCATGGCAGTCATACCTCGTAGCTCAATTTGGCCTGTGCAGTGCAGGACGGCGCTCATAAACAAGTTTGGTGCAGGAGGGGCGGTTTAGCGCAGGATGGTGCAGGGTAAATGAGTTTGGCGCTCAATGGCGCAAATGGCGCAGCTGTTCCACCCCTTCGGGACAACCAAATGGAATGTAACCAGCTTCTCTCGGAAATAGGCCGTCCCGAAATTTAGTGAAATCGGTCATGCAGCCAGTCGCATCTGTGCGAGTGAAATGCACAAGGTACGACACGTGGAGTTGCAACGCTCGCTCAAAACTCAACAGTTAGACTCACTCGAAGCATCCACTAAAGGCCCCATCTACGGTTATTTCTGCTCACTGCTTTCGGCTGCCCCTCACTTTCACAACGCTTGCTGCTTGCTTAGCTGGCTCTCATTGGTGCTGGCTAAACGACATTAAGTGCTGAGTCCTCAAGCTGTGCACGGCTTCAACACTGCAGTGATGCGACTGGCCCAAGTCATTTTCCCTTCCGATAGCAAAATACACTGTGCAGCGAAAGAGCAACACTTGCACAGTTCGGTGCAAAAATAGACAGGGACCAGAAAAGACAACACAAGAGCGGTTAGTCCCTCCCTGCTTATAGCACTTTTATAGTCCCCGTCTATTTTCGCACCGAACTGTACATAATGGAATGCCAACTAGGCCAGTCAATTACGTTACTAAAACATTTGTTTACGTTCCCTGCCCTCCGACTCCTAGCCGAACCTAGTTCAAGGTGTGCGCTCAACGGTCCCCACAACCACGCTCACCTTCTCCACACCGCGCTTCTTCTGCCGAGTCTTGTGGCTGCGGCGTGTCTCTCGGTCCAGGGTTATCTTGTCCCAGTACGCCTTCTCCTCGTCCCCTGACACGCATCCCGCACACACATCTTAGCCCGTGCAACACAGCCAGAAAAGCAGGCACACACATATACACTCGGCATCACAATGCCCCGTCATGCCCTGCCTTTACATCTTGCATTACCAGCACCCCTTCACACACAACCAAGGAGGACCACCAACTGTTGTTGCGTGCCGATGGCAACGCCGCATACATTGCCATCAATTTGCAAAATTTGTTTCCTTTATCTGTTTACACGCCGTGCCAGCTGCTCATATCGTTTCAAAGGTGGGTGATTTTTGAACTACACATCAACACTGGTTCAGCAGTGTAAGCAATCTCACGGGCCCAGTATACTTTTCAAGGCTTCAGCTTGGGGGAAACGCATGGCTGCACATGACCCTGTGGGAGCTCACAACATCCGCAACGGCTGCACTCCACACGTGCTGGCAATCCAACCAATGCAACTTCTGCTCAACTGAGTGCAGGAATGCCACAGCCCCACCTGGGAGGCACAGAAACAAGGAAGAGGTCGGCTGGGGAGCTGGGTAGGACAAGGTGGCTTAAAGGAGCCATGAAGAGAAAATACAACTTCGTGTAATTTGAAAGAACTAGAATCCAGTATGTCACTCAGCTCCATTACAGCCCCAAAAGATGTTTTTTTAATGAAAAAAAAGCAAGAAGTATTTAAAAACTTTCAAATTTTGCGCCACAGTGACGTGTTATGAGCAACAATGACGTCATACGGGCCAACAATAAAACAATTTTCAGTGCGTTAACTGCACGTTAGCATTCAAGTGATGCGGTCAAATGGAACTAGAGGCCCCATTACAGATGCCCAGTCATGTGTCGTTGTGACAGGTCAGTTAGGCGGCCGCCAATCGCACAAACAAGGTTCCGTGACGTCATAGAAAAGTTGCAGGAAATTGGCTAGGGGGTCGCGACTGCTTCACACGTTTTATTCAATACCTCCGTTACTTGTTCGAAGATTGCGATTATATTGGTATCATCGTTATCGGGACTAAGCAGTCTTTCTAATAAACCAAACTTGTGTTTTGTCTTCATGGCTCCTTTAACGCTGGGCTCAGCGGCGGTAGCTAATTGTGGCCACAGGTTCGCCCCGTACATTTTCCAGCAAGCACCAAGGCGGCAGCATCCTGGACTGACGACACCTCCCGCCTGGGGAGTGCCCCCTTGCTGTTAAATCCGCTCCACACTGCAATGAGCCTCAATTCTTATTTCCACCGTTGCAAAGTACAGCAACTGCATGAAGCAAAGTGCGAAGCAACATTTTGAACATTAAAGGCCAACTGCAACGAAATTTTCGGCTCCTTAAATGCACCATTTTCCGGTAGTATTACCTTAAAAAGTGCTACCTGTAAAATTTCAAGGCCCAAATATGCGTCGCTGCATCATAAACGAACACCAAAAATGCTATTTTCAAACTGAAACTGGAAAAAAAAGGGCGGCCATTATGGCCCACCGGAAGTGACGTTACATGCAGGAACCGGGTAGGTGCAGCTGGCGGATTCTCCCACGGCTGCCTACGAGAAGACAGCGCGCATGCCATGTGTTTTGCATCGTCCGTTTTTCCGAACACTTAAAACATGCACGAAAAGGGGTTTGGAATTTCGTGCAACCATTATTGCTTGGCTGTGAGCTGCTGAGACGCGCCTATAGTCGTCCGGTAAAACGCAAACACAGGCGTCGCAAGGCGTCGTGGTGAAGCTGGGAGCGAGGAAATAGGTACACAAACAGCAGCGTTTAGCGCCAGATGGGCACTGGCACAGCAAATATGCCCTGTGCCGATTGAACCATCCTACCGCGGGAGGCAAGCATCGAAACGTGCCGGCTAGCGTGTAAAATTCAGTTTCAGCACATACGTTATCAAAGTTCAAATCCAGAATTTTGTTATTTTTGTTTACACGGGCAGTTTTTTTCCTGTTAGCAGGGTGCCCGCGCCAAGTCTTTAGATAATGATGCCATGCAGCGACGAAAGCACTGCAGTGTCTTCGCTGGCATCATGAAACAGTAACTTTTCCCGAGACTCAATGCTGCCAAATGTGCTCCTCTTTATATTTTTTTTCTAACCGGTCAGCGATATGTTGCAAACAGCGGCTAGTTTTTACATACTTTTTTATATATATCGATTTTATATATATATCGATTTCGAGCAGTGCGCCGCATGCTGTACTTGTTCGCGTTCCCACCGGCGATAGCAGTGACAACGGGGTATCACCTCGCATTGGCCGTACTCGAGCCACTTGCACTCTCGAAGAGTCGACCAGCCGCGATCGTGCAGTGGGCCGCATATCTACCTGCCGTACTCGTTCGTGCCCCAACTGGCTGCCACAACAGCGTATGGTCTCGCGTCAGCCATTCTGCGTATTGCGCACTCGTAGAGATGCCCGGCCGCAAGCTTGCAGTGTGCCGCACAGCTGTCGTAGTCGTTTGTGCGCCGATGCACCGACCAGCCGCGCCAACAGCGTATCGCCTCACGTAGGCCGTACATGCGTCTCGCGTGCCCGTCGAGTTGACCGAGAGCCTGCTGCCGCCGTCGCGACCACGAAATCAGCCGTTATGCTACTGCCGTACTCGCTCGCCGACGGTGTATTGCCTCGCGTCGACCGGCCCCGGCACTTTTCGAATTTGCTCTTGATGTCTCTGAAACCCAGCGCTTCTTCAGCTGCTTGCATTACGGAAACGTGTGAAAGCAATTATTCATGCAAGATGCACAAATTACGCTGCTCCCTCGCGTAAGGCCGCGCGTAAAAGGGCCACTGAGGAAAAGGGACGGCTGCACGGGAGTCCTGACTAGAACGTCACATCCGGAAGTTCGCCGCAGTGGTGACCAGTTGTGGCGACGCTCTGCTAGGCGCTGCATCGGCTGAAGTGGCGTGTTTTCAAACGGTTTTAATAAAAATACTTAGCGTGTGTGGAGCTTAAAATTAGTTCACAGGCGACTTTAGTGGTATATACCAACCGTTGAAACAGAATTTGGGGCAGGTAAATTGTCTTTGCAGTTGGCCTTTAAGCACTATGAAAAGCATTCACTTGATGACACTGCGCTCCAGAAAGCACTCGGATAACGTCCCATGAGCTGGCCAGCGAGTAACAGATTCTTCTGAATAATGACAAAGTTTTGTGCTGTTTACACATATTTACCGTATTTACTCGTGTAATGATCGCACGCCTGATGTTTGTCATCAAAATACGACTTTTTTTATTTCCCGCGCAATGATCGCACCCTGAACTTGCCACAGCAATATGTGGCATGTGTGCCAAGTCTAGCTGATGATGGTCGTGTTTACCTATGTTTCCTCCTCTTTCGAAGCGGACATGGCTACGTTATTGCCGCAGACTTTCGGATATTAGCGATATCAGCTAGCGTGAGTACATTATTGGTGCGGAAGAAACTCTCACTAAATGCACATAATGTACTCACAAGACAAAGAAAAAAGGTGCTCAGCTACCTGTGTCGGCAGCCATGTCTGTCTTGATGTCCCGCACTATGACAGCAGCAGCCACTTATTGGTCGACCTGTTCTCACCTCGCTGCAAACTCGTTCCGGCACGTTCCGTAACTTATGAAAACAATGCACTTTGCGTCACATTGCAACGCGGCTGGTCCATGGAGCGTTTATTATGTTTTTATTTATTATGTTTATTATGTTCATCAGACCTATCATAAAAATTCTGACCTGCAACTTGCTTGTGTTTTCTGGGCTGAAACGTTTTTCGCGAAAAATTTGCTTCGCGTAATGAACACATCTGTAAATTTGCATCATATTTTTGGAAAAAAAGTGTGATCATTTCGAGAATAAATACGGTAGTAACTTTTCGGATCAAAAGGCTGGCACATTACCAGGGGTGAGACAGCTGAAGCAGATTTGGGAGCAATTTTTGGAGCAGTGAAATCTCGATTTTGGAGCAGAAGAACCTTGATTTGGAGCAGAAGAACATTTATTATGTCACCTTAGGAGACTAAAAAATCAAAATTTTGGCAACTCAGGGAGGGGGGGGAAGTGCACTTTTTAATCGGTTTTGAACGTATATAACATTGAAACAGCCTTTTAATAAAGTTTTTCTACCAGAGTATAACGAGGTACCAAATGCACTACCTTTTTACAAACCATTTTTAAAATCTCAGGCTCTATGATAGCATGGAGTTCCGTTGAAAATATCGAATTTAAAAACTAAGCAATCGTAAGGCATTTTTATTATCATGGGAATGCCGAAATTATTATTTTTGTAATCCCAGATTCGGCCTTAAGCACAAGTGTAGAGCCACGGCAAAAGTTGCGCAAAGCGAGGTGACAGTCGTTGCACCCCACCAACTTTCCCATTTCAAACACTAAGGTGCACGTTTACTACGATCAATCGTAATTTGAGTAACATTGATATGTTTAGCAATCTCCCTTTTGGCATTAAATTTCACTTCAGATAGATGAACCATTATTAGTACTAGCGTGCAATAATAGCCTGTCCCGCTATCGGACACTGCTTGAACATTTTGCGGCGATGTAGCCAGCGCCGCCCCTTTTGAAGTGTCCGTCCCATTCCCGCCGCTCGCAAGCTCGCTGTCAAAGGCAGCAATAACTCCGCGTTTTATAACAACGCAATGAGTCCGAAATTTCACTTCAAGAGTGCACCGCGCCTCACACGAAACGCGGCGAATTCGCGGGCACCGCATTGTTTTTTATGAACTCCACCTTTCGAGTGGCGCAACTTCCCGTAACAGAACAAACAACTAAATGTAAACCTAGCCACCCCCATAATCAAAAGCACAGTAGAAATCTGTGAAGAGCGGTCTGCCTGAACTAGAGAGAACTAGCCTGAACTACGAGCAACTGCTTCGCCCGCTGGCCATGTTTTCGATCTTCACCATACCAAGATGGCGGCGCCCCGCATACGTATGTAATGTTGTTCTGAAGATACGGCGCTCAGAAAATTGTCGTTTTGTCATTAACTTGAACAAGTTTTGTCGCCTCAGTAAACATTAGTATTTTTATACAGAACTTTGCAATGATTTTCGATGGGAAAGCTTTAAAAACGTACAGAATATAACATGTGCGACCCGACATTGTGACATCCGAAAAAACTACTTCGGGGACCATTTTATGCGGGTTTTTTATTGAATGATCAATCAATTAATTTTTACAAACAGCATCACCTTGGGGGTGCTGGAAAATTATTGAGTCAGTAAGCATTTTCCCCCACTGAAACTGATGGGAGCGTTAAAATCGTTGGCTCTCAGACTGTTTTGGAGCAGTTTGGCGCAATTATACAAATTTTCAAGCTTTTGGAGCAGCCTGGCGCAGGAAAACAAATTTGTATCACATCTGCGCAATATGCGCAGCTGTCTCACCCCTGTTGGTGTGGAGCGGAGACTTGCTTTTACCGTTAGTCAACCTAGGTGGCGCCACAACACCGCGGCAAGCCGTTTTCTGCCTTTGGTTTGTTTGCGACTGTATTTAGACCTGGCTTGTTTTTGTTCATGGAAAAATAATCGTTTCATGGAAACATGGTGCTCGCTCAACAAATATGGTCACGTAAGACACCGTCGCTTGCGTCAATCGGCCAGTGCCGTCTGAGACAACCCCAAAACCGTGCACTGCTGTGCATCTAAACGAAGCATAGTGCGCGCAGTACCAACAGCAGTACACATCGGTACTTCTATGTTTACATGTGCTTTTGTAACTTCCACTGTTTGTCCCATCATTCTTACCGATATAAAAATAGTGCCCTAAATTTAAGTGCGAATAGCTCGTTAGGCACGCTGATAAGTTGTGCCTAATTTGCGTTTGCCTTTTCCGGCCCTGCCAATCGCAGAGCTGGCTGGTATGACACCATAGGTTCTGCTGTGGGAAACGAGCCAGTGGGTCGCATGTCCATTCCCTTCTTTCCCAATTATACAGCTTATTTGAGCGAAGTTCACGTTAAAAGTAGTGTCAGCATGATTCTAACAGGGCAATCTTTTGAATGAACCAAACTTGCATTTTGTCTTTATGGCCCCTTTCAGTAAGTAGTTCCGACCCGACGGGAGGCTTTTTGTGTGTGTGTGTGTGTGTGTGTGTGTGAGATAATAAATTGCAAATTAAAGTTTTGACAGATAAGTGATGACCTGAACGTCAACAAGCATCCACCACCAAGTTACGTTTTCAACTCCAAGCAGATTTCTTCGCATCGATTGCTTGCCCCGAATTCTGTTCTGAATTCTGTGCTGGCCATAATCCCTGACAAGGTGTTTTTACATCGTACGGGGACTAATTGGTACCTCTAGTGATGTCAAACCACACAATTTCTTCCATAGAACCATCCGAAATTGCACATTTTGAAATGGTGGTTGGCCTTCACCACAAGGCGTGGGAGCCACGCGTGCTAACATTTTGTCTTGTATCTGACAAATTACTCTGCGCAACTCAATATTTTTTCTAGGACAGGTTTTTGAAATGCTTACCTACAAAACGTATACCCTAAACTTTCTCTACTACAGGTGGTTTGTTATACACAACTTCCTTTTTTCTCGTCTTTTTCTACGCCTGGACAAAAATTTTGAATTTGACAATTTTTTTCGCAATCATTATTTGGGAAAGCATTAGTAAAACTGGTGTTAACCTGCCGCGGTGGCTCAGTGGCTAAGGCGTTGCGCTGCTGAGCACGAGGTCGCGGGTTCGATTCCCGGCCGCGGCGGCCGTTTTTCTGATGGAGGCGAAAAGCAAAAACGCCCGTGTGTTCGAGATTTCGGCGCACGTTAAAGATCTCCAGGTGGTCAAAATTAATCCGGAGCCCTCCACTACGGCGCGCCTCATCGCCTGCGTTGCGTCGGCGCGTAAAACCCTAAAATCAATCAGTAAAACTGGTGTTGTTGGAAAGGGCATCGAGTGGCTGCCTTTTATGTCACTGAATGTGTGCCTAACCAATGTGTTTACCCCACAAAAAATGTTTTCTTAGACCGCTAAAAATCGGCCGATTTCCCGCGGATGGAGCAACTCTCTAATTTCTGCACGAATCTTGATCATTCTTTTTGCGCCTATCTCTACACGACAGAAAGAACTGACTTACAACCTGAAAAGTAGCTGAAGGAAAAGGGGTCCTCAAAAGAGGGGGGGAGGGAATCGGGCACACACAGACCAAAGTAAAGAAGGAGGCAAGCGCACCTGTGAGCAGAGAGAGGGACCCACAGAAGGAGTCCTTCTGCCTCTCGATGAACTGGCTTGCCGCCTCAGCATTGGCACAGCGGACGTACGCCACGCTGTCCCCCTCCATGACGTCCACGTATGCCACATCGGCCAGCTGCCGAATGTTGTTCTGCGCACACACAAACAATTTTTTGCCCATTAATGACTTATTTGGGCCCGCACTCGGTGTGGCTCAAACATGGATGAACAGAGTGCTACCAACAGGCTGCACTGCACTGCCCTCATTGCTGTTACCCCCCCCCATTTTATGGCCCGCATTTGCGTTCACTGCCAAAGGCAATCTTGTTTTCATGCGGTACGATGGCAACTATTGCGAGGTATTCCCTCAGTTTCCCTCTGCCTTCTCGTCCACAGCAGCACTGTCACGTTCACGACTTCAGATTGTTCTAATATTTCTTTCCTGTGCCCAAGTAGTTCAACGGTGTCCAGAAATTGCATGCGCGGGCATTTGTAGTGGGCACGACCTCCCTCCTTGAAAGCAGCGAGAAGTCAGAGGGAAGGCAAAAATGCGCAGTGGGAGACTGCAATTAAACACGACTGTCCCCGGGTCGGCTACCTTTAATGCGGGAGACATAGTAACCGGGCACTTACTCGGCAGATGTTTCAGTGTCGGCCCCGGCAGGTGCGTCGCTGGCCACCATTAGGAGTGGCATCGCAATGCGAGTCCCGATTTTTTTTCCTTCTAAAAACTCTTAAAAAGCACCCCATTTTGTTGCAAATCACAAACGAGGTGCAGTGGGAGGCCGCGCTGCTCAGCACAGACCCTCTGACCCAGGCCTCACTAATCTATATGAATCCTGCCGTCACTGTAAGGACACTGAAGTCGACCTGAAAACAGCCAAACCCGTAGCAACAATAAAGTTTTATCTGATCTGATCTTCCACTTTAGTGAGAAGCCGAATGACTGACTGTCGCACGATCACACTCAATTAAGCACATCCCCCCCCCCCCCCCCCCCTCTCTCGCAAAACAACCTGGCATTGTGTAGCCGTGAAACTCATGGGGGGGAATGAGAGCGTCCCGATTTCTTCTCCAAATATTGGGGCTTTTCAAATGAAAAGGAGGATAAAGAAAAAGAAAGGAACTGGTCATCTGGCCCTCCACAACCTGCAGCTCCACTAACAGCAAGCTTCTCACAGGCAGCACAGGAAGCACAAGATAAAGACAGACAGCACAACAAGGGAGCGACAAGCAATGAGGAATACAACTACTCCACCATGTGCATCCATCATCCAGTAATCCATCATCCATTCGGAGCACGTAACCCGCGAATTAATTACTTTGACTCCGCCGTTCTCGGTCGTCACTACAAGGAACAGCGAGCAGAAAGTACAGGCATCGCTCATTGGGCTCGATGTCCAGATTTCAATTGAGAAGCACGATGGTCGAAACCACGACCCACAAATTTTAACAGCTGCAGTGGCAACCGTGTTGCATGTGGTTAGGGCCAAAGCACACGAAGCACGAAGGGCTTTAATCCTAGTCCTGACCCGTATCTAGGATAAGCCCTTTAAAGTGTAAACCAAACTTGTACTGCTACAACTGGCAGGCACATTTTGGCATTCATTGATCAAAACTGAAAAATCCAGTCCCTACTGATAAGCTCAGCAGCAATAAGGCCACCTCCAAATAATACTTGAATGTGGGGCCCACCCTTCAGGCATTCCCTTGCGTCTACAAGCACAAAATTCACCACGATCGCCACAGGCAAACCTCTGTCAAGAGTTTCGTGCCCAAATGCGCAGGTTCTAATTTATCCCAACAGCTCGTGCATTTGTAACATGCATCAATTAGAAAGTAGTTTAAAGGTACCGACGCCCCTGTGCCACTCAGTCTACAGCTACTGAATCTCGCACGTCACAGTGCCTGAAGTAATCTCATGCCATACGTGCCTTTTTTTACACGCTTCTAACATGCTTGCAGTTTTACTTTTGAGCCTATCTTTCTTAACTCTTTCGGGACCGCTCCATAGGCCATCGATCACATATGATCGATGGTTTCGCGAGCCTGCAGAATACAAAATTTCACTCGATGGAGCACCTAGTGACATCTAGGAGATAGTTTAAACCTGGAGTTTTCTCTTTTGTGAAGTTTCTTTTTTTATCGCCAGGCGGCAGCGCGTCAGATATTTTATTCCGACGGGCAGTGGTTTCGAATGTAAACAAACATGGCGTCATACTCGCGCAAGCGTGATAAGAAATCCGCCTCGTCTCGTCTCGCATATCTTCGCCTTCTACTGTGGATTTTAACGATGACAGTGGCAGTGAAGAGTCGGAATGCGGCTTTAGAGATCGGATTTCAGCTCGAGTGAGGATTCGGGTGTCGATCAGCCTGGAACGTCAAATCGCGCTCAAAGGTGGGTGTTGGTTTCGGTTTCAATTGGCTCTGGAGTAGGTATGTGCGCTCGAAATATGTTCTGGCTGGTTTATATTTGTTCGCTAGGGTGTTAACTACCTATGGTGGTGATCTCCTGCCACCAGCACAGAAACGGATCAAGTTTTCGCCGAGACGAGAGTCTGCCGTGTACCTGGGCGCCGACGTAGCCATGGCCCTAGTGCCAAAGAGATCACACACAAAACAAAAAACCAGTTACACCTAGCCGCATCAAACTTTTGCGATGAAGAAACAAAGCATTGTGTTAGATTTTGTATATCCTGAAATAATTTTATTCTTTTTTAATATTTTTATATTTACGCTTTTTTCTATCTTTTTCTGTAGTTTTTTTACGAAGTTCTCACTTTCAGATTTTTTCATGGTTCTATCGTCAGTGTTGAAGTAAAACTTGGTATTGTATGTCAAAGAACATATAATTAGCTGCATTTTGGTATATGCTAAGGCAGGATGGTGCCTTTGCTTTATGTAATAAAAAATTTGTGCCGAGACCTCCCATTTTCATCACTTTTTCCGGCGGTCCCGAAAGAGTTAAGAAACCCAGCAATACATTTGTGCGTCCCCTCCTCGCCCCACTCCCGGTGTTCTAGAAGAAAACACGGTGCTACCATGGCAACCTTGCGGCAACAAGCAGGTGTGATGATGACTAAACGCAGCGCTGCACGCCAAGCACCCCCTCAACGCCTGGGTGTGGTAACCCGTAGGACTGCGCCACTGTTGTAGCCTTCTCTTTGTCTATTTCTCGAGGTGATGGGACACCACATCCTCAAACAACACATTACAGACCAGCAGCGGCAACTTTCAGCGAAACTTCTCCAGGCCCGCAATTACCTTCTCTAGTCTCAACCGCATGCATGTCCATGGGCTGCAGGGCAGCCTAATTTTGTACGCAACCTTGCATCTAGGTGCACACACTACACTGCCCTCTGCACCAGGCAGCAAACATTGAGGAGACATTTTTTCCCCGCACTTCTGTCCCTGCCTCCGAGAAGGCATCAAGTTAGGCTTCCGGAAGACCGTGCTTCCAGAAAAAAAGCTTTGAGCTCGCAAAGGGCTTGCCAATTGTTTTTCTCATCTCAAACCCCGCCGACGTGACACCTGAAGAACAACCATTGCCCAGGAGCAGAAATGGCCAAAACATTAGAGAAATTTGCGATTCAATGACATTTCAAACAATTCTGAAGTTTGGAGCACTGACGGAACTTCCCGGAGTTACAGAACTCTACAGAACTGACAAAACATTGCGTTAGCCCCTTGCGGTCCGTTGTTGGGAAGTGCAGAACAGCTGTAGCGGTCCGTTGTTCAAGGTTAAACTTTGCGGTTTTTCTCACTGTGACACGTTCGCATCCTTGATGATGACGCTGATGCGGTGGCTATCCCCTTTGTATCGGGTGGGCGAACTTTGCTTGTTGAAGTTTTCTTCTTCTGCACTAGGGTGCAGCACAATGTTCAGCACTCGCTTTTTGATTCCGGAGCGTTTTCACGTCCGGGCTGTTCGCTGAGAAGCACAGCCGCCTTCTTATCGCGTGAATTCTACGGAGGTGCACTTAGCGAAAGCGATGGTGACTTCCATGAGGAAGAGAACTGGTGACTTCCATGAGGAAGAGAACAGCTTTATTAGGAGGTGCACACAGCTACAGAATCATGGTGAGAAAGAGCAGTGAAACCTGCAGTACCACCGCAACCTCATCCAACAGCTGGTGGGTGATTTGAGCGGGGCCCGTCTGCACGCATGGAGTGCGTGTACCTCAATGTAACGAATTTCAATGTAACGAAACTCCCGATGTAACGAACCACTGAATTTTTTTTAACTTCAAGTGTATGCACACCATGTACCGTAAAAACCCGCGTATAATACGAACCCGCGTATAATACGAGGTGTAATTCGGGGACAGCAAAATCAGAAAAAAAGTTTTAATCCGCATATAATGCAGGATAAAGAGCACAGAAAACATTTATTTGCACTGCAGTTACCGTTCAGTCGTTGTCAGTTTTCGCTAGAACTGTCTCCCGACGTCCGTTCAATCATCGTCAGGTTCGCTGCCGCTGTCTCCTGAAGTCGCCTTGTCGGAAATGTCTTCCCACAGAAAGTGGTCCCCAGTACCATCAAGGGCGTTCGATATGCCGCATTTCTTAAAAGAGCGACTGACGAGCTCCTCTGGGTTGCTGACCCACGCATCCGCGATCCAGCCACAAAGCACCGCTGGAGAAGACCGCGTCAGCTATCCGGTAGCTGTCACTTACGGGTCTCCTGACCTCATCCACTCTTGGTAGCAGGAACTGATGCAGTCTTGAAAGGCTTGTGGATGCAAACGTCTAGCGGTTGCAGCTGGGATGTCATTCCTTCTGGAATGACAACTTCTTCACGGAATCGGCCAGGTGGCAGCGAAAGGCGTCCAACACGAGCACTGACGCGAACCCCCAACAGTGCTTCAGGCTGCCAACACCACACAGACTTTATCCAGTCAAGCACCAGTTGCTTTCTCCACCCGCGAATGCTGCCTTCGGTGAAGCCGAACTGCCGTCCTGAGGCGCAATTCCTGATGGTCTCGGCACATAAAATAACTTTTCTTTTAATTGCAGCCGAATACTGCCTTCGTGCACCCGACATCGTGATAGACTTGCGGTGAACGTGCCGATCCTTCGCGTCGTCAAAACAATCAAAATGGCGCCGGCTGAGAGAAGCAGCAGCCAGCTAACGCCACCCCAAGATGGTGCACCCTCCGCTGAAACCGAAACCGAAAGTGCAAATTTTCGGCTGAAAACCTTGGGATCCACATATAATACGAGGCACAAATTTTACATGGTAAAATTTTGAAAAAAAACCTCGTATTATACGCGGGTTTTTACGGTATCTTCACCCTCTGCATAACAAAGTCCCGTCTGCAGAAATTTCAATGTAATAAATTTCAGGAACAACCAGGTACGAAATTTGGTTTAGAAGTAGATTTTGGGAGACACAAGCGCCGAAACAGGGTCTTGATAAAACGCAAACGGCGACTCGGGCGGCCGAATGCTGCGGATGCAGCGAGCCACGCAGTCCGTGAGCGAGCTCCTTGCCTACAAGCTCCTTGCCTACAACTGTGTATGGCGCTACCGCTGCCACATGCGGCCACTTTGCCCTTCGTTCGAGTTCGCTCATGCTTGGTGGGTTTCATCGTTCCAGCAAGTGCAGGAAAAAGCATTTGGGGGTTTTTATGAGCTAAAACGGAGGACTGGGCGAGTTGGTACTTGTTCATATTAACAGCGCTACTGACACAGACCTCTTCTTTTTGTCTGTGTCGGTAGTGCTGTTAATATAAAGTTTTTGAAACTTGTGCAGGCGTTTTTTTGACCCCCGCGACCGCAATTGCGCGCCAGCGGTGGCTTCTGCCTCAGCCAAAAAAGTGACTTGCGTCGCACGCGGCAGTGGGAGGAGCCTGACGACTTTCACCAATGGGGAGGCGTGCACCCTATGGCGGGCGCTTTGAAGCGGTCAGGGATGCTGGCTGGCCCTGCCAGAGACAATTAGGCTCACCACCGCAGAGGATATTTGATGGGTGCTTTTTTAAGCGGCGCGTATGACGTTTCACAATGCAACTTTCAGTCACATTATCAACTTTTTTTTCCTGCATGAACAACTTCGTTTGCCCCTGCCCCTCGTGCCGCGTTTCAGCAAGCGGTTAGAAGCGGTCACTGGAGCTACCTGCATCGTGCGGGTGGTCTCCGCGGCTGCACCAGTGCGCCTGTGGCTTTGCAAGGTGCATTTTTGCATGCAGAAAACGTCCCATGTGGTTCACGCTGATGCCCGAATAGATGATTAGGCTCTGACAGGAACAGCGTGCCAGCCGTGTATGCGTGCCACGTTTTCGTTTTCAGGAACCGCTTCCCGCTTCATGTGGCTAACACTTCTTTATAACCGCAAATTTCCATGTAGGAAAATTTCAATGTAACGAAGTAAATAACAAATTTTACCAACCTTGTTTCATCGAGGTTTGACTGTATTCGCCTTTGAGTTCCGCATCAGAGAACCCTCCATGACGCGATAACGAAGTCCCACTACAGTCGAACCCCGCGATAACGAAATCCCGCGAGTACGAAATTCCCACAGCAACGAAATATTTTCGCATCCCCGGCGAACGTCCATAGACGCCCATATATTTTATATCTTGCGGCAACGAAACGTTTTTGGAAACTGATCCTGCGTTAACAAAATTCGCTGCAAGTGGTCTGCATTTTACCATCCCATTCGAGGTTAACTGTGTCCAGAAAGTGCACAAATACATTTTTTTTTGGACTCGAAGTGCGTAAACTTCTGCCACAGCACGCCTAAATGGCCGCCGCCATATTTGTTTACAAAAGACCACGTAGCCGGCGGCCGTGGAGGCAGCCTCGCAGTCGCACCACCAGGGGGCGACACATGGTGACTCAACTCGCGGTTTTGGCTTGGGCTACACTAGCCTGCTACCGCTGAACCGCGTGTGCGTTTGTTGTTTGTGTGCGGCGATCGGCATGTTTGCTCTCGGTAAGATGCCTTCGCCAGCCCAAAAGTGGAGGTTTTTATTGCTACGAGATTAGGCAGCCATCATCGCCCAAGTCAGTGGCCCAAGTGGAGGAAGGGAGTATAAAGGGAGGATAGCGCCGACGAGTTTGGAAACGCGTGCAGCTCGCTCAACCGCTCTGAAAAGCAAGGTGCAGAACAAAACTGACGGCTGTGGCCTTTCTGGACATCAACAAAGCGGTGCTCACTTAGTTTAGTAAACAGTATTGGCGCAACGAGGTGCCATTCTGTCTGGCAAAGTTCGTAAACAGAAGAAGCTGGGCTTCGCTTGCATGATCGGACATACTCGGTACCAAGGGCCAGGGCGAAAAAGGTGCCGAGACGGTGAACACACGGAATGCTTTGGATGCGTTTGACACGATCTCGTCGTACTTAGGCGTGCACAACGACTAGCAATGAACCACGTGTACAGTGAGAGCTGAACTGTGACGTTGGCTGCAAGGTAAGGCTTACGAAGTAATATAACCGTCTTTCGTAAATAAATTTTTGGTTTGTGGCCAATTTTCCGGTCGTTTATGTTTCATTCTCGCGGCAACGAAACTCCCGCAAAAGCGAATTTTCTGGCTTTCCCCGGTGGTTTCATTATTGCGGGGTTCGACTGTAGTACGAAATTCCTGCGACAACGAAATATTTTCCGATCCCCGGCGAATGTCCATAGAAGCCCATGTATTTTGTATCTCGCGGCAATGAAACGTTTTAGGACAGCGATCCCGTGTTAACAAAATTCGCTGAAATTCCAGTTGCATTTTATTTACTCATTTGAGGCTAACAGAGTCAAAAAAGTGCTCAAACGCATTTTTTTTTTCGGACTCAAACTGCGTAAACTTCTGCCACGGCACGCTGGCATAGCCGCTGCCACATTTGTTTACAAAAAAAGACCGTGCAGCAACCAGCAGGCGGCCGTGGAGGCAGCCTCGCAGTGACGCCACCAGGGGGTGATGCATGGTGACTTGCGCATGCATTCGTTGTGCGAGCAGTGATTGGCACGTTTGCTCTCAATAAGGTGCCTTCAAGTGGAGGAAAGTGCAAGTCCAAGTTGAGGAAAGGAGGATAGCGCCAACAAGTTTGGGACCGCCTGCAGCTCGCTGTGCCATTTTGAAGAGCAAGGACACCACACTCTAATGGCGCATATGCGCGAAATGAAACAGTGATGGCTGTGGCATTTCCGCCCGTTAACAAGGTGGTGCTCACTTAGTTTTGTGAACAGCACTGGAACAACACGGTGCCACTGCCCGACTTTGCTTGCATGCTTGGACATGCTCGGTGCCGAGGACCAAGAAGAGAAACGTGCAGAGAAGGCGATCCGGCAGGACGTTTTGGATGCATTTAACACGATTCGGCATGACGACTAGCAATAAACCACTTCTTGTCGTGCAAGAGCTCCGCTGTGAAGTGGCAGCAAGGTAAGGTTCGCAAAGTAATGTAACCGACTTTCGTAAATAAATAATTGGTTTGCAGGCGATTTTCCTGTAGTTTATGTTTCATTCTCCCAGAAATGAAATTCCTGCAAAAGCGAATTTTTTGGCTTTCCCCGGCTGTTTCATTATTGCGGGGTTCGACTGTAACATAATTTAGAGAATGTTACGTTTACGATGACCAGGAAAAGAGAATCACAGCCTAATGTAATTGCTGATTGCAACATAACTGCTCACTGTAACTGAGCATAACCTAAAAGTTATGCTAGGTTACAACGGGCAGAAACAGTTTGTCATAGCCTAATGCAACTACAACCATGCCAGCTACAAAAGCAAAGCTGCAGGCGTATCCTATGACCCTAGCTGACTCCTGCCAAATCGTCTGCGTGGCATTGCGTTTGGACACTTGCCTGTGGAAAGAAATGAGGAGCAAAAAGAGGAACGAATGCATCCTGTTATGCACAATGTTGTAGTCCATAGCAGTGGAGTCCTGTTTCGAGCACCACCACAACTACACACCTTGGGCGGTTCAGGGTTTTAAGAACTGGAAAAAGTGCACTCTCAGACCGTCTCTGTACTGTCTGCTTCAGGGGGCAGATGGGTCTTTGGGGCCGAAAAACGGTGAAAAAATCGCTTTTTGGAAAATGGCATTTGCTGCATGCGCGGCCATTTTTCTATCAGTCTGCAAATTTGCTCGCCATAAGGCACCATATTTTATTGCAAACAGCATTTCAAAGTGCACTCTACAGCTCGGTTTGCGCACAATTTGATGGTAAAACGGCACTTTTCTTGCGACGCTAAGCTAGCATTTCGCCCTCGGATATTTCGGCACCCAGAGCAGGTACAACAGTAATTTGTTTTTTTTTTTTTTTTTGACACCTAAATGTGTGGAGAATACACTGTTGGAAACAAATTTTTCAAATGGAGGCTTTGAAAAATTATTATTCTGTTCAACTGACACCACCTGTGAGCCATTTCTGGCAGGGTGCAGGAGCAGTGAAGTTCAGTGTGTTGTAAAATGACCAAAAATAGCTTAATGAAAAATGTTCTTCCAACGCTGTATTCTTTAGTCATTTGTCTGCCCAGCCACGGGGTAATCGCCATTCTGCATGGAGTGGTTATTTTGTAATTATACCCCAAAATAACGGCAATTAATCATTAATTACCACAAGATATGATAAGCTTGCAAAGAATCTAATTGCAGATTTGAAATCAGCATAGAAAACCCCTTAATGATATGCAGTTTCATTAAAACTGGTTCGTAAAGAAAAAAAAAAGCTCCAAGACTAGTGTGCCCACCCTTAAAGGCCAACTGCACTCAAATTTCACGTGGACCAAATTTATTTTTAATGCGTAGTAAGTACCCTCAAATCAGCTGGGACACAAGTGGTAGCCCCGTAACACGCCTCGTTAATCAGTCAGAAGCGTTTAAAAAAGCTCCGCCGCAGACCACGCTGCACCTACCGGCGGATCGCGTAAACAGCCATGACGCGCCTGTGACGTTACAGCCGACGGGGGCTTCTTCCTCTGGCCAGCCACGCAGCTGGAGAACCGGTCGAGCTCTGCTGCGCGCGCTTCACCCATGTGCAGCCCGTGCGCGCGTAAGCTTGCGCGCAGACATTCCCCCGAGCTGGTGACCGTCCGGCCGCTCGCTGGACGGCTGCAACGTCACTACAATGGCCGTGCTCTCCTCAATTTCGGTTTTAAAATCGCTGTTTTTTGCTGGCCGCTTGTGGCGTCCACGCGCGTATTTCAGCTGTTGTATTTTGCGTGTTGCCTTCTTTTCAAGCAGACTATAGGAAAATAGGGTTTTCAAGAGAAGCGTTTGCGGCCTTCAACGGTCACACTTTCACTCAACTTGTCCGCTCATAAATACCGCCCACAAGCTCTCCATCCTCTCCTCAATAGCTCCACCATAATGACACTGACCCAGTTCCGCCTGCCGAACTATGCCGTTCAACCACTCCAAATTTGTGCAGCACAGAAAAGATTGGAAGGACAAGAATGGGGTGGAGTGCATTCGGCAGGCATTCTCGGATAATGAATGTCAGCCCACCATTGTCCCTGAAGAGGAAAGTGTGTGACAGCTGCATCTTACCGGTACTCACCTACGGGGCAGAAACTTCGGGACTCACTAAGAGGGTTCAACTTAAATTGAGGACGACTCAGCGAGCAATGGAACAGAAGATGATAGGTGTAACATTAAAGGACAAGAATAAAGCGGAGTTTATCAGGGAACAAACGCGTGTTAAGGACATACTAGTAGAAATTAACCCTTTGAGGGTCACGGCCATACATGTACGGCATCGGCAAACACTTTCAAAATGGTCAATGACGTACATGTACAGCATTGCTTGTATCTTCAAAAAGTGCGCCTTTTTCACCAACTTCTCTTGCTTGGCATGTGCTGCCACACTTCGGAAATACGTCAAATTTTTTTCTTGCGCCGATGGCTCTTCTTTTTATTTTTTTTATGATTTACTACAGCGGCGTGCCGGCTATCGTTTGCACATCCGCTAACGAGGGGGCGCGCTGGGTGTCGCCCACCGTGCACCCGGGCGCCTCTCGCTTCCTGTGCCTGCCACAGACCAAGGTCGCCTGCGAAACTGATGAGGCTCTTTTCTCCTTTTTTTGTATTTTATGAGCGGTGCGCCGCCTATCGCTCCCGCATCCGCCTGCACGTGCAGCGGCTGGTTTTGGTGTCGTCCTCCGGGCGCTTCCCGCTTTTTGCGTCCGCGAAACTGACGTCTATCTGATCTTGATTCACTCAAAAGGTGCCGGCTTGTTACTCTTTCATTTTTATTTAGAATTTTTCCTGTGTTACTCTTGAATAAACCACATATATGTAACAACAGAAACAATTTTTTTGTCACTTTATGGTCACCCTTAAAAAATTACTATAATTTTTTCTCGAAATTGATTCATCCAAAGAATTTAAATCAGCAATAAAAAAAATCGACCCTGGGGGGTCACATTTGGCGAAAAAATTGGACCCTCAAAGGGTTAAGAAGAAGAAATGGGTGTGGGCAGGGCATGTAATGTGAAGGCAAGATAACCGTTGGTCATTAAAGGTAACAGAGTGGATCCCTAGAGAAGGCAAGCGTGGCAGGGGACGGCAGAAAGCTAGATGGGCTGATGAGAATTGGTCGCAGTTAGCACTGGACCGGGATAAATGAAGATCCATGGGAGAGGCCTTCGCCCTGCAGTGGGTGTAGATAGGCAGATGATGACAGAAACAAGAGGTGACCTTGAACTCGGTGGTGTTGGAGACGGGCTTGTCGGTGAGCAGCTTGATGATGACACCCGGCTGGAAGTCCAGCGTCGGGACCGGTGCACCCTGGTCATCCGGCTCTGCACTGCAGCCGCCGCCCACATCCTCGGCCATGTCTTCCGCTGCGAGGAGCGACGGGTGGCTGGGCGAGGGCATGGGCGTGCCCCCGGACGGCGGCAGCAACAGCGAGCGCTTTATTTGCGCCATGGTGGCCTTCTGCAGGGCCAGGTACTTGTTGCGCAGCCGCTTCCACTCGCACCTGCACCAGTGGCCACCACAGGGGGCGGGTGAACTCAGACAGCTCGCCCGCTTTCCAACTCCCGCACTATGAGCTCCATGTACACTGGTGTTTATCCGTGAATTGCCTATTGGTATAGACAGTGAGGAATGGCGTGTATGCACGAGTTCAAGTCCCAAGCCTTATTCCCATTCAAGGTGCTCGCGCATGCATTGCTGCTCAACATTTTTCTGACATATGGTCAGATCTTGCAAGGGAATGCTAAAAATACTAGCGATTAAAAGGGGATGCCACAGCCAACATTGCCTCTGTCCATAAATGCCGAAGGACTAAAAAAGAAGCATCACAACTAAAACATGGCGTGACTGTGACCCTGCTAGCTATTCCCAAATAGTCTGTCGGTTCTCGATCATGAGTGCTAGAGACCTCTTTTGGGCTAATCCTTGTTATAATGTAAAACAATTTGCACTTGCAGCTAGAGTCACCCACAAACTTATTCAATGCCTGCCTTTTCTGTTGAGATTTTATGCTAATGCATGTCACATTGCTAGACAATTTGTTCTTACATCTAATGCTGTATTCGGGTGGTCGCTCTGATACTCCGACTCGGAGTACGCCGATGCGCCGCTTCCCGCAATCCGAGCAAGAGTCCCCGCTCCCCAACCGAACGCGTACCCAACCTTGGAGTAGCACGCGACCGTGGCGACGCGGCGCGGCCAAAACGGCAACTGCAAACAGCCAGGCCGGCCAAGGTGTCTCAACAAATGGCGGCCTCCGTATCGGACGCGTTAGCTCCAAGCCAAAGTTCTCCGACATCAGCCGAGCGCCTGTTATTCGCAATGATTGAAGGTAAGAATAGGTGTGCACAACCTTGCGAACGTATTCCTGCACTTTGAACACTGGAAGTGGTTCGGCGAACAGTTCGGCGAACTTCGCAGCGTAAACGTGCGAGTCGTCGTCGTCTGCTGTCCTCCTCGGCGTCGATTTCGAGCTGCAGAAGTAGCGGAGACGGCTCCCCTACACTCAACAGGCTTCTCCGTTTCGACATGATGCGGGGAATAGCACGAGAAGCAAAATCGTCGAAACACTCCCACAACTAACCGCTGTCGAGGCCTCAGCACAGAAAGGGAGGATTCAGCGAACGCCACCGACTGGGCAGGCGAGCGGGGCGAGCCAGAGGCGAGCCGCGGCGGCTGGGGTCACGTGACCCAATCGCCTCCGGATTTCAGCGGCACTCCAACTTCGGAGTCAGAGCAGTCGGAGGTGCTCGGAGTGGAGTACGACGCTCTGAGACGACCAACCGAACATACGTCGAGCGCTCGATTTCGACCACCCGAACACGGAGTCGCTTTTCGGAGTGCTCTAGAGCGCTCTAAAACGACCACCCGAATACAGCATAAGAATTCACCCAAACGTATATTCGTGTGTCTGGCTTTTCTGCACAGCCGGTGTGTTGAGCAAAAAGCCAACGTTACAGCATGTGCTACGCAGAGAAGTTAAGGGGGACTCACATCAACACATTCCTATGGGGGGTTACGAATTCATGACCCACGGGCTTGGAAGCGCCGTGCACCAATAGAAAAAGTTTTACAAATCCATCCAAATTCTCCTAAGGGCCTAGTTTTCTTCTCCTAGAAATGTTACACATCTTCAGTGAAATAAAAAAAATCAACAAGAAATGCATTTTAGCTTATGTAGTCTCCATTAGATGGTGCTAGCGGTCTTCCATGCAAGAGTTTAATTTTTTTTTGTTTCAGTACAGAAGCGACATACAGTTGAACCTCGTTATAAGAGACATGGATGTAAGAGACAAATGGGTATAAGAGACACTATTCACCCACATGGTTGGCTGGCCTATCTTTCCCATTAATTGACCTCTTCTTTAACAGACATCGGATGTAGAAGACAGTTGGTTATAAGGGACAAGTCATCCTTGAAATATAATCAACGATCTCGCTTGTAACAGACATTTTAACTTCAGATGCAGTGCCACCAGTCACTAATTGCAGTTGCTTCGGTTGTGGAAACACAGGTGGACAACAGACACCTGCAGTCGCTATTTATTGAAATGACGACGAGAAGCCCTGCCAATGGAAATGCAACTTACAGAAGTGGTTGTAGCTTACTGCCATCCATTGGATGGAGCGTGATTGCACATGCGGGCTCTCCCACTCGCGTAGCTCCCAATCAAGAAGCATCGCAGATGTTAAGTCCTGCAAGCGTAATGAATAGCCTGAGCACACAGCGGAAGAAGCTGTGCGCTCCGGCTATTTATCAGGCCTGTGAACTCAACACCTACGATTCATCTTCCACAAACAGTGAAAGGAAAAAAAGCTCGTAGAATCGGTTGTAAAAAACAGTGTAAATACAGTCATGAAGCAAACAAAGATTCAGAACTGTTTTATAAATTCTGGGGGCCAAAGATAAATTAGAATGAATACGAGAGACATCTCGTATAAGAGACAGAAACGGCTCCCCGGTACGTGTCTCTTATAAAGGGGTTCAACTGTAGTATTTTTTAAAGAAGCAAACTAGGCCGTACGGAGCATTTTCATGGATCTGAAAAACTTTTCGTACTGGTGCACAATGGTCTTTAAGCCTACAGGTGATGAAGCAGTACGTCCCCTAGGAATGTTAATTAACAGGCGAGTCCCCCTTCAACGTACAAGTCATATGCTGCCGTATTGGTCCCTTTGTGAGCCGTGTGCGACTCCTTAGACCTTTCACTGCAGACTGGCTTTTCCGGAAGTGGTCACTCATTTCAATCAGCGAAGCTCCACCATCCGACCGCCTTTTGAGGCCCCTCTGCATTGACCTTCTTTCTAAACCTCCCCCTATGGGGCGCACGCACTCACTTGGGCATGACCACGAGCGAGTGGGGCTCCTTAGCCTCGGAGTGCTGCTGGGGCTTCTTCTTGCGCTTGCGCGCCTTCTTCTTCTTCTTGGCCGCCCCCGAGGACACCTGCATGTCAGCCGCCCCATCCTCTGGGGCTTCCCCAGCATCCGAGCTGTCGGACTCGCCACTGCTGCCGGCCGCTGCCTCTTCGCCAGGCGCCGCCTCCCCACCCGTCCCGGTGCTTCCCCGTCTGCACCGTTTCGCCGGTGGGCTGCCTGCAAGCACATATTCCATGATGCCACCGCATTTCCTCCGCCGAGGAAGACACTGCCCCAGTCCGCACTGAATTTGTCAACTTGGAATCCATGACTGCATTTAGGAAGTTACAGCTCAGACAATCACCTATTTCACTGCTTAGAAGATCCTCGAGCCATGGCTCATTTGTGAAATGCCAAGACAGAGAAAATACCTGCGGCGGACATCTCACCAACAACCACACGCGATCCCCCAACACTGGATTGCAATGCAGCCTGATGCTGCGCTGCCTCAATGTTCACAATTTTGCTTCTCTCCCGTTTAACAGTTGATATTGACATTTTGTTAAATTGTGCCAATTAATGCAGGTTAAACGCGCCGAAAATCCATATAACCCTGTCTTGCAGAGTTTAGAGATAACAGCGACATAGCCAACATCGCCAAGTCTGTAAGCAGGATATGGCAAAGAAAACTAATTTCCAATATATGTATACTCCTTCATTTAAAAACAGTTGCAAATTGCTTACAACAATTCAAAACACAGCCGTAGTGCTCCAGGCTTTAAAAGGGCCATGAAGACAAAATACAAGTTTGTTTTACTCGAAAGATTTGGTGTTTTGTAGTGCACCCAGCGCTCGTCATGCAGCAAACGATGCTTTTTTCACAGAGAACTTTCATGATGTCAGCATTGACGTATCCAGGGCAAGTACTTGAAACTATTGTTAGTACGGTGACTAGGGCTACAGCGAACGGCCAAGCATGTTTTGTTGCCTCGTTTATCATTCGTCCTGCCAGACGGCTCCACAATACTGCTCAGGACCGCTGCCCGAACTCGCTTTGGTTTTGACCAGACTTGTACCTGGCTAATTTTTGTTACGGTTTATAGTACTCATTTCGTGAAACATTGGGTATGCTTGACAAACAGAGTCACAGAAAATGATGCTTATGCAAGTTGGCCAGTGTAAGCTGAACGCGCCATACGGCTGTGCTGCTGTAACTGGCATAGTGTGTCCAGTACGCACTAGTGCTCCTATGTTTGTGTGTTTGCAACTTCCATTGTTTACCACAGCATTCATACTGCTATAAATAGAATATGCATTAACACTTTTGTGACTGCACCTATTCCCATTGGTAGTATGTTATCAATGAATACGAATTCAAATTTTGGCGCTCTCCAAGCATTTCTGGACAGCCAACGCCATCCAAAGGGTAAAAGAGGAAGTATTTCATCAGTTTCGATTTTGAGTTTCTTTTCTCCGCCGCGGGGGAGCGGGGGCGATTTTTAACCCTTTGAGGGTCGAATTTTTTCTTCCAATGCGACCCCCCAGGGTCGATTTTTTTTACTGCTGATTTAAATTGTTCGGATGAATCTATCTCGAGAAAAAAATATCGTAATTTTTTTAGGGTGACCATAAAGTGACAAAAAAATCGTTTGTGTTGTTACATACATGTGCTTTATTCATGAGTAACACAAGAAAAATTCCAAATAAAAATGACAGAGTAACAAGCCGGAACCTTTTCAGTGAATCAAAATCAGATAGACATCAGTTTCACGAGCGCAAGAAGCGGGAAGCTCCCGGAGGACGACACCAAAACCAGCTGCTGCGTGTGCGGGCGGATGTGGGAGCGATAGACGGCACACCGCCCATAAAATACAAACAAAACGAGAAAAGAGCCTCATCAGTTTCGCAGGTGACTTTGGTCTGTGGCAGGCACAGGAGGCGAGAGGCGCTCGGGCGCCAGGAGGGCGATACCCAGCGTGTCCCCTCGTTAGCGGTGCGCAAGCGATTGCCGGCGCGCCGCTGAAGTAAATCATAAAAAAGTAAAAAGAAGAGCCATCGGCGCAAGAAAAAAATTTGACGTATTTCCAAAGTGTGGCAGCACCAAGGAGGTTGTATAGAACTTCTGGAGTGGAGATGGTGCTCGAAAACTGACGCCGACGGCCGCCATCTTGCCGTGGGTAGAAAACTCGTTCCGCGGTAGCAGACGCATTGCATTCGTCGCATAATGTACTTGTTTTTGCGGCGGGTTACGTTATATTTTTGCTTCCGTTCTTTTTTTGTTTTCTTTTGTTTTGTTTTGCAAGTTGATTCTCTCATGCGGCTACCTTCAAGCGCACCGAGCTTTTCTTGCGCGCGTTCATTTCGCAGCATTTGGTTTCGGTTATGCTCCCCTCTCCGTGTTTCTAGTTAAGCTCTTCGCAAGTCGCCCGTGCGTGCGCCGGGGGCGCACACATCTGGTAATTATTTACATTCTTGGGCGCTAACAACTAAAATAAACAGTAGACACAATGACATTTTTTTCTGCCCCATGTGTCGTTCTTCCGAGTTCTCTCTTGCCAAAGAGCAGAACTCGTGTTCGTTCGATCCTCATTCGCGGATGGATGCTCCAAAGGTGTAGAAAGCAGAAATGGTCTGCTCGTGCGTCGCGTTCGGCTGCGCTAATCGCGCGAAGAAGGCGCCGGGGATCACCTTTCATCTGTAAGTACTGAGGGTATCTGTTTGTTTTGGGTTTCGAGGGCATTACTAGTGTTAACGTTATGAGTGCACATTTGCCCGTCGTTTGTGCGTGATGTAAAGGGAAAATTTGGCGTAGCACCTGCCGTCCGCTTACTGAGCATACCGTACGCGCTTGTTTACGCAGATATGCGAATGTTTTCGCTCGTAGTTGTGGTGGTCCTGTAGTCGCTTGGCTGCGCGAAATCACATGTTTGTAAATATGTGGGGCGCAAATTGTTTTTCCGCACTAATTTAAATGCAGAGTATTGCTAAGGCAGTTACCGTCAAAAATCAAGACACTCTTGTTTAATATATTTCCTTTACATCCAGCCATACGTGAATACACTGACGTTTCTCGTTAGCGCTGTTTCGTAGAAGTTTTTAATGCACCGCAATGCTCTTCCGCGTTCTTCGTCCACATGATTTTCTTATCAATAGCACGCTGCTCGCGTCCGAACTTGCGCGGTCAACGAGGTTGTGAATGTGATTGAGTAACCTCCTGCGAGTAGTTTTCTTATCAATAGCACGTTACTATCGTGCCAACGTGCGCGGTTAATGTAGTCGTGCATCCAATTAAGTAACCATCTGGATTTGAAAAATAAAGTCAATGTGAGTCCCATGCCTTCTGTAAAGTGCACGCGGAATAAAAAAAACCTGCTTTAATGTGCTTCAGTGTGTGCCAAATCCATTTCGCAAAATACGATTGAAAAGCTGGAAATAGACCCGCCGCGTTGGCTCAGTGGCTAATGCACTGTGCTGCTTATCCCTAGAACGCGGGTTCGATTCCCTGCCGCGGCAGCCGCTTTTCTGGTGAAGGCGAAAAGCGAAAACTACTGCGTGAACGAGATTTCGGTGCAGGTTAAAGATTCCCCAGGTGGTCAAAATTAATCCGGAGCCCTCCACTACGGCGCGCCTCATCGCCTCGCGTTGCGTCAGCGCGTTAAACCCCACAATTAATCAATCAATCAACCAATCAATCAATCAAAAGCTCGTGCTTAATTTGGTCTTCTTCGGCAAGGGCAAAACTGGGCATGTTGTTTAAACCAGAAAACGTGCATTTGCACTACATATAAAGATTGCAATATCCTGATGGATATGATTCTTGCAGTACTGCTTAAAAACCATTCGAACCGCTACTGCGTTATTATTTATTAATCATTAATGAATAAGCATTCATTAATCCTAGCAACGCCGCTAAAAGAAACAAGCGTCAAATAATCGCGCTTTCGCGTGTCCCGCACTTCCAGCGTGAAATCACGGCTAATAGTAACCTTATAACACGGAATCTCTTGCCATGGCGCGCAACATGAGGTAATTAAGGGGCCGGTCTATAGCCTTAGCTATACCGAATAAACGTTTATTGAAATAAAACCAGAGGTGGTGCCTTTAGCATAGCGCTGCTCGTTTTCCCGCATCGACAGCTCTGTTGACCACCGTAAGATATACACAAGCGAACTCGCTGCTTGAACCATATCTTACGTCAAAACCTTACGCGTAAGGCAAAATTCAGTCTGCCCTCAAATATCGTAATCGGTAAACTAGCTTACCATCGTTTTCTCCCTTGTAAAGCCAAAAAAACGCGACCGCACTTCAGCGTCCCTGCCGGCGCAGCGCCTTTTCTACCCACGGCAATGTGGCCGCCGACCGGTTCGCCCGGCTTCACCTCCCCGCGTTGCCCGCTATGGGCGGCCTCCACTCCAGAAGTTTTATACAACCTCCTTGGGCAGCACATGCCAAGCAAGAGAAGTTGGCGAAGAAGGCGCACTTTTTAAAGATACAAGCAATGCCGTACATGAACGTCATTGACCATTTTGAAAGTGTTTGCCGATGCCGTGCATGTACGGCCGTGACCCTCAAAGGGTTAAAGCTCCTTCGCCGCTGAGCACACGTGTTTTCGGTTATGGCGTCGATGCCGCTCCCCTATGCTCCACGGGAACGGTGAATTCCGACGGATTCTGATGAATCTGAGCTGTAATCTCTGGATGACGGTAGCAGCGCAGACACGGAAGACGACTTTGATTCGTCAGACTTCAGTACGGACGGTGAAAGCGCATCAAACCACCCCGGAACGTCACCAGATATCCGCCGGTAAGTTTCGCTTTCTCCTTGGACCGCTCTATCGCTGCCGTGCGGTGATGCAAACATATCCGGCCTGTTCTAAGAATCTGCAGGGTGTCGACTTTGTTTGGGTGGGACCACTTGGCACCGGCTGCACAGTGGAGTCACCCTTTGTTTCACCGCGTCAAGCAACTGCTTTTCGCGGTGGCATGATAGGCACTAGTGCTTATATTTTTTAATCTGTGTAAATAACTTCTGTACTTACAGAGCTCATATTTGCAGTATTTTTCTATAAGGGCCTTGTATTCGAAGTGTATATTTCAATTTTTTTTTGTTTAACCCGTGAAAAGTAGCATTGATGTTTCCATCAATTTTTTTCTTTTTGCTGCTTTTTTTGTTTTGATCTTTTTCGATAATATTCATGATCAATCTGTAGTTTCAAATTAACGCTGTAAGAAAGACCTATCCTTCCTCTATCATTTCATGCCTTACACTTTAGCATCAATCATTTTCTGTGGCAGAAAAAAAATATTTCCTGGACTACCCAAAAACAACCGATTTTTCCCAGGTCACGAAAATGTTAAATTAAAGTGCACATAGCTTATGAGACGAGTGTTTTACCACTCCACCATCACTGTCGGTCGAAAGACACTCAGTGTCTTTTTCTTGCATTTTTCTTTTTTTTCCCTCTTTAAGTAGCTGCAAGATGCGGCAACTTATTGCGATAAGCCCTAGGGGCCTGTAGTACCCTTTCTTGAGTAAAAATAAACGAGCTTCTTTTCAAAACTGTTTATATGGTTGGAAAACTTTATTGTGGTTAGTTCTCCACACAAATTTGGCACTGTTTTCACTGTACTGTCTGAATGTTGATGGTTTTTTTTCCTCTTTTTTCAACTATTCATTATGGTTTACTGCGTATATTTTTATGTGTGCTTGTGTATGTGTAAATGTGTTAAGAGTACATATTTGAATTTCATAGTTTTCGTGCCAAAAACCGGTTTCTTCTAGGCCGTTCTGTCTGCCTTGGTTTTCTGCACCCGTGTATTTGCCGTGGTGGAGGGAGCCTGTCAAGGTGGTTTTTCCAGCTTTTTTCTTTCCCTATCCCCCCCCCCCCCTCATCAAATGGATGAAAATAAAGGCATTATTAAATAATGAAAGCGAATTTGCAATGTTTGCAATGAAGGCTGGGTGACTTGGGCTAGAACAAATGACATCGCAGAAGTTTTCCTCCCTACCTTCATCCTCCACTTTCACCTCCGAGGTTCTCCCTGCAGGCGCCTCATCAGCACTTGCAATGGACTCCGCAGTAGACTCTGCTGCGGGTTCTGAAGTCCCCTCGGGTTTCTTGCTATTTACATCCTGATATCCGAAGTGCTGAGAATGAGGGGGAGAAAAGATGAGGGCATGCACAGAGTTCGGCAACTTAATTTCACCACTCGTGCCAGTTCTGCCCACCTCCCCTGGGTACCATTTGTTTACAGCGAATGTATGTCTTCAGTTCAGCGAAACATTTAACGACGCCAAAACTACAACCACTTTCATAACAGATACAACTACAACTACAGATTGTTACCCAGAGTATATTCCGATCCGTACCCCATCCCCATTTTCCAACTGTTCAAAAAAAGAACAGTTGGAAAATGGGGATCATGGGGATCATTTTTCATCATCTTACATCTGTCGGCACTGTGCAGGCAAAACTGCCAAGCTTTTCAAAGGCAGGAAAGCATTAGGCATGGGTTTTTGCCCAGCCTTCACAACCTTGGCTCCTTTTCTATGCACACGAAACTCTTGCCCCCCTTCAGCTCATAAATGGAACAAAGCACGGTGGGCTAAAGATTCCTTTGATTAGATCAAGGCCTGTCTACACTTCATGTCAGATACAGTGGAACCCCGATTACACAACCCCCGGTATCACAACGACCCGCTTCTTATGACGTATCACCGCGGTCTCGGCAAACTCGCAATAAAAACAAGGCATTAAAATCCCCGATTATACATGCCCGCAGCAGGCAGTGGCCGGCAGGAGCTTTACCTTCAACAGCCCCATGCAGCAGCCGAGCGCCAACCCACCAACCGCGAGAAGTCAAACACGAACGTAGACACATGCACGATACCCCACGGCAATCTTCGTTCCTTTTTTTCTCACCTTTTCTTCTGTCGCTGCCTTGTACAGAGGGCAACACCCTTGTCTATAACACAGGTGTCGTACTCATAAACCTTATCTTGCCTCGGCCAAAAAAGATTTGAAGAAAACTATTGTGTCATTCTGAAGTACTGACCATATATTTTGACCTCAACATTTTTTGTGGCAAGTTTGAGTCTGCAGTTTTGAGAGGTACCCAGTTGAAGTTAAACTCGGTGTTATAGGCAAGGGTGTTGCGCACTGTACTATTGTTCCTTTCACGTCCCCTTCTATCGCCACAAGTTGCGGCCTTGGAAATTTAACAGCCTCGCCTTTTTTTCCTCTCAATTTACTGAGCCGCGTCGGCCTACTCGTCTTATCTCGCGCGCGAGATAGATGAGGAAGCGAGGCTCAGGGCTGGCGGGCTTGTTTATAAACATTGGCCGGGCTAGCGCCGGACGGCATGGGGGTCGCGTGCCGAGTGGCTCGTGGGCTAGTGGAGACACCACAGGGAGAGGGGGGGAGGGGGGCAACAAATCAGGCGTTTTTTTTACAAACTTGGGCATTAAGTTAGGAATTTGCAACTTATGCACGAAAGCGCAAAATAAAGTAATCCAAATGGGTTCTTAGCCCCGCTTGTCGTGAGAGACTGTCTACTAGGGCGGCATTTACCCGTACCCCGATCATGCGACACTTTCGCTCGGTCCGTTGAAAGTCGTCGCATTGGGGTTCCACTGTACTAAAGTGTGGAAACGAGGCATACAAAGCCTCATTCTCATCTCCATCTCCCCGGTGCACATGCTGCCTCACGGCCATTTTAATTCTCAATGTTAAGCCTCACAAGCCATCAACTTCACCTGCTGAACAATTTTAACAACTACAGGCAGAACATTGCCCCCATAATGCCTCTCTGCACAGCTCTGCACTACTGCCCCAACAAACTGCGCCCATGAAAGCGTTATATAAACAGAGCATCATGGTGTAGCGTGCCAGCAACTTTGAAATTAGAGAAGAGACAGCACCAGCAGCAACAACCAAGGTTCAAAGCAACCAACAACCTGACCACAACAGACGACGGTGCATGCCAGTGCGGCGGCTTGGCAAGAGGCGTGGGTGGCACCCAAAGGCCCTTGTGGGTAGCACGAACACAACCCTTGCCCCAGTGCGGAGGGCCCGCATAAGTTCTTGCTTAGCCACTGCTTCTCAACCGCGAGTGTCCCCTTTTGGGCTTGAAAATGCGAGGGGGCCCCCACAATGAACTAGTCAATCAATCATACTTTATTCCAGTTTTTTGGTACAGGGGTCACAAAAAACTGATCCATGTCATAACGTCAAACAATTTGCACTTGCAGCTAAAGTCGCCCACATGTTTAATGCTCGACTTTTTTGCGTCTGACCTTTATGCCGAGGCACGTCATATTGCCAAACAATTTACTCCTGCAGCTAAAAGTTACCGAAACGCGCACATGCTGCCTTTTGTGTCTGGCTTTTCCTCTAAGCTGGCGTTTTGTGCCAAAAGCCAACAATGCCACGCGGCAATATTAAACGTACAAGTCATGCAGCGAAGCCACCTTTCTGCGTAGAGAGAGGGGAGTCAAATTCGGAGAGGGCTTCACGGACCCCTGAAATGCCCTCGAGGAACCCCTGAGGTCCGGGAACTCCAATTTGAGGACCACTGGTATTCGCCCCGAGATCAGAGTCGGCCCCTGGTGGCGGAGTGAGGAACTGCTCCTAGTGCAGATGCCACTTTCCTGTAATTTGGTCAAGGAACGTGATAATCAGTGGCTGTTGCGGGATTGCGGACATGCTCCTTTAGTTCCGTGAAACACTGTCCCCGTGGCCATCCCTTAGCGCATGAAATGTGTTAACACGAGGGCCAACAAGAAATAAGGCTCCCAAAGAGCCCCAACTGCACAGGAAGGTGCGAGGCGAAATCCGGCACTCTCGATTCCGCCCAGCGGCGCTTTGCTGCACCTCTCAGTCTTGGTTCAGCAGCCAGCCGAGATGGAGGTGACGACTGTTGCTCCCACCAAGTGTGAGATTCGTTCCGTAATTCGTTTTTTGCCGGCCAAAGGGGCTTCACCCGTGGATATTCATCATCAGCTGACAGAGGTGTATGGCGGCAATCGCATGTCCGTTCAACACATCCGAAAGTGGTGCCGGGAGTTTAGTGCCAGTCAGAAGGACGTCCCCGATGAAGAACGGAGAGATGATTATCGAGATGGTCCAACGCGAAGTGCTTCTTCAAAACAGGAGCATCACTGTCTGTGAACTTGTTGATCGGATTCCTGGGAGTCCTTACGGTACAGTGGATAGAGCGTGGACTGAAAAATTGGGGTATCACAAGTGTTGTGCTCGATGGGTACCGTGTCAGTTGACAGCCTCGCCTGTGCTCAGTGCCAAGATGATTGGGAAGGATTGTTGGACTCCATTGCTACGGGAAACGAAATGTGGGTGTTTCATTTCACTCCCGAAATGAAACAGAAGTCCAAACAATGGGATCACTCAGGGTTACCAGAACCAAAGAAGTTCAAACAAACTCTCCTTCTGGCAAAGTCATGGACAGTGTGTTTTAAGATCGTAAGGCAATACTGCTGATCGACTTCATGGAACCTGGAAAAACAATCGACAATCAACGTCGGACAGAGTTTAAACAAAAGAAAAACATGCATTACATGTATACGTGCCTTTTCTAGCCAACCTCAATGATCGAATGTCAGAAACACGATCAAGGTTCAAGCGACAACACAGCGCAGTTATTCGGGAACCCGTTGCGTTCTCTCTAAAGGTAAAACCGAGAAGGAACGACCTACCACTCTGATGATGGGCAAGTTCAATTCCTATCTTCATGGTTCTGTTACCGAGTGTTGCTTAGCAGGCCTTCTAAGCGACATTTTGTAGGATTTCAAACAAATCATGCTGTTCCAAGCATTTGAACATGAACAAAACTAATCAACAGCGTAGCCAGTACAGAAAATTTCCTCTCACTGAAAGGTATCCAAGAAGATTGGTTTACAACACTGTATTCGTACTATAGTCATGTTGCCCTAATCTAGCTAGACGTCAGATGTTGACTACACTAGGAGCATTAACACTTTCCTTGGCAACTTCAATTACGATGAGAGCCTAAAATAACTGACATGGCAGCGTTATCCATCAAACCTGCATTCAATGTCGCTAAAATTTGACATATGGGTGCACGTAAGAGGCGTCTGTTTCAAACTTTGTATCTGTACACTCGTAAAAATTTAGAAATTTTGCGTTTGCTTCCGAATGCGACCAAATATCACAGGCTCCTGTAATAAATGTTGGAGCATTGGAGTGTTGTGAGCTTTTCAGAGCATCCCATAAATTCAATTATGCATCGTGCTATTTATTTGGCCAGGCGAATGCATCCTCGGAAAAGTGCTTGCATGATACAGCACTTTCTACGCCATGCTACAGCAAGCACAGCCCATGGCATTACATCCCGTGATATTACGTCCCGTGGCATTACATCGGCCGTTAAGTGATTCCCGGCGGGTTGCCACTTTTTAAGTGCATCAATGCAAGCTCATCGCCGCTTCCGTGCAATACCATGAACATTGAGGAATTGAAACTACAGCATGCCACTCTTTAATACGCGCTTCATGCGCAAAATAGACAACGCGCTCCCACAACGTCCACACCAGCTGCGCGACGCTGCCACCACCTATATGTCGATCTTGCGACAAATAGCACACAAGCTGCAAACCCCCTCCCCATGAACCCATGTATTAAAAAGCGGTCCCTCTCTGGTTTTTGGAACAATGAACTGGACTATCACTGGGTAACAGGAGGTTCAACTAGCAGATGATACACCGCGATACTCAGCACATGAACTCAATCAAGCCGTCAGCCCGCAATCTACTGGCAAAACAAACATCACAACACATAATAAGTCTGCAAAAGATTTTATCTAGCGACTGCATTCTCTCACTTTTAATAAGCGGAGCGACTGAATAGACTGCAGCAGGAAATGGCATTTCGCCTGTAAAACTGAGATACACAACAGATGCTTAGCAATTAGGACATCGATTGTAGCATACTCCCACAATTTACACACAGCTGCCCGCACTGGTGTACTGAACATAAAAGTTCAGAGCCAGATTCCTGCAAGTCTGTCGTGTTCCTGTAAAGCGGGATTCACATGACGGCCGCGGAGGCCCGCGGAGGCGGTCGAATATGTGACGTCAACACAACACCACCGGAAGCGCCGGCTTGGCGGCGCTTCCACACGCGCGGAGCGACTAGCAGATGACAGCACGGAGGAATCGAGGCGGCTCTCAAGAGGCACACACCAGGACACCCAAGCTCTCAATCACCCACAGCGCCCCCAAATGCCAAGGCGCACTTCTCCGGCGCACGCACCGTCGCTTCTACATGTGTTGACCACGGCATGTCGGAAAAGTCGCTCCCGCACCTGGCACAACCTAGAACCGTGCAACTGAAGTGCTAAAAACAGGTTCCATTCCCCGCTCAGGTCCGCCGTTGTCGAGAGAGAACATGAGCAGGCATTTTCTTTCCCGGAGCATCCGCGGGCGTTCCCAGCTGAGGGCCGGAGCCTAAAACTGGTCACGTGACCGGGCTCCGCAGGCCAGAAAGACGGGATTTCTCTGCCGTGCGAATCCCACTAAAGGGGGTACGTGGCAAGTAAAACTATTTTTCTTATTTACAGACCAAATCTAATCAAATTAGGATCATTTATGTAGTTAAGTATCCTAAAAGCAACAGCGACAGCAACAGTTTATAAATATTTCCTATGCCTTGTGAGTCACGAGACTAATTACCTTATCAAAGTTACCACAGGATTAATTAACAAAAGGCAAGAACTCAACAAGGTTTTTATGCCACTATGATAAGGAATGTCTATTTTGTGCAAGGAAGGTATTAGATTATTGCTTTATTTCCTTTAGGCATCCATAAAGAAAGAGAAGTTTCACTTTTTTTTTGACATGAAACTATTTCTGATTTCAAAAGGAAGGTGAAACTTTTATTGTTCTTTTTTATTATAATGCAAGAATTTAATAGTTTTCTTGCACAGAATAAACATTACTGATCCCACTGACATAAAAATCTTCTCGACTTTTTGCCTAATTAGTTAATTATGATGAAACCAACTTTCAGGTAATTATTCTTGTAACTTAAAAAGTACAGAAGGTATCCTTAAGCTGTTTATGCTTTGTTGTTAGAATGGTAAGTTACATAAATGCCCCTAATTTGGTTAAATTCGGCCCATAAGTAAAAAAGCCGCTTACGCGGTTTTACACGACCCCGCTCCTCACTCTCCACCAGAGGCTCGCCCTGCCTCCGTTCCGGGATCACACAGGCGGGAGAACGCTTCCCCGGCCCCGCTCACCTGGCAGGCCCTGTGCATGTCGTCGGACGAGGCGAACTCGACGAAGGCGAAGCCCTTGATGCGGCCGTTGTGGCGGTACCGCGGCAGGCTCACGTAGAGCACCTGGCCGTGTCGGCTGAACACGCCCTGCAGCCAGGCATGGTCGGCGTGCAGGGGCAGCCGCTCTACGTACAGCGTGCACTCGTCCACGTCCGGCTTGGTCGCCAGCGCGGTGCGCCGCCGCACCCGCTTAAGCCCCCCGTCCATCTGCGCAGGCGGGAAACGGACACTCCGTGATGGACTCCAGCCGCAGTGTTCACTGCAGCAGGCACGAGTTAACCCCTTAAGTGCTTTATTTTTTTTAGAATTTCCCGACCAAAAGTGCCTATTTTTTTTATTGCTGATTTCGAATCTGATTGTACTAAAAAGTAGCTAGTCGATGTTGAAAAAATATTTGTACCCCACAGTTAGTCAAATCAACACAATAAAGTTTATTTCTGAAGAATACATAGGAAACCAGGTACCTGCTGCTAACAAAATTAAAAACTTTATAAAAAGAACATTTGCAGATGCCACATCTTTCTTCACTTGTGTAGGCTAAGCACCTTTGCAATAGCAGGAGTGCAAGGAATACCCACATCTCTTCCTTTGTCACTGGTACCCATTTTTTGAGGCGGGAGTGATCACTGGGAGGAAAGCATTTCAACTTTTCAGCCGCTTTGCGATTGGTTTTGTCTACCACCTATTATATAAGTTCATCGTCTAGAACCTGCTGAATATATTCCGTAATGTCACCCGGCGATGACAATATGAAAGTCTTGCCTGGAATGGCCAAGAATGGAAAGCGATGAGCCTTCACAGGAGGATTGTCCACATAAAGCAGGATCCACTCGCGAGCAGTCGCGATGTTCGCTTCCCTGCTGTCTTTGTCATCACCGGAGGAGATGCTCAATTCACCGTCATCGCTGTCTTCACTTCCAGAGACAAGATAAACATCTGTATCCGAATCAGCATCACTTGAAGAAGATGACGAAAATGAACAGCTTCTTTTTCTAGTTGACGGGCCAGCTATGCATGGGTCGGCGCCACCGCACGCCATATTTTCATACAAAAAGCGCGCCTTGCCGCAGGAGAAAACTAATTCGTCGAGTAAATGCTGCCATCTAGTGGATGGCACGCAATCTAAGCCGCAGACGAGCGCTTCTCGTCCTGAACAGTATAGGGCAGTACCTATTCCGCTAAGACGAGCTCTGCTCGTCCAAAGCAGTTTGGTGACAGTTTGGGCAGGACGAGCTCTGCTCGTCCAAAGCACTTAAGGGGTTAAAGGGAAGCTGAAGCGCTTTCCAAAAAAGTTGAGTTAGATTAACAGTTATATAGTTTATTGCGCGCTGATTCCGAATATCACATTGGAATTTATCGTACATGAGTCCAAGTGGCATTTATCTTGCGAAAAGCGCGGCCCCGTTTGAAAGACGCGCGCTTTTCGTCTTTTTTGCGCCCGTCATGACGTCAAAGGAGGACACCCTTCGGCCGCGCGGGTTGTCGGAAGCATTGCGAACGATCGCACGGTTGCCTTTGCGGCAATTTAGCTTGCAGTTTAATTTAAATACATGACTGGAAGTTTGTTTTATAATTTCCCGTGCTGTTGGTTCAATTATCTTGGAGCTTAAATTTGCTTTACACGACAGAGAACCCCAAAGCAGTGACTGTGACGTCGACTAGTGGGTTTGATCAAAATATTTTTGAATTAGGCAACCAGCATAGGGGGATTTTATACCTTATGTTAATATTAGGTACTGCCTTAACTGTTTCTTATACACAAAACCATTTATGCCGAAGATTAATGGGCGTTTTATAAACAATCTACCAGCGAAAAGCACGTACGTGCACTGCGCAAAAAAATAGCGTTCATGCGCTGTAAACGTATATGCGAGACACATCTTGCCGGTACACGCATAAACCAACAAGCAGACTCTGCTTCCGCATTTCCTTTGTTCGTTGTCGCCCACCCCAGCCCCGTTACTCATCCCCGTACACAGACCCACACACGCGCGCGCCATTTCGGCAGCGGCGCTACGGCGCCTCCGCGATTGCTAGCTGCACTTCGACGAGTGGCGTCTTACTGCTTCACATGCATTTATTCTGAAAACACTGCAGCATACTAGTGCCTGCTCAGCATTATTGGCTGTAGTAGGGCTTGATTTTCGCTTGTGCGTTGCGCATTCTGCTACAATATTACGGCCACCTCGTTATAATTAACAGACCAGTCGGACAAGGCAGTTACGTTGTAGTTACGTTACTTTAGGTAACAATCACCAAACGTTTGTGATAATGAATCGTTGGCCTGTTTCAGCATTTCTAGATTTAAGCATTTACCGTGCTAGTCGGACAGAGGCCGTATATTTACTCTTCGCTCCTAATTTTTTATTTTTAAGTATCATCATTATATATATCACCGATTATCACTGGAGCACACTTGAGGTTCAGTGACAACAAGTGCTTGCCAGGTTATAATATGCAGCCACACGGAATCTTGGGCAAAAAATTAGGCCCCCGCAGTCAACACAAATTATGGCACGGTGGTGGTTCGGAGTGGTGTTTTTTTTTTTAATTCCAGACAAACATCACCTTATCATGACATGTATACTTGCAAAATAAGTAATCTGGTTGTCTTGGTTCTTTTACTTTGTAGGAATACTGTTTACCTCTTAGCCGGGAGAGAACTTCTATCAGGATTGGCCCCTTGTTTTAGTTTCGCCAAAAAATTGTTTTTTTGAACACTGTCCTGAGCCCATAGGGAAAGAAAACCCACGCATTTAACGAAACAAGTATTTCCTGAACAAATGTGACTTGGTTTCTGGAATGGAACGAAACATCCCCGGCCAAAGTACAGCAGTATTCCCCATCCTTCCTAAATCTAGCATCTAATGTGAACATTCGCGTCCGTCGCATCATAAAAAAAACAAAAAACAAAATAAAATAAAAAAAAACGCATTGGAGCGGTTTACAAAGTATTTAACGTAGTGTAGTATATTCTCTGTCATCAAGCACAGCCACCTCGGCTGTCGCTTCCGTATGTTATCAAGCATCCCGGCGTGGCATTAGTCTGCTTAGGAATACGGCATGATAACGTATGCCTGGTTTGGCGTTCGTGCATACTTTTTGAACACGAAAATTGTACAAATGAGTGCTATCAACCGTATCATTCACAAGGAAACACGGCGAAAAGAGCATGGCCGAGGCGGCCGAGGCGGCCGATCCGACCGGAAGTCCAGGGCCTGTTTGCCCGTACGCATAAGTTCCCGATTAAGTTCCCGCTTACGAATAAGACGCCAATAAGTTGAAGTCAGCCACGGCAAATAAGTCGGTTGCCAGAAAACCCGACGGAAATGCTACCTTAACCGAGCGTTTTTATCAGTTTCGGGCAAACGACTTATTACCTAGACAGCGCTAAAGTCATAGTTGAGAACTTATTCCCACACTTATCGCGTTCGGGCAAACGGGCCCAGGTATGACGTTTTTCAGCCGGTTTTCGCCCGCGCTCTTCGGTCTTCCGGCATTGCGCGGCGAGATGGGGGCGGGGCATCGGACCACTTTTGTTTGCTCATTGCGCCGCTTCTATTGCATGTATTGCGAAAATATTTCGTGCACATGTACTATTCAATGTGTACTTGCTGCTAGTCAACTTTTCTTTTAATTCTAAAACCGCTTCACCTTCCCTTTAAGGGGGCACATGGATCTCTGATCAAAAACTTTATTTTTAGTTACTGGGAGCACGTGTAGTTTCTCATTCTGATTGGAGATATAAAATGTTTTTGTGTAAAACGACTACATTCAAATTTATTTGGATTTTTATATTTGATTTTTCGACAGCCTTTGCGACGGGCTCTGACGGCGCCCGCCGTGACGACTTCCGCCACCTCCTGCTCTACCTGGAGGCCACCGCACTCACCCAGCGCCTGTAGACGGCATTCCGCTGTCCGTGCCATTGCTGCTGCTTTGCTTAGCTTTACGTAGCATACAGGCTCCACGCTTTTCTTTTTCTAGCCTACCTATCTCTTTTATCACCCCCTTTCTCCTCTCTAATCTTTCATCCCCCCTACACTGGGTTGTATGCAGGTGAGCCCCCAGTTGGGCTCAATAATATCCCCAGTGCACTTCCTTTTCCTTTTCACCCGAACCACCTAGTAGTAGTAGTAGTAGTAGTAGTAGTAGTGTAAAAAAACTGTGCCTAAAGGCATGTCGGACGTACTCGCAAAATTTCTGAAAGATACGTCGGACGTACACGTAAAATTTCTTTAAAATTACGTCGGATGTACACAAAACATTTCTTAAAGCTACGACGGACACATTTGAAAATTTTTTAAAAGTACATGGGCGTGACACGAACAAAGGGAACACAGGACGATTCGGTTGCCCTTGGACGTCTGCAATTATGTGTCGAGCCACCCTAGCGAGCTTATCCAGGCGCTTTAATGTCAGCTGTCACTAAAGTTCCGTCCGGAGGAAATGCCACTGGCTTGTGGTGACAGCAGTCTCTTTATTTTCACCCAACCTGCCAAGCCGCTTCCGTCCACTGACTGGCGAGGGTCACTGTCAGTTATTAATCATTATTAACAATTACAGATGGTCATACATAATTTTAGTGACGGCTACGTTGGCCTGCAGCTTTAGTGAGCGGTAGCGGTTCAGCCGCTTGAGTAAAAATCAAGACTGACTGCTCTCACTGCGTGTATTGTAAAATTAGCGTGAAGTATAGCTCTGTGAGGTGAGGTTCCCGTTGTGACGACGACAACCTTGTGGGAACATACCCACGCAGTACTCGTGCGGGGATTGCCCTTAGTGCGGTTGCGTGAAGAAGAAGACGTGGCAAGCCACACGAGGGGCTGACGTGGCCCAATGGGAAGTGGCCACAAGCGACGAGCTGGGGGCTGGAACAGTGGAGAACGCCGGCAGGAGCGCGACGTCCAGGTGGAAGACTCTAGGCTCGTCGGGTTTTCGGGACCCGAGCTCGAGAGGGGTCTACCTGGCGCCTTGGCATCCTGTGGTCGAGGCGCGACTTTTGACTCGTGGATGCGTGCAACGCTGGCGTGCTCCGCCCTTGGACCGGCGGTGCACAGTTGCCTCCTGCCCGCTGCCTCAGGGCGCCCGATTGTGAGCGGGTGCCAAGCAGACCATTGTATACGTGGACAACGGTGCGTCTTCCTCGTCGACGTTCCGGCAAGCGCGATGATGGCGTCATAGCCCCGCACCGCCACACCCCGCATCGTTACCAGCACCCACGACACCCTGCGGACAACACCTCACTGCCCCGAACATTTGGTAGAGACTTTTCTTCGGTGTTTCGCCACAGAATACCTGAAGAGAACCTGCGAGGGAGTTTCCCCTCATCACAAGCTATTAATTCTCTAGCAACGAAAAAAAAAAAAAAAAGTGAGATTTGAATTCGCGACCACAACATTTGTAAGCAGAGGTGTAACCTCTAAAACAACAGCAAATGGCATCTGATCAGCTGGTTTTGATTGCAGCTGGACGGAACTTGACACCTCACTTTGAGTTCCATCTGGACAGAACTTTAGCATTCCTTATCGATCCGTCTAGACTGAACGCTGCACACTTCAAAAAAAAAAAAAAAAAAAAAAAAAAGTGACCAAAGTGCGACAGGTGTTCTAGCATTAATACATGCCGCGACAGACCGTTCATGTGTAACTCTATTCACTGTGTGTCTGCTTGGGGTACTGTCTTGTGCGCTCATTTTGTGGTTCGATCATAAGAAACCACATTATTCCAGTGTTCTAGATACTCGCGCGAGGACTAAACGATTCAGATTTTAAAGCAAATCATTGCACGCCAAAAATACCTGCTGTGTCTGCTGCAGCAAACTAGCAGCACTTGGGCTTTTTGGACTCACCGCGGTATCTCCAAGAAGCAATTCGAAGTTTGTTCTCTTTATTGCAAAGCTTATTTCGGTGACGAGGACAGCTTTGGGACTACCAGCAAACTATCGGCGGCGAGTCCGTGACTGATGATCGAAGAGCCCCACTGTCGCCGCAGAGCTGGCGTGCAGGAAGTCTGTGGAGGTACTACGCCGGACCGACCGCCAGACCTTTCCTAGAGCACTGCCAGTAATTCGTCAAACACACTCCCCGGTGTTGGTTATACGTGCCTGCCCGACATTACTCAGTCAATGTTCCTGGCATTCGGCGTTCCTAAGCCCGTAAAGCCAGCGATGACACGGGCGGCGTACGCCACAGTGGATTATAGTGTGGGATTATCACATTCGATCACAGACCTCAGTTAAAGCAAACCGGTGGTGGCTGGCGGCAATATACCCACTTCCCTTCAAATAACTTTTTGGCACTTTTGGTCCAACATGAAAACAAAAAGATAATACCCCTGCAGTAAACGCACGGCCATTTAGCGATCAATGGTTGGAGATAACCACGTTGGTTTCGAGCCACTCTGGGCGCTGTACGTCCGACGTACCTTTAAACACAGCCTTTGTAAAAAAACTGCTGGAGGGATGCAGCTGAACAAGGTACCAGTGAACTTGTGCACAAATCAAGGAGTGCAGTAAGACTAACATCATTCTACCTGGTCTGTAGCAGAAGTTACGACCGTCTGAAGTTTGGGCCTGGAAGGCAAAACCACCTCTTTTATTTTGGTTTCTACCTTTCAAGCCCAAACTTCAAACGGTCGCAACTTCTGCTACAGACCAGACAGAATGATAATGTTAGTCTTACTGCGCTCCTTGATTTGTGCACAGTTCACTGGTACCTTGTTCAGCTGCATCCCTCCAGCAGTTTTTTTTACAAAGGCTGTCAAAAAATCAACTATATAAATCCAAATAAATTTGAATACAGTCGTTTTACATAAAAACAAATTTTATATCTACAATTAAAAATGAGAAACATACATGTGCCCCCCCCCCCCCCAGTTTTCATAACTGTAAAAATAAAGTTTTGTGGTTTAAGACCAGTGTGCCCCCTTAACACGGCCATCTCTGCTCCTAGGCAGCCCCAGCGATCGGTGACAGCAGGTCGGGGGGACGTTGTACGAACTAGAGACGGGCGAACGAGCACATCTTCGGAGGCTCTCTGTTCATAAATACGCGCTTCACCCGTAAAAACAAGGAGCAAAGGCACCGACAGATGGCCAGGCGAGCCAATAACTGCGCAACACTAGTTTCAACCAGTCCTCGGTTCATTAGCCCATTCCGTCTCTCTTTGACTACGTAAATTGCCCACAACGTAGAAGGAAGAGCCAAATGAGAATTGTACACTGGTTAAACTTGTGCGAGAGGATTGAAGGTTGAAATTTCATCCTGAAATTTCAACCTTGTATTTAACTCTTCAACCTTGTGTTTAACCCTTGCATTGAACCTTGTATTCAAGGCTTAAATTCCATTGTTCTGGTCCCATTGTGTACAGTAAACAAGGGACATGATGCTATTCTATTCCTGAATGCTGTAAATTCCTAACCTTGATATTACCAGTACTTCGACAATTTAGGGTTACTTTGTATGGCAATGTCTAAGTTGAACACTCAGCCTTGCTGTACATACCATACTCACTCATATAATGATCGCACCCCTGCAGTTTGCCGTCAAAGTTCGATTTTTTTATTTCCCATGCAATGAACGCACCCTGAACTAGCCGCAGCAATAGGTATGTCGTATTTGTGCCAAGCCTAGCTGATCATGGTCATGCGTACCTCTCTCTCCTTCCCTTTCAAACAGGACATGGCTATGTTATTGCAGCCGTCTCGCCGATATTAGCTATACTGGCAAGCACGCGGTTCAATATTGATGAGGAAGAAACTCACTAAATGCACTTAATCTACTCACAAGACACAGAAACAAACGCACTCACGTTGCTGCGTTGGCAGACATGTCTGTTTTGATGTCCTGCGCAATGTGGCAGTGGCAGCCACTTATTGGTCGACCTGTTCTCACCTCGCAGCAAACTCGTTCCGGCACGTCCCGTATTCACGACAACACTGCATTTTGTGTCACTTTGCAAAGCGACTGGCGGCAGTGTGCGGAGTTTTTATTATGTTTTTGTTTATCATTTTTTTATGTTCATGAGACTTATCGTAAAAATTTTGAACCACAACTTGCTTGCGTTTTCTGTGCTCAAACATGCATCGCGAAAAATTTACCCCGTGTAATGAACGCAGCCCTAAATTCGCATCGAATTTTTTGGAAAAAAAAGTGCGATCATCACGCGAGTAAATATGGTACATCGCTCAGCCAAACAGCCCCAGTCAATAAAATGTTCTGTTCACAGTCAATAAAATGTTCTGTTCAAGCTCATTAAAATATTTGGATCGCACATTTTAAGGCACATTGACAAAAAAGAGATGGAGAGAGAGATGCCGGCTTTACTCCGTATTCAGATACAGTTCTGCCACCGATACAAGGCAAATGAAAGTTGTTCCTTCCAAAGTTGTTGTTTCGAGGCAAATGAAACTTTCCGTTTTTCACTATCAATAAGCGCGTGAAAGACAACCAAGGGCACACTTTTAAACGACAATACTTTAAACGGATTCAGAAGAACTTCAGGTCAGACTAGTAGGTGCATACTTCAGTCTGAAGAACAAACATTACTTGGAAGTTGGCGCCTGCCGTGTGTGTCTACAACGTCCTCCTGTAGTTAGTACTCTTTGTTTCTTTCAACAGGTGAGCAGGTGGAACATAGCATATGGCAAAGTGCACTGGCCATGCCTTTTACTAAGGCTGTCAGCCTTTCGCTTAGGTTCCATTCTAAGACCTTATATTCCTGCTCCAGGTATTTGCAAGAGCTTTTAAAGGGGCCATGCAGACAAAATACAAGTTTGTTTTATTCAAAAGACTCAGTGTTTCATAGTGCCCCCAGCACTTCCCAGTAGCAAGTGATGCCCTATTCACTGAGAAATTAATTAATTTAAGTTAAAAGTTTTGATCCTCCCACCAAATCGTGTGTTTCGTGACGTCTGCCATGACGTCATGTGCACGGGTCTTCAAGTGCGCTATTCAGTCTGCAGCAGACTGTGGAGCCTTGTTTCCCATCAGTCCTCGTAGATGGCGCCACCGTACTGCTCCGCACCGCTATTCGCTTCCAAGTATTTGTTTACAATATTCGCTTACAATATCACTTACGCTAATCGGCCAGTGTAGTCCGAGACAACCTGAAAGCACCGCACTGTTGGGAAGCAATAATAAGCATAGTGCACGCAGTACCAACAGCAATACACACTGGTACTTCTCTATTTTCGTGCAGTTTACGCTTACGTGTAGTTTCGTAAATTCTATTGTCACTGACTGTTATAAAATGAATATGCATTACACTTATGCGAAAATAGCTCATTCTGCAAGCTTATAAGCCCTGCCTAACTTGCCTTTGCTTTTGTCAGCCTCAGCCAATCGCACTGCTGTGCATATGATGTCATAGGTTCTGTTGCAGGAAATGAGATAGTGAGTCGCACGGCCATTCCCTTTTTTTTCTAATTATACAGCTTATTTGAGCAAAGTTTACACTAAAAGTGGTTTCACTAGGATTCTAATGAGGCAATCTTTAGAATGAACCAAACTTGGGTTTTGTCTGCAAAAAGGGTTTGTGCTTGAAAAATGATCAAACAAATCAGGGCCATGTAATCAGGAGTTCCCAGTGTAGCGTGTTCTGTCTAACCATCATCATCACAGCAATGAAGGGGCTAATAAAGCAAGCTCCTGAGTGGAGCTGTGGGGTTTTTCTTTTTCCCGGTGGACGACTGCGGTGAGCGCGCCATCTCTCAAGGATACGGGCTCTGCATTTGTGGTCCCTGGGCGTACCCGCTCAGGCACCCTCAACAGCCAGTATTTTCTGAAAAATGTGGAAGGGGCACATTCTTAAGACAGTGCAACAACTGTCACTCTCACCTGGAGCAGTTCAGACGAAGATATGGCAGCTGCAATGTCCTTGACATCAGTAGTGAGAGCTTGGATCTTGTGGAATGTCAGAAAAACCTCGAGGTCGACATCTGAGGGAACCGCGTAAACAAACAGTAAGCGAGAGTCGTCTGGGCACGGGGCTAAGGAAAACACAAACAGGAGTGCATTTAGCATTTTGGGTTAACATATGCTGAACAGCCACTACATTTATTCCAACAAGGTAAAAATTTTAGGCTGGTTGGTACCTATTCAAAGGCAGCAAAACAGCGCAAAGGACGGGACAAGGAGCAACACCTGCTGTTCTTCCCTGGCCTGTTCTCTGCGCTGTTTTGCTGCCTCTGAATACATTTATTAATTCCATTTAGTCACAGGGTCAAGTGTGTAGCAGGGGCGGTGCAGTGGATGAACAACACAAAAGCAGTAAGCAAAGTTATGATTTCAAAGAAGCTCCCAATACGTGGCAGGCCCTAGTATTAGGTGAAATCAATGGTCAATGGAGAGGGATAGGAGAGCGCAGAACAGGTACCAGCACACGGTTATTGCACATGCGCAAGCCCACGACCAGTGTGGGCATCATCCGTGCATGTGCAGCCACATCAGTCGACTGCTGTGTTAACAGTATATCAGCAAAAAGGTGGCTCCACTCACAATAGGAGGCAGAAAGAAATGGCCGGGAAAAACATCTTTAGTGCCAAGGTATTTAGTTCTAATGACGCGAAGGCAAACAATTATATCACACAGTATGAAACAGTGAAGAATCAGTACCTCTTGCGGGATGCAATGCTGGCACAGCTGATAAAAACACAGATACTTGTTTCGTACAATGATGGAAGGCACACATTTGATTGTATGGCAGTTACACTGGAAGTTTTCGAATAGTTAAAAAAAAATAAATAAAACGCACAGCTCTACTTTGGACAATCTCGAGTTAGTTAATGAGGTTCTCTGAACAAGCAGGCCGTGCTCATATCAGAAGCTCGTACACTGGGAGTGAAAAGCTCTGCCATTTTCTATTTTGTCCTGCAACACATTGACGCGTTCGATTTTTTTAATATGCACGCACATTTACTGTCTTTTATACTTGTATAACAACAGTCACACGCATCCTTAAGTGAGCGCTCTGTTGCAATACTGCAGCTACACTTATTTGCCGCTGAGGTTACCCCTGCTTTTCAAGCGTCACACTGACGCCCTAAAATTGCTGCAGTGTACTAGTTGCAACGACGGGGTCCTTTCAATGGTGGGGCTTTTCCGTTGCTGAAAAATGCGCTCAGAAATTCGTTGCCCGTAGCCGTGAAGTGCACCCGCGTAATGACAGGACAGGCGGCCACAAAGCACGAAAAATTACAAGTTAGCCGCGAGTTGTTCGGGCAAAGAGAAGCGGCCACTTACAGCCCTCCTCGTCTTTGTGAACCAGCTCGCTCATGTACCGGTCCTTGCGAAGGTTGGCATCGCTGAAGTAGAACTCCATCTACAAAAGCGGAGCAACGGCACACAAGTCACTGCATTCTATTTCATTCCGAGTGCAAGGAAATGAGGCAATGCACTAAAAATTTAGCCACACCGCACCTGACAGCGAATGCTCTTGAACAGTTTCTTCTTCCGCCTTCGTACTTTTCTTTTCTCACTCTTCGCTGACACAACTGGACTTTGCGTCGAAGTAACTACGTTTTCTTGTGTCGGCTCACCCATGTTTGGCAAAAAAAAAAAAGAAACTGGGGAACCACGAGACGGGAACGCTTGACTACGTGCGACCACCGCACAGAACCACCGCGAAAACGTTTTTCTGGTCCGCGCCGCCGCGCCGCTCGCCTTGATGAGAGCCGGCAGTGGGCCGCTTCGATTATTACTCTCGAACTATCCACGGAGTGTCCTTGGGTTTCTTTTTTTAAGCCTGCTCAGAGCAGCTCTGAGCAGCTCCGAGCAGCTCTGAGCAGCTCCGAGCAGCCCGAAATTGCTCCTTCCAAAGACGTTGAACGGCCAAATAAAGGGCCTCTTCGATTATTAATCCCGGCTCGTCCGCGTGCCGCCCGAGACGCGAGCCGGCGTTCGATTTTGCATAGATGGGGCTTCCCAACGTTTATAGGCTTCCGGTCCGAACGCAGTCCTCGGACTGCCCGCGGATCGTCCAGGACTGGTAATTTGTAAATCGAGGATGCCCAAAATACGGAGCTGTTATGGCAGACGTAAGGCGCGGGTGAAGTTGAATCACGAGCGGTGGGCTTTTTTTTGAGGAACAGTAGCGGGAAACGGAGGCACCATGGCAAATCGGCTCGACGTTTGGTAACTGCGTAGTAGCGCCAAATATGAATTTTGCAACGCAAGAACGAAACCGAAACTCCACGAAATTGGTTGAAAATGCCAGGTCCATTTGTTAGACACGTGTATAGTGCCTGGAATATACTGGCAGTATATTCCAGGCACTATAACACGTGTGGGACCTTCAGAAGTAAGCTTTGGCAGAATAAAGCTACCTAGCTTTCTCCGAACCAAAGATCACTTGTGAATAGCTGGTGTCATTTCCAGGTAATTATCACCTCTCAACGCTACCGGGTTACAAAGCTGACAACATAATTTCGTGTTTGACTTGATGTAGCATAACCACGAGTGGCATGCTTTTTTGTCAAGTGCAGCAGCCGCGGCCCCTTTTGCAAAAACACGCGCACCGAAGCTGGCAGAAAACGGCGTCAAAAAGCTCGTTGTCGCCATAGCTGGAAAATTTAAACTTAGGTTAAGTCTCCTGCCACGCGCGTGGCACGAGCTGCGCCCCCCTGGCAACAGCTGCTGCCACGCAGAAGTGACGTCAAGCTAAAGTAATCACGTGACTTCCTGTGACGTCACAAAACAAACGTCATATTTACGTCATTTGATCATGATACTTTTTTTGTGTTGACGACGGCAGCCGGGTGTTCGCGTCTTGTGTCCCGATGTTCTCCGCCCGTGGTTCGAATGGCAGGCCTGACGCATCGTTACTTCCTTATCTCCCTGTACAGCGGCTGCCTCGCGGCGCTTTTTTCTTGTTGGGAGGTGTGCTTGTAATTATTTAGATTGGGTATTTTTTGTGAACTTGCTGTTGCACGTCTTGGTAAGCCTAACGCATTGTTTTCTGCACGCTGCTTCGCCCCGCTTTTTACATGCTCCTAGAACTGTACTGTTGTCGTTTAATATTTTGTAAGCTTCACGTTGTTTTGCAGTTCGCGTGCTATTTGCTTTACGCGCCTGCATTTGTTGTCTACTTGTGCCTCGCTTCTTCCATGCCAAGCCTTGTGTTCTGATTCTGGAGTGGTGGCTCAATTATAAAACGTAGGGATCAGTATTTTCCATCGCGTAAGCTTCACGTTGTTTTGCAGTTCGCGTGCTATTTGCTTTACGCGCCTGCATTTGTTGTCTACTTGTGCCTCGCTTCTTCCATGCCAAGCCTTGTGTTCTGATTCTGGAGTGGTGGCTCAATTATAAAACGTAGGGATCAGTATTTTCCATCGCGTCGCGCCGTAGCGAGCGACGTAGTGTCAGCGTGTGCACGAATCGAGTGTCGTCAGGTAGCGCACGGCATCATCGAACGCAATCCGATCTCGCATGTAGCTTCTGCAATTTTTCCCCCGGGGCAGTAGTACTGTCGCCGAGAAATGTATCCTGACTATTCCACAGAAACGATCTGTGCACGTAGCGCTGCAGAATCCGTGCAGGGAGCGCAGTTGCACTTCCGTGGGTGGAGCCCAACTGCCCGTCCAAAGATATATCTATTCAAGATACCACTGAAACCATTCGCTGACTGGCTGGCTTCTTGTGCAAGGAGGCTCAAGCTCGAACTGTGCAAGCACGGGAGAAGTGCAGCCGATAAGATCGCCGTGTGAGCCAAGTTTGGAACTTCTGCTAATAGTCCTTTAAAAGTCGTGTGCATAAGGTTAACAAGTGAAAATTCAGTTATTGTTCATCTATGCTCAGATTTGTTGCTTAGTACCATTGTGCTTTCAACTTAGAAGTCTTAATGGAATGATAGGCAAGGCTTAAAATTACTGCTTGGCTCTTATTTCCCTTTCCTTCGCTCCAGTACCTTTCGCCTCCTCTAACCTGGTTAGGCAACAGAACTTCCTCCTGCATCTGCTTTGAGTATGTATTTTGATAGGCTCGTTCCTTCTTTACTCTTGTGTTTGGCTTGGTTGGAATTGAACATAACCAGGCACAATACTTCCATTCACTCTCAGCAGGATGGGCTAATGATGATGAGAGCTTATCTCGGAGGCTTGCAGTCTTTGCACAAATTCCAAGTGGCTGTGACATCTATATGCCCATCCCAAGCACTCTGCGGAGTTCAACTTGACACTAATGCTTGTATTCGCAACTGGTGAAGCGTGCTTAAGCGTCTACTGTCAAAGCCTTTGGGGTAGTGAACAGGAAGAGTTTCCAATTGTGAGGGGACGTTTCACATTCTATTGCTTTTTAACTCCGCACTGTGTAAACTGTTTTGGAAAATTGCTCAAGTGAATTTACTTAGTGGTAAGGGGCTTTATAAAATGTCCCAACAATGATGCAAGTCTCGTCAGAAGCCAGCTGCTAGAAAACACATTCACAGGTTGTGTGTTGTGTGCCCATTAGCTGTTTCTTTTTCTTCCACAAAACGGGCACTTAAACAATCCTTTAAGCCAACAGGCGTTAAAAATAGTTCATCAAGTACAACTTCGGGGTAATGGTTGGTGTCGAGCGGGACATTGCCCACTCCCAAGAGTACTTCTTAATTCCTTGTGCAAGAACTGGAGCCAAGGCCACGTGCGTAGATGTGAATGTCTGTCGGTGTTTGTGAAAGTTGCAGTACAGCTGGAAGGTGTATGGATCATGGGTGGCTTTAACAATAAAATGACTGCTGAACGTACTTTTGCTCTGGTATCAATGAGCAGCATGTGAGCATTGATAAGTGCTTCACTGTTGACATTTTTGTTACACAAAAGTAGGCCATGTTAAGGCCCCCTGGCAAATATTCATGAAAAACAGTGGACCAAAAAGCTGCCAACACATGGAAACCATGTTGATCACAGCACCTTTCCTAGTACTTCAGTACCGTTTATCAGTGCTGTGTTTTTTCCCCCCAGCTAGTAAACTATCCCAGCGTTGCACCTTAAGCCAGAAATCAAACACTTGCTTGTCAATGACAAGTGATCTGCCAAACTTCCGTGTCTATGCAAAAAGTGAGTAGCTCTACTTTCTCTGCACTGTTTGTGCTGTGAAGTTCAATTTCTAAACAAAATGCCAGGGTTCTTCTGGAAGATGCACAGCATTAAAACCTCAACAAAAAAGGAATAAGCACGCGATACTTTCTTGCACTACACCAGAGCCCTGCGGGAAAGCGAAACCAGCAAGTGATCTTTTTCTACAAAGCGCTGCAGAGGAGCCAAGAAAAATAATCCTTTTTGTGGACACCAAAGCTACGCTGGAAAGCCAAAATGTGTGGTGTCTGTTAATGCAGATTAGCTGCAAGACGGGCATGTTCACGCAAAGATTTATGAACCAGGCTGGCGGGGTAACAAAATCATTGAATGAGGTTACAACAAAATGTGTTATGAAAAATGATATAATACTGTTTGCTATAAATAGCAATTAAAGGTATAAAATGGTTCTGACACCAATTAAATGGCCTGTTGGAAATCATTGGCAAAACCTAAAGAGCAACATTTCATACAGCTGCAATTGAGAAATAGTAAAGCGTGGTTGGGGCCTGAATTCAGCAGGCATGCTCCAGCTGAGAATGTATAATTGCAGAGCAAAACAATTATAAAGGCCTAGGGAAAAGGTGAGCTTAGTTGAGTTTACCACCAAGGTATTTGGTAGAGAGAATAGTTACAAAAATAAAGAAGCAACATGGGAAGCTTTATTTTCCCTGATTTAAGTATCAGCACTGAGCTTCATGTTCTGCATGTCCCATTGAAGAATGTTACACCTGCATGCACTCGGCACATCACATTTTACGGTATAACACAGTTTACTTTGAACATAGGTAAATAAGAGAATATTGCATAAGCAGTTCATTTATACGTGAAATAGAAACAGCAGGGTTTTTAAAACGAAGCCCGTAAGTGTGCTGAATGAAAGGGACCAATGATGAGTTTATGTTGTCACTAATAACAAATTTCAACGACCTTGTCAGAAACAAACCCCTTCCATGGAGGGACTGTGTGTAATCAAGATTTTTTTGATAAAAGGTTGTAAATGCCCTGTAAATGTATGTCAAAAGGTATTTTAACACCCTAGTCGTGGCCTGTGAGTCATCGGCGCTTTTTTCTGGTGTTTAGATGATCAAGGGTTGTTGTACGGGATCCACCTTCTCTTCTCACTTTGGTCACCATCTTTCTTAGTCACTGCATTCATGTGCTTGGTCAGGGAGCTAGCAAGCGAGGACGACAGTCGGCACAAACTATCAGCTGAGTTCCTTCAGGCTGGGACAATTGCTGGAGAGACTAAACAATGTTTTTAAAATCCCTGAGAGCTTTCACTTTTTGTTTTGTTAAAGAACATTTAGGCAACCCTTCAACTGTCCGAAATAACAAAAATGACTATTGTGCCCGTTAAATAGTTAATCTACGCACAGTGAACGATGGCACAAAATCTATCAATGCGAACCTACCCTTTGAACCTGCTTAATATTTAGCAGGGACTCACTCCATTCATTAGCTGTTTTATGGCACTGTGGGTGGGCTACTGGTTTCCACCTATGGAGCCTGTGGGCCGCACTAGTTTCCAGTCGTCCTGGCAAATGTTTTTGGAGACTAGCACTACCCTGCAGTGTACGAGCCATGGATTCCTTGGGTTGGCCATGTGAAATTCTAGTGAATCGTTACAAGCCACCAAAGAAAGTGAGCATTTGTTTATCGACCACTGTTTTGTGGCCACGAAAAGTTTCGTTCATTAATTAAAAAGACTAACAAATGACATCAATTTTATTGCAAACTTCAAACAAATAACTGGTATTACAGAAAATGTGTAAAGCAGCTGGAGCTCCATAGCCACTTTCCAGCTATTTCTCCATGCCATCAGAGAATCTTGTTTGTGCGACTAACAGATACCGACCTATTCCACTGCAAAGAAACATAACTGGGCGATTGCAGTGGGGCCTCTAGTTCCGTTTGATCATATCACTTGAGTGTTTACGTACAGTTAACATACTGATGACTGTGTTTATAGTGCATGCACATATAACATCAATGTAGTTTAAAATTGGGATCTTTTGCACCATTTCTTTTTGTTAAATTCGCCCCATGATAGCCTTGACGTTTGCCTATCAATTACATTTGCAGCATGCTCGCTGCTTATACCTGTTTACACAAACAATCCGTAGATGCTTTCACGTTCCAGGCACATCTTAAGATTCCCTTTGACGTTGCTTATTGAGCCTGTGCAGAACCCATAGGTTTTCATATGCTGGAGTGCATGTAGGTGTATTAGACATGATGGCCGGCCAAGCGTATACCCTTCCTATTGCCGTCTCTACAGCCTCTTCTCTGACCCTATCGTCTGGGTGTGTGTCCTGAATTAACTTCCTTTGCATGAGGGACTCAGTCAAGTCTGGCCAACATAGCGTACACCACGGTACAGTGAGACGTGAAAGTTATACCAGTGCAGTGGCTATGAGATGAAGCGTCTAGCTAGTCTACCTTTTGAAGGTCGCAGGTCCTAAACTGTTGTAGAATCATGTATCCTACTACGAAATATTTGGTTTCTACTAGGAAATCTTTTTAAGCGCTGAATATCACGCAATTATGATCCTTGTGGCGCATGCTCACAAGACTTTTCTGCTCATAAAACGTATCGTGGGTGTAAAACAAATTTTAAGCTACAATTTCGCCCACTAGAAAATAAGAACTTCCCGATTTTCGAGTTTTCCTTGCTAATATTTCAGAAGAGGAGATCTACTGTAGTGGTACGTACGTGGTACATGTGTGGGGACACCAAAGATTACCTTTCCTATTCTCGGCGCAATTGTCTGTAATTGTAATGCGCACATGTGCCTAGTAAAAAACGGTTGCCGCCACTACCCTTCGTCCTCGGCACTGTACATTCTGATTATCTTTTGGCGCTGCTAAGTTGTCTTCATTTCGAGAACACACACCGCGATTTCAGGTCGCCCATTTAAGCATTCTGGACTTGCCGTGGTGCAAACTGTTGATAGCAGATGCCGCCGCGCCGACATGCGTCGGAAAGTTCACAGAATTACGCTCGGACGGTGTCTTTTCTTGTGTGGAACGTAGCTTGTTCGAACGAGGCCAGTCGGCTGTGCGATGTCGTCTCACGTACGCTGAAACTGTACGCAGGTACCATCGGCGTACACCAAGCAGAACCAAGCGGTCACAGGTCAACATTACTCGAGAGCGGCTATTTTGCTGCGGTCTGGAAAGGCTGGCTGGGTCCCCACGCAATACATAATCACAAGCAACTTTCTCACGTTTTCAGATAGTGCTTCTAACAATATGAACTCCGGTTTATCTACGTTGTCGGCCCGAGAAAATCTGAGCTTCGTCACGCTTTCGGATACGCGACTCCATGTGCGCGATACGGCAGCTGGCAGCAGCAGCAGCATCGCCGGCTGCTCCCGCAAGAACAAAAATTGTTTGTTTAGAAAAGTTTTAGCAGTTCAGTGGTGCGTTATTTTGTACTGCAAATAAAAAAAATGTGTATTTCGAACTACACTACACAAAATAATGACAATTATTAATGTTATGACGTCATTATGACGTCACGCGTGGCAGCAGCCGTTGCCAGGGGGGCGTGGCTGCTGCCACGCGCGTGGCAGGAGACGCTGCCTTAAACTTATTTTCAAACTGCAATGCCTAGACTAACCACTGGGGCGCATGGTGTATAAGAAACGACTACATGTCCAAATTGGCAATATAAAGCATCGATCACCGGTGATCGATTTGTATAGGTGTGGTTACGAAAGAGTTAAGGCAACTGGCCGTCATGACCAGGTTTGTGAGCAAGAGAGCACACGGCATAGGGACGATGATTCTTTGTTTTTCTGAATTGCTCTTTCTGCATGTACAAGTGGACGTGCAGATGTTCCGGTTTCGAATTTTAATTTCGGGAGTACTGGGGTCGTAGCTTATTTGATGTGTAGGGCCTTAATGCACTACATCTCAACAGAATTTCCATGTGGCAGCCGCCGTTGCAAAGGCTACCCCGATAAGTCATTGTACCCAATTTTTGCGGCAGGTGCTCATTACGTGCAAGTACAGGAGGTAGCCACTGTGTAACAAAATCTCGTATGAGCCACATTAACATTAATTGAGAGTGTCTTCTACATTCTGCTAGCATGAAGTCAAGGAATGCACTGTTGGTGTCACTGCAGGCTACATGAAATTTAGCTGTAGAGAGTGTTGGTGTGTCTCCGAGTTGCCTTGGGCCCTCCCTCATTTACAGTGCACCTCTTCCCGCCTTGGTGCAGGTTGAAGCAGCAGGGCGTACTTCTGAGTACTGATCGAAGGCAAGCTTACGCCAACGTGCTCAAGTGCAAGCGCCCGATGGTGTTCATGCGTGACAATGTGGACACTGTCGTGCCGAAGATGCACAGCGTGCTAACGAAGATTGAGGACGAGTGTCTCGAACTGCGCTACAACTTCGCCGACGTGGCGCCGTCGCTGGCCAGCAGCGCTGAGTCGCTGTCCACAGTTCCTTCGCTCGCTGGAGGAGAGCTCCAAAGATCTGTCATTCTCTTTTTCCTAGACATCCGTCGTGTTTGGGGTGGCGTTGCGACCGAGTGGGGGCACCCGATACGAGCTCCGTGGCCTCCGACATACGAGTGGTAGCGTGTATGATGCGAGCGGCCAGCCGCTGTTGCAGCCGTGAAGAAGTCCAGAAGCCGTAGGCTAACGTAACTGTTTACTTCATAGCGAGAGGTGAGCCAAAGCCAAAGAACAATGCCCCGACGGGCGAGGTTACAATACAGGACTCGAGCAGAGCGACAGCATCGATTCGCTGCTCAAACAGGAATGGTTTACAACGCTTGCGGGGGTCTATTTATACCCAAAAGCGGTAACGGTCAAACGCCAACAAGCTGGAACACGCCACTAACGTCACCGACACACACAACGCTCTTTCCAGAGTTCGTAAGCCGTTCATAGCCTCGGCGCGCGTTGAGTCCGGGAGAGGGGAGAGAGGAGGACTTCGTTGCGATCGACGGGGCCTCTGTGTCCTTGAAGAGCGTGGAGACGAGCCTCGCCGGTAGCCGCCGAAGTTTTGAAGTGCGCCCAAAGCGAAGCGTCTGACGCGGCTTGTCGCAACTTGTCACCGACATGATTGCGCCTGACGGCAGAAAGGCGCACGAGGTAGCTTCGCCGCACAGCCGTGGAGTGCTGCGGGAAAGTACGGCGGCGCTGGCCGATTCGTAACAGCTTCTCCGCCGGGGGTCCGAGATCCCGATGGATAAGGGTCTTCAACCGTTGTCCGGAGGGATGCTGTCGAAGTGAAGTGTTCGGCAGACGCTTGACTCCAGGCCTGGGCTGTACGACACCGTGCTGGAGCTTCACCGGGCGGGTCACTGGACGAGTAGTGGATCCCCAAGAACGTCTCTGGCTTGGTCAGGCAAGCAACAGAACAACACAGGAAGACACAACCGCATCGCCGGCAAGTGCGAAGACAAACTCACACTGAAGCTGCACCAGCTAGGCTTTTAGTTGCGATAAAATACGCTAATAACTAACTACTCTAGTTATATTTTTGCCCAGCAGTACTTTAGACAAGTGACAAACTCGAAAGGTGACATTTCGCGTGATTGGAAATGTCCCACACACAAAAAAAACGTAATCGTAAAGGGCGAAACCTGCTCCAGGAAAAACAATGAAATTGAGAAAGTCGGGCGTCTACAGGCCACTTCTCGCAGAGAGCTGCGATTTGAGCTCTCGGCATTGCCTGAGCTTTCCCCAATTTGTACCGTACTTTAGGTGTGCCTGTTCTCTGAATGCTGCAGCGACCGCGTGAGAGGACACCGGCCGTTCGCTTCGACAACAGTGGAGCGCGCGGAGGAGCGAGCGGGATTTTCCACCGTTCATACGTTAGGCGCGCACTCCTTCTTGGAGGCGGCGTTCCCTTGGCGCGATGCGAGCTCACGGCTTTGCCCCTCGGCGTGCCCGCATTGAAACACGCGCCGCAAGTACGCGCAGAAGTTTTCTCTCTTTCCTCGTTGCTCACCTTTTCGCGTACGCGTCCGGCAAGCAAACGCCGGAACGCGTTTGCGTTCTCTCCTCTAGGCTGGTCGGTTCCCGACTTCGGCTCAGCCACAGACGACACCGGAACCTCAACTAGCTCAGCCGATGTTGGCCTATCATCGGGAGCATCAGCTGGGAGTGACAAGGGCACGACGTGCTCATTAGACACCTTGTAGTTCCCAACAGTCACTACCTCGTCGTCCCTCGCGCCTTCAGCGACAGCCTCGGCACGCGAAGACCGAAGCGTGTTCCCGTTCTCCTTCATCACTGCCAGAACTACACTACAACCAGGCTGCCCTGTCTCAAAAGACGGCTCAGCCGCCCGTGACACCTGAATCTTTACGAGCTCAGCTGGCCGTTGCTCGAGCTTGGTTACCTGAGCTGGTGGCAGGACGGAATCGGCTTGCTCAGTGGCGAGATCGTCATGATTCCCAACTGAACTGTGCAAACCGCTCGCTGCTTCGAATGCGCAGGCTTTGCCACCACATCGCTCGTTTCCGTGCTACTGTCCGAAGGAACAACCTCCGTTTAGGCGGACTCGATCGTGTTGCCTTTCGGTAGACTCATCGTTTACGCATTCCTGCGAAACGTCGCTATCTCGCGAAAAGTGGGTAGCCGTTCCCAAGGCCTCCCGCGAATTTGAACCGTCCGAACCCTCCGCCGAGATCTCAAAAACAAACGCCGACACATTATCGCACTCAGTGGACATGCACTGCCCTCTGCCGCCACTGCCGACAGTCTGAGCTAATGCGCCGTCGTTATCTCTCTCAGCAACCTTGACGCGCTGCTGGGCCGCAACCGTCGCCTCCGACTCGCGCTCCCGAGCGTCTGCTACTGGCAGCGCTGGCACGGTGCTTTCCTCGACAACGAGGTCTTTCTCGAGCAACAATTCTAACTCGGGCTTCACTTCTTCCTGCTCGAGCTTAATTTCATGCTCTAGGTGCTTCTTCTCCCGTTGGAGTCTCTCTCTTTCGAGCTTCTTTCTTTCCCGTTCGAGGCGCTCGAGTTCGAGGTCGAGCTCGAGGTCGAGCTCGAGTTCGAGTTTGCCAGGAAAGAGGGCCGTAGACTCATCTGCTGTTTTCTGGATGTGGAAAAAGCTTACGACCATGTTCCGCACGCAACCCTCTTCGATCGCCTTGGCACTCTGGGATTAGCGCCACTTCTTTTGGACACTATAAGGAGGTTATATGTGGGCAATACAGTCACGACTGTATTTGGGAACGTGCGATCGGAGAGAGTCACGGTCCAGAAGGGCTTGCGACAGGGCTGCCCACTGTCGCCTCTCCTCTATCTGCTGTATGTGTCCGGCCTAGAAAAGTCCCTCCTTCAGGCAAACCTGGGCTTTGGCTTAAGGTACAGCACCAGCGGAGTCGATGATTCCCGCCGCCTGCCGGGTCTCGCATATGCTGACGACCTTGTCCTCATGGGAGAGGACGAACACGATGTACAACGGCTGTTGAACATTTGCTCAGTTGAAATCCAGAGACTTGGTCTCCGCTTCAATCAACGGAAGTCCATGGTTGTCCAACTAGCCGGGGACATGACTGAACAACCGGTCCTGACATTGCAGGGAGAGCAACTGACTGTCGCCACGTCCTACAAATATCTGGGTGTAACGCTGTGTACTGGGGCCAACATGTATGAACTACATGAGGCCAAAGTCCGCCAGACGGCACTCAGGGCGCAGTGCATTCTCCGGCGTCGCTGTCTATGGGGCTGCAACCGGTATGTCATGGTGCGGGACCTGTGGAAGCTGGTCCACGTCCCTGGCCTAACCTTCGCCAATGCGGTGATCTGCTTGTCGGCACGAACCCGCGAGTGGTTGGAGAGGCGTCAGCGAGAGGTTGGTCGCACCGCAGTGGGGTGTCATGGTGCCGTGGCAAACGAGGCCATACAGGGAGACCTTGGATGGTCCAGCTTCGAGGCCCGGGAGGCCTCGAGCAAGCTAACCTTCCGTGGCCGTTTGCTGTTCATGGCCCGTGAGCGGTGGGCACGGCGCGCCTTCGAGTACCTGTCTGCTACATGCGTCCGCACAAAATGGGTGCAGCGGGTATATCGTATTGAGGCTAAATGCAACATCTTTAGCCGGCCCATCGAAGCGGGCACAGCAGCAGCGTACACCCGGGAAGTGCGTTCCCGAGTCCAAGACGCAGAAGAGGGCGTCTGGCGTGCGGGAATGGAGGGCAAGGAGACACTCGGCACCTACCGGCAACACAAGACCGCGATCGGTGCCGAGAAGCACTATGACAACAGCATTGGAAGCAAACTGCTGTTTGAGGCACGGGCTGGGGCACTACGGACGCAGGTGTACCGCCGGCGGTATGACTCGGCCCCTGAGGTACAGACTGCGCTATGTCGTGTGTGTGGAGCCCAAGAAGAAACTATCGAACACATCGTACTCCAATGCCCGCAACTCCCGCCGCACCCCAGAGAGGGCGCCACCCTGCTAGTGGCGCTTGGGTTTGTCCACCTGAGCCGCCTGAGCGACGATAGCGAAGAGGCCAGCGACGGCCCGCAGAAGGGGAATCGAGTGTCCGGGTGACAAAGCGGCGCCTAACGCAATGGTGGGCTGTCGCGCACAACCGCGTCAAGGCGTCAGACTAACCGCGCATTCGAGCACTCGGTTACGGTGTGCGTGGCCTGCAGGCATTGTGCAGTGCATCGTCTGGTGTGACACTCGTGCAGGAGTGCTCAACCGCGACATGCAAAACTGTGAACACCGAAGTGTACTCTCTTGTGTCTTTCCATGTTTTGTATGTCTTTCACTGTTTTTTTTGTATGTTTGTTTTAGTTGGCCAGAACACTCATAGTGCCGACCCGTTGCAAAGGGTATGACCATTAAATCATCATCATCATCATCAGTACCATCGCATCTTTGCCTCGTGTCTGAGTTTCTGCTCTCGCATTCTTTCGTCGTGTTCCTGTTCTTGTTTCTGCCTCTCGAGCTCCTTACGCTGGCGCTCAGCCTCTGCCTCTGCCTCGGCGGCCTAACGTTTCGCGGTCTCCCTGCCATTGATCAGCTCAATGCACTCAGACAGCTCCTCATCGTCAGCCCCGCCAGCGAGTATAGCCTGTCAGCTCTGCAGCTTTCTCAGCGCGTCCGTAACATCCAAGCGCAACTCTTTTGCAAGCTCCAACAACTGCGGTTTTTTCAACGCTTTCAAATTCATGGCCGGTCTAGAGTACTGCTTTCCCACTGCTCCAAAAATGTTTTGCGCGAATAACCCACGCGACAAAAACACACGCCCTACCAGCTATCCTCAGAAGCCTGGCAAAACTCAGTGAAGAAAAGTCCCGCACTCACCCTTGACCGCCGTGAATTCTGCGAAGTCCGAAGCCGCCTTGACGTCCGTGGTTTTGGGTCTCGCACCGCTGGCTTCAGGTGTTACGAAGTTGCCATCCCACCGCTGCCAACCAGTTGTTGCGACCGAGTGGGGGCACCCGATCCGAGCTCCGTGGCCTCCGACATACGAGTGGTAGCGTGTATGATGCGAGCGGCCAGCCGCTGTTGCAGCCGTGAAGAAGTCCAGAAGCCGTAGGCTAACGTAACTGTTTACTTCATAGCGAGAGGTGAGCCGAAGCCAAAGAACAATGCCCCGACGGGCGAGGTTACAATACAGGACTCGAGCAGAGCGACAGCATCGATTCGCTGCTCAAACAGGAATGGTTTACAACGCTTGCGGGGGTCTATTTATACCCAAAAGCCGTAACGGTCAAACGCCAACAAGCTGGAACACGCCACGAACGTCACCGACACACACAACGCTCTTTACAGAGTTCGTAAGCCGTTCATAGCCTCGGCGCGCGTTGAGTCCGGGAGAGGGGAGAGAGGAGGACTTCGTTGCGATCGACGGGGCCTCTGTGTCCTTGAAGAGCGTGGAGACGAGCCTCGCCGGTAGCCGCCGAAGTTTTGAAATGCGCCCAAAGCGAAGCGTCTGACGCGGCTTGTCGCAACTTGTCACCGACATGATTGCGCCTGACGGCAGAAACGCGCACGAGGTAGCTTCGCCGCACAGCCGTAGAGTGCTGCGGGAAAGTACGGCGGCGCAGGCCGATTCGTAACACTGGCTATGGACAGAGAGATAGGGCGACAATCCTTTCTTTTCACTCGCTCTCCTTTTTATCGCACAATCACACAGGCATCGAATTGTACTATTTGCTTGTAGACGATTACATTCCCCTATAAAGATATGCATATTTGGGGTTTTTAAAATTTCGAATTAGTAGCGCATGTGGAGATGAAGGTAACTGTCACCTCATCCATGCATAGACGTTCGTTGACAAACCTGCTATTGTAATGATTACCCTCTGGCCCGTTTATCAAGGATTCATCATTGTTAACTGAAAGATCTGGTCATGCGAATTAGGGTAGGAAATATTTCTTTCTTTGTCGCTGAATTTAAATGTGTTTCATAATTCTATGTCCCCGCATACTACAGGCCATGTTTTTGTCGAACTATCGATGTTATCAGAGTTTGCATAGAGCTATGCGCTTTCAGCCAATAAGCACTGATACTGAAGGGAATGCAGACAGTTCTGCTCAATTTCTGAGCTGCTTGTTGTCAGGGCTGTCAGCACACTTTAGAAATGCTGCACATGCAGCGTTCTGCGTCATCAGCAGGTCTGCAGGCCCACCGTGGGAAAACCCAGGGAAAAGCTTCCTCTTAGGGACGTGTTAGAGACGCGACGGTAGCCGCTGCATACTCCGCTGGGGGCGCCACTGTAGCTCCGCGGTATAAATGACAAGCGCGCGCGCGCGCTCCGCTCCCCTCATTCTCCTACCGCAACGCCGCGATCGAACTGAAAACAAATGGGAACTTGAGTTGTCCCCATGGCTGCTTCGCATACTACTCAGGGTTCCCCTACGGGAAGATGGTGAAATTTTTTTGAATAAGCGTTCCGCGAATGGCATGTCATCATCATCAGCCTACTTGGGTCCACTGCAGTACGAAGGCCTCTCCCGCTGACCTCCAAGCGCACCTGTCCTGCACTGCTCGAGTCCCTAAATTTCTCGTACTTCCCTGCGATGGGTCAATGGCCTTACCCTTCTTCTAGACCCACTCCTTGGCATCCACTCTGTTACCTCAATTGCCCACCGATCGTTGGTTCGTCCCAATTCATGGCCAACCCAAGTACATTTCTTTTTCTTTATTTGAACTATGATATCATCTACTCTAGTTTGTTCTCTGATCCAGGAAGCTTGCTTCCTATCTCTGAGTGTTACTCCTAATTTTATTCGTTCCATGGCCCGTTGAGCGGACCTAAGTTTGCATTCTAGCTGTTTAGTAAAGCGCCAAGTTTCAGCTCCGTGTGTCATCACCAGCAGCATGCACTGGCTGTACATTTTTCTTTTGAATGACAGAGGTAGCTTTCTTTTCGTTATTTGGGAGTGCTTGCCGAGTGCTCCCCAGCCCATACTTATTCTGCGCCGGATTTCTTTCTTGTGGTTGGGGTCAGCACTAACCATCTGTCGGAGGTAGTTATATTCATTTACGTCTTCTAGCGTATCGTTTCTCACACCGAAGAGGACGTTTTTGGCATGCTTATTCCTCATTAGTTTAGATTTATTCATATTTATTTTTAGCCACACGGCCGTGCTTTCTGATTGTACTTCCTCAAGCATTGTTTGTATGTGTTCTGCAATCTCACTCAGCAAGACTATGTCGCCCGCTAACCTCAAATGGCTCAAGTATTCCCAATTTATCCTTAACCTCATGTTTTCCCACTCAAGCTTTCTAACTACCCCCTCCAGTCATGCTGTGAATACTTTTGGCGAGATGGTATCTCCCTGTCGTATTCCCTTCCGGATCGGGAATTAATCGCTTTGCTTGTGGAGGGTTATCCAGCCCGCGCATTTCTTATATATGTCCTCTAGAAGTCGCATGCAGGTCTCCTCTACTCCCTGGTCTTTTAGTGCTTCTAGCACGGTTGCAGTGAGTATGAAATCAAACGCTTCCTCATAATCCATGAATGCCATGCCTAACGTAAACATTTAAAAAGAGTGGGAAGCAAAGTTTGGCCCAAGTGAGGAATAATTAAATGTGCAGGGTCACTCTGCAGCTTCGGGAGTGCAGTGACAAGACATCCTCGTCAACAAAGCTTTATCTCGGTGTCTAGGATCGCGAAGCTAGACAACTTCGTCGTTTTTCCTATGTCCCATTAAAAAAAACACTACAAGTTTTACAAAAAAACATCAACTTCAATAAACCGAGGGGGGGGGGTGAGGATGTAACGAGTGTTGTGCATGGCAGCTTGAGCGTGACCAGTCACGACGCCACAAGAGTAGCAGGAGGGCGAAGTTGGCCCAATCCACGGAGATAAGAGGTGCTACTCCCGAAAGCACTTTCCTCTTGTCGTTTCTCCGCACGTCACCAGAGTGGTGTGGGAAAGCCCTTCGCCCGCAAGAAGAGAACGGCGGCACGTGTAATCAAACTTCGAAATACTTGGAGAATTTCTACAAATCTTTAGAATACTAGTGCTATTTGATTCGAAGCCGAATCAAAGATTGTAACATTCACTTTGATATGCGAAAGTTTCAAATACAGTCAGAGCTCAGTCTAACAAAACCCGATCGTACGAATTTCCCGATATAGCGAACAAATTAGGATTCCCTGGCAGGTTCCTGTACGACTGACTCGAACTCACGAAACATATTCAGCGTCATTCCCAATCTAGTGAAGTATGTCGAGAAATCGACATTTTAAAATGGGAAATTTTGAATGTGTTTTGTCAGAACGCCACGAAGTTCATTGCATCACGTCAGAAAAAAAAGAGGCATCTAGTTGCGTTTTTACGCAGCTCTACGATATAAACTTACCAGTCCTGTGGCGCAGACCACAGGATCTACGCCAGCACGCTTTCCACAATCTTGAAGGGAAAGGACGCCATCATACATTCCACTTCATCTTGAATGGCGTCGGCGAAAAAGAACCTCAAGACCACCCCGCACGAAAAGTTCGAGGAATCTCTGTTTACGTGATTTGGGGATACGAGTGAAGAACGTTCCGCTCAGCAGGGAAGTTATACAAAAAAAAAAGCCGTGTTTCGCGCGTCTGCTAGGGTGCGACGACTTAAAGGGGTCCTGAAATACCTTCCGCCGATGCATGAATGTACATGCACCCAAATAAAGCAATGTATTTGCAATCTCCTCCCGCAAGAATTTTGTTAAAGCGATGAGTATTAGCTGAAAAATCGTAAATCAAAAACCGCGCATTATCGTCGCTCCGAGTTTCCTCCTCCTTTCGACTTACTCTCCGCTGTTGACGGCGCGCGAGCCTTGCCTCCCATGATGATGCGCTCCGCAGCGGTGACGTACTTCCGCTATTGCGCTGCTCAGACTGTCGTCTGCTACGGGCAAGCTTTGTTGACACCATGAATCCCGCACGCACTCCGCTCAAGGCTGGAAAAGCGAACGAAAAATCTGGCCGCATGTATGCGGCGGCCTGGCCTTGACCTTTCGCGGTGTACGTTGCTGGCGGCACATGACTTTTTATCGGCGGCGAACTCGCAGCCGCACGGGGAGGGTCGTGCGCTCGTTCCCTTGATGCACCGCGCACTGTTTATCCAAAAAGCGCCGTATCAGATGTGGCCCCGCTGGTGCCGGGTCTTATTTTGCGGCGGTGGTGATTCCTGCCGGCGGCATGTGAAAAAGACATTTTAAACCGATACAGAACACGTGCACAAAACGCTTCAATCATGTGACCAGTTCAGCTTGGGGCGACGCGTGGTGGAGAGCGGCAACGTTGGCAAAACATTCTTCACCACGGCTCTGAGCTTTCTAGCGCTGGAGCGAGCGCCATTTCTTTGACAATCTCAAACATCGGTTGCCTTGGCAACAAGGCACAAACCGCTCCAGAAGTTAGTTACGGTTGCGTGATCCCGGTTCAGCTTGGGGCCCCACCTCGCGACATGTGGGCACTGCAGGCGTACCACCCACTCCTATTGGGAAGTGCGAGATGCGTTTGGCATTAGAGGAGGCGATGGTGTGTGTGCTGTGGACGCCTTTGTTTCGCGATGAAATGCGACGTTGTGCTTCTGCAGGTGGATAGTTCTTCCCATGGTCTGGATAATCTTTCTCGAGTGACGTACGACTCAACCTGGCATGGGGTATGGGCAGTGTGCGTGGCTAAAAGCCATCTGCTTGTGCGCCAGAGTTAAGTGACTTGCTGTTCGTCCCCGCAAACCGCGCGCGAGGTGAGTACCGAATTTACGACGGGAGAAGGCAACCCATCCTCTGTCAATCGTGGTTCAGACTTTCAACGCATGTTGCGACGTTGTGTTCGTTAGAAACGCATCTCTGGATTGTTTTCAAGTTGAATAAAATGTATGCGTCAAACCCGGGCATTCGGCTCAGGGCGTTCTCTGCGATTGCACGAAAGAAGTGGCACGGGGCTTGAACGCTTTCTTTATGGAACGTACTCAGGTAAGAGAATATCCATGTCGTGTTATGGCCGTGTTGCATTCAATACAAACGGTTAAGCGTTTGTTTTACACTTGTTTCGTTTGTCGTAAAATGCCCAAGCACTCCGGCACTCTGCTGGCAGATCAGCCGGCGAGCCGACGCTGAGCAGACGACTCATCTCTTTGCCGGAAGTGCGTGAAAAAGCCGCCCAATAGCAGGATGTCTAGCTCATGACGAACATCTGGGAATCGATGATGTAGACATGTGAAGATGGCGGCGTCCAAAAACACGAAGGAAAGGGTGAGAAAAAAACGACAAACTTTGCAACAAAAGTGTGAGCTTTCCGCTGCGCGTAAAAGAGTAATACTTGGCACAGAGGACGTTGACGACCCAATCTAACGGTTGCGCTAGTTCATTTAGTGTGCTCAAAATGCCTTTCAGGGCCCCTTTAAGGGGAATCCCGGCTGGCTTAATATTTTCACCGCGAAGTTTTAGCGCATTGCTAAACTATCGGCGGGCTAGCACCGCGGCCGCCGCAATTACGATGTCATGGCAGCTGCTGGGATGCGCCTCCCTTTAGGCATCGAATTTATGGAATCAAGTGCTTGTATTATGACAGTCCCGATTTTACGAAGTTCTAGATTTAACGAAATAATTCGTGGTTCCAGGTGACTTCGTTAGGTTGGGTTTTAACTGTATTCGCACATTACTATAAATTAGTTTGTAAGTATTTTGGTGGACAACGTTACATTAGCGGTTAGGTTCAGGGCTGGATTAAGGGGGTGGCTACGGGGGCTGCAGCCCCGGGCCCCCAGCTGTCAGGGGCCCCGCTCGACCATATGAAAAAAAATATTGTGAATGTGCTCGCTGCCCGCAGTAAAAGTTGAAAGTAGGAGCTTCAACCTCACCTTCACACCGAAGCTGACTAACTCGTGACAGGTGGGGAGGAGTGGGGGGCCCCTCACCTTATGGTTGACAACCTTCGAGTCCATTTCAATTTAATTTAGTTATTCCTATTCCTCTTCCTTGTTTTCCCGGGGTTTATGAGAAGACGTCTTGGACCAAAAGTCGTGAGTACACAGCTTGACTGGGCCAAGAAGCCACATAAAAGAGGTCCTGAGCTCGGCTCCGGTCTTATTCGGCACACGTCGTTTCGGTAGCCTTTTCAGGACACGGACATAGAAGTACGCGGACGTCTCGGCGCGCGCACGTTTCGGTATAAGAAAGGGACAGGCATGCGAATAATGAAATATTGTCTGAAGAACATTGTAAATTGTTTAAGCCTGAGGGATAATTACTGACAACTGAAGCACTACCCTACTGGCTCATACACAGTTTCTGCCACAAATTACATTGTATAGCGCTTGACAAGGAAGTTCAATGCGATGACGACCCGTTCAATAAAGCTAGTGGATTAGTTGAATCGCCTAAGCGTGATTGATATAGACTTGATATTTCTTGCTATTTAAATGTTCAAAGGTTGTGTAGGCCACATGCGGGGTCGTTCGGCTTCAGCCCACGCCTCTGTGCTGTAGCCTCTGCAGGCTGTCTGAGCAACAAGCGTTGCGGAAGCTACATGTCCGCGCGACTCCATTGGTAGCGTAATTATCTATAGTTCATACCATAAGCTAAGTGCAGCACTGCGGAGGCTACGGAGGGCGCCTAACTCGCCGTGAAGGGGCTCCTGAAAGGACATTCCCTTCTCCCCTGTCGGCATGTGGCACCGCAAGGCCCGGCGCATTTTGTCGTCGCTTCCTTCGCAGGGAGTTAGGCGCCCTGAGGGGGACAATGATGTAGCCTCCACAGTGCTGCACCTAGATTGTGGTATGAACTATGGGCGCCACTCCTTGTGGGAGCCGCCGGGCCATCCCGACCCTAGCGGCTCCTTTCGAGCTGGGGAATCTGCAGGCCTAGGCGGTGTGAAGAGCTGAGGCGTGGACGCCATAGCAACAACAACGTCTGTTTCCTTCCGTTTCGGGATGGCGAAAGCTGTGTCCACTTACAAACGCATCCTGCGTGTGGCCGCTTCGATGCCGCCTTGAAAACGGACCTCCGCCGCGACTCGGCGACGGTAAGCTGTCTGTCCCCGTGGGCGCTTTTCGTTTTGGAATGAGCAGGCCGACGGCGCGGACGAAAGGGCGGCCCGCAGATCTGGTCCCGCATGGGCGTGGCGGCAGGAGGAGAGGAACCCCCGAAAGAGCGCGGGGAAATAGTGGACGCGGCAGACGTGTTGAGGACTCGAAGAAAACGAGAGGTCCACCAATACTCGCCTCCGTCGTAGACCCCGAATCTAGACGTGAAGCTTTAGCGCGTTTCCACTGCCAGTTACAACCGAACAATGGCCCGACCGATCGACAATGAACTACTGACTGCTGGAACTGTTGCGCGGCACCGACGGGAGCAATAGCGCGGGTGTGAGCAGGGACATTCTATCCCTATTAAACTGTTGTCTGATGCCATCTCTCGTGCTCACCTGTCGCTCTCCAACCGAAAGGGGACCCGTTAATGTGTAACGGCTCGCCGACTAGCAAGACCATCACAGCTGCGCAAAAGGAGTTCATCACCGCTGAAAGTTCGACGGCCATGCGCAAACCCACGCACGAAGCGGACCGCTCCCCAGCCCAAAAAGCGACATTTTCTGCTTATCGTCTTTGTGCTTATCGTGCTGCGATAGGAAGGTTGCGTTGCGTGCCATGCCTGAGACCCCCTCCCCCCAACCACAGAACAGGGAGGATTTCCCCAACCTCCTACAAAGGTGGCACGTGTTCTAACCGCCGCGTGCTTTTTCGTCTGCACGGGTAACCTACAGGATTTTGGCCCGTAAGCCGTGGCGGCTAACTGTTTGGCAGATGTCTGTAAGTGACAGCTGCCTGCGCGGACTTTGAGCCCTCCCATATTTGCAGGTATAGAACTTTACAATAAAGCTAAAACATTACATGCATAATAAAATATGCTTCTTGTAAGAAAATACTCTTCTGTACCATGTCGTGTGCAGGCCGACCTGGCGCTTCGATTAATTATGAATCTGTGATGGACCGGTAATCAAACCATACTAATATATACGCCCGATAAAATTCATTATGTAATAATAGACATCAAGCCAAGAAATTAGTTTCCGGAAAGCGTAAAATTATGTATAATTCATCACTGTCAGAGAGCTAACATGGGCTTGTAAAATTTTCGCACATTAACGCGGAATCGTCATCATCATCATTAGGGCCCCAAGGACGCAGTAGCCCCGGGCCCCAAAGTTCCCTAATCCGGCACTGGTTAGGTTACGTTATATGAGGTTACTTTAAGCTTTATCCAGTCTGGGTAACGTTAGGGTGGTCAGGTCAGGTTACGTTAAGTTAGGCTTCGTTAAGCAAGGACTAGCACTGTGAGATCGCCAATATAAAGACATCTGGGAATGCGAAGTAGTGTGAGACGCAGTGTAACTCAATCAGACTTCCCTTTAGTGGAGTGAAGCAATGTCGGATGGCACTTTAGTCACAGCCTTTTGTTTCTACGTGATCTAGGCATGTGCCTAAGGGGAAGGACTATTCGTGCTCGTAGGCCTTATTGGCAACTAATACCGACAACGTAGCAGAGGTTCTCCTGAGAAGCCAGATGGACTGCAAGGTTTGGATGCAACAGCGGAAGTTTTTTGGAGCACGGAAGCATGGGGGGCTACGTGAGCGAGACAAGCAAGGGCGCGAAAAATGGCATCTGATGGGAAAAGTGAGATTTGAATCTGCGGTAGATGGAGCAGTATTTGTGTGTGGATCGTGTGTTCTGAAAGCGGGTGTAGACTGGGTAGAGTAGAATAACAGCGCTAACACCAAGGCAGCGCTAACACCAAGGGGGTGCCTAGTTGCTTTTCATTCATGCTTGATTGCACTTTCTCGTTAGAAGGGGCAAAGAAAAAGTACACATACGCAAAACGAGTGCAAGTCTCACAAAATTTGCTCACAAAATTCAAACAGTTACAGAGAGGTGCAGGGTGAGGCTGCGAGAAGACAAGTAACATACATCCACAAATGTGAATTTTTATTCCATGGCATCATCAGTAAGTTTGGGGAAGCCAAATGCTTTAAACATTTAAAGCACGCCGTAATATATACTGTATTGATCGAGATACGAACCACATTGGGTGCAAAAAATTATTCAAATTATACACTTCCTTCATTTTTCATTAAAAACTAGAAGTTTGTAGTTTTTCGGTTTTACATATTGCCGCGAACCATGTATGGGTTTGCGCACGTCACTTTGTTGACTGCTGTTTCGCCGCCCGTGTATTCTTTGAGTTGTTAGGGGAGCACAAGTTCGCTCCAATAAACTCGTTTTTCCTTCAAGACAGCTATGTTGTCTTTGGCTACGTGACAGTAATACCTCGTTAACTCGATGCAGTAAAAACCGGGAAATATTTCAAGAGGAGCACAGTTGCGCGAATCGCCATGAAATATCGAGTTCTTTGCAAAAACGGCACTACTACTAACCAGCTCTTCACCAGCAGCTTCCAATCTTGCTTTTCATAAAGGTTTGAAAGAAAAGAAAAACATACGAGAGATGTTAACTGGCTAGGTTTTGTGGCACTGCAATTTTACTTAGCAGAAAAGAACTGCGTAATGCTGGTCCACCTTGCGGTCGCACTCGGGCCTAGTAAGGAGTCCTCTTGACTCTGCTTCACGCATTGCATGAGCCGTTCTTCCCTGCTGCTGCTCTCCATTGCGTTTTTCTCCGCACGATACAACTCTATCTTCTAGTACTGTACCTATGCGCATGTCTCTACCGTCACACGACGTGCCACAGGGTTGCTTGACGAAGTTGATATGCCTTTAGGCTCAGACTTCACGTTCGGGGAAAACATCGGCTTTGTGGTAGGCGCGGCTAAACAGAAAAAAAAAAATCGAGGGACTTAAGCGCGGCAGCAACGCTCCAATCTTGTGAAACGGTCCGCGGCGGCAAAATTTTCGTCACTCTCAGTCAGACATGCCATCTTCTGCTGTAACCGGCTCCTTGCGTCAGTGTAGGCGGAGCACTCTAGCGGTTTCGGGGGCGCCACAGTTGTCGCAATATGATCTTAAACTTTGGCCTATGCGATGTAAGTAGTCATTACTGAACGCCGCATTGAGTCGCAGTCTATGAAATAGCGTTTCCCGCCGGCGAGGTAGTCGTTCTAGCTGACTCAGTCTTATCTGTGGGTCAATTGAGTTTAGAAAATCATGATGATGTTCCGGAAGGGACCATAAGCGGTTCCTTTCTCCTAGTGCGAGGGCCTTGGTCATAGTTGAGGCATCATTTTTGTAAAGAAAATCTGTCTTTTGTTTTTCATTTCTAGGCCCCTGCCTGCAGCCTCATCTGCTCTCTGATTTCTTAGTACACCACAGTGCCCAGAGAGCCACTGAACGGTTAGGCGATGGCCAGCAGCGTACGCGAGATGGTGAAGGTATTTCACTTCGCGATGGATGTGGTCTTGGAGGCTGAAGCAGCTAGTACGTCGCAGGCTTTGTAGGACGGCTTTCAAGTCTGTGAATATGGTCCATTGTGTAGGTGGCTGACGAAGAATGTACCGGAGGGCTTCTTTGGTTCCATTAAGTTCAGCTAACGTGGACGAAGTCGCTCGCTCAAGCCGGCATGCCAGTGATTTGCTAGCTGACGGAATAAAAACTCCTGATGAGCTGCGCTCAGATGTTGCCGATCCATCTGTAAAAATATAGGTCGTTGCGGAGTAAAATTTGTGAATATAGGCAAGTGTAACCTGAAGACGGACATTTGGGGATCTACCACAAAGCAACATCGACGACATCGCAGTCAATGTGCAATTGACGCGTCAGCGGTTGCAAGACCCTTGTACGCTGCTGGTACCATTCAAAAAAGAAAAGTGAAAGCGCAGCTTTCTCCAGAGTCCACTTTCCACAGAGTCCACAGAGCAGCTTTCTCCAGAGTCCAGAGTCCACCAGAGTCCGCTTTCTCCAGAGTCCATTCTGGGGAACGACGACATTCGCTTCAACGCACACACATAATTCGAATACACACAAGAGGCAAATAGACGATGATGAGACCGGTGTACAGCTTCCGTTCTCTTAGTGCTTCTAAAGTGAACCGCTTTCATAGAGGGGATTGGCCTCAATTTTCTAAAGGTTGGGTATACTTAACTGGTGCGCCTGTTCCTCTGAAGCACCTCACAACCACATTTTTTTGACCACTTCTCTGAACTCACTTTCTCATAGGATCTTGCAGCAGTCACTGCGGTATGCTGCATTCTAATTGCGCCCGTTTGTGTGAAAGACAAGTTCTATTTTCTGTTTCGCTGAGGTGCCAGAACTTGGCCAGCCACACCCTAGTACTAGTTCCTTCTGTTGTTGGAGGCGAGGGGATTCAAGCACGGGTTGAAGAGAGAATTTTAAGTGCAGAGCACTTTAGGGGCTCGCCTTGTCGTAGCTCGCTCGCGGGACCCAAGTACAGCCACACGGCGTTCCGTCGTAGGGGCTGTCGTCGCGGCGTAACCCAAAATGCTTCGAAAGCCAAGCGGTTTATATTGTCACAAGCGTTCGAAACTCGTGACCCGCTCGCGCATGTCATACATCTCCCCTTTGTTTGTGCAAAGAAAAAAGAAAACTGTAGGCACATTTGAGACAGAATATCGGTAATTAACCGGCAGCGCCCGAGTTCGTTTATTTAGGAATGCTCGATCGTTGTCTTGTTTTTTACAATAGTAAGCGAAAAAAAGTGACAGTGCAACGCCGGCACGTGCGTGAGTAAAACGTAAGCACAAAAAGGAATAGACTCCGCTGATGCAGGTTCAGGGAGAGGGCGCGCGACCATTGTGAAGGCGGGAAATTTGAATTGCATTCGGTGGTAGCAGTGAGCGGATAACGGCGCTACAGCTCCTTATGGCGAATAACTGCTCTGTACTTCCGACAGCTTTTACATTGAGTGGAACGGGTTTTTGTAGGTATACGCTCCGGAACGATCGCCGGGTGGCGCTGCACTCTCCCCTCCGCGGGAGTACGCCGGAGCTGCCGCCGCTTCGGCACGTGCTTTTTTCGCTGCGCGCGTGCTGCATTTCTCGCGCTAGGAAGAGGGCTGGGTAAAATTTTCTTTCGACTTATGAAACCGTACGCGTCAGCACATGTCCAGAAAGTTCGATTTAAACGCAGAGTATATTGTGAGTTCATTTTTGCCGGCGTTTGTCTTGTCGTCTGCTACAGACGCACCGTCTGCTACCCGCCGCTCGACCGGCAGACTGCCCCGACGATTTCAAGGAGGGAAGCGCGTTGTTCGGCGGTCGTCGGCTGCTGTCTTTTCGTCTGCAAAGCGACAGCTGTTCAGCTTGTCACAGCGTAGTTTTCTCTTGTTTGTTACTTCCTTCGTGTGTTCGCGCTTCGGACATTCGGATTTTATGGACTGCAGCAACACTGAGGCTTGCAAGAAATGTAAGTAAACGTGATTGATTATGGTTAATAGGTTATTTTTTACTCTTGAAACAATCAGCTGCATCTTATAAAAATGCATTAAAAAGGCACAGGCTAACTAAGGGGTGCGCTACAAAGCGCCGCATTTCCATTTCAGTTGTACCTGATGGAATTTTTGTTCGCAATGTTTGTCACCCGCTTGGAGTACAACTATGGGTTAGAGTGACAGTTCGCGGAAACAACAGAACAGCTTGTGGTGTATAACTTTAATTACTATTAATACGCAGAATTTGGTTTATAACTCTTTTAATTACCAGTATTTGTAAATGTGGGAGAAACAAAAAAAAAAAAAAGAACAACACGCCGTCCCGTCGAGAACACAAATTACAATAACAAGAATTAACAGAGCTACTATAGCCAGTCAAATTGCTAGAAACTATTTTTCTTTTGCACCCATGCAAAATGTGAACCTAACCCGCCGCGGTGGCTCAGTGGCTAAGGCGTTGCGCTGCTGAGCACGAGGTCGCGGGTTCGATTCCCGGCCGCGGCGGCCGCTTTTCTGATGGAGGCGAAAAGCAAAAACGCCCGTGTGTACGAGATTTCGGCGCACGTTAAAGATCCCCAGGTGGTCAAAATTAACCCGGAGCCCTCCACTACGGCGCGCCTCATCGCCTGCGTTGCGTCGGCGTGTTAAAACCTACAATCAATCAATCAAAATGTGAACCTATTGTGCCATATATCGACGATATCGAACCTCACCAGCTAAACAAATCCCAAGTTAATTTATTATAGCGGAAAACAATCATTGGCAGCACACATTAAAAAAATAGTACAGGGGAGGACTCGTTAGAACACTAGTTCGCATTTTCAAATCCGGGAAATGTAAACTAAAAAAGCACACATACAAACAAAAATGGGCCAACTTATTTCACCTTTCGAACCACAGTGATCCATGCTTACCGTCTTTCTTTTTGGTGCGCTTTCGCCGGGAATTCGTAGAATTTAACGGATGATTCTTTTCTTTCACCTTCTTGTTAATGTCGTGGGAATTGACCATGCAACAATATCAGGGGTTTGCTTGGCTTTTAGTTTTACCACCTTAGACATCGCGAAACGACTGCGGGAGCGTCCGCTCTTTCGCCCCGCGCACCCGATCCGAGGCAGACGCCCGCCGGCCCGCGCGGTCCGTCTTACAACCGCACGTGCAGCTCGCTGTGCACGCTGTCGCACTCCTGGATCCATTTCCGCCTTCCCCGACCACTCGAAGTACTCGTCCCCCCTACTCCGGAATGCGAACAAAGCGACCGCCGGCTGCACGAGCCACTTAAGCCAGCACGTACAAAGGGCGGCGGGAACGCCCCTCACTCCCCCGAAACGAAAAGGACGCAGCTTCGCGATAGAATCAGCGCTGCCCTCACCCAGCAAACTTTAGCTTGGCCTCCCAATATATCAGGGCGCAGCGACTAGTATTAGCAGCACCGCCCGAAAGAACAAGTGTCTTATCAGTTACGAGAGAGAAAGAGAGAGAGAGAGAGAGAGAGAGAGAGAGAGAGAGAGAGAGAGAGAGAGAATTAACGCAAATGGTGGTCGTTGAGCCGTCACTCGGTGGGGTGGGTTCGCCTCAGTCAAGACGCCCGTGGGCTTTGGCTGCAGCCCTGGCATGCGTGACCAGAAAGCTATGGTCAGCGTGACGGTAGCTGGTCAGAAGGCCCTCCAGCTGTTCGGGGGATGGTTTGGTATATCGGGTGAGTGATGGGGTTTTTTGGCAGGCCTACACCATGTTATGGTAGTATTTAGAGAGGGGCAGAAGTGACAGTACAAGAGTATTGGGTAGGAGAAATAAGTGCGGGATGGGTGCGTTGTAATATGTGTTTGTGAACGGCGCCAGATTACTGCTTCCTTCTTGGTTAGTTCAAGGTGAAATTGAGGCAAAGTTAGGTGAAGGTTGCGATAATCGTGGATGATGTCGTGGTAGCGTATGGAACAACGGGAGGCGGAGGCGGCTGTTCCATGGGTTCTGACCCTGAGAGAAATGCCCGGTGTATAAGGGCGCAGGCAGCGGCATGAGCTGTCCAATTTCCCTTGAGGGTTGAGTGGCCTGAGGCCTAGACGATGAAGAGGTCGAAGAGGGGCTTTATTGATGCAAGTATGCGTAACGCGGGAAGTGCTATGCGTCCACGTTGAACGTTACGGCAGGCTTGCCGGGAATATGTATTGATTGTAATGTATTCGGAGCCAGTGGTAGCGGCAATGAGTATGGTAGTTTCTTTGGCAATGGTTGTTGATGTGGAGAGAGTCGTGAGGCAGGTGAGCAGTGTGCCTTCCGACATGAGCCTGGCGTGAGGGCAGCGTCGGTATAGCGAGCATCAAAGGTGCAAGTGGAACTGAGATCAAAGATGTTTAACCCGGGAGAGCCTTCTACCTTGGTTGAATTCTGAATGCATATTCTTAGGAATTTTGGATCATGACTTCGATATACCGCTGTCGCCGCTACGGCTTGATGACTGTAACAAGCTAGAGCAAGCTATAATAGTCTGGAACAGGCTAGTTTGGCTCCAGCTAACTGACCCGCCGCGGTGGTTCAGTGGCTAAGGTGTGTTGCTGAGCACGAGGACGCGGGTTCGTTTCCCTGCCACGGCGGTCGCTTTTCTGCTGGAGGCGAAAAGCAAAAACGACCATTTGTTTGAGATTTCGGCGTACGTTAAATATCCCCAACTGGTCAAAACGAATCCGGAGCCCTCTACCCCGGCACGCCTTATCGCCTGTACAGCGTCCGCTTGTTAAACCCCACAATCAATCAATCAATCAATCAATCAATCAATCAATCAATCAATCAATCAATCAATCAATCAATCAATCAATCAATCAATCAATCAATCAATCAATCAATCAATGAATCAATCAATCAATCAATCAATCAATCAATCAATCAATCAATCAATCAATCAATCAATCCAGCTGGGACTGTAGCTCACCTATGCTGGTCTCCGCTCGTGTCAGCTGCCAGCTAGACAGCAGCTAAGCTGGTACTAGCTGCGACCAACTCCTACATAGCTTGGACCAGCTCAATTCCAGCTAGGACTAGCTGAAACCATGCAGCTAACCTATTTTCTCTGGAGTAATCTGAGCGGATTGAAGACGGAATGCGTTGAAAGGAGTCCGACGAAATTTTCGTGTTATGTTTTTTTTTCGGTGTTATGGGTTGCCTTCCGGCCCTTTAATCACAGAGTGACACATTAGACGGTCGTTCTCAGCGTAAATAATTGTTTACTCGTGTCAGTTTCGGTTCCGACAGAGCGAAAACCGAGGTGGCCGCCATGACAGGAGGGCGCTCGTGACGTCACTGTTCTTGTCGCATCATTGCCGGTCTGGACGAGCGCGCGCCTCCACCATCTCTACTCGCCTGGGAAGCATGACGTCAGTGCCTAAACCGTAACATGATACACACGCACGAGAAGCGCGCACCAACCAAAAGCAGCGCGTTGGCCACGTAACGGGGGCCCTCGCGTCCGCAGGTTGGGGCCAGGAGGAGTAGATTGCGTCATGCTGATGCCGATTGCGAAAGGGCATCCGTCCTGAGCTTTCTCGTGCACGCAAAGATTAAAATGAATTTAAAAGATGTCATGCTGAACGGTTACTGTTGAAACTTCCTGGGATATCTGTCCACGTACGAAATAAGCCTTTTACGTAGTTATCTCAGCTTTGAAATTTCGTGTCAGTACTCCTTGAAGGGCTTAGCAGGTGGGGTCGGGTACGTAACCACGGGCCTTAAGGACGTGCCGGTTGGTAGTGGTAAGGAGGAGTCTAGTGCGTTAGATGTTGCATTGAGCTTCCAGGTGTTTAATGAATTCCGAGTTGAAGGAAACGAGAAGCAGAGGTTTGAGCGAGGAGGTCAAGTCCTATTTTTTAAGCTTTTCGAATTAGTATGTCGACTTTTTCTCCTTTTTTCGTTTTGAGGGCGATGTGTGGAGTGGAATGTATTATGCGACTAATTAAAAGTGCTTGAATTAGTCGTATTGCATTATCTTCTTTGAGGCCTATGAGATGTGTGAGTTCGGTGACAGCGGCTTGTACCTGGGGAAGAACTGCAGAGCCAGAGCCATCTTGATGGAATTGAACTCCGATCATACGAAGGGTGTGTACTTTAGGAATGGTTGTAGAATCGAATGTTGGTACAGGGTCGGGTGTGGAAACTGGAGGTCTCCCACGGGAGCGGGAGCAGAGGATGAGTGCAGGCTTGCTGGGGGCACACGTCCTCCGTCCTCCGCCTGTTATGTTCCACTGGCACCACCGGAGGCGGGAATAAGAGGAAAACGGGACGGAATGTTTGAATTTTTAACAGATCTGGTGAATGCTCACAGCCCACCATCCTAGCTGGTGAGGAATTTCGGGATTGACATTTCTATAACACTGCGATAAAAAAGCATCGAGCAATAAAAAAATACAGCCTGCTCTCGCCACAGGCTTGCACACATGGCCTGAATTTGCTAAGGTAACATAATGAGTAAAGTTTTTCAAGTTTTATTCAAGCGTTGAAAAAAAAATGAAGGAAGCTCACTCTAACGCGTGAAACTTGAAGGTTGCGAAGTCGTATGCAACCTTCGTGACCATTACGATGATTTAAATTCACGATTTCAGGCGATTTGCTTCTTCGCTGCCTCCGCGACGACCTTTATTTCATCATTGTTGCTATAAGTGCGAGCTTTCTTCATTTTTTTGGAAGTGACAATCATGTAGTGATAATCATGCAGTGATAATCATGTAGTGGCTTATCATGGAAGCGATAAGTGACAGTAGGACAGAACAAGTCCTACTGTTTTGTCCTGACGAGGCACGTTCGGCTGTCCCTGGCGCCAAACGCTTATCCACTTTTTGCACGTGTCCTGCAGGGCTAGTAGATGACAACTCCTTTGAATATTTTGCAGCTTCTTCGATACTTCGAGCAATCGTGAGGGCCTTGTCCAACGTCAATGAGGAGCCTTCCAAAAGTAGCCGCTTCCGAAGTACGGTGTTGCTCGTCTTTGCTACGAGTTGGTCACGTATGAGCTCGTCGGCCCTGTCGTTAAAGGCGCAGGCAAGTGAAAGTTCCCGCAGCGCAGAAACGAACATGTCCGCGGTCTCGCCCGGCAACTGAGCGCGTTGACCAGAAAGCTGGCGTTCAATGACAACGTTAGTACTTGCTGCGTAGTAAGCCTCGAGCGTCTGTAGAGCACTCTTGAATTCGTCGTCGTCCTCTGTAGGTTGCTTCTCTGGTAGCATGATTCGTTGTCCCTCGACCCCCAGGCAATCTAGAAGGAGTGCTTTGCGGCGAGCTGGCAGGTATGCGCAGCTGGCCGACGCTACGAGGCAGTTCTCGAACAGACAACGCCATTGCGTCCATGGTATGGTGGGCTTTCCCGGTGTCGGTAGAAACGGCGGCTGCGGCGTCAGTGCCATTGAAGAAGATTGATGTATGCCGTGCTTGAGTACTGACGTGGCGTTGCGTAAAGGGTTACCTCGTCGCCATTATGTTGTATCCGACGCCCACCGAGTCACTATACGTGGCAGAGAGATGCAGACGCCACCTTGTACCGACGGAAAATAGCCTCCATCGTTATTACACGCTATTTATAACCAGGCTGCGGTTACTCATGATGACAATGGAATTTGGCCACCTTAGCACTGTGCGCCCCCTTGTGGCATGAACACAACCAAATTACAAAACACAACACATTTTGTCTGCATGGCCCCTTAAACAATGGTGCTTGGAAGATAACTCGAGTATTTAAAAAGGCGGAGAGAAAAAAAGAACGTGTTAGACATATTCGAAAGTGTAACCATTTTCTTACATAGCGGTGGGGTTAAAATTTTCAAGTAAGGATGTAGCGCAGTAAAATGCTTGACGTGCAGATGAGGTCCACCAGCTGCAGCGCTTGGCAATTGCTGGGATGCAAATTTGTGGCGTGTATGTTATCAAAATAAACCTGGCTAGGTAGATTTGAACGGCTTCGAAGCGATTCATTAGCATTCAAGCTAAAAAAAAAAACATCAAATAGAGGGAAACAATGCGCACCAATCCACCCTGTGAAAGTGGTTGGAAAGCGATGCTATAAATGACACCCGCAACAATTACCCATGCGACGTCACTTGAATTCACACACCTGGCTCTACGAAGAGTGAAAGCCGAGGCAAGTAAAATGCACTTAACCACATCCTTTATTAACCGCCAACCTGTTTAGCAAATCATAATTTTTCGTTTCCGAATCTGCCGGGCGCGCACGTGAGGGCGGGCCTCGCGGCGACCCCCCTGACAGTTAACACAACCAAGAAAATGCATAGCCCTCGTGTGTGCGTGCCTTGCGCGCAAACATTGTTTTTTCAGCGAATACAGCACCAATCGCCTGCAACTTCTTTAATGGCTGCGGATTTTTCCCCACAACTGGAGCCACGCTTGTTAATGGTCCGTCATAGGGGCGGGGGCTGAGAGGGGGATACAAGCCGAACAAATGGCAAAGTTGAGTACAGCCATCCCCAGCCAATCAATCGCAGTTATCTTCGGGATATCTTTTCGAGCTACTTCCCTCGTACAGGAGCGATGGGAAATTGGTAAAAAAAAATCGCCTTTAACGCGACGCTGCCGGTTTTGCCCCGTTGTAAGCAACAAATACTATCGCGCAAGATATGCTCACTGAATGTAAATACAAAAATTTAAATACAAAAAAATACATATTCCTTTGCAAAAGCGTTTCTATTTGTCAGGTTTGTCGCCGAGCCTCCTTCCTAAGTCGACTATGACGTACAACTTCGGCATCAGAATCACTGCCGCTATTTTTTCAAGAATCGCTATGCGTGCGACTGCTACGCGGCCTCCGCAGAAGCTGAAGGCCAACCAAGACTGCGCGAGAAATTTCGGACACACGCTTGTTTTTTTATATACTCATGCTGTGCATCGTAAGTCGATGGGAATTGACCGCGCGACGAGTGTTCTTGCCTGCTTTTTTCTTTTTTCTTTTGATGCACTACGAATTAGTGCGCGCAATGTACCTCTGTCCTGCTCATATTTCCGGATCGATGCTATAGAACAAAGCACGCTGAATATTTTTTGAGACTTCATTCTTTCGGACGCACGCGCGCTATCAAACGTCTACAACGACATGAAATGCGTTAGTTAGGAGTCGCAGCTGTGGACATTTTTTTTTCGGACGATATACGGGTGCGTGCACGTTCGGTTGGCGTTGGCCAGGTATGTGCTTTCGCCAGTCTTGCCAAGTAACAATGTCGAGATAACAACCTGTTATTTTAAAGCCAAGCGGTTTATATAGTCATAAGCGTTCGAAACTCGTGAACCGCTGGCGCTTATCCTACATCTCCCCGTTGTTTAGCGCAAAGAAAACTATAGAAAACCATAACAAAATAAACTATAACGATATATAAACTATAACAAAGAAAACTATAACAAAATATACGAAATTAACCGGCAGCGCCCGCGTTAATTTAGTTAGGAATGCTCGTTGGGTTTCTTTTGCGATAGAAAGCGAAAAAAGCGGTCCCACAAGAAAGAAATGGCGCGTTTGAAATGACGCAGAAAGGCTCCACGCGCAAGAAGAAAATAGCGCGTTCCAAATGACGCAGAAAGGCTCCAGCCACGCAAGAAAGAAAATGGCGCGTTCGAAACGATGCAGAAAGGCTCCAGCCTCGCAAGAAAAAAATTACGCGTTCGAAATGACGCAAAGCAGCTCCAGCATACGAAATTAAAGCAAGAACAAAAAGAACAGGACTCCCGCTGCTGCATTTTCGGGCAGGGGTCACGCGAGCACTGCGAAAGCGAAAAATTTGATTTGAATGGGGTGGTAGCAGTGAGCGGATAACGGTGGTACAGCCCATTATGGCGAATCACTGCTCTGCACTTCCGACAGCTTTCACATTGAGTGGAACGGCTTTAATGTTTTTAGTTGCTTCAGGGGTGTTAAACGTAGCCGCCAAGATATGGCTTGTCTGATATGTACTAAATAAAAGCGCAGAAAAACGCGGGACAAAGAGAAGAACTACACAGGACGAGCGCTTACTAACAACTGAGTTTAATGAAACCAAAAACGACAAATCTCGACGCATGTTTAGTATGTCTCCATACCAACTTGCCCACTTGTCGGTGCTCCTTGTCTGATATGTTCCCAAGGCAAATACCTCGGAAATTATAACAGATTTGGCCAGCGTATCCCTGAAACCTTTGATTTGGAAAGGTCGAGCTCACGCGTCACCATGAAATAAAACTGTTTAAAACGATACACCCGTTTGGCAGAGAGGAAAAAAATAATCTGGTACTCGGCGTCATCATTTACATCATCCTGCTTCCGTGACTAAGACGCGCCACAAATGCCGCCCCTTGGGAGCAGATGACACTAACTTACGGAGGAAGATCTTACTACGTGCACTATCCTTTAGCTACGATGGTCGGAAGTAGAATCTGCGCCATCGAGCATTCGGGTCACTCGGCATTTCCTTTGGGTTCGTTGCGCCGGTGCTGGCTTCGGAATTCGGCACTTTGGATTTTGGACGACGATGATGCTCTAACCAGACTAACAACGTCGATGGGTGGCGGGGGTGGGGGGGGCTAAGCTTTTTCGTGAGGGATTCTTTTGCTGTCGTCTGAGTTCAAGCTTTGACTCGCAGGCAGTTTGCACTTTGAGCGTTGATGCTTTCTCTGGAGCGGCTTTGGCAATTCTCCATTTGATTTTAGTTGGTTGGTTGGTTGGTTGGTAGCAAAAATTAGTGGCGCGCACCAACTCTGGGGGATTGGCCAAGTCAGATTTGGTAAAAAGGTTAAGAATTCAAACTAAGGGTAAAATAGATCTGTGGAGAATGTGAGGGACGTGATGTTAACAATTTTGAGAACCCACGAAAATCGAAATAACTATCGCAAGCAAGAAAGCTTCGTGTTTCAATCCTCGTCGTCGTTAGACTGAGGGGATTCGAATTTTATATATAAAGTCACTCGTTAACTCAAATTCGGATATCTCGAAATATCGGTCAACTCTCCACTTTTTTTCGCCGTGCATTCACCTCCCATAAATGCTATGCATTCGCCCTCTTTTATCTGGAAGCGTTTCTTCGGGGCGCCACGGATACCTCGAAATGTTGACAGAGAGGACGCAAGTTACAGCCCGCCGCTGCCAGCTGATAAGGTCTCCATTAGAACGCTTAGGTACGACTACGCGCCGAACGCAGTCGTTCACGGCAAATTTTTGCGGAATACCAGCTGTACGAGGGCGATGTCCCCGCTACCAGAATTCTGTCCGGCGTGTACATCGTTGAGATAGCTGTTGACAACGCAACTGATCATTCGGACGACGAGGAGCCTGGATAAATGCCTAAAACGGCAGAAACAACATAGTCCGCCTGCTCCACAGCAACGTAGAATGTGCGGTGGCGACCTACGATTAATCCGATGCCTTGAGCAGTATAGAGGACGCCTTTCGGGGACCATGCAGATGCGAACGCGAAACCGGCGACCATCACGCAGTTGTTTCTTGTGCAATAATAAAATTGTTTTTCCTGCGAATTATTTTGCCTTCATTACAAGAGCTCTCCTGTGCATTTGAGCTTTTGCTACCAACACTAGCTCTTATATCAGTGACCTGGCCACAGATTTTCGGAATTTCGCTTACTCAAAACTACGCTTACGTCGAAATTTTCAGCGGATTTTACTGCTTAGTTAACGAGGTACTATTGTATGTATGTCAGTAATCTATAGAACTCGCCAAAGATGAATAGCGGCCGCTTTGAGCCCATGCTGCCTCAGAAGCCTACGCGCTACTGCATCTATCTGCTGGCAGGGGATTGTATAGTGAAGCGCATGGAATATAGCCATAGCACATGCCATGCCAAGGGCAGAAACTTGGATTCTTTTATTCATCCGGAAGGCTGTACCATATCTAACGACTGTGTTGATAGTACTCGAGAAGAAAATTCAATGGAAAAGGACACGAGTTCAGATCTCGCCCTTGCAACGGGGCAGCTGAAGTGGCAATGGGCCGCTCTAGACGCCACTTTTACAAGTACCGATACCGTCGTCCAACATACAGCGCTAGCTACATCAACGTACAGAACCTGAATGGAAGCTCGAGTCACCAATTTTGTGAAGTTGAGAGACAGCTCATTGCAATGAGAGGCCCCCGGCCGAGGAAGCGCCGCCCGCCACGGCATTGTTGGCCAGTCAAGACTAGTGTTCCAGCTCCAGCTTAGACAGCCACTTCCACAGCTCATCCCGCTCTTTTTCGCGCTCTTTTTCCCTCTCCCGCTCGGCCTTGTAGGCGTCGGCGATCCTGTTGAAGAGCTTGAAGTTCATCCCTACGAAGCTCCCGAGCGCCCTGTAGACCATCGCCAAGGTTTCCTGCTGCCACTGCTCCTTGGACGCGCGGTAGAAAGCGGGGAACATGAGCGGCATCACCGTCTCGTTGTTCTGTTCCATCAGGCTAAGGATGTAGTCGTTTCCACAGAACTCTAGCGCCCGCACCACAACCTGTTCGTGTCGGTTATCGATGCACTTGGCTATCTGCTTGAAGAGCCCTTTTGCAATCTTGGCAAACTGACTCGGCTTTGTGACTTCTAGGATGTCCTCCATCTCGCGCAGAAACAGGAGCTCCTTTTTAGTGCAGACCTTTGGCCAGAACTTTAGTAAGCCCTTCACTACTTGTTCAGCAAGCATAGCGTCCTTTTCAAGGAACCTGATGAGACAGTAGGTGAGTTGCTCGTGGTAGTTCATCAAGCATTTGGGCTTGTGTAGCGGGATAAGCACCTTAATGAGGAACTGCTTGTGCTCGGCCTTGAGGGGCAGCGCGAAGCCGTCGATGATGCAGCCCAGGATCTTGAGAAGTTCAGCGACTCCGTCGAATTTCTCCGTCTCGTAAATGTACCTTAGAAGTACGTAGTTGATCTGCTTTCTAATCTCCACCCTTAGCCCCACGAACTTCCGGTAGATGCGGTACAGCACGGTCTTAATGAGATTCCGCTCCTCCGGGTCCTCGCTGTCGAACCGGTCGAGAAGCTGCAACACCAGCTTTCGGTCTATGACCGGTTGCCAGTGGGACGGGCTGAACTCTGGTGAGTCCAGGAGGCTGCACAGAAGCATCAGATTTGGCCAGGTGGCCTCGGTTATGATATCATGACGCTGGGGTGCCTCCTTAACTGTGATGGGCAACTGCGAAGGCGACGAGATTTCCCGTCGGATGTCTCCAGGCACGGCAGGGAGCACGTTTCCACTTAACTCCATGCTGCAAGGCAGTTTCGAAGAAACTCTAGGGCAGCTCGGAGGACGCAGCAGTAGCGGTGTTACGTTAGCTGTGCAGGTCCGTTTCCCGCGCGCTCTCGCACCGTGCCAGGTGATGACAATCGGGCTTCCGGCTACACCACTACCGGCCCATACCCTTACCCCACACACCCGGGGAATGCCCACTTCCGGAATTCTCAAGGTAGTGCTTAGGACCAAATTTCATGACTATACCACAATACGCACGTACGCACGCACGGGCGCACACACACACACACACACACACACACACACACACACACACACACACACACACACACACACACACACACACACACACACACACACGCACGCACGCACGCACACACACAAACACACACACACATACACAAGCACACGCACGCACACACGCACACGCACGCACGCGCACGAATGCACGCGCACGCGCACACATACATATGAGGCGTTTCTTTTCGAAATGAGCCAGATCCACCTAACGTGAATTTGAGAAACAAGCGGAAGTTTATTACAGGACCTAAATGCAACACCGTCAAAGTTATTATATGATAAATTTTACATGTCAGCTTTTGGAAGTTTATGGCCACAAGCAATTAAAAATTATGCCATGAGTTTGAGCACTATTGGGGTGATAAGTTTGGATTTGACTCATATTGAATCGAAACGCCGAATTTGATGCGGCATTCTTACAAAAACGTTATTCAAGTTGACTATCAAGCATGGTGCGATTGAGTTTTGGTTTAAAATGCATTAAAATATGCAACAAGGCTTCAAGAACAGTACAACTATACATGGAGAGCAGGTGAGTCTTCTTGGCACCGTTAACAGCTCTTCTTTAATTATTCCCTAGCATAATATTGTTGCGCACTCCTGAAGGCCCTGACGAAGTAAGCAAGCTCTCCATTGCTTTGCCATGGATTTCCAAAAGGCTTCACGAGAAGGCTGCTCATATCTTCTTCACCTTAATGAAGTGGTTCTACTATTTTTGTGAACTGTGTGAGTTTTCCCTTATCTATCTATCTATCTATCTATCTATCTATCTATCTATCTATCTATCTATCTATCTATCTATCTATCTATCTATCTATCTATCTATCTATCTATCTATCTCTATCTATCTATCTCTCTCTCTCTCTCTCTCTCTCTCTCTCTATATATATATATACAGGGTGTCCCAGCTATCATGCACCAAGGTTTAAAAAAAGAGAAACTGCGTAACTCGAAGAAAACCTAGTGCATAATGTTTGCAGTACTGTGAAGAAGCGGAGAGTATTTTTTTCATTAATGAGACTTAATTAATTAATTGTAATTAATTATCTAACTCGAGAAATACTGTCGTAATCACTAAAGTGTCAATGAGGCACTTGTAGGTAACCACGAGGGGCATCTAACTGCGCTATTTTCAGCGACGAACTAATTGCGTACACGTTTATTCTGACTGATAAAGGAAACCCGCGAAATACGAAAAATACCACGTGACGACGCTTACGCGCGCATTGTAAAGCAGCGTCCCCAAACAAAGCTGATTGAAAGCAACTGCTTCGCGTGTTACCCGCCCGAAGAGACAGCGCATCACCTTGATAATAGCATGCATGGAAGGAAGGAGCAGCAGCAGCAAGATTCGCGGGACGCGTGTGCAGATAAGGAACAAACTCTGTCGCGATTTATTCTTTCTTTCTTTTGTCTATTTCATTCTGGCTAATTCAGAGGCAGCCTGTTTGAGGGCGTTGCTTTACGGTGCGCGCGGAGGCGCCGTCACGTGGTATTTTTCATATTTCGCGGGTTTCCTTTATCAGTCAGAATAAATGTGTACGCAATTAGTTCATCGCTGAAAATACCGCAGTTAGATGCCCCTCGTGGTTACCTACAAGTGCCTCATTGACACTTTAGTGATTAGGACAGTATTTCTCGAGTTAGATAATTAATTACAATTAGTTAATTAAGTCTCATTAAAGAAAAAAATACTGTGCGCTTCTTCACAGTACTGCAAACATTATGCACCTGGTTTCTTTCGAGTTACGCCTTTACTCTTTTTTTAAATCTTGGTGCATGATAGCTGGGACACCCTGTATATATATATATATATATATATATATATATATATATATATATATTGAGAGACAAGGGCTAGGAATGGTGTTTACTGAGGCGTTCGAGCCGCAAGTACCGCAGAACACAAGATGATGATGATCATGTCCGTAGAAGATGATGGAACAGTGCCGCATGGCTGGTGCTGATGAGCATGTACAGATGAAGACGAGGTGCGGGAATTGTCCTCTGAAGTTCTCCACCGCCGGGAGTGTGGTCGCGAATGCTCACACTAATTTCTCCCCCTCCGGCGGAAGCGGCCTCCGTGCCGCAAGTCATTGTGGGGAACGGCGCTGGAACGGTTTCAGTCGCGAGACTTGAACAATTTCCGTGCCACGACGGCGGCGATCTGGGGAAGGGTCCACTGGAGTGACGCGGTAATTCACCGGTGTTACGAATCGGCAAACGCCGCCGTATTTTCCCGCATCAGCCACCACGTGGGAATCGACCACATGCGCCCGCGTGTCGGTGAATCGTACTTCGTGTCTCGCCATGCCGGGTCAGTCACCTCGCTTTGCAACGCGCCTCCGGCGGCTGCCAGCAGCACGCCCAGGCATGCTTCACGACGTTCGCCACACCCTTCAGGCACCTGCGCGTCGGTGAGTCCCGCCTTGACATCCCCGGCTCAGACGTTTCGCTATCGGTACCATCAACATTCGATAGCGCGACCCCGGCACCTTTCAAGGACACTCTCTCCCCCCCTCTCGGACGCCACGTGGGGCGAACCCATGAATGACTCACGAACTATGGAAAGAGCGTGTGCGTGTCTGTGATGTTCGTGGCGTGTTACTCTTGGGGGCGTTTTTTGGGTATAAATAGAAGCAGCACAAACGCTAAAATTCATTCCTGTCTGAGCAGCGAATCCGTGCGGTCGCTCTGCTCGTGTCCTGTATTGTAACCTCGCCCGTCAGGGCATTGTATGTTTTTTTGGCTTCAGCTCACCTCTCGCTATGAAGTAAACAGTTACGTTATCCTACTGCTCTGGACTTCTTCACGGCTGCAACAGCGGCTGGCCGCTCGCTTCTTACACGCTACCCATCGTATGTTAGAGGCCACGGAGAACGGATCGGGTGCCCCCGCCCGGTCGCAACAACTGGTTGGCAGCGGTCGGATGACAACTTCGTGACACCTGGAGCCAGCGGTGCCAGACCCAACACCACGGACGTCAAGGCGGCTTCGGACTTCGCAGAATTCACGGCAGTCAAGGGTGAGTGCGGGACTTTTCTTCACTGAGTTTTACCAGGCTTCTGAGGATAGCTGGTAGGGCGTGTGTTTTTGTCGCGTGGGTTACTCGCGCAAAACATTTTTTGGAGCAGTGGGAAAGCAGTACTCTAGTCCGGCCATGAATTTGAAAGCGTTGAAAAAACCGCAGTTGTTGGAGCTTGCAAAAGAGTTGCGCTTGGATGTTACGGACGCGCTGAGAAAGCCAGAGCTGATATAGGCTATACTCGCTGTTGGGGCTGACGATGACGAGCTGTGTGAGTGCATTGAGACGACCAATGGCAGGGAGACCGCTAAACGTCAGGCTGCAGAGGCTGTGCGCCAGCGTGAGGAACGCGAGGAAAGAAAGCGCGAAGAGGAACGCGAGGAAAGAAAGCGAGAACAGGAACGCGAAGATAAAAGGCGAGAACAGGAGCGACAGCATGAGCTAGAAATGAAACGTCTTGACATCGAGGCGTCTCGATCTAGGCGTCAGAGTGGCAGCAGCGTGCAGTCTGCGGCGACTGAGCGACCTACGTTGCGAATGTGTGACCTAATGCGACCCTACAAGGTAGGAGAAGACATCGGTCTTTTTTTGGTCAACTTCGAGCGTACGTGTGAGAGAGCCCAGTTTAGCCGAGACTCATGGCCGCAAAAGCTGCTTACGCTTTTGCCAGGTGAGGCATCCGACGTGATGGCCCGCTTGCCAAAGGTGGAGGCGGAGGACTACCAGAAAGTTAAGTCTAGCCTCTTGCGTAAGTACAGGCTGTCAGCAGAGGCGTTTCGCCAGAAGTTCCGTGAAGCCGAGAAAGCTAGAGGCGAGTCGTACTCGGAGTTCGCCTACAAGCTGAAGGCAAATATGGAAGAGTGGCTCAAAGAGGCAGATGCTTTCGGAGAGCACGACAAGGTAGTTGAGTGCTTCGGTCTTGAGCAGTTTTACCACCGTCTACCAGAAAACCTGAGACTCTGGGTGCAAGATAGGCCAGGGGTAAGTATTGTGGATCAGGCAGCTCAGCTAGCCGACGAGTTTGTCGCACGTCGAGGTGCGCAGGGGCCGAAAGACGGCCAAAAAGAGTTCAGGCCGAGGCCTGATAAGTCAGGGCCGAAAGGCAGAGCTCCCCGGGAAGACGGTGGAGCAAGGGAAGTCGTTGTCGTGGATAGAGAAACTGGCCACGATAACGAAGAGAGAGCAGCAGACGCTGAGGAGCAGCGCAGAAAGAAAGGTTTCGAAGCGCGCAGACAGGCTGCGTGTTACAACTGCGGCGAGACGGGACTTTTCGCTGCCAGTTGTAAGAAGGGAAAACTAGTCTTTCACGTACTAGATCAGAGTGAGGACAGCAGGCAGTTTCTAGAGCCGTACGTACGGGAGCTAGTCGTAAATGGTAAACCGTGCCGAGTTCTTCGTGACTCCGCGGCGACGGTAGACATGGTCCACCCTTCGTACGTTGAACAGGATCAGCTAATAGGGCAGTGTGTTTGGGTGAAGCCAGCCGCAGGTGCACGAAACGTTTGTCTGCCGATTGCTAAGGTCAGCATCGGAGGTCCGTTTGGTGAACTTGTGACGCAGGCAGCAGTATCCCCACAACTACTTCCAGAGTACAGGTACCTATTCTCGAACAGGTCGGATCAGCTGTTAAGGGAAAAGGGGTACAATTTTGAGAAGCTGCCGAAGGAAGAACCAGCTGGGCTCGCTGCGAAGAGCTCGAGTAACGATAGGGTCGCCATCTCTGTAAGGAATGGCGAAACTCAGACAGAAAGCGATGATTGGGCATTTCCAGAGGTTCGCGACGGAGGGCAGCGTAAGTACACTGTGTGTAAAGCCCCTACGCTGAGCGGAGATGTTTCATCGCCATGTTCGAAGTGCGCTAGATCACGGGAACCCTTGAAAACGGCTGTCGACCCGAACGCGCGCAGTTCGCGGGCAACTGAGCCGTCTTTTGAGACAGGGCAGCCTAGGTGTAGTGTGGTTCTGTCAGGAAGGAAGGAGAACGGAGAGAGAGAGAGAGAGAGAATAACTTTATTTCTGACGAGGCTCAGTCCTAGCGAGTGTCCCTCAGGTGAGGCAGGCGCGCCAGGTAATCCTGAGCCCTAGTGGCGGTCAGGAGCTGTAGCTCGGGCGAGGAGCTCCCGGTCACCTCCAGCCAGGTAGTGGGAGGGTTGGGAGGAGAACGGAAACACGCTTCGGTCTTCGCGTGCCGAGGTTGTCGCTGAAAGCGCGAGGGACGACGAGGTAGTGATTGTTGGGAACTGCAAGGTGTCTAATGGGCTCGTCGTGCCCCTTTCACTCCCAGCTGATGCTCCCGTCGATAGGCCAACATCGGCTGAGCTAGTTGAGGTTCCGGTGTCGCCTGTGGCTGAACCGAAGTCGGGAACCGACCAGCCTAGAGGAGAGAACGCAAACGCGTTCCGGCGTTTGCTTGCCGAACGCGTTCGTAAAAAGGCGAGCAACGAGGAGGTAGCAAAAACTTCAGCGCGTAATTGTGGCGCGTGTTTCAGTGCGAGCAAAGCTGTGAGCTCGCATCGCGTCGAGGGAACGCCGCCTAGAAGCAGTGCGCGCCTAACGTATGAACGGGGGAAAATCCCGCTCGCTCCTCCGCGCCCTCGACCTTTGTCGAACAAGACGACCGGTGTCATATCACACGGTCACAGCAGCGTTGAGAGAACGGCTGAAACTAAAGTGCGGTACAGAAAGGGAAAAACTCAGGGCATTGACGGGAGCTCCAATCGCAGCTCTCGGCGCGAGAAGTGGCCTGTAGACGCCTGACTTTCTCAAGTTCATTGTTTTTCCTGAAGCAGGTTTCGCCCTTTACGATTACGTTTTTTTTGTGTGTGGGACATTTCCAATCACGCGAAATGTGGCCTTTCAAGTTTGTGCACTTGTCTAAAGTACTGCTGGGCAAAAATATAACTAGTGTAGTTAGTTATTAGCGTATTTTTTTCGCAATTAAAAGCCTGGTAGATCTTCAGTGTGGATTTGTCTTCGCACTTGCCGGCGATGCGGTTGTGTCTTGCTGTGTTGTTCTGTTGCTTGCCTGACCAAGCCAGAGACGTTCTTGGGGAGCCACTACTCGTCCAGTGATCGGCCCTGTGAAGCTCCAGCACGGTGTCGTACAGCCCCGGCCTGGAGTCGAGCGTCTGCTGAGCACTTCACTGCGAAAGCATCCCTCCGGACAACGGTTGCCGACCCTTATCCATCGGGATCTCGGACCCCCGACGGAGAAGCTGTTACGAATCGGCCAACGCCGCCGTAATTTCCCGCATCAGCCACCACGTGGGAATCGACCACGTGCGCCCGCGTGTCGGTGAATCGTACTTTCGTGTCTCGCCATGCCGGGTCAGTCACCTCGCTTTGCAACGCGCCTCCGGCGGCTGCCAGCGGCACGCCCAGGCATGCTTCACGACGTTCGCCACACCCTTCATGCACTGCGCGTCGGTGAGTCCCGCCTTGACATCCCCGGCTCAGACGTTTCGCTATCGGTACGATCAACATTCGATAGCGCGACCCCGGCACCTTTCAAGGACACTCTCTCCCCCCCTCTCGGACGCCACGTGGGTCGAACCCATGAATGACTCACGAACTATGGAAAGAGCGTGTGCGTGTCTGTGATGTTCGTGGCGTGTTACTCTTGGGGGCGTTTTTTGGGTATAAATAGAAGCAGCACAAACGCTAAAATTCATTCCTGTCTGAGCAGCGAATCCATGCGGTCGCTCTGCTCGTGTCCTGTATTGTAACCTCGCCCGTCAGGGCATTGTATGTGTTTTTGGCTTCAGCTCACCTCTCGCTATGAAGTAAACAGTTACGTTATCCTACTGCTCTGGACTTCTTCACGGCTGCAATAGCGGCTGGCCGCTCGCTTCTTACACGCTACCCATCGTATGTTGGAGGCCACGGAACAAGGATCGGGTGCCCCCGCCCGGTCACAACACCGGGGAGGTTTCTTCGACGATTACGTAAGGGCCCATAAAGCGGTGCAGAAATTTTTCGCAATGGCCAGGAATTCGAACAGGAGTCCAAAGAAGCACCTCTTCTCCCGGTCGAAAGCGAACAGGGCGATGGGAGGAGTCGTACCGAACTTTGCGGAGTTCCTGATGAGCTTCTGTGCGGGACCGAGCCAGCTGGCGGCAATGGGCGAGCCTTGAAATATACTGCTCGTGAAGTGGTGTATCAGAGGAAACCAGTGCAGAGAAGAAAGTTGGGTCGAATATTGAGGAAGGTGAGCGACCAAATACGAGAAAGAACGGAGAGAATCCAGTTGTTCGTTGTACTGCAGTATTGTAGGCAAAGGTGACGAATGGGAGGATTAGGTCCCAATTTCGATGGTCAGGACTGATGTACATTGAAATCATGTCCGAGAGGGTTCTATGAAATCTTTCGGTTAATCCGTTCGTCTGGGGATGATAGCCAGAGGTTGTTTTGTGAACGGTGTCGGAAGCACGTAGAAGCTCTTGGAGTACGCTGGAGAGGAAATTCCTGCCACGATCGCTGAGGACGACGCGTGGTGCTCCATGGCGCAAAATTATGTGATGCATGACAAAGTCAGCCACTTCTATAGCTGTACCGGAGCGTATTGGTGCTGTTTCGGCGTACCGAGTCAAGTGGTCCACAGCCGTAACAATCCACCGGTATCCCGACTGTGTCCAAGGCAAAGGCCCGTACAAGTCAATCCCAATAGTGTCGAAGGGCGCTACCGGACAGGGCAGAGGCTGCAACAAGCCGGCAGGTGTGGTTGTCAGTCGCTTACGGTGCTGACAAGAAGAGCAGGTTCCAACGTATTTAGCCACACTCGCCGAGAGGCCAGGCCAAAAGTATCGACCACGAATGCGGTCGTACATCTTTTCGAAGCCAAGATGCCCAGCGGTTGCTGCGTCGTGATACGCTTCCAAAATTGATTGGCGGAGAGAACGAGGGACGACTGGGACCCACTTGTGTCCATTAGGGTGGTAATTGCGCCGGTAAAGCACGCTTTGGTGTAGCTGGAAATTTTGCAATTGACGGCGAGCACGGCTGTTTGGAGGTGGGACGCGGCCGGTGAACCGATCAATGATGGGGCCACAATAGGGGTCCGCACGTTGCAAAGATGGCAAATCAGAAAGTCCGACGACGCTTTCAGAGGTAATGGGTGCGAGAGAACACTTTGCAGTTGGGAGCTCCGGAACAACTGAAGACGAAGGGGAGGCCAATGGACACCGAGACAGGGCGTCGGCGTCAATGTGTTTCTTGCCTGACTTATAGGTGACAGTAAAGTTATACTGCTGGAGCCGTAGTATCCAGCGGCCCAGTCGTCCAGACAAGTTTTTGAGTGAGGACAGCCAGCAAAGTGCATGATGGTCGGTCACCACTGTGAAGTGGCGACCGTGCAGGTATGGCCGAAACTTTTGTATAGCCCACACGACGGCAAGACACTCCTGCTCAGTTATGGTGTAATTTCTCTCAGCCGGTGTGAGTGAGCGGCTTGCGTAAGCAACAGGCCACTCTTTAAGATGGGCATCGCTCTGACGCACGACAGCACCTATTCCATGCCCACTTGTGTCGGTGTGAAGTATGATTGGCTTTCTATCGTCGAAATGACTGAGCACTGGTCCAGAAGTGAGAGCGGATTTAAGCGCTTCAAAAGCATGTTGGCACTCACTCGACCAGACGTAAGGTGTGCCCGCCTGTAGGAGTTGGTTCAGAGGGGATGCAATAGTAGCAAAGTTCCGGATGAACCGACGGAAATACGACGCTAGCCCGAGGAAACTCCGAAGCTCCTTAATTTGAAGCGGTCGGGGAAAGTGTAGCACTGCCGATACTTTGTCAGGGTCGGGTCGTATGCCTTCTTTGCTCACAACGTGACCGAGCACTTTGATCGTTTTACTAGAAAAGCGGCATTTTTTTGAGTTCAGCTGAAGTCCGGCTTTGGAGAGGCACGTGAGGACTGCATCCAGACGCCGTAGATGGTCATGAAACGTCGACGAAAAGACAACGATGTCGTCAAGATAACAAAAGCAAATATTCCATTTGAGTCCTCGAAGAACCGTATCCATCATCCGCTCAAAAGTGGCGGGAGCATTGCAGAGCCCGAACGGCATGACAATAAATTCATATAGACCGTCGGGAGTGGCAAATGCTGTCTTCTCCTTGTCGGACTCATGCATGGGAATTTGCCAATAGCCTGAACGGAGGTCCAGGCTTGAGAAGTATTCGGCTCCTTGTAAGCAGTCTAGTGCGTCATCTATTCGCGGCATGGGATACACATCTTTGCGGGTAATTTTGTTTAAGGCCCGATAGTCCACGCAAAATCTCACGGAGCCGTCTTTTTTTTTCTACCAATACAACTGGAGAGGACCATAGACTGGATGATGGCCGAATAACGTTGCGTTTGAGCATGTCTGCCACATTTTCCTCAATTATCTTCCTTTCCGAGGAAGAGACACGATACGGACGGCGGCGAACAATGGTGTCCCCATCCGTTTGAATTCGATGCGTGGCTGTTGTTGTTTGGGTGAAAGGCTTGGAATGGGAATCAAAGGAGCCCCGATGCTTGTTTAAAATTTCCAATACTGCGAGAGTCTCAGCTTGTGTAAGCTCGGAGCTGATAGTGTGGGCGAGAGAAGGCTGAGGAGAGGTTGGTTTCGGCAAAGGGCAGGGACGAGCTGCGGCGGAACTGCTGGGAAGAATGGTGATTTCGTTGTCGGACACAGAAGCGATTGTGCAGCCGTCCGGAAGTAGAACTGGGTCTGGTGTAGTGTTCTGTACAGGAATTAGTGCGCGGCCGCGGGAAAACCGGATGAGGCAGGTAGCAACGGCGATGCCTCGAGAAAGGAGACGCCCAGAAGGGATGGCTAGCATGTCACCGTTAATAGCGGTTCCAGCAGAAACCGAAAGGACGCGCTCGTGGCGCGGAGGCACAACATAGTCGTCAGTCAACACGAGACGAAGGGAACAAGTTTCAGGGAGGGCAGAATGTTCTGTGTCCGTGAGGCTGATACTGGGCGAGCGGCAAGAAATTATCGCAGACGTCGACGACAGGAAGTCCCAGCCCAGAATAAGCAAGTAAGGGCACGGGGAAAGCACGGCACACTGGATGTGGTGACAAACTCCTTCAATAGAAACGCGAACTGTGCACTGTCCTGACGGTCGTATGGACGCCTTGTTAGCTCCATGCAATAGAGGGCCCTCGTATGGAGTTTTAACTTTTCGTAGTCTTTCACACAAATCAGAATGGATAATCGTGACACTTGCCCCAGTGTCTGCCAACGCGTTAACCAAAATGCCTTCAACTGATACTGACAGTAAGTTTGACGGATGCTCTGGAGGAATTTGTGTCGTCCCAATCGATGCAGTTTCCCCCCAAAAAACTGCATGGTCTAGTTTTCCGAGTGATGGTTATCATCGTGCACAACGGGACGTAGGGGTGAAACCGAACGGCGGAACGGAGAGGGAGATCGGCGCCGAGACTCGCGAGTATTTCGAGGAACATCAGCAGAATCAGCAGGAGGCCGGAAACGACGTGTCGGAGACTGGTAGGCTTGTTGTCGGTAACTGAAGCGGGGGTTCATTTCATCGCGCTCGTAGAATTCATAGCCACGTCGTTCATCCTGCTGGCGCCGGCGGCAAACACACGGGACGATTTGCCGGCGGCTCTGGACGGGTATGTCGCCATGTGGAGTAGTACGGTCGTGGCCCAGGAGTGGAAGGGAACGCAGAAACATATCCTGGGTGATGGTGAGGGCTGACCGGTGCCAGTGGGACGGGAGGGCGTCCAGCAACTTCGGAGTAGGACGCGGGCATGGCCAACGGAGCCAGAACCGGGTGGTGCCTGACTGGTCACCGACGAGAGCTCTTCTTTAATGATTTCTCGCAGACCTGGCGTCTCAGCAGAGTAGGAAGAGTTAGTTGCACATGAGGGGACGTGGTTGTTGAGCTCTTCCCTGATTATGGCCTGTATAAGAGAACGAAGGTCTTCATCTCCAAGCTGCCGAACTGGTGTTTCTGGCTGAATGCGCGAAGACTGAAGGGCATCCAGGCGCTGGCAAGTGGCAGTGACAGCCGAAACGGTCGTAGGATTTTGAAGGGCCAGGGCGGTGAATGCAAACTGCTCGATACCTTTCAGAATGTGATGCACTCGATCAGCCTCGATCATGTCCTTGTCAACGCGGCGGCAGAGCGCAAGGACGTCTTCAATGTATGAAGTGTACGTTTCATTCGGACGTTGCACGCGGGCCGCAAGTTTTTTCTTCGCATCTGCGGAACGTGCAGCCGGGGACCCGAAAATCAGGCGCAACTCTGAAGTGAAGCCGTCCCAATCAGTGATGGTACTTGCGTTGTTCAAATACCATGTTTCGGCTACCTCCGTGAGGGCAAAAGCGGCGTTTCGTAGCTTAAGCTTATCGTTCCAACCGTTGAACGTACTGACCCTTGCCAAGCTGTCAAGCCAGTCTTCAACATCTTCGTTCCGACGGCCTGCGAACTTCGGGGGATCGCGCTGATGACTCGTGACGAAGCACTGCACCGGAACGGGGGACGAAGCGTTGGCCGATTCCTGCGTCATGGGAATGGCCAGGCGTGCTAAACGGCGACCCGAGCGGAGCTCCAGGAGTGTGAACGGAGAGGTACACAGCGGGACCGAGACGCACCCTCCACCACTTGAGAGACAAAGGCTAGGAACGGCGTTAACTGAGGCGTTCGAGCCGCAAGCACCACAGAACACACGATGATGATGATCATGTCCGTAGAAGATGATGGAACAGTGCCGCATGGCTGGTGCTGATGAGCATGTACAGATGAAGACGAGGTGCGGGAATTGTCCTCTGGAGTTCTCCACCGCCGGGAGTGTGGTCGCGAATGCTCACAATATATATATATATATATATATATATATATATATATATATATATATATAGCAGAACAGAGAGATACGGGACGAGGGACTCGGTAAAGATACATATCAAGGTTGCAGTCGTCATTGCCAGTGCTATTCGGCTTTTTTCGAAATATTTAATAGGGCCGAATGACGTGTGCTTGTCACGTTTCTTTGATTCATTGATAAATAAGCGAAAATATAAGTCGAGAAAAAATCCGCCGTTTTTCCGGGAGCGGGACGGAACGGCGGATTTCTCGACTTATATTTTCGCTTATTTATCAATGAATCAAAGAAACGTGACAAGCACACGTCATTCGGCCCTATTAAATTTTTCGAAAAAAGCCGAATAGCACTGGCAATGACGACTGCAACCTTGATATGTATCTTTACCGAGTCCCTCGTCCCGTATCTCTCTGTTCTGCTACATGCATTACGAGGCACTGGCTCCAGCAGTTCGGATATGCCAATTGCTAACCCCGACCTCCGACCACGTTCTACGTGGCGGCCGCTGGGAAAAGAAGACGTTCTACGTCTCCCGCGGTAGTCGAGGGGCGGCGCTAGTTGACCGGCCTCAGAGCTCTTGTAAATATAAACCCCCGCTTTAAAGTCGAGAGAGAAGCCGCTGTGGGGATAGCGTAATGGCCAACGCACCGCACCGGTTATGCGGAGATGTGGGTTCGTGTCCCGCTCCCGGAAAAACGGCGGATTTTTTCTCGACTTATATTTTCGCTTATTTATCAATGAATCAAAGAAACGTGACAAGCACACGTCATTCGGCCCTATTAAATATTTCGAAAAAAGCCGAATAGCACTGGCAATGACGACTGCAACCTTGATATATATATATATATATATTCTACGTCTTTCTCGTTTGTCTGTCTCTACTAACCTGCTTTTTTTCGCGCTCTGTGTGAGGTTTTATCTTTTCAGACTATATATATATATATATATATATATATATATATATATATATATATATATATATATATATATATATATATATATACTTATTAAAAGAAGGTTTTCAGGCTTAATTCTTCAGCAGGGCAACTAGCACCGAAGCATCAAGTCCAGTCAATCGAGAGGGAGAGCGAACAAGACGCGACTTCATCTTCGTCCCAGCGATGGCGATGCGACTTCCACGAGTGGCTGCTTCTTCCCTGTGTGGTCTTTGTGGCACATACCCACTCATTGCGAATGGCCGGTGCTGTGTACGCGTTTCGATTATTTCAATGAGTATGGTGCTGGCGACGGTCTTCCTTACAATTGCCCCCGGGAACGAAAGAGCCATCCTGGCGACTCAGGGAGATGAGCCGACAACAGCGTCGATGTAAAGCTTGAGGCGCTCAAATTGGACTATGTCATGGCCGCGGCGACACTGATGGGGTGAAGGAGTGAGAGGCTAAACTAAATAATTTGCTGGAGATATCCGCTTGACGATGCGGTAGGGCCGTGGTAGCGCGAAAGCAGTTTACTGCGCAATCCTGGCGAAGAGACTGGAAGTTGGAACCCATAGCCAGACAAGCGAGCCGGGTGAGTAGGTAGGAGAAGTGGTTTCGTCGTTGTGCGACTTCTGAAGCTGCTGATCTTCCGTGGTTAACGATCGGTCCAACTGACGACACTTTTCGGCGTGCTTGGCAACGTCCGAGATGAGCGTGCACTCATTGCAGTCATTGGGCAGTCATTGGGCAGTCATCGTGCAGTCATTGGGCAGATAGTGAAGTCCAGGGTGCACGTAGGTTAATGGCCATACAAAAGAAAAAGGAACGGAGAGAAGCCGGCCGTGGTCTTCATTGTATGCGTTGGGCACAAATGGTAGTACTGCGTCCCAGTCTGAATGGTCCGCTGCGACGTACATAGCGAGCATGTCACTCAAAGTCCGGTTGAAACGTTCGGTGAGGCCATTGGTCTGAGGTGATACGCCGTGGTGGTGCGATGGACCATGCGGCAGGCTTTAAGAAGGGCCTCTATTACTTCAGAAAAAAAACTCGTTCTCGATCATTGAGGAGTTCACGGGGCGCCCCATGCCGCAAAATGAAGTGCCGAAGTAGGAAGGAGGCTACTTCGCGTGCGGCAGTCTGCGAGTACCGGGTTAAGTAGTCGACAGCAACAACCACCCATCGGTTGCCATCTGCAGTGCAAGGAAGAAGTCCATAGTGGTCGATGCCTACACGGTCGAATGGTCGTGATGGACATGGTAAGGGCTGCAAAGGCCCAGTTCCTTGGCGGGGAGGATATTTTCGGCGTTCGTATCAAACACACGAACGGACGTATTGACGAAGGAAGCGGACACATGCCTCGCCAGTAGTACCGCAAGCGCAAGCGTTGCTATGTTTTGGGAACACCAGTATGGGCGCAATGCGGCTCGTCGTAAAAATAGGCACGCATTTGTGAGCGTAGGTGGCAGGGAATTACAAGAGCCACTTGCGACCTTCGGGTAGGTAGTTGCGACGGAAAAGCATTCCTTCAAGGATGGCAAAGTGCGACGCTTGCTGGCGTAGTGTCCGAGATGCAGCGTTCGCCGATGAGCGAGACAGAAAGTTTAACCTAGATGAAATCTAAGGGTCTTTATTTTGCTCGGACTGCATAGAGTGAAAAAACACCCTGGGTTGGGCTGTCCTCTGTCGACCGAAGCAAGAGCCTCGTTTTTTTCTACCTCATTGGCTTTTCTTCTAACAAACTTTTGGAGCCTCGGCTCTCTTTTTATTTATTTTTCTAATTTGCTTTAAAGGCCAACTGCACTCAAAATTTCGACCTCTTGAAAACCCTATTTCCATATAGTCTGCTTAAAAAGAAAGCAACATGCAAAATACAACAGCTGAAATATGCGCGTGGACGCCGCAAGCGGCCAGCAAAAATCGGCGATTTTGAAACCGAAACCGAGGAGAGCGCGGCCATTGCAGTGACGTTGCAGCCGTCCAGCGAGCGGCTGGACGGTCACCAGCTCGGGAGGAGGTCTGCGCACAAGCTCTACGCGCGCACGGGGCAGCGGAGCTCGACCGGTTCTCCAGCTGCGTGGCTGGCCAGAGGAAGAAGTCCCCGTCGGCTGGAACGTCACAGGCGCGTCATGGCTGTTTACGCGATCCGCCGGCAGGTGCAGCGGGGTCTGCGGCGGAGCTTTTTTAAACGCTTCTGACTGGTTAATGAGGCGTTTCACGGGGCTACAACTTGTTGTCTAGCTGATTTCGGGGTACTTACTACGCATTAAAAATAAATTTGGTCGAGGTGAAATTTGAGTGCAGTTGGCCTTTAACCTGTTATAGCAAAGCTGGCACAGGTTCTCCTATGGCGACACCTGGCCATCGGTACTCGAGACGCGGTCACTGTCATGAGGCAACGGCGAGCGCGAAAGGGCACTAGCATCATTTTGCTGCTGGCCTGAGCGATAGGTGACGCGAATGTCGTACTCCTGTAGCCGCAAAGCCCAGCGCGATAGCCGACCAGAAGGATGTTTGAGTGAGGACAGCTAACAAGGCACGTGGTGGTCCATGACAACGTGGACAGGGCGGCCGTAGAGGTACGGGTGGAACTTCGCAAGCGCCCAAACAACGGCCAGGCATTCTCTCTGTCACGGAATAGTTAGTCTCGGCCTTTGTTAGCCTACGACTCGCATAAGGGACCCCGTACTCGTCACATCCTGCCTTGCGCTGAGCGAGAACTGCGCCAAACCAGCCCCGCTCGCGTCAGTGTGAATCTCGGTAGGGGCCTCAGGATGGAAATGGCGCAGGATTGGCGGCGATGTGAGGAGATGACGCCGTTTAGTAAATGAGTCGTCGCAGGCCGTGGACCACTCACAGATTCCTCCTTCCTTGCTGAAGAGCTGTGTCAAAGGCGCAATGAGAGATACAAAGTTGCGTACGAATCGTCGAAAGTATGAACGCAGTCCAATGAAGCTGCGAAGGTCCTTCACTGTTGTCGGCTTGGGGGATTCCACCACAGCGCGCAACTTGGAATGATCCGGCAGGACACCAGCTTTGGAGACAACGCGGCCAAGGATGGTAAGCTCTCGGGCAGCAAAACGGCACTTCTTGAGATTGAGCTGAAGGCCTGCGGTCGTCAAGCGCGTCAAAATTTCTCCAGTTGAATAAGATGTGTCGAAAAATCTGGAGAGAAGACCGCAATATCATGCAAGTAACAAAGAAACATCTGCCATTTTAGTCCACGGAGAATCCGCTCGAAGGTTGCAGGCGCGTTGCTGAGGCCAAACGGCATAACGCTCAGTTTTCAGTTTCAGTTTCACTTTATTAGATAAACATAGTAAATAACATAACGTTAGTATATAGGCAGGGATCCCATAGTGAAGCACACTGCAGTCGTCAGTTACACTCATCGGAAAGCTGACGAAAGTGCAGAGCAGTTATTCGCCACAGGGGCCGTGGTCCGTTCTCCGCTCTTTGCGTCACCCCTCACGGTCTTCTCCTCCCTGTTTCACTCCTCTCTTGATGAATTGAGCAGAGGTTTGTTCAATGGAATTCAATTTTACCAACTTCGCAGTGCTCGTGCACCTTCACCTGGGACAGCTTGCATCCTTTTCTGTATTTTTTGTTTCTTGTTCTGCCTAAAACAGCACAAGCGGGAGTTCTATTCTTTTTGTGCTTGTTTATATCTCGCATAAGCTGCCTTTCGGCGCCATTTTGAACTCATCCATTTTTTTTTGTTTCGTGGCCACTTTTTTTCGCTTACTGTCGTATATAAACGCCAACTCAACGAGCATTCCTGACTAAATGAACGCGGGGCTGCCGGTTAAGTGGATATATTTGGCTTCAAATGTGCCTCCAGTTTTCTTGGAGCTAAATAATGGGAACATTTATCACTAGTGCAAGCGGTTCCAGGAGTGTCGAACTGCGTATATAAACCCCTTGTTCAAGTATCGCCTTAACTTTTGCCCGTATGACTGAATCGAGGTACAAACGGGCATCTTTTCCAAGCTTCTATTTGGGCGCGTGACGCCGTCCAACCCTGGGTGCGTTACGCCGCGTGACTGCGGTGGCTGGATAGCGTGACGCGGACGAGGTATACGACGACAAGCCGGGCATCTAAAGTGCTCTGCACTTAATATTTATGCAAGGAAGCAGGACTATTGCGCATATTCAGAAGGTGCAGCAAAACTATGTTTATTATCATCATCAAGATAAGCTTACTTATGCCCTTTCTGGACGAAGGCAGACCCCGTTGATTCGAACCACTCCAATACTTCAATACTTCAATCCATTCCTTGCCTTGGCATGTTGTTATCTCACCTTTCCAGCGAGGTATTTATCTTTCTATTATACTATTCCCTTCTCATTGCAGTCTAGGGACGTGTTGCTGCCCGTATCCCTTCTCAGCATTATGTGCCCAGCCAAAGTCAACCCCTTTCTCTTCGTTTTTTCTATGATGGCTTCCAGCAAAGTTTTCTTCGTAATCCAAGGCACAGGTTTTCTGTTTTCCTAGTCGTAAGAGGCATTGTCGTAGTTGTCATGGTTCGTCGAGGTGACCTAAGTTTCACTTCAAGGTGTTAAATGATACGGCGTCAAGTTTATGCGCTTTAATTCCGCCGCCGGCACAAGTCACTGGTTGCATACCCCTCTTTTCAATGACAGTTGTAGGCTACTGTGCAGTACGTGAGAGTATTTCCCGAATGCATACCAGCCAGTCACTCGTGCCAGTAGCGACAATATAGAAATCCGTTATTTATTTGCTTCTCTGCTGATAGGAAATGCAAAAATGTGCAGCTAATGCGTAGTCATTCTTGCGTGACTCCCCCACTAAATCGTCTGCCCTGTCGCCCGCCTGTAACGTGTGATACGATGTGCTCCGTATGTATGCATGGGCAACAGGGGCGCTTAGGAAACGGCGCGAAAACAGGCCGTTATGAGACTGGGGGTCTATTTCAATAAAATGCTCTCATTAAAAATTCTCGCGAGATCTGTTGGTGGGTAATTAGGATGCGTGAGCTTCTCCTCCTCTCCTTGCCAACTCGAGGTTCGGCCCGATGGGCCCGACTCAAGCGCTACTCGCTACACTACGTTTCTCGCACGCGTCTCACACACCGTGCCCACAGTGCTTTAGTAGCAGAAGTTTGTACCTGCCGCTCGCTTCGTCGCTCCTCAGTAGCAGCATTTTGCCGCCTTCATTCTCATTCCGAACTCCTTTGCGGCCTACTCAGCCTGTCACTGCCGCGTCCTGTATCCTACAACTTGTACAAGCGGTGACACGGCCATTTAAGACGATTCGTCCCGTTCAAGCTCTGCAGTGCTTGGAGTTGACGTCCTCCTGGCATCGCGGTCGGCAGCAATGAGAACGCAACGCCATCAGAGCAATGTTGCCGCCAACTCGGCAGCCATCACCACTTTACGCAAGCGCTCCGTCGCTCTCTGTTCTTCTGCCACTATCTGTCCGCGGCGGTCAACGGTGCGGATCTTCGTCGATCTCCGTAATCTATCGTTCGCGAAATCAGATTTTAGCTATGATGGCTTTCCAGGCCATCATCCATTGGGCTGGAAGGCCTGGATGGCCTTCCAGCCCATCCAGGCCATGATCCACATAGAGGTGTATATTGGCGGAATTAAGGCCTTGAAAAGAGTGCTTGCGCAATATTGTCACGAAGACAAGGACGACGCAGTTGTCTTGAAGGAGAAACAAGTTTATTGGAGCGAACTTGTGCTCCCCTAACAACTCAAAAGAATACAGAGGCGGCGAAGCAGCCGTCAACAAAGTGACTTGCGTCGGCGAGCGTCGCAGAATCGAATACCCCGGCGTCTGCTCTGCCGGCTTTTTAAGTGCGAATCTTTATAAGCGACCCCAAACCATCCACCGCCGGCGGCGTTGGCGTCCGCAGTGCTCCTCTATATTTGAAAAAGAAAGAGCATCCGGCGCCAGGTTTCGATCCGAGGACTTTGCGGCCGCAGCGCGACGCGCTACCGACCAAGCCACGGACGCGACGGTGATATCAGTGTTAGACGCGCCTTATATCTTTAACGCATTCAAACTACGTCGTCAGCGGCGTGCGTTGGCGACTCAGCGGCGTTATAGCGGCTTGATAACTGCGTGGTGTACACGTGATACTACAAACCCGATGGAAGAGATGGAAGAGAAGGCGGCGAGGCGGTGGGCTGCGGGGGCCGAGCGCAAGCGCCGCAAGCGGGCCGACAACCGTGCATTCGCACTTTCACATTCTCCCCCTCGGGGAAATGCGGGGGAATTTTTATCTTTCGGCGCGCGTGGTTCTCGAACCGTCGATTCGCATCGAGAGCATTGTAGATCCAAGAAGATTATTCCGGGCTGTTCACGTTAGATCGGGATGCTCTCCCTATCAGAACAGATAACACATGCGGCACAGAAAGAAAGAATGGAACACGCGCTTCCCTTGGCACAGAGATAACACAGACCGGCGCAGCCGGGCGGTAAAAGCAAAACACAAATAAACAAACCTAATGCATGGTTCGCGGCATTATTTCAGATCGACAGCTTGTACATTTTTCCTAGCAAATGCTCGATATGGCTTTAGTAACCTAGCGAATTGGCCGAGTTGGTGTGCCACTGTTTTTTTCCAGCGCTTGTGTGCCTTTCCTTTCTTCTGTACGTGTGTGTTCGCGCTGTTTTCCAATATGCGCACGGCTCACCCAGTATATCTGTCAGTCGGTATACGCAGCGCAACGTGCATTTGGGCAAAAGCCTGCATTCTCGTGCATGACCGTAGCTCTAAACCTGATGTACATATTTTGAAAAAAAAAAAAAAAAGTACCGGGATTGGCCCCAAAGACGACTGTTACATTACGCTGAGTCATTTGTCTATTTTCTTCCCCGTGAAGTTATGAAGAATGCAGAATTTACGTGTGCACCGAATACACGGGTTTCGACTGTAGAATTTTGAGACACCACCCAAAACCAATCACATAACGCGTGTCTTCTTCAACGACGACATAAGCATGAAAAGTTTTACCTCCGCGAGTATTAGAAAATATATCAGTCGCAATTTTAATCTAAGCCTGAAGCTGCGCGGAACGCAAAGTCCAAGTTTGTATGGTAGCATAAAGCGGCCGGCCCTTCAAGCGGCCAGTCTGTGTCTCTCCACCACGAGGAGCCCAAGCTCCGCGTCGGCGGTCTCCCGTGGATATTCGAGGAGGAGGAGTACAACTTTTATTGCTTCGAAAAGCCTTGTGGGTGGAGCCCTCAGTCCAGGGCACCATTGGAGCAACCCGCCGTCTTCGCCCGTTCGATCAGCTGCAGCTGTCTGCTGGGGCAAGAGCTAGCGAGTTCTCTCTCCCACTGCTCTCGGGAGGGGTTTGGGATGGGGTCAATGTGGGGGTTAACTTGGCATTCCCATACCATGTGATAAAGCGTGGCAGGGACGCCGCAGTGTCTGCACAGGGGATCATAGAGGGTGGGGTGTATAGCGTGCAGCCTCGTAGGGTGTGGGTACGTGTTCGTCTGGAGTTGACGAAGAGCAGCCTGTTGGGGCCTGGTTAGCTGCTGAGAAACTGGAGGGTATCGCATTCGGCCAAGCCGGTAATGCTGTGTGATGTCCTTGTACGTGAGAAGGGGGTATATTGTCCTTTCCTCTTCTTCTAACGGTGCTCGGCTGACCAAATCTCGAGCGAAGGCGTGCGCCTCCTGGTTTCCGCAGAGAGAAGAGTGGGCTGGGGTCCAGATTATTCTGATGTTTCTCCGAGGTGGGTGTTGAAGGATGATGCCGAGAGCGATTGTGCAAATTCTTCCTGCCGCATAATTTCTGTATGCGGCTTGGGAGTCCGTGATGATGGTGGATGCTCGGGTTTGGGCGATTGCGAGGGCGATTGCCGTCTCTTCTGCTTGCAGCGTTGTTGCCTTCCGTAATGTTAAGCTACTGAGGAGGGAGTGGGGTGTGGCGGTTACCGCAGCTTTTACTTTATACCGGGCATAGTCCGCGGCGTCAGTGTATACCACCTCCTCGGAGTTTCCGTACTGACGTTGAAGAGCTTCTGCCCTAGCCGCTCTTCGTGCTTGGTGGTGTTCGGGATGCATATTCCTCGGCAAGGGGTGAAGTTTCAGTCTTGCCCTGATTTCTAGAGGGACTATGCCCGCATCTTCCGTCTCCGTGAGAGCGTTAAGCTTTAAAGAGGTCAGAACTGATCGACCGGTGCTCGTGAGGCCGAGCCGGACTTGCTGCGCTGTAAGATGGGCTTCCACGATTTCTTCTATGGTGTTGTGTATCCCTAGTGCTGCAAGACGTTCGGTGGATGTTGTCGGTGGGAGGGCCAAGGCTTGTTTGTAAGCTTTCCTAATAAGGGTGTTGAGCTTTTGTTTGTCTGCTGCTTGGAGGATCGTGTAGGGAGTTACGTATGCGAGGCGTGAAATTATAAATGCTTGAACGAGATTTATCGTATCTTGTTCTTTCATGCCATACTTTTGAGTCGATACTCTGCGGATCATTCTTGTTATCTGAGCAGTGGATGAGTCCAGTTTTTGAAGTAGGCGGGTGTTCTTGCAGTCTTCTTGATAGGTCATGCCGAGAATTTTGATGTGATCGGTGGGTTGTATGCGTATACCGTCCATCATTATGTAGAACGAGGTAGATAGGTCATGACGACGTTTTTGCACCAGCAGGAGTTCAGATTTTTGGGGAGCGCAGGCGAGTCCGCATTCTTTCGCGTACGTGTGTACAGTATCTGCAGCCTGTTGCAATCTCTCCTGCATTTCCCCTTCCGACCCTTTGGCTATCCATATTGTGATGTCGTCTGCATAAAGACCATGTTTTATGTCTGGAATGCTTTCAAGTTTTTGGGGCAGGTTTATCATTGCGATGTTGAACAGCATCGGAGATAATACAGCGCCTTGCGGCGTGCCTCTGCTTCCATATTTATGGGGGTTGGACTGCACGTCGCCTACTTTCAGGATCGCCTGTCTGGCTGTTAAAAAATCTCTAACGTAGCCGTATGTACGTTCTCCGCAGTCTAAGGAGGCGAGATTTCTGAGTATGACTGGGTGGGCTACATTATCAAATGCGCCCTTTAGGTCAAGTGAGAGAATTGCCTTGGGTGCATTTTTGCTTGCGGTCTCAAAAATTTCTTTTTTTAATTGTAGTAGTATGTCCTGCGTCGATAGCTTTGGCCGGAATCCAAACATTGTGTGTGGAATGCGATCGGTGTCCTCGAGGTAGTTCTGAAGTCTCTGTAGAACGACGTGCTCCATGAGTTTCCCCACGCAAGATGTTAAAGAAATTGGGCGTAAGTTCTCTATACATGGTGTTTTCCCCGGTTTTGGCAAGAGCCTCACTTCTGCCTCTTTCCATTCTTTGGGAAGCTTGCTGCCGGTCCAACACTCGTTCATATAGTTAGTGAGGAGCTCTATAGAAGTGTCGTCGAGGTTCATCAGTGTTTTATTGGTGATCTTGTCTTTGCCGGGAGTGGTGTTTCTGCGGAGTTTGAGAAGTGCTGCTCGTACCTCTGCCGTGGTGATGGGCTTGTCTAATTCCAAGTTCGGGGATCCTGTGTAATCAGGGAGCTGATCCTGTTGTACTTCAGGGAGGTATCTGTCCCTAAGCGCAGTGATGAGTGACTGCTCGCCTCCTTGAAATTTATGCATTATAGTTTGCATTGTCTTGCAAGTTTCAGTTTTACTTCGGGCAGGATCTATGAGGTAGCGAAGGAGGTTCCACGTTTTGGAGGTACTAAGTCTGCCACTAAGGCCATCGCACATGTGGGCCCAGTTTTGGTGGCATAACTTTGCTGCATATGTTGCTGCCTCAGTATTGATTTGCGCAATACGTCGTCTGAGCTTTTTGTTATGACGTTGGCGTTTCCACCTCCGCATTAAGCTATTTCTCGCCTCCCATAAGTGTGCGAGATGGTTGTCAATTGCTGGCGTTTCGATGCTTGTCTGAATATTCTTGGTGTAGGTGTTCACTTCTGCGGCTAGCGTTTGTGCCCATTGTCCAATGTCCTTAATTTCTTCTTGCTGCGCCTGGCTTCTGGCCTTTCTGAAGCTATTCCAGTCGGTTAATTTGACTGCGCCTAGATTTCTCCTATATTGAGGTCCCGGAAGCACAGTTTCTATAATCATATGGTCACTTCCGAGATAATCCTCTCTGTTATGCCATGTGGCTCTCGGAGCGTTGGCTGCCAGCGTAAGATCGGGGCAGGTGTCCCTCACCGTGCTCGTGCCGATTCTGGTCGGTAGGTGGTGTTCGGTGAGCAGAATAAGTTGCTCTTCATCCATGATGGTCAAGAGTTCGCGACCCCTCTTTGTTTGGTATGTGTATCCCCACGGTGTGTGCGGCATTGAAATCCCCGGTGACTATGAAAGGGTTATCTGCTGCGATACACTTAGCCTGACGAATAATATCCGCCAATCCAATGGCGTGGTTTTTAGGGCGACAATATACGTTGAGAACAAATGTGCTCTTTTTCTTCTTCGTCTTCTGAGGAATTAATTCGACGCGAATGTTATCATGGCTATGAGTGGTTAGTTGATGCTGTATGGCCGTGATGTCCTTTTTAATGAGCGTACACACGTCTCTCCCGTTCTGCGTGGTGATAGTTAAGTAGCCGGGCAGTTTAGCGATTGAGGCCGTTTCCTGAAGGGCTATGACATCTGGTGGATCAGAGAGGAGGGAAACGTACTGTTGGAGATCGCCTCTTTTATTTTTATAGCTGCGGCAATTCCACTGCCAAATAGTTAGTTTTGGTTGCTGCTTGGGTTTAGAGGGAGTCGTCAGCGGCTTGGTTTTAGAGTGAGTCGTCATATCCGGTGTTTTTGGTGTCCGCAGGTGTCGCGTCGTTCGTTTCTGGTCTGCTGTATGGCTTTTCTCTTCGAGCAAAGAGATTTGTGGGCGTTTGCTGTTGTCGTTCCAAGCGTTCTACCCGGGCGACCAGATTTTGATTTTGCTCCGTCAGTTGGGTCAACTGACTGCTGATTTGTTTCATTTGGGAAATTACTGCAAGGAGTGTATCTCGCACCGCTTCGTGTATTTCTGTCAGGCCAGTCTGCAATTCTTCTTTCGTTATGAAGTTATTTTCTTCTCCGATATCCACGGGTTGGGATGTCTCTACCTTGCGTTTCTTTTCACTGGCTGGTTGTAGAGGTGTGAGGGGCTGTTGCTGTTCTGCCTGCGGTTTGATTGTTTCGAGCACAACCGTTTGTTCTTGTTGGGGCGCCGGTTGCTGCGGAGATTGTTTTGTTATTAAAGTTCTGAGGCTTTGGATTTCTGCTCTGAGTGTTTGTAGCTCATGCTGTAGTTTCTCGCATTCATTGCACCGGGGTTTAGCACTGGCGGGGGGAGCAGTGGGAGAGAGAATTGACGCCCAGCTCACCTGGTGTTGCTGTGTCACCTCGTCTTTGGGCGGCGGTGGCAAGTTTCTAGTCCGGGATTTGGACCTTGAGCGGCTCTTTCCACCTCGGGTCGATGATTCTGAACGGCCGCTGCCTTGGGGTCTTCTGGTCGTACTCCTAGATCTTCGGGTGGTGTCGAGTTCGCGTTCACGGCGCCTTTGACGTGCAAGGTACGGCTCTTTAAACCTCGAACGGCAGCCTTTGGTAGCCGTGAGATGATCGCCTTGACAAAGTTCACACTTGGGGTTGCACAAATGATTCGGTTGCGGGTCTCGCACTCCACACTTTTCGCACGCTTTTACGTCCGGTGTGGGGCAAACGTCTGAGCGATGTCCTTGTTGGTAGCACTTGTAACAGTAAGGTGTTGTCTTTTTATATAGGTAGCATCGTGTCTCTGCGCCTCTGTAGTAAACGTAGAAGGGGACCTTTGGACCGAGGATAGTGACAACTTGACTGTCCTAGGCGCCGGCATGCTGCGAATTCGTAGCCTGGCATCCGAAGGTTGTCCAAAATTTCTTCTGAAGTGTGGTGGCTTGGGATGCCGTGAATGACTCCCTTACTTGAGTCGTGCGGGAAGAGGCCGTAATGATTGACGTGGTAGTACCTGCCTTGTAGCTTCAACATTTCTATGCCGTCCAGTTTCCTTGCAGCCATCTCGTTCGGCGTGCTGACGGTGGCAATGTTCTGCGCCGGGTCGATCCTGATTTTGATATCCGCTTGTTTCCACGTGAGTTGTGCTTCTTGCAAAATACTCTCCGCGATAGTACATGCTTGGTACTTGCTGAAATCGAGGTCATCCGATGGGCGAATTACCATTTTAAAGTCATGCTTGGGGAGCGGTGGAGGTTTGCGTGCGTCGCGTCGTTTGGTGCACGTGCCGTTGGTCTCTGTGGGTGAAGTCTTCGAGGGGCCCAGCTCGTTTCCTATCGCTGCGCTCGGCTTCTTCTGCTTCCTCCTTTGAGATTTACTCACTACGTCTATCCAGTTCTCCTTGGGAGTCTTGTCTTCCTCGTTCTCGAGGTCGTAGTCATTCGGTTCTTCAATTACGGGAGGCTGCGCGAAGGTGTCCATCGCCGATCCCGCCTCGACGGCAGCCATAGCAGCCGTAGCTGACGTGGGCATCAGCGAAGCAGCGCCGTTGCTCCCGCTGTTCCAAGTAGGCTTAGCTCCGGCTCGCTGCCTCGGAAGTTCGAAGGGTTGTAGAAATCAAATCATTAACTTACGGCGAACAAAACTGTTATGTTCGTAGTCCACTTGTCGTTAGGAAGGCGTCGCCATAGGGCTTCATCCGGTTCCAATGAGCTTTCGGCCGAATTTAACTTCTTCTGGGGAGCCGAAGCGAAGCGTGACAGCGACGATCTGCCCCCTAGTGGCCAGTCTCGGATATTCGAAAACCTGCCGGCGTATCTGACCAAGCTGAACACGCGTTCGGGGACATGAAAAGTAAACCCACCTGCATAACGGTGTCGAGTGTACTGTATCTATGATGTCTTCTATAATATTTGTATGATGTCTTTTTTTCCTATATCTATCCCGCTATTCCCACTAACTTAAAGGGACACTGAATTGATTTGTAAACATTGCGGGATTACTAGCACAAATTATAGTGCGGAGTCCATAGGCCATGTTTCGACCACTCTGAGCGCGTTTACGCGAATTTATTTAGTAGAAAAATAAATTCAGAAATGCTGTCCTCCTCTCTGCACCCTCGCCCACTTTCTGTGGCGTTTTCGTGTGACGTCAGGTGGAGATGAGCGGGCAATTGGCTGCGCTACTGCACGGCTCGCCGACCTTCCGACAGAGTCAGTCGGCCCAGCGTTTAGTCAGCTGGCCGCCGACTGGTCGTCGCAATTCGCTCGCTCAGTTGAAACTAAGCCACAACATGTTTGTGAATGGAAGAATGTGCCTTCCATTAGTTAGTTAGTTAGTTTGTACATTGTATCGAGCTCCGAGTCTGGGTCGCTCCACACAAGCGCTGCACAAGTGCACATGCGACGCTTCGCTGAATGGTACGCTAGAGGAAAATCTAGGGCCACTTGAAGGCGGGAGAAGAGTCAGCGAAGTCAATATAGGTACTAAGGAAATAAAATCAACTGAAACTTATTCCGTACAGCGCAAAACTAGGGAGCAGGAAGCACTTTTTTGCGCTGGGTGAACAAGCACAGCGGTCAGCAGCATGACCACACATCTGCGAACGCTTTTCCGTCTAAGAAATGCAATTGCTAGACGTGAGATATTGTGGAAGTTTGGGGGGCGCTTACTGCACGAGCGCTATACAACAAATAGCCACCTAAGGTACTCGAAATGCTACAACTAAATAAAAGTGTAAGCTGGTTGTACATTATATACCCTATATATCCAACCTCGATCGGCAGCACTGGCTCGTGGCCGAGTGGTCGGGAGCGCTGCGATAATTGTTTCTCAAGTCGCAAGTTCGAATCCCCGAGGGTACACGCTTTTTTTGTAAGTTTTTTTATTTTTTTCGTTTGCGGCCGATGTTTTCTAAACGGATTTCACCATTTTTGGGCCGTAACGTTCCCTGCTCGACGAGCGAGTTCGCATCGCAGAACGCGCGCAGTCTGGCACTGACGCGCTAGCGAGTTCTGGTTGGCGTGCTGTTGCCATAAGCACCGACTAATTGAGGGCAGTGGGCACAGGCCAGAATCCGCATATCCTTGGCCTGGGGCGAACACGCTTTTTACGATACAGGCATGAGTGAGGCAAGCTCCGAATATGTGGGAAAAGAGCATGGCATTTGAGCGTCTGCGGTGACGCGGAGGGCGTTCATCCACTTCGTAGGCCTCGGCTAGAGATTGCTACGATTACAAGCCGTTCTAGGAGGCTTATTTTAAGCATTTTACAGCCGACAACATGGCAGAAGCGCGGTACGACGGTTACTGAGATATCGAGAATGTCCATCCAACGATGCCGTCGGGTGTCAAGCATGTTATTTTACAGAACCGAAACCGAAACTTGTTTGAATGCTAACCTTGGACATCGTCCAACCAAGGTGCACCTCCTCCTGACGTCCGAGCCTTCAGTTGGTGCAGCCGCCACAGACCGCCCACTCATGGTAGTTTTTCTTCTTTGCCGCTTTATAAAATAATTACCGACTTATCAACCGGATAAACGATGGAAAGTGTGGTAATTTGAGCCATTCTACGCAGTGCAAGCAAAACCAGGAGCTTGACAAATTCACTTCAGTGTCCCTTTAAGTAAATAAACACTTGTACAGCACAGCCATGGTGAGCTTCTGTAGTCTCTTCCGCACGTGCTTGGCAGCTGCCTACTACGGCCAGCCAGCGGTTAAAGCTTCCTGTGATCTCTGTTGCGCATCCAAAATCTGCGGCGGCCACATTTTGATAATCGAAGCAGTTATTTCGAGTTCTGAAAATCCGGGCATGGCTAGCTGTGCGCGCTTGCTTTTTTAACTTCCCATTTGGAAAGGGAGGTGCACAGCAAGCGCTGTGCGCGTGAGTTTCTATCTCTTAGACACCCAACCTCTGTGCTCAACCTAGCTGGCAGCGGGTTTGTATACCTATGTGCTAAGCGCAGCAGGTAACCCAGGGCTGTATAGAGCTTTAATTCCGACGTTAGTTACTCGCATCATCTAGCCGGCAAATCAAAAGCTAGTAAAAAAACCGAAAACGCCGAATGACCGCTCTCTCAAAGCGAAAACCGCAACTTGCGTTTGTAGCACGCGTGGTCTCGCCTGTATCTCGCAGCTTAGCTACACGACAATAATTTCCACAAAAATGTGTATAGTTTGCTCGTATTTTCGCTGGTGGAAATGAAGAACAGAAGAATGTAGGGGTGTTGCTGATGGAGAAGGAGCCGGCCAGCAACCGTCGCGAAAGGTCGCCGCGCCTCCTTATTGACAGCCGCGCACCCAGCGGCCAGCTTTGTCCCTGAATGAAACTTCGGCTGGAGTTTCGTAACCAGAAAAGCATTGAATGACTCTGCTCGCATCCATGCCTTCTGCAAATAAAGCTTAGTTGATTAGCCCTCAAGACAAGCTCTCAACAAACTTTGAGAAATGGCGCCTCCTTGCGTGGTGCGTTTACATGTGGGAAACGTTTCACCCTTCCGATGAGGGGTTATTCTTCCCATGCAACCCTCGTTCATAGCCTTCAAGAGCACTATGGAAGACCTCTCTATTTCATGTTCTCGCAATACGTTTATCACGGCGGAGGTGAGTACTCATTCAAACACTTTTTTGTATGGTATAAAATACATGTAAATGGGCTTATTATACCTCGCAGGTGTGTACGATTACCCGAGTGGTGAATTATATCATATCCGTAGTTCCGGACATTCCTTAAATGTAGCCTGTTTTCTCGGTTGTTAGAAAACTAGCATTTCGTTTATTAAGTCAACCATTAGTTTTGTAAACGTGTTGCACGCATCAAATGGTAGGTTGATGGATTAATATGCAGGTATAACTCGTTCTTGTGAATTTGACTTAGGTTAGAGTATTAAGAGTATTAGAGTATTAAGAGTATTAGAGTATTAAGTTAGAGTATTAAGAGTATTAAGTTAGAGTATTAAGTGCTATTAAGTGCCCTTGTTAAGTGCTGAGTGATTCGGGGGAATCATTTCGGAAAATTTAAAGGACAATCTGCCCTCAATATAACTCGGCTGATCCACGCTTTTTTGTCGTCTCCTGCAGCTTTCCACTCATTATCCCCATAAGCGCCGATTACTGCATTCAAAGAACAAATGCCTGCACTTCTGCTTTCTTTGCTTAAAGATATTGAGCAGGCCTACACACCACTTATGTTTTTAAACTGGGCAAAACTGTACCATTTGTCCCCATAATGCTCCAGATTTCCAACCGCCGTCATATTGAAAGTACTTACTACCAGTGCCTCCACCGCAGTGCCGACATTTGTTTAACAAATTTCGTGACCACAGCCATTGCCACAGCTCTGGGGAACATTGTGCTTTGACATAGGTAGGTTACTTGGTCTCTTCGATTTGCCATTTTATACGGATCAGAACTGCTCTCGAGCAGCTCCGTGTTTTATTTGACCATAAAAGTTCAATTTTTTTTTGTAACAGCCGTTCTCGATTGTCCACAAACTGATCCCCTAACTGTTTTGGTCCCCCAAATAAGATAGACCGACAAGTCTAAAAGAGAATACCCTAGCGGACGCGCTCGCCGATGTGCGATCCATCTCGGTGCCAATCCAGGCTCGTGTAGGAGATCTCGCGATTGATCAGCTCGTTCACAGCCTCGTCAGCTTCTCCTCCGGCCACACAGAAGAGGCGGTGTACTCGCTGCCGGCCAGGAATCTCTGGGGTCTTCTCCTCCGCGCTGCGCATCGTGCTCGACGTCATCATTGACGTCGAGTGGAAGCTGTCCGACGTCGGAAGCTTTGCCTCACCTGCACAGGGATTGGTTTAAGTGTCTCAGACGTTTTATAGCGGCAGTTGAAGTGCGCCATTCATAGAAAAACCGGCGCATTCCCATGCACGAAATGGTGGCTGTTTTACACAGTAAAAAGCAACACATTTGAATTCACATAGCAAATCAGTGGGGATTTCCAGGGCTGGAGCCAATGTGTTTCAAGGCTGAGGACGCTCGGCATCCTGCCAGTTCGGGAACAAGAGTTAGCCTGAAGTGCGTGCGTGACAAGAGAGCGTGACGGCACGTGGGTGGAACAGGAGAACCCTAGCCACGGAGAGCTCCGATTCTGGGGCAGCTGTCGCGTGAAGGGCGGCCAGTATTCCTGTCCAAGTAATAGGCGGAAGACTTCTGTGGTAAACGCGTGATATAGGAGAAGCGAACACCGGTTAGTTCGTTTTACTTCTGTAACGTGGCTGCTCCTGCAGAGTTATTGAATTGTGGCCCTTGAGATTGTAAGGCGCTGTCTATGAAAATGGCGGGCAAGAAGGAACGGAAGTGTGCTTTACTCGTAACCCCTTTATAGAATGCAAATGGAGCCCGAATAGGGAAGCGCATTCGTGAAACCCGTGTATCGCTTTCGAGAAATGGATGGTTTCGCGTGCCTGATGAGGGTGATGTAGAACATGGGGACTGTCGCGAACGCATGGGGGCGTCGTTATTGTAGTCTATACTACAGGGAACTAGAATACTTGGTATTCTAGAATACTTGGTATTCTAGTTCACTGTGGTATGGTCCCCAGAAATATTTGCTAGTGAGCCGTCCCCGCGCCTTCTCTATGGGGAGGCGTGTCCGCGCCGCTGATGCTCTGCGCGGAGGGCGCTGGGCGCAGTCTGAGCGCCGGAGCGGTCGGAGCGAGAGCGGCCGCCGGCCATCCTGTGCCGCGCGCTTCTGCCGCGGAGAGCGGGCGCGCATCGGTGTTCGTCGGCCGGTTAAGCGGTGAAATCCAACTGCTCGAGGTACGTCAGCTGACAATTGAAGCTGCGATAGAACTAGTGAAAGACCCTTTAATTTCGCGGCCCGAATTTTTCGCGAATCGGGCTACCCGCCTGTTTGCGGCCGCTGACCTTCGCGAGTGAGGCCGAAGGATGAAACTGCAGCAGCGAGTGTAGCCGTTTCGCCACCGCTCCTGGATCAATTATTTTTCTCATGTTGAGACCGTGAGATCCCGCTCCAAGAGAGTCCAGCGGCGCCAGACCCCGTGTTTGTTCAATTTAATGTAAAAACTACTGGGTTATGCCCGAACGCAATTAATTTCTTTCTCTCGCAAGCGAAATAATTCTAACCACACATATTCTATCAATACCACTGACTTAACAAGGGCAACGTCCTACAAATACCCAGGAGTACACTTAACACCTAACTTGTCATGGTCGTCTCATATAACCACAGTCTGTGCCAAAGCATCTAAATCATTAGGCTACCTACGCCGAAACTTGCGCAACGCACCTACTGACATCCGTAAATTAGCCTATTTAACTTTCGTTCGTCCACAATTGGAGTTTGCTTCATCTGTATGGTCACCACATCAAGCTTATTTAATACAAACACTAGAATCAATTCAGAATAGAGCTGCGCGCTTCATTTCTCGGAATTACGACCGCCACGCCAGTATTACTCAAATTAAAATAGATATGCCACTTCAGCTGTTAGAAACTCGCTGATCAATCGCTCTTCTCTGTCTTTTTCACAAATACATCAATTCAGCTACGCCATCCCCACTGCACCTGGAAGCACCTGTCCGCATGTCAGCACGGCTTCATAATCAATTCAGTTTCAAGCGAATATTTGGTAAGACACGTTCATTCAACTTATCTGCGCTTCCACGTGCCATTTCATTGTGGAATGATCTTCCAAACGCCATCGCCTGCTTATCAAACCGTGATGCATTTCATGAGCGACTTACCAGCCATTTTTCTTGAAGCTCATTTGCACATCTTAAAATTGTTGTCATATTGTCAAACTTTGTTTTTTTTCTTTCCTTTGTTTAAAATTTATATTGTAGTCTACATTGTGTAATAAACCTTGCTCAAAATTGTATAATGATGTTGCCCCATATTAATGTTTTATGCCATTTCACATTGCTTGTGTTTTAATTTTCTACCCCGCCTGATACCAAGATGTTCATAATACCCCGTATTCCAAAACTCATCATGCTTCATTGTTGTTTCATTCTTTACCCCAATGTAATTCCAATGTATATCGCGTGTATTTTTGTTTTATTTTGTTCCCCCCTCACGCAATGCTCTTCGGAGCCTGTGAGGTACTGTGAAATAAATAAATAAATAAACGTCATGCATTGACGGTTGTCGGCATGCAGCGGACCAGGCTAGCTCGAGAAAAAGGGGAAAAATGCTGTAGTGAAATGCTTTACCAAAAAAAAAAACACAAAATATGTTCCTAAATACTTCGGGAAGGGGGAGAGGGCGGGTAAAGCCAGGCATGTGGTCATTGGACTAAATTAGCCTCAGGACCTTTTCTTCTTAATTTCGAACAGCCCCAAAGGCCATAAAGCATAAAAATGGCCATAAAGCATATTCTACCTTGTTGTTTTCCCCGCCTGCGTATCGCGATCCACTCCTAATATGCCGGCGATAGAGAGAAAATAAACATTTATTAGAACAAACGATGGGGGTTGAGCAGACACTCGGTGGGGTGGGTTCGCCTCAGTCCAGGTGCCCTTGGGCCTATGCCGGCGATCAAGAAATAAAAAAAACCCTGTGCAATGAAGAATGCAAGTGCCGTTACTGTTTGGCAGCCTGATTTTATTAACAAAAAGTTTCACTTGCCGCTCAAGTTAGCGAATTTTCCAAATCCTGCAATTCATAAAAATGACAGGCACGCGAAATAAAAGGTTCCACAGTACCGCATGTTCTGCCTGTTGTATAAAAGGGCAAATAAAAAAAAAAAACATCGTATGCAGGCATACATACGTGATATTTTTATTCGGCCTTTATATTTAACAGATATTCCAAACTAAGGAGGAAGAAGTTAGATGGGGCCTAATTAATGAACGATGCGAATCGGTCAGATCATCTTCAAGCATATATTTGACTCGCAAACAGAGAGAAGTCGGGATGGTTCCAAAGGGCCACAAAAGAATTGGCGGAGCCCCCACACACCACACAAATATTTTCACGCGTTTACATATCCATGGTAGTATACGGCGGGGGTATATACAAAAACGCTTCTTTTTTTATTTATTTATTTAAAATTCCTTACAGGCCCCTTTACAGGGCATTGAGTAAGGGGGGTAATTGGTGAAGTGTTACAGATTATACAAAATTGATTAACGCGTTAAAAAGCATAGTAGCACAATGAATTGCGACGAGGTTTGCAATAAGTTGAAGTTAGCAGACGATAACAAGAAGAAAAAGAAAAGACGCTTTCATAGTGCACACGCGACAAAGTGCAATGTTAGTCAATGTTAGTTAGTTAGGTAACGTAGACGAAGTTCATTGTGATGTGCCCCAGCTAGCAAAAGCTGCTGTGCCGACAGTGTTTCGATGCTCCTGTGCCCGGAAGAGGATATAGAGGATAGAGCGCAGCGACACGATTCCGTGGTTTGGCTCGATCGTTCATAATACGCGAAAATGTACTCACATCAATTCATGCTTCGGTAACAAACTCTTCGTATTCGTAGCAACCAATTTATTTGGCTAATCTGTTGTGTAGACAGAAACGAAGAGAGGACGAACACGCGCAGTTAAAATCGGCTGGAACCGCCCCGACCTACGAAGGCAGCACGACGGAGCGCCATCCGCCGCACTGCACCCCGCGCACACCGGCCGGCCGCGCTCCAATTGCCTGCAACGCCGCCGCTGCATGCTTCACGGAGGAGCCCCCTTCGCAGCCGGGGGACGGCAGACAAGCAAATCTTTCTAGGGACCATAACCTGCCAGAACTGTAGTCCATGCTGTAGTCTATAGCTGCGTTCCAATTTGCGGACAGCTTGGTAGACAGCTTACGAAGCAGTCTAACCAGACGTATAAAGGAATAAAATTTAAACGGCGCCGCGATCCCAAACGCAACACCTCGTAGTAGACATCTTTAGAAATGCAAGCCGCATGTTTCGTAAATAATAGTACCTTTATTATTACAAACATTACATAATTTATAAATTAAACAAAGTCATCTTCACCGCTAGTAAATTATACTAAATATTTCAAAATAGAACAAGTGCTTTTGTTCCAACATTAATATGCAAAAAGGGAACGCTGGTGTCGTTTATCAGTTTAGACAGGAAGGTAGCCTGTATCGTTGCTGACTTTGATTACTGTGTCTAAAACATAAAGTTAATACTACTGATGGTTTATAATAGGGGAAGTGGCTCGTGTAAGAAGCGCTGACGCCGCTTGGCGCTGTTGCCGCTAGGTGTCGCGAACTCCAGTTTACACGTCCAGTTTACAACAACAACAACGTCCAGTTTACAACAACTAACGAAGCAGTTCAGGGAGATATGGGCTGGGCGTCGTTTGAAGTTAGAGAAGCTCAGAGTAAAATATGCTTTGAGATGAGGTTGAGGGCAATGGATCAACGAAGGTGGGCAGCTAAGGTTTTTAGGTACATATACTTGAAAAGCGTGGACACGCAGTGGTTAAGAAAGACTAGAAGGCTAACGATGAAATACGGAAAGAACAGTGGGGAATCCAAAACAGCCAAGGTAACCAAAAAAGAGGCAAGGCAGATTGAAACGAATAAATGGAGGGAAAAAATGAAAGCAAAAACGTCGTTAGAGATGTACAGGGCTGAGAAGATGAACATCTGAAAGGAAAATTTCTACGATAATTCCCAGGGCAGTGCTTTGCTTTTTGAGGCTAGAGCAGGTTGCCTGCGAACTAAGAGTTTTGTGGGGAAGTATTCACAAAATGATGGGGTATGCGTGGTCTGCGGAAAAGAAACAGAAACTATGCGGCACATCGTGCTAGAATGTGAGGGTATCCATCCAAATCTACATGAAGGGAATATTGGGCTGTCAGAAGCCCTAGGATTTAAGGGTATCATAGAGGAAGTTAACTTCAAGGCTGTCGAGGGGACGAAAAGAAGATTAGAATGCTGGTGGACGAAAAGCAGAGAGGGGAATATTGCCTAGGACAGTTACCACTTGTAACAGAAAAAAAAAGTATTTTGTGCCTAATAAGCTTTTTGTGCCTGCCCTAAGCAGCGCTAGCATTGAACCAAAAGTGTAAAACATAGGTATATTAGTCTTTTTTGGTAAGATGACATGTCATCACCCCGATACAAAGGGGAAACCAATAGAAATCATCATCATCATCATCACGTCAAGCCGCCGCGAGAAATGCATTCTTGTATCGTCGGCTGCGTGCGCAGTGCGGACGGTTCGTGTTGTTTTTTCGTGGAAGTGCTGCTTTGAACATGCAAGATGAGCCGACGACAGCGTCATTGTTTTGTACCCAGCTGCAAGAGCGGGTACAAATCATGCAAGGGGAAGTTTTCGTTGTTTGGTGTGCCGAAAGAAAAGGCAGTATTTCGACAATGGCAGCGGAATATTCCAAGAGCTGACAAGCCGCTTCAGCCAGAGTTATTTGATATAGAAGTTGCGAAACTCCCCATAGGCCCCATGTATCAAAAAGTGGCCCTAAGATTGGTCCAGTGTTTTGGATCTTAATCTACAGTGGCGCCATCTTTTGGTAACAAAATAAACTATACAACTTGTTTCGCCGCTTTACGACCTGGGCGAAAAATGGTATTTGAGTTCTTACGTAAATTTGTTATGCCAAAGGAGCACAATATGCTGAACTATGCAAGTGTTTTATATGCATACGAAGCAAAAGTGCTAACAAGAAATGCGACCATGGGGTGGTCAACTGTCGCTTACGCACTGTCGTGTGTTGCGGGGCCTCTTCGGTCTTCTTTCGGCAAAAAAATAAATAAGTCGCTTCGACGGCTTTATGCCAGCTGGAACTGGTTATTTAGAGCCGCTTGATCGGCTACCGGATTATTTTTGGCATACAATGAGCTGTAGACCAAAGGATAACTCCAAATTTCGTACTTCAGTTCGGACCTATGTTGTGCCGGAATGCCCGCACAAGCGCCAATTGGTCGAGGCAGATGCGCGGACGCAGAAACAATCGCCACCTAAAAACCGGAGTTAAGATAGCAATGAATAACTTATGAAAGCACAAAAATAAATAATTATGCACTTTAACACAAAATTTAACGCTAAATTGTCAGTTTGAACAATTTGTTTTTTGAATAGTGCATGCGGCGGCTGCAGTGTCGCCACGGCACGCACGATCCAAAGCGGGGGGGGGGGGGGGGGGGGTCCAGGTGCGGGCCGTTTTTTGAGGCGGAGTTTAGCAACTGGCTATATCGAAGAGCTCTGGCTTCAGCGCAACGCAGCCGTCTGCGAGCTCCACTTCGACAAGCAGTTGGTGTCGCGCCACTTCGAACATGTTGTTGACGGCAAAAGCATGCGTATTGAGAGAGCGGGGCCGTTTCTTTGGCCTCGCACCGTTCCGAACATCCTTCCGAAGGTTCCTTCCTACCTGTCAAAGCGGGTGCTTAGGACAAGAAATCCCAAGGAGAGGTTGTGCCCATTGCCTGCTATTCATGATAAGCGACAACGGAGGGACGAGGTTCTGCAGCCACTGCCAAATGAGGAGCCGGATGAGCCCGCTACGACCACTACCGAGCCTCGACTTCCATTTAACCCCGTGGATGCTGCCTTCCCGTCAGACAGCTGGGGAAAACACGTGTGCAGTGGTGTACCATTGAAGGTCGCGTACAATGTATGCCTACCCGGACCTGATACAAGTCTTCTGTGCGGCGCAAAGATTGTGTTGTTTATGGTGACAGACGACACGGTGACGCATGAAGTGTTTGTCCGGGGTGTGAAGTTTGTGCTAGAAGAACCTGGCGACCCATCTTCCATTCTCCAGGACGTGGATAGTATGCATGTATGTTCAGGAGCAGCATTGTTAGAAGAGTTTCCGTTCGCGCGTTTCCACTCTAATCTGACCAGGTGGAATAGGAGCCTTTACAACAAGTGCACGGGAACCCCAAGTGAGCGGTGTGTTGCTTGCAAGTATCTTCAGGAGATCCTTATGAACCAAAGATGCCGAAGAAAGAAGACAAAATCAGAAACACATCTTGCCAGGAAGATCAAATCGAAAACCCAAGCTGTGCCTCGCCTGTAGGCGAAAGTAAAATAGACGAGCAAATTGCTCAACTGAACGCGGAAAGCGAGAAGATCGAGGAAGCGGCACTCCTGAGAAAAATCTACAACCTTCGTCCTAAACGGAAAGCTACCATCCTTCAGTGCTTTGAAGCTGCAAACCGGAAATCACCCAAGGGGATGCGCTACAGCTCCGAGTGGTTTTTGGAATGCGTCATTATGCGTATGAAGAGCGCAAGCCTGTATGAACATGTACGCAAAGAAAAAAAATCTCATGCTTCCCAGCCGCACCTGCCTGAGGAATTTCATGAAGAAGTATGAGAGCTGATCGGTTTTAACGCCCCTGTTCTCTCAGGAATTGAAAAAAAAAACGAAAAAGATGGATGAGTTTGTGTCGTGGAGGTCTCATACTAGAAGAAACGAAACTTTCTGAAAACTTTGGAGTGGCCCAAGGTACTGGGAAAATTGATGGCTTCATGGACCTCGGTTCGTTCACTCCTGACCACGAAAAGACTGTGCCTTGCGACCACATGGCTGTAATGTTTCAGCCCTTGTCTGGGTCTTGGCACCAAATATTGGGTGTTTTTGCTTCTAGAGGAAACGTGAAGGCCCATTTGCTTTTAAAAATCATTTTAGATGGGGTTGTTTTGGCAGAAAGAGAAGGGCTGAAGTTTGATTATGTCACTTGCGATGGGGCGTCCTAGAACCGTTCCACGTGGCATCAGTTTGGTGTGCATGGTAAAGCTGCCGCTGCCACGCCATCAGTACAGCACCCTACTGAAGATGGCAGACGCGTTTTCTTTCCCTCAGATTTCCCGCATTTAGTCAAATGCGTGAGAAATGGCGTGCAGCGAGGCAAAATTGCCCATCGATGGGACAAGTGTGCAACAACGCTTAAAGCGATGCCTAAGATCACTAATGCGCACTTAATCCTAAACAGCTTTGAAAAGATGAAGGTGAATTATGCTTTTTTATCTCTTTAGCTCCGAAGTGCTGCGCGGGCTTTTTTTGTAGAAAGAGGAAATTGGGAAGACCTGCACACACAGAGAGCCGACAGAATGGGTTACTGCCTTTATGCAAAAACTCATTTCCGTCATGACCTCGAGATTTCCTGCAGCAGCACGGAGAAGGAACTCTGAAGGAGAAACAGTGCTGCGAAATGCTCTCGAATACCTCAATAGGTGGGAAGCCACCACAGGGCCCAAAAAGGAAGGCTTTTTGTCAAAAAGCACAGCCGAAGGACTTAGAGTCACACTCAAAGGCACTCTGCAGCTTTTCGAATACTTGGCTGAATCTGTGGGATACAAGTATTCACTAACCTTGCGTCTCATTCAAGACCCCATTGAAAAGTTGTTTGGGATAATACGGCAGTTTTCCGGTCGCAGTTCCTAACCTCGTCGCAGTTCCTAACAGCTGTTAACTGCTTAAGATTTCACAATCTAGTTAGAGATAGACACAGGGAACTGTGTGGGAGGGGCTCTCACTTCTTTAGTCGGAGTGAATGAGGCTACCAATCAGGCAGACAATCTAATCGACAAGTCCGAACTTGGTGACCATGTCTACCCACAGAAGACCAGCGATGCTAATATTACCTGGCCGGATATGTGGCTCGAAAGAAGGTAATGGTTACTAAGTGTCAGGAGTGTTTCAACCAGTTGTTAACATCAGCTGAATACGCAGATAAAGGTCTCTCTTCCTTTACAGCCATTTGTGATCAAGGAGGCCTTCTGTATCCTTCAGTCGAGCTCTTCGCATTTGTGGAAGCTTTGGAAGATGTGTTCACGATGTGGTTCAGTTGGAACAAACTTACGCGATACAGTATGATAGAATTTCTCCACATCATGCAGAATGTATCCCGTGTTGGTTGCCAGGTACACCAGGAATAACTAAAAAAAACATAACGAAGTCCTTCTTACTAGGCTTCATTTTTTACAAAGGCCCTCAATAAAGAACGACCTTCAGTAAGCGAAAGAAGGAAGCACCTGAAGCTAAGAAGAACAACATGAAGGGCAGCAACGTATGTTAGATGTACCACATGTTCACGCTTGTTTTATGCAGAAACCAACCAAGTGCAATATGTTGTTTGTTATTGGAAAGAATCGAATGCTGGCTGCAATTTTGTAATATGTTCAATGCTTTTTTGTCGGTTTTTTGTGGAATAAAGTGTTCGTACGGCAGAGACGTCTTTCTTAACCATAGAAGTAAAGGTCCGATAAACAACTAAAACAAATATACAACTGTCATCACACCGTAATGCAATAACGTGATCGTTCGGTCCGAAGCGAACCTGCTAGCTATTCGTCATGGTACGGCGCGTGCTTGGCGAAAGGCATCCCCTTTGAAAGAGTAACCTCATGTCAATTTCGGCTAAACGCCAGAAATTTCATGGTGCCCATGAATGCAGTTGGGGCTCCTAAAATTATCACAGCGTGAGCAGGCTAAAGAAGCTTGCAAAATATGCGCGAGATACGGAAGCAATCAGGAACCATAAAATTCACGGTGAGCAAGATCGCCTCACGAAATTATCTGTTCACGTTGGCATGACCGGTGCGCTTGACAACTAAAGCGGCTGTATACATGTGCAAGTCGCACAAAAAAGGGCAGCGGATTTTGCAGGCATGTCACCAAACTTCAGCGATTTGCTGCGCGGAGAGCAGACGACTTCGAAGCCAGCGGACGTGTAAACGGTGGTCAGCGCCACCTGGATCTTTTTCGCGGGGCATCGCGGAATAGCTTCAGAGCCGGCGGCGCGGTAATCACAGTTCCCCTATTCTAGACACTGTACTTTGATGCCGTCTCCTCGAAGCAGTCTTCGTTGACTGCTTCCTTGGAATTAGAACGGTGCTTAACGTGGCGGGCTGTCCGCGAAGACGGCAACGAAGCCGTCTAAAGGGAAAATTAGAACGCACCCTATGAGTGTATACATTTGCAGGTACTGGAAGTAAAACTTCCAGTACACTATATTTACAGGCATGACGGCGATGATGATGATGATGATGCCCTGATTGAAAATTAGGCGCGTGCCTTACAGGGTATCCGTTATGGCCTAGATGTATACTTCGTTTCCCTTTACAGCTAGTAAATAAAAACTAACTGTTCGAAAACACACGAAAAATGCTTTATCCTGGCTATTTTTACCTTCACCCAATTATGTGCGATGTGTCGTTGCGTCAACGACAGCAGCGACCGCAGACGGCCGTAAACGAAGCTTTTCTGCGTTGCATTCTGAGACTCAAGAAATTTCTACGAGGCCATTAGGCTGGCACGCATCCACTTCGAGGCCAACACCGACATCCTGCAGGAACACCCCGTTATCAAGGTGCTCTGCGCAATCATTTTCGACTTACTACCCCAGATCGTAGAGTCTGCACTGGCATCCACGCAAACCCACGGCACAACCAGACATGGAATCTCCTCTTAGGATCATACAGTAGAACTGTCGTGGACTAACGCCGAAACTTCCTGAGCTCAGCTTGTGGCTTCGTAAAATTTCTGCCTCAGTGCTTCTTACGCACGAAACAAACCTTCAGCAGCAGCGCACTTTGTCAGGATTCAACTCGTTTTCAAGCCCGTCACTGCACAACTCCTCAAAAGGGTCAGCCGTGGTTCTCGTGAAAAAACAACTGCCCGCTTCCCAACTGAACACGTCTCATCTGGCTTCTCCCGACCGCGAAGTTGTTGCTGTCACCGTGGTCTTTGGAAAACGGCGCCTCACTGGGGTGTCAGTGTTTATACACGCACAGGGGAGGCTTCTATTGGACTCCGATGCATCCGCCAATATGGAATGGATTGAAGCTCTTCGTGATGTTGTACCTGGCCCGTTGCTGATAGGAGGGACTTTAATGGGAGACATACAAAGTGGGATTATGCAGATTCTTCTCTACGTGGAAATAATATTGTCGAAGTAACTGACCGGGCAAACTTCATTTTGCTGAATGATGGAACGCCGGCAAGGTGTGTTCCTCAGCGAAACCAGGAAACGGCACCTGATCTCACCTGGGCCTCCGTGGATGTCAGCGCTTCATGGACTGTGGAACCAAACCTTATGGGAAGTGATCATCATCCCATTATAATTTCTCTAGAGAATTACACTAACACGTACAAAGTTGTACGAAGAGTAACTAATTGGGAGAAATTTCGGGAATTATTCACATTGGCGCACGGAACAGTGACAGATAGGGTCCTAGAGGGGAAAGCCAAAGCTACGAAGGCTATAAAACTGCGTCCTCAAGATCCCGTTCCCGACCTACGATATCTCAACTTTCGAGCTGCTTGTCTTCGAGCTCAACAACGATTGAAATCAAATACTACAGACCCGGCTAGGCGAGCAGAGCACAACATGCTTTGCGCGAAATTACAGCGTTATTCAAAAGGCCTGAAACGGGAGCAATGGAACGAGTTCTGTTCTACGCTGAACCGTGCCACCCCTACCACAAAAGTATGGAATGTTAATAATACAATGGCTGGTGCAAAGCCCTCTCGCAGTGCTTTGCAATCACTCATGATTAGCATGGACGTATCGGCTAAAGAACTGGGGGAAATTTTAGCTGACAGCTTCTTTTCAAAAACGAGGCATGCAGAACCCTACACGCCAACGCCGCCCGATGATCAAGGTCCCCTCGACAACCTATTTACCCTGGCGGAGTTAGATGACGCCCTGCGACTTCGCAACGCCAAAAGTGCGCCTCGCCCAGACGGGATACCCTACAGCGCCATTAAGAACCTTCCCCATAACGACAAGAAAGCTCTGCTGGACTATTACAATGACATATGGGTTACAGTAGACGTCCCACATATGGAAAAAAGCATGGGTTCAACCAATTCACAAGCCCGGCAAATTACTAAATGGTCCTGCGGCCCTCCGTCCTATCTCGCTGACATCCACCCCAGAAAAAACGTTCGAGCACATGGGTGCACGCCGCCTGAATTGGCATAGAGAAGGATCATGTATTCACTCCTGTTCAAACAGGTTTTCGGACACACCTATCAACTATCAACGTACGAATTTCCATTCGTGCCCCTCCAGTGGTGGCTGGTCAAGAACCGAGATCATCGCTTCCCCGTTAACCATCTGTGATAACCATGGATGCGTCTGCGTCTGCGTCAACTGAGCCGGGCTGCCTATAAAAGGACTGCACCTACGGACGCTCCTGGCACTGGCACTCGGCAGCGGCAGCAGCTTCATCCCGCTGATTCCAAGCGCTTTTTGTTCGACTTTGCAGGTTGGTTGTTTTATCCTGCCGTGATACTTAATATTTCATGCAAACTGTATTTCGCTGCTGCTGCTAGTGCCGTTGGTGCCAATATGTCAACTGACCCTGAATTGCAGTGTTTGGTATGCCAGGACGTTGTGCCTCAGGATGGAAAGTATTTGACGTGCACAAAATGTGACTATGCCTACCACCTGGGTAAATGCTCCGGCGTATCTGCTCCTAGCTTTCGCAATAGAAGTGAGTCTTTTAAGGCAATCTGGATTTGCGCGACATGTGAAACAGCAGAGAGAAAGAGTGGCTACCCAATCTGAAAGCTCCAGCTTTGCTGCTCAACTAAAGACATTGAATGACAATGTCGCAAGTTTACTGCCTATCATAGGTAAGGTCAACGCACTGTCCGAGCTTCTCGTAACAGTTGGAAATATTGAGACTTCTATGAAGTTTCTTTCCGAGAAGTACGACAGCGTACTCAATAAGGTTGAAAAACAGGACTCTGATATTGCTGCCCTGAAGAAGCGTGTTGACCGCATTGAATCTGGTACCTCCCCCGCGATCAGGCAAATCAGGTTAGATCTGAACGAGATGGAACAGTATAGCCGCAGGCAGAACTTGGAAATTCTTGGGTTGGCCAAAGAAGAACACGAGGACTTGTTCGAAAAAGTGAATACTGTGGCTCGTAAACTTGAACTTCCCGAGTTAACAAGATCTGACATTGATGCAATGCACCGTTTGCCACAACGGCCTGGAAAAGAACCCGCTGTCATTGTGCGGTTTACGTCAGTTTCCTTGAAGCAAAAGTGGATGGAGGCCCGTTCTCGCCTAAGGGCCAAAGAACCAGACATGCGCTTCTTTGATAACCTGACGCCTTGGAATAAGCGGCTGTTGTGGCTCGCGCGTGCGAGACCAGAGGAAGTTGGCTATCGTTTTGCATGGCAGAATAACGGACACGTTTTGGTTCGAAAGGATGAAGGTGATAAGGTGATTCGAATCCAAGATGAGTGTGATCTGGAAAAAATGGTCTAATGTTGCTGTACTAGCTGTAATCTGTTAGTACCGCAAATGGCCTTCGCATCCTCTGGCTGTGCTTACCATCATGTTGATTCTTTCACAAATAATGTATCTGGAAACAAAGCATGCTCAAACTGTTTTTCGCTGTTTCACCTTAACATACGCAGTTTTAGAAATAAAGAAGATTAAATGAACATTTTTTTATCCTCTTTGGGTCACAATTTTGATGTGTTGGCGTTTAGTGAAACTTGGTACTCGGATGCTGCTAGCGTAGTGAATTTAAATGGATATAAACTAAAAAACAATAGTCGAAGAACCAAAACAGGTGGTGGTGTTGCCTTGTACATGAAGGAGAGCCTTTTGCATGAAGTTGTTCCTGAATATACTGTGATGAATTCGGGTATTGAATCGCTCTTCATTGCCACAAATGCGCATGTTCTAGGCGTTATTTACCGCCCTCCTTCCGGACCCCTCGAATTGTTTTACGACGCTTTTAATGCAATCTTAGAAGATCTCTCAACTACAAAAAAGCAAGTGGTAGTCATGGGCGACTTTAATATCAATTTACTCCAAGTATCTCCTTTGAGCACCGAATTCCTAAACACAGTACATGTCAATGGCTTTACAAACTTAATTGATATACCGACTAGGATTACATCTCGCAGTGAAACGCTTCTAGACCTGTGTTTAACAAATTGCGAGAAAGAGGATACCATGGCTGGAGTGTTTACTAGTGACATAAGTGACCATTTACCTTTATTTTGCTTTATTCCAAGATTGATCGAGCACAAAACTCGTGTTTTATGTGCACCTAGAATCTACAGGGAGATGAATAAGGGTAATGTGAAATATTTCCGCCAGCTTGTGTCGTCCATAGATTGGAGCAGCCTTTCCACAACATCAAATCCCAATGCTTTTTATGACTTGTTTTTTAATAAGATCATTGAGGCCTATAATAGTGCATTTCCTTTTATTACTCTGACTAAAGCCAGAAAAGCTAGAAAACCGTGGATTACACTTGAATTCTTAAAAAGAATAAAAGAACGCAATAAGTTGTTTGATAAATTTGTAAAATCCCGGGATTTATTGGTCCTGATGGATTACAAGAAAGTTAGAAATAAATTAACAACGGACATAAAGAGAGCGCGCCTTCAGTACTACTCAAACAAATTTGCGAGCATTCAGTTTGATCCCTCCAAAAACGTGGACGGTTATAAAAAATTTGCTTCGGAAATCAAAGGTTTCAGTGCCATCTGAACTAAAAATAGGAGAAGATACATTCAGTGGTAAAGCCCTAGCTAATCTGTTTAACCAACGCTTCCTGTCTTTTGGGGTGTCCAATTCACGTAGCTCGGATCCAAGGTCTTATCTAACTCAAAACGTGTGCAGCTCAATGTTCCTCTATCCTGCTACTATAACCGAAATTACCAATGTGGTAAATAGTCTAAAAAATAATTGTTCTTCTGGCTTTGATGGAATTAGGGCCGCACCAATCAAAGCTGTGATAGACCTGATCGGTGAAGTCTTGTGTCACCTAGCAAATTTAATTCTGTCTACAGGAATCTTCCCCGATAACATGAAAATAGCAAAAGTTATTCTTTTACATAAAGGTGGTGCGATTGATGAAATTAATAATTACCGGCCAATTTCAGTGCTACCCATTTTCTCCAAGGTCATGGAGAAAGTTATAAATTCTAGACTATCAAGTTACCTCCAAAAGCTGAAATTAATTTCCGGCAATCAGTATGGATTTCAAAAAGGGAAATCTACTGAACTTGCTTTAATTAACATCAAGGATAGCCTTATTCGCAACATAGAAAACCGTCTTTATTCTGTAGGAATTTTCTTAGACTTTAATAAGGCTTTTGATTCAGTGAAACATGATATTCTTTTTCTTAAACTGTCACATTATGGTATAAGGGGAACTTCACTTCAGCTTTTTCGCAGCTACTTATCAGACCGTGAGCAATTCGTTTCAGTTCATGATGTTCAATCCGACAGGCAAAAAATATCGTATGGTGTACCACAGGGGTCTATATTGGGGCCAATTCTATTTCTTTTATACATTAGTGATATTGATTTGATTCCGTTCACCCAGGATATTGTTCTTTATGCTGACGATACGAATGTTTTTTTTTCGTCCACTGATTTGGCATCCGTCATCGCTACTGCAAACTCCTGGTTACAACAGCTTTCCCTCTGGCTGGATGCGAATGAATTACACCTTAACGTTAAGAAAACAAAATATATCATTTTCACGTCTAAGAATAGGCCTACGAGAATTCCTTGCCCTCTAACATTTCAATCCCTTCCAATCGAAAGAGTTCAAGTACACAAATTTTTAGGTGTTTTCTTCCACGAAAATCTTCTTTGGAATCACCATGTTGATTTTGTTAAACACAAGACCGCACAATCTATTGGAGTGTTAAATAAACTGCGTCCTTTGTTACCAACACCTGTAAAGCGTCAACTGTATTTCTCGCTTGTTCATTCTCGTTTGCGATATTGTCTGTTGGTTTGGGGTGTTACTTCTAAGTTCAACCTTAACTTTCTCGTTTCGATTCAGAAAAGGGGTATTCGTTTTATCAATAACTTGCCTATGGCTGTTGATACCTTACCTTATTTCGCACGAAATTTAATTATTAGTATTCAATGTATGTACGAACTTAAGTTAGCTGAGACCATATACCATACCTATATAAGCGACCGCGAATCCTTTCTCTTACAGTACACAGACACTCATCCACACTACAGCTTTCGGCATACTGTTTTCAAGAAAAACAGGATCAGGACGAATTATGGTACCCAGCTGTTAGATTGGCAGATACCGAATCTTTTAAACTATCATCCCGACATCATAGGCCTTATTGATTGTTGTAGGTGTTTATATTCATTTAAAAATCAAATTAAACTTTACTTTATGAGTTTATTATGACTTACATTGACCTGATTTGCTACCTTCATGCTCTTTGCATCTGTATATATAGTGTTTATTTGGATTGTAAACTATGCAACCCCATTTGTTTGCTGGCTTTTGTTTGCTGGCTACAATGTATGTATTAGTGTAATCCTGCTAATTCTCGTGGGAAATGTTGGTTATTGTATAACTCTGTGTTGCTATCTGATTGTCCCCCTTCTTTTTCTTTTTTTTCTTTCTTTTTCTTTTTTTTATGTGAAACGTTTCCAAGCTTGAAACGCTGTCTGTGCTGCCAGTGTCACTGGGAGCCAGAGGTCAAGTCAGGCGACATTCACGTTGCCTTTAGCCTCGGCACCATGTACTCCATTCTGCCAAATAAACTTCAAATTTCAATCAAAAAAAAAAAAAAAAAAACTTCCGACAGCCTGTTGATGATCAGTCATGACCTTGAAGCTGCAAAGCAACCAGCTGGCCTCGGTATTTTGCTCCTTATGGACGTTAAAAAAAGCGTTCGATAATGCCCCACCACCAACAAAACTATGTCTCTTGAGAGAAAAGGGATTTGGTTGGGTGGGAGGCTAACTAGGTTTCTGAAGGGCTTTCTGCAGGAACGTTCCTATAAGGTATGGGTGGCAGAAGAGTTCTCTAGCCCTCGAGTGCTCGAGCGAGGTGTCCCCTAGGGCGCGTTCTTAAGCCCGATACTGTTCAACATCTTGAAGGCTGACCTTCCCAGGGTGCTTCGCAAGGTTCCGTGGCTAAGAACTACTATTTATGCCGATGACGTGACGCTCTCGATGACAAAAGGTGATATCACAACACACAACGAACCATCCAGCAAGGCATTGACGTCACAGTGGAATTTCTCCGCAATCGTGGTCTTGAACTCTCACCAGAAAAAACAACTTACATTGTATGTACACGTATGCAGAGACCCCCGCACATCCAACTCCACCTTCATGGCCAAACTGTGCACAGAGTTTTTACAGCCCGCATACTGGGCCTCATAGTTGACGCCAACCTACGCAACCAAAGTCCAGTTAGCGCACTAAGAGATACTTGCCTACGACTTCTCGATATACTCAAACGATTGATTGATTGATTGATTGTAGGGTTTAACGCGCCGACGCAACGCAGGCGATGAGGCGCGCCGTAGTGGAGGGCTCCGGATTAATTTCGACCACCTGGGGATCTTTATCGTGCGCCGAAATCTCGTACACACGGGCATTTTTGCTTTTCGCCTCCATCAGAAAAGCGGCCGCCGCGGCCGGGAATCAAACCCGCGACCTTGTGCTCAGCAGCGCAACGCCTTAGCCACTGAGCCACCGCGGCGGGTGCACGATATACTCAAACGGTGCGCAGGTTATGAGTAGGGTTGTTCTACCGAGACACTCCTTCACCTACACCAAGGTCTCAGTTAATCTTGGATGTATAGTATCCTAGAGATACTATACATCCAACCGCACCTCTGCCCTACTAAGACCCAAGCTAATAAGCGCGAGGTTTTGAACAGGCGGGGCATAAAAATAGCCCTTGGCCTTCCAGCCCAGACTCCCAGCTTGTACCTCTACACGGAGGCTGGTATGAACACCCTTGCCGACGTCACCTCCGACAGGCATCTAGCACAGCAACATCGCCTAGCTATGACACCAGCAGGACGTTGCATCATAAAGCAACATCTCAAACAGCAACCGCAAGGACTCAGAAGGCAGTTCCCGCGAGCACCATGGACAGCAGATGTGCCCGCATGTGCTCCAATCCCTGGACACCACACCAGCTTTCATGGCTGGAGGGCCGAACAACGGAAAGTGGCCCGAGCATCCTTGGCACTTAAACGGCTAGGCGGGGAGTATAACACCGCGCTCAGGGTTTTCACCGATGGCTCAGTTGACCCAGTCACTGGACGTGCGGGTGCCGCCTTCGTGTGTTCAGAATGCGATGAAAAGCGTAAGATACACCTTTTCGACAACATGATACCTGAGACGGCCGAGCTGATAGCCATTCAGCGAGCTGTTCAGTGCCTAGAAACGCAAGAACGTTTCAAAGAATCGGTGATTCTTACAGACGCAATCAATGTCCTACGCCGTCTAAAACGACCAGATGAAACCTCCGACGTCATGTTAAATATCCGGTAATGAGTCAGCGCGCTGCGGACCCGCGGACGTCTTGTGACCTTTTTCTGCATACCGGCTCACGCGGGAATCTCAGGCAATGGCAAGGACCAGCACTTGCGCAACAAGCCGCAAGGGACACATTAAATGGAAAAAGCTGCATTACCCGGGCTTACCCCTTCTCTTCTGAGCATGGACATTCTCCTGAGCTTCCTTCGGTTATAGTGCCATCATCTGCATCTCAGGATGAGCATACGGATGAGAACTGCGAAAACACAGCGTAAGAACCTTCACCTACTTCGAGCTCGAAATTTTACATCCGCCTCAAGGTGAAAAGGGAGTTGCAACTACGAGCGGCTCTAGGAGTGAAGCGTCCAGTCATACCTCAGCATTGGCTCCGGAAATGGCACACGATCGTTCACAGGATTAGAACTGGATCGGCAAGAGCCACACATTTTCGCGCCACAAGATCCGGCAGCCTAGATGACCCCGAGTGTTCGCGGTGCTCAACCAATAATGACATTGCACACATCCTGTGGGATTCTTCTCGTTTTGCCGACTGTCGACAACAAGCCTTCAAAACCGTAGGATTGGCAATCCCACTGAGCCTTAATGATTGGCTTTATCCAAGCAGTTCCAATCAGGGCGAAGAACGGCGCCTGCTCTCCGCTTTACGAAACTTCGTCGAGAACACTGGCCTTTACCATTTCCTTTATTCCACACCCGATTGGATGTTCCATTGGATGTATCGTGCTTTTTTCCCAACTCCCATTACCTAATCCATCTCACCTAGACACCAAAAGTCGCTAAAGCGTAACATGGCGTCTTTGTATCCCTTGTAAATAAAATAAATGCGTGTTACCACCACCACCACCTCACGTCAGCAGAGCCGCGAAAGAGTCCGGCGTAATAGTGTCACCTACGTAAGCCTTGTTTCTCCATAGCTGTTTTGCTTTGCAACCCGCTTCGTCTGGCGCACGGGTGAGTTGCGGTCGTTATCTTTTCGACAAAAGTTTACTACAGCTGAAGCTGCCACCTGTACAGTCGTTCGATGTGCTCCTTTCTCGCGGCGAACAGGCTAGACGCTCATGCGGTGGCCTCGTACCGATCTTGCGGCGAACATTAATCAGCATTCGCCAGAGACCGCAACGACTTGCCGCCCCTCCTTCTGCGGAACGATGTTTCTCTTTTATATTGGAAGGAGCAATTGAAAAGAGAAAGGCGTTCTACGCATACTGATTTTATATGTAACCATTCTCCGCAGCGTCCGCACGCCATCAAACGTCATGTTCTTGCTTGTTTTTTTTCTACTTTGCTCGAACGCTCTGTCGTAAACAGCTTTTGAAACCCCAGCTCGAGCACAAATGCTTTCTTTTTTTGTTTTTGGATCTGCTTGCCCAGCTACAGCCACGTCGCCTTCGCCTGAATCGTCGTGCACCTATGGCATGAGGCCTCTCCCGTTCAGCCATGTGTTCTACCGTCCTGCCCGGCGTCTTCGCACGCGGCGTCCTGCTTGCTCCACAGGCGGTCAACGTCACCGCTGCTGGCCCAGTAGTCGCCATGACGGCCGCACCTCCGAGGGTTCCGCCATGTTCATCGGCGTCTGTCCGCCCCGACGGTGGCCAGCGTGGGTGGGATGGCTGGCCTGGTCCTTCGGTACGCTCCCTGAGGATAAAGGTAGGCGATATGAATATCGCCTACAGTGCTGTTCCCGGACAAGGATATTTGTTGACGACTCTAGCGTGGTATATTGGCGATTCGTTTTGAGACGTTGCTCTCACTCTGCCCACACACGTCAGCCAACCCTGGCGTTATTTACTGGGGGCCGGTTTTCTTTGACAACGAAGCTGTATGTCTTAATCTGCTGTTTCTCAAAGTGGTGGGGATGCTTTAGTCAGCGACGTGTGTTCAGTGTATGGTAAAATTAAAAAAAAAACCCTGAACCGCCATATTTTGACATAATGCCCTGTATTGTACCTGAAAATATCTCTCCTTTCCAGCAATTCTTTTGTGCTTAGAGGTGAAGCCTACTTAAGTATAATGGTGTAGCCTTGGGTTTTGGAGGCAGGCTATCCCATATTCTGTATTTCGCAGTGAAGCATGGTCACCTACTACGTACAGAACATGGTAACAGCCGCAGCTAAGACTTCTCTCAATTGCAGTCGCCTCTTTCCAGAGTCGCGTTTATCGGTAGCCACGCCTGCCGTTCATCTACCCCTCCAGCTACCGCGCAATGCCGCGCGCACTTCGGCAGCCATTAGTGCGGCGCACCTAAGTTTGCGCTGTCATTGCCGTAGCTACGCTGTATTAAAACGCTATTGTCTAAACTCATAAATCATGCGTTCCGTTAGTTTTGGACGTGAACATCGTGCCACTGTGCTTATATTAAAGCAAATCACTACCATAACTAAATCCGAGCAAAGTAAACTCTACCAGACCCCCTGCCTCGCTGGACATCCCTCTCCCCTCGGTGGAGTGGTTCTAAGTTTTGGTCGGTTTTACTATGAACGCAAAATCAGAGGACAGAACAGTGTGTGCCAATTACCAGATATTACTCACTTCAAACTAAAGAAGGGAGGAAGCTGCGGGGTGAATCACAAAGACCCATTTGTTCCGTGCTGCACGGGGGTGGTTTACAGCATTCCGTTGGTATGCGGGAGCCAATATATAGGCCAAACCGGGCGGTGCCCTAATGTGCGCCTAATGGAGCACAGGAATAGCACAAAAATGACGCGAAGGCGCACCTGTTAAAGCATTGCCAAACTTGTCCTTCACAGTGCTAGCCTAATTTCAGAGAAACAAAAGTGCTCTTTGGTTGGTTGGTTGGTAAAAACTTTATTGGGTTGGTAAAAACTTTATTGTCTTCAAACATAAAGATAGGATGACTCGAGAGGTGGTGGAGGGATTCCATATCTCCAAACTGGGCAAAAGGTGCGTCAGCCATCCGTCGATATCGCTTAGCCACGAGGAATTGGAGTTTTGAGATAACCGGGGAAGTTTCGTTTCTTGCAGTGGCGTAACCTTTTGTTTATTTGGCTTTGGTTATCCATATGAAGCTTTATGTTAATCTGATGTTTTTTTTTGTATTGTCATGCGCAGCTGGTGTTTTGTTAGTATATAAATTCATGTCTTTTTTCAATAAAAAGTAGTTGTGAGTCAGCGCTCGTCCTGTCCCCTTCTTTGCCTTAGTCTTCGTGTGTGCGCGCTGTTAGGGAAGATGAATAAGTAACAACTCGCCCAATTGTCGGTTCTTTTGAAGGAAGCTCACACTAACGTGTAAGACTTGAAGCGAAGCACACGCAACCTTCGCAACCATCACGAAGGTTTAGGTCCATCTTTGCAGCCGAATTTCTCCTTTTTCGGTGACGCAACGACCTTTACTCTATCATTGTTGCTATTAGTGTGAACTTTGATTTTTTTGGAAGTTATAATATATTAGACATCACCTTGGAGGGGCACCTGCCGCGGAGGCTCAGTGGCTAAGGCGCTGCGCTGCTGAGCACGAGGTCACGGGTGCGATTCCCGGCCGCAGCAGAAGCTTTTCTGATGGAGGCGAAAAGCAAAACCTCCGTGTGTACGAGATTTCGGCACACGTTAAAGGTCCCCAGGTGGTCGAAATTAATCCGGAGCACTACACTACGGCGTGCCTCATCGGTTGCGTTGCGTTGGCGCGTTAAACCCTATAATCAATCAATCAATCAATCAATCAATCAATCAATCAATCAATCAATCAATCAATCAATCAATCAATCAATCAATCAATCAATCAATCAATCAATCAATCAATCAATCAATCAATCAACTTTGGAGGGGCGTACGCCATGGCGTGTCTTTCTTGTTCAGAGGAAGTGTTGCAACGAAAAACTACGAACGGTGAAGTTTCTTTTTTTTGCCACTCTTTGCGATTCTCCCTATGTGGGTATGCTTGGCTTGACGAACGCGCGTAGAGAATGGTGGGCGGTAGCCGCGAAGCACGCACACAAGCGCTTTAACTGGCGGGCGGTCGCCACGAGGCCAGCGCTCACGTGCGGACGCTCGGCAATTTCTTGGTATTTTTAACTGCGGACACAAAAATCACAATTTGCTAAGCAACTTCGCCGTAAAACACGCTAGGGCTGATGTAGAAAAGACCGCCCTCTTGACAGATCTCTCCTTTGTCGTCTTCACCTTCCAAAGTACAGCGGTGAAAGAGAAGCAATTTCACGCTCAGTTCGAACGCACACTGACATCTGTCTGTGCATCTTTCGCTCCTGCATCCCCGATGTTCCGTGTGAGGGGAGCGTGTGAGTGCAGATTAGTAGGTAGTGCGTGCTCGCCGTACATGCGCACCCAGCTCACTCAACTGAGCTACGCCGGGTGATGGGTGGGAATTTTGGGTTAAAACTTCTTTTTTCTTGTTTTTCCGTCCCAACATGGTTTACCAACAACGGCCACATCCCTTTTGCCTCTTTTCTAATGCACTGCAGGGCTCCTGTTCTGCCCAGCGATCCTTCGTCGAGACTGCGTTTTGACCACGCGACGTGCTGCTGCCCCACCGGCGTCAGGCGAGTTCATCAGGGCTGCTGACCCAGGAGCCGCCATAGTTCCAGTCCCGCCGCGGTCTTCGGCGCTTCGACGCCTCAACGGTGGTTGGCATCGGCACACGACTGGCCTGTTCGTCGGGCCATTGCACGCCACTAATTCGAAGAGCTCGTGGAAAAAAACGCCTTACAAAAAAGCTGCTGAAATCATTTGCACGGCAACTGGAAATGTCGGATAAGCCACTTCACAGACCAGAGTTAACATCTCACTGAGTTCCTACAGGGAAATAGAAACGTCTGATGAGCCTCTTGGCAGACAGGAGTTAACTTCTTACTCAATTCATCTGCAGGGAAATTGAAACATCTGATGAGCCGCTTGATAAACAGGAGGTAACTTCTTACGTAATTGATGCGTAAGCAACATGGCTGGCCCGTTCGTCGGGCCATTGCACGCCACGAATTCGAAGAGCGCGTGGAAAAAAATGGCTGACAAAAAGCTACTGAATCCGTTTGCACATCAACTGGAAAAGTCGAATGAGCCACGCGACAGACAAGAGTTAAGTTCTCACTGGATTCATCTGCAGGCACAAGGCTGTGCCGTTCCTCGGGCCATTACACACCATGAATTTGAAGAGCGCGTGGAAAAATAAATTGGCTTAAAAATAGCTACTGAATTCATTTGCACGGCAACTGGAAATGTCGTGAGCCACTTGACAGACAGGACGTAACTTCTTAGTTCATGCGCAGGCGCAAGACTGGCCCGTTCGTCGGGCCATTGCACGCCACGAATTCGAAGAGCGCATGGAAAAAAATCGGCTTACAAAAAGTTACCCAATTCATTTGTACGGGAACAAGAAATGTCGCATGAGCCACTTGAAAGACAGGACTTAACTTCTTACTGAATTCATTTGCAGGCACAAGGCTGGTCCGTTCGTCAGGCCATTGCACGCCACAAATTCGAAGAGCTCCTGCAAAGAAATCGGCTGAGAAAAAGCTACTGAATTCGTTTGCACGTTAACTGGAAATGTCGGATGAGCCACTTGTCATACAGTTTTCTTACTGAATTCATCTGCAGGCAAAAATCTGACCCGTTCGTCGGGCGATTGGACGCCATGAATTCGCAGAGCTCGTGGAAAGAAATCGGCCGCAAAAAGCTACTGAATTATTTTTGGCACAGCAACTGGAAATGTCGGATGAGCCACTTGACAGACAGGAGTTAACTTCTTACTGAATTCATCTGCAGGGAAATAGAAACATCTAATGTGGCACTTGACAGACAGGAGGTATCTTCCTACTTAATTTATGCGCAGCCACATGACTGGCCCGTTCGTCGGGTCATTGCACGCCACGAATTCGAAGAGCGCGTGGAAAGAAATCGGCTGACAAAAAGATGCTGTATTAATTTGCACGGCAACTGGAAATGCCGGATGAGCCACTTGAGAGACAGGAGTTAACTTCTCACTGAGTTCATCTGCAGGGAAATACAAACGTCTGATGAGCCTCATGACAGACAGGAGTTAACTTCTTACTGAATTCATCTGCATGGAAATAGAAACATCTGATGAGCCACTTGACAGACAGGAGGTAACTTCTCACTTAATTCATGCGCAGGGACATGGCTAACCCGTTCGTCGGGCCATTGCGCCCCACGAATACGAAGGGCTCATGGAAAAAAATCGGCTGACGAAAAGCTAATGAATTCATTTGGACGGCAACTGGAAATGTGAGCCACTGGACAGACAGGAGTAATTTCTTAGGCAGGCACAAGGCTGGCCCGTTCGTCGGGCGATTGCAAAGCGTGAATTCGAAGAGCTCGTGGAAAGAAATCGGCTGACATAAAGATGCTGTATTAATTTGCACGGCAACTGGAAATGTCGGATGAGCCACTTGACAGACAGGAGTTACCTTTTCACTGAGTACATCTGCAGGGAAATAGAAACGTCTAATGAGCCTCTTGACAGACAGGGGTTAACTTCTTACTGAAGTCATCTGCAGGGAAATAGAAACATCTGAGGTGGCACTTGAGAGACAGGAGGTATCTTCCTATTTAATTCATGCGCAGCCACATGACTGGCCCGTTCGTCGGGCCATTCCACGCCACGAATACGAATACGCCACGAAAAGCTAATGAATTCATTTGCACGGCAACTGGAAATGTGAGCCACTTGACAGACAGGAGTAATTTCTTACTGAATTCACCTGCAGGCACAAGGCTGGCCCGTTCGTCGGGCGATTGCACAGCGTGAATTCGAAGATCTCGCGGAAAGAATTTGGCTGACAAAAAAAATCCCCGCACCTCCCCGAGGGGGATTGTGAGGATGCAGAAATGCATTGGGTGCACCGATGAGTGTGATGCGATTAATGGCGAAGAGAGAGGCGAGAGTGTGAGCGTAATCATTTATTTTTTTCTTTTCCCACACCCGTCATTTCCGCTTCGTTATAGAGAAGCGTCTTCGAGACCGCGTTGAACGCAACCGCCAACTGCAGAGGATCGTTCACGTCTGTTGGAAAATGTGATCTGGTTGAGAAGACGAAGACATCGAAGCCACCTCACAGGCAGCGAGGCTCGTGGCACCATCTTCTTCCTCTACCGAATTACCGCCTCGAAGGTCATAATAAACCGGTGCTCCTTTAACCGCGTCTGCTTCCTGGTCTTCAACAATTTGGTGCCGTGACCAGGATGGAAGGATTACACCGTTGAAGACCCCTACCGATGAAGCAGACCCATTGAAGAGGACGCAACGGCCAAGGACGACACATTGCCCCAGCACCTGCGAGCGCGGCATCTCCGCGTACCGGGTACCATCATGGACCGTCTCAAAAGAAAGCGTGGTGCTCTGCGTGCCTCAACTACACGCATCATCAACGAAATGAAGGCCACAATGGAGACCCCGCTACCGACGGGTGAGCTGGCGGAACAGCTAAATATGCTCAAGTTGAAACAGACTCCTTTAAACGATATCGACAAAGAAATAGAGGGCCACGTCCCCGATGAGGAATTAGACGATGAGTTGGAAGCCGTAGAACAGTACCGTGACTCTATCGCACGCATGATTTTTCGCGCTGAAAAGAATCTTGCAAACGCGTGCCCTTTAACGGTGAGTAGTGCAATACAGGCTCAAACCTCACACCAAGAACGAGTTCAGGTTAGACTGCCCAAGCTTGAAATCCACCCTTTTTATGGAGAATATATTCAGTGGCCTGCATTTTGGGACCAGTTTGAATCGACGATACATAAGAACTCATCGCTAGCCAACGTTGACAAACTAAAGTACCTGCGCAGTTATTTGAAGGGGAAAGCGGAAGGCGTAATCAACGGATTACCAACAACCAACGAGAGCTACCCCATGGCCATCGAACTGCTGCAGCAGCGTTTTGGAAACGAAACCCTTTTAATCAATGAACATATGAGAAAATTGTTGAACCTCCCTAAAGTGACCTCCTGCGACGACTTGAACGGCCTCCAGACGCTCCATGAACGTATACAGACTAACGTCAGATGGCTTGAGAATCATGGTGTACACATTCAGTCCTACGGCGTAATGTTGAAGACAGCGGTATTGCAGAAGATGCCCTTTGAACTCGTCCTCAAATTCAACCAGCTAACGTTAAAGCAAACGTCAACAAGAGGACCCCGAGTGGAACGGCCTGACGAAGTCTCAGAGCTACTTGACCTATTGAACCTTGAAATAGCAAGTCGGGAGATGACTTCAATGATGACTGGATCAGACACATCTGCCAAAATAGAACCAACCAGGAACAAAGTCAAGGACAGCATTCAATGTTCTTCTTCCACGCTAACGATCAAGATATCCCGCCATAGATGTCTTTTTTGTGAATCTGACGAACACCGCACAGATGACTGCCCGGCTGAACTTCCGTTAGAAGAAAAGAAAGCCAAATTGCGAAAACGGGGATGTTGCTTTCGCTGCGCCAGGCCCTACCACCGCGCCAAGGAGTGCAAGAATGCAAGAAAGCTTTCATGTCGGCATTGCAATGGACGTCATGCTACTTCCTTGTGCGATCCAACTTGGAAAGGCCCATCAGAAACACTGACGACTGTGTCCAGCTCTACAGGCGAACCAGAGACATCCCAAAAAACGGTTATTGGGTCGCCAGACATCGAATTAGGAACAGCGACAAACTTGCACGTGGCAAATGAAGAGCGAGGTTCCGTGCCGAAACCATTTCGGGAGCTCGACCACCTAAGACTCCGAGATAAGCGAAAACATTCCGAAGGAGATTATGAGGACTTGACAGCCTTCACTGCAATCACGTTTAAAAGCAGTGATCGTAACCTTGTTGAATTGCATAGGAGACCAACTCGTCATAAGGCCGGGCACGACGAAAACACCGACGACATAAGCCATTTCGAACACGGCGAACATATCGACGACAAAGGTGCAACGTTTCGACGCCTAACTCGACGAGGAAGGAATTCTGAGGACAGCAAGGCCTCTTTAGCTAAGGAACTTCACCGGAAGGAGCGTGCTTGCCGAATTGAAAAGGGATTTTTTGCCCGTTACCCAACTGTTTCCGTCGTTAGTTTAGGCTCAGCTTTAGCGCTTGAATCTTCAACAGAAACCTTTTGTGCGCCATGGAAACATCGAGGGCATGGATTGAGCAGTCGATGGAACAGATTGCGTACGCGTGAACACCTGAACAAGTGGCCCGCCACCCATATGACTCCAAGAAATGTTTCAGTTCCTCTCGACCTTGAAGACACCGCGCTTGTTGAACAGAAACGCGCACATCGACAAGCATTGACGAGTGACTCAAAGTTTCCTGGAAGAGATGGAAAAGTTCGCTTACGTGAAGTCCGCATGCCTGCCGGAACCATTTCTAGTCGACCGATTTAGGTATGAAACTCCGACTTATCCGCAAAGAGCTCATTCCAGATCCAAGAAATTATTCAACCAGATCCAAATTATTTGGCCGGCCGGAGCCTAAAGTAACTAGTGATATTAAGTTAGCCTTCCTTTACTTATCGGCAGGCCGGGAGGATGTTAAAAATATTAGAGGAAGAAGAGTTAGCTTGGCAGCTGCCTCCTGCTATCACCATCATTGAAAAGTCCCATCCGCCATTAAAACGAATCACTCACGTCCCGCGGTCCTCGCCTCGGTTCTTTAACAAAATGCGGAGTCTTCGCTTGGACGGGGGGGGTTTCAGATCTTCCTTACCTTCTACCTTGGTGAACGAAATTCCCTCCGAAACCATGCTGCTGTGATGACATCTATTAGGCGTCTCCATGGGTGAACCAGAGTTTCTTTTGGGGTGTCGATAACTCTGTGCTTCTGCGTTAACCTGTGGTTTTCGTGGCACTTCATTAGGTCTTTCCTTGCGCCTTGATCTTCTTTTCTTGCGGCTAGAACCATGCACACAAGACGGCTCTGCAGGTTCCTGCACAACGTTCTCATTGATCGGGTTATTCGTCCTCTCTGTTGTCGGTAATTGAGAAATGTCATCGTTGGGGCTGCAGTCGTCTGAGCGAGCAACAGGATCGGGTGACTCCACTTCGTTATTCCATGAATTAATCCCTTGTTTGATGGAAACAACTTTTTCACTGACTTCTGGCTTATGATGAGGTTCTTTCCGAGGCGTCGTCAAATCGCTGTTTTTGATTAGAAGGTGACTGTTTTCCAAATCCGTTTCATTGATGTTTACGCTACCATCCTGCTTTTTCAGGGCTATTGTAACAATGTAATCGGTAGAATACTTTTCCAATTCCGGGAACAATCGCTCCATTCTAAATTTGGTCAGCAGGATAAGATCTTCGAATTCATAGGCGGCTTCATATTCTTTCTCTAAATCATCCAAGTCGAGAAGTACTTCAATCTCGCTGTCCAGCTTTTTTAGGAGCACATGTTTTGTCATTAGGCTTTTCTTGAGCGAAATAAGCTCACCGATTGATGGTGTCTCGGTATTCATCCGTGATTTTATGTCGTTGATCAGTGCAGTGGCGTCGTTTCGGATTAGGCTTCTTCGTTTGCAAAGGGCCTCCATGTCGATGCTTGGCGTCGGTAATATCTGTAGGTCGCCGAGTAGAATCATGGTAGGCGAGAAACCTAAGCAGTTTCTTCCGTTGGTCCCGGCAGGCGTTCGTTAAGAGTCGGTAGCAATGTTGAGGCAGTCTGATCGTTGGTCGCTTGGCGAGGCCTCAATTGATCCTTGGGTAGTCGCGCCGGCCTGCGGTCCGTGGTCAGCGGTCAAAATCTAGTCCCATCGTTGACGGTCACTCACGTCATCGTTGTGGGGCGGTGCGCACTCAGGTCTTCAACTGTATTATCCATTAATCCTGGTCACGGCACCATTTTGTTAAAGAACCGAGGCGAGGACCGCGGGACGTGAGTGATTCGTTTTAATGGCGGATGGGACTTTTCAATGATGATGATAGCAGGAGGCAGCTGCCAAGCTAACTCTTCTTCCTCTAATATTTTTAACAACGTCAAAGTCGTCGGGAATCGTTTCGAACTCACCGGCAGCATCATCGACGTCGTCTTCCTGCGGTTCCTCTCGTTCGCCGCCGTCATCGAAGTGATCGAGCCGACTCCAATCGACCCGAACGTTGATGGCGCGATACAGCGGGGTGTGTTCCAGGTGCTTGAGCCAAGCCAGGATGTTGCCGCGCTTCACCAACCCGCGCTTGTACGTTGCCGGACTCATCAGCCTCCGCTTGATGTGAACGTCGAACGCAACGTCCTCGGGTACCATGCGAGGAAGGCACCGCACAACCTTCGATACGTCGATGGGCACGTTCACCGCCTGTCCCTTGATTCCAAACTGCCCGTTGCCTCGAGTCAGCCGCCTGATGCTCATGAAGGGGAGTCGAGCGCGATGAGCCGCTCTTCGACCGGGTTCAGATCGGGAAGATGCACCGGCCGAGGAGGATAACGGTAGCCAAAACTCACGCAGCCCTCCTCTTCGCAGCTTTGCCTTCTTCTCCTTCTTCTTCTTCAGCGGTTCCCCTACGGGAAGATGACGATGGTGGTTGAACGCGAAGCTATCTCGTGATGAATTGTTTGGTTGGCCAATCCCTAGGAGCATCATGCCACAATCATCATCAGACGCGCTGCGCACGCCGGCCAAGGGACGCACGACAACCCCCGACTATAATGCATTCCTGCATAAACGATGCTGAATTCATTTGCACGTCAACTGGAAATGCCGGATGAGCCACGTGAAAGACAGGAGTTAACTGCTTACTGAATTCATCTGCAATCACAAGGCTGACCCGTTCGTCGGGCGATTGCACAGCGTGAATTCGAAGAGCTCGTGGAAAGAAATCGGATGACAAAAAGATGCTGAATTTATTTGCACGGCAACTGGAAATGCCGGATGAGCCACTTGAGAGGCAGGAGTTAACTTCTCACTGAGTTCATCTGGAGGCACAAGCCTGGCCTGTTCATCGGGCGATTGCACAGCGTGAATTCGAAGAGCGCGTGGAAAGAAATCGGCTGAGAAAAAGATGCTGAATTCATTTGCACGGCAACTGGAAATGCCCGAATAGCCACTTGAGAAAAAGGAGTTAACTTCTCACTGAGTTCATCTGCAGGGAAATACAAATGTCTGAGGAGCCTCATGACGGACACGAGTTAACTTTTTACTGAATTCATCTGCCTCAAAATAGAAACATCTGATGAGGCACTTGACAGACAGGAGGTAACTTCTTACTTAATTCATGTGCAGGCACATGGCTAACCCGTTCGTCGGGCCATTGCGCGCTACGAATACGAAGGGCTCATGGAAAAAAAACGGCTCACAAAAAGCTAATGAATTCATTTGCACGGCAACTGGAAATGTGAGCCACTTGACAGACAGGACTAATTTCTTACTGAATTCGCCTGCTGGCACAAGGCTGGCCCGTTCGTCGGGCGATTGCACAGCGTGAATTCGAACAGCTCGTGGAAAGAAATCGGCTGAAAAAAAAAGATGCTGAATTCATTTGCACGGCAACTGGAAATGTCGGATGAGCCACTCGACAGACAGGAGTTAACTACTTACTGAATTAATCTCCAGGCACAATGCTGGCCCGTTCGTCGGGCCATTGCACGCCACGAATTCGAAGAGCGCGTGGAAAGAAATCGGTTGACAAGAAGATGCTGAATTAATTTGCACGGCAACTGGAAATGCCAGATGAGCCACTTGAGAGACAGGAGTTAACTTCTCACTGAGTTCATCTACAGGGAAATACAAACGTCTGATGAGCCTCATGACAGACAGGAGTTAACTTCTTACTGAATTCATCTGCATGGAAATAGACATATCTGATGGGCCACTTGAGAGGCAGAAGGTAACTTCTTACTTAATTCATGCGCAGGCACATGGCTAACCCGTTCGTCGGGCCATTGCACGCCCCGAATTCGAAGAGCGATGAAAGAAATCGGCTGAAAAAAAGCTACTGAATTCGTTTGACATCAACTGGAAATGTCGGACGAGCCACTCGACAGACAGGAGTTAACTTCTTACTGAATTCATATGCACGCATATAGCTGGCCCGTTCATCGGGCCATTGCCCGTCATGAATTCGAAAACTGCATGTAAAAAAATTGGCTGACAAGAAGCTACTGAATTCATTTACATGGCAACTAGAAATCTCCTGAGCCAATTGACAGACAGGAGTTAACTTCTTACTGAATTCATCTTCAGGCAAAGGCTGGTCCGTTGGTAGGGCCATTGACCCCACGAATTCGAAGATCTCGTGGAAAGAATTCGGCCTACAAAAAGCTGCTGAATTAATTTGCACGGCAACTCGAAATGTCGTATGAGCCACTCGACAGACAGAAGTTAACTACTTAGTGCAATCATCGGCAGGCACATGGCTGGACCGTTCTTCGGGGATTGCGCGCCACGAATTCGAAGGGGTCATGGAAAAAAATCGGCTGACGAAAAGCTAGTGACGAAAAGCTAGTGATCTGCAGGGAAACATAAACGTCTGATGAGCCTCTTGACAGACAGGAGGTAACGTCTTACGTAATTTGTCGGAGACACATGGCTAACGCGTTCGTAGGGCCATTTCACGCTCCGAATTCGAGGAGCGCTTGGGAAAAATCGGCTGACAAAAAGCTACTGACTTCGCTTGACATCAACTGGAAATGTCGGATGAGCCACTCGACAGACGGAAGTTAACTTCTTACTGAATTCATCTGCACACACAAGGCGTGCCCGTGCATCGGGGTATTGCACGCCATGGAAAGGGCTCGTGGAAGAAATCGGCTAGCAAAAAGCTACTGAATTCATTTGCACAGCATCAGGTAATGTGGATGATCCACTTGACAGACCAGAGTTAACTTCTTACTGAATTCATCTGCAGGCACAAGGCTGGATCGTTCGTCTGGTCATTGGACGCCACGAATTCGAAGAGAGCGTGGAAAAAATCGGCTGAAAAAAAGATACTCAATTCATTTGACGGCAACTTGAAAGGTCGGAGGAGCAACTTGACAGACAGGAGTTGACTTCAACAGGAGTTAACTGCTTACTGAGTTCATCTGCCGGCACAAGGCTATCCCCTTCGTCGGCCATTGCATGCCACGAAGTGGAATAGCGCGTGGAAAAAAATCGGGTGACAAAAGCTATTGAATTAATTTGCATGGCAACTGGAAATCTCGGATGAGTCACTTGACAGACAGGAGTTAATTTCTTAATGAATTGATCTGTGGGCAGAAGGCTGGCCCGTTCTTCGAGCCATTGCAAGTCACGAATTCGAAGAGCTCGTAGAAAAAAACCGCCTCACAAGTGCTACTCAATTCATTTGCACGGCAACCGGAAATGTCGGATTAGCCACTCGACAGACATGAGACAACGTCTGATTGAATTCGTCTACAGGCAAAGGCTGGCCCATTCGTAGGGCCATTGCACGCCGCGAATTCCAAGAGCTTGTGGAAAGAAATCGGCCTACGAAAAGCTACTGAATTAATTTGCGCGAGAACTGGAAATGTCGGATGAGCCACTCGACAGGCAGGAGTTAACTTCTTACGGCATTCATCTGCAGGCACATGGCTGGACCACTTGTCGGGCCATTGCGCGCCATAAATCCGAAGGGCTCATGGCAAAAATCGGCTGAGAAAAGCTAGTGATTTTTTCCACGGGAACTGGAAATGTCGGATGAGCCACTTCACAGACAGGAGGTAACTTCTTACCTAATTCATGCGCTTGCACAAGGCTGGCCCGTTGTCGGGCCATTACACGCTACGAATTCGAAGAGCGCTTGGAAAAAATCGGGTGACAAAAACCTACTGACTTCGTTTGACATCAACTGGAAATGTCGGATGAGCCACTCGACAGACAGAAGTTAACTTCTTACTGAATTCACCTGCAGGCACAAGGCTTGCCCGTTCATCTGGTCACTGGACGCCACGAATTCGAAGAGCGCGTGGAAAAAATCGGCTGACAAAAAGATACTCAATTCATTTGCACGGCAACTTGAAATGCCGAATAAGCCACTTGACCGACCGGAGTTAACATCGAAAAAGAGTTAACTTCTTACTGAATTCATCTGCAGGCACAGGGCTGGCCCGTTCGTAGGGCCGTTGTACGCCACGAATTCGAAGAGCGCGTGGCAAAAATCGGATGAGAAAAAGCTACTGAATTTATTTGCAGGGCAAAAGTAAATATCGGATGAGCTACTCGTCAGACAGGAGTTAACTTCTTACTGAATTCATCTGCACGCACAAGGCTGGTTCGTTCGTCAGGCCATTGCACGCCACGAATTCGAAGAGTTCGTGGAAAGAAATCGGCTGAGAAAAAGCTACTGAATTCGTTTGCACGGCAACTGGAAATGTTGGATAAGCCACTTGACAGCCAGGAGCTAACTTCTTACTCAATTCATCTGCAAGCACAAGGCTGGTCCGTTCGTCAGGCAATTGCACGCAACGAATTCGAAGAGCGCGTGGAAAAAATCGGCTGACAGAAAGCTACTGAATTTATTTGCAGGGGAAGTGGAAATGTCGAATGAGCCACTGGAGAGGCAGGAGTTAACTTCATTCTGAATTCATCTGGAGGCGCAAGGCTGTCCCGTTGGTAGGGCCATTGCACGCCACGAATTCGAAGTGGTCGTGGAAAAAAATGGGGTGACAAAAAGCTGCTGAATTCGTTTGCACGGCAACTAGAAATGTCGTGAGCCACTCGTCAGACAGGAGTTAACTTCTTACTGTATTCATCTGCAGGCACAGGGCTGGACCGTTCGTCGGGCCATCCCATGCCGCGAATTCGAAGAGCTGATGGAAAGAAATAGGCTGACAAAAAGATTATGAATTCACTTCCACGGCAACTCGAAATGTCGGATGAGCCACTCGACAGGCAGGAGTTAACGTCTTACTGAATTCATCTGCAGGGAAATAGAAACGTCTTTTGAGCCACTTGACAGACGGGAGTTAACTTCTGACTGATTTTTTTGTAGAATTCTTAAAAGGACACTAAAGGCTGAATAACGTTTTTTCTTTGAAAAATAGTATGTATCGCCGCTTCGTAGCTGATTGTTCCAGCACGTACCATGCTAGATTTGCTGAAAAATAAATAACGCCTATAATTTCTCCCCCCCCGTGCCCTTTCATTTTTTCGTCACGTAGACATCAGATCACCAAATGAGTGCAAGGTGGTGGTGCGTGAATTAGACGTCAAAGGGTAGAAATTGCGAAGCGAGAATGTGAACGGTTTGCTTAGAGGCTACTGGCTCTACCGTTGGGCTTGGCTGCTTGTGCTGGCGACGCTTGGCTGCCATGGCAGCTGTGTTTCCTTTTCTATATAGGGCGGCAGGGTGTGCTCCTGTTCTCGTGCATGCTAGGCCAGCGCAGTGGGATTATATAAATTGTAAGGAGACGGAAGACCCTGCACAAGTCGGCACCAGTTCCAGCGGAGTAGGTTTAATGAGACCGTCGGTCACTCAACGGAATCAGCCACTCGAGACGATGATTATGTACAGATGATGATGATAATAGATATGCGCAGATGAGGGATTGGTCCTACCGAATGACGGCGATTGGCCACAGCGTGTAAGTGTCCCAGAGTGCAATAATTGTCCAGTAATGTTGACTGCGCTTACACACGCTCACAATATCCACCCCTCAGCTGGAAGCGGCCTCCTGGTCGCCGAGTCACGATGTACGGTGGTTGTAACGTTTCCTGGGAGAGACGTGCACTATTTCAGTCCCTCGCCGTCGGCGGTCAGTCGGTGCAGCTGCTGGAGACACCAGATAGTTTACAGGAGATGTCTGCTCAACTACGATGTAGGGACCAATGTACCTATGCAAAAACGTCTCGCATAGACCGGGGGAGCGTATTGGCGTCCACAGTAATACTTCGTCCCCAGGACGGAAGTGAACGGAGCGGTGAGTAGAATCGTACTGGCTCTTGCGTTCTTGCTGTGTGACTTCAGTGTGAATACGGGCCAGGTGACGACAGTGGTTAAGCCGAGAGACGAACACGTCAGAAAACGGGGCGGCAAGGGAGTCCGGGGTAGAAAAGAAAGCCGCGTCAATGATGAAAGAGGGGGAGCGTCCAAAAACCAGGAAGAAAGGTGAGTAGCCAGTGGTGCGCTGGATAGCCGAATTGTAGGCGAATGTAACAAAAGGAAGAATTCGATCCCAGTTAGTGTGGTCCAGCTTAATATACATGGATAGCATGTCGGAGAGGGTACGATGAAATCGTTCGGTGATGCCGTTGGTTTGAGGATGGTAGCTACTGGTAGTTTTATGCACAGTATTTGCTGCTTGAAGCACTTCAGCCAGAATTTGAGATAGGAATGCCTTGCCTCGGTCGCTCAAAAGCACGCGAGGTGCACCGTGGCGCAAGATGATGTTTTGAAGAACGAAATCTGCAATTTCTTGAGCGCATCCAGATCGCAGAGGTAATGTTTATGCGTACCTGGTCAAATGGTCGACCGCCGTTGCAATCCAGCGGTAGCCAGTGGGTGTGCGTGGCAGTGGTGCAAACACATCAATTCCCACCGTATCACAAAGAGAAGGGGAACAGGGAACTGATTGTAACGAATCAGCTAGGCAAGACGTACAGCGTTTCCTGTGTTGACATTTGGCACACGATGAAATGTATTTTGCCAAACTTGTGGACATCCCAGGCCAGAAAAAACGACTACGGATACGGTCGTACGTTTTCTCAAAACCAAGGTGTCCAGCGGCCACGTCATCGTGGAATGCCTCTAAAATGACTGGCCTGAGCATCCGAGGCAAAACAGTGACCCATCGACTGCATGCAGGGTGATGGCTGTAACGGCAGAGAACTCCACTAACGAGCTGAAAGTTCTTGAGCTGCCGGCGTAAGCGGCTGTTGGGTGGTCGTGCGGTGCCTTTAAGTCTTTCTATGATTGGACGACAATAATTATCGCCACGTTGCGAGGCCGATAAGTTGAGTGTGTCTTCAACCATGGCGCATGGAATGGGTGCGATGGGCAGGACAGGCTGCGTCGACGCGGAGGCAGGGGCTGGCGATTTGGACAACGGGCAACGTGAAAGGGCGTCCGCATCCAAATGCTTCTTGCCGGACTGACAAGTAACAGTAAAACTGTACTGCTGCAGACGAAGAACCCAACGGCCAAGGCGTCCGGAAAGGTTCTTGAGTGTCGACAGCCAGCACAACGCATGGTGATCGGTAACGATAGTTAAATGCCTGCCGTATAAGGGCGAAACTTTTGAATTGCCCATACAACGGCGAGGCACTCCTTTTCCGTTATGCTGTAGTTTTTTTCTGGCGCCGTAAGCGAACGACTGGCATATGCAACCACTCGCTTCTTTTGTTGGGCATCTAGTTGCAGCAAGACGGAACGAATGCCTTGCCCACTGGCGTCCGTGTGTAGGACCGTTGGAGCGCTGTCGTTAAAATGGCAAAGGACGGGGCTCGATGTGAGGGCGTCTTTGAGGGCCTGAAAAGCCCGCTCGCAATCTTGTGTCCACACGAAAGGGATGCCAGGGCGTAGAAGGTGATGTAGCGGGGAAGCAACTGTGGCGAAATTTTGTATAAATCTGCGGAAGTATGATGCGAGTCCGATGAAGCTGCGGAGTTCTTTCTGCTGTTGTGGACAGGAAAAATTCAGAACTGCCAAAATATTTTCGGGGTCCGGTTGAATTCCTTTTTTGCTCACGACGTGGCCTAATACTTTGATAGATTTGCTGGCGAAAGTGTATTTCTTTGTGTTCATCTGGAGTCCAGCATTGGAAAGACAACTCGGTACTTCGTCCAGACGGCGTAAGTATTGGTCAAATGTACCTGAGAAAACCACAATGTCGTCCAGGTAGCAGAGACATGTTTTCCACTTAAAACCACGAAGCACGGTATCAATCATTCGTTCAAACGTGGCAGGCGCGTTACAGAGCCCAAATAGCATCACGTTGAACTCGAAAAGCCCGTCTGGGGTGGAAAACGCCGTCTTCTCTTTGTCTCATCTGAACGCGCAAACGGTGTGCCGAATATCTGGCGGATCTTCTCAGTGAAGGAGGCCCAATCAGTGATGGTATGCTCGTTGTTACGGTACCAGGTCTTTGCAACTTCATTCAGGGAGAGACCTACGTTATGGAGCTTGAACTTCTCGTCCCACCTGTTAAATTGATGACTCGGTTGAATTCGTCAAGCCACTCCTCATTTGTCAAGCCACTTCGCCCGAAGACCAGCGAAGCCGGGAGGGTCGCGCTGGCGGCAAGTCACCATCCATGCCGGCGTGGTAGGAGCGGCAGCATTCGGTGCGCCTTCTCGGTCCATTGGAGGGGGTGGCGGTTGCTCAAGGCGACCTGAACGGAGCTCCAGGGGTGCAGCTAGGTCAGGGAGAGGTCATGGTCGAAATAAGCACCTTCCACCACTTGTAAGGAGACGGAAGACCCTGCACAAGTCGGCACCAGTTCCAGCGGACTGGGTTTAATGAGACCTTCGGTGACTCAACGGAATCAGCCCCTCGAGATGATGATTATGTACAGATGATGATGATAATGGATATGCACAGATGACAGATGGGTCCTACCGAATGACGGTGATTGGCCACAGCGTGCAAGTGTCCCAGAGCGCAATAATTGTCCAGTAATGTTGACTGCGCTTACACACGCTCACAAAATAAGTAAATGATCGTGAAATCGAACCGCAAGGGTTCGATTTGAGTTGCACATCGACTCAAGGGAAGCTAGAAGTAACGAAAGTGAAGAGCACGAGTACACAGCGATTTCGGAGCTGTATTACCTGTAAACAGTTTATTGTTTGAAGACTTGCAATACCAGTCTGCCTTTGTACTTGCATGAGATCAGCAGCCACAGCCGCAGTGGCTCAGTGGCTAAGGCATACGCCTGTTGAGCACAAGGACGCGTGTTAGATTCCCGGCCGCGTGGGCCACTTTTCTGATGGAGGCCAAAAAACTTCCCCGCATTTCCCCGAGGGGAAGAATGTGAAAGTGCGAATGCAGGAGTTTAATTTGCGCGGTTCGGTAATGTTCGCGATAGAGAGATCACACACACACACACAACTACAAAGAAAGAAAGATGCATTTATTCACAGACACCTATTTGTGTTGTCGTTGTACTTGATTGCTAGAGCGGATCTCAGCTTTGAAATTTCGTGTCAGTACTCCTTTAAGCGGGTGCATTAGCCCTTCTCACGCCCCATTCCTGGCCAATCCCCCACGTGGGTATGTGCCATGCACAGACACCTATTTGTGTTGTCGTTGTACTTGATTGCTAGAGCGGATCTCAGCTTTGAAATTTCGTGTCAGTACTCCTTTAAGCGGGTGCATTAGCCCTTCTCACGCCCGATTCCTGGCCAATCCCCCACGTGGGTATGTGCCATGTCAGCGGCCAGGCAGCGCGCGCCCATCTCCCCCCGTTCCCAAGGAAGACGAGGAGATTCCTGGCCAATCCCCCACGTGGGTATGTGCCATGTCAGCGGCCAGGCAGCGCGCGCCCATCTCCCCCGTTGCCAAGGAAGACGAGGAGCGCGCGCACCCGCAGCTGTTGCTATGTGGACGGACGGCGGTCAACGGAATTCAGGGTCGCTTATAAAGTGCATTCGCACTTAAAAGCAAAAATGCCCATGTGTTCGAGATTTCGGCGCACGTTAAAGATCCCCAAGTGGTCAAAATAATCCGAAGCCCTCCACCATGGCGCGCCTCATCGCTTGCAATCACTCCCTACACCGTACAATCAATCAATCAAGAGATAAGCAGCCGTTTCTGCTCTAATAGAGATCTTAGGGGAAGGCAATGGAGGTTAGTGAATGTAGCTCATTTTTGCCTTCTTCAAGACTGGCGAAGAGGCGATCGCCATTACTAATCCCCAGCTTTCCGGCTGAGGCCTAGTTCAGCCATCGGCCACCAGGCGCTCAGGAACGAGGGTAACTCTTTGGGCGACGATCTTTTCAGCGCGGTTACAGATAATTTTTGAAATGTTCTGAGAGATTTTTCCTATGTTATTTTGGGAGTGAACACTACCAGCATGTAAAATATGGCGTCAATGTATTGGCTCCACATGTTTCCTGGGGGTTTAAAGTGTGAGTATTTCAGTGAAGCTTCAAATATTGCGGTGTCATCGTCGTTGTCGATGACCCTGGCTTCGTTCAGAAAGAGCGCATCAAAATCTCAAAAAAGTCCTGATATCATCCGAAAAACCATCTCACTGCCCACCCAACATCGCGAGGACCTCGGGGAACCCAACATCATTGTTGCTGTAAGTCAAGATTTCATGAACTTACGGCCATCTGAACTGTCGAAGCGGGAGCTCACAAGCTAAGCCTATTTTGGAACAGGCCGGGTCAGGTGTGGCTCCCGATGGCGCCGCTAGTTCCTGTCGTGGACGCAGCAGCTTCCATGGCGGCGGAGGAGACCGATCGACTACAAGAGACGCGCATGGAGTTGAATGAGCATGGCCAAGAAAGCGAGGACGAAGGGACTTCCCAAGGCAACAGGATCGATGTAATCAGTAAGTAAAAGAGAAAGAAGAACAAGAACGGACTGCACGGAGACCAATCAAAGCTTCGTCCACCAGAACTACATCCCAGGGAGCAATAACAGCCAAGCCTCGCGTCTTCCCGAAGCTGCCACCACTACCGAAAGATGACTTTAAAATGGTTATCAGACCCAAGGAGAGTCCTGACTTCCACAGATACCAAGCGGCAACCATATCCGACAGCATACTCAACGCCGCTCAACTATCATGAAAGCAAGCAGGCATCATGATCAGAATAGACTACGACCGAAAAATCGCGACCGTCAGCACATCTCACGAACTCGCAGCAAGGAAACAAACAAGGCCACCGCACCGACCTATGCCCCACGCTAGACGCCATAGCATGCGAACGCTGCGGTGCCCGTGAACCACAACCTGACCACCTGTGCAACCCCAAATGTGAGCTGTGCGAGGGGGATCACCTCACCGCCAGCAAGGAATGCAAGGTGCAGTTCCGGGAGCCGTGCCTTCTCCGAAGGAAGAAATGGGAACGCGACCGCGCATCCACTGAGACGGAGTCCGCCCACCGGTCCCGCAGTGCCACCCGGGGAAACAGTGGGTCAGCCGGGCACTCAAAGTCAAGATGAACCGTCCGACTCCAGGGGAGCCGCTCGCGGTCCCGGTCAAGGTCTGGACAGCACGGGGAGAAGCCAGGGTGGCAGGACAACAACACTGACGACCGCAACAAGGAGAGCTGGGCATCCGTTCTCTCTCCCACTGCTCGTAAGTCTACTCCGCAGTGTAGCGAATGTGATAAACTGCAACAAGAAATCATGACACTCAAGGCCGAAATTCAATCACTCAAATCCCTCATGATTCAGCAACTCACGAAAACATCCGCACCAACGCCACAAACCCAACCGGGTACACACCCTGAAGCTGTCTCAGTACAAAACATCACGACACCTCTGGCACAACCCGTTATAGAAAAGAAACGAACGTGACAACAAGTGCCACCCGTGGAAACGACCCAAGTTACATAATATGACAAGAATTACAGACAAGTCTCGAGCAACGAACCACCCTCGCTCAGGACGAGCCGAAGTCCATTTATACGCAGCTGAGACAAGTTGGGAGTCAAGTTACACAGCTGTCGGGACAAATGCAGGGCACACAAACCAGAATCGAGTGCAAATTTAAAGCGCAAAAAATTTAGACAGAAGATGAACGACGCAAGGACAAGCGCTACTTAAAACTGGAAATTTTATTTACAAAAACAACATATATATACACAAAATGGTGAAAAAATATAAAAAAACCAGTGCATGTCCGCATTCTTCCAAACTAGAGTATGTGCGCCCTGTACAGGCGCGTACACTTTCCTTATGTCATGGGCGTACCCAGGAAGGCCAGCTCTTTCGCTGATAAAGATACGGAGGTCGTGCTCACACAATCTTCGCCACCACGATGTATCTCACTCGCCTCCACAATCTCCCGTGTGCGCTGATCGGGATCGCGAAATACAACCGTACATTCATTAAATCGAGGCGAACACTTGCAGTTCTGGCAATGACTGGCGAGGTTCCCGTCTGTGCCTTTTTCCGCTCGATTGGCATGCTCACGGAGGCATTGATTAAGGAACCGTCCTGTTTGTCCAACGTAGGCCGTATGGCAAGACAATGAAAGCTTATACACGATTCCCGCAGTGCAATCAATGTACTGACTTTGGTGCATAACCCCGTACTTTTTCTTTTCTTTCGGAACCGGGCACGTATCAGCATAGCCGTGATAGTTTTTCCGGAGCAGACATCACAACTTTGACGTCGACCCTTCCACCAATCTTTTTAATATTGTGTGAAATGCCGTGTAGGTAGGGAACAACCACCACCTTGTTAGGTTGGTTGGTCGCCTCTTGGTGGCCTGGCCCGATGGAGCCAGTCTTCGCTTTGAGCGAATTGCGTCGGCCACCGCTACGACCACGTTTGCGGGGTAACCAACCGACCTTAGGCGACGCACTAGCAAATGGAAACTGGTGTCCATAAGGTGCTCGCATGTTTTGTTCAAAGCACTGTTGACACAGCTAATGACAATGGCTCGTTTCACCAGTTTGGTGGCAGCAGACCTGAACGGCATAGCGGCTTCCGGCTGCGGGGGTCATGCATCCAACAGACGTGTTTTCCTGACAACTGAAGTCTCAGGTTCAAGAATTTGAGACTGCACTGCTTAGGGACCTCGTGTTAACCTCTAGGGGGTTAGGACATGCCTCAAAAATCGCCAACGTTCGTGCCAGATCTAGGGAAAACACCTCTATGCCACTGTCAACTAACAACAAGAAATTGTCAACATATCGGAACACTTTTACAACCGTTGTCTCCTTAAGTCTGTTAGCAATTAACCTGTCAAGGTGGGTCATCTCCAGGTTGCTCAAAACAGAGGCAACGCAGTAGCCTATACAGACTCCTTGCTTTTGGATGTACACGTGCCCATACCACTGGACGTACGTTGATTTCAAGTAGGGCCCCAGCAAATCCAGAAACATCTTGAACAGTAATGCCACATTCAGTCTGAAACGGTACTGCACCAAAAGCAAAAGTGGCATCGCTCGATTACATCCAACCGAAGCATGTCTTTCACCTCTTCTTCGATCGATTGCTGGAGGGTAAAAGGAATAGGGTACTGCCGTACCTGGACTGAAGTGGTGCTGGTCAGTTTAAGTTGACATTCCACCAGATTCGTCTTGCCCGGCAAATCACTGAATATGTCTTGGTATTCTTCGCAGAGTAGGCGAGCCGCCTGACTCTGTTACGTAGACAGGCTAGGTGATATGGAGATGTCTTCAAAGGTCTGCTCTTGTTTCATGGGTAAGTAGGGTATCTCTTCTCCTTCGGTCTTATCTTCGAGGCTGCTAACCGCAGCTACGCTAGCCGTGGCTGTCTTGCGCTCTTCGTACTTCTTAAGCATGTTGATGTGGAAGAGCTTGCTCTTGTTCACATCAACTTCATAGTCGACGTAGTTCCTATTTTGGAGTACAACAAATGGCCGTTTCCATTGCATGATCAACTTGTTAGGGTTGCCCGGTAGCAATACTAGCACACGCTCTCCAGGCTTAAGCTGTCGCGCGGCTGCTTTGCGGTCGTAGTACGCCTTTTGCTTGATCTTCGCCTTCCGCAGTTCTTCGTGAGCAGTCTTGCACGTTTCTTCCAGACGATTTCGAAGCTCGAATAGATACGTCTATGTGGTTCGTACTTGCTCTTCAAGCTTGTCCTTGGTCCAAAGCTCTCGTAGGACTGCCATGGGTCCGCGGACATGCCTGCCATAGATTAACTCGAATGGCGAAAATCCCAAACTTGCCTGCGGAACCTCTCGATAAGCAAAAAGCAATGGCGTCAAGCATCGGTCCCACGATCTCTGCTTTTCTTGGCACATCCTCTTGAGCATCGTTTTCAATGTGCCGTTATACTTTTCCACCAATCCGTTGCTCATAGCATGATACGGGGTGGTTTTCAGAGACTTCATACTCAGTAGCGGATTCACCTCTTGCATTAGCGAAGACGTGAAGCACGTTCCTCTGTCTGTGAGGATTTCTTGATGGATACCGACTCTCGAACACATTTCCAGCAGACCGTCAGCAACATGGACGCTGTCCATGCTAGGTAAGGCCACAGCGTCAGGGTAACGAGTAGCGACGTCAATCATGGTCAGAATAAATTTGTTGCCTTTTTCTGAGGGTGGTTTTAAGGGTCCTAGCAGATCCACCGCAACTGTCTGGAAAGGGGTGCCAATAATAGGTGTCTTTCCCAAGGGCACGACTCCAACTTTACCCGTTGGAGTCGTTCGCTGGCACACATCGCAGGAGTTCACAAACCTTTTGATATCGGCGTGGACATTCGGCCAATAGAATTCATCGAGAATTCTTTCTGTGGTCTTCCGAATGCCTTGATGACCGGACATTATGCCTTCGTGGGCCACCTTAAGTACTGTTTCTCTTAGAGGTTTTGGAACGACCAGCTGTTTCTAAACTTGACCTGATAGAAGACAGTATCGTCGATACAGCAAATCGTATTCTTGAATGAAACGGTAGGTGTTGCCACTTCGCGACGTGTAGTCGGTCCCTTCCTTCTTAAAGAAATCCCTCAAAGAACGATCCCCGAGTTGTTTCGCCTGCATTTCTTGTCTCGTTACCTCAGCAACGGCGATGTTACTTGTTGGTAAGCTACCGGTTTTGATGACGGCGACTTCACTCATGGCTTCCTGCCATCCAGGGTCCCTGTCAGTGTGGGGGTGCAAAAGTAACTTGGACTCTGTCCCTTCCTGTTGCGGTAGGGGCTCCCAATTAGGATCGGGATTATTTGGGTGTCTAATGCCGGGGATGTTACCTAGGAACAAGTCATAAAGTGGGTCGGTCATGCACTTCGCCAGGACGTGGCCCGAAAAGTAGGGAGTGTGAACCTTGATGTACGCCTATTAAAGGCGCTGTGTTGTCTTGTCAAGGAACAACACGGTGTTCGCTTGGCCTGTCAAGCACGTATCCGGCACGAGCTCTCTGCGTACAATTACTGTGTTACTTCCGGAATCCCGTACCACAGTAACGGATTTCCCGTACATATGACCGGTAACGACAGGTAAGTTGTCAACGGAGCATTCTGGTTGAGTTGCACTTCCCCCAAGCTTCTTCCGCGGGTTTGGGACAGCAATATGCGTGTACGGACGAGTAGCTCGTCTCCTTTTCTGGAATTTCGCTATACTGTAGACGCGGAAACTTGCTTGGGATGAGGTTCTCTCAATTTACAGGTCTCGCTCTTGTGGCCTGGTTTGTGACACTTCGAGCAGATTGCAGCTTCTCCCGCCGTACGGCAATCAGGAGCGCGATGTCCAACTCTACCACAAATAAAGCAAGTCGGTCCTTTCTTTGCAGCCCCATCAGTGTTACTCGAGCCTGCGTTCATCCGAGTGCCTTCATTGAACTTCCCCAAGTTCTTCAGAGACTGGGCTTCCAGGAAACGATCGGAAGCCTCCTTAATGAAGACAGCAAGTTCCTGGCTGCAGCACTTCATGAACTGCTCGGCGATCATTTTGTCGCATAGGCTCTCAAATGTCTTTGGTACGCCCGACGTCTCGATCCACCGATCAAAATATCCTGGCAGGGACGCCATATGTGATGGAATACAGGCTCCTAACAATCTCCAGCATTACGGACGGGAGAATAAGGAGACAGGGCACCGGAACATGGGGAAGAACTGGAAACGCACACTTTATAGGGTTGGGTTTTGGCAGGAGGACACGGAGTGGAGAGGCGACGGAAAAAAAAACTAACTAGAGCTGCTAACTAAAAAGAAACACGAGTCCGTTTTAACGGAACTCAAGTTGGCCAACTGCAACAGTCTCACGTGTTGGATGAGCTGTTCGAGAGGGTGCAGTCTGGCTGGAGCTTCGTCGGCGCGCCGGCGGAACTTCCTCGAACGTGGGAAGGTCTTGGGGCGCTGGTCTGGGCTGTCGTTCCCTGGCCGTTGCCTTCTAGGCCATCGCAGGGGAACCACGGTCGCGCACCCGGTAGTAGAAGAGCGGCGTCTAGTCCGCAGGCTGTCCTCTTGCTCACGATCACCGCCAAGCAATCAGGAACACACCATCCCCTTCGCTTGAATTCCTCTAGCACACCTCTTCTTCCTCTTCGCGGCACCTAGCCCCACCATAGGGATTGGCCGTCTTCTTGGACAAAATGTTCTTCAAAAGCGCAAGGTTACGGCTACTTCCTCACAAGGTCAATGGTTGCAATATAGAGACCATAAAGGCGCTCGTAACAAGTGCACACCAGACAGTCCGCGTCATCACCAAAATTGCCAACGGGAATCATGGTATGAAAGACGGTAACCTCTTCAGATTAGTGCAGGCTTTTGGTCTTACCCGCATAGTCTACGTGACGCCGTTCTTGGCACTCAAGTGCGATGAAAGAAAAAAAATCAATAACATCATTAAGCGAGCCTACAAGCAGGCACTAGGCATACCCATTACGGCACCAATTGAGCGCTTTGAAGCGATGGGGCTACCCGACACTATAGACGAGCTTGTAGAAGCCCGAAAAATAGCCCAGCTAGAAAGGCTCTCCAAATGCACAACAGGCAGACACATGCTACAAGAGCTTCATATAACCTATGAGACTCAACAAGGAGAAAAGGTGGATATCCTTACCGAGCCGTAGGCACGTATATACACAACCCCTCTGCCCAGAAATATGCATCCCGTGCATAACCTACAGCGCCGGACTGAAAGAACCAAAGCCCTCCAAAAGCGATTCGAACGCTCTGATGACGTGGTCTACGTGGACGCGGCCGAGTACCGTGGACACAACGCCATCGCCATGGCAGTAGTCGATCGGCAGGGCTCGTTGATTCTCAATCGCTGGAAAGGCCGTGTGAGTGGGAACTTAGGGGAAGATGAGAAAGAAGTGCGCGGTGTTTGGCTCGAGCTCGTGCTTGATCGTAAGGAGGAGGAGGAGTAAACATTTATTGAGCAAAAGGGCGGGAGTGAGGGGTGGTGGTCAGCTTCCTACGTCCAGGAGGCCGCGAGCCTTTGCTGATTCCAGGGCCCGTTGCACAAGCGCTTTTTGGCGCTCCGGTGCCGAGCTGGTCAGCACAGACTCCCACTGCTCAGGGGAAGGGGAGGGGACGGGGTCAGGGTGGCGTGGGCAGGAGTAGACGAGGTGATAGGTTGTGAGAGGAGTGTCGCAATGCGGGCAGTTGTAGGGGTATGTGGATGGAGATATGTGTGCGAGGATGGTGTGATTGTAAAAGGTGTCAGTTTGTAGTCGGCGGTAGATATATGCCTCGTAGTTAGATAACGTGTAGTGGGGGGGAGGATATGTTCTTCTCGTGTGGGTGTAATGTGACAAGAGTGAGCTGTAGCTGTTGTCGAGGGGTGCCAGGTGGGTAGCTCCACTCTCCGTGCCCCTCAGGGTAGCTTGCATTGAGGATGGGAATGCCCGGGAGTGGAGTTCTCGGGCGGAAGCGTGTGCCGCTTCGTTCCCAGCAAGACCCGAGTGACCAGGAGTCCAGACAATGGATACTTCTATGTCTTCAGGCAATCCCTGTAGGATTGGGATGGCCTGGGGAGGTGCCAGCCCAGCTTGGTACATTCGGCAGGCTTCCTGACAGTCCGAGATGATGGTAAGATAGGGTTGATTGTGGTGAGTGGTGGTTGCATGGGCTTTAGCTAGAGCTTCTGCCGATCTTGTGGATAAATCAAAGTACGTTGCTGCAGTGGCAATTTCTCCTTTGGAATCGACCGTGACCAGGGTGGTGCCGGGTATCTTGGGATTCTGAGCGATATCCGTGTATCGGGTATGACAGTCGTCTGCATATTTCTTCGTAAGCTGGCGGACCCTTGCCTCCCGGCGGCCTCGATTGAAGGCTGGGTGCATATGCTTGGGAATGGGAGCAACCTTGAGTTTCTTGCGTATGTGTAGCGGGATTCGTTGAGGTAAGTCGTTGGTGGTTGGGCTTGGTCTTCCGATGTCATGAAGCACCTTCCTCCCTGTAGGAGTAAGTGTTAGGCGATGAAGTTGTGAATTTCGCTGGGCTTCAATTAGCTCTTGAAGAGTGTTGTGTAGCCCCAACCGGAGTAGTTTTTCATTGGAGGTGTAAGTGGGGAGGCCTAAGGCCGTTTTGTATGTTTTCCGTATGAGGACGTCCAGCTTGCTGATCTCTTGAGGTTTGAGTTCAATAAAGGGAGTCGCATATGTTATCCGGCTAAGTAGAAGGGCTTGTACCAATCGGCATGTGTCAGTTTCGGTGAGACCATGCTTTTGGCCTCTTATTCGGCGTATGAGGTGAGTAAGTTGGGTCACGGTTCTGTGAAGTTGCGGTAACAGGGCCGAACCCGAACCATCATGGTGGAAAGGCACGCCAAGAATTCTAAGTGTTCGCACTTTGGGAACGGGCTGCCCGAAAATTGTGACGTCTGGGTCCGGAGTGCGAGGGGGTGGGCGTCCTCGCGTTCTTGCCCTGAGGATGAGGAGTGCTGATTTAGAAGGCTCACATGTCAGTCCCCTTGGTTGAAGGTATGAAATAGTTTCATCCACTGCCTGTTGGAGGGCGTCCTGCTGCTCCCCGCTGGAACCTTCGACTGTCCAGAGGGTTAAATCGTCGGCATAGAATGCATGCTTGAGATTTGCTATTGCTTACTACCCAAGTGCAACCCGGAAACAATCTCTTCGTCATCGGTACACCTGACCCCTACGTCGCTGACAGGCTCTCACAACTGACAAGCATCCCTCTCCGCAACGTCAACTATGACATCACCGCCTACATGAAGCCTCCACCGGGCACGTCCCGTGGCGTCATTCACGGCCTGCCGGACGATATCACTCCGGAGAAGCTCCTGGAATACACCGAGAACAATCTCCCGTACCTCATCCACGCTAGGCTAATGGGCCGTACCAAATCAGCCCTCCTCACATTCAACGGCACACGCGTCCCATACTATGTAAAAGTGAACTGTGAGCTCATACGCTGCCGTCCATATCGACGCACCATTCAAGTTTGCAAGCGGTGCGGAGACGTCTGCCCGCATCCGGAAAAGCCCCATTGCCCGGTCTGCGGCCTCTCGGACCCCCAGGAAGACCACCTCTGCACACCCCGTTGCAAACTCTGCGAAGAACCTCACGTCACGGCGGGGAAAGACTGCCCAAGGCGACATCTCCCGACACCTGCAACAACGAAGCCCAAGCAGTCCTCTGCCCAGCAAAAGAAGCAACAACCCAAGTTTTACGACAACGAGTATCCAGCTCTACCTCCCGTCCCCACAACCACCCGGCCTAAGGACTGCCCGATAACCCCACCACAGGTGAGCTGGTCAGATGCAGTTTCAAATGCTCCCACTGCTCGCAGGTCCCATGATTTCCCACCTCCCTCACAACCAGACCACACGTCCCCCTCCTATGCCCACGCCATAACTCAACTCCAACAACAACAAAAAGAGTTTCAACGCCAACTAACAGAAATTACGACGAAAATTAACGCTATCATCACGTCTCCCCTTCCGTGTCCACCAACCAACACACTCGAACCCGCGCAAATCCACGCTGTAATTGACGACAAAATCGCACAGATTGTGAAGAAAATTACTGACTCGCACGCAGCAAACATCGCTCCCCTCTGCGAAATCCTCAAAGGGCTCGCCGATCGGCAAAATAAGCTAGAAAAATCCATCCAAAGCCTCTACGAAACTATTCACTCTAGCCACCCTTCAAAAAAGATGAAACATCACCCTTACCATGACTAAGGACAGTGGCGATGCAATCACCGTTTACCAATGGAACTGTCGCTCCTTGAATAGCAAACGAAGTCAACTGGCCCTCCTCGCTGCATCTTCATTTCCGTACATTATTGCACTTCAAGAAACGAACACCCCGACTCCACGCCTTCCATACTACGCCGCATTCACACAGGACGCGCAACATCGGACAGCTATCTTTGTTCACAACGCGCACGCCACCCAACCGCACCAGCTGAGCCAAGAAATACCCAACACATTTGTGGAACTCATATCTGCACAACCCTCCTGTCCAAGTACATACATACTTAACATATGCAGCCCTCCCAACGGTAGTCTTCACGCAATTGACGCCTTAATCCACGAAGCCACACAGAAGACGAAAAACGAGCCTTTCCTCCTGGTTGGTGACTTCAATGCCCCGCACTATGCATGGGGGTACGTGCACGCCTCAAAAAAAGGAACGCAATTACTGCACGCCACACAAAACCACCACCTTACGCTTCAAAACGATCTCACCGTTCCGACCAGAATTGGCAACAGCGTAAACCGAGATACTATCCCCGACCTGAGTTTCACGAGAAATTGCCGAAATGTGCAATGGTTATGCCTGCCGGAAACATTAGGGAGCGACCATCACATTATCTCTCTGCGACTATACATGAAGAAGAAAACCACAAAAATAGGAGTAGCCAAACTAACAAACTGGTCCGCTTTCCGCGAGGATATCACCCCGCTCCCGCCCATACAAACAGACCTAACCGAATGGGCACAGGCATTGGAGCAGCGGGTGCAAAAATACACGCAAGAAATCGCTCTTACTGAGGACACGCCAGCTGCAGACACACATCTCCTAAACATATGGGAAGCGCGAAGGAGCTTGACAAAGAGATGGAAGCACCAGAAACACAATAGAACGCTTAAGAAACGTATAGCCCTCCTCAACCAACAAGCGCAAGAATATGCCGTCACCTTACAAAGACAAAATTGGCACTCGTTCTGTGACAAACTCAAAGGCACCCTAAGCACCAAAAAAGCCTGGCACCTTCTTCGCCATCTCCTGGACAGCTCCAGCTCTCGGACTCAAGTCAACCACAAGATACAGCAACTAATAAGAAACTGTGACCTCCACCCCAGAGAGCTACTTCGAACTATCCGCAACAACCTGTTTGGAACTCCCACAACCCAGCCAGCTCCCCCAACACTGTGTTAGACAGGCCGACCAAATCAAGAACTTGATGCTCCTTTCACATTTGAAGAACTGCAATCAATCCTTGCTAATCTCACTCGGAACACAACACCCGGCAGGAATCGAATCACTAACCGCATTCTTCGCAATCTGGATCACGAAACACTGGAATCGATACGTGAGCTCTTCAATTGCCATTGGGACGAGGGCACGCTACCGGCACAGTGGAGGCACTCTGATATAACGCTTATACCGAAACCGAACAAACCCATCTCGCCTACGTCACTACGGCCAATATCTCTGACCTCATGCGTAGGCAAGCTTTTCGAGCACCTCGTGCATCAACGATTGGTCAACTTTCTTGAAGAACAAAACTTATATCCTCTAACAATGTTCGGATTTCGGCAGAAACTCTCCGCTCAAGATGTACTCCTGCAACTGAAGGAACAGGTCATTGATCATCTTAGCCGCACCACCCCAAAAGCAATACTGGCATTCGACGTCAAGGGTGCACTCGATAACGTCACCCATCAAGCTATCCTCGAAAATCTTAACCAGACTCACTGCGGATCCAAGGCTTGATCGTAAGAAGAAATAAAATTGGAATGTGTTCCGAGCGGTAGCGCGGCATCGGGTCTTATCGAGTTAATATTTCTGGTGCCGTGAAACCCGGGAGAAGACCGGCATCGTGTCCTGACCAATGTACAAGCTCCGCCGTCAGCGAGGCGCTCTCCCTGGAGCCGTCACGAGGCTGCTCAAGGCAGCCACCAAACTCTACGAAAGCCCCTCGCCGTCTCCGCATGACCTGCAAGAGGCCATAGACCAGCTGGCAAGTAAAGAACGCTCACTCAAAGAACTTCATGACAAGATCGGGGAAGCACTCGAAGGCGATGAGTTCGACTAGGATATTGCCGGCGTGATAAAAAACCAAGAAGACATAGGCCATGCGATCAGTCGGCTGCGCTTGGCCTTGAATGAGCTGCGGGCGCCCGGAACGAGAGCTTCCGGCGGAGGAACTGCAGGGGAACCACAACCTGTTCAACCACACAGCATGGTGCTCGAAGGCGTTCGCCCTGCAGTCCATCCGAACCCGCCGTCGCACATCGGCTTTCGTCCATTGACATCGCGGGTTGTCCTGCCGACGCTGCAAGTCCCCCACTTTTGTGGCGAGCCACGCGAATGGCAGGGCTTTTGGGACCATTTTGAAGCGACCATTCATAACCACCCCGACCTACCCGACATAGAGAAATTCAAGTATTTAAGGTATTACCTTACCGGATACGCAAAACGCGCAGTTGAATGGATTCGCCTAAACGACGCAAATTACCGTCAGGCTGTGAAGATCCTCAGTGGCCGGTTTGGACGCACAGAACTTCTCGTGGACGACCACGTAGATAGCCTACTCGCAATCGCACCGATTGAATCGTCGACGCAAGTGGCATGCCTCCGAGGCCTGTACGAGGTACAATTCAGGACTTGCTGTCTCGAGAGCCTTGGCGTTCCAGCTTCCGAGTACGCGATGATCCTGAACCGTGTCCGGATGCGCTCGTTACCTAAAGACCTGGCGATTCTCTACCGTCAGCACATGAAGGAGACCGCCAACTGCAACGTTGAGCCAACGTCTCGAGAAGAGCAAGTCAAGGCCATCATGGCGTTCTTGAAGGTTCAGGTGGAGAGCAGGGAGGAAAGTAGAGCTTTTCGATCGAACTCTGACTCGAAGATGTCTTCAATCCCGCAGCAGCCGAGAACCTCCTCTCCTCACTTGACGTCCGCCTTGGCCTTGTCAGCAGGCTCTGCATCGGCTTGAACAAATTTGTCGTCCGGAGGAAAGCTGACGTGCTACCTGTGCGGTAGTCAGGGCCGCAAGGCAAGGGACTGCCGGGTCGTCTTAACAGTGGCGGAAAAGCGGCGGCGCCTTTCAAGAAACCGCTGCCGTTTTAGATGCGGGAGGCCAGGGCACGTTGAGCTCAACTGCCGTACTAGCGCGAAACTCAAGTGTGAGACTTGATCGAGACGGCACGTAACCGTCCTTTGCGACCTGTGGGTACAATTGGGGACCACCTGCCAGACTGTTTCTCGCCGTGATGGAGACGCGAATCGTGAACAACTTGCAGAACGTGATTGTAACGTAACGACTGCTCCTGTCAGCAGCATTAGCTCCTCGTCGGTGCTACTCCAGACTGCCACAGCGTTGGCATATGGAGAGTGCGGTCGGCCGGTGTTGGTCCGGCTACTCCTCGACACTGGAAGCCAACGAACCTTCATGCGCAGTGATCTCTGTCGTCATTTGACTCTATCTGGTTCTGAAATGGAGGGATTGGCCGTGTTTACGTTTGGAAGCTCGCATCGTCCGAGATTGTACCAGTGCCGGAATGTGGCGATCACCTTACGCAGCCGCTTCCATTCATGTCCCGTCACCCTCGATGCTCTTGAAGTGCCAGAGGTCTGCACGGTAGGTGATCCGCCCTTGAAAACTGAACTCGTAAATCTGCTTCGCGACCGCAATTTACTCGTTGCCGATGAACCCGAAGTAGAGCTCACACCAACGCTGACTATAATTGTTAGCGGGTTCGGACAACTACTGGAAACTCGTGAGCGGGTGCATAGAGCGCTTCATTGACAGCCTTTGCACCGTTGATACCGTGTTCGGCTGGGTTTTTTAAGGAGAGTACTCAAGTACCGATCGCACCCTGGTGCTAGGGCCTTATTTTTGGCCTGCGTTGAAAGACAAGTCGAAAGTTGCCCGGGACCGGGACCGAGCGATCCCTCAGAAATGTGGGGGTTGGACGCCAGAGGGATACCTGACCCGCCTGAGAAGACTGAAGCCGAAGACTACACTGCATTAGGGAAGTTTCGGAGTGGAGTCCGCAATGAAGACCGTCAGAATGTAGTGCCGCTTATGATCGAAACGCCAGGCCTGACGTCCAGCACTAACTGGGTTGTAGCGGAGAGCAGACTTGGACGGCAGCTACAACGCTGTGAACATCACCCAAATCTTTTGGGAGAGCACGACGGAGCCATCGGCGAGTACTTCAATGAAGATAATGCGGAGCGAGTGCTGCAACCCCCGGTCCCCGGGGACACAGTTTATCCATTCTCTGATCGTACAGTCGTCAAACGGGAGGCAGTAACACCAAAGGTTCGCGTAGTCTTTCATGACTCTTCGCACTAGAAGGATCAGCCATCCCTCAGCGACGTACTGGAGGAAGGAGTTAAGATTGAGCTCGAACTGCTGCAGCAGACGACCTTGTAATCGGTGCGCGTTCAGAAAAAACAAACGCTGGAGCTGTACGAGGCAGATAGCACCGTTCTGGAGCCAGCATGGAGCTTCGGAAGTGGTGCTCGAACTCCAGCATACTGAATGACCGTTTCACCGCGGACTTAGTTTCTCTTGAAAACGTAGGAGAAAGCGGGCCAACTTCGAAAATACTTGAGTTGGACTTGGATTACATGACGGACGACGTAAGACTTACAACTCAACCACACCGTTTCACATTTTGAAGCATTCCCAGGAAGAGATGGCGTGCAGCGCTACCACGAGAGTCTCCTGCATGGCGGACAGCGAATCAGAGCGGCATTTAGCGGCTCTGTCTTTTGGAATGAACCGTGGCCGCGGGATGATGCTGATTCTCGATCGCGGGAAAGGCCGCGTGCGTGGGAACTTGGGGGGAAGATGAGAAAGAAGTGCGCGGTGTTTGGCTCGCGCTCGTGCTTGATCGTAAGAAGAAATAAAAGTGGAATGTGTTCCGAGCGGTAGCGCGGCGTCGGGTCTTCTCGAGTTAATAGGGCTATTGCATAGCCTTCGCAACGATCCACACGGACACTCCGGAGATAGAAGAGGCAGCCATTGCCCTGGCGCTTTCTTCTACAAAAGCGAAATTTATAATAAGCGATTCCAAATCTGTGATCCTATATTTCGCAAAGGCAAGGGTCTCAGCCGAGGCCCAAGGAATCCTTCGAGGATTCAACGAATGAAGACTCCGAGGGGTTCGAATTATGTGGGCACCGGCGCACTCTGTACTTCCGGGCAACGAGAACGCTTACGAGGAAGATCGAGGTCTGAGCTTCCGAGACTGCCCAGAAACACCTGAGGCGTCGTTCCGCACGGGGGGGGGGAGGGGGTGCGCATGGTGACCTATAGGGAGATAATCGATTATTACAGATTGGGGAGGGCCAGATATCCCGCAGCTCATCGCACCTTGGCAAATTGGTAGTCAGTAGCATGGCGTCTACTTCAGTCCTACACTTTTCCGAACCCGGTGACGTACAGTCATTGTTACCCCGGACAATACGAAAATGAGTGTAAATTATGTTCAGCAAGGGCCGACCTTGAACACTTTTTATAGACTTGCCCCCTTAAAGTGAACCCCACACCTCAAGCACTAGACATCACTTCCTCAGAGCAGTGGGAGACCGTGCTGATCAGTTCAGACCCGGACGTTCAACTCCGGGCCGTCCAGATGGCCGAAGACGCCGCCAGGGCGTGAGGACTCCTGGCCGCCGTCTGAGGGGGGAAGAATGAAGAGGACTCCCATCTTAATTCTTCCCTTACCCCCGTCTGGGGCACAATAAAGTTAAGCTCTCCCTCTCTTTCGGATCCCAATAGGGGACCCCGGTGAGACGTTCAGCTTGGTCATAAACTGAACGAACTCAAGTTCCAGTGCGGCATGCGGGCCAGCACGGAGAGAATAATGCAGCGTAGGCATACTAAATGACAAATTAACATTAATCACAGACACAGCAGTTGGTGTAACATGATGGCATTATATTCTATAGGGAATGCTGTGGTTGAGCTACCCCGCAATGGCACCCATTGGCCAATACTGGCAACAAACAAAGCAAATTCGTCGAATGAAGGCTACAGTTACACAGTTTACTCAAAATTTCGTGGTGCGCAATGCAGAACATACAGCTTAGATTGCGCGATTCCTCAGCACCGAACAAAATTTTAAAACGAATTGTATGATCATCGCTTTCAACCCTTTCAGCCCTGATTTTTTTTATCTCAAGCAAACAATGTTTTCTGTGTGTTTCCTAAATTTTAGGGTCCCATAAGCCGACAAACAAAAAATAGAGGTGTAAGTGCAAATATTAACAGACTTAATAATGAGGCAATTGGGACATTTGCCAATTAAAAGTTTTATGTTGAGCAGAGACATCGCTTTTGCATATTTTCCTACACCTTATGACTGCATGAACCTACAAGAAAAAATGAGTTTCGTAGTGCACGTATTTAGAGATTTACAACCTTGAGAATAAAACTCAGACCGCCATTTTTTTCAGCCTAAGTCTTCTAATTTCGTCTTTACTGGAGATTCTTGTTCTTTGCAGCGCCAAGCTCCACTAATCTAGAACAGCAGTGATATATATCGAAACAGGCATCATTAGAGAACAATTCCCAAGAAAACTAGACGTTTTGGTTTCCTTCGCTATGCGCTAGAGGAACTTTTAAGTGATGGCGTCAAATGACACCACCAGGGCCGAAAGGGATAGATTTCTTTGTCGGGGCATGAATTGATCCATTAGGTACCTTTTGCGGAATTTGGACAGCGGGATTGTCCTACTGTGAAGAAAAAAAGCCGGTAAACTATCTTGGGAACTGGAGAAACCTGTAGCGAAACGCAGATATAATGAAGGGTCAGGAACGGTGGGTGAAAGTGCACTGTTGCAGCTGCCGAAATTGATACACAAAAGAAAAGCATTAGTGCCTATAACCGGACAAATTTTGAGGAAAACATTAGAGTGAAGGAAGCTAAAGAGCTAGTAAGATGAAGCTATCAGACGGCAAAGACAATCTACGCACCCAAAGACGAACAAAGTAACATTACTCTCAACATGGAAGAGATAATTACAGCAGCTGAGGGATTCTGCACTAAGCTGTACGCTAGCACCGTTAGTACACAAAACTATGGATAGTCTTACCTGGCGAGTTCCCTCTAATAATTAAAAAAAAGTGGAAAAGGCACTGTTGGGTTACAGGGTAGGAAAAGGCGTGAGATAAGATAGCATAACCCTGCATCACCTAAAAGAGTGAGCCGACAATGATCAAGAAAAGTTTACAAAACGCTTTTTATGAACTACTACAGACTCTCAGGGTGCCCATAGGCTTACAAAATGTCACGATAGTCATGATTCCCATGAAAAGCGAGTTAAAAGTACTTAACAATTACATTCCCCTCAGGATACTTTTGGTTGTTGAAAGATTTTTACAAAGGCAACAGCGAACCGCATAAGCAACACACTAGGTTTATGCAAACGTGACAACCGACTCGATTAAGCACACGCTTGAAAACAATTGGAAGATTCATGTCATCAATGCACTTATTGGAAAATGCGTGAACTGCAGTAAATTCATATACACGGTTTTATTGGTTACAAAAACCGCTTGATCCTCTAGAAACTGCCACACTAGCGGAGGCACTGAACGACCATGGCGTAGACTGGACTTACATTGTAGCACATATACAATTGATGCACGGGCAGGAAGCCCCTCCACCGGATAACCTTGCGGAGCGTCCCTTAAAAGCACCCTTGGACTGCAAACATAATGCAACACCTTTGTAATGTTCCCACTTTGCTGATTAAGCGTTTAGGCCGGTGAATTATAATCGATACTTCACCCGGATGTGCTCGTGATGACCGCTCACCGGATATACTCCGGTGAGAGGACCGAAAGCATTACTCAATATTTGACAAAATGCAGCACCCCAAAGAAACTTTGTGCTGACACCAGCCTTTATGTTTGCGCACAACAAATGTTGTGGGCCTTCGGTGCACCGACACCTTCAATTCTGTAGATATTTTCCCTGTACAGAAATGTATGTCTTCATTGTGCAGGTTTAAAGGTACACATGGTATGAATGGTACGTTAGGTAGAACTAATATGGTTTTTGTTAAACCGACCATTCTGATGTAGAGATGCTAGCAGTGGAGAAACTCGGCTGTTCTAAACTTTTTTATGTGCGGATTAAGTTGTATAAGGTAGCTTCCGGGCATAGTTTTGGTATCAGTGGGTACGAATAAAACATATCCCACTTTCTATAAATAGCCATTAGACGCGTGCGTGCAACTTTATAGTATATTCTGAAATGTACACCGCGCGGCAAAGTTGTACAGGACACAATTTCTGCAATCGAAGTTGATTTCTCTGCGGCCTTGCGGCTGATCTCCAGAGAAGCTTAAAAAAAAGAAAATATGGTGTTCCGAAATATGGTGCTCTGAAGCGTGATGCTTTGCTTACGAGTACAAATAAAGGGATGAGCCTCACGACAACACATAATGAACTTGCAATGCCGAAGTCGCGGCCAGTAAACTTTATTCCCCGGGTATAGATGACGTGTTTTTGAATACAAAATAGAATTGTATAGCTACCAGTATGTGAAGACGAAAGTTCATTTCTTTCAAATACAAGAACTCCCCAAAAAACTAATTAAGACGCACGAGTGGAAGTATAAAGACCGCATTAGACCCCCCCAAGTTACGCCTTTGGATGCGTAACTTACATTGGTCAGCTCGAATGGTCTTTGCAATATAGATTCAACCTTTCATCTGTGCGCAGATCTATTGGCACTGTGCTTCCTTGTGAAGCAAGGGCACTACCAGTCTCATGACAAGCCCCCGACGAAAAGCAACCGCCCACCGCCACGTCTGCAGCCAACGTGGAGAAGCCTGTCGTCTCCCATCACAGCTGCAGTCTTGGCGATTTCCGTGGAGGCCACTTCGGGGACTGCTTCTGGCCTGGCTGATTATATGAGTGGCCTAGTCACTGGCTCGTGACTGGAGTCTGCAGAATTATACTCCAATTAGGATGTGTACATGATATCTTACCGAGGGTATCCGGACTGTTTCTATGTAAACTGCTACTTCGTACTTAATGGGGCTGCAGAAAAATGAATGGGGTTTATCGTCGTTACAAAATTGCTTTGATTAGTGGTGCATCATACATGGCTGATCAGCGTTTAATTAAAATGTCGTAGGACACCAAAGCACTTCTGGGTTGTGAAGTGGAAAGCATGAATGACCAGACCAAATCGTGAGAGTCCATGTTTTGCCGTTGCCTTTGAGGAGTAATTAGTTATCTTACAGCTCGGGATACTTTGCTTTGCCATCTGCCGAACGCTTTCAAATAGCTTTCATCTGTATTTTACGCATTGCGTCGCGGTCCATCTTGCCACCATGTAATGATGGCGAATTTACGTGCTTATCTATTCGCTTGTTCTGCTCCATTCGTCCGCTCTCTTCATCTGCGGTGCAGTGGTGTTTACGAGCAGCCCTCGCTACTCCCGTGTTTAGGCTCGTGCCTTACAGCACTCCCTGATATGGAACTGTCGTATTGTGCTGTTCGAAGGAAGGAGCAGGCAAGCTTTTGCCGCGAGTGACGCTAATTGCGGCGTGTTTTTCGTAGTGTAGCCTCTTCAAGGTAGTCGCGCGCCAGGTTTTCGCGCACATCGTTTATTTGTTTCCCGCGCCTGCGCATTATCGTCTTAGCGATAAACTACTGTACAGTTCTGGACGCCACAAGAACGGTACCAAAGAAGCTGTTTTGTAGTAAAATCTCCATTACAGATCGCACAGACTTATGAAATTCCTCGTTCTATCAATGTGAAACAAGATCTCAGCCGGGGAGAAAGCTAGCGCCTCATGTGCTTGCGCGGAGTGAAAGCGTGTAATCGCTCGTTCTTTCCAAGGTTGGAGCGCAGACGTGGGTAGGTGAGGAAGAGTAAGGGGGGCTGCCCTTAGAAAGGTGCACGTTTACTGCGCGCTCTGGCCGCGAAAGCTGAGCTATCGTGCATCAAATTTCGGCTTCAATGCGCTCTGCGCGCTCCCTGCGGAGTTCACTGCGTGTTCGCGCAGACGGCGCCGACCAGCGTCTGTGTACTGCTTGCGGTGAAATTCTAGATGTTTTATTTGCTGCAACAGAAGCAAGCTGTCGCTTGACAAACCACGGGCCCAATTCTCTAAAACTAGAGGCCGTCGTTTTGAAACGACGTGGTAGCGCTATGTAAATGCACGTGTTCTGGGGTTGGGGCGCCGCTCTGAGGGCCGGAGACAGAGCAAAAACTCCCGAGCGAAGCACTCTGGCAAGAGCGCAAAGTGATACGCAATACTGCGTCTCGGTTTTACAGTTGCGCAGGTCGGATTGCGCCCTCGGCTCCCCTCAGCGGTTTTGGCTCTCTCTCCGGCCGTCAAAGTGGCGCCCCAACCCCAGAACACGTGCATATACATAGCGCTACCGCGTCCTTTCAAAACTATGGTCCCTCTTTTTAGAGAGTTGTGCGCTTGGTTTGTCAAGTTGAACATGTGTAAACCGGCTCACGAGCCGTACTCGCTCCTCACAGATTTGACACTGCAGGTTATTTCGGCTGCTTCTTTCCCAACTCAATGCCCCTACAAGTAACGGAGCACGAGGTGAGGTTTCTTTATGCTCACGCGGGAACAATGTAGCACCTAGCTGCATCCCATACTACACTTACTAACAAAGAAAATGTCACATACAGGGGCGCTATTCCAGAAGTCCCGCTTCCGAGTTTCCAGCTTCTAGAGTTAATAGAGTAGTGATACTAGAGCATCCGAAAAAGCTCGCACGACACCGGCGCAATCGCGCAGAGCACGCTTGGCATTGAGGCCGCTCACGTTGAAAAATCACGTCTTGCACGAACATCCGCGTGCAGCGCTGTCTAGAATCGAGTTACAATATGCACTCCGTTGCGTAAAGTAGATAACCCCCATATTTCTTTTAAAACTCGGGCCTGGCCCAAGATTTGCTTCAAAGCTCCGCCCTCTAAAATCAGCGCGTGGCAGATCCGATTTGCTCGGTGTTTGAGAGGTGCGGTGGACAGGAGCAGTCTCTGCGTTGCAAACCGGCCACAGTGACACAAGAGCTGATCTATTGTTTCGTCCGTGGCACGCACGTCACAGGCAGGGCTGTCTGCCGTGCCGATAGTGAAGGAGTAAGCTTTGGTGAAAGTAACTCCTATACACATGCCGCATAGTAGGGTGGCATTCGAGCGGGGCATGTTAATGGGTCGTGCAAGAAAAGAGCGGAGTTTGAAAACTACGGGGAATTCCAAAGAATAATTTTCCGGGCGGTGGAGCGCAGTGACCTTGCAGCATCATGGCGAGACCACGGAATTCTCCCAATTGGGCACTTCCATGTGTATAATGAGCCGCTGTGTCTGCGCATTCAACACCAAAAATGGCGCAGGGTGATTGGACGCCATTGAAAAATAAATTTGTGCCCATACCTTACTAGGAAGTCATAGTCTTGACGAATCTCGGCCACAAGCTGTTCGTACGGGCCGCGGCGGAGAGCAGACGACAGAGGCTGAAGACCTGGTCTGGAGTTGCAAAGCAGAGCCAATTTTTGTGGTAGTTCTTGCTGTAAGTACAGAAGAGCCTCGCGAATAGCTGTGAGTTCGGTGCAGTTGATGTTATTGAATCGAACAGCTTGAGTTGAACTTTACAGATCTGGCTGGCACGATTACAGCTCCCGCAGAACTTGAGTTTGTTACCGAGCCACCAGTGTAGACATGAAACCGGTCTCTGTAAGCTTCATGTAAAAAGGGCATAGAGAGCGGTTGAAGACCTTGTGGGGGCATATCCGCTTTCTCGGTTATTCCCGGGATGGTTAGATGCTCTTCTGGATTTGAGAGGCACCACAGAGGTGATGATGGTCGTACTGCAGGTGTGTATCCTCAGGGTAAGCTCTCGCAGTGAGCGGCGACTATATTAGAAAAGGATGCCCGTGGTCTCGTTGGCGGCAGAGATGCAAGGTTGTGATGAGGCAGCCGAGCGAGATGTCCAATGTAAGCCGGGAGTGCATCCAATGCAAAGGCGGTCGTTATCGGATGATCTCTTGCGGTGCATATGGTTGCCACTGTTGAAGCGCAGCGCGGTAGACCAAGACACGCCCGGAGACCTCGTCCTTGTATCGCCTGAACCGCACGCAGGTTGGTTTTGCTGGTATAGGACAGAACGGGCAGGCTGTAACGTAGAACACTGAGAAATAGTGCATTGTAAAGATGTAGCATTGAGCGAATAGACACGCCCGACGTCTTTCCGGCCAGAAAGTTGAAAAGTTGGACGGTTCCATTAAGCCTTTTTTAAAAGATGGGATTTGTGCTTTCCATCATCAGTCCCGATCGATAATGATTCCAAGAAAGGGGTGACTCTTTACGTAAGAAATAGGGTGTCCATTTGAATAGATCCCATATTTTGACATTGTTTTACGAGTGAATGCCACCAATGCACACTTATCTGGTGCTGTTTTAAGTCCATATTGACGCAAAAATACGCATGTCTGGTTCGCAGCTTTTTGAACGCGTGCCCAAACCTGACGACATGAAACCGCTGATGCCCAAATGCAAATATTATCAGCATATGTGGAGAGATGTACAGTGGATTTCTTAAGTCCGATCAACGTGATTGAACAATGTCGGGCTAACAACACTGCGTTGTGGGACGTCCCGGGAAGCCTAGTGCTGGGGGGTTGTGCCGTCGGTGGTCTCATCAAAAAATGATCACCTAGATACAAAACTTTGAATCCGTCTGTCGGGTGTTCCGACGCACTAACTGGTGCGGTCCCTGGGAAGAGCAGCGCGGAAATGGAAAGAATGTGTCGCGTGGCGCTCTCAAACGCCGCGCATTCCGAGAAAGGCCGCGTCTGCTCGCACCGGATGTCTTAAGGGTCACCACATGGGGACGGACCCCGACGAAGAGGACTAGCTTTTTCCCCTTCCCCCGGTCCTCAGCGGCAGGAGGAGGGGAAGATGAAGACAGGCAGACGAGGTCTGGGCGCCGGAGCTCTCGGGCCGTCGTCTGCGGGCTCCACTCGAGCACTGTTTCTTTGCGGCCCACTGGGCTGTAAATAAATTTACAGTTTTGTATCGGAGGCTGAGTTTGTCGGTTGAGGATACCCGGGGTCAAATCATCAGCGCTGCTGCGGCTTGGAGGAGAAACCCAGGGGAAAAGAGCATCGCGAAGATAACTCCGTCTGTATGTTCAGCTACCCACTCCCGAATCCTACAGGGTATTCAAAACGGCCTTATGTAGTACGTTGTCGTAAGCCCCTTTTTAATATCGATAAAAAGCGCTGCAGATGGACGTTTGAGCGATTTTTCGTGCTGAACCGCTGTCACAAGGTCAATAACATTGTCGATGGAAAAACGGCGTCGTAAGGATCCAGCCATAGCGTATGGGTAAATATTGTGGTGCTCAAGATACCACTCCAGACAGACCAGACCGATTGTTTCTATTAATTTGCCTATGCAGCTTGCTAAGGCTATAGGGCGATACGAAGCCAGGTTTAGTGGAATCTTGCCTGGTTTGAGGACCTGAACCAGATGGTTAGATTTCCACTTTTTAGGGACCGTGCCCTCTTTCCAAGACTGTTTTACACGACAGAAAAGGGTGCGACGGGCTCCTTGACAGGGGGTACTGAGGTGCCTATGTCACACTGTCTGATCATAGTGAAGGTATGCGTCGACACAAAGATAGTGCAGCGTCTAGCTCTTCCATTGAAAACAGCAGGTACATGCGGGGGTCCGGTGATGTTAGAACAACGCGTATCTTGTTTTGGCTCGGCAAAGCTGGGCCCTGGGAAGTTCTGAAACAAAAGTCCTCCGGAACGTCAACTTCCAGGCGTTTCTGATGAAGCGCCAGGGCACTAAACGGGTATCGTTGCTGCTTCGTTCTATATAAGCCCCTAAGAGTGTTCCAGATTTGAGACAAAGACTTTCGAGGATCATGTTTTTGGCAGAATGATTTCGATCATTGTGCTTGCACTTGTGCAATACGGCATTCAATTTTCTTTTGTGTACGTCTGTCCTCCTGAAGATCATAAATAGACTTTGTGCGCCGGTATCTCCGTTACGCACGACGGCGAATCGCTCTTAGATGTTCTAAAGCTTCATCGAACTCCGTAAGTTTGATATGTATCCGAAAAAAAAAACGCGTTGTGTCCTCCACAGTGCTATTTATGGCATTTTTAAGCTCGAGAAAAGCCCTTCTCTGCAGATGTGTGCCATGCGAGATTAAAATCTCTTCCAGTCTATCCGCCGGATAATTCTTCCCATATGCAAACCATCATGGCCTCAAATTTTCATGCATGTCGGAAGATAATCGCTGCCATGGGTTTCAATATTTGTAAACAAACCAAAGCTCTGGTCGGGACGCCAGTGAGACAAGTCTTCGACCTCTTAGATCGTTCTTCTGGCTACCCCAGAGGATATGGCGTGCGATGAAATCTCTGATTAATATCCATGGTGCAGGGGTGTCTTGGAAAATTTTTTCGAGTCTCTTGCAATCGAAGCGCCCGTCATGGAGAGATATAAACCGCTAATACGTGAACGATAAGCCTTTCCTTTTCACCGTGAGGCCAATATACTGGTTGCTGTCATGTGGCTGAACAGAGTGTAGAACATATGTGAGTTCTCTTCGGATGAAAACTAGTACTTTTCGCGACATGACAGAAGTTGATGAGGTTAAATTTCGCATACAGAAAGTTTCCTCTGCTTATTTGCGTTTGCCTCGCAAATGATGATCATAGGGAAGTTATTTATGAACACAAACTGACGAGCGTCCGACAAATGGGGTTTCAGGCGTCTAGCATTCATCTGTAGTATAGTGGCGCGTTTTACTTTATCCCGAAAGGACCTCGAAATGGCGGTCATGATGTTGATCAAGGGATGGCTCCGAAGAGGCATTGAACTGTAGGAGCAGCGTCGGAGAAAACACGTTAATGAATGGCTCCAGGCTCAGCGAGCTCTCAATGATAGTTTTGCAGATGCTTGGAGCTATAGAGTCAAGTTGGGACTGGAGGGCTGTGAAGAGGGCTTGCACAGCGTTGGAGTAGTCATCTACCTTGACTTTCCTGGAATGAACACGACGGTCCCTTAAGACTTCGGTATATTGACCACGTGCGCGTTGAACAGCAGGAGGCTGGAACTGTGCATCGCGATGAACTGACGTAGTGGGGAGACCCCGTGGACCTGGTGGCTCAACATTGGTCGCATTTTTCGTGCTTTCCGTCACGTTTACGGACTCCTGTGAAGTTAGGGCCGCAAAACTCCCTGTCTGGTGGCGTCTGCTATGGCGGTGGAGGAGAATGGGAGAGTTGACCCGGAAAGCAACAGGGTGACGCGAGAAGGAGGGTGAGTGAGAGCAGAAAAAGGGCAAAGCAAGACAGGGGAGTGAGGGGACTGGACTTAAAAGAAACGAAGTACTGTAGAGAGCTTCGCAGAACAAGAGCTGTGAAGAAAGCGAAATAAAGGAACAAATTGGGAAAGGTATGGTTGTTGCTGTTCCTTTCTTCGTAGCACATGCCCACTTGGGCGATTTGCCCGCAATTGGGAGCTATGAGAAGGAAGTGGTCCCGGTTTTCAAAATTCACGAAACTCTGAACTGGCAAAGTTAAATTTGTAGAATAGTGCGCGCCACGTGGCACGGCAACGTGATGGCACGTGATAATAAAGACAGGTGCACAGCAGCCACGAAGAACCCTGATTATAGGGAGGGTGGGGTGTATGCCAGTTTTCTTTCTCACGTTGTTAACCACGAAACGAAAAAAAACTGAAAACACTGTATAGCAGAAAAGAAGCCGCTCGAAGTAATTCATGCCAAAAGACAAACAAATGAAATCCAGGAAAAATACGCAAGTAAAATGTATCACTTGTTAATAAGTATCGCCAAGCTTACGGCTTCAAATCATGTAAGCAGACGGAAGTGCTCCTAGGAAATTTTGTATTTAAAATGGGATGGAGGGTTTCGGTAAGGTAACGCCGATAAATAAATATTTTTAATGTGGGGTGTTTCCGTCACCCGCTTTTTTTTTTTTGCCAGTAGGCTTTGATCACGTGATCGCACGGTCCGCCAACGACTGTAGAAATTGGCAGAAGCTGCGTCTTAGGACTACATATTTCAAACAAAAAGCTCTAATGAACGCCTGAAATAAAAAAAAAACAATGAAGTTTGTAGTGTAATACAGATCTATAAATTAAAGCGCGATAAAGTAAGGCCGCGACTAATCTAATGGCAGCCGTGAGAATTACGTCCGGGAAATTCTTGCGGAAGTTTCCATAAAAGCTGACTGGCCTGAAATTTGCCGAATAATATTACGCCCCAACGTAACCTAACATAACATAACCTCACCGAACCTAACGTAACGTAACTGAACGCGTCATGGCCTACCCAAATCTAGCCCAACTGCAACAACCCTAATCTAACCCAGCCAAACGACACAGACCACAACCTTAACGTAACTCAACTCTATCTAGAAGTCCTGTGCGTCGATCTCTTTATATAGTAAAAACCGGAGTAAAAACAGTATTAACAAAATCACGATGACCGAAAAATTCCTAAAGCTAAAAAAAAGCCATCCCAATGTCGGACTCGAACCTGAGCCCTCCCGTTTAAAAGCAAGTACTATACCAAAGCGCTCCAGAGGCTGCCGCGAACATGGCTTTTTAGGGAACATTTATCCCATAGAATCTCCTGGTACCGTGCATAGCCAATGAAACGCATGAGACGCGACGGCCATGAGCGATTTCTGACGTGGTTCTCATGGTTGCCGTGAGAATAGACACTAGCTAAAGTAAAGTAGTTGGATGTACGGGCCCCCAGTAGCCACGGGTGCCACAGTAAAGTGAGAACCCACTGAAAAAAGCGCCACGCCCTAGATGTGCCTCTTAGAGCGCGCTGGCGAGGACTGGCTACGTCAACTTAATAATCAGCAAATAGCATGAATCGCATTTTTAAAGCTCTTGAACTCAGCCTCTAAATATTATCATGTTACGTGGGCGCCGGACGCTCTCGTGTCTCCAAAGTTCTGCTCAATCTCGGGCCTTCTAAAATGACCCCCCCCCCCCCCCCCCAGGTGCGTGGAATAGATCGCATCTCACGTTCAGGCCCTGCTGTAACGCTTAAAGCTGTCTGCTTCATGTCGGACGCACCTCACCCTCTTAAACTGCCCAACAAACAGTCATCCCCCATCCCTCCCGAACCTGCTCCCTGGTCCTTCTTCTCAAACCTATTACTTTAGGGTATTCTTCGACACATGCATTTTGCTCACAACTTGGCCCACAGAGAACGACACGCAAAAGCATTGAACAAGCGCATGAATTCGTTTAAACAGAATGGAGCGGGAAACAACTTCATGTACGCCAGTTTTGACGCCACTACTAGAGATAGTACAGTCGCCGTCCATAGCCCTACCCGGTCCCTAGACACCACCGTCCACTTCGAAAACGCGCCAACTTGTACAACCCTCGAGGAATTCTCCATAGCCGCCGCCTTCGAGTACGCTGAAAAAAACGAATCTTCTGCCACCCCCCCCCCCCCGCCCCACCCGGCCTCTCCCCCCCCCCCCCCGATGTTCGTTTTTAGTGACTCGAAAGAGCCGCTACGAAATTTAAATATTACTTTACATATCACACACCCTCATACCTCTGAAACCCTAAATTACGCCGTTCGCCCCCATCCTCCCCACAAGATAACGCCGGCATGGGTCCCCGGCCTCGCCAACGTGAACGGCACTGCTCGAGCACACGTGCACAAGCGAGAACTCTCCCCGGGTCCGTTCACGTTGTGGCCAGATGTGTACCACTCTGGCATTGAAAAGATTTTAGAACATGATGCACGTCGACAAGTAGACGGTGTTTCCCAGTCCCCCACCCCGCCCTCTCTCGTGAAGCCGCATCTGCTGTCCGGAAAGCACAAACCTTCTCTCTTCCCACTCCACCCCGTATCCACTACATACATTTGCATCCTCTCGCGCCCCACTTGCCCTACACTTAATTGCCCCACCTACCCATCAGTACGACACCCTTACTGGGAGTGCCATTCACCAGACCTACCACCGCACCTGCCTTCCCGCATCGCTTGCTGGGAGGACTGGTTGAACCCGGGTCCTGGCATGGACGTCATGTCGACGCAAGAACTCCTGGGGCCCCACTGGCTTCGTGTTAGTGAGGTTCTCTCGGTGTTCTGTGAACCAGCCATCTCCTAATGAAGAGACTGCGGCACGACGGCCGGACTATGCCTGTTTAGAGAATGAAGATTTCCCTTTCTCCCTTTCTTGCTCTACAGGTGCTAAGGCAAACCAGACACTTTTCACTTGTCGGCTTTTTCGCTCAGCTCCAAGCTGCACATGCCAATAGGCTTCACTGCCTATGTAGTACCCCAATAGAGTGCCCATGTGCCTCACTGGAAGGATGACCCAAATTACGATGGGAAACGTTCGTTGGGTTGTCGGCCAGTCTCTGTGCCACTGACCAGCACTTTTCCTACAGATTACAAGGCTCCCGCCACCACCTCAACTCGTTTCGTGATTTCGACAACGTCCACAATATGGTCCTCGTATTTTCAAAACAACGCAACACCGTCCAAATACGCTATAAGCTTCGCCGGGGGCCCATTTAACCGAAAATCTCGTATCTTAATGATGGTTAAGGAAAAATGGTTCGATGTAAATGAATAAAGAAAGAAGCTTAGTGGGTAACACTGGCGTACCAGTTGGCGACGCCGTCCAGTTGTCCATGCGGCGGCTGGAGGACTGGTGACGAATATCCCTGGCGTGTTGGGAAGCGTCGTCAGCATTGCGGCGGACGTTGATAGTTCCAGATTTTTTGTCTCTTTTCCTTCTCTGATGCATTTTTGTATTTTATGTGTGTTTTTGTGCGTTTGCACCTCACCTCACGTAGTATCCGCCTGATACAAAGTGAGATAGCCATATCCATCTCCGTATCCCAGAAATACGCGCACCCACTGACTTGCGCACAATTAATCGTGTGGTGCACCTCAGGTACACCACGGCCTCCCCGTCGTTAATGACAGGTCGGACGTTTACATGGTCTAAAATGCAAATAGCGCGAGATACGCAATCGAAACCATTTTCAAAATCAAGTTGTTTTGGTAAGGCGGCTAAACCAGTGGCGTCATATTGCTCAGGCACACTGATGGTGCACCGCAGAAGCGATTATGATAAAGATGATGATGACGGGGAAATTTTTTCGCAGAAGGCTAGCTGGGGCAAAGAGCGCCAAGAAGACACAAACCAGCAGTACCAATTTCATTTTGTGGAGTGCACTATCAGGCATCACTTATGTGGGCTACTGAGAAAAAGGAACGAGTAAACCCTTTCACGTGAGCAAGGCAAATTGCTAACGAGCTCATGAATTAAAATAGCGTGCTATCTTACCAAGGCACCTGTACAAAAAGCGAGGGGGGGGGGGGTTGATTTCAACAATTTTCTTGTAATCTGTATCCGAACTAGCTTCGAGTTATGCCACCGGGGCGCGAAAACAGACGATGCCCAATTACAACAAAGCAGCGAAGGCACTAAGCTACAATTCGCCTTTATTATGTCATATGCAACTTAAGTATGAGCTTAGGTTATGCCTTCACGATTTATTTTCCGGGCAGGTTATTTGTATACAGTTGTAAATAAGTTTTAGCAATACGAAGGTAAAAAAAAAATCAGGAAGGACGGATGAACACGAAGAAACAGGAATAGGAAAATTCAGAGGAACAGAGCAAACCCATCGGGAAAACGTAGCCACGTACAAGCGGGCTTCTAAACCGTAGGTACCGGCACGCCCACCGGGAATGCTGCACTTGCCATGTGTGCTCCAACATTTCTGAGCTGCTTGTAGCGCTGCGCACTCAAGGCAGAGCACATTTCTGAAAAATCAAATGCTTTCGCCAGTTAACAAATGTGCGCATCTATCGCTGGCCTGTCTGCGTGTTGGCAGGTATAAAAACCCCTCGGCCATGAGGTTTATTTTTGTATCTGTACAGCCAACCTTTAGCCTCCGCTGATAAGAAGTTAGAATTGCAGTTTCTCCATTGAGGTTCGGTGGCCCAATTAAAGGCCAGAGAGGCGAAACAAAATTTGCCTTAGCTGAATGTTTATACGTAACTACAAACATCAACGCGGAATGAAACATGGGTTTACTGCTCCTCATTAATGCACACAATGACATCAAATATATACCTAAGGGCATCAATCCCAAATGGCAAGGTGAGTACCTGACTGGAATAAATGGAGGGTCATCTTGCACAGTCTTTCATATTGTTGCACGCATGGCGAACACAGGGGCTCGCGTTATTTATTTATTTATTTTTTGGCTTACACCAACGACTTCATGACGTGCCCACAAAACGCTGTCTTCGGAAAATAATAATGTAGCTATGCGCCAGAAGTTATCGCGTTATTATTTCGCGTTATTATACTTACAGAAACGCGGTATACTGAACAATGTGAAAAATTTGCACCACGGGGGTTATTGCGAATTTTCCATCATACGCTATAGTAAGCGCTGGGGTGGCGTATCCGTGCTCGTATATGAATGCCTTCAATCTACCATGGAAAATGAGTGAACAAACATTACAAATGATTACGAGCCTGTAGCCGTCCGCCATGGAGCCCATATGTTTGTTGGCATATATAGACCTCCCACCGGTGATTTTGAAAGGTTTCTCTTCTTTGTGGAACGCATTTTGAACGATGTCAACGAAAACAAACTATAACTCGTCATGGGCAGAGATTTTAACGTCAACGTACTTGATATTAATTCAAGACAAGGACACTTAACATGCCCGGTCACACAGAGCGGTTTTGATATCGTACGTGCCAGTGAAACCCGAATTACTATGTCATCTGCTACTCTTATTCATTTTTTCTAACCAACCACTCTCCGTCGATAATTACAACAGGCACAATATATGCTGACATTAGCCATCACCCACCAGTTTTTATGACCGTTAAAAAGAACACCGTTCGGGAGAAGAAAAAAAGAGCACGTTTTTCAAGATACCCGCCGCGGTGGCTCAGTGGCTAAGGCGTTGCGCTGCTGAGCACGAGGTCGCGGGTTCGATTCCCGGCCGCGGCGGCCGCTTTTCTGATGGAGGCGAAAAGCAAAAACGCCCGTGTGTACGAGATTTCGGCGCACGTTAAAGATCCCCAGGTGGTCAAAATTAATCCGGAGCCCTCCACTACGGCGCGCCTCATCGCCTGCGTTGCGTCGGCGCGTAAAACCCTACAATCAATCAATCAATCACGTTTTTCAAGATATCTGTAGCCAAAACTAAATAAAATTCAGAGAAGTTACAGAAAAGCTTACATGGGAATGGGTATACAAAAAAACTGACTCCAATGACGCCTATGAAACATTCCTATCGGAACTGACTAAGGCTTATAACTCTAGCTTCCCCATAAAGACCACGCGGAGAACAAATCTCTATCGTAAACACTGGATTAATGAAGACATAAAGGAACAAATAGCTTACAAAGATCGCTTGTATGAAAAGTTTATTCGTACAAAGGATAATAACCTTTTCCCAGAATTCAAGCGAGTTCGTTATAGAGTAGCTAATATAATCAGAAAAGCTAAAAAAACATCCTATTATAACTTGTTTGCCACCGATACCCACCGAACTGAACTGACGTGGAAGAAGATAAATTCTGTTCTCGGCCGCTCTCAAGAAAACAAGCCAGTCGAAGTGGTTTATCATAACGATAAGCCTATCTCTGGGCGTCCGTGAGCAAATCTATTGAATGACTTTTTTGTGGATCAATTCGCAGGCTCCAAGTTTTGCCAAAACAATTCGCATGTCGTAGAAGAACGCTCCTGTTCAAATTCCATATACTTGAATCCTACAGATGAAAGGGAAGTCACTGCTACAATTCTTAATTTAAAAAATACCACCGGCTGCGATGCAGAAAATATGCAAAATAAACCTCTGAAGTATGTCGTTGACATTATAGCACTGCCATTAACCCATGTATTTAACCTAATCCTGGCAAATGGAGTATTTCCCAATCGCATGCAACTTGCTAAAGTTGTGCTGGTATTTAAAGGCGGTGACTGCAATATCTTAAAAACTTAACGGCCGATTTCGATATTACCAGTTCTTTCGAAGGCGATTGAAAAGATTATATATTCTAGGTTGTCTAAATAACTCTTAAAAACAATTTCCTTCACTCTTTTCAACACGGTTTTCGCAGGCATTGTTCTACGGGAACTGCATTACTTAAACAAAAAAAACTAATACTACAGAATTTTGCCGAAACTTTTTAACACTGAGAATGTACATCGATTTATCCAAAGCTTTTGATTCGTTGAGTCATAACGTTCCGCTAAATAAATTACAGGCCTATGGAATTCGCGGTACTGCTCTTGACCTTATAAGATCTTACTTAAATCACCGACAACAGTACATATCCTTAGGTAAATTTTCATCTGAACTTAGATGCGGAAAGACAGGAGTACCGCAAGGAACCTTATTAGGTCCCCTGCTATTTTCCCTATGTATTAATGATCTGCACTGTATCGTTACACGCCCTGAAGTTAACCGTATATGCTATGCCGATGACACCACTCTTGTAATTGCAGGAAAAAGTACAACGGTTATTGAAAACATTTGTCAAGAAGTATTTCCCATTTTTCTAGAGTGGACAAATAATCATTAACTTGGTATTAATGCTGACAAAACGAAAGGCATACTCTTTAGGCCCAAAACTAAGATTGCACATCTCCCTGAACTAATGCTTGGCACAAAAGAAGTGGCTATAGTTGAAACTATGAAAGTGCTAGGACTGCCCCTTTCTAAAGGGTTTCCCGTTCAATATAATCCAAACGCCAGTGAATATAATCCCCGCGCCAGTGAATATAATCCAGGTGCCAACCAATATAATCCAAGCGCCAACCTATCTAATCCAGGACCCACGCAGTGCGGAACACACACCAGCGCTTCGTAATTTAGTTGGCAACCAATACAAATCCGGGCGCAGTGTATTTTCATCCAAGTTGGATGAACGAGGTTACGCGACCAGTTTGAGCAGACGACTTAAGAACTGCGCAATAAAACAATCACGTGACTATCCAGCACTCTCGCATAATTACTATACTGAATCCGAGGGTGGTGTCATGGGTAGGGATTATGTAGTTAACTTGCTCACTTACTCGAAATTTTAGAGAAAACTGCCAGAATGCTTAACTCTTGAAACCAAATAGGTGACCGAACGTGCGACAGGTGGCGCAGGTGACATGGTTCACAGCGCCACCCGCGGAAGAAAATCGCAAAAATGGTCGTGACATGCCCTGGCGTGGACGTGTGAAGAACGCGGAGCGGCTAGAAGTAGGAAAGAAATCCTTGGGTCACGTGATCAAAACATGACGTCACTTGACTTGTTTTTGCGCGTCTAGGGACAACGCCGAAGTAGGCCATGCGCAACATTTCCCTGGGACCCGCCGCAGTGGCTCAGTGGCTAAGGCGTTGCGCTGCTGAGCACAAGGTCGCGGGTTCGATTCCCGGCCGTGGCGGCCGCTTTTCTGATGGAGGCGAAGAGCAAAAACGCCTGTGTGTACGAGATTTCGGCGCACGATAAAGATCCCCAGGTGGTCAAAATTAATCCGGAGCCCTCCACTACGGCGCGCCTCATCGCCTGCGTTGCGTCGGCGCGTTAAACCCCACAATCAATCAAATCAGCATTTCCCTGGGTCCCCCGAGGGAACGATTTGCGCTGTCAGTACCCAGCCAACCCAGCGTGTCAGTTTGTGTTGATTGCTAGCAAACGAAGCTGCAGATGCGTGAATATACCGTGAATGCTAGTATTGGTGCGGTTTCCCTATCCGATTAGGTGTCTTACGTGCTGCGACATTTCAAGAGAAACTTGCAGCCTGAGCTCAGCGTAGATCAGCCATGGCGGTCTCCGGCGTTTGCTGTCACTGACACGGAAGAGCGGAAAAGAGGGCATCTATGCGCTCATTTTCCCAGCAATGTCAGTAACATCGTTATTTTATGTTGTAGTTTTTGTGTTTATACCACTTTACTGTGTACCTAAGGCTGCGTGAATTCTTGTTTGCGTGGCCGCCTCGGCCTCCTAGCTGTCTTTCTCGTTGCCGATAGTATTGTGAGGCTGATAATTTTTGTACAATCTTGAATTAAAATGTTTTGGGTGCTGCAAACTTGGACGAGGAACAGAGACAGTAGAAAAAGATAAACCAGACGTTGGTGAGCAAACCAACACCTGCTTCGTGTAGCCAACGTGCCTGTGTTTTGTCTTTTCCCAGTCCCTGTTTCTTGTCCAAGTATGCAGTACACGCTAAATTCCAATTACGATGCTATGTACACACTCCGACCGCAGTGTCAAGCGTTTCATTGTTGTTCCTTTTGTGCAGGAGCCCATAACATTGCTCAAGTTTGATCGAACCGGTGGCGTGTACTCCCCGAAGCGCGGTTCTGAATGTTTGAGGTGCAGTGCCTCGAACGTAAGTATGCATGTGTTTGATAGCGTTAATCTCACGAGTGTGTCGTGTGCACGCATCAGAGTTCTAGCTCTTCGGGCAGTTAAGTTGCGTTGCCGGAGATGAATTGGAAACGTCGCTTCTGTACAGTGGACGTAACGATGTCGTGGCCAAAGAAAAAAAAAAGCGTGAAACCGTGAGCCAAAAAAGACGGAAGAGGGAGAGAGAAAGGATAGACCGAATGAAGGCAGCAGAATCAGATCGTCCGAGTTACTGGGAAGGTTACGTGGCATTTTGGGCCCTTTATGAGGAGGCACCACGAGCAACTGTCAGTAAAGTGTACATTGAAGGTGAATGGAAGAAGCTGCGTATGGGACAAATAGTGTGTGGCAGGGCATAAAGCCACCGAAAATTTGAAAGCGCACATATAACGTGTACAAGCAGGAGGGACACACACAAGCATTTACTGGCAACTGCCCTTTTATTGAAAACACAAAATTTATACACAAAAGCGAATAATCGATTAAAGAAATGTGGTGCCGATTAGCATGTGCTCCTGCCCGTGTAGAGTGATAGGCGATTTGCTGACACGCTTGTTACTATGTTCATTGATAAAGAAGGTCTCAACCAAGTTCCCTAACAGTCTGAACATTATGCCTGTACAACACCACAGTCTCATCAAACAAAGAGTGACACCCACACTTTTTATAATGCGCGCAAAGATTTGCGCCTGTTGACTTTGTTATCCTTAACAGATGCTCTCTGAGATGGACACTTAGACAGTGTCCTGTCTGGCCCACATACACGTACTTGCACGACAACGGAACTCTGTAAAGCATACCTATCATACAACGAACTAAGGGCTGCGCATGGGTGACACCGCACTTGTTCCTCCCTTTCCTCTGATGATCCTTGTTATTAACAATGCGGCAAAGATTTCCCACTTTTGCTTTTGCAAATAACAACACACAGAACGATGTGCAGTGTGTTCTTTTTCTTGTAGTGGGCTGTCTGGTGTGGTCTTATTCCACGTAGCCATCTATTACGCATTTGTTTTTCAAGGATGTATTATTAGCCTACCTAACTTTCACTTGTGCTGACACAGCATTTCATCCTGTTCCTACAGAATCTGCATAGGAGGGCTTCCAGTGGAAAAAAAGAAGTGCTTGGACCTGGCCCCTATGATGTTGGTGCAGGGCCTGGAGGGCAAGCCTTGGTCTACATCTTTTCTGAGCACTCATGGAAAGCAGGTGAATGCCTCCACAAGTGGGTCGTTTTGTGGTACATTCAAAATTAGCAGCAGACAGACTGCGTCTGCGCGCAGACCACCCTGGTAGTATGACAACCAAATAATATGTAGCTGTGCCTAGTTACTGACGGGAAGACTTAATAAAAAATCAACTGTCGATCTGTTGAAACGACAAAAACGGGGGATGTGGAGCTTTCCAAAGCCAAGTCCAACAACAAATTAGCACCTGTTTGTTATTGTGATGGTTTGCTGCACTGCAGTTGTGCTCTATAGAGCTTTACTGATGCCGGCAATCAATTACCTTCCGTAGTGTACAACCATTGTCGTTGGATGGAGGTGTACATTTTCTGTGTAATTTTTCACGTCCATGCAAATCCAAATTGCTTCGACTGTGCTGGAATGGCACAATGGGATAGACGTCAGCTTCATAACATGAGGAACCCAGGTTCAGTTCAGATCACAGGAAGCGTTTTAATGTTTTTTCCCTTCACCCATGATCGTCATCATCAGAAAAAGTGTCTTTCCTGCAGTGCATTTTGGGTGGACTACACCAGAAAGAGGCTGGAAGCTTCACTGTAGTAAATGAAACTGCCAAGTACAGTATGTGCGTGAAGTTTAAGCATTGTACATGAGCCAAGCCAGTGAGGAGTGGTTATAGGTTAAATCCTTGTCAAGAAAGATCACAAAAAGTTCAGTGTGAAGCACTAAGCTTGCGAACTTGTCAAATCTAAACATGACACTTTATTGTACCAGTCTTTCATGCTCAGCTGAGGAATGGTAGACATGTGGGGGTAACAACTGTCAGAAAGGGCCATTAGCATGCAGTTCATGTCTATGTAAATATTTTAAAAAGTACTGGTACGAAATTTTCGTGTTACATTTTTCCCATTGGTATGGCTGCCTACAAGCCGAGGAATCATAGAGTGGATCATTAGATTGTCGACCGCAGGGTAAATAAATAATTATTTTGAGCCTTGTTTATTCGTGTCAGTTTCGGCTTCGACAAAACAACACCAAGGCGGCCGCCATGAGAGAATGGCGCTGTTCCTATCCTGTTTCCATTGCATCATGGTTAGACTGGACGCGTAAGCTAGAGTGAGCGAACACGGCCAGGCTGGCGGTGGTTGCACGCGCCTGGGCCACACGATATCTGTCCCAAAACTGTGCCATAATACACGAGGCAGTGCTGCGTGCGCCATCAGCCGCCGGTGTGTTGGTTAAGTCACTGGAGCCCTGAGGTTGGCAGTTTAGGGGAACTGCATGGCGAGTCAGCCCAGGCGTCTTGCTTATGCCAGTGTCAAAAGGGTATTTATTCTAAGCTTTCTGGGGCATGCAAATATTACAATTGATTTAAAATATGTTATACTGAACGGTTGCTACCAAAATCTTCATATACAAAGGAAATGTTTGCATAGTTATCTCAGCTTTGATATTTCGTCTCAGAACTCCTTTTAGTAGAGCCTAATGATGTTATGAAGGTTTAATAGTGGTGCTACTCCTGAAGTTATTTTTTCGTCGTTTTGAGCTGACGTTTGGAGTTAGGAGAGAGGCATAACGTTCTGGCCTTCCCATTTCTGGCCATCAGTATTTCTAAGTCATTCTTCAAAACATTTTTTGCTGTGTACTTCTCAGAAATGTTGAGGACACCTAACTGAACTTAGTCGTGATTAATTAGGCATTATCGTGCAAAGGTCAAGAAATCTAAACCCTTGCACTCACCTGGCAAAGGATCATCCTTATATCAGAAAGGGTTTTGTTTTGCTGAGTCTCTGCCACATAGGACCACCATAGAACTTGCTGCCCACAGAGAAGTGCTCTCCAGCCAAATCAGCCTTAGGTGTCACAGGAGTGAGAGTAAGAGCTGTAAAATACTCTTAGAAAAAACACTATACAATAGCTATCTTTTTTGGAACGTGTTAACATGTGGACTAACCTCATGACGACTGTTGGATGTGACTTGTTCGTAGAGGGGCAAAATCCGTAAAATAGAGACGAGCAAGTAACTCATCATTGCACGACAGCTTCTGCGACACTTAAGTTAAGCTGCCTGCAATCAGTGGCAATCCGCCCCCCAAAGAGGTCCTCAGCTTTTTACTTTTTTTAAAGAATCCCACTTGTAAGAGGTCGCAAACGTGTTGCGACCGCCAGAAATGCGGGCTCGAGCCAGCCGTTGTACCGCCTAAGGGGGGGGGGGGGGCAAAAACCACTGTGCTGCTAAGTGATTTTGCGCAAGCGGGTTACTCAGCATATGCGCGAGCGCCGGCATGGTTATCACCTCCTCCGAAAAACTGGTGCAGGGAGGGGGAGCGGTTCTTTAATCGCCCCCCCCCCCCCCCAAAAAAAAAATAGCCCCCTTCAAAACCAATCTTTGGGACCACTACTGCCTGCAATGTGCGTGCAAACAACATTGTACGCAAGATGTTTACAGTTTTATTGCCTGGTTCAAAGAGACTGGTATACAAAATTTTGAGGAAAGATGGAGTTGGCAGTGTTGTTATTTGTGTTAGGGGTTTTTGTGGAAATGTGTCATCTTATTATTTATTTTATAAATTTTTAACTTTTACAGGAACGTTATATTGTAGAAGTAGTTCCATGTATTTGGTGTTCTATGTTTATTTATTCAAGATACTCTTATAGCCCCACGGGCATTATTGAGGGGTGTGGTACCTGAGCAGATTGAACGAACACTAATAACACCAGAGAATTCTGCCAAGCGTGTACAAGAACAAAAAATAACAGAAAAAAATAGAACAGAAACGTCAGTGTCCATACGCATACTAATAAACGTATACATGCAAGGAGCGCAATAACAGTATACTGTGTTTAAGCTATTTGTTCATTTGAATTTTGAATGGGAGGCTCATAAGAAAATAAGTGTAATGCTTCACCAGTTTTCAAAATGGTATTTATTTTTTACTTTTCAGTGACAGAGCTCTCAACAAGCATATTGATGCACTACAACATTTGTGCTGGGCACCTCTGATACCTGTCATCTTCTTTGGCTGTGAAACTGGGAATAACGAAAACTAAAAACTGTCTCCTTCCTTTTGTATATTCCTTTTATATAGTGCAGGAACGTGGTCTCTTATCTGATGACGAGCACTTGCACGACATGGTCCCCTGGTCTCTTATCTGGTATTTATGCTGCAGTTTAAACAACGAACTGCCAGGTAGCCAACATTCACAACCATTTCAAGTTGTACCTCTCAAGCGGAAAAAGTTCTAATTCATTTGTCTGAGGAACATTTTAAAGGTCTTCACAAGAGCATGTTCTGCTCGCATTCATCGACGCGCAGCGAGGCGCCACAAACTCTGAACTCCGAGCCGGCCGGTGTCCCTCGGAGGGTGAAACGTGCGTTTTGTGTTTGTTCTTGTGCTTGTGTGTGCGCGCTTCTCCTTCCCTCTCCGAGCCGAGGACGGCTGGAAAAGGAGTGCGGCCCGTTTCTCCCTCTGTCCTGCAACCCCGGCGAGGTGTTGAGTTACGGTACGCATAACCGGGCCGCGCCTGGGTCCAGAGACGCCACGACCACCAGTCTGCTGTTGCCAGCCCTCGAGACAGCACCACTTTTTTTACGGAGCTAACCAGAGGAAGGAACCTTTCTTTTTTCGACTTGTAACCTTTCCCTGTTTTTCATTTATCCTTAATTAAAGTTTGCCTTTAAGCCTTCCAATGTTTACCCGTCATTTTTATGGATAGCGGACGCATAGACCCCATCGAACATTGTACCGCGAGGCCAGAATAAGCGCGTGATTAAAGATTGAGATGCTACATTGCAGGTTCACTTATAACAGCAGGTTCTAAACATTTTGCATAGTTTAATACTGGCCTTCACATCTGCTCTTGAAGCCTGTAAGTTGGAAGCAATATAATGCTTGCTCTACATCGGTTACTACAAAAGCCTAGTGTCAAGCAATCAAGCATCTTGCAATAACACAAATTAAATTGTTTAGACTTACAGCATCTTGCAATAACACAAATTAATTTGTTTAGACTTAGAGCCACTAAATAAGCTACGCAACCATCTATCACCAATAAATGTGCAGTTTGGAATGAACAGATCTGGAAACTGACTTGAAGAGACAATATCTTATCCTACGTTGTTTTTTTAGTTTGAAAGTGGCACACTTCACAATTAAAAGTGCTATTGCGATGACTTCTCCCCGACCGGTACACGCGCGCGCTTCTAGGAAATCTCGCAGCTCTGCACGAAATTTTTCTTTGATTTGTCATCGTTCTTGAAAGAAGCAAGAAACTTAAACGGAGAGGTAATTCAGTGTCGGAGAAATAATGAAGACGTCGTCCAAGTCTGATGATTGGATGGTGCGGCAGCAGTAATATTAGGGCCACACGGAGGGGATAAAATGAAGCTTATAAGCATAAAGGAATTAGCGCTGGACAAACTCGGCGATACCTTGCAGACGGTCAGGCAGGCACGCTCCGCATTCATAAAAAAATTCCCGCGACTTCCCGCGAGGGGAACACGAGTAAATGCAGAGCATTGGGGCCTCAGTACTGGTTGAAGGCAGTGTTGCTTCCATCGCTTCTTCCGTGATGCTGGAGTAGCAGACACGAGTAAACGTGGGAGCGAGCGTCAACCAAGGAAGGAAGGAGCAACGCAGTGACCTAAGCACGAGCGACCGCAAGCCGCTTTATATTTGCAGTGCGCGCAGTAGAGGGAGAGCAGTACGGGGGGGGAGAGCGCGCATACGCAAGCAGCGCGCGCCCTTCCACGCCCCACCGCGCTGCTATCACGCACCTGTCACGCCGAGACATATCTTGCTCCGTGGCCGAGACCGCGACGGAGCGAACGGGCCGACTACGACGCATGCGCGCGCCAGCTGCTGTTGAGAGAGAGGAGGGAAGGAGGAGAGGCACACCTGCTGCGGACGCGGAGCTGTTGACGCCGTCCGACGCAGGAAGAGGCGAGGCTAAGAAATGCTCTGCATTTAAAAAAATCGTCAGGCAAGACACCCGTCAAAACTGAAAGAAACCGTCAGTTCCAGCCGTTTCTTGCGTCGTCTGCTGCTAGACGCCGGCACTCAGCTTCTTACAGGGAATTCCCTAGGAGGCCACACGCAGGGCCACAGCAAGCCTGGTCGCAGCAACAACATGTTCCCTAAATGTCCCTAACTTTTGTCCCCAACTGACACTGGTTCCAGGAGCCAATCAAAACTTGGAATATTTTCCTCCTTTTAGCCGCATGCTGGAGAACGCGCGTTTCCGTGTTGTTCAAAAGTGCAACCGCTCGTTACCGTGATAATGTTAGTCATATGGCAGGCACTTTTTTTGCAAGAAATCAGGTCCCGTTGACGCGCGTTCATTTTAACTAATTACCTCATTGAGGTTAATTATTATTCATTAGTCATTGATTGGGTTAAAAGTCAAATTGATGTCACAAGGGCTAGATATCAAATTACAGGTTTCGATAAAGGGAATCATGTGGGACAAGTTAAAAGTTGCTTACTGTTTATATTCATGAGATAGTCTCGTGAGTCAGATTGGGTTGATACCACCTGGGCTTGTGAGATATCAAATTAAAGGTCTCAATGACAGGAATCACGTGGGGCAAATTAGAAATTTCTTCCTGAGTCACGTGACTCATAGTCACGTGAGTCATAGGTTGGGTTAGAAGTCAAATGATGCCATTAGGTCTTGCGAGGCATCAAATTAAAGGTCTCGATCAGGGGAATCACGTGGGAGAAATAAAAATTTGCTTCCTGGTTATAGTTATGAGATAGTCACATGAGTCATATATTGGGTTAAAAGTGAAAGTAATGCCGCTATGGTTTGTGAGAGGTATCAAATAAAGGACTTGGTGAGGGGAATCAGGTCGGGCAAATCAAAAATCGCTTTCGGGTTATAGTCATGAGATAGTCACGTGAGTCATATATTGGGTTATATGTCAAAGTGATGCCACTAGGGCTTGTCGGGTATCAAATTAAAGGTCTCGATGAGCGGAATAACATAACAGCGGAATAACAGCGGAATAACAAATTAAAAATTGTTTCCTTGTCATAGTCATGAGATAGTCATTTGAGTCATAGAGTGGGTTAAAAGTCAAAGTGATGCCATCTGGGCTTGTGAGGTATCAAAGTAAAGGTCTCGATGAGGGGAATCAGGCGCGACAAATTAAAAATCGCTTGCCGGTTATAGTCTTGAGATAGTCACGTGAGTCATAAATTGGGTTGAATGTAAAATTGATGCCCCTGGGGTTTGTGAGGTATCAAATTAAAGGTCTTCATGATGGGAATCACATGGGAGAAATTAAAAATCGCTTCATGAGTAGTAACATGAGATCATGAAAATCATGAGATAGTAACGTGAGTCATATATTGGGTTAAAAGTCGAAGTGGTGCCACTGGAGCTTCTGAGGTGTCAAATTAAAGCTCTCAGTGTCGGGAACCACGTAGGACACACTAAAGATCGCTTCCTTGTTATATTCATGAGATAGTCACGTGAGTCATAAATTGGGTTAAACATTAGAGTGATGTGAGTAGGGCTTGTGAGGTATCAAATTAAAAGTCTCGATGAGGAGAATCACATGGGATAAACTAAAAATTGCTTCGATGTAATTGTCATGAGATAGTCACGCGAGGCATAGATTGGGTTAGAAGTCAAAGTGATGCCAGAAGGGCTTGTGAGGTACCAAAGTAAAGGTCTCGGTGAGGGAAATCACGTGGGAGAACTTAAACATTGCTTCATAGTTATGGTCATAAGTTAGTCACGGGAGTCCTAGATTGGGTTAAAAATCAAAATGATTGCGCTTGGGCTTGTGAGGTATCAAATTAAATGTCTCGATCTAGAATATTTTCACACAAACTATGTTTGAAAAGATATCAAAGGAATCATTTTAAAACAAAAATAAAAAAAATTACCGGCTTAGGTTACAGCAGTAGACATCATGAGCCCAGACAAGTCCGCGAAAAATCCGTATGAGGGTAGAGCGCGCATTGTGGATGATATTGTTATGATAGTACTTGTGTTTCTTTATTTTAAAACCAAATGAGGTGGAAAATATGGTTGCTGACAGTTTTTAGAAACCATATTTTTTTGTTTATTTCAGAACTTTCTTCTCTAGTGACGCGCCATTGCTGTTGAGGGTACTCATTTCACCGCTGAATGAGCTCCCGAATTCCCTTAGCCGCAAAATGTCATTCGCCTCAAATGTCCGTCGGTGTTGTCATGTAGTGCTGAATTATTGACATATAGAGCAAATGTCATTCGCTCTAAATATCATTTGATCTGCCGTCTGAGAGTGGTATTGCATATGCTGCGGAGTTTCGATCGTAATCTCATATCGTTGCTCATAAAATAAAATAATAAGGATCAGGTTAAGCGCGTCTGGGGCAGCCACTTTTGTAACCAAAGTAATGCGGCCTTGGCAGAACACTCCGTGCCAGTACATGGCTGGCACAGCGTTCGCGCTGGCCTCTTACATGATATAGTTGGCTCACGTTGGGCGCGATGGGAAAGTAACACACGTGTGAGGAGGGAACACAGTGAGAGCCTGACATGTGTTGCTCTCCGTCCACCACGGAAAATATTTCTACGGGGCTATTTGTAAAAACTGATTGGATAATTTTCTGTGCTTAGGGCAGCGCTGTTATCACTAGTCGCTGCGCCCTGATATGTGCGCTATAATAAATTCTCTTTGCCTAGGATGTTCGCCGAGGCGGGCGCTTGAGGCCCCTGCACCTCGTGATGGCTTATGAGGACAGCATGGACGCGCACTCCGTGCTGATCTGAGGCCCACCCCCAACGCATGCCCTGTTAGGTGGAGGAACGTCGAAGGTCTTGGCCAAAGCGAACCCCATAAAAAGCAAGCACAAACTTTCCTAGCGCAACTCGCAACCGCAGCGCCGCGGTGGCGAGAGTCGCGGCCGGCCGCCTTCTCTCCGCGGCCGCGGCGGGGAGATACGGAACTGAAACTAAAGCGTGGCAAACTGTTCGCATGGCGACGCAGTGAAACATCCCCCTCGCGAGGGGCACGATCAAATGCAGAGCATTTCCGGGGGCGCACGACGTTAAATAGTTTGCGTTACGTTAATGTTGTTGCACTTGTGGCAACTGCTGACGAGAGAGCGCTCGTCAGCAGTAATTGAAGGAGTCAAGGATATAAGGCGCGTTCGTAGCCTCCCATTCTGTGTCGGCTTTGTGGCGCAGTGGGTAGCGCACCATGTACATTGCGTTCCGCCCGCAGGGTCAAGGGATCGAAACTAGGCGCCGGATAGTATTTTTTTTTATATAGTGTAGGGGAGGGGTGCGGACTACGACTACGGACGTCAATGCGGGTGACATCGTGAGTTACTGAAATGCTCTGCATTTAAAACGGGCTGATATTTTTTCAGGCACTGCAAAAAAGGGAAGTCGGGTTTGAATTTATACACTTTACCGTTCGAATGAAGTGAGCCTCAAAGCTAAGGTATCTGTTGAGATAAAAGATGTCTAGCTAATAGCTAATGAGCTACATAAAAACGATCGTCACAACGATAATCATAACCATTTCTTTGTCGACGCCTCGAATTCATATGATATTGGAATGAGTTATCATGGTCGGGAACCGCACATGCGGCAATAATTGATCTATTACCATTGCGTAATAATCCATAAGCCGGCTCTACATCGTGCGGATTTACGTGTGAATTCGCAGCTGCAGCGTTGCTAGTTCGGCAACATGTCGTTTTGATGCATAAGCTAAAACAATCCAAACGATCGATTTTCGTTGCTGCCGAAGCTACAAAATAGGTCGTTTTGCCGCTCGAGCAGTGCCGCCAATGAGAATTCGCAAGTAAATTTGCACCATGCAGAACGGCCTGTGGCGTCACTCGTTCCGTCGGAGGCTTGCAACATACTCTCAAGAGCATAAAGTAATTTATGCTAAATTTCATTACCGGAAAGTCTGGTACTGCAATCAGGAGTTGTCATGGGACTGCTGGAAAACGTTACATGTTTACTTCACCTGCTTTTCGGATTCCTGTGCCTCGTTGTTGACAACTCTCTTTTCCGGATGGTGGCTCGAGTTCCTTTTCCTCCTAGCAGCACGGCACTCCCTATGCACTACTTTGAAGCAAGCACTGCTTGCTTTCTTGAGACGCTGTGTGTTGCTTTTTTCGAGCTGTTGTCAATTCGCGGAAAATAGCCATAGAAAGAAGAGCTCTGAACAGATTTAGAGAACGCAGGAAAATCGGATCGAATTGAGCAAACTTCGACTGCATCCATGATGGGGAGAGGGAGTGGAGGGGACCAGCGGGGGGGGGGGGGGGAGAAAGAGGGAAAGGGGTGTTACAAGAACGGGTGGAAGAAGACTACTGTTTTTTTGATGACATTTGCTGCAAAGGAAGCAGATAAGCGGCCTTATTTTATTGTTTCAGTTCAAAATTCAAATTATGGGGGTTTAACGTGCCGAGGCTGTGAACCTGGGCCTCGAGGGCTCTCGATTACTTTTGACCATCTGGGGATCTTTAACGCGCAGCGAAATCTCGACATATGAGCATCTTTTTTCTCCTCCATATGAAAAACAGGGCCAGGATTGAACCCACGTCCTTCGGCTGAGCAGCATAACTGAGACACTGCAGCTGGTGGTTTTTTCAGTTACTGCCGTAAGACTGATTGGGGATGTAAAGCTGCTTCCGAAGCGCGCTGGTTCATCATATGTATATATCTTTAGTACCCTAAAACCGTAAAACGCCATAGATATATTTACCATCCCGGTACATTATTGTGTTGGGGCTACGTTGTTCCTCATGGCATATCAGCCACGAGTAACAAAGTAGCAATAAGTAGGCAAAACAAGTGAATAAATTTAATTTTATATATAAAGCAAAAACGTTAATTCGAACTGCAAGGAGATGCCACCTCAGTAAAAATGTAACTTTCCACTAAATAGTGAAGGGCGTGAAAAAAAAATTTTCATGCTTTTTTAGAAAAATATTAAAAATTAAAAAAAAAACGATTCCAAACATCAAAATCTTGACCTGCTCTTAAAGAGCTGCTGCAGATCTTTTGAACAAAATCGTTGGGGGAATTCTTTTATGATTTTTTTACCCTGAATTCGGCAAAAACATCAATTTCGTGTGAAAATACACCTAACCGCACTTTTTTGTTAAATCAAACAACTCTTGTCGGGGGTGCGGTCAGAGCCCTGGCTGCCTTTCCCTATGAGGCAGAGGTAGATAATGTCCTATTTGGAAGCCCCGGAGCTGTGGTGAGCCCTCTGCCTGAAGACCTCATTCCTTTCCCATTCAGACACGGGACAGAAAGTCCCCAGGAAAATGGAAGATGCACAAAATCTTTCCTTAGAATAGGTGAACTTGAAGGAAGGATAAACTGAACAAGTCTGCTCGCGGCGAGCTTTAAAAAGGTGTTTTCCCCGAACGACCCATGGCCGACTTTGGATTTTCGGAGTCAGGGATATTGTGCAGATAATGGATCGTCGCTTCCACAACCAGCGCGATCACACATTCCTAGCACAATTTTTGAACACATCATAAGCCCCTTTCTTGCAGGTGCAACTTCGTTTTTACATTCGGGCAGGTGGTAACAATCCCTAGGGCACACTTTGACTTTTACCCCAATAATCTATGACCCACGTGACTATCTCATGATTAAAACCAGGAAGCGATTTTTAATTTGTCCCACGTCATTCCCCTCACCGAAACATTTAATTTGATACCCTACAAGGCGTCGTGGTATCAATATGACCATTACCCAATTTATGACTCACGTGACTATCTCATGACTAATACCAGGAAGCGATTTGTAATTTCTCCCACGTGACTCTCCTCATCGAGACCTTTAATTTGGTGCCTCACAAGCCCTAGCAGCATCACTTTGACGTTTAACCCAATGTATGCCTTACGTGACAATCTCATTACTATAATCTACAAACGATCTTTAATTTGTCCCACGTGATTCTCCTCATCGACACCTGTAATTTGATTTCTCACAAGCCCTATCTGCATAAATTTGACTTTTAACCGAATTTATGACTTACGTTACTACCTGCTGACTATAAACAGGAAGCAATTTTTAATTTGTCCAACGTGATTCTCTCTGCGAGACTTTTAAGTTCATGCCTAATAAGCCCTAATGGCATTATTTTGACTTTTAACCCTATCTATGACACACCTGACTATCTCATGACTATAACCGGCAAGCGATTTCTATTTCTCCCCTATGATTTCACTCATCGAGACTTTTAATTTGATACCTAACAAGCCTAGTGGCATCACTTTGAATTTTAACCCAATTTATGACTCACGTGACTATCTCATGACTATAACAGGGTAGCGATCTTTAATTTGCTTCACAGGGTTCCCCTCATCGAGACCTTTAATTTCGTACCTCATAAGCCCTAGTGGCATCACTTTGACATTTATTCCCACCTATGACTCACGTGACAATCTCATGGCTATAACTAGGAAGCAATTTTTAATTTACCTACGTGATTCCCCTCATCGTGACAAATTTGATACCTCAAACGCCCTAGTAGCGTCACTTTGACATTTAACCCAATCTATGACTCACGTGACTATGTCATTACTATAAAACGGAAAGATCTTTAATCTGTCCCAGGTGGCTAACGTCCTCGAGACATTTAATTTGATGCATCACAAGCCCTAGCAGCATTATTTTCATTTTTAAGCAAATTTATGACTCACGTCACTTTCTCATAACTATAACTGGGGAGCGATTTTTTATTTGTCCCGCGTGATTCCCCTCATTGAGACCTTTAAGTTGATACCTCACAAGCCCTAGTGGCATTACTTTGACCTGACTCACGTGACTATCTCTCGGCTATAACCAGGAAGCAATTATTAATTTGTCCCAAGTGATTAACTTCATCGAGAACTTCGATTTGATACTTCACAAGCCCTAGTGGTGTTGCTTTGACTTTTACCCCAATCTATGACTCACGTAACTATGTCATTACTATAACAAGGAAAAATCTTTAATTTTTTCCACTTGGTTCCCCTCAGCGAGACCTTTAATTTGATACCTTAAAGCACTAACTGCATCATTGTGATTTTTAAGCCAATTTACGACTCACGTGACCATCTCATGACTATAGCCGGGATGCGATTTTTAATTTGTCACACGTGATTCCACTTATCGAGACCTTTAATGTGATACCTCACAAGCCCTAGTGGCATTACTTTGACATTTAACCCAATCTATGGCTCACGTGACTATCTCATGACTAAAATCCGGAAGCGATTTTTAAGTTGTCTGACGTCATTCCCCTCATCGATACCTTTAATTTGATTATAACCAGGAAGCAATTTTTAATTTCTCCCACGTGATTTCCCTTATCGAAACCTTTAACTTGATACCTCACAAGCCCTGGTTGCATCAATTTGACTTTTAACCAAATCAATGACTAATGAATAATGAATTAAGTACCTAAATTAGGTAACAAATTAAACCGAACGCGTGTCGCCCGTACCTAATTTCTGACCAAAAAATGTGCGTTTCTAATGACTGGCATTATCACGGTAGCGAGCGGTTGCCCCTTTAAACAACCCGGATGCACACGTGCTACACATGCACTCGCCAGGGCATGTCCCGACTATTTTTGCGATTTTCTTGCGCGGGTAGCGCCGTTGAAGGGCGTCAGCAGCGCCACCTGTCCCGCGTTCTGGATCTTATTTGGTTTTGAGAGTTAGGCATTCTGGCTGTTTCCCCTAAAATTTCGAGTAAGTGAGCCATAATTCATACCCAAGACACCACCCTCGGATTCAGTATAGTAATTAGGCGAGAGTGCCGGATAGTCACGTGACTGTTTTATTGCGCAGTTCTTAAGCCGTCTGCTTAAACTGGTCCCATAATCTCGTTCATCCAACTTGGATGAAAATACACTGCGCCTGGATTTGTATTGGTTTCCAACTAAATTACGAAGCGTTTGCGTGTGTTCTGTACTGCGTGCGTCCTGGATTATATTGGTTGGCGCCTGGATTATATTGGTTGGTACCTGGATTATATTCACTGGCGCGAAATTATATTCACTGGCGTTTTGATTATATTGAATGAGAAATCTTGTAGTAACCTAACATGGGTCGTTCACGTTAACGAAGATCACAAAAATTATGTAGAATAACTGGGATACTAAATAAAGCCCGTCATATATTACCTGAAAAAATAAATCTTTTAATTTACAGTTCCCTGTTTCTTACCCACCTAACCTAGGGTGAGTTAGTCTGGGGCAGAACAACCAAGACGAATTTAAATAAGTTGCTTCTATTACAAAAGAGAGTTTTAAGAGTCGTAGCAGATGTTGCATTTGCCGCTCACACAAATGAGCTGTTCGATAGACATAAATTAATTAAACTTAATAGTTTGTACGACTTTCGTCTATCACAAGCATATAAAATGCAGTTAAAATCAGCAGCCCAATTTAGGCTGAGTTATCCGGATTAAGAAAAAATACTATTCTGTACAACACGTGTTTCCCAAAAGCATGGTACACGCCCTCTCCAAAAAACAACTACGGCTTACAGTCATTGACATTTAACCTACCTGTCCTTTTAAATAAGGTAAATGTGGCCGAAGTAGACCTTTTACGCCTCTCCAAGCGACACTTGCGAGAAGTATTCCTTTAATTTTATTCGTTTTATTTTATATATTTTTTTAGAAAATTTATTATTTTGGAATAACTATGCTCCGTTGCGGCATCTGTGTACCCCGTAATTTGTATTCTGTACGTCGTGTGATAACTCTGTTCGAGTGCTGGTTTTAAACTTGTACATCTTTCTCTTTGCTTTGTTGTATTCTTGTAAACTCCTATTAGGCTGTTAGGCCGATGTTGTTTATATGGGATGTTTTGTTTCCATGATTAAGAAAACATGAAGCCTGTTGTTGTTTTTCCTTATGCTTGCCCTGTAATGTATTTATCGACGTCAAGGTTCCTGTTAACACGTTTATGGCGATTTACGAATGAGATTTTCCGACTGTGGTAATATCCCGTACGTGTGTATTTTTTTGTTTGTTTCGTTTTTGCCGCTTTTCCTACAGTTTGTTTTAACACTCAGAATTACTATTGTATTTCCCAATCCGACCTGTACGCCGATCTTGTAAGTGTTCTTTTTTTGGCACGACAAACTGGTGTTGCCAGTTGCTGTCGAATGTAGGGTCAGTTGCCTCGTCAAGCTGCCATGTATACGTGCAACTTTTTGTGACTGCCCCCTCCTTGTATGCTCAAGGGAAACGAAGTTTGATTTGATTTGAAGCTTTACCTTGCTTTCGGGGGCTCATGACGAATGCGTCAACGTTCGGTCAATAATACTCATACATATACAAGCATGCATGCTTAAAAAGAATGGGAGTGTAGGTTACTGTGCGGAGATGTCGATATTTTATTACATATTTGTCGCACCATGATTACACTCCGCCTAGCCACGTCTCATGCCTATAGATGGTTTACAGCACGGCGTCCTGGGCGCGGCCACGTCATCCGACCCGAAGTCATTCGCCGTAGCTGGCCTTTTGTAACGCGTTTCATGATATCCTCCAATAAACAGCCAATCAGTCAATCAATCAAATCTCGCCCTTCCCTTCGCTGCTGCTCGTGGGTAGCGGTGAATGCCGGCGTGGCTTGGTGGGCGAGTGGGACAATTTTTTGGTGGGGTTACTGTTAATATTGATTGGTTGTAGTCTTTAACGCGCCGACGCAACGCAGGCGATTCAGAACGCCGTGGTGGAGGGCTCCGGATTAATTTTGACCACCTGGGGATCTTTAGCGTGCGCCGAAATCTCGTACACACGGGCGTTTTTTGCTTTTCGCCTCCATCAGAAAAGCGGCCGCCGCGGCCGGGAATCGAACCCGCCAATTCGTGCTCAGCAGCGCAACCCCTTAGCCACTATGCCACCACGGCGGGTGGTTACTGTTAATAAACGCTTAGCGTCTGACTAGGTAGTGTATGCCAACCTTAAGAGATTACTTGATAAAAAAAAAGCGCACATAAATGTTGCCTCAGCGCTGCTTTTATTAGCGTCCGTCACCAGTTTTCTGATCACGCCTTTCGCCCAAGATAGAGTTGTCATATTGCTTTATTTTGATTTCTAGGTACTCTATTACAACCGCAAAGGCTGTACATGAAGCAATATGGAAGGATTTTGCATGTATCAATATTTGTCCAAAGCTTGTTTCGGAAGGTTTCCTTTCCACCTGGCGCACGCTAAGACGGCTGCCTGTGGACACGTGATACATAAGGCTGTGAAACAAAATGACCCTTCATAAGTGCGAAAGCTGTATGTTTCTCCTTGACCACTGCATGTTTCGGCGTGCGATGAAAAAGCTGCAGCGCTCAGCGTTAATTGCCAGCGACACGGTCAGCATATGGTTGTAAACGTTATCAGCTGTTGCCTACACCGTGCGTGGTAACGTGTTGCTGTGTAAAAACAGATCTAACGGCTGCAGTACAGGGCATGCAGTGGACGGGAAAATACCTTATGTGCGGCATTTAACGGGAAGCGCTTTCTTGCGCTAATCGTGAGTTCCACTATGCGTGTACAGTGACGTATGTAAATGGTCAAATCGGGTGAGAAAGTTTTTTCAGTGCATGTTACTTTTCCCGGCCTGATAAATAATGCTCTAGACGTGAAAGTTTAGTGTTGTTTATAGAGCAAAGCTGTTAGCCTCTAGTTGGTGGGAAAATTTCCTGTTGTAAACAAAGAAAACCCAGGCTGGATACAGCCTTTATCGCCTAAGACGCCGAGCGCAAGCGTCAAGCGAATCAGACGTACAGAAAAGAGCTCAGTATTTTTTTAAACAACTAAACAAGCATCAAAACAGCATTATGGATTATAAGGCGCATGTGATAAGGAGCACCCGCCATCCCCAAATGTTGTCCGCAACTGATTGTGCCAATGTTTGGGTCACAGTTGGTCCGGCATCGTAGTATTTTTGGATAGGCGGCGAATCGTGTGCATGATGGCTTTCAGTTGTCTTTCAGCTTGTTTATCTAAACTGCAGAACGACGTTTTTTGAATTTTTACACCTTATAGACGAAAGGCCTTGAATGAGACACTAATGAATGTACCAGAAAGTATCCCGGCCAGATAGAGCGGGAAATCTTTGATGCATTTTAAATGTGTATGCTAACGCGTATATTAACGAAGCGTACGTTTTACTGCTCGAAACGTAGATTTAGTATTTATCTTAAACATTTGACGGTGTATCGGCACATCCCCGATTACGTAGTTATCTTGCCCTAACTTTTGTTACTGTGTTATATTTATTCCTCGCATTTCCACTATATTTTCACACCGCAGTAAAGCGCGCTCAGCTGTTGTCAACACATGTGTATTTTACTTACTATTGTCACGTTTTTAGAGCTACTTCGTTCAAGTTCGACAAAGGTGACAATGTGGACATATGCGCATAACAGAAGCTCACTTTGTAAATCGGCACAGCATGGGAAGAATCTCCATGCAAAACTTGCAATAAATGCCGTCTGGCTTGTCTCACTCGGAACGTGTATTTTATATTATTGCATTCGAAAACCTCGTCACGTGAAGTTTAGCCGCCATTTCTAGTTTAAAAATATCCAAATTAATAGCAATGTCCCATTGCCCTATTTCGTGCCACCTCCACCCTTTGAATTGTGGTCAATCATCCCGCCGCGGTGTCCCTAACGCGCTGATAACTGTCGGCATGCCAACGAAAATTCCCGCCGGCACGACAGATGCATAAAACCAGCAACGCAACGACTCAGTGCCCAATTATGAGATGATGCCCCAGGTTAACATAAAAAAAAACGCTCACTTCGCGGAAATGTTATTGGCCGGGAGCACTAAAACCCACACTTCTCAGTAGCTGTCCTGCCGGCATGCCCTATCATCTCCCTTTCGAGATCTTGACCAGGTAAGGACCCATTTTTTGGTCATTTCAATTCATTCCGGATTGGTTTCTATTGACATGAATCTTTCCTGCTTTCTTCTGCTCGTCATTTGGCCAATGGCGACTGGAAGACATTGGTTTGAAGTTAGCATAACTCGCTTTTATGTGAGTAAGGGGTGATTAGTCTAAATGAGTCACCCTCGGCTTAATTCGTGCTTTGTGTAATGTACTAAGGCGCACTGCTTCTTAAGTCTTCCACTTCACCTTGGCGCATCACGTTACGTCGCGTCAGAAGATTTCCAGGTTTCTAGTCCAAAAGCTTCGCGGGCCTCACCTCGTAAAATAAGGCCTCTTTGTCCAAAACCTGCTCATCACGGTAATGGAGCCAGAGAACAGCGCGTGAGCAAGAGCGTTGCTACACAAAGGTGGGAGGATTTTAAGCGCATCGACTGCTGCCCTTCTTGACAACGCGGTTTCTTCGGTACGCAGCACTACGAATGCACCAGAACGGGCTGGCTAGATTTCGAACTCGAAGCGGTTGGATCAGTACGCATGCTATGAGGACAAGCTGCTGAATGTGCAAATGGAAAGCGCTGTGCCTGCACGTGACGCCAGTAGAGGAGATAAGCGTAGTAGCATAGGAGATTACAGAGTAAATATAGCCGGGTACAGGACTGTTTCTTCTTATTTCTTCGTGTGTGTGCAGCCTGTGGCCTCTATCGCCTTTATCTTCTTGTAGTAGCTTGAATGATTTGACAGGCGGAGTACTTAGACGGGCGTCGATGCTCATCGCAGCGCTCATTGATCAGAACAAGTGCGTAAACGACACGAAGCTCGACGTGGGCATGTGTATCCGCGCCATTTTTTATTGCTTTATTGGTAGCCCTAAGCTCTATCTTTGTTGCTGCTCTCTATTTGTTACTTGAGGGGACAATCTAACAAGACGAGTATTTTAGGCTTTATTTTGTGCTCATACTCCAACTTTAAAACCACAGTTACGTATTTGAACTTGTCCCGCTGTATTTTTGCTGAAGAATATCCCACTGTGCGCCGGAATAATTGGGACACTAATACTACAGGACGATCTTTGTATATGTAAAGTAACGTTTCTTTCAGGTATATTGCTTGAAACTCATATTTATAACTCTGCGTAGGATGTGCGTTTTTGCGGCCACGTCGTATGTAAAATAGCATTTTGTTTCGCCTTCAGCTTCATCAATGCAATTAGCAACTGGAATATACGGCCCGTACAACCGTAATGTATGTCGTATAAGAGTATTTTGTAAGCCTCCTCTATTCCCCGGTCTGGCAGTGACCAATGAAACTGAATCAAACATTTTTTTCATAATCTATTATTGCCATGTAAAGTAGCTTATTACAACTCACGGATTTTTCTATTACATGATTGATGACTTGGATGTGATTTTTTGTAGAGTATCCTTTTCTAAACCGACCCTGTTCTCAGGGTTGATGGAAATTTATGAAGTCACATATACAGTTAATTATCTCCTTTGTGATCAGCTTGTATGAAATGGTAGTAATAGGTGTGTAATTCTTACGACCTTTGGTATCACCCTTCTTGTGAATCATAATTACGTTGGCCTTTTTCTGGCCATGGGTTCCTTTAAAGTCCTTAGAATTTGGAAAATATCTTAGCAAGGTTTTCTACTACGATATCTCCTCGCTCCTTTAAATGGTTCAGGGTTATGCTGTCTGCACCTGCAGCTTTTACCCTGTTCAGGCCCTTCAGCACCTTTTCTTCTTTCTCTGTCAATCACCTTTACGACTTCCGCCTTCTCCAACTATTCAAAACTCAGATGCAAAACACTGTTACTTTTCTGTCTGATAGCGCTAGCTTACACGAGAACTTAATTTGCCATTACACACGACACCATGAACACTGGCACATTAAACCTGCTCGCACAAATTACGGTCACCAGACTCTATCGTACACTTTGCCTTTAGCGCTAAACAAATATGATTTCGACGATTTATCCATTCGCTCTACTTCTTACACTACCCTCCGGAAAATGGTTTTATATGGTTTTATGCTTTTACAATACAGCATGAATACCCCCATTTGACGTAATCGGTGTAAACAAATATTTTATTGCGCTGGCATTTTCTTTTTTGTTGTTGTTGTTGTTTGCTTACTTCTTGTTTGCTTGCATTTTGTATTTGCATTTGTGATTTTTTTTCCCTGCCTCGTCCCTGCTGATTGTGTCGTGGGGGGTGGGAGCTCCGTCAAGCAGCGAGTACAGCGGCTTTTTTTCCCGCCTCCTCAGGCATTGTACTTGACTGAAATAAAGAACTTCAACTTCAACTTCAACTTCTGCAATTACTAGTGGGACATCACAAGATAAGCTTGTGGGCTCAGTAATTTCCCCTGGACTGCCATCGCTGGCGCGAAGTCTGGTGTAGAATCATTCCGCTACTGTAACCGTTCATGTTATGAGTAATGTTACCCTGTTCGCCTCTTAGTGCGTACATTCTATGTTTCAAAATAGTCAGCTAGAAGTTTTGAAATTTGATTTTTATAGCTGGCGCTGACGTTAAAATTTACCCCTAGTTCTCAGCAGAGGACTATTTTAGCGTGGCCATTCCGTATCGGCTTCGTATGAGATGTAACTAAACTATGAGTAGTAGGTGAACACTTTTAAGGCGAAGGTTTTAAGCACCTCATTGTGCGAAGTAACAAGGTCACCCTATTATGCGCACTTTGTGACGTGCGCGAGGACTTAAATCACGCCATGGTGTAAATGTGCGCGCTATTCGGCATCTAGACGCTACTCTTTGGTCAACTGGGACGGCCGCTCAAAGGGAGATTGACACTGAATGACGTGTTAGATCCCCGGTGGAATCCTAAACGAGCATCCCGAGCAACGTGAGTTTTGTTGAATTATCTGCAAAGTACATCACTTGATCAGTGTCTGTAAAAGTATCTGCACACATGCGAATTATCAAGTGCCCCAGGAATTTTTTTGCCTGTCTAAGCGCATGACGGGGAGCAATGGTAAGACTTCCTTATTTTGTAAGATAAGTAAACTTTTTTACATTTGACGCAACCATTTCACACTGTGCACTGTACAAATGTAATGCGGGGAAAATTCAACATGATGTTTATGAAAGCAAGGGCTAATGGTGAACGGAACAGATGATGAGGTATATCAAGAAAGGGCTACAGGACAACGAGTGGAATAATTTGAAGCCGGTTAGGGGCTGTCCATGTTTTTGTTGATCAATAAACGGCGCACACACGCAGACCAGAATGGCGAAAACGTGTTATACCCGTGAAATGATTATTATTTCACTCCATATGCATATCTGCGGAGAAGTTGCACTTTAATTTTCTGGAATATTCCGGGTGCACCAGTCTATACTGCGTGGAAGAACAAGGCGCTACAAGGAGGGAGTCTTTTCATAGTACTCGGAGCTGACTATGTGTCGGCGAACCGGCCAGGCAGTCCCTTCGAAAACTCCTGCCACTGGCTTCTATTCTCAATATAATACCGACATGGAAAATTCCGCAATATCAGCTATCATCTAACGGGTGAATGGCATCTCATAAAAAAGAGTGACTCGCCTTAGGCCCATCCGCCGCACAGCTGTGGCACATTCGTTGGCCTCGTCGGGCGACAGTAAACGGGACCCGTGTATCCGCTCAATCGAATGTTGGGATAACAGCTGTACAGGGTTATACGAGTGTGGAGACGCACCAAGCTATGCACGCTACAGGGACCAGCTGTTTTATTCCTCCTAAAACACTCACCGTGTACACGGGGTGGTCGTGACCCTTGACTAAACCCAGTTCCTTGAATAGAGCCAGGAACTGAAGTTGAAGCGTGTCGAAATTGCTTTGCAATCCGCCTTTAGAACACCTAGCATCAGCCTGGGAGCGCATGCCGTGCTTTTAAATCGCATGGCAGAAACATCCGGCAGGCAGCCGTACTCTATTGCATTGTCAAGTGCAAACTTTACACCTCGAAACGTTTACAACCAACGCGAGCCAGTGTAGTTGTTTACAGCGTGTGTTCATCTGTGTCCGTACTAGTGAAAATTGTATTTCATATCTCGAAATATTCGCCACCGGTATTCATTTTTTCTCGCAAACTCGAATTTCTAAGTTAACACAAAATGAAAAATTTAATGATGATTTTCGCAGATGAGAGTCATACAAAAAGCGTTTCATCTGTGATTTCCGAATACCTGGTTTCCACTGAAAAGGTTCGAAACGTACCAGAAATCTCTGTTACAGGCTGTAATTAAAACAGAAAAGAGAAGAAACGAACGCAGTGACAGGTAAACCTACTTGATCGTGGAGTAGCGAAAGCATTGCATTTTATTTCAAGCTCAGCAATTGTGAATGTGTAACGATCGTCTGCCATGATTTCGTCATTTTCTATACGAGAATGTCTTCTTCATGGGCGGTACACATGCGTGGCGTGTAATTCTCTCATCATGATGGTTGCTGGTGTGCTTTCTGGTGGTGCTTTTCGCTGCAGTGAGCTCTTGCCTCTTTACTCCCAGTGCGCAATTTTGTGTACGGAGAGCAGATACCTGTACAGTTGCGCGATTGTGTCCTCTCCTTTCCTTGGCATCGTTGTGAGCATTTTCCCAGTGCGTTGGTGTCTTCTCCTTTTCGGATTTATTTCTCTTCGCCCTTGTTAGCCCTACGATCGCCGTATTAGCGTAGATGTGTTATCGTGTCACAGTTTATGATGCGCTGTCCCACGGAGCTCCAGCTCCGCGTCGCAGCCATGGCGAATGTGTCGTCCGGCGACATTCCAATTTTTAAGACTAAGCTGGCACAGGCCAGAGCGTCTACCCTCTACCTTAATTAAATTTTTCTCCTAGTACTTCCCGCTATCCCCTCCTTTATATCCCCCTCCTCTCCCCCCACGGGCCTGATAAGGTGTCGGCAACCCACGCCAGACAGTTTCGGGCCCTTTTCCCTCCCACTTCCTCCCCCCATCCCCTAAAAACCTTATCGCATCGCATCGCAGAGCGTCTGCCGCAGTTGCACACATGTCCCGCCTTAGATACTTGTTACCAATATTCGGTGGTTAAAGTCTGGCTCATTATTTTTCCCATCTTCGCTTTCCATTATCATCTGCATGGCTTGCGTCATTTATAAGCGTTTTAAATAACTGATTTCTGTTCATTAGGATAGGTTATGTTAGATTGCGTTACGTTAGGGAGAGCAAATTAGTGCCATATGCGGCGTGTTTTCTTGCAAAAGGCCGGTGGACGTCGGTGTATGGGCGTGGTTATAGTACCGTCGTACGGCACTCTGGACACAGCATTGCTATTTCTCTAAAGTATTCTCAGGTTACTCCTGTAATCCTCAGGGTTTTTTATTTTTATTTTTTATTTATACTCAGGTTATTTTATTTTTATTTTATTCAGGTTATTTTTATACACATTTTTATTTGGAAGACCACGTCAAACTGACTGGCTCCAGCTTTATTTACCTAAAGCCACGGTTCAGCCGCAGTCTAGGGGGTGCGTGCTCGACAGGTATACCGCAGGCGTTCGGTTCACATCCCAGACCCGAATTCACATAATTTTCATTTCTTTGGATTTTTAACAGCACAGCCGTTTGAGGTCTTGGTTGCGCCGTTCATGAGCATAAAAAATACCAAGAAAATGACGAGCGCACGCAAGCGCGTTTCTCGAAAGGAGCAGCCGGCGTCGCCCAGGCTTGCGCGTGGGCGAAGGTACTTACAGGGTCAGAGGCAGCTTTTCTGCACCGCATTCTAACGGGCTCGCCGAAGTCCGCAGCTAGTCATTTTTAAATGGGCCTCGTGAGGTCGCCTCTGTGCTTATTATGTGCAGTGCTAGTGTATGTACAACACAATTGTTGTACGCTGCCGAGCATGCTAAAGATAGGACGGCACTGCTCTCAATGATACAAAAGTTGGCAGCCCTACACACCGCCCTGCACCGCATGGTCTTCCCAAAAGTACAGAGTATGCTTCGCAGGGAGTCGTGCCTTCTTATTAGCTTCCTTCGCGAGACGGAACTGGCAGATTCGTGGTGAAGGAACCATAATATTGACTCATTAAGTGGCGCTCAGCCGGAGCAAGCGCCGGCACATCTTGCGAGGCTAACACCGCCTGATCCAACAAAACAACCAACCAGCCATCAATGAGGTTTTTTTCTATTTATGAGATTGTTTAGCAGTTTTTCTGGGGTATTTTCGCTCCACCGCTCCTCCTGGTTCTCTTGTTATTGTAGTGAGATTTTCCTTCACATGGGCCCGCTCCACTTGATAAAAGGCCACCAGCATGCTAGACGTGTTGCCGAAACGGCCGGAAGTCAGGGGGTGTCTGCTCTCGAGTCATGCGTACGCTAGTGCGTGACATCGTTTATCCTCGACTTGTTTATCAAGCCCAGTTTCAACACCCCACTTTGAGCTACAGGTATCGCTTAGAAACTGGAAATAGAGGATCAATGCTGGTTATCCCAACTCTTCGTTGCATGACCAATATTCTGAAACTCCAAGCAGAGGCGCAACTGAACAGGCTGAATGAGATTGTTTACCAGCGTCCATGAAGTCGTCGTTTAAGGTATGTATCACCTTTGAAAAGACGTTTTTTCTTAAATTACCACTTTTTCTACATTTTTAGAATCCGCAACAGATTTTAAAATGTTCTGCAAAAAGAATGATGTTCTTATCTTAGTTAGTTCAAAAGTTATAGCCAATTTTCGAAAAGTGGTGGATGGTTCTAAACCCGAAACAAAGTGGTGGATGGTTCTAAACCCGAAACTAAAGTGGTGCAGGGACAGAAACTGATAACGCAGGGAATATCAGCAGCGTACACTAAAAAAGTTCTGGTATCTTCTAGTTTAATACGCAAATAAGTATCGAAAGAATTTTTGAGTGCTCCATCTTTCTAAATATCGCTTTAGATTTCTGTAAGGTAGTGCGTGGCCCCAGAAGCATCTCTGTTGTTTATCGTGCGCGTGCTTTATGCTCCTGCTGTGAATGCTAGCCGGCTCGTAGATTTATACGTATTATTCTTAGTAGAAACAGTAAGAACATAGGCTGGACGGTGTAATAAAAAGGCGTAGTCAAGTTCAGGATAAGAGGAGACAAAAGCGAAAGCTTCGCTACTATTTGTACGCAGTGAAGGGTCCAATCGAAGACCATGGGGATGTGAATGTATCGCTTAGTGCTGCAAAACTTGAGAACTTGGAGAACGATTGTGACGTGCCGCTGCGAGAACCTTTACGGAAAGGTAATAGGACTATAGGTATGCGGACCTATCATCTGTTTTTGCACAAGTGACTTAGGTTTCCAAAGACGTCCACCTGGCCTTGCCATCCTATTTTTTGGTATTTATGGGGCTGTGGGGCGCTCTTACGATGGCAACGATGCTACAGCAGATGGTATAGCAGATATTTTTAGGCAAGCGGGCATCCAATTTGGCCACCACACCTCCGAGGCATATTATACCAGTGACCAGTATCTAGTGAAGCAGGTTCGGGGCAATCAATGGGTGAAACAAAACACCTCCGCAAGAAGGTGCGACCAGAAACAAAGGCCAAGCCAGAGCTCGTGGCAGTTGAAGAGAGCCCTAGCTATGAGCCTGGGGAATTTTAACGTTCCTGGACAAGACTATTTAGTTTAAACACGGATGGAAAAACTTATTCTTGTTTCTCAAAACTTGATTTTATGTACTTTTTTTCTTGCGCCAAGAGTTGTAACATTGAAATTAAGGATTCGGTTTCAATGAAACTCGCGGGCTTTTCTCTTTATTACCATTCTGTGCAATGAACTAGGATTTTTGAAAACGGGGGGGGGGGGGGGGGGAGGGGGAGTTATGATGTAGTCATGATTTATTTCAAGAAACGCCGACAAAAATGACACATTTTTTAGTTTTTTGTTATTTCAATATCACTTGATTTCATATTATCAGATGGCAAAGATTCTAGATAGTGGCACAGTACGGTTAGTGTGGCTACTTCTGTACCAAACATTTTGCAATTCCTGCGCCTTTCAACAGTTATAAATGCTCGCATAACACACACGTTTGGGGTATTTTTTGTCAATAACAAGCACCATTTGTTTTATTTTCACTGTTTTTTAACTCTTAAATATTTTAAAAGATGGTCTTTTAGAAGGTTCATAGGAAATTAAAAAATTACCGGTTGAAAAAAAAACTGAAAAAGGTAGTGACTTCCCTTAAAAATGCAATTGATTTCCGGCCCGGCAGCACTTGCAAACTACTATGAGTGTGCGCCAGTTCTGCTACATCACTCATGGCAGCGGCCTCCATTGCAGCGACCTCAGGCCACGGACAACCATGCTCTGGGGTGCATTAAAATTATTCACCGTCAATCTCACCAGGCCAACGCTTCCTTTTGACTCGCCGCATAGTTTCAAGCTCATCCGGCTGAAGGCATAGCCGACGCCATCCTTCACACAATCGTTATGTGCCCTACAATACCATAAATTTTCCAGGCATGCACGTATATCACAGAGGCGCTACATCCTTCGGTGTTGGCGGGGCTGGTTGCCATTCACGATGTCCCGTGGCTTTAGCTCCTCAGCTCTCAGCTGCACCACCACTGCACTTAGTAAAATACACCCGTTCCACCCAGGCGACTCGACAGCTCCGGCCCGTAAGGATCCCAGCGGGACCACATGAGGGGTGCATCAGATACTACAATGGTTACCGTGCCCTGTTGGGACCTCTGGACCCCCGGAGCACGAGCACGCACGCTCTCGCCGAATCGGCCGCTCATCCGCAGCAAGTGGTGTAACCGCTCCCGCTATTGCACCTGTAATTGTAGGGCAATTGTAAAAAAATTAATTTTCGGCGCTCCACACTGAGTTCTGTTTATCATCACCCCGTGGTTACTGCTCTTGACCGTATCAGTATGAAAGTCATCTTTGAAAACGGAGAAAACGCGGCTGACTGCTCTGACGAAGGCGAATGGACAAAAAGATGTTATGCAATGAGATATTTTAGTAGCATCACTGTGGAGCAAGGAAAATGCAAGGGTAGTATTAGTTATAACGCATGCCCGAATGCAAACCCCGGACTTTCTAGCCACAGATTTGAACGTTGGAACACAATTTTACCTACTAAGGTCCAGCAGCTGGCTTTCTTCCACAGGATCAAATGCCTTTTAGATTCGACGCATCTCTCTAACTCTTTAACTCGCCTTGTCCCGCGTCGTTGTCGCGGCGTAGTCCGCATCCTCGGCGCGGCAGCTGTGCGCTCCGCCGCTCTCACCGCAGCGCCATCTGTGCGTCAGCGCGGTCAGCTCGCTCCCGTCGCAATGCCAGCTGTGCGTTAGCGCGCAGCTTGCGCTCGCGCTTGCGCTCGGTTAACACATGCGCATGCGCTGCTATGCGGTGCTTTCTCTCATTCCGCTGCATATAAACGCGGTAAGTGCGCCGCTCCGCTCAGTCGTTCCGCCGCCGGCACTCCGATGACATCGTCCGATGATTTGAATAACGCAACAGCAACCCCCGATGCTTCGCATCTACCCCATGGTTCCCCTCGCGGGAAGATGGTGTACATTTTTCTGTAGAGGTGAACGACAACTATTTTGGATGGTGACCACGAAGTTCATAGTGCAGAAGCAATAGAGGAGGCGGCGATATTGAATTACGTGGGTACGCCACAGCACAGGCACCCTTAACAATTTTCTTCTCCAAATTACTTACATCCTTCACATTTTGCTCTATATGAATATTCGCCGACAGCTCCTGCGATGGTATATTGTCACGTAGACAAAGACGACGCAGCTGTCTTAAATGAAATGAATGAATGAATGACCTTTATTTGGGAAGAGGCCTGAGGCCCTGGTGGGGGTTGGGGGGTAAAGGAAAAGGGAAGACCCGTATTACAAATAATGATCACATGACGTTTTAATCGTTTAGAGTTCCTCTTCCGGTTAGCTGCAGGCACGGTTTGAGTGTTCACATAGGCACTGGTCGTTGGTATGTGGAGCACTGTTCACACTGTTCACACTGTTCACACGAGGTTCACACGAGTACAGTCGCGTGCACGAACACTTCAAAAAAGGGTGGGAGTCAGCCACTATACAACTCTGTACAGACCACTTTGTACAGCAAAGTTTGCTACCCTTTCAAGGGTGCGTGGATCGCCTCTAATAAGCTGCAAGTGCTCAGATAGTGATTGTGGGGCCGCCTGGGACTCTAGGAGTTGCTCTCTGCCACTTGAGAATGCTGAACAAGACCAAATTAAATGAAAGAGGTTGGGGATAGTATGTGCCGCACAGAAGGTACATTTAGATGCCGAAGCCTGATTTCTTGCCCATTTAGAAATGACGTCCGGTGTGTAAGCCGCATCCGCATACACCTTGTTGGCGAATACTTCTTCTCGTCTCGATAGCGTCTTTAAAGGTGTCAAAAAACCAGGTGGGGAAGCTTCAGCTAATCGTTGTCTGCTGAGTAGTTTGAATCGTCGGTACTCTTGTTGCCAGTTGGTAGTGGGTACGTCTGTTTGGGCGGACGCAGCGCACTCAGTGACGACAGGGGGGACCAAGGGAGGATTTTGTACACACTCCGGGCAGAATTATGTGCCAGTTGGTTGCCCTGCGCTCCTGGTGTATGTGCTGGGGTCCAAGCCATGCGGACTTTGATTCCTTCAAAACTGAGTTCTTGTACCGTTTTTAGGATGGAATTAGCTGTAAAATTTTGCATGAAGGCTTTGTTAAGCTCCCTGAGTGCCACGTAAGAGTCTGTTACGACTCTGAATTTCCTTGTTTGTAGCTGTTCTGAATGATTCTGAATTCTTTGTAGAGCGCCTAATATTCCAAAGAGTTCCGCTTCGTCGGTCAGTCCACACGTGTTAGTAATAGTGCGAGACCCATCCAGCTGAGGAAGTTCTGGGCACTTCCATGCGATAGCTGCAGCAGTGTCAGTAACGGCGGCATCGGTAAAAAGATCAACTTCGCCTTCTTCTTTGTCGTTGGACAGTTTTTGCACATATCTTTCCCTGGCCTCCGGGTGACGCCGAGAAATGGGGCGGTGACGAATGATACCAAGAAAGGGTCTTTCCCATGGTGGAAGCGTTTTCTGGACAGTTCTGGGGTCAAATTCACTTTTTAGAAGGTCCCACCTTTGTATGGGACGTCCCTGAGGAGTATGCTCGAGATGGGTTTGAAATCGTAGTTGAGTTTCTTCGACCAAGTTAATAACAGGTGGTAGAGAGACAGATTGCTCAAGGATGTCCGTTCTTGTATGCCTTGGAAGTCCAGTAACCGTCCTGATTAGTGTCCGGTTCAGAATACTGAGTTCTTGGATTTGTCTTAACTTGAACTCATACACGGGGAAACCATATGTCATCCTGCCGTGGGCTACAGCACGGGCTAACATGAGGCAAGAGTTTTGCCGAGAACCGCCATACTTGTTAGAAATTCTTGATATTAGATGCATAGTGGATCTCCATGAGGTTCGTAGATGTCGTATCCACGCATTAGGGCTATTACAACTGCTCACTTGTAGGCCTAGGAGTCTAATGGTACCATTCTTGGAGTCGATACTTGCCTGGCCAATTTGGAGTCGGATGACTTGCGCTGGATTTGTGGAGCGTTTGCCATCAATGCTAAGAAACTCAGTCTTGTTTGGGGAAAGGTTCAAATTGAAGTTCAAAAGGGACGTTTCAAGGCTGAAGACTGCAGCTTGTAGTTCGGTTTCCATAAGGTCTTTGTTGTCATAATCCGCCGCTTCAGTCCATACGACGATATCGTCGGCATAGAATGCAAAGCGAGCGGCTGAGTCCTCTTCCAGTTTGCGGGCGACTCTACTCATAGCTAAGTTGAAGAGGAGTGGACCAAGAATAGACCCCTGCGGAACTCCTCTGTCAAGATAGTACATCGTGGGTGATTCATCTCGGGGATTTAGTCTGATTGGCCGATGCTCAAGAAAATTGCGGATCCATACTTGAGCCTTCTTACTTGGGAAAGCCACGGCGAGTTCGTGTAGGATCCCCTCTTGGCTGACGTGATCAAATGCTTTCTGCATATCAAGCGCCAGAATGTAATCCGGGAATTGTTTTCGAGATGTACGATTTACGACTCTTCGGAGCAACCAAAGGTAGTCGTGCGTACTAAGATTAGGTCTGAAGCCGGTTAGCGATGGATGAAACCAACCTGTGCGCTCGAGATGGAACTGAAGTCGGTTGTTAATTAATCGCTCGATGACCTTGCACATGATCGGAGTTAGTGCAATAGGTCGCAGATTTTCGGGTCTTCGGGCGTCTTTACCAGGCTTCGGGATGGGATGAATGATGGTCGTCTTCAAGTGCTCGTGGACTTGTCCCGTTTCCCATGATACGTTGACAACACTCAGAAGGGCTTCATGGCCGTGCGTTGGTAGATTGCGGAGATCTTGCCAAGTGATTTTATCATGGCCCGGGGCGGATCTAGATTTGCCTTGAGCGAGCGCAACGTGGAGTTCTGCCAGGGTAAAAGGAGTGTCAAGTTCGTCTAGAGGGTGTGGTATGTCGATGTCGGGAAGAGATTTTAGTGCCGTTTTATCCTTCGTAGCATGTGGAAAGAGAGTCTTGATAATAGTTTCCTCTACGTCGTAATAGTCCGACTGCAGTCTCATTTCGTCAATGATAGGAAGCTTTGTCTTTCCTTTGCCACAAAGGCTGCGAAAGATGCCCCATAAGCGAGAAAGGCCTCTCTCTTGCCCGAGCCGATGGCAAAGATTTTGCCAGTTTTCACTTTGTAATGTCTTTTGGTAATCGTTGATTTTCTTGTATATGCGTTTTAGTTTAATGAGGTCAGGGTGACGTTTGCCACGTTCTCGATACTTCCTGGTGAGACGTTGAGCCGTTCGGAGCAACCTATGCATATGGATATCTGGGTTGTCAACCTCAACAGTGCCGATGACTGATTCGGCAGATGATGTACGAGCATCGGAGACGGCATGTAAGAACTCTGGGAGGTCCGGGCGGGCGTTGATTTGAAAGAAGGATCGAAAGAGATTCCAGTTTGTTACGGTATACGTATGTTTCGGGCGAAGCTTTTTACTGTTAAGATGAAGGAAGATGGGGAAATGGTCGCTACCCCAAGTGGAGTCTTGAGTGTGCCATGTCTTGATTACACCAGGTGTAGTTATCGTGAGGTCCGGTGTGGTGTCCCGCTGAGAAGTGTGAAGCCCAACTCTGGTCGGTACAAATGGTTCATTTCTTAGCTCGAGGGAGCTGAGTTCGAGGGCTTGTTCTAAGAGTTTTCCTCGTATATCGGCGTGAGAGTATCCCCATAGGCTACTTTTTGCATTAAAGTCTCCTCCAATAATTATTGGACCAGAAAAATTCAGTGAAAAGAGGTGAGTTATCCAGTCGTAGGTGTCTGTAGTTTTGGAATTGCATTGTGGCCTGTAGTAAACGGAGACGACAAGCATGGGTTTGCCTCCAGGAGGTTGGATTTGAACGACGATAACCTCCCTATTAGAGTTGCTAGCAGCATCCCACCTATGTTGAACGGCCTGGCAAGATTTATGAACCAGTACCGCAGCTTGTCCAATGGCGGTTTTTGGTTTTGCCGGATCTTTGGAAGCATGAGCAATTTTTGGGTTCATAAAGGTAGTGTAGTCAGGAATTTTATACGGTCCCCTAGTTTCTTGTAAAAGTAAAGCAAGAGGCCGCGTCGTAGATATCTGATACTTAAGCAGAGGTCCGTTTTGGGTGATGCTGCGGCAATTCCATTGTATAATCAACCGATTGGCAACGGGAAGCGACGAAAGAGTCATTTAGTGGGTCCGCTTCTTCTTGCATTAACAACCTCCGGGTCGACCATTTGGAGCAATTGGCGCATTTGTTCGGCTACCTGCTGCAAGTCATTTCTAAGGCAGTTAAACTGTCCCTGTAATTCGCTGATGCCATTAAAAGCTTTCTGCCATTCTTTTGAATTCTCGAATTTGATTTTGGCATCACGTTGGACGAGCATCTGTTCCGTAATTGGTTGTGAGCAGGCCCCTGAAGACTGCGATTGAGGAGCCTTGTTCTTTTTTGTGCGTGACCTACTCCGTCTATGAGACTCCTGTTGAGAGGCTGGCGAGACTGACCGTTTCGTATCGTTGGATTTGCGGATGAAGTTCAGTTCCCTACGCAGTAGATGAAGCTCTGATCGAAGTTCCTGCAGTTCCTTTTTAAGCTGGGCGTTTTCAAGCATAATAGGGTGGTTTTCCGGAATAGATTCGGTGGCGCCTACATTTTTATTCTCGGAAGCTTCCTTTTCATGCCTTCCAACAGCAGAGGCCCATGAGACACCACTTGTGGCTTGACGGCTCGCAGGCCGACTTCCATTGGCTTTGGTGCCCTCCTTCTGCAAATCCTTTTCATCTTTTTTCGGCAGCCTGCTAGGACACACTTTGCTGACAGCAAGGTGTCCTATTTTTTGGCAGGCGACGCAAAAGATCGTTGAGTCACATTCATCGCCCTCAACGTGCGGCCTACCGCAGTCTATGCACACACTGGGCGAAGGACAAAATTTGGCCATGTGTCCCAGGTTATGACAGTTGAAACACACGATTCTCTTTGGTCTGTATTCAGTCACTCGTATCAGCTCCATGTAATATTTGACAACTTTCGGGAGCGTAGTTGAGTCGAATGTAAGGATTGCCCGGTCGGATTTGCCGATTTTCTGTACTGAAAGTACGTCTGCCTGTTCGCATCTGATCCAGCTTAAGATTGTCTCGTTGCTTTCGTTTGGGTCAACCTGGATAACACCTCTAATCGTGTTTTTGTTTGATCGCTTGAGTTCAACGACAACTTCAAGGGTTTCAAGCTTGCCATTTTGTCGGAAAGTGAGGTGGTCAATTTCAGTTAACTTGTCGGCGTGATTTTCATCATACAGTACGATATTTGCACTGTTTGCAGCATCATCAAAGGTTACCGCGGCCATTTCAGCCAATTCGGCGCTAGGGGCCGTGAGGCCAATAGCACTGGCGATTGCATGTCTGGGTATCTTTCGTATTTGAATCTTTGCTAGTGGTCTGAGTTGTAGCAAATGACGTGACCGACTCACCCTGTCAGTTCTCGTGGGCCGCTTCTTTCTTGAAAGAGGGACACGTTGCCACCCCTCTGAACCGGCGACTTCGTCGTCTGGGTCGTCCATTTCATCGGTGTCCGTTTGTGTTCTCGACGGAGGAACCACTTCGCCGTTCGGTGGGCCTTGTTGTAGCGTCGACATATCCATGCTATCTTGCCGTCCTTCTTCAAAGAGCGTACGCAATGGCGCCGATGTAGCGCCTTCCGTCGCACTCGCAGCAGTGGCAGCAGCCGCCGCACAAGCAGCCGCCGCCACGCCGGCAGCCGCGTTCGAAGTGGGACGGGGCTTGAAGGGCTTTTGGCGAGTTAGGCCTAACCGTCGTTCCGGAGGTTCCAAGGTCACCTTTCGGTGCTGCGATGTCCCAAGTGGCCTAATTTTCGCTTCCAGAGGTGCAGCACATACTCAAGAGGATGATGAAGTACTTCGAAAGGGATTCGCGTCGCGGAATTGAGCTATCACTAGCGAAATTCCACAGCGCATGCGAAACCCGTCTTCACCGTTCGGCCCCCTGGCGGCCGATGCCTCTTAAATGAAAAAAAAAAAAAAACAACAAGTTTATTGGAGCGAACTTGCGCTCCCCTAACAACTCAAACAATACGCAGGCGGCGAAGCAGCAGTCAACAAAGTGACGCTCGTACGCGAGTGTCGGTGAATCTAATGCCGCGCCATCTGTCCTGCGGGAATTTATCACTCGGCGCGAGGGTTTCTATAATATTCGAATTGTATCCAGAACACTGTAGATAAAAGAAGATTATTCTAGGCTGGTGGCGCTAGTTCTAAGCACTCTCCCAATGAAAGCAGATAACACGTGAGGCGTAAAGAATATAACATGCGCTTCACTTGGCCCACAGATAACACAGATAACATAGCCCGGCGCGGTCGGTCGGCAAAAAACAAAACATAAACAAAGAAACCCACAACATGGTTCGGGGCACTCCCCCCCACCCCCCCACCCACTTAAAAGGGCATCGATCCGGTGCTAAAATGACAGACAGCCTGAACAAACAACGAAAAAAATTCCCCCGCATTTCCCCGAGGGGGAGAATGTGAAAGTGCGAATGCACGGTTGTCGGCCCGCTTGCGGCGCTTGCGCTCGGCCCCCGCAGCCCACCGCCTCGCCGCCTTCTCTTCCATCTCTTCCATCGGGTTTGTAGTATCACGTGTACACCACGCAGTTATCAAGCCGCTATAACGCCGCTGAGTCGCCAACGCACGCCGCTGACGACGTAGTTTGAATGCGTTAAAGATATAAGGCGCGTCACTAACACTGATATCAGCGTCGCGTCCGTGGCTTGGTCGGTAGAGCGTCGCGCTGCGGCCGCAAAGTCCTCGGATCGAAACCTGGCGCCGGATGCTGTTTCTTTTTTAAATATAGAGGAGCACTGCGGACGCCGCCGCCGCCGGCGGCGGTGGATGGTTTGGGGTCGCTTATAATGTGCATTCGCACTTAAAAGTCTGTCTATTTGCGTAGTGAGGCCTTAAGCGAACCACGTGGACAACTTCGGGCCGTGTGCGTCGTCGTGATGTTCCGGAATCAACATCGGGGATCACCTCGTGGGTAAGTTGGCCGACACGTTGTAGAATCCGGTGGGTTCCGAAATGCCGTCGCCGAAGCTTCTCGCTGAGTCCACGTCGTCGGATGGGAGTCCAAACCCACACACGATCCCCTGGACAGTACTCGGTGTCTCGGCGTCGGAGGTTGTAGCGTCCGGCATCCACCAGCTGCTGGTCTGTTGTGCGAAGTCGAGCGAGCTGGCGTGCCTCCTCCGCACGCTGAAGGTATCCTTGGACGTCGGCGTTGAGGTCGTCGTCTTCTACGTGCGGAAGCATGGCGTCAAGCATCGTAGTCAGCCGTTGTCCGTCGACAAGCTCGAATGGCGTCATCTGCGTAGTTTTCTGGATAGCCGTGTTGTACGCAAACGTGACATACGGAAGGGCTTCGTCCCAAGTCTTATGTTAAACGTCGACATACATAGACAGCATATCCGCGATCGTCTTGTTCAAACGTTCCGTTAGTCAGCTCATTTGGGGGTGGTACGCCGTCGTTCTTCGGTAATCCGTGTTGCTGGGGCGGACTTGTATACGCTCCTCAGTGAAGGCCGTTCCGCGGTCCGTGATTAGGACTTCCGGGGCTCCATGTTGCTGCACAACTTGGTTTATGAAGAACTTGGCGACTTCTTGTGTAGTCCCCCTCGGAATACCGGCGGTCTGTGCGCAGCGCGTCATGTAGTCTGTCGCCACGACAATCCACTTGTTCTGGGATCGTGACGTAGGGAACGGGCCCAGAAGGTCCATTCCAATCTGTTGGAAGGGCCTCGGTGGGACGGCGAACGGCTGTAGCAGTCCGGCGGGTCTCGTCGGCAGAGTTTTTTGTCGCTGGTAGTCATGGCAGCTCCGGATGTAGTTGGACACATCGGTTGTAAGGCGGCCGTTGATTTTTCCAATAGTGCATGCTGTGCCGAAATGTGTGCAGACGACGGGTCGTCGTGGGACGCTTCCAAAATTTCATCATAAAGGACTGCAGGGATTACAAGAAGTTAATTCCTTCTCGTTCCGGGATTGAACTTTTCTGCGAGAGGACGGAGTTTTTGAGGCTGAATGCTGGTAAGTTTCGTTTGAAGGCCCGAGGCACGGCGACATTGCGTCCTTCTAGGTAGCCGATCATGGCGCGTAACTCGGGGCAGCACGCTGCTGGGCGGCTAGGTCACTCTCCGTCACGACTCCGAAGAACGCGCTGTCTGCATCGGAGTCTTGAGGCGGTGGGTCGACGGAGGCGCGGGACAGACAGTCAGCGTCGGAGTGTTTCTTGCCGCATTTATAGACGATTGTAACGTGAAATTCCGGTAGGCGCAAGCTCCATCATCCAAGACGGCCAGAGGGGTCCTTCAAATTGGCGAGCCAACAGAGCGCATTGTGGTCTGTCGTAACTAGAACGGTCTACCATACACATGAGCGAAATTTTTAAATGGCCCTTATGATAGCCAGGCAGTCTTTCTCAGAGGCAGAGTAATTTTTCTCCGCCTTCGACAGACCACTGCTGGCATAGGCGATTACCTTTTCGCAACCACTTTGCTTTTGAACGAGGACGGCACCCAAGCCTATATCACTGGCGTCGATATGCATTTCTGTTTCGGCGTTTTCGTCGAAATGAGCGAGTACCAGCCGGCTTTGCAGGCGTTGTTGCAGCTCGCAGAATGCTTCTTGGGCGCTTTCCCAGCTGAAAAGGGTGCTATCTTTCGTTAAACGCGTGAGTGGCCCTCCTATGCGTGCGAAGTTTGCGACGAAGCGCCGGTAGTACGCGCATAGTCCGAGAAATCTTCACACGCCCTTCTTGTCTCTCGCTCTTGGGAATTCCGCTAGGGCTGAAGTTTTCGCCGGGTCAGGCAGGACTCCCGCGGCGTTGACGGCGTGGCCAAAAAATTTGAGCTCCTCGTAGCGAATCGGCATTTTTGAGGCTTCAGCGTTACCCCGACGTAAGACTGGCCTCGAGTGCAGACTCCAACCTTGCTAGATGTTCGTCGAAAGTCCGGGCGAATACCACAACGTCGTCAAGGTATACGAGGCAGGCGTGCCACTTCAGGCCAGCTAGCAGTGTCCATGACTCTTTGAAACGTTGCTAGCGCAGTGCATAGCCCAAACAGCACCATTTTGAACTCGTGTAGGCCATCCGGGGTTATGAATGCAGTATTCTTTCGATGTCTCTCGTCCACTTCAATTTGCCAGTAGCCTGTCTTCAGATCCATCGATGAGAAGTACTTTGCCTGGGAGAGGTGGTCGAGGGCGTCGTCGATTCGTAGCAGGGGGTAAACGCCCTTTTGGAGATTTTGTTCAATCGCCGGTAATCAACGCAGAACCTCATTGTGCCGTCTTTTTTCTTCACGAGTACGACCGGAGCATCCCAGGGGCTTTTTGATGGCTGTGTAATGTCGTTGCTGAGCATGCCTTCGACTTGTGTCCGTATGGCTACCTCCTCGTGTGAAGACACGCGGTACGGTGACTGTAGGGCTCCATACTCTGTTATAACTGGGTGTTTCGCTAGGGGTGCCTCTAGTAATTTTGAGTTCGACGAAAAACACTCGCTGTATCCACGCATCAAATCCAATAATTTGGCCCGGTTTTCTTGCGGCAGCGCGGGGTTCACGTCAAAGGATGCGGCAGCTTGAAAACGTCGCGAGTGCGCGTTCAAAGTTGGTGACCGCGATCACTTGACTTGTTTCTTGCGTTTCTTCGAGGAACGCAATTGCAGCGCCCTTGTTTTGATGGTGGTACTCCTCGGTGAACTTAGTGACCAAAACGTGGGATTTGCATTGCTTAAAGCACGCAATGCCTCCAGCGACGGAGACACCGCAGCGTCTCCGGTTGAGTCTCGGTTGCGGCGTCGTGGAGTGATCGGAGGAAAAAGTTATCGACTGGGACTGCAGATCAATTATTTCGCCGTTGGCCATCAAAACGTCCATTGCGAGAATTACGTCGTGGGAGAAGTTAGGTAAAACGACGAACGCAACAGGGTACGTGGTGCCGTCTATGGTGACGCGCGATGTTTACGTTCCCCTTGGCGTTACGATGCCGAGTGGAACGAGATGCCAAGTGGAACGAAGCGTTACGAGATGGCCTCCTGCGGTGCGCATATGCGGACCTTCCCATCTTGTCTTAACTTTTTTCATCTTAGACGGGAATGACCCGCTCATTACCGAGTAGTCGGCTACCGTGTCGATGAGGGCGACTACATCAAAGCCGTCGATGGACAACTGGACTTCGGCTCGCTGCTTTCCTAGAGTTTCGGGTGCGCCGGCGTGTGGTATATCGACCTATGTGTGTCGACGGTCAGGCACTATGCGTCGTCATTGTCGTCGTCTTCTCAGCGGTAGTCTCAGTTGTGTCGGGTACGCGTCGCGCCGTGCTGCTGTCGTCGTGTTCGGGAGTCACGTCAGGGTTAGATCGTGTCGTCGGGCTCAGGGCATGTCGTGGATCACGACATTCGGCGAATCGTTGCGCCGTTGGAGGGTTTTCATTTTCCCGCCGTTGTGCAACTTCCCCTCCAGAGGCTGCTGCCTTTAGTTTCCCCGGCGTGGGCTGGGGGACCTTGCATGTGTGAAGTCAGCATTGCTACGGCGGTTCGGCGACTCGTATGGGAAGGGCGACGGCGAACGGTTCAAACTAGCTGGGCCACCGCTGGTTTGAGATAGATACTCGTTGATCTCATGTGGTCGTTGGCCAGGGAGAGGGCGAGGTGCGTCGAAGGCGAAACCACGCCGTTCGCGTCTCTTGTATGGTCAGCGACGGTAGATGTGGTCGCCCTCACCGCAGTGGCAGCAGAGAGGACGTTTATCGGGAGTTCGCCATACGTCCGTCTTCCTCGGCGTCTGGTTTCGGACTACAGGGGGTCGGGCGGGCGACAGTGGGTGGCGGTACGGCGAGGCCTCTTGATGACGTGTTGGAGCAGGACGGGGTAGATGAACAGCCGCAGAGTATGTCATAGCTTATGGCTCGCGGGGTACTTCGGATGGCGTAGAAGTTCTCAACGCTTGTTGCACTTCTTCCCTAATCATGTCGGTAATTTAAGCGACTTGGGTCTGCGGCGGCGTGGGAAGAAATTTCCGCAGCTCCTCTCTCACTACTTCGCGGATGGTCTCGCGTAGGCTATCAGCCGGAATCCGCATGTTGTCGACGTAGTTCGCATTGGCCGGCCAACAAAGTTGCGGTCATACTACCTAGCACGCATTTCGAGGGCCTTCTCAATTGTGGTGTCTTCGGTCACGAATTCGGCGGCGTATTTGGACGGGCTGGGGACAAGTACAGCAAACAGTTCCTCCTTCACACCGCGCATTAAGAAGCGTAACTTCTTTTCTTCCGTCATTTCGGGGTCCGCGCGGCGAAATGGTCGCTTCATCTCCTCAACGAAGATCACGACCCCTTCGTTGGGGTGTTGCGTGCGCGTTTCCAACAAGAGGGCGGCTCGTTCTTTCCGCACGACGGTTACGAATGCTTTGAGGAAGTCCCTCTTAAAGAGAGTCCAGTCGGTTAGGGAACTTTTAATGGTTCTCAAACCACGGTCGGTTGTATCTTCTAAATAGAAGAAAACATGGCGGAAAGTTTTTTCGTCATCCCACCTGTTAAAGATGCGGACGCGCTCAACTTTTTCCAAGCAGTCCTCAGGGTCTTCTCGGGTGGATCCGAGGAATGATGGCGTTCCCGGCGCTGTTGCAGGACGAGGGCAGGATTAGAAGCGCTGGTCATGGTGCCTGCGTTGATCATGGTGGTTTTCACGTCGTCTTCTTTCTTCACGTTATCCGGAAGCAGTCTAAACTCTGGCTGAATACCTTGCTGTCGATGACTGACACGAGTTGGGCTCGCTTGTCGGCTTGACGAGAGCTTAGGGTGCATGTAGCCAGCACCACCACCAGATGTCACGTAGACAAGGACAACGCAGCTGCCTTAAAAGAAAAAACAAGTTTATTGGAGTGAAATTGTGCTCCCCTAAAAAATCAAACAATACAGAGGCGGCGAAGCAGCAGTCAACAAAGTGACGCTCGCAGGCGAGTGTCGGCGAATCGAATGCCACATCTGCTCTGCGGGCATTTGTCACTCGGCGCGAGGGTTTCTTGAATAGTGGAATTGCATCCAGAACACTGTAGATAAACGAAGATTATTATAGGCTAGTGACGCAGTTCGATGCATTCTCCCTATGAAAGGAGATAACACGTGTGACATGAAGAATGGAATATGCGCTTCACTTGGCCCACGGATAACACAGATAACATAGCCCGGCCCAGTCGGTCGGCAAAAACAAAACATGAACCAACAAACCCAAAACATGGTTCGTGGCAATATCAGCCGTTAGGGCACTATTGTCACGATTTCCAGGAAAAAGTGAATAGAAAGGGTATGTGTGGCAACGCAACAACCTCCTGTCATCGCTGGAACGCATGCATCCATCTGAATATCTAAGGCTGAATCTTCACTGCCGCTACTTTTTACATTGCCGAAGTATTAATTCAGATGTTCAACATGACGTAGGAGTCCTTGTTGCCTTTGCGTAAAATAAGTTCTAAGTATCCTAATGTTTCTCGGCCCCAGCACGCAGACAGTGAAATGTCACTGGAATGTAGTCTCATAGGACTGTGAGCAAATCAAATAATAATTACAGAAGCAAAGTTTCCCAATGGAAACTTTAAATAATGCCTGCATCATATACACAGTGTTTCACAACGTTACTAGATCTATTCCAGTTGTAAAACTCCGCTTGAAAGTGGCGTCTGAAGGTGACCGCTGCTCGTTCCTGGAGTTCCTGTATATAGCCTAGAGTTCCTGTATATAGCTCCCCTAGGGGAGCGGAGTTGCGCGTCGATCCGCTATCTTGTGTTCCAGGGCGTGCGGGAAAGACACCCCTCTCGCATGTAGGAGCTGACGCCGGGCCGCCGCCCCAGCCGCAGTGGCAAGGAGGAGTGACAGGGAGCGGCGCGGACAAAAACCGGCGCACTATGGTCCCTAGAATAGTCTGCCGTCCGCGCGCCTTCTCTATGGGGAGAGCTTACTCAGGGAGCTATACCGGGAGAACCAAGTGCAAATAGTGTGGGAGGGGGTAACACACAATAGGCCTGTATACACTTACAAAGGTTTGAAACAAGGATGTCCTCTCTCTCCACTGCTGTTCATGATCTACATGGCGGGGTTAGAAAGGAAGCTAGAAGTCAGCACGATGGGGTTCGACTTATCCTACATGAAAAACGGGCAGGTGGTGGAACAACGGGTTCCGGGACTAATGTATGCAGACGACATATTGTTGATGGCGGACAACCGGATAAGTATGCAGGGCTTGATGGATATATGCGGTGAAGAAGCGACGCACCTAGGGCTATCCTTTAGCAGAGAAAAATTGGGGATCATGGTCTTTAATGACTGCGAGGAGCACAAAACAGTATCAGTGCAGCAAGTAGAAATACCATTGGTGAAAGAGTATAAATATTTAGGAGTATGGCTGAACAACAGCGAAGATTACACGCAGGCGCATGAGGCTCACCTTAATAAGACGAAAGGAAGACGGAACGTGGCTATAATGAAGCGTAGAGCCCTATGGGGATACAGCAAATACGAGTGGTAAGGGGAGTCTGGAAAGGGGTCATGGTACGAGGATTAACTTTCGCTAATTCGGTTCTGTGCATGAAGCCAGAGACCCAAGCGGGCCTGGAAGTAAATCAGAGGGCGGTAGGCAGATTGGCCCTACGGGCCCACAGTAAAACTACAAATGAAGCGGTACAAGGGGATATGGGCTGGTCGTCTTTCGAGGCGAGGGAGGCGCAGAGGAAGATAAAGTTTGAGGAGCGACTTCGTGACATGGAGGACGAAAAATGGGCCGCGAGGGTGTTTAAGTACTTGTATTTGAGGAGCGTGGACACCGGTGGAGACGGAGGACCAGAAAGCTGACCAAGCGGTACGGAAAGTCGGTAGGGGAAAGCGGGGTTTACACAATAGTTAAAAAGCAGGTAAAGGAAGCAGAGACGACGAAGTGGGCACAGAGAATGGAAGCGAAAAAAACACTGGAGACTTATAGGGCAGAGAAACGGGAAATTAAGAAGGAGGGATTCTATGGCAATACGAGAGGCAGTGCGTTGCTCTTCGAGGCACGGGCAGGGTGCCTGAGAACCCGGGCATACACGGGTAGCTACAGGCAGCAGGATGAAACGTGTGCATGCTGCGGCAGTGACCGGGAAACTATAGACCATATTGTCAGGAGCTGCACGGAGATACGGCCACCGCGGGGTGAGGGGGAAACGACGCTGGCGGAGGCTTTGAGATTTGGGGCGAGGGGGAACCTCAACTTCAAGGCCATAGAGGTGACGAAGAGGCGACTGGAGTGGTGGTGGAGGAAAAGTAGGGAAGGGATGGGTACGCAGGCGGAGTAATCATGCGGACGAGAATTTAGAACAACGAGGGGAGAAAAAAGGGGGCTGGGGGAGATGAGTTTAGAACAGAAAAGACGGAGAGATGGGAGGGAGGAAGCAAATCTATAGGTTAGCTGGGAGTAGGGCAAGCAAACGTAATAAAACAGGCAAGTCGGTTGCTGACAACCGACACCCCGATTCAAAAGGGAAGCCACTAATCATCATCATCATCATAATCATCATCATCAATATCGGCGTGTCCGCGCCGCTGATGCACGCACAGCGCTGCGCAGAGGGCGCTGCCAGCAATCGGAGCGCCCGAGCGGCGGGAGCGAGAGCGGCCGCCGGCCGGCCTGTGCTGCGCGCTTTTACGGCCAGTTAGAACGGTGAAATCCAACGGCTCGGGGTACATCAGCTCACCATTGAAGCTGCGATAAAACTACTATAGCTCCTATTAAAGGGACACTGAAGTGAATTTGTCAAGCTCCCGTTTTTGCTTGCACTGCGTAGACTGGCTCAAATTAGCACACTTTTCATCGTTTTTACGATTGACAAATCGGTAATTATTTTACAAAGCGCGAAAGAAGAAAAACTACCATGCGCAGTTTGCGGCGGCCGCACCAACTAAAGCTGTGACGTTAGGAGGAGCGGGCACCGTGATTGGATGATGCCCAAGGTGAGCAACCAAACAAGTTTCGGTTTCGGTTTCGGTTCTGTAAAACACAACCGTTGGCGTTGTTGGATGGGCATTCTCAATAACTCAGTAATCATCGTACCGCTCTTCTGCCATGTTGTCAGCTGTAAAAACGCATAAAGATAAGCCTCCTAGGACGGCTTGGAATCGTAGCATTCACTAGCCGAAACCTACGCAGTGCATAACCGCCCTCCGCGTACCCGCAGACGCCCAAATGTCATGCGTTTTTCCCCCATATTTGGAGCTTGCCTCCCTCATGCCTGTATCGTAAAAAGCGTGTTCGCACCAGGCCAAGGGTCTGTTTATTCTGGCCTGTGCCCACTGCCTGCAAGCAGTCGGTGCTTATGGCAACAGCACGCCAACGAGAACTCGCTAGCGCGCCAGTGCCAGCCTGCGCGCGTTCTGTGAACTAGTTCGTGGAGCCGTGAACGTTGCGGCCCAAAAAAAGGTGAACTCAATATAGAAAACATCGGCGGAAAACGAAAAAGTTAACTTACAGAAAAAAAAAGCACGTACCCGCGGGGATTCGAATTCCTGACTTCCCAAATACTTGTGGTGGCACATCCAGCGCCCCAAACCACTCGGCCACGGAGCGGGCTCCAATGACCTTGCTAATATAGGGTATATATTGTACAACCAGTTTACACTTTTATTTAGTTTTGGCATTTCAAGCAGCTTAGGTGACTATTTGTTGTATTGCGCTCGTGCAGTAAGCGTCGCCCGAGTTTCCATAATAGTTCACGTCTAGCAATTGCATTTCGTAGACGGAAAAGCGTCCGCAGATGCGTAGTCGTGCTGCTGACCGCTGTGCTTGTTCGCCCAGCGCAAAAAAAGTGCTTCCCGCACCCTAGTTTTACGCTGTACGGTAAAAATATCAGTTGATTTTATTTGCTTAGTACCTATATTGACTTCGCTGACTCTTCTCCCGCCTTCAAGAGGCCTTATATTTTCCTACTGGCGTACCAGTCAGCGCAGCGTCGCAGCGCTTGTGTGAAGCGACCTTGACTTGGAGCTAGATACAGTGTACAAACTAACCAAGTAAAGAAAGGCAGATTCTACCATTCACAAACGTGTCCTGGCTTCGTTTCAACTGAGCGAACGAATTGCGACGACCCGTCGGCGGCCGGCGGACGAAACGCTGGGCCGACTGACTGTCTGAAGGCAGGGGAGCCGTGCAGTAGCGCAGCCAATTGCGAGCTCGGCGCCTCTCGACGTCACACGAAAACGCCGCAGGAAATGGGCGAGCGTAAAGAGAGGAGGACAGCATTTTCGAATTAATTTTTCTACTAAATAAAATCGCGTAAACGCGCCCAGGGTGGTCGAAACATGGTCTGGGGACTCCGGACTACAATTTGCATAAGTAATCCCGCAATGTTTACATATCACTTCAGTGTCCCTTTAATTTCGCGGCCCGTATTTTTCGCAAATCGGGCTACAAAGCCTAGGCTATTTGCGGACGCTTACCTTCGCGAGTGAGACCGAGGATGAAACCGCAGCAACGAGAGTAGCCGTTTCGCTACCACCGCTGGTACCATTATTTCGCGCATTGTTGAGACAGTGAGATCCGTTCCAGGAGAGCCCGGCGGCGCCACACGCAGTGTTTGTGCTAATTGTGAAAACTACGTTGTTATCCCCGAACGTCATGTATTGAAGGTGGTCTGCATGTACCCGTCCTGGCTGACTCAAGAAAAAAGAAAGAAAAAAGCTGTAGTGAAATGCTTTACCAAAAAACCCGTTCCTAAGTACTTCTGGCCGAGCCCTCCTATTTCCTCTAATAGGTGGGGGGGGGGGGGGTTAAAGCAAGGCATATGGTCATTGAAATAAATAAGCCTTAAGAGCTGAACTTATTAATTTCATACAGCCGCAACTAAAATGATTGGTCATAACACAGATGTTCTTCCTTGTTGCTTTCCCTGCGTGCGCCTCGCGATTCACTCCGAGTATGCGGGCGATCAAAAAAAGAAACAAAGAAAGCCTTGTGTAATAAAGAATGCAAGCGCAGTTACTGTTTGGCAGCCTGATTCTAGTGAAAAAGTTTCCCGCACTCTTCAAGTTAGCGAATTTTCCAAATCGTGGAATTCACAGAAATTACAGCCGAGCAAAATAGAAGCTAGTACCCCAGTTTCTGTCTGTTGATTGAAAGTGCCAAAAACATCATATGCGGGCGTACATTCCTATTACTTTTATTCGGCATTTACATTTAACAGATATTCCCAACTGAGGAGGCAGCGTTCCACGTGCGATGGGGCCTAATTAATGAATGATGCGAATTGGTCAGATTCCGTTCAAGCTTCAAAGCGTGTACAGTAATCCCTCGTTATAACGAAGTCAGCAGGACGGCGGAAAATTTCGTTATAAGCGGTATTTTGATACAAGCAACCACTCGAGAAGAGCTTAAGCAATTGAGCTTTAATTGCACCACAACTGCAAGGAACCAAAACACAATGTATTCAGAGAAGAACAACTTTATTCGGGTGTAAAAAGGGAAGTGAGTTTTGGCTGTTTCAAGTTTTTGTCGGGCACGAGCAACCCCATCTCCGATTTGACCAGCAACGCATGAGGCCGTGGTCGTCGCCCATAAAAGTGGCAGTGGCTGTGGCCAATTTATAGGGAGGCGTGCGGGTGCCACGGAATGATACGCGAATTTCGCGCTGGAAACCGCCGCAAATGCTGTGGCTAGAGTCTAAGGTTTTGCTGGTTGCGCTCAAAAAACGATTACCCGCTCACTCTGGGTACACAGCGCAATCATGAAAACTGACGGTTTTCGCACTAAATGCTTAGCATGATCACTGCGCAAATTTTCCTCGAGGTGTGCATCCGTGAAGTTTGCAAAACAAGGGCTTTTCAGCGTTCCCTCGTCAACGACACTGCTAATTCTAATGTTCGAGTGTCGGTGTTCGCACACCGTCACGCCCGCGCCATTGACCAACGTCTAAGAACAAAATTTAAGCACCGTACCACGCAGTTGGAGCGTTTGTCTAAAGTCGGTTGACGCAAATCGAGCATGAACTGACTCCAGAAAATCGCCCGGGGAAAGACCAGTTAGCGTTGACCGGCCATGTTGACCGCCTGACTTGCCGATGGGTCACCGCCAATGGGCGACGCCTCCGCTCGACACTTCGCTCTAAACGGGTCAGGCTCTTCGAGCGCTTCGAGTAATGCGGCATAAAAAGCATGCGTTTGGGTTGGGACCAGAAGAAATTTCGAATAAAGCGATCTCGTTATAACAAGGTGTCTTATTTTTTATCTCCCTTGTCCTAAAATCACACTCCTTTTCTGGTACGGCAAGCTGATCATCGTTATGTATTGGGATATCCTTGTAATATTCCCTGTATTTTTCGAATTTTTTTTCTCTAAAATATTTTTTTCAGGTGTTCTCTTGTATCGTAAGGCTTTAAAGGAGCCATGAAGAGAAAATGCAAGTTGGTTTTATTCGAAAGACTTCGTGTTTTATAGTGCCCCCAGCGGTTGTCCGGATACAAACGATGCTTTGTTCACTGAGAAATTAAACAATTTAGGGTAAAATTTTGATTTTCCCGCTAAATAGTTTGTTTTCGGGGTCTGCAATGACATCACAGGAACCGACCGCTCTGCAGCCTAGAAATACCTTCATTCACGCATCCGCCGTACCGGGTAGAGACACGTATACGCTGGCGCCGCCATTTTGGGTCGCTCGCTCGCCGCCGAAGCAAGTCCTTGTGTCAAAACCGCGCTAAAATTATCGCCGCAACGCGGTTTACTGAAGAAGTTTGAATCATATTGTCTGTTTGGCGTTGCTAGGTCTCGTGGGAAACGAAAAGAACAACGCGTTGAGCACGTTGGCCCAATCGCGGCGGCACGGGACCGTTGAAAGGTTGTCTCCACCCTGTACAGCGGTGTTGGTTTGTTTCCGCGTTTCTTTACGTTTCCCGAACCTAGATGGCGCCAGCATACCGTGGCAAGCGTTTGGTTTGTTTTTGCCCGTATTTAAACCTGGCTTGTTTTTGTTCTGGGAGAAAATATTCGCTCCCTGAAACAGTGCTCGCTCGACAAATGTGGTCACGTAAGACACCGTTGCTTGCGTCAATCAGCCAGTGTCGTCTGAGACAACCCCAAGCCCCGTAGTGCTGTGCAGCTAAACCAAGCATGCTGTGAGCAGTACGAACAGCAGTACGCATCAGTACTTCTATGTTTACATGTGCTTTCGTAACTTCCACTGTTTGTCCCATCATTCTTATTCCTTTGTAAAGAATGTGCCCTAAATTTACGCGCAAATCGCTCGTTCGGCTAGTTTGTAAGCTCTACCTAATTTGCGTCTGCTTCTGCCGGCCTCCGCCAATCGCAGAGCTGGCTCGAATGACATCATAGGTTCTGTTGCGGGAAATGAGCTGGTGGGTCGCATGGCCATTTCCTTTTTTCCTAATTATGTAGCTTATTTGACCGAAGTTTACGTTAAAAGTGGTGTCAGTGTGATTCTAACGAGGCAATCTTTTGAATGAACCAAACTTGTGTTTTCTCTTCATGGCTCCTTTAACTAGTGATTCCTAATCTTTCTGCTTTACTTTATTTTGTGTGCTGTGCTGTTCGCAAGCTGTATTTACCTTTATACCTTTTTATATAATTGTTGTACGCGTGTTGGTACTCCCCTATGTCAATTCTATGTTTTGAATGGGTCCATAACTAGCCTAAGGCTTAGGACCCAGACACTGCTGTTTGTACTTTGTACACGTGAAAGCTGCACCATAATAAACAACTTCAACTTCAAGGGAATACTGTATTTGACTCCCAAGCAAAGAGCAGTGAGGATGGTTCCAAAGCGCATCAAAAAAAATTACGAGGCGCCCACACACAACACAAACATTTTCACGCGCTATATATCCACGAGGTCGCGGGTTCGATTCCGGGCCGTGGCGGCCGCTTTTTGGATGGAGGCGACAAGCAAAAACGCCCGTGTGTAGGTGATTTCGGCGCATATTAAAGATCCCCAGGCGGTCAAAATTAATCCTGAGCCCTCCACTACGGCGCGCCTCATCGCCTGCGTCGGCACGTTAAACCCTACAATCAATCAATTATGTATCCACGGCAGTGTACGGCGGGGGTATACACAAAAACGCTTCTTTGTTAGGTAACTTAGTCAAAATACCGCGTGATGTGCCCCAGCTAGCAAAAGGTTCCGTGCCGACAGTGTTTCCGATGCCCCCCAGAATGTGTCGAAACCTTTTTCCTGGAACAGGATATCGAGGATAGAGCGCAGTGACACGATTCCATGGTTTGGCGACTCGATCGTTCTTAATTCGCAAAAAAAACGTACTGGCATCGATTCATGCTTCGGTAACAAACTCTTCGTATTCGTAGGAACCAATTTATTTGGCTAATCTGTTTTCTAGAGGACGAAAATGCGCCCTTAAAACCGGCTAAAAGCGCCCATACCTACGAATGCAGCACAGCGAAGCGCAAGTCCGCTGCACTACTCCCCAGGCCGACACTGGCCGGCCGCGCTCCGACTGCGTGCATCGCCGCCGCTGCATGCATCACGGAGGAGCCCCCTTCGCAGCCGGCGGACGGCAGACTAGCACATATTTCTGGGGACCATAATCGCACGATAGTCGGCGGCATATCAGCTGAGCGGCCGCCGCTCCCGCCGCTTCCGCAGCCGCCGATGCTCAATTGAGCAGAACTGACTGAATACGGGGTCTTGCGCGCAGCACTGAAAGCGGGCTTCCCTGTCGAACTGGAACCCGCAGCATGTGGCAATCAGACGCGCAACTCTTGCGCTACGCGATATACAGGAACTCTACTTCAGCCCGACCGGCCGGCTCGGCGGGCGCTTCGTTGTGCAACACCCCTAAGTAACTGGCTGACAAAGGGGTTCTTTTCGGGCAATGGGCCTTTTCCGGAGCGGAGAAGCGCCCCCAGCGGAGGCGCTCGGAAACGCAACTGGGGGCTGTCGCACGAGGAAGCGCCATATCCGACGCCCGCTGTTTGTGCATGCGAGCCAGTTTCACCAGGGCGTTCAGGTGTCTTTTTGCTTCCCTGAAAGGTATCTGACGGTAAATGAGTTGAGGATGTTTTCGTTGGACGAATTCAGGACTTTTTATGACTCTGGTGGTCCCTGGACGTGTGATTTGAGCGATGTGCCGCAACTTGACAAAGACGTAATGGAAGCTCATTTCTCCTCATCGGCGCGACAACAGAAGAAGGGATGGGTGTTCAAGGAAGAGAAGTACATCCGCCGTATTGAAGTTTCCACGCACCACCACTCATCTGGCTGTGATCTATTCGTGCTACGGCGTATTTGCCTTTGTTCGATGAAACCCGGGCATTACAGGCAGTTGGCAGCGCTTAGAGAAGACAGCCCGGGGAGCGTCAGCGTCGTGCAAGCTCACTGCAACTGTGTTGCCGGGTATGTACCACCGCTTTTTCAAATATATACGGTGGGTACGTGTACGTACGTGTTAAAGCGTTGCGTAAACGTTAAGCGTGATGGTAATACGTACGCGAAAGTCGACATTCAGGTATCAGCGTTGAACCTTCTGAACGCGAAGTTAAATAAACTTCGCATTTAGAATATAGACGAGAACTGTTTCCTACTTGTTTTTTTTTAACATATCTCAACAGCAGCTGAGCGCAAGCGCGCGTATCCTGGCCGCAGCGGCCGTTTTTCTGGCGAAAGCGGAAAACGAAAATGCTTGTTTCCAGATTTTGGGGCACGTTAAGGTCCCTACCATAATAACAGTACCCCGAAACGTCGTGCCGCAAAGCTGATGTGTATAATCGGCGTCTGAAAGACTGAAAATTCGTGTTTCATAATTTTTGAACAGCCGGTAGAAATATGAGCAACCGTAGTGCGTGTACTGTGTCGCTGTGCACGGGCGGCAGTTGGAGTAAAATAAAATGATAACCTGAACGGCCACGCTTCAGAAGCGTTCATGTGATCTCTAAGGGAAACAGGCGAGTGCACCATTTGAGTCTGCAACGTTGTTATGCAAGGGAAGATACATGCCGTCTTAATCCTTGCAGCTCATTCACGGAGTGAAAGGAAGGGCTCTTCTGCTTACAACACCTTTTTGCTTTTTTTTTCTTACAGCCTGAGTGAGCGATGCCAGCACGTAGCAGCCCTGCTGTTTGCCGTTCTGCACGTGCAAATGCCGTCAAGCACAAGCTTGCCCTGCAAATGGCTTGCACCTTCGCAAGGTAGGGGCAACTATCTGCACCGTGAAGTCCTTCAACCACTTCCCCAGCTTTCTCTGTGTTGTCGCGTAAAGTGCGATGTTGTAGTTGCATGGAGTTCATTAATGTTTAAGATGGGCTGGTTGTTTGTTTTGCTGTGGGTGTAAATGGTGCAAAAAGTTGTAGAGAGAGAAAGCAGGCAACACGTGAAGACCCTTCTGCTTGCCTCACTAGATTTCATTCCGGTAATCAAGTTGTTACATACACTTCATGAAAGCTGTGCTTTTCAAAGCAGCTTTGCTTGCATTTATTCGTATGCAATGGCATGTAGATCATGGTTTAAGATACAGTCCTGACGAAAAAGGGCCAGGGAGAACACTTTTTATTTTGAATGGCGAGGAGATTGAAACAGCATAGAAGCACAGCAACGATTTGCATCGCACAAAAACATCTAAACAGCTTTGGTGGGGGACAACTTTTCATTCCTTTGCAACAATGTCTCTTTGCAGGTCAAAACCGTTTGCCCCCCACACCACTGGCAGACATCACTTTCAAGAAACACAAAGTGAACAAGGCAGTAACTGGAAAATCAAAGAGACAGCTGCAACCTGGCCTGCCACCACTGCACCCAGATGGCGTACAGCAGTTCACAACAAACATTGCCAAGGATGCACCACCTCTGCTTTGGAACAGGTACTGCACGGGGAAGCCAACACCTGTTCGCAATGATAGCGGTATTTCTGATGTGCAAGATCTGCACTCGAAAGAATGTTTGGACATTGTGGACAATCATTTTGAACTTAAGGTCCCACTAACCGCCACAGAAAGGACAAACCTTTGTGAAAGGACAGTGGGTCAGAGCAAGAACCCAGAATGGGTCAAAGAGAGAGTCGGAAGGCTCACAGCTTCCAGCTTTAGCAGGGTCCTGAAGTGCGTCAAACCAGAGAGCCTCGTCAAAGATATTTTGTACCCACAAAAGCACAGCACACTGCATCCTGATGACCCCAGAGTATATGGGCTCAAAAATGAAGCATTAGCTGTGGAAGCCTATGAAAAGCTAATGACGTTTTACGACAAGAACGTAGCAGTTCACGAAACGGGCTTGCACGTAGATGCAACATTCAGTTTTATTGCCGCCTCGCCTGACCGTTTGGTGCGGGATGGGGATGATGAGGGCATTTTAGAAGTGAAGTGCCCTGCTTCAAAAGCTGGGAAAACAGTTTTTGAGGCATGCGAAGATAAGAATTTTTGCTCAGCAATTGTTGACGGCGAAGTTCAGCTGAAAAGGGACCACCCTTACTTCCTTCAGGTGCAAGGTCAACTTGGGGTGACGAAGAAGCCATGGTGTGACTTCGTCATCTGGACAGATCATCCGGAGCTACAGCATTGTGTGTCAGTGCAACGCATATACTTTGAAAAGGCTGTGTGGGACACTACTGTTGGATGACTTTTGCACTTTTACAAAGCAGCAGTCCTGCGCGAGATCCTGACAAGGCGCATCAGACGGCTGGGATTCCTATACACAACCGGGTCTGGGTATGTTTCATACCAGAAGTTCAAAGAAGGCTTTTACATCATTGATGATGATGAACCGTTGAAAAAAAAAGATCAGGAAGTTCAAGTACCGTCTTTGAAGCAAGAACGCCCGTGTGTATGAGACTTCGGCAGACGTCAAAGATCCCCAGGTGGTCAAAATTAATCCGGAGCCCTCCACTACGGCACGCCTCATTGCCTGCATTGCGTCAGCACGTTAAAACCCTACAATCAACAATGTGTGTCAAAGTATTGCCGAACAAGCTCCTGTTTTTTTTATATTTAGTGTGCTGCTTTTTGCCTTGGGCAGCTGGAACTGATGCAGATCGAGCCTTATTGAGTGAACGAACGTGAATAAATGCATTTAGTTGCAAAGGATTGTTGGTACCTGCATGTTTCATTCAGCATGTGTATTTGTTGGAGAGCAGGCTGCTCATGTTCATTGAACAATGTGCTTGTATCCATGACAGTCATTTTGCAATGCAGGTGATGTGCCCTACAGGACACCTCAGCTGGGAGTCATAGAGCTTCCTCATACATTTGTGGCCTAGAACAATACAATTCCGTACAATTTTTACTTTTTTGATACATGATCAGTTATGGTATGCAGTCAATGACGAGTTACAGCATGCAGTTTCTGCGCTGATGCAGTACCGTGTACTTGATAAACAGACATCAATACATACACGTTTTGCAAAGTACACTGCTAGTGGCTTTCATGTGCAACCTTTTATTTATGAATTCTCATCGTTCTCGTGCAATAAGCGGACCTCTGAAGTTTGAGAGGAATGCACAAGTTGTGAAGATGGCATCTGCCAAATCAAGCATATTGATTGGGATGCGTTTGTCCAGAATGTGAAACTCCTTCATCCTTCTTATCACTCTCTCGATGTGAACTCGTGCACTTGCTACGCGCTTCGTCTGTTCGACGTCTTTTCTGCTCATCTGGGCCTCGCCAGGAATACGAAATGGCGGCATGTGTACGGAGACACCTAGAGGCAGCAAGTCGTCGATCGTGAAGCCTTTGTTGACCATAACCGCATCGCCAGGCTCAAGCAGATCTAAAACTGTTGACTGCTGGACAATTGCTCTGTCGCTGGTTGCCCCTCCGTACATGGCTGAAATGAAGCTCACATAGCAGTCTGGTGTCGCTCCCACCAGCCATTTGACTGTGTTGCCATGCTTGTAGGGCGAGTATGTATGCCTCTGAGCAGCATGGCTTGAAGGTTTCTGTATTCGCACCTCAGTTGTGTCTAAAATTAGCCGTGTTTTCGGGTACCGCCTAAAATGTGATGACATATTCTGCTGCACCTCTTGAAGTGTAGGGAAGCTTGTTATATTTATCAGCACCCTCTCCAATGCTAGTATCCATGAAGATAATACACGACTGAACGTGGCCATAGAAATCCCAAATGTTCTGCATATTTCTTTGGTTGCTATCCCTGTTCGAAGCCGGACGAGCACCATAAAAAGTTGGTCCTCAGCAGTGTGCGACTTTAAATCTGCACACTTCGTCAGTTGCGGGTTGTTTTGAACAACCAATTCAAGAATGCGCTTTAAAACACAAACAGATGGCAGGCCGGTGTAGTAAATCATGTCCTTGGACGACTGCATATTGCTCAGGCACAAGGTTTTTGCCTTAAGCTCGTTGTAGCATTCTTTCCACACCCTGGCATGTTTTTCTGCAGCATTTAATGGAGACTTCAAACCTGAATTCTCCTGCCTTTCTTGTGCTAACAGTGACTCAAGCTGCTCAATGCGCTTTTGAAGGAAATCAGCCTGGCATGCCTTCTCGAGCATTGGAGCTTCCTGGCCATCTTCACTCCTAAAGGCACTTAAGGGCCCGGGCTCGGCTACTGGCTCAAACGTCGAAGATTCACTCGTACTGGCTCTGCTCCCACCAAGCACATCTCCCTCGGCAACCCTGTCTGGTGTATCTTCAGGAGTCGCTGGTCGCTTGGAGAGGGCCCCAGCTGGTGAGCCTACAACCAAAAATCAGCTCTTAAGTCAGCTGTGCCAAAATCATTGGAAGCACTACAGCAGGCTCAGACTGCAACTCCCAATAATAAAATGAAGGACTAGCAAGCACTGGGACTGCTGATTTGTGCAGTTTTTTCTTACAAATGACCATGTGAGTGCACAGCTGGATCTGGCCCAAACAAGACTGCCAGGCACTCGTTATGAGCAGACCAGACCGTTTAATGTGTTTGGCTCAATGTCGCAGACACTAAGCAGCCTCAATGCGAACGTGGGGAAGCACAATCACCCGTGTATCAAAAAAAGCAACGCAGTAGTCGCTGTAGAGACGTTTGGGTTGCCCCTGCAACAGGACATCTCAAAGAGACCAAGCATCATACCTATTAGCATTAATAGTAACACAAACAGCAAGGAACTCGTGCAAAACAAAAAAGGTTACGACGCGTGCACGAGCTTCGTCTACTTGCATGACCATGCGGGATCCAAGATCGTGCACTGTTTTGCGAATGACGTGCTTGAAAAATCACAAGGCGCTTTCGAGATTCAGAGCACAGATGCAAGAAAATCGCCGAAAGTGCGAAAAAAAAAGTGGTTTACTTTTTCTCTTCTGCGCTCTCTAGAAGCGGCCAACCGATCCCGGGCGGCTCGCCTTCTTATGGGCGAAAAGGGATGGCACGTAGTCGGGTTGCGTGACAAAACGCACTGGTTCTCCTGAAAAAAAAAAAGAAACCTTACTGTAGTTCTTCAGATAATCGTTTGATACAATCTTTGAAGAACTTCCTATTGCTCATATTACAGCGGCATGACGATTACGAGCGCTAGTTCACATTGCAAAGAAAAACGTGTTCGGTTTGGTAATCAAAAGACTAGGCGTCGCAACTTTTTCATTAAGGTCAGCACCTGATATGCGGCTTACCTGTTACGAAATGCTGGCTGCAGACGCGGGAGTTCGCCGATGGCTGCCATGGCGAACCGTCCACGTTAACTCGACGCATCGCCTGAACCCATTTCTCCCTTCTTGAGGCGTGCAGCGAAGCAGCGGGGAACCGAAAAAATCTAGTTCCAGCACTTGTGTTGCTTGCATTAGTGCACCCGACCGCAGCACAGCGATGAGGCATCACGCGGAGCTCCGGATGGCACGCACAGCGTCAGTACGACGCGTCCGCGGCACACAGGCTCAGAGCTGACGGAGCGACGGAGCCCCCAAAAGTGATGGCGGCGGTGTCCTTCCCGCCACGCACTGCGCGACTGACCGCTGCGCATGCGCAGTGGCATCCTTAGAAAAGGCCCATTGTGCCATATTGCCATATTCCGCGCGGCGCCAACCGAAAGGCGTCACGCACCCCGGCGAAGTTTTATAACTGAAAGTATGTAGAAGCGTTGCGTAAACACCCTGACACAATACTAGTAGAAAACCAAATGTCGTTGACCGTCAAGTGGCTGAAGGTTCTGGTTCATGCGGAAGCTTTTTTTTTATTGTGAGAGCCACATGGCACCATCCCGCGTTTCCTGTGGGGTGGAGTGCCGCCACGTAGAAGCTGTGCCGTGTAACCCCGCTGAAAGGAAAAAAAAAAACAAGGGAGGACGGAAAAAAATAGAATACGCGTTTGCCAGTATTTATTTATTTATTTGAAATGCTCACCAACAGCGCAATGGCCTTCTCAGGTGATGCATAGAATACAGACATATAAGGCATGCAAAAGACGGAATATGAAAAGGGAAGTAACAGTGCAATTATATGGGTATATATACACAAAGAAGGAGAGTTATCAAAGAGACAGAGACATTTTCTGAGCAACAAGAGCACGGAGATTGTGTGTACACTAAACGACAAATACAAGCAGAATCGTGATGATTCTCTTCGCTCCGACACACAAGAACAGAGGGAGAAGTGCATGAGCGACCGCGCTATAGAACATGTGCATTCAAGATGGAAAATTTTTCGAAGAGCGTTTAAAAAGAACCACGTCGTTGCAAAAAATGTCAATGGCAGATAAAAAAAGACAGTTAAAGGCATGTTGGCATCGGTTAGCTGGTACCAAGCTCAGAAGTTTGTCAACATGAAAGCAGCCATGCGGCCGCAGTGTCCTGCTTGGCACTCGCAGGAGAACAGAGCTCACAAGGCAAGGGCAGTCAAACTTAGAATGAATGCACTTGAAAAGAAAAATCAGGTCACGCCTGAAACGCCTGATACATAGCTCATCAAGGTTCAGGGGCTTGAGAACCTCAACGTGCAGATGGTTGCTCACTGGTGAGTATCGATAAAATACGGTTCTGGTGAAGCGCTTCTGAATCCTTTCTAGTTGAAGAGACGACGAAGGACTTAAACAATTCCAGATTGCGCTTGCAAAGTCTAGCTTCGGCAAAATTAGGGCGCGGTAAAGGGATGCGAAGCATGATGGGTTCGTGAATTCACTGGTGGCTCGGGAAATCATGCCAAGTGTTCGGAGACAGGAGTTCGTCAGATGGTTCACGGGCGAGTTGAAGAGTAGTTTGGCGTCCATCAGTACACCCAAATCACGCGCTACAGTGGCGCGTTTTATGGCAAAACCGAGCAAAGAGTACGGGAAAGTGAGCGGGGCAGTTTTACGACTCTAAGATATCACAATAGTTTTGGAGAGATTAAGCTTTAAGTAGTTGCTGTCGCACCATGCCGAAACTGCATTGATGTCGTGTTGCAGCAGGACGCGATCATCTGGTGATGAAACCGCGCGATACAGCTTCATATCATCGGCATACTGAGAGAGCGAACAGTGTCTAATGACAGAGTGGATGTCATTAACAAAAATTTTGAAGAGGAGAGGGCCCAGTGTAGACCTTTGAGGTACCCCTGATATCATGGCGAAAGGCCGGGAGGTGACGCCTTCATAACAGACGCAATTGGACCTGCCTTTCAAGTAACTGCCGAACCACTGACAGAACTCACTGGATAAGCCGTATGCGGACAATTTGCGAAGCAGTAGCTCGTGATTAACAGCATCGAAGGCCTTGCTGCAGTCGAAATATACGGTATCTATCTGTTGACGAGAGAGCACTGGGGGGGCCGATGTCGTTTAGAAAACATGCGAGATTTGATTCTACTGACCTACCGGGTATAAAGCCGTGTTGGTTGGAATGAATTAATGAATTAATGAACGCATTTATTTATTTATTTATTTATTTATTTATTTAGGTACCTTCAATGCCCATGGGGCGTTACAGAAGGGAGTGGGGTTTGTACAAGTAGTGGGAAAAATAACTACATAAAAGGGACGTTTACAGCAAAGAAAATGCGAAGCAATAAATACAAAAACAAGAACAACTCACTGAAAACGTATGTAAATATATGCATATAATACAGGGCACATAAAAAATAATACTGTAAAGTAAGCGACAGAGTGCCATAAGCTAGGTGCACACACAATTTACACTAGTGCAAAATGGCAAAACAACTTTTCAATGCCAAAAGAAGATGAGCTATACAAATACACAAGGGAATAAACACATGATGGGACACTACTATAGTACAGATAAATGTCGTTCAATTGCTGAGCGAAATGCGCGCGCATCGGTGATTGTAGCTATCGCACTTGGCAGGCGGTTCCAATCGTCTGATGTTTTAGGTATGAAGGAATGGAAACGCAGATTAGTACGACAATGAGGGATGTTCACTTTGAAAGGGTTGGAGGCGAAAAGCAAAAACGCCCGTGTGTTCGAGATTTCGGCGCACGTTAAAGATCCCCAGGTGGTCAAAATTAATCCGGAGCCCTCCACTACGGCGCGCCTCATCGCCAGCGTTGCGTCGGCGCGTTAAACCCTACAATCAATCAATCACTTTGAAAGGGTGATCTATACGCGACGATATGTATGCTGGACTGGAAAGAAGTTCATTTTTTAGATGTGGATTGAAGTGGTGGATTTTATGACACAGGTTAAGCCGTGACAGCTTTCTACGAAGGGAAAGAGGAGGCAGGTTTAGCGTTCGTTTCATTGAACATATACTGACCTTGCGAGCATAATTAGATAGGATAAAGCGTGTGCTGCGGTTTTGTACGGATTCTAGGGTGTTAATAAGGTAGTCATGCGTAGGGTCCCACACTGAAGAGGCATACTCGAGTTTAGGGCGGATTAGTGTCTGGTAAAGAACTAGTTTTAAGTTAGATGGAGCCATAAAAAAATTACGTCGCAGATATCCCAGTGTTCGGTTAGCATTGCTTACAATATAATTAACATGTGTTTCCCAGGATAAGTTGTTAGATATGTGTAATCCTAGGTACTTATAAGTAGTAACTATTTCAAGTTGTTGTCCCTGAATCGTGTATAGTGTCGGTATTGTTTCAGCAAGATTAGTTCGTCGTGAAAGTCTCATCATTTTACATTTGTTAGTATTTAAGCGCATTTGCCAGTTGTCACACCAATTACCTACTGCATCAAGGTCAGATTGCAGTGTTGATGAGTCAGCCGTAGAAGAAATCACTCTGTATATAACGCAGTCATCTGCAAATAATCTAATGTGAGATCTAATGGTGTTAGGCAGGTCACTGATGTAAATGAGAAACAGGAGTGGACCCAGCACGGAACCTTGGGGTACGCCGGAGGTGACTGGACAGAAAGATGAATCGTAATCATTGGCTGTAACAAACTGTAATCTATCGGTTAAGAAGTTTTTAATCCAGGCTAGAATACGGGGATCCATGTTTAAATCACGTAGTTTTTTACATAGCAAGTGATGGGAGACGAGGTCAAATGCTTTGGAAAAGTCCAAAAAAATGCAATCAATGTAATGACCATCATCAAGAGCGCAGAAAAGGTCATTTGTAAAAGAAATTAGCTGAGTTTCACAAGAAAAAAGTTTTTCGAAATCCGTGCTGGCATGGTGAAAAAAAGGAGGTACTTTCAAGAAATGTAACCAGGCTTGAGTAAATGATATGTTCAAACAGCTTCAAATATGTTCAAACATTGCTGCTAGAAGGTAACCATGCATGACTTTTTCGAAGACTTTGGAAAAGGAAGGCAATAGAGAGATAGGCCTGTAGTTTCGGGGGACAGTGGCTCTGCCAGACTTGTGCAAAGGGAAGATAGCGCCTAATTTCCAGTCTGACGGAAAATGTTGCTCGAGAAGTGACATGCGTATGATGTGGCAGAGCAGAGGTGCAAAGACGACGCAACAGCCTTTCACAATGAAGCATGGAATGCTGTCGCAGCCCGCCGACTTTTTTGAGAGGAGTTTGCGGATAGCGTGCACGACATCACTCTCAGTAATGTTCGGGATTTTCAATAGTGGCCCATGAGACTGGAAGCGCAGTTCGTTGCCGCTGTCAGACGACGTCGAGTAGGTAGAAGAAAAATGACGTGCAAGGAGTTCGCATACGCCTTCCGGGTCAGACACAAACTTGTCGCCATCCTGAATGGTTGTGCTATCGCGTGCATGACGTGTACGGAACTTAATATACCGCCAGAACTCATGAGGGGAGTGGGTTAGAGAAGTTTCGGTGTAGTCACTAAAGTTCTTTTTGTCGTGGGCAAGTAACTTCTTCGCTAAGGACCACCATTCCTTGAAGTTTGCCAGAGAAGACGGGTCATTGTGAGCCTTAAACAAGCGGTGAAAATGACGTTTTTTTCGAAGCGCGTCACGGAGCTCGTGACTGAACCAGAAGGGAAACTTACTGGAGCGATTTCGCTGCTTTGGGATGTGTTGGTCCATAGCGTTTCGAACAATTTTGGTTAGCTCACACGGACGGCTGCATCAACACAGGGCGCGTTGTACACAGAGGACCTGTCAGCATTGTCAAGAGATTGGTAAAGAGACGTGTAATCGCCTCGAGCAAAGTCGTGCCTTGGAATGGTCCCACTCCTGTCGCGTGCCACGGATACGTGAGCTGTAACTGCAAAAGGAGGGTGCCACGCATCAACGGCAACAACAGGATCGGGGAAATTTTCAACAACGACTGAGGTGAAGTTCGTAAATACAGTGTCTAGAACATTTCCAGCAGGGTTTTGATGCAAAAAAGCTGGCTGGATGTCATTAAAAAAAGAAATTAAACAAATGGACTGCTTTCGAATTCCCACCGACATTTTCTGCAGGGTCCCACCAAGAACCAGGGGCATTAAAGTCGCCAAAGAGAAGAATATTATATTTTTCTGGTTCTAGCTTTTCAGATAAACGCTGTAGAGCTGATGCGAACAAAGAATTTTCTAGAGCCGGTTGTAAATAGTACACGCCAAGGAGAATATTCTTTGCACCTTTCACTTTCACCTCAACCCAAATGCATTCACTGTACAGCTCAAGGTCCGGCCGTCTAAACGCGCAGAAACATTTTTTCAGAGCAATGAGGACTCCTCCGCCATATTTTTGCCCTGTTGTTGCATAATCTCGGTTATTACGAAAAACTGTGTATACAGCAGTAAAGTAGTCGGCAGAAACCACGTGTTGCGGTAACCAGGTCTCAGTGATGCAGTACGCATCGTAATTACTCAAGGCAACGTTGTCGTAAAAGGGCTTAGATTTTGTGCGTAGCCCGCGAACATTTTGGTAGTACACTGTGAAACTCATTCGGAGTGGATGTTATTAATGTGGGGTTCATGGTCCTCGCGGAGCAACCCTCTAAAAGGGCGGAACAAACATCCCAGGGGCCAGACAGTAGCGTCGTTCACAACCGCGAAGGATTCGGCACTGACGCTAACGTGAAAGGAGGCGTAGGAGGTATACTTGCTTTTCAGCTGGGTGCACTGAGCGCTGTTGTCGGTAACGACTGAGTTAACGAGCTTCGTAACGTCAGCCGCAGAGGTGTCGGGATGCAAGCGGGACACAAACAAAGCTTTTTTGAGGGGTCGCCGGGGAACACTCAGGATGTCCGAGGTATTGTTCGCTCCGACGGCAACATCACGAACACGTCGGCGTGTATCGCCTAGGTGCTCTTGACTCGAGGAGGCCCAATTCGTAGTGGCCGGAAGCAGAGAGGCAAGGGGGCGAGGCGCTTTCAGAAGCGCTGTTGTCCCTGCGTTGATGCGTGGGGGTGGGGTGGCCGGCGGGGGGAAGGGCGTGGGTTGAAGAAGCTGGTACGGCGGTGTTTTGCTTGGCGGGTGGATCGAAGGGATAATGTGGCTTTCGCTTTCCGAGCTCCAAGCGCAGCGCACGCACGTCCTCTTGGAGAGAGGTGATTGCAGCAGCCTGCATGTTGGAGTTCTTTACCGTCTCCTTGTGCAGGCGGGCGTTCTCCTGGCGCAGTGCGTTCACCTCGTCAGTGAGGAGAGAAATCCCATGCAGCGCGTTCAACAGGAGCTCGCGTAAACCGCAAAGGCGGTTCTCAAGGTCGCCCGGTTGGGGAGCGCGCGATTCCTCGTCGCGGGAGAGCCGGGGCGGGGCAGCCGAAATGACCCCGTCGGCCGGGGCGACGTCTCTCCCGCGCTTCGGGAATTTCTGCAGGCAAAGAATGAGACAGTGCCCAGCAGTCATAGTCTTCTTAGAAGCGTTGCCTAATACTCCTGATAGACGTGCTTCAGATACGACATTGGAGACAAATGGCCTTCGATATTTTATGTCATTCCAATGGGAAGGATTTCCGCCGATCTACAAAACTGTCAAAGGCAGTTGAAAGCTTCCGTGTTCACCCGCCATGTCTTGGTGTCGCTACTGCGGCCCAGTTTGGTTCTCGTAACCTGTGAAAAATATTGTTACGTGGCGGCAGGGCACAGGAAATAAACCATGGAAGATGCGAGTGATGTATTTTAACTATTTACACGATGTCGAACATGAGGAAGCCCGCTGTTGTTGTTGTTGTTGCGCCATTAAATATGGCACATACCCAATCAGGGGATCGGCCAATCAACAGAGGATGGCTAAAATTAATGGAATTCTTATCTAATCACGAGACGTTTAGGAAAAGATAATTTATACCGGTTGGAAGGAGTTTTGAAAAAAAAACTGGAAAATCAAAGCGAGGGTGACCAATCGCAATCATAAAGAGAATCGTTTGGAATTTTCAATGTAGTGCAGGAGGGCAGAGCATACATCCCGGCGACAGAACCCCGTTTCGGATGCCCCGAACGATAGTATAACCGACACTGATAGGGATATCCCCAAACTGTAGAGCGGCACCTCCAGGGACTGACGTCTAAGTCGTGAAAAACGTCGGCATGTCAAAAGGTAGTGTTCGACAGAGTCGTCTTCGTTGCAAAAGCTGCACAGAGCTGTTGGCGCCAGACGAGACCTGTGAAGGTACCTATTTAACTGGGGTACTCGAGAAGTTAAGGCTGTAATAACCACCTCTAAGTTGCGTGAAGGGCACCATGGAGGTTTCCATGAGAATTTAAAACGATTAAAATCTATTAACGACAACGAAACCAATTCTTGTTGTTCTTGGAGTTTCAGCATCCTACGGTCCCTAGCTGCTGCTATTAAAGGTGACGGCTCTACAACGTCTACTACAGGCCCAGAAAGTGCTATCCTTGCTAGAGAGTCGGCAGTCTCGTTGAATGAGATCCCCGCATGACCAGGAACCCAAAGAAGGTTAATTTCAGTGAAGTGAGGTGGCAGGAGTGACCGAAACGTCCGCAGGAGGGAAGTGTCTTTAGGGGAAGTAAGAGCTAAGCATACAGAGAAATAATCTGAAATTATGATTGGAGATGTAATTGATACATCCAGCCTTCGTAGTGCCAGGAAATTGCCAGGAATTCCGCGAAGAATATGGGGATAAAATCAACCAGACGAACCGAAAAGGTCCAGTTAAGGGAAAGGGAAAATATTCCTATACCGGATTTTTCTTCTCGTTGAGAGGCATCTGTAACATAATAGCACCTGGCTGCATGGAGGTCAAATAATCTTCGACAAGACGATTGAGTAGTCGGGCTGGTAAAAGGTTAGCATTTTTGGGGAAAATGTTCCGGAAATTGATAGAAAGAGGAGAACTCCTGTTAGTATATGGAATAACCTGATTTATTGCTACACCCAATGGAGAAAGGAAGCTCTGTACCAAAGTGCTTTGTGGACATAAGGACGTGGGCCATTGGTGCACCAGAAACGCAGCTGGTTTAGTAATAAAGATAAACTGCTCCATGTTCACCTCAGAGCTATAAGCTCTCAGAAAATTTTCCACAGTAAAAATCCGGAACCTATTAAGCAGAGGAGGAACGCGCGCTTCCAAGTAAACTACTGAATTTGCTGCATTCTTAGGCAATCCTAAGCAGCAGCGAAGAGCCTGGCGCTCCAGTATAACCAAACGATGAAGTTTATACGCCGCGGACCCAGCGAATAACATGCACCCAAACTCTAATATTGGGCGAACGTACATTCGGTATATCATGAGGAGGGTCTCTCTGCGCATGCCCTTCTTTCTATGACTGAGACGCCTCAACATCCCAACAGCACGTGCACCTTTGGCCTCCATGAGGGCTATATGTGGGGTCCAGTCAAGCTCACTGGTGTATATTATCCCAATGTACTTTAAGAAGGAACCTGAGGAATTATGGACTCTCGGTAACTGAGAGTAATGTTAACAGGGCCTGAGATCAAAAAACTAATAAGGAACATTTGTTGACATTCATAAAGAGACATATACTGTCCAACCAGGAGGCAATAATGTCCAGATATGACTGCAATAACTCGTAAAGAGATTGAATGTCAGGTGCTGATGCAAAAAAACGCAATATCGTCGGCATATACATATGTAGAGACACCAGAAACCACCGGAATAGCGCCCAGCTGGTTCTTCGTTTCAGAGCCTTTTTTTTTTCAGAGCTTTTTTTTTCTTTTCGTTTCAGAGCCGATAGCTCTCGTCTCCTTTTTCCCGTGAAACATCCCCGTCGTCGAGGTCGAGGCCTTATTAAATGTACAGAGGCGGTGACGAATCGCGATGAGAGCAAAAAGGGAGGCCTCGCCACTGCGGATGAGGATGATTCGTCGTGGTGAGCACTGGCCCCAAAAGAGCAATGTCCGCCGACGCAGTGAAGCAACGTCCAAAGGCCTCGGAGGCGCGCCGGAGTTTAGGGCAGGGGAACGGCGTCGTCTTCTGTTCAGATCGCGGCTGGTCACGTCGTTTGGCCTCGGCAAGTCACAGGCTGGGGACATTAGGAATGGTGCGTCCATGGCTCACCGGGGCTGGGGCGGGCCGACGCGATCCAAGACCCATGAGCGATGTTCAGCAGCTGAGACGAAGCGAAGCTGGGGCCAGGATGGGGATGATCTCCGCAAACTCCACTAAAACATATAACGTGAACCTGGGCCAAGACGAAACCGCATTGTGAGTTATACAATTGATTGTAATATACAAATATGCACAAAACATACAGAAAATAGAAAGGGCAATGGTTTATGTAGGCCATTCTTTTTTTGTTGCACCGCCATTGTCGACAGTGCAAACTTACCTTGTGATCGTGCATTGAGCTATATGAAACAAACACAGGACAAAATTATCAAGAGCACCCTGTTTTGAAAACCAAGTTTTACTCATAATTAACATTTTTTTAAAATTCGGCAGGCAGAAACTGCATCTGTGAGTCCGAACATTTGCATTTGAGAGCCCCAAAGTCTGGAGGGTGCTTCTTTGACTCAAATGCCATTTTAACCCCATGCCTTTGAAAAACGCCGTTTTGCAGCTCGAAAGGGGCATTTCAGTCAAATGATGTTCGGTTGAAAATCTTTTGAAACGCCTTTGTAATCTGGGCATAACATTGGTTCAGTGCCGCTTAAAAATTCAAGCTTTTGGTAAGGATGGAGCGTGCGAACATTGCCTTCCCGCGGTGTGTATTGTACCTAATTATGTGGAGCAGGGGATGGCAACAAATGTTTCCAGAGCAACCTAACGAAAGAAATTATCTTATCAACCTTGTTTTCGGACAACTCCTCACGGAGTGGAACGGCCTGTCTGATGCTATTCGCATCTCAGCCTGTACAGATGACATTCCGTGCGGCATCTGGTCTGCGCTGCAGCTGTCGTCATTGCTGTGTGCACCTGTGGCGCTTCGCTCTGTCTGTAAGCCGTGCTAACTACAGGAAGTGTATTTATTTTTTCATGAACTGAAACGCCCCCTGTTGTAGGTTTTTAAACTGTTTCTTACTCCTATTTTAAACGTTTTAAACTAGAACATAGAAATATTGGAGGCTCCAGTTTTGCTGCATACTTTCACTGTTTTTTTAGTTTTTATGACAACATAAAAGTGCCGTTCCAGGAATATTCATCTATCCCTACTTGATTTTGCAACTTCGTATTTCTCGTTGTCGTTCTTTGAAAGATTGCAGGATGTTCCCCTTAAATGCACAACTCAGCTAATACGTAGGATAGACATAAAAAGCGAAATAACTGAGCGCTCATCCTAGGACAACAAAATAAAACGAATTGCATATGGCCCTTGATGGATGTGCGCGCAGAAAGACCGCGAGGCCATGCAGGCGACAGCCACGCTTGTAAGTTCAAATAGAAAATGAACATTTTCTGCCTTGTAACAAACACACACAAAAAAGCATGCTGAGCACCCAGCTACTTTTGTTTGTGAAATGTAACTGTATCCAACGAAACATCGTATGCTTACTGAACACTGGAAAAGTAAGCCAGAGTGACCGTCAAAAATAACAGAAGCGCTGATTTGTCTGCGCTTGGTGGAATGTTAAGAGTGGAAGTAACGAGGACCTTACGTCCTGTTATAAATGAGAGTTTAAAGTACGTATTGGTGACATGTCTATAGTGGTTTCCAGCACAGAGAAAACCTTTTTATAACAATTTTCAATTTATATAACACACAGAAAACCTTCTGATAATTTTTGTCCGCGTTCTACGTCAGGGGCTTTAAATACTTTCCAGTGGCTACATAAGCGGCTTTGTTTCTTTCGATCATTAATTTCTTGTTGGCATCCTTCTGCCTGTTTCCTAGCCTACATTTACGTCTAACAAGAACTAAAGTCAACTCTCAGTGTCTTAATGAGAAAACTGACAAACCTAAGTCCTAATACTTCTTTTTTTCATTTTTGACTGTGTGGGACCACGGCAGCGTGGACGGCGCTCGTTAACAATAGCCGCACAGAGACAGCGCCACTACATTGCTATTATTTCTCTTTTTATAATACTGTCCGCCCCTTGCCTACAGGCCGGCGAGTGACTGCCCCGTTGTCATCATTCGGTGAGTGAGGAAAATTGTTGCGGGCGTTGTGTCGCTATATATGTTTTCCCGAAATATACCTCTCTATCCAGCTTCGAATATATGTCAATACGCCCGGACTGTTGAGTTGTCAGCTGTCTCCAGTTCTCTTCAATGCGAACCTTATCGCTGCGAAATAGTTATTCAAAAACAATAAAATAGATTTTGTTTCTGTATCAAGCATTGTAATAGCTACGAAAGGAGTAACTAATATTTACCTACTTTATCTTGTATCGTTGAATTCACTGCTATTTCAGAAAATGCTTCCACTGTTAAACACAAAAATGATCCGCAAACACTTTTGGTGGCCCCCGACAACCTCCTGTAGAATATGTGGAGGACCTCTGAAGAGGCAAACGCACTATTTTTAACGTAGCATAATTGCCACATTAGCGTAATTTTTATAGATATAACAATTTTCGTTTAGAGCGCAGCATGCGGCTAATGATCGTCGTGATTTGGTTTCAAAGCAGGTGACACTTCTGCTGTGAATTTTGGAAGATAATGCATCCAACATCGTGCTGATTTCAGTCTCATAAAAGCAACAACGGAGTAACCTCATACTTGCTTTCATGATTTTAACAATAAATATTGCCCTCACTGGTATAGTCGGCAAAAATATTATGCGGTGTGCTTTAACCATCTTGTGTTTATTTATTGGCACATTTTATCAGATTGAGCTCCAATCGCGCTTGTGGAACGGATTATTTCTCACATATTCCCTAACAAATAATTTTTTGGGAGCACAGACAAGGACTCAGTATCGTCATAAACTCCCAGGGTTGATACGGAAATCGTCGCTAACTATCATTATAAATACGTTGCTGTCGATTCGGCTGTATTTTGAGAACAGCAGCTTCCTGGGCCCGAATCTAACGACAAATAGCCTCCTGAAGCGGGCGCCGTTGACGGTCATTTTATTTCCCGCACTTGCATCCCGTACAGACAGCTGGCTCGAGCAGATAGTCGCTGTCGCTCCGCCAACGCGTTTTCTACGCGCAGGAAATAGCTCGTCAAAACCTGTCGTAAAGTCTGGGAGCAAGCGGCGGGAATCTGAAATGAAAACACGAGTACCAGAACGCTCTGAAAGGCTCAAAAACGCTCAACCTGTTCCAGTACATAGATCGAAATAACGGAAGAGAAAGCATTTGCTCGAAGCTGAAAGACATGTCGTTCAAGGTAATATCTTTTTCCTCGTAATTATTTAACCAAGATCCGAATTGTAGTATTTATTGTTTAACAACAACCGGTGTAGGCAAGTGCCTCTATTATGTGTTGCAACTAAATAAGCACTCAGAGAAAAAGAACTTCTAGTGTCCATAGCCTCAGGGCACACGAATAACCCATCGATGAATAAAAGTTAGCCAGTTCGACTAATCGTGGCCCCTGACATAGCACTTAGTTCATTAATTGGGCTATCTCCGTGACATCGGGCTAAGCAAAACTGTGTGGTCAGTTGCTACATTGACTACATCGCACAGCACTACCAATTCATCAAATTACACTGCATGCCGAGTCTATTCATTGAACCATTTGTTCTTTTGGTCACTGATTCATTATTAAGATGCTTTGGGGGGAATCAGGCGCACACACCTGGCTTGGGGTACAGGGATTCACTCTTTTACCATCCGGTAGAGAATGTAATGCACATAGGCCAACCTTGAGGCAAACATTTTCAAGTTTCGTCAAATGATCATGCGCGATCACGTAGAGATGTGATCAATTTTCCCCTAATATTAAAGGGCGAGAATGCCGTGGCACCTCATACGGGCAAAAACAAACCGATGCCCGGGTACAGGTCTCTGGAAGTTAAGCTCACTACATTAAGGGCTTTAACAGTAATTTCTTACTCGGGAGCATTTGGGGGCTCCTACGTTTACCAAATGAGCGGGATGATAGGAAACTGTGGGCTTTCGCCTACAGTTTTCAAACGCAATCGCGATGTCTGTGCTGATATTTGTAGTATGAAACGTCGTCCATGAGTGCATTGGTGCCTGCTTCCGTATGCATTTGAGCGGGGCTCTGAATGCGTGATGTTCGTTCGAATTGTCAGGAGGTGGCACCTTTGGTTATATTCTGACGTTGTGGCATGTGTTTGTGGCATCTGGTATCTGTGGTATCTGGTACCTGTTCTTAAGTGTGCGTAGTTGCGTTATCATGTCGGCATTTTTCACTAAGGATGCGTTTGGTTGCGGAACCGAGCTCGAAGTGTTTTATTAGTGCTAGTTCACGCCTGCAATATTTGTCAGAACTGGGAGTGGACATGCGTACAGACTTCTAGAAGCTCGTAACCTGAGAGTCGCTTGAAGGTCCCACAACGGTTCGTTAGTTTGTGTTTGATTGCATTTCCTGTGCCGCCTTGATCAAAAAACGTTGCTGCTAGTCTTCCTCTCTTCGCGGATGTTCAGTTCTTGGAAAGAATATTTCGTAAATGAATGAACCCCGTTCCAAATAGCTACCCCGGCGCCGCAGTAACGCTATCACGTCGTACATCTTTTATCATGATTTAAAATCAGCGCCGAAGAAACAAAACACAAAAAAGGAACGAGAAGGGGACAGGACAGCGCTGCACTCAGAACTGGTTTATTTTGAAGAACACACCAGTAATATACATACATCAGTCCCCCACGTGGCGGTAAATTATTACAACAAACAAACAGAAACAAAAAAAAACCAATCACTCATCGGTCTGCACAAGTGTAATCTATTTGTTTACGTGGTCATGCAAGGGTTTCCCCCAGATAAGCGTATTGCCGGTCATGCAGCACTAATGAGGGCATACTAATACAATGGTCGGCAGATCGTCTGATTTGAAAGGCCTCGATAATTTACCTTGTTGTTTTATCTCTGTGTTTCGACAACGCAGTGGTTTTTTTAAAGAACGGTACACAGCCGTGTGAGTTGCAGTGTTTGGCCAGGAGACTGTGCGGATTCCCTTTTAATGAACGCTGGTGCTCGGACAACCTGGTGTTCAGGAACCTCCCGGTTTGTCCTACGCATATATGTCCACACCAAAGTAGCAACATATACAGGACACCCACTGCACATTTCACAAATGGCTCTGAATGATTTATTGGCACACATGTTTTGTCCGTATATACCAAGAAGCTAATCTTCGGCCAATTGTACTGCACAACTTTCCTAATTTATGTGTGGCCGAGAACACCACGTCAACAGCGTACCTTTTTGCCACGTTTTTTAAGTTATGAGAGAGCCTACACGGTATACGGTATCACAACGGTATCTTTACCGTTGCCTATACGGTATTATACGGTATCTCAACGTTGTATCTTTTTCTTTGCATTGGCGGCTGCGTCGTGAAACCTGCCGTATCTTTGCCTTTTATCCATTTAACTAGCTTCTGCATGACCATGAGGATAATATTTACAGGGTAGCCTGTCGTCCGCAGTCTACTTATCTGATTCGAGGAGCTGTCCTTCAACCGATCGTCGCATGAATTTGAAAGTGCTGAGCGAAATGATGAAAATGCTATCCCATTTTTTATTACCTTGGAATGACCCGATTTGAAGTTTAGGATGGGTTTTTGAAATCTGAGACGGTAACACCAGCATACGTGACCTTTATTGAAAGTTTGTTCTAAATCCAAAAACTCAGTTTGTTCAATTTTCGCAGCTCAAATCTAAACTGCAATCCGAGTCCACACCCAGAGAAAACATTTAAGAGGCCTTCTACATTTAGATCTTCATTCTCAACTATTATTAGAAAAGTATTTACATAACGGAAAAATTTTTTTTCCAAGCCGCAAACATTTCTTTCGATATTTCTGTCGACCCTACCTAGGAATATATTTCTAAGCATAGGTGCAACCTTCGAGCCAACACGCACCCCTCGTTTTTGAACGGAAAATTCATTTTGCCACTCGATAAATGTTGAATTCAGATAGAATTCTAGGATCTGCATGAAACTGTTGACTGCCACGCTGCACGTTTCAATGAAACCTACTTCGTCGTTCCCTTCAGTGATATACAGTTTTACTGATTTCATTAATTCATCGTGAGGAATCGTGTAGAACAAATCTTGCACATCAATGCTCATAGCCTTGCATGTTCCAGGGTTCGACGATTCAAGATACTGTACTAGGGCATCTGAATTTAGAATTCCGTAGTATCTTTAATTTTCGAAGTGGTGCTGAATCGAGTTTCAGACAGCGGTCTCCACTACCATTAACTTGGATTTTCTTAGGTCTGTCCATGCTATCGCTAGATCGTAAACTGATGATGCTGAGCGCATGCAAGCATCTCTTAACTAGGAGGACAATTGCGCGTCAGAACTTACGTCATACAAAGCGCAGCCAAGGCTCGATGCGAGCCTCCCCACCCGAACATCTGTCCACTTCAATTCAGCCGAAGTCGAAAGCCAACGCCCGCGCTACGAACCGAAAGGAAATGCTGAACCCCCCGAAGGCGATGATAGCGTGCTGCCGGGATGTCGTTTTCCGGAGGAATCTGAAAAAAGACTTGCCCGTGACACCGCATAGAATCCGCTTCATTCCAGTCGACAAAAATGACAGTGTACCGTATAATTTAGTAATGCTTGTCGGCCTGCACGCCATATGACGAAGTCGTATGGCGTAGCGCCCCTCTGTTGCCGACGTGAATGCTGTCGGCATGCTGTTTGCTCACAATGCCAGTATGTTGAAAGAAATAATTAATATGATATGCCCAGAGCTTGCGTGGTTACCCATTTTGAGAGAATTGTCTTGTTTCGATGTTTATGATAGTTCTAGCCCACCAAAGCTCGTTTTTAAACTCCCACTGACCTGACTGTTGGTTCGGAATGCAATAAAGGAAATAAAAAGTGTTGATAACTCAATCCGATAGACGCCGGTTTCGCAGCGCGAGGGACCCACGGTCGATTGCGACCACGGGAAGCGCTCTTTCCTTGAGGCGCGTACTCCCCACACCGGCTCGTCGGCTCCTTCCCGCCTCGCTATTTTCCCTCAAAGTTCTTGGTCCAGCATTTTCCTCATTTCCACTTTGCTGCGCCGAGCTTTGAATGATGTGAGGCACGGACGGAACTCAACCTTAAACAGCTCCACTGTTAAAGAGACAGACAGACCAGAAATGAAAGAAGGTCACATCAAGGCGCAAGACCTTCACGACCATCACGACAGTTTAAGTCCACGATTGCCGCCGATTTACGTCTTCTTCGCTGCCGCAACGACCTTTACTGCATCAATATTGCTATAAGTGTGAGCGGCCTTCATCTTTTTGAAAGTGATAATCATTGGACGACAACTTAGAGGGGCATACGCTATGACGTGTCTTTCTCGTTCCGAGCTAGTGTTGCCCCGATTACGGCGAACGCAAGAGTTTTTTTTTTTGGCAAATCTTCACCAATCTGCCTAGGTGGGTATGCTTGGCTTGCAAACTTGCGCCCGAGGCGCTGGGCGGTCGCCTCGAGGCACGCGACCACGTGCGCGCGCTCGGCGTTTTCTTTGTATTTTAAGTGCGAATGCACTTTATAAGCGACCCTGAATTCCGTTGACCGTCGTCCGTCCACATAGCAACAGCTGCGGGTGCGCGCGCTCCTCGTCTTCCTTGGCAACGGGGGGAGATGGCACATACCCACGTGGGGGATTGGCCAGGAATCTCCTCGTCTTCCTTGGCAACGGGGGGAGATGGGCGCGCGCTGCCTGGCCGCTGACATGGCACATACCCACGTGGGGGATTGGCCAGGAATCGGGCGTGAGAAGGGCTAATGCACCCGCTTAAAGAAGTACTGACACGGAGTTTCAAAGCTGAGATCCGCTCTAGCAATCAAGTACAACGACAACACAAATAGGTGTCTGTGCATGGCACATACCTACGTGGGGGATTGGCCAGGAATCGGGCGTGAGAAGGGCTAATGCACCCGCTTAAAGGAGTACTGACACGAAATTTCAAAGCTGAGATCCGCTCTAGCAACCAAGTACAACGACAACACAAATAGGTGTCTGTGAATAAATGCATCTTTCTTTCTTTGTAGTTGTGTGTGTGTGTGTGATCTCTCTTTCGCGAACATTACCGAACCGCGCAAATTCAACTCGTGCATTCGCACTTTCACGTTCTTCCCCTCGGGGAAATGCGGGGAAATTTTTTAACTGCGGATACCAAACTAACGATTTTCTAAACAGCTTTGGCATTGAAATTTTCCCGCTGAAGGAGACCAAGAAAGGCTCTGATCTTGAGGAAAACTGCCGAGGGCTTCAGCGACACTTCAACTGTTATCTGAAAAAAAAAACAAAAAACATTTATCTTAGAAAATGCTGGGGCGATAAAAGGGACGCTCCTATGAGCGCGCGTGGGCTATTCATGTTTGAATGTCCCAGAAACCCGAGGAATATTCCAGCGGTCCCAACTGTATCATTGTATTACGCGCGTTTGTCGTCCTTGATGCGCATGCGCTCATACATTTAACCCTTTTTTTCAGTGAAGTTATCTTACAACCAGGCCAGCGACTGTCAGAGCACCTAACGTTCCGTCCAAAAACCCAGGCCGGCGGGTCCCAACTGCAGAAGCAATGGCCACGGCAGTATCGGTCAGCCTGTGGCTGTTCTGCTTATATTGCTCCTGTGAAGCCACGGGACGTACCGAGTGCGACCCCAGGACGTGCCGGCCAGATAACGAGTGCACCTGCATCAGCAGGCAACCTCCAGGCAACCTGAGTGTTCTCGAAATGCCCCAGTTCGTCATGCTCTCATTTGATGACGCCATCAATGAAGACAACGTGGACTTCTACCGACGCCTCCTGGCTCCGGGAAGACGGAGGAACCGTGCGAGTGGCTGCAACGTGGCAGCCACGTTCTTCGTGTCTGCCGGCTATACCGACTACAGCTTCGTCCACGAACTGCACAGCGTTGGAAGCGAGATAGCACTGCACTCTATTACGTAAGGACATCTTTACGTTGGAATGCCGGTATTTGCCATCAGAACAAAAGTCATGAATGGCTGCACTAAATGACCAGTGGTGACTTTGTATGCAATATTCCTTCTGCCTCAAATCACGCGTTTCTTCGCAGTGGTTGGTTGGTTGCCTCCCACCATGCACGAGTAAAGCATATGGAGGTTTTCATTCTTCTAAATTTCGGTGAGCCATTTGGGAGGTTGTTCACTGCTATGACGAATCTAGTAGAACCGTTTAAGAAAAATATTTCGCGCGCTGCGAGGTTTTGGCGTAAATGTTAATCCAGCGGGAGAACTACGGAGAACTCATTGCGACTTACCTGCAGTTAACGCTAAATGGAGGCTGTCCCTAAAGATGCGGCTTATGGTTTCTCTCTTTCCGCAGCCAAACGGAACTATCTTATGCGCGCAACATTAAAGACAAATCCTCGTTACCCCTGCAATTCTTACGTTGCAACAAATATGCCACGACAATGAATACTAGTCGTGTGATGTCTTCAAGTCCACAACATGATGCTAGTCAATTCAAGGAAGCCAACATTAGACAGGTGGAGTCACAATATTCCGGACCACGCGAGCACGCGGCGCAAATTGCCGCTGCGGACTCTGGAAGCACGGCACTGGCTGTCGATGAGGCGCGCATTCGCGGCCTTGCGTACTCGCATGCACGCAAGTTTTCGCCGGTTCGGAAGAAGCACCCCGATGGTCAGTAACGCGAAGCGACAGGGGGCGATGCAGTATTAGCATTCCGTGCGCTACAATTTCATATCTGCGGCATCCGGTAGCGGCCGATTGCGGCTGATTGTGAGCATGCGTCCCGACGTGCTCGTCTAGCGCCACCCGGAATGGTTTCTTTGAAGTTTGCTCCTTCTTCACTTCCTCTTTAAAACAACAGAGGGTTAGGCTGCCGGCTGTACCAAAACAATAAAAAAAAGCTATTAAGGGACGTATATTCCAGAACACGAAGAATTAACACATGCGGAAAAGCCAGTGAACTGGCCCGTGTGTCCGTAGACTTGTCGTAGAGGCGGAAGGGGTGCTAGAAAGGCGTCGGCCCGGGGTGCCTTACTGACAACGGGGAAGCGACTGCTGACTCTCGATAGCATGCATCGTGTCTCACGAGGCGAAGCGGTGGTTTTTGCCGCGTGTTCGCGTGGTCCGGAATATTGTGTCCCCGCCTCTACATGTACAGGTGCTGTCAGAAGTAATCGGAGCACGGGATCTGCGGCCGAACCGCGTAGGAGCGCCGTGTAGCTGCACCGGCGGTAAACGAAAGGAGCAGAACACGCATGTGAGCCTGCCGACGGTGATAGCCCATCTATACTTCTCAAATCACTTCTAACGCGGCTTCGGGCAAATTATTCGCAGTATACTGGTCTCAGCGATGGTGCCGAGAGCATACCCACCTAAAAATATTAGAAACGACAAATTGGTGCTTCAGATCCCTGCGACATAGTTTCTTAAAGTATACTAGAGAAGAAACTGCGCCTGGTAATCCATGTCGTCGCGGGCATTTAATGGACGACCCCGCTTTTGGCTTGGGCTTGGCATGAAAATTGGATTCTTCAGCGGTTTTCGGGATTTGTTTTTGTTCACTACGCATTAACACGTCTACGAGCTACGAGGAACAGAAATCCCCCCGTTTGGTGGTCACAGTGTTCGGTGAAACAGCAGGCAGTGCGTGATCGTACCTGAGGTTTGTCATGCCGCAGTAGAAGGACGTGTGACTGAGCGGGTAATATGCTCCCGCGAAATTTGTAGCTGACGAAAAAAAGAAACAAAACGTACTTCGACGAATAAAAGATACGACAGGTACAGTGGTGATCTCGCTAATGGTGAACACGGGAGCGCGTGGCCGCCGGTACTATCAGAGCAGCCTAGCGTGCCCAGCTCGAACCATCACGCATGCGCTGTGCGGGCCGAGCGATATTTTGCTTTCAGCGCGCGCATTGCGTCATCGGAGCGTCTGCTCGTCGTCTGCTATGTTGCGTCTCGTCTGCTAATGGTACCTTGCTTTGATCCGCGACTACTGGATTCTTCCATGAAAATGCCCAAATATAAAAAGGTAAAGGATGATAGTTTTCTCCCGTATATTGAATGAAGGTCATAGCACCTGCGCCCACTTTGAGTGACCACCTTCGAAGCCTTGAATTGCGTGCTTCCATGTGCAATTACAAGACTTTTTGTAAGCACTTGCAAAAAAAAGTGCTAAAATCTGCGTTATCTTTTGATTGAGTCTGTTTGAAACAAGTGGGCGAGTTACGCTGATGTGCCGAAACCATTGTATTCGAGCTACAGAACGAATTACCGCTCACAAGGAAACATTTTTCATATGGATTCTAGTTTACACTCATTGATACAGTGGCTGATGGCTCCACCGCTACACCCGCGATAAACATAGCAGACGACGAGCAGACGCTCCGATGACGCAGTGCGCGCGCTGAAAGCATAGTATCGCTCGGCACGCACAGCGCATGCGTGATGTTTCGCTCTGGGCACGGTAGGCTGCTCTGATAGTACTGGAGGCCACGCGCTCCCGTGTTCACCCTTAGCGAGATCACCACTGTACAGGCGCCTGTATCCGTCCTATCTTGTGATCGTCCACGACTGTATAGCGCAACGTTCTCTTTTTTCTTGAAGTATGAACCAACTCGCTCAGCAGCAAGTTTCGTTAAACTGTAGCTGACGGTCGGTGGACCGGTTCACCACGAAGGCGACGTTTTCACAGGCAGGCTCAAGAAGCTTTCCAAACTCTTCAAACAACTTCTTATTTTAGATAATGGTAAAATTAATAAAATTCGTCTTTAATTGAAATTGTTCATTAAAATTGTTCATAACTACCACCTTGGCCGCAGAATAGGAGGTGCAACCGCGCCGGCAAGGATACTCTTTACTTCCTTTTTTCTTAGTTTTAAAACAGCCTCTTTTATTTTCCACTTGCATAATTGCACACTATACTTTGTGCAATTATGGCACTTTGTTTAAATTTGCGGTCACTAAAACGCTTCGATTTAAGCCAATGATGAAACTAAGGCGAGCGCATGATGTAATGGCGGCCCATGACAACACAGACGGCCTTGATGTGAGCCGCATAGACGCTACCGTCAGATTCCTCTCTAGTGTATATAGTAAGAATCTCTATGCCCTGCGATTGCGACGCTTCTCCAGCAGCTTGCGTGCGCTGAAAGTGTGTGAGCGACGCTGCCAGATACCGCCTCCGCTATCAGCGCCATCGCTGAGTCCAGTATGCTGCGAATAATCATCGAAGCCGCGTTAGAAGTGGGTTGAGAAGTATAGATCGGCTGTCACCGTCAGCAGGCGCGTTTGCGTGTTCTGCTTCTTTCGTTTGTCGCCGGTTCAGCTAGACGCCACTGCTATGCCGTTCGGCCACTGCTCCCTGTAGTGACCGGTCCCGCGAACATAGCGCGCGGCAGTCAGGACACAACAGCCGCTGTCGGGGGCGTAGGCACAGTGACCCACAGGTCACGCCCTGTACCTTTTATTGGCGCTGTCGTCGCGGCATCTCGTGGATGTACATGGATGTTCCTCCGTGTATTGCCCCCACGTGGTGCCAGTTACCACACTTTCCCCCTTAACATAACAGTTTAACAGAAGTTTAAGTTCAAGGAGAACCCCCACGCACCGGAACAGTTAGTCACGGAGAATACCGAAGCACAGGTCGGCGTTCCCTGCTGCTCCGACGAAGCCGTGGGGTGGGAGGAGACGAGGGGCACAATGTGCGCGGTGCACCTATGTCCCTGGCCTCCAGTGGGAAGGACGCCCTGGAGGGACGCACTTGTTCAGCCAAACTTGGCACCGCGTTGGAATAAACACTGTCCTCGGTGTTCCCTGGCGTTTACGACGGCGGTACTTGTAGCTCGGTGCCTTCAGTGGAGTTCCCAGAGCCACAAAGGCTGTCCCGGCCTGGTATCGGCTGGGGTTGCCTTACGTGATCCAGGTGGCGGGTCCATTGTCACCCGTCATCCAACTGCAGCTACGTCCGTCTGGGAATTGTGTTGCCTGGTGACTGTGGCAGGCATCCAGCTCGGACCTGGGCGAAAATTCCTGGCGAATACCCTGTCTCCTGGTTGTGCTTGCGCCCTCGGCTTGGCTCGTTGATGATAATCCCTCTTCTGAGCGAGTTGTTTCTGGAGGACTGTTGTTCGCAGATCCGGCCGCAGCAGATCCAACGCCGTCCTGAGCTTCCGTCTCATTAGGATTTCGGACGGGCAACACCCGGTGACTTCGTGGGGAGTAGACCGTTAGGTTAACAGTATTCGGGCAATTTGTGCGTGTAGGTCCCCTGTGCTAACTTTCTGTAGCTTTACTTTCATTGTCTGAACAGCTCTCTCTGCAGCACCGTTAGAGGCAGGATGATAGGGAGGTACCAGCATCCTCTTCACGCCGTTCTTCTTGAGGAATATGTCATATGCTTCACTCACGAACGCGGGGCCATTATCCGATACCCCCATGTCTTGCAGGCCGTGATTCGCAAACGTGACTCGCATGCACGCAATTGTGCTTCCCGCTGATGGCGATGAAACTGGGAACACCTCAATCCATTTGGGGAAAGCATCTATTGCAATAAAAAAGTAAGAGTTCCTGTACGGTCCTGCATAGTCCACGTGAATTCTTGACCATTCCCTGTCTGGGAACGGCCTGGCATCAGGGGCACCGGTCTACATGGTCGCTGTTGGCACGCACAGCACTCTTGTACTGTGGCCACGATGTCGCTGTCCAACGATGGCCATCACACATGGCTTCGTGCGACAGCCTTTATTTCTGAGACCCCAGGGTGGCTCTCGTGCAGTAATTTAAGGACTTCCCCTTGGAGACAGGCGGGTACCACAACACGGTCGCCCCACAGCACACAGTTCTGAAGCACACTCATTTCATTGAACCGGGACTCGCAGGGCCCCCCTCTGGTCTCGCGTCTAGAACCTGACCAGACCACAAACCCTGTTATATCCTTGGCAGCACCGGGTCTCTTGCAGTGGCTTCAGCAACCACTTTGGGTGATAGTACACGGGGATATACACCTTCCATCATGAATACTTCTGCGGGGGCCCCTGCATAACATCCTGTTGTTGGCAAAGGCAACCGACTCAACTCATCCGCAGGGGCTATCAGGGCTCCCGGTCGATAGCTCAGGCTGTAGTTGCACCCTGCCAGCAGCAACGCCCAGCGAAGAACCCTCGGCGAGCAAGTTTCAGGAATTCGTGTACCAGCGCCTAACAGACCCAGCAAAGGTTTGTGGTCGGTAACAGCTTCGAATTCCCGTCCCCACAGATACTGTGTAAACTTTGTGACCCCAAGAACGAGTTCAAGTGCCTCTTTATCCAGCTGACTGTAGTTCTTTTCTGCGGCGGTCAGGCTATCGGCCGCTCTTCTCTCGAAACCTCTCGTTGTGCCAGAACCACCCCCAGGCCACGAGGGGAAGCATCAGTGACCAACGCAGTTGGTCAGGAGGGGTCGTAGTGGGCCAAGGCACGGGCGGATGCGAGCATTTCTTTGCTACGACCGACATCTCCCTGTTCGACCACAGTCCAGCGCCACTTGGTCCCGGCAGTTAGCAAGCGGTTCAATGGCTGTGGCACATCTGAAAGATTCGGGAGGAACTTTCTGTAGAAATTCACAAAACCCAAATAGCTTTGCAGTTCTTTGACATCCTGTGGTTTGTGAGCTTTCTCAACCGCTTCAGTCTTCACGGGATTTGGACGTAGCCCGGCAGCACTTTTTATGTGACCCAAGTACTCGACCTCGGGTAACAAAAATTTGCATTTCGAGGGTGTCAGCTTCAGGCCAACTTCCTGCAAGTGTTCCAGTACCTTGCAGACATTTTCCCAATGTGTCTTGTCACTGTCGCCAGTTACTAAGATGTCACCGAAGTATACTGCGAAATGATCAAGTCCCCTCACATGGTTTTCCATTTCTCGTTGCAATATTGCAGGCGCTGAGGTGACACCGAATGGCAGACTCGTGTATTGTAACAACCCTTTGGGAGTATTGATGGTGACAAACTCCTGGGATTCATCATCTAGCTCGATCTGCTGGTAGGCGTCCTTCAAATCTAGCTTTGTGAACTTTACTCCTCCTTGGAGTTTTGTGAACAAGTCATCGATGTGCGGCACGGGATACATTTCCACAAGTGCTACGGGATTTACCGTTATCTTGAAATCGCCACATATGCGCTGTTTCAGCACCGGAACGATGTTTCAGCACCGGAACAACGGGCGCTGCCCACTTGGCAGACTTCACTGGTCGGACCACGCCTTGACGGACCAGAACCAGTCTCTTCAACGACTCCTCAAACTTCAGAGCAAAAGGCATCCGCCGGGATTTGAAGAATCTGGGTGTAGCGTCCTGTGGCACCATGATGCGAGCCTTAACCCCCCGGAACGTGTCTAACCCTTCAGAAAACACCTCCTGGAAACGAGCGACCGCTTCTTCCGCAGACGACACAGAACAAATAGATTCCGGCTTGCTGATCCCTAATTGAAATTCCCTCATCCAGCTTCTACCGAACAATGTGGGGCAAGGTCCTTTTACCACAAACAGTGGCAGCTGTTTCTTCTTCTCCGAGCTTCACAGTTGCCGCGTACTTCCCAGCGACTGGTCGCGTGTCTCCACAAAAACTCCGAAGTTGCACGTCGGATGGTTCCAAAACGGCTGACGGAAACAGTTGCGTGAACATCTTTTCACTTATCGTTGACACACTGACGCCCGTATCTAGTTCCATTTCTAACGACACGCTGTTAACGATAACCGCAATGCGCAGCGGCGCCCGCCCGGCCGTCTGTAGTGGCCAAAGGTCATACACTTCCCTCTTGTCTTCCGCCTCGCGCGCTTCATCCACAGTATTCACGCGCCTCGAATCTGCGCGGTGCATCTTTTTTTAGCCCGCGATCAGTCGTGCACACACTTGCCAGATGCCCTTGCCGCCCGCATTTGTAGCAGACCGAGTTCACGTGTTTCCGCCGCCCGCGTTCACGGTGCCCCGTTTGTACAATGTTTGCCGACACCGTGGCCGTTTCGACTGTCAGTAGGCAGGTTGCGCTGATGCTTACCTCGCAAGCATCAGCGCCGTTTTATATATCCTGGTGGTTCAGGGGGTCATTTCTGTTGTGAAAGATGCCACGCATATCAAGGGATCGGTTCGTAGCCTTAATATTACGTAAATGTCGGCGCTCTGTCCCGGACACCAACAGTCGGGATTATAACGAGTCACGCACCGGCGGCCACAAAAAGAAGGCATCTAAGGTAACTTCATGATAACAAGGCCGAGAAGAACGAACACTGGCGCAGACGAAAATACGTAAGCCGCTGCTATTGTGGCCGACCACTCAGATTGAAGATATTACAAATGGCAGGGAGGAACCGATGCATTCATCAAGGCCGTCTTTCTTTACACCGTGTCTCAGTGTCAACCCCATAGATCATTGGCACGGCGTGCTGCAGGCAGTGGGTGATAACTGCTCGAGAAATCGCCGCTCCTTCATCGATGCCCTAGCGTGCGCTGCAGACAACTGTAGTAGGAAAAGTGCTGCGCTCACAGCGGCCTCTGTGTGGTGCAACGTGCCCATTGGGCTGGCACGGACTGTGGTGTTGGTTGCGCGCTCAGCGTACGGGAATCCTCACGAGTATCTTCCATGGCCCTCACCGTACTTATCGCGGCTCTAAGTTTACATCAGCTGTTTCAAATACCCGCGTTTGCATCCGGACGTCGTTAATGCCACTGATGATTTGGTCTCGTAGCATGCGGTTCCGGAATGACTCAAACTTGCAGTCCTCGGCCAGTCGCTTCAAAGATGCTACGTAGTACCCCCCACCCCCCCCCCCGACTCCCCTTCCCGCCAAAGAACTTGAAACTTCCTACCACCTCCGACACCCTTGGCGAGAAGTAGTTGTTGAGGGCTTCAAAAATTGTCGCCAAGTTCGTCTCGGCAGGTTTTCCTGGGCCAGTAAACTTGGTAGCAGAGAATACGTTGCGGCTCCGCAACAGGTCAGAAATACAGCCGTGTTCTTACCGTCGGGGACGTCGTTCACCATGATGTAAAGCTCCACCCGCTCTCGGTATTCCATCCAATCAATGGTGTCCGCGTTGAACTCGTCTATCTTCCCGATGACCGGCATGGCTGCTCGTGCGTCGTCATTCATTTCAAGTATTTTTCCTCGTCGCCAGTTGTGGTGACCGGTCCCGCTAACATAGCGCGTGGCAGTGAGGACACAACAGCCACTGTCGGGGGTGTAGGCACAGTGACCCACAGGTCACGCGCTCTACCTTTTATTGGCGCTGTCGTCGTGGCATCTCGTGGATGTAGATGGAAGTTCCTCCATGTATTGCCCCCAGGTGGTGCCAGTTACGACACTCCCGTGCTACAATTACTTTTGACGGCACCTGTACGTTCATACTAGCGATCGCAGCTTTGTCTTTGCCAATTCTGTTTTAATTTAAAGCAACGCTTTTTACCTCTACCCCCAAAGGGTTCTTTCGCGACCATTGGTGTCAACAGAAAACTCCCGTGAAAAAATAAACGAAGTTACTGGTACCGCCAAGAATCGAACCTGGAACGAGTAGAATAACGGAGCGAGAGCCCGTTGTTTTACCGATTGAGCTACGAGCCCTTTTGTCTTTAATGCCAGTCTTTGACACGATACAAAGCACAACACAAAATTATTTACACAAACAACTCTAGCAACACGCCACGAACCCATGAGGGCTGATGTCGTCTCTCTAAAATTCCCGAAGTCTAGTCAAGGGTTCTCTCCTTGACAGCCACTCAGAAGGGCATGCCTTGCGCTTTTTCACCTCTACGTACTGTGATATGGGAATCGCGAAAACATTGCCGCGTACGGCGGGCGTCTACATAACCGGGGAGCCACACCATCCGCGAGCGCCATATGCGATGCAAGGCCAACAACATAACGACGTCCAAGAGTTCCCCCCCCCTCCCCCCCGTCTTTTTCCCCAGCTAGAAAGCATATGTTGTGGGGGTTCAGCAGGATCTCTTTATGAAGGGCCAACGCGGAGACGGGGAAGACAGGCGGTGCATTTACCCAGCACATCTGCGGGCTCACACCCTGCGTGCTCGCTGTCAATGCCTCGTGATAGCGTCACGCGACCTCTCGCGCCGCTGTCCAGGCATGTGTAGCAGCCGTGTGCGCGCCTTGCGCATGCCCTGGGAGTTACCAAAATTAAAGGAACATCACACCAACGCACGGTATCTCACTTGTTCTCCCTCTCTGCCGCCGATCTCGTCGCCTCCGTTGGCGGCAACACAGATGGAGTAGTAAGATCGTCTGACACGGGGTTTGATGAGCTTCCTTTAATTTTGTAAAAAAGTTTCCACTGATGTGCTTCACCAATACAACTCCATCAACCACCTTTAATGAATAATGCGTTGATTTATCATTAGAAAAGAATATCTCTTTGAAGAAATAATGGCTGTGGTTAAGTGCATTTCAATTGCCTCTGGTTTCACTATTTGTACAGCCAGGTGAGTGAATGTAAGTGACGTCCCATGGGTAATCGTTGTGGGTGTTAACAGCTTTTCTTTCCAATCACTCACTGGGTCGACTGGCGGGCATTTTTTTTTCGCGTTTGCGCGCAAGGGCCGCAAAGAAAAGTGTACGATTACTCGCGCTAAGAAAATTTGATAAGGGCGCCTGGCTTCATGCATTCTACCATTGTTTCATAACAGTAAAATATTCGTGAGCTTTCCATGTCAAATCTTTAGAATGTTATCAGGCGCTCTACATTTAGCGAATACACAGGCGCCTAAGCGAATATTATTGTCAGGTATAACACCTTCAAATATAGAGTTAAAATGCGGGCGTGTGAAATACTTTTACACTCTTTGACAACTGAAAGTACTTCGAAGCCAAACTTTATATAGTCGCTTTGCTCGCTACTGATTACTTAATAAAGTTTTAAATTATACTATTACTCCGTTCGTAACTCCGGTGTATGGTAATTTTGACGCTGTAAACGAGGGGAAGCCCATTTTAACGCGTGTGCATCAATCAAGCATTACTCGACTGAGTTGGCGATAAAAACGGCGTCCACAAAGGAGTTGGCCAGAACCTGTCATCGAAATTTCCCTTGGCTGCGCCGGTCTAACAATGTCCCCACTCCTGTAAAATGGGCAGTGACAATGACAACAGCTGTGGGCAACTGACCGCCCATACAAGAATTTTTATACCGTGGAACGGGGTTGTGCAGCGGCCTCGGTGTAATACGGCCCAACGTTAGCCTTTCGAGATAAAATTTCATGAACTGGTACCAGTAGCTTTCCGTACAATTAGGTGTCGGTTTCCCTTTGAATGTGATTGTCAACATTGGATTTTTTGTGAACGTGATTGGAAACCCACTGAGGAGGAGGATTGGTCAGTGGTGATGAGAGTAGCTGCCATACGCTTATGGCCGATTGACCAATTTCCGTTAGACGGTGATATGAACATACCGCCCGGACGTATGGTTTCACAAGGCAACGATAAGTGAGAGTAAAGCATTTTTACATCATAGGAAAGAGTTAGGTGCCGCTAAACTTCTTAAAGCTCATTTGTGTGTCGCTAGTTTTGTGTTATCTGGCCAGATGGCGCACGATGTCCACTCTAATGTTAAGTTCACTTTGTGACAGATGGTTTGTTATGGCCCTCGGCCAGCTTCTCCGCAACTGTTTTGGCCAGTTTTCAGGCAGTAAAAATTCTGTCACCACCATTGGCGTATGCAGAGCATGAACGTGCAGATTCCAGTGTCCAGTCGTTCTGACGCTACGTACAAAAAACGATATGCACATTACGCCAAAAGTGACATACCATCGTCCAAGCCCATGGCCATCAACACAATACGGATTCCTGGGCGACTTGGTGTTGCATTGCATGACCATTGAATTTTTCTGCATTTTAAAGAAGGTCCCGTTACCTGACGTCGGCAAATAGAACCATTGGACATTGCCGGGGTGAGCAAGCAGTGCCATGTTACACGTCCAGTTCACATGATTTTCGGCATAGGTCGAAGTAAACACTTTTGTAGCAACAGATTAAGGCGGTGTTTCGTCTCCCTCCATTCAGGACAGAGCAGTTCCCTACTTTCACAGTTCTGCGGTGACAAGTCCCATTAGCGGTTGCTACGGGAAAGATGCAAAAAACGTGTGCGCACTAATTATTCCACTTTTTGAACTCATTGCAGTGGGTTAGACAAAGCTAAACATACACCTGAAATAATTTGGCACTTCATATACAAGGGAACACACTGACGTAGAGTGAGAACTTATGCATATTGCTTACCCCAAAGAGCACAAGAACACAGCAGAAGAACGCAGACGGGACAGGACGGGACCGGCCCTAGTCCCGTCTGTGTTTTTCTCCGGCATTATCGTCTTTTTGTCGCTTGGAAATTTCCATAAGTTTTCCCAGTACTAACTTACCCACCTTTCCCCGCTTATTAACATCGAGTGAGTCGTGGAAGCGCTAACGATGGAGAGCACAAGCTCTGGTAAAACAAAATTGAAGCTCAAACAAGCGGGTTTGTCTACATTCTCATTAAAAGATTAACCCGAGGCGGGGGGAGTGCGTATACTTATCCGTTTGTCCTAAAGAGCTGCAGCACATCACAGTGTAGTCAATAACCATTGCGGCCACTTTGAACTTTGCCACGTCGCTGTTCAAGGATACGTTAATAGTTGTTCAATGTTGCGTTTAGCAATAGGGTAAGATATTTGGTTTGTTTCGGAATGCATTTAGGGATAGGTTTAGGGATAGGGTAAATTGTATAAGATTTGGTTAGGTTTAGCTGGTAGAGCGAAGGTTAGGTTACTTAATATTTATTCTTATTTAACCTTAAGCGACCAAATCAACGTTAACCCCACTACGTCTACCTTAATACACCTTACTTCATCCTAATATATGTTATTAGGGCTTATGCTATCTTAGTTCAACGACATGTACCCCGAACAAAGAGATGAGCCCAATGAGGTGCAGGTGCATCGAAAGCTGCGGGGTTCTGTCTGCACGCCTTTATCTTAACACGCAGACCCTTCCAGAAAAACCTAATCAGGCCGAGAGTATTGCGGATGAAACCATAGCGGTTTAGTTGAGTGACTAACAGGTTAGTCTTTATAGTACCAGACAACCGACATTGCCTAACGTCATGGGGGAAAAAACGGATGGTCGTCAGGCAGAACCATAAAAAACAGCTTTTCGGGGCCATGCGCTGGCAACAAAGCATAATAACAATCTTCAAGAAAGCACCTCTTTTGGAAAACTGCGCGTAAGAGACAGGCATAGGAAGGAGGAGACAGGACGTGTACAGACTCCCCTCATCCTTGATCCTTCTTCAGAGTCCTGTCTTTTGCGCGCAGTTTTTCTACTTAAAAGATGCAGCACCAACTAGCTCAATGACATCCTGTTCCCAAAAGCACGGTTTGCGGGAAGACTACTGTCTCTATAGGATTGAAATTCGTAATCCCTGCTTCAGCAAGAGCACATTACACTTGTATGCTCTGTTTTCATATTGATATAAAATAGACTATCTTAGTCCGACATCAGAGGCTCAATTGCGATACAAAAACGTTGCGATGACGTACAACGCGAAAGCGTAACTTCAACGACGAAGCAGCTTTTTCGAACGAAGTTGGTGCGCTTACGATTTCTGCTTTCCTAGCACTGCATTCACCCAAGAGAGCAAGACTAGCCCCAAAGATTTTAAATCGCCGTTGCACAAGACAGACAGACAGTCCATCCACGCTTGTGTGGCTTAAGGTACGGGCGCGAAAGGTTGTGGGTGCGTGGTTTTGGTCAGTTTCAGCGAGAAGGCGACACTGTCAGTGGTTCAAAGAGCTAATTCCTTTATGTCGTGACCTGTCTGAACGTTTTGGTTTCTGTTTTGAGAGAAATAGGGGAGTACTTTTTTTCAGTAAGAAATAGTGAGAGTTTGGGCAGATGGGGACCCGAAGTCTCGAGCCCCGATTGCGTCAGCTACCTCCCTGCCCTCTCAATCACCTCACGCTGATCTTGAGGTGGCGAGCTGGTCACTGCTGCCCCCATCTCTCCACAGAAGTGTGATATGTAATGTTCGAGTTGTTCTCCCCTGAGCATACCCGTGAGCATGGCTAGGTTGCTTGGAAGAGGATGCATGTCTTCCTCATTTAGCACAGGTTTGCGTTAACGTGGGATGTCTCCTACCAAACAGCTTCGCTCATCCATATTTGTGAATATGTAGACAGGCTCGCATGTTGGGCGGTGTTTACGATTCTTCAGCTGTGATAGCTCCTTGTGGTACGCGAAGGGCCATGTTTATAAGCATTGGAAGTGGAGACGTTCTACATACTTTTCGGGAAAGGAAGCCCGGCAGTTGAGGTCTCAAGGAGTACAGTATATGGGCTAGCGTGCTTGTTGGACAACCGCCTCGATTCCTTCCAGTCCCCGGCGAATGGGTGTCCATGTCATTTGAACTTCATTCACTGTGGACGGGGAAATCTTTCGGAAGCGTTCATGTATTCCGTCCGTAATTATGTTCGTGTTTCTTTAATGATATTATCTAATTATCTATGTGCTTATTTTTTATTGCTATGCTAATTGGATTGAAATATGACTTTTATTGTTTCGATAATTGGAATTGGATTGCCAAGAGGATGGCTGTAATTTTCGTTTCCTTCATTTCTGTGTATGTAGGAGGGTCATGCAGTCACGAAAATTGCCAGGGTAGTCCACATCGACGATTGTTCCTCAGTTCCTTCGTACATACCAGCGTAGGTGTACACTGTGTAGCACAGTTTTGGTACTTTTATCGAGTTAATTAGATCCTGGCTATTTACCTGTCTTTGCGTAGGTTTGGACTCAGTGATTTTTGTAGGGCAGAGATTTTATGAGACGTCGCTGGATCGGCGTCCAGTTTGTTCTTGGGGGGGAGGGCGGGATGCCCATCGTACGTACGACTGCCAGTCCCAATTTTATTTCACAGCCGCTTCCTTTGCGGTAGGAGAGTGGCTTCCCTGATGTCTTCAAATGTGTTTTAAAGACCCGAATTGAGGACCTTTGAGACGACCGTGAAAACTGGAAGACTGAGGACCGCCTTCTATTGCCCTGATGAAGGCGTTTTTTTTTTTTGGGGGGGGGGGGGATGGGAGCGTAACTTTTCGGTACAGCAGGCTTTACGATATCCGGCTTATAATCACACAGCAGAAAAAACTCGTAGAGCTGATAGTTCTATGCGCGCAAGCGTACCCTCGCCTTCTTCGCCGCTGGACACAGTGATAAAGCGCTGTCCCGATGATTGGTCGTCACTACCGCGTTATTAAAAATGGGGGAAAGTCTACACTTTCATTCGTTTATAAGACACTGGCGGTAATATTCTGCCCACTGTTTTCGTCATGTGACACGATGTTGGTGGCGGCATTAGTTACTATGAGAGATCCCCTTTGGTGTGATAACATATTTTCGGACACAGCTGGCGACTGTCTGCGGAGCATTCTACCAACCAACAAAGCTTAAAACGAAATTTATTGTGCCGGCAGGGTGCCTGCTTAATTCACGTATATTTTCTTTAGTCTCGACCGTACTATCATTGTCCTTCCCAACTTTCAGTTGCTGCTCCGCTTATTCAGGCGAGCCTTTTCATCTGCCTACCTGGCGTAGCCTCCCGTTCGCAGCAGTGATGCATTTCCGCGTACGCTTGATAAGCACACCGCTTATGGGCGCCGGTTAACAGCCACCGCAAAACCGAAAAAATGAGCCTGGTAAGGCTATCGCATTAAAATGTATCATCGCGTGACAGAATAATACTTCATTAGTTGATTCTGGGAGGAAGGTGGATGGGGTGTTATTTGGTTTGTTTTGTATGTATGTATTGACCCAAATCAGGCAATAAATTTCAGCTCTTACCGTCCACTCGCACTAATTCAAGGGAAGGTGAAGCGGTTTTAGAAACAAAAGAAAAGTTGACTAGCAGCAAGTACACATTGAATAGTTCGCGTGTACGAAATATTTTCGCAATACATGCAATAGAAGCGGCGCAATGCGCAAACAAAAGTGGCCCGATGCCCCGCCCCCATTTCGCCGCGCGATGCCGGAAGACCGAAAAGCCCGGGCGAAAACCGGCTGAAAAACGTCATACCTGGACTTCCGGCCGGATCGGCCGCCTCTGCCATGCTCTTTTCGCTGTGTTTCCTTGTGAATGATACTTGTTGTTGATGTGGTTGATAGCACTTATTTGTACAACTTTCGTGTAAAAAAATAGGCACGAACGCCAAACGAGGCATACGTTATCATGCCGTATTCATAAGCAGGATAATGCCACGCCGGCATGTTCGATAACATACGGAAGCGACAACCGAGATGGCTGTGCTTGATGACAGAATATACTACACTACGTTAGATACTTTGTAAAACGCTCCAGTGCATTTTTCTTATTTTTTTTTCTTTTCTTTTTTTATGCGACGGACGTGAATGTTCACATTAGATGCTAGATTTAGGAAGGACGGTGAATACTCCTGTACTTTAGCCCGGGATGTTTGTTTCGTTCAATTCTAGAACCAAAGTCACATTTGTTCAGGAAATACCTGTTTCGTCAAACGCGTTGGTTTTCTTTCCCTATGGGCTTAGAACAGTGTTCAAAAACCCAAGCCGATAGTGCTGCGGAGGCACCAGTACGCTACAATGTTTTCAGAATAAATGCAACTGAAGAAGTAAGACGCCACTCATCGAAGTGCAGCTAGCGATCGCGGAGGCGCTTTAGCGCCGCTGCCCAAATGGCACGCGCGCGCGTGCGCGCGCATGTGGGTCTGTGTATGCGGATGAGTAACGGGGCTGTGTATCGGGATGAGTAACGGGATGAGTAACGAAAAAAGGAAATTCGGAAGCAGAGTCCGCTTGTTGGTTTATGCGTGTAGCGGCAACATATGTCTCGCATATACGTTTGCAGCGCATGAACGCTATTTTTTCGCGCAGTGCACGTACGTGCTTTTTTCTGGTAGATTATTTATAAAACGCCGCTTATTCTTCGGCATAAATGGTTTCGTATATGGTATCACAGTTCAGGCAGTACCTAATATTAACATAAGGAATAGAAACCCCATATGCTGGTCGCCTAATTCATAAATATTTTTGCAGAACCCTCCAGCCGACGCCACAGTCACTGCTTCGGGGTCCTCGGTCGTGTAAAGCAAATTTAAGCTCCAAGATAATTGAACCAACAGCACGGGAAGTTATAAAATAAACTTGCAGTCATGTGCGAACAATAAACTGCAAGCTAAATTGCCCAAAAGGCAAGCACCGCTGCCGCGCGATCGTTCCCAATGCTTCCGACAACCCGCGCGGCCGAAGGGTGTCCTCCTTTGACGTCCTGACGGGCGCAACCAATCAGGGACGTCAAAAGACGAAAAGCGCGCGTCTTTCAAACGGGACCGCGCGTTTTGCAAAATAAATGCTGGTTGGACTCATGTGCGATAAAATTCAATGTGATATTCGGAGTCAGCGCGCAAGAAACTATATAAACGTGCCTCTAACTCAATTTTTTTGGAAAGCGCTTCAGGTTCCCTTTCAGGCTTCTGCATGAGAACTACTTTATTTTCCCAGCCGGCGTTGCATAGCTCTAAATGCTAATGTAGCTGCGTTTAAGCCTAACCAGGCTTCGCTACAAAGGTTATTTTGTTTGTATTCACGGCGTGTAACTGTGTAAAAATTCAATAGTTCCGCATAGGTGGTGTTCATGTCCGTCTCCAACAAGTATACTCACAGTTGCTGTTCTTCAGCTACAGTAGTCTCAATAAATCTCTTAGCAGCACTGTTCTTTCACAAAAAGTTTCGCAAATATCTATCGAGCAATTATAGCTCACTGAAGGCTACACACAAAGGTAATGCAACCTTTTTGCGCCTTTTCGCGGCGCAGGCACCGGGCGAACCTCACATACTGGAGGACACTGGACCGCAGTGGGTGGGAGGCGGAGTTCGTGGCAGAACGCGAGATTCTCCACAACTACGCTCTCATACCGACAGAGGACATGGTCGGCGCAAGAGCGCCATTCCTCGAAGCAGGAACGGGAGGAAGCCACGAGATGATGCTGAACAACGGCTTCCTATACGACTCCTCGGTTCCAGTCAAGTGAGTGCGAAGCAAACGGGTGCAAAGCCTCAGTGTGTTCGGAAACAAACAAAAATGCAAGAAAAAAATAAATTTCACACCTCGAATTTTAGACATTTTCTTTGTGAAGATGAGCCAATAACAGGAGTTGTTAAAGAAGTGCTCAGAATACATTTGGGATTGCGCAAATATCAAAAACTCTTTCGGACAAATGTCTACGTCCTAGTTTTGTTACGGCCAAAATTTAGAAATTAGTGGTTGTTTCGCGCTGCGAATGTGGACGGCCAGGGTACCTGTATATATCTTTCCCATTGGAGGAATTCAAAATTACAAAATCTTATTTCTGCTGAAGGCGGAATTATCGTTCATCATTAGTCGTTTGTATGTATGCAGAAATGTGTAAACTAAGTTTTTTAAACCATACCGGACAGCATAATATAAAAAGTACATTAGGCAGCCGTAGTTCAGTTCTGTTTTGTTTATTCACAAAAAGGCACATCGACGAATATACTGAATTCCTGGGCTAAAAGTTGTTAAAAACAACTTGACTAGTCCCGAGGCGATTCATGCTGCGGCTTACAAAACATTGTGTACAGTAAAGAAATATTAGGAACAAGTACAATGTTTCCGAAGATGTGTAGTATATAAACAATTTAAATTGCAGTAGATATCACAACACATAAGATATAAAAAGAAGGATTTTGAATTAAACATATTAGTAGCTTATTGTATTAGTTCAGCTTAAGTGGTTCTGTAGGTGTTAATTAGTTTCCACGCTTGACTGCAATTCCCATCAAAAGGTGGGCATCAGAGCTATGACTCGGCTGGTTTACAAACTTTAGAGTTATGAAAATCTCAGGATTTTTAGTGCGAAAATACTTCTACCCGGGCCCACTGGAATGGCGAGGAAGTAGCCGAAATAAGATGAATTCTTAGTAAATGCGTCAACAATACTAAGGAGCCAAACGAACTGCAAGCGTAGCAGTAAGATCGGGGGCATGCTGGTATACGGTGGCTGTACGTTCTCCCTATTTTTACTCTTTCTGGTCTAACGTCATCCACAGGTAACAGTAAATTGCGTACAGTGAGGTAATGAAGCCGTTCTGATTGCCGAACAGAGGTTTAACGCTCAACTGGGCAGTACCTTTACAATTGTGAACATCCAATGAAGTGGACCCGCTAGCACTCCATTGGACCTGGATTTCCTGCCGTATAATATTTAATGAGGCTTACTGTATCTAAATGAGCACTATGATTTCTATTATTGCAAAAATGTATATTGAGGAGTTGGTGCTCATATGAAGTGGCAGAAGGAAGAGCAGCGGCAAGGTCAACAGATATGCCTGGCGGCTAGGTATTAATCATTGTGGTGGGCTAATATGTACAGGCATAAAGATGTGCGGGGAGAGCATTTCAGTCATAACCCGGTTCAAGCGTTCACTAAGCCCATTAGTTTGTGTGTAAAAGCCTGCGTGCGACAAGGTGCTGTTTTGTTTCTAAGGAGCTCAACAGTTTGTCTATGAAATAAGAAAAACAGTCACGGCCGTGGTCGTTCAGATCCCGGGTGTGGGCTCTGTGGTGTAGAAATATGCTGTAGAGAGAAAGTTCAGCTATCAGTTGGGCAGCTGCGAGCAACTTTGCGTGTGGTGGCGTATTGCGATTAGTAATCCATCGCCACAGCAGCCCAGTTTATTTTCTAGTGAGGACTGTTGTCATAAGACCAAACTCAAGTTTACAAGAAAGAACTATACAGCCACTTCTCCAGTGAGAAACGTGTGACATTTTCTGGTGCTGGAAAACGTCAAACGAGGAAACGCATCGGCGTGGTCAGGAGTGGAGACCTGGTGAGATCCACGTCGCATTCGACAAGTTTGTGTTGAATTGAGATGGGCAGCTCCGGGTACGCCGTCTAGTTGCTATAGGACAGTCCAATGCAGATGGCGTGGAGCGACAAGGAGGAGGCCAGGGTCATCTGGATGAAAGCTGTGATGACATAAGGGGAGACATAGGAGGAGGAAAATGTGAAGGGAAGTCTGGTGGAGAGAATGTGATACGTTGAACGATAAAATGAAGCGAGGAGTCATGGCTCTTTTTGCCAGCTATGTGAAGCAAGCGGGTATTTAGGATGGTGTGACATCATTAGGCCTTGTGTCAGGGCATCAACAAGCTGTCGTAAGAAGCATTCGGCGGATTTACGTAACCAATCCGACTTGTTGGGGACAAAAAAGGTATATTTTGAACGTTGACGCGCTCATAACGGTAGAGATAGTCGGCAAAGTTAATATCATTAGTGCCACAAGAAGTTCAGGGTTATCAAGCTGAGAGGAAATTATAGAGAAACCATATATAATATGGTTTCTCTATCGTACCCCAGCCGACGTGTTGCCCCCTCCTGAGCTTCGTTTTTTGTTGAACAATCATGCCGTGCACCTGACTCAGGTATATTACGTGGCAATCTCATAAATAATAACATTACGGAGGCAAAACAGAACACGATGGGTTTAGGAAATTGAAACTACACATGTTCTTTCGTGATAATGCCGTAACCCGCGGAGTATAATGAAACCCTTAATAGGCCAGCCTAATATAAACAAACGGCCACGTCGGCTGGACAGACATGGCCAAGAACACCACCAAGGCGAACTACCCTTCTCAACTACAAATACGCTGAAAATTTTGCAGGCCTAAGACCAAAGAATGCATCATTACACAACAGCTAGATGGCCAACGACGCCGCTTATGGGCACAGCAGGAAGAATACCGCCAGCAAAAAGAATCTCTACAACGGCAACTTCGTCAGCAAGCCCAACAGGCATAAGAGCGCCAAATGGAGCTTGAATGTAAGCTGCACATGCTAGTTAGTAAAATACAGCTGCGTAGCCGGGGGCCTGCAACCAAAACAATAACTGATCCCTAATTCCCAGCTGTGGAACAACGTGTGGCCAACACCCTGGGCAACAAGTTCCGAGAAAGTATAAGACCCCTTATCTACAAAAGAGTCGCAATGATGGATACTGTCTGCAACAACCTTTTGCGACGACTAGAAAAAAATATTCCAACGAATCACGGCCCTGAAAAAGAGCACACAAAGGAACGGAGATTCCAAACTACCTGCACCAAGCGCTCAAGATGGATGAAATCCTAAATTGCCAAGGCGATGCAGGTGAATGAGCACATCTTATACACTTGTTACGCACCAAAATGTGCCCATGGGATTGCCGTTCGATCATGAGGAAACTCCTCACTCTTGCTCATTATAGGAAGCTACACAGAGCTCGTGTCATACCACACGAAACTGAAACAGGTAATTTTACCATACGAGGTTACAGCACATGCATTACCCCTGGTCGTACAAGAACAGCTATTATAACTGACAACAATATCATAGCGCCATTGCAGCACATTACACATCGTATACGGCATATATTAGTGGAGATCATCCCAAACAGGAAGAACAGACAAGCCTGTTCATCCTCAACTTACTCAGCTCCCAAGAGATCACCTCCGGAACCTTGACACGCTACTGAGAGAAGTCCGCACCCTGTCCTGGAGGCAAAAAGCCCTTATAGTTGGCTACTTTAAAGCCCCGAACGTAACCTTAAGGTATACCTGTACTTCCAAGAAAGATGATGAACAAACGGCTGCTCAGCAATACTACCTAACCCTGGTGAATGAGCACCCCATATTGCTGCACGGACTTGAAACAGCGTAACCAGGGACACCAGCAAACGCAGTTCTTTCCTGGACCGTAATTTGGCGCTTCTTTGTGATCCCCCAGACAACAGTGCTTAGGCCTATTGCCAGGAGGTTTCCGGCATTGAATTTATTCATGCAATTTATTTTCTTTTTCAGCTTTAGCCAAAAACCGGATAACCTCTCGGTCTACCCGTACACGTTGGACTATGGCTACCGTACGGATTGCCACATCTGGCCATATCCGAAAGGCACATACAAAGGCCTGTGGACGGTGCCCTTGACCACCTTCAACCGAACGGCTGTCGATGACTATGGAGCAAGCGTACACGCCGAGTGCGCTATGGCCGACGTTTGCTACCCTCTACCCATCACGGCAGAGGAAACGTTCGATTTTCTCAGGTAGGGAAACTAGGAGCTGAATGTGGGACGAAAGCAGACAGGACGCTACGTGAAAAAATAAGGGAGGTTTACACACGCAGTGCTCAGCCTTCGTTCTCAATTTTACATGACGTGAAGAAGTGTTGTTTTGTTGCAGGTGAGAAGACAAGGTTACCTTAACTCTCATTTCTGAACTTCTCCCTGTGGTATGACTGATGCGTGAAACATTAATAATAGAATACTTTTTTTAGGACTCGGTTTATAGCTTAAAATAAATCACGTTGCTAAAGAGCGGTGGCAAAATAAGACCAGTAGATGGGTCGAGCGCAGGCAACAAACTAGTTTATTTAAAAAAAATCACTACGGTATACGAATGCTATAATTCATTTGAGAAGCTGGATGCAGCACTGTGGATGCTACATTGTTGTCAACAGTTCGTTCACTGAGGGCCGAGTGACTCACGTTGCGGAGGTGCCGGGGCTTTGCATTTCCACCTGCCGAGAGAGGAGTCCGATACTTCCTTTCGATTCCCCCTTCACGGTGAGTTAAGCTTGCTCAGTGGGCGGATTGTTGAAAACAATGCAGCCTCTACAGGGCTGCATGCAGCTTCTGAAATGAACTACAGTTGGTTGTAAGTGCTCTCCCCGTTACTAGCGGGGGGTGTTTCGGCAGCATGCCCCAACCGCGTTTCGTAATTGTGTTGTAAGGCTCTGGCGACCTTAAACGTCGGTGACGGCGAGGTCACAAAGCACGCGTTCAATGCATCGCTTTCTTGGAAGGGGTGTACGTAAATGACTGCAACGCCGGCGCACCGGCGGCGTTGAAAAGTCTTTTCCCGTTTATGGTCACCAGGCTCGAATAACTCGTAGGCGATTTGTTGTTAAAACGCAGCTTACCGCGCCGCTCATGTGAAAGTGTTTCCTTGTGATTGTGGGCTCATTTGCGAAATCGCAGAGCAAGCAAGAAAGACGTGATGCTCGCCGCACCCTTTGTCGTGCACTATATTCCGCGATATAACGGCACTAGGAATTCCATATTATAGCCGAGTTTACGTTTTTTTAGTGGTTTCGTCAAGATCATCCTCATAGTATTGACACTTGCCTCCCGTCCTGTTTATATGTCCAGCTCATTGGAATAACTATATAACACATTAGTTCCGTGTAATAAGCTACCGGTGCGGCTGTCTTTATTACATCTCGGCGAGGAGCACATCCCGAGGTATTTGTAAATTAGATTGTTCAGTAAAACCGCGCGGAAAGTAACATTCCACAGCGCCTCAAGTGTCAAAACGGTGAATTGGTGCTTGGCGATATAAAGCCCTACCTTACGTAGATTCCCATGCACAACCTTCATTCACCCACCCCATTCGGCGAAATGATCTCAAGGCAGCCACCATTGTCGACAAGAGAAAAAAACATCGAATTTTTATTCAAGTTACTTCATTTAAGGGTCCATTACAGATGGATGCGTTTCTAAGTTTATTGTAAAGCTCGTTTTTATGCCATGGTTACAAAAATATGTAAAAACACTTCTGTATTCGTGAGCGTCCGCTTTGACGGATTGAACGCTGCTTTCGACTTTCATGTATCAGGTCTCAGGTGTTTAGGGCGATCGCGCTCAACTCATTGTGGTTTGTTTAACCTTGACGAAAGGAAACAAATACAATCAATCAACATAAACGCCAGACTGGCTTCCTGCCAGAGGAATGCAGCAGTGTGCGACGGCATTTACCCTGTATAAATGCTGCGCGAAAACGCAAAGAACAAATATTAGCCCCAATGTAGGGAAAGTTCAACTTTTGAAGACTTGGATAGTACGTACAAAAAAAGGAAACAAATGAAAGCTTGATAGTCAATTTTACTAGCTTCCGCAAGTAACTGTGAGACAATTGCCAACCGTATACAGCAACACGCCGTCAAACACAAGCCACCGTGACCTGGCGACAGTCACTGGTGAGCTACACCTCTTTGCGGGGAAGTACGCTTCCCTAATATTGTCCGAGTGGTTCTCTTGTAAAGTGAACATGCTAAGGCGTAAACTGTAATCGTAGAGGACATCAATTTATTCGCAAAATTCGAGGACATGTCCCGCCCTGAAACTGGAAATCATTTCACGCACTGCAAAACTGGAAGGAGTTCTCTGCTGCATTGAATTCCCCATTACTGCATTCGTTTTCTTAACCTAGACGAAGCGTACAGGTGTCCTAGTATTTTTGACATGTTTAATTCCAGTACAACATATCCTCTCTACCTCCTCAAATTTTCGCGGGACCTTTGGAAGTTTGTATATTTCTAGCTGCTCTTGGTCTCGGTAATACAAAATTTTCGAATTCATTCCCTAATTCGGTAAGTTATGTATGATTTCTATATCTCATAAAACAAAATTAAAAGTAACGTGGCATGACTCACAACTCTCAGTAACTATTTATTGTTTTAGTTGAAGGACCATATAAGAGGTCGTTTTAGTAGTTGGTTGCAGTTATGGGTACACCGGGTTTAGTCGTTCATTCGTCCTTTTAACAGCACTTGTACGGTGCATTTGCAGTACGACTTGGAGGTACTACCAGTTGTGAGCTACATGCATTATACCAGCGGTCTAACCAAGTATTAGTGTTGAACCAAGTATTAGTGTTGTTAATGTGGTGTAGGTTTGGGCGAGCTCTTATTCTTTGCTGTAAGTTTATTTGCGCAAAATGTCGAAGACTGGACAGAGTCCAGGCGACGCAAGTTGCTCGTTATCTTGTGGTTTCTCCTCAGTCTTCATCTTTTTGCAAAAGTCAACGACGAGCACGTTAATAATGTCACCTAAATCTTAGAATGCCTGTACTCGTGCCACGGCGACTTGAAATTCTTTCTGATATGCCTCAATCATGCAAGCAATACAAACCAGTACGTGCAGTTTCTGGATTTTGGCCAAACAGTGCCTGAAATGCTGAACGGGGCGTATGGGAGAGGGATGAGTGAATTAACCACCAATTCACGCCGTAAGGCCGTATCGTCGATGTTATCCTCTTGTTTCGGCGGCTTCAGATCAGAGATCGCCTTTGTCATCGTTATTCCTGCGGTACACCCTGAGGCGTGGCGTAGGTATTTTAGTGAAGCTGGTAGCGACCGTCACACTTAAAATTAACAAACTTGGTAGCGAAAGTCAAACTGTGGCCAAAATGTCGTTTAGAAACATCTCCTTAAATTTGGAATTTGCCGGTGTGAAACACGAAGAAGGCGGTTACTGAAGTTTCAAGCGCTAGGACGCACTTCCGATGCTGTTTTCGAGGCTTGCGAGTGATCTGCCATGCATACTTTTCACCGGTGCCTTGGCACTACGTCGTCGAGCACATTGTTGCGACTGGCCATCCGAGCGCAGTCACCGGTGTAGCGACGTTGCCTTGCTCCGTCCGCTATCGACGCGGCGCAGAGCAGAGCGATGAAGTTCTTGAGCCGACGAAAAGTTGAAGCAACAATTATATACAGTATGTATAAGGGTAAGCAAACGTTACATGGCTCGCACAAAGGCGACAGCACCTCTCCACTCGGTGCCTCCGAAGAGTGGCGCCGAAGAATGCCACCGGAGAATGCCGAAGATACTAGATCCGGGCGGGGTTTTATACCCCCGTAAGGTCGTTGGAGCCCCGAGAAGTTTGAATGGCTCCAATCAAGGCTCTCGCTGGGTCAAGTTTGAAATCGCACGAACGGTAGGGAAGCGGTGAGTCAGGCGCACCGCCACGATGGGGAAATAGAAGGCGACGCCCACAACGTCTGCGTGGCCTCTCCTCCAGGCGAGTAGCGACAAACCCGTTGTGGCTCGTTCACCCGATGCAGTATCTGGCCGAGCCGCGGTGACGTAAAAGGAGAGGCGCCTCTGCGGCGGTGCGTGTTTCAGCTTGTCCACCGCTGGCGGTTTGGTCTGGTTTGGACGAGACAGTGAATCGGCCTCGCTGTCGGCGCGTCGCCCCGTGCAACGCATTTTTGCTGGGCGCTGTAGCACAACATGCGCGCTGTGGTTGTGACATCGATGCTTCTCCGTGTGTTTGGCGTGTTCCTTTGGCGAGCATACAGTGTGTTTTCTTCCCATTTTCCATCGCTGCAATTGCCATCCATCTTCGGCGTACTTCTGTGAACGCCAGCTCTCGCGACTGCCATTTTTACACTGGCGCTATGAAGCGGTTCGTGCTGTGCAACCTCCTTCCGCGTGTTGTCTCCTTAAATAATTTCTCTGCATGAACATTTCGCTGCTCGGGTAGCCTCCTGGTAACGCATGGTAAAGAACACCTCCTCGCTCTGCACTCTGTTCCAACTGCGATGAGGACATTTCCAAGCTTAGGTACACCCCCCCCCTCTCCCTTCCCCCTCTGTTCCCCGCAACCCACCTGCAACGCACGCGGGTCAGGAATGCAGAGGGGATAGAGTTAAACAATCTTGCTACAAAATGTACGCAATATGAAAGGGGTGCAGCCTGCGCTGAGTCATGTGGGGGCCTCGCTGCTTTCGTTATGCTGAAGGGGAAATGGCAGCGCAGCAGTACGATGTCTCTTGGCTACTTTCTGTGGGCGCCCAAGGCACTTACACTTGTAAAAGATACTAAACATAAAGGCTTCTAGGAGTTTTCAAAGGCAAGTGGAAATCTGCACGGAAGTTTCACAGTTAGACTAGTAGACACGTTCAAAACAGCGACAATGCTAAAGCGCGACAATGCAAATAAAGACTCGTAATCGCTTCTGTAAACTAGTCCAGTTTTAGGGCTGTCCCGGTGAGGGCATGGCGAGCCCCAAGTATAAAGTTGACGCTCCTCTACTCCTTTGACCTAGCCATTACACTTGTTTATTGTTTATCAATGCACTGTTTCAGGCTGCCTCCGGATGCTCGAAATGCCCTGTTTCTTAAAGCGCCGTTCCGGCGTACCTTGTTTGGCCTGCTCCACATTCTGAGTTGTAAAAATGAATGTTTTGCGTTGAGAGGGTGTACAGGGCGGAGATACTGCCTCGATGTGGCCTCAGATAATAATTAGGGTGATTATGCTAGGGGCACTAGGTCAAAGTACTCCAAAAACTGCACATCCAAGGGGGCAGCCTTTGGCTTTTGGTCTTTACTTTTTGTTCTGTTTGTGCACCTTAGCAAGATATGGCCGCGGAAGTAAGGTTATACTCATAAAATGCCCTCAGCAAGATCCTACTGTAAACAATAGCAAAAACATCATGAAGACTCCCTGGTGGGTCTTCAAGAATGCAGGAGAATCTCGTCCCTCTCCCTCGAGAACTTTAGAATGGGCACGATCCGCATGCCGGGCTCTGTTTTTAGAAGCCGCATTACGCTACTGAGCACGAGGTCGCGGGTTCGATTCCCGGCCGCGGCGGCCGCTTTTCTGATGGAGGCGAAAAGCAAAAACGCCCGTGTGTACGAGATTTTGGCGCACGATAAAGATCCCCAGGTGGTCAAAATCCGGAGCCCTCCACTACGGCGCGCCTCATCGTCTATGTTGCGTCGGCGCGTTAAACCCTACAATCAATCAATCAATGTTTTTAGAAGCCCGTGACAGGCGTTTCTCGTACGCCCCTCGCACACCTTTCGAACCACGCGTTGCATTCTAACCGGCTTAGCGGTTGCCTTTGTCCGCTTTAGCAGTGGCATTGGTGACCATTCCATTCTATCCTTTTTTCACCCACTCCCTGCGCTGAAATTTTGTGCTGAAATACATTGCAAAGCGTGTGTAAAAAATTGGGGCGGCGAGAAGCGGCAAGCAGCTGCACGAATGCAGGCTTGATGCCCCTCCTGCTCAGCAGGCACCGCTTGTACTGCGTTCTTCTGCCAGTCTCCGTGCACAGATAGACGGCGGTAATTTTCGCCGACATGGGACATCTATTGTATACGCAAAAAAAAATAAAAAAAATGTTCTGAAGAGTGCCATCACGGCGCTTCTAATTTGAAATGCCTTTTTGAAAATGCCTCACTGAAACTTTCTCTCGAACGCTACATCTGCTCTGGAGAACTCAGTGCGAGTGCATATTAGATTATTCTGTTACACAATATTTAAGGCTTTTTTACGGTGGGGGGGGGGGGGGGTAATGATATTCAAAATTTCTATATTTTATTGATACAATAATGCACCACTGTACCGTTAGTTCCCTTTCATCTGAGCGCAGTGCTTGCCTTAATCACGGGTCCGCCATGAAAGCTATTATTGTGAAACAAAAAAGGACTGACAGAAAAAAAAAATTGGTGGTTGATCGAGGCCAGCACGCGCGTCAGCTCCGTGGCCAAGTACGCAATCTCGTCGGATGTGCAAGTTATTATAAAGGAATGTTATTATAAAGGAACAAAACTTACCATCATCCGCATAGCCGGAGTGCAAATTACAGCAAACGCCCTTGACGATGACTGTACTTTACAGGCAAGCAGCTGTCTCTATCGGTTGTTTTCACTGCTTCCATAAGTGAGCGAGGGAATTACTGAGTGGCTGACTGAGCGAACCCAGATGCGCACGACATCAGTAATTTAGAACTGCCTCATGCCATGAGCCTGCACCTTGGAAGGATAAAGATCATGTTGACGCCGCCAGCGTTTTCACGCCTCGAATTTAGAAAAGTGCCGCAGTCGACCTACCTGCAAATGTACATAAACGTGCGCAAAGTGCGAATATAATCACAGTAGAAGACATTGAGCTTAGCTCCATACGTAGTCCAATAAAATACCATGAGCAGGTAAACATCTTATAATCAGGTGAACCATCGCGTCGTCGTAAATTTCTGAAGCAGAAAGGCCCAGAATCTTGTGCGATCCACCTCTGCATACACATGGTTCTTTGCCCAAGCTACTGCATGAAACAAGCTCCACTTGCCTTAGGTTGTAAAGAAATATTTGGAGTAAGCTTCTTATTCTGTTCGGGGTTGAATGGACCACGCGACATGTTTTTCAAGCAAGCAAAACATATTTTCAAGGAAATGGTACATACACGTGGATAAACAGGCGAGAGTCCCAAAGCCAGAAGGCTGAAATGTGACTCTTGGTAGTTCTCATGCTCATGTACATCGTATGAATAACGCCGCGAAAAAGAAGTAACTTTATATATTCAAATGAATCACAATATAATGCAATAATCTATCAATGCAGAAATACTCAGTACATCACGAGAATAAATGCAAAGTGCCAAAAATGTAAAACATTTATTAAAACAGTATGACAAGACTAGTAAGTGGATCCACAATACATACTAACAGCTTTACCAATGCAGCAAAATATTATCTCCTTTTAGCAGGCACATTGTATCGCCTTTTTTATTTTAACCAATGTACAAATTTCAGCTTCTACACGGGTTAGGAAAAGAACCAAAACGTCTAATCACACCCTGAGAGAAATAGCTTTAGTGCGGTTTTAAAGTGACTAAAACGCATTCTCTGTCCCCTCTGGTTCTTGATCATAGTTATGCCAAGTTTAAACATTTTGTCTGCCTTCGCCTTTGCAGGACGAACTTCGAACTCCACTACAACTTCAACAGGGCGCCCTTCCCCGTGTTCATCCACGACGCCTGGCTGCGACATTCTGATCGACAGCGAGGGTACTTGTCCTTTATTGATTGGCTGCTGGCCAAGGATGACGTTTACATCGTTACCATCACTGAAGTCGTACAGTTTATGCGAAACCCGAAGCCCCTGGGCGAGTACTCACAGTGGAGATGTTCTAAAGCCACTGAGTTTGCCCGCTGTCCGAAGATTTATTCGTGCAGATTCCCCGACGCGCCAACACACGATACCGGACTCCTCATCGGCTGCAGAGCCTGCCCGGCAGAGCATCCTTCGCTTCGATCAGGCCTTTATGGGGAAGCGAAGCGAAACTTTATGTTCGACCACTTTGCTTCTAAAAAGCTGCCGTACAGTGCATGCAGCGTTTTTCTATTTTCCTTCGCGTTTCTTTGTGGCGGTTTCTTTTTTTTCAGGCATTTGTCTACACATTTTCGCCGCAATAATCTTACTGCTTCTCATACGAAAGCGGCTTAGGATTATGTCCCCAGATGTCTACAGACAGCCGTCGTTCTTGATGCACAATATTATACAGAAATGGGCACTTTAGCATGTTTTCGCGAAATGCGTAATTATACTAGACCAAGAACCGAACAGCAGCTGCCTTTACCTGTTCACATCTTTGTATAGTGTTTTTTTCTTAAAATCTACAATCGTGATATACCTAGACACCCGCCTTGGAGAAAGCATAAGTGTGCGGTGCTCTTTGAGGATGCCCATGCCGACGACATGAAGAGCAAAATGATTACCCTAAATAATGAGGAAAAGAACTTTTTTAAAAAGTGGGATAGCAAGGTCGTTGGTAGGCACTTACGAGATTAGTCTACGTAAACGAAAGCTGATGAGGACACGAATAAGGAATTGAGAATTAATAAAAGACACATCAATTTCCAACACGGGTAGGGTTAAAGTACTCATACGCATAAAATGTATTAGTGTACCTTCCTGTAATAAAAACACCCGTTCCATACCTGGCGGGAAATATTCGGAAACGAGCGTTGTGACTTGCACGGTTTTTTCCTGTGTAGCATACACCGGTAAAGTTCGTATATCTTCATATCTAAATAGCATTTTAGGGCATTTTATTTGTTGCCATTGCGTATTCTGCTCTCTTTAGCCAGTGGGCACGTAAAAGGAGAATGCAATGGCTGAAAGTTGGGTTAAAAACCTTCTGGATTGAGGCGCTGTGGGCCCTTTAGCCTGAAATGATTAAATACAGTGGTGCTCAAATTCTTCACCCAGCGCATCTCCTGAATTCTAAAATTTGGAACTGCAGCTATCAGCGAACAAAAATAAGGAATCTTTATTTATTCTTGATCTGTATTCTCACCCGAACATCAAACTGTTCCATGGTAAGTACGCAATATTAAGCTGTGCAAATATGTTTGATCTTTTTTGGATGACAACATTTTCCCCCTTAACTTAAGACAACGTGATTTCCGTGACTGCGTTCTCGTCCAAATGTACTTTCTGCTTTTTATTTATCTGTCCAGCAAGCCTTCCGCCATCAGAACAGAAGTAGGCCAATATACTGAAAGAATTCAAGAGATAATAATCGCGTAGAAAATTTGAAAAAAGCGCAGGTAAACGAACAAGTAAAGCATAGGGAACCAGCAGTAGTCTAAAACAGGTACGTATATTGTTATACGTCACTACAGAAAGCATATTATAATTATTTTCGACGGTTCTAATTAGATGAATAAATATTTGAGGACACTGAAGTTTTGTACACTCTAAGGAGGTCTTTTTTTCCACAGCACTCTGAAATGACCAATTGAAGTGACCAAAAGTGCCAATTCAGCGAGTGACGAAACCCAACATATCATTTTACTTGAAAACGTGCATGTGCACTGTGGCAACACAAGTCGTGAATGAAGTTTTGGATTGCTCGCTGGGCAGGTGCCTTTTTACATATAAGTTGAATGCTCGGCTACGTCATTTGTCGAATTTGCTCACTGGGACACTTCGATTGGTCATTATGGAGCATTGTGGTGAAGACGTCCTAGGTACAGCTTGCATTGCAGTTCACTGCATTCGGAGAAGGTAGATGTTTATTGCTTTGAAGCCACCTTGAATGTTTTTTTTCCCTTGGGCATAACTCGTCCTTCCCGAGAGGATGTAAAAGAATGAAATGCACGCACATGCGTGCAATCCCACACACTAAACAGTCATGAGCCACGTTGCGAAAAAAGCAAACATTCACAACCACGCGGATCTGTCCGCAAGCGTATAACAGCGTCGGATCTTTATCATTTACTCTGAACCACACATACAGAGTTAGCATGCAAGGATTTTAACCGGTGCAACAGAAGCAGAGCTTTGCCACAGGCTGGGATAGGAGATACTACCCACACGGCTAACTTTGCGTAAATTCACTGACGGCGCGTAGCACACGCCGCGGACTCTAAGGCCCACTCGTGAGGCCAGTCGCTAGCGTTCTCGCGTTGCGTTTGAAAGGGTCGAGTCCCGCCATCCGGCTTAGATGCAGAGCATTGCCAATAGGAAGCCGCTTCTGTCACAGTCTGATTCGTCTCGCAGTCGCGGAGCGCCAGTCCGTGTGGATGGAGAGGTGGTGGGCTAGTGCGCCCCGTCACGACCCGAGCAACTGATTTCGAGTTCGGGGAATATGTGGGGGCAGAGACAGAAAGAGTTATTCGTTTCGGCAGGATCAGCGGCTGTTGTGCATGAGCGCGTGCACATAGGGGACCATTTTACAGACAAGGCGATATTTGTCTACCGATCACTTCTGTGCTAATCCCACCGGGACAGGAGGTAGCGCTATGCAGTACGCTTGAGCTCCCTTCCTCACCTCATAGTCGGCGTGTGCTCTAATCGCCGCGTGCTTGTGCTCTTGCGGGTGTGATGTATACAATCGGCAAAACGCTCGTATATAACGCTCCAGCGGCGTGCGCCGGACTGCACGGGAAACACCTGGTTTGAGGCCGGTAGAATGTGATCATGCTTGGCGTGTATCAGTGAAATGGCTGTTCCTTTTGTCGCTGTGCCCGTCGCCTTGGCTTCTGCACCTTCTTTACCGCAATAAGCGCTGCACGCCTGTGTTGCTGGGCCGGGAAACAGCGGAGCTTACCCGCCTTAGCGAGCGCTGTGCGGTCTGTTTGAGTGGGTGTTTTCGAAAATTCCTCGTCACTAAGTGTATTAGTATAAAAAAGAAGCTTTCATTTCAAATTTCACTTTATACTACCATCGATAGGTGAATCTGGGAGTGGCAGAGCGCCGTCACCGTCCCAGAAATTCGACGCTGTAAACGTATTTAGCGCTGCAAAGCTTTTAAAGCAAAGCGTTATACCTGTACCCCCCAAGGGTTGTTTTGGGACCGTTGGTGTCAACCGAAAACTCCCGCGAAAAAATAAAAGAATGTACTGAAGCCGCAAGGAATGGAACATGGAACTAATAGACTAACAAAGCGGGAGCCCGTTGTTTTACCTACTTAGCTACGAGCCCAAGCGGAGACGGGGAAGACACGTGGTGCCCTCACCAAGCACACCCACGGGTTTACCCCCGGCATTCTCGCTGAATGCCACGTGATAGATTCACGCGACCTCTTGCGCCGCTACGCACTCCGCCCACGGCACGTCTAGCGGCCCCGTGGGTGCCTTGCGGATGTGGTAGGAGTTACAAAAATTAAATGAAGCTCACACCAACGAATGAAATCTCACTTCTAGCACATGTGCTAAAGCCTGTGGCCTCCAGTTATAACGTGAAAAATCACAGCTTTTTGTCGTTCGCCCTCACGCCAAATGGCACATCAAGGAACACATACAAATACTCCTTAATGGCCAGGCCATCACAAAAAGCCCCAGAATCAAGATCCTGTGCCTACACCTCCAGGCAAACACCAAGTGCGACGTATTCTTGCAGTGCCTCAAACACAGCATCAATCAAATCATGCACATGATCAGGCGAGTTGCCACCACGAAGCGAGGCCTCAAGGAATCTGACACCTTCGGATTAATTCAAGCTTTTGTCCTCTCGACAATCACTTACGTCAACCCCCTGTCTTCTTCTCAGAAAATAGGACAGACCCGCCGCGTTGGCTCAGTGGCTAAGGCGTTGCGCTGCTGAGCATGAAATTGCGGGTTCGATTCCCGGCCGCGGCGGCCGCTTTTGTGATGGAGGCGAAAAGTAAAAACGCCCGTGTGTACGGGATTTCGGCGCACGTTAAAGATGCCCACTTGGTCAAAATTAATCCGTAGCCCTCCACTACGGCGCGCCTCATCGCCTGCGTTGCGTCGGCACGTTAAACCCATCAATCAGTCAATCAGAAAGGAGCACATAAATATAATGATTAGAAAGGCGGTTGAGCAGGCCATTAGTCGTACCATGAGTTCGTCCACACAGAGGCTGCTTAGCACGCGGCTCCACAACACGGTGGAAGAGCTGATAGAGGGCCATCTTTCCAACCAGAAGCTCAGATTGAGCAGAACTGCGGCGGGTCGCCGCATCCTTCACTACATTAACTGGGCAGCACAGAATTTCACTCCGCTTGATGTACTCCCTGAACTCTTCGGGACAAGAACTGAAGGTGCTCCCTTTGCTTTGAAATATGAACCCCTCACACGACGAGGGCAGCCGACAAGCACGGGCTCAAGTACTCAGCACCACCCTCGCTGGGGATCATGCAGTTATTTAAACAGATGCCTCCCAACATCGAGGGCAGCAGTACGCCATCATCGTGGCTACCTCTAGAACGAACCTTCGCATCTGTGCCTCACTCAGGACCCAAGACATGAAAGCAGCGAAAGAGGCGGCTATCGCCTTGGCTCTCACTCAACCAGGGGTTCTGAAGGTAGTCCCCGATTCCCGACAAGCCTACCGAAATTGCCGATCGGGTTGGGTGTCCCGACCTGTAATGCGTGTGCTAAAAACCCACTTCCCAAACGGTTCCATTCAGCTCATCTGGACACCCGCTCACGCTTCCATGGAGGGCAACGAATACACCCACCAACAAGCCTGCGCTTTTACCCCCGTGCTATGAAGCTGCACGATGACGGTCACCCGCTTGTGTCGTTCAGGGACATAACCCAGCATATTCGCCTTCAGGGACAGACCCTAACTTCGCCTTACCCTGACCTTTCCAGAGAACAACAAACTACTCGGCTCCTTTCTACCCCCGACGCGTCTTTACCTACTGCCCCCGAATCCCTACGACGCTGAATGTAAATTTTGCTCAAAAGTACGAACACTCCGTCACATAATCTGGGTGTGCGACTTTAGCCCTGAGCAGCCTCCTCTCTTCCGTCAACTACCAAACAAGAGAAATGGGAGATGCGGCTGTCCAGCCCCTCTCTGCCCATCCAGCTTCGGCTGATGGACAAAGCTCAGGTGGCGCGGACTGGCATATGGGCTCCAGTGAAGAAAAAACCACTTCCCTGGGTCGCACTGTAGGCCATTCAGACATCTGAATAGAAGCATTTTCTTCAACCGCGGCGACTGAGGCGGAGAAGTGAGATCATATATCTAACGCCGGGTTTGAGCTTCCTTTAATTTTATATAAAAAAAGTTTCCATTCATGTTTCCAATAACCAACCACCGTTCATGCATCATGCATTGATTTACCCTGACCAAGAATATCTCTTTGAAGTAATAAAAGTTCTGGGTAAGTGCATTTTACTTCTGTCTGATTTCACTATTTGTAGGGCGACCAGAGTGAATTTAAGTGGAGGCGCATAGGTAATCGTTGTAGGTGGCGTTTAGAGCTTTGCTTTCCTACCACATTCACGCAGTGGATTGGCGTGAATTTTCTTTTTCCTCTAATGCCAAGTTGATCGGCGGACGAGATCGGACGCGTCGGGGATGGGCTGGAGACATTGTAGCAAAGCAATCGGGATTATCGAGATCACTTTGCTTCTGTCAACACGGGATCCTATGGGAGCCCCGCAGCTTTGTATTACCCGGAAGTACTGCCCGGAAGCTGGTTTCGCAGCGCCCCCTGGGCAGCGAAGGAGTCCTGTAGGCTCCGGAACGATCGCCGGGTGGCGCTGCACTCTCCCCACCGCGGGAGTACGCCGGGGCTGCTGCTGCTTCGGCACGTACTTTTTTCCCTGCGCGCGTGCTGCATTTATCGCGCTACGGTGAGGTCCGGGTAAAATTTTCTTTCGACTTATGAAAGCATACACACGTATTCAGCAAGATCGGTTTACACGTAGAGTAGCTACTGGGTCCATTTTTGCCGGTGCTTGTCTTGTCGTCTGCTAGAGACGCGTGGTCTGCTACGCGCCAGTCGAACGGCCGAGCGCCCCGGCGGTTTCACGAGATAAAGAGGGCTCTTGTGGGCGACCCTTGGCTGGTCTAACCACCTCAGCCATCGCGAAACGACTGCGTCTGGTGAACGGCTTTTCAGTGTCCTAAGAAGACGCCCCGCGGCCCGCTCCTCCGCGTCTGGCAAGTGCACCGGCAGCTCGCGCTGCCTCCCGCACCGCCTGAGGTATCCCGCCTCCTACTCACGATTTCGAACAAAGCGACCGCCGGCTGCGCGAGCCACTTAAGCCAGCACGTACAAAGGGCGGCGGGAACACTCCTCACTAGCCCGAAATCAGAAGATGAAACTGAAAGCGAAGCAAACCCCCCATATTGTTGCATGGTCAGCTGCCACGACAGTAACAAGGCGAAAGAGGAGGATCCATTCGTTAAATTCTGCAAATTCCCCGCGAAAGCGCACCAAAAGGATAGACGGTAATCATGGATAACTGCGGTTCGAAGGTGAAATAAGTTGGCACATTTTTGTTTGTATCTGTGTGCTTTCAGTTTACATTACTCGGCTTTGAAAATGCGAACTAGTGTTCTAACGAGTCCTCCCCTCTACACTTTTTTTAATGCATGCTGCCAATGATTGTTTTCCGCTATAATAAATGAACTTCGGAGTTGTTTAGCTGGTGCCGTTCGATATCGTCCATATATAACACAATAGGTTGACATTTTGCATGGGTGAAAAAAAATAGTTTCTAGCGATTTACCTGGCTGTAGTAGCTCTGGTCCGTCTTGTCATTGGGACTTGTGTTCTGGACGGGATTGCTGCGTTGTTCGTTTTTTTTTGTTTTTTTCCCACATTTACAAATACTGGTAATTAAAAGGGTATACACCAAATTCTGTATATTAATAGTAATTAAAAGTTATACGACACAAGCTGTTCGGTTGGTTCCGCGAACTGTCACTCTAACCCATATTTGTACTCCAAGCAGGTGACAAACATTGCGAACAATCTTCAAGGACAAGTAAAATGGAAATGCGGCGCTGTCAGCGCACCCCTTAATTAGCGTGTGCCTTTCTAATGCGTTTTTATAAGATGCAGCTGATTGTATCAAGAGTAAGAAATAAGCTATTAACCATAATCAATCACGTTTATCTTACATTTCTTGCAAGCCTCAGTGTTGCTGCAGTCCAGAAAATCCGGATCTCCGAAGCGCGAGCACGCGAAGGGAGTAACAAACAAGAGAAAAGTACACGGTGACAAGCTGAACAGCTGTCGCCTTGCAGATGAAAACACAGCAGCCGACGACCGCCGAACAACGAACTTACCCCCTCAAAATCGTCGGGGCAGTCTGCCGGTCGAGCGGCGGGAAGCAGGCGGCGCGTCTGTAGCAGACGACAATAAAAACGTGGACAAAAATGAACTCAGTAACTACTCTACGTTTAAACCGAACTTGCTGGACACGTGCTGACGCGTATGGTTTCATAAGTCAAAAGAAAATTTTACCCCGCCCTCTTCCTAGCGCGAGAAATTCAGCACGCGCGCAGCGAAAAAAGCACGCGCCCAAGCGGCGGCCGCCCTCGCGTACTCCCGCGGAGTTGAGAGTGCAGCGCAGCCCTCGCCCGGCAAACTTTAGCTTCGCCTCCCCAAAAGGCGAAGATAGCTGCGCGTCATCTGCTACAGTTTCTGCCACTTCGCCGAGCGAGCTATAGTACGAAAGCAGTCTAGCCATGGCGTTCTAACAAAGCATTGTACTGAGTTATCGAAGCACGCATCTTGGATCCAACAAGAAGGTAAAAAATATTCCGTTTTTTATCTTCTAATAAATATTAAGCATGTATTTACTAAATCGTCATTGGTTGTAGTGTGATATTATTTGCGATAGTAAAAATGTTGATACCAATCATCAGTAACGAAAATGACTCTGCAAAAGTGGAAGGCGCATTTAAAAGTTTCTTCGCGCAGTTTTCCCGCGTGCTTTGATAAGAAATTCTGAATACGTTTTGTCAGAGAACCTCGCGCGCGTGGAAATGTGAGTAACCGTAGCAGACGACGCGCAGCCACCCCTCTTGCAGTGATTGCGAATTCGCGCAGTTCCCGCAGCGCTGGTCGTGGCGCTACGCGGACAGCGGTTACGCGCTCCGTGCTACCTCTCACAGTGGCCGTGTCTGGAGATACATTACACACCGAAAAATGAAAAATAAGACCACAAGCAATAAAGCAATACAAATAGGTCACAGAATAGAACTGGCGACTTGAAAAAAAAAATGGTTCGGGGCACTAACGTCTGTATAGGTGCCGTGAAAGAAAATGCGTGGGCATACTTATCTTAAAGCTTCTTTACTTGGTTGTGATCATTCCCTCGATGTGTTGGACGCGCATTCATAAGGGGGGATTGCTCAGGGCTAAATCATTGACTGCGGTGCGGTTAAAGCTAACAGTTTTATTGTATTTTTCATTAAATAAAATAATGCGTGAAATAGTTTTAAAAGGGCTGTGCAACAGTTCCCTTCGAAAAACGCTTTCACTCTTTCCTTCGGTTCTGGAAGCTCTGTGAAAGCTTTAGTTATCGCCACCACAAAGCGGCACTGCGTGATTTGCTCGTCGTATCCGATCCGCCTTCCGTTTCGGCTTTGCTTTTGTGGGGCTTTTTTAAATGTGGCTATCGAATGCGTTCATTGCAACAACTGAAAGGCAGGCGGCCAATAGCCGCTCGGTCGCTGTAATGGCTTTATTCAAACGCTGGAAGAAAGCCAGTTACAGTAAAAAGAGAAGTCTTTTGAGCAAGTTCCCCGAGTTCGCTATCTGATAGGCATAGCTAAGTTATTTTTGGCTGAGGTACTTCCTGACCCCTATTCTAAGTATTGGATGCGTTTGATGACTGAAAATCTTTCAGGTTTGTAAGAAATGTGAAGAAAAGTGTTGCAGGGCCCCTTTAAGCAACAGTGTGAAACAAGCTGACCTGCACGCACGAAGACAACACTTGGATTATTCTTATTCGCTCTGTAATTGAAGGAACGCTTGTTTTGGGCAAGAAAAAGTGCTGCAACGGCACATCGCCCCAAAATTTTCGACTGACGATACTTGGCTATTTTCATAATAAAACGCTTTTTGCGACAACCTCCTGTCCTCTCGGACAATACAAATTTCCTGCTACAGCCTTGATGTCAATGGCTTCACCCATGCATGCTACTTTCTGACAAGCTCGGCCACTATAGAATCTACGGCGTAAATATGCATGACCGAATTGATAAGTGGTTGTCTGTCTCCGAGGCCTCCCAATTAGGCTTTACGGGGAGTGAATAGCTGCGTTTCACTGTGGTTTGTACTCACTGAAGAAGTGCATGCAAACCTCACCAGCAGGGAACTCTTCTACGGTACGGAGTCAGACAATAGCAGGAAAACGTCCTTCACTATATCAAGCGGCAATATGAAGAGTGCGCCCCGCACGGGGCACCTTGAGTAATCTTGGTGACGGTGAGTGGTGACACCGCGTACCCCGAGCCCCCCATACTTAAGTTGTTACCTACCGTGGCTAGAAGTTGAAAGGTGAAGGGTTAGAAGCCGTGAACGGTGGCCGTCGGAGCCTTGGTCAAGCTCCGGCCGATGGGCTCCCTGCCTGTCTACCAGGCAGGGAGCTCCGGGACCTCTTTGGCTACCAGGGTAAGGTAAAAAAAGAAAATACCCCCGTCTCCCTGCTTTTATACTATGCTATATAGCATTTTCAACCCCCCCCCCCCCCAAACGTGATCGGCCCCCGAAAAGGGGCCGCACCGAAGATTCTTTTCCACCACTTCCTGACTTGAGTCCTCCGAAACCGAACAACTATCCTCGCTTCATCGTGATGGAATCTGTAGACCAATCAAAACCTCTTGCTTCACAGTCGGTATTTCTCATTTCAAAGTTTCTTGAAGGTATTGTTGGAGGGCCGTATAAGGCCAAAAAACATCGAACCGGTGAAATTCTTGTCGAGGTCAGTCGCCAGGATCAGGCCAATAAACTTCTTGCTCAAACCAGCATCGCCGATCTGCCAATCCGAGTCACGCCCCACCGCAGCCTAAACAGCTCCCCCCAGGGCGTGATTTCCGAGTATGACCTACTAAATGAATCTGAAGCTGACCTGCTGGAGGGCCTTCGTAATCAGAGCGTAACAGTGGTCAGGCGCATAACCATCCGCAGAGACGATAAACAAATACCGACAAAGCACCTCATCCTAACCTTTGACAAGTCCACCCTTCCAGAATTCATCAACGCAGGTTACATCCGATGTTCAGTCCGGCCGTACATCCCGAACCCGCGGCGCTGTTTCAAGTGCCAACGGTTCGGGCACGGCACAAACTCCTGTCGCGGCCGACTTAGCTGCGCAAAATGCGCCCAGCACGACCACCCGTCCGACAACTGTAACGTTCAACAATTTCTTTGCGTAAACTGTCAGGGCCCACACGCGGCGTACTCCAGAAAATGCGAGAAGTTCCAGCTAGAAAAGAAAATAATCAACATCAAGGTCACAAAGAACATCACCTTCCCAGAGGCGCGAAAGAGGTTCGCCTCTTTCGCCCTGGGGAGGTACGTCGACGCTGCTCGCCGGGGGGCGGAGCGGCGTCTGGTTTCGGCGGGGACCCAGTACCGGGAGTCGGACTTGGTCCCGCCCCTGCCCCCCCCCCCCCTGGGTTGCCCCTGGCAGCTCAACCAGCCTCTACACCGCTCGCTCACCCAGCAGCGGCTGTGGTGGCAACGTCTGTTGGGGATGCCGCTGCATCCACTGCTTCCTCTCCACCGGCCCAAACGACACGCATGGACATGGAGATGGAGACGGAGGCAGTCGCAGTGACCCCCTCCCCCTCCTCACTGCCTGTGCCATCTGTGGTGCTCCCCACGCCTTCGGCACTGGCAGCGCAGACAAGGAACACCCGAAAGGGTACCACGTCAAGGGGGCCCAGTCCGTTGGGCACCCCCTTGCCTTCAGATGACGACATGGACGTCGAGCCATTCCGGCTTTCATCGCAACAAAAGGAACGGGCTGCGACGTCCAGGTCAGTGGAGAAGGCAAAAAAGCCCCTCCCAAGAGTCCAAGCTCCGAAAGACCCTACATAAAAAATCACACTCCAGTAGCTCTAACACATCATAATGGGAAGAGAAAACATAGTTCAATGGAACTGCAGAGGCCTTCTGAATAATCTTGACGACGTGCATGCCACCCTGTCACCTTGAACACTGTCCTTGAGGCTGTAGCCGTCCGCACAATAATTTTTAATAGGTTGATAACGGTATGCTCCATCTACATCTCTCCTGATCTTGCACTTCTGAGCTCTGACTTTGAGGCGCTGGTCGACCAGCTTCCTGAACCATACATCTTAACAGGTGACTTCAATGCACACAATTATCTTTGGGGCTCTTCTCGCACGGATGCCCGAGGTCGCCTGATAGAGAAGTTCTTAACATCCTCTGGAGCATGCCTTTTCGACAAGAAACAGCCTACATACCATAACATAGGACACAATTCATACTGAAATCTTGACTTGGCTATTGGTTCGGCAATTCTCTTTTCATGTCTTGAGTGGGGAGTGGGCACTGACCCATATGGCAGTGACCACTTCCCCACTTCACTAACACATATAGGTAAAGGCCCAAGCAGTTCATCTTCCCATAATAGGTTCAATGAAGCACGAGCTACTGGAACACATTTACAGAGACATCGAAACTACCCCACACATCCATAGGACACCTACACGTTGAAGAAGCTACCCAACTCCTCACGGCGCACATCCTCGACACCGCCGAAAAGTCCATTCCCCACGGCTCTGGTGCCCCGTGCAACCAGAGGAGGCCGTGGTGGAATGAGGACTGTAGGCGGGCGCGAGAGGCCCAGAACAAGGCGTGGGGTATCCTTCGTCGGCACCCCACGTCGGGTAACCTTATTTTGTTCAAACGGGCCAAGGCGTTCGGAAAACGTGTGCGTCGTGAGGCGAAACGAGAGAGTTGGCACACCTTCTTGACATCCATTAATTCATGCACGGACACACACAAAGTCTGGACACGTATACGCAAGCTCAAAGGACAACAGACACACAGCCTGCCCCTGGTTAGCACAACAGGGGACACACTTGAAGACCAGGCTAACACACTTGCACAACACTTCGAACACGTGTCCAGTTCAGCACACTACACAAGCACTTTCATGAAACACAAAACATCTGCAGAAAAAAAGCCCTTACAAGGCAAAGTCAAATCAAATACTTCTTACAACTCTGAATTCACTCTCTATGAGAACAGGGTTGCCCTGAGCACGTGCAAACCTTCAGCCCCAGGCACAGATAAGATTACATACACCATGATACAACACCTACACCCAGACACTCTTGAAACACTTTTACACCTATACAATGAAATATGGCTTTCGGGACACGTTCCACGCTCTTGGAGGGACGCCATAGTAGTTGCTTTCCTAAAGGAAGGGAAGGACCCTTCTTCTCCCGCCAGTTATCGTCCCATTGCCCTGACAAGCTGCCTGTGTAAGCTCCTCGAGAAGATGATAAACAGGCGACTTGTGTACTTCTTAGAGTACAATGGTCTTCTCGAGAGCTGCTAGGCAGGCTTCAGGGCGGGGCGATCTACCAGCGATCAACTCGTTGCATTAGAGGCGTATATCAAAGATGCTTTCCTCCACAAGCAGTACTGTATGACAGTCTTCTTTGATCTTGAAAAGGCGTACGATACTGCTTGGCGGTACGGCATCCTCAGCGATTTGAAGTCCTTTGGCATGTCGGGTAACATGATGAACACGCTTGCCAGTTACCTGTCTGGAAGAACGTTTCGCGTGCGAGTTGGAACTGCACTTTCTAGGGTTCATGTGCAGGAAAACGGTGTGCCGCAAGGTGGAGTTTTAAGTTGCACTTTGTTTATTGTGAAAATGAATTCTCTTCGGAAGGCATTGCCACCGTCGATTTCATGTTCAATTTATGTAGACGACGTACAATTATCTTTTAAGTCTCGTATTTTATCTTGTCTGTTTGCGAGCGGCAAGTCCAGCTTGGTGTGGACAAGCTTGCCGGCTGGGCAGATAGCAACGGTTTTAAATTTAATCCAGGGAAGTGCACTTGTGTTTTGTTTTCCAAGAGGCGTGGCATTCGGCCGGATCCAGACATTCAACTCCATGGTGTCTCTATTCCTGTAAAAAAGGAACACAAGTTCTTAGGTATTATCTTTGACGAAAAGCTCACATTCATCCCACACATAAAACAACTAAAACATAAATGCTTAAAAACAATGAATATCCTGAAGGTTCTGTCGCACATCTCTTTTGGTGGTGCTGACGAACAACTTCTTTTACGTGTTTTTACCAGCTTGATAGGTTCACGATTGGACTATGGTAGCGTTGTTTATGGGTCAGCAAGTAAAACATCCCTCAAAATGGTGGACCCAGTGCTCCATCTCGGGCTCCGCCTGGCGTGTGGCGCCTTCCGCACTAGCCCGGTCGAAAGCCTCTATATGGAGTGCAACAAATGGAACCTACAACGTCAGCGAGCATACACAGATCTCCTTTATGCTTTTAAAATTTCATCCATGCCTCACCATCCTTTCAAATCAGTTTTTCATGATACGTCTATGACTGAACTCCTTTTAAATCGACCATCGTTCTCTGCGCCCTTCTCTTACAGAGTTAGAGAGGAGGCGTCAGAGCTTGCTGTCTCCTTTTTAGATACAATCCAAATTTGTCTAACGGATTTTATAGCACCATGGCATCTCCGCCATGTATCATGCGACACATCTTTCACACATGTAGATTAAAACCGAGCTCCCACATGTGCAATTCTGAGCATTTCTTGTATTTGCAGCAGAAGTATGAGTGTTCTGAATTTTATACGGACGCTTCTAGAACTGCCACCCCTGTGTTCTGCGCGGCGCATGGGCCCGGCCTTAGTGTCACTAGAACTCTGAATAGTCATACTAGTATCTTTACGGCAGAGGCTTACGGTGTACTTCTTGTTGTCAATCATATACTTCAAAGCCACATCCCACAATCCATTATCTATACAGATTCCCTCAGTGTTGTGCGCGCACTGTCATCATCAATGCCTTCAAAAATCCACGTTGTCAATCTGTACGCAAATTTGAACTGGTTCTTTGCTGGGTCCGTGGCCACTGTGGTATAGCCGGGAACGAAGCAGCGGACTGAATGGCTGCTGCTGCTACACTCTTGAATACAGTAGACATAACCACATTACCCTACACCGACGTGAAACCACACATCAGACAACAACTTCGCAAAACATGGCAAACACACTGGAGTGAACAGACAACAAGTTACACGTAATAAAACTTCACTTGGGACCATACACCACCGACACACGCAATAGATACTCTGAAGTCGCCTTGGCCAGATTACGGATAGGGCACACACGTGCAACGCACTCGCACCTTCTCAGTGCATCTCCAAGACCTCTGTGCAGTAGGTGCGGAGAGGCCCTATCCGTAGTGCACATACTAATCACATGCAAGGTACTTCACACAACACGACACAAATACTTCAGAGAATTCTACAGACAACATATCCCACTACATCCATCGCTGTTTCTAGGTGACGATGCCAGTTTTTCTGTGAAACGTGTGTTTGAGTATTTGTCAGACGTTAAGTTTTTAAACCTCATTTCCTATCATGCATAATCAAATCTGGCCCTATACACCAGCCATCACCATTATCTTTAACTGATTTTACTATGTTCGGTTGACACGTTTTTTTTTACCTACCTTTTTGTGGTAACCACTTCACTTCATTAAATAAACTTTTCTCTGGCGCTCTTTGCCCTTAGTAGGCCTTGCGCCATAAAAACCCAACCATCATCAATATGACGAGTGCGGGGTCCAGCAACCAAGCGTGAAGGCACGGTAAGTTAGGACAAAAACCTTTAAACAAGCGATTTGAACTTTACGTAGGTTAACAGAAACTGCAACACCGTACTCTGCAATCACCGGTGGTCACACGGAAATCTATTGTTGTTCCTCATTGTTACATAGGAGGCACAATTGGCGGTCGCGAATTCTAATCAGCCAATGCTCGTGGCAGGAACTTGAGTTTGAGGCGGTGCAGATGCCCCGTGAGTATCCTGGGGTCGTCGAGGTCGAAAGGAATAGCTGCCGCTGGCAGTACACGAAACTTCTGCAGGAATGGTGTCACGGCGAGGAAGATCTCCATGGTTGCAAGTACCTCGCCTGGACAGGTGTGTTTGCCTGTGAGGGATGAAAACATGGGAAAAAAACTTCAATCACGAGCATTCTGCCTCTGGAACGGTCTTCCAGATAATATCGGTCCTGTTATTACCCCAGAGACATTCCGTCATGATCTGCAGAAGCAGTTTTCAAATTACCAGTCCAAGTCAGGAATGCTTTCGGTCCTTCGTGGAGGCGCAATATTAAGTTTTATGTTTTTTACGTATTACTTATATGATGTTTCTTCTTTCGTGGTTTGCAATGTTGTTTTGGCTTATTACGTATGGTGAAATGGTTTGCAGTACGTCTGTTTTAACAATGTTTTTAGATGCCAAATGTCTCTTATTTGTAAATTATGTTGTTGAATATAGTTTGAATTGTTTAGTAATTTTCTAGCGTCTATTGGTATTTTGTGAGAAGTTCTCCTTTAAGTCACATATTAACAATGCCCCACTTTATCTGCGAGGTATTTTTGATACATACATAAATAAAAGCAATAATGGAACACTAAAATTATTTGTGTGTTTAGACAAATAAATAAATAAATAAATAAATAAATAAATAAATAAATAAATAAATAAATAAATAAATTTTTAATTCCACAGTCACCGTAACTTCAGTCCTAGTATTTTCTTCCATTGGTTCATGGGATGTGAGATGGGTTTCAATAATTATTTATTTGATATTCATTGTACCACAGACAAAGCAGAAATTATTGGTCAATTTACGCATTCAAAAAGCCACAAAATCTTTTAGGAGAAGCTTAATGCGTGCTGATGCGTTTTCTTCACTTGAGAAGCTAAATACGTACCGTAACAAGTTGACATTTATTTTCATTACACCCATTCCTTTATAATCTACAAACATATAATGAGTAGTACTATATGTACTAAACTGCGTTTTGAGAGGGGCAGCTTCCCTCGGTACCTGGAGCCACAGTACTCTCCAGAATATTGCTGGCCTGACGCCAACCCTAGTTCGCCCAAGCGTCTGAGTGCATTTCAATTTTACTCTTTTCACATATGAAACCTTTGGTATTACTTTGTACTACTCAGTGAATTTCTTGCACTCAGGGACTTCAGGAATGACCAGTCTGAGAGATGTAAACGCTATTGCCGTTCGTAGGGCTTTATGAACCGCATTGTGCAAACGCGAGGCTATGATGCGAAAAGGACTTACCATCATAAAATTTGTTGATCATTGCCTTGTAAGTGGGAATGGCGGCATGATGCGAGGGCGGTAATTGTTGTGAAAAAGGCTTACATCTCTCTAGGAGCTAGTCATGCGGTGAAGTTAACGAGGTGTTGTCGGCCAATAATAAAATTCCTTTTCTGGATTGTTGGTTACGCAGTCGAACGTGCATGTGTGCCGCTAAAATTAATACGCTGAGAAGGCATTAATCTTATGTATTTGTGGGCACCTTTTAGAGCCAAGCGAAAACAGCCCAACATAGACACAAGGACAGAGCGAGGACGACAAGAACTGCCCTTGTCTGTTTTTGGCGCTGTTTTTCTTTGATCATGTACCAACCCGCCAAGTTTTCTACGCAAATCCCCTTTTAGAGATTTAGGAAGGTGCCTATGCATATGCCTAAAAGAAACCCTCGGCACATGTTGTGGGCATAAAGTGCAATGCATGTTTGACCGCCCGATGGAGAGAGAGAAAGAGAGAAAGAGATAGGGAGAGAGAGAGAAAATAAACTATACAACGAGCATTTGCGTGTGGAGTGGGGCCCTCAGTCCAGCGCTTTATTGGAGACTCCTGCTGCAACGGCTCTTTCTGACAGCCGGAGCTGGGAGTCTGGACTAGAGTAATCAACGTTCATAAAATTTGTAGGCACGTGAAAACCACAGTTTTTCCCTGTTTTTCTAAAAAACCTATAAATTGAAAGAGCCGATTGCGCCAAAAGTTGCTAAATACCCGCCAAGTTCGTTTCGTTAACGTCAAATACATATTACTGTTAAATAAATGCACTAAATAGCGTCAGCGGAGCTTCCGCTTTCAAGATTTAGGTACGATTGCAGTTCAAGCCATTGATTTTACGTCAGATCGTCGATCGTGATATTTATATCCGTCCGTGCTTCGTTAATTTTCGCTTTACGCGTGCAGCGGAGAAAGTCTTCCGGATATTGGGATTGTTTTTAACGTACAGACGTTTTCAGACGCGCATCCCCAGAGAGCCCATTGCATAGCTTGGTGTGCACATTTCGAAACTGGGACAATTTTCCGTCACATGCAGCAGAAAGGCTGCAGTATGTGACCGGAGAGGTGAGTGAAGGGCTGGTGGAAGCAAAGTCCGTGCAACCACAGGGATGGGTCCCGGAGCTTCAAATACTTCTGAGGTCCTTCTTTTGACCAAATGCCCATGCAGCCTCGGCACTTTGGGAGATTAGACATACGTCTCCTGACGTCCAGTGAGCGTAGAATTCCTGCAGAACTCTGTGGAGATGTGGCTGCAGAATTCTGCAGGAGTTTTATTCCGGCGCTGTGCTAGCAAAGATAAGAATTTTGTATACCTATAATTCTGTATATACAAAACCTTCCAGGAGGGTTGGTCAAATTTTTTCTACCTTGTGTTCGTGACTCTCAAAGTGTGCTCCATGGCTATTCTACCAAAATCAAACACAAAGAGAAAAACGATTGCGACAGGTCGGTGCTCTGGATTTAGGAACCGTGCACATTTCGCAATTTCGCTTGGAGAGATTTCATTTGAATTGTTTAGATCCGTATATGACATCACATTTGAATGCGACGAAGTTTTAATGCCACATTTGAATGCGGCGAGTGTCAGCAAACGATATTTTGCGCGCAGCTGCCAAAGCTGCAAATAGGCCATGAATACTAACATTGAATTTGGGGCGTGAATGCAGCTTTGTTTTCGTTGTCACATCTCCGACAGAAAATAAAAAAAATTATGAAGGGACGGGATAGGCTGAGTTCTACTCGCTTATTAGTCGAAACCTAGAGGCTCAGTTTTTGGGCGGAGTGAAGGTTCGAAGTGAGCTATACGGTGTCGTTTTAGCGTTTTTTTTTCAGGATCCCCCTATCAGATTATCAAAGAATTACCGGAAAACTCGGAAATTAAGCAGGGAACCCACCAGCGGCTCCTCCCATCGCCGTGCCGTTTCTCACAGCAACGCAAGTGGATCTGCACCCCACAACCGCCGTGCCGCAGAGTGCAAAGGCATTAGATCGACGGCGGGTGCGATGATGGGATAGTGACCTGCCGCTCCAACCCGGCAGCACTTCTTGCATGGTACTTCTCTGCAACAGCAAATTTCGATATGGTGCTCGAGAAACTAGGAGGAGATTACGGTCTAGAGCACGCGCGGGACGGGTCAGCACGTGGTCATGTGCTGCTGTGAGCTTCACCCTATTACTGCCCGACCACGGAGTCGGCCGACGGTTCACCGGTCGGCAGTTTTTCACTGATGTGTTCGTACTTTTACTCTTAGTATTTGCAGTGCTCTATAACTTAAGTTCACAGTCCACTCGAACACTGCGCAGAGTTTTGCAAAGCTTGCAGTGATGTGTACTGGAATTTGGGCTTAGCGTGTGGAGCAAAGTTCTAAGAAGTGCTGACAGCAAAGAGGAAATGACAATCACTGCGTGTATGAAGGTCCAATATACAAATAAACTGAAATGATTGACAGATCGACGTTCTCTACGTTAAGCGCTTAGAATTGCAGGATAACATCACTACTTTTGCAAGAAGTTTTGAAATGTCACTATTCTCAGTGGCAACTGCGTACAGTTGACAATTTCTGAGCAAATCAATGACTGAATGAGGGACGCTGGCATGTCCAGACTTTGTGCCCTAAGAATCGCCCCGCTACGAGCTACTTCAACTCAGTTCGTCCTGTTGTATACAGAGGAGCAAAAAATCCCAATTTCCAGCTTTTGGTAAATTATTCAGACCGACCAGAACCTATCTTTTATATTCTTAGAAGAATGATCAAATATTCGCCCTTCTCAGCTCTTTTGTAGCGCGGACGGGCGATGTAGGGATTATAAGCAGCAATTTTTCTACTTTTTCTGGCTCCGCTTTTGGATATTGTGACGTGTTGGCAGTGGGTCTGACTTGCAGTAAACTGACTTCTTACCTGATGGGAAGGCCATCAAATAGTCAGGCTTGCGCGACATCAGAGAACCACCCTCGTTCAGAAATCGGGAAGGGTCAAACTTGAGCGGGTTCTTCCATACGTTCGGATCGAAATGAGCAGCCCACAAGTTTTCCAAAATAACGGTGCCCTTTGGGATGCAGAACCCATCTACAACAGCAGTTTCAGAGGCTCTGAAGAAAACAAAACACTTACACAATCATTGAGAACAAGGAATCTGCCTTGCTGAATAGTTGAATAAATTTAAGGGTTTCGTTAGAAAGTGGCAACTCAAGAGGTGCAAGAAAGCTCCGATATTCTTGTAGGGCTGCAAATACATCCGCGTTTGCGAGGCTTTGTTATGAGCGCAAACGAGATACAAATTGAAAGAATATAGTTAGCGCTTTTTCAATAAATTTTACTAATGAAGATGGGTACATATATTGCAAAAAAAGTGCGCTTCTTTAGGAGAAAGGTTTATAGAATGTTGAGTTATCTTGTAAACAAACCACTACGGGAGTATTTTTCGAAATGAGCCCAACCAGAAACTCAAAGTAAATAGATAGAGCCTAGTAAAAAGAAAAAACTAGGCACCTTTCACCTAGAAAAGAGGTTGCAACAATTTAGTTCAGATAACGCTCGGCAAACGTGTATCCAGATCGTACATCGTATCGAAATGAACCCGTGCCTGTTGTGGCATTGATCGAAATCAGCCAAATCCTATTTCCTGATAGGAGCGTGCTTTCGGTTCGACGTCATAGAGCGAACATGGGCGCCATATCAGTTCCCGCCTGCCTGCTAATTAAGGTATTAGTGAATCATTATTAGTGAATCACAACTAAGTAATGAACGAAAGAATTTTTGTTTACTTCTGGCGGTAAGCTTCCCCCAGATGACATATAAAACATATCACATGATAGCTTTGGCAGCGTTGCATGTAGGTTCCGTAACACTTTACTCAAATTCTCTTTGGGTGTATTTGACTCATTTCGAAAAAACTTCTCATTTTCGTTTACAACGTCGTTTGTCAAAGCGGCACCCAACATTCTACGGGATTTATTTTTTCTGGGGTGGGGAGCGGGAATTGAGATATGACACTCGTAATACAAAGCTTATTCCACATTGGAAAAAGAGGGTGAGTGTACTTTCCCTGAAAGGTTTCTTTCCCTGTCAGATGCAACCTATTTAATAAAGAAGATTGGCTTCCACAAATTTCAATTCTTCCGTTTCAATTTGCGTACTCAGAAGAGAATATACTATAGTGAGTTTGATATAAGTATACAAATGGCAGTTGTCTATTCCCTGCGGCATGGCGTGCTACTATAACGTTGAGTATGCGGCTAACTACGTTAGGAAAAGACACTCTAGCGACAATAAAGTGAAAGTTTTGAAACCCGCTCCTTTCAAGAAAAAATGTTTTGTCTTTTTCATTTGAACTAAAGTTAAGGTAATTTCGAAGCTTGCTATTGGACACGGTGCCCCAAAATTACTCACTCTCTTGCAGGAACCAAAGGGGCAGCAGTTTTCCAACGGTCCATCTCCCAGATACAGGCCATGGTGAACGGCGTGCGCAAGCGGTCCTCCCACGCCGGGTTACGTTCCCTGCCGACCACCTGGTCTATCTCCTCTTGGACCTGTGAGAACGTGCAACCCTTCTTAGTTAGCCAGCTGGGAAGCATTTTGCCCTGTCGTTCAAAAATAACACATGTTATCAATTTTCAGAGAGACCTTCGTAAAAAATACGTATTAAGCTGCTCTGTAAATACCCAACAATGTGGCTATTCGGCATGAAAACAAACGCATACCAGTAAAGTAAAAAAATCAGTTCCCTTCCACTCTGTGAAGAACGATAACCAGCGAAACTGGCCGCCGTCCAAGGAGTACATGAAACAAAACATGTTTAGTTCCAATCTGCGATTTACGGTACTTCCTAGTCAATTAGGTGAATTATTCTTGGAAGAATTGGAGCTTTATGCTTGCGGGCAAACACGGGAATGCACGTTTCCCTCCAGCGTCGTACACCAACCCAAACCGGTCGACCACACAGGAGAGCACACAGGTGGTATTGGCCCTGAGAATGGCAGGTTTATATATTCCACCAGCAGAGCGGGTTTGTTGTTGTTGGAAGCTTTTATAGAAAGGAAGGCCTATGGCCAGCGGGTAAAGAGGGAGAAGACGGGAAGGCGGGGTTTTGTCCTTATATAGGTCGTCTTAAAGAGGCATTGTGTAGACCATGCATCGTGTAGTCCAGTAGACCATGGCTAAACTGCCCGTGCTAGACAGCTTTGCGTGGCATCAATGACAATGTGGCCGATAAAGCGTGTGACCTCGATATGGGGTCAATGTAAGTTATGCCGTGGTAAGGTGGAGCGAATGTTGAAAGCGAGAAAATATGGGGCAGTGCCAGATGAGGTTTTTGAGATCGTCGGTGATGGTGAGGTGAGAGTAGCGGCATAGGGGCGTCCTGCGAAAAGAACCATTTTAATCGTGCCTGGCGCAGTACAGGTGATGGTTACGAGCATGTTCAGGAAGATTTAGGTGGGACTAGATTGGAAAAGGCGTGTCACCGCTGAAGGCATAGAGCCTAGCGGCGTGTACATTTCCTCTTCTCCATTCTCTCCCTCCACCACCATCCTCAGTAAACGCAGAAGCCGCAACCGCTAATGTCCGCGTGCGTAGACGTGAAATAAACCAGTGAAAATGTCGCAGGCAAAGCCCTTTAAGCTGCACAAGAATTTCTGACTCATATCGGCGTTCCAAGCGGCCAAGTTGCTCTTGTTACATTGCAAAAGGCGTCCCCTAACCCGGCTCCGTCGCCTCCGTCATGTAGTGGTATCGTCGTGGACGAGTGGCCAGCAAATGCAGTGCCTTCATGTTGACGACAAAAAAACCGAAGCCAAACGTACCTGGTTTATTGCGCGGCAAGAGATGAACAGCGACGATACGGGTACAACACTCTTGCGAATGCGCTTACAGAATGACTCTAACACCCGACAGCGTGATCCGATGCTGCCGATCGAATGAATAATGCTCTCGGGGGGAGCCACGTATTTATCCCCCCAGCGCCAACGGTAAAACACCTCTGGATACGGCTCAAACGCTGAACCGACAAACACGAACACCATATCCCGGGTTTCTGAGAGTCGGCTGTAGCCGCGCACGTTGAGCCAGAAAGAGGAAGGAGAGGAGATCTCGGCAAACGCAGTCTGCTCGCAGATTCAAGCCTGTACATGTCCCGCTTGTCCAGGATTTTTCAACTTCCGTGGCATGAGTCACCGCCAACGAGGCGCCCGTTCGACCAACACACTTCGGCCTGACGATGCATGTTCTAGGAAGTCGGGCTTTTCCGCAAAGCACAGGAGAACTTCACTGCACTACCCCCAATATAGCACGCGCGAACAGGGTTGAGGCGCTGAATCGTAACACTCTTCATCCAGAGGAATTCACAGCTAGTCGACGAGTTAGAATATGAAGGGGCAATTGCGGGGCTGCACGTTCTGGGGCAGCGGCTTTCTGTTGTTTTCGCACCCATTCACGCTCCTGTGGCCGCCGACAGTCCTTCAGATCCCACTGTTCTTTTTCCGAGCGAATGACACGCATCCGTCCCATAGCAGGCTAAAAGTAGAACTGGTGATAACAGCGCTAGCGTCGTTATCCGCAATTCCTTAACCGGCTATCATCAGCAAACGCAGTCATCAGCCAGTTGCGCTTGTGACAGGGGCATCATTGGTGGCTAGGGGTATAAAACTTGTGAAAGACGCGTCTGCGGTGGCCAGGAGGCGGAGTTAGCGGTGCCGAGTAAAGTGACTTCACCGAAATCAGAACTAGGGTATTGGCATCAGTGGGGCATCAGGTGAGGAACGAACATCTTGAAATGGGTGGAGGCTGTGTGAGCTATTGCTGAGACCACTGGCTGCCACACTTTTCTGCGCCGAGTGTGGGTGACAGGCATTCACTTTGCACTGATATGAGACCACTGAACTTGCAGGGGAGACGGCGAACCACATGTGGAACTGGGAACACTTCCGTGTACTTTTGAACTCGCCGTCCGCGCACTCTTGCTGGCACGCAGACCCTCCTGGTTGTCATCGTCTTCTTCAGTCTGTTACTGTCTGCTCCAGGATGAATGCCTCAGAAAGATATCCAGGAAATTCTATCGTGTTTTTGTGTGCATTCATTTGCACAAAACTTTCGTAGTTGATCTTTTTCTTGCTCTTCCTTTCTTCTTTTACCACCCCGCGTTAGCTATTCTATTTAACGGATTGTCGACCCGTGGTGCCTCATCCACAATACATGATCGCCCAAAGCCTGTTATTCGCTAACTTTAAGTAACATTTCATTTTTAGCACAATAAGTTGGTCCATAGGTGTTCAGGCAGAGGCTGAATGGGGAAAGTTATCAGTCCACCTGAGTCAGTCCCAGGCAAGCAGCTACTGCATACTCTTACTGAATTTGCGCGCTGTCTGGAAGCTCCCCGTCGGTCACAACACCCAGGTCGACTGACCTGCCTTGAAATGACGGGATGAGGTGGCCAGCTGGCACATCAGTCTGCAGCGTAATGGCCTGTGCAGCTCCCGAGTTTCCACCCGGGACCCCATTTAGGCCTGGAAGCTTTTGAGGTCCCCTCGCAGCCTATCGTCGATCCCAGCCCTGTATACGCAAGTGGCCGTATAGTGAGGTATAGTGGAGCAGGTGCTGGCGGATGCTCTTGCAGGACAGTTTGGTCAATGCGACGAACGGGTTTTCCATCTCGCAGTAGTGGCCCCTACTGTCACCATTTTCCCTGTGTACAATAGCAGAGTGGTCTGTCACCTGCTGCTCTACAGATTCTCTCGCGGACTCGCCACGTAGACAGGGATTAATAGTGCTGAGGACCCGCTTAAAAAAACTAGAAGCCCCCCCCCCCCCCCCCCCGCTCCCGTCTTACCGGCTCGCCACACTTGAGAATTGGAGATTCCTATAATTCGCCGCAACGAGCAGCTGCTCTATTTGCTTAAACCATCTCCGGAGTCTATGAACATCACCTGGGCGTCTACGTTCTCGCAGAGAACGCGGAGAGGTTGTCGTTGGAATTGAATTATACCAGACTACGAAGGAGTATATAGAGCAATCAGATTCGTCGGGGTAGTTGGTTCATACTCAAAGGAGGGTAAAGTGCGTAAGAACTTAAAACGAAATTTAAAAAATACACACGACACTATCGTATGTGCTTCTTCCATTCGTCTTACCCTTTAGTGCAGTTTACTTTTGTTTTATAGATATCTTCCCTCGAAAATCAGGAAGTGCTTTCATGAAAAATGCCTACCTCTACCTGCTTCACTAATTCGGCAGCGCACGCTTTGGTTGTGTTCTTGTGAGCACTGGTGTAGTAGGAAGGTAGGCCTTTTTCAGGACCTCGTCGCACATCCTTACAGCAATCGGCTTGCTCCTTTGTGATTGAATCCATCAACAAAATTTAAGCAATATAAAGTCAGCGTTTCCACACAAACTGTTATATTATGCATGTTGTATTTGCCCCTGTACACAACAGATTATTTAAATGGTTGATTATTGAAGTGTTCGTATTATGCGTCGATAATAATCTTTTAGACCAGGTGTAGCTTACAGAAAATAACATCGATACAGAACTTTCACAAAACGTGTTTTTAATAACACTTTCCAATAAACAATTACAAATATTTTCATTCATGCACAGACCGTTCACTATTATACAGGTAATACATTTACATATTTGCAGACAATATCCACCTTTGTACGAGAAGGAAACACATTCATATTGGAAACGCCTTTTCTGCTGTTTAATTGCTCAATAAATTTACATTTATCGAAAACTTTCCTGCTCCAACACAGTGTACAAAATAGGATGTGCGTTTTGCAGAAATTCAACCTTGAAATGGGGCGTGTATTCCTATTGCCGCGAGCGATGCATTAGATTTGTTTATTTCAGTTTCCAAGTAACGTCACCAGCCTGGAATAATGTTGTTTGATCTGCAGGGTTCTCGATGTAATTCGACGGTTCGAGAAACACCAGCGCCGAAAGATAAATACCCGCAAAGGAGACGCCGCGGCATTCGATCCTACGACACTCGCCTGCGTACATCATTTTGTTGACTGCTGCTTTGCCGCCTCGGTATTCTTTGAGTTGTTAGGGGAGCGTAAGTTCGCTCCCATAAACTTGTTTTTCCTTCAAGACAGCTGCGTCACCTTGGGCTTCGTGACACTATTACACGCCTTCTCTTTTTGTTTAAGAAAAGAAAAAAAAAGGTACGGATAGTCAACAAGCGTTTTATATGGCTATCGTTTGGACAGTTAATGAGATCTCAAACATTTATCCTCCTAAGAATGTCTGTCTTCACTCCCAGCAGCAACAAATCGCTGAGGCGTCTGGCATTCATCGTTTAGAGAAGCCTCGTGATCAATTTTAGCCGGCTGAATGATCCTTCGCCAGTTAAATTTGGGATCATCAAGCACAAGAAAATGTAAGAGAAACATGAACGTCTCGGTACAAACCTTCAGGCTTTTCACGATTTAGATGTTTCAGCATGTCTGCCACAGAAGAACAGCCTCCGTCCCTCACAAATGAAATAAACGGTTCAACCTCATCGGGAAATGTGCCAGCCAAATCAGAAGTATACCTTTACAAGGTCCATTGACTGCAGGCGCCTCTGCGCTGGGGAAAAGTAGTCCCAATCTGGAATGACAGCAAACTGAGGGCAGACTTCGGTTTAAGCGCTCAAGCGAGCTGTGAGGGCGTGCAGGAGATTGTCAATCATGACGAAAAAGGTTTCACAGCGGAACGTAGCTGAAGGATCTCGTGGCTTTGCCGTGCTTTGCCTGCAGCGCTGTCGTATAGCGATGATTCTGTTCGCTTTCTCTTGTTGCTTGGTTTATACGGAGTGCATGTCCGACGCTTCCTGGGCAAGCTTTTCAACGTCATGAAATCTCTCTCAAGCTGGATATATAATCACACGAAGATTTCGGCATGCTTACAGCCGCATTCGGTGACAGCATTGGGCTCTGCAGTGCCTTGCTGGTGGTGTCGAAGCACGGCAAACTCTCTCCAAAAAGTCGGACATCAGCGCGCTTTCCAACATTGTCATTGCCTCCAGCAAAACATTTGCCTCGTGCTCTTTCATTAGGATTTTCGGATAGTTCAGTCAAGGTGGTGATGATTTGTTTATAACCGGCCACGGGAGCCCTCGTTGCATCCACTCACGATAACCACCACGTGTAATCCTTGGGTACCTCGATCACATTTTATTTCAGGTGAGCCTGGAATGCAAGCCAGCGTTGAGTAGACGCAGTAAAGGAAACGTATATACGCTCTACGCGACGCAGTGTACTAACGGCTTGCCCACCAGAATCTATAGCATGCCTCCGTCTGAAGAACTGTGAGCTCACTTCAGGATTAGGCACATTATGCGACTAACAGCCTTTTAGAAGCATTCATTATTAAAACTAATTGTCTCTGTCTCAATCAGGGGAACTCGGTAGGAGGCTTAAACGTTTTCTAACCAAACTACGATGTCTGCCATTTTTTTCAGCGCGCTGGGGTCCCCTTAATCCGGAGGGCCGCTTCATTTGAACCCTTTGAACCACGGGTAATCCGCCCCTGCACATAGACCAGCTGACAATAGGGCGAACTCTGCTTTCCATGCGGAACCCGCCGAGGTGCCTCAGTGGCTAAGGCATTGTGCTGCTGAGCACGAGGACGCGGGTTCCTTTCCCGGCCGCGGTGGCCGCTGTTCTGATGGACGCGAAAAGCAAAAACGCCCGTGTGTTCGGGATTTCAGCGCAATTTAGGGATCCCCAGGTGGTCAAAATTAACTCGGAGCCCCCCACCACAGCGTGCCTCATCGCCTCAGTAGCGTCGGCGCGTTAAAATCCACAATCAGTCAATCGCTTTCCACGTGGATATCACTTTCGCTGAGTGGCGGGAGCCTTTCTTGCCGTGACCCGTAAAGTCGCAGCACGCCTGGCATACATGGCAACATACTGTTGCGTCCTGTTAAACAGGGACACAGGGAAGTTGTCTTTATTAGGTGAGGTGCCTAACTTGCCAGGTGAAACCGACAGAGAGCACCGATTGGTGGTTAGGAATATGGCGATAAAAACCAAGCACACGAGCCACTAGCTAGCGCGCTCATTAATCGTCTTTTGTTGTGCCGCATCACACGGCCCGTACCCAAGCAGGGGATTAGCATGTCGGTGAGCATGTCCGTCCTAGTTAATAACGCTGTCATCCCACAGTTTGGAACGTGGCATTACCCCCTCTCCTCAAAAGCATCGACTCAATGCTACAATTATGTGCGGGAAACGTAGTCCGCTGCTAGATAGATGCCTTGTGAGATCATCGCGAGAAGTATTGTTTCATGCGGACCACACGCACCATTTCTGGGCGTGATCGGGAGCGTCCTGCGGCGCTTGGGCTGGTTGGAGCGACTTCGTAGGTAACATCGCCAAGCTATCGTAACACCGTGTACGGGCCGAAGTAACGCTGCATAAGCTTTTCCGAGAGTCTCCGGCCCTTAACTGGAGTCCACACCCAGACCTAGTCCCCAGGGGAGAAGGTTGCATGTCGGTGGCGGAGGTTGTAGCGAGCGGCGTCACAACGCTGGTGCTGTTGTATTCGCTGGAGTGCCAGCGCGCGTGTTTCTTCGGCGCTGCGCACAAACTCGTGAATGGGGCCGTCTTGGTCGCCGTGGGTGTCGGGTAGCAGCATGGCGCCAAGCATTGTGGGAGGTTCCCTACTGTAGACACTCTCTTCTTGAACCGTATTATACGCGAACGTTACGTACGGCAAAACTTCATCCCACGTCTTGTGTTCCGCATCGGCGTACATAATGAGTATGCCGGCTGTTGTTCGGTTCAGACGTTCTGCCAAGCCGTTGTTCTGGGGGTGGTACGCGCTGGCCTTTCGGTGGGACGTGCCGCTGAATCTCAACACTTCTTGCAGCAGTTGCGCCGTGAAGGCCGTTCCACGGTCGGTAATCACGACTGCGGGTGCGCCATGCCGCAGCACAATTCTCGTTAGGAAAAACAGCGCAACCTCAGCGCTGTAGCCCGTGAAAGCGCCTTCGTTTCGGCATACCTGGTTAAGTCTATCGTGGCGACTACTATCCATTTGTTCCCACTTGTGAAAGTTGGAAAGGCACCGAGCAAGTCCATGCCAACTTGTTCAAAAGGCGTTCAAGGCACCCGAACGGGCTACAGAAGTCCGGCTGGCCGGCCGGGTGGTTCGTTCCGTCGCTTGCAGTCCCGGCAAGTTCGTACATACTGCCGTACGGAGGCCGATAGCTTCGGACAGTAGTAGTTCTGCTTCATCCGTGCCAGCGCACGAGTGTAACCGAAGTGACCGGCACTAGGCTCGTCGTGACAGGCCTGCAAGCTTTCATTCCTGAGAAGGTTGTGTACGACGAGCGGGTAGTTACTTCACTCAACGCGAAATCTCTCTTATAGAGAATGTTGCTCCGCAGACAGAGTATAGGACAGCCCTCTGGCAAATGCCTTCGGCATGACGGTAGTGGGCCTTGTAAAAAACCAAAGAGCGATCGGAGTTCCAGATCCTTGCGCTGCTGCTCCGAAATGGTGGGTGCGTCGAGAACTCCGATGAGCGCAGCACCGTCGCTGTCGTCGTCATCGGCGGGGGGAAGGCTAACAGGAGCTCTTGACAGGCAGTCTGCGTCTGAATGCCGCTCGCCGGATTTGTGTACGATGGTCATGTCGAATTCCTGGAGAGTTGAGCTCAATCACGCAAGACGGCCAGTAAGGTTTTTAAGGTTTGTGAGGCAGCAGAGGGAATGGTGGTCACTCACGACGGTAAAATGACGAACATAAAGGTGTGGTCGGAATTTGAGGAGGGCCCAAACAACAGCAAGGCACTTTTTCTCGGTGGCCCAGTAGTTACTTTCGGGTAGTATTCAGCTGGCGTAAGCGATGACCTTTTCAGCGCCGTCTTGCCACTGGACGAGAAGAGCGCCAATCCCCACATTGGTGGCATCGGCGCGAACCATAGTTGCGGCATCCCTGTCGAAATGAGCCAGCACAGGTGGTATCTGTAAGCGACGCCGGAGCTTGTCAAAAGCCTTTTGCTGTACATCACTCCAGATGAAAGCTGAAAGATGAAATGTGGGAGAAGTTCGCTATGAATCTCCGATAATACAAACACTGTCCTAGGAAACGTCGAATGCTCTTTTTGTCGGTAGGGGTGCATTACTTCGACACGGCATCAAGTTTATCAGGATCCTGGCGTACGCCGGCTCTACTGACAGCGTGACCGAAACGTAGTAGTTCTTCGTACCCGAAGTGGCATTTTTCTGGTTTAGTGTCAGTGCGGCAAGTCGGATAGCCTGAAGAACGGACATCAATCGCTCCAAGTGCTCTTGAAAGGTCCTGGAAAACACGACGACGTCGACTAGGTATACCAAGCATGTTTGCCACTTCAATCCAGAGAAAACTATGTTCATCATTCTTTGAAATGTGGCAGGCGCTGAGCACAAACCAAAAGGAAGAACTTAGAACTCATGAAGCCCGTCGGGAGTAACAAATGCGGTCTCTTTTCACGGTCACGTTCATCGACTTCAATTTGCCAGTATCTGCTCTTTAAGTCCATTGAAAAAAAAGTAGCGGGCATGTCGTAATCCATCGAGTGAGTCGTCTATTCTCGGCAGAGGATATACGTCTTTTTTGGTTACTTGGTTCAGTTTGCGATAATCGACGAAGAATCTCAAGCTGCCATCCTTCTTTTTGACCATGACGAGGGGTGACGCCCAGGAGCTTGACGATGCTGAGTGACGTCGTCATCAAGCATCTGGTTCACCTGCTGCCTTATAGCATCGCGTTCTTTTGCGTACACTCGGTGGGCTTTCTGCCGAACCGGTCTTTCATTTGCGGCAGTAATTATGCAGTGTTTGACCAACTCGGTTTGGCGGATGCGCGACGTTGACGAAAAGCAATCCTGGAAACTGTTTAAGAGCTCAGAAAGCTGACGTTGCTGTGTCGGCGGGAGGTTGCGGTTAAAGTTGATTACAATCCTTATTTGGCACCACGGCTGAAGCTTTACTCTGCAGAACGAAGCAGTCCGTTGCGTTGTCGATGTCGTCGAAGAGGCAACCGTCGTTCCCTTGGTGACTCGACGACGTTCATTGGTAAAATTTGTCACCAGGATTTCCCCTTCGCCGCACGCTAGCGTCACCAGGCCCTACCGATGGCGATCCCACTGTCCAATAGGTGGTAACTTCTGGTGTGTTCTCTTTTGTAGAAAAACTCACAAAGCCTTCGCCGACGTCGATTACCGCATAATGCTCGCGCGAAAAGTCCATACCTATATTAAGGTCTCTGCAGCATTCCGGGAGGACGACGAACGTGCCAGCGAAGTCCGAGTCCCCGATGCGGACCCTCGCGATACATGTCCCGACAGGCGTCATCAGAGGACCCCCCCCCCCCCCAGTCCGAATCTGAGCTTCATTACATGGAGTCTTTACCTTTCTGAACCTGTCAGAGAGTTCTCATTATCGAGTAGTCGGCACCCGGGTCCACTAATGCGATCATTTCGTGTCCGTCGAGAAAAACTAAAAGTTCGGACCGTCGACGTTTTGGGATGCCGGTTCCCCAACTGCTGGCGGTAGAAGGAGGCCTTCAGAGCTTCCACTAGTGGCATCCTTGCGTCCCAAGGTTGCGTCATCTAGTTTCCCCGTGTTGGCGTTGGAGACCGCCGGGTAGGTGGCCCTCCAGGAGTGCGGCGGCTGGGCGATCCTTGGACAGCTGGGGACGGCGAACGCGATCGACGGAGTGGTGCGGTAGCTCGACGCTCGGCGAGGTAGTCAGAAATGGCGGCCGGTCTTTCTCCGAATTGGGGCGGAACAGCGTGGGGTGGGAATCCAGGCAGTCCGATTTCGCGGCAGGGGCACCGGCGATAAATGTGCCTTGGTTCGCCACAATGATAGCAGAGCGGCTGGTTGTCGGGTGTACGCCAAAGGTCGGTCTTGCGTACTTGGGGACGATAGTGTTGTTGCGGATTGACCGATGAGTTAGGACGAAACGGCTGTTGGGCAGTAAGAGGGACTGCTTGTTGTGGCCAGCATTGGGCTGTGTGCGGAGGGTGCTATGGCAGAGGCGGCGCGGCAGGTCTAGTAGTTGCAGCGGGAGCCTGGGAAGTGAGAGCCGTGGCTTAGGAGGCTGGGCATGGTGATGCTGGTAGGAAAAAGGCGTTGCGAATTTCATCGCGCACTATGTTGGCGACGGAGGCCTCTATGGATCCCGACGGGATGATGCCGCACTTAGCGAGCTTTTCTCTCAATAGCGCGTGGATGAGATACCGAAGGCGGTTGTCCTCAACCGTGGTCATGACAGCAGAGATGCTCGACGATGTTTTCGCGCCCATGCGGTCGTGTTGTCAGGAACGCTGTTGTAGTGGCCGCTCAATGGCAGTAGCCTCGCGGATGAATTCTTGGACCGTACGTGGAGGATTTCGGACGAGACCGGCAAAAAGCTGTTCTTTAACGGAATACATAAGATTGCGCAATATTTTGTATTCTGCCATATCTGAATCGGTTTGCCTGAACAAACGGGCCATGTCCTCCGCGAACATAGCCGTTTTTCATTAGGTTTCTGAGTGGGTGCTTCCAGCAGACGCTGTACTTGTTCATAGCGGTCGGAATTTGAAAATTTCGCTTAAACCTCCCGACGAAATTCCTCCCAAGTGCCCAGGCTCGCTTCCATATTCTCGAACCAGGTTATTGCGCCGTCCTCAAGCGAAAAATAGACTTGTTGGAGCTTTTCGGTGGCGCTCCACTGGTTTAATGCAGCCACACGCTCGAACAGTTCAAGCCAGTCCTCAACGTCTTCGTAAGCCTCTTCATGGAAGTGGATGGGTTCGCGGGGCTGCTGAAATGCCAACGTAGTAGGCATCGCCTGCGCCTTTACCTCTGGCTGAGAGTCGTGCCTTCTTAGTGCAGACTCCAAGAGAGCGTGCTGTTCTGGACGAAGGCCGAGTTTCTGGCGGCTACAGCAATGAGCGGGAGTGTGGACGGGCGAAGGCCTCTCGAGGCTAACGTCCGGGGGCGTACGGGGCATCGGAAGCCCCCTCTACCAGTGTTGCGTCCTGTGAAACAGGGACACAGGGAAGTTGTCTTCACAAAGGCGCAGGGGCAAAGTATTTATTAGGCGAGGTGCCTCGCTTGCCAGGTGAAAGAGACAGAGAGCACCGGTTGGTGGTTAGGAATATGGCGACCAAAAACCAAGCACACGAGCAACTAGCTAACGCGCTCGTTCGTCGTCTTCTGCCCGTACCCACGCGGGGATTAGTATGTCTGTTGTCCGGTCCATCCTACTCGATAATGCTGCCACCCTACAGTTTGGCCCATGACAATACATACCGTGTGGCGGAACCTCACTGCTGACAGGCAGCTGTGCCTCTTGCTCGTCGCCAAACAGGCCTGAAGGAGTCGAGGGCGGGCATCACGGCAGCGTTGCTGAAGACTGAAAAATATGTAAGCCTGCTCAATGCCATCCCATCTTTTTAACCTCGGTGGTGGGAAAACTAAGAAATAGCTGGAAAATCTGCGAGACGTTTTCTACAAAAGGCAGATTGGCTTCCAATGGTTATGCTGCCGTTATCACGCTCTCATAGATGTGGTGCCTCCAGAATAGCACCGCACAAGAAGGGCAGGGCCTGCCTGCTGCTCGTGGACGTCAAGTAAGCATTGGACTTCCGGATTAAAACATTCGCGGCGGTGGCAATGACCATGGGCTAGATGGGATGTTGAGGGTGGATGTGAGTGACTTCTTTAGTGACCTTATACTGCGAATACGATTCGGCAGGACCTGGTGCGTTATACTGTAACAGAACATGCTGTTGGGCTGGTTGGTGCATACTGATTTCGAGGCTTAGCGAAAAAAAGATGAGGACGGTGGCAAACGTCCTCTGGCATCCGGTAGTGGGCTTGGCAGCACCGCGTATGGACGGATGCTCATGAACTTCTATTTCTTCACCCAGATTGCCCTGCTGGGGGCGGATTCCATCGTGGGGCGACCGGCTGACATCCCTTTATCGCAAGCAAGTTTCATCGCGCCTGCGCCGGAGTGTTCCTTCGATGGAGCGTCGTCGATGGAGCGGCAGGCTGCGCCTCGAGTGCTGTTTTGCCACCATCTCGCCACCAGTGTGACGTCAGTGGACACTTCCCGGATTTGGCATAAAACTCGGCGCCAGCTTCTGCAGCCTTTCAGTGGGCTTGGCAGCACCGCGTACGGACGGATGCTCATGAACTTCTATTTCTTCACCCAGGTTGGTGACAAATATTCCGTGTATTCAATTAGGGACGATTCACTTACCTTAACCGTGCTGCCAAGCCCACAGAGTCTGCTTGCTTCGTTGTGTGATTGCTTGCATGTTATAAAATTGCTGTTGTTAACATCTGGAGACGTAGAGCTAAACCCCGGACCGACCTCGGATTCGGAGTCTGAAGCTACCGTAAATAGCCAAATCCTGAAGAAAATACTAAAAGAGCAAACAAAAACCAATAAGACGCTCACCGCGCTTTCTGCCAATCTGAAACAGGTTGAATTAACTATAGGTAATGTACAGGAAAGGATAACTTCGATGAAAAAGGAGCTTGCTCGTTTACAAAAATGTGAGGATAAGCTGGCCGAGCACGAGGTACTGTGCAAGGGGACAAAGGAACTGGTAGAAGAGCTGTCAGCTAAGATCGAGGACCTGGAAAATCGTAGTGGAAGAAATAATGTTATAATTTATGGCTTAAGTGAAGAACGAAACGAAGACAACAAATCCCTGCGAAACAGAGTTGAGCAAGAGGTATTTAAAGAGTTACTTGGCGTGGAAGTTAAATCAATTGAGCGGATTCACAGGTTGGGTTTCAAACACGCTGAGAAACCCCGGCCGGTTATACTGCGGCTTTTTGATTTTTCTGAGAAAATGAAAATAATGGCATCGTGCCCTAAGCTAAAAGGAACGGAGATTTCAGTGTCAGAGGACTTCTCAAAAAGGCTACGTGACTTGCGCGGTAAGCTGTGGCGTTCTGCAGCTGAGGAAAAGGCTAATGGGGCGAAGGTTTTACTATCTTTTGAAAAATTGAAGGTAGACGACAAAGTTTACACTTGGGACCAGCTTCTAAACTGCAGAAGTCACGCGGCCTGCTGCGCAGGAGCGGATTGAACCTGATTCAGCTGCGCCTGCCCGTGTGACCAAGCGAAGGCGCGATAAAAAATGACAGTCTGTAACCAAAGTGCTCAGAGTTGTTTCGCTCAATGCGTGCAGCATCGTGAATAAATCTGGTTTAATCGAAGACGTAATATCCTGTTATCATCCTTACGTCTTAGTAATTACAGAAACATGGTTGCATGCAGGTGTGCAGGATTCGGAAGTCGTACCCTCTACTTATAAACTTATTCGTAAAGACAGGGAATCACGGGGTGGGGGAGTAGCCATCGCCATTAAAAAAAACATCGGTTTCACTATTTTGGGTGGCATTTGTGACCACGAAAGTGTATGGTGTAAACTTAAATTTCTTGGCAAAACTATACTTCTGGGTGGCGTATACAGACCACCTAATGCTTCCCACGAATATTTAGAAGCCATGTACGACTATCTTGCAGAAAATACAAATTCCAGATCGAATATTATAGTTACAGGAGACTTCAACTTGCCGGGTATAAACTGGTCTGACTTATCCCATGATGGCAAACAGTACAAAAGTGCTGACTTACTGCTCACGACCGCGTTCAACTTTTCTTTACACCAACTAGTTTCCGACGCTACTAGGGTTGTTGACTCGTCCTCATCACTCCTTGATTTGGCCTTTGTTAGTAGCTCTCTTCAAGGCTCATCCGTTAGTGTTGAAAACGGGATTTCCGATCACAAGTTGCTTGCTTTGTCATGTCCTGTCTCTGGTACACGTTCTTTTACTAAGCCGTCAGAAATTCTTGTCAGAGACTACACTCATGCGGACGACAATGCTGTCTTAAAATATTTGGAATCACGCTTCGTTAGTTTTAGCCTAATCACGGATGTTAAACAAATGTGGTCAGACTTTAAAGAAATTGTTTTCTTTTGTGAGCGAGAGTATGTACCATTAAAAAGAAAACGCATTAATAGAGAACACCCTTGGTTCTCGCGAGAATTGATTCATTTAAAAACGAAAAATTAAGCGACGTCGCAAACGTGGTAACACAAGCGACCTACAAAGCCTTATTTCTAATCTGAAGGAAAAAACGCGATTACCAAAAGAGCATTTCTTTTCCGTTACTCTGAAGTCATTCATGAACAACCAACCCCAAAAGTTTTGGCGCTATCTCTCAAAAGATAAACAACGCATTTCGGAGATAAACGTTTCAGGCGAAAGTATTGTTGACGCGACTACCATTTCTAAAAAAATTAATGCCTTTTTCCAATCCGTGTTCACGCGGACAGCTTCGCACGCTGCACTGCCGTCATATGTTTTTGATTGTCCTATGCCTGAAGTAGAAATAACAGAGGATGGTGTCCTCAGCCTTTTGCATAAACTAGACGTGAAAAAATCAGGTGGCCTCGATCAACTGTCTAATACTTTTTTAAGTAGATATGCTGCATGGGTAGCTAAATATCTACATCAAATTTACGTTATGTCCTTACGCACTTCGACTATTCCCGATGACTGGCGCTCGGCAAAAATTCTTCCCGTGCATAAATCTGGCTCTACTCTAGAAATTAACAACTACAGGCCAGTTTCCTTAACGAGTACTTGTTGTAAACTGTTTGAGCATATTATCTATAAGGCTATCATTACTTACCTAGAATACAACCATTTGCTTTATTCTAAACAGCATGGTTTTAGATCTGGTTTATCAACCGTTACCCAACTATCGGAAATAACAGATGATTTAATTAGTACACGTAATACAAATGGTCAAACCGACGCTATATTTCTAGATTTGTCAAAGGCGTTCGATGTCGCCCCCCATCCCGATCTGATTACAAAACTACTCGCAATTGGCATTGAACGAAAAGTAGTCGCATGTATAGAATGTTACTTAAGAAATAGAACACAGTGTGTCGCCATTAATGAGTGTATCTCCGAAGAGTTGGATGTGTACTCTGGAGTTCCACAGGGCTCTGTACTGGGCCCTCTCCTTTTTTTAGTATATATAAATGATATTTATCTTACTGTTGAGCCCCCTATCCATATTAAATTATTTGCGGACGACTGCGTGGTATACACAGCTATTAATACTCGAGATGACCAAACTAAATTAAACAATGCTTTGCACTGGATTGAGACATGTTGTACAAAGTGGGGTTTAAGAATAAATGCTGCTAAGACAACTTCTATTACATTCAGCAACAAAAAGAGGCCCCTCGGCTTTACGTATTCTTTAGGTTATGCAACAATAAACAAATCTGATAAGGTTAAATATCTAGGCGTCACACTTACAAGTAACCTTAGTTGGGAAACGCACATTGATAACGTTTGTCAGGGTGCACTTAAGAAATTGGCATTTTTGAAAAGAAAGTTGCGCAATACCCCTCCTGCTGTGAAATTAAACGCTTACAAAGCACTAGTACGACCTAAGTTGGAGTATGCAGATGTCATTTGGAGCCCTTACCAACAATACTTGATAAATAAAATTGAAAGAATACAGAATTTAGCTTTGCGCTTCATTTATTGTTTATTCGCGTCACTCCAGCGTAACCACTTTACGTAATAGGGCACACCTCCAAAAACTTGAGCAGCGTAGGGTCATATCTAGCTTAAAATTTCTTTATCAGCTTTACTACGGTCACTTCAAATTGTCGCGGGAAAACTACATCAAAGAGCCTTTCAAACATTCAGCGAGAACTCATCACGGTAAGACTATTAGGCAACCGATTAGTTACATTAATTTGCATAAATTTTCTTTATTTCCTCGAGCAATTTCTTACTGGAATATGTTACCTGAAGAGACGGTGAACTCTGTGTCGTTGGAAGTGTTTTCTCAGCGTATTGATAATATACGCTTTGGTTGAAGTGTTGTTTCAAAATTGGAATACATTATCATTTTCATTTCTTTTCCATATGCGATTGTGTAAGCATATTTGCGCCTCCGCCTATGTGTGTTGTACGTTTTAAAATTACGTCAAGCAACACTGATGTATTGTCGAGTTGTATGTTGAATTTATGCCGATGTATTTCTTTGTCTTCACTCCTGCATGGGCCCGAGAAGTGCCTGCAGTATCTGTAAATAAAAAAAAATCGTGACAGACGCTTGTCGTGCCTCTGAAAACTGCTTTGTCGTTTGTTGGTCCGCATCAGCACGCCGGTTGGTCGTGTTGCGGATGAGAGCATCATGAGACACGTTTTCCCAATGTGGCCATGGTGCGCGTACTCGGCTGTCTTTAATTCACTGGTCAATGCGGCAGATGGGATAGCCTGAAGAACGGATGTCAATCGCTCCAAGGACGCCAATCGCTCCAGTGAGGATAGCTTTCTTCGCTGTTGATACAGAACGCCGGAACTGCGGACCCACGGAAGCCAGCAGGCGGGTTTCTATACTGGTAGAGGTGGCGCTGAACACAGTGTCGGACCACTTGTCCATCAATGAACTTCGCTTCTTCGAGAAAAAAAACAAAGCAATTATATATACCCACGCACTGCTGATTTCCGAAGCATCACTACCTCACAGCTGAACGTACATCTTTCCTCGCGGTGCAGAGTGGCCTACCTGCGCCCAATCATCAATAACACACTGTCCTGGAAGGCTGCCGTGGATACACACCTACCGAGATGACAATCATCACTTGGTGAATTACTCAGCTTCCGGAAGAGGGCTGGGGTTGCGCCCATGAGTGGGAACTCCACATCTACAATGCCTTGGTTGTCTCTCGGGTGCTATGCGCACTTTCACTGTTGAACCTCCGGGATCATGGGGGGAAGAAGTTAAACTTGGATCATCGCAATACACTGTGGCACTGTGTTGGCTTCCATATCGACTCCCCAGGGGCTACAACTAAGGCAGAAGCGAACAGTGGTCCCATCGAGCTACTGGCAGCGTAGGGAGATCTCCAGCGCGGGGAGTGGCTGTGGTGAGCGAGCAGGGGTACCCAGATCTTAGCGATGCTGCGCCTTTGAGGGCAAACTTCCTTCAACAGCATGGTGGGCCTCTTCAGACCTCCGTCCACTGACCTCCAAGGGAGTTCCTCGTACCCTCGCAACAACCTTGTGCCGTCCGCATAGATTTCACTTCCGCTGCCTGCAGTTAGGTGCCGTGAGAGTTTGCCGGAGGTCTACTTTCTGACCCGAATTTTTGCAATCATTCCTAGCTTGCTGCTAGACATGGAGCAGCTCGAGCAGCTTCTGTTCGACATCACCGGCTCGGTCACATCAGCGGAGGGCGGGGGTGCCACTGGCTGCAATGTACTGGCCAGTGAAGCCCATCTACAAGGCCGACACCCGTTCCGCAGCCACAGTGCAGTCTCCGATCTGGTTGCCAAGCTGAGAGGTCCCACAACAAGTGGCCACCGTCCTTTGCGACTCCAGGCTAGCGCGCCTTCGCCTAAGGAAGGCACTCATGCCACCTGTGCGATTGTACGAATATCGTGGGAGCGAAAGCGCTTGTCCAGCTGACACTGAGGCGGGACATACACCCCGCGCTCCCCTCGTCGCCGAGCTGCGTCTCTTGCTGGAAGTCAGCCTTTGGCTGCAGTGGCTTCTTATCCAAGTTGGTGTCTGAGAAAATGAGGCTGCAGACATACTGGCCAAGGCAGCCTACAACTCACGCAAGGCCGTAATGGTCGTAGTGACCCTGCGCCTTGGTGTGGCCAGGGCTGGCATCCTACGAGAGGTGGCCGCGTACTACGCACGCAGTCGAGTGTGCATAGCATGACTGCACAGACAGGTCTGCAAGAAAATTCACACCTACGCAGACGGTGTGTGCAGAGAGGCCCTGAAGCACGTCCGCAGCAAGTGCTCCTAGTACACGTCTGCCCTCCACTATCTGGTGTCTCGGTATCAGCGGATAAAGCTGCCATCAAGCACTGCAGAGGACGTGTTATAACCACAAGGGCCCAGCATGCTGAACACACCGCGAATACTCAGGGCTGGACGAGCGTCTTTTAAGTTCAGAGGTCCCAACTTCCTTTTTCCTCCCTACCGCGACCTATCGTCGGTCCACCCTGCTTTGCCCTGCCCCCCGGCAGCACTTGAGCCTTTTGTTTAGAGGCATAACTGTGCGATGTATGTTGCGCTTAATAAATATTTTCTCGCTGAACGACTCAAGGAGCGCGGCCAGCTGTATACATTTCTCGCACTGACCACCCTCCGCTACCTACGCAAAGGTTCCATCCGGACAAAGAAGCAAAATGACCTCCTATGGCGATGCCACAGTTGGGCCATAAGCAGGCACAGCTACTACAACATGGAGGAGATGAAGGGCTGTTTGTATTGAAAACCACACCACAAACTAGGGTGAGCAGGCACAGCCGGATAAGGTTTTGCGGAAATCGAATGCCCTGGCAAGTAAACGAACGTCGGTACCTGGAGCAAGGCCGTGAACACACCAACCTTCCTCAGCTGCCTCCGAACGTGGGCAAACACTCGTAAGACACTCACTCAATGCACCCAACTAACAACTAATCGCAAATAAACTTGCATGACTAGTTTTCTCGTCGTCATCCGTAGCACAGTAGTATGGCGGCGGTCCCCTGAAATGATCGGCTTAAAAACATTCGCCTCTTCAAGCACTCATACACTTTTTTGGATCTGTATTACAACTACAGTTTCGACCCCGTCTCTGACACGTAAGCGTTAAAGAGGGCGTAGCGAACAGGGGCATGTAGGGCCTAAATTCCACAAGGGCATTTAGGATCACAAAATTGTAACTGCGATGGTAGGCCTCATACCTTCACTTCAAATAGAAAAAATGAGCGAATAACCATCGAGCCTCTAACGATACGACCAACACCTATGAACTCATAGTTTTCTAGAAATGGCATGCAGTCTGAGGCGGGCTTAGCCTCACCCAGCTCAATGCCGTCTCCCGAGGGCTAAGACTGGCATAGTCTCACTAAGATCCCCGAGTATGACGCAGCCTCACGTGGACTCATGCTCACTCAGTGTCAAACGATTTCATGGGGGCTCAGGCTCACCCAGTCTCACGTAGTCTTACCAGGACTCTGGCATATACCAACGCTCATGTGGTATCACTTTTACCTAATTTCACGCTCTCACAAGCTGAAACTTGCGACGCTATACTCCTCTCACGCTGACTCAGACACTGAATTACGCGTTAGTTGTATCCAAAATGTCGCTGGGTGACTGGACTGATGAGTGAGTCTGCCGTTCTCTGATTAGGCGCGTAGCGACGCACATTACCAATAAATATCCTGTTTTTGAAAATGAGCATGCAGCTATACCCAGTATAGTGACAAAGAGACAAAGAGACAGAAACGTCAAATGCTGATGTTAATAATGATAGGACACGTTTTGCGATTTGGCACTTATTCTTCTGCAACCACTACGTTACAAAAATTTGTTAGACGTCTTTGTTGTTCTTTTGGATTTTTCGCTGTTAGTTTTCGCAATACTCTTAAGTACTTTTATGCATTGGCGCCTGTGATGCGGCAAATATTTATTTGTCTTGAATTTAATTCTATTCGAGAAAGCGAATGTTCATATCCCATAGTATAGCCTTCCTTGCACTGACGCACGTTGACCTGAAGCGTATCTGGCTCCTGGGCGAACTTGACCATGTGCCAGTGGATGGTTCCCGCTGTGCTTGCCGTGCCGGCTATGAAGAACCCTGTCACTGTGCCCACCAGGTAGTTGACTGGGAACCAAATGCGAGAAATTGTTAGCGAGACGGTTCCCATCAGTTCATTTTTCAGATATCCCCCAAACACTCCGATGCTGTTTATGCAGAGTATTCAAGGATTACTCACTTCGGTGCAATCGTTTTTTGTACTAGCTAGCCATAGAATTTAAAGAAGCAGTCGCCAAAAGCGGATTACGTGCGTATTCGGGCACACAGAGTGGCCTACTTTATTTTTTTCGGATTCTTTCCATTGGTGTAATATTTACAAACACGTTTTCATGACCGATATGTATTGTTCATAACAAGAAAAGGTGCAATAAATTTTTTTGAAATTTTTTTAAAATATGAAACCGTAATTTGCTTGAGAAGCAAATTCCGGGTTACAAGAGCGCATCACGGTATCTCTGAAGTAGTTAGCTGTACTCGTAATGATACCGACCAACGAATACCGTTACGGGGGATGGACACATATTTATCAATTAACGGGCTATTGGTGTTACTCCCACACAAAAATATGTAAAAATTGCACCAGCTATTCTGGCCAAACACAGTTCTGGGGACGCAAGACACGCGCATCGAGAGAGGCGAAAGGCTGTATGATATCTTCCCGGCACGCCAATAAATATTTTTCTGCCCGCTTTTCTGTGCGGGAGTGGTTGTCCCTGCTGAACACAAGTACCCTGTCGCAGCAGTCGTGTACAAGAGAATTTTGAAACGCCTCGAGAATTTTGAAACTGCTTCCGCACTAAGGGCAGCAGTCAATGTACTACGAGCGCTACATTCGAAGACCGTTCTCAGCATTGCCTGCAGAGCGATCACCGCTAATCTTTGTACCTGATGTGAGAGAGAGTAATGCTGATAATTACTGCTACCCACACGGCCCGGAGCATTACGTTGCTCCTTCATTCCTGAATAAAACATAAAATATTTGCATGTGCAACAAAAATTCCGTTTTTATGAAGCAAATAGAAGAGCATAATAGTTTTTGGTTAAGTCTTTACAGGCGTGTATTCAACGTGCTTTTTGGGCCCATCTCATGAAACACTTCCACGTGATTGTTCGTGCTTCAGAATTATTAGGAGCTAGGAAATAAAGTCATATTCCTGTTTTAGTTTCTATCCCGTCGAACTGGTAAATCTCATAATACAGGAATAACAATAAAAAAACGCGACATCGGGACTAAAAATGTATGCATGTTTGCTGAATTCGGACAGCACCGGTCTTATTCACCAAATAGGCGCTGGGCCTTCTTAAGCACGGTTAGGCAGTTTAGAAAATTTCGATTAAAGCTTTATTCCTTGCTGAAGGTGCGCTGCGCTATCTCTAGTCGTAATTTTATGCTACGATCTTGCACAGGCCCGCATCAACACTGATAGCAGGAACGTTTTGTTTGCGTTTCAGGAGTAATAGATAAGGGGACGTCCCCCACAGGGCAAAATGCTACATAATTAGCGAGGCATTTGGTAAAAATTGCGGCGAGAAGTGAATGCACTGCATTTGTCTCCTTTGCACTAAATATTTAATTGTTGCAGCATCAAACTAGACGATCAGTCTACTCTCACAGAGGCTTGAAAATGGTGGTTGAAATTAATGTAATTCCAATGAACACTACTGTGCGGCCACACCTCTCGGCTATAACACGCCACTTTGGTGTCGATAAATGAACGTGCGCAATCCACGCAAGAAACGCACTTCCAAGGGCAGTATCTATTGTAGAAGCTGAGCACTGCTATGGGCTCTGCAGGGGTTGAGCGTTGCAGGATTTACGCAAAATAAATCCGAAGTTTTGGGCGTCCCAGAGCGAATAATCCGTACGGAGGGACAATTGGGAGGGGAGGTGGGGATATGGGTGCGTAGAAGCCATTCAGCAAAGTTAACGGAGAAAAGGGTTCGTTCAGTCCCTTGTATACCTGTCGGGAACCTTAGCCCTGTTTCGTCGGTGTGACTCAAGCCTATGAACAAGATATATTGGGGTGCATAACTTATTTTCAACGCGAAATCTTTGTGTGATAACCACTTCTATCGTAGATCTTTTCCATAAAGCGGTGATTATTCCGATCGTAAATGGTTACCTTGACGTTAACATGAAATTGTTTCTGTAGTTTACGCTATCCGAACAAATATGAACAGCCTTTTGTGTATGCCTGGTTTTCCACCGTGACCAGTCCCTGATCGCCGAGTGGGGGCGCGTGTCTTTGGCAGAGACCTCGCAATTTGCAAGAACACCTTTCCGACACACGTAAAATTAACCCTCATGTTGAGAATCAGTGTGAGAAAAGCGATATAAATGATCACAAAAATTGATGTTTGCGTAAAGCTGTTGACGCTCCCTCTAAACTACTTTCTTTTGAAGTATTCCCTAACAGAATTTGACAAAAATACGAAAAGATACTCCCGAGCGTTGGTTAAAGGGCTCGATGAATACATTCCCTCAATATTAATTTCTGTGTAGTAGGCCTTATTTCAAATAAAATGTGTTCATATTGTATTTCAATATGGTTGTAGATTCTTATGATTATGTAATCATCATGGCGATACACGATATATTACCATGTGCGAATGCATGCTGTAATAGATTATTTATTTTCATTAGCCTCGCAACCCCAGTTACTCTTTACGACCGCGTACAGCGAACGCCGCTGTTTCGTACAAAGGAATTTCTGTTCTCAAACCTCGGCTAACAGGAGGTTACAGCGTAGTCAGGCGGATAAAGTTGAGTACGCTTACGAAGTAATTCTATCCGCGAGTTGCAGTGGATTGTGTTGTAAAACAGAGGCATTCGGAACAGAGTTAGAACTATACACTTAAACTCTACGCCCTAGCGCCATTTTTACATATCCGTCGGAGCCGCCTCGCAGCTTTATTCTCAAGTAGTACTCTATCTCAATCTCTTTACTCTCGGCGGGCATAACCAGAATACTACGCAGCTTTCAATACACTACTTTATTCGCTTCACTATTAAAGTGTCCTTCACACAAGGTACAATTATTGCTACAGTTCCCCTTAGAAATGCATTATTTTGATTTGCAAAAAAATGTAAATCTGTGTTACACACAAGGGATGTCTAGAATATGCGTAAAGGTTAATTTTGCGAACCGGTGTAGTAATGTATAAATTCGCACACGAGCAGCAAGCAATGATATAGACCTCGGGTTGGTACTGTGTTGAACTGGGCAACTGTCTGATCAGTGTTTCATAAATTTGGCTTGGGAAAAAAACGATGTAAAAGACCACACCAAAAAACAACACCTGCTAAAAAGTCTGTTCCGGTTAGCCAACATATTCTGCGCGTATTAACGAGATGTAGCGGGTTTAACGGAGGCAGAATGGTGATCCCTCACGGTTGAAATGCTGTTCTGGACTTCCTTGGGAGTCTCGCACTTTTGTGAGGTATGCGTCAATACAATCTCAGTCGAAGCTTTTGTCGGCAGTGGTCGCATGCTCTTCAATTTGTTTCCTGTGTAGAGGGGAAAAAGAACGTTGTGCGTAACAGCAAAATTAGTATTCTGGTGTTATAATCGAGTCATTTCAACTATAGCGTTGCGAGTATTAGAAATGTGCTGACCCCGTTATTGTAGCATTCTGGCAGAAAAATCCTGAATTACGGGACTACAGAAGAAAAAAATATCAGTTGATAGACTAACGAAAGAGTCGCCAAAAAAAAAACACAAATACTCGTTTTTTTTTTAATTTCTTGTATGTAGATGTAAAAAAATGCGGTCATGCGAGACAAGTAAATCAGCCCTCAAGAGGCTCATTTCTTTGAAAAATAGAGTAGCAAGTAACCAAGGATATAAGGAGCGCGTATGCCACACATTTAATGCTGGCTCGCAAAGCATTTATGGAAATAGTTATTCAAAAAACTTGCGTAGCGATTATTTGGAAAATAATGGAAACCGTACACAAAAGTTGCGGTGATATAATCTTCTAAATCTCATTTCATAGAAAGATACGAAATGTGAGGTAGAGCTGAACGGCTGAGGTAGTCTTCTAACAACTTAATAGTTTTTTCAAATATAGTGCAGTTGCTTATACTTCATCTGGTGTGCCCTTGTAAAGACCCATCTTGGTTTTTATTACAGGGTTCCTTGGAGTATGTAAGTATTTCACTGGCATAGCGACCACTTGGCGTATGCAACTAAGCGCACACCAGAAAATCCCCCTTGATTTACTTTTAATTTTAAAAATGCTGTTGATCCTTCTTTCATAGGAATCGGTAAAACACCAAAGTGAAATGTGCCTTCATAGGAGCTTTTGAATGTTCATCGTGCATCGATATGAACTTGCACATCGCTATTTATGCATCGTCGGCATGGCACCGTTAGACGCATCAACATTAGCGACAGAATTACACGCGCCGAAGCGTTCTGTAAATGCGATTGAAACCCCAGGCGCTCACAAACCGGGCTAACGAAACCGAACGGGTTGTCAGCGAATCGTTTGGTGAAGTCACAGTACGCTACAGCGAAAGGAGCATGATTTGTGGGTAGGCAGCAGCCTTGTGGGTGTGCTTGGCTAGCGACATCCTGCTGGCCGGTCGCTTAGGCAAAGGTGCGACCACATTGGTCCTGCTCCGTGGCGTGTACGCCAGACGGCTGCGTCGCGAAGAGCTCAGCTTGTGAAACGCGGCGGCGGCGTTCCACGATCTGAGCGGCGTTCCACATAGGCGGCGGACGGATAAACACAGCAGCTTCCACTGCTGCACGCCGTCCTATCGAGGCGCCAACTATCGGCGCTGATTAGCGTCACGACGCACTACTGCGCTTCACCTCTCCTAGAGACGGCAGCACCATCTGAATGGACAAGTTAGAGAGAAGGACATAAGGCGCGTTCGTACAGCTTTCCAGGCATGACTTCATGGCTCAGTCGGTAGAGCGTTGCACACCTCCCGTTGCGGGAGTGATCGTTGGCTTGAAACCTAGAGCGCCACCCCGCCAATGGGACTCATTCCGGTGTTGCCATTTCCTTGACGGATATAACGTCGGTGAGGTTTGTGTACCCCGGCATAAAACACTTGTGTACCCGGCATAAAACACATAGCTACTTCAAAAGCAGCTATGCTCTACAACTGGCATCTATGGCACACAGGTAATAGCCGGCTGCTCCAAATATAGAAAACCGGTCAATGAATCATCCGAAGGACCTCACATATTTAAAGGAAGTTCATGTAAACAAAATAGCTGATTGAGTTAAAAGGAAACTGGGTGAATTTTGCGCGCCGTGGAATTCAAATTATTGCCATCTAGAATGTGAGGTGAGCAGGGAACCTCTCGCCCCCTCCAGATTGGTGATTCGAGCCTGCTAAGGATGTACGTGGTGAAACGTTTGTGGAATTCGATGTAGAACCGTGTATTACAGATGCGTACTCATGGCTACAGGGAACGTATGAGCAGAGTAATTTCACAAGTACCAATTAGGTGAGTAGCAAAGCACGTCACCGCCACAAACGTGTATATGGGGCAGACAACGCCGACTGGCCGAGCCTCTCAGTCATTGTAACCTAAAGGAGGACAAAGACATGGCAAAAGTACAACGTTGATGGTTATAATGTGGGGATATGAGCGTATCACTCGGCACGTGCCACTCATTACATCATTACCGTGCCTTAAATTAATGTAGTGCGTTGCGCGCTGCGCATGTTGTACAAATTTGTTCTCTGAGGTGTATCAGTTGACTGTCTCTGAATGATCGAAACCAACAGTAGGTGTGAATCAACCAGATTTTAGGGGAAATCCCCAAGGTGGAGTAAGTGTCTGTTAAAGAAGCCGTATGGCTGCATTTAGGTGGATGTCAAAGGAAGCCGTATGACTGCATTTAGGTGGATGTCAAACTTTCCTTTACAGAAACTTACTCCACCTTTGGGATTTCCCCTAAATCTGGTCGATTAACACCTGTCCTTCACTTTAAGTTGTTGATCAATTCGTTTTCGCACTACTAACGACTAGCCGCCTGGTTAGCTCCGTTGGTAGACCGACTGCTCCGGTTAAGCAGTAGTCCCGGGTTCGTATCCTGGACCAGGACGAATTTTTCTTCAACTGCGAAGTTTCCGAAAAAGCTGTATAGCTTTCCTTTGTAGCCATATGGCTGCATTTAGGTGGATGTCAAACTTTCCTTTACAGTAGGTGTGAAAATGGCGCCGCACACTATGCCGGCAAATCTACTCCAGAATTCAACACTGCTGCTTTTGCAATCACCACATCATATGGATTACTTCTGCGTCCGAGAATTTTTAAGAGTTTGGCGGAAAAAGGCAGCGAATTGTGGTAGTTTGAAACGAATGAATCTTTTAATAACCCATTCCTTTGAACCGTTAAGTAGCGAGTAATATTGACAAATTAAGGAGCCGCCAATACTAGTGTTGCAGTCAATTAATGCGCTCACACAAATATTTAGGTATCAGCCTGGCGTACAGAGCAGTTAAAGACGCCGGCAAGTAAGCATCACTGCTTTGAAAGGAGTCACAAGGGAACAACGTCTCCTCTAAGTCTCCAAGTGGTTATGTACAGATGCCTGAAATTTTGATGCATATTTTATCGGTGTCGACAGTACACGGTAAGAAACTGATTAGATGTAACGCAGCAAATAAATGTGGTGTCCTTAAACATTTTCGTCTCGAAGAATTACAGATAGGAAAAGCTCTTTCACCAGAGCAGTTTACGCAGCGTTGTGGCAGTTTTAAACGGCACGAATCACACACAGCTTGGCATCGAAAAGTGTGCTAGTTAGTTGACAGGAGTAGAATTTTAACGCCTTAAATAAAAATTCAGGAGCTGGCATATTGCTTACGAAAATTAATAAGCGTGTCATTTGGCTACTTTTTATGTATTTTTTTTCTCTTAGACCCTATACACAGGGTAGGAGTTTCCGCACAAAAGTTGAGGCAAGCAAAAATAACTTCGACAAAGGGATGAATATTCATTCACTAAGTCGAAGTAGTTTTTTCACGCGTTCCCATGTATTCAGAAACTGGTACGCTGCGTATAGGCTCAGAGAGAAAAGTATATATTAAGAGCAACAAAATGAAAATGCTGCTTCATTCTCGAAAGCAATATGCTAGCTCAAGCATTTCATTCACAATGTTAAAAATTATACGCCCTAACCCACTTTTTGATGACAAGGATTGTTTAAAGCCCCGCTTACAAGAAAAGGTGAGAATGGGGAAACAAACTCACTTGGTAAACCGCGCGATGTCATCAATCCTTGCGATGACATTGTTGAGGCGGCTACCGGGAATATTTTTGAGGATCGTGGTAAAGAGCGTAGGGTTGAATGGGAATAGGCCGCCGAACCGCAACGCTGAGAGGAGGTTGTTGATGAGTTTGTCCACGTGGGCTCGATGGGGATGGTCCCATTGGAACCGCCGCCCATACAGAAGCGCCGAGATGTTGTTGGAGACACAGGAAAGGAGTACATTGCAGAACTCCACTGGCTGGCCCTCGGCTTGTGCAATCTTGTCAACTGCACTCTGGAACTCCTCCTGCGTATGCACATTTATAGCACTAAAGGATCTATTGAACAGTACGCTGGGAACGGGGGGGGGGGGAAGAAAAGAAGTGATGAAATTCAATTTGTGAAATTGGTTACCCAGTAAAGGCATTCTACGGAATGGTAGAATTCTCTTGTCCCATAGGATAAGTTAGATTATTACAGTATGTCTTTATTACGTCTAGATGAGCCTGTTGTTGCGACCAAGCAGCTTGTGTGCGTGTACTGTTACATGGTGGCGATCAGTTAGGCATGTTAATCGCCTACATCTCTATTTTTTTCTGAGGCCTCTATTACGCGAAGAAGCACGAACAGCAGAGGATGCGCTTCTAGTGTGATCCGAAAAAATTAAAATATTCATGCGGGCAGCTTGAAGGGTACCGTGCCAATATGGGAGAAGCAAGCAGTGTCACAAGGAGAACAGGGAATGCACATCGTAAGGGCGATGTGGGCGATGATTGAAATTAAGTGCCATCTTAGTTGGAAATGAAGTATGGACGAATACAAACTTACACACAATATATAGTCCATGACTTCGTGTAGCGCAAAAACAAAAAAAAAACGGCAGAAGACACAGGGAGGCGACGGGCACAAGCGCTATCTTTGAACTGAGTTTATTGAAAAAATGCGTGAATTTAATCACTGGCGCGACATTATTACAAAAAAACAAAGATAGAAGAGGACATAACAAAAGCAGGCATGTTAAAATTTGTACACAAAATTATTCGCACAACGCTGTGACGTCGACAAAAGGCGGCACGCGGCATTGACTAAGGTGACACCCACCCCTTAAACCTTTTGAGCTGACACACGAACTGCTTCAAGGTAGCATGTTGTGGTTTTTAACATGAAGCTCTTTTTCACGGGTGAGCATGTGTGTTGGTGCTACTAGCCACGCGCCGTAATCCGTTGCTACCCTTCTCGTCGGAACACTCTCGCTTGGTGAAACGGGGAGTGGCAAAGCTGTGTTTGACTAATGCGCTGCAAAGGACTTGTCCTCACAAGATTCGAGAAAGCTTCTTGCAGCAGGTGCAGCGTTTTCAAGCGGCAGGGTTCCCGCCACAGCTTGTTAACTCTGTTGCTGAGGCCTTACTCAGGAATATCAAGCACGCCGGTCGAGATGCACAGCTTGAGGCGCGTAATGACGCTGATAGCCCTGTCGAAAAACGGCTCGCTGTGATTCCGTACTTTCATGACCTATTACATAGGATGATGAAGATTGGGGCGAAGGCTGAGGTGAATGTTACGTTCTCCGCCCCGAAGAAATTGTCAAGCCTTTGCCGCATAAATAACCGCCCAGCTCCCCGGCAGCCCCGGCAGAATCACAAAAAGCCGTTCTATGTATGCCATTAGTAAAGTAAAGTGCCGTAAAGCATATGTCGTCAAACAGATCGGTGCCTGAATGACCGGCTGCGTGAGCATGACTACAATGTTCATGAGGTTGTCAAGGGCCACTTGGGCATTCATTGCGGCGATTGCGGTTTTACGCCCCTCTTTGAGAGTTGGGCCGTTATCGCTCGTCACGCCAACTACAAGACAAGGGAAATAATCGAGGCGGCCCAAATAGTACGCCTGGGGGGTCGTTGCATGTCCGCACCGTCTTTGGCCTTGTCCGATAAGGATATTGGATATCTGGGAAGTGGGGTGGGTGCCCCCTTAGTCAATGCCTCGTGCTGCCTTTTGTCCACGTCACAGCGTTGTGCAAATAATTTCGCGTGCAAATTTTATCATGCCTTGCTTTTGTGATGCTTTTCTAACTTTGTTTCTTTATGATAATGTCCCACCCCACCGTTCAAATTCCCCAATTTTTTCAATAAACTCAGTTGAAAGTTAGCACTTGTGCCCGCCGCCTCCCTGTGTCCTCTGTCGTTTTTTTTTTGGCTACACAAAGTCAGGAATTACCGCTACCAACTAGCCCAAACCCAAACTCTGACAAACACAATATATAGATGTACAGAAATGTAGTTACGACGCGGGAGCTTGCAAATGGCGCATGAACGCAAGTATGCAATTAAACAGAAAAGAACGTCTCAATTTACATTCACCGAAATTTCATTAAAATTGGGACGGTACAACAACACTTTTTTGGTAATACAGGTTGCAAAATGTTCTATAGTGTATAGAATTGCAAATAGAAGATGCGCTCAGGGAGATAATTTATTGCTTGTGTTTATGTTCGGGGCTACACATGCATAAGTATAAAAAAATACGTTTTAAGTGTTTTAAGTTCCGTGATAAGAGGTGTAGTATATTAAATCGAAAGTAATGAATGCCTTCTTTGGCGGAAAAAGCCGCGATCTGGATCAATTAGGTCGGTGGCAGGAACATGGCATCTGAACCCAAGTGATTGCGAAGCGTACCATACACAGAGTGTTCCCATAATAAAATTCAAGAGAAGGACCACACTGCTACATATAGTACCTACGTATAGCCGTATCCACTATTAAAGCGGAAAGTGCGACGGTGCTTGCGTTCGCCGGCAGCGATGCGCCATAGCGCAAACGCGGCGGTCGTTGAAGCCAGCGCCCACAACACTTCCCAGCGAGCGAGTTCACTGTTCGCGGCAGTAGAAGGCTTCGCAATGTTCTGCAAAGGGTTAAGGCCTGCAACTACAATTTGTGCGTCGATTATCAAATAACACGCACCAATTTGACCGCAAAAAGCACCACATGATATCAATGTTCCGGTATTATTATGTACGGCGTGATAGCGTTACTTCCAGGTCAAATAAGCGTTTTGGAACGGCGTTGTAACATTTAACATTTTTGGTTTTCAAACGCTGAATGTCAGCAAAGACAGCAAGGCTAGCCACAACGGTGTTTAATATCAGCGGCACAGGAAAAACCGAGGGCATCTACGCTTCTGTGGCTTGATAGGTGGGCGTGATAGGTTGCGGCTAGCTTGCGGTTGGTGAGTTTGACCGAGAAGCTACAGTATTCAGTGTTTCAAAGTGTTTATCCTCTATCTCTATGTTCGTTGGCGGACGTAATGCTCTGGGCTTTACTGAGAGAGCGAGATAGAAAGAGAGGTAGAGAGAGACAGAGAAAGAGGAGAGAGAGGGTGGAGAGAGAGAGATAGAGAGAGAGAGAGAGAGAGAGAGAGAGAGAGAGAGAGAGAGAGAGAGAGAGAGAGAGAGAGAGAAGACCTAATGGAGTGTAAAACAGGGGAAATTTGGGGAAATTCGGTAAACACAAGGGAGCAAACTAAAACACTGGAACCCGAAAACCACGGCCACAGAGGCATGACCTCCTTCCCCCGCACTCTCATCAGATGGCGGTGATGTTGAGGTGACGGGCTGGCAAGGGCTGCCTCCTTTGACTCGAGAGCAGTTGAATATTTAATGCTTTGGTGTTTCTTTCTCTAGCATACCATTAGACATGACCAGGTCGCGTGGAAGAGGGTGGAGGTTAACACTCATTTAAAACAGTTCTAAGTTAATATACTTGAACGTTCAATGCGCAAACTACACGAAGACATTTGGCTGCAGACTGTCGTCACCATGGGTTACGCCTTTGTTTCTTAAGAGCAGCATTATCGCCAAGCACAGGAGTCAACGGACTCGCTAGGTTATTGAGGCGCATGAGATCACACGCGCCGGTGATAATTGTGTGACTGTGCCCTCGCTCACGCTCACCGAGAAAGAAATGTACCAAGTGATTCTTTGCAATGATTGGACAGTCTGAACAAATTCCCCAGTAGTGTTGTGTGTAAGATAGTGTAAGGTGAGGTCATTATTTTGGTGTATGTAAAAACGCCTGTCTTCCTAATAAAGTTAGTTGCAAGTTTGCGCATTGTCTCGTCTTCTTTCTTCGTCTTCGTGTAGTTGCGCATTAAATGTTCAAGTATGGTATTCCAACTCGCCCAAACCTATACGTTGTTAAGTTGTAAAATATTTCCTACCAAACATCGCGTAATCAAGATTTCTGGATATATGTGTTGGTTTGTATTCTGGTATGAGTTTGCGATTGTTCCGCGCTGAGACTCCTGTGTGGCTCACTGAAATCAACTGCATCATTCGGAAAGCCTGTAGGGCGGCTCTGCAGCTACCTCAGCATGCTTCCACTGCCCGGCTTAATAATCTGGTTGATTTATTGAAGGGTTTGACGCGCCGACGCAACACAGGTGATGAGGCGCGCCGTAGTGAAGGGCTCCGGATTAATTCTGACCACCTGAGGATCCTTAACGTGCGCCTAAATCTCGTACACACGGGCGTTTTTGCTTTTCAACTCCAACAGAAAAGCCGCCGCCGAGGCCGGTAATCGAACCCGCGACTTCGTGCTCAACAGCGCAACTGAGCCACCACGTCGCGTGGCTTAATAATCTTGGGGTCTACAATACTGCAGCGGAGCTCATCGAGGCGCACCTCTCCCCACAGCGGGAACACCTAGAGCACCCACCACCTGGTCGAGGAATAATTAGGACGCAGAATATCCATGTCTCGGACCTGGTGCAGGGGGCACGTTCCACGCCGGCAAATATCCGAGAGCATGCTATCGTTCGGTCTTTGCCCAGGCATGTGCATCCGGTTTACAACGCAGCACGACGAATTTCAAGGGCTAGAGCACTCGCCCGACAGATGCCCATCTGGCTCGATATCGTCTACGCAGATGCCGCAGCATACAGGCATAAAAATGCCTAAGTGGTGGCAGTTATCAACCACCCGCACTCCACCCCAGTTAATGCAATCACCATCCGCACTGATTCCCCAACTAAGGTGGAAAAGATGGGAATCGCTCTGGCTCTTCTCGACCAAACCTAGAATAATAATCTCAGATTCGAAACTGGCCATTCAAAATTTTGCACGAGGCAATAGCTCCTCGGATGCGCTCCGAATTCCCCAGCCAAATCCGCGCACTACCTTTGTGGAACTCCTCTGGGCCCCTGCCCATGCAGGGCTAGAAGGGAATGAGGCGGCACACGTGCTGGCTCGAGGGCTGACTACACACCGGGCCGGCATGAACCCCTTCACCCACCACGGTGCCAGGTCCACCAGAGACAAGCTGATCACTTTTAAGGATATCACAGAGCACTACCGTCTCTCCCGTCATCTCTACCCCCCAGCCCATGCGTGTCTTAAAGTACAAACATGGAGACCCCCTCAAAAAGGAGCCTTCGCAACGAGATCCCTTCTCCATCACATTCACCCGTCAGAATTCCCCTCCCCTGAATGTCCCCTTTGTGGTCCGTATGCATCACTCACCCATGGCATGTGGGAATACCCTCAAGATCCTTTCCCCGCAATTACCAGCAGCGAACAGTGGAAAGAGGCGCTGGGCAGCTCCGACCTGGCCACCCAAGAGCTCTTGGTGGAACGAGCTGCTTTAGTCGCCTCTAGCCTATAGTGTCTACCCCATCTCCTTAACCCATCTGTTCGTAAGAAAGTTTTATCTCTCCCTCTCTCTTCGCGGTACTTACCTGCGACAGTTAGTGCCTTCGCATTTTCGTACATCCCGAAGCCGGTGCAGATTTCTTTTCATTGTTTTGGAACTTTCTTCAAAGGAATTTGATCGTGGATTATAGCCTTTGTTTGTGCAGCTTTGTACTGTCGCGACCGGCGCAGAGACAACCAGCCGCGAGGGCGTTTGCGCTCGAACTGATTTCTTCAGCCAGCGTGAGCACACACGAGCGCGCCTCTCGTGAGGAGTGCCCGGCGTCGTTCTGGTGTGCGCGTGGGCTTCCGCCATGGTAGGAACCCCCGTCTTCGTCGTCGTCCTCGGAATGCGGTGGACCCAGGGTGCGCCGTTCGCTGCAGAGCTCCGGCCCGTAGAGCCGGAAGCTGTTGTGTTGCCCACGTGACTGTTTTAGTCGCTTGAACGAGGAAACTCCGTGGCAAAGTTGTTGAGACGGAGAAGGCCTGGCTAGATCGGATGGAGTCGACATAAACGCACTATATTCGGGTGGCGGCAACGACGTTTTGGCAGGCCCGCCGCGGTGGCTCAGTGGCTAAGGCGTTGCTCTGCTGAGCGCAAGGTCGGGGGTTCGATTCCCGGCCGCGGCGGCCGCTTTTCTGATGGAGGCGAGAAGCAAAAACGCCCGTTTGTACGAGATTTCGGCGCACGTTAAAGATCCGGAGCTGGTCAAAATTAATCCGGAACATTCCACTACGGTGCGCCTCATCGCCTGCGCTGCGTCGGCGCGTTAAACCCTACAATCAATCAATCAAAGTTTTGGCAGCTGTTACTGTCGAAGGTGAAAGTCTTGGGGTGCCGCTCTATGACTCGGTATGGGCCATCGTAAGCGGGGCTGAGAGGACGACGGGCGGCATGACAGCGCACGAACACGTGAGTGCAGGACGAGACATCCTGGCTCACGAATACAGAGTGGTCAGTGCGCTCTCGAGGAAGCATGGGCCGGATTTATTCGAAGGGGCGACGGAGGTTACCCGTGTAACCGACGGGCTACGAGGGAGCATTGGCCACCGGAGGTGAGAGGACGTTGTCCAGGATACGAACAGGGAGGCCGCACACAAGTTCAGCTGATGTGCAACTCAGGTCAGTCTTGAAAGGCGAGCGTATATGCCGAGAATGACGAGAGGAAGGTTCTCGGCCCAATGTTCTCTTGGGTGGTCGGTGTAAACGTTGCACCAGCCCGTTGCCGCACGGATGGAAGGAGGTTGTGTGGATGTGATGTGCTCCCAAAATGGCAGAGAGAGCGATGAACAGGGTGGATTGATATTGACGCCTGCGATCAGCAGTGACATAAGGGCAGGCGAAACGAGACACCCAACCATGAACAAATGCTTTGGCGACGGTTTCCGCTTTGATAACCGGGATCGGAATCGCCTCCTGCCAGCGCGTGTAGCGGCCAATCCACGTCAGCAAGTAGGCGGCACATCGCGATGGTGGCAGGAGGCGACCAGGTCAATGTGCACGTGCGGGAAATGGGTGTCCGGTGAACTGAACGGCGAGGCAGGAGTAACTGTATGCCTAGTTACCTTCACACGTTAACACTGTGGCAGGTGCATGCCCACCGCCGGACACCAGCATTTTCTGGAGGGCCCGAACCACCGAACTGTGACGAGGTGGTGGGTTGCTCGGATGCCGGGGTCAGTGTTGTCATTCAGGGCGTCGAAAACGGCTCGACGAAACATCGGTGGAACGAAAGGTCGGGAGCCCCCGGATGATGTCTCACAGGTTATTGTGCGCTCGGTAAACGACAACAGAACATCTGTGAAAAATAGTGTAGAAGGGGTGGCACGGCGTTGTTTGAGCCCCGTGTCTTGTTGATGTGGAGAAGCAAGCTCTTCCATGGAAATCGGTTGAGGTGTCGACGAAAGGGCTCCGATGCGAGACAGCACGTGAACTGCAGTGTTTACCAGGTCACCGACATGGTGAAGATTGACGGTAAACTCAAAGATGAAATAGAGCTGTCAGATCTCACGTGGGGAGTACGAGCTGTGGTTGCGCTGGAAGACGAAGGTCAGGGCTTGTGGTCTGTAAGGATGTACAAGTCCCTGCTTTCCGGGTATTACGGGAAATGTTTGATGGCAAGGTAGACAGCCAGTAGTTCACACCGAAAGCTGCTATGCCATGTTTCAGTCGGTGTCAGCTTCTAGGAGTTGTACTAAGTGGTCGCCAACCGGAGTCGAACTGCTCAGCAACAGCGCCGAAAGCCATGCTGAAATCGTCGGTGATGGGGCTTAGTGGAGCAGCAGCCACGGGGCAACGGGGCGTCAGCAATGGAGCTTCACCATGTGGCAGCGTCGGAAAGGGCCTTTTTCCTAGCAGTCAAGGCGGGTGGTGCTTGCTCGCTCAACTAGAGTTGCTCTGCATGTCCTGTCTTCGTGGCCGGCAGGTCAGTTGGAGGCTGGAGCACACTTGGGCACACTTGGGAATCAACCGTAGGTAGAAGTTAGCAGGCCCAATAATTCCCGCAGCTTCTTGATTGAGGTGGGGTGCGAAAAGTTCTGAATCGCGTTCACCTTCATGTCGAAAGGTTGGATGACCTTTCGAGTGACAGGCGGCTCAGGAACTCGATGTTCTCAATGCCGAAGACCCACTTCTTAGGATTTATGAAGCACCCATACTCGTCAAGCCGAGTTAGAAAGACTTGTAAATGCGCTTCCTGCTCATATGGTAGTGAGCTTGCCATCAAGAGGTAGTCGAGGCACGCAAACGAAGTCTAAACCAGGGGTGACCTCGTCGGTTGCACGTTGAAAGGTCTGGGCGGCATTACGAAAGAAGAATGGAATGCGGACATACTCGTAGATACCGAATCGCGTGATGATGGCGGTCTTCGGGATGTTTTCTGTCTCCACAGGTATCTGATGATAGTCCATGACCAAGTACACCCTGCTGAATATCTTGCAGCCTGCCAATGCAGCAGTGGGTAACGGTCTGGAACGGTGATCGCGGTAAGGGCACTGTAGTCACGCATGGCCTCCAGTCACCGGGGACCTTCTTGGGTGCCATGTGCTGGGCTAACGCGCAGTTGCTAGAGCACGTCCGGACAATTCCCAGTTCTAGCATACACTCGAACTCTCGACGAGGAATGGCGTAACGCGATCCCACGAGACGACGAGCTTGAGCGAAGTCAGGGGGTCCCTTCGTGAAGATGTGGTTGAGAATGGTGTACTTCACCTTGTACTGTCCACTGTATCGTCTTGTGATGGCAAAAAAATCTGCAAGGACCTTCTCATACGGGCAAGATGGCACAAAGTCTCGAAGCTCGGTAGCCATGGCAGAGGAGAGGACGCCATGCGTTCGCTGTTATGTCCACGAGGCGTCGATAGTGCACGTCCGCGGCCCGATTGTATAAAACCGGTATATAAGCACTGAGAATGGGCTGGTTGATGTCGGGAGTGAATAAACGTCACCGGGAGGTGCGGCGTAGGCCAAAATGTACACTTGAGTGGCCCCTTGAAGTAGTTGTTGATCGGTGGGTAGTTTATGACGATTAAAGGGGAGGTCATTTCTCGGCGTCGTCGGTCTTGCGAGGAGGCCGGCAGGGCGCTGACTTCGGCCCGTATCGGTCACAAAGTGGTGGCTGAAACCTTGTAAGTTGCAAAAAAGACGCAAACAAGACGGCTGACTTTGTGACCGGCTTCACTTGCCACGGCCAGTGTCCGGCCTCATAGTTCCCCTCCATGAACAGGCTGACTGTACTTGTGGGCGGAACCGTCGAATGTACCATGATACCAAAAACGCCTGAAGTTGAAGGCTCACCGAATGCGACGGAGGAGTGATCTTTAAAACGTGACACGAAAGGGGGGCTGCCGGCAGCCCCGAGATGCACGTCAGCGTCGTCGCGAGAGGGATGCGAAAGATGCCAGCAGTTGGCTAAGTTCATCATCATCATCACCAGCCTATCTACGCCCACTGCAGGGCAAAGGCCTCTCCCATTATTCTCCAATTACCTCGGTCCTGTGCCAACTGTGACCAATTTATCCCCGCAAACTTCTTGATCTCATCTGCCCATTTAACTTTCTGCCGCCCCCTGCAACGCTTGCCTTCTCTAGGGATCCACTCTGTTACCCTTAATGACCAGCGGTTATCTTGCCTTCGCATTACATGCCCTGCCCACGTCCATTTCTTCTTCTTAATTTCTACTAATATGTCTTTAACACCAGTTTGCTCTCTGACCCACTCCGCTCTCTTCTTGTCCCTTAATGTTACACCTATCATTTTACGCTCCATTGCCCGCTAAGTCATTCATCAATGCCCGCTGAGTCATTCAAGTTCATCAATGCGGCTCAAGTCGACCGAGCCTGGTGTCGTCCCTTGAGGTGGAGTGCGTACTGGCGATGCTTCGGAACCGGGAGTAGTCGGCGATGCGGTCAGCCAGTTTCGCGAGGTGGTCCAGTGGAATGCCATCGGCCTCCGCAAGAACAAAGACCATGTTGTGTGGGAGGAGTTGAAGGAAGAGCTACGGAACAAATGGTTGTTGAGGTCCAGAGCATGATCGCCCAATAGATGCCTAATGCGATGGATAAGCTGGGAGGGTCGCCTGTAGCCGAGCTCCTTGGTGTTCAGAAGCCTCGGTTGCGTACTTCGCTCCGACTCAGACTTGCGCTGGATGAAAGCGGCCTTAAGGTGGTTGTAGGGGGCTCACGATGTGGAGGATCGAGGATGTCGCACCGCCCTTCTGCGATGCTGCCTATCATGGAGGTCATGACGCTGTTGTATTTCGTCTCCTAGCTAGTGATGCGATGGATCGAAAGCGCGCTTCAGCTTGCGTGAACCATTTCCGCGGGTTTCGAGTCCAAAACGGTGGCAGCGGAGTGCTGCGCACGACTGCGGTAGTAGCAGGGGCTGGCGGAGCTGCTTAATGGGCGGGGGAGCTGCTTCGCGGTCACCGCAGGCGTGTAGCTGGCGCTCAGGGTCCGACATTGTAGAGATGTGCGACATACGGCGGGGATGGACGGATGGAGGCAACTTTATTGATCGCCTGCAGATCGACGCCCTAGAGCACCGCGACGCGGGCCTCTACGTCATCCTGGTGGGGTCCTCTACTAGGCGTCGGCTTCTGCTACTCCCGCGGTTCGTCTCCCGTGAAGGCGCCTCCCCGTCGTTTTCGCTCGGCTTCTGCCTTTCGAGAGCCTCCAGGACCTGCTGGACAGCCCATGATTGTTCTTCTTGGTCGTAGCTCGCCATCGCGGCTTCTAGCCTCGATGGCAGCCTTCCTCTTCTTGTTGACGCTTGCTCTGGAAACTTGACGCAGTCCCACAACACGTGCACAAATTCCGCCATCCCCCGCTGGCATACCTGGTACATGTCGGTCGGTTAGGCTTCTGGATATATGTGCTTCATCAGGACCGGGGTGGGTAGCGACCCTGTCTGCAGCCGTCGTAACAACAGTGCCTCTGCACGGCTCAGCCCCGGGTGAGGGGGCGGGAGAGTCCTTCGAGCCAGGCGGTGGAACTTTGTGACCTCGTTATAGTCTGTCATGCGGTCCTTGACTCCGCACCACTCCGGACGGTCGGTTGCGGTGGCGCGGTTAGTTTGCGCTCGCGCCGTTGCGTGGGCCGTCTCGTTGTGGTTGTCGTTCGTTGCCGACGCGTCTTCGCCTGCGTACGCCGGAAACCACTTGAGACGTATGCTCCTGTTTTCCTTTTGTAACCTCGCCGTCCGCAGCACTCGCTCGGCTACCTTGCATACTCGGCCCCTGGCGAAATGTCGCACCGCATTCTTCGAGTCACTCAGCACGGTCTGGCACCAGGCGTCGGCAATGGCCAGGGCGATGGCCACCTCCTCCGCTTCCGACGCCTCCTTTACTGGAAAGCTCGCCGCCGCTCTCGTAGCGCCGGTCGATGCCTCGACGACGACCACCGCGAACGCTTCTCGATCTCCTTGATACTCAGCCGCGTCCACGTACTACGCGTGGCCGTCACTTGCGTGTATATCGATGAGGGCCTTGGCCCTCGCCGCTCGTCTGCCCCTGTTGTACTGCGGATTGACGTTCCTTGGTAGAGGGTCCACCCTAATCCGGCACCGGGTCTCATCGGGGATGGGGACTCTGCTGCTGGCGTTCCCCGCGGCCGCTTCGTATCCCAGGTCTCGCAGTATTTTCCTGCCTGCCTCGGTCGTAGATAGTCGCTCTACCTGGGAGGTCCGTTGTGCTTCTGCCATGTCGTCGAGCGTGTTGTGCACGCCCAGGCTCAGCAACGTGGTCGTACTCGTGCCCTCGAACAGCCCCAGCGCCGCCTTATAGGCACGTCGTATGATGGCGTTGATCTTGTTGCGCTCGCTCTGCAGCCAGTTGTGGTATGCTGCGACGTAAGCGATGTGATTCATCACAAAGGATTGGACGAGCCGGATCACACTCTCCTCCTTCATACCTGCCTTGTGGTTGGCGACCTTCTTGATGAGTCGCATCGCGTTGGCCACCTTGGTGTTCAGTCGGGCGACGGTTTCGCCGTTTCTCCGCTGCTTCTCGACCACCATGCCAGGACCCGGATCTTACTGACCTCGGGGATCACTTGGCCGCTCCTCGTCACGACCTTGATCTTCTCGTACTCTCTTGGCTTGTACTTGCTTCGGTTCGCCCTTTTCGGTGGTAGCACCAGCAGCTCTGACTTGCTCGGTGAGCATATCAGGGCGGAACCGTCGAGCTGGTCCTCGATCGCATTGACTGCTTCCTGCAGTTTGCCCTCAATGTGAGCGTCGCTGCCTCCTGGGACCCACAGCGTAATATCGTCGGCGTAGATGGTGTGCCTGACGCCCTCGATCTTCTCTAGCCGTTCGGCCACCCCAATCATCATCAGGTTGAACAGCAGCGGCGAGATGACGGCCCCCTGCGGAGTCCCCACGCTGCCAAGCCTCTTCTCTTGCAGTTGCAGATCGCCGGCGCGAAGCTCGGCTGAACGACCCGTCAGGAATTCTCGTATGTAATTGTACGATCGTTCGCCCAGGCCGAGTGTCGACACCTGGGCCAGGATCGCGGAGTGCTTCACCTTATCGAAGGCGCTCTGCAGGTTTAGTCCCAGGATGGCCTTGTTAACTTGCGTCTTGACTTTGTCGTCGACGATCTCGTTCTTGAGTAATATCATCTCGTCCTGCGTGCTCAGGTGCTGCCTGAACCCGATGACCGACGCGGGGTACAGCCCGGACCGCTCCAGGTAGTCCTGCCACCGGTTCATCAGAACGCGCTCCAGCACCTTGCCCACGCACGACGTGAGCGAGATGGGCCGGAGGTTGTCCGTGTTCGGCGGTTTGCCCGGCTTGGGGATGAGGATGGTCCTGGCCGTCTTCCACTGCTTCGGCAGTGTCCCCGACTTCCAGCACTTATTGAAGTACTAGGTCCGCTTCTCGACTGCCTCGTCGTTCAGGTTCCTGAGCACCTTGTTCGTGATGCGATCCGGTCCGGCCGCGGACTTGCCGTTCAGCTCGTGCAGAGTCGTCCTCACCTCCTCGACGTCTATGTCCCGGTCGAGTTTCTCGTTTACTTCGCCCCCGTAAGCGGGATGCCGCTCCGTGGGGCGTTACCGGCAGGTACTTGTTGTCAATTCTTTTGACGACCTCTGCTTCCCCGGGATCCCGAACCGCCCGGTGCATGAGCTTTGCCAGGAGGTCACGCTGGTGAGTCTTAGTTTTCGTCTCGTCAAGCAGGTGACGCAGCAGGTTCCAGGTCTTGCCGCTGTACATCTGCCCGTCCGCCGCGTTGCAGATCTCATTCCACTGCTGCGCGCAGAGCACTCGGCAGTGGTCTTCGATGGCTCGGTTTAGCTCCGCCACTTTTTTACGTAACCTTCGGTTGAGCCGCTGCGTCTTCCACTTACTAAGTATAGACTGCTTGGCCTCGATGAGGTGAGCCAGTCGGTTGTCGACCCCCGGGATCTCCGCCTCCATCTCTATCATTTTCGTTGCCTCCTTCACCCTCGCCTCGATTTTCGCACTCCACTCCTCGATGTCCTCGATCTCGCCCTCGTCGTCCGACGGCAGTCGTTCGCGGAACGCCACCCAGTCCGTCCATCTATATTCCTTCCTTTTTTCGTCGTTCCCCGGTATTATGACCTCCACGATGGCGTGGTCGCTACCGAGATCGTCCCCCGTGTTGCGCCACGTAGTCGCGCCATTCTCGTCGTTCTTCACGAACGTTAGGTCCGGCGTCGTATCCCTGGACACCGAGTTGCCGAGTCTCGTCGGATGCGCTGGGTCCGTTATCAGTGTAAAGTCGAGGTCCGTCGCGTCTGGCAACAGATCTCGCCCTTTGGCCGTGTGCTTGCTGTAGCCCCACGCCGGGTGCATTGCATTGAACAGCGTGTGGATTCCTGCAACGGTGCACGCCTTGCGTAGGAGCGTCTTGAACTTCTGCTTCCGTTGCGACGGGTTACTATAGATGCTGAGCAAGTACACACTACCCTTGCGTTTCTTCCCCGGGATTATCTCGACGAACGCGTGTTCGATGTTGCATGCCGCGATCTCGTGCTCCACGAACGTGAGTCCCTTCCGGACCATCGTTCAGATCCCCCTGCTCCCGTTGTCCGCCGCCGGGGCCTTCGCATAGACTCGGTATCCGGGGAGCGATGGAGCGTCGAGGAGCGTCTCCTGTAGCATTATGACGTCTGGTTTCCTCGTTCACTGTGCGATGTGCTGCTGAATCACTGCCCTCTTCCTCGCGAGCCCGCGGCAATTCCATTGCCACACGGTAAGTCCCTCTACTGTTGCTGGGGCGGCCATGATTGCATCAGCGTGAATTGCTGCGTCGTCTCTTGTTTGTAGGGGTGCTGCGCCATCACTGACGCAAACGTCGGGTGAGTTACCATCGGTCGTAGTGTTTGTTCGATGAAGGTGAGCCTCTTGACGGTTCTCGGTATCCATTGTCGAGATCGCTGTCTTGATGAACTCTTCCAGCTTGGTGAAATTCGCATCGATGCGTGCCTCGAAACTGTCAAAGCGTGCCTCGATTTTATTCACACGATCCTCGATGTTGTTGATTCGCTCGGTCACCGTACTGTCCCGTGGACTCTCGATCGCCCGCTTCTTGGCTGCCGGTCCCTTCATCTCGGGGGTCGCTGGCGTACCGCCTCCGGTGCCCACGCCGGCCCCGCAGGGTGCCATTTCGGGCGTTTCGGTGCCGGCAGTGGTACGGGTCGCTAACATCTTCTTGATGTCCTCGATCGCCATCGACATCTTGTTGACGGTTGCTTTCAGCTCGGCGTTCTCGCGCCTGAGCGCTTCGTTCGCTTCCCTCATGGCTCTCGTTGCCTCGTCCTCCTTCTTGTTTTCGTTACCCGCAATCTTCTTGCTTTTATTCTTGGCAATGTTGGCCCAGCTCACCTTGTCTCGTGACTGTTTCCGCCTTCTGCTTGCGCTGCGCTGTCTTCTCTCGCTGTTCCTGCGCTTCGATGGGGTGCGTGAGGCGCGCCGGCCAGGCTGCGGCGGCCTCCCCCGATGACGTAAGCGATGACGTCAGCGACGGAAAATCACCCGACCCGAGCTGCGCCCGCAGCTGCAGCTGCTCGTCCGCCATCTTGTGCTCCCACTGTCTCCTCCGAACGACGTACGGTGTCTTGTACTTGTTCTTGCACGTTTTGTCGCCTGTCCCGTGCGGTCGCCCACACAGCCTGCATTTCGGCGTACAATCGTGGCCTTCCTTGGGGTTAGTCGTTTCACAGGCGAAGCACAAATTCGCGTTGGGCGTCGGGCACACGTCGCGACGGTGTCCTACCTTTCCGCACAGTCTGCACACGTCAAAGTGCTTCCGGTACAGGTTGCACTTGGTTATTACTGGACCGTAGCACGCGTAGTTTGGAACCTGTGCAACGCACGCCGCTGACGACGTAGTTTGAATGCGTTAAAGATATAAGGCGCGTCTAACACTGATATCACCGTTGCGTCCGTGGCTTGGTCGGTAGAGCGTCGCGCTGCGGCCGCAAAGTCCTCGGATCGAAACCTGGCGCCGGATGCTGTTTCTTTTTCAAATATAGAGGAGCACTGCGGACGCCGCCGCCGCCGGCGGTGGATGGTTTGGGGTCGCTTATAAAGTGCATTCGCACTTAAAAGTGTTTTCGTTCAAGCCCAAGCCCCGCCGGGCCCGAGAAAATGCGTGCTGCCCGGCCCGAGCACGGCACGCGGGCCGGGCAGGGCTCGTCCTTTTGGCCCGAGCTGTGCCCTTACTAGAGCACTACCCGGGCCGCAATTTCTATGCCTGGCCCAAACATGCCCGATAGAGACACGGCCCGGGCCCGGCAAACTTTAAAAGTGTGGGCCCGAGCCAGACCCGAGCCCAGCAGAATTTGATAAATTAAGCCCGAGCCCGCCAGTCTTGTTAAATGCCATCGCTAGTCCGACAGGCTATAAACATGAAATCGAAGAATTTTGCTGTTAGCTTAAAAAGCGCAAGCACAAAGCGAATACGACTAATTTGAACTTAAATTTCCATTAAACTTGGACCGAACTGTGTACAACTTCAATATCCTCACTTAGAAACTGTTCTTTCAGTAGTCATGTACTCCATTTGCCACTTCGTTTGGCAGTCTTCGAAATAAAGAAACACCGACGATAGTTTAAATGATCCGGAGCAAGTGGACAATTTTTTGCAATATTAAAATTCTTCAGCAGATACTGCAGCTTTCGCTGTTTGATTACTTGCTGAAATTTGAGCTGACGATGCGTCCGGTTTCACCACTTCATTTTAGGATTTTCGTCTAGTTACGTTGGCAGCAATGTTTTATCGGCGCTTCTATTCTTGTTGCCTCTTTTCATGGTTTTGAAAAAATTCTTCCCGGAAGAAAGCATGGGCTCTGCTTCAAAAATTGGTCCTTCAAACTCTGCACATAGTCCAAAGTCCAGGTCACGTTTGCTCTGTTTGCGTTTGTTTGAAAAGAAAAGGGAAAACACAATCATGTTGTACTGTGTGGCTACAGTGCCGTCGTTTTCTGGCACACTCTCTCCCGCTATGCTGATGGGTCCCAGATATTTTTTATTGATGTAAAGGCTTTCTAAGCGTAATCGCCTTTTATCAAGTCTTTTAACAGCGCCGTAATGAATTTACGCTTCGCTTCTTTTTGTTCCCACTTAACCTGAAAGATCAACAAAAATCTTTTTGTTGTCAACAATTTATAATTTGCGGCACAGGATTGCCCGGCCTCAGGGATGGCCAGGGCGGCTCGGGCTGGCACAGCCCGAAAATTTTGGTCCGAGAAAATGCGTGTTACCCGGCCCGAGCCCGCCCCGCCAGTGCACTACGTCAGACTACCTAGCTACGCCACCGCGCCCAACTGCTTCACGGCTGTGCCTTTGCGGTGTGCTGTTTTGTCGTGTGCTGTTTTGTCGCCGTGCTATTTTGTCGCGCGCGCTTTTGTCGCTGTGCTGTTTTGTCGCTGTGCTTTTCTGTCATGTGCGCTTTTGACGCTGTGCCCTTCTGACGCTGTGCTGTTCTGTCGCGTGCTGTTTTGTCGCGTGCTCTTTTGACGCCGTGCTGTTATGGCGGTGCTCTTCTGTCGCGTGCCCTTTCGTCGCGTGCTGTTCTGTCGGTATACCACTGGGCGTATGCTACGGCTGCGGAGCATTAACTATCTATGCCGTTTATTCCATACAGTTGTCAATGTATTCCAGAAAGTAATGCCGATGTGTAATATCCTAAACTTTTGCACGTGGAACTTGGTAACTTGTAAAGGTCTGGTATTGGCGATTACACGTCCTACACCTTTCTTCTCGCAGATGACATGGTTTAAGGCACTGAAAAAAAACTTTGCGCGCAATATCACAGATCACTGAAGCTGTCGTTTTCCCATGTCAGGCGGTATTATTACGGGTAATTTAGAATTACCGCTGGTGAGCAAGTTTTGTAATGCTGTGTGGGTTACTATGAAGCTTTACACTTTTTACCGCGTCACCGAAGACTCAAAAACTCTATCACAGCAATTTCTATGGGTTTACGGGTTATCCGTTCATTGAATTGTGGAAATACCGTGTGTAGAATACGGCAGGTCCGAAGCTATTACTGCTACGGTATAGACATGCTGCATCAAGCGCACCAAACTGACAACAAAACACTTGTCTTGTAATGTGGGGCTCGTGGTAAAGCAGACAGAAGACACGCTCGCACGAAAGGATATCGGGAGAAAAGTAGAGTAGATACGATTGACGGGTGTTTGTAGTGGCGGTCTCGTGGCCTCTGAATTTCTCTTAGCTCTTGCCATGGACTCAGGGCTCTTGCAGCGGTTATAAAAAGCACCTGTTGAAGGCCGCATTTCTTCTTCCATAACCACCTTTTCTACAATAATACAAATCACCATCTTTGTGCAAACACGCATCAGTGTATCGTCATTTTTCCCATAGGTGTAATGTTTATTTTCTTGAATACGTCTTTTAGAAAACGTTTCTCGAGTTACTGGGTTGGAGCAATGTAAAAACCATCGCTTTTGGCAACCCGTTAGAAACTAAAGAGGAATTTTAGAAGTGTTGCGTGCCTGTAAGCGTCGACAGAACGCCAGAGCGCAGTACATCAAACTTGAAATTTATGCTCCGCTGATGTTAAAACTTTGGAGAAATGTGTCAGGTATGCGAAATTTTCGAGCGCAAACGCGGGATTAAAATTTCGGCCGTTCTAGCATTGCGCAACTCACAATTCAAACATTGCTGCCCCCTCGCACACTGCTGATGGACACAAAATTGACGAGTGTACATTTTGCTGTGCCCCCCGCGAGTTGTGCTACAAGTGGAAATACAGAATTACATATACATGCGCACGAACACCCGCGACTAACAGACAACGGGCCTTGGAATGGGTTAATAGAGGAGGAACCTAATAATCGTACATAAGCGGTGCGGAACACAGTAGTTTGCAACAAGATTCCGATCTAGATCACTATATCCTTACATTAAGATGTTGTTTGCTTGGTAATAAACCATAAAAGCACGATTGTTCTGGGAATCGAGCACAACGTGCATTTGCTCAGCTAGTGTCAGCGATTGGGCTCATCTTTGCGCGCCTGATGTGCCTGTCGTTTTTCTAATGTTACATGCTGATGTCACCTAACTGCTGAATGATGTACGCTTTTTCAGGAATGGTGCATGGCATTTCGTTGCCTGCATCGTAGCTCTGGCACAAGTCCCAGCACCCGCTTTGCGTTAACGGTGGTGTTTCGAAGTTCATAAGCGCGGACGCGCCTTTGGCTTATTTTCTACCGTTCTCACAGAGGCATCGTTCGCATTTCTGTTCAATACAGAGCACATGTGCATGGCGAGTTTAATAGTCTTTGTTAGTGGAATTTTAGGCGTTAATCGCTCGCTGTATTCACCAGTTAAAAACAAAGCAGGACCACTGCGTATCAAAAAAAGGTTCGATTGGCGTTAACACGCAATTAGCCTACAGCGCGACGTATGAACTGTCACCCCTCTTCATGAATTGCTACCGATTCGTCACTTGGGGACAGGGGTGTTGCACAAAGCGACATTGGTTATTTTTGCAGGCATAAACACCGCATATACAAGAAGTCATACAAGTGACCATGAGCTTAACGGCGCAGTCAACGAGCTACCACAGCGGGTATTATGGCATCGCCGAGATATTACTTCAATAATGCCCTGACAAAAAAAAAAAACAATCGCACCTTGTCTGCATATGTAAGCAATTAGTTTCACTACCGCAATCACCTGCCTGCGCTGTTACGAGACCCCCTGGACGTACCATCAGGTGACCGACAACCGGAAACAACATAATGGCTCTACCGAAAATACGAGCATGATTTCGCTGTAGTACCAATACTGGTAGCTGGGGGCCATCCCAAGACGGTGGGTATTTGTGGGCGCTGTGGTAAATAGCGTCGTTTTGCCTACAGTGATGCAATGTCCCGCTTTCCCGGAGGCCTCTCAAACTTGCGTATATGAAATACTCCGCGCCTTGCCATCTATGCTGGCTGAGCTTACACCCTTCTGGAACGGCTTGCAAACCCAAACTCTGGCTCTCGTTCAAGTCGCTGGAGTTTCAAGTGCAAAACTTGATTGAGGCTCCACGGCAGACAAGCGGAATTTCCGCCACGTTTATAACTGAACTGTCTCGAACTACATTACCAAAATAATGCATACGAGCCGCTGCGCTCTCCGGTGGTTCAGGATTCGACATTGCGGCGGATAGATTGCACCTGCCGCTTACTTTTGTTCCACTACTTTTGCCACTCATGACAATCGATCCGCCAGAAAAATTGCTCCAACAGGAGGAACATCTACGTCGCACCACACGTGCTTTCATTAGACCGTAGGGATCAGACCTGCCCACTATGCTCTCTCGCTGGGAGAAGGTCTTGCAGCGGAGGCTTCGTGCTGGAATGGCCCTCTCTCCCGTTGTGAACCGGGCGTGGCCACAACGCTATAGTACCCCGTTCACTGAGGACTACCCGTTCTGCACAACCCCTGCTGAAGGTGCTGACATTGAACAGGTGTTATTGATGTGCCCTTCATCGGAAGAGGCGAGAAGTCGCGACCTTCCAGGCACAGGCCCTCACACGCCCTGACGACCTTACAACATCCATCAGTAGATATAGGGACCCCACCACCGCTCTTTTCTTTTGTTCGTCCTAAGGACGGCATCCAACATATACATGTAAAATATGCTTTTATGCCAGAAGGCGTGCTATCGCGATTTCATTTATTAGTTGTACCTAGGTCATCAACGGGTGCGTATTCCATTTCGAATGAACTTATACAGGCCCTAAAAGCAGCGCGAAAAAGTGCAGAAACGAACGAAAACATCGTGACCGCCTCCTTTTCTATGCTAGGAGTAAACGGTTCATTTCATGCAATTTGTATTCTTATGCGCCATCATTTCCTCAGCCGCTAAGAAAAGCCATCAGTGGTTTTTGTATAGCGCTGAACCACGCATCAATTTAACTCTCGGAGTGTATAAGTGTTGTAAAAACATTATTGCAACTCTGAAAATGCACTTTTCCGCAACTGCCGACTTTTCTGTAACCTTACGGTTATGTCGAAAGCCTTTCGTCATCATCTAAATACCATTCGGATGTCTTCTACCACAAAATAACGCATTTATTACTGTCGTTGGTGCTTTCTTCAAGGCCCTCGAGTTGATTCCATGTTTCACTTAAGCATAATGCGTTATAGTTGCTTTAATGCGCTCTGCTCGAATGAAAGACAGCGATAAAATTTTTAGTTCGGAAACAAACAACAGTTATCCTGCTGACGTCCGTGCGTCGCTTACCCTGGCTGTTTTGATTAGTTTTTCCACACTGCCCCTAGAATAACAGCGCAGTGGTGAATCGCCGTAGTCATTTGACAGCTGACTGCTTCTTCTCTCCTACCCTTGGTAGTGCTTCTGTTCCTTCAGTTTAACTAGGGAAGGAGTCTGGCATGGTATTGCGTGGTATGTGAAAAAGCTACTTCGATATTATTTTCTTCGAAGCAATTTAAATGAAACCACCACAGTAGCGTTTGTAACGAGGTTACTGACATATTCGAAGGCACGCAAAAACACACGGGACATGAAGTCACCTTGATATTTGTCCGACTTCATGAGCCAGAACCTCGACCATTGGATGAACTCTTTTCTTGCGTAGAACCTCTTGATGGTCTCGGAGGCATTTAGTATTACAATGCTGGCTGTGTTTTCTATTATCCTGATCAAGAAGTAAACATGAAAGAGCCAGCTGAATCCATAACATGTCACGGAAATCAAGGCAATGGCTGTGCTGTTTTTTATCAAAATAAAATAATGGTTGGTAGAATAGTGCTCGGGTTAGCGCGGAGAGCGTCGAATCGATTGTGCAATAGCAAGCGACGTACCCGATCAGGTGTAACGCCCTTGCAAATAAGTATTTTCGGGACTCCCGCATACGTATAGCTTTCTAAGTAATGCGGGTCTCTTTCAAATAGAACCGATTCATTTCCTTTTACCTTTCGTTAAAACTGGCTAATTCCGACACTTCTGATGACAGACCTGGGGCAGTATTCTCGTGATTGGTCCGTTTTGTGTCCGTTTCAAAAGTGTCCGTTTTGAGCAAGCCCTGATTGGCTAAAAGCGAACACGCGGATGTGACGCCACGCAAGCACGGCGGAGCTATGAGCCGCGGCTTATCGGAGCAGACGACTTTTCGCCGCCTTGTTGGTTCGCTGGCGGAACAATAAACAGATGAAAGATAGTTTAAAATAGGTTTAGTCGTTCAAACTGGCTTTACAAGAACAGTTGCGCAAGAGTCAACCCAAAAGCTCGCCTACAACTGGAAGTACGTCACGGTAAAACAGACACAAAACGGACGTTTTCGAAACCGACAAACACGAGAATACCGCCCCTGGCTCCCGCTTTCTCAACCCATTTTCTGCCTCGGGCATATTCACTATGCGGACGTTCTTGAGAAACTGGGGGATAATTTCTACACCGTCGGTTCCCATCCGCTAAAGACGCCATGAGACAACATCTTGCAGATACATTCGGCATATTGGGTGTGACAGCGCACCTCCATAGAATCGTCCTCCCGCGCAATTTAGGCAAACTGCGAATGGATATAGCCACGTATACAAATACCAAAACAGGATTAATTTCCCTAAGCACTCTCTCTTCTCCCTATCCTCATAGGTTATAGAATCTAGCGTACTGTTCTGTCCCGAGATAATTCTCAGATGCCGAGTCAAGTCGGAAGCATGTTATCTATAAATTTGGGGTTGTGGCGCTTTCCAAGTCGTTAGATTCTCGAGAGCTGTCGAGATTTCTTTCCCACGGTTTTCACAACGAACCTGTAAAGCTTGACTCTCATAATGCCCCAGCGGGAGGGTGTCACTCGGTGGGGAGGGGGGGGGGGGCATCGAAGTAAGCAAGTACAATTATTCGGCAGAAATCGTGGAAGTTCCTGCACCTATCGAGCACCGCTTTGACCTTAACAGAGGCCCAGGTACGTCAAGACGGCAACCCCGTGTAACCTATTGTTGAGTCTCTTGTACAATTTACTATAAATCAAACCCAGGGCATTTAGTCGCCGTACGTCGCCTCATTATGACAGTGCAATGTGTAACCGCTATATATAGCTCCTAATTAGGTTGATTCCAGTTGCCGTACGTCTCCTCCTTTGGACAGGGTGGAGTCAATCGCAACGTATATCCGCCCACTTGCAGAAGACGTGCTTTGGATGGTGAAAACATCCTTCGTAGCATTCGTTTTTATAGTGGGCCGTGTGTACAGCCAATGGTGCTTTCAGTTAGGCAGGAGAACATGACGAGTAAGGTAATTGCGCAGAGTGCACACAACGCATGTGTGAAGTAGCCGTTTACCCTGTCGGCTTTTATGGCTATGAAGATGCGCTCTTGCGAAACATCCTCTCGCCAGTCCGATTGAAAGTTCTTTAAAGCTTGTTTCCTGTGAATCATAACGCTCCTAAATGGGCCCACACCAAATCAGTCATTCGTTTGTTTTGTGGCTCGGATGCTTGCTTACTTGGCTGTTTCATTGTTCGGACGAAATGTTTAGATCGGAATTCCGGCTCTCGAGGCCTTATTATCGAAATCATTGAGTGCTGTTTTTTTCTCACGTTTTTTTATACTTTCAACGCCAAGATTTATTTTGTGGCCCGTTGTGGTAGAGTTGATGTGAAACAGCTCGTGCTTTAAAGCCTCCGTTTGTTTAAGGACTGAGCCATACTGCGCGATTGAGCGGTTGTGAAAGACTCTTAGGAGGTATATACACCGCCAGCAAGATGGGTTTGATTAAACGGGTACTGAAACGACATTTTCATGTTCCGTTTTTATCGCTGTTATGGCTGCCTATAGGTCCACTAATCATAAAATGGTAAATTAGACGGTCATTCACAACATAAATAACTATATACAGCCTTGTTTATTTCAGTTCCGGTTTCGGAAAAACGAATACCAATGCGGCCGCCATGACAGTAGAGCGCTCGTGACGTTACAGTTTTTCGCGCCCCACAACCGGTCTGGACGCGTGCGCAAGCGCCCGCGTAGCACGACGTCAGTCCCAAAACCGTGCGCGCTGCACACGCCAGAGCAGGGCGCGCCAATCACAGCTAGCGCGTTGGCCTCGTCACGGGGGCACACACGTCCACAGTTTTCGGCCAGGAGGAACAGATTACGTCACACTGATGCCGATTGCGAAAACGTATTCGTTCTGAGCTTTCTCGTGCCCGCGAAGATTGAAATGAATTTCAAATACGTCATACGGAGCGGTTACTGCTGAAACTTGCTAGTAGATAACTCCATATACAAAGGAAGCTTTTTACATAGTTAATCTCAGCTTTGAAATTTCGTGTCAGCACTCATTTAGGCTGTTGATGCCGGTTAATGAACAAACAATTTGCGCCTTGTAAGCCGGCAGAGGCTGATGACAGCTTGCGGACCAAGACCGCAATATTCTCGTCGAATAAATGCTGCCTCCTAAATTCAATAAGAAACGGAAATCGGTTCTTCGACGTTTATTTGTGGTGGCGTTGTACAACGTTGCATGCGTAATTCTTTCTATGACGTTTAAAAAGGAGTGTAGCTTCTCAGTTTGTCTAATGGGCGGCAGTACATAAATACGCGGCCTTCGAACGTCCTGCCAGGCACCCTAACGGAGTCGCACTGTTTTCTTGTGTAACTGGGGGTATCTTATCACCAATAATTTTCATTATCGTCAATTTGAACGTCAGTATAGACTATTTTGCCCGCAGAGTCTCTGTAAAAGATGAGCCAGCTAGAATCGATAAATGCTGCCGTACGGACGTGGCATTCCGTCGTCATTGTAGATGTCCGCAAATCAACGTTGGGGATGGTGAGACCAAAGGTGTTCTTGACCTGTTATTGTCCGAACTTATCATCATTTGGCGACCTATTCTCACTGGAGTTTTGCTTCTCCAAAGGCGGCTAACCTCTCGTATCCTTCACATTCGGTATCCATTTAGCGGTCTAAAATTTTGTTTTCCCATTCTCCCATCGAGTTATGTCGTTCTCTTCTGGTCTCGTATCCCGGTAGCCATAATGTCACACGGGTCATATGCCATTTGTAGCTTGTTTGCAATACGTTCCCGGACCAAGTGGGTTTTCTTCTTCGTTTCGGCTAGTTTGTATAACATGGCGGTTGGCTGCCTTATTCAAGGCACTGGTCCCTATTTTGAAGTGTTGCTCTACAAAATCTTATTTTGTGCCTCATTGGGCTTTCCGCTGTTCTATGCCGGGGATTTTATTAAGCCCAAATTTCGGCCCCTCAAGTGTAAGAGGAAGTACACATTTATTAAGTACAATTCTCTTTAGTTACAGAACTTTCCAAGTATTCATTACGTGAATGTGCTTCCTAAAAAAAAAACAATCATAATCAATAGATAATAATCCCCAAACTATTTGCACATCGAGGAGGAGGAAGGCGGCACCCATAAAATTCCTACCGCTACGGTTAGGTGGTACGCACGTTCATTGCGCCTGTATTTTCTTACTTCTTTCTTACTATTTTCTTACTTCTGTATTTTCTTACCCTGCATGAGCTATCTGTTGTTCCCTGCATTGGCCTACGGCCACTGTTTTCGTTTAAAGGGACACTGAAGTTATTTGTAAACACTGCGGGATTACTAGCGCAAATTGTAGTGAGTAGTCCACAGGCCATGTTTCGACCACTCAGTACGTTTACACGAATTTATGTAGTAGAAAATTCAATTCGAAAATGCTGTCCTCCTCTCTACGTCCTCGCCCATTTTCTGTGGCGTTTTCGTGTGATGTCAGGAGGAGATGACTTGGCTTCACTGCGTTACTGCACGCTCTCCGACCTTCCGACAGAGTCAGTCGGCCCTGCGTTTATGGTACTGCGTTTAGCCCGCCGGCCGCCGACGGGTCGTCGTAATTCGTTCGCTCAGTTGAAACTAAGCCTCGACGCGTTTGTGAATGGAAGAATGTGCGTTTCTTTAGTTTGTTAGTTTGTAGACTGTATCAAGCTCCAAGTCCAGGTCGCTCCACACAAGCGCTGCACAAGAGCACATGCGACGCTTCGCTGACTCGTACGCTAGTAGGAAAATCTAAGGCCACTTGAAGGCGGGAGAAGTCAGCGAAGCCAATGAAGGTACTAAGGAAATAAAATCAACTGCTACTTTTACCGTACAGCGTAAACCTAGGGAGCAGGAAGCACTTATTTGCGCTGGGTGAACAAGCACAGCGGTCAGCAGCACGACTACGCATCTGCGAACGCTTTTTCGTCTAAGAAATGTCATTGGTAGACATGATATATTGTGGTAATTTTGGGGGCGCTTACTGCACGAGTATTATACAACAAATAATCACCTAAGGTACTTGCAATGCTAAAACTAAATAAAAGTGTAAACTGAATATACATTATACACCTCATATTTCCAACGCCCGCAGCGCTGGCCCGTGGCCGAGTGGTCTGGAGCACGAGGCATGTTATTGTGCAAGTTGCAAGTTCGAATCTCCGACGATACTTTTTTTTGTAAGTAGATTTTCTCGTTTTCGGCCGATGTTTTCTATATTGGGTTCACCATTTTTGGGCCGTAACGTTGACTGCTCCACGAACAAGTTCGCAGAACGCACGCAGACTGACACTGACGCGCTAGCCAGTTCTCGCTGGCCTGCTGTTGCCGTAAGCACCGAATGCTTGCGGGCGGTGGGCACAGGCACGAATCAGCAGACCCTTGGCCTGGGGCGAACACGCTTTTTACGATACAGGCATGAGTGAGACAAGCTCCAAATATGGGGGAAAAGGGCATGGCGTTTGAGCACCTGCGGTGACGCGGAGGGCGTTCATCCACTCAGTAGGCCTCGGCTAGTGACTGCTTCGATTCCAAGCCGTCCTACGAGGTTTATCGTAGGCATTTTACAGCCGACAACATGCAAGAAGCGCGGTATGACGATTATTGAGATATCAAGAATGCCCATGAGATAACGTCGGACGTCAAGCATGTTGTTTTACAGAACCGAAACTGAAACTTGTTTGAATGCTATTCGTGGGCATCGTCCAATCACGGTGCATCTCCTCACGTCGTCACAGTGTTAAGTTGGTGCGGCCGCCGCAGACCGCGCATGGTAGTGTTTCTTTTTTTCGAGGTTTATAAAATAATTGCAGACTTGGCAACCGGATAAACGATGAAAAGTGTCTTAATTATGCCAGTATACGCACGCAGTGCAAGCAAAAACGGGAGCTCGACAACGTCACCAGTGTCCATTTAATGTGAGTTTTGGGGTGTACCAGAACAATTCCTTAGCTATTGCCAAATGCTCGATTTTTATCCCTCAGCGTCACTCTAGTGCAACGTGACGTCTCGTTGTGTTGGTCTAGAGGTAGTTTTAATGCGTTGTGGAGTTCAGTAAGTCGCCATGTTTTTGCACACGAGTCACCGTGGGGTCTTGGCTTCCTTGCTCCGTACATTATTTTGAGTGATTAGGCTAGCCTAGTGCGGATTGCTTGTGAGGGCTACTCCTGATGTTCATTGGTGTTGCGGTTGCGCTGATAAATAATGGAATATTGCTGTATTGACCAACTTCCTCAATAAGTGGGCTTGTAATGACTGTTTTAGTTGTCCTCAGCATGCTGAATGACATGAAAGGGATTCGTTTTTTGGTCACGTATCGGCAGCACAGCCTGTTCTCTTGGTTGCGAGAAACCCTGAGTGTCGCTTAAGCGTACAACTGGTAAATTGGTAAACAGCCTATATTTACAGAGAGGAGGCTGGTGATTTTATATTTTTAGAGCTCTATAGCATCCCCGTTCTTGTGAGTTGCATTTACCTTGGAGCTTTCTAGATGCAAAGCATCTATTAGTCGACCGTCCGTCGTCCGGCGTCCGCACCTGTCCCCCTACACTATATAAAAAAAAGAAATAGTTAGCGGCGCCCGATTTCCATCTCGCGACTCTCTGGCCGCAACGGGAGGTACGTGGCGCTCTTCACACTGCTCTACAAAACCGTGACAGGAGCAAGTACTACGAACGCGCCTTCTCATTCAAACTACGCCAAGAAGCTACTGATAGAACGAAGGCACGCGAAGCTGAACGTCAACGGAAACGACGAACTGAAAACTTTAGAGGAGGATGTGGAATTTCCCGCGGGAAAGCTTTGGCAGGAAGCACCACGCGCCTTGCAGCTCAACCAGAGAAGAGGACGAAGAGGGCGGGCAGCGCGGTAGGAGCGTGAGCACGCAATAAAGAAAGACGAGAACCAGGAGGTGTTCGATCAGGTAACGCCGGTGTCGGTCTATTTGCTGTCTCTACATTTCTCCACATTTGTCGGTCTCTACATGGGGGTTCGCACTGCGTTCCCATTCTTGCTCCGATAAATGAAACAACATAACGGCAAAACAATGAAACCTACACGGAACCCCTATGATGCTTCGCATCCTCCTCACGGTTCCCCACGGGAAGATGGTGTAATTTTTTGCAGTAAATGCAGCTATAAACAAGTAAGCACGAATAACGCATTCAGCAGCACATTCTTCACACTGAGTCGGCGCAAGTAGCAGCGATACGGCTCCTAAAATGGCGGCGGCTCTCCGGAAGTAAAAGTTAAGTAATGGCGTTGAAATAAAAACGTTGAAAATTGACGGCTGCATTGAGAATCGAAACTGGTGACGCCTGATATCGAGTGAAGCGCTCAAACCTAACACCACTATGGCTGCATGTATCCTTTAGGATAAAGGGTGACCTTGTGAATGGGCTGTGCCTTTCGACTTTAAGAATGGTGACAACCAATAGACGCATCTGGGAAGGGAAGGATTCGGATTTTGCTCGTCCCGTCGGTCGGCTCAACGTTAGGGTAACCGCAGATTAAGTCTGAATATTGGTATATGTACCTGCCCAGAAATCTCCACTTGGTGCGGTATTTACAAAGCTTAGAAGTCACTTCAGCACCATTTGAAGCCGCCTGCTTACATAGGATGACCGACAACGACGCAAAGTTTACAAGGTGAGTACAGAGGCCGTACCAATTGTGGCAGGGGCACAAAGCCAAACATGAGCCGTTTCTGATAATATTAGAGTATTTGAAAGCGAAAACATCTGCCAGGGTTAATATTCGGAGGTACAGCCTTTTGCCTTTCACTGGGGCTCTTTACTCCCACATTTACCCCGACACAATTTCCAGCTTCTCTCTGCCACTCGCCACCCGTTTTCTGCGCACCTCTCTCAGCTCTCCCTGGCACAAGTTTCCCGCCGACGGCCCTCCGCCCGCCTTACAACCAAGTTCACCTTATGAACACCCGTGTCACGGCTGAAGCGTCCGATGTACATACCTCTTTGGGCCCCTTTTCAGGTCAACAATTGATATTCAAACGCAGTCCGTGCCAATGTAAACAATTCGTTTACCTTAAAGCACGTTCTTAGGGCCGCTTTAAGAAAGAACGCGTTACCTGTACACAGGTCCGTACTCTCTGGCCCACTTGATGGCCATGTTACAGTAGAAGTCCCGCTGACGTATTTGCTTCTGACCGAGGATAGAGGCGCCGGGCGGAATGGGTGGCAGCCGCGTTTCCTGCGGCAGAGTGCACCACAACCATCGGTGCGCCAAGAGCCACGCCAGTAGGGCCACAGCACCACTCGTGATTGAAATGACAATCGAGTACATGCCGACGCCTCTTTGCTTGATGTCTGAAAAATTAAGTACTCCATGCTGAACCAATTTAAAGCAGTATGCCAAAGACAGCATGCACTTCACATTCTATGCAAATAGTAAGCCCTATAATTGCAACAATTCACGACAGGAGTGCCAGTCAGCATGCGCTGAATTTTCGGAAACCTCCCGAGGAAAGGCCGTGTAAGGCGTAATGTTACAAATTGTCAGTCAGTGAGACGGGATAAAAAGGAAAAGGGAAGGAGAAAGCGACCTTTTCGGCTACAGAGATTTCATTCTCGCCTCTAATTTTTCTGAGGCCTCAAATGTAAGGCCCCAAGAACAACGCTATTGTCTCTATTTTTTCTGCAGACTCTAATGTTAGGTCCCAAGAACAACGCTATTGCCTCTATAATTTCTGAGGAGTCTAATGTAAGGTCCCGAGAACAATGCTCGTGTTGATTGAGTATAAATGTTCTTGTAGATATATTTCATCTCAATGATTGAACAGCGCTCAAATACAAGCGTATAAAATCTGAGTTTCACGCTCCGGAGCAATGTTTGCAACAATAGCTTGTACTAAGCTACGCATGTACAAAACTGTCCGTGATATCATGTTGGACTGCACAAGGAACGCGTCCACTTGCCGGAAATGGAAAATGCTAAATATAGATGAGTGGTATTACCTAAGGTGTCACCTAAACGACCAACAGGCGACACACAATTTGCAAACGAGCACTTGGAAGTTTTTACTTCACTTTTATGGGAAATGTATTCCACGTTAGCAGTTCTTCTGCTGAGAAAGTGTTGTAAAGCATAAAACATGAAAAGTAGCTGCGTGTGTTAGGAAGCAAACAAACGAGCAAACACGCATAGAAGTAAGCCAGCGTACCACGTTGTGCGCATGTTTCATTAATTTTCGTCAAGACATGCTAATTTTTCTTAGCTGGAAGCATGCTGAGCGATGTTCGGGTGTGTGATTAAAAGCTACTTAATGTGTTGATTCACCAATAAAAAGAGTAGATATATAATGTCTTACGTAATTTGGGTATTTATTGGAATATGTGGTAAGATGTAGACTCGGACCACCCTTGCACACACACGCAAAAATGTCTGCTGGTATACAGCCGTTTGTAGAGATAGAAATAATGCCTGCGTGTTCGTTCTTAGTCAATGTAATTAAATTACTTCAGTTATAGCCTTCACGCTCAGATACGCTTGATGGTGAACGAAGCCGTGCCTTTCGCAGGGTTGGCAGGCAATCGTCAGTGCGGAATGGGAAACATGTACCCCCCTCCAGCAATGGTAAGGACTCTTTACGGATCCCCTGAATGACGCACAGACTAAGTATTTGAAACCGTGACAATGAGATGTTTCGAAAGAGATGAGACAATGAGATGCTTCGAAACTTCTCCGGGCGGCACCAGTGTCTTTCTCGACGCCGAAAACCATAGCCGTAATTTTGGATTCATGCATAAAACTTTATCGTCAATTTTAACACAGAAAAGTTCCTCACCTGTTCATGGAAATTTTGTGCCGTTCCGCTCTTCCGTTGTCGTTCTCAAGTTCTACCCCAGTATAGGTGACAATTGAGTTCTCGAAGAGTGCTCAGTCTTTACGGGAACTCAATAAAAAAAAACACACGGGTTGCCCCTTGCAGCAGTTGAACGTATCGGTTTATTGGGGCGCCACTTTCCACGCATGAAGTTTGAAATCCGTGTAACCGAAAATTCTACGTATTTACACGCAATCACCGAAATAAAGCATTTGATTTAACAAAGCGTAGAAATGCTATTGTGAATTGCAGCGTAATTTTGTTGCGTCCTTGAAACTTGCGGCTACGTTCACAATGACGTCTGAGGAAAAATCTGCTCCTCGATCCTTCAGTGATCTTGGATTTTCCTTTTTCCAAACTGAACGAACTTTCATACTGCGAATGACGAGCCCTGGTTACCACGTGCTCATGCGGCAATTTCACGGCAATGATCCCATGCTGCCAGTTCTGAGCCTGGGAGACAGTGCTCTAAAACAGGTTGTTGGCCAATTATCATCCAAAGCTTAGGCCATGCCATTTTTGAGGGGCTTCAGCTTCACGAAATGCTTGACAAGTGCCGCCGCAACTTTCCGCATTGCCAGTGGACCCGTGCGCGCGGCTTTCCATAATTGCCTACATTGCACTGCAGCCTCAGTGGTTGTGGCATTTTTCTGAAATCTTTTCTAGACGATAGTCTTTCTTGGGCTACTTTAACGCACTAATTTTGGTCCGTACGTCCATCTGTCTGTCTGTCTGTCTGTCTGTCTGTCTGTCTGTCTGTCTGTCTGTCTGTCTGTCTGTCTGTCTGTCTGTCTGTCTGTCTGTCTGTCTGTCTGTCTGTCTGTCTGCTGTTCCTCGGTTCATGCATCCGGCCAAAGTTCTCCACCCCTAGGTGTCACAAATTACGCCTGCTGGTGGACAAGCTGGCAAGCTTCAACACAAAAAATTCATTTCTTCATTGTTGGAAGAGACGTTTATAGATGGAAAGGCCATTTCTAAACCTCTAAATCTGGTGGCAATGTTCATACTTGTCCACATTGTTGAGCAACAGAAAACATTACACATATGTGAGGCAAAACAAGTAAGTGATTTTTGCGGTGACCCTTTATTAAAAATACCGTAATGCTACATTTTTGCGCTCGCTAATGAAATACTATATTATCTGGAGAAATAACAACCGCGGAGAGCACCGCCGAGTTACTGCTGGCGTCACCAATGCCTTCCGTCGTGCGCTCCGCGTTGTGTATTTGCTTTCTCTCTCTCCTTCTGGTTCTCCATGACTGTACGCGGCGACGCAGTTGTACTCAGTGATTTATTAGTGCATACATTGTGTGCGGAGTGCACATAGATCTTGAAAGTACGGCGCCAGATCACGCGGTTTTCCACCCTTCAGCGACCATGGCAGTGGTCAACAAGTGTCAAGTCTAGACGCGAACATAGGCCCAGAAAACGAAAGGAAGAGATACAAAGTCTTGTGCAGCAGGGCCGGCAGAAGACTGTCCTCTTTGGACGACATTTGCAGCGAAGCAAGCCGATACGCGGCAAATATTTTTCCGGCATTGCAAGGCACAAAGAGCAAGTAACCACTTTATGTTTTCCTGCGGTGTATGTGAACAGCTATATCTCATTGTTTAGTTGGTTGCTTTTTTTATTTTTATGCGTCTATGGGAACTGTGGGATAAAGATAGGCAAGACAGGTACCCGATGCAAATCTGCTGAACCTCAGCAATGGCCATATCAGCAATAATCAACGAAATGTGTTACATCAAATAATAAATTGAAGCTGTTTGTACGAACAGGTGTGGTATACAAAATTGGTTAACGATTCAGGTACCCCTGCCCGGTACGACGAAACCTTTACACTTTACACTTGCATAAGAATGTGTGTTTGGCTGGCAAAATAATTTTGTGCCATAGCTTCATACATACGGCAACTATCATAAACTGGAACGGTATCACAGGCACTGCGAGAGCGTAAAAGTAACGATATCATAAGACTTCAACGATGTAGCTGGGTGAACGATATCGTTAATTTGTTTCTGCTCATAACCTAAGCGTTCCTTGGGTTTTGACATACTGGCGTTAATCATTTGCCCGCTTTTTATTTAGGTGACACAATGATGGTTTCGCCATTAATTCCGGATGGAGACGTGTGCGTTGGCATGATGGTTTTGGTTGCGGGCACTGCTGGCGGCCGTGTATACGGAGCATGCGACCACCGACAGGGTGCAGAACGCGGTTTCTACCGGAGGCTGGGCGCCACCTGAAATGACGTATCCTTTGTTTCGTCTCCGCCGCTGTACTATTGTGCTTTTTTCTGAACTCCAGTTGTCAGTGGGCTGCAAATCAGGTACAGGATAGTACTGAGATCTAGGTGCAATAGATGTAGCTTTTGTTTGGAAGCAATGACGTTATGATAGTGGACGGCTAGGAATAACCAAAAAATGAAAATATGATCCTAGTATTGCTACAGAAATTATTAATTATTTACCCCTTTTACGCGAAAAACTTACTGGTGCAGATGTGCGGTGTCTAACTACTGTGATGGAGTTCAGCCAAATGAATGAATGGTTAAACTTTATTTAAGCCGGCAGAACGACGTTTTTACGCGCCGCGACGCGGGCCTCGGCGTCGGCCTGGTGGCTACTCATCCGAGACGTGAGCTCGCCGTTGCCGACTCGCGAGTCTCATGCCTTGCGAGCGCCCGCAGGACCTGCTGGACGGCCCAGTGTTGATTTTCGTAGGTGTAGCCAAATGGAAATATTTTGAGTACGAGCACTTTGGCGGCCGCTACTGTGGTATGGCGGCGGCGACGGCGCCGGCGTTGTAACCGCGTGAGCGAAGGTCGATTGAAAACGGCGAAGTATGGCGAAAGTGTGAAGGGGAGGGCGGCATGTGCTGCAATGGCGTAATATCTCTCACTGCCTCCCACTCACACTTGCTTTATGCGTCGTCGCTGGGTGAGCGCCGGACCCCTCACACTTCCGCAGGTGCTCCTGCCCCGTTCCTAATTCATCCGAACCACGTGAAGTATGCGCGGGAGGCTCAAACACGATTGGCAACAACTTCTTCGGCCGCAGCGCCACGCCGCGCGGTAACGGAAGAGTAGCGCGTGCCGCCGTGCGTTCTCTGATGACGCGATCACTTCCTGGGATGCAGCACATATGTGCTGCGACCCACAAGGTGCGTTCACGCTGCGTACGAATTTCGCATTACGAAGTGCAATAATCGTCAGTGATACATTTGATTCCCACAAGGCTGCAAAGGGATACGTTAGACTCAGCTTTATGCATGTGGGTTTTGTTGTATAGGCTTTAACAGAGGTTTCTGTAACGGCAGAAAGTACGGGTGGTGTCCTGGTGAATATATTATAAAGTAATGTATTCATTTGTTACAACAGAAGGTACAACAGTATTGCTAGCGGTGGAACTTCAAAAATAAACAACACCAAAAAGAAGTCTTCACCATCTAAAATTTACAAGCTATAAAAAGTCAGCTTTTAGCATCGAGAAGAGCTAACAAAGGGTACATAATTCGTGATAACATTAAAAGTTCGCACGCAACGACCATTAATCCCCTCAGTGAGACATGTAAACAGTTTGAAGCAAGTGAAAACACGGGGTTCGTTTCTGTGAGGACAAGAAAATTAAGGTCATTTCTCTAAGGTCAATGTGAGGGATTCCTATCGAGCTTGCGGAGATCCGCTTGGTTGTTCTCGTTATTTTTTTCGTTTTATTTCTCTAGTTAAAGGCTTCAACGGACGCCCGTTGACTTTGGCATTATGGATGCTTTTGTTGAGATAGACGAGTTTCATTATTACCATGAGTATCAGTCAGGACATGGCGGGTTTACTGTCCGCAGCTATTCCGTGGTGAAGAAGACGGTAGTAGTGCCGTCGAAAAGCAGGACTTCCGTATTTAGATGTTTTGAGCATACTTCGCAGGTTCTCCGCTCTCGAGTAAGACGTACCGCAGCTTCTGCGCGTAGCGCGTTCACTAATATAGCTTCTCGAGTGTTCAATGCAGTTTAAGTGTGGGTAGAAGGAAATATTACCTCTCAAACGGTTCGTTTGAGAGGCAATATTTTGTGAAGCTCTCCTTTTGAAGTGGAGTAACAAGTCGGCAATAGACTCGCACTAATATTGTTATAGTCCTCTCCTGATATCTTAAATGCGTCTTATAAATTCCAGAACGTTTTCCAAGGTGGCGCTGTCCTAGTCATTCACTGGCTAGGACAGCGCCACTCATCTGGCTCACATGTCATCTGGCTGATCTGGCTCACATGTCAATCATCCGCATGTGGAATCATCCGATATATAAGCAAAAAGCGTAAGTGCCGAAACATGAATATGAGGCAGCTGATCGCTTGTCCAAATATACAAACAGGTAAAACAGCAGCGTCAGCAGTAGCGATGCAGCATCGTACGTGCGTTATAAAATTACTGAACGGTTTTATACAAACCTGAAAAAACTTGGAGAGCAGGAACAGACAAGCGCCGGCACCTGGCCGCTGCCGTTTCCGACTCAATCTCGGGTAGAATCAGTGTCCTCTTTTATGGCGATCGGGAGTCCTGCGTCAAGCTGTTGGCGTAAAATTTTTGGCAAGTGTTGGAACAGGTCAAGAGGAAAAGATGTGGGCTTCCGCGATTATTATCTAATCTACTATTATCCGCAGTGGACCATGGAGCGGAGCATGTAGTACGGCACTAAACAGCCTAAAACAATGCACAGCAAGATTAGCCGAACCGAAGCTACTCACCGCGGCTTCTACTTACTAGAAAAATAATGTGAAGTCCAAAACAGATGCACTCCCGAGTTTGAGCGGATAACTTTCCCGAAACTAAACGTGCGGCATTGATTGGAGCAGCGCTTGCGACGCAGAAGACAAATTAGCCAATGAAGATTTTTCAGCTCATGTTCACGATTTCACATCAGACGTGCGGTAATCAGCGTGGCTGTACGAGACGCCCTGTATGCCGTGGCAGCAATCAGAACGTTCAGCAAAGTTGGAGCTACAGTTTTTCAAGCTGCGTGTCAAAGCGAGGTTTAAATGGCTTGTTCCTCAATGGCTTGTTCCTCAACCCACGCAAGTCACTATACCTTCGAATATCTCGCAAACGAACACCGGCGAACGTGTCCTACTTGGCCAATGGCACACGCCTGCAGGAGGTCACCGAGACTAAGCTCCTTGGGGTCTCTTTTGATCGCAGCCTGTCTTTCAGACCTCACGTAGACTATGTCTGCAAAAGAGCAAACAGGCTAAGGGGGTTCATAATCCGAACGTCAAGGGCCATGCCACACCATGCCTTCTGTGCGCTGTTCACAGCCCTTGTACTTCCAGTCCTGGAATACTGTTCCCCCATCTGGAGCCCCCACCAGATTGACCTCCAAAAGCGGCTCGAGTCCGTTCAACGGAAAGCGTCGAAGACGGCGCTACATATCAAGGACCGGGCAACCAAACTTCCCTACGAGAGGCGGTTGCAGACCCTGAGGTGGTCTCGACTTGACGGACGCAGACTATTCTCCAGGCGGGTACTCCTGTACAAGTTTCTGCACGGCGACTGTCCCATCCCGGAGGGTTACCTGCGCCGTTCAAGACGGGACCCACTGAAACTCGAGCAGCGCCTCGCACGCACCACTAGTGCCTCCTACTCCCTCTTCATCCAAGCCCCTGAGCTATGGAACTCCTTGCCAGTCGACGCTAGGAGGGCCCAAAGTGTCGGGGAATTCAAAGACTTGGTGCGGTACAGAAATGTGTGACCACTTCACCTCCCCTTACCCGTATATACTACTACTGTATATATTATGTATATTTTATGTATATATTATGTATACTATGTATATACTACTGTATATATAACTATAACTCCCCGCATCTGTATATATATTATCATAATCGTTTTCACATGTCCTTCATATTGTTAACGTACAGCTGAGGAGGCGGCCAGCACTCTGGTGTATGGGCTCCTGCTATTTGGCTGCCTCTGGCTCTCAGCTGTATGGAAGTTATGCCAATAAACTTTTACTCCTTACTCCATCTATTTTAATTTTGTCCGAATACGCCAAATGCCATATTTGCACGATTCTAACGCGCAACGTTTTTCAGCTAAAAGTAGCCTAGAAATTTGTGTGAGCGTTACAAAAGGGCAAAGAACCGCAGTCGGCTTCAAAGCGGCCAGCAGAATCGCCGAGGACACCTGAGTAAACTTTGGTGCACCCATTTCCCGACGGCCATACCTTAGCCAGCGGTGTGCACTTATAATCTCTCTTAATCGTGATGACTTAACCGAGCAGCATCATGCACACTGGGCGTTCCGTAGGCATCAGTCCGCGATTGAAGTAAACGAACCAGAGCCATGCTTTCATGCAAGGAATGCAAGGCTTTACCGTCATGAGCACAGGAGTTTTCGAGACCTTGATGTCTTCCCAATAGTACTCATGAATTAGCCGCAAATGAACCAACGGCGCGTCACGTCTAAAACTTAGAAGGGGAAGACGCTTGAAACTGCAAGCACTGTCAATGTTTACCCTCCACTTTTAATGAAACGGAAGTTTCTGAAGCACAAGGGATCGTTGCCATACAGGTGCATGTGTCAGAGAAAATGTTTTCTGCCAGGTACGTAGTGCCATGTCTTTTATATCTGCGTGAAATTATTTTTTCATAATTTCCTGCCTTGACTTACCTTAGCGTTGGACTCGTGCAAATGTGGTCATGAGTTGCGGGAGCCGAAATCAAATTAATATTATTTCTTCAATGGAACCGCAATGTCATGCAGCTCAAAGAAAAACACGCTGAATGCCAGATGACTTTTTGGCAGATATTCAAATTATCACTTTCGCTGCAGTGTAAAAATTACTGCCATAAATGAGAAGGTTTGCCGTAAATTCACAGCAACCTGCGCAGACCGTTTCTTTCTGTAGTTTACGGAAAGGGTCCATTATATGCAAACGTTTTGGGAGATAACAAACAGCACTAACCGCAAAGTGAAAGAGGCAAAATTAGGCTGGATAAATTTTTACTTAATCTAGTGGGGTGGGAGCCAGCTAAGCCTAAAACATGCCCATATTCACGGGGCGGTTTACCCAGTTTTGCAAACTTGAATTGTCTTACGTGCTGTTAAAAAAATTACAGAACTTAGCTTTTTGATTGCACGCGCTCATTCATACTTCCTTTGTTTTTAGTGTTTGCAACAATTACTATTCTGAAATTTGTCGGATTTCTTGAAGAGTAAAAGATTTATAACCCAATTTAAATTTGTTATCGATGAGGAATTCTTACTCAGATTGCCCTGCTTTCGCGCAAAGAATGTATTTCAGAACGTTATGCTAATTTATGCACGATAAATTTCAGTGGCCTCAATGAAGGAATTGATGCCTTGAGACAGTGATAGTAGAGGCTGTGAAGAATTCAAGAACGTATGCATAACGGTAGCCTTAAAGCATCTGGAGGGAAATAAAGGGCTTTAGCACAGTGACCTGGGATATGGTGCAGGCAGCCCAGTTTTGAAAGGAATTGTTTGCTTCTTATACGTATTTCTCGTTGATGCCAGATTACAATTGCATAGCCACGTTTGAGTCATATGAACGGGATAAGAGCAATCTTTTTACTTCTCTAGGTGCAAACATGAGATCGGGTCTAACGTAGCCATGTGCTGTGGATGCCATATCGAGGTAAATTGGACATGGGAAGTATAGAATGGAGGTGAAGTCAAGTGAGCCCTCCAAAATATTGGACGATACAGAAGCGGTGAGTGTTTTAACAGAATAAGTTTTAGACACTACACCACCTTTCTGGGTAAATGGTGAGTACTTGTGCGGATCTCTGGTGGCTATGTAGTTTTATAGATTGTTTACATTGTCAAGGTTTTCGAAAGAATCTAGATAAAAGATTATGCGAAAATAGGCAGATATGACTTTACATTAGCGCGCAAGTCTTTATTGTAAGTGAAAAACAGAAAGGCCAAGGTTTGGGGCACCGGATGTTACTTTGCTAAGCTCTAAGGGGCAGATAATGCGTGATGAGGAATGCCTGCGTCCATTGAATAAATAACTGCCAATTCCGCCTTACGATATAATTATGAACACCAAAAATATCGCTTGCAGAGCAGGCGAATGTTACATACGCGGTCGAAATCTTTCGTTTAAATTAAAAAACGGCGTTGACCACACATCTATTACCCGAGTGACCAATGACGTCATGCGTACAGGGGGTATTAAAAGAAATACGAACAACGGAGCGCACAGCCTCCGACTCGTTCAGCACAATCTGGCCGCATTGTCGGTAAACTGCGCGCACGCGTATTTCTTTCAGAGCGTTTGAGGGTGTGGCCTACTTTTATGGGAAATGCTTGATACAGATGCGACGCCGGTCACTTATTTTGAGGTGTCTTTTTATGCTCGATCGCCACTGAGCATCCTGTTGTTATCTACTACATTCGGGAGCTAACCCCACAGCAGGCTGATTGCTGCTATTAGATTCCCTTAAACGATCATCCTGCTGAGTGGTGACGCAGCGTGAAGAGGCGCTTCAAAATAAACGACCGGCGTCGCTCCTTGATGAAGCATTTCCCATAAATGAAGGCTACACTCTCGAACGTTCGACCGCCCATGAGCACAGTTGACTAACTTTGCAGCCAGATTGCGCAGCACGTGTCTGAGGCTGTACACTCCGTTCTTCGTATTTCTCTCAATACCCCCTGTACATTTGTCCTGGTGGGGACCACAAAAGTATCTGGTGGGCTTGGCAGTTGTGATACAAAGCCGTTCGCACACTCATTCATTCGAACAATGCAGGTGCTCTTTGTAACCGTAGTTCGCCTGCTGCTCCCTGGCCTGGCAATCATGCCGTTGGACCCGACATCGAATGGAACCTTCCTGCCTGCCAATGGCGAAGCAGGCAGGCAGGCCGGATAGAGTAGCGGAGCGGCAGCACGTCGTCTTACCGATTAAGCTACGCCCGCATGAGGAGACGGGGAGACAGACGGTGCACTGAACGAGCGTAGGGGTGGGTCTACCACCTGCGCTCATTCAAAGCCCTCGTGTCGAGTGCAAACCGCATAATATATTGCCGCGAGCCATGCATCGGGTTTGTTTTTACTACCTGGCCGCGTCCGGCTCTGTTATCTGTGTCCCAAGCGAAGCGCATGTTCCATTCTTTATTTTCATGCCGCACGGTTTGTTTTATTCTGATAGGGAGAACGTCTCACCGTAACGTCACTAGATGATCTTCTTTGATCTATAATGTTCAGGGTGTAAATCGACGGTTCGAGAAACACTCGCGCCGAAAGATCAAATCCTCCAGAGCAGACGCCACGGTATTTCTGACTCGCCGACGCTCACCTGCATACGTCACTTTGTTGACTGCCATTTCACCGACTGCCTATTCTTGAGTTGTTAAAAGAGCACAAGCTCGCTCCAATAAACTTGTTTTTCTTCAACCCAACTGCGTCATCTTTGGCTACGTGACATCTGGAAGAAGTGCATGGTACATGCACCCTAAACGCTCTTCAAGGCGTGAGCCAAGCCCAACTCGTGCCAGCCCCCGACAGCAAGGCCTAAAACCGGAGTTTGGGCTACTGCCGGATAAATTGAAGGCGGAAGACGCCCCGACTGGTTCCATGAATAACGCATCCACGATGACGAACGCACCGGGCACCCCCGTAGTTCTGCAGCAACTCCGGGAGCCACCATCATTTCACGGGCCACCTACGGAAGATTCTGAGGAATGGCTGGAGCATCTCGAGAGGGTCCGAACGTTTAACCGATGGCACGACGACGAAACACTCAGGAAAGTGTTTTTCTACCTTGAAGACTCCGCACGAATTTGGTTCGAGAACCCCGAACGTAGGCTGACGACTTGGGAGTTATTCAAGACCGAGCTTTCAAAAACGTTCACGACTCTAGTACGCAAGGAACGGGCTGAGCAGCTGCTTCAGACACGCATGCAGCATCCCAATGAAAGCTTGCTCGTGTTCGTTGACGAGTTGAAGCGACTTTTTCCCCGTGCGGACCCAGAAATGAGCAAAGCAAAGAAACTAAGGTTTCTGATGCGAGTGGTTAAGCAAGAGCTCTTCGCATGCCTTGTCCGCAACCCTCCGAAGACTGTGGCCGAATTCGCGTCTGAGGCAGCCGTGTTGGAGAAGACGCTCGAAATACGAACGAGGCAGTACGACCGCCCAATCAATGCCCTGGTTTCGGAGACGATGGGTGCCGGGGCTATTAGCTCTGACACACTACGTGAGACAATCCGCGCAGTCGTCAGGGAAGAACTGCGGAAACTCTTCCCAACAACGCCGCAACCCCAAGTCACCTCTGTGAGCGACTTGATCCGGGACGAAATTCAACTCGCTTTGAGGACTTCTACGCCACCCAAAGTACCCCGCAAACCACAAACTATGACCTACTCCGTGGCTGTTCGTCGGCCCCGCCTGCTCCAACCCATCGTCAAGAAGCCCCCCCGTACCGCCGTCCACTGTCGCCCGCCCACCCCCTGCAACCCAAACCGGACACCCAGGAAGACGGACGTATGGCGAACCGCCGATAATCGTCCGCTGTGCTACCACTGCGGAGAGGCCGACCACATCTACCGTTGCTGCCCCTACAAGAGGCTCGGTTTGCGAGGGTTCTCCGCCGACGCACCACGCCCCCGACCTGGCCAGCGCCCATCTGAGATCGAAGAATACCTGTCTAACACCAGCCGTGGACAAGCCCCTTTCAACCGTTTGCCATCGCCCTACCCATACCAGTCGCCGAACCGCCGTAGCGATGCTGACTTCGCACGTGGAAGGTTCCCGAGCCCACGCGGCGGAAACTAAAAGCAGCAACTTGTGGAGGTGAAGTTGCTCTACGGCGAAAAACTGAAACCCTCCAACGACGCAAGGCCGCGCCGAAGACCGTGATTCATGAAATGCTTTTATCCCGACGACCCGACCTAACCCCGACGATACTCCCGGAAACGACGACAGCTACACTTCGCGACGCGTACCCGACATGACCCAGACTGGCAATGAGCAGACGACGACAACGACGGCCCACAGTGTCCGACCATCAGCACGCACAAGCGAGATGCCACGCTCCGACCCACCCGGAACTCGAGGAAGGCGGCGTCCGACGTCAAGGTGTCCATCGACGGCTTTGATGTAGTCGCCCTCGTAGATACGAGAGCCGACTACTCAGTGATGAGCGTATCATTCGCTTCTAAGCTGAAGAACGTTACGACCAGATGGAACAGTCCGTCCTTACGCACAGCAGGAGGCCAGCTCGTAACGCCAAGTGGAACGTGCACATCACACCTCACCATAGACGGCACCCCGTACCCTGCCGCTTTCGTAATTTTGCCTAACTGCGCCCGCGACGTAATTATCGGAATGGATTTTTTTTATGGACAACGGTGCAATAATCGAACTGCAGACCAGGTAGATAACCTTTTCTCCCGATCACTTCCTGACGCCGGAACCGAACACCGGACACCGTGCTCCAGTAAGGATCGCCGATGATCATGTCACCCTTCAACCCCGCGCAAGCTTGATGATCACGGTCTACTGCGAACATTCTGCTCATGACGTCGACGCAATCGTAGAGAGTGATCAAAGATTGCTTCTCGACCGCGGTGTCTTCGTTGCAAGAGGCATCGAGCGCTTTAAGCAACGCCAATCCCACGTTTTGGTCACCAATTTCACAGAGGACTACCAGCATTTAAACAAGGGCGTTGCAATTGCGTGCCTTAGAGAAACGCAAGAAGCAAGTGGCGTGATCGCAGTCGCAGACTTTAACGCACATCCGAAGATACCTCCAAGCTTCCGCATCCCTTCCACCTTAATCCGGCGCTGCGGCAAGAAAAACGGAATAAATTATTGGCTTTGCTGCGTCGCTACAGCGAGTGTTTTTCGTCGAACTCAAAAATACGTTACTGAATAATAACCGAAGATGCAGCCCGACCTACCCGACAGTCACCTGTACGGCGTCTCTTCATACGAGCGGGAAGGCATCCGGGCTAAAGTCGACGACATGCTAAGCGACGACACTATAAAGCCATCGAAAAACCCCTGCGCTGCCCCGGTCGTACTCGTGAAGAAAAAAGACGGCACAACAAGGTTCTGCGTTGACTACCGGCGACTGAACAAACTCACCAAAAAGGACGTGTACCCCATGCCACGAATCGACGACGCGCTCGACCACCTCTGCCACGCGAAGTACTTCTCATTGATGTATCTGAAGACCAGCTACTGGGAAATTGAAGTGGACGAGAGAGACCGAGAGAATGCATTTATAACCCCGGACGGCCTATACGAGTTCAAGGTGATGCCGTTTGGGCTGTGCACGGCACCAGCAACGTTTAAAAGAGTCATGGAAACCGTGCTAGCTGGCCTGAAGTGGCACGCCTGTCTCGTGTACCTCTGCGACGTGGTATTCGCCCGAACCTTCGACGAACACCTCGCAAGACTGGAGTCTGTACTCGAGGCTATTCGCACGTCGGGGTTAACACTGAAACCTGAAAAATGCCGTTTCGCGTACGCGGTACTCACGTTTTTGGGCCATGTCGTCAACGCCGCTGGAGTCCTGCCTGACTCGGAGAAATCTTCAGCCATACGACCGAAACTTCCCACGACCGAAAGACAAGAAGGGCGTGCGAAGATTTCTCGGACTGTGTGGATACTACCGGCGCTTCATCGCAAACTTCGCACGCATTGCCGAGCCACTCGCACGCTTGACAAAAAATAGCACCCCTTTCAGCTGGGAATGCGCCCAAGAAACGGCATTCTGCGAGTTGCAACAACGTTTGCAAAGCCCGCCCATGCTCGCTCATTTCGACGTCAACGCCTAAACAGAAATTAATGCACACAGACGCCAGTGATATAGGCTTGGGTGCCATCCTTGGGTGCCGTCTTCGTCCAAAAGCAAGGTGGTTGCGAAAAACTAGCTGCCAATGCCAGCCGTGGTCTGTCCAAGGAATAAAAAAACTACTCAGCCTCTGAGAAAGAGTGCGTCACGATTATATGGGCCATTTCGGAATTTCGCCGACACGTGTATGGAAGGACGTTCAAGGTTGTGACAGACCACCATGCGCTGTGTTGGCTCGTCGATTTGAAGGACCCCTCTTACCGATTGGGTAGGTGGAGCTTGCGCCTTCACGAATTCGACCTTACAATAGTCTATAAATCCGGCAGGAAACACTCCGACGCCGACTGCCTGTCTCGCGCTCCCGTCGACTCACCACCACAACATTCCAACGAAGACGGTGCATTCTTCGGAGCCGTGACGGAAAGCGACCTAGCCGCCCAGCAACGTGCCGACACCGAGTTAGGCGCCATGATCGAAGGACGAAGGACGCAACGTCAGAGTGCCGAGGACCTTCAAACGCAACTTGCCTGCATTCTGCCTCAAATACTCCGCCGTCGTGAAGAAAAAATTTCACCCTGGTACGAGAACGAAGTATCTTCTTGACATCCCCGAAGACCTTCGTGACAAAATTTTGGGAGCGTGCCATAACGACCCGTCTTCCAGACAACTCGGCAGCGCACAAACTATGGGTAAAATCAAGGCGAAGTACTACTGGCCCCACCTTACAACCGATGTGTCCCACTACACCCGCAGCTACCGTGACTGCCAGCGACGAAAAACGCCCCCGAGCAGACCTGCCGGACTTCTGCAGGCGATTGGCGTCCCATCGAGGCCCTTTCAACAGATTGGAATGGATCTCCTTGGCCCGTTCCCTATGTCACGGTCAGAGATCGAGTGGATTGTCGTAGCGACAGATTACATGACGCGCTACGCAGAGACCGCCGCTCTTCCGAGGGGTAACTGCAGAAGAAGTTGCGAAGTTCTTCATGAACCAAGTTGTACTGCGACATGGACCCCCTTAAGTCCTAATCACGGACCGCGGAACTTCCTTTTCTGCGGAGCTTATGCAAAGAATCTTACGCTACAGCAACAAGGATCACCGAAGAACGAAGGCGTACCACCCTCAAACGAACGGACTTGCGGAACGTCTGAACAAAACGATCGCGGATAAGCTGTCTATGTACGTCGACTTTTAGCATAAGACTTGGGACGAGGTCCTCCCGTATGCCACGTTTGCGTACAACACAGCGATCCAGGAAACTACGCAGATGACACCGTTCGAGCTTGTCTACAGAACACGGCTGACTACGATGCTTGATGCATGTTTCCGCACGTAGAAGACGACGCGACCTCAACGCCGATGTCCAAGGATACCTTCAACCTGCGGAGGAGGCCCGCCAGCTCGCTCGAGTTCCTATAACGGACCAGCAGCCGTTGGTGCCGGACGCTACAACCTCCGACGCCGAGACGCTGAGTACCACCCAGGGGATCGCGTGTGGCTTTGGACTCCCATCCGACGACGCGGACTCAGTGAGAAGCTTCTGCGATGGTACTTCGGACCCTACCAGATTCTACGACGTGTTGGCCAACTTACCTACGAAGTGATCTCCGATGGTGATTCCGGCACATCACGACGACGCACGCAAGCCGACGTCGTCCATGTGGTTTGCCTCAAACCTTACTGCGCAAGATGACGGGCTTTCTTTTTGTTGTTGTTGTTTTGTTGCTGTTGTTTGTTCGGAATGTAGTTTTATTTTAGCATCGGGTCGATGCACTCTTAAAGGGGGGTAATGCCGCGAGCCATGGATCGAGTTTGTTTATTTATGGGTTGTTTTTACTACCCGTCCGCGCCCGGTTCTGTTATCTGTCACTTTGCTGACTGCTTCTTCGCCGACTGTGTATTCTTGAGTTGTTAGCGGAGCACTAGTTCACTCCAATAAACTTGTTTTAGATGCAAAGCATCTCTTGCTCTCGGCTCTGTCTTCCGTCGTCCGTCCGTCGTCCGTCCGCACCTCTTCCCCTCTCCCTACCAGCTGTGCGATAGCTCGCACGCTTCTCCTTCTCTCCTCTACACGCCAGATGTGCGATAGCGCGCGCGCTGCTCCTCCACTCCCCCTCTCCACGCCAGCTGCGCGATAGGTGCGCATGCGCGTCTCCTCTCTCATCTCCTCCTCTCCACTACATCTGCTCTATATAATAAACGGGGTCCGCGCGCCGCTCCCTCAGTTGCTGCTTCGGTTGAGTCACTCTGCGCCGTACGGAGTTCCGTCATTTCCCGTTATTTGGATACCCAATCTCGTGAAAGTTTCGGAACCTCCGAGATACTTTGCATCAACTCAGGGTTCCCTCGCGGGAAGGTGGTGTCATTTCTTTTTCTTCAAGACAACTGCGTCGTCTCTGGCTACGTGGCAGTATGATAACCGCCTTCAATGGTTTGGATTGCCGGCGAACGGAACACTGTCTGGGGAAGAAGAGGGCGGGGGGCGCTCTTTGGCGGCGACCCATGAAAGAAGAGTGAGGGGGAGGCAGTGAGAGAGATGACGCCATAGCGCGCATGCCACCGTCCTACTCGTCCTTCCTCATACGCGCTCCTTTGCTTCCTTTCTGCCAGCGCTGCTGCGTTCAGTGGTCTCTGGTTTCACTTTTTGTAGAGCCACGTGTGTAAATTTAAGGGATTTCGTTGGCATAATCGTTGTGGGTGCCGTTTACAGCCTCGCAGTCCAACCACCTTCGCAACGTCGATTTGAGCCAATTGTTTTAATCATCGCGGCACAAGAGGCGCACATGCCATCTACACTTCTGTGGCTTAAGATGTGGGCGAGAAATGTACCGGCTGCGAAGTGTTGGGCAATTTAAGCTAGAAGAAGAGCGTGCCAGTGTTTAAACGTGTTTATTCTGAAGTTTCGTCGCCTGACGGGACGTTTTGGTTTTTATAAGGCAGAGAAAAAGAAATGCTTTTGCTGAGTACGTTTTATTGAAGGTTTTGAAGGTGGAGGATAAAATGATGGTAGCCTCGCATTGTTGAACCTGACATCCAGGGCCCTGATCTCGAGATCATAAGCTAGACAGGGACACCCATGGATGTACGTAAGTGGAATATGTAATGTTTTAATTGTTCACCCCTGAGGATATCCTGGGATAGGGCGGAGTTTCGTAGAAATGAGTGGGTGCTTCCCGGAATCCAGCACAGTTTTCAGTTAATGTCCGATGTTTCCTATCACATATCTTGGCTTATCTACATTTGTGGATATATGTGTTGGTTTGTATCCTGCGCAGAGTTTCCAATTATTCGGCGTTAAAATACCCGTGTGGCACAAGGATGGATGGTGTTCTTCTATGCGTAGGATGAGGAGGCAATTTCATTTCTTTCAGGGAGGGTGCCGTGGTAGTTGTAGGCAACACGGAGTACGGTATGGGATATCACGCACACCTTGGTCAGCTGCGTTGTTATTTTCCAGACCCTTTTGTGCAGGTGTTAATGTGATGTTAACTTTGATCATTGTGGTTTGGAGAATCTTTCTCCGGCGTTAGGTACTGTGGCTGCAGGCAAAACACTAACGTCCTTTAAAACATTTCTAATGATGGTAACCATCTATGCAATAGTTCCGCTCGACGGATCGTCAAAGGGAATGGTCAGAGTTCTGTTTTCTTTATTTCCTGTGTGTTAGAGGGTAACGACTTCACAGCAATTATCACGGTACTCCACTTCGACAATTGTTGCCTTGGTACTTTCGAACGTCCTGGCTTCCGCGCACAATGTGTTTTCATAATTTTGGAACTTTCTTCGAAGGAATTTGATACTGGCTTGTCGCCTGTCCTTGCGTGAGTTTGAATCAATGTTTTTCCGTAGGGGGGGGGGGGGGTTTATGGGAAGACACTGGATCGGCGACATATCTGTCGGGCGGCCGGATGATTTTTCTTTAAAGTTGAGCCTGTATTTCATGTGATCTTTCCTAATATTACTTTTTTTGAGACGGTCCTTTTGGTGTACTAGAAGAACTCTCTTATTTCTTTACTATAATATATGACACAATTTAAAGACCCCTGCGGTGATCGTAAAAATTGGGAGGTTGAGATCTGCCCTATATGCTGTTCTGATGTGCTGCCTTCTTCAGTGTGGTTCGGTAGAAGGTACAACAGGCTGCACTATATCGCGTAATGATAAGTGCGTGCATAAGTTTGGTTCTTTCTTTCATTCCCGCTGTTTATCTGTTAAGGCTTTTTACAATGAGGTTCCATATGATCAAATATTTCCTGTATTTTAGCGATTGCAGCATCGGCTCTACCGCTTTTCTGTAGGGAAATGCCTAGCATTCTTAAGTGACTGTTCTTTGAAATCACATGCTGACCTATTTTAGGGGCGTGTTTTAATTGATCGCGTGGCGCTATTCATAGTGTGCCAGAGCGAGCTGGCACCGGTGACAGGGCCGCGAAAAATTCGAAAAATGATTTTAAATTTGTTTAATTAGACGCCATATAGTCGGTTTTATTTATAATTATGTTTCGTTTCTAGATATTATACGTGCTTTTCTTGGTTTTTGAGAGCCTGGCGTTATTTTGTGGCCCCTGTTTAAGTTTGTTGACGCATTGTTGGAGTCGTCCTCATTTTCGGTCCTCGGAGAGGCCCTTTGGTGGCGTCGTAATTTGCGAGCGCGGCTGTCGCCCATGTCTGCGGAACAAGATTTCCTACGGCGCGTAGAAAGAACATCGCTCACAGCGCGGCGCCTGCTGAAATCGCGTACCTTTTCTTTTGTCTCGGCCATAGCATTATTGGCCTTCTTTTCGCAATCTGGCGCTATATACTCTGCAGTCACGGCTAGCCCTCATATGTGGCTGCCTCGGTTGTAGTTTCCTGGTAGCACCGATGACGTACTTCCGCGCACGCTTGATGAGCACGGCTGGTATCGGACGGCTAGCATCCACGGCGAAATTAAAAAAAATTAGCCTGATGAAGGTATCGTGTTAATAAGAAATATTTAGCTAGGACGGTAGCCAGCTTTTTGCTACACTGACCAGGGCCCAGGCACTATTGCACCCAAGGTTCAGCATTTTTGCTTAATTTCGGTGTTTGGTATAGATGTTTTGCGGTTCAATAAGGATTACCAGCGTTAAGTAGATACTGATTTTGTGAACTCATTTATTAAGAATATTTGAATAGTACTTGTTTTTTGGGCTCATGAGTTTAATTTTGTGTAGCTTCCTGTTTGTCGTGACGGTACGCTTTCGGTAGGTATGCATGACGTTTTACGGAATTGTGCTTGTTCAGTATATTTGGCGTTGCACTTTCATATTTTGTAGTCACTGATCAATGTTAGTGGAAATTTCTTTAAATGCAAGAATCAACAGCATATTAAAAGAGTGGCGTATCACACAATTGGGTGTGAATCAAATTAAAACGAAATTTTCTTCGCGGCTTATAGTTCAGTATAACTGAACTTGCGTTTGTCATTTTCGAGTGTGTCTGTCATGTCTGACTGTCGAGTCTGTCATTTTTGGCGGAGTTTATTCTTCGAACGGTGAGCAGTGGCGAGTGCGTGAAGAAGTACAACACGTAACGACAAATCTTCAACGTCAGAGTCCTTATGGTGAAGAAGCCACCAGCTCCAGGCGGATCGACCGTATACACACAGAAAATGGGGCTGTCCCGGGCACCACTAGCCACGCGCTTCGCCGGCGCCTCGGTAGCAAAACGCGGAGGAAGCACCATGGCCTGCATTGAAGATAAGGGCAGACTATCGCAATTAAAAAAAAAAAAAAGAGACCTGCCCATAGCAACCGCCGACAATGGGAGCCAGCTTGCCGAAGAATTGCGGTGTAGAGACCGCGTGTTTCGTCAGCTGGCGATATAGTAAGAGCTCGTTATAATGAAAGTTAAAGGAACTTACCACTTCCTTTGCCGTTCTTAGTCTACAATATGGGCCCCCCACGAATACATTCCTCATCAAACCAGTCATCCTGGTAGCAACTGCTGCACAGTGAATCAATCTGTCTTATAAGAACCTACTACTGCAACCTCCGCTCCCATACTTCCAGTTAAATTTCGCCTCTCCATCTTCTTGGCGAACTGGTGGAGGCGAAATAGGGATGTTCTTTTGATGCGCGAGCCGAGAGGACGATCTCGACTCGCTCCGATGACCGACGACCGATGCTTGGAGCGGGTGAGGGATGAGGACTGCCTTCCTTACTGGATATTAGGTTTATTTACAGTATTTACATGACTCCAAGTTTACATCACGTCAGAGTGACGGCTACATTGTCACTCTGACAGCAGCAGCCTGTTCGGCCGAGATCTATACTAAACTAGATCCCCTCTCGACCGACCCCCGAGAAAACCCAACACTCCGGTTTTGATAACAAAAACCCCGCCTCCAAAAAGGGGGCGTACAAGAAAGAGAGAAAAACCTTTCACACAATTAATAGAAACCATTGATTGGCCACAGGAACCAGCCAATCACACACATGTCCCCACCTGCGGTCACGTGACCTAACACTCTCTCTTACACACTCATAGTGCGTTTCCCACGCACGCTGTTGCACCCGGCCAGAAAATGCAGGCCATCTGCGGCCTAAAGTGAACCATCCATTACGTTCAGCGGGCGGCATCTGCACAAACAACAGCCAAGCCGAGGGCCCGGAGCGGTCCTCGCGCGGCTGACCTCCCTCCGAGCGGCGCCTCCCACGACGTCGGGCGTCCGCGCGCGCGGCGTGACAATGAGGGTTGCTAATTCCCTCCCAGACTACAGGGGCGCCGCCGGCCACCTGAACAGACCACGGGGAGAGACGCTGCCAGCCGAGGCGACCATCGTCGAGGCTAACGACCCGTCGACGAAGAGCGCCCGCCGCCGGAGTCGAAGATTTTCCAAACTTACACCGCGCGCGCTTTCAACACTAAGAGATACGATCATCTGGTCGCCCGTCAGCTTGTTATGCCGAATGACCCTGCCACCCTCGACGCGACAGAGGTACTCAGGCTAATCGCCCCCATCCTTTGACACACAAAAGGACGGGCACAACAGCTCTCCGCGGCTCCGAACTTGGCGTCCGTGCGGCTACATGAAAGGGACACTGAATAGCCGCAACCAGCGTACGCGACGCCGAACATGAGCCACCGGCGGCTTTCCTTAATTACATGAGGAGCCCGAACATAACACCTCCGCACTAAGAATGTTGTCCGTACACTAGCTGTACGTACAACATTAACTCTCACTGCACGTTATGTCTTACTGCAGAGCCAGAACTAAAAAAAACACTCAAGCCGTTACGCGAGTACAATACAAAGTACAATACAGTACAACAATACAAAATTAACCCGGTACGCACAAACCCAACCAGCACCAAGCGCCGGCCAACTGCACCAAAAACGGATACAACACGGCATACTCAGTGCCTTGGCCTAGCCATGGCTTGCGCAACATCAAACAATAAACGAAAGCGCTCAGCTACAAGGCCCGTTAGAACAAACTCGCGGCACCCTCTACCACTAAAGGCAACAAACCCCACGAAGGGTATACATGTTCAAACTTGACAACTGAATGAATGACACCATCCATTCTTAGACGTTAAGCACATGCAGGAACATTCTTTCAATCTAAGGAAAAAAAAAAAACCACCCGAACAAACCCAAACGTACCAAACGAGGCTACTCCTGTACCAATAACAAAACGTTAAAAGAAAGTTCTCTTCACGCACTCGCGGACGCCGGTTCTTTCGGGATGCGACACAGATTGTTCGTCCCTGTTGCGGTTCACCTGCTGTCCACATTCGATGTACTGAAAGTTCATTTTTCAGTACTTCAAACACTAGTTCGCACACAAGCGCCACAAGTGGGCCCTACTTGCACATTCCATGGCCCACCATGACCACATGCCAACGAGCGCAAATAATTAGAGACACTCGCCTTTGTGCCCAGAGGTAAACTCCCTAGCGTGCTGTAACAGCGGCTCGGCTGTACCTCTCAAGGAGACAGTTAAAACCGCCAAGCTGAGCTACTCGTAAATCACGCGCCTTACGACAGCTGAACACAACCAACAAATGCACAAACACACACAAAAAAAAACTGACAAGGGGGAGAACGACAGTACAGGTAACTAACAATAACTCTAATCTAAGCGATCCCTACACACCCAGAGAAAAACACACACAAAAAAAACAACTAAGTGTGCGCCAAACAACACTGACCTGTTCTATCTAGCACTGTACACTATTCAGCGCAAACACCCCTTTCCACGGCGGCACACACCGACCGTCGCACGGAAGCTGGTTCCGTTTCATGCACCACCAGCTGATTCTAAGCAAACCCTGGTTTGGCTCGCCGTGTCCCGTGCTCCCGGGAGAAAAGGAACAGCCTACGCGGCGGTAACGCGTACGACGTTGTCGCACCTGCGCCGTCACACCTGCCGCCGCCTTCCGCGTTCTCGGGCCTGTCGGAATCGACCTACGCGCACGACGCCGCGGACCCCCTGCGCATTCATGCTTCCCGCACGCAAGCTCCACAATTAGGCGCGCCTTGCATGGCCCCTGCACTTCCTCTGACTCCTCGGTGAGCATGCTTTCTGCAGCTTCTCCCGATCTGTGCACTGGCTCATCCACGCGGGGCTCCTGGCGGTCGGCCGCGGAATCTATGTCAGCGCATGGGGCGGTGCTACTCTCGACACCTCCCTGCGCGGCCACGGCAACATTGCCCGCCGCCACAGAAAGAATCGCTGCAGCTAAGACATTTGTCTCACGCGATTCCAAGATCTCATCTGCAACAGTGGGAACGCCAACGTGTTGCCCAACAACTGGGGTGGCTTCGGCCACCTCCACGACATTCCCACTCTCCTTCTCCCGTGGCGCACGAAGCGCCCACGAGGGAACAAACACCGTGAAAAGATTGGCGTCCTCTTCGAGTTCGCCGATCCTGCGGAGCTTCGCTTTCTCGTAAGCGATCTCCGCCCTCCCTTGGGCTAGTTGAGCACTGAGCTCCTCAGCCGTCCATACGGACGGGCTATCCGCGCCCCGGCTACCCGCTAGCCTAGCTTTTTTCAAAGCGTGCTGGGCATTTTTGAGAGCTAATTCAGCTCTCAACTCCTCGATCTCGAGCACAATGGCACTAACCTTCCGGTCGGTGCCGCGACATCCCGTTAGCATAGTGGCCATGGTGAACCGGAGAAAACAAATCAGGGCCCACCTGTGCTCGCTCCGGGTTCGGTCGGGTCGCAGTGTCGCTGGTGCAGCAGCTCGTGGACCCGATGCGCCGCTCTCGCCGCTGGGATGAGGCCGCGCTCCCTGGGCCAGAGCCCACGAGGCCTCCCGCTGAGGTGTCGCCCCGTTCAACCGCGGCTTACGCCGCCCTGGGCCAGAGCCCACGAGGCCTCCCGCTGAGGTGTCGCCCCGTTGAACCGCGGCTTACGCCGCCCTGGGCCGGAGCCCGCGAGGTCTCCCACTGAGGTGTCGCCCCGTTGAACCGCGGCTTACGCCGCCCTGGGCCGGAGCCCACGAGGTCTCCCGCTGAGGTGTCGCCCCGTTGAACCGCGGCTTACGCCGCCCTGGGCCGGAGCCCGCGAGGCCTCCCACTGAGGTGTCGCCCCGTTGCCGTTGAATCGCGGCTGCTGCCGCACTGAGCCGGAACTCACGAGGCCTCCCGCTGAGGTGTCGCCCCGTCGATGCTTGGAGTCTGGCTCGTCGTTGGTCGGAGCCGAACCTTCCGTTGAAGGAGTCTCTCGAATGCCCCACCAGCTCCAGCCCATGGTCGTGGTCATCCTGTCGACTGCGCCAGTTAGATTTCGCCTCTCCATCTTCTTGGCGAACTGATGGAGGCGAAATAGTGATGTTCTTTTGATGCGCGAGCCGAGAGGACGATCTCGACTCGCTCCGATGACCGACGACCGATGCTTGGAGCGGGTGAGGGATGAGGACTGCCTTCCTTACTGGATATTAGGTTTATTTACAGTATTTACATGACTCCAAGTTTACATCACGTCAGAGTGACGGCTACATTGTCACTCTGACAGCAGCAGCCTGTTCGGCCGAGATCTATACTAAACTAGATCCCCTCTCGACCGACCCCCGAGAAGACCCAACACTCCGGTTTTGATAACAAAAACCCCGCCTCCAAAAAGGGGGCGTACAAGAAAGAGAGAAAAACCTTTCACACAATTAATAGAAACCATTGATTGGCCACAGGAACCAGCCAATCACACACATGTCCCCACCTGCGGTCACGTGACCTAACACTCTCTCTTACACACTCATAGTGCGTTTCCCACGCACGCTGTTGCACCCGGCCAGAAAATGCAGGTAATCTGCGGCCTAAAGTGAACCATCCATTACGTTCAGCGGGCGGCATCTGCACAAACAACAGCCAAGCCGAGGGCCCGGAGCGGTCCTCGCGCGGCTGACCTCCCTCCGAGCGGCGCCTCCCACGACGTCGGGCGTCCGCGCGCGCGGCGTGACAATGAGGGTTGCTAATTCCCTCCCAGACTACAGGGGCGCCGCCGGCCACCTGAACAGACCACGGGGAGAGACGCTGCCAGCCGAGGCGACCATCGTCGAGGCTAACGACCCGTCGACGAAGAGCGCCCGCCGCCGGAGTCGAAGATTTTCCAAACTTACACCGCGCGCGCTTTCAACACTAAGAGATACGATCATCTGGTCGCCCGTCAGCTTGTTATGCCGAATGACCCTGCCACCCTCGACGCGACAGAGGTACTCAGGCTAATCGCCCCCATCCTTTGACACACAAAAGGACGGGCACAACAGCTCTCCGCGGCTCCGAACTTGGCGTCCGTGCGGCTACATGAAAGGGACACTGAATAGCCGCAACCAGCGTACGCGACGCCGAACATGAGCCACCGGCGGCTTTCCTTAATTACATGAGGAGCCCGAACATAACACTTCCGATGACCAATCTTGTGTTCCGCTAAACGCTCTGACCTCATCTCATTCCACTGAGGTGCCACTATCCGCTGAGGGGTTCAAGAAGGCTCTAGACGCCGACTTGGAAAACACACAGCGCACGCAGCTTACGCCATTCTGCACACTTTCCGCTCTTTATTTGACTGTAAGGAAGCTCCTTAGGGTAAAATGTCGGCATTCGCCTTTCAGATCGACACAGGTACGTGCGTAATTTTGGGAAGAAAAAGTTGGATTCCACGGGAGCAGCTGCCGAAACGCATTGCAGTGCCACACGGCGAAAGCGCGCCTGCTGCCCGTACACTGGCTGGGCAGCCTTTTTATCTGCCTTTATCTTCGTTCGCGCGCATGCGTTGACACGCTGTTGGTAAACATGGAGACCGAGCGGTGTCGCTTCGGCTCCCTAGGTTGCTAGTATTATGAAACAAGTCTCCGTTCGCGGCTCAACTAAAGGATGTTATATAATTGCGCGTTCGCACTTACTTATGTTTTGTTCCTTGTTATTTTGCCTTCTTATGTGCGTTGTGCTTCCTAAACAGTCGTAATCTTAAACTCACACGTAAACGGCTACATGCTCGGACCTTGTTTGAATAATTCGTGTCACGGTATTGATGTCCTGGTAAGGAGTAACAAAAATCATACTCGTTCAGCCATCACTGAATGCTAATTCCATTCCTCAGCCTGGCCTAGACAGAACCCTTTAAAATGGAACAACACAAGCCCAGCCGAAGCAGCACCATTAGGTCTTTCTGTTTACTAAGACCACATCAAGTCGTGAAAGCGAACGAAAAAGCGTGAAGGTAAAATAGGCCCCACAGCCAGTGTCTCCGCAGCAGACGCTATTTTCCATGGTAGCGCTGTAATGTGTTTCTGCCGCTGCACGCGTGAAATCAAGACATTGCTCCTGACAGTGCCTTTGCTGCAGCGACCGTATCGAGTGTAGCCGGAGAACGCCGTATTATTAATGAACATATCATTGACATCTTACAAATGGGCGTCATTAGTCTATAGCACAAACCCTCGTCCCCGCCAGTAGTTTTAGTAAATACAACGGGCGGGTCTAGGAGATTGTTTGTCGGCTATTCTGCCTGAACAATATTACCCGTGAGGGCGTCTATCCCTTACCTCGAATCGCTCACGCTTTGAATTTTGATATAGTGTCGAATTGTCCAATCTTGATTTACACTCGGAAAACTGGCAGGTACCAGTAGTCCAATATGACCCGTGCAACACCGCGTTTGTTACCCCTGATGGCCCATAAATTGGATGTTGTGACATTTGGGCTATGTAACGCCTACCACATTTGAAATAACAAGACATCTCGCGTGGGGTGAAGTCCTCAAGTATTGTTGCTGCGGTCCAAGGAGGCTAAATATTATGGGTCATGTTTCAAAGATGGTGTGTCACACGATCTCCGAAAACTACGTGCCTTGACCGACTTTCCTTATCCGACTTCGAACAAAACCGACCACAGCATCATCGATCTGTGGTCCCATTTCAGGCCCTCTATCCGGAATTTTGCCTCCAACATTGCCCCACTGGCGAGGCTGTCAAACCGCTATGACAATATTTCCCCGTGGTCCTCAGAGAGTGAGGAACCATTTACATCTTTGTGGCGTCTATTGACGTCAGCACCTATTTTTCGGACCTGTTATCCTGGCGCTACCACTGAAGTGCACACTGACTTCAGTCAGGTCGATTTCGGTGCAGTGCTCACTCAAAGCAAGCCCATAATGCGACGAAAATGTGATTGCGCATGCAAGCCGAACTCTCCCCAAAGCTCAGCGGAGCTATAGCTTGACGGAAAAGGAGTGTCTCGCCATAGTCTGGGCCATTACAAAATTTTGCCCCTACCTTTACGGCCTCCCGTTTGATGCTGTCACCGACCACCACCCTTTGTTTCGGTTGTCTTTCCTTGAAGATCAACGGGACGTCTTTCTCGGTAATCTCTGCGTTTAAAAATCCCGACCTTCACGTTACTTACTGATTCGCTTGCGAGAATACTAATGTCGACGCCCTCTCCTGCTACCATCTGCCTATTGATACAGCATGCCTTGACACAACGGATATTTTACTGTCATATAGATGAGCCTCACTGACATGCACTTCGAGGAGACAAAAAATCACTGGTTGCGTCCATTATCGGCTTACTGTCGACAGCTTCAAACCTGGTTCAATCTAGACACATACGTCACCATGCTGCCTACGTTGCCAGTACAGTTAACCGCTTCTACCGCGGCAACTGCATGCCTGCCGGTCACAAGTGGCTGCTCGTGGTTCCACGCACATTACGCATCGACGTGTGTTTTTCCCACCATGCTGATGCGGAAAACGTTTAAGTGGGTGTCGCAGAGTGTTAAAGGTGTTGCTGGTGGGGTATGTGCAGCTTTGTGCCGAAACACATTCCAGGCTCAGAGGAATGTCACCGACGCAAGGCGCCCGCACCAGCGCCCTACGGCAAGCTATAACCCTTCACCTATCATACTCGCCCTGATGAGTGTGTGGGCATTGACATATATGGCCCTTAGCCAAACACCGTTTCTGGCACTGGCTGCATCATCGTGGCTTTCGACCACGTCACGTGGCACGCCAAAATAGCCGCGTTGTCCACTGCCACGGTGTGTAAAGTTTGTGCATTCTTCATGCATTCAATCGTCGTTTGCCACGGTGAACCGCCAGAAAAACTTGCTCACCGACAACGTTTATTATTTTCCAAGGATGTAAAAGCGCTGCAAACAGAATGCCCATAATCCTGCCCATGCATCGCACCCAAAAGAATGCCCTGTGCATCGCAGCACGTCCGTATATCATCCACAAACTAACGAACTCTCCGAAAGATTCAATCCTACACTGGGGGAGATTACTGCTATGGAAATCGTTTCTGATCAGTCAAACTGGGACATAGTACTACTTATCCAAACATTTGAATACAACACTTCCGTACACGCCACTACAGGTTATGATTCTTTTTCTTTACGGTTGCCAACACTCTTGGACAGCGGACACAATCCTTCCATACAGCTCGGAAGCGTCCGAATGCCGCCTTTTTCCTGATCTGATGCACCATGCTCAATAATGTCAAAAGCGCTCCCGTTTGTTTACAAAAAATGACAACTCGCAACCACGCAGCATCATGAACACGATAACGCGTCCCCTCCTCTTTCTGCTGGCGATCTGGCTTAGCTGTTGATACAATCCACTTTCAGAGGTCTTCCCTCCAAAATGATATTCAACGTACAATGACCCCCACCGTGTTGTCAGTTCTACATATCCCGTGAAGTATGTAGTTAAACCGTTAAAGCCACCGTTAAAACCGTTAAAGCTCCACTGTCGTAGCTGCGAAACCATCCATATACGCCGCGAAAAGCGATAATACAACACTTTCGTTTTGAAGTCGCGGTAAATCGCAAGAATGGCTTTTTTTGTATGGGCGGATTATTTTACTGAAGAGGACTGAATCTGCCGTAGTCGTCCATTTTTTTGCGCAGATAGGTACCGTGGGCTATTGTAGTGAAGGACTGCACGTTAACCATAACAAATCCTCACGTGGATATGCATTATGGATCATGAACGAGTATCAGATGGTGACGGCGTGGCTAGAGTGTAGACTATCGGCCTCATCGCGTAGCTTTATTCTGCTGGCCTAATGTCATGAGGCATCATTGAAATATATATATATATATATATATATATATATATATATATATATATATATATATATATCCAGGCGTGGGTTCAGTCCCCACTCTGGGCGCGTATTTTTCTTTCTTTCTTTCTCACGTAATTAATAAAAAGAAAAAAATGTAACGTCACTAACGGTAAACAAAATCGTCTAACCACTCCCCTATGCCTTCTTTGGCGTTGTAGACTGCCGGCATTTCTTTCTGTATTTCCTAACGAGCCCCTCATTTTCCAAAAACCTATTATCTTGCGAAAGCTTAGCGAGGGCCTCGGTTCTGGCAGCCTTGATGCCAAGGTAGCATAAGAGGGTTTCCCGCCAGTTGACCGCTCATGACAGGCTGTAGACGTTCGTGTCACGCCCCGGGGGTGGAAAAAGAAGGTCCCCTTCTCCCCGTGTAGTTTGAAGTGGCGCTGGCTACCACCCTCAAGCGTCAGATACAGTGTAAATATAAATACCCCAGAAAGTGAAGCAGAACACAGTCGCCCAGATAGCCGAGTTGGTAAGGCATTCCAGATCTAATCGAAAGGCGTGGGTTCGGTCCCCACTCTGGGCGCGTGTTTTTCTTTCTTTCTTTCTCACGTAATTAATAAAAGGTAATAATAATGTAACGTCACTAAAAGGTAAAAAAATAGTCTAACCTTCCCCTATGCCTTCTTTGGCGTTGTAGACTGCCGGCATTTCTTTCTGTATATATATATATATATATATATATATATATATATATATATATATATATATAGCGAATCAGAATAGGAAATGAGGGGCTCGTTGAAAATAAGACAGACATAAAGTTTGGCAGTCAAGAAAACCTCGGAAAGCAAAGGGGAGGATATGGTAGGTCATTGGAATAGAGAAAGCATTTGGAAAGAAAGAAAGTAGAGAAAAAATGCCCGCCAGGTGGGATCCGACCCCACGACCTCGGAAATACCGGTCTGGTGCGATAACCACTACGCTACCGGCGGGGCTATTTTTCCCCTCCACCTTCTGGGGTATTTATGTCAATGTCATTTTTTTCTGTGCTCGGGGGTGGTAGCCAGCGCCACTCTGACTTCTCGGGGTGAAGGGGCCGTTCTTTTTACCCCCGGGCCGTGACTCGAGTGTCTGCGACATGCCGAGAGTGGTCGACCAGCGTTGAACCCTTTTAAGCTTCCTATGGCACCAAGACTGCCAGAAGAGAGGCCCTCGCTATGCACGTAGCGAATCAGAATTGGAAATGAGGGGCTCGTTGAAAATAAGACAGAAATAAAGTTTGGCATCCAAGAAAACCTCGGAAAGCAAAGGGGAGGATATGGTATGTCATTGAAACAGATAAAGAATTTGGAAATAAAGAAAGTGGAGAAAAAGTGCCCGCCAGGTGGGATCCAAACCCACGACCTATATATATATATATATATATATATTGAAAGGCAAAGTCACGGGGAAGCACATACCGTTTATTCCGGCTTCGCGAAAGGAACCACCCGCAGTGACTCCGACGAAGAAGACGGTCGCACGAGGCACGCGATATCAGGGTGGCAGCCGCTGACGCGTGAATGAAGATGATGCTGATGATGGGAGTGTTTCTAGATGCTATGAATGGGGAGAATGACCACTGTAGCGATCGGTATGAAAACATTGCTCACAATATATATATATATATATATAAATATATAAATATATATACATATCAAGGTTGCAGTCGTCATTGCCAGTGCTATTCGGCTGTTTCCGAGATATTTAATAGTGCCGAATGACGTGTGTTTGTCATGTTTCTTTAATACAGTGCTAACTCGGCGAAAATATAGGTCGAGAAAAAATCCGCCATTTTTCCGGGAGCGGGAGTCGAACCCACATCTCCGCATAACACAATCGGTTAGCAATCCGACCACGTCTTACGTGGCGGCCGCTGGGAAAAAAGACGTTCTACGTCTCCCGCGGTAGTCGAGGGGTGGCGCTAGTTGACCGGCCTCAGAGCACTTGTAAATATAACCCCCCCCCCGGGTAACAGTCGAGAGGGGAGCCGCTGCGGGGTAGCGTAATTGGTTAACGGACCGCACGCGTTATGCGGAGATGTGGGCTCGACTCCCGCTCCCGGAAAAACGGCGGATTTTTTTTCGACCTATATTTTCGCTTAGTGAGCACTGTATTAAAGAAACATGACAAACACACGTCATTCGGCACTATTAAATATCTCGGAAACAGGCGAATAGCACTGGCAATGACGACTGCAACCTTGATATGTGTCCTTACTGAGTCCCTCGTCCCGTATCTTTCTGTTCTGCTACATGCATTACGAGGACTCTGGCTCCAGCAGTTCGGATATGCCAATTGCTAACCCAGACCTCCGACCACGTCTTACGTGGCGGCCGCTGGGAAAAAAGACGTTCTACGTCTCCCGCGGTAGTCGAGGGGTGGCGCTAGTTGACCGGCCTCAGAGCACTTGTAAATATAAACCCCCCCCGGTAAAAGTCGAGAGGGGAGCCGCTGCGGGGTAGCGCAATTGGTTAACGGACCGCACGCGTTATGCGGAGATGTGGGCTCGACTCCCGCTCCCGGAAAAACGGCGGATTTTTTCTCGACTTATATTTTCGCCTAGTTAGCACTGTATTAAAGAAACATGACAGACACACGTTAATCAGCACTATTAAATATCTCGGAAACAGGCGAATAGCACTGGCAATGACGACTGCAACCTTGGTATGTGTCCTTACTGAGTCCCTCGTCCCGTATCTTTCTGTTCTGCTACATGCATTAGGAGGACTCTGGCTCCAGCAGTTCGGATATGCCAATTGCTAACCCCGACCTCCGACCACGTCTTACGTGGCGGCCGCTGGGAAAAAAGACGTTCTACGTCTCCCGCGGTAGTCGAGGGGTGGCGCTAGTTGACCGGCCTCAGAGCACATGTAAATATAAACCCCCCCCCGGTAAAAGTGGAGAGGGGATCCGCTGCGGGGTAGCGTGATTAGTTAACGCACCGCACACGTTGTGCGGAGATGTGGGTTCGACTCCCGCTCCCGGAAAAACGGCGGAGTTTTTCTCGACTTGTATTTTCGCCTAGTTAGCACTGTATTAAAGAAACAGGACAGACACACGTTATTCGGCACTATTAAATATCTCGGAAACAGGCGAATAGCACTGGCAATGACGACTGCAACCTTGATATGTGTCCTTACTGAGTCCCTCGTCCCGTATCTTTCTGTTCTGCTACATGCATTACGAGGACTCTGGCTCCAGCAGTTCGGATATGCCAATTGCTAACCCCGACCTCCGACCACGTCTTACGTGGCGGCCGCTGGGAAAAAAGACGTTCTACGTCTCCCGCGGTAGTCGAGGGGTGGCGCTAGTTGACCGGCCTCAGAGCACTTGTAAATATAAACCCCCCCCCCGGTAAAAGTGGAGAGGGGATCCGCTGCGGGGTAGCGTGATTAGTTAACGCACCGCACACGTTGTGCGGAGATGTGGGTTCGACTCCCGCTCCCGGAAAAACGGCGGATTTTTTCTCGACTTATATTTTCGCCTAGTTAGCACTGTATTAAACAAACATGACAGACACACGTTATTCGGCACTATTAAATATCTCGGAAACAGGCGAATAGCACTGGCAATGACGACTGCAACCTTGATATGTGTCCTTACTGAGTCCCTCGTCCCGTATCTTTCTGTTCTGCTACATGCATTACGAGGACTCTGGCTCCAGCAGTTCGGATATGCCAATTGCTAACCCCGACCTCCGACCACGTCTTACGTGGCGGCCGCTATGAAAAAAGACGTTCTACGTCTCCCGCGGTAGTCGAGGGGTGGCGCTAGTTGACCGGCCTCAGAGCACATGTAAATATAAACCCCCCCCGGTAAAAGTGGAGACGGGATCCGCTGCGGGGTAGCGCAATTGGTTAACGGACCGCACGCGTTATGCGGAGATGTGGGCTCGACTCCCGCTCCCGGAAAAACGGCGGATTTTTTCTCGACTTATATTTTCACCTTGTTAGCACTGTATTAAAGAAACATGACAGACACACGTTATTCAGCACTATTAAATATCTCGGAAACAGGCGAATAGCACTGGCAATGACGACTGCAACCTTGATATGTGTCCTTACTGAGTCCCTCGTCCCGTATCTTTCTGTTCTGCTACATGCATTACGAGGACTCTGGCTCCAGCAGTTCGGATATGCCAATTGCTAACCCCGACGTCCGACCACGTCTTACGTGGCGGCCGCTGGGAAAAAAGACGTTCTACGTCTCCCGCGGTAGTCGAGGGGTGGCGCTAGTTGACCGGCCTCAGAGCACTTGTAAATATAATCCCCCCCCGGTAAAAGTCGAGAGGGGAGCCGCTGCGGGGTAGCGCAATTGGTTAACGGACCGCACGCGTTATGCGGAGATGTGGGCTCGACTCCCGCTCCCGGAAAAAGGGCGGATTTTTTCTCGACCTATATTTTCGCCTATTTAGCACTGTATTAAAGAAACATGACAAACACACGTCATTCGGCACTATTAAATATCTCTGAAACAGCCGAATAGCACTGGCAATGACGACTGCAACCTTGATATGTGTCCTTACTGAGTCCCTCGTCCCGTATCTTTCTGTTCTGCTACATGCATTACGAGGACTCTGGCTCCAGCAGTTCGGATATGCCAATTGCTAACCCCGACCTCCGACCACGTCTTACGTGGCGGCCGCTGGGAAAAAAGACGTTCTACGTCTCCCGCGGTAGTCGAGGGGTGGCGCTAGTTGACCGGCCTCAGAGCACATGTAAATATAAACCCCCCCCGGTAAAAGTGGAGAGGGGATCCGCTGCGGGGTAGCGTGATTAGTTAACGCACCGCACACGTTGTGCGGAGATGTGGGTTCGACTCCCGCTCCCGGAAAAACGGCGGAGTTTTTCTCGACTTATATTTTCGCCTAGTTAGCACTGTATTAAAGAAACATGACAGACACACGTTATTCGGCACTATTAAATATCTCGGAAACAGGCGAATAGCACTGGCAATGACGACTGCAACCTTGATATGTGTCCTTACTGAGTCCCTCGTCCCGTATCTTTCTGTTCTGCTACATGCATTACGAGGACTCTGGCTCCAGCAGTTCGGATATGCCAATTGCTAACCCCGACCTCCGACCACGTCTTACGTGGCGGCCGCTGGGAAAAAAGACGTTCTACGTCTCCCGCGGTAGTCGAGGGGTGGCGCTAGTTGACCGGCCTCAGAGCACTTGTAAATATAAACCCCCCCCGGTAAAAGTCGAGAGGGGAGCCGCTGCGGGGTAGCGCAATTGGTTAACGGACCGCACGCGTTATGCGGAGATGTGGGCTCGACTCCCGCTCCCGGAAAAACGGCGGATTTTTTCTCGACCTATATTTTCGCCTATTTAGCACTGTATTAACGAAACATGACAAACACACGTCATTCGGCACTATTAAATATCTCTGAAACAGCCGAATAGCACTGGCAATGACGACTGCAACCTTGATATTTGTCCTTACTGAGTCCCTCGTCCCGTATCTTTCTGTTCTGCTATATGCATTACGAGGACTCTGGCTCCAGCAGTTCGGATATGCCAATTGCTAACCCCGACCTCCGACCACGTCTTACGTGGCGGCCGCTATGAAAAAAGACGTTCTACGTCTCCCGCGGTAGTCGAGGGGTGGCGCTAGTTGACCGGCCTCAGAGCACTTGTAAATATAAACCCCCCCCGGTAAAAGTGGAGAGGGGATCCGCTGCGGGGTAGCGTGATTAGTTAACGCACCGCACACATTGTGCGGAGATGTGGGTTCGACTCCCGCTCCCGGAAAAACGGCGGATTTTTTCTCGACTTATATTTTCGCCTAGTTAGCACTGTATTAAAGAAATATGACAGACACACGTTATTCGGCACTATTAAATATCTCGGAAACAGGCGAATAGCACTGGCAATGACGACTGCAACCTTGATATGTGTCCTTACTGAGTCCCTCGTCCCGTATCTTTCTGTTCTGCTACATGCATTACGAGGACTCTGGCTCCAGCAGTTCGGATATGCCAATTGCTAACCCCGACCTCCGACCACGTCTTACGTGGCGGCCGCTGGGAAAAAAGACGTTCTACGTCTCCCGCAGTAGTCGAGGGGTGGCGCTAGTTGACCAGCCTCAGAGCACTTGTAAATATAAACCCCCCCCGGTAAAAGTCGAGAGGGGAGCCGCTGCGGGGTAGCGTAATTGGATAACGCACTGCACGCGTTATGCGGAGATTGGGTTCGACTCCCGCTCCCGGAAAAACGGCGGATTTTTTCTCGACTTATGTTTTCGCCTATTTAGCACTGTATTAAAGAAACATGACAAACACACGTCATTCGGCACTATTAAATATCTCGGAAACAGCCGAATAGCACTGGCAATGACGACTGCAACCTTGATATGTGTCCGTACTGAGTCCCTCGTCCCGTATCTATATATATATATATATATATATATATATATATATATATATATATATATATATATATATATATATATCAGTTGCATTCTACGGCACTAATATGCACTTTTAGGACTCTTATTGTACCTATACAGAAGTCCTCGAGCAAAGCCGGCGTCCGGGCTTAAATCAAACTTTAAGGCTCTAGTCTATGGTTCTTGTAATATTAAAAACAAATTTAGAGGAACAATATAGTACGTGGATACCTTGCGGCCATTTAATTGTGCTCTTGTCTTGGTGACGTAATTAAGAAGTTTTTAATATAAAGATAAACGACCATTGCTAGAGGGTTTTGCCGGAGGATAAGCAGCTGTGATCAATCTCTCTATGCTGAGGTCGAAGTCACGTGATTGGCAGGCGACGTAAACCGGGTTATATCCCCCGAGAGAACTGTACTGCTTAACCAATGTTATTAGCTTGGCAGAACGTGTTTTCAAGAGCACTATCATTCGTTGCATTCGGCTAGGTTTAAAGATGCAAATTACATCTGAAGTATCTTATCAGAGGGCCCTTTTTCAATGGCTCAAGCAATTTCCGGCTCAAGTTGCCATCAATGTGCGCAATATTAGTCGAACACATAAGACATGGAACCCATGAAGCCAGAACGCAGCTTATGAAGCAGTCATGTACGGGACACACGAACGATGTCCAGATTCAGCTTCATAGCTCACCAGTTCCTTGAAAAACTCAGCGAGTAGTGTTTCTTCGTTTATTAACACTGTTCCTGTCCCTAGATCTCAATGCCGTAAATTATGTTCACTTAAGTCTAGCTTTCTTGGAGGCACCAGCGCAATTTAACGTGATATTACAACTCGTTTCCATGCAAGGCTTTCAGTGGGCGCTAGCCATCCGCTCAGCCGTGATCATCAGCGTCAGTAGAAAGACGTTGTCCCCGCCAGTCGGAAACTACAATGATGATTTCCAAAGCGAGGGGTCGCCTCAAGCTGCAATCCGGTGCAGCGACAACTGGAGTGTCAAAACGGTGGTATGAAATACGATGAAAACAAAAAAATAACTTGTGGCTTAGCAAGCGCTGCGTGCGTTCATTCAACCTAGTACCCCCCCCCCCCCCCGTGAGTATTCGCGCGGTGCCCTTTACAACTGAAGCCATCCCACCTTCCCCACCAAAACGTTATGCCAGTGGGAACCTTCTACCGCCCAACAACAAAGAGCTAAGAAATACCTCTAGGCTCCCAAAACTAATTGAAGCCTAGAATGTGAAAAGAAATTTCCGAGTTATGTCATAAGTACAAATTTTACGAGGTAAAGGAGTGTGTAAATACATAAATTTATAATTTAAATTTTCAAATTTGTAGCGGCCCGGTTTCCGCCGCAAGCTCCGTTTGGCATACTTTGGGTGGCCCCACCTGGAGAACCCTCACCAGAAACCAAAACGCTCAGTTCCACCATTACGCTGTGGAACAAACACTTTGAAATTCTGACGCCATCGCTTTATTGCTCAAGCTTAGTGTTTACTGCCTGCATTCACTAAATTAAAATTCCTTGTTTTAATCTGAAAGGTATCAGGAGATCAATTATGTGAAGAAGCTGTCCAGGTATGTGGGTCGCATTGCGCATTATGCCCTTGGCACTGCTGGACAACACTGCGCACTGCTTTGGTGAAACACGCGACAAAACGTGATAAACGGAAAGGGTAAATGGCAAATTAGAATTTTCCCCACGTCAGTAAGCTGTGACAATAAAGTTCGTGATATGGTAAGAATGTAGCATGAGCCCCCCCCCCCCCCCCCCCAGATGTTGTGTGACCGCCACCTGCCTCTCCGCGGTTACAAAAAATAGTTCCTTATATTGCAGCCTATTATACCCATGATTACTAATATGCGCGGCTGACAGTGTAATCATTTGTTTATAAAGTCGTTTATATATGTTTGATTCCAAAAAATGAATGATTTTCAAGTTAAAAAGAAAAAGTAGCCCTCATTGAAAACTTGCTCAGGACAAAAAAAATTACTTACTCAAACAAAGGTTATTCTTGGTACAAACCATTTCTGATGCATTTTATATTTCACAGGAGGCTATCTGTAATTGTTTAACTGTTAGAAAACAGAAATAAACCTTTAAAGAACTCGCAAATGATTTTTGGGTCTGAATACTTCGAATTTTGCTGTCTGAACCTCGCTTAGCCATCCTCTGCTTGGAGAAAAATGATGGACGTCTATTATATTTGGTCGGGGTCGTCATAATGCGATTCTTTCTTCTATTTGCGTGTGCACTCATTGTCATGAAATGTAGTCGGTACAGTAGCTTCGAACCGCCGAATCAAGAGGCGTAAACGAAGGGTGGAAGAAACGGGCAGTTCGTCGCCGCAATGGTTGGATACAGTGCTCGGACTGTGCAAGCCCACCGTGAAAAGGAAACCTGCGGCGGAAATTCATCCGTGGCGTTCGGAAATCGGCCGCGATATCAACGGGCAACGTAGTGTTCCGTGCGACCGCTTCGAACGCAGTGACGCCCTGCAAACACCTATCGAGGTGACGATAACGGTAAAGGTCGCGATGCCGCATGGGGTCTCCAGTCTTGCAATATCAGCTGTAGGTGTGAATAAACAAGCGCCATTTTATTCCCCTTAGACGAGACGACACCAAAGCATGGCGCATGGGGTGAATTGTGGAGCATCAAGCGTTACGAGTAAAATCATCATTACTTCACGAGGCACGCAAGTAGAACGACGCGCTACATCAGTTTGATTGACACTATACGGTGACATGCTTTCAATCGTGGCGACGATTTCTGAGGTGGTCCGGCGATGTAGTAAAACAACTGCCGCCATTTTTTTAGTTTCAAATCACCGCTCCGTAGTTTACAGTGAAATGATAAGGCAGAGTCATAACTCCGACTGGTGGTGGAAATATATAGAAAAACAACCTGAAGCACTAGCAGCCGCCTCAAAACATTACTATTGTGTGCTTAGACCGAAAAAAATCATGCACCCCTCCGTCTAACAACGACGATGGTGGAACGCGACGCTTTCTCGTGACAGATTGTTTGGCTGTGGTCTGAGTCTGGACTGAGTTTCGGCCATGTCAAAATGGAGCAATGGAATAGATGCCGGCTTCCTCACGCGCGGCACCGGTGTTCGATGCCGAGGACTGCAGTATGTCTTTCTTTCATTTCACCCACGATCATTCATCCTCACCCTCAGAGAAAATCGGCTTTCCTGCAGGGCGTTTTCGCGTTACAGACGCCATCAGTGAGAACAGTAAAGCTTCGATTTAAAATGAATAGTGACCTTCCAATGCATTCTTCCAAACTTCTACTTTCCGAATTAGGCTACATTAAACTTTCAGTGGCTTTACACTGAAGTGCAGCAGGCTGTCGTGATAATATTTTTATTTGTGATTAGGATTTTGAAATAGTTACATGGAGCAACCATTTGATTCACAAACCTGTAGAGCTTTTGGAGCCATGTCAGGCTTTTGTGGAAACATTTTCATTGCTGACAATCCCCCTGAAGCCAATAATCGTCGCCTATAGGTACACCAAACAGTGCCGCCGAACACTGAGTGCCTCATACAAAACTCCAACGAACGGCTCACAAGTGCATTGAATTCTCATTTTAAAAATGCGATGACGTCTCCATGCAAGCATTTCCATTCCCTAGTCCACATCTGCAACCAATCAGAGCACGGAACTGGAGTAGGCATAAGAAATATTTAATTCTCACTGCTTGCCGCCACGGCTTCATGGGATGCTGCACAAGGCAGCAGCAGCGAAGTGGCATCATGAAAGCCGGATGTTGAAAACATATTGATTTGCTGCACCAGTGTTTCAATTCCTAATGCCGCTTTAAAGCCGAAACCAACAGTGTGTGCGTAAGACGCATCCGCTTAAACAGCCTGAAGTTGTGTCATGAATCCATTCTAACGTACTACATAAGCGTCTTCAACTGTCACCGCAACTTCATGGCCAGAAGCTACAATGCGTGGGTGAGAAACAGCGGCATTAGGGCCTGCACAAACCCATTGTAACGTAATTTATGAGAGCATTCATTTCTTATGATTTATTTCCAGCCATAAGCAACAGTTCAGTTTGGCGAAGGAGCTACATGGCACCTTAAAAAGTGACGCAAAACCATTGCGCCCTGTCGGCGCCCCGGCCAGTGAACGTGGGCACCCCGCAGGGCTCAGTCGTCAGCCCCTTCCAATTCAACCTGGTCATGGTGGCTCTACCAGACTGCCTGCCGAGAGGAGGGGCACACAGGGTGTACATGTCTGTGTATGCCGACGACGTGGCCCTGTGGGTGCTGGGCCCCAAGGGGAGCTGCCGAAGCATCGTGCTACAGCTGCAGGCGGCCCTGGATGCGGTGCGGGCCAAGCTGGTCAATGTTGGCCTGCAGCTGTCAGCAAGCAAGACAGAGGCGATGCTGGTCCACCCGGATGCCCAGTCCCGTCGCAGGGCCAAGTGCCTGCACATCGATGGCGAGGAGCTCAGCTGGAAGTCCAGTGTGCGCTACCTTGTCCTCACACTGGACCACTGCGTCAACTTCCGGCAGGCCACCAGGGAGCTCCGAGCCAGGGCACAGATGGCCACCACGGCCGTGCGAAAGATGGCTGCCAGGGACCGCGGCTGCTCGCAGCGAACGGCCCTGCGACTCTACAATGCTGCGGCTGTGGGTCTGCTCATGTACGGGCTACCATTGGTCACCCTGCGCAAGCCCAGCTGGCAGCAGCTGGAGAGCGACCACCGCAGGGGCGTCCGCACCTGCCTTGGCCTGCCTCGAGACTCCCAGTGTGCGAAGACGCTGGCTGAGGCGGGGGACGCTCCAAATGACGGCGGACGGGGGACGCCCCAAATGACGGCGGACCAGCGCGCCCTGGGCCACATTGACCGGCTGCGGCGGGCCGAGGGAGGCAGGCCCCTGCTGCAGCGGCTGCGCACACACCGCCACTCGCGCATGAGGCGCATGTTGGCCCTGTACGAGGAGGTGGTGGCCCCCGTGGAAGCAGGCCCTCCCTCCAGCCGCCCCCCTGCACTGGAGGCCGAAGTGCACACGGACATCCCGGGCCTGCGTAGCAAGCGGCGGACGACGCACGGCGGGCAGCTGCAGCTGGCTCGAGGCGTCGTGTGGGGCGACCTGGAGGACCACACTCTGTTGTACACGGATGGTTCCGTGCGGCAGCAGCAGGGTTCGGCCACGGCGGCGGCAGTGCTGGGGGAGGCCACCAGGCAGGCGCGGCTGCACTACGCCGCATCATCCGCCACGGCCGAAATGGTGGGCGTAAGCCTTGGCCTGGACCTCCTACTGGAGCTGGAGCCGCCCCCCGAGCAACCTGACTGTGTGACTCTCGACTGTGTGACTCTCGAGTGGCCCTACTCCGGATCCAGGGGGGCGACCCGCGCTCCCTCCTGGTGCGGGCCGTGCGGGACAAGGTGGCACGGCTGGCCCAGCAGGGGACTCGCCTGCGGCTGCAGTGGGTGCCAGGCATCATTGGGCTGGAGGGCAATGAGAGGGCAGACGAACTGGCCGCCGACGCCCACGAGCTGCCCCCTTCGCCCACGGCAGCCCACGCAGCTGCGGATGACGCCCGCCTGCTGATACAGCGACATGTACGGGCCCAGCATCCGGACCCGAAGTTGGCAGCTGGAGAGGCCCCACCACCCGTCCGGGCCACACGGATGCCGAGACATCAACGCTCGGCTGTCGTGCGCCTACGCGTGGGGTGCGTGTGGACAGCCGAGCGAAAACACCGCCTGGCACTCATCAATGACCCGTCGTGCCAGCACTGCCGGGCGGCTGTCCAGACCCTGCCACATCTGGTTCTGGAGTGCCCCCAGTTTGTGGCAGGGAGGACCGAAGTGTTAGCCGCCTTCGGGGGAGGGGCTCGGCCCCTCGAAGAATTTCTGTGGCCGCCAGGCAGTGCCAGAGAGCGGGACGGAGTCCATGAGGCCCTGGGGTCGTACCTGGATGCCTCAGGACTCCTCCCGGCTCTACGCTTTCTCCCCACATACACTAAACGGTGTGTGTGTGGGTGCTTCTTTTTTTTCTTGTGCTTTTTTTGTCTTCGTGTTTTAAAAAAGTGTTTACCTTGTATATATTGTACATATATGTCCTGTTAGACTTGTATATATGTATATATGTAACCTCTTCTTCTCTCTATCCTCCCTTCTCTGTACAACTGTTTTCCCCATTCCCCACACCCCCCACACCAGCAGGCGTTCCGGTGTCCACCCTTAGGTGAGACAAACTACGCCTGCTGGTGGTCTTTCCTTTCCTTGTTTACAATAAATTCATTCACTCATTCATTTGAGCGGATGTTTCAAATTTTTACTTCAGCTGAACAGTCAGAAATAAGAGAGTGCACTTGAAAAGCAGCAACATGACACTCTGAAGACCTGGATCTAAACCATTTTGATATGTCCGCATTGTTGTTTTCTATTCTTCTTGCAGCTGTATAACCACAAGCTTCAGTGCATGGTTCAAAAGCAGGGACATAGCACTCTGAAGGGGTGGCGTAACCCATTTCTACCTACTGCACAAGTGTTTCAATAATTACTGCAGCTCATCAACCAGAAACACTTTCAGGCACTCTTTGAAGCTCTTCCAGCTCTTGTCACAGTTGCTGAAACAATAAAAACATCGAAAAGTGGCCAGCGCTTCTGAATATAAATAAGCGCATTCTCCATGGGAAGGCGCTCAAGCATCTGGTACTCTGCAAAAGAACAGCGGTCTATCATGACAGAGACGCGGAAAATCTAAATGTAAACTCTTTTGTAGAAATCTGAACGTATGATTTGACCATCTGTTGTTAAACTCCGTACATTCTTCACTGCCCATGCACCCCAAACGCGATCATTAAACCACAGCTATCCGTATTAAACACAGCGGCAATAGACAAATTCTTGTAACCAATAAACTCCATGACACTAGCTCTGCAGAAATGTAAATGAAACAAACTGTTGGTTCCTTCGTTCGAAATATTTCATCCGTTTGAAAACAATTTTAATAGCTGAAAACGCTTCTGAGAAATTCCAACACTGCAGACAAACTACGAGGCAAGTTGACCTCAGTTCACGCATAGTCGTTTCTCTGATGCGCTTTGTTTAGCAATTGGAACATACATACCTTAAGCTTAGCAGGCATAACGAAAAGCTGCGCGCATGTGTATTTTTGGCAATGGATAAAAATACATGGCCATGTCACAGGGCCACCCACTTAAGGCTTTCTGAGATGACGGGATTCAAGATCGAGCAATTATACAGTTCCAATATTTATTTACCTCTATTATACCTTCAAAAATGCTACTAATGATTACGACCAACCAGAGTCCCCAACACTCGGGGAACAAAACGCCACCAAATTTGATTACCTGAACAATATTCGCACTCGTTCATACTTTTTATTTGCGATAATATGCCCTTGGCATAAGAAACAGATAGGTACCCGTCTCTCGGAGGAAGGGAAGTTCGTACTGATTCTCCTAAAGGAGTACTGACACGAAATTTCAAAGCTGAGATAACTATGCAAACTGCTTCATTTTTATCAGGAGATATATCCCAGCAAGTTTCAACAGTAGCCGTTCAGTATAACATATTTTAAATCCATTTTAATCTCTGCCCGCACGAGAAAGCCCAGAGCGGGCCAGCATGACACTATCTGCTACTTGCCCCAAACTGCCGACGTCACATGCTCTGGGAGTGCGGGTCCGCACACCCCAAGTTCAGCAAGGAGGAGTGGGACTCTCTTCTGCGTAGCCCCGCTCTAGACAAGCAAATCCTGGCAGTCCAGCGTGCCCGCGACCGGACCGGTGGGCTAGACCTGCCGATCCCGACGTGGGATTAGCCGGGTGCGCGACGAGCTCGCGTCATCGCCGGACCCTGAATAAAGTTCTTTCACTCACTCACTCACTCACTCACTCACTCACTCACTCACTCACTCACTCACTCACTCACTCACTCCCGTGACATAGCCGACGAGCTGGCTGCGGTTGGCGCGCGCTGCTACACCGTGTGTACACGTCATGGTTTTGGGACATGACGTCATCCTACCCGGGCGCGCGGGGATGGTGAAGACCTCGGCCGGTCTGGGCTCGCGTGCGCGTCCAGACCGGCACCGGTGCGACAAGAATGGTGACGTCAGGTGCTACCTCCTGTCAAGGCGGCCGCTCGGCGTTTGTTTGGTCGAAACCGAAAGTGACTCGAATAAACGTCCCAGTAAATTATTGTTTACGCTCCAATCGACCGTATAAAGTGCCAAGCTGTGATTAGTGGGCTAATAGGCACCCATAGCAGCGAAAATAACGTAACACAAAAATTTCGTGTCAGTTCTCCTTTAAAGATTTCCAGTCTGCGATAATGGTGCACGAACGTTTACTCATTTCCCCGCCTCTGAAATAATGGTATAAATCATGCCTAGTTACGCCAGAAAAAAAGAAAAACCTGCCAATCGCTGCTCAGTCCGCACCCCGACAAGCCCGAGCAACACGAATCCGTCAGAAACGATACCTTGCATTGTCGTAAGATTTACAATCCCCTTAATAACGTGTAAAGCTGTACGAGCGGAATTATGCAGCCAAACACACGCCACACACGTTTGCACAATCGGCGTCGGGCTAGACGGACACTGCGTAGGCCTAGCGCTTAACATTGGCCGCAGCCTACGTTCACAGCAAGAAACGAGAACGCTTGCCAGTTGTCTCTGCGACTGCCGCTGGAGAAAGCCAATGGTATTGTTTCCTCCGAGAGGTTGCGTTACACCGACAGAATTTTCACAATTAAACCAGCAACAGATGCAGCTCCAATGTTCTAAGATCTACATCGTTGACGAAGTGCCGACTTTGCGCATAAAAACAGGCCACCATGATTCCGTTGCGTACAAACCGCGACTCAGCAAGACACACACGGGAAAGACGACGATAAGCGCGTTCTTAATGCAGTAGAGCCCATTCGTAACAAAAATCGCCTACAGAGCTTCTGGTTTTCAGCGACCTCGTCGACGCTGGACGACGCGACGGCAGTCGGCAAGCGGGCGCGGCCATACTGAATGTAGTTATCTTCTACGCCGCAGGCGTCACGCAAACGGCGAGACGCGATTGGTTGCGGATGAACACCAAATCCCCTTGATGCTGAAAAACCTGTAGCAGTGTTATGCTGTCACCGACTATAGTACCACTACCCTGGGAAGAGCAGAGGAAGCCGGCCACCGGTCGGCAGCTTGTGAACCGGCCCCGAACGAAGCGATTACTCTTGATGGAGCCCTCGACGTAGATTAGGAAGCAAATAATTGCTCGCTGTATGGGGGCTTAAAAATACTGATGTTAATATCATTTATTTATGTCCGTTGTAGTTCACTTCATATGTGCACAGATGCTATGTTAACTATAGCAGCGTTTTAGTGCAGTCTGAAGCAGAGAACTTCGGGAAAAATTGCCGTGTATCTCCAGAATTTGCTGCAAATGTCACCGAAAGACGATATATCTTCTGCCGCCCCTGACACGTGAATGCTTCTCTTTCTTCCATCCACCTTTCACGCTAGTCCCCCCATATTCCTTTTTCCACAATAAACATGGTGAAGGCTTGCTCAATTCAATTCAGTTTCCCGGCATTCGCCCTACTCGCGCTCCATGAATGGTAGCCGTTCGTTTCGGTTAGGTTTAAATTCCGCCTCGAGGTATCGGCTCGGGCCTGATCCGTTATTGTTTTAAGAAAAAATGTTTCTTTCAATGTGTTTTTTTAATTTGTCACCCCTTGAACAGTGAGAGAAATATTGTTATTAAAAAGAACCCTGATAGCCCCAGTTATACATTGAAGCCTGCTCTGAAATATTCATAATCTTGTGTTTTTCTCAACAATGTGACAGAACAAAACCAAAAACAAACCAGTAAAAAGGCGCTACACAAAGAAGAGAAGCAAAGACAAAATGGCTGTCACTGGACTTACAAACAGTTTTATTGGAAGAACTCCCATCAAATACTTCACCAAACACGCCGGATGCGCAGATGGGACACCTCCTCCTCTTCAGAAAAGAGAAGGTCACAACTTGTTGATTTTTTCAGTTCGCAAATCTTTTGTTTTTTGTTTTAATCGATCATTTGGTATGGAAAAAATATGATCATTTTCCGCTCTCCGGGGATACAAGGAAAAGAAATAGGATGAGTTATTCTTCGTAAACTTAACTTGCTGTCTTTGTCAATCCCAAGTATACTGTATTGGGCTGTCGTTGCATGTCACACCGACGGCTTCATGGTCCGAGCGCCTTCTCGGTGTGGAATGGATTCAACGTTTTTTTGAAATATCCCGTCTTGCTTTTAGGACACTATGTTCCTTCTATATAAAAGTAAAAACGTAATTGAAGATGTCTTGGTGCGTGTTTAAGGGGTCATGCATCCAAATTCAAGTTTGTTTTATTTGAAAGGTTTGGTGTTTTATAGTGGCCCCAGCGCTTGTCCGGCAGCAAGTGATCTTTTACGCACTGAGAAATTATTCAATTTAGGTTGACATTTTGGTTCCCCCGCTAAATTGTGTGTTTCGTGACAGCTGCCACAAGGTCACAAGAAGGGTCTTCAAGTGAAATTGATGTGCGCTGTTCAGTCGGTAGCGGACTGCAGAGCTTTGTTTAGCGCCAGTCGTCCTGGACGGCGCCACCATACAGCTTCGCACAGCTGTCCCCCTTTGCTTTTGTTTTCGACCATATTTGCACCTGGCTTGTTTTTGTTACGGTAAGTAGTAATTGTTTCGTGAAACATGGGGTATGCTCGAGAAGCAGGATCACGTCAGACAATGTCGTTACGCCTAATGTTCTAGTCCAAGGGCAGGAAATGAGCACGAAATGTTCAAGGGCAGGAAATGAGCTAGTTAGCCACACGGTCATTCCATTTTTTCTTAATTTTATAGCTCATTTGAGCAAAGTTTACGTAAAGGGGTTGTTCGTGTGATCCTAATCAGGCAAACGTTCGAAAGAACCAAACTTGTGGTTTGCCTGCATGGCCCCTTTAAGATTGTGTTAACACCTCGTACCAATCACTCGCGAATTGGAGGCTCCGCCGGATCCTGCGTCGGTAGAAGTCCGCAACAGGGCGTTTCTCGCACGCCCCTCGTACATCGTACCAACAATGCTTTGCACCCTAACTGTCTAAGAGCCTATGTTCGATCCTTTTATCAGTGGTATTTGCTACCTGTCAGCCTTTCTGTTGCGAAGCAGTAGCGGCATTTCGTCACCATTCCCATTTCTTCGTCTTTTGCTCCTCTATGCTAGCTGCACAGGCAATTTTACAACGCTGTGTCGAGATTTCGGCACAGGTTAAAGGCGCTTCTGCTACCAGTCTCAAGGAGTTAGTCAAAGCAGGTGATGCCTCTTTAAAACGACTGGAATGTCACACCACACGTGAATAATTTTGGAAGTCATGTTGGTCTGCAGAAATACACTGCCGGCGAGGCTTACAGGTGCGGAGCGGCTCGTCCTACACCCTTCGTCCCTTGTTCTACCTTCCCCTAACGGGCCGACGGGAACCCCGTGGTGGGCAGCGGGGGAGGACATGTTCGCAGGATAGTTTTGAACCTTACATATCTCAGATGCCAAGGCGTCTTGTGCAGGCAGTCCAAATGGGAGTCATGCTCTTCGACCTTGACTGGCGCATGAACAGCTGCGTCACATTAATTCCCTTCTCAGCTTGGATTGTTTGTTTTAACTTTTCGGGTTTCGGCTCGCATGAACCTCATTTCTACTGCTAACGTCTTTTCACGCGCTCGCCTAGAAGCGCGTGAGCGTCTGGGTTGCATTGAGACTCCTCCTGGCATATACGTTTTGCTTTTTGCTGTATGTTTCTAGCTTATTTCCACGCCCTTTGTACTCACTGATGCCTCAAAAAATTCTGACCCCCGAGGGGAAAAGGGGTATCCACAATGACCCGTGGGCTGACAAAGCATGCTTCGCGTAGTGGGCTTAAAGCGCCCAAGCCATATTGTTTCAAAAAAGTAGTGGATAGAATTTAATTGCTATCCACCATATCGGCACCGAATATAGAGTGTTCTGAAAAGGCCGACTTGCAACTCGCGCTATTTTCTAGTCCCTCCACTCCATATCACTCTAAAAAGTTTGCCGGTATGCATAGTTGCGTGCGCATCCTGGCACTATCGTATGCACATAGAAAGCATTCAGTGCTTTGCAATTAGCGACGGTATTGTTCTAGCGCTCCATCTGAAGATTACTGCGACTTTGGTAGTCAAAGGCGTAATGTCCGGGTCGGCGGAGTTTTAGTGAAGCGGAGTGTTGAAACCTAATGGCCATATTCCGAGTCGGTCCGCCACTCCATGCACTCGCTCGACTGGGCTAAACCCCGAAGAATATTTAACGAGAAAATGGCTTCCAAGTAACTCTACCCCTGGAGCCTTGAGTGGAGGAGGGATTCAGAATACCGGGGTAAGTGAACTCAGGCACAGAAACGATGGTAAGTCGATTTTAGAGATTCACGGTGTTGCTCTTGTTCGAACTACCCGGCACCTAATTAATTGAGTTTTAAAAGTGTAACAATTGGTCTGAATAATAGAAAAATGAAAAATTCGTCTTTCAGTAACACATTTGGAAGCAATGCGCACATCCTGTGCATTTTGAACAGGAGTCAGGACTGTATTACACTCCTTGCAATGCACCTGGCAGTCGTGCAAAAATTGCATGGTGAAGCTTCAAACTGCGGACGACCTTTCCCGCAAACCAAGACTTGCCCCACAGAAGACGTACGACTTCTGTGCGGATGGCAACACATGCTACGGAGAGCGAAATCTCCCACTAATGGTGCGCACTTTTGCAAGCCTCATGTCAACCATGCCGGGGCCCAACTGCAGCTGTTAAACGCCTTAATTACCCGCACAGTTCATATGACTGCGAAATGATTGAAAAGGAATTCGGCGGACCACAGAGGATCGTGCCAGGGGCGCACGCTGACGCACATTTTAAACAACTGCACGTTCGCTATTTAGATATCATGATCTCAAATGCTCGCTATTTTCGGTAGCCTTGTCGCTGCCATCATGGCTCCTGCAAAACGTCCCTAATAATCATACAGGTAAAGATGTTGGCGCAGGAAGCATGTCGTGCTTCTTGGTTCATGTATTACGGAAGGGCGAACATCCCCAGAAGCAGTATCCGGTTCATGTGGACTTGATAAATATTTTTTGTGAAAGAAATGGTGACAGTATTTTATTGCTTGATTGAACATTGCTCTCAATTAGGGTACGGCACTCAAAATGTTCACCAAAGGGTTCAGTCGGACGCAAACTGCAACAATAAATAATTAATATAAAGGAAACGAAATGTATATCCAGCGTGCCAACAGCAATCTTTGCTTCGGATAACCCTAAGTGCTTTTCGGTAAGTTCCCTCACTCACGAGGGATATTTCTTGGGCACTAAATTCTACATAACCTTTGACGAGAGCCTAAACTTTCGTTGTATGCGTTTTCAGGAGGAGGCGACCCGGTTGGTGAGATTAGCGATATAAATTTCAAACTATACGCAGAATCTAGGGCGACTGAAACCTCAAGTGTGGTGGCAGATTCATTGACTGAGGGCCGGATAGTATCTTTAAAGAATTATGGGTATGTAAGACCCCTATCCTACCTACAGGCGTTATATATTTCTTGAATACTTCAGAATATTGTTCCTAGCAATAACCCATGCTTCACATTACAAAAGCATTACTCGTGCTTCGCAAACGAAAGGTTACCGCTCGCAAACGATCCAGCTAAATAAAGGAAAAAAACAATCTGTATGGCAGCCTACGTGCTTGAAAATGACTTTCGATAAATTTGGGGAGCATCATTTCGCTTGTCATCAAGGGAGTTGGGGCTCTAAATTTAGAAGCCCTTTGTTTCGGTTAAACCATGTTGAAGCAATGTTCAGTTTTTTCTGGAAAACACTTTGTCGCGTCGTGGTGTTCTGCTTACATATGGGCTTTTGTTTGTTCAAGGGGTTTGTTAAGGTAGATGTAACTAGTTGTTGATCTAGTTATAATATCCACGAATAGAAGGGCATTCGGGCATAAAGCTATCGTTCTTCGGGAGACGTGGTTGCACATTGGCTTAAAGCGTAATTTCAGGTATAGGCACTAGCCCGCACCCCTTTATATGGAAGAATGTTCTTTTAAAACAGGCTGATTGGTTTATTGACAGTATATGAAATTTGTTTAATATTGCCATTGACTTCCAGCTCGGATTCCTGTAATGTTCTGTTTTCATTTGCCTGGCAAAAAAAGTTACAGTTCTGAATATTTGAATATGAATTGTTCATACACTACATTTAACCTGTTTTTATTCCTCTGTGACAATGATGTGGCTCATTCGGAGGTCTGGAAGAGCCTGTCGCTGGTTGCCGATAAATTACAGATTTTGTTGTTCTGGTGTTTTCTTTCGTTTCAAAATATTTCAAAATGACTAGTATAGACAACTAAAAGTGCGTTTCCTCTAGCACCGAGCCAGGATTGGATTTACTTTCCTAAAAGTGATTTCACATTTTCAGGCAGGTAACTTTCTATTGCGATAAAAATTGGTTTAAGGTGGGGCGTAAATCTCACTAAACAAAGCATACACACCGGAGGTTAGCTTACTGACGCCATAATCAACAACACTTGTGGGGGTAGATAGATGAGGTTCTCCTTGTGTCAAATTCAGGAAGCAAACGGTTTCAAGCGTGAGAGCACTTGCTTGGCACGTGATATTAGTCATACAAATGCCAAGTTCCCTCTATCAATTCAACAAATAACCTCCGCATAGCAGTAGTAAACACAGAAGTAACGCCTAACACTACCATACCAATGTGCAATTCAAGAGTTTAGAGGTTGGTACAGAAGGCGAGTTGTCATTTCACGTCTATATTTTATGAAAATGGCTCCAATACACAGTCACAACCTGAAGCAGCACAAAAAGCATATCAACAACCTTTTTTTGGAGAACTATTGTTAACGCATGTCTCCTCCTCATTGGTGGCGTGGGACGAAGGATAGCGCGTGCTGCGGTACAAAATATGTTCGAATATTTGATCCATGTTTTCCTTAGTTAAGTAATTGAAATACAACGTTATGCCCGAAAATAGCACGTAATGAATACAGGTTTTCTACAGGGTGTGCGCATACAATATAAGGCATAAAACGATCCTCGCTTATCAAATAAAATGAGTCCCGCATATAGATGTATTTGCTAAGTTTCCGGAAATAGTTTGACAAAGTGCTCGAGTTTCGATGGCTAACCTTCGACGTGTCACTCTGATTAGCAATAAAAGGGGACCATGAGTATTCAGCCTTTCACATCAACACCTTTCTTTCGAAACCCGAGACAATTTGCTAGTAAAACCTTGGTTTCGCCTCACCGGATTTTTTTCAATGTGGTATTGATGGGATAGGCAGCATTTAAATTTAGGAAGTAGCAACATGAAATAAGTTTTAGTGCATAATAACTATTAAAGACAAAGGAAGTTTACGAGTCAACGAGTTAAGTTAGCTAGTAAATATTAGCTTTTATACGAAGAGAGGAAAATCACCGGCAGTGCACACTGTAAATGACCTGGCGGAGCATTCAGTTTCTGTAACAAAAGGCATCTGGGCTGGGACATTGCGCAATGCATGTGCCTTGCACGCCTTGCGTGTTGCCCCGGCGCACATACACTTCTTTACGCAAATTATGTTTTGGTCTTCGTTATTCGCCGAATTCGCACACTAGGCGACTCTGACTGGTCATTCTGAAGCATCGTGGTGGGGACACTTTACCGGGACTTCTGAGAGTGTGAGAAATAAAAGCCCCCTTACAAGAAATGTGGGGAGGAATAAAGAGAATAATATAAAATAAAAACTTCTCAAAGAGTGAAATAACTTTTCGGAGTTAATAAAAGTGTAAAGGCGCAGGAACAAAGCGCAAAACAATGACCAGTGTTGTATTCCCGTTGGGAAAATTTTAACGGAAACGAAGAAAAAGTGTACGCAATAAAATTTTCGAATCAATATTGCAAATTTATGGTTGCCAAAAACAGAGGATGCACATTCCGTCAAACAATATTCAAACACGTTTAAAAAATAAGCTACGGTCTTATGTCAATAGCATTTTTCGCTGTTTGATATTTTCTGATGAGCGGATCTTCAAATCTCTTTCGCGTGTCGTCCTCATATTGAATACTATCTCTGCGCAAACTGCGTTTGTCGGTGTATGCGGTGGTACTATGCCCAGAGCCTCACCGTTAATCACCTGTGATGATCTATGAAGACGCGTTCTTGGTTATTACGGAATGAGGCGACCAGCCAAGCAGCCGCAACGCTTGATTTGCGTTTATTGACGAGGTGGAACTTGCGTTAATATCCCAACTACATTTACTGTTTTAACCCGCCGCGGTGGCTCAGTGGCTAAGGCGTTGCGCTGCTGAGCACAAGGTCGCGGGTTCGACTCCCGGCCGCGGCGGCCGCTTTTCTGATGGAGGCGAAAAGCAAAAACGCCCGTGTGTACGAGATTTCGGCGCACGTTAAAGATCCCCAGGTGGTCAAAATTAATCCGGAGCCCTCCACTACGGCGGGCCTCATCGCCTGCGTTGCGTCGGCGCGTTAAATCCTACAATCAATCAACATTTACTGTTTTATGAGAAAAAAATGTTTCTGGTTCTTTTACTTCCTCTCCTGACAGCGACACATAACAACGGGTTTTGCTTTGAATCTGGAAGAAAAAAGTTATGGAAAGACACTATGAAAGACAGTAAAAGAGAGAGCATTTGTAATATAAATGAGTGTGTACTGACGTGATTAATGGGTCCGTGAAAACAAAAGACAACTTCTTTCTATTACTTTTGTGGTGCTCAATTCTACCCGTCAAATACATTTTTTCGAACCTATAAAGCACAACAAATATTGCAAAATGTTCAAATATCTTGCTACAGTGCTGTCATATGGTCTAAGCACAAAAACAATAGTTATGAGTTGGTTAACTGTTCGTTATCATGTTACTGATACGGCCAAACGGAAGTCCAGGCACCACTACCATCGCCCAGTCATGATTTCGGGCGGAAGCTTAAGTGGACGGACACCAATCGCACAGAAAAGGTTATGGCGTAATATATAAATCACAGGTATACGTGGATGGGGAGTCGCCAGGGCTACCAAGGTTTTCCATTATTCGTGCGATGTTACCGAGAGATTTGGTGTCATTGTTATCGTGAGGAAGCAGTATGTTTTATTAACCCAGGCTTGTACTGCTATCTATTGCCTCTTTATGAATGTGGGCAGCGTCGTTTGTGGGTTAAAGCCGAGAGGGCCAATACAAGTGATCTGCAAGGAGCCAAAAAGAACCTTGAACCCTTTATTTTGGAATAAATGGTGGCTGCACAGGAACAGAATATACGCAGTGTGTTGCAGCAGGTCACTGACATGGCTCTTAATCAGCTAATGACCGAGGAAGAAATCTGAGCTTGAGGTGCTCTATGTGCCCCGCCAATATTTTCGGGTCGTTAATGTCGAAAGGAGCTTTGCCCGCGGGCAGCACGTGAAATCGTTGCAGGAATGTCGTTATGGCCAGGAAGATCTCCATGGTGGCGAGGATCTCGCCCGGACAAGTGCGCTTTCCTGCGAGGGAGAGGGAGAACAAGAATAGTGGAACCATTTAGTAATCTATCAGGCGTTGTTATGCACAAGTTCGACAATGGTCCTAAAGCAACACATTGCAGCCCTAACATTGTATTCGATCGTATATAAAGAAGTGACGTGCTTTCCCGGAGCTCCCTTTGCTTTCAGACTAATAACGCCACAAGGCAGAAATTCCGCCTTAATTCCTACTTCCAACCTACTGCTAGAGCATCAGGAAATGCCTAATGTGCGGTAATGCTTCCCGATTCATAGGGAAGGGGCGCAAGAGAACAAAGCTCAGAAGGAACCTGCGTGACAAAGACGGCACTCTTTCATCTAATACCTTATTTTCGGAAATTCCGCGTCCTGATCGAGCCAATGAGCTCGATGAAGTACACATAACAATACATTATATTGCCCTTTCAAGAGAGCCAGCTTCAATCTCTAAAAATGCAAAAGAAAGAGCACTAATGCAGTTATATCGCACCTTAGTTATAAAAACGCGTAACTATTGGACTCACGGTTGCGCATCTGATGCAGAACATTTCCGCTCAGACGGGAGACTGAATTTACATCGCATACAGTGTTTTACCATCTGACCCCATACATTAGTTTTATAGCTGAGGTTAGCTTCGGCGCTCTTTCATTACAGACATTATCAGCGTAACAGATGTAGATTCCGGTGCAATTCATTTGGACTTTATGCACTGCGGGGTGAATTATAATGAGACATTATATTATTCTCTTTTCTATTCTAGGCTAAGCTACGGAATCCTGGCATGGGGCCCCACAACCGCGTATAACTACACTAACTTAATTATTCTGCAAAAGAAAATTCTGCGAATGTGCGAAAATTTCAAAGGGGATAGGTGCGATCTAAGAACACGACCACTCTTCATTAAATGCAACATGCTGAAAGCCGACCAGGTTTATAATTTTAAGCTTCTACAGTGGATTTATAGGAGCGGGATATATAAATTACCACCTAAAAGTGCAGGCGAATATAATATCCGTAATCCAAAACGAAGGACGAATAACGGCCATAAGGACTATAAGAACGAATAACGGCCAGCAGACTATTGATTTTCAGTCAACGAAAGTGCTAAATATGCAACAACTGAGCATGAATTTTCACGACTTCCCATCCACTTATAAAAAGAAGTGCAGGACGCTTTTAGTAAACACAAATGTTTCTGTGATAACTGGGTAACCTGCTTCTCTATCCAAAATGCTTGGGGGGCTTTATGGAATAGAAAGAGGGGATCCAAGCAACTTCGAAATACTTTGACATCTACCAAAATCCATCGCCCTGAATGAACCTCAGTACAAATTTTATCTTTTTGGTTGTGCGTGTTTATCAATATGGTTTACATTTTTGTATTGGCTTTTGTGTTTGTTACTTGTACGCTAATAAAGTATCTATTCGGGAGGGTAAGGCTGTTAATGTATAAACTGATAAATGCTATGTTCATGTTTTTTCTTCATTTGCAGAAATATTCTGTTTCTTTGTTGAAAGTGATAAGTACAATGTTTCAATGTTTTCCTTTCTGCATTATGTCCCGAGTGACTCTGATAGAACTATGTATTCATTAATGCATTGATGCGAATTGATGTATTCACCTGGAAAGGGGGCCGGGACCCCGTCAGGCGGTTTTCGCCTTTAGCCCTGGTCTCCTGCTAGACATATACACTATTGAAGAAATAAACAAAGAAAAAAAATTTAAAAAATGCTAGCGTGGTAGGTGCAAATGAACTGATCTGGTTTTTGTGAATGGCCTTGAAGTGTCAGTGGCAGAATACTTCAAAAATTAGTAGAGCTTTTGAGGAGCTTCTGCGATACCCCGACGCTTACCAGGTATCTGTCTGTAACTGATTTCTTTTGTATGTATTGCGTACGTTCGGCAAGAAACACGTGCTCTGACGGAATAGATAACGTGGGACGGAGTAGATAACTTCCATACAGAAGCAGTGGCGAATAATTACGGCCATGTCTAGGCTAAGGTCGCATGGAGAGTTCTTGGGGCTACAAAATGCACTTCAAATTCTACTTTTGCTGTAAGCACGAGAGATTCTTTTTAATCGCAAAAGCGATGAACGAACTAATGGACAAAAGCGCCCGCGGTCGGCGTTGACGTTTGAGTAGCGCAAGAGGGCTTGCACACAACGTTACCACGGGCTTCGGCAGTGCACTGCTCTCCGGTTTCCCAGCACTGTTCGAGAATGGAGAGGCAGATAATTTAAGAGCATTCTTCCGCGCAAGCGTTCACTAACATGCCAGCTACTGACGCCAGCAACACTGACCTCCGTGCAAGCCTGAAATTCGCAAGAATACCAAAAGACGAGTTTCGGACCGCGCTTTTGGGCTATGTAGAGCCGTGTTGAAAGCGTAGAGGCACAGTTCTTGATAGTGTTGCAAAACAAATCAGGCGCCTGTCTGCTATGTTTAGCGACATATCAGGCAGGGAAGCAACGAAGCTCTGCAACGAAGCTCTGGCGGCTGGCTCTGGGTGCTTCGAACGCTAGTCGTCTCCCTAACGTTTGACTGGCCTGTGTCGGCTCTCCAGCCTGTTGCGGTGGAACCTCCATGGATGCAGGGCTCTTATGGGCGCGGTTGTCTGAATTCTCTGATTTCAATCCATGGCTCCTACCACAGGTCCTCCGCTCGGCGTCGAGTGGCTGCGGACCCCACTGACGGAGTCCTCTTAGGGTGGTGGTGCCCTGCACCATTCAACTGAACTGAATTGTCTCATCGGGGAGAGTAAGGACTACGCGTCAGCTTGGCGGACTTTGTTTGGATAATCACATCAGCTCCTACTATTAAGTGCACACACTGACCGCGCGCACGGCGGACATTTCGATTTTCATTTAAAAGCAGAATGGTTTAAGCTTGTTTGGTCTGTTGGCGCTAGCAAGAAAAATAAATACCAAGAAAATAAAACTGCCTCAGCGCGAGGGACCCAGCACAACCTTGGCACACTGGTTTTGGGAAAAAATACCGAGCGCACCTGAGCGCGCTTCTCGTGAGGCGCACCCGTCATGGTACAGGCTTGCGTGTGGGCTTGCGCCACGTGAGGATCTCAGGCTTTCGTTTTTGTCGTCTTCGGCGTGGCGAAGCCGTGGCGTGCCGTACGCTGCCGGGCTCCCCTCTCTCTCTCCCCCCCCCCCCCCTCCGCCGTTCTCCCCTGTAGAGCCGGAGGCCGTTGTGTTGCCCACGTGATGTTTTTGGTTGGTTGTGCTTGTGGATTCCAGGGCTTGGTCGTTGACACGGGGAAAGCTTAACTGGTTCAGAAGGACATGACGTAAGCGGGCTTGATTCGGGCGGCGACGACGACGTTTTGGCGGCCGTTAATGTCGAGCATGACTGTCTTGGGTTGCGCGCCCTGTACGAGGACCGTGAACAGACTTGGTGTTTATGCTCCCTCTCGCCTGGGATCCGCTGTCAGTGTGGGGACAAGATAGGTGAACCCCCAGCTCTGCTGTTTCTCGAGCCATGCACCACTAGTGCAAGCTGCGCCAATTTTTTTAGATGCGAAGCATCTCATGGTCGGGGCTATGTCCCTCCCTTGTTGTTGTTGCGCCGTCCACACCCCCACTGCCCAATGCTCGGCTTACTGAACGCCCGGTGGTGTCTTACCCTTTAATGGCTCCTGGAGCGACAGTGTTGCCGGTGTCTTCCTGGGCTTGCACGAGACAAACACGCTTCCCCTTTCAAAGCTCCTTGAGCGACAGTGTTGCCGGTGTCTTCCTGGGCCGGCACGAGACGAGCACGCTTCACGCGCCTTCGACGTTTCATTGTCGTCTACGGCGGCGTGCGTCGGCGAGTCTCGGCGAACCGTGATTACAAGCAGCCCACAACCATCCGGGGAACGACCATCGACCTCATCTTTAACAACTTTAGGGTTCATCCGCTACAACAGCCCTGTACTTTACATTTCACAGACCATAAGGGGTTCCTAATCAAAGCGGAACGCCAACCACAGCTCGACGTCACCTACGTTGAACATGACGATGGTAATGCCTAAATAAAGACAAACTCATACCACGTACAACGTCTCTCTCTTTCTCTCTCTCTTTTTAATGCCTCTCCACTCTAACGCCCCCCCCCCCTCCAATAAAGTTACACCATCTTCCCGTAGGATGCTTATGGTCGGACTGTGTTCCCTCCCTTGTTGTTGCGCCGTCCACACCTCCACTGCGCATGCGCGTCTCTCCTCCATTCTCCTCCTCACGCTACCCACGCGTCTCCTTACTCTAACACCGCACATCAACTGTACTCACACTACTTACTTCAACCCTACTTACACACCAACCAACCCCCACTGCTGCTTCGCATCCTCCTCAGGGTTCCCCCCACGGGTTCCCCCCACGGGTTTCTTCCTCAGGGTTCCCCTTTTTTCCCCTTTTATTGCTCTTAGGCGAATGTTTGAGACGACTCTGAAGGAGTGAGGGGCTATACATGCATGGATTTTTGCGGGCAAATATGTTTGTATTGTATTTTTATTTCCACTTACTCCTAAATATTTTATATCCACTTGAATCATTTTCTGCGTGGTCGTGTTCCCGGGGCCCCTGTTCATTTTTTAAATATAATACAAGTTATAGCTTGCCCCTACGGCGTTTTCCCTAACTTTTATTTAGCTTTTTTAAAGTTACTTGCGGGAGCATTACCGAAAAGTTCACGTAACGTTTTAAAGACCTTTTTTCACTCTCAATAAAGTATCAGGACTGCCCTTGACACTTCCTCCTAGTATTGACAGCTGCCGATAAGAGATGCTTTCAGTGGTTCTTGGTCACTGCAGAATTTTCGGTTGGGAAGGCTGGACTTGTTCCCGCTAGTGTGTTTTCGAATATCTGGCGTGTGAATATCTGGCGCACAATGTACGCCCAAAAAAGCTCCAGTATGAAGTGATTTCCACGGATAAAGGCCAACACAAACAATGAAAGTGAATATGCCTAGAAGTTTAAAAGACGCATAATTTATACAAAAAAATTGCACCATCACCAGTTTGGCAACAAATGTTTAAATGGAGCTGTTTTGAGGACACATCTACTGAAATTAAAACTGAACGCCGCACGCAACCAGTTTCTAGTTAATTTGTTGCAAGAACAACACAAGCTGTCAAAAGCGAGTACGTGCTAGCGTGTACTTCGACTCAAGCCCTTTTCTGTTTAAGGACGGCGCGTGAAATAAAATCGCAACACGATTCACCACCAGCTTGGGCCGAAAACGCGTATCCTGCTATGGTCTTCGAACCCACATTTTATGGTGGTCGGAGACTGGGGGGATAGTCGAGCTTTCCAAATCTTTCCTGAAGTGGAGAGGAAAATATGAACCCTAATAGAACTAACTTTTTTTGTTTTGGTTGTTGTAATTATGCTTATCTGTAACGTTATTCGCAATCGGTCCAACTTCTGAAATTGCAAAGTGATTCTTACCTGTTGAGAATGCCATCAAACAGTCAGGCTTGCGTGCCACAAGAGAACCATCTTTGTTCAGAAATCGAGAAGGGTCAAACTCGAGAGGATTATTCCATACTTTCGGATCGAAATGCGCGGCCCAGAAGTTTGCCAAAATTACAGTTCCTTTCGGGATGTAGAATTCATCAACAACAGCTGGTTCAGATGCACTGCAGAAGAGAAAAACATACTTCACGCTATGAGCCAGATCAAGAAGCATTTGGTTAGCAGCTGCATTGATATGGCGTGTTAACGGAGCCGCAGTAATGATATGAATTGCGACATTGATCTTCTATCTTTGTTTGGCTGTAGACAGTGCCGGGCTCTAAGCACTGTTCGATAAACTTGAACTACATAGAAAAATGACTGATACCGTTTGCAGAGCTCACAAACACAAATTTGGCTTCTCCGAATGGTTTACAGATCGCAAAGTAACAAGATTTTTCTTGAGGAGAACAACGTCCGAGCATCAAGACTAGTTATTTTGCAATGAAGCCATTTTCCTTCCCAACGTTGAAGGTAAGAGTGCCTCCAAAGAAGCTACTTGATGGCCTCTTCAGCAGTACAAATTGAGTTACGGCAATAGTGATGCATAATCGAAGGTGGTAAAAGCTAAAACTGGACTTCGTCTTCTGTAGCGTTTAGTTGTATTTGATTACTTGTTTGCTCTAAAAAATAGTTCGCAACAAAATTGAAGTCCCCCGTCATCTTTGTAAAGTCACAAATGAAACGCGAACACAAACGTATGGAACGAAAACACACAAACAGCGAAATTTCTTCCCGTGCAAGTCCTAATGACGCGTGGCTTAGTTACGAAAACAAAGTTGGGAAATGCGCCATTAGTGGACCTCCACGAGCAGCATTTATCAAATTTACGTAATATTGTTCATGTTTTCGTGTTCACATTTCATTTGTTCATGACTGGACCTCTAAATTAGGATACATTACTATTGTGTTTATATGCGTATCAAGATGGTAGATGTCTACCGTATTGGCGTTGTGCGCTAAGAACACTTTAGGTGTATGTAACGCCCACTATTCGTTTATTAAAAATAGGGCTCTTGGCGACGACATCAACAGTAGAGTTATGAAACATTCACCTTCTGGTAGAAATCACTTTTCTTGCTTTCTTTCTAACATGGCGAAAAAGCTTGACAAACTTTCTGTGGACAACAATGGACAACGAAGCAGCCAGAACTCACTCTCTCGCAGGGCCCAGAGGGGCAGCGGTTTTCCAGCGGTCCATTTCCCAAACACAGGCCATGGTGAAGGGCATGCGTAAGCGGTCCTCCCACGTTGGTTTACGCTCTCTGCCTATGACCTGGTCAATCTCCTGTTGCACCTGTGAGAATGTCCAGACATCTCAATAAATGGGTCTAAAGTTTACCCCGTTCGCCTAAATGGCTCCTTAGTTTCGTTTGCAAATTCAGAAAAAAGTGTTCTAGTATATTCGCTGTATAAAGTACCGAAATAGCAAAGAATAATCACAAGAAGAATAAGAAGTCACATCATTCGACTACTAAACAGGTAAACGAATGTCTACTTAAGTAAAATAATATTTGCGAGACCTATTTGAGGATTTTTCAGGATACGGGAGCATCTCATCACTCTCCCTCGTGACAGTGAGCCTCGGTCCGATGCAAACACCGTGGTGCGGCTTCAGAAGTCCGAAACTGTGAATGGTGTTTTAAGAATCTGAGTGGTCAGTTTTGTCGCTTTATCAGGGACATTGGCTGTCCGTAGCTCTGTTTGTTGCGCACCAGTATCGGTATATCTTCCCTGTTTTTTTTTCAATTTCGTCTTTTTCCATCCCCGCTGGCTGCAATAGGGATCCTACATCGCGTTCAAGCAATGGCGGGAGTTCTAAGACTCGTCGACGCAAAGCCACCTCGAGAACCGCGCTTCGATCGGTCCTCTTGATGGCGACCCCTCTGGCTTTATGAAGGCAATTCTTATCGCTATCGACAAGTCAACTCGCACTCTCCCTAATCTGTCTGCAAAGCGCGCTCGGAATGTTAACCGATCACTCGCACGGTTCGCTCTCACCGTCAACAGATCGACACGAGAATGAATAAAGCGTCGCGAAAATTTCGGCACGCCCCGTCTATTGCTCACATAATGAAAGAACGGATAGGAGATGCAAACGTTGTGTTGCAAACGCTGCGGTGGTGTTCTATTTACAAAATGGCGATGACATGAAGATGAAGCAGCTCGAGCGAGAGCTGCTCCCGTGACGACAGGCACCGATGATGATAATCTCATTGGTGCCCTGATGATGATTATAAAGTTTCTACATCCTTGCGCCCACAAAGATGTTCTGGTCACTCCGCGTCCGGTAGGTGCTTTGACTGAGTCCTTCTGAGATACTCTGAGGCAATCGGAAGACGAGGCTGCCGCAAGGGCCGTCTGCTGAGAACGTGCCGGTAGTGTCGGGGCTGACGACGCAGCCAGGCGGAAATTCCAAGTTGATCTTCGACGCCTCTGAACTCGGATATGTACAGAACCATTTTAAATAAATCTTGGCCAGAAAACAGCTTCTTAGCTTCTTCATGCTTTTTGCTGGCGTTCGCACTTTTCTAGTTGGACTGTCATTGTGAGATGGAGGGCGTTTCTTAAAAGGAGGCTTACCGCAAACTCTTCGGCTGTGTTGTAGGATGCGTGTAACGGCAATCCTCTTCGGATGTCGCTCAAAAAGGTCAGTATTCTGCTCTTCAGCGCCGTCCATCGATTGTATTTTAGTGGACAACACTTGCATCTCATCCTGCCGTTTTAGTTTTCCAGGTGGTACATCCGTGATCTCAGGTTCGGAACACTGCCGATCCGTAGTTTGTGGTGACATCAAGGGAATCGGGGAGATGCCTGACTTGCTCATGGTCATGTCGGCGGTCTCTTGAAAGGCACACATTATCAACGCGTCTGAAGATCACGTCTGGAGATCACGCGCAGACAACGAAGTTGTCGCATTGTCACGGCCTGCTTGCGTTAGGAACTGTGGGGCATGCATCGTTTCTGTCGCTGAGGCTTCTGGGAAATTCTTCAAATCATGTGGGTCATATAATTCTTCTGTCAATGTATAAAACTCATTGAAGTTTGTAGAGTAATTTATTATCTCGTCGATCTGGCACGATTTTGTGGTTTCGTACCTTTTGTATTTCAATTCATAGTAGATACGGATGAGTGATTTCATCTTGATATTATGCGTTGGTGGCACATTCCTCATCCAGGGAGTCTGTGTCAATAAACGGTTCGATATCTTCATTCAGCAATCTCAATATAAATTCTGTTCTTTGCAACTGGCGCATACATTTCTTCAACACATCACATACCTCCCTGCCATTACGGTCAACCCCAAAGTTGCTTTTCCGTCTCTGCATAATCCTCGAGCAAATATCCTCTCTGTTTCCCATTTTATCATCCGTTTCTGAACGTGCATCCCAGACATATCAAAACTCAGATCGTGCTGCGGACGAAGCACGTATTTCGTTGCACGATGCGCTGCGGCACTCATCTCGCCGTTTTTTGGAATCGCTGCCCATCGAGGGAGATCGTCGGAGGTGAGGATTCGTCGTTGTTTCGTCTGCCCGTCGCGTCGGTCGGGTTTCGGTAGCACCACCATGCCCCTTTCCATCGCAAGGGTCCGTCGTCGGCATCCAGGGGTCTCCCTCCTAACAGGCCGAATTTCAGGTAACTCTGAATCGCAGGAGGGCCTTCATGCCAGGTTTGCCGGCACCAAAATGTAAAATAAGAGGAGAGACGAAGGGCCGCGACGTCCGGATGCTGCGGTGCTGTTTTATTTACAAAATGGCGATGACATGAAGATGAAGCAGCTCGAGCGAGAGCTGCTCCCGTGACGACAGCCACCGATGATGGTAATCTCATTAGTGCCCTGATAATGATTATAAAGTTTCTACAGCGACGAAATGTTTAACTAGATAGGCTCCACGTTCCGCTTGGAACGCACGAGGAGAAGGGCAACGTGGTTCTATAAACGTTGAAGTAGGGCGGCTCAATTCACGCGCGTCTCCACCGTACGGCACCGCTGGCATCGAGGCAGTCGGCCTGGAGTAGTGGAACACGGTAAATTTAAATTGACTTGAGCAAACCTCCAGCATGTTTACCTTGGGAGGAGCACGACGGGAGAGGAACAGCATGAGAGGTGATCAGGAAAGTGAAGGGAGGCATTTACATGGCATACGTCGACGAAAGATTATCGCCTTTTGTCGACATTTGCAACGAAAGGAGCAGTATCGCGGCTGATTTTTTTGTTCTCCGCCTCAATGAGATTCGCCCACTCCCAACTATTGACGCGACACTATACGTCTGCTGCTTCGACGCTTGCTGTTGCTGATATTTAATTTCGGAGCCCAAGCTCTCCATAGTGCACTTTGTTATTAACGTGTGGGTTTCTTTTTTCCTCAATTTGTGTCAATGAAAGCTGTGAACCACAGTTCACCACTGGCTCAGAAACGTCAGGGAAGTTTAATTTTACAGCAGGGCCCCATCCTCGACTTTATAACTTTTTTGAATGCAACTAATCGGCAACTTATGTATGTAAAGGTCTGACGAAACGCAGTGTACTTTGCTGTTTAGCTGCCAAAAATTATCAGCAAACCACCCGCTGATTATCGCACACGCAGAATGATTTTTTTGCACTTCTGTGTATTCGTTTGGCCCAATTATCCTTTCTGCGAAGTTCTTTGGTATTGATCTAGTTTTATTGCATTTTGTGTTTGTTTATTCTTGCTGCTACCGCTATAAGCAATATTCAAGCACGGGTGAATGGGCCTCAGTCAGGCGGAGTCTATATGTGTTTCACCGGCTCACGCGAGGAATTGTTTTCTGAATAAATCATTTTCGAAATCTGAAAAAAAACAAAGTGTCCGCAAACACCGTATGGCGCTAGCCGGACATGTTGCCGTTGGCTTGGCCATAATATCAAGCGTTTCTTTTAAATGCTGTTGTAAAATGGCGCAAGTGCCTTAAGTTATCTCGAGCAAAGAGAAAATAGCACGCACATGTTCACTGACATGGAGAGAAGCAATAAAAAATTGGCGGTGAGTTTATTAAGGCCGGTAGTAATGCTGCCTTTGCGGTTTGGATGGGCCCGAAGGGCTGTCTGTTTGCCAGATGACAACTAGCATTATGCCAATGACCAGTATGTAGGTCGACGTGTGACTTTTCGGCAAATGTTTTGGGGGGAAATGTCGACCGATATTCCGGATATTACTGCAAAAATCAATGAATCAATCAATCATTTGTGTGCCCAGGACCAGCCGGGGGCCTTTGTGCTAATAATAATAATAATAATAATAATAATCAATCAATCAATCAATCAATCAATCAATCATTTATTTGCGTGCCCAGGAACAGCCGGGGTCGGCCTTTGTGCTGGCGCACGGAAACCGAAACACACGAAACATAATGTACACATCTTTCAAATACAAAATAAAATACAAAATACAAAAAAAACGAAAGGATAGCTTATGTTGAAGTTACGGAATGAAAGTCATTTAAATGCATGAACTCAAGGATAAAAGACAAATGCAGAATAAGAAAGGTTGACAGTTACGCCAATACAAACTCACAGACATGTTTGCGAAACAGAGTAGGGCAATCATTAAATATATCAAGGTAATCCGAGTACCGATTGTACGTGCATTGCAGTAGGCACACAGGGCACAAGACACGCAGACAATTGGGGTTGCAAAAGGTATCATGTTTCCTGGTCCACTTTTGCGGCACATAAAGACGAACATGCTGTAGCAGCTCACCACAAGACACTATGCCGTGCATAATTTTAAAGAGGAAGAGAATATCAGCCTTGTTCCGCCTGGAAGTTAAGCATGATAGCGTCAATGAAGAGGGCGATCCAGGGTTATAATTACTACTATCGCCAAAGCGATGGTTGAAGATAGATATGAACTTATTTTGGACCCTTTCTACAAGCTTACGGTTTGTTTTGCTCGTGCTGTTCCAGACAACAGATGCATATTCAAGCTGAGGACGACATATAGTTGTGTAGAGCTTGAGAAGAGAAATCGGCTCCTTGAACTCCTTGGACACGCGACAGACAACGCCAAGCGATCGAAGAGCTCTACGAGTAATTACCTGAATATGTGGAGAGAAGCTCAGTTTACTGTCGAAAGTGACGCCTAGGTCATTAACCTCTACCACACGTGGGAGTAATTCACCGTTGAAGTTATAGGGAAACAAGATGTTGTGAGTCTTTCTTGTGTATGTCATTACCTTAGTTTTAGATGTATTAATGAGGAGTTTGTTGCATGAGCACCAATGCGAGAAGGACGAGATTGCTCTCTGGAGAGCGGAACAGCTGGCAGAGTTGGAAACAGATTTAAATATTTTTACATCATCGGCATATAAAAGAAAATTACAATCATTAAATATTGTCGCGACATCATTTATAAAGATTGAGAAGAGAAGTGGCCCGAGAACTGAGCCCTGAGGGACACCACTGGTGACCTCATAGGAAAGAGAAGACTGTCCATTTACATGCACGAAACATGACCTATCACATAGATAATTGCATATAAGAAATATCAGGGATGGTTGTATATCAAGCTCAGATAGTTTTTTGGCTAAGAGCTCGTGGCAGACGACATCAAAAGCCTTGCTTAAATCAAAGTAGACTACATCAAGTTGACCTCTCCCTTGCACAGCTTCCGAAGCATGCAGCATGAAGTTGACGAGATTGGTAGTGGTCGATCGGCCCGCAAAAAAACCATGCTGTTCAGGTATTAATGTGGTATTTATACTGAATGTGAGTAGTTTATACAATATTGACTCAAACAATTTAGAAGCAGCACATAGAATAGATACCGGTCGGTAGTTCGTGGGGTCCAGTTTAGAACCTGTCTTAAATACAGGAACAACCCTTGCATTCTTCCAACGAGCGGGGAACTTGCCAGACTTGGGAGAAGTTTGAAATATACACGTCAATACTGGAACTAGGATATCACCAAACGCTTTCAGTACGGCAGAAGGAATGCCGTCAGGGCCGCATGAAAATGACGATTTCAATTGTTTCAGAGCTTTCAAAACGAGACTTTCCGAAACCAGCACTTCTGAGTTTTTACAGTAACCTAGAGATTGTGGAGGGGTGCAAGCTGCACTGTTGTTGCCATAAGTGGAACGGAAGTGTCGCGCAAAGGCATTGGCAACGTCCGATATGCTCTCTCCTCGTTCATCGATGAGGTTAATGTTCCCAGGTGAATTTTTACATGTTTGAGAACGGACGTGGCCCCAGAAAGATTTTGCGCTGCGTGTTGCATCAGCCTCAACCGCGGCAATGTAATTCGACCTATCGCGCCTAACCAGACATTTACAAAGAGATCTGAGTTGACGAAACTCATTCTGCCACCTTTCCTGCCCCGTTTTCTTAGCTTGCTTGTGCGCTCGATTTTTCCTCCCCAAAGCTCGTTTAAGTTCAGCAGAAAACCAACGCGGAAAATTGCCTTTCTTTTCAAATTTTCGGGGAACAAAGCTCCTCAAGCCATCGTGAACAACTTCAGTAAAAAAATCGGTCTGTTCATCAACGTCGTTGAGGTTAGCTATTGGTGACCAATCAGTGTTACTAAGAAAGTGAAATAAACCAATGTAGTCACCACGAGCAAAGTCGTAACTACTGCTTCCTGGTGTGCAAACAGGGGCACTGTAATGGAGGAGAGATACGTTATGCAATGAAATATGTAATGACGGATGAAACTTGTCCGGTTTTACAAGGTTAGTATGACTGCGCGAGACGTCGACAGCTTCCAAGCTAGTCAGACACAAATCTAAGACGTTCCCACATGAATTCCTAATGAGGTTGCACTGCTGCAAGGAAGTAAAGGAAATAAAATCAAATAGAAAGTCACACTTCGGAGATATTGGGTGAGACGCCTGACTGACCCGCTGAGTCTCCCAAGAAATCCCCGTTGCGTTAAAGTCCCCAGTGACAAGGAAATGGTGATCACTGTGAGATATTACTGTAGTTTCGATTGTGTTAAGGATATTTCTGAACTCACTGGCATGTGTCTCGGGGGAAATGTAGTATGTACACACTAAGAGCCGTTGACCCTGATCACAAAACACCTCTAACCAAATACACTCACTCTCTAATTCAAGGTCAAGGCGGCGTTTACACTTGATGGAGTCATGTAGGGCAATAAGCACACGACCGCCCCGTTGTTTATCGTGCAACGGGTCACGGTCATGCCGGAAAACTTGGTAATGCGGAGGGAACAAGGTATTGGAACTTATGTCCGGGCACAACCAAGTTTCTGTTAGAATAATTATAGGCCAGCAAGAAGAAACGATATTTGAGAAGAATTCAGCTGACTTTGTGCGAAGTCCACGGACGTTCTGATAAAAGCAATCAAATCTACAATTACCTGCCATCATCATCAAGTCGTTGCTGCTCTGCATGAATCATTTTTTTCCTGCAATTCACCACGGAAGGGCTTGAAAAGACAGTGCCGAGGCCACAGCGCAGGGTCTTTGAGCCGCTCAAAACACGCGTCGTCAACAGCGACGTAGAAAGAGGCGTAAGAGTCATGCCTCGTCTTTAAACCTTTGCACACAATCGGGGCGGCCCCCACACCGGACAGGTGCTCGAAAACTTGAGCTGAAGTTGTAGACGGAACCAGTTTTGTTACAAACACAGCTTTTGGGAGTAATAATAATAATAATAATAATAATAATCAATCAATCAATCAATCAATCAATCAATCATGTTTATTTACGTGCCCAGGAACAGCCAGAGGCCTGGGTGCTGGCGCACGGATAGTTACATGAAAACAAAATACAAGAAACATATTGAAAGAAAGAAACAAGCGACAACACACACACACAAATTGAAGTAGCGAAAATTACAGAAATAAAGCACAGGCGGAGCCTGGGTACAGGTAAAAAAGAAAAAGAAGATGCCTTTGTGGCTCAGCTTATTGTAATGAATACACAACAAGCAGAGAACAAAGTTTAACAGTAAGACGACAAAAACAATGACAAAGTATAGAGACAAATGATAAGACAAGCATGATAAGTAAACAGTTTCAAAAACAGGCAACTATATTGGTTAAACAGAACCACAGAGAAACGAAATTTCAGCAATAAAAAAAAAGAAAAACGAACGACAGAGATATCATAGATGTTTAACATACTGTGTTCCACAAAGCAGTACGGTAAATTGTAAAGGAGCTTTGAAAGATATCAAGGCGTTCAGAGAAGCGGTTGTAGCAATTCTGTATTCTGCGCACAGGAGAATGATTGGAGTTGCGCGCAGCGGTCAAGAAAGGGCGATGCGACCTGGTGGGCCTCTGTGGAAGACTAAACTCTTAACAGTTAAGCAGGTCTGCGCAAGAAAGGTCACCATGAACAATTTTGTGAAGAAATGTAAGGTCTGCACGCATACGTCTGCAGGTCAACGAAGGAATGGAAGGAACTATGGGTAAGTCAGAATCAGGACCCGGACTGTGATTGTGATGACGGTGCTTAAATATGGATAAAAACTTCTTCTGCACACGTTCTATTAATTCACTACTAGATTTGGAGATGCCATTCCAGGCAACAGAAGCATATTCTAACTGGGGGATACATATTGCATTGTATAGCATTAGAAATGGATCTGGAGAAGAGAATTCCTTTGTAATCCGACACACATTTCCAAGACTTCGGAGCGCTCGCCGGGTGATGAGCCTAATATGAGAAGAAAAAGAGAGGGTACTGTCGAAAAGAACCCCGAGGTCCCTAATCTCCTCAACCCTTTGCAAAGGAGCTCTCGCTATACTGTAGGAAAACAGTAGACGATGGGTTTTCCGGCTGTACGTGACAACCTTTGTTTTAGCTGGATTTAAAATTAGACAGTTTTTGCTGCACCAGACCGATAATTCCGACACATCCCTCTGCAAGGCACAGCAGTCCTGAAAACTGCTAATGTGCCTAAATAGTTTGACATCATCAGCATAGAGAAGAAATGAAGATTTTGTTAACACTGTTGACACATCATTGATAAAGATAGAAAACAATAGTGGACCCAGCACAGAACCCTGAGGTACACCACTCGTTGCAGTGTAAACACTAGACCTTTTGAAGTTTACATCTACGTAAAAGGACCGGTCAAGGAGATAGTTGGACAACAAGGCAACAAGACTTGCATCAACACCGGACATAGTAAGCTTGTTAATTAATAATTTATGGTTCACTACATCAAACGCCTTACTGAGGTCAAAATAAATTACATCCAACTGGCCGTTTTCACAAACTGCAGCCGAAGCCTGAGTCATGAAGCTTGCAAGATTTGTAACCGTGGATCGACCCGAGAAAAAGCCGTGCTGATTTGGTATCAGAACGTTCTTGACGCAGGCAGCAAGAACGTTGTGCAGAGCTGACTCAAAGAGTTTTGAGGCGACACAAAGGAGTGAGATTGGGCGATAGTTGGTAACGGCTGACTTATCACCAGACTTAAATATTGGAAAAATTCGAGCAATCTTCCATGCACGAGGAAATTTGCCGAAAAGCAAACAGTTATTATAAATGGAAGTTAAGACAGGCACAAAAATGTTGCCGTAAGCCTTCATGAGGGCTGCTGGAATTCCGTCTGCACCACAGGAAAATGACGGTTTCATCCGTTTAAGGCTATCATTGACAAGTTTCTCATCGAACATAAGTGTACTAAAATTAGACATGTTATTAAACGATAGGCGTTCGTCGGGACCATCTGGCAGTTGAAAGACAGAATGAAAGTACTGAGCAAAGCTCGTGGCGACATCCTCAACCTGTTCCCCATCGGAATTAATCAGACTAATGTGTTCTTTAGACGCCTTAGAACGGCCGCGTACATACCTCCAGAAGTCAGCCGGTTTCTGAGACGCAGAAGCCTCTAACGACTCTATATAGAGCTGGTGGTCACGCCGGTAGAGGCTTTTACAAAGTGAGCGATACCGACTAAAATCCGCTTTCCACTTCTCAAGCCCAGACCGCTTGGCCTTTTTGTGGGCACTGTCCTTAAGTTTAAGCGAACTTCGAAGTTCTTTAGAGAACCAGTGGGGAAATTTGGAATGAACAGGCTTATAAAAAGGGATGTACTTTTCCATAATAATAATAATAATAATAATAATAATAATAATAATAATAATAATAATAATAATAATAATAATAATAATAATAATAATAATAATAATAATAAAACACTTCTGGTAATGAATGTGTCCCCATATGGGAAATACAATCGCAGGGGATGTAACCGGGGTTGGTGGCGTGACTTCCACTGGCGCCTCCACTCTATAAAGGATTGCACGTTTTGAACCACCATTGGGTGCAACGTTAAAAGATCGTGTAGCGGCACACAAGCACAATCAGTCTGAGACGGCCATTCCCGTCCAATGATTGCAATGGATACTGTTTCTCGAAGTCTTTTAGAAAACTTACACCTTCAAACCATTCGTGGGTACGTTTTCCCGTCCCACTTTGCGCACTCATGACTCCGGTACTGCTGAGAGGAAAATAGAGATCTATAACTTCGCTTGGAACTTAATTTACATTCGACAGCCGGACCTTCGTCTTGTGTTTACAACATATTTTATTAACTAGGCAAAGCGGTGTATAGTCTGCAAACTACAAAGCTCCGGCTCAGAACATAACGGCAGGACTAAGGTGACTATTTTATACTTATGCAGAACTGGGTGTGTTAACGAGTGTGGTTCGTTTTGTGAAATTGAATTATCGGGCACTCATTGGATAAACATTTTTTGTGTCTGCTCTTCAGAGCAGGACACTCTACCTTGAAACATTTCGGTGTAGGCCTAAATTTTATTTCCAGCAAACAAACGATGCTTCACTGAAGGCTTCCTTATTACGGATATGATTCAGCTCCAGCTCGCGGCTGGTCAGTGATGCATTATAACTGGTCCGCGCTCTTTCGACGTGCTCAAGTCATGTTTTATGCGGTCGGGCTCTTGCGAGGGTTCAGGCTGGAGACCCTGTAACTGCGAGTGGCACAGTGACATTTCGGAAAACTTCTCCGTTCTGCCGTGTGTCCTTTTTCTTGTACATATTTAACACCGGAGCTATGTAGGCATGAGTTCCATCCGTGCCTCGCGTCGCTCAAAACTCGGCGCAGCAAAATGGAGAGTAGGAAAATGCTACGCGAAGAAAGTGTGCTGGAAAAGGGCGAGGAGGCAAGTAACCGACGAGCAGGTGTGGGTAGTGCGCATCTCAACAAAAGAACGATTTTGTGGTCGGAATCAAACCTGGGTTCATTGCGTTATGAAACCGGCGTCTATCCGATTCCGCTAACGTCTCATTCGGGGCGCTCAGTATTTTCTTTGAGATTGTAGCGAGGGCCTTGGCTGTGGGCTTCGTCTGAGATTAAGTGGACAGATATTTGGGTGGGGTGGCGCGCGTCAGGGATTGGCTGCGCCTAGTGATGGCGTGAGCTCTGACATGCAGGTGTCCTTTTAGTCGAGAGAGACGGCCGGTGCTCGGCGGTATCAGTGTCGAATCTGCAGATTAAAAGGGCAGACCTAAGAAAAGCCAAGTTAAAGCTAGTGAAGACCACCAGCTCTGCTGTTTCCTCAGTCTTCGTATCTCAATCGCGAAGGTGGCCGAATTTTTACGGTTCGCAATTATTTTTAGAAACAAAACCTAGGTATTGGCGAGTAACCTCCACATAAGTCATGGCTCACTGCAAGCCACCGACCTCCGGCATGTGCCCTGTCTGCCAGGCACGAAGGCAGGCGACACACATGCGAGCTGTCCAATCCTCGAATTGGCAAAACCAACACAAGTGGTGAAACGTACGTGTTAGGTATTTCTAGGGGTGGATGTACTGAGGTGATAGTGTATGCATTTACAGTTACTCCATTCCTCCATTGTTTACATATTCCCCACTTTTTCATAATCTATGGCAGGGTACATTCTGATGATGAAATGAGATTGCGCTATAATTAGAACAACCATACTACGCACGTGCAAAAGTTGCAGTGACATCTACGTTTAGGTCTTAAGATGTACGACGCGATAATGTTACTTCGACACTGAAGGAGTGTTTTGGAATACAGTTCCTTCGTTTACGATTTTTCCAAGCACTAAAGGTCAGCTAAGAGAACCACACTGGCCGGAGCGGTTTTAATCGACGTGGCATAGGAAAGAGAGTCGTCATCTAAGCTTGTCTGACTTAATAAATGGGCGTAAAAGGGTTTGGCTGCTTGGTGTTGGCCAGTTTCTGCGAAAAGGCGACACTATCAGTGGTTCAAAGTGCCGCATGTCTTAACCTGTCTGAACATTTTATTGTGTGCTTAGGAAGACACAGAAAAAGAATATCTTTCCTCAGTAAGAAATAGTGGGAGATTGGGCAGCAAGGCACAAGAAGTCCAGAGCCCCGGGTGCAGCAGCTCGTTTCCTGGCTTCTCAATCAGATCAAGCTGATCTTGCGGTGATCTGGTTAAAGCTGCCCCCTATTTCTCCGCAGAAGTGCAATATGTACTGTTCGAGCTGTTTTCACCTGAGTATAACCTCGGACATGGCTAGGTTGAGAGGGAGACGGTACATGATCTTCGCATGTAGCACAGTCTTCAATCCACGTCGGAAGATTCCTACACACTAAAGTTTTTTACACCCTTTTAGCCCAAAAGGGTGTAGCATAAGTGGAAAAAGGGTGTTGGGAGGCCTTTACACCCTTTTTCGTGAACCTGAACACCCTTTTCCTAGCTCTAAACCCACTTTCAACTTCAACTCCCTTGGTTTTTCTTTGGGTGTTGAGAGGCTGTGGAAAAGGTGTTCAGCTGTTCATTGAATAAGGCCATGCTTGGATGCATGATAGCACAGTAAAGAACAAGACATTCCCTCATATACTCCTGTGCTCGCAAGAAATTTTCAAACGCAAAAAAAAAATAATTGTCGTATGCAATGGTCGCTCGTTTACCTCATGTCCCAAGTTTAGCATTGGCACGTGAAACACCAATTTGAACCTTCAAAATTAAAAAGACTACAGTCGTGTGGCGAAAAGCGCGTTGACGGAACGCAGCACACTTGCCTTTCTGTAGGGTGTTGAAATGGTGTGAAATAGGTGTTCACTTGCAAAAAAAGAACAGTGGAGCTGGGGGTCGACCTAGTTTCTTCCGGTGTTGCTAAATTTTATGTTTGCTAAGCTTTGCAATGTTCTTGATAAGCTAGGTTGACCGCTGAGTGGTGAGGCCAAGTTTAACAGGATTTTACAACGCTGTTCCAGTGTCCCCCCCCCCCCCCCCTGCCAGAGGATCCAAGCGAGAAACAAGCTAGGTCGGCCCCCAGCTATGCTGTTTCTCCTGCCTAGCACCACTATTGCAAGCTGCACCAATTTTTTGCCTTTTAGAATACAAAAAAGACTAGTACCTTTGAAATGGTATAAAAAGAGGTGCGGATACGCATACGCCCCTTGTGCTCACACTCTAATAAGCTCGAAAGCCGAATTCACTGTTTTAATACCCTATCCGCGGTGGTGCACCCTTTACAGGCGCCGCCGTTCTTTTTCTTTGTATTTCTTTGCTAACGCCACCGAAACTAGCTCAGGACTAAATAGCTTCACTGGTAATAAATTATGCCAATTCATATTTCTTTAAACATCGTTAGGTACAAAAAATTTCCCCGCATTTCCCCGAGGGGAAGAATGTGAAAGTGTGAATGCAGGAGTTGATTTTGCGCGGTTCGGTAATGTTCGCGAAAGAGAGATCACACACACACACACAACTACAAAGAAAGAAAGATGCATTTATTCACAGACACCTATTTGTCGTTGTACTTGATTGCTAGAGCGGATCTCAGCTTTGAAATTTCGTGTCAGTACTCCTTTAAGCGGGTGCATTAGCCCTTCTCACGCCCGATTCCTGGCCAATCCCCCACGTGGGTATGTGCCATGCACAGACACCTATTTGTGTTGTCGTTGTACTTGATTGCTAAAGCGGATCTCAGCTTTGAAATTTCGTGTCAGTACTCCTTTAAGCGGGTGCATTAGCCCTTCTCACGCCCGATTCCTGGCCAATCCCCCACGTGGGTATGTGCCATGTCAGAGGCCAGGCAGCGCGCGCCCATCTCCCCCCGTTGCCAAGGAAGACGAGGAGATTCCTGGCCAATCTCCCACGTGGGTATGTTCCATCTCCCCCCGTTGCCAAGGAAGACGAAGAGCGCGCGCACCCGCAGCTGTTGCTATGTGGACGGCCGGCGGTCAATGGAATTCAGGGTCGCTTATAAAGTGCATTCGCACTTAAAACACCCCTCGCTTGTAGAAAATATTCAGTCAACCCATGTAAACAGGTACAGAATGCCTCCAAAGTTGGAGGTCTCTTCACGTTTTTTCTTAGTTGGCGGTCTTTTCTTACACCCTTTTTCTTACACCCTTTTTCATTACGCCCTTTTTCTTAGTTTCAAACACCCCAATTTTTAGCTTTACACCCTTCTGGGAAAAAGGTTATTGAAATAATGAACACCCTTTTGAAGGGTCTTGAGGTGGCGGGGAAGATTTGTTTGGTATTTAATAAAATTCTGTAAGTTATGGAACACAAAAACCACCTCGTGAATGAAAAGTTTTTGCAAATCCACGTTTTGATGTGAACATTCTTATAGTAACCTCCATAGTTCCAAAGTTAGCGCTAAAAATTCTGTTTTTTGCGACAAGCCCACCGACTCGATCGGGGGGCTTTCCTCTGTTGGAGATAAAAGCAAGAAGAGCACATGCATTTCTAAGTGAGTATGCGCTCCCTGTACCGCTTGCATCCCGTTGGTTTTCCTGCTCAATTCATTTGTGTTCAAAGTGTAACTTGTGCGTGTTGAATGTTTGTGTTGAATGCTGCGCGCTCCGCCGATTCACATTGCCACGCGTTGCAGCAGCCCTGGTCACACCCTTATTTTAGGGTGTTAAGCAACCTTCCTTACACCCTTTTTTAGTGTGTTTCCACGAACACACTTTTTTTAGATACGACGGCATCTCATTCACTCGCCTTGTTCCTCCATACGGCGTTGTCGTTGTCCGTCCACACCCCTCCCCCATTCTCCTCGCCGCGCGAGCTGCGCTCTCCGCCGCTCACCCCTTCTCCACTCCGATAGCGAACACTCTCTCGCGAGGGGCATTGGATTGGATTCGATTGGCTTGGCTTGGCTTGGATTGGATTGGATTTGGATCGGATTAAAGTGGATTGTGTTGGATTGTGTTGCGTCATAGCCGCGCCACGTTGCGTCATAGCCGCGGCAGGGGGTTCACGGCACGTTTCACGCGATGGGAGAATCAGCCTAACGGAAACAACAACGGAACCCCCTATGCGTCGCATCTACACAGGGATTCCCGCGAGGGGAGGTGGGAGTAATTTTATCCCTACGCCTTTTTTTCGCCAAAACACATTTTAAGTGTGTTCGCAATGGCACAAGATTCTTACACCCTTTTCGGACAAAAGGGGGCAAAAAGTTTAGTTTGAACCAAACTTTTTCTCCGTGAGAGACATGCAAATCTATAATTCGCTTTGTATCGGGTGCAGAGTTTGAGATTCTTCAGCTTTGAGGCCCCTTGTGGAACGCGAAAGATCGTGTTTATACGTGTAGAAAGAGGAGGCGTTCTCTACGCTTTTCGGGGAGGGGAGTGTGACCCTATGGTAGCAAGCAGCACGGTATGTGGGTTCGCGCGCTTCTTGGTTGGCCGCTTCGATCCCTTCCAGGCGCTCGCGCCCGGATGTCCGTGTAATTTGAACTTCCTTCATTGTGGATAGGAGAATCGTTCCGAACCGTTTAGGTATTCCGTCTGTAATGAGGCCTTTAATGCTGGAATCAGTGTCTCAAATGAAGTTTGTGCTTCTATAGTTTTGGTAGTTGGGTTGCCCAGGTGATGGCTCCAATTTTCGCGCCTTCCTTTCCTGTGTGTTGGGGAAGGTAATGCAGCCCCGAAGATGGTCGTGCTAGTGACCGGGAGGATTAGTGCCTCAGTACTTTTGTACATTTCGAGGCTGGTGTACACTGTTTGCATGATTTTGGCACTTTAGTAGAAGGGTTAAAGGAGCACTGACAAAATAATTTTATGTTACACTTTTATTGCTTTTATCTATGCTTAATGGTCTGGCGAACTTGAAACAGCACTTCAAATACTTCAGCGCGCGATAGTTAATTACTTTGAACGGCCTGAAAATCGTTTGTTTCAAATTCCCGCGCTTTCATCCCGAACGGCGCATATGACAGTATCCCGGACTCACCTCACCGCTTTGTGCGGACGTCACCGGCGCCCGGTTGAAAGAGTGTTGCGCCCGCTCGCCGCTCGTCATGCCGCGCGCGTGAAGTGACGTCACGAGGTTTTGACGAGCGCTGTCGCGTCACTTCTTTTGGCTTCACGGGGTGATGTCACGCTGATGTTCATTTGCTGAGTGCCGCTCTGCGCGCTGCTCCGTCGGCGCGATAAAGGAGATCCAATTGAACTATGTTCTTTGCGTCGCAGACAGCTCATATTTCAGCCAGGGTATTCTGCTGAGTGAAGGAAGCGAACTGTGCAATAATATTGATTGATTGAGGGGTTTAACGCGCCGACGCAACGCAGGCGATGAGGCGCGCCGTAGTGGAGGGCTCCGGATTAATTTTGACCACCTGGGGATCTTTATCGTGCGCCGAAATCTCGTACACACGGGCGTTTTTGCTTTTCGCCTCCATCAGAAAAGCGGCCGCCGCGGCCGGGAATCGAACCCGCGACCTCGTGCTCAGCAGCGCAACGCCTTAGCCACTGAGCCACCGCGGCGGGTTGTGCAATAATATTGACGCCGAAAATTGGTGTCAGTGCTCCTTTAGGATCCTGGCTTCTCGCCTGTCCTAGCATTGAATCCAATGATTTTGGTAGGGAAGAGTTTTTATGAGGAGTCGCTGGATCGGTGACATTTCCTCCATGGCGTCTAGTTTCTTATCCGGGGGAGGGGGGACGGAATGCGCCTGCCTTGGATACGATAGCCCGTCCTGATTTTTTTGTTCCCAGCCGCTTTCTTAACGCTTACTTGGCTTCACTGACGTCTTCAAAGGTGTTACAAAGACCCAATTTGAGGATTTTTCATGCGACCGCGAAAAAAATTGGGACGTTGAGGGCTACCGTATGTGCTCTCTGATGACACCGTTGATTTGGACCCGCCGCGGTGGCTCAGTGGCTCAGTGGCTAAGGCGTTGTGCTACTGAACATGAGTACGCGGGTTCAATTCCAGGGCCCGGCCGCCAATTTTCTGATGGAGGCGAAAAGGAAAAACTCCCGTGTGTACGAGATGTCCGCGCACGATAAAGTTCCCAGGTGGTCGAAATTAATCCGGAGCCCTCCACTACGGCGCGCCTAATCGCCCGCGTTTCGTCGTCGCTTTAAACCCTACAATCATTCAATCAACCGCTTATTTGGTTTTTCACGGTGAGGGTTGGTTTGGGCTAACGCAGGTTGTACGGTACCGGGCTCATAATCAGCGCTCGCATGAGTCTTATCGTTTTTTCTGTCAGTGCTGCGTTTCCCCAGGTTGGGCATTTTACAGAGTAGTCCAATTCGTTAATAGTTTTCTGTTTTTGGGCGATTGTTAGAACGGCTCAGCCGCTTTTCAGTAGGGTCATGCCGGAAATTCAGGCGTGAGTGTTCTCTGGGATGACATCCTGAAATATATCGGGCAATCTTTTAACTTAGCCGCGTGGTGCCATCATTTGTTTGCCCCACACGCCTTGCAGCAGTGACAGCGGCGCGGAAAATTGAAAAAGTCAAGTAAAAATTAGTGTAATTATAGGTGCGTAGTGAGTTTTCTTACTAGGAGACATTTTATTTTGTTTCTGCTCGCAATGTACGCCTTCCTTAGTTGCTGATACACTGGCAGTAATCTTCTTGTTGGTGCCGGCATTACTTACGATGGAGAGTCGCTTTGATATCATGGCGTTAGTTGCGGGAACGGCTGGCGGTGGCGTGCCGACCATTCTACCACCGGGAAAGGGTGAAGGAACTTCCTTGCGCAGACGCGGCGCCTGCTGAATTCCCATACGTGAAAATCGAAAAACGAGCCTAAAATATGCAGTGACGATTACTATTCTCAATAATGTGAAATTTGTGCGCAGCACAAACTGCAGTCTTGTTGGTCACGGTGCTTATCTTCTGCGTGTCAGGAAGCGATCGCGTGACCGCCGAACGTAAGGCGGCGCGCGTTACTTTGCTGCTATCACGCAGCGCGTCGCCGCAGGCGGCAGGCATGTTGTAAATGTTTGAACCTCCCGCGCGAATGTCACGTGGTTCCCAATGGCCACACAAGGAAGAGGAAAACTGACGGGAGTGTGTGGGGGAGCCACTGAGATAGTTCATGCCATAGAAGCACGTGCCGCCCCCGCTGACACTTTCGCCGGACGCTCCGATAAATATCTCGTGCGGGCTCAGAGTACTGCCCTGCCCCTCCCCTTTCTGCCACACTTTCCTCCGCCGTTTCCTTTCTGTCTTCCCTCACTCGGTTACAACGCCAACGCCAACGCCAAGGCTGTCATCATTGCCGCCATCAAAGCTCAGTAGAGGCAGCCAGATTGCTTGCTGTTACGATTCAGCGCACCGCCACTCTGTTCGCGCATGCTGCAAGTTCTGTGCAGTGCTCCTGTGCTTCACGGCAGTGCCTACCCTCATCTAACATGTCACTACGTGCGCCTACCGCGGGCAGTTCGTTGGCGGTGACTCAAGCCGTTGCAGCTGCAAAATATAAAAACAAACTGTTGATGTTAAAGGAGCCATGAAGAGAAAATGCAAGTTGGTTTTATTCGAAAGATTTCGTTTTTATAGTGCCCCCAGCGCTTGTCCGGATACAAATGGTGCTTTATTCACTGAGAAATTAAACAATTTAGGTTGAAATTTTGATTTTCCCGCTCAATCGTGCGTTTTCGTGGTCCCAAGTGACATCACTGGAACCGACCGCTCTGCAGCCTAGAGTACCTTCATTCACGCATCCGCCGTACAGGGTAGAGACACGTATACGCTGGCGCCGCCATTTTCGGTTGCTCGCTCGCTCGCCGCCGAAGCAAGTCATTGTGTCAAAACCGCGCTAAAATTATCGCCGCAACGCGGTTTACTGAAGAAGTTTGAATCATATTGTCTGTTTCGCGTTGCTAGGTCTCGTTGGAAATGAAAAGAATAACGCGTTGAGCCCGTTGGCCCAATGCGGCGGCACGGGACCGTTAAAAGGTTGTCTCCACCCTGTACAGCGGTGTTGGTTTGTTCCCGCGTTTCTTTACGTTCCGTAACCTAGATGGCGCCACCATACCGTGGCAAGCGTTTGGTTTGTTTTTGCCCGCATTTAAACCTGGCTTTGTTTTTGTTCTGGGAGAAAATATTCGTTCCCTGAAACAGTGCTCGCTCGACAAATGGGGTCACGTAAGACACCGTTGCTTGCGTCAATCGTCCAGTGTCGTCTGAAACAACCCCAAGCCCCGTAGTGCTGTGCAGCAAAACACCAAGCATGCTGTGCGCAGTACGAACAGCAGAACGCATCAGTACTTCTATGTTTACATGTGCTTTCGTAACTTCCACTGTTTGTCCCATCATTCTTATTGCTTTGTAAAGAATGTGCCCTAAATTTACGCGCAAATCGCTCGTTCGTCTCGTTTGTAAGTTCTACCTAATTTGTGTCTGCTTCTGCCAGCCTCCGCCAATCGCAGAGCTTAGCTCATGTGACGACATAGGTTCTGTTGCGGGAAATGAACTGGTGGGTCGCATGACCATTCCCGTTTTTCCTAATTATGTAGCTTATTTGAGCGAAGTTTACGTTAAAAGTGGTGTCAGTATGATTCTAACGAGGCAATCTGTTGAATGAACCAAACTTGTGTTTTCTCTTCATGGCTCCTTTAAAGCGTGCCCGAGCAAAGCGGACGGTGCTCGCTGAGTTCTCCTGTCCCCCTCTCTCACGTGCAACGTGCGCCACCACGGCCGGGCCTCACGAACTCTGGATATGGTGTTTGTGTGTCTTTGTACTCTTTTCGCGCTGGGTGCAAAAGCACTAGTAAAGCGGCGGAGCCGTAACTGCTTGTGTGCCGAAATCCAGTGCATTCTGCGGCCGCCAGCTGATCGCACCGGGCTGCTGTTAGGAGCTCTGCGCTGCTCTACCCCGGCTGCAACCTCGCCTGTGCGGGTATTTTTTCTGTATCATCGCTGTTCAATAAACCAGTCAAGTTTGTCTTAGGCTTGTTGTAATCATCAAGAAGGCCGCTACTTTTGCTGGCCTAGCTACCACCACGCTTCCACATGGGACGGAGGCGATGAAGCCCAGTTCGGGGATGCCTTCCCGAATGTGACATTGCGCAATAAAACTTCATTGCGTTAAAATGTCGTCCTGTCCTGGAGTATAACATTGAATTCGTGTAAATGCTAGTTTTCCCGTTGTAAGGTAGATTTTTTCTAAACGATACCGTCTCACCACAAAAAATTAACTTTCCCTTTTAGTGGTGATAATGCGTTGTATATCACGTTACCACACCCGAATTCTTTCATCTAAGACTGGTAATAAACTTAGCGGTCTTCTCAGCGCGACTTCATAGATTGTAGGGGTTTAACGCGCCGACGCAACGCAGTCGATGAGGCGCGCCGTAGTGGAGGGCTCCGGATTAATTTTGACCACCTGGGGATCTTTATCGTGCGCCGAAATGTCGTACACACGGGCGTTCTTGCTTTTCGCCTCCATCAGAAAAGCGGCCGCCGCGGCCGGGAATCGAACCCGCGACCTCGTGCTCAGCCAGCGCGACTTATCTTCGCGTGGCTAATTGTCCATGGTGAAAGTTTATTCGGTACTGTTTTCGCAATTGTTCTTTGTGAAAACCATACTTGTTGATTTTTTATTTAATTTCGGAAACCCCTTTCACTGTTACTTTAACTTGTTGATGCTAATTGTTTTTTTAAATGCTACGTTGTCATGTTTTACTTTTGTAAGTACCTGCGCAATGTTGCAGGTATCTATTTCATTGAACATTTTGCTGCTCGCGACAGGGTCTTATCAGAGCTTAGATATCCGTTCTTGCGCTGACGCACCTTGGCTTGAATAGTGTCGGGCTCCTGAGCAAACTTGACCATGTGCCAATGGATGGTTCCGGCTGTGCTTACCGAGCCAGCTACAAAGAAACCCGTGACTGTGCCCACCAGTGTGTCCACTGTAAGGCACAACAGTAAGAAAATGCAAAGAATTGCGTTAGAGTGGCGGTACATAGATTTCATTTCACTTCTATTTCAACCAATCCTTTGCAAAGCTCACTGGCACAATACGGAGTATGTTTATTTGCCGCAACAGTTACACAATCGGTCACCCCAAGCCAATACTGTGCACATCGAAGACGTGAAAAATTTGTTTATCACATTATTTTGTCGGTTAGTGATATTCTTTTTATATGGTGAAAAGTCCTTCGGCTTGTTATGTCGTATGTATAAAAAAACATGCAAACCATTTCCATGCTCTCCTGAAGTCTAACCCTGATTTTGGAATACACAATCTGATTCCCGTGCGGTATGCTGTACACAGTCGATGGGACAACAGTCACGGATACCCGTGATGTCGACATCTTGATTTTGAATGTCATAAAACAATAAATACTATTGCAAAGCATATGTTACAAAACTTTTTCGCGCAGTTCTAACACAGGAGGATTTCGGGATGTTCATCAAGCTTGTAAAGATGGGACTGCTGGAACATAAAGTGTGAGCATCAACCATTAACGCCCTCCAGTTACCTTACCTTACCATACGTAGTTAAGTAGGATAGATTTCTTTACATTTTAAGCCTGCGACTCTGCGATGACAAAAAGGCGAAATATCAAATCAATATTGTCCCGACATGTACCTGGTTCCCGATTAAAGAGAGCATTATAAGGGGAAGCGGGGCCTATAACAACCGCGAGCAAGCCAGGACCAAGAAGAGAGCATATACAGCAAGCGGTTCGAGTGGCTCGGCCGGCTTACAGTGTGCGGTTTCTTTTTCGTCACTAACAATCCGGTGCTTTGTGACTGCCGTCTGTATCACCTTCGACGAAGAAGCGAAAATCCCCGTAACGATCAGTGATGGTCTGGAGTTGCTGCTTTTGCTCTGAAGTTTTATAATTTTATATGAGTTCAATATTTTGACGAGAACAGCAAAACAACCCCAAAAATTGGCGCCACTTGCACTAATGGTGGAAGGCTGGAGAAACAGCAGAGCTGGGAGTCTCGCTAGCTTCTCCCGGTTTTGCTCAGGTTTGCTAGGATTCAGCGCGATACTGAGGGTTGAACAGTAGCCGTGTCATGTGTACTCGAGCAGCGACACGATGGCGTTAGCGCTGCGCTTCTTCTTCCTCGGGAGTTGCCCACTTCTTCGGCGCAGCCACGTTTTCCGGGAGTGCAAACGGTCAGCTCTAACGCGCCGGCGCAACGCAGGAAATGAGGCGCACCGTAGTGGAGGGCTCCGGATTAATTTTGACCACCTGGGGAACTTTAACGTGCGCCGAAAGCTCGCACACACGGCCGCTTTTGCTTTTTGACTCCATCAGAAAAGCAGCCGCCGCGGCCGGGAATCAAACCCTCGTCCTCGTGCTCAGCAGTGCGACGCCTTAGCCACTGAGCCACCGCGGCGGTTAATGCTAAATCGATATTCTATCACAGGATGTCATGCGGGACCTACCACCGGACAAAAGTTTTTTGTACGTTGGCTAACAGCAAATTTCCCCCCGTCTCCAAGAACGATTTGTTCTATAACCAGAAAGTATCTGAGAAAACTGCTTGGCTTTCATTTGTATCCATACCGCAGAATTGTATATATACGGCTGAACGTCAAAGTTTTTCTCGCAGAAGGGTCCTCCACCTTGGGAAATTCCTTTAATATGGGTAGATTTAATCTTGTCCCTTCATCTGATTGTTGACCAATTGGCTCTCGCTATAGAGACAGCTGGCTTACGTCTAAACTCAATTGCTAGAGCGGCTGCCCTGGTTAGGCGGCACTCCCGGGCTCTAGTCCTGGACCATGACGAATTTTATAGCAAACTGGTGTATGAAAAGGGCACGCCATCCGGTTTTAGTGAGAAATGCATCACCGAATGATACAGTGGGATGCGCGAAAAGAACCGAGTGTGAGGGGGAAAGCCGTAAAGGGAAAGGGAGCGTCGGGTTTCTACGCGACGAAACGCCCCCGGTCGCATGCGTTCCACGTAGTTGTCGAGACCCAAAGAGAAAGATTACTCTGTCGCAGCGTATCGCCCAGTGGTACGAGGAATGGCGCCTTGTATATTACGTAGCTATATGCTCATTTTTGCTACGACGTTACCAGGGAACGGTAGCCTACGCTTGGGACTCCAGAGGAACAGCGCGCAAAAGAGGTACTATACTTCACGAGCAGGGAGGGAATGCGCCCGCCACCGCTTCTGGCGGCGACTCTAACCGTCGCAGTCTTTGCGCCGCCAGCGGAACATGCCCATGAATGGCACCAACGCAGACTACAGGGGACGCTGAGAAGAGCACACAGGAGAGGCGCTGGTTTCATCCGGAGCCTGTCCTATGTGCTCTTTGTGTGCCCGTGTCGACTGCACTGGTTTCATTCATGATGCCTTTCCAACTTGCACAACTTGCAACGCTTCTGAATATGTCCACGCCACCGAATGCGAGTGTCGACGTATGGTCGACCCGACCGAACCAGAGGAAGAGCGGGCTTGCAATGTCCAGCGCTGGGGACGTCCACGAGACGACGACGATGGGGCCAGAAAAAGTCATGTGAAACGCGATGAAAATGCGGTCGTGCTGCCGTGCCGTCATGTCACAAATACAGTTTCGCCGGTAGACCACCTTCACAGCGAAGAATGGCCCAATAAACTGCTTTCTTCAACTGCGAAGTTTCTCAGAAAGCTGTTTTACTTTTCCTTGTAGCCATTCGGTTGCATTACAGGTGGATGCCAAATTTCCCCCTCAGAAACTTAATCCACCTCTATGATGTCCCATAACCTGGTCGATAAACAGATTACCGTCAGTTGCAATTTTTCACCAATTCGCTCTTGCCCTTAAAACGACTAGACTCCTGGTTAGCACTGTTTATGGAACAACATTCCTAGTTAGGCGGTTGGAGTTGTTCGAATCCGGGAGCTTGCCAAATTCTTCGAGAGACAAGTTTCCCAGAAAGGGGCTGAGATTTTCTTTGTCGCCATACGGCGGTACTTCAGGCGTATGCGAAGTTTTCCTTCGCAGAAACATTCCCTACCTTTTGCATTTCCTCCGAAGTCGTCCAATGTTTCATCCTTCGTGTAACATAAAATTATTGCATCCCAAACCCCTGATGTGTTCGTTTTGTCAACCCTACTGAAGCCCTTCAGCATTGAAAGTAGACCCACTAAAAGTACGCCGAGATAATGCAGCTAAACGTGGAAGGGTAAACCCCTGCTCTGCTAGGTGACCGCAGGGGTAAAAGCAATTATAACGGGCGAGCACAATGAAATAAAAATAGGGCCCGAACAAAATCATTGAGCGGATTTAATAGGGCTCTGTGTGGCGCTAGAACGATTCAATAAACTTGGGGTGGTAATCCAGAAGTCCCGAGTTTAAGAGAAGCCCGGAAAAAAGCGAAGTCCGGCCACGCACCGTTACATCATGGTAACATCGTGGTTTACCCTCCCTCCGGCGTCTTCTGGAGTGAAGGGGAGGTCTCATTTCTCCCCTTCACTCGCTTTGCATGCTCTGCTTACTGCTATACGACGGGGACGCCAAACAAAACCCGCTGAAATGTATAGAGGTCGGCTTCTGATGATAGATACGTGCCGTTGACTGTTATACACATCCACACCCACCCACACACACACACACACACACACACACACACACACACACACACACAGATATAATATATATATATATATATATATATATATATATATGTATATATATATATATATAGTTAAGAGAAAAGGTTCCTGGCTATGAGGTTAGCTGTACGATAGAGAAGTCAAACTGAAAAGCATAACATTTATTCTAACGTTTCGACCGGGGGCTGGTCTTTTTCAAATATATATATATATATATATATATATATATATATATATATATATATATATACATAAGAAAAGAAAACTTTGAACAAGGTGAAAGCACGATTGTTGCCAATGTTTCAGCAAAGAGACTTGCTTTCGTCAGGGCAACCTCTCGCCGTGACGAAAGCAAGTCTCTTTGCTGAAACGTTGGCAACAATCGTGCTTTTCCCTTGTTCAAAGTTTTCTTCTCTTGTGTGCTCTACCATCTTCAAAAGTTCAACTGCACCCTATATATATATATATATATATATATATATATATATATATATATATATATATATATATATATATATATATTTTATTTATATATAAATCTAGAGAAAGATAAATCTCACAAAGCGTGCAGAAATAGTATAAGTAAAGAGTCGGATACACAGCAAGAACAATAATAAACAAGGTTTACTTACGTAGCGGCAACGGGACTTGCCTTCATCAGAGTAAAGTTACATGATTTTGCTGTCGCAAACATTTGGAACACATTTCTTATATAGGTTTGCCGAAAACTGTGAGAAGGAGCGGAAAATGTTTCGGAAAGGAGAGAACGCATACAGTCGGGCTACGCCTATGTTACAACAACAACAACAAAAAAAGGGGGGGGGAGCGAGAGAGAGAAAGGGATCGTGTTAACAAAGCAGCGTTCAAGGTTGCACCATGACGGGTCAACGTGTGCCGCGCGGGCTACAAGTTCAGACAATCCGCAGACAATCCGCAAGTTCAGACAATCCGCATTGTCTGAACTTGCAGCCCGCGCGGCATACGTTGACCCTTCATGGTGCAACCTTGAACGCTGCTTTGTTAACACGACCCCTTTCTCTCTCTCGCTCCCCCCCCCTTTTTTTTGTTCTTTTTTGTTGTTGTTGTTGTAACATAGGCGTAGCCCGACTGTATGCGTACTCTCCTTTTCCGAAACATTTTCCGCTCCTTCTCACAGTTTTCTGCAAACCTATATAAGAAATGTGTTCTAAATGTTTGCGACAGCAAAATCATGTAACTTTACTCTGATGAAGGCAAGTCCCGTTGGCGCTACGTAAGTAAACCTTGTTTGTTATTGTTCTTGCTCTGTATCCGACGCTTTACTTATACTATATATATATATATATATATATATATATATATAAGGTTAGTAGAGACAGAGACAAACGAGAAAGACTTAGAAAATAAAAATAAGTTTACTGACGTTTCAGGGAGAGGACTCCCTTTCTTCAGAGTTCAGGCACTCAGGCACTCTGAGTGCCTGAGTGCCTTTCTTACCTGTCCAACACCAACCGAGGACCAGCCCGCTTCAACCAATCGCCATCGCCCTACCCATACCAGTCGCCCAACCGCCGTAGCAATGCTGATTTCGCACGTGGAAGGTCCGCCAGCCCACGCGGGGGAAACTAAAAGAACAAACTTCTGGAGGAAAAGTTGCACGATGGCGGAAAAATGAAAACACCCCAACAACGCAAGGGCGCGCCGAAGACCGCGATTCACGAAATGCCCTCATCCCGACGACCCGACGGAACCCTGACGAGACTCCCGAACACCACGACAGCTACACGGCGCGACGCGTACCCACCATGACCGAGACGTCCGCTGAGAAGACGACGACAACGACGACGCATAGTACCCGACCGTCAACACGCACAAGCCGAGATGCGACGCCCCGACGCACCCGGAACTCGAGGAAGCCGCAGTCTGACGTCCACATGTCCATCGACGGCTTTGACATTGTCAGCCTCATAGACACGTGAGCCGACTACTCAGTGATGAGCGGATCATTTGCTTCTAAGATGAAGAAAGTTACGACCAGATGGGACGCACGGCAGGAGGCCACCTAGTGACGCCAAGTGGAACGTGCACATCGCGCGTCACCATAGACGGCCCAACGTACCCGGCGGGGTTCGTCATTTTGCCTAACTGCTCCCGCGACGTAATTTTCGGAATGGCCTTTTTGAAGGACAACGGCGCAATAATCGATCTGCAGACGAAGTCGATAACTTTTTCCTCCGATCACTGCATGACGCCGTAACCTAACCCCGAAACCCGTGCTGCTGTAAGGATCGCCCACGATCATGTCACCGTGCCACCTCACGCAAGCTTGATGATCAGCGTCTACTGTGAAGATCCGGTTCCTGACGTCGACGCCATCTTAGAGTGACCAAAGGTTGCTCCTCGACCAGGGTGTCTCCGTTGCAAGAGGTATTGCGCGCTTTAAGCAACGACCATCCCAAGTTTTGGTCAGTAATTTCAGCGGGGAATACCAGCATTTAAACAGGGGCGCTGAAATTGCGTTTCTGGAAGAAACGCAAGAAGCAAAGTGAAGTGATCGCAGTTGCCGACTTTGAACGTGCCCCCGAAAATACCTTCAAGCTTCCGAATCACTTCGACGTGAATCCGGCGTTACCGCAAGAATAACGGAAGAAATTACTGGATTTGCTGCGTCGCTAGAGCGAGTGTTTTTCGTCAAACTCAAAATTACGTCAGACACCCCTAGCGAAGCAACGAATTATGACTGAAGATGGAGCCCGACCTACCCGACAGTCACCGTACCGCGTCTCTTCACACGAGCGAGAAGGCATCCGGACTCAAGTCGACGACATGCTCAGCGACGGCATTATACAGCCTTCGAAAAGCCCCTGGGCTGCGCCGGTCGTACTGGTGAAGAAAAAACACGGCACATTAAGGTTCTGCATTGACTACCGGCGACTGAACAAAATCACCAAAAAGGTCGTGTACCCCCTGCCACGAATCGACGACGCCCTCGACCACCTCTGCCACGCGAAGTACTTCTCATCGATGGATCTGAAGACCGGCTACTGGGAAATTGAAGTGCATGAGAGAGACCGAGAGAAAACTGCATTTATAACCCCGGACGGCCTATACGAGTTCAAGGTGATGCGTTTTGGACTGTGCACGGCGCCAGCAACGTTTCAAAGAGTCATGGACACTGTGCTAGCTGGCCTAAAGTGGCACACTTGTCTCGTATACCTCGATGACGTTGTGGTATTCGCTCGGACGTTCGACGAACACCTTGCAAGGTTGGAATCTGTACTCCAGGCCATTCGTATGTCGGGGTTAATGCTGAAGCCTGAAAAGTGCCCTTTCGCGTATGAGGAACTGAAGTTCTTAGGCCACGTCGTCAACGCTGCGGGAGTCTTACCTGACCCGGCAAAAACTTCAGCCATTGCGAACTTCCCAAGGCCGAAGGACAAGAAGGGCGTGCGGAGATTTCTCGGACTGTGCGCATACTACCGGCGCTTCGTCGCAAACTTCGCACGCATTGCAGAGCCAGTCACGCGATTGACGAAAGATAGCACCCCTTTCCGCTGGGAAAACGACAAAGAAAACGCATTCTGCGAGCTGCCAAAACGCCTGCAAAGCCCGCACGTGCTCGCTCATTTCGACGAAAACGCCGAAACGGAAATGCACACGGACGCCAGTGATATAGACTTGGGTGCTGCCCTTGTCCAAAAGCAAAGCGGTTGCGAAAAGGTAATCACCTATGCCAGCCGTGGTCTGTCGAAGGAGGAGAAAAACTACTCTGCCTCTGAGAAAGACTGCCTGGCTATCATAAGGGCAATTTCAAAATTTCGCCCATACGTGTATGCAATACCATTCAAGGTTGTGACAGACCAGCATGCGTTGTGTTGGCTCGCCAGTATGAAGGAGACGTCTGGCCGTCTTTGGCGGTGGAGCTTGCGCCTGCAAGAATTCGACGTTACAGTCGTCTATAAATCCGGCAGGAAACACTCCGACGCCGACTCCTTGTCCCGCGCTCCCGTCGACTCACCACCACAAGACTCCGATGAAGACAGTGCGTTCTTCGAAATCGTGACGGAGAGCGACCTAGCCCCCCAGGAGCGTGCCGACCCCGACTTACGCGTAATAATCGACTACCTCGAGGGATGCAACGTCGCCGTTCCTAGAACCTTCAAACGCAACTTACCAGCATTAAGCCTGAGAAACTCCGCCCTCGTGAAGAATTTCAGCCCCGGAACAAGAACGAATTACCTTCTTGTCATCCCCGCGGACCTTCATGACGAAATTTCGAAAGCGTGCCACGACGACCCGTCTTCCGGACATCTCAGCACAGCTCGCACTATTGGAAAAATCAAGGCAAGGTTCTACTGGCCCCGCCTTACCTCTGACATCACCCATTACGTCCGTAGCTGCCGTGACTGCATGCGACTAAAAACGCCGCCGATGAGACCCGCCGGACTTCTGCAGCCAATCGCGGTCCCATCGAGGCCCTTCCAACAGATTGGAATGGATCTTCTTTCCCCGTTCCTTACATCACGATATGAGAACAAGTAGTGGATTGTCGCAGCGACTGACTGCATGACGCGCTACGCAGAGACGGCCGCTCTTCCGAGGGGGACTTCACAATAAGTCGCAAAGTTCTTTACTAACCAAGTTGTGCTGCGACATGGACCCTCTGAAGTCCTAATCACGGACCGCGGAACGGCCTTCACTGCGGATCTTATGCAAGGAATCTGACGCTACAGCAACACGGATCACTGAAGAACGACGGCGTACCACCCTCAAACGAAAGGACTTCCGGAACGTCTGAACAAGACAATCGCAGATATTCTGTCAATGTACGTCGACGCGTAACATAAGACTTGGGATGAAGTGCTCCCGTATGTCACGTTTGCGTACAACACGGCTATCCAGAAGACTACGCAGATGACGCCGTTCGAGCTTGTCTACGGAAGACGGCCAACTACGATGCTTGACGCCATGCTTCCGCATGTAGAAGACGACGACCTCAACCCCGACGTCCAAGGATGTCTTCAGCGTGCGGAAGTGGCCCGCCGGCTCGCTCGAGTTCGTATAACGGACCAGCAGCTGCTGGATGCCGGACGCTACGATCTCCGACGCCGAGACGCTGACTACCATCCTGGGGATCGTGTGTGGGTTTGGAGTGCCATCCGACGACGTGGACTCATTGAGAAGCTTCTGCGACGGTATTTCGGACCCTACCAGATTCTACGACGTGTCGGCCAACTTACCTACGAGGTGATCCCCGATGGGGATTCCGGCACATCGCGACGATGCACGCGGCCCGAAGTCGTCCACGTGGTTCGCTTGAAACCTTACTGTGCAAGATGACGGACTTTTTTTGTTGTTTGTTCGGACTATCTTTTGTTTTGGCATCGGGTTGATGCAGTCTTAGAGGGGGGTAATGCCGCGAACCATGTACGCGTTTGTTTATTTATTGTTTGCTTTTACTACCGCCCGGCTGCGTCGGTCGGTGTTATCTATGTACCAAGGGAAGCGCGCCTTCCATTCTTTCTTTCTGTGCCGCATGTGTTATATCTTCTGATAGGGAGAGCGTTCCGAACTAACGTGTACAGCCTAGAATAATCTTATTTGTTCTGGATGTAAATCGACGGTTCCAGAAACACTCCCACCGAAAGATAAAAGCCTGGAGAGCAGACGCCATGGGATTCCGATCGTCGACGCTCGCTAGCACACGTCACTTTGTTGACTGCTGCTTCGCCGCCTGAGTATTCTTTGAGGTATTACGGGAGCACAGTTCGCTCTAATAAACGTGTTTTCCTTCAAGCAACTGCATCGTCTCTGGCTTTGTGACAATGTGATCAACAGCAATGGCCCAAGTATGGATCCCTGGGGTGCACCATTTTTTATGCCTAACATTGATGACGACGCTTTGTTCACTTTCACAAATTGGTTGAGGTTAGCTAAGTAGCTTTAAATTAATTTTAGCACAACGCCTCGAACACCGCCTTTATGTAATTTAGTCAAGAGAACATCGTGGCATACAGAATCAAATGATTTGCGTAGGTCAACTAATAGCCCTATAGTGTACAGTCTCTTCTTAAAATTAAGTATAATGTCATGTAAGATACTTAGGAGCGCTTGTTCCGTTGATTTTCCTGTTTTAAAACCGTACTGCATATTGCTAATTACCGTAGATTTATTGAAAAAATTCCCTAATCTGTTTTTATGGTCCCCTAAATACTTTCGACAAGACAAGTAGGACAGAAATCGGTCGATAGTTTGACAATTCCTTTACGTTACCGCCTTTATGTAAAGAAGATATTCTGGCAATTTTAAGACGGTCGGGGAAAATTCCAGTTTTAAAAGTTGTATTTATGATGGCGGTTAAAATTGGAGATATGATGTCAGACACATATTTAGTTGGAATTGCTTTTTTCTCGTCGTAACTGGCAGCAAAATTATTCCTAATGCTGTTGATGCTTGTTTCAATTTCAGACGGTGTGACAGGTGTTAGGGCTAGTGAATTCATAAATACAAACTCGGTCAAGCAGAGTGTTTGTACATCGACATCAGCAAGATGCGTTTCATCGTATTTCGCACTATTTACAAAGCATTGCTGAAGCAGCACTGTCACCGGTTAACACTCCAGTGGGCGTTTCTATACTAAGCGTAGGGATACTATGCTTTTTTGAAGTCAGATTTTTAAATGCAGAGCATTTCTTAGCCTCGCCTGTTCCTGCGTCGGACGGTGTCAACAGTTCCGCGTCCGCAGCAGGTGCGCCTCTCCTTCCCTCCTCTCTCCCAACAGCGCGCGCATGCGTCGTAGTCAGCCCGTTCGCTCCGTCGCGGTCTCGGCGTAACAGGTGCGTGATAGCAGCGCGGTGGGGCGTGGAAGGGCGCGCGCTGCTTGCGCATACGCGCTCTCCCCCCCGTACTGCTCTCCCTCTACTGCGCGCGCTGCAAATATAGCGGCTAGCGGTCGCTCGTGTTTCAGTCACTGCGTTGCTCCTTCCTTCCTTGGTTGAGGCTCGTGCCCACGTTTACTCGTGCCTGCTACTGCAGCATCACGGAAGAAGCGATGGAAGCAACACTGCCTTCAATCAGTACTGAGGCCCCAATGCTCTGCATTTACTCGTGTTCCCCTCGCGGGAAGGCGCGGGAATTTTTTTTTTATCTCATTCCACACATTTTTTGCGTCATCACTAATTTTTGATAATACGTTTACATAATATCTCATTTTCTCTTTTTTTTTATCCCAGCGTTTACCAGATTCCGAATTTTTTTATAAGAGTTGAACCTATTTCTATCGCTAGTTTTTACGAAAGAATGATACATGTTAATCTCCCTTTTCATTTTTTCAACAAATCTGCGCTAATCCAGGGCTTTCGTGTTTTACAAAGGCCTGCTTTACCTCGCTTGAGGGGAAATGCTGAGTCATAACATGTAAAGAACTTGTCAAAGACTTTGTTGTAGGCAGTGTTTGGGTCTTTTTCAATGAATATACACCTCCAATCTGTATTGCAAACAAGTAAGAGAAATCGGTTCAAACTGTGTTCATCAATCCTACGCGTCAGCTCATGTTGTTTATTTTCACTTTTTAGTGATACCGGAAACAAGCAAAAAATAGGCAAGTGATCACTTATGTCAAGTGGTAAGAGACCTGCAGCGATATCAGGTGGATGCACATTTGAAATGCACAAGTCCAATACCGTTGCAGTGTTCCCAGTGAGTCGTGTTGCCTTAGTACTAAGACTTGTGGAAGCAAAGGAATTAATAAGTTCACTAAGCTGTAGGTATGGAGCAGAATGCACTAGCATATTTATATTTAAATCACCCATAATTACAAAGTACCTGCGGTTGCTGCAAAGGTGGCAAAATAGGTCTTCTAGAAATTAAAAAAAAAATGAAGTTTGTTCCCAGTGGGTGGGCGATAAATAACAACAATGGTACAGATACCCATATTCACAGTTAAGCATTCGACGTCAGGGTTGATAAAAGAAAATTCTGCTGCTACCCCATTAGGTATTGTTTGCTGAACATAAATGGCAACGCCCCCACCCCTGTCATGTGAACGCGTCAGCCCGTTATATACGTAATTAGGATTATAGCAAGCAGCATTGGGATATTATATTGTTACGTGGCGGCAGGACAATAACGAGGCGAAGCATGGGCGACGGTGAAGCGATGTATTTACATAATGGTTAAAGAACTATTTAGATAATGCCAAAACGGAGCCCGGCCTGGCAGCGCGGCGCACACAGCTCTCCTTCGTCGTCACCATCCTTGGTGACGCAGTGACACGAGCAAGCATGCTTGACCGCAACGCACTTTTACTCCCGACGACACAGCCTCGCACTCAGCAAACCACTAATCTGGTACTCAGTTATTCATCATCAGCCCCTAAAGTAACATCAATTCTTAAGAAGCACCATAACATACTTATGCAAAGCCAGAGGCTCCAACGCATTTTTCAAGATCCGCCTCGCGTAGTCTATCGACGATCAGCGAACCTACGCGATTCACTCACTTCGTCTAAGACCACTCGCCCACCTTGCATTGGCTGCCAACCCTGCCAAAAACCGCGATGTCAAATTTGTCCCCAAATGACGACAACTGCCACAGCCAGCAGTACAGCTTCCAATTTCACACTAAACATAAAAGGTAATTTTACTTGCGAAACCGAAAACGTGATTTATCTGCTCGAGTGTACCGAATGCCGGCTTCAGTATATTGGCCAGACCCGCACGTCTTTTAGACTTCGTTTTAATAATCACAAGTCGCATATTAAGATCCTCCCGAACCTGCCGTTGTCCCAACATGTCAACGTAGTTGGTCATTCATTCAACAAAATAAAAGCAACAATTCTTGAATCCGGTTTCCGCTCACATCATGATAGGGAAGTCAGAGAATCGTATCTTATTCACAAATTCAAATCTATGAAATCGGGTTTAAATGAAAGCGTTGGCGCGCTGGCTTTCTTGTCGCACTGATTGCGTCTGTGTAACCTTTTTGCTGCCGTTTACGTAGATATACTTGTGTTTGCATTGGCCCTCGTGTATATGGTTGCGCGCGTGCCCCCAACTAAGCATTTCTATCATTTTTTCCGTCTTAGCTTCGGCATTAGCCTGACAAGTGATGCTATCTATACTGCTATCCTTACGAAAGGTTGACTGTTCAGATGTTACTGTTTTATCTTTTTCTCTTGTTTGCCCGCTCCTCATTGTATATATTTTTGCTGACTCCGCTGTTAAGTAGAACTTTTGTTTTTCATCCACTGCCCTTTTCCTACACCCATTTCCCGTTACTCTATCTACCTTTTTGCACAGCTGTCACTGTATCTTGCCAGTGAAAGTAACCTGGTTTTTTAAAAATCCTGTTAGCCTTGATATGAAATCATTTGTTCATCAACTGTTGTCGTCCTGCCCAACACAACACGTGTCACCATGTTTACTGTGATTCGCTCCTGCTGCTTTATAAGCCAGTTCACTTGCAATTTGTTTTTATTCTGACGAAGGCTTCTCCGAAGCCGAAACGTTAATACATTTTCGTTCGTTACCCATTAGTCTTCTCTTTCACTGTATATTTTTTACCGGCCCCATCGTACTTCATTCATACGCTATATATATATATATATATATATATATATATATATATATATATATATATATATATACATGTAGTCAACCACGCTATTTGCAAGGCGGCCAACCTTGATCGCCAAGAGTTGCTCCACCATGAAAAAGAACTAAACCAGAAAGGGAGAGGTAACCTAGTTTTAACGTTCGGGGGCAATTCCCCAAACATAAACAAAATCTTGAAAAAGCACTTCAAGATGCTACAAGAGAATGAACTGCCTTCGCAAATCTCCCCCATCCCTCCTCGCGTCGTATACAGGCGCCCCAAAAATATTAAAGATTACCTTGTACACGCCAAAACTGAGAGGGCACCCAAAGGTGGGTGTCAACCATGCGGAAAGGCACGGTGCCGCGTATGCAAACACATGCAGACAACCACGGTGGCAGAAAGCACCAACTTCCATTTCAAACGTCTAATTCACGCGACACTCGACTGCGACTCTTCCAATGTGGTGTACCTTCTGGAGTGCTGTGTTCGTGGTATTCAATACATTGGCCAGACGGACACGGCATTCCGCACGCGCATCAAAAACCATCGCGTACATGTTCATTCACTCCCGGATCTACCCTTATCCCGATACATTAACTCCGAAAACCACCCGTTCGATTCCATCAAAGTTACACTTTTACAGAGTGGATTTTCTACTACAAGAGAACGCGAACAACGTGAATCTTACATTATTCACAAATTCAATACTGTAAAGGCAGGAATGAATGTTAGCCCGGGCATTATGTCGTCTATACATGCTGTTGAAAATCTGGCCGCGGAATAATCCCCTATCTAAATTGTAAGTCTCTAGGTTGTTTAAAAAAGTAATCAAGCTATTCTTATTTTATTTATTCCCTTTTTGGGGTTTCAGCACAGGCGGCATAAACCACAAACAACATCGAGGCGCCCGCCGTAGTTTACTCCGTCGTTTACTTATTAACGAGCCTTCCTATTTGTTTGTAGGGTTGGCGACACTGAAACATATGTGCGGCTGCGACCACTTCCTGTCAACGCTTCTCGTAATGTCAGTGACCATTGGAATTCTATGCGCCCCAGCGATGGTGTGAGGGCGTCCCTGTTACTGCTTTGCGCTTTCGTTTCTTGAGCAGAGCGGCCCCCTTCTGAAGCGGGCGCTACCTGTCCCTATTTCTACAAGCTGACGAACGATAGAGGACAGCGTTTTGAAAGAGTTGTGTACTCTTTTCTCCCCTCTGCATGTTTAGGTTTGTTTTTTTTCTGTCTCTCTCTCTCTCTCTCTCTTTGTAAACGTTTACCTCACCTCGCCGAGAGTGTGTGTTTGTTGTTGCTTTTCTCCCCAAATCCCCCTCTCTCTTTTTTCGGCGTCTTTGGACGACGAGCTTATAAATACGTGCACAGAAATACGAAATGTTGTCTTGAGAAAGGTCGGCATCCGGCCGAAACGTCGATCAATAAACAGTTTTGTTAGAAGCTATACCCATTTTTTACTATATATATAAATATATATATATATATATATATATATATATATATATATATTGTTACGTGGCGGCACAAGGAATGAAGCGAACCATGGAGGATGACGACGCGATCTATTTACAGTACGAGATGGCCTATTTACATTATTTACAAGGCAGCTGTTGCATAGCGTTCGCCCAGGCTGCACGCCTCACACACAGCTCTTCGTCGTTCTTCTCGGGCCCACAGCGGCGCATACCCTACTGCGCCCTTCTTCGTCTCCTCGTGACATAGCCCCCGCGTCGAAGGCGACCCTCCCGGTCGAGATCACAAGAAATGTTCTGATGCGGTGAGGATTCGAATGAGAGGAGAAGAGAGGGGAAATGTTCTGACCGCCACGGATTACGATGGTTCGATGAGCTGCGGCCCCTGAACAGCGTTTCCCGCCGATGGAGCGAAGCAGCGGCCAAAGCCCTTGGAGCTCCGCCGGAGAACTCGGCAGGGGATCGGCGTCGTCGTATCGCTTGGTCGCGGCTGGTCACGCCGGAAGATCATGGCGGATCATTGGCTGGGGAAAGGGGGCTGGAGATGGTCATGTTCATGTCTCACCGGGGCTGGGGCGGGCCGACGGGATCCAAGAGGCTTGTAGCAATAGCTTCGGGAGACGAGACCGGGCGAGGCTGAGACCGCGATGGGGATCGAGACCCAGCAGCTCCACCAAAATGTTACGTGGCGGCAGAAGGCACGAGGCGAACCATGGAGGATGACGACGCGATCTATTTACAGTACGAGATGGCCTATTTACAATATTTACAAGGCAGCTGTTGCAGAGTGTTCGGCCAGGCTGCACGCCTCACACACAGCTCTTCGTCGTCGTTCTTCATCGGCCCACAGCGGCGCATACCCTACTGCGCCCTTCTTCGTCTCCTGGTGACAATATATATATATATATATATATATATATATATATATATATATATATATATCAGAGAAGAAAAACTTCGAACAAGGTAAAAGCACGATTGTGGCCTACGTTTCAGCAAAGAGAACTTGCTTTCCTCAGGGCAATCTCTCGCCTGGCAGGCAGGGTTTATATAGGGGTAGGACCCCAGGTGAAAGGAGAGGGAAAGATGGAAGGGAAATTAAGCAAGCTGATTGGTTTCGGAGTGTGTCGGGGGAGAGATTGAGGGGCAAAGAAGGTTGTCTAGTTTAAGCCGCGAAGTAGGTCACACGGAAGTCAGCTGATGGTTGATATTCGTGGAATTTTTGGACAGAAAGGATGAGAGGGTGCTCATAGACCCGCCGCGGGGTATAGGGAAAGGATCTCAGAACCGCCGGAAGCAGACCAGGCGGTGAGGGTGGGGTCCTTATCAGAAACTATCTGCAAGCCTCAGGTCAAAAGAAAAGATAGAGACGGGGGAAAACTAACTAGGTCAAGAAAAAAAGAAAAAAAAGGAGAAAAAAACAGGGAGGGAAGCCACATAAACCCACACACTAAAGAAAAAGCAATGACCCCGCAAATGAAATGGCACGTGTCACCCACGGCAACATTCCTGGAACAGGCCTGTCCTGAAACTCAAAAACAAAAAGATAAAGTTAGAGTGACGTACGGGGCACAAGAACACGCGGAGTAAAAAAAAGGAGAAATTAAATAAATAAAATTGAATTCCAAAAGCAAAAGTTGGAGGCATGAGGGCGAGTATTAAGCTAGACGCTAAGGAATGAAAAAAAAAGAAAAAGAAATTAGGTGACCAGGTACAGAGCAGAGTGAACGGTCATAGACTTTGGATGAGGTATATGCAGGAAAATGCCTAATGCTGTATTCCCGGTGAATATCGCAAGGATTCCAAGTTGCCCTTAGACGCATTAATTCGAGCAGGTTCCATGGAGTTGAATTTGTGAATTAAGTAGGATTCTCGGTATTTCCTGTCCCTAGGAGACTTAAAATTTGACTGAAGTATATATAACTTAAGGTCATCAAAATTGTGGCCTGGTTGGTTGAAATGCTGCGCTACAGCTATGGAGGATTTGTTAAGAGTATCTGCCCGGTGACCATTAAGCTGTAGGCTCATAGGTTGGCTCGTTTCGCCTATATGCTGTTTGTGGCACATTGAGCATTCCAACATATACACAATGTTGGATGAAGTGCACGTAAAACTTGAATTAATCTTGTGGACATAATTACTGGCTGTGCTTTTTACAACGCAGTCTGTTTGCAGGTGCCTACAAGTCTTGCATCTGGGGCGGGAGCAGCTGGCTATGACTGGTTGCTTTGAAGGCCCTGTTTTAGCATGCACTAAAATATCTTTTATATTCCTGTTTCTCCGGTAGGTAACCCTTGGTGCTTCCGGGAAAGTCTTTTTAAGTCGGTCGTTACTGGCTAAAATGGGGTAGTACTTCCGCAGTATATTGTTTACGTTTGGGAGGGCGTTTGAAAATTTAGTTATTAGGGCAGGTGGCCTGGCGCTTTCGTTTTGCCGCTGTTTCTTGAGAACGTGATCCCTTTTGAGATTAGACACACGTTGGTACGCCTGATCGAGCGAGCTTTTGGGGTGGTTCCTGTTCATAAGGGTGGCCTTGAGTTCGTCTAGGTGCTCTACGTAGTCACTGTCATCACTGCATACTCTTCTAAGCCTGGTGGCTTGTCCTACAAAGATCCCTTGTTTGCAGTGTCTGGGGTGATGGCTTTTATAATCTAGGTACTGCTGCCTGTCTGTTGGCTTTCTAAAAAGCGTGGTTTTAAGTTTACCGTTGTCTAGAATGACGGTAGTATCTAGGAAGTTCACTTCTTTTTCAGAATACTGGCAGGAGAATTTAATAGTCGGATGCGAACAATTGAGATGGGATATAAACGTTTCTAGAGACGCGCGACCGTGTTCCCTAATCATAAAGATGTCGTCGATGTAGCGGAGGTAAACCTGAGGTTTATGCGGAAAAGAGCTTAATAGGGTAGCTTCAAGTTGCCCCATGAAAATGTTGGCATAGGTCGGTGCGAATGGAGTACCCATGCTAGTTCCAAAAACTTGCAAAAAGTAAGAAGAGTCAAATTCAAAATAATTGAGAGTTAGAACTAGTTTTAACAAAGTTATGTACACTTCTGGTGCATGTTGGTGCGGGTTCACTAATAGAGAATTTGAAATCGCTTCAATTCCTTCGGCGAACGGAATGTTTGTATACAATGCAGCAACGTCAAGAGTAACAAGGAGGGTTCCACTGAGTAACCCTCCTTCTTACTCTTTGGGAACACGGTCGCGCGTGATTTGGGAACACGGTCGCGCGTCTCTAGAAACGTTTATATCCCATCTCAATTCTTCGCATCCGACTATTAAATTCTCCTGCCAGTATTCTGAAAAAGAAGTGAACTTCCTAGATACTACCGTCATTCTAGACAACGGTAAACTTAAAACCACGCTTTTTAGAAAGCCAACAGACAGGCAGCAGTACCTAGATTATAAAAGCCATCACCCCAGACACTGCAAACAAGGGATCTTTGTAGGACAAGCCACCAGGCTTAGAAGAGTATGCAGTGATGACAGTGACTACGTAGAGCACCTAGACGAACTCAAGGCCACCCTTATGAACAGGAACCACCCCAAAAGCTCGCTCGATCAGGCGTACCAACGTGTGTCTAATCTCAAAAGGGATCACGTTCTCAAGAAACAGCGGCAAAACGAAAGCGCCAGGCCACCTGCCCTAATAACTAAATTTTCAAACGCCCTCCCAAACGTAAAAAATATACTGCGGAAGTACTACCCCATTTTAGCCAGTAACGACCGACTTAAAAAGACTTTCCTGGAAGCACCAAGGGTTACCTACTGGAGAAACAGGAATATAAAAGATATTTTAGTGCATGCTAAAACAGGGCCTTCAAAGCAACCAGTCATAGCCAGCTGCTCCCGCCCCAGATGCAAGACTTGTAGGCACCTGCAAACAGACTGCGTTGTAAAAAGCACAGCCAGTAATTATGTCCACAAGATTAATTCAAGTTTTACGTGCACTTCATCCAAAATTGTGTATATGTTGGAATGCTCAATGTGCCACAAACAGTATATAGGCGAAACGAGCCAACCTATGAGCCTACGGCTTAATGGTCACCGGGCAGATACTCTTAGCAAATCCTCCATAGCTGTAGCGCAGCATTTCAACCAACCAGGCCACAATTTTGATGACCTTAAGTTATATATACTTCAGTCAAATTTTAAGTCTCCTAGGGACAAGAAATACCGAGAATCCTACTTAATTCACAAATTCAACTCCATGGAACCTGCTGGAATTAATGCGTCTAAGGGCAACTTGGAATCCTTGCGATATTCACCGGGAATACAGCATTAGGCATTTTCCTGCATATACCTCATCCAAAGTCTATGACCGTTCACTCTGCTCTGTACCTGGTCACCTAATTTCTTTTTCTTTTTTTTTCATTCCTGAGCGTCTAGCTTAATACTCGCCCTCATGCCTCCAACTTTTGCTTTTGGAATTCAATTTTATTTATTTAATTTCTCCTTTTTTTTTACTCCGCGTGTTCTTGTGCCCAGTACGTCACTCTAACTTTATCTTTTCGTTTTTGAGTTTCAGGACAGGCCTGTTCCAGGAATGTTGCCGTGGGTGACACGTGCCATTTCAGTTGCCGGGTCATTGCTTTTTCTTTAGTGTGTGGGTTTATGTGGTTTCCCTCCCTGTTTTTTTCTCCTTTTTTTTCTTTTTTCCTTGACCTAGTTAGTTTTCCCCCGTCTCTATCTTTTCTTTTGACCTGAGGCTTGCAGATAGTTTCTGATAAGGACCCCACCCTCACCGCCTGGTCTGCTTCCGGCGGTTCTGAGATCCTTTCCCTATACCCCGCGGCGGGTCAATAAGCACCCTCTCATCCTTTCTGTCCAAAAATTCCACGAATATCAACCATCAGCTGACTTCCGTGTGACCTACTTCGCGGCTTAAACTAGACAACCATCTTTGCCCCTCAATCTCTTCCCCGACACACTCCGAAACCAATCAGCTTGCTTAATTTCCCTTCCATCTTTCCCTCTCCTTTCACCTGGGGTCCTACCCCTATATAAACCCTGCCTGCCAGGCGAGAGATTGCCCTGAGGAAAGCAAGTTCTCTTTGCTGAAACGTAGGCCACAATCGTGCTTTTACCTTGTTCGAAGTTTTTCTTCTCTTGTGTTCTCTACCATCTTCAAAGTTCTACTACTCCCTATATATATATATATATATATATATACAGAAAGAAATGCCGGCAGTCTACGAGATCTAATCGAAAGGCGTGGGTTCGGTCCCCACTCTGGGCACGTGTTTTTCTTTCTTTCTTTCTCACGTAATTAATAAAAATTAATAATAATGTAACGTCACTAATGGTAATAAATAGTCTAACCACTCCCCTATGCCTTCTTTGGCGTTGTAGACTGCCGGCATTTCTTTCTGTATTTCCTAACGAGCCCCTCATTTCCAAACCCTATATATATATATATATATATATATATATATATATATATATATATTTATATATATCTTTATATTAATTTTTATATATACAGGGTGATCAAAACTAAGTCGTTAGGCGCTTAGATTTACGTGAACGCCACCTCTACCGTGAGGTTATGCGTTCAGGGGGACACATAATGACGTGATAATTATTGATGTCGGTGGCTTCATTAACTAAAACTGCCTAATTAACTTTTTAGTGGCTGCAGTAAGCAGGCATGTTGGTATTGAACGGTTAGACAGAATCGTGTTTGTAAGCAGTTTCATTTGGCAGAATTGTTCTAGCGCATCCGTACTCCGAGATATTGAACTTCGAAGTTTAATTGCCGTTCGCCTGATTACGCATGCCAGACAGCGAAGACCGGCGCAAGGCTCCTCCCTTTCGTTCTGTGTTTCGATAGCGGTTCCGAGTACTGCATATTGCGATAACGCCAGTCAAGACTGAAATGGTGCCAGTTATCATTTTTGCCTATGACTCCACCCTGTTGTCAAACTAAACACCGTACACAGCAGGTACGTCAACAAAGGGAGGAGCTTTGCGCCGGTCTTCACTGTCTAGCATGCGTAATTAGCGCACGGCAATTAAACTTCGCAGTTCAATACCTCGGAGTACGGATGCGCTAGAATAATTCTGTCTAACTTTTCAATACAAACATGCCTGCTTACTGCAGCCACTGAAAAGTTAATTAGGCAGTTTTAGTTAATTAAGCCACTGACATGAATAATTACCACCTCATTATGTGTCCCCTTGGGTGCATAAGCTCACTGTGAAAGTGGCCTTCACCTAAATCTAAGTGCCTAATTTTAAAAACCTGTCGACTTAACTTTGATCACCCTGTATATAAACAGTCGAACAGTCAAAGTGGGTGCCCCCTCGCCACTCTGAGTATTTATCGGAATCTGCAGGATCTCGAAGTGCTGAAAGGCAGGGCATATGGCTCTCTTTGCCTTACTTTATGCGCCTCAGTAATGAACCTGTCTCATAAAAGATAGAGTGGTCCGTGAAGCAATAAAGAGGAGTAAATTTATTTAGTTAGTTATTTATTTTTACATACTGCAGCCCAATAGGCCTGTCGCAGGAGTGGGTATGTACATTGAGTGAAATAAAACTACTCTGCACTAACACTATTCTGATTATTTGAAGCGGTCCGTTAACAAGCACTTGAGAAAGTGTAAAGACAACCCACGCGGCCGCGTTTAAAGAGACCCTGGAAGGCCGTTTTTCTACTTTATCTGAACCTGAAATGCTCACAGAACGTAGTAAACAGAGGCTTAGTACTTAGATGATGGGGTCCAAAAGTACCTGAGCCTAAACCTTTCTATGCCCATCCGGTAACTCATAAACTTGCTCAAAACATTTTTTTCTGCTTCATAGGTCTTGGCGTTCTTCAGGCGCTACAATTACGTCATTACAGGGGTGTGGCGGCTATTGCCGGCTTCGTTTAAGAAATAGCAATAAGCGCATTCGGTAGGCACATTACAAATATACTACAAAGTAAAGCAGAAAGGGAAGGCGGAGCTCCTGCGAAGAGCGAATGACGCCGTGCCGCTCCGTGCTGGCGATAACTATAGGTTTCGCAGTGCTTCCAAACGCAAAGGAAAAGGTGAATTATGTTATCGGAAGTGTTGCAGAGTGCTGGTTTACAGGATTTGTAGTATTGCGACGCGGTGGGTGGCCACTCACGTTTGCGAAAAAAACTTTGGCCTCCCATATTCATTGTGTCGTCTTCATTGGCAGAACAATTCATGTCTGCGTGGAAACTTGTTCCACTCCTAATTGCCATTACATTTTCGTTTGCTGAAAAAAGCCTGAAATATATAAGTCCACTCTCCGATGTAGACCCCAAACTCTACGTTTTTATATAGGTTGTCGCCCCGGTAAGGGCTGAAGCGCATTCATATTTACCCGTTCGGTGCGAATCAAAGTGGGCTTCAAAAACCCGTGCCAGAAGTTTGGGGCAAAAATACATTTCACCTAAAAAGCAGTCGCTGTTTATCACTGAATCCTTTTCATACAAAAAGAACAAGCCAGCCTAACAAGGAAATGAACAGGAAAAGTTGAGCCCTTACAACTAAAATGCGGGCTTGGACATCCCTCAGAGCCTCTCACTTTTTCCAGGTAAGCGTCGATAAAATCCCGGTCGAAGCCAGTTTCCGCCGTTGCTGCGTGCTCTTCGATTTCCTTCCTGTTTATCGAAGACAACAAATCGAGGCAGTACCGAACCACCAGATTAGTCTAGGAATTGCCGTTTGTTTTAAATATAGCGCTGGAAGGATCACGCGATCCACAAAGCTATCTTCAAACTCAAATATGCCGTTATGTAATGCTGTCATTAAAATATTACAGCCCGTTGCTAGCAGGACATCCGTTCACAAAAGCGAGGGCACATGAGAAAACCTTATCCGCCTGGCGTATTTAAACTTCCCGCAAAGAAACTATGCAACTAGTCTCCCGGTAACCTCGGTATACTTAATCTTCCTCTTTGTCATACAAGTATGCCGGTATTACTGGTCCCGCGGAGCTGTCTGCTGATGCAGTTATACACTCATGCATACTCTGTTTGAAACATTGAGATGCCAGAGTAATTTAAGACCAGCTGAGGGACAAAGACAAGCGCGCATCAGACAATTCTAATTCCCTCAATATTTTAAAACCTAAAGTTTATAAAAAGCAAGCAGATATAGCCTCTCAAAGGACCAAATCAGCCCTGTGACAACTCTTGCGCGGAGGTAGTATTACGTGATCCGCCGAGACGCCATCAGATAAATGGTATTATTATGCAATGCTCTCAATAAGGTATTTGTGTTATAAGCTGACAGAGATAAGTAGGAACTTAAAAAAAATGAACACTACAAAAACCTGAAGCGTACTAAACCGCAACGTCTGGTGTCCTACAAAAGCAGCGAATACACGAACAGACTCACTTGGTAAAGAGAGATATGTCATCCACACTGGAGATTACTTTCTTTAGGCGGCTGCCAGGAATATTTATCATGATCGTCGTAAGCAAGGTTGGTTTGAATTGGAAAAGGGCACCAAGCCGCAGCGCTTTCACTAGTCTTCGGACGAGTTGGTCCACGTAAGCCCGAGTTGGGTGGTCGTAGGGGAACCTCCGTCCGTACAGCAGCGTTGAGATGTTGTTGGAAGCACAGGGAAGGATTAACTTGTAGAAGTCCACTGCCTGGCCTTCCGCTTTTTGTATGTTTTCCGCAGCACTCTGGAACTCCTCCTGCGTAAGTGTGTAAGGGGAAGCCATGGTTAAATCTGTATTCATGAGTATTTTTTAACCGGGGTGGAAAAAAGAATTAAAAACAAAACACCGCCCCGAAGGGGGGGGGGGGTGTTTTTTTTTAATTCCTAAAGTTGTAAAGCAACGTGTACACTACAATTTTCAAATTCGCTGGTCTCAACAAACCCGTTGCACTCTTATGTATGAATCTAATAGCCAATGGAAATTAGCCGATTGCTGGGACCATTCTACATACGTACAAGTCAATACTAGGCAAGGACTACGCAGGTATTACCATGACCTGTCTTTCATGGTTACACTCTACGGCCATTTTCTCCTAAGAAGACAGGGCATGAGCTGTGTGTTAGCTTTTACGACGATTTAAAACTTTTAACTATGCATAAGGACCGCGTATAGGGTGCTCGAAAATATTTGATAAAAATGCAACCCAACAAAGGGGAGTTAAATACTGGGCATAAGGGCACTGAGCTGACTAAATAAAGTAATTGCCGCATTGCATCACTTCCGCCTGAAACTTGAACGAATGCATGAATTCTACCAAAAGATATCAGTACAATATAATTGAAAGAAAATAAATTTAAACGCGATGTAGTTACTGCTAAATATCATCAGTTCATCTATGTCGAAAATTTTCGAAAGCGTGCAAGTGACGAGAAACATTTTTTACTGTACAGATTTCCTATTTGCGTTTTTTTTTTGGTGCCGGAATATACGATCGTGTAAATACAAACAGCAAAATGCAAGTGCACCGAGCCCCTTGCATTTTATTCTAACTATTGATATAAACCTACTCACGAAAGGCATAACAATTTTTACGGATATTTGCTGGATGTTCTGCGAGCAGAAGTGATCAAGGTAAAACAGCTGAATTTGGAAAGGAGCACAAGCACAATCACACTTAACATATTCCAAAGTTTGATACCATGAGAGCCGCTTGGGATATTGGCGCTCCTCTTGAATCTTTGCTAACTGGGACAAAATATACCAATCGAAATCTTTCCCTGCAAATAGCAACCATGTGACCATTGTTTTCAGAAAAACGCATTGCCACAAAGTTCAATATTTTAAGTACCCGTTAGAATTGGCATCCCTGCCATTTATAATGTATTTTTGGTGGTTCTATATGGGTCATTAAATTTAAAGCGAAAGCTTTGTTGGTGGGACGGATGGCGTCCTGTCAGAAAACATATGCGTTTCCCCATAGACCAGTTGGTTGACAGAAAAGATCTGATAAGATCTCCGGACAAACGGCGCGTGCGTGAAACCGCGCTTTCATTGTGTCAAAATGTTTACTTCAATATCGTGAAAAAGGAGCGTTTCCATCGATCCTGACGGAGTACAAGAGTGTACATTTATTTGATAAAGCACATATCAGCCGTTCGTCCATGCGTTTTCATAGTGCGCGATAAATGGTTGCATGGGTTAGTTCTCAGTTTGCGATCTGAGTCTTCGATGGTTTGACTATCGAGTGGACCCACTTTCAGCGAAGGTTGGACGCAGTTTTAGACTTCGCGCATCTTCCAACTTTGTTTATCAAGGGATGGTAATTTTTCAAACTCCCTATATAGGAAGTTTCATGGTTACGAAAGTCATGAAACAAACGTTCGCTTTACTGGACACGCGATACCGGTGCGGACGCTCAAAGGAAGTTCTAGGACGTGTTTTCATCGGAAAGTATAGCAGCAATAAGCAGTCTTGCAGACAAGCACAAATTAGACACAGAAAAGTAGACACAGGACCAGACAAAAAATGGGACGAGGACTAGCTCTCCCGCCATAATCCCATCTCTTGTCTTGTCCTGTGTCTACTGTTCTGCTTCGTGGAAAAGAATGCATCACCACCAAGCCCGTCTTCACACTTGCTGCAATTGGCGGGGAGATCTTTGAGTGGCGCCCCCTGGCTCTGACGTCGGCTTAGGGATTCGCGCCGCTGTCGTCTGCTACACTCCGCTTGTGAGGGGCAACAGTGCCTGGGCTAGAAATCGCCCGCTTCGTTGCTGTAGTGCGTTAAAAAGCGTATTTCTAGCAACTCAGTTATTTTTCCAGCTTCTGACGCATCTGAATAATTTGAAGCTGTATCCCCCACAAGTTTGCAACACACGAAGAGATAGAGAACAACTTTCTTCAGAGTATACCGGTCAGAAGATCGTGTGTAACTCGTCCTTTCTTGCTTATTCGTGAGGATCAGCGATCAGAGCTTCTCGATAAGTATTCAAAATGCGTAGGCTTCCCTGCAGTATTTTTGAGATGCTCCTATGAAGACTCAACAGTCTAATACTACGTACCAAGCAGCGGCCTCTACACGCTCATCACAGAGCAGGAAATAAAGCGGCTTTCTTCTGTTTCTTTCGTTGTTGTCTTGTATGGGATTAATGTTTCTTGCTTTTTTTTTCTGCCCAACGCATTATTTTTCTGCGCCGTCACCAACTTCTTATTAGGAGGTTTCGGGATGTTTGGGAGCCTCACAAAGGTCGTGCGGATATTTCCTTCATTTTATATGGCATACATTCCCTTCTTCACAAATTGGCTTTCATTACGGCTGCGTGCAAGAAGGTGCATATCCGCAGCGTGCTTTGTTTATTCACATGCAAATACAATGAGAAGGTTTGCGCTACGCCACCGCGATCGCGCCCCAAACAGCGTTGTCCAGACTACTCGAAGGCGGCTTCTGTGCTCCGAATTTCTATCGTAACCATCGTTCTTATAACGAATGGACCCGAACAAAGACGACATGATTACGCTGTTGAAGGCATGATATACTCGCTAACTAACGTAATAAATAGTATACCTGCATTATTACAAGACTCGAAACCGAAGAAGAATTCCAAGTAGCTCTTTATTGCTTTTCAACCCTTCCAGGCGCAAAGAACAAATTCTATTATACTCGGGATGGCGTTCTATGATTTGAAGAAAATTACTTTTACTCTCTTGTCCTGGACTGAGGACCTGGCCCACTAACCAGATCGATTTAATTGTTAACCAAAGTCTTCCCCTCCTCCTCTTGAGTGCAGTTTTCCTATAACGCATATCCGAATATCGGGAAGATATGGCTGTGCAAAATGTTCCGAAATATCCCTCCAGGTCTTAACAAACATATATGTGTTACTATAAATTTAACGAAGACGTGACTCGTTTTGCTCAATAAACCTCCATACTGGTTAGATGCCTGGTATAGAATCAGCACGCGCGTATATACACACTGGGTTATTTGGAACTCAACCTACAGCTTTTGCAGTCTATAGTGCATGTCGGCGAACTTTCATGCCTTGACAACGTAAAGGGATGTGACAAAACGCGTTCGGGCGTTCGGCAAGGTTGCCAAAACTGTTTTACCTGACATATGATTACCGGGAATCGTGATGCCTTCTGCCAAAGCCGACAGCCCTGAAGGCCTAGAATTTGTTTTGGTCTTCCATTTTCGCTGTTGTCGGTTATTGGCAGCTGACTGTTCCTTTTGTTCGAATGCTTACATGAGAAGCTGACGACTAGCTCCGACTCTTCGCGCTCCGCACAGGACCGGCTTCGCAAGGAACGGGGTGGCGCCGGCAATGTTTCTCTCGTAGCGGTATCCAAAACTATACTTTAATTGACACCATGAGTTAGTGTATGCGATTTTAAGCCTATTATTATGATAAAAAGTTACCCACACGCCAATTCTGGTGCGGACAAGCATCAGACGTTGACCGAGCGCAAAGAAACACCAGGGAGAGCGATCCTGAGTGAAGCAGACGACAAATGCGAGAATCCCTAAGCTGACGTCACGGAGGCGCGCTTCGCAGCGCCGCCTGTGTTCGCGCTCACCGCCAATAAGCACGTTCCGAGAAGATAACGCGAGGGACAACGCACTGGAAAGTCACGATAACAATCTTAATTCTGCTCCTCATCCTCTCGTTACGACTGCACTTTACCCCTTATGTATATATATTTATGTAGGCACATGTATGCATGTACATATATACGGAAATATATTGATATATATATATTAAGGAATAGCTACATTCACGAGGGCCAATAAAAGCAAAAGCGGAGCGGGTTTTCTTTTTGCGTAAAAATCCATTTTCGGAATGCTAAGATTGATAAAATCGAGAAATACTTGTGCTTCAGCTGGAGTCAGAATTTACAGCCATCGGAAACCGCGTCCGCTCATATAAACAAACAGCTACAGGGCCGACCGGAATCCCCTCCAATTTCTTCTGTGCCCATGTGTAAATCTGCGTTAATGTGTGGTAGCCAGTGTCCCCCTGACAACCTTGGAGCAAAGAGGACCTTCTTTTTACCCCTCGGCAACACCGAAGAACCGTTACCTAAGAACAGTTAAAAACATTGAGAAACAATATTTTCTCGCTCTTTTATTCCTACAGCCCTAAATTCCCCGTTTTTACGCAAAGACAAAATGAACTACTTCTCCACTGCCCTCCGTGGCGTTCGTGACCGCTGGTTTTAATTATACTTCTTGAACGAGCCCGTGACTACCCATTCCACAAGTTACACGCATAGCGAGGGCCTTGCTTCGGGCAGTATTCGTGCCGCAGAGCACTGCTCCTGAGAAAGCCTAAACGCGGGAGTCGGCCATGGCGAGTAATCCTGAAGTTGTAAAAGCAGTGCTGGCAATTACTTATCAATTTCCGGGAATACACTGATAAGAATCAGAAAACGTAGGAAAAATAAATCTCCCCTAGGAAAATTGGCAGACCATCGGACCCATTATCGGAAGGTTGTGAGTTGGGATTTGACGAGGGCAAAAACTCTTATCTCTCTTACAGTTGGGAAATTCGTATTTTTCGCACAAAAAAGACGCGTACTAGATTCTGATGTCTCAAACAAAAACAGCGCTCAAGACGGGACAGAGAGTAGGAGCCTACACACAGAGCGCTGTGTGTAGCCGCCTTCTTTGCATTCTTGACTATTGAACTCTCTTCCTGTGTTCATACAGCGCGCGTTAACTCCTGAATATCACGCACTACATGCATAAAAAGCCCTCGGTTCTGGCAGAATTCTTCAAAATTTTCTATGGAAGACATCCCCTCGATATCAGTAATTCGAGCCGTCGTCCGTCAACAACCTGCACCATAAGGCTCCGGCTGCTTGGCTGCTCCGAAAATCGCCAAGATGTCTGCCCAGTTTGAAAAGTTCCCTTCTGAACCTGTCATACCTGCTCTCTTCCTTACCGTCATCACGTTCCAGCTTTGTTTTTTTCTTGCCCCACTGCACACATAAAGTGATCCTTAGGCAAGGAGCCCTCAGCTTTGAGCTACCTTGTTCCGAGCATGTTGACGAGGACGTGTAGTGTCGCCTACATTCAACTCACTTCCTCATTCACTCTTCCCGCGAGCTACTACTAATGTATTACTCTTGCCTACACTACCTGTTTTTGATAGTCGCTGCTTCCTTGCGCCAATAACATTCGCACTACTCACCCGAGACGTGGCACTTCCGCACACCCAGGTGCCTACTTACAATAGCCGCATTGCTGTCTCTTTCCGTAATTTCGGCGCTCCTTTGGAGATACTCCACAGTGGTATAACCATCGTGCCCACTCATCCATTGGACACACGCGAAGTTTTCTTATCACCCTACTTCCTGATTTGGTCGTAAGTGCTCCTGCTCCATGTACCTCCCACTAACCGACGAATGAATTAACAGCATTGATTGCCCCTGATCCTTCTTAGTGAGCGCGCGCACAACTTTGTCAGCGACTGGCATCCTACAGTGGCATATTTTCACTCTCGCAATCGTAGTCCTGGCCAGACAATCGGCCTCCAAGGCCGTATCCGCATGGCCGATGCCCACTCGATTCCTCGCAGGCCATACCGTGTATCCGCCACTTAGCGTCGAATTATCCCAAACGAAGCCGACAGAATGATCGTTAAATTACCATGGCGCCCTCTTGGAGGCGTAGCGCGTAACGGGTATTACTCGTAAGAAAGAGAGGAGCACGTAGAGATTTTGTGTGGATTACATAACATAACCACGTAACAATTAAGATCGTGTACCCACTTGTCGTGATTGATTAGCCACTTGTGTTTTCGGCACTGTACCAATTATTTTTCTTCCGAGAACCTACGTTCCGGTCATTAGGAAATCTCAGAGAATGGAGTTATAATAATAATAATAATAATAATAATAATAATAATAATATTAACTAATAATAATTTTTATTTCATGTTCCAAGTAGTACATGAGGGGGCGAAAGAAAAAGCTGCTCTTGGCAGCTTGGCCAGCTCCCGCCCCCTTCGTGAAGAAACTGCCTTTAGTACACCTGCTGGCCTTTGGCAATTTAAGGGGATATCTTTCCGTCTATGCCACGAGCCGGACACGTTTGAAACGCAAGACATCCTCCTTCACTACCTTAAATGCTCCACTTGCTTGTGGTACCTAGATGAGAAGTCATCGTTTTTTTTCGACCTTGGAAACTGATTTGTAACGTATTACTGTGTTCTCAGCCACGCAGGCCTGCAGTTGAAGTTAACCAAGTTTCATTTCGGTGAATGCCAACTTCACATCCTCGGTCACTTTGTAGTCCATCGGGCTAGGATACACGTCGTCAAATACTATCTCCCACGCCAACCGCAAAAAATGTCAGAAGCTTCCATGTGCTCTGCCCTTACTTTCGCTACTCCATACAAACCCTTCGCCCAAATCGGCTGCCCCGTAAAAGGGCACTGAAGGGATTTGCAAACATTGTGGGATTGCTTGAGGAAATTGTAGTCCGGAGTCCCTCCACCATGTTTCCACCCCTCCGGGTGCTTACACAAATTTATTTCATACCAAAATCAATTCGAAGGTGCTGTCCTCTCCCCGCATCCTCCTTGCCGATTCCCTGTGAGGTTTCGTATGACGCTTACTCTTGTAGCCTGGATTCGCTGGGCCTACTGCGCGGCTGACTGACCCTCCGACACAGTCAGTCCACTGGCTGCCACCGGGTGGTCGCAATTTGTTCGCTCAGTTAAAACTGATCCTCAATAGGATGTGTGCGCGGAAGAATGTATATTTGATTCCTTGGTTTCTAGACTGTGCCAACCTTAATAAAGTCGATGAACTCAAAGTAGCTCTACACGCACATGCACTACGTATATTGGCTTCCGACGCTTCACTGAGATGGCATCACTGGAGATGAAAGCTGGTTATGCCTGTGCGTCTGGTACACTAGTAGTAAATGTAAGGACAGTTAAAGGCAGAAGAGTCATCAACGCTAATATAGGTAATCAGGAATTCAAATCAACCAATACATTTATCGTAAACCGTAAAACCAAGGTGCGAGAAGCACTTTTTCGCTGGGTGAAGTAGCAGAATTAGCACACTATACTTTTGCGATCGCTTATCCTGCATAAAGGAGCGCTTTGGCTGGTGATCAGATATTTGTGGGGCCTATTGGGAAGCTTACTGCTCAAGCGTTGTAACAGAAGTACTCAGCTTAGCAGCTCGAAATGCTGCATTCGAAGAAATGCACAGAAAAGTACATATTGGGGTAGCGCTTTCAGAGGTATACATATCTATTATTTCCTCCTATGTCTTGTACATTTTTAGAGTTCAGTACGCATAAGGACAAGGAAGTCTGATAAACGTAGAGCTCAAGCTGGTCGTACCGCGCTACTTGTAGTTACGCGACCTGTCGGACTCCTTCCTTCTCGCGGCATTGCAGCGCTTTGGCTCCGCACAACTACTCGGGCGTTACCCACCGTCTGAGTCATGCCAGTTTTTACAAAGAGGTCGCCGTTAACTCGTACCTTTGGAGGAGCGGTTTTCTTAAAAGTACCTGCTTATCACTAAACTACGACGGCTTTACTGTGTCCTGCTGGCGACAGTCCCACGCGTCGTTTTCATCGGCAACCTCCATGAGCGCACGAGGGACAAGCGTTTTGAGATATGTACGCGCTCTTCCTGTGCCCGCCATGTTGACATATTTCGTCTTTCAGTTTCACGCCGAAGTGCGGCTGGTTACCAGGGGCCAGGTGGCGAAGACAGCATATGGAATCCTGTGAAGAGGGATCGACTCTCATCCAGCGCGTTTTGCGCTGACATGCTGTGCGTTCCTCCTCCTCCTCCTTGCCTGTTTGGCGCTGGAAGAATGTCGGGGCTTCGTTATGCTGCATGGCGCGGGGTGCAACCGCTGTGGCAAGGAGGAGACGCCTGAGCTCCTCTTCCTTAAATGCAAAGCTGCCCACTACTTTCGGGACAAAATAGAGGCTTTCTTTTGCACACGATGTCAGATAACCTCGTCGAGGCCCGAGCAGTTAAATGCTGAAGCGGAATGTCCCATGCTTCGTGATTGTGTTCCCGTCCTGGCCATGCCGTCCTCGTCTAAAAGCAAAGCGGTTGCGAAAACGTAATTACCTATGCCAGCCCTGGTCTGTCGAAGGAGGAAAAAAACTACCCTGCCTCCGAGGAAGAGTGCCCGGCTATCATATGGGCCATTTCAAAATTTCCCCATACGTGTATGGCAGACCGTTCAAGGTTGTGACAGACCACCATGCACTGTGTTGGCTCGCCAATTTGAAGGACCCCTCTGGCCGTCTTGGGCGGTGGGGCTTGCGCCTGCAAGAGTTCGACGTTACAATCGTCTATGAATCCGGCAGGAAACACTCCGACGCCGGCTGCCTGTCCCACGCCCCTGTCGACCCACCACCACAAGACTTCGATGAAGACAGCGCGTTCTTCGGAGTCGTGACGGAGAGCGACCTAGCCACCCAGCAGCGTGCCGACCCCGATTTACGTGTCATGATCGACTACCTCGAAATGCCCACCTGGGTGGGATCTGAACCCACGACCTCGGATCCCACCCGGCGGGCATTTTTTAACCACTGTCTTTCTGACTCCAAAAATTCTTTATCTGTTTCTATGACCTACCGCACCCCCCCCCCCTTGCTTTCCGAGGTTTTCTTGACTGCCAACCCTTATTCTGTCTTAATTCACCGAGCCCGTTATTTCCGGAGCATAAGAAAAAGAAACCTTTCAACACCGTAGCGACCTTAGAGTGTTGCCGATGTGTAGGCAAGAAACTTGCCTTCGCAGGGCCCTGAGGAACGCAAGTGTCTTCGCCGATATGTTGGCAGCTTGCAGGGGCCTTGTTCAAAGTTCTCTCTATCTCTCTCTCGCTCGTAATCCCTCGTTATAACGAAATCGCTTTACTCGAAATATCGGTTTATTCGAAATTTATTCTGGTCCCAACCCCAACGCATGCATTTTAGGCGGCATTACTCGAAGTGCAGGAAGTGCTCGACCCGCTTAGAGCGAAGTGGCGAGCGGAGGCGTGGCCGAGCGGAGGCGACTCAGCGATGTGTCAGGCATACACTAACACCATATTGTGCCCGGCGATGCTTAAGCATTTCAATCCGGCCTTCTCCGGGGAATGCCCACACTGTGATCATCCGTTTGCGGATACTTTCCACATGGTGTGGGCATGCCCATCCGACCCGGCTTTCTCCCCAATCACCTCCTCTTCCCCCCTACCCATGAGAGCTGGGAGGCTGCCCTCCTCGGCTGCTCGACCTTGGAGGGCCAAAGAGCCCTCGTGGCCAGGGTGCGCGCCGCCGCGGAAGCCACAGGGGTCCTGGACTAGGGACTCCTCCTAGAGTTTGTACAGGGCCGGCCCTTAAGGCCGCCCCTACGTCTCACTCGTACAAAATCTAATAAATCTTTTCACCACCACCACCCCCTACATGGCGGGTCAATGCAAGCTGGCCTTTCCGCGGCGATTTTCCCAAGCCGGTCTTGCTCGTTCCGCGCCATCCGACTTTAGACAAACGGTCCGAATCCGTGGTAGGGTCATTGAATTTGGTTCCTAGACATTGATCAATGACGTGGACGCGACGCTGAGCGAACACCGACACTCGAACCATAGAATTAGCAACGTCGTCGACCACGGGCCACCGAAAAACTCTTGTGTTCCGGTGAACTCCACTGCTGCCCACCTCTGGCAAGAATTTCCCAGAGGTCATGCTAAGCGTCTAGTACAAAACCGGTCAGTTTTCATGATTGCGCTGTGCACTCAAAATGAGGGGTTAATCATGTTTTTTTTTTTTTTTTTTTTGAGCGCGAGAAACACAACCTCAGACTCGAGCCCCGGCATTTGCGGCGCTTTCCAGCGCGAAACTCGCTTAGGGTTCCGTGACGCCAGCACGTCCCCCTCTAAAGTGGCCACAGCCACTCCCACGTCAGTAGGCTCCGTGCGCTGGTGTTTCGAGCGCGACCGCAGCGCCGCCGAACAGCGACGCCGTCGAAAATCGGATGTTGGTCACCCCGAAAGAGCGGCTTACCGGGCGAAGATTCCTGAGTCGTTGTGAAAAAGTCGAGCAAGTAGTGCGCATTTCTGTACGTATTGCAGGGTCTACGGCTCCGCAACATATTAAAAAGGTCGCGAGGAGGCTGACGAAAAAATAGTTTATCTCGGTTCCCTTGAAATGAAGCGGAAAGGGCACAGCGATGAACCCGCGCAGTGCGACGAGCAATGTAAACAACGCCGATCGACTTCTGGTCATAAGCGTTCGTTTTGCTGTTTTGTGCGAATGTGGTTTATACTCTAAGGGGATCTTGTTTCTGTGCACACCCGCTATCAACTTCGCAGGGGACCTGCGACAGCTGGCGAAACTTGCATAGGCAACGCGAGCTTCATCGGGAACAAAAACAGCGCGCCAGCATACACCCCAGCAATCTTACCTGAGTGCTACGCAATATGACGCATAGTAACGGTTGACACGAAACTGCAGTGATCCCATAGACAACCACCGCAGCCAAACGAATGGGCCATTAATATGTGCGTCAATCATTTTGAAGCAGTGACGGTGTCGGCCGTTTTCTTTTTTCTTTTTGTCGCTGAGCTTATGCTTCCCCTGCATTTTAGCATTACGTGTTGCTTATGCTTTACCAATCTGTATCGGTTATTCCTCTTATGTATTATGGGGCTCATCGCTGCTTACCCTTCCTAGGTGTACGCGCGGAGGTTCTGCCCGTGCGGCCTCGGCGGCTGCTTTGACGCAGATATCGCGGCCAACTCCATACGACTAACATTTCGTTGATTCAGACAGAGCTGGAACACCGGCGTTGATACCGGTGCTAAAATTTGGCAATAGCTGCCCGGTGCTCACAAGTTATGCGTTGACAAACATAGCAACTGCATCGGCATGTTTACGCGAGCCGTGGCACCCGGCCTTGCTCGTGCAGCTTCCCCCGCCTACCTCGCTTAGACTCACTGAACTCATAATAAAGTGCAGAGATGCGTGAGCCGCGTGTTTACAACAAACTCACAACCATTCACTGTACCCGCCTCTAACTAAAAGTCGCAGCCCAGGGTCACGTCTGTCATGTGGCCAGCGCCATTGCTGGAAACATCGGACGGCTCCGTTGCGTTCGCTAGCTCCTCCCGGATGCAGTAAACATCGTTTGTGGCGTGTAGCTGGCGACCACGTTTTGAGGTTTTCTTATATGAAAAAGAAAACGAGCCAATATATCCCATCTCTCTAAAAGCGTTAAAACGAGCGCGCTGGTTTCAGCAGTCATCGCAGCGTAGCATGGGCGGTACGGGGAAGGGCGCAAGCGATGACAACATCCGACAAATGCCTCCAGTTGCCGTAGATGGCGCTAGTTGTTCAGGCGCTGGTGTCGCCACCATACCAGCGCACGAGCCTATAGGCGGCGACCAAAGCGTCATGAAATGCTTGGTCAAATGCGAGCAGGGGTTGCTCGCGCTGGACAAGAACTTGAAACAGCCAAAGCTCACTGCCCTATTTGCACGTGAATAAAGCTTTGCTTCACTGAATACTTTGTGTATTGATTCCTTGCAGTTGTGGTGCAATTAAAGCTCAACTGCTTTTGCTTTTTGAGAGTTGTCGTTTATCTCAAAATACCGCTTATAACGAAACTGTTCGCTGTCCTGCTGACTTCGTTATAACGAAGAATTACTATATATATATATAATATATATAGTTGAGAAAGCGGTAGACGCACGATTAAAAACAAAAACAGTGGTTTACTGACGTTTCGACTGGAGCACCAGTCTTCATCTTGAGTAACATACAACGTTGGAGCATGCACGCTTATATAGGTGCAGAAGGTGCGCTGCACCGTCTCAGAGGGCAAACTGATCACTAAACTGTACCGAAAACCGGCCGACAAGCAACAGCACCTACATTTTCAAAGCAGTCACGTCAAACATTGCAAAACCGGAATTCCCTATAGCCAAGCTCATCGTTTTCGTCGAATTTGCTCAAGGGAAGAGGACTTCAATGATAATTGTAAGGAGCTACGCCGTGCACTTTTGAAACAAAAATATCCCGTTGAAATAATTGACAACGCTATAGACAGAGCACGAAACCTGAATCGCTCAGACATTCTCAGAGGCACCAAAGCCTACCACGACACCCCGCAAACAAACTTGGTCTTAACACATTCCGCATCTGTTCCCAAAGTCTCGTCTATACTAAAAAAGCACTATAACATTCTTACCAAAAGTGAACGCCTAAAACATATTTTTCCCGAACCCCCACGGGTTGTGTACAGGAGAAACAAAAACATTAGGGATGTCCTGACCTCATTCAAAATAAGGACTCAAACGACCGGCGGATGCAGTCCTTGCGGGAAGCCTCGATGTCAAATATGCTCGCACATATCCACAACGTATACCGCGGTCAGTTCAGCCTCTGACTTTCGTCTAAAAATTGGAGGAAACCTCAGCTGTGATAGTTCCAATGTGGTATATTTGCTCGAGTGTACGGTGTGCCACCTACAATACATCGGGCAAACACAAAAGTCGTTCAGAACTCGGTTTAAGAATCACAAGTCAAATTTCAAAACTGTGCCATCTCTCCCGTTGTCAAAACACGTTAACCTTCCTGGGCACTCTTTTGACCACCGCAGAACCACGATATTAGAATCTGGGTTTCGCTCTCACCATGATCGACTAATCTGCGAATCGTACCTCATTTACAAGTTCAAATCCGCATCCTCAGGCATTAATGAGAGTTTGGGGAAATTATCGTCTTTGGTGGGTACCTAAGCCATTTTCACCTTTTTCCTTTCTTTTCGTTTTTTCTTTCTCTCTTTCTATTTTCTTTTTTGTTTCATTCGCCTTACCGAACACTGTCAGCCACCACACGATCCCCCCCTCCCCACCCTTGTCTGTTTCCCCTTTTTTTTCGTGGAATAGTAGCTGCATTCCCAGTACGTCTCCCCTCCCGGGTTTGGCAGCCCTTTTGGGGGGTTAAATTTGTTATCGCGAACGCGCCGTCCGCGCGGTCACTCACCATTTTCTTCCATGTTGCGCGGTTCCCCCACCCCTCCGCTTCTTGGACAGTCAATCATTACTCACTTCTTTGCATGCCTCCATCATGCTGTGACATGCTTTTATTATATACACAGAAACTTGTTGACCCTTACTGGTGACCGATTTAATAATTGCTTCCACGCAGGACACACCTAGTTAATTCCTACCTGGCTAAATAATTGGTTGCGTTGCTGGCACGTGCCCTCTTCCGTGACTTCTGTGAATTTGTAAACTACCCTGACATTCCCCATGCCACCGGTAATTGGTGTTTTCAGGAATGGATGCGTCACCGGCGGCTTCCGTGCTGTATTTGTTCTCTTGTACTTCGCATTTCGTGTGTCGAGACGTTCCCTGCACAATCCATTTAATCGTGTAATTCGTATGAAAAGTGTATTTGAACAGCTCCCTACCCTGTTTTTTTAATGGATGAAGTTGAATATTGCTGGGCTTTTTATAAAAGAGTTTGTCATCATGTATAGTGCCACATGTATAATGCCCTCCATTTCCTGTTCCCTCGCCCCAAACCGCCAATGTTTTTAACAAGGGTGCACTAAAGACACCTTCTGCCCCTATATAAGCGTACGTGCCCCAACGTTGTATGTTACTCAAGATGAAGACTGGTCCTCCAGTCGAAACGTCAGTAAACCACTGTTTTTGTTTTTAATCGTGCGTCTACTATTTTCTCAACTATTTCTTCTGGCTCCTCGAGAAGTTTCTTTCACTGCTTACATATATATATATATATATATATATATATATATATATATATATATATATATATATATATATATATATATATATATATATATATACAGAAAGAAATGCCGGCAGTCTACAACGCTAAAGAAGGCAAAGGGGAATGGTTAGACTATTTTTTACCGTTACTGACGTTGCATTACTTTTTTTATTAATTACGTGAGAAGGAAAGAAAGAAAAACTCGCGCCCAGAGTGGGGACCGAACCCACGCCTTTCGATTAGATCTCGAATGTCTTACCAACTCGGCTATCTGGGTGACTGTGTTCCCCTTCACTTTCTGGGGTATTTATATTTACTACAACTGTATCTGACGCTTGAGGGTGGTAGCCAGCGCCGCTCAGAATACACGGGGAGAAGGGACCTTCTTTTCAACCCCCGGGGCGTGATGTAAACGTCTACAGCCTGTCATAGGCGGGTAACTGGCGGGAAAACCTCGTATGCTACCTTGCCATCAAGGCTGGCTACCACCCTCAAGCGTCAGATACAGTTGTAGTAAATATAAATACCCCAGAAAGTGAAGGAGAACACATTCGCCAAGATAGCCGAATTGGTAAGGCATTCGAGATCTAATCGAAAGGCGTGGGTTCGGTCCCAACTCTGGGCGCGTGTTTTTCTTTCTTTCTTTCTCACGTCATTAATAAAAAAATAATGCAACGTCACTAACGGTAAAATAATAGTCTAACCATTCCCCTTTGCCTTCTTTGGCGTTGTAGACTGCCGGAATTTCTTTCTGTATTTCCTAATGAGCCCCTCATTTCCAAACCCTATTATCGTGCGAAAGCTTAGCGAGGGCCTCGGTTCTGGCAGCCTTGATGCCAAGGTAGCATAAGAGGGTTTCCCGCCAGTTACCCGCCTATGACAGGCTGTAGACGTTCACGTCACGCCCCGGGGGTTGAAAAGAAGGTCCCCTTCTCCCCGTGTAGTCTGAGCGGCGCTGGCTACCACCCTCAAGCGTCAGATACAGTTGTAGTAAATATTGCCGCGAACAATGTATGGGTTTGATTATTTATTGTTTGTTTTTACTGCCAGGCCACGCCCTGCTGTGTTATCTGCGTTCCAAACGAAGCGCGTCTTACATTCTTTACTTTTATGCCCACGGGCTATCACATTCAGATAAGCAGACTGTTTCGCCCTAACGCCACTAGCCCAGAATAATCTTCTGTGATCTACAATGTTCTGGATGTGAATCGACGTTTCCAGAAACACTTGCGCCGAAAGATAAAAGCCTGCAGAGCAGACGCCGCGGCATTCATTCGACGACACTCGCCCGTCCAAGTCACTTTGTTGACCGCTGCTTCGCCGCCTCTGTATTATTTTGAGTTGTTAGGGGAGCACAAGTTCGCTCCAATAAACTTGTTTCTCCCTCAAGACAACTGCGTCGTCCTTGGCTTCGTGACATCTGGTGGAGGTGCTGGGTACTAAGCCTTTATGCTCTCTACGACATCTGGAAGCCGCCAAGCCAGTCCAACCAGAGAAAGTCGCCGACTGCAAGGATTGCTACTCGAGTTCGGTCTTCTGCCAGAAGGGCCCAAGAGAAGGAACGCTGCAACCAACACTATGGTGCAAGAAACAACATCGCCAATCATCCTGCAGCAGCCCCGAGAGCCGCCATCGTTCCGCGGATCCCCCGGAGAAGACCCTGAGGACTGGTTGGAGAAAGTGGAGCACGTCCGCATCTTTAACAGGTGGGATGACGAAGAAACTTTCCGCCAGGTTTTCCTCTGTTTAGAAGATACGGCCCGAACGTGATTTGAGAACCATGAAAGCTCCCTAACCAACTGGACTCTCTTTAAGAGCGAGTTCCTCAAAACATTCGCTACCGTCGTGCGGAAAGAACGAGCCGCCCTTTTGTTGGAAACGCGCACGCAACACCCCAACGAAGGGGTCGTGATCTTCGGTGAGGAGATGAAGCAGCTCTTTCGCCGCGCGGATCCCGAAATGACGGAAGAAAAGAAGTTGCGCTTCTTAATGCGCGGTGTGAAGGAGGAACTGTTTCCTGGACTTGTCCGAAATCCTCCAAAGACCGTCGCCGAATTCGAGACCGAAGCCAGCACCATTGAGAAAGCCCTCGAAATGCGTTCTAAGCAGTACGACCGGAACTATGTTGGCATGGCCAATGCGAATTGCGTCGACAACGTGCGCATTCCCGAAGATAGCCTACTGGAGACTTTCCGCGAAATAGTGAGGGAGGAGCTGCGGAAACTGCTCCCAACGCCGCCGCCACCACAAGTCGCTTACCTTACCGACGTCATTAGAGAAGAAGTGCAGCAAGCGCTGGGAACTTCAACGACGCAAATAGCACCTCGCGAGCCGCAAGCCATGACCTACGCGGCTGCTGTCCATCGCCCTCGCCCACCTGCACCCAATCGTCACGACGCTCCGTACCGTCGTCCCCTCTCGCCGGCTCGACCACCTGCGGCGCAACCCCCCGCCCCAAGGAAGACCGACGTGTGATGAACGTCCGACAATCGTCCGCTGTGCTACCACTGCGAGAGGCCGACCACATCTACCGTCGCTGCCCTTACAGGAGGCTCGGTTTGCTAGGGTTCTCCGTCGACGCACCCCGCCCCCGAAGTGGTCAGCGCCCATCGGAGATCGAAGAGTACCAGTCCAACACCAGCCGTCGACCAGCCCGTTTCAACCGCTCGCCGTGGCCCTACCCATACCAGTCGCCGAACCGCCGTAGCAATGCTGAGTTCTCACGTGGAAGGTCCCCGAGCCCACGCGGGGGAAACTAAAGGAAGCAACTTCTGGAGGTGAAGTTTCTCTACGGCGAAAAACTGGAAACCCTCCAACGACGCAAGGACGCGCCGAAGACACCGATTCACGACATGCCCTCATCCCGACGACCCGACCTAACCCTGACGAGACTCCCGAACACGACGACAGCTACACGGCGCGACGCGTACCCGACATGACCGAGACTGCCGCTGAGAAGACAACAACGACGCACAGTGCACGACCGTCAACACGCACAAGCCGAGACGCGACGCCCCGACGCACCCGGAGCTCGAGGAAGACGGCGTCCGACGTCCAGTTGTCCGTTGACGGCTTTGACGTAGTCGCCCTCATCGACACGGGAGCCGACTACTCGGTAATGAGTGAGTCATTCGCGTCTAAGCTGAAGAAAGTTACGACAAGATGGGACGGTCCACATATACGCACAGGAGGAGGCCACCTCGTGACGCCAAGTGGAACGTGCACATCACGCGTCACCATAGACGGCACGACGTACCCTGCGGCGTTCGTCATTTTGCCTAACTGCTTCCGCGACGCAATTCTCGGAATGGACTTTTTGACGGACAACGGCGCAATAATCGATCTGCAGACGAAGTCGATAACTTTTCCCTCCGATCACTCCATGACGCCGGAATCGAACCCCGCACACCGTGCAGCTGTAAGGATCGCCGATGACCACGTCGCCCTGCCACTCCGCGCAAGCTTGATGGTCACCGTCTACTGTGAAGGTGCTGCTCCCGACGTCGATGCTATCATGGAGAGTGACCAAAGGTTGCTTCTCAACCGCGGTGTGTCTGTCGCAAGAGGCATTGCGCGGTTTAAGCAGCGCAAATCCCACGTTTTGGTCACCAACTTCACTGAGGAGTACCAGCATCTAAACAAGGGCGCTTCAAATGCGTTCCTCGAAGAAACGCAACAACCAAGTGATGTGACCGCACTAGCCGACTTTGAACACGCACCCGACGATACTTTCAAGCTTCCGCGTCCCTTCAACGTGAATCCGGCGCTACCGCAAGAAGAAAAGAACAAGTTATTGGCTTTGCTGCGTCGCTATAGCGGATGTTTTTCGTCGAACTCCAAGTTACGCCAGACACCTCTGACGAAGCACCGGATAATAACAGAGGATGGAGCCCGACCTACCCGACGGTCACCATACCGCGTCTCTTCACGCGAGCGCGAAGCCATCCGGACTCAAGTAGATGAAATGCTCAACGACGACATTATACGGCCATCGAAAAGTCCGTGGGCGGCGCCGGTTGTACTCGTGAAGAAAAAAGACGGCACACTGAGGTTCTGCGTTGACTACCGGCGATTGAAGAAGATCACCAAAAAGGACGTGTACCCCCTGCCACGAATCGACGACGCCCTCGACTACCTCTGCCATGCGAAGTACTTCTCATCGATGGATCTGAAGACAGGCTACTGGAAAATTGAAGTGGACGAGAAAGATCGAGAGAAGACTGCATTCATAACCCCGGACGGCCTATACGAGTTCAAGGTGATGCCTTTTGGGCTATGCACGGCACCAGCAACGTTCCAAAGAGTCATGGATACTGTGCTAGCTGGCCTGAAGTGGCACACCTGCCTCGTATACCTCGACGCCGTTGTGGTATTCTCCCGGACTTTCTACGAAAACCTTGCAAGGTTGCAGTCTGTACTCGAGGCCATCCGTACGTCGGGGTTAACGCTCAAGCCTGAAAAGTGCCGCTTGGCGTACCAGGAACTCAAGTTTTTAGGCCATGTCGTCAACGCCGCGGGAGTTCGACCTGATCCGACGAAAACTTCCGCCATAGCGAACTTTCTCGGACTATGCGCATACTACAGCCGCTTCGTCGTAAACTTCGCCCGCATTGCAGAGCCACTCACCCGCTTGACGAAAGATAGCATCCCTTTCAGCTGGGAAAATGCCCAAGAAACAGCCTTCTGCGAGCTGCAACAATGCCTGCAAAGCCCGCCTGTGCTCGCGCATTTCGACGAAAATGCCGAAACGGAAATGCACACGGACGCCAGTGATATAGGCTTGGGTGCCGTCCTCGTGCAAAAGCAAAGCATGTGCGAGAAAGTAATCGCCTATGCCAGCCGTGGTCTGTCCAAGGAAGAAAGAAATTACTCAGCCTCTGAGAAAGAGTGCCTCGCTATTATATGGGCCATTTTAAAATTTCGCCCATACGTGTATGGAAGACCATTCAAGGTTGTGACAGACCACCATGCGCTCTGTTGGCTCGCCAATTTGAAGGACCCCTCTGGCCGTCTTGGTAGATGGAGCTTGCGCCTGCGAGAATTCGACGTTACAGTAGTCTATAAATCCGGGAGGAAACACTCCGACGCCGACTGCCTGTCCCGTGCCCCCGTCGACCCCCCACCACAAGACTCCGATGAAGACAGCGCGTTCTTCGGAGTCGTGACTGAGAGCGACCTGGCCGCCCAGCAGCGTGCCGACCCGGATCTACGCGTCATGATCGACTACCTCCAAGGATGCAACGTCGCCGTGCCCAGGGCCTTCAAACGCAACTTACCTGCATTCAGCCTGAAAAACTCCTTCCTCGTGAAGAAGAATTTCAGCCCCGGAACGAGAGCAAATTATCTCCTTGTGATCCCGGCAGATCTTCGTGACGAAATTTTGGAAGCGTGCCACGACGACCCGCCTTCCGGACATCTCGGTACAGTTCGCACAATTGGGAAAATCAAGGCGAAGTACTACTGGCCCCGCCTTGCATCCGACGTCACCCACTACGTCTGGAGCTGCCGTGACTGCCAGCGACGAAAAACGCCACCAACGAGACCCGCCGGACTTCTGCAACCGATCGGCGTCCCATCTAGGCCCTTCCAACAGATTGGAATGGACCTTCTCGGCCCGTTCCCCACATCCCGGTCAGAGAACAAGTGGATTGTTGTAGCGACAGACTACATGACGCGCTACGCAGAGACCGCCGCACTTCCGAGGGGGACTGCACAAGAAGTCGCAAAGTTCTTCATAAGCCAAGTTGTGCTGCGGCATGGAGCCCCGGAAGTCCTAATCACGACCGCGGAACGGCCTTTACTGCGGAGCTGATGCAAGGGATATTACGCTACAGCAACACGGATCACCGAAGAACGACGGCGTACCACCCCCAAACGAAGGGACTAACGGAACGCCTGAACAAGATAATCGCGGATATGCTGTCAATGTACGTCGACGTTGAACATAAGACTTGGGACGAAGTGCTACCGTACGTCACCTTTGCGTACAACACGGCTATCCAGGAAACTACGCAGATGACGCCGTTCGAGCTTGTCTACGGAAGACGGCCGACTACGATGCTCGACGCCATGCTTCCGCACGTAGAAGACGACGACATCATCGCCGACGTCCAAGGATACCTTCAGCGTGCGGAGGGGGCCCGCCAGCTGGCTCGAGTTCGTACAACGGACCAGCAGCTGGTGGATGCCCGGCGGAACAACCTCCGACGCCAAGAAGCCGAGTACTGGGGATCGTGTGTGGGTTTGGACTCCCATCCGTCGACGCGGACTAAGTGAGAAGCTTCGGCGACGGTATTTCGGACCCTACCAGATTCTACGACGTGTCGGCCAAGTTACCTACGAGGTGATCCCCGATGGTGATTCCGGAACATCACGGCGACGCACGCAGCCCGAAGTCGTCCACGTAATTCGCTTGAAACCTTACTATGCAAGATGACGAACTTTTTTTGTTGTTCGTTCGGACTGTGTTTATTTTAGCATCGGGTCGATGCACTCTTAGACGGGGGGGTAATGCCGCGAACCATGTATGGGTTTGATTATTTATTGTTTGTTTTTACTGCCTGGCCACGCCCGGCTGTGTTATCTGCGTTCCAAACGAAGCTCGTCTTACATTCTTTACTTTTATGCCGCACGGGCTATCACATTGAGATGAGCAGACTGTTTCGCCCTAACGCCACTAGCCCAGAATAATCTTCTGTGATCTACAATGTTCTGGATGTGAATCGACGTTTCCAGAAACACTTGAGCCGAAATATAAACACCTGCAGAGCAGACGCCGCGGCATTCATTCGACGACACTCGCCCGTGCTAGTCACTTTGTTGACCGCTGCTTCGCCGCCTCTGTATTCTTTTGAGTTGTTAGGTGAGCACAAGTTCGCTCCAAAAAACTTGTTTCTCCTTCAAGAAAACTGCGTCGTCCTTGGCTTCGTGACAATATAAATACCCCAGAAAGTGAAGGAGAACACAGTCGCCCAGATAGCCGAATTGGTAAGGCATTCGAGATCTAATCGAAAGGCGTGGGTTCGGTCCCCACTCTGCGCGCTTGTTTTTCTTTCTTCCTTTCTCACGTAATTAATAAAAAAAATAATGCAACATCACTAACGGTAAAAAAATAGTCTAACCATTCCCCTTTGCCTTCTTTGGCGTTGTAGACTGCCGGCATTTCTTTCTGTACTTCCTAATGAGCCCCTCATTTCCAAACCCTGTTATCGTGCGAAAGCTTAGCGAGGGCCTCGGTTCTGGCAGCCTTGATGCCAAGGTAGCATAAGAGGGTTTCCCGCCAGTTACCCCCCTATGACAGGCTGTAGACGTTCGCGTCACGCCCCGGGGGTCGAAAAGAAGGTCCCCTTCTCCCCGTGTAGTCTGGGCGGCGCTGGCTACCACCCTCAAGCGTCAGATACAGTTGTAGTAAATATAAATACCCCAGAAAGTGAAGGAGAACACAGTCGCCCAGATGGCCGAATTGGTAAGGCATTCGAGATCTAATCGAAAGGCGTGGGTTCGGTCGCCACTCTGGGCGCGGGTTTTTCTTTCTTTTTTTCTCACGTAATTAATAAAAAAATAATGCACCGTCACTAACGGTAAAAAATAGTCGAACCACATTCCCTTTTGCCTTCTTTGGCGTTGTTGAGTGCCGGCATTTCTTTCTGTATTTCCTAATGAGCCCCTCATTATATATATATATATATATATATATATATATATGCGTGTGTGTGTGTGTGCATTTATTTATTTATACATAGTTAACGTACAGGTGGTCCGCGGCGGCGCTTGCGTTTCTGGAAACATTAGGTGCTGGCGGCTGCAGTTACCTATGGTTTAGAACCATACAACCATGAGTGCTGAATGGCTCGTGCGGATTTCTCATGCTTCCTGTCATACGTAGAATTCAGTAATTTACGAACTTAGTGTTTCAGGCCTGTTGATAACTTCGAAAGCACGAATGTGTTTCTAAGTTGTGAGCACGTTAAAGATGACGAAACTGTTCGGGTATTTCTTCGCCTAAACAGCTAATTATTTTAGGGAGGGTGTGTAAACTAATAGCTACAATATTTTCCGAAATTTTATTTTCATATTTCATAATTACAAAGCAAGCTTGTTGTTTCATTAGCGCTACAGATATGAGAAGCCCAACAAACTTCAAGTTCGGATGGGTGATTTTTTTTATGAAATGGTGAAAGCGCATGACTGAACTACCCAATGTTTGTGAATAATAAAGCTTTTACATAAAGTGCACTCCGTCAGTTCCTCAAGATTACGATGCACACAGAAAGAAGAAAACATATGTTTTATGGTCTCAGAAAGGATTTCCAATATAAATTTTTAGTAGTAAACCCCTATTATTTAAGCCCTGTGGAGACTGAGAGTAAGTTAAGTACGGTGAAATTCAAAATCCCGTGGGTCAATTTTCGTTAAGCAGGAGTGCCACATCATTCAAAGTTGAACAATTCTAAGGAAATGAGAGCTATTTCAGTAATTTGTGCCACTGAATATTGCCTTAAACATCGCTGTAATCATAACACTTATAACTTATAATGGATACGCTAAGCTTGTTTGCTTGTATAAGTGATCTGCATTATTTGATGACTGTCAGTACGATTGGCGGTGAAGTCCTTGAAATTCCTTAAAGGTACCGATACCACATCACTCAGAATATAGTCTCATGGGTTGCGTAGAAAGAACATTCCACCGAATTATCTGAGGCATGTAGGTCATTTTGCTGCAGCAACTGAGCATTACGGTAAAGAAATTTTTAAATATGCGAAGGTCTAAAGTACCAAATCAAGCAAAAGAGATGTCACATGCTCATTTTACATTTATTGTAGCCAACTACAGCATAAACTAGTGGCTCTTGCGTGCTAGCACGCGGGTCGGTAATGCAGCAGCTTCAGACATTAATCGTGCTTTCTGAACTCTGATAGTCTGTGATATTTGAGGTAGGAGAAGTGCTAACCACGGAACGTCTGAATGCAGGAGCATTTACTTCTGGTAAAATATTGAAGAGGAAAAAAGGCTCTTAGTTTGGCCGCTACCAATGCAGCAAGATAAGCTATTTTGTGGCTTGGTCACTTTTTGTGCAAAAATTAATTGTTAACTTTGGCAAATCCCTTTCTGTATCCAAGAGCGCTGTCTTTATAGCTATTTACGTCTTTTTTTTTGTACTGTTTCTCCAAGCTTGCAATAATCGGCAAAAAATGTAGAAATACGCCGCTGCGCAGCAAACACAATACTCAAGGATCCTACTCACCACTATATCCCTAACAGCGGCGGACTTCCCCATGCCAAGGTCTCGGAGAGCCGGGAGGCAAAATCTTCTGTGCGCGTCCCAGATTTCACCGTTCTGAGTTGCCAGTCCTTAACAAAACAAATACAATTTAAATTTAACATTGGGCAACTCTGCGAATCTCACACACACTGCAAAAACACAAAAAAGGAAAATTAGTGTATAAAAAACAAACACGTAAATGCAAAAAGAAAGTAATCCTTTAGTAATTTTGGTTATAGGTTTTCAGTTTGCGATCATTTGTGGAATCATATATAGAGGAGGTTTTCCACAAAACAAGGTATATCGCCCATTTACAACATGTATAGGGCGACCATTTGTGACAAAGTTTTACTTAATCGGCCGTAGTACTCAGGGTCGGCTTATTTTTTACTCGAAATGGTGAAGTGCGATTATGTATTTTTTCGACTAACCTTGGTTTAGTGTTGAAATGCCATGTGGAACTGTTTGACGTGGAACACCGTGAAATGCATAGGTCTAATATCAGGTCATGTATGGCAATAAAATTTCCTCGCATTTACAGTGTTTATTACAGTGATAGAAGACCTTGCTATGCATTACGGGTCTCTGGAGGTGTTAGTTTTATATTCGTTTGTGTTTTCACTGTTGTTGCGAAGCCTCTTAAGGGGACCACTCAGCATATTCTCGCACGCCTTTCGCATGAGCATTACACATTTTAAGTGCAATGCACTTCTTAAGCGACCCTGAACCTGCGTCCACCGGCGATGTCCGCGCACGTGGAGATGGGCGCGCGCAGCCTGACCGCTGACATAGCACATACCCACGTGGGGGATTGGCCAGGAATCTCCTCGTCTTCCTTGGCAACGGGGGGAGATGGGCGCGCGCTACCTGGCCGCTGACATGGCACATACCCACGTGGGGGATTGGCCAAGAATCGGGCGTGAGAAGGGCTAATGCACCTGCTTAAAGGAGTACTGACACGAAATTTCAAAGCTGAGTTTCGCTCTAGCAATCAAGTACAACGACAACACAAATAGGTGTCTGTGAATAAATGCATCTTTCTTTCTTTGTAGTTGTGTGTGTGTGTGGGATCTCTCTTTCGCGAACATTACCGAACCGCGCAAATTCAACTCGTGCATTCGCACTTTCACATTGTTCCCCTCGGGGAAATGCGGGGAATTTTTTACCCACTCCCCCTTATAATCAACACCCCTAGCAGTTACTTCCGATACAATTGGGTGATTATTTTTTATCTTCCAGAACGTTGCGTGCGAAATACATGGCTCGCACTCATTAATATCTCAGGAATGAGTTCTTTCGAAATGGAGGGTTGGACGTAAGCCCGTCTGCTGGGAAAACACATGATTTTCTTTGTCAACAAGGCACCCGTACGGGAGCCGAAACGTCTTTTTTGGATTTTATAAACATTCTTGGTCGGTACCAGGTTGTTAAGTTCTTCTTTAATTTATTCACAAATTATTGCTTATTAGCGTTTTTCGTCCTTTTTGTCCGGAGAGTTAGGTTATGTATTTACTCGCACTGTTCAATTTAAAGGAAGCCAAACGTATCTTCTCTCCCGGAAAGACCAACTTCCAGGTTTCAGTCTTCTCCAAATTAAGAAATAACAACTCCATGAACTGCACAGCCAGCCAGGCCAATAAGAGTCTTTAGTGTACGCCTTGTTTGTTTTATTAACGCGATAGCGTTATTAGGCTCCTTTTTCTACTCCCGCCTGGCTCCTAGCCGTCCGCTATCAGTCGTGCTAATTAGGCTGATAGCGCCGCTGCCACCCGGAAGCTACTACTGAGGTAGCAAGATTTGAGGGCTGCGCTAAATCTGTAATGTGGCGCTACCGCAACAGAAGTTTGGAAAGGAGAACACTGATACAACGTCGGATACGAAAGAAAGGACACGCGTTTTCACCAGGTACGCGCCTACGCGGTGAAGTTTGTTCTATGCCCAGTCAGTGGTAGCAAGCTCGGCAGTCACGGTCTCCAGCAGTGCCCGCAATTTACGTCATAACACCAAAGCGGGGTACCACCAGAAGATGCAAAATATGATTTTCCGGTAATTCATGCCCCGAGGCTACTGTTATGCTACGAGGCTTGTCGTAGTGGAAACCTCCGGAAGAATTTTGACCACGTTAGGATGTTTAACGCGCGCCGAAATCTGGAGACACTGGTCTTTTTGTTTTCTGCTTCCACCAGAAAAACGACCGCGCGGCTCGGAATTGAACCAGCGGTCTTGGTCTCAGCAGCGCAATGCCTTACCCACTGAGCAACCGTGCTGTGTTTTCTACCAGCACTTATGCCGGCACCAATAGTGGGTGACCTGACTAAAACTGCCTACAGAGGATTAAAGCAGATATCTCATAAATCAGTGAAGGCATCGATTATAAGCGGAAAATAGCTAAAATAGAGCTCATTATATTGGGGCCAATCATATAAGAAGACAAAAGACTTTTCAATACTCCCACGGTTATGTCTCCGCTGAAAGCTCGGTATGGTAAACGACAGATGGGGCCACGTGGCCAAGTTCAAAATCGCTGTAAAAATAGGTGCGAATATCCTTCCAGAGAACAGCCATGTAAGAATGCCCGGCGGGGTTTTAGACAAGCGGGTAGTTCCCAACTCACAATCGCCAAAAACAGAAAACCTTAACCAATTATTGCCCACAAGCAAAACGTCCAACCAAGAGAAGAGCAAGAAAAAGACAAAAGAAACGATAAGACACATGCAACCACTGATCATTACCGGAATACTGCTGAGCCTGCTGTGCCAGATCAGCAGCCCCAAAGAAGTTGAAAGAAACACCATCCCTAGGACAGCATGCATGCAGGGCAGTTCTCAACCTCGCTATTGGGACCGTGAGACGAACTAACAAAGGGTGGACAACCCGGGTAACAGAATGAACATGCACATGCGAATCAAAAAAAGGGGACGGCCAGTTACTCGATTCAGGAATGAAATAACAGTAGTCGGAGCTAAGAATGGACTCGCGAAGCGCAGGAAAACAGCGGGTGAAGGTCCATAGAAGAGGCCCTCACGCTGCAGTCGTCCTAAATAGGATGTTCGTGATGACGATGAATAAGTCCTCAACATGTGTGTTCCTAACGCATTTCAAGAAATCGGAGAAACAATGCACTCTAGTGGCCCCGAGAATGGGGATGTAAGAAGAAAATCGGGAGGGGCCATCATGTCTCCTTTGAAAAGAAACAGGCACCCCCAAACAGAAAACAAAACACAGGCACCCCCACCCCTTTGAAAAGATCCACTGCACGTGATGACAGACATGGCACCGATCTGGCGACCTTGCATAAAAACTCTCCTCTGCCGAAAATATGGACAAAATCCTACACAAGAAGGAGCCGTATGGGCGGCTCAAGTTTATTCGGCGAAAGTTTCAAATATCATGAGACGACAGTATACACCAACTCTGGGATGTACGAAAGCACGAGGCTCCAAATGTCGTAGTTGACTACTCCGGCACGCTTTGTGACTGCAATGACCCTCTAACATAAATGTACAAATAAGTGGGAATTGGAGCCGTCCTCTTGGCAATCCGAGTAGCGGAAGTACGAAATAAAAGCATTACATCATTACATACTCACAGAGGACATTATACATTTTTCTAGAGGCAGAATACCAAGCACTTCAGTAAGATATTCCATTCTTAAGGAGAAAGTTACAGCGTCGACGGGACCGCCGGATACAATGGTCTGAAAGCGAACGACGCACTATTCAAGAGGCACACGAACTCACGTCCCGTGGTCCTTGTGACCACGACTACCACACGGCTTTCTTCGAAAAACGTTAAGAACGAATCCTCATCCTATGCCTAGGAACACAATCTTTCCCCTTGCTACAACGGGGTCTCAATGCCGAATAATCACTAACTCTGTGGACGAAAAACCTACAGCGTTATCTTAAAATATTGTGCGTTAAGGTTCATTAAAGCATCCTGACGGGCTAGTTGGTCTGACATAATGGAAATAAACTTCGCGCTACAAGGACGGGACGAAAGAAGAGGACACACCACACAGCGCAGACTAACAAATTGTGCAGATTCCACGCAGATATACGTATACTACTATCGCGTAGACATATGGAACCAAGAAAAGTTTTAACAATTATAAAAAAATTAAAAAAAATAAAAACCACACCTTCATGTGACACATGCCGTCTCAACCAGATTTTACACCATCAAGAAACGCAAACGGTATTCGGTGAGAACATCAGACATTAACTTAGAACTCTGCTAAAAAAGGGGGAAACGTCCACCCTATTCCGCGCAATCTAACCATGCCAAAGGGTACGGCCAGGGGAGAACAACTCAAACATAACATATATTCCACTTCGATGCGTGGGAGGCAGATCTGACCACTCGTTACCTCAAGATAAGCGCGAGCTGATTGGGAGGGCAAGGGATGGAGCTGCGGCATGTGGTGCCATAGACTCAGGTTCCACCTTTGAGCTCCCAGCCATCTTCTTACCCCATTTTCTTAAAACTCAACCATGTCTTCCTCAAGAAAGATCTGATCTCTCTCTCTCTCTCTCTCTCTCTCTCTCTCTCTCTCTCTCTCTCTCTCTCTCTCTCTCTCTCTCTCTCTCTCTCTCTCTCTCTTTTAAAAAGAGCAAAGCTGTTCAGCCCGACCTAGACAGCACGGAATATATATTTTGATAGACTGACACTGAATCCTCACTAAAACTGACCAACACCTCGCATTAGCAACCTTTCACGCTCACATGTTAAGCCACAGAAGCGCAGAGACCTTTTGTCTCTCCTGGAACACGGCGATTAAAAACCCTCGTTACTAGTCTTTCTCTTTTCGATAACCTTTCGTGCTAGTGAAGCATAGACGGCAAATTCAGCAGCTGCGTACAGAAACGCTCTGTGGAAGTCGAAGTATCGCTATCGCGCATTACATCTTAGGATACAAATGTAGATGTCTCTACAACTTTTTAATCAACGTCTTTTGACGGTTACGTGTTTCTTTCTCAATCTGACATTTCTCTACAACTAACTTTCTACAAACCTGCGTTCTGCCACACAGGCGGCACCACGCAAGTTCGAAAATATTTCTTAAAGATGCTGACAAAACTGCATCAACTGCAGTTTCAGGCTGGCGAGTTTTCCGCGACTTGGAAACTTTGTCATGAAGAGCGCGAATGGCCACTGAGGTATTACGTGCTGCGGTAGGCCTAGCACGATGGTGGCGTGGTGTTAGCATCACCGATTATTGCTATGGAAGCGGCGCCCTACCTGAACTCTACGAAGCACCATCACTCCCGTTGGGGAGAGATTGTCTGACAGGTGTTTTTGCTTCGACGCCAGCCGCCACACGCAGGCAACAACCCTGTTAGCCCAGTTCCTTTACACCAGCGCAACACGCACTCACAAGCTAGCCAACGGGAAACACTAGGACTTCAGCCTTAACGCCAATCTATACCCAAAATATAGACCTTCGTCCCAGTACGTGGTTGCCTGAAGGAGCCCAATAGGGAGAGGCCGCTCAAAGGCATAGATTTATGCTCTCATGACAAATAAATTAGCACTAGACAGCGGGACGTCCTGGAAAAGTATCACTCATTCCGATTCCGCGCACAACCATGACGGGATGTACCTCAGCAGCGCGCAGGGGAAGTCTTGTGAAGAATAGGCCACCGATGCAAGACAAGCGGAGTGGTCTGCACAGGACCCATACTATGACCAAGAACGGATGAATTGCAACGGAGTATCTAAGCCTAGAAAAACCAGGACGATACCACATTTTGTAAAATATGCATTTTGACATCAAGTTAGCAAGAACCATAGCTTCGCGTAAGTTAAATCACCTAACTGGTTCTCTCTGTGCATTACATAAGCGTCGGTGGTTCCTGAAAATGAAGATAGCTTTGCCGCACCCCAATACCATTACTGACGCAACCGCTGTGCTTGCAGCACCGTCCGAATGTTGATACCGCGTGAAGTTTCGCATTTGCTGGGACACTAGAATGCGCATTCGCGCGCACATACAGCGAAGAGGAAAGTGAATGGCTTTTATTTTTGGCGAGCATTCCAGTTTCTTTAAGGATACCCTCATCGTTACCAGGTGTCAAATGCAAAGCAAGGAACCTCGAAAAGTTTGATTTTCTTGGACCCGAATGAGATCAGCCCGAAAACTATGAACGCACTGAGCACTGAAAATCAAGCAATCTTCTGGCATAGTACGTGGACAACCGTGATGCCTCCATTATTAACTACCAAGCAGCCAAGCCAGCTTTTATTATAAAGCACGGAAATGCTGTTATAGACGAACTGCTCCTAAACTTGTTGTACCCTATGCGTCATAACTACAATCATTGCGACCATAATAAAAACATCACCCGGCCACTCACCGCCGTATTTCGTTATGGCAATATGTATACAGACATGGCGGCTCCTGAACGTAAAAATTGCCAAACAGAATGCCGCCTTGGTATGGCGAAAACGTGCGAGAAATTGCCACTTTTTTGGGCACGCAATTTCAATTCCCAGCATTATATATGTGTGATGACACTACCACGCACCAGGGAGACCACCATGCGGGATGATGGGCATTGGGCAATATCACCCTTGATAGAAATCTTGATTACTCAACTGCGCACACATGATACGCCAGTTAAAGGGACAGTATCAACACAGGATGCGGGAATAATTGTGTCGCAGTTTGCGCTGTTTGCGGTACTTTTTGTGGCTCAAGCCATCATTTCATGTGCGTTAAGATCGACAATGGAGCCCACGACCACCGCACTAGACTAGGACCCACGAGAACCTGTTGACACGCGAAATATCAATGTTACGAACGCTTTTTGATGTATAGACTCTTCGAAAGCGGTGATCTGAATGAAGCCAGGGCGAAGGCTTGAAGCCGAGCCGAAGTATTTTAGTGCTTCTTTTCTTTAATGTTAAATTCAGCAATGGGAAGGCAAGGATACGATTGACATAGTCTCGAATATATAGCGAGAAACTGGTGCTGTCGACGGCATGTTTTAGTAAGGACGGCAAAAACACGCAACCGAGCGTTTGCGCTACACTAATCAACACGATCGTAACGCGCCCATGCGATTCTAACCTGAAAAAATCACGGAAGAGTCGTTAGGTAAGCTTTGTTGCAACGACCATCAGAATTACCACAACAGATATGAAAATTGATTGATTGATTGTAGGGTTTAACGCACGGCCGCAACGCAGGCAATGAGGCGCGCCGTAGTGGAGGGCTCCGGATTTCTTTTTACCACCTGGGTACCTTTAACGTGCGCCGAAATCTGGTACACACGGGTGTTTTTGCTTTTCGCCTCAATATGAACAGCGGAGATATAAAGATACTGGACTCACCGATCAATCTGAATACCTCGGTAACCTTGAAGCTAGAAAATTTACCACCTGACTAAAGATTCGACATTTGGTTCCACCAATACGGTACTTCCCTACAGAAGAACGTGGCCAAACCGGTAATGTACGAAGTACTAGTTTTCAGACTTCGATATGGAACGCACTCAGCCATCGTAAGAACCTTGAAACCCTTCACCAATAAGAGCTTACGTTATAACATACATGCCGAAACCTAAATATGTAAGGGAACTGTTTTCTAATCTACACATTGGCTTTATAAAAAATATTTTTCGGCTTCGGCCCCTCTTAATATATTTTGTATTGTCTGTTATCCTTCTATACCTTAGAAGGGGCGGATTTTGTTCCCCATTATTTGTTTCCTCTTAGGGGGAACACGGAATAGATAGATGAAATAAATAATGGTAAAGATTTGCAAACCCATCTTTCATACCATCTCTGCTGAAGGAGGGTATCCAAAGTCGTGAAGGCGGCATTCTGCACTAGTGGCAAGGCAGACTGGTTTCGCGATAGCTACGGCATGACTCGGATAACTCTTTCGCGGGATGCTCACAAATAGAAATTGTGATGCAGGACGACGTCCGCGTGACAGACTCCAAACCGTCTCCCCAAAATAAGCGACCGGCACTTTCCGAGAACTTCATGATGCACGCCAGGATGGATACGCAATTTATGACACTATGCGTGGGTGATATCGTCGATGTGTACACAAAGATTTTATGTGTCGCGGGCGACCGTAAGGTTGCCACGGCAAACCTCACTGGCATCACCTGCAACAAAACGCCATACATCAATCGCACAACGGAAGGTGAATTGGAAACTATTGCCTCTGCCTTCGACAGCACAGTGAGCTATGCAGACGGTACTGCCAAGGCCATTTACACGCATATGGGTATATTTACACAGAGCTTAGCAGACCTGCAAGTTCTTTACGATGTGCTACCCAAAGTACGGGAGATATGTCCTATAGAATTTGGTTGCCCGATTAATTCTACACAACCCTGGTATTCACAGAGACAGGTTACGCCAGAGTAGTATGAAATATTTTGTTCCCGACTGCTCCATATTTTTTTCGACGTCTCCATCAAATTGACCAAACATTCGGATTCTCGGCCGCAGGCATGAAGCCCACATGCCTCTTTATGCTGTGTAACCATGATTTGCAAACAGCGCTTGTGGAAAGTTTAGGAGCCGAACGAACGTCTGTTGCTGCCTGGATTTCCGCTTCCCTTGGAATATTTTCTATATGCTTCAGTTTGGCTTCGACGTAACGCTAGACGTCCGAGAAAATTAGAGTCGGGCAGGTAAAGGCGACTTTGAACCAAGAATATGAAGGCAAAAATCCGAGTTATATTTACCGGCCTGGGAGCTACTGAAGCCATCTCACTACAAACTCTCCCACATTTCCAGGCTGTAGACAGCGCAGAGGACCGGTGGCAATTCAATTTGTCTACGGATTTGAGGGGCAAAGTGACTGAGGCAAAAACACCTTCGCTAACCGGGGGTAGTGAGCTACAAGGTGTGTTCACCACCGTTCAGCAGTTGTGTGACCCTCGGGTGGCCAATTATTCCCCAGTAACTTTCTCCATGAAGACAGCGCTTCCGTCACGGCTATAGGAAGTTCCTCAGTGAAGTCGCATAACCAATTTCCCTTACCCTTACTCCTATTCCCTTAATAGGGAAGTGCTCTTCTCCAGTCGAAACCATCCTTCGTCTCCATTTCTCAACGCCACATTTAAAAGACCCCGTTTCAGGGTGTCTTAATTTCTTAGCGGCAACGGCAGCAACCATTTTTTTGCTCATTGTCCGTACTGGTTCCAGGATTGTGAGAACACTCATGCTGTTTATCCAAGGGAATGAGTACGCCACTGCAGAAATATTGGAATGTCTGCTAGTGTCCACCGTAGGCGAACAGCACAATAATCTAAACTGTATATTTCCAAGATGCTCGACTCGGCGGAGACACCGAAACGCAAAAAAAAACTGTCAAGAACTTGAGATTTCCGAGTGTACACTTCAGACAAAAAATGTTAGCGTTTCGAGCGTTTTGCAATACGAGCACTATAGCGCGTTAGTTTGGTCAAGAAAGTAGTGTTGCTCATACCTAGCTTTATGTTCCTGTTTACGCTAACACAAAAACGCTTCTTCAATGATACTACCTGTCACGTTAAACTTGTCGCGGCGATCCTGCTTTTCCTGCGGTAGTCGAAAAGAAAACACTGCCAAGTCTAGTTACGTAGCTATAAAGGATAATATTCTAAGGCATGTAATGACGCACGGCAAATAAATTTACCGTTATATTTGGTGCGGGACAGGATCCAGAACCTCGACCGTTCGAGGAACTCCTTCCTGGCGTAGAATTTCTTGATGCTCTCGAAGTCGTTTAGTATTACAATACTGGCTGCGTTCACCCGTATCCTGGCAAAAAATAAACAAGAGATCTTGATGAGCTGGAAAACTATGATGTAAATCTTACGAAGGCAATGTCACTGTAGTTTTTCTTCACAAGAAAATTAAGGACTCTGGAGAGAGAGAAAAAGGGATGGAACGCACCTGTAGCTCCTTCGACCAGAAAAGGGCGGAGGTGGTCAAGGCTCTAACGGAAAGTTCGGGTGAAAGGAGAGAGGAAGGGTATAGCTTTTATTTTTTTATACAACCGCATGGTGACGGTTCTGGATCTTCTGCAGGAGCGACAAACCAGGGAATATTATATGGGGCAAAGAAATCCTATATGGCGGTTGACAATGGTATTCACGTGTAGGGCACGCATTATTCTTCACTGCTTCCCGCGAAGTGATTTGCAGGACAGGGGGGGGGGGGGGGTGGAGAATGTGTTTGGCGAGAGAGTTTACATACAATGCTACGGATATTCTTGACGCGATACTAAAAGAGGCACACTCTTTCGCCCGGTTGTATCAGCGCTGCCTCGAAAGCGTGTGCTGTGAGATCAGAGTTGAATGAGCTGAAAAAGACTACCTACAGACTCAACAGCAACCTAAGCGGTTGCTTAGCTGCTGCGCTTTAGCAAATGTACCTTTTAGGTGTAGCCGATTTCACTCGGTTGCCTGGGCATACACACCAGTATCTTGGCCACAAAACCTATCGATATCCTGCATATTGGTTGATTTTGTTATGATTGAGGCTAAAATGAAAATTCTTGTGTGTCCAGCTTGAGGGGCACATTAAACGGAGTATTACCAATTACGTTTCTACTCCACCTTAATAATTAGGCTGTGACCTTGTTTCTCAAACCAGCTCAGGCAGAGTCACTGAACAGGCAGTATGCACATGATCGAACAGTCGTTTACGTCACTACTTAGCCCTCTGCTGCGGCACACATTTAACCATCGAGCACCCACCGCGTGTGACCGTTCCGCCCCCCCCCCCCCCCCCCCCCAAAAAAAAAATACGGTCGCAATTCCGCCTTGGGCTAGTGTATGTCCAGCGCAGCTGTTGTAAACCACTCCAACTGCTGATGGGCGGGGCTATGAAATATTTCACGTCGTCTCGGTGGGCCTGTCACTTGCGCTCGGGTCCTCTGATGGCAAATCCTTTGTCCTGCTTCGGCTGACTCATGCGACCGGCGTCTGGGACAAGAACTGCTCCATTTAGTGTGACGTTAGGATATTGATACCGGCAGCCAAAGGCGCACACCAAAGCAGGGCAGAGACGACGCGTGTCCCACCCCGCGTTTGATAAATGACCGCCTTTGGGAGACATCACCGTGCTAACCCCCCGGCGCCCCGTGGACACGTCGCCTCTGCGCGCGAAAAAGCACGAAAAAGCACCCAGCTCTGCCGTCCCTCCCACGCCGCTTTTGCAAATTTTTTCGCGAGAAGTTAGTATGATCAAATAAAATTAGTAGTGGCTTAGCTCTGTTATGCCAGGATATACGTAGCATCAGCTAAGGTTCAGCAATCCAGTCCAATCCAGTCCAGTCCAGTCCAGTCCTGTCCAGTCACTGCTCCTCGCGCATGCTCAGCACGGCTCTTCACGATCCACGCGAAACGGCTATCCAGCGGCTCCGGTGCAGCGTCATACTTGGCTACTGCGCAATTGAGGCGCACACCTGGGCACGCGCCGGCGCCAGTGCGTCTGCCGCGGCTATGACGCAACACAATCCAACACAATCCACTTTAATCCAATTCAATTCAAATCCAAGCCAAGCCAAGCCAATCCAGTCCAATCCAATCTAATGTCCCGCGCGCTGGCGCTGAACGGCCCTTCACGGCACTCGCGAAACTGCTCAAACTCGGCCAGTGTAGCTTACGCTACAAAAACGGATTGCAGTTTTGGGCTCTTCTCTGGATTGCGCATGAAACGGTGACCACACGCAGGCGCTTGTCCGCTCGATTCTACGCGTTACTAGAGTTCCTGTATATAGCTCCCCTAGGGGAGCAGAGTTGCACGTCCATCCGCCATCTTGAGTTCCAGGTCGTGCGGGAAAGCCACCCTTCTCGCGTGAAAAAGCTGCCGCTGGGCCGTCGCGCCAGTGGCAGCGGCGAGGGGGAGTGGCGAGGAGCGGCCGGGCAAAAACTAACGCACAATATTGGACCGCTTATCAGATGAGCGGCCGCCGCTCCGCCGCTTCCACAACCGCCGATGCCCAGTTGCGCAGAACTGACTGTGCGCAGCACTGAAAGCGGCCTTTCTGCCGTACTGGAACCCGCGGCATGTGGCAATCAGACGCGCAACTCTTGCGCTACGCGATATACAGGAACTCTACAGGAACTCTACGCGCTAGCGCACCCGTGCGCCACCTCGCGACGGCCAGAGATTGGGCGCGAGGCGAAGCGCCTCGCCGGCACCAATCAGAGCCTCCGCTCGACGCGCATGCGTTTCCCGGGCCGGGCGGGCTGCTGCGGCCGCGGGTGAATACGCCGGTGGCCGCAGCCGACAACCGCGACAACGTGGCTGCCGCAAAGTTCCCGTCTCCTTGTTGTGATAAATCGGCGTAGTTTCGTCGTTAGCCGCAAGGGTTTATAGGGTGTGTATGCGTTTCCTCCGTGTCGCACCAGCAAAATACGCCATTGGCGAACTCAAGCCCGTACTACATGGAGCGATTTCGCCTGCGAATTCGCTGATGCGGCGCCGCTCGTGCGGTAAAACCACCTTTTTTCGTTGCTGCGGCAAAGTGCCAAACATTTGAAGCGGTCGAGCAAACGCCGCTCGTGCGGCGTGTGCGGCGTAGAGGGGCCGGACCTGCGGCCAATAGGAGCAGTGAGAAACTCTATGCTCGGAACCACTTGCACGCTTGGAAACCAGATGGCGTTGCTTGTATGAGCGCGACAAAAGCGCGGGCACACCAAAACGTTTGTCTTCTCTGCTGTGTGTGCGTATATTGATAAAGAATTGGCGATTCTTATATAAAACCGCAAATAAACTTATATTTACCGCAAACCAGGCTGAAACAACGTGCAAGAAAGTAAAATAAAACCACCCTTGTTAAAATCACAACAACCTTTGGTGGTGGCAAACTTAATTCAGTCTGCAAAGAAGGCGCATCTGAAATGCGAAAATCGCGGCGTTCGCAGGCCCCATGTAGACGACAATTCCAGGCATTGCGAACTTCGCAAGTGCGAATGTTCGTTCCAGCGGATTCGCAGGCGAAATTCGCCCCATGTAGAACGGGATTCACGGAGATGAAACTTCGTCAGCCCGTCAGCCGGAGCAAACATGGCCTTCCGCCGTCATGTGTGCCTAGCGACGTAGCGATGCTGTTGTGTTTTAGTTCGAAGCTGGCATTAAAGGTACTGTTTCTCTGCTGTAAGACGAAAAGCGGAAGTTTATGTGTGTTACCATGACAGTCTAAGAGAGTTGGGCGCCGTACGGTTGGGCCATATCGACAAGGCGGCCCCGTCAAGCGCGGGGCGGCGCACGCTCGCGCGCCTCCGTAGCCTTCGTGTGGGTGCGTGCCCTCTCCCTCGTCAAGCGCTTGGGCGCGTAGACACGAGAACGCGTGTGGAATCGAGCGCTCAGGCGCGGGCGCGTGCGTGTGGTTACCGCTTTACTCATAAAAACATCAGGAAAATTGCCTCCATCTCTCCGCGAGGAAACCCTGGTGTTATGCGGCGCATCTGGGGGTTCAATTGGCGTTTCCATTGGGTTGAAGGAGAGGAGACCGCGGAGGAGAGTCGCGCATGCGCGCACATGCGCACCGGAGCAGCTGTTAACGCAGCGTCAACGCAGAGAAGCGCGCGCCAACCAAGCGCGCCAGCTGTCGTTATGCTAATGCGCCGGAGTGGGAGTGTTGTACACAGCTGTGAGAGAGGCGAACGGAGGAGGGCTGAGGACGGACGCCGCCGCCGCCGACGACGACGCAGGAGGGACATGCCTCAGATAAAGAGATGCGCCGCATCTAAAAACAATGAATCCGCAGGCACACTCATGTTCGATGTCGTTGAATCAGCTAGCAGAGGTGGTCTCGAAACTTTCCGATGGCACACAATATTCACCGCCGGCAGAGGGAAATAAATGTATTGCTTGGCTCTGGGCAGCACCAAGAACTCTTCAAGAGACATTTACCGGTCATTCTTTCCTTTCCCTTCTACAGCTTACAACAATTACAACCATAACTATGTTGTAGATAAATGCCGGCAAAGCTTACGTTCGTTTATTTTTTCCAGCCTGCCTACATGTCCTTGTGCTAACTTTAGTGTTCATGGACATATAAGCCAGATGGAGCAAACAATGGATAGAATTTCGGACAATTACCGCCAAATACAGGTTCACTCATAAGCTGCGCCACTTCCGGAGTTTGTGCGATACTTGCCAACGGTCAGCCAAATCGCGATACTTTTTGGCTATTTTAGGATACTTCGCGGGCTTGTTTTGTGTCTGATTATTTTTTGCTTATTTTGTCTCTAGTCACCAGTGTTTCGCATTTGCACTATTATAACGAACATTTTTTTTAGCTTCGCCAATTAGGCATCTTCTGGAGATACATGACTTTGCATGGTTGGTGCTGTCTGGTATTTGGCAAAAAATGCTTTCACATGAGCCTTAATAATCACATGGATATCCTTATACCCACCAGGTTAGGATGCCGCAATGAATTACCTTTGATTCGGGTGAGATCGCTCCATAAGTCAGAAGTAGAATAGCAATGTAAAAGCCTAAAAACAACAGTGTGGCTGCTAAATATATATCTATTCCTTCCAAAAAATTACCTTTTGAGAAATTCCCAGAGCCAAAATGGATAATAAACACAACACCGCCTTCCGTGTGCAAAGCTACGTGCTTCCTTTCCTTTATGGTTGTGACTTTGTGCCACAGATTATTAATATTCGATGAACTGAGCAATTTAAATATTTTACTTAGTTCTGGCGGAAAGTACCAGATGAACAGTAAACACCCAACTTAAAATCAGCGACACCATGTGCGCCTGCGTGCGCATGCTCCGTGAGTGATGCAGGCGCTCTCCTTATTACAGCCAGTTATTTACTGCTGCAACCGACATTGGGGGCAGTGCAACACACATTAGAACGTGCATTCCTACATTTTTTTTCGTAGCTCATGGTGTGAAATTGCGGAGGAAGGCACGTGGCACAGAACGCAAAAACAATGCACAATCGCCAAATTGCAATTTTGTTCAGAAAACTGTAATATATAGTTCAGGTGACCCCGATTACTGATTGCACAACAAATAACGAAGTATACAAGTTATACAAGCGCGGCAGAGTGAGCAGTGGGTGGCTGGGCACATTGACCATTTCAGACATTTAAGAAAAGTTACCGCGATCCCACCTCAATCTTGCCCCCGTGGCTGTTCATCAGCATTTTCGTGGTGGCAACCTACGCGTTTTTACAGACATTGCTAACTGCAGAATGTTGGCCAAGCCACCTTTTAAAGATGACCGGGTCAAACGCCGCAAGCGCCAATGATCCCACTGAGGCACCAAATGAGAGTTTTTGAATATTGTCGTCCTCCAAAGCTAAACTCACCATTACCCAAACGAAAGTGCTTGCTTTAGCTGCCCTCGACTCCCTACATGGAAGCCATTTATTTTACAGCCCCCTTGAGGTTAGGATACGACTCGGAATTTTTACTGATGTAGTGACGGGACATAATTATCTTACAATGCTGTCATTGACTGGGTAACATTTGTGCCCTCAAAACCGTTCCTTTAACACCGCGATTTATTTTGTGCTACGATTTTAAAATGTACTCTGAATTCACAAAGTTTACTTACTCCTAACTCGTACTGATCAGCGATGGGCAATTTTTAATTGCCCCACATGATTTCCCTCATCGAACCCGCCGCGGTAGCTCAGTGGCTAAGGCGTTGCGCTGCTGAGCACGAGGTCGCGGGTTCAATTCCCGGCCGCGGGGGCCGCTTTTCTGATGGAGGCGAAAAGCAAAAACGCCCGTGTGTATGAGATTTCGGCGCACGATAAAGATCCCCAGGTGGTCGAAATTAATCCGGAGCCCTCCACTACGGCGCGCCTCATCGCCTGCGTTGCGTCGGTGCGTTAAACCCCACGATCAATCAATTTCCCTCATCGAGACCTTTAATTGGACATCCCACGCACACTCGCGCAATTTCTTTCACTTTTAGCCTAATTTATAACTTTCCATGATTACCTTATGAGAATAACCAGGAAGCATCTTTTGATTTGTCCCACCTGATTCCCCTTATCAAAACTTTCAATTTGATACCCCTTACGCCCAAGCAGTATCTTTTTGATTTTTAACCCAATCAATCATTCACCATAGCTATAATGATTATGACCAGGATGCATTCTTTCTTTGTGTAACGTTATTTCCCTAATCAAAACGCTTATTTTATACCCCACACACCTACAGCGCATCACTATGAATTTCGACCCTATCTATGACTCACCATGACTATGTCATGATTAGGACCAGAAAGCATTTTTTTATCTGTCCACGTGATTACCCTCATCGACACCTTGAATTTGACACTACAGATGCCCCAGCGGCACATCACTTTCAATTATAACCCTATTTATTTATTTATTTATTTATTTGCAATACCCTCAGGGCCAAAAGGCATTACAGAGGGGAGTGGTTGCAAAAGAAAACACAAAAGTTTTACAAAATGCAGCTGTGAATATTACATTGAGCAGAAGTTCCTAATTATATAGTTTTAGCTAACAGGCTTTATGGCAAACAAAGGCGCGGGAATTATGAAAATTAGACCAAGAAAGGAAAAACGACAAGAAAATAAATACTGTACAGGAACAACACAACATCAGGTAATACTCAGGATCCTCCTGAGTCATACCTATGTATGACTCAGGGGGATTTTGGTACGATTATAACCAGGACGCATTTTTTATTTCTCCCATGTGATTCTCCTCATCAAGACGTTTAACTCGACACCCCATACGCCCAGCGGGATAACTATGATTTTCAATTCAATTTATGGCTCACCATGCCTATGTCATGGTTATGAACAGGAGCATTCTTTATTTGTGTAACGTTATTTCCCTAATCAAAACGCTCATTTTATACCCCTGACACCTACACCGCATCACTATGAATTTCGACCCAATTTATGACTTACCATGACTAGGATTAGGACCAGAAAGAACTAGGATTAGGATTAGGACTAGGATTAGGACTAGGATTAGGACCATGACTAGGACCAGAAAGCATTTTTTATATGTCCACTTGGTTACCCTCATCGAGATCTTGAATTTGACACCCCAGATGCACCAGCGGCACATCACTCTGAATTTTAACCCTATGTATGACTCACGAGGATTTTGTCACGATTATAACAAGGAGGCATTTTTTATTTCTCCCATATGATTCTCCTCATCAAGACTTTCAACTCGACACCCCATATGCCCAGCAGCAGAACTATGATTTTTAATCCAATATATGACTCACCATGACTGTGTCATGATTATGGCCAGGATGCATTATTTCTTTGTCCGCGGTTATTTCCCTAATCGAAACACTTATTTTATACTCCTCACGCCTACGCGCCATCACTATGAATTTCAACAGATTCTATGACTCACCGTGGCTGTGTCATGATTATGACCAGAAACATTTTCATTTTTCCATCTTGATTTACATCGTCGAGACCTTATTTTGAAAACCCACATGTCCTAGCGCACATCACTGAATTTAACCCAATCTATGACGCACCATGACGGCGTCATGATTACAACAGGCAGCAATTTTTATTTTTAGAAAACAAATCCCCTCATCGGGAACTTCAGTTAGATACCCCACATGCCCTAGGGGCATAACTATAAATTTTAAACCAAACTGCCTCACCATGGCTACGTCATTATTACGACCAGGATGCATTTCTTATTTGTCCAACGGTATTCCCTAATCGAAACTTTTAATTTGATACCAAATACGCCAAGAAGCATCACCATAAATTTCAACTGAAGTTATAACACCCCATGACTATGTCATGATTATGACCAGGAATCATTTTTTATTTGTTCCACGTGACTTCCCTCAATGAGACCTGCAATTTGATACCCCACATGTCCTAGCGGCACATCTCTTTGAATTGTAACCCAACATATGACTCATCATGACAGTGTCATATTATATCTAGGAAGCATTTTTAATTTTTGTGCCACGTGATTTCCCTCATGGATACCCTCAATTTCATACCCCACATGCCGTAGCAGTGCCTCACTTTGAATTTGAACCCAATGAATGAATCACCATGACAGTGTCATGGTTATACCAAGGAAGAAATTTTTTATTTGTCCCACTTGTATTTACTAGTCGAGGCCTTCAATTTGATACTTCAGTCACTCTGAAGGCATCATTTTGAATTTTAACCGAATCTCTGACTGGCGATGACTCTCATGATGCGGTCAGTAATTAAGCTAAACGCGCGTCACCGGGACTTCATTCTTAAAAAAAGCACATGTGCGTATCATATGACTAAAATTATTTGACAGGTTACAAGCGGTTGCAGATTTTGATAACACGGAAACTTTATGCGCGTTGCACGTGGGTGCACCATGACCAGTCCAGGCCATTTTGACGATTTTTGCACGTGTGACGCTGTAGACCATCGCCAGCTGCGACACCTGTCCCAGGTCAGGCCCCTATCATCAAGCAAGTATACAAACAAAATTAGCAGTGGCTTAGCTCGGCTATGCCAGGATATACGTAGCGTGAGCTAAGGTTCAGCACCCCTACTCCAATTGGACTGGATTTCAATCCAACACAATCCAATTTAATCCAATCCAATCCAATCGAAATCAAATGCAATCCAAGCCAATCCAATCCAATCCAAGCCAATCCGATCCGATCCCATCCAAACCAGTCCAATGCTTCTCGCGCTTGCGCAGAACGGCCCTTCAGGGCACACGCGAAACCGATCAACCTCGGCCAGTGTAGCTTACGCTACAATAACAGCCACTCGCATGAACGCTTGAGCTTCACAGACTCGTGGGAACAGTTGGCTTTGCCACAACGCGTCTTTTCTGGATGCAGAACATGAATGGACAGGACCCCAACCATAAACAGCTACGATGTAAATGAAGTGAGCGCGCGTCACCTTTCTCAATGTACGTAGCTGCTCAGCCGGGTCCCAGCGCACGCTCGAGCCAACAAGCAGCCTATATCAAGGGTTTGGTATCAAATACATGCTTACATTTGCTTGTAAGCAGTGCTGGACCTCATGGTCTCGCATGTATACCTGTATTATATCCACAGCGGAAATTATTTACGACCGCATTGGAGTTACAAGGTCATCTCTTTCTAACCAAACGTGCAAATTTGAGCACACGAGTTTGCGCCCGTATGTTTCATGAACCCGCATGAATTTTCCAAACTCTGAATCTATATGAGTTCTGAGTCCATCTTAGTCTGTCTGAGTTCTGAGTCCATTTTGAGTTCTGAGCCCGAGGGTGTTTTGAGTCCATTTTTACCCCAGTGAATTCCTAGTCCATTTGGATTTCTGAGTTCATCCAAGCTATGAGCCCGGTCGAGTTCTGAGTCATTGTTGAGTTTTGAGCCGGAGTGAGTTCAGAGTCCATTTTAAGTTCTGAGCTCAAGTGAGTTCAGATTCCATTTGAGTTCTGAGAGCGAATTGAATTCTCAGCCCGTGTGAATTCTGAGTTTTGCGCTCGCAGTGAGTTAAAGTGAGCATAGATAAATTATTTAGCAATGAGTGTGAGTTTGAGAGAGACGTGATTCCAAAAATAAATTTGTGAGTGAGTGTGAATGCGCTGGTCCATCTTTGCCAAGGTATGGTGTAGAGAAGAGGTGGTGTTCTCGGAAATTCTGAACGGGCACTGAAGAAAATGAGACATTAACCAGTTCTTTATAATGCACAGAGATGGTGCATGTTCATATGGTATGTCCCTACTTATGGGGATGTTCAATTTGTAGAAGTGCGTACGATGGATCGTTATGCAGGCCTTTTTTCGTCAATAAAATCGCTTCGTCAGGACTATGTGTCAGGGGTACGTAGCACGTATACGAGTCCCACCGTGAGCCCCCACACGGGCCCCACTTTCCCGGTGCATGTGTGTGCCTTGCGGAAGTTTTTGACGTGGTCCCTATAGTAAACTCATTTACTTTATAGACTCCTTACAGAATGAACCTCGCAATTAAGCGCAAAAAATACGTATGATTGCCGTGCAATCATAAAAAGAAGTGCAGAGATAGCACAGCGGCAAAGCAGTGGGCTGGTACTCTACATGTGGGGTCTTCAATTCAAATACCATTGGAGCGTCAATGTGTTTTTTCTATTTATTCTTAGCTACGACGGTGATATTATTGAACAGAAAACTACGAGGACAACAACAACGACCCCTTTTCTACGCAGAACGGGACACCTAAGGCTTTGGCCTTAATTGAAAATTATCCTATGAGCACTGGCTGCAGGACCAGGTGTGGACAAGCTTGTTTTGATTGACAAGGAATACAATGTGCTACCTTTCTTTATATAAGGAATTTGGCATCTCAGGCCACGCTACAATTTTGTCTGCTTGGAACTTGTTGCCATTACTGAAAAATTAGTGTTTAATGGGCGCATTTTAAATTACCTCCTTCTTGCCTGTATTAATCTGAGACCACGTCTCTGGTACCAGCTACGAGGAAGCAGCCAATTCTGAAAGTAAGAAAACAATTTTTACTTGAAGTAAATATTGTAAAAGTTTGGAACCGGTGGCCCAAACTAAAACCTATGCAGGCTCTTCAAGCCGCTAATATCCTTATGCCGCGTACATCATTGTCAACTGGTTTATTGTTGGTTTTCCTGACGCAAGTGGCCAGGTTTCAAAAATTCATAAACACTTGAAGCATCGGTGGTTTGAGAAAAGGAGGGAAGCGATTTGTTCTTAATTTTACGAACATAGTGGTGTCTGTGCGAGGGAGCCGAGAGATGGTGCAGCGTACCGGGCGCCCTGAAGCTTCTGGTGTGGTTAGCGTATGATTCATGCAAATTACCCTATATTTTTGAAAATAGATATTTGGTATTGACTTTTTTCTATAAAACAATGTTATTGTTTCGCGGAAGCTGGATGTAACTTTTGCCAGGAAGGACCAAAAATATTAAAACAAGGTGATGACATCTCCTCTACAATCAGCCCAAATTCCGGTACCTAATTCGTGCGCGGTCCTTGCATGTCGCGCGAGAAATTGAGCTTTGTCGGCTAAAAGAAGTCTTGTTCGTTTTTTTTCGGGAAGCTGTACTGACGCCGTGCCTCCCTCTCAGGTCATATAAAATTTCGGGGACGAAACAATGTACCTCAATAGAGATTTGTGGCGTTCTGTTTGTGTAGTCATCGCGGTGGAAATACAAAAGTGGGAGTCTTTATGATCAGTGTCACCAGTGCCCGCTAGCCGGGGGGTGACGGAGAGCGTTAGAGAATAGGTACTTGAGAATTTAAAACATGCGGCGGTGACCACGCCAGCATAGTGATTTCTATGAAAATAAATGAGGGGAAAAGTCGGCCCTTCCATGAAGCGCAGCAGGCATTTACTGGGCTGGTGTTATTAAATTGCTATGGGTGCGGGGATCACGGCGCCCTCGTTACTCCCTCCTTGTTAGCGTTCCCGTAGCGACTCTGCTAAGTGACGTGCGCGAGAGACACATCCCGTTCATGACAGGTTGTCTCTGCCCGGTGACGGAAATTTTCCCACTACGGTAACCGGTTCCGGCCCTTCAACTGTGGCCCTCGGGCACTGTAGTTTCAAGTAAACATGTGGCGCCACCCCGGTAGCGGCGTTTGAATTTCTTCAAAGAACAAAATAAACACTACAGCAATTCGCCACGGGGCTCAATTTAAACAACCTGAAAATTACTACACAACAATTACCGTGTTTTATTACGTACACAGTTGTTATAATCATAGAAACATTCTACTGACGAGTTCCGCGGAAATATAAGCTGAAATATTTTAGAAAGCACCCCTTCTCCAATAAAAGCTGACGACAGTACACGGATGAGGTGCCTGGGAGGCAGACATGAACAACGCACATAGCACCAGAGAAGAAATAAAAAGAACCGATCCATAGGCGCATTTTCGTATCTCCACTCTACTTGGCTTGAGACCGCTTCGATAATATGGCGTGAATCCAACCAAATGGTACGAGTGCCTATTTTTCAGCTCTTCAAACAGCCTCTGTTGTCAGTATAACTATGCACGCATCAGTAAATACATCGACCATTCCACAAATATGCATGCTTGCATTGCATGTAGTCATAACAGCAAAATATGAAGACAGCTTGCAAATGAAAACATTAGAAACGTAAATGTTTACGCTACACAGCGAGTCAACAATAAACAGATGGACACACACCAGCCACAATTCTGAGGTGCACAACTAGTTTTATTGAAATGATAATCAAATATCTCAAACTTATGTTCCTGTACAACTCGTAGTTTGCGTTTCTGCCACAGTAGGTGAAAGGAAACGATGTTAAGAGGACCTTGTTGAAGTGCAAAATATTTTCGCTGACAAAGATAACATACACGAGGACAACTATTCACGCTGGCATGTAGTTACACGAACATCAAGTACAACTCTTTCAGCTATGAAACAATCTCCATTATTCCAAATGGTCTTTTCAAAGCAAAGCTTTCTACCTCTACCTGCCAACGGTTCTTTCGTGGCGTGCGGGACAAGAAACTCCCAACCCGGCTGGGGTTGGGGTGGGAGCTTTTCACGGACGGAGCACAGTGTAGACCGCGCGGCGATAGGGCGCTATTACCCAGCGTTCCCCGCACGCAGGTGACTGCTCGCACTGGCGGGCGCGTCGGCGGGACGGCTTTGTCGTCTGCTTTAGCGACAGTTGATATGGGCCTGTTTTGGCGCTGCTTCGCGTCCATTGTGGGCTTTCTTCGCACGGCTTGATTAACTTTTAAAGCAGAGCATTCTAGCTCTACCAGCGAACGGTTATTTCGTGGCGTACGGGACAGGAAACTCCCAACGCCGCTGCGGAGGGAAGGGCGGTTTTAACTCACGGAGCACAGTGTAGATGGCACGGCTAATTTCCCCAGCGTTCCACGAGCGCTCACGCCGGCGGACGCATCGACGTGACCCAGCTTGGTCGTCGGCTTTAGCGACTGTTGCTTTGGGCCTGTTTAGGCGCAGCTACGCGTCAATGGCGCGCTTCCTTCACACGGCTTGGTTCAATTGTTTGACAGCACCTCCTGAACAACCCGGACACGACGGAAGTAAGTGGTTGTACGGCAAAGATACGGTAGATTAGTTTTCAGGGCACAAAAATAAAATGTAGAGACCATATACTGACATCCGGCCGTTACACAAACACTACCTTCTGCGCACTGCTTGCCACGAATTAATGGGACTCCGTTTTCTTAATTGGTGAATACGAATGGGTTTTAACAGGCACTACAATAGGCAAAAGGAGCAACTGGCTCTGATACAAGTAGCAATTGTAAGAGTTCCCTCAGCTTCCTCGCAATTCTCAAACTTACTAAACTAACTAGTTTAAATCGGTATAATTGGGAATCAGTAAGCTCACATGCGAAATTTTTTCGCTGTCTGCACTTGTGTCGAGCTGTGGTGTAACCGCAATCTAGCATATCAGGATGGCTAGGTTCCGCGGTCTCACCCTTCGAAAGACGCTCCTCTTCGTTTTCTTTCTGGCGACGCACGTGCGTGTTACAGCGGCGGCGTCCGCTGCTTTAGCCCGAACGTGGCCGACGCTTATGCGTTCCTGACGCCGCCCCCGCTAATTCTAGGTAATGGCAGGCAGACGCTCCTATTTCACTCTTTGTAGAGCCATGTGTGGGAATTCAGGTGACGTCGCTTGGGCAATTGTTCTGGGTGTCGTTAAAAGCTTTGCTTTCCAGCCTACTTCACAGCGTGAATTGGAGCCATTTTTTTAATCGGCACTCCGAATGCGAGAGAGACGATTTGAGCACAGCTATAGCTCCTGTTGTGCGCTCCACCACATCTGTGCCCGTGTGATGTCGAACGATAAACAATAAGGTAAATAAACGTTTAGAGGCTTTCATGCTCCCTCACGCGCATCTACGTCCAAAAATATTCCCATAAAAAGTACAAGTTCATAAATCTATCAAAGCACTCAAAAAAGCATCGGGATATTTTTATCAGCCCATCCAACGAACTCATCGTAGTCTCAACAGTTTGAGGTAGAGTTTAGCCAAGAATTTACATTTTCAAATACCTGCCTCTACAAACGTGAATCTTCGGGCTGTTGAAGCCGCATACCCTTCGTGTCGCAATATACACATAAACCTTTCACCGCGATTTCACCCACACAACAGACATCAAATCACTTCGTGGCACGTAGAAGCCACATTGAAGTTACACGGGAGAAATTCGTTCCTGCAAGCCCAGTGAAAGTCGCGTCGCTGGTCTTCTCTCCAAGCTGTCCGCCAAATGATGCCAGTTATGTCAGTTATTGTTACGCGCTGACAAGGGCCTAAAGTCTAAAGCCCAACAAACCAAATCGTTGCCGGGGCCGCTGCAACATTGCGCCTTAATATATTGCTCTTGCTGGGACGAGGGACCCCACAGAACAGGAGCACAGGAGTGTCTCCAATGGTGGAAGGTTCGGGGCTTCCCTCTAACACCCATTATCGCTTCCAGAAGGCGATGCACACACACTCGCATCCATAGAAATAATATACTGACTCCTCCTGCACTGCGCTTTCTTTTCGTAAGTGGGCTCGCGGGGTGTGAAATTTTTGTTTTTTTCTTTCATTTCGGCGACGCCGCTGGTGTTTTTTCTTTTCGACCGTGAAATTCTTGTTGTTGCCTGAAACCCATCCTTCATTTGTGCAACCACTGTTATTAGTTCTGGTGTATTGCTTTGTAATGTGGCAGAAGTATCACCCACTAGCATTCTTTCCTATTTACCCCCCTTACTCCATGTTCAATAATAGAGTCTGTAAGGTATTTTTAAATAAATAAATAAATAATAAACAAACAAACAAATAAATAAATAAATAAATAAATAAATAAATAAATAAATAAATAAATAAATAAATAAATAAATAAATAAATAAATAAATAAATAAATAAATAAATAAATAAATAAATAAATTGAAGCCGTTCCGAAATGGCAGCGTGTTCATACGGCGCGGAAACAGACCCGCGCTTGCTTACCCCCGACTTTATTTTGATGAATCGCTTTCCTGTCGCCCTTTCGAAACCCTGTCTCTTTATGCAAGTACCGTTTGGCTGTTTGTATTGCATTGCAAAAGAATCGCGGCCATTGTTTCTTTCTTGTGCTTATATGCGTACACTGCCGAATGAGACGCTACGGGACATCGCCTGCTCGCGAAATTCAGAAGTTACGTTTTCGTTGTCGGCAAGGTGGCGCGGAACACAGCAAATCAGTGGCGCCACCATACCAGCGCGAAAAGCCCATAGGGTCACCAATTGACGAAGACTCGCGAGGAAGATTAAGAGAAGGAGATTGGCCATTTGACATGGGGAACGCACAGCGAATGGACATTTCTATGATTTCGGAGCACAATCTCACTGCCGCACGTGCGGCGCCCTGCGCTCCTTTATTTTTTCCGCCAGTCAGAGCACCTCGATCTCTAGAGCGTTGCTTAATGCTTCGCTTCCATGTTATTGTTATAGCCTACAACTAGTCTGTACACAGTAAGTGTTTCCGGGGTGCAGTTAACGCAGCTCGTGATGTTTTACCCTGCCACACCCTGTCTTCTTTGCCTCTCCCCTTTGTTTTTCTACGGAAATGACGGACACGCTTTCTGAGCACGGATGGCCGTGGGGTAGTGAATAAGTGTTTTGTGGACATATAACCCCATACGTCATAGCTTGGGTGATGCGCTTAGTATTTTTGGCTATTGCTGCATGCTGTTCACCATCAACGGCTAATGTGGAATGAGGCATGTGTATTTGTTGCAGGCGGCACTGTGGAGGCACGCGTCCGAGCAGTCGCTCCGCGGAGCCGACGTTCTTGTGAGTGAGAGTCGGTGATGAACAATGGATGGGTACCAGGTGCACATGTGTGAAAACCTAGTGAACGCAGGACGCAGATGTATCCAACTTTCCGGGATACTGGCCTGAAGGAATGGCTCCAATTTATATTTTGTTCGAGGCGTACGTGTGTGGCTGACTCAGTCGTTCTCAGTTAAATACGATACATGCACTGATCGTGTGCTATGCTCCAGAGGCTCTAAAAAAGTGGGAAAAGGTAATACTGCAATATTACCTTTTCTTAAAGGGGCCATGTAGACCATGAATGCGTAAAGGAGCCATGGAGACAAAATACGAGTTGGGTTTATTAGAAAGACTGCTTAGTCCCGATAACAATGATATCAATACCATCGCAATCTTCAATCAAATAACGGAGATATGAAAGAAAACGTGTGAAGCAGTCGTGACCCCCTCGCCAATTTCCCGCAACTTTTCTATGACGTCACGGAACCTTGTTTGCGTGATTGGCGGCCCCCTAACTGACCTGTCGTGATGACACATGACTGGACGTCTGTAATGGGGCCTCTAGTTCCATTTGACCGCATCACTTGAATGCTAACGTGCAGTTAACGCACTGAAAATTATGTGTTATTGTTGGCCCGTATGTCGTCATTCTTGCTCATAACACGTCACTGTGGCGCAAAATTTGAAAATTTTTAAATACTTCTTGCTTTTTTTTCGTTAAAAAAACATCTTTTGTGGCTGTAATGGAGCTGAGTGAGATACTGAATCCTAGTTCTTTCAAATTAAACGAAGTTGTATGTTCTCTTCATGGCTCCTTTAAAGGGGCCATGAAGACAAAGTACAAGTTTGTTTTATTCGAAAGATTTCTTGTTGTATAGTGCCCCCAGTGCGTGTGCGGAAGCAAACGGTGCTTTAGTCACTACGAAATTAACCAATTTAAGCTAAAATGTTGATTCTCGCGCCGAAACATGCGTTGGAACGACTTTTGCAATGACATCATCAGAGCAGGTTTTCAGATAAACTTGGTGTGGAGCAGAGACAGGGTTACTGTTAGTAAACGTAGATGGCGCCGCCACACCGCGGCAAGCCGTTTTCTGCCTTCGGTTTGTTTGTGACCGTATTTAAACCTAGTTTGTTTTTGTACATGGAGAAAATAATCGTTTCGTGAAACATGGTGCTCGCTCCGACAAATATAGTCACGTAAGAAACCGTCGCTTACGCCAATCGGCAGGTGTCGTCGCAGACAACCCCAAATCCCCGCAGTGCTGTGCATCTAAATGAAGCATTGTGCGCGCAGTACCAACAGCAGTACGCATCGGTATTTTTATCTTTACGTGTGCTTTTGTAACTTCCGCTGTTCGTCCCACCATCCTTACTGATATAAAAAGAATGTTCCCTTCGTTTAAGCGCAAATAGCTCGCTCGGCAAGCTTACAATTTTTGCCTAATTTGCGCTTGCTTTTCCGGCGTCCATCAATCCCAGAGCTGGCTGTTATGACATCCTGGGTTCTGTTGCGGCAAATGAGCTAGTGGGTCGCATGGCCATTCCCTTTTTTTTCTAATTACACAGCTTATTTGAGCGAAGTTGGGTGGGGTCAGCATGATTCTAACGAGGCAATCTTTTGAATGAACCACACTTGCATTTTGTCTTCATGGCCCCTTTAAGCAAGCGTTGACTGTGCCTCGAGCCCGTGTTCGTAGGAGTGAGACGCGCCGTAATGAAGCCGCGCCCTAATGCGGCCGACGTACACCTGAATCTCGGACAAACGTGCATGCGTAAATGGAATTTTTTTTTTCAAGAAACACACCGGGTCGGAGCAGTGATCGTGAATTCAGCGGTGCAGTCCCCATGCCACCACTGCAGCCAAAAATAATCAATCAATTCTAATGTAATGCTTGAGTAACAGTGGCGTTGCTCCAGAAACCAGTCTTAATAAACGAAATCGAGGAGCGTTGATCTAGTAAATACGATGGCAATGCCAGAGAAGTCCCAGGCATAGGCCGGGGCGCTCACGACCCACAGCAGGTAGTATAAGCTGCCGAACGAGCTGGCACGAAGACACTGAACCAACAAGAAAGAGAACAACAAGAAGACCTGGGCACTCCCAAAGGACATACGCGTTGCCTGGGACGGGAGGCGAGCACTTGCTGTTCTTTGTGGCTGCGCCGTTTCTGCTTCGAAACGAGTGGAAACTTCGGCATCACAGCTTTCCCTGGAATGACGTGTGCAGTGCTTGCGCAATAAAAAAATTGGCGCAGCCTGCACCAGTGGTGCAAAGCTTGAGAAACCACAGTGCTTGGGGTCGACCTATCTCTCTCCACACTGACAGCAGATTCAAGGAGCGAGGGAGCAGAAGGAGCAAGTCTGTACACGTTAGTCTCCCGGGGAGCCGCAACCCAAGGCTGTCACCCTCAACATTAGTGGCCGCCAAGACGCCATCGCCACCGATCGAGTCAAGACCTCTTACATTACATTACATTCCTTCTACCCATCTAAGGCTTACCCGTCTCCAAAACCCCACCAAGGAACTTGCAAGCTCAGCCGACCAAAAACGACGTGTGGGCAATGCAACGGCCTCCGGCTCTACGGGGTGGAGCGCTGTAGGGACCGGCGCTCCATGGGTCAGCCACGTAGAAGGCGATGACGACGAAGGCGGGAGCTCCTCACGTGGGGCAAGCCAATGCGCAAGCCTGTACGACGCCAGGCCCTTCTCACGAGGCGCACGCTCACGTGTGCTCGGCATTTTTTTGCTAAAGCCACTTCGCGAAGGTTGTGCCGGCGCCTCACGCAGGGGAAGGTTTTTCCTTGGTACTTATTTTGCTAACGCCATCGAACCAAGCTCAAGCTTAAGCAGCCGTGCTCTTAATTACTGCGTAGCCATTTGACCGTTCAATGCGGTGGGAATGCCAGAATGAGCTGGCGCACGCGGCCTACCACAGCTAGCAGTGACAGCCAAATGAGGTAGAAGAAAGGAACTACACCGGGGTGGATGCCACCCATGTTCTGCTGAGGAAGTGCTCTTTGTGTCTGAGGCAGAATTACCAGAATCGCTGCACTTGTACTGTTTTAGCGTGACTAGTGCCGGATGATGTTGTTTCTATCCGACATGCGTGTAGAAAACACATCTCTACCGTACATGATGAGGACAAAAAAAATACGTTTGAGTGCAATACTAAATGACTCCTACTGCCGCCGCAACAAATACCAAAGACAAAAAAAAATTCTGGGCCATCACCAATAACGTTTAACCTGGGGAGCGGTGAAGCATGCATTGTATCAGTGTATTCAAAGATTGTAGGTATCTCTTTTGCCACACGGCGAGCGCTGATTGGGTGCCGGAGAAGCGCCGGTGAGAGGCACAATCGCGCATTTGCCGAGGCGATGGCGCCCCCACTTGCGTTGAACCGGATTTAAGCAATTCCCCATCTGCCCCTGTTTGGGTAGTGGCAGGGGTCAATGCGAGCGCAGTGCAAGGACCATCCTCGGTGATCAACGAGGCCCCGGCATCAGGAAAGAGTGCCTTTTTTTGCTTCGACCGACCACAACTGATCAGGCCTGGCTTCAAACGCCGTAGGGTACTTGAGTGTAACACAAATTATAGCTCGTCTACAAACAGCTTCTGCTTGTGCTTGACGATTTCTGAAGCGGACAGGGAGCATTACACAAATTCTTAAATTGTGTTCCTTATTTGTAACCGTTTTTATTCATTATACACGTTCAGTACCCGTTAAGTTGTAGCGCGAGGCGTTGGAAAACGAGTGTCCCGGTGTTTTAGTACTATGGCCACTTGAGAATACGGTGACATGAGACGCCGAGCGCCCCAGCCCCTAAGGAGCTCCGCCCCTAAAATCTCGCACCCCTCCGTCTAACGACGACGATGGTTGAACTCGAAGCTTTAACGTGATGGATTCTTTGGTTGGCCAATCCCACACTGCGAGTGTGAACTACTCTGGAGGTACGCGACACTTTTCTAGAATACCCCCAGTAACTCTCAGGTGGTCTCTTCTGGGCCTCACTTTCGTGACCGCGCCTATTCCCATTGATAGAAGGCTATCGATGAATGCAAATTCAAATTTTGGCGTTCTCCGAGCGCTTCTCGACCAGTCGTGACATCCAAAGGAGGAAGTATTTTATGAGGTTCGCTTTCGAGTTTCATTTTTCCGCTGCCTGGGGGATTTTTTAAATGTTCTGCCCCGCACGGGAAAACCGCTCACGTGGGTTCAGTTATAGCATCACGCCGCTCGCCGGTTGTTCGCGTGAACGGCGAATTTCGACGGATTCCGATGTAACTGTGCTTGAATCTGTGCAGGATGGTAGCAGCCCAGACACGGAAGACGACTTCGATTCGTCAGACTTTCCTACCGTCAGCGAAAGTGAGTCAAGTCGCCCCGGGCCATCACCCGGTGTGCGCCCTTGAGTTTCGCTTTCTTCTCCGGTCTCGCTTTCTTCCCAGCCTTCATTACAGGCGTTCTCTCTCTCTCTCTCTCTCTCTCTCTCTCTCTCTCTCTCTCTCCCTCTCTCTCTCTCTCTCTCTCTCTCTCTCTCTCTCTCTCTCTCTCTCTCTCTCTCTCTCTCTGTCCGGTTGCTTTATCGCTGACCCGCGTTGTTGCAAACAGATCCCGTCCTCTTCCAAAGGCCACAGTTCTTATCTGCAGGGTGTAGATTTCGTTCGGGCGAGTCCATTTCGCGCCAGCTGCACATAGAGTCGGGTTTTCTCCACAAAGACGGCCCGGAGTTGACCTTGGCGTAGCGCTCCGGAGCAGCGCGCGGCTATCCGTATTTATATTTATATTTTTGTATGTAAACAACTTTTGTACTTACAGCGCTTATATTTGCAGCTTTATTCTATAAGCGTTTTATATTGAAACTGTATATTTCAAATTGTTTTTGTGTCTACCGTGTGCAAAGTAGCATTGAGGTTTTCATCAATTTTTTTGTTACTTTTTGTTTTAACAATTTTTTGGTAATATTCCTTATGTATCTGTTGTTTTAAATTATTACTTTTGGAAAGCCCAATCCTTCCTCTTTCATTTCGTAACTTACACTTTAGCATCCATCATTTTCTGTGACAAGAAAAAAAAAATATTTCCTGGACCACCCCAAAATAGCCAGTAGGCACTAGTGTTTCATAATTGCGTGTATGTTATAACTTTCGCGCTTACAGAGCTCGTTTTTGCAGTATGATTTTATAATGCTCTTATTTTCAAATTGACTCATTAGAATTTTTTTTGTGTGTATCCTCTGCAAAGTGCCATTGATGTTTTCATCATTTTTCTTTTTGTTACTTTTTTGGTTTTGTTAATTATTTTAAAAAATTGTTATAAATATATTGTTTGAACTTATTACGGTTAGAAAGCCCTATTCTTTCTCTATCATTTAGTGTCTTGCACTTCAGCATCACTCCTTGTCTGTGGCAAGAAAAAAATATTTCCTCGAACGCCCAAAAACAGGCGATTTTTCCACGGTCACGAAAGTATTAAAGGGACACTAAAGTGATTTGTAAAGATTGTGGCATTACCAGCGCAAGTTGTAGTCCGGAGTCTACAGGCCGTGTTTCGGCCACTCTGAGTGCGTTTACGGTAATTTATTTAGTAGAAAAACCGATTCCAAAGTGCTGTCCTCCTCTCTGGATCCTCGCGCATTTTTTGTGGCGTTTTCGTGCGACGTCAGGAGGAGATGACTTGGCCTGACTGCGCTACTGCAGGGCTGACCGACTCTCCGACAGAGTCAGTCGGCCCAGCGTTTATGGTACAGCGTGTAGTCCGTCGGCCGCCGACGGGTCGTCGCAATTTGTTCGCTCAGTTGAAACTAAGCCACGACATGTTTCTGAATGGAAGAATGTGCGTTTTAGTTTGTTAGCATGTACACTGTATCAAGTTCCAAGTCCAGGTCGCTCCACACAAGTGCTGCACAAGCGCACATGCGTCGCTTCGCTGATTGGGATGATAGTAGGAAAATCTAAGGCCACTTGAAGGGGAGAGAAGTTAGTGAAGTCAATATAGGTACTAAGGAAATAAAATCAACTGAAAATTTTACCGTACAGTGTAAAACTAGGGAGCAGGAAGCACTTTTTTGCGCTGCGTGAACAAGCACAGCGGTCAGCAGCACGACTACGCATCTTCGAACGCTTTTTCGTCTAAGAAATGCAATTGCTAGACGTGAAATATGGTGGGAATTTGGGGGAAGCTTACTGCACAAGCGCTATACAACAAATAGTCACCTAAGCTGCTTAAAACGCCAAAACTAAATAAAAGTGTAAACTGGTTATACATTTCATACCTTATTTATATTTCCGCCGTCGACAGTGTTGGCCCGAACACAAGGAAAGGTTCTCTTTATGGGCGATTTCAACTGTGTCTGCAGTGAGCAGGATCATTCTAGGCCAGCTGCGTGCTATGATGGCAGTGCTGCAACACTGGCCGATTTGGTGCACGAGCATGGTCTTGTTGATATCGGTCAGATTAAAGGAAGTGGAGTGCACTTTACGCATTTTCAGTGCAGTTCAAATGCCCGCCTTGACAGGATATATATGTCAGCAGAGGAAGTTTTGGCGTTTCGGACTGTAATGTACGTCCAATATTTTTTACTGACGACTGTATGGTCTCAATCTACTTCGGTAGGTCAAGACCACGTAACGAGCCGACTCAATAGGACCTGTGGAAACTTCATAGCACTCTACTGGCTCATGAAAGTTTTTGCAAAAGGGTATCTGAGTTCTTACACCATACCAGAAATGAGATCTCTTTAAACAGGAAATTAGGAATGATAAATAGAGGTGTCAGCTCGGCGTTCGATTTTAAAACGCTTTCATGTACGTGAACTTTCCCGTACATTGGTGGCACTTCACGAACTGGAAGCAGTCAATGCGGGATCAACTTCGGAAGAAATTGGGATTGTTAAAGGACGATTGCAAAAGTATGTAACTGAAAAGTTTCATGGTGCCTTAATTCGGCCCAGAACTGAAAGTTGGTTTGAAAGTTATCCTTCTCGCCGATGTCTTAGTGATGAGCGCCAATTCTCACTTGCAAAGGAGATAATTGAAATTTAATATAAAGTGTTAGGTATACTGAAGCAAATGAAATTGTCAGTGCTTTCCACACACAAATTACAGCACGTTATTTGGGGGGTCCAGTATTAATACTCGGCATTTAAAGTTCCATTATCTCATTGGCTTACTTCCCAGGCTTACAGACGACGAGTGCATGATGGTGTCAGGACCTTTTACACTGGAGGAAGTTAAGAATATCATCTCTGCGCTTAAGACTACCAAGGCCCGGGGCCAGATGGCCTTTGTAGGTAGTTCTATCACAAGTTTTCTGGTATCCTTGCTCCAGTTCTCTTGGACGTATTTACGGCTGCCTGTGATCATATCTTGCCGCCAACCTTTTATTCAGGACACACGGTGCTAATCCCCAAAACAGCGTATGCAGAGAAAGTAAGGTATGTAGAGGGTTACCGACCGATCTCCCTCTGCAACCTTGACTACAAAATATTTGCAAAAATTTCATCTAGGCGCCTTCAATTTGTAACCATTGGTTTAGTGGGGCCCACCAAACGTGCGGTATTCGGGGCAGGAGTATTCACAGAAATATTCATATTGCTCGTTCTGTCTTGGAGTGGGTGTCCAATTCGGTAGATCAGGTGACCTTAAGACAAATTGACTTTGCAAAAGCGTTCGATCGGGTTTATCACGATTTCTTATTCGCACTTGTGGCAGCAGTCAATTTATGTGATGTGTTAAATAAGGGCATCAGGCTGTGCTATAATCGGTGCTCTACACAGCTTATCGTCAATCGTATTCTGTCTAAGCCGATTGCGATCAAGTCGTCTGTAAGACAAGGCTGCCCCCTGTCACCGTTGCTGTTCGCATTGTACCTCGAGCCTAGTGAAACTTTTTGCTTACAATCGTGCCAAGTTAAGGTGCTTGCTTATGCAGGTGATATAGCGTATTTTCGCGCTGACAAAAGGAGTGTCCAGGAATCCATTACAGTGACTAAGCAGTTCTGCGGTGTGTCTGGAGCGAATGTTAGTATACAAAAACTCAGGGATTTTGGATCAGACAATGGGGAACGAAACCATCTAGACTCGCAGGTATTATTTCTGATAGCGCCACACTTCAGTACCTCGCTGTGCCGTTACATGAAATACAGAACACAGGGCCTCATTGGTCATCAGCGCTCACGCAAGTTTAGCGCGTATAGCAGGCATGGATTGGGCGAGACCTCTCTGTGTTTGCACGTGCAAGCGTGTGTAATGTCTTCCTTGCCACAAAGCACCTGTAAGTGCTTCAAGTGCTTCACTGTACACGAGCAAAAGTTCAGGCCCTACATACAGTTTTTGCAACATTTATCTGGGGTTCTCAATGGGCACCTATGCCAAGGGACAAAAAGAGACACAAGGACCAACTTGTGTGTCGTTTACTTCTACAAATTGGTTGATCACCCACTTTTACTAACTGTCCTTTAGCAGCGCATAAGTTTCCAGTTGCCCTTTTTGCTTATATGTACGGGCGAAGTTAATACGAAGCCTCCATGGAGATTTCGCAAGGAGGTCGTGGAGTCTTTTAACTTTCTTTCCACGTGGTTTCCTTGGAATACCTGTTCAGCATGTCAAGGAAAACTATGACAAGCACTCCTATTGAAGGTCTATTCCCGGTGCCTATTTATCGCCAGTCTTACTTAGGCCACCAGAAAAGCAATGTTTTAAAACGCGTAATGAGTATGTGTATTCCGCCATATGCAAAAACGTTTTTCTTCAAGCTTCATTCTTTCACACTCCCAGTTAAAACATGGCTGCGCGAAAAGGGAATGTCTATTCCATGGTCGGACAATTGTCGCCTATGTAATCAACCAGAGACAATTTATCATTTTGTGTTGTGCCAAAATGCTGTATTCTTCTGGAACGTATTGCAGCGGACACTAAAAAATGACATTGACATCACCCCGTACACCATTCGCATCCTGCCATTTGAAGATGTTAATCGGGTGCCATATGACGTTTTTGTTGTCCTAAGATTGTGTAGCTTGTGGAAGTGCCGCATGACTGATCGGCATGCGGAACCTTCTAGGCCGACCATGTGCATTTTTCTGGAACAGACGGCGTTGGTGTTGAGCGTTTATGCTTCGTAGAGTGGTCTACCGGAGTGCCTGCCTCTTTTGGATGCTTGCGTTTGCTTGCCTGAGTTTTGAAATGGTGCTGATCTTTGTTCGACTGATGTCCTTGCCCTTTGCTGTTTGTTAGTGTTTCTATTGTGTGTTAAGTGTCTTGTCTTCTAAAGTTTTCTAAAAGTTCCATGCATTAAAGAAAAAAAAGGTTGGCCCGTGGGCAAGTGGTCTCGAGCGCTAGTGCGGTATTTTGCAAGTCGCAAGTTCGAATCCCGGAGGGGTTTTTTTTTTGTAAGCTCATTTTTTTTTTCATTTTCGACAAATGTTTTGTATACTGAGTTCACCATTTTTAGGCCGTAACGTTCACTGCTCCACGAGCGAATTCGCAGAACGCGCGCAGACTAACATTGACACGCTAGACAGTTCTCGTTGCCGTGCTCTTGCCATAAGCACCGACTGGTTGCGGGCAGTGGGCACAGGCCAGAATCAGCAGACCCGTTGCCTGGTGCGAACACGCTTTTTACGATACCGGCATGAGTGAGGCAAGCTCCAAATATGCGGGAAAAGCGTATGGCATTTGAGCGTCTGCGGGGACGCGTAGGGCATTCATGCACTGCGTAGGCATCGGCTAGTGATTGCTACGATTCTAAGCCGTCCTGGGTGGCTTATCTTAGGCATTTTACAGCCGACAACATGACAGAAGCGCGGTATGACGATTACTGAGATATCGAGAATGCCCATGCAACGATAACGCTAGATGTCAAGCATGTTGTTTTACAGAACCGAAACCAAAACTTGTTTGGATGTTAATCGATGACATCGTCCAATCACGGTTGGACCTCCTTACGTCGTCACATCGTTTAGTTGGTGCGGCCGCCGCAGACCACGCGACGTAGTTTTTTTTTGTTTCGAGCATTATAAAATAATTACCGACTTTTCAACAGGATAAATGATGAAAAGCGTGTTAACTTGAGCCAGTCTACGCAGTGCAAGCAAAAACGGGAGCTTGACAAATTCACTTCAGTGTAAGGGGCTTCGCTCCTAGAATCTCGCACACCTCCGTCTAACGATAAGGATGGTTGAACGTGAAGCTTTATTGTGATGGATTCTTTGGTTGGCCAATCCCACACTGGGAGTGTGTACTACTCTGGAGGTACGCTCCACTTTTCTAGAATAGCCCCAACAACTCTCAGGCGTGCACTCCGTGCCCAACGTTTACGTCTGAAGTGTACGGCGCTAATGGGTACCTGCTGCTTGGCGATCGCTTCGACCATGTCGAAGCCATCGGATAGACGCCGGATATGTAACGGCACAGACCCAAGTTTGATTGCAGCGTAGGGACGTGGTTTTTTCTTTCGCTTTACCCCCGATCATTCATGATGAGCGTGAGAGAAAGTTGGCTTTCCTGCCGGGCGTACTAGCGTACAACGGTATCAGTGAGGACAATAATGCTTCGCTTAAATAAACAACATACAAGATAGGGGAGAGGCAGAAGACTAAACAATACTAAGGCAAGCCTTAGGTGCCTGTAACTGGGAAACCGTCTTCTGGGGGGGTTTTCTCTGCTCTGGGATACGCTCGCCAGCGTTGGCCATCCGGGCCCTCCGCACCAGGGCTGCGCCGGCAGGAGAGGTCGGAGCTGGTCAGCTGTGTCCCCCACTGCTCGTACGGTAGTTGGGAATTAGGAGTAAGGGACGCGCTTTGTTGACACCCCCATACCAGGTGGTATAGGGTGCAAGGGGGGGGGGGGCTTTTTTGCATGGGGCGCGGTACAGGGTTGGGTGCATTGCATGGAGTAGGGTATTGGGGTGGTAAGCGTTTGTTTGTAGTCACCGGAATATAGAAGCTTCGGTTCCGGATGCGCTTGGGTGTGTTTCTGGGTGATGTTCGCGCCCCTGCCGGTGGTGAGCGGGTATGTCGGCGCATTTTCGCAAGAGTATGGGCTTCAGGGTATCTTCAGCTGGTAGGTTTCTCTCTTGCTTTCGAAAACAGCCGGTGTGCTGGGCTTGGGCAGCGGCGCTTGCCTCGTTATTTGCTTTGGGGTATTTGTGGCCAGATTACCAGACAATATGCAGTTCTCGAAGTTTAACTTGTTTTAGAACAGCGAATGCTGGGGGAAATAGAAGAAAAGTGAGGGTGGGTCTACATTGGTTGCAGGTCAGCCACTCTCCGATAACGCAAGGTGGCTGGATACTGCGTAGCATTGGACAGCAGCCCTCCTGGGCGTTGTTGGCTTCGCATTCTGTCGCTACGAAGGATTGGGAATCCCTGGTTTTCACAAAAAATCCTCACTTGCTTTGTTCCTTCTTAAGCCATAATATAGAGCACGTATTCATTTAAATGCTGTACCCATCTCATAAGCTGCACGCATGTTCCACCAAAACACAGAAACATGCGCACGCAGCGCACAAAATGAAAGTAAAAGCAATGCAAGAAAATGAAAGCTTTTCTTTAACTTCAATCCAAACTGTTCACCTCATGCAGTTTTCATATCTTCCCAGAAACGTCTTTGTAGTCGTTGTTATTTGCAGTGAAATATTAAACATTCATGGTGTTTTGGTGTGGATAAGAGATAGGTGTTATCCACACATTCTACAGGAAGAAAGAGAGAGAGTGAACAAACTGTATTGGCAAAACATACGAGGAGTGGTGTCCTCATTTCAGGACACCATTAGTGGTGGACGCTAAGCCGGTCGTCCGCTCTGAAACTGGACAGCACGATCTCACACTGCTCATGAGAGGAACGATGAGTTCTGTATAACGTGGGTTTTCTCAACACTCTTATACCACATGATAGAGTGTGCCCGCTTCGCTCTAAGACTGACACTCTCAGACAACCAGTCAGCATGTCCGACTGTGTCGCATGTGCGGCTTATTTGTAGCTTGGCTGCTGTAACTTCCGTCTGAGTGCCATGTGAATGAAGTGCGTGTTGTCTTAAGCGTCGTTTTATTACGTGCAGTTTGTTGTCGGTACGTTACTGCCAGTCTTGGCGCGATTGTAGGCGAAGTGCTTGGGTCATGTAGGGATCCACGTCCTGATGCGAGACCCTTCGGTCATCTATACCGCTGTGTAGATAGGCATGGCTGTTGCTAAGAAAAAGGCGACTGGGTTGAAGTATGTTTCGTCACGTGGAGGAAAGATATACGCAAAGAAATCTGATGACTCTGCAAAGTTATCATCAGACATGAACTCGACCTTGACAAGATCCAGTAAAGGATCGCACGCTTGCACTATCGTGACGTTACCTACCCTTCGACACGTAATCCCGCCAGTAAAGGCAACCAGAAGCAGTCCTCTTATAAGGCAAGTAGATACGCTCCTCTTCTTTTCGAGCCTATCGCCTTTATCTTTCCTTATTCTGCAGCACAAACCGCGCACAACAACCGAGATCACACAAACTATCCTTCATACCGACTGTAGCGAACTAAATCGTCCTTATATCTTCGCGCCAGTGTTCCGGGTCCTCCGCTCCTTGTTCCTCCGCATTACATGCTTTATTCCCGCTTGCTTTCACCTCGTTTTAGGTGCGCCATGATGCGTTCGCAGGATGAAAACGTATTCGTGTCAGAATGGAAAAAATACATAAAAGTTGCATTAGACCTTGGTTTAATTCTATTCATTTCAATTTGCAGTCAGGTAAAAACAAGTACAACCACTTGGAGTGTTTTTTCAATGAAGTTAACGTGTTTTTTGATATAATGTTTTCTGTAACGTGGTTCACCTCGGAAAAAGATATATTTGTGATCCCTGGATATAAGCCACTTTTTGTGAATCGTATCGGAAAACGACGGGGTGGTGTATCTATGCTGGTTTCGAACAGATTGAGTTGTGAACTACTATCTCAGTTTCCATCAATCACCCCCAATTATGAAACCCTAGCGATCAAGACTGGCTCTTGCATTTTTTGCGTTTGTTATCGACCACCTGACTCATCTGCTCCAATTTTTTTCAATTTCTAAAATCCTTCTTAGACTTTGTCAATCGCCATAAGTACAAATTAATTATGGCTGGTGATTTTAATATTAATATGCTTGATGTAAACAACACCAAGTGTAAATTAGAAACTATACTGAATATGAATACCTGTCAAAATGTAACATCTCCTGCTAGAATAACTCCAAGCTCTGAAACACTACTTCATCTTTTCATCACTAACTTTGATACCGGTAGCTTAGTCGGTGGTGTTATTACGTACGCCATAAGTGACCATTTGCCAATTTTTGTATCTGTTGACCGGAACGTCAAGGCCACTAGACATACACAACGAGACTGATCTTATCGATTGATTAATGAAAGCACGTTGGATATATTCAGAGAACAGCTAAGTAATGTTACCTGGGGCAACGTTCTGGAAGATGACAGCCCCGAATCGGCCTATGACAACTTCATGACGGAATTAACCGACATTTATAATCGTTCGTTCCCTCATAAAACATTCAGACAGTAAAAAACGTGCGGAAGCAATGGGTAACTGGAGAAATGCTAAGGCTCATAAGAAAGAGGGACCAACAAACACCGAAGATTTATGCATACGAATGACCCTGATGCATTCAGGAGATTTAAAGTCTTTAGAAACCATGTTACAAAAGAACTACGCGCTTCTTAACGACAATATTACATCAATATATTTGACGCTGCAGTAAAAAGTTCAAAAGACACCTGGAAAATAATGAACTCTTTACTTGGACGCTCCACGCAGCCTGTCACTAAAATTATTAGGGGTAATTGCGAGCTAACTGAAACTGACCTTGCAAATGCCTTTAATAAGTATTTTTTGTCCTTAGCGCCAGTGTCTACAAATAAAAACTACGACTTTTCTTACATGAAACCACATCAACAAAGCACATTGTTTATAGAGCCCGTATCCCCAGGTAAAGTCACATCGGCATTCATGTCACTCAAAAATAGTAAAGCTGAAGACAATCTCGGCTTTAAGTTCAACCGATTAAGCATGCCATCGACATAATCTCACCAATCCTAGTGCACATATTGAACATCTGTTTATCGGAGGGAATATTTCCTCGTAATATGCAATGCGGTAAAGTGACCGTAGTTTTTAAAAAAGGCGACAGTAATGACTTTGTTAACTACCGTCCAATATCTATCCTTCCAATTTTTTCAAAAGGACTCGAAAAAGTAATTCTTACATCACTATTGTCTTTTTGGACCTGCATAACATTTTAAGCTCGGCTCAATTCGGTTTCCGCTAGAATAAATCAACTGGACTAGCATTGCTGGCCGAAAAAGAGTATATTTCACAAAATTTTGAAAAGCGGAACGTGGTTCTTGGTATTTTTCAGATTTTACAAAAGCCTTCGACCGTGTTGATCATAAAATTCTTCTGCTTAAACTCGAATACAATGGTTTCCGGGGTAAAATACACTGTCTGATTGCTTCCTATCTCCAATACCGTTCTCAGTTTGTCAACATTAACTTCATTAACATCATTAACAACATTAACATCAACATTTGTCAACGAGGGAGGAGGCAGTCGTCGATAGAAAGCAGATGTATTTACACTATACACAGAGAACCGTCTATAAAGCGCCCATCTTGTAGCCACGCCTGGTCGTCTTCGTCTTCCTTGTCTAGCGTCTGCTGAGCTCGATGTCAGCTTCAGGTTCGTCTTCTACAAAAGTTTCAATATTAACCATCATTGTTCCATGATAATACCAGTAACCACTGGCGTCCCCCAAGGCAGTATACTTGGACCCTTTCTTTTTATTCTGTATATCAGCGAAATTGTAAACATTGATCAATCTGCAAAATACATTCTGTATGCCGATGACAATAGTTTGTTTTTTCACAGCCAAACAGGTATTGACCTTGCCAACCAGGAGAACAAAACGCTTAAACTTATTCACACCTGGGCGAGACAAAGAACTAAATTGTTCTTTGTAGATAATAGACGTAGATAATGTAGATAATGTAAATAGACGTAGATAAAACTAAGGCAATACTATGTCGACCACGTGATAAAATTCTCGATGTTCCAGCAATCATGATCGGCAATACACAACTTGAAATGGTACGCTGGTTTAAAACGCTGCGTGTCTATTTCTCGGAAAATTTATCATGGGATCGGCACGTTAATTACCTGGCCGGAAAACTATCACAAGTGATAGGTTGTATGCTTCGTCACTGTTTCCTATTTCCCATTTCCGTAAATCGAACTTTGTACAACTGTTTATTTTCCTTATCTATATTATGGAGCACTGGTGTGGGCGACTACCACGGCAGAAAATATCAACAAGTTATTTCGACTACAGAAGCCAGCCGTTCGTACAGTTATTAAGGTTTGCTACCTATCCCACACTATCCAGTTCTTTCAGCAATTGAAGATAGTTAGTGTGAAATCTTTATATTCTTTCCGATTGTGTCGATGCTAAAAAACTGAACTTAACAAAAGAGAACACACTTTGGCTGAATTAGCTAACCTAAGAATAAATGATCCAAGTTACTGCACTCGCCATCCTGAACCCGACAAAGTTGATACATGCCGAACAGATTATGGCACACAGATGATGAAACATCGTCTACCGTCCATTCTCAATACGTTATCACATGAAAGCAACTCAAATATCGCTGCCATCTCATTCAAACGCTTGAGGGAAAATTTCGTGTAGTTTCTTTGCAGTTGCGCAAAAACGTACTTTTAGATGCGAAGGCATCTCATTCACCCGCCTTGTACCTGCATCCGGCGTCGGCGGCGTCGTCGTTGGCGTCCGCCCCTCCCCCATTCTCCTCGCCGCGCGAGCTGCGCTCTCCGCCGCTCACCCCCTCTCCTCTCCGATAGCGAACGCTCTCTCGCGAGGGGCATTGGATTGGCTTGGATTGGCTTGGCTTGGCTTGGCTTGGCTTGGATTGGATTGGATAGGATTTGGATTGGATTGGATTAAAATGGATTGTGTTGGATTGTGTTGCGTCATAGCCGCGGCAGGCGCACTGGTGCCGGCGCGTCCCCTCACCGTTATGCGCGCTATAAAACGCGGTGCCTGCACCGCTCCGCTCCATCGTTCCAGCGCCGTTCCTCCGCTGTCCAACGCTGCAACGTGAACCCCCTATGCGTCGCATCTACACAGGGGTTCCCGCGAGGGGAGAGGGGAGTTTTTTTTTACTTGTTTCTAATTGCGACGTATGACTCAATGAATTTGCGTTGTGCCAAGTCCTTTGCCCTATGCGTACCGTAATTACCCGATTCTAACGCGCCCCCGATTCTAACTCGCACCCGATTTTCCAGGCAAGAAAAACGAAAAAAAATTTCCCCGCATTTCCCCGAGGGGAAGAATGTGAAAGTGCGAATGCACGAGTTGAATTTGCGCGGTTCGGTAATGTTCGCGAAAGAGAGATCACACACACACACACAACTACAAAGAAAGATGCATTTATTCACAGACACCTATTTGTGTTGTCGTTGTACTTGATTGCAAGAGCGGATCTCAGCTTTGAAATTTCGTGTCAGTACTCCTTTAAGCGGGTGCATTAGCCCTTCTCACGCCCGATTCCTGGCCAATCCCCCACGTGGGTATGTGCCATGCACAGACACCTATTTGTGTTGTCGTTGTACTTGATTGCTAGAGCGGATCTCAGCTTTGAAATTTGTGTCAGTACTCCTTTAAGCGGGTGCATTAGCCCTTCTCACGCCCGATTCCTGGCCAATCCCCCACGTGGGTATGTGCCATATCAGCGGCCAGGCAGCGCGCGCCCATCTCCCCCCGTTGCCCAGAAAGACGAGGAGATTCCTGGCCAATCCCCCACGTGGGTATGTGCCATCTCCCTCCGTTGCCAAGGAAGACGAGGAGCGCGCGCACCCGCAGCTGTTGCTATGTGGACGGACGGCGGTCAACGGAATTCAGGGTCGCTTATAAAGTGCATTTGCACTTAAAAACTTGCACCTCCGTTTGTAACGCGCAAGGAACTTTATGAGCAAGAAAAACGAATGTGAGAGAAACAGGCGTTTTATTCCCCGAAGTAATCTCACTCATCTCACTCCTCGTCGCTCTCCGAGAGCTCCTTGTCGCCTTCCGCTGACCGCAACATCTCGTCTTTGGTGCCGTCAAGCGCGTTCGCGATGCCACACTTCTGAACGAACGTTCAACCATGTTCGATGGGATCGTGGCCCACGCCTTGCATGCCCATCCCGCGAGCTTCTTCAGAGGCATACGCTTCAGCCAACCACTCGTTGTGAACGCGTGGGAGCCGCTCGTAAGCCGTGGAAGCGGCGCACCTTCGTTGCCGCTGCTGCCATTGCTGTTATCAAAAACGCAAGTGGAATAATTTGACGATTTGTGTGAACGCCGAAAGAAAGGCCTAAGCACCTAGATCCGAAAAATTGTTGCTAAAAGCTTTGGCGCCAGCTTGAGATGGCGATGGGTGGAAGGAAATTTCAGCTGTTTCGGCAGTTCCGGTTTCGTATCCGATTCTAACGAGCATGCGATTTTTCGGCCTAGTTTTGCGGAAAAAAGGTGCGCGTTAGAATCGGGTAAGTACGGTACTTTTTCTTGCGTCTGAGCTGTTCTCTCTCTTTCTGTCTTTCTTTTTTAGTTGTTGTCTCTTTTTTGTTCGTTCCTCTTCCTTTCTTTCTTTTTCTCTTTCTTTTTTTCACTTTTTTTCGCCTGGTATGCTTCCTTTATTTTGGTTTTTGTGTTGTTATTCATGGCAATTTGCTGAGTCACATATTATGTGTATTGCTGATAACGTACAGATCAACTTGTGCGTTTTTCCCTGTATGTTTCACCTTATTTTGCAATCGAACTGTATAGATTTTTCCTTCTGTTTCGGAATCCGAATCTGTATTCTTTGATGCGCTGTACCACAGACGTGCTTAATTATGTACCCTGCGTAACATTTGCACTGTTTGCAAAGCAGAAGGTACGGTCTAAGTCAAGCAACGTTATCGCTTTTTGCCCGTACCTCCCAACATCGTGTCATGTTAAAATAAAATTGAATTGAATTGAATTGAATTGAAGTGCGGTCACAGTGGCATTGCGGTCAGCTGTCCCAGTACCCAGTATGCCTCAGCATCAAAGCATCCATCAGACAACTATTGGTACTTTTTAAGTATAGGCAAGTAGTGCTCCTTTAAGATGGTGAGATAATACAACATTGTTATTTAGTTTCCTCGACTGCAACACTCTCCCCACACTTAAGAGGTCTGTAAAGGCTAGAGAATTTCCAGTTTCCTTTGTGTAATGGGCTGTATTTCAATTCAGATCGCACATGCTTCTGCTAAGAGATGCTAGTATGTTTGTTGATGGTCCTGGCTCTACTGAACTTTGATGCGTGTGCTGCGCACGATGCAGCAGATGTCCACGAGTCATCAGCGTAAAATGTAGTGTAAGCGTATTTGTGCTTCCGATGTAAAAATGCAGCATACAATCAGTTCTCGGGGCCAGATTCCCTTGTGAATTTGTTTGAATTGTGTGTCATAGAAAGTAATACACGTGCCCCAAGGTGATACAACATCAGCAATACAGGTGTAGACACTATCACGAAACGATAACCCTATATCTTGAGCAAGGATTTTCACCCGCAAACAGAAAGGGGAGGGTATCGATGGGCGCGCTGACCAGAGATGAAGAGATGAGGTGTCATTTATAAGATATCAAAGGCAATTCCCAATACCTGTCCTCCGAATGGCATAACAAAGTGCTCCGTAAATGTGTTGGTGTTCAAGGCTCCGCTTTTCAGTTTCATGTTATGGACTTTGAATGGGGCTCGCACTGAAAGCCCCATACTGCAAGACAGAGCCGTAAGTGCAGCACCGTGTTTAACATTTTAATTCAGTTTTTCACGCCGGCCCATTAAGAACACTCCGGTAGGTCAAACGTGAAATCCGAAGTAGAAACTGATTCCTCGTTTTGTGTATGACGTAAATGTAAGCTTTTTATCGAGTACTATCACTAAAAACCTGTGCTTCCTGTTCACAGGAATTGACGCACCGCTAAGCTTAATATCGATGTCAGGCCGGATCCCGCCTCCTGGAGAACACCCAGATGTACTTTTTTCTGTGTTCAGTTTAAACCCCTTGATATATCTGCCCAGCGATCAAGTTGGTTTACACCAAATTGTTGATTCTTGGAAGAACGTTTTTGTATCTGCTTCGAAAAGAGTATCTTACCTGTACACAGGTCCGTATTCTTTGGCCCACTTGATGGCCGTGTTGCAGAAGAAGTCTCGCTGATATATCTGCTGGTGACCCAGGAGCGAGGCGCCTGGCGGCGTGGGGGGAAGCCGTGTTCCTGGAGGCGGCGCTCCCCACAACCATCCGCGCGCGAAGATCCATGCTATTAGGAAGGCGGCCCCACTCGCTAGTGCAATACAGATGGAGTACATGTCGATGTAATTTTCTTGCCTGCTGAAAATTTGATAGGTAATGCTTCACTGAAACAAATCCAGTGCATAAAGCACAAAAACACTTTTTCTATCACGTCAATAAACTCGATCAAGGTGGTTATTTTTGCTGTTAACATGCACAAATCCGCGGAAGAAGTGCCAGTGTCCGTGTTATGTATACATTTCTCCAAGGCCCCGTCGGGACTCATTTAAAGCGTAGAAGATTGGTTAATCTATCAGTAATACGGAACGGAATAAATAGGAACCCGTAAAGTAGCGTCCGTCGTACTTACAAGTACAATGTATGTTTAGACAATTTTCAAATGGCATTGTATAGATGTATTTTACAAAACACGTTTATGAGGGGACCAAAGAAGCAAATTATACATTTGGTGCGCGTTTTGAGCGATGTTCGGTCAATAGCCATTACTAAACAACCCCTAAACCAATATGAAGACGTTATACGCTTCCGTCAGTGCGCATGCGTCAATCCCATATCGAGATAACACCTGGACGGCCTCGAACATTATTCTAGCGAACACACACCTGCGTGCCCTTTTCGCTGCCAAGTCGTAGGCATCATATGTGCAACACACCAACCCAGAACCAAATCTCTCGATTGCGGAGGACAGCTGATAGGGCGCGTTCAGCCATGCGACTCCCACGTTCAAATCGCCCACCACCACACAAGCTGTCATCGGAAGCTGCATCGGGCCTTGCTGTGCGTGGATGCCCCCTCCCTCCACCCCAATCAATGCACACATAAACCGCCAACGGGGATGGGTGCATAACTGGGCATGAAGTGCACCGAAGCAGAGAGAGCAAAGACTTCATATGCGGCCAGATTAAGATCTGTTATTATTCCGCGAGAAGTATGACCAGCTAGCCAACGAGGGCCGCCAACGCGGCAATGTCGGCGGTTATGGCTTTCAAGATGAAGAAGAATTATGTGCTCTGCCGGCGTTCGAACGGGGAAAGTGGCTTTCAACAGGTAGGGACCCGCAGCTAGTGAACGAGATGGAATTTGAGGAGGCAGCGGCCGCGGCTACATACTCTGCGGTGGCGGCGGCGGTGGCGGCGGCTTCGGTTGTTTTTACACCCATCCGTACTGCTGTTGATTCTCCACAATCGTCTGATAAGACGCTACGGCCGCTGTCAGCCGACTGCGGAACTTGTGAAACAGGCATCGGTGTTGGCGAGGGGAATAACCGTTGTGAGAACCCTGTTTGAAAGAGGGGTCGGTGGTAACGAGGAGCTGCCCCGGAGCGTAGCTGAGTAAATCGGCTTCATCGGAATAAAAACTGGGCAGGTGAGACATACTGCTTCGCTGTAAAATGGGGCAGGTACAGGTCTGATTAGTAGCCAACCTAGCGCAAGGAGGGGCGTAGCTACGCTACGTCGGAATGTGGGCGGTAACCAAAATATCCATATGACGTGGTTGTGGGGCGGGTGGCGGGGGGGGGGGGGGAGTTATATGTATCTGCCTCTTATACATGATTCCAAACGTCACGAAAGAGTATTGGAGAACAATAAAAATATTGGTCCAATTCAATATAGTCCTCAGTGAATAATGCATTGTTTTCGGATACAGAAGCACGTAACGCCGATGAAAGCACCAAATATTTTTAATAAAATGAAGTTGTGTGTTATATTTCCGACCCTTTGAGGTATATCTTTGCGGATTGCGAATGTTTACATATGTATTACAATTGCAAAGCACTTTCCTAAACCTCTTCACATCTGAGCGAGACGTCTCCTGGACGCAGACGTATGTGCAGAGATAAACAATGTAAACTTATCAGAATTGAGTTCATGTGGGGTCCCGGAAGCATTTGCTGTAATCCATTCCGGAACATAAAGCACCTGGACGCATTTATTTTACAACTCACGAAGAAAACATTGAACGTTCCACAACTTCCGGTCTTAACAGTGCACATTCCCCGGCAGTGCGCAATGCCGAGAAAGCAGAAATGTGGAAGCCAAGATGCTCAGAATATCAAATTACGATGTCACGTATTGACCCAGTGTGGGTGTCTGTAACCGACATGGCATTGCTAGTCACGTATTACATTCGAGTTAGGCTGACAAAGATGTCATATCAACACCACCGAAAAGACTTCGAAATGCTCACAACTGAAAGTATGCTAAGTTTGGACAATGTTTAGAGTTGGTAGGCGATTGATTACCTCTCATTGCTTAAACGCCAACAAGGCTGCATAACGTCTGAGCAAATTTCCCCACTGTAAGTGCAGGTTGTGCCTCTGGTACATCCAGTCAAGCTCAAAATGTGAAGAAAATGCTTGAAGTTGGTCATCGGCTACTTATCAGCATTTCAATTCTAGAAAAGTATTCAAAATGCAAATGGTGAAGGCCACTGCATGCAGAAAAAGGTGTCACTTCACGGAGATACTTCAAAGTGCAACATAGCCGACGTAGCATGTTCCGGGACAAAAAAAGCGCTATAAAGTTTGAAGGTAACACGTGTTCCCAATTCTGTGAAAAAAGGAGGCGCAGAATTAAGTTGCTATCACGACCGCACGGCTCGCACGTAATGAAGTTATACAGGCGTATACCCAAGTACACTTACTTAGACTTCAAACGGGACCATACACAGACTAAAACTACGAAGACACATTCAGTGGGGAGCCCGAAGTAAACAAATTGCTTGAAGAAAAAGCACAACATAGTCAAGCACCCCCGCTCACAAACGTCTGGAAGGGTTTCGGAGGCATGGGTGTAATACAGGAGAAAGGCGCATGCGCGCATTTAGGTAAAAGCGAACGAATGACATACACTAGAATTTACGGTATACAGGAATCAACGAACAAAAAAATCACACAGACGCAACTTATTGATGTCCCTGCAGCATCCACATGGAAATTTCGTCAATTGCCACAGACTTTTCGCTGTTCAAACATCCGGCTCGTTTTTAAATATAGACAACTCCAACCCTTTGGTCGCCTTGGGTGCCCAAAGAGCTTGGGGGCCTAAATACAGATTGCGGACCGAGACATGTAATTGCATTTCGCATTGGTATTTGTCCGTCACAGTGGTCGTCACAATATTCTCACAATCGCAGTAGTGGAGATATTATGGGACGTTCACATAACCCAGCATCTGCATATCACGTGCTTTGACTATATTACCCGCCACAGTGGCTCAGTGACTATGGCGTTGGGCTGGTGAGCACAAGGACGCAAGTTCGATTCCTGGTCGCGGCGGCCGCTTTTCCGATGCAGGCGAAAAGCAAAAACGCCCGCGTGTACGAGATGTCAGCGCATGTTAAAGATTCCCAGGTGGTCAAAATTATTCCGGAGCCCCCCACTACGGCACCCCTTATCACGTGTGTAGCATCGGCGCGTGAAACCCTAAAATCAATACTTTGAGTAAATTTGTTAGAGTACGCCACAAAGCAGATTTTATAAGCGCCATTATTGCGTGATGATAAACCGAAGGAACAATAAATGTCTACCTGGTGGTGGGCCTCTTTTCCCTGACAGTGTCGTTTTCCGCAATCGTTACTCTATAAGGGGTATGACAGGGTCAAGGAAGAGACCGATATGCAGCTTTATTTCATAAATGTCTACTGCCATTCTACATATCAAGTTTCGCCGAAAAGTTTGCTTTACGATTATGTCACACTTCATTCGCGATGATGTAACAGTAGAGGTTGCATCATTGCACGAAGGTGCATTCTTATCTCCGGAGTAGCTGCGTTTTTCTCGTCCATACGTTTTACTTGCGTGAGCTGAGGGGCACTCTAGATACGAACAGATTACTTTCACAGTGCATTTTTACTCGTATCACATGCAGTGGAACGTACCGTAATAGATTTCCTTCAACAAGAAACGTACCAGAATGTGGGTCTCGATTTTTTAAGAGTTACTGAGGCAACAGGTATTTCCTACAATTGAATGTCGCTCCACTTGAACCCGATATGGGCTCTCTCCCGTTGTTTCGATCGGTGCACTACAACAGGCTTCAGCATTTATGAGCCCCTAGAAGCCGTATGCGACAACCGCTTTTTTACTATTGCCTCGCTGCTGATTGCTCGCAAGATCAAGGATCGGTTTTGGCGATCTATTTCCTGCGTGCACTAAACGCCTTTGCAAAACAACACAGATTACCTGCTACAAAAAGATGATTGCAAGGAATAAAACTGCAGGAAATCCGTTTAGCGGAAACGACGCCCAGTTCACGATGCGATTTGCTTGTTAGCTTTGGGTCATGGAAGTTATTGCACCTCACCTCAAAATGTCACACATGCTAAAACTACATTGTACGAATTTAAAGCGCAAAAGTTCAGGCAGGAGACGAACGGCACAAGGACAAGCGCTTGTCCTTGTCCCGTCCGTCCCCTGTCTGAATTTTTGCGCTTTAAATTCGTACAATGGACTACCAACTAGCTCGAACTCACACGTTGTTAAAACAACATGCTTGGCTTCGGTGGCTAAAAAAAGCTCTAGCAAGAATTATGCGAATGTATGCAGGTATACTGCCTATACATTTTCCACTCCCCTTAACTTATTTGTTACTGAACATATGGCGCGTCATTTCTTTCACCATATTCATTGCTGCTGCCTGGTGGTGACGGCAGTTACAAAGAAAGCTGCATTACTAGAACTCATCTCATAATCAACCATTCTTGCGTTTCTTTCCTACAATTTTCTGTGTGTAATTTCAGAAAGAAACTATAACGTTACCCGCCGCGGTGGCTCAGTGGCTTGGGCGTTTTGCTGCTGAGCCCGAGGATGCGGGTTTGATCCCCGCGACGGTGGCTGCGATTCTTACTGAAGCGAAAAGCGAAAACTCTCGTGTATTCGACATTTCAGAACACGTTAAAGATCCCCAGGTGGCCAAATTTTATATGGAGTTCTTCACTACGGCACGCCTCACAGCCGAGGTGTAGCTTCGGCGCGTTTTACATTACAATCGATCAACTCTGAAGTGCTTTCTGTTTTATTCGACTGTTCAATCAAATCTGATGAGCTTATGCTTAAAGGCTTTTTGAACAGCGCAGCCGTTTAGGCAGACACAAATTCATTCGTCGCAGGAAACAACACCGAAGCCTAGCTAGAAAAAATGTGGTTAAGGAGGTCCCGGGAATTGAACCCGGGACCTTTACGCATAGGAACCGGTAACCTAATTACAGGGCCAACCTATAGGCTTGAAAGATATGGGTCAGCAGCGGCGGGAAACATTAACATGTGCAGCCAATTGGAAAAAAAAAGCCAATTCTTTGGTCGGAATCGAAGCTGGGTATCGCGCGTTATAAACCGGCGCCTATCCAATTGACCTATCATCGCATTTCCGACACACATCATTTCCTTTGGTTTCGTACCGCGGGTGTTGGCTTGGGACTTGGCCGCGGGTTCTAGCACATGCTGACGCGGTCCACTTTGGGAGCGATGTGAAAGCCTGCGGACGAACCAATCAATCAATCAATCGATCAATAAATCAGTCAAAGAAGTTTATTTCTCGCCACATGTACAGCGAAACGATCCGGGCTTGCCAGTGATGGAGAACCTTCAGGGGCCAGTTCAGAAATAAATGTGAGGTGATGTCCCATGGAGCGGGAACTTGGCGCCTTACTAAACTTGAAAGCAGACTTAGGTTGGCTCAACGGGCCACGGAAAGAATAATGAATGGAGTAAGACTTAGAGACAGGAAACGAGCTTCCTGGATCAGGGAACAAACTAGAGCAGAAGATATCATCGTTCAAATAACGAAAAAGAAATGGAATGGGCTGGCCATCTAATTAGGCGAAATCACAATGGGCGGACTGCCAAGGGGACAGACTGGACCCCAAGAGACGGGCCTACAAAAAGAGAAAGGCCAATTACTCGATGTAGGAACTGAATAAGAAACTTCAGAGGCAAAGAGTGGACTCGAGCGGCGCGGGACAGGAGCGGTACGAGGTCAACGGGAGAGGCCTTCGTCCTGCACTGAACCTAGAGGGCTGTTTATGATGATGACCATAATGACGACGACGACGACGATGATGATCAATAGGCAACAGCCGGGTCTCTGACGACGGGAGAGGGGCCACAAATTCTACTGCTTCTCGAACTTTGCACCACTAGTGGAAGCTGCGCCAATTTTTTTATGTCTGCGAACAAAAACTACCAAGGCTGCACGTATCTTTTAAGCGCGAGGCGTTTATAGCACAAAGCGTTAGAAATCAAATGTCCCTGCGTGTTTGCTATACAAGAAGGTTGTATAAACGTTTTATACAACCTCCTTGGTGGTATTTGCATGTGCTCATCTCCAAAATTTCCGCCCGTTTGATACATTTTTGGATTTCAAGTTGAGGCGCCTCTTCACTTGGATATGCTCCTGAGTAGATCCGTTATTATAGGCATCATTAGGAATAACGAAACGGGGCTTAGACTTCACGTTTATACATCTCTTCAGTTAAATATACATTTTAGGACGCTTATTTATCAATGGGCTCTTTTGCAAAATCTGTAGAGTGAAACTAAAGTGTATGCGTGTATGCTTGTGTCCCTTTAGTGCTGACCACCGTTGATGGTCAAGAGAAGTAAAATTTGCGGATACTTTTCGTCCAAATTTTGCATAACCTCAATGCCATGTTTTACCAAGCTTCGCTAGTAAAGCATGGTAAAACATTAATGGTGAAACATACACCATCACAGGGTGAGCGGTTCAGGATTTTGTGAAAGCTGAAAGAGCTCAGTTGAATATATGATTTTTAAAACTCAGATGCAGAAGTGATTTTCCCTTTAAAAGGAAGCATTGCCGAACAGTATATGATCGTGGCATGCTCTGTACGAAAATTGGACCTCCCGGATGCATTTTGCCACGAGCGTTTTTAGAGATAACAAAATTTTTATTTATTTCTCGATAATTGATTCTTTTGTGGGACTGCAATATCTGCTAAAACCTATTTTAAAAGTTACCGTAAGATTTGATCTTGGTAGCCGCTTGAAATTTTAAGATTTTCGGTATCATACCCTTGCCTGCACAAACAGCTCTTGGAAATGATGTTACTGTGGTCGAACTTCTGCGTTTCAAATTGCACGCTAGAAATATTTTAATCTTTCCATATCTACGGCAACTAGTTCCTCGATACTAAAAGCCTATTTGGTTCTTATTTGTATTTTATGCGAGACGTACTTTCTTCAGCAACAGCAAGCAATAAAATGGAATTCGGGTCATGATTATTGGCATACGCCTTCCCTAATAAAAGCATGTGTGAACTACCGCAGTCCGTTGTATTTCTGCTGAAGCATCAATTCATGCATGACGACGGGCATTTTCCAATTCCATAGAGAAAAAAGCACAAATTATATTAATACAATAGAGGGATATTTCGGTATAACATGGAGCAGATGCTTAAAGCAAACTCTCTCACTTAGGAGTGCTGCTTAGAATAAATAAGCCATGTGATGCTTGCACGTATTTTCCGCACCCACTGAATGCTTTCACCGAGTGACGTCACTCGGAACCGTGTATGCATACCGCTTGTATTTTTTACGCATACGCCATTTCAGGGACTCTTTCAAATGAGTAACCAGGAACTTCCGCTCATGCTACCGTGAACGTACGGAATCGAAATGGAAGAAAATATTAGAGTTAAGGTCGGAAGTTTTGCGATTGGAGCATGGACCATTCAATTCAGTGCTTCTGAAATATAAACCTCACTTTGAGGTATAGCGTCTAAAACAGGCAGGACGCCAGCGTACACGTCATTGCCGCGGTGTACCGCTACCTTTTCTAGGACATCCACTTAAGGTTCCTCCAGGGCTACGTCCTTGGTAGGTCGTCAGCATACTGACTCTTCCCCTGTTAGCTATGTTCAGACTACCGACGAAAAAGCCATATCGTGATCTATGGACGTAAAACAAAAACGGCGTGTATCGCGGCTCGGTTGGCTGAGACGTGAAATGACGTCATTCTTTACAGATATTACGACACTTGCGGCAACAGTCTGAACCAGGCCTCAATTTCTGCTTACGTCGCAAGAAAATATTGGCTGTAATGTGATCTATGAAGCAAACAGCCGACTAGAAGTCTATTTTACAGACATTATTTTCAGATTAGCGGGCTTAAAGAGGTGAAGCTACGCTGGCTCACTGACGCGCGCCGTAGTGACGGCCTCGGGGTAAATTTTTAACCACTTGGGGTTCTTTGACGTGCGCTGAAATCTCTACATATGGAAGTCTTTGCTTTTCACCTCCATTTGAAAAGCATCCACCACGGCCGTGATTCAGCTTCTGTACTTGGGTTCAGCAGCAGAACTCCTAGCCACTGAGCCATCCGGGCGGGTACAAGTTCTTCACAGGCAAGATAATTTTTGTTAAACATAAAGCCGGAGGTGTCAAAACTCGCCTTTTTCGATAGCAAAGTAACGAGTTTTCGTGATAGTTTTTGTCGCGTAAAACAGCACACATCAAGCGCATTACTGGACAAAGAATTGCGGATGAGGGAGCTGCGCTTGGAAAGCATAATAACTTGCACGCATTTTTGAAAAAAGAGGAACCATTCACCCAAAGAGCGAACGAGTCACAATCTTTACTTTGATCAGACTAAATGCAGCTGGCCACAGACTACTTTGTGAATTGGTTTGGAGTGGGTTGATGAGTAATATTTCGGGTCAAATTGGCAACCTGGAGCGCAGTCACAGTTAGTCTAATCACATTTGGGTACTACAGCAAATGAGCCTAACTTAAGAAACATATGAAAGTAAAGGTATGGGAAGGATGCGGCCCGCAAAAGATGCACACACATCGAAAGAAAACACCACCAGCTTACAGGTAGGAATTTTAAGCCTCTAACGCAGAATAACTTCAATAAAGCTTGGTGTTGGGCTAGTTGGTATCTATACATAATGTAACAATAGCGCTGAACGTAACACGACGACGACAGGATCAAGAAAAAAGGACACAAGAAATGGTGGATGCGCTACTAAAAACTGTGAAAAGTTTTAATTAATAAGACAACATATAAATACTCCTGCCACCTGGTATCACCACCCAGTGCATGTTCGAATCATATCACCTCATACAACCATTCTTTGTCTTTAGATACTCAATCTCTCTTTCCAGCAAAGAGACTGACGGAGCACTGACGCACTCGCCTTCGAGGCCAGAAACCATCGAAAATGCTTCACATATTTCCCTTGTAACCCTGTCCCGTGATTTGAAGAGCACCTTCGTGTTTGTGAAATCTGGAGTACATTTGCACTTGTCGCAGTGCTGTGCCAGGTTGCCAGAAATGGCCGTCTGCTGACACAGCGCACCGTGCTCCTTCAAACTTTCGTTCACACAACACCCTGATTGTCCTATGTATGCCTTTTTGCAAGCAAGCGGGATCTTGGAAACTATGCAAACAGAGCACTTCACAAACTTCCGCCAGTGCGCAACACCACAACCACTATATCTACTAGTTCCGATTTTCTTGGTCTCCAGCGCTTTATTAACCCGATTGCACATGCTTCCAAGCTTATCTGGTATGGAACAAACCACCTGTACGTCATGTCTACCCCGTATTTTTTTAAGGGATGGGACAAACCATGAATATACGGTATCACTACCGCACGTCTACCTGGTTTGTCACCCGTCGATTCTTTTCCATAAACAACAGCGGACATAACCGTTCTTGCTACAGAACCAATTAAAGATACCGGATAGCCACTTTTTCTGAGCCTGGCTGCTCGGATGTCAAGGCTTCTCCCATGGCATGATAACACGATTTTTTTTATCGCTTGCGTTAGGCAACCTCTGGCTATTCCTCGCTTTACTAATTTACTATGCGCAGAATCAAAAGGAAGCAGCTGTTTTTCTCCCCTGGTATGGTAACACCAGCAAGTGTGCCCCTGTTGGAATTTAAGCCTTAAATCTAAGTACTGGAGACAGTTATCTGCGGGAAATTCAAACGTGAAATCGAACCCCTCATGCGCTGCTTTGAACTCGTCCAACACATTCTGGACAATGCTATCGTATCGCCTCCAGAAGCCAAGCACACAAGGAAATCGTCCACGTATCTGAAGCATCTGACTGCACCAACATTCATAAGGCTCCCCTACAACACACGGTCTCCTTGTGCCAAAGAGATGTCGCAAAGAACAGGAGCAATGCAGGACCCGAAGCTGATGCCATCTTTTTGCACAAACAAAGCACCATCAAACTCTATGTACAATGACCTTAGGTACAGGCCTAACAGGTCGAAGAAATCTCTGGTAGTGATAGCGCATTCATTCTGAAATCTAACGCATTCGTAGGCATCAATGCATTGTTCTACCGCTGCCATAGCGGCGGTGCACGGCACACTATAAAAAAGGTCCGAAACATCGATAGAAAAAGCACGACACAGGTGTACCCTCATTTAGAAAATTCACAACTTCATCAGACTTCTTGACAAGGAACGGGTCATCCGCGGGTAGTCTTGCTGGATGCCTTTGCAGGAACTTGGCGAGTGCATTCTGCCACGATGCCTTGTTCACTAGAATAGTCCGAAAAGGCTGTGCGTTTGTGGGTCTTGATACTGAAAAATGGTTTCAATGTCAGCCCTTTACTTTGTCTGATGCTTTTTGCCACTCCATCAAAACCAAGGTCATCGCAAGCCTTCGCAGCGTTGGCCTTCAAGGCTTTTAGTCTTCGCTCGTTGATTTCCCTTGTTTCTTCAAAATGTTTGGCAACCGCTTCCATTGCTTTCTCACCAAACTGACTTTCTTCTAGAACAGCGAAAGCCCCGGCTTTATCGGACTGCATAAACCTCAGCTTATGGGTACTAAGATAGTCAACAACCTGATCCACCGCCACACCTCGACTTTTTCTAGTCGAATTATGGACAATGACGCTATCCACGCACTCAGAAAGGAAAGCTTCCTTCTTGTCCTGACCTGCTTGGTTGGCCACTTTATGCGCCATCGCCAACAGTTCTACAGGTTTCAAAGTGGGGGGATAGCATATTTTGGCCCCTTTTCTAAGGTCTCCTGCACATGGAGCGGAAGGACGCTATTCGACAGGTTGACAACCTCTTGAACCCCTATTCTCAAAGCTTTTGGCTTTTTTGGCAAGAATCTAAAAGACGCACAAAACAGCCGTTCCCCTTGCTCTTCGGCAAGATCAAGGAAATACCTTGTCATACTCCTGGAGGGCGCCATGTCAACGACTTCAACGCAGGTGACCCTGATGTTGTCCTGGTACAGTCTTACTTGTCTCCAAGTCTCATCTCTCAGAATTCTACACAATCTTCTGGCTGTAGAGTCAGCAGGGTTGATTCTTCCTAGTAGCGTGGTGATCACGGGGGAGCTGATTCCACGAGTCAAACCGTAGGTTAGAATCGTTCGTGTTATCATGCCATGGGAGAAAGCCTTCACTTCCAAACAGCCAGGCTCAGAAAAAGTGGCTATCCGGTATCTTTAATCGGTTCTGTAGCAAGAACGGTTATGTCCGCTGTGGTTTATGGAAAAGAATCGACGGGTGACAAACCTGATAGACGTGTGGTTGTGATACCGTATATTCATGGTTTGTCCCATCGCTTGAAAAAAATAGGGGGTAGACATGACGTACAGGTAGTTTGTTCCGCACCAGATAAGCTTGGAAGCATGTGCAATCGGGTTAATAAAGCGCTGGAGACCAAGAAAATCGGAACTAGTAGAGATAGTGGTTGTGGCGTTGCGCACTGGCGGAAGTTTGTGAAGTGCTCTGTTGGCATAGTTTACAAGATCACGCTTGCTTGCAAAAAGGCATACATAGGACAATCAGGACGTTGTGTGAACGAAAGGTTGAAGGAGCACCGTGCGCTGTGTCAGCAGACGGCTATTTCTGGCAATCTGGCACAGCACTGCGACAAGTGCAAATGTACTCCAGATTTCACGAACACGAAGGTGCTCTTCAAATCACGGGACAGGGTTACAAGGGAAATATGTGAAGCATTTTCGATGGTTTCTGGCCTCGAAGGCGAGTGCGTCAGTGCTCCGTCAGTCTCGTTGCTGGAAAGAGAGATTGAGTATCTAAAGACAAAGAATGGTTGTAGAGGTGATACGATTCGAACATGTACTGGGTGGTGATACGAGGTGGCGGGAGTATTTATATGTTGTCTTGTTTATTAAAACTTTTCACAGTTTCTAGTAGCGCATCTACTGTTTCGAGTGTCCTTTTTTCTTGATCCTGTCCTCGTCGTGTTAAGTGCAGCACTATTGTTACATTATATCTAACGCAGAACCGAGCCAACATCAAAATTATCAACGGCACGTGTTCTACCAAGGTTATGCGTGGGCTGAAAGCCCTGACAGACGTGCCTTCCATACCGCCAGTAAACAATTTGTTTCTGGAATTCATAATGTGTGTGGGTCTGTATATTGCTCCTCTTCAGATTCCACTTCTGGTCCTAATGGGCTCGACGTAGGCACAGATAACCGTACGAGGGCCAATCAGCGCTTCGGCAGTTTGTGCCTAATATTTAGTACCTCCTTTGGTGGAGGGTGGTACTGAAGCACAAGCGATTTTGCGAATAACGCTTCCCATGTTACAGCGCTTACCATAATCGTCTTGAGCTGAACTGGTAATATAGGGCTCGTAATGCCTATCATCGTATTTGTGTTGCAAGGCAATTAGAATCACTTTTGCTTCCTTTTGGGGTTCTTTTCCAAGGCGTTTTCATAATAGACTATATTCGCAGAAGATTTCTTAACTTTGACAGTCTCCCCATAATTTTAAAAGAAAGCTTTATTTCCCTCTGTAAAATCTCTTAAAGACGATAGCATTTCTTGGGCTACACTGATGCAACAATTTTGGTCTGTCTGTCTGTCTGTCTGTCTGTCTGTCTGTCTGTCTGTCTGTCTGTCTGTCTGTCTGTCTGTCTGTCTGTCTGTCTGTCTGTGACTGTTTTCAGCAAGCCGGCCAAAGTGAAATAGGAGCTGCGGAATAGTCTTATATACACAAAGCCAAATCTAAACATCTAAGTCCGGTGTTAATGCTCAAACTCGTCAGCATTGTGGACCAAGAACAAAATATTACGCAAATAGATGCAGAAAATCAATACATAAGTGATATTGGCAGTGTTCATTTATTAAAACTAAGGGTGCTTTGTTTTTGCGATAGCAAATGAAAACTACATCAACTGCAGAAAACCGTCGCCTGCTGTAGCCCGCGCTACTATAGCTCCTGGCGGCACTTAAAAAATCATGCGGCAACAGTAACGAAGGATTCCACTAGATGGGTTCCAGGTTCCGCTGGGAACGCTCGTGGAGTAGGGCAACGCGGTTCTATAAAGGTTGTAGTAGGGTGCATAGAGTCACGCGCGTCGCCGCAGTAAGGCAGCCTGGCATCGAGGCACCCGGCTTAAAGCAGTAAAGCGCGGTAGGTTTAAATTGATTTGAGTAAAGCTCTAGTGCGTTATGTTGGGAGGAACAAGAAGGTAGAAGAACAGCACGAGAGGTGAGCGGGAAACAGAAGGGTGGTATTTACTTGGCAGGGGCGCCAGTTGACTATTGTCTTTCGTATTCAAGGGCGGCTGCAGCTGCTGCTTCTGCTGCTGCTGTTCTCCTAGCGCCGCTCTTGCCGGCGTATCCTCTGTCCCCGCCGCTTCAGTGGCTACTCGGAGCATCCTGGGCTTTTAAGTAATATATCAGATGGCTCACTGACCTCCGCCAACTACGTGAATATCGTCCCCCGCCACCGACCCATCCGAAGGGCGTTCCCGCAGCGTGCAGGACATCCTGGCCCAAAAGCAGTGCCACGCAGAACAGTAACGTCTTTGCTAGCAGCGCAACGTAGCACAGACCGGGAATGTAAGCTGGGTATGCTGGCTCAAATAACTGCATCAAGGCGTCAAGGCGTGGCGGCAATGAAAGACGACGAGAGTTGTAAAAACTACGCCGAGAAGGGACGGGGAACAAAAATATCACGCGCGCTTTTGCCTCAAGTCGGTTTTGCCGTGAGGACCATGCAATCATTCCAGAGGGGTATATAAATTTCGTTGTTCACTTTAAAAACAAAAAAATAGTAGCGATGTAGCCATCACTGAAATTTTGGCTTTACGTCGATTCCGACTTTAGCGCCAAATCCAGCATATTTCTTTTTTGTTGCTGCGTAGTCAGCGAAGTTCGCTGAATGTACAATGTTTTGCGGCCTTACAACCTCTAGGAGACAGAGTATGAAGTAAAATCCTCGATTAACATGATAGGATTGAATAAAGAAGGACTACTTAGATATGCAACTAAAATCGAAAAAGCACTGTGCAAGAAAAAAACATCTCCAAACGCACAATGTCACCCTTTATTCTTTTCTTCTGGTTTAGTGCTTAGGAAGAGACCAGGAAACCGGACAGAAACCTAACTCAGAATAAATAGACACGGATACTACAACTGGATCCCTTACGTTATGACAGAAGAAACATCATCAGTGCCAGCAGCAACTATACTTGTAGCTCACACAACAAACCGCATTATAAATAAGTGTTAGAGGCTGACACGCGGGTAGCGGAAGGAGGGTTACTCTTCTTGGAAATCAGTTAGAATCAAGCCTTTGTAATCTTTAGGTTGGTGAACTGATATGTGAAAGATACCCTGAAGTTACCTAATTTCATTTTTATTCATCTGTGCTCAATGTGGAAGGCCACTTGGGCACGAAGGCGCTCATTTTCTCTACCGCTGCCTTAAACTTACTTCGATTTTAGAGCGCCTATGAAACGTTCTCTTCATAGTTCTCTTCCCAGTTCTCTTCTAGAGGACAGAAGAGAACTGGGAGTGGGATGTCTAGTCAATAAAAGCATAGCTGGCAACATAGACGAATACTATAGCATTAACGAAAGGGCAGCAGGTCTTGTAATTAGGCTCAATAAGAGGTACAAGCTCGAGGTGGTGCAGGGCTACGCGCCCACATCCAGCCACGACGACCAAGTAGTGGAACGCTTCTATGAAGATGTGAAATCGGCAATGGCTAAAGTAAAAACACAGTATACCGTAGTTATTGGGGACTTCAATGCTAAAGTAGGCAAGAATCAGGCTGGAGAAAAGGCAGTTGGGAACTATAGTCTGGGCTGTAGAATTATCAGGGGGGACCTACTAGTTGAGTTTGCAGAACGGAATAACCTACGCATAATGAATACCTTCTTCTGTAAACGGGAGAGTCGGAAGTGGACCTGGAGGAGCCCGAATGGGGAGCACAAAAATGAAATAGACTTCATATTATGCGATAACCCTGGCGTCGTGCAGGATGTGGAAGTGCTCGGAAGGGCAAGGTGTAGTGACCACCGTATGGTAAGATCTCGAATTAGGCTAGATTTGAGGAGGGACCGCAACAAGCTAGTACGAAAGAAGCCGATAAATGAGCTAACAGTAAGACGTAAAGTAGAAGAATTCTTAATCGCTCTGCAGAACCGATATTCCGCCCTTAACGAGGAAGCCGAGCTTACCACACAGGAAGCCAGCGACAACCTTACACGCATTATCACGGAGTGTGCAGTAGAAGTCGGGGGCACTATGGCTAGACAGGATACTGGTAAACTTTCACAGGAGACGAAAGATCTAATCAGGAAACGGCAAACCATGAGAATCTCTACCGCAGCTGACAGAATAGAACTAGCCGAGCTCTCGAAGTTAATCAATAAGCGTAAGACAGCTGACATACGGAAGTATAATATGGAGAGGATCGAATACGCTGTAAAGAACGGAGGTAGCCTGAAAGCAGTGAAGAGACGTCTTGGCGTGGGGAAAAATCAGATGTATGCACTTAAGGATAAGCAAGACAATGTCATCAGAAATAGGGATAAAATAGTCACAGTGGCCGAGAAGTTCTATAGGGATCTGTACAATAGCCGGGACATACAGGATAATGCCGAACGAGACAGTAGTTCAGAGGAGATAGACATCCCACCAGTAACGACCGAAGAAGTAAGGAAGGCTTTGAAAGAAATGAAAGGGGGCAAAGCACCTCGTGAGGATCAGATAACAGCAGACCTCTTGAAGGATGGCGGAGAAATTGTACTTGAAAAACTGGCAAACCTGTATACGCAATGCCTAATAACCGCAATGGTACCGGAATCTTGGAAGAACGCGAACATCATCCTAATTCATAAGAAAGGCGACATGAAGGACTTGAAAAATTACAGGCCGATCAGCTTACTGTCAGTCGTCTACAAGGTATTTACCAAGGTAATCGCTAACCGAATCTCTGCAACCTTAGATTTCAGTCAACCTAAAGAACAAGCAGGGTTCCGTAAAGGTTATTCAACAATGGACCATAATCACACGATCAATCAGGTGATAGAGAAGTGCGCTGAGTATACTGAACCCCTATATATAGCGTTCATAGATTATGAGAAAGCATTTGACTCGGTCGAAACCCTAGCAGTCATTCAGGCATTACGGAACCAGGGGGTAGATGAGCATTATGTAAGAATACTAGAGGATATCTACAATGGGTCTACTGCTACCATCATCCTCCATAGGCAGAGCAGTAAAATACCTATGAGGAAGGGTGTCAGACAGGGAGACACAATCTCTCCAATGTTATTCACAGCATGTTTACAAGAAGTATTCAGAACGTTGGATTGGGAACAGGTGGGAGTAAGGGTTAATGGAGAATACCTCAGTAACCTCAGATTTGCTGATGACGTTGCCTTGCTAAGTAACTCGGGGGACGAATTGCAAAGCATGCTTTCCGCACTGGGCGAACGGAGTAGAACCGTGGGCCTGAAAATTAATATGCAGAAAACTAAAGTAATGATCAATAACCTCGGAACAGCACAGCAGTTTGAGATAGGTGGCGAGGCAGTGGAAGTGGTAAGCGAATATATCCACTTAGGCCAAATTGTGACCCCAGATCCCAACCATGAGGCAGAGATAATTAGAAGGATCAGAATGGGGTGGGGTGCATATGGCAGACATTCTCAGATAATGAATAGCAGCCTACCATTGTCGCTGAAGAAGAAAGTGTATGACAGCTGCATCTTACCGGTACTCACCTACGGGGCAGAAACTTGGAGGCTCACTAAGAGGGTTCAACTTAAATTGAGAACGACTCAGCGGGCAATGGAGCGGAAAATGATAGGTGTAACATTAAGGGACAAGAAGAGAGCGGAGTGGGTCAGGGAGCAAACTGGTGTTAAAGACATATTAGTAGAAATTAAGAAGAAGAAATGGACGTGGGCAGGGCATGTAATGCGAAGGCACGATAACCGCTGGTCATTAAGGGCAACAGAGTGGATTCCTAGAGAAGGAAAGCGTTGCAGGGGGCGGCAGAAAGTTAGATGGGCAGATGAGATCAAGAAGTTTGCGGGGATCAATTGGTCACAGTTGGCACAGGACCGAGGTAATTGGAGAATAATGGGAGGCCTTTGCCCTGCAGTGGGCGTAGATAGGATGATGATGATGATGATGATGATGAAACGTATCCCGGCTACGCTTCGAAAAAGAGGAACTATGAGAGGGCAGTGTTTCGGTTAATATCACCTCCTAAAATATCTCTAAGTTATTTAAGGAATGGAGTAATTGCTTACAGGCAAGATACTGTCAAACTCATCTTGGCTTTCCTCCGTTCGTCATTTTTCTTGCAGGCCGGATGATCCATGTCAGCGCTCTGCAACGTGACGATGCTGCGACAGATAGATAAGGTGTGTTGGGGCACGTTTCGTTCGTATTAAAAAAAAGCCGTTATGCGCACCTTTAGTCCCCTTTGGGGCAGTGGTGGCTGGTTTGGTGATATAATTTCTGATTCTATAAAGTCTAGGCTAAATGTTGTTCCTCCGATTAGGCGTCTAAAGCTGGCGCCCACTAGTAGACGGAAACAGGTCACGCGGTGTCGTGTCGTGTCACGAGATAACCTGGAATACCATTGGCGTTGCACCGCCAATGAAACGTGACAGCAAACGACAATAAAATAGGATAATCTAAAGCGACAAGTATGCACTACTCAAATAGTTTGGCTTCCCCTGTGAACAACAGTACTTAGAAACAAAGTGGTGCATGCAAAAAACTCCCTTTATGCAACAATTGACCATCGTTTTATTACGTGCGCAACAAAAATCACCGATCGGAACGCATGCAGTAGTTTGTTGATTTGTATAGGGAAGGCTGATTGCGACCATGGAATAATTAAAAATGACGTGCAAATAAACCTCACCATTCTTCCCACTCAATACTTCGTATAGTTCGTTGCGTTAAAAACCCTATTATGGAAATTTGATTCTCCATGAATTACTCGATTTGTGCATCCTCATACGTCAACATATTGTTACGGAACAGTTGGAAGAAGACGATGAGGGCAGCTACGGCTATGTGCCGTTTGGGTTGAACTTTAGAAGAGGACGAAGGGCTTACAGCTACCGGTATCTGTACTCTCTCGCTGGCATTGCTCAGCATTGTAATTTTCGTCAATACACTGCATTTCCATCTCCGCACTGCTGCAAATCGGTGCGGAACAATACCGGGACCCCTTCCTCCGACCAATAATCGATCGCCTCCGTACAAATTGTCCTGATCGAACCGCCAGGAATTACGTACTGCAGGAAGGCGTCTTATACCACCAGCACTTTCAAAACGATGGCCCAGACCTGTTGCTTGTCATACCTCCTCATTTGCGTTCCACCGTCCTTGAACAACTTCATGACCATCCACTTTCTGGTCACCTTGGCGTTACGCGCACATACGCTCGCGCACGCCGCCGTTTCTTTTGGCCTGGCTTGTACCGTTCGGTCAAGAAGTATGTTCAAGCTTGTGACCAGTGCCAACGGCGAAAGGTTCCCTGCAAATTGCCTGCTGGACTCCTTCAGCCCCTTCCTATCCCTCACGAACCCTTCGCCCGCGTCGGTCTCGACCTTCTGGGGCCTTTTCCTGCATCCACTTCTGGCAATAAGTGGGTTGCCGTTGCAACAGATTATGCAACACGCTACGCCATAACGCGGGCCCTACCCACAAGCTGCGCCACTGACGTCGCTGAGTTCTTCCTTTACGACGTCATCCTACATCATGGAGCACCTCGACAGCTCTTGACCGATCGGGGCCGTAATTTCCTCTCTAAAGTCATTGCCGACATTCTTCATTCCTGTTCCACTAAGCATAAATTGACTACCGCTTACCATCCTCAAACGAACGGCCTCACGGAGCGCCTAAACCGCACGCTGCTCAACATGCTTTCTATGTACGTTTCCTCCGACCACCGGGATTGGGATGCCGCCTTGCCATTTGTAACCTTCGCCTACAATTCCTCCCGCCATGACACAGCTGGTTACTCCCCTTTCTACTTGCTCTTCGGCAGGGAACCCGCTTTACCCTTGGATACCCTTGTCTCGCCTGCCTCAGCTCCTCCTAGTCAGTACGTCAGCGACGCCATTGCACAGGCTGATCTCGCTCGTCAGATCGCTCGCACACGCCTCACTTCGTCACAAGCATCCCAGAAGTCCCTCTATGATCGCCACCACGTCGATGTCCAGTTCCATCCAGGTTCATTGGTGCTACTGTGGTCACCCCAGCGTCATGTAGGACTTTCTACCAAACTACTGTCTCCTTACACCGGCCCTTATCGCGTGTTGCGCCGCGTCACCGACGTTACGTATGAAATCACGCCGCACCCACCCACCTCTGCCCAGCCTCACACGGACCTTGTTCACGTGGCCCGGCTCAAGCCTTACCACCCCAACACCTAAACGTTATGTCCCTAGACGCCGTGGCGGCGTCTTCCCGCCGGGGGGGTTGTGTTACGGAACAGTTGGAAGAAGACGATGAGGGCAGCTACGGCTATGTGCCGTTTGGGTTGAACTTTAGAAGAGGACGAAGGGCTTACAGCTACCGGTATCTGTACTCTCTCGCTGGCATTGCTCAGCATTGTAATTTTCGTCAATACACTGCATTTGCGTGGTTCTGCCTCGTAACAATATGTTCCCCCAATGAGAAGACGAGGAAGGCGGTGGTGGTGGGTTGCGTCGAGAAGCGGCATGTGCAATGACAACGAAGGTGAGCAGGACACGTTGCCTTGCCTGGGGTGCTATTCAAGAAGGCCCGACATTGAGAGGAACTCGGGAGACACGAGCTCTAGCGACGCCCACGTAATATAATGATAATATATCAAGGCGCAGTTCAAGCGCTTTAAAAAAGGGATTCATGCTGTTTCAGGTAGAGAAAATGTATTATAACCCACACATCAGAGCACAGCGACTAGTGGTAACACCGCTGCCTTAAGAACAGAAAATTACCCAATCAGTTTTTGTTTAACATGGTCATTCTACGCACTGCACAAAAATATTCGGGATGGGAACAAGCTACTACAAATCAAGACACACAAAGTTCACCAGCATTTAAAGAAAGAGTTCATAAACTCTACGGAAGTCAGTACGTCACTAAAGAAACGCTCACGATGTGTTGATCCTGATCCCTATAAAATCAGCCTGCTTAATACAGTCCAAAACGTTGCCGCTACACGGCAGGGAAACAAGGCATCTTTTAATGTTTCAGGGTGGCCTCAGTGCGGTCACCGTGCGGAAAGCACGACGCCGAATCTCGGCAGACGGTCACACGTCGGGCGAACATCCCTGCCAAGTAACCATCTGAAATCCCGAACATCAGCCGGAAGTTGTGCCGAAGTCACCTGATGCTAACGGACACAACGTGATCTTCCTATTTGTTGATTGTCCCACTTAGGTGTTGCGAATTTGCCGCACACTTCGCTTGACCTACTCTTCCTGAAACTTAGGCTTGGAAAAGAAAAGCGGAGATTTCGCAATGTTTTGATAACGTACGCACAAAATGGCGGTGGCTGCTCAGCAGCGGAAGGACTGGCGGTGTGTACGTCATAAAATATTGAGCGGGAAGTTCCCAGAAAATACTGTAGCAGCGCCTTCCCTGGGTACTCTTCCGAGTCTACAAGGTCGATCACTGTGCGTACCACCAGCACGCTACACATGGTTTGCAAGGGAGAAAGGCTAAAACCACCCATTGACTTGGGCAGCCTCAGCAGCACTCGCGACACTGTTTCTGTCTTTCCCACCCAAAAGAACGATCCAAACTTCGTGGCGAGCTGTCGCGTGAAATGGCGCGGCAGTTTTGCTACGCCTGCTATGTAAAAAAGTGCCGCGCCTATAGAGGACGTAATTATGTAGCTTCGCTCTGCGAGGGAAAGCCTGACCTTTGCTTCAACTGCAAGAGGCTGCTCCGCAGTCTCGAGGAGGCACTTCCTAGTTTTGCGCCTCACTCCACCTAAGGAATAGAACACCACATCAAGTACTCGAACACCCATCACTCATTCTACGTCCCCTTCCAAGCCCGGCTCAAATGTAGCAAAACGAACCGCCATACATTTTCCCCTGTTCAGTCGAGCTCCAGACAGCTCACCGTACCCATGAAATAGCCGCATAAACGCTTGATAGCTGTCCTCGCCCCGAATGAAAAGGGACACGTCGTCCGCATACGCGGATAACTAAACTTGGCCTATGCCTGGCAACGGAATGCCAGGGATGGCAGTGCTTGCATCAGTACGACGGAGCAGCGGGTGGCGAGAAATGGCAAAAAGCAAAGGCGACAAAGGGCACCCCTGCCTTATCCCACGGATGACAGAGAACGGAGTACTTAAAAGCCCATTGACAAGGATTCGAACGCTCACGTCGGAGTGCAACAGCTCGAGCATAGCGACAAAGTCTGGCAGAAAGCCATATTGACGCAAAACGCCTAACAATTATTGTTGTTAAACTCTGTCGAATGCTTTCGCTTGATCGAGAGAGATGAGCACTCAAAAGCACTCATCTTTGTCGCGTAACTGAAGAAATCACGCGCCAATGCCATTGACGATTTAATCGTGCGACCTGGCAGGCTGCACCTGTGCGCTTGGCTTATAATATCGGGCAAAACGGTACTGGTGCGTCTGGCCAAAATGGATGCTACAATCTTGTAGTCAGTATTCAGAAGTGTAATCGGTCGAGACGCCTGGGGCTGCGTAGGATCCTTGCCTAGTTTTGCGATCAAGATGACACGGCCCTCATGGATAGATTCAGGTCGCACTCCGCGCTGAACGAAGCCGTTCACTGTGTCAATGAGGGCAACCCGAATGGCTACAAAAACTTCTTGTAAACCCAGCAGGGATACCGTCAGGCCCAGGAGCCTACGCACTGTTCAATTTTTAACACACTCACTGAGCTCTTCAGCATCCACAGGAGCACGCAGCAACTCAACCAGGTGATCTGGCACGCATGGCAGCATTCCAAAAAATGCGCACAGCTTGTCCTCAAATTCCTCCAAATCCTAAGACACGTTGTCGGTCGAAAAAAGGGTGGAGAAATGTCCCACGAATACTTTGCTACAACTGCAGCCCTTATGCTTGCCGACCCGACATCGAGTGTAACTTCTGGAACACTGGCTCACCCAACCTCGTCAAGCGAGCCAGTTTTAATAGGCCGGAGTAGGGAGGGGTCCTAGACAGGCCTGCCCAACGTCTGCGCATGGCTCGCCGCTTGTGATGACTGCCATATGAGGTACTCGTAGCGTGTCTTCAGCAGGTTGACATAGTCCCCAATCGCGAAGGTTAATTGGCCCCTCTCAGTATGATGCGAAGTCGCCTCAACGTGTCGTTAAGCGCGGCCGTGATCCGCACTTTGCGCGCACAAGACTCCTTAACTAAACGCACGCGCCAGCGGTGCTATAACGTATTCTAACGGATAGACCTGAACTCGCACAGGGCAGTCAAAGAAGCAGTAAGTGCTGCAGAACAGTCCCTGTGGGTTAGCAGACGCTATCACATCCTCCACATCTGGTGGCGGGGCGTACAGCTGAGGCCGGTGATCGGACTCGCGACGAACTCCAGCTGCGAAGGAGCGGTCCAGAATTCCACGTAGCAGCTCAGCTAGGGTGGAAAATAAAACTTATCTAGCCGACTGCCAGATTGTCCCCTTTCCCAAGTAGCGAATAACCTGTCACCGGGGAGCGGCAACCACACGTCAGAAAGATGGAATTCGATCAGGTTATTCAAGTCCCGTGCACTGCTATAGCACCCACTTGCCCACGTCCCCGCACATCTCGCCGAGGGTCGGTCACACAATGAAAATTGCCCACCAAAAATGTTGGGTAAGGTTCGAGCATCAACGCGTCAAGGGATGAAAAAAAGAGGACGAGTCAAAGTGCTGCCCAAGTGCATACACAACAACAGCTCGCAAGCGACGAACAAGCAAGAACAAATTGACTGCAATCAGGCGTCCTACAATCCCAAAGGTACAATGAGCCTTGCGACGCAAGCTCGCGCGCAGAATTACGATGCCTACGCCCGAAGCCATCTTGTATGGCAGAGTAAAAAAGGCTTGCACACCAAAGCGCTCGCAAAACAAAAGAACGTAATGTGGAATATGAAAATTACACTGCTGCAAAAACAGGGGGTCAACGTGTTGCGCCAGAGGATATTGTATTACCTCCGTCTGTCCAAGTCACGGAAGCCCTGGGCATTCGAAGTACGAAAACGCACCAGCATAAAGGTGATAAGTGCACAAACTAAGTTAACTTTCCCATCTTCAAAACTCACTATTGTCTGAATTCACGTCGACTTTGACGCACACTTTCTTGTTGTCGGCGTCATCGGTGTCCGCTGACGACGACGGCAACGCCAGCTTGAACACATCTAGGCGGTCCGGTGGAGAGGGTCGGGGGGGGGGAAGCAAGTCGTGCACCAGGTTGGCCAGGTTGACGATGCGAGTGTCAGTCGCACCAAGGGTCGGGCCAGCAGTGCGAGTGCCGCCCGCATCACCTGAGGCCGCCGAGGAAGACAGACTTTGCTTGGTGGACGCTGCGAGCTGCTCCAGGGGCGATGGTGAACCTCGCAGATCGTCGACCTGGCTGGCAGGATTTACCGGACGTGGGTCCTTGACCTTGGGTGTAGGAGCACCACTGGAACTCGACGTACTGTGGCCGGGTACAGGTGACATAGAGGCGTGATTATAACGGGTCAGCGCTGCCTTGCCGCTGATGCCGGGCTCGCCGCGTTCCTTCCCGTGGCTGCGCGAGCCGCTCGAGAAACCAGGGAGAGCGACGTTTTTTTTCAGTGCACGCCCTGGCTGAACGCTGCACGCGGCACAGCTGAGGCTCGTGAAGTGGGAGGTATCGGTCGAAGACGATGGAGTGGCTTCTTCCGCAGGTGGAATCTCTTGATCCGAAGGCGAGAGGGAGCACTCGAGTTCCATCTCTTGGCTGTCGCTTGCCGGTTCATCAGTCGTTGCGGGGACGCCCAGAGCAGCACCTTCTCTTCACGCCTCGGTAGGCTAGTTTAAGGAGGCCCGGGGTAGCTCGGGAAAGTCGCTTGTACTTTCCAGAGCCTGCTGACTGCGGAGCACGCGAGGCGTCTCCGAGAAATTTTTCGCACCGTCGGCATAAGAGAGGGGCCGCAGAGTCGGCGGTGGCATGGTTGCCCTTGGAGCGACGACACTGGACGTTACAGTCGGAATTGTCGGGGCCGTACGAAGAGCAGCGGCCGCACCAGGGGGCCTTGCAGTCGCTAACTTGATGACCGTCATGGCCACAGTGGGCACATACCCGCTGCACACCTCGGTACTCGAACTGCGCCTTGAAACCTCGAATCTTCATGAAGTTGGGCACGGCCTTGGCCACCTCCATCTTCACAAGTCGCATGGTGGTCTTGACATGCTGAAGATTCCTCCACGTCGGCTGACAGACGTTAAGGACGTTTCCATACGGTCTCAGTGCTGCCGCCAGATCCGCGTTACTCACTACGGGGTTCAGACGGAAAATCGTCACGTACACGACCTGTGAGCCCATGTACGCCACAGGGCACGAAACACCGTTTACAACGACGGCTCCTATCTCGGCGATGCAGCCGTAGCAGCCCCCGCGCTTAACTTGAAAACGCGCATGTACATGAGGGTGTGCAGGCCATAACGACTTCTGATTTCCTCTAGGGCAATCACCAGGTCATCCACGGTGACTTCCTTTGGGGCCGTAAAAAAGAAAACTTGTACCGTGGGTGGTGACTGAGCAACCTCCCAAGAAGCCATGATGACGTGTCCTTGATGTCCCATTTGGTGGTCGAGTTGTCAGTAGGTAGACGGCGTCCAGAAGGGAGGGAGGAGCTATCCCAACGTAAAACGCAGGGCCACCCCGCTGTAGTCACGGCGAAACACAGAAACCCGTTTCCTGATGACGTGGCCCCTATTGGGAAGCCAGGGGCTGACTCCACTGTTGGGAATTTCACCGCTGTCTCCACTGTTGCGAACCATGGTAGCGTGGTCGATGTGGGCCGAGGTTGGTGTAGTGCCGGGGCAGTCATGATGGGCAAGTTGACGAAGAAGAAAACTTTATATACAAGTATTTACATCTTGGTATGAGAGCGGGCAGTGCGCTCCTGCGCGCGCGAGATTAAATAGGGCACGTTGGGTCCATTCCCCTTCACCCCTTTTCTCCGGTTGACGTCAGGATGCACCAATCACAGAACATGGCACTGACGGCAGCGCGTCCACGCAAAACACAAAACACACCTGCGCACACGCACGAGAGAACCCTCCTATCCTGGGTGGCAGCCATTCTGCGCATACAGAATGGCTGCCACCTTGTCAACGTTCGGGGAATTGCCTTCTTTGCTCATGATGTGCACAGATACTCGACTTACGGTACAAAGAAGTGTCATTTCTCAAGCGGCAACTTGAGGCCAGACTCTTGAAGCTTGCCAAGGACACCACTCAATTTCGAAGGTGCTCAGCATGATTTCCACCGGTTACAAGAATATCATCAAATTAGGCTACTACATGAGGCAGCCTTCTGAACAAGTTCATCTCACGCTGATATGGCAGAAGATGCCACACCAAAAGGTAACCGGGTGTACTGAAACAACCCCACGCCCGTCAAAATGGTGCATACTCCCTAGAGACCTCGTCAAGGAACACTTGCTGGTATTCGTCACCGTAGTCAAAGTTCGTGAATTTCTCACCTGTTGTAAGCATGTGCCACAGGCCCTCAATCGTCAGGGTAGGGTACTGCTCAACTGTTGCCACTGGGTTTATAGTGACACCAAAGTCTCCACAGATTCTGATACTGCAGTCCTTCTTGAAGCCAACTTTGCTGTCTTCGCTGGAACATGGATGGTACCTCTTCGTAGTCATTGGAGGTCTTGAGGGCACAGTGAAGTCTGTGTGACTTGAAGAACAGTGGTGAAGCATCTGAACAAACATCTATTGTACTTAGGTGCCTTTGAAGGCCCTCATTAAACACTTCAGCATAGTCTTGGACGAAGTGTTGGATGGCAGAAAGTGCGTGGATGCTCATCTCCACATCAGAGACGCCGATGCCCAACTCATGAATCCAGTTGCGTCCTAGGAGAGTGAGCGATCCGACCCGGCCAGGAAAATTGGTAGCTGTGCCTCTTTGCCTTCACGTTTTACCCGGGCATAAGCATTGCCTTGAACCTTATTCAGTTCCCCGTAATAGCTTCGCAGAAGCCCTAGTGAAGGCTGCACAGGAACTGAAGGCAGAAGACATTAAAGTCGCTACTTCGATATGACAGAGACACTTGCCCCCGTGTCCACCACCAAGTGGAGCGGCTTGCCGCAAATGTCAATGGTTACTGCGAAAGGCGGGGGCGGCGCGGCGTCGTAAACTTCTCACATATAGAATACGTGGGAAGCCAAAGTTGTAGTGACGTTTTCGGCCCGGGAAGTATTCACAGGACGATGGTTGCTCGACGAGGGTGAACTGCGCGACGAGAACGAACGTGGCTTGGGAGGGCTGCGGCTGCGGGCATGGCTGTCCCTCCATTTCGAATGACAAACTTTCGCAAGTGCCCTCGCTTGCGGCAGAATTTGCAGATGGCCGAGCACTTTCACCACCAATTCATTTCAGTCAAAAACAGAGTTAACAAGATACAACACTGGGAACAACATCTCAAGAAACCACCAAGAACGCATACAAGAAGCTATGAAGTTCTCTTGAATGTATCGATATATTCACACTAAAAACTGCTGACGGGGTCTTGACGGACAAATTGCGACGCCCGTTGCGCCAATGAAGCGGCTCAAGGTATGTCGTGTATAGGATTTTTTGCCACCTTATCACTATACGATCATTAAAACACGATCAATTGCTTGGTTGAAAATAGCTAGGTCAAATGTAAAATTATTTTGCTAAATTCATAATCGCTGGAATATTCTCAAAAACAAGTTGAAGCTACACGCATTCAAAGAAACCAAAAATATATAGCAAACATTCAAAGGCCATCACCATCATCAACAAAACAACAACAAATGCAACAAAAGCCTACTAGGCTACTTCAGGCCAAAGGTCTCCTCCATCAACCTCCAGCCGCTCCCGTTCTGCACTGCTGGAGTCCGCTCTTTGCCCCCGAAGTTTTTTTGTCACTCGATCGAGTTATTGGCCTTGCCCTTCTTCTAGGCCCGTCTCACAGAATCCACTCCGTTACGCCGGTGGTCCAGCGGTTGTCATGTCGCCTAATTATGTAGCCTTCCGAGTCCATTTCGTTTTCTGTTTGGAACTCTGATGTAATCTACTCGAGTTCTCGATCAGGAAGCTCGCTTCTTCTCCCTCAAATTTACTACGCAGATCCAATATAGGTTACAATATAACAGCAAATGTAAGAGATTAGTTATATAATAGACAAGTAAGTATGGGCTAATGCAAATAACCAAAAAAAATCAAACGCAGAATAAGGGGTGCATGACCACAGTAAAGGCCTTGCCCCTTTTCTAATGCGCATGGGGAGCTGTGTCTCAACACTTCATTGCAAGTCAGTAGCAATTGAGCAGGTGTTACGCGGATGTTGCATAATATCAACCGATTTAAAGCATTCCCAAATGAGCGCTGAATACGTCAAAATATGAATATTCTCAGGGAAATCTTACCGCAGAGATACGAAAAGACGACTGCAAGCGTTCGAGAAGAAAGCGCGCCACCGTTTTCAAAGCAAGCCCTGTCATTTCTACTTAGGTCCTCAAGTTTAATACAGCCGCTTCCAGGAATACAGAACGAAACTTTATGCAAAATGCCTATTTTTCCCTTGAGTCCATACCAAGCTTATTTAACATACAAGCATGAACTAAGGGAAGAGGAGCACTTTAAACTACAGTTTATTGTGCCTATAAGTGCCTATTTTTACTATATTGGCTAAAAAGCGCCTTTTTAGACTATATGTGCCTATATGGGCTTTTTTGTGCAATATATGCCTTTTTCTGTTTTTCGAGTCGATGGTCTGCAAGGACTGTTCTCGTTTCAGAAGCCCGCAACTCTGTGTTCGTCGCTCCCCGTTAGGAAAAAAGATCATACAGCCGTGAAAAAGAACCCGGGAAACGCAAACCGTGCGCGAGACACCGCCACCTCGTCTTCGCCAAATCCGTCGGGCCGCCAGAGGCCCGTACGAAACGACACTGCACCCAACCTTACCGATGTCACCCCTGTCCATACGAGCTGTTTTGTTCTATGTCATTCTCATTCTAATGCACTCTGTCCGCGGACCAAAGGCGAAAACTTTTGCCCATGTGCCGTATTCATTGCTGACAAAATAAAAACAAAAAATGAAGAAAATAACACGACACAGCCGCGCACATGCCACTCAAGGTCAAGGACGCCTCCTATGGGAGGCGTTTTTGACCTTGTTTTACGGTGACGTCACCAACACGTGCACAGTCATCCGCCGATCACGGGAACAACACCGGACGGCAAGATGCAGTTCGTGTAGGACGAAGAAGGAAAGAGAAACCGTGCGTTTAGGAATGACCCTCCTGGCACTTTCGAAGTACTCTACTCGTGGCAGCTGTAATTGGGTAACCTTCAAGGGCATTTCGAGACCTAGCAACAAGGGAATTAGGTGCAAGGAATGCTGCGTGCGAATATTGGTAATCGGTATGTGGCTGCATAGTTCCTGAATGATTTTACTCGCACAGCTTTCTTAGTCGTCTGCTTATCCAGTATAGAATATTTGAGTAATTTGTACGGAAGTATTACACTTCTTTCTACTATCTATGGGATTGATCGGGGATGTGAATAGCTGAGGAGGTCTTTCTGCTCTGTCGACAAATAAATATCTGTAGTTAAGATCTTTCTGTGTGGAACAGTTGCGTCTTCAAGCAGCAGTTACCGGTTGTGCCTCTTTCACCACATCCATTTGTTACCCCTTAAAAAACCCGGCTGATGACGGAAAACTATTACAAAAACACTCGCTGGTGGTACTAACAGCTTTGCAGACGACGAAAGCGACGCAGCCGAAAATATTTACACCCAGGCTAAACTTGAACGTGACTTGGCACATTCGTGTGCTTATTTCACATTGCCAGCAGAAAGCATTTGCGCAGCTTAGAGCTTGGGTGCCACTCTAAGAATGCTGAGATCATTTCGAAGGTCCAGAACCAATACCCCTACATCCCCAAACGGCCGGTTGCTGATAGAGCCATTCCTGTCTGGCAATCTGACTTTCTGTGCGACATAAATTTCATGGATTCCTTGTGCTAAAAAGCCTCCCGGAGGTTCTGAGCACCAAACATTCTGATATTCCAGATGGAATCAGGTCATGGAGCTGCCTGAAGTACAAGCACGCTCCCCTGACTTCAGTGAACGTCGAATGTTGTTTTTCGCACAGTTATCGACTGAAATAATCTACAACTTCAACCCGCAAATCATTGAGATGGGTCTGTCTTGTTGTGGCTTTTAAGTTTTTATTTTGTGTTCGAATCACCCTGCATTTCACGTAAATCAGTTAAAATAGCAAATACTCTGTGGCTAATTTTCACGAAAAAAAATAAAATTACTTTCCCACAGCTCAAGACTTGTGTGATGTTTTAATGCAAGACAAAATATTTCGTAAAATATCCTGCCGAAGTAAATACGGATTCAGCCTATGTGTGCCTAAATGACAGTAATTTATGCTTATAAATGCCCAAATGGCACTTTTCAGTGCCTCTTATAGGCGCCTAAAATCATGACTTGTCGTGCCTAAAGTTCCGGTCTCTAATCATGAGTTCACCTTACGGCAACTTTAGAGCTATGCATGGCCTGATGCAAAATGTCACGCTACGTTATTTATGAACGTCAGGCCGCACCGCTCCCTATTTAACCGTCGAGAGGCCAAGGAAAGGCCTTCTAAGCGTATTATTGTCATTATTAATATTATGTTTTCTTTGACTTAGCTCCCATTGTCAGTTTCGAGCATGAAACACCTTTATTACTGCCGTCTTTGCTTTTTGGCGGCTGCATAATGTTGGCAGTATTGTTGTTGTTCCAAATCCAAATAAGCAGGGAAATTACGTATTTTTCTAACATACCACGAGGCAGAAAAAATCGCATCAGTCCAGCACTGCACTTCATTTTAGCGGCAGGCCCATTGTACGATCAAGCTGACAAAAGCGACGCAATGGTGTTGGACGAAAGGAGAGCAAGCGCCATAGGCAGCCCGGCCGCGCTCCCAAGCCGAGCCGGCCCCCAGGGGCCGCAGAAGTGTCTCACGAAGGCAGCCGTTCTCACAGCTTCGCTTTCGCCGCCGCGGTCAGGTATTGCGTGGCCGGCCTGGCCACGAGGCGGCTGCAAGCGGGCTGCCATGGCCGGCGGCGGAAGTAAGCGGCAGCGAGGAAGCGCCGCGTGCCCGAGGCGGGTCGTTGCCCCTGACCGTGAGGCAGCGGCGCTAGTGGCCTCGTTTCGACGAGGAGCAGCCTTTCACCTTTCACGTCCGCCTGGAATAGCGGCTGTGTGCGCAACCGACGTGATGTGATGCCGCCGTTTCTGCGGTGGAACAGCTGCAAGCACTCGGCCACTACACCTTCCTCGGTTGCATTGGGATCCTGCACACCACGCCAAAAGCGGTTTTCTCCCTTCAGGACAAAACCTCGAAGCCCTGAACCTGAGTAGTCTCTAAGCCGAGAAATACCCAGCTTCAGTGAAATCCTGCGCGTTGCTACGAGGAAATTTCAGTGGATTGTTTCTGTGAATTGTTCTCGCACCCGTTTTCTCTGGGAAGGTTTACTGCCCGGAAGTGTAACTTTAAGAAAAGTACCATTAGGGCGATACTTACCACGAACGTTGTTTGCACCCTTCTGGAAAGAGCACGGTTCCGCATAGCCAGTGTTGGCATTTCCATGGCATGCGCAAACATGCAGTGTGCATACTCTGGCCGCGTTTCTTTTGCCGACACGCGTACCTCTAGTGGAGGACAACCGCTGACAGTGTACGAATATTTTTTCCAAGCGCGTGGAAGCTTGCCTGTTTCTCTATGCAGGGAACTACGATCAGATTACTTTTTTCTTTTCTTGATGCGTTCACTTGGCAAAAAAGAGATAATTACGTATTATAGTTTTTATGTTACCCCGCATTTCTAGAGATAATTGTAATTGATAACTCTGTACGTGTGCAGTAACTTCAGAATGCGAGACTGAATGCAAGTCTCAAAACTTTGTGCCGGCATTTTACACCAACAAGCACCAATTATAAGGGTGTAACACTGTAAAGACTTCAACAAATTCCTAATCAAACAAACACGGAAACCACCGTACCCTATAATATCGAATATAAATTCTGAAATGCTCTAATGGCTGATCTATTTTTCTTTCAAGGAATTAAACATTCCAACTCTCTCGGGTTTCACAGAAACAAATCCCTGAATTTTTAACGCATTTAAAGCCTAGAAGAAACATTGTCGGAACAAAACACCGTTAGAGTGTTCAAAATTCCGGTGGCCCTCAGTGCGCGGAGTGCTAATAGAGGACGTTCAGACTCATATGTCATTCGCTGAAAATGAAGGCTCGAAAGAAATTTCTGAAGGAAATTCACACAATAACTAGGTGAGCGATACCATAAGGGTCGGCGAAGGGTGAGGTCTTGCCACTGAACCGTGCTGAGATCGGCTCTGGAGCGTAGAAGAACCTACCAGAGCGAAATACCTTTGCAGCTCTCCACAAGCACGCGGGTATTTGCGGTTACAGCATGGCGGTGGCTCCATAGAAACTAATGCTTGGAAGAAACACTTTAGTGGCTGTAACTAACGCTTTCGCTCGCAAGCGCTGTGCAATGTCATCCATGCTTTAAAACAGTCACGGTTTTCAATATAGCTGATCGATTGTGGGGTTTAACGTGGCGAATTCTACACATGGACTATGAGGCGCGCCACAGGGGAAAGCTCCGTATTAATTTTTACCCCATGGGGATCTTTAACGTGCGCGGTAATCTTGACACAAGAGCACTTGTACTATTTGCCGCCATTAGAAAAGACGCCACCGCGTCCGCGATCGAATCCGCGTCATTGAACTGTTCAGCACAACACCTCAGCCACGACGGCAGGTGCCCCATCTTCTATGCTACGACTGCAAGTATTTTCTCCATGCCTGACTAGTTGACCATATGCTTGTCTTCCCCTGCACTGTAACAGGAGATGCTTGGTGGAATTATTGTAGTATGAACCACAACCTCAAGCACATCGTGCGCTTGGCAGGTGGTAGCACACTTCCATTTATTACGTCTTTTAACCATTTTCTACTGTGGCGTTCTTCCTCAAAGTTACATTAACATTAGGAAATTCTCAATAAAAGCTGATTTTCTCAATTCTCCATATACAAGAACAGCTGATTTTTACTTCCTACTGGGCAGCTCCTTGTGAAGGTTCCCCAAAAGGTACGCGCCAGACATCGCGGTTTCGCTCTCATCTTGTATCATTTCGGCGAAACATGCACGCAAGATGGGGCAGGCAGCCGACCGAGTATACGTGGCGTTTTCGCGATTGCGGCAAAGGCTACAAGGTTGCCAAGTGCAAAATAAAGCGCTCTATAAATGCGGGTGTACGTGCGCAGTTTCAGAATCTTCGATTGGTGATCAAATCTAAAAAATGTATACGTTAAGCACAACACATCCCCTCTATCATTTGCTCGGGTACTGCTTCAACATGTAAAGTACACGTTTAAAATAAAGGTGGTTCAGCTCAGTTACGAGTTAGCTACTGCTTTGGGTGCAATTAAAAAATACACATTTCTCTCAAACACATCAGGTATGCATTTTTTCAGCTTAGAAACTAACTTGTAAATGAAAAGTTGCATATTATATTTTGAAAAATACCTTTAATTCAGATGAAAGCACTTTTCATGGACCCTAACTTGGAATATAGTTTGGCGACTTCAGAGAAGTTGTAGGTAAGTAATTCGTAACGTTGGTAATTTTATTTTATGAGTAATTCGATGCCTCTTTCCAAAATGCACCCATCAATACATTGAATATGCAGTAGACCTTACAATTTGGAATGTAATCTACAAATTGATGAGCGCTACTCCTACGGAGAAGTCCCTAGACTAAGAATGTTGTTAGTTTCTCAAACGCACACGGTAGCTTATTGGTCAGATCGTATCTAACGCGCACGCAGCATTTAGGTTATGGACTACTCTTTTTCCCTAAATAAAACATGTGGTTTTAAACTATTTTATTCACACTCTTTTCATAACACTAGTGCAACACTTTCGAGGTTCGCAGCAGCTGACGAGTTGTCAAGGCCATTAAGATGCCTTAGCAAGTTACAGCATTAGACGCAAATATAATCCCAGATGGGCCCACAATAAAATAACCATCCAGAAAAAGAGTACACCTCCCATCGGGTCGTGAGACACTCGCCGTGCATTTGTATTTCAGACTTTGATGAATTGAGGCAAGTCATTTATGGGTTGCGATTAAACCAAGCGAATGTTTTATAGCAAACATGAGATTGTTCAAAATTTTGCAATAAATTGTTTGATCAAACAAAAGCGCTGAAATTTTGCTTTTTTTTTGCTACACGAACTGTGTTGCTGCGCGAAAATTACTTAGCCACCCTGTAGGTTTCCAAGCGATAAGTAGTGACAAACCCAGCAACATACTCACCGTAATGGGAGGCCTTGTAGCCCTTAGACAATCGAGACAATACTTTCACAGGCGGGTCCTGGCGGCGACCTCAGCGAAACTGGAAATTGCATAAGAAAGTCGCGTGCGGCTCTAAATGAGTTTGCATTTCGCCTAGCATCAATACGTCGCTGAAAATAAATGCTAAGGGTCTCCAGATATGTAAGTGTCAGTACAATGATAACCATTGTATTCCTAGTAAATGCGTACTTGTGAAAGGTCTACCCTAGCCTGTTTTGCGCCTTTTTCTGCTTTTTTCTAATTTTCTCCCCGCAAGGTCGGCATGGCAGCCGCGCTGTGATGAAGACCATACCCATAACCTTGTTTTCTCACCAAGATACCCAAACATAGCTTGTATATTCGGCACACTGAAGCCAAATTGGTTATAAGTTACACTAAAAAATGTTTATATTGGAATTATACTGTCATTTTGAGATATGACTTCCAGTCCCAATGTTGTCCGCAATCAGCGAGGAATAAACTTTAACTTATCTGTCTTTCGGTTACAGAAGCCTTAAGCTTCTACCCGATGTCCAGTACACATCAGCCACAGGTTAGCTGTGAAGCCCACAGTAAGTAATACAGGGGAGAAACGAAAGCACTCAGGGTTCGCAAACATGCACTCAACCTTCTGCACGATGAGTCTGGCCTTTAAGTAAAGTGACCGGTACCACCTGACAATAACCGGTAATCGGCTAGCCAAAGGGAGGGGGAAAATCTTGTGTTAAGTTCTCCAGCCAGGAAGATACATACGCGCAAAATTGGTTTTCTTGCTAACAAGCCACTTCCATTCTGCGGCATTCTAGCGGCCACCGCGTCGGCAGCGCCAACGGCAATTCTGCGAGAGTAACTAGGGCACGTATCGATTCAGCGTTGTTCCCGTTACAGATTGGAAGCCTGTCGGACGTTACGCCTGAATAATTATATTCACTCGATGGTTTACGGTGCATAATTGTTTCTTTTTCGCGTGAAACGATCGCGAAGTTTCCTCCCACCACTTCTTTGTTGCACAAACGTTGCGGTTCTGTATTCTCATGGCCTGTCTTTCCGCCCCTAGAGGCCCCTGAGTACAAAAAAGCCAGAAAGCTGCTCAGAGTAGCTGGAAGGGAAAACACCAATTGGGCGGAATAGCGTGAACCTAAGAGCCCCCGCCGCGGCAGCTCAGTGGCTAACGCGGGAGGGGGGGGGGGGGGGGGGGGGGGGTGTTGCGCTCAAAGACGTAGGAGCGATCGCTGCCGCTGCGATTGGCTTCTCATAAAGGCGAGAAGCGCAAACGCCTGCGTGTCGGGATTTGTTACCGTGTGAAGTATTACCGGGTAACCCGGTGGATTCCAATACGGCGCCCGTCAAGGCCCAGCTTTAGCTTCTGGCACAAAACATCAAAAATTTGTTATTCGGAATTTTTAATCAAAGCCGGCAGCGCTCATTTGAGATAGGCACTTGTAGTGCGAGTGCCATAGGCGGACCTGTGCAACACCATCTGCGCGATCGCATTTTGCCGCGCGAATCCAGCGAGGCAGCTTCCATTTTTTCATTCGGTTGACGTCGCGGCAAAGGTCCTGTGCACATCACATGAGAGTGTTTTATTTTCCTGTTTCTTTTCAGTTACCTTGCGCATTTTAGTCTGCGCCTAACAGCCCCCCCCCCTCTCTCTCTCTCTCTCTCTCTCTCTCTCTCTCTCTCTCTCTCTCTCTCTCTCTCTCTCTCTCTCTCTCTCTCTCTCTCTCTCTCTCTCCCCGCTCATCACTCACACGCTCGGTTTTTTTTGCAGCCAGCTTGCCTCTTCCCGGCATTTTTGGAACGGAAATGTGCAGCTTTGGCTTTGGGTTCTAACAGCCTATGCAGTGTGTATTTTTTTCATAAGCTTTGTTATGTTATTATAATGCCTTCTCAATGTCTATTTTACCTTAAAGAACCCAGCTATACCCCAGGCTCGCAATGTGCGTGCTCCAGCAATGGCACCAAAGCCAGCAGCCAAAAAAAAATTGTTTCCCTTGTACATCTGCCTTCCGTAGATATTGGTATGGGTGCAGTATTTATTCAAATTGAAGGTCCGGTGTGTGGCACAAGTGCCACAACATGGTCTGTCAATTTATCATAAAAATGCGCGTTTTGTGTTTGTGTTTCTGCTTCCTTGTGCACTCTCATCACGGACAAGATGGAAGGCCGAAAATAGTTCTGTTTTGTATCCACTTCCGTTGTATCCACGATTTAAAATCCACCCACCCAAGCGACATCGAGTGCAGTGCAATATAAAGCCGCTGATCGGGTAGTTAGCCCACCAACTAATACAATTACCCGCAACGTCAGTCCGACGCATTACCCTCTCAGCGTCTTTTCGGACAAGTGTACGTTATGAAAAGGCCCATTATAAACTCTACATCTACCCGATGCCGCGCGTCACATGACACCGTGCTAATTGCTTGTGCCCATCTATCTAATAACCTTGATATGTGATTTTTGATGCCATTGGGGTTAAATACCATTGATACTTCATTAATTCATTAATAGGGACCCATGAATTTACATCAGTGAACCCGACAACAGACCACAAGCGTCACAGTTCCCCTAAAAACTACCACACTTGAATGATTGGTGAATCTAAATTTTTCAGGACTACAAATCAAGAAAATCAAGCCAAGTTGATTCTGTCGTTCCGGCAACGAAAATTTGGATAAATTGTAACAGCGGGTATTTTCCAAAGAGGAAGCCTAAAATGAAGGCCAAACGGTGCTGATGCCCCTACGACATCTCGGAGTTCTTGTAGGATGATGCGTGCTCGTGCCTGAATGATCACGCACCTCCTTGGTTAACAAGGCGGTAGGGGCTGTGCATTCAGCCATGGTCCGCAGCTTGCTGCTAAAGGAACTCTCCTCCTTCCCTCGCGCTTGTGACGGAGTCTTTTCGGTAGCCGGAATTTCTGTTATCGGATTCATCTTCTGACAGAACCGATAACATAAATTTCTGAAGAGCACCAGCGCCTACTCGTGGTTACTGCGATCATAATTTTTTTTCTTTATCTTTGCTGACTGCAAGGGTACCAGACGATTGGAAACGAGGCGAGGTGTTTCCAGCGCAGAAATCTGGCCGCGTACATTCCGCAAGAAGTTGCATGCTATTTCCTTACTTCAAGCTATTGGAAACTTTTAGAACACCCAGATTATGCATGCTTGATTAGTTTTCCTCAGTTTAATTCGTACTTTACAAAACGCCAGTAAGGTTGTCGGAAGCATTGTTCATGTGGATCTAAAATAGTAGCTATTCTAGATCCGCAGACCTATTTTCTGTCTCGGGTCGCTCACCTTCATTTAATTCCCTTTGTATATGACAGCGGGGATGGAATAATGTTAGGAATAACACTCAAGGACAGGAAACGAGTTATCTGGATCAGAGAACAAACTAGAGTTGAAGATATCAATGTCCAAATAAACAAAAGGATTTGGACTTGGGATGGCCGTGTAGTGAGACGAACCGACAACCGGTGGACAATTAAGTTAACAGTTGGGTACCAAGAGATGGTCTAGATGAAGGGGAAGGCCCTCAACACGATGGAGGGATGGAAAATAGAAATTCTGGGATAAACTGTGGACTAGAGGACAGCAGGACCGGAGCGGTTGGATGTCAGTGGGAACGGCCTTCGTTCTCCAGTGGACCAGAGTAGGATGATGATTATGATGATGACGATGACGACCGAGTGAATAATCAACTACGTCTTTTAAAACTCAGTACATCTGATTATGAGACCATTGTGATGTGCTTCGGCTCGAGGAATAACGCGACAATGGCGACCGCGGGCGTATACGCGGAGACTGGTTAATACAAGACGCGCAGGCGAAATGTCTTCAGTCCTTAAAGCTTGGTTCAACGGCCCGAATTTTGCACGTACGATTTACAGTTCTCAGCGTCATAGTAGCCGCGACTAAGCGAAATATTGCGATGCTCAACAACTTCACCGCTCCAGTACCGTTTCCCCATACTCTCAATACGGCCCACTGAACTGATTATGTGCCGACTTCGATCGCGGTTTTTCCAAAAGTTTGGACCCATCGGTCTATAGTACCCCAGTGGACTCCACCAAGTTTTTAAACATGATTAGCCACTCACTTCGACTGGATGAACGCCTTCGCCTAGTCGATATTCTCTTCCAGTACGCGAGTGTTTTTGATTGTTTTCAGCAACAAAGGTGTCATACAATTCCGGCTGATCAGATTGGCCATAAATTAACTGCTGAAGCGGCACACTGAACGGTCGGAAACGTTACGGCGTTTTTTGGTCAATCTGACCTATACCCGGTGCAAAGTCCAATAAATCCAAAGAAATGGCGTTATTCAAGGTTGGTGCAGTTTCTCAGAGACGATGATCATCCTCGTGGTAACAGGGACGGTTCTTAGCGATTTTGCGCAGAAAACCGAAGCCTGAATTGTAAAACAAAGAAGCATGTCTAGGCGCCGAGCCGCATTGACGACGTCATGGACTGCCTTAATTCAGCTTCCTTCTTTTATTTGTTGACGTGAGATCAGGCACTTGTCAAATCCCGATGGAATTCAAGGATAACAAATAATGCTTTTGTAACGCCAGATGGACTCTTCGATTTTAACGCGATTTCCTTGGGACTGCAACGCTCCAGCTGCCTTGAAACGCCTTTGCAGACTCTTCTGCGTGGACGCAGGTAGTATATACGCGTCAACGAACTACGTTGGCGGTGTCGTAATTTTTGGCAGATCCTTCCGAGAGCACACCGTGTCACATCACCCCTGTCAATGACGGCTTCGAAAAAACAGGCGCACTCTTAATTATCCGAAATGGTGATTTGGAGACCGTAAAATACACTTGTGCTGTGCCTTTTCGTCCGATCAACACGGCGTGAGGCTTGACCACCAAAAGATCTAAGCGGTCAGTGATTTTAAGAGGCCCTATTCTGTCAAGGAGCGTCCAAGTTTTTTTAGCGTCTCTTATTTTCCAAGGTTCATACCTGGATTCGCCTACTGAGCTTAGCCCTTGACATTCCTACTGTAATGCCACTCGTGAGGACACTCACGCCTAACTCAGTTTGAGGCATTCAAGCGATCTTTACGCACTTGGACCTAGATTTTCCCGTTTAGAGTTTTAAAGCAAAGCTTTTTACCTCTACCCCCCAAGGGTTCTTTCGCGACCGTTGGCGTCACCAGAAAACTCCAGGGAACATATAAAAGAATATGCTGGCACCGCCGCGAATCGAACCTGGAACTAAGAGACTAACAAGGCAAGAGCCCGTTGTCTTACCGATTTAGCTACGAGCCCACGCAAAGACGGGGAAGACAGGTGGTGTACTCACCAATCACATCTACGGGATTACCCCCTGCGTTCTCGCTGAACGCGTGAAAGCGTCACGCGACCACTCACGCCCGTCTAGCGGCCCTGTGCGCACCTTTATCATGTGCTAAGAGTTACAAGAATTAAAGGAAGCTCACACCAATGCATGCCATCTCACTTCTAGAACGCCAATGTGCTAAAGCCTGTGGCCTCTAGTGTTCACGTAAACAATCACAGCTCCTTGTCGTCCACCCTCACGCCAAACCAAGGAATACATTGAAATACTCTTTGATGGCCAGGCCATCACTCCACGCCCCAGCATCAAGATCCTCGGCCTACATCTCGAGGCTAACACCAAGAGTGACGTCTCCTTGCAGCGCCTCAAAAACAGCATTAATCAAATCATACACATGATCAGGCGAGTTGCCACCAAGAAGCGAGCCTTAAAGGAATCCGGTACCTTTCGATTAATTGAAGCTTTTGCCCTCTCGAGAGTCACATACGTCAACCACCTTTCTTCTTCTCGACAAGGAAGGCATAGAGATGCTTTATATAATGATGAGAAAGGCGGTCGAGCAGGCCATTGGTCTTCTCATGAGTTCGTCCACACAGAGGCTGCCTAGCACGGGTCTCCACAACCCGGTGGAAGAGCTGATAGAAGGCCATCTTTCTAACCAGAAGGTCCGACTGAGAACTGCGGTGGGTAACCGCATGCTTCACCAGATTGGCTGGGCAGCCCAGAATGTCACTCCGCTTGACGTACACCCAGACTCTTGGCGAGTAAAACTAAAGATGCTCCCTTTGCTTAGAAATATGAACCCCTCACATGACAAGGGTCACCGAAAAGCACGGGCTCAAGCGCTAAACACCACCCTCGGTGGGGATCATGCAGTTATCCACACACACGCCTCGAAACATCGAGGGCAGCAATACGCCATCATCCTGGCTACCTCCAGAACCAACCTCCTTGCGTGTACTTTGCTTAGGACCCAAGAAATGACGGCAGCAGACGAGGCAGCCATCACCTTGGCTCCCACTGAACCAGGGGTCGAAGGGTAGTCACCGATTCCCAGCAAGCCTACTGGAATTACCAGTCGGGTTGGGTGTCCTGACCTGCACTGCGCGTGCTAAAAAACCACTCCCCAAACGGTTCCATTCAGCTCATCTGGACACCCCCTCACGCTTCAATGGAGGGCAACGAATACGCCCACCCAACCAGCCTGCGTCTTTGCCTCCCGTGCTATGGAGCTGCACGAGGACAGTCACCTGCTTGTCACGTTCAGGGAGATAACCCAGCATTATCGCCTTCTGAGACAGACCTTACCATAGGCTTACCCTGACCTTTCCAGAGAACAACAAACTACCCTACGGCGCATACAATCCGGGCTCCTTCCCACAGCCTACGCGTCTTCAATTAATGCATCCGAATCGCCACGACGCTGAATGTAAATTTTGCTCAGGAGTAGGAATACTCCGCCCCGTAATCGGGGTGTGCGACTTTAGCACTGAGCACCCTCCTCTCTTACCGTCAACTACCGAACAAGAGCAATGGGAGATGCTGCTGTCCAGGCCCTCTCTACCTACCCAGCTTCAGCGGGTGGACAGAACACAGGCCGCGCGGACTGCATATGGTCCCCACAGAAGAAGGAATGACTCCCCAGGGCTGTACTCTCAGCCGTTCAGAAATCTGAACAGAAGTATTTCTTCCTCCTCGTCTTCCTTCTCTGCCGCAAATCTCATCGCCTCCGTCCGTGGCGCAGAGACGGAGAAGTCAGATCGTCTAACACCGGGTTGGAGGTTACTTTAATTTTATAAAAAAAGTTTCCACTCTTGTGCTGCACCAATACAACTCAACCAAACACCGTCCATGCATCATACATTGATTTAACCTTACCACGAATATCTCTGTGAAGTAATAAATGGTGTGGTTAAATGCATTTCACTTCTCTGTGGTTTCACTGTTTGTAGAGCGGTGTGAGTGAATTTAAGTGACGTCGCATGGGTAATCGTTATGGGCGCCGTTTACAGCTTTGCTTTCCAACCATATTCACGGGGTGGATTGGCGCGATTTTTTTTCTTTTGGTAATGACATACTCTGCAAATGTACTGTAAACGTTGGTATATACTTGAGTTCTCAACATATCAACCCCGTCTCGATGCCATCAATCCAAATGCAATTTTTGAGAAGTTCCCCAGCTCCCTGCTGAGCCTTCTCCCAGATTAACGTGGGACTAAATGATGGGGCCCTCTACGCCACCAGACTACCTCTGAAACTAATTTTACTGGCCCGGCACGCAGGATTTGGGGAAAGAAAAGCACCAGGCCACAACGATAGGCAGCGGACGGACGTGAGTCATCTGTCACCATCCCCAGCCGAGCTTCGCACGGGGCGGAGCATTCTAGTTCACCGCAGCGCTTGCGACGTGACCTCACCAAGGTGAACACGCTGCAGACGACCAAAGGTGAGGCTGAGTGACGTTTTTTGCCCTTTGTTGTGGCTGTGTAGGCACAGACGTCGTGTGTATGCTGTTTACAAGAAGCACTCCGGCTGTCATGGCAGAAGAAGGCGGGAATGGTCAGACACGCCGGGCTCCATATCAAGGAGGTACGGGAGTAAGAGAGTTGCCCCTAGCAGGATAGGAGCTGGCAACTCTTACAAGTACAAACTCGAACTTGCAATTTCGCTTTTCTCCAAGCAGACACAGAGAGGCACCAATCCAATCAGCAGTTACCAAAAGCGAAGCTTAGAACGCCCGAGCGGTTGCGATGTTTTGATTGTAATCTAGATTGCAGCAGGGAGACTCTATCGAGCGAGTTTCATTAAGGCGGCATACAGTCGGGCACAGGGCCAATCAACCGTATAGCGATCGCAAGCTTCAACGGTTGCAGCCGCTTCGTTTATTGTATTTTCACCTGGGCGATGCGTATACGGCTGCGACACCATAAACAAGGCTACGAATTCACCAGGGGTCGTTTGCGTGGCAACAGAGGATACGATGAAAAGCGTTCAGTTCTACGCGGCCGCTGACACCAGAGAGTTCAGGTTTGCTCTGTTGCTAAAACACTGGTCCCGCAGGGCGCAGTAGAAAAGATTGAACCTCCGCTCACAAACGGAATATCAATTTAAATAAACCTACAGGACGGGGAGGCAGCCATCGCACAGAAAAGACTTGTTGCGAGCCGCATGCTCCATTCTGCTCCAAATTCACAGTAGAACGCCAACTCTGCGTTAATCACTCAAGATCCCGTCCATGACAGTAATAATAATAAAGAATGAAATTAATCTAGGGCAAAGAGAGAAAGAGCTGAGAAATCATGGGGCGAGACGGAGCGGGCGAACGAGAGAGAGAGAGAGAGAGAGAGAGAGAGAGAGAGAGAGAAGGAGTTAAGAGCATGTGAGGAAGCTGAGAAGGAAATGGGAGGATAACGGGAGGAAAGTGGGCTGGAAAGTAAGAGAGCACGCATGGAAGCGGAGAAGGCGTTCAGGACACGTCAGCAGGTCTGCGAAGGGAGTGAGCGCGTGAGGGGGCAACATTTACAGAGGGAGAGAGAACGTGTAAGCTGGGAGAGAGTAGACGACAAAGAGTGAGAGCGCATGAGGAGAGTTTGAGACAGAGAAAAAGCATTTGAGGGAACGGAGACAGACCGAAAGCACGGGAATAGGCCACAGGAGCAACCTAAGGCAAAAAAAGAGCTGAGAAACCTAATTGACCTTGGGGGTCATTGCTGAGGGTGTGCCAGAACCCACGACGCAGCCACGGACTCAGTAACATGCGCGACAAATAGGTGCTGCGCGCACGATCCCAGAGAGCCTGAATACCCGTTCGGGCAGCCAAAAAGCTTCGTTGGGCTGAAGCGCGGGATTGGGCTCAGATGTACCAACAGCATTCGCTGGTTATAGACGCGTCTGAGGCTGGGCCCAGTGTGACGCCGGCACGTAGGGTTCCAGGGAGAATGATAACGAAAAGAGCGTCTCGTTTGCGTGCCGCCATTCAACTGTGACGCCGACCAGTTCTTCAATGCTTGAGTGCGAAGCATCTCCAAACATTTTTGCATTCTATAAGCCTCACCATTCAAGTCGTATTTGGCCATAACCCTCTTTCTTCTCTTGTTGTGTGCCTTTTGCCGATTTCGTAAAAGAACATGTCACAAGCTACAGGATACAAATCCTAAGGTGGAACTATGTCCGCTACCTGAGTTGAGCTCCTCTGCTTGTGCTCTCACTCGGAGTGATAAAGGCAAAGAGAGTAATGGCTGGCTTAAAAACAAGTCATGAGCCAATTTTTCTTCGAATATACACTTAAAAGTATAAGTTGTCATTGGCATCGCTTTAACAGCGTAACGAAAGGGAGTATACGCATGCGGATAGTCCAAACACCACTGAAAGCATTCGAGCATTCGGTGTGAAGGTATGTCATGGGATTGGTACGGAGAGCACCAGATACAAGAAGAAGCCTGAAGTGAAGAAACTGGTCTAGCATTTTAGTGCTGTTTCCATGGCTGACCGATACAGAGCACTCCCGGTGTCCTGCAGTGACTCTAACAGGCTAGTAAAAACGCGCAAAAGAAGTTGAGCATCTGCACCGTAAGTGTCGTGTGAAAGGGCCTTAAGAATGTCGATTGGTTTCATGCATTTGTGCTTCAGTTTTTGAATAGGTGGAATTTGAATTTGAATTTGAATTTGAATTTTTAATATTTCCAACGGTGTAAAATACATACAAGTTAGTATACAGACAAGGGTCCCAAAGTCAACAGACTGCAACGGGACCCTTGATTAATTAATACAAAATAAAGAATATACAGAAAGCAGCAAAACAAAAAAACCGTAACTAAAAACAATGAACACAGCTAACGCAGCGCTAAAGTAGAATAAAAAAAAGTGATGAAAGCGGTTAAACAAAAATACGAGAAAAAATACGTGTTACACATTGCTAGCACAATACTAATTCAAACAAGGTAAAAAGGTTGACAGCAAAAAATACATTAAGTATACACCTGCATTACACGTACAATCTATCTGAACTCAGAAAACTTGGGCAATGAAATGAACAGTAACATAGCAATAGAGATAATGAAAACAATACATTCATCGATTCAACAAAAACGTTTTTGGCAAGTGTTTGACGGAAAATAATGATGATGAAGATTTTAGTTCTGCCGAAAGACTATTCCATAATGATATAGCTGAAAAAGCGGATGTCATCTGACCATAGTTTGTACGGGCTATGGGTAATAAGTAATTTTCGTTGGCTGCAAATCTGGTGGAGTTGTTATTTTGTAATAGTTCCGTGTCAATAAATTGGTACGATACATTATTAACACGCAGTTGAAACAAAAACGTAGCTAGGTTGTAAAAGAATACATTTTTAACCGATAAGACATTATTCTGTTAATTGAAGCAAAACACAGGCGTTAGCACGGAATGAGCTCTTAGTAATAATACGAAGAGCCTGATTTTGAATATGTTGTAACGGTGCCACATGACAATCATAAGTGTTACCCCATGCAACAATACCATATGTGATATGACTATGAACGAAAGCAAAATAAAGAGACATAAGTGCTTGGCAATGTATGCGAGTTTTTTGTAAACAAGTACGCGTAACAACTTTTGTTGCTTTTCTACAGGAACGGAAACCCTGTTAAGCCTGATGCCTCCATTGGACCGGAATATACGACTTTTGAACAGAACGCAAGGAAATTGTCCGGATTAAAGGTAAATCCTTTTTTATGGGCACACGCAGCAAGTTTGTTAACCCCAAGCTGGACTTGGACTTGATGCCCGCAAATGGTAATGTTGCGCAATTTAACAAATATATGAACATTACCGAAATAAATCGACTAAGAGTTGGTTTTGGCAGTGCCTTCCCAAGTGAGGTCATCTTGAGTATAAACAATCCACAGCTGAGAACTCCGCCCTGAGGCACCCCGTTTTCTTATACATCAACCCTTCAATGTGCACTGTCAAAACTAACATGAAAAGTTCTCTTCGACATGTAGCCTGCAAGCGTGTTCAACATGTTGCCCGACAAGGCGGAAGATTTATGGTGACTGAGTATGCCATAGGCCTCCTGCGCTGGAGTTTTGGTGACATGCAGCACCCCTAGTGGCCGACGCCTCTGGGTAGTACAAAAGCAGAAGACCCTCGCCGCCCTCCATGCGTTTTCAATTACTAGGCAGAGTGAAACTTGGTTGTACTTAGTTTAATCGCTTTGTGGCGCGTGTAAATGACTGCATACTGTATGAAATAGCCCTTAAAGTAGTTGTGGAGGCTAAACTAAATAATATCCGCTAAAACAAACCGATTTATCGGCTTTTTTTTTGAGCGAGCTGTCCCGGTCGTCGCGGCGTGGGACAGTATCGCCAGGTTGGGTGGTCTAACTTCCTGACGACGATTACCGCTCTTTCTTCTTGTGTGCGGACCACAAAGAAAAGTTCACGAGTAGCATAAACACGGAACGCTGCTCATCCTATAGCGTGAAGTAACTGCAAAACGTTGCTTCAGCGGGAGCAGGCAAGCGAACCCAAGAATTGCGCAGCCCACTCAGCTGACACTGCTGGCCTGGCACTGCCATGAAAACGAGTGGAAATTTTGTTGCGTATTTTCGCAAACTAAACTATCGTTGCGTAACGTTTTACGCCGCACAATTTACGAACGGCAGGGTACATGCATACTAGCGAGTAGGTGAGGCGTTGCGTCAAATAAACAAATTAAGCGCTATTAAAGGGCGCAAAACAATCACCAAATCGCACGTCTGCTGCCTGCAGAAATGTGTACTTCTATATTTGCATAGCATAACGTAACACAGCCGCATAGACGGCGCGCGGCCCTGAATATTTACATGCGATCATCACTGACTGTTGGTTACCTTCGTCGCTAACAATCTGAACGCCGACACGCCAGTTTTGTCCTCAAATGGAGTTACACAGTGAGACAAGAACAGAAAATCGGTCGCTTCCAGTTGAATTGTACCCCATCTTCACACTGCGCCAGATTATTGCCAAATATTATTGGCGATTCAATGAATTGTTTCGCTTTGCATTCAAAGCCCCTCTCCCCCTTCCACCCGATTTGCCGTCCAGCCCTCCGCCGTGTCGCCTGCATGCAACTCGGTCCTACACTTCAAAACGTTGCTGATCCTCATTCTAGCCTATTAAGTGCGAACTGGGAATATATGATGCAAGAGCGTACTTAAGTAAAATGAGCGCAAACAAGGAAAGCGAGCGGCCTCTCGTTTCGCCCGACCACTCTGTTTTACGGCCACTAATTTCGGAATCGCAAAACAGATTTCACGCTTCTTACGCTCGCTGAATTTTGTCACTTGGACACGCAACAAAACGGCAAGCTAACGCTGCACCATATATTCGCAACGGCGACGCAAAAGAGCACTATTTAATGAAAGCGCACGCATAGTGCGCAGGTACGCAAAAGAGCGGCGCACCGAAGCAGGCGAGCCAGCGGTCCGCCGGACTCACTGGCGCCATCATTGCCGATTGCTTCACTCTTCTTTTTTGATCGGCTGTTGTTTAAAAGTCCTTGTCACCTAGAGTAGTAAGTAGTTTGAACTAGAAGTTTCACTTCAAATTTCACTTCATACGACCATCAATCGGTGAACCAGCGAGTGGCAGAGCGCCGTCACCGTCCCTTCGCTGTCGGCGCTGTAAACGTATTTAGCGCTGCAAAGCTTTTTCCCCTAATACCAAGTTGATCGCCAGAAGAGATCAGACTCGTCGGGGATGGGCTGGTGACCATGTCGCAAAACAATCGGGAGCATCGAGCTTATTTTGCGTCTGTCAACACGGGATCCTATGGGACCCGCGGAGCTTTGTACCGCCCGGAATCCGCTTCCGCAGTGCCCCCTGGGCAGCGCAGGAGGCCTATAGCCCTAAGCGGTGTGATACGCTTTTTCAAGGTGAAAGCATTCTGTGATCACTACTTTTAGTAAATGAAAGCTCTAATGTACAATTCAAGGACAACAAGCTCAGCATTTGGGGATCGACCTTTCCTGAAGAATGCCTGGCAGTTATTGAGAAGACCATTGTATTCTAAAAAGTATACTTCTCTTGTATATCATCTTCTCGAGAAGCTTGCACAGGCAGCTCACCATTGCGATGGGGCGATGACCTGTGCGAGAATATGGTTCCTTCCCTCCTTAAAAGGACACTGAAGTAAAAATAAAAGGTGCTCTACAGCGATAACATTACCTTAGGGAGAACACAAATATACCACTCTTACGCGTAGTTTTTTTTTTAAATTAAGGTAGAAAATAGGAAAAACGTGAAGGCCAGTGCCGCCGCCAGTGGCTATACCACGCAACTTGCACCGGAAGTGTTAAATAGCCCGGCTTGCGGAACATCTTTTCTGGCTGCCGCTGGGTGGCGGTACTCTTTTATACTTGGGACTGTCGGGCTGTCGAGGTGTGCGGACGTACATTGCGCGGCAGAGGCATCGACGACGTAAACGGATAAGTGTTTAAAATTTAATAGACCTTTTTTTAGAGTGACCATGTTTTAAAGAGAGATGTAGTTTTAGCCAATAGGGTTAGTGGAAAGGAGCGGTAGTTGTTAGCGTAGGGAAGTGACTGGATCAGATGTGTCGCGCGGTTGCAGCACCTGGCGGTTTGAAAGCGTGATAGTTGGTGAATCTAGTTAGTAATTCGGGAAAGAAGAATTGATGGTGTAGGAAAGAATCGCACGTTGCGTTTTACTTTTAGATTTGGGGTAAGCGCGCGAGAAAGCGGCAGTGAATTAAGTCAGAGTTGGGCACGCCTTGTACGGGCAGTACCATGCCTCCGAAGAAGAAGCCGGGTGTGGTGTGCACGAGGTGCGAGTACAAATACCCGCTCCAGGAGACGAGGTTCGAGTCAGTCGAGGACGCGGAAGGGCAGCACTTCAGGTTCTGAGTGTGTGTGCTAGCGTCGTGCCTCGACCGGCTTGAGGAAGAAAAGGAGCAGCTCAGGGTTCAGGTAGGCGAACTACAGGAGGAGCTCAAAGATGATCAAAAGCAGAGGAAGGCACTCGAAGCAAGGTTGAGGCAAATGGAGGTAAAGCTGGCGACGAAGGGTGACATCCCGAGAAAGAATGACGTAGGTCACGAGGCAGGCGTGTCGACAGTGCTTGACCCCGAGAAGGGAAAGCAGGAGGACAAAGACGCCACGCCGGAAAACGATCCCGGACTGGCGCTGACTCAGCCACTGCGGGAGCAGGTGGCCGCGCCGGGGGGCAGCCAGGAAAAGGCCCGTGGTGATCGTGGAGGGGGCTCCAACATGCGATACTCAGAGATGGATGTTAGAAGACGGGTGAGAGAGGACGAGAGAGTGCAGGTTGGCGTGTTCCCGGGGCAGACGGTCAGGGTAGTGTTAGATAAAATGTGGGAAAACATGCAGGGGCAGAACCTAGTGATTATCGCAGGAGGAACGAATGACGTTCTGTAGGGAATAGACGCGGGAGTGCGCACGCAACTTTTAAAGGGGGTGAAGGAACATCGGGCGCTGTGCCCACATGTGCAGGTCGTCGTGAGCACAGTACCCCAGATCATTGGGAGAGGGGTGGATGTGGAAAGGGAAGTTGTAGCGGTAAACCGAGACATGCGGGAGCTGGGCCAGGAGCTGAGGTTTACTGTCGTAGATGTCAACAGGGATGTCCGATGGGTGGGCCGGAAAAGAGCGTTCCAGCGTCACGGAGTTCATTTCAGCGGGCCGGTGGGAGCAGCCATCGGAAGACGACACGCGGCACGAACTCTGGCTTTTTTAGGGAGTCACAGGCCTTTGCGAAGATGGCGTAGACAAATGCAAGGAGCAAAGGTAGATAGCGGGGTCGTTGCAGATTGGTGCAGGCAAACGAAAGGGGCGACGACGGCGTGTAAGCAAGAGAGGGAGGACGCTGAAGATTGCATATATAAACATGCCGGATGGCAGGAAAAGAGAGAAGTGGATGGAGATTAGTAAGCGGCTAGAAGAGGAAGATATCCAGGTAACACTAGCAACAGATGCCTGGTTGTTGTGCCATGCCGACGCACATGCCTCTGTATTTTGCATAACAGTTTTTTGTATGCAAGCTTATGCTCTGTGGAGACATTGAGTCAAATCCTGGACCTGATGTAAGAAAACTGCTAAGTAGTCTTTCGGAAGGGCAGAATGAAATCCGGCAGAGTATTTTCTATATAAAAACTGAACAAGAAGCCCAACGAGCAACACTAACAGCGGTCCTTCAAAACGTTTCTGACCTAGCAAAACTTGTTAACAGCATGAACAAATGGAATTGCAAGATTGATAGCTTTGACTCAAATTTACCTGCCCTAAAATCCTCTGTAGCTGATCAATCAGAAAAGATTGTAGATATCGAAGATCGTAGCCGACGATCAAACCTGATAGTATACGGCCTTACTGAAAAACCTAACGAAATGGAGGATGCTTTAAAAAAGGAAGTAGTAGATGGGGTATTCCGTCAAAAACTTAACGTGTCCTGCACCTCAGTCGGTCGCATACATAGGCTAGGTAAACAATCACGAAACCGTCCCATAATTATGTACCTTCAGGACTTTACTGAAGAACAAGAAATATTGAAAAACGCTAAAAAACTCAAAGGAACTGAAATATTCATTCAAAATGATTACTCTCGGTGCACACTGCGCCGCGCTAAATTGCTGTGGGCTAGCGCGAAAATTGACAAAGCGAACAGAAAAAAACCCTATCTTGTACATGATAAGTTGAGGATCGATGACGACACTTTTATGTGGGATGATAGCACGAACACGCGCCTAAAGGTTCGAACAACGTCAGTGCTTGGGCAGATTTCAGACACTTCCCAAACAACCAGTGCATGACTTGTCCCTCGCCGATTTAATCACAAATTGCGCCTGCTTAATATCAATATTCGTAGCATAGTCAATAAAACTGTAGAGCTCGAAAGTATCTTACTAACTTATGCGCCCCACATCACCGTCGTGGCGGAAACTTGGTTAAGCGGCATTAATTCCGATGAAGACATAGTACCAGAAAATTACAAAATATTTAGACGAGACAGGCCGTCTCGTGGTGGCGGTGTCGCTGTTGTCTTAAGGGCACACTCATCCGCTACTCTTTTAACCCAAATAGAAGATCACAAAAGCTTATGCCTGCAGCTAAATATCTTTGGAAATACAACTACTTTAATTGCCGTTTACCGTCCCCCCTCTTCAGAAGTAGAATTTTAAAATAAACTTTATAATTATTTGTCTAAACATTCCAAGGGTTATCTTATAATAGCCGGTGACTTTGACCTCCCGCAGATCAACTGGGATAAATTATGCTCTCCATGTTCTAACGATCAGGTTATTTTTGGCACAATGTTGGCATGCGATCTTGACCAGGCAGTAGGCGTTCCAACACGCGTTGAAGAACAGACGGCATCCATTCTTGATCTTGTATAGATCTTGATCTTTTCTATAGCAAATGTTTCCCGAATGTCCATGCATCCGTAGAAGATGGGCTGTCTGATCATAAGCTTGTTTTTTGCACATGTTCTGACGTAGATCTATCCGACCAGGAGCCTTTACAGCGCAAAGTAGTTAAAGACTATACTAGGGCTAATGATGAATCGATCCTGGACTATCTTGATTTGGCTTTTGACGAGTTTTCTAACAATGATGTTAATTATCTGTGGTTTCAGTCACTTTGCAACTTTTGCCTAGAAAAACTTCATTCCGAACAAAACCAAAATATCTAACCGTAAAACCCTTGGTTGTCCAGAGATATTCATTTAACGCGGAAAGTTAGGCGAATGAAAAGGCGGCAGCAGGAAGGACCGTTGTTTCAGAAATGTAAAGATGTGCTTGTAAATAAAATACACGCCGCCGAACACCACTATTTCTCGCTGACCTTGCCACAGTTTCTTCAAGGCGATCCAGCGAAATTCTGCCGGAAGCTTCAACCTAATGAACAGAAAGCAGTTGACTGTGTCAAACTCCGAGATAACGTTATCCGAGATCCGAAGCAAATCCCGACTGAATTTAATCGTTATTTTCATTCAATGTTTTCTGACCCGACCCATTGCGACAACTCAAATGATAACTCTGTCGTGGTAATTCCGGATTTCATTACTTTCGAAGACGTATTTTCGATGCTTCTTAACATCAAACCTAAATCATCATGTGGTTCAGACAACATTCCGAACGATTTTCTACGTCGATACGCCGAGTCCCTCGCATGTTTCCTAGTTGTAAGTTTTCGTTCATTCCTTTCCCAAGGCATTGTACCGATAGAATGGCGAATCGCCCGAGTGATACCAGTGTTTAAGAAAGGTGATTATCCGATTATAACAAATTACAGGCCCATATCACTAATATCATCGTGTTGTAAACTCACGGAACACATCATATCTAACTACATGATAAACTTTTTAGAGGCGGGTAACATCTTGTCGCCATTCCAACACGGGTTCTGTAAGGGATTTTCTACCACTACCCAGCTAATTGCTTCTGTCCATTCATTATCTGCTGTTCTTGACAAATCAGGCCAATCAGACGTAGTCTTTATAGATTTCAGTAAAGCTTTCGATAGAATTTCTTACTCAAAGTTATTATTTAAGCTTAATTTACTTGCTTTACCGTCCACCATTGTAAACTGGTTAAAATCTTATTTATACTACCGCATGCAATTTGTCCCTATCAATGGTTCTCATTCACAATGTCTTCCTGTAAACTCCAGGATACCTAAAGGTAGTGTCCTCGGACCACTACTTTTCTTGATTTATATTAATGATTTAAGAAACTGTGTAAAGAAGGCGTTACAATCAGATTATTAGCGGACCATTGCTTGTTGTCCAGCACTATTAATTCCATTAATGATCAGCAAGTTCTAAATGACAGTCTTGAAGATATAAATAAATGGTGCGACCGCTGGAACATGAAGCTAAACGCTGACAAAACCGTATCCATGCGTATTACCACAGTCCTTCAAAGGCATTGAAGGACTCCGGTATTACTAACAAAAAGCAGCCATATGAATATCAGTGCACAATTGATGATGATAGCTGGGTTTTATTGGCGCAATGCCGACTATGGGCAAAGAGCGCCAAAGAAGAAGTTACTGAATTGTGATGAGACCGTACATACTAAAACATGTGACTAAAAGTAAAAGTGATGCAAAACAAAAGACAATGGAGATGGCTGGTGTATAGGGCCAGGATGATTACACGTGATATGACAAGAGCTGCAGAAAGTTCACCTCAGCTAAAAACTTAAAAACACGCTGACTAGAAAACATTGGTTCGTCGGCTAAAAAATATGATGGGTGCAAAGGAATGTGTCGTCTGTATAATTCAGGGAAATGTTTGTGTCGTGTTGTGTCAAGTGCCTTGCATGTGATTAGTATGTGGACTACGGATAGGCCCTTTCCACACCTGCTACACGTGGGTCCCGAAGTTCCAGTGAGCAGGTGGGAGTGCGTCGCATGTGCGTGGCCTATCCGCAGCCTAGCCAGGGCGACTTCATTGTATCTGTTGTGTGAGTCAGTTATGTAGCGTCGCTGTTGTGGTTTTATTACGTGTAGTTTGTTGTCTGTTTGTTGACTCCAGTGTAATTGCAATGTGTTACGAAGCTGTCGTCTGATGTGTGTCTTTAGGTCGGTGTAAGGTACTGTTGTAATGTCAACTGTAGTCATGAGAGCAGCATTACCAGCCATTTGGTCGGCGGCCTCATTGCCAGGGATTCCACAATGCCCTGGTACCCAGCATATAGTTATTTCAGGATTTGAGGCATATGCAGACATTAGTACCTTGAAGAGAGCATTTATCACATAGTTTTTAGATGACCTTCCTAATGACAGCGCCTGTACAACGCTTTGAGAGTCTGTGTACACAATGGACTTGGGAATTTTATGTTTGATGATGTGGTTTGAAACGAGTAAAATGCCATATGCTTCTGCCGTGTAAATACTGTTATGAAAATTCATTGTTTTGCTTACTCTAAAATTTCGTCCGTGCGCTGCACAAGATACTGCAGAACCAGTTTTCGACGCGTCGCTATAGAATTCTGCGCACCTGTACTTGTCCTGCAGGAACAGGAAGTGCTGCAGAATTGCATTCCTGGGTACCCTATTTTTTTCTACAAGAGTGAATGACAGGTTGCATGATACAGAACGAGGATGCCATGGTGCGATGAAGTTATGAATGGGTGTCTTGTGCGTGTCTGAAAGGGGGACATTGAGTGCAGAAGCCTCCTCCCTAACTGTGAGAGAGAACGGTAAGGGAATAGATGGCCTGTTTAAAAAGAGTTGTAAATTTGTTGTATCGTTCATGGTGGGATTAAAAGGATGGTTGGTCAGAGACACGATCTTGGATGCATACAACAGGTCAATATACTCCCGCTGATGCCCTAGGCACCATTTGTCGCACTCGACATAAAGACTTTCAACAGGGCTAGTGCGGAATGCGCCACATGAGAGGCGAAGGCCAAGATCCAGCACTGGGTCGAGCATTTTCAGTGCTGTTTTTGTAGCAGACCCATACACGACACTGCCATAGTCGAGCCGAGACCCCACCAAGGCCGTGTAAAGGCGCAGCAGGAGTTGTTTGTCGGCCCCATAAGATTGATGTGAGAGGACCTTAAGAATATTCATTGTTTTTAAGCATTTGAATTTGAGCTCTCTGATATGCGGGATGAATGTAAGCTTTTCGTCGAATAAAATGCCTAAAAACTTGTGTTCCTTGTTCACAGGAATCGACACGCTGTTAAGAGTAATGTCTGGGTCTATATGGACCCCGCGCTTCCTAGAGAACACAACGCAGGAGCTTTTTACAGGATTCAATTTAAAACCATTCTTGTCTGCCCAGCCGGCAAGCTTCTTGACGCCGAGCTGGACTTGACGTTCGCAGATGGACATATTACAAGATTTAAAAGATATCTGCACGTCATCTACATACATGGAGTAAGAAATTGTAGGCGGCAGTGCCTTCCCAAGGGAGTTCATTTTTACTATGAAGAGAGTGCAGCTTAGAACTCCGCCTTGCGGCACGCCATTTTCTTGCACGTGTACCTTTGAAAGTGCAGAACCAACTCTGACGCGAAAGGTTCTCTCCGACAAATAGCTAGCAAAGGTGTTAAACATATTACCAGAAACACCGAATGACTTCAGGTCAGTAAGGATCCCATTACGCCAAGCGGTGTCATGGGCCTTTTCTAGGTCGAAAAACACAGTTAAACAGAACTCTTTGTGAATGAAGGCATCGCTAATATATGACTCTAGTGCCACAAGTTGATCATTTGTGGATCTTCCTGCCCTGAAGCCTGCCTGGCAGCTCTCGAGAAGGCCGTTATACTCCAAAAAGTACACGAGCCTCCGGTTTATCATCTTCTCAAGAAGCTTGCACAGGCAGCTGGTCAGGGCAGTGGTTCGATAGCTAGCGGGAGAATAAGGGTCCTTCCCTTCTTTCAAGAATGCTACAACTATGGCATCCCTCCAAGACTTTGGAATGTGCCCCGAAAGCCATATCTTGTTAAAAAGGTGAAGAAGTGTTACAAGAGTGTCTGTGTGTAAGCTCTGTATCATTGTATATGTAATGTTGTCTGTACCTGGAGCTGAGGGTTTACACGTGCTCAGAGCACCCCTCAGCTCATGAAGCGTGAACTCCGAGTTATAGGAAGTGGCTGACCTCTCATTGTCATGTAAAGGCTCCTTTTCGGCCACGAGTTTGTGTTTTATGAAAGTGTTTGTGTAGTGTGCTGAACTGGAAACGTGTTGGAAGTGTTGTGCGAGTGTGTCAGCCTGGTCTTCGAGTGTGTCCCTTGTTGTACTGACCAGAGGCAGGCTGTGTGTTTGATGTCCCTTGAGTTTGCGTATTCGGGTCCATACTTTCCGTGTGTCTGTGTAGGAGTTAATTGATGTTATGAATGTACGCCTATTATCACGTTTTGCTTCACAGCGCACACGTTTTCCGAACGCCTTGGCCCGTTTGAACAAGAGGACGCTACTCGACGTGGGGTACTGACGAAGGACACCCCACGCCTTGTTCTGGGCCTCTCGCCCCCGCCTACAGTCCTCATTCCACCACGGCCTTCGCTGGTTGCGCGGGGCACCAGAGGCGTGGGGAATGGACTTTTCGGCGGCGTCGAGGATGTGCGCCGTGAGCAGTTCGGTAGCTTCTTCAAAGTGTAGGTGTCCTAAGGATGTGTGGTGTAGTTGGGATGTCTCTGTAAATGTATTCCAGTTAGCTCTTGCTTCATTAAACCTTTTATGGGAAGATGGACTGCATGGGCCTTTACCTATATATGTTAGTGAGGTGGGGAAGTGGTCACTGCCATATGGGTCAGTGCCCACACCCCACTCAAGACATGGAAAGAGAATTGCTGAACCAATAGCCAAGTCAAGATTTGAGTATGTATTGTGTCCTATGTTATGGTATGTAGGCTGTTTCTTTTTGAAAAGGCATGCTCCAGAGGATGTTAAAAACGTCTCTATCAGGCGACCTCGGGCATCCGTGCGAGAAGAGCCCCAAAGAGAATTGTGTGCAATGAAGTCGCCTGTTAGGATGTATGGTTCAGGAAGCTGGTCGACCAGCGCCTCAAAGTCAGAGCTCAGAAGTGCAAGATCAGGGGAGATGTAGATGAAGCATACCGTTATCAACCTATTAAATAATATTGTGAGGACGGCTACAGCCTCAAGGACGGTGTTTAAGGTGACAGAGTGGCATGCTAAGGATTTGCGGGCAATTATGGCCACACCGCCAGAAGAGTGTGTGCAGCCATCCCTGTCTTTTCTGTATACCAGGTAACTATTCAAGAAATTTGTGTGTTTGGAATTAAGATGTGTTTCCTGGACACACATTAAACTTGGCTGGTTGGCATGCAGAAACTCATGCACGTCGTCAAGATTATTCAGAAGGCCTCTGCAGTTCCATTGAACTATGTTTTCTCTTCCCATTATGATGTGTTAGAGCTACTGGAGTGTGATTATTTATGTAGGGTCTTTCGGGGCTTGCACTCTTGGGAGGGGCTTTTTTGCCTTCTCTTCCTTCCGTTGCGATGAATGCCGGAAGGGCTCGACGTCCATGTCGTCATCTGAAGGCAAGGGGGTGCCCAGCGGACTGGGCCCCCTTGACGTGGTACCCTTTCGGGTGTTCTTTGCCTGCGCTGCCAGTGCCGAAGGCGTGGGGAGCACCACAGGTGGCACAGGCAGTGAGGCGGGGGAGGGGGCCGCTGCGACTGCCTCCGTCTCCATCTCCGTGCCCTTGCTTGTGCTTCGGGCCGGTGGAGAGGAAGCAGTGGATGCATCGGCATCCCCAACAGACGTTGTTGCCACCACAGCCGCTGCTGGGTGAGCGAGCGGTGCGGAAGCGGGTTGGGATGCCATAGGCAACCCAGGGGGGGGGGGCGAGAGCGGGACCAAGTCCGACTCGCGGTACTGGGTCCCCGCCGAAACCAAACGCCGCTCCACCCCCCGGCGAGCTGCGTCGGAGTACTTGCCCAGTGGGAAGGAGGCGAACCTCTTTCGCGCCTCTGGGAAGGTGATGTTTTCGGTTATCTTAAGGTTAATGATTTTTTTTTCAAGATGAAACTTCTCACAAGCGCGAGAGTATGCTGCGTGTGGACCCTGGCAATTCGGGCTGGTGAAGTTGGTTGCAGTGCAGTTGTCGGAGAGATGATCGTGCTGGGTGCATTTGGCACATGTTGTTCTGCCTCGACAGGAGATTGTACCATGCCCGAACCTGTGGCACTTGAAACAGCGCCGCGGGTTCGAGATGTACGGCCGGACAGAACAACGGATGAAACCTGCGTTGACATGCTCGGGCAGTGGGCAGCGGTCGAAAGTCAGAATCAGATGTTTGGTGGCTATTTCTTTGTTGTCTCTCCTGATGACGATGCGCCTTACTGCTGTCACGCCTTGGTCTTTTAGGCCTTCGAGCAGACCAGTCTCTATCTCAGTTAGGAGATCTGCCTCAGAGATCACACCTTGACAACTGTTGAGGCTGCGGTGGGGTGTGACCCTGATCTCCAGATCTGCCATGCGGGTTTGTTTCAGGAGGATTGTGGATTGCTGCTGAGTTTTAACTTCAACTAGCACTTCACCAGTTCTGAGCTTTTTGGCGTCATATGTTTTGCCGATGATACCTTCAAGGTATTAGAAACAAGAAATACAGATTGAGAGAAAACCGGCTTCGATTTGTCCACAGATTCAATGAACAAAAAACGAGGGTAGTTATCTGGCTTTGGGAGCGAGATAGAAGGCAAAGAAGGAAAAAATACTTCGGTGCGGCCCCTTTTAGGGGGCCGATCACGGTTGGGGGGGGGTGGTTTGAAGATACCATATGGCATAGTATAAATGCAGGGAGACGGGGGTACTTTCTCCTTTGACCTTACCCTGGTAGTCAAAGAGGTCCCGGAGCTCCCAGCCTGGTAGCCAGGCAGGGAGCCCATCGGCCGGAGCTTGACCAAGGCTCCGACGGCCACCGTTAGAGGTTTCTACCATTCACCTTAAAACCCATTACCACGGTCGGTTACAGCGTGAGTGTGGGGGCTCGGGGTCCGCGGTATCGCCAGTACCGTCACCAAGATTGCTCAAGGTGCCCCGTGCGGGGATCAGTACACAATTAACGGCGTTCCTATCTCTCAAACCGACAGTTTCAAATACCTTGGGATTACGATAAATAGCAATTTAACTTGGTCTACACACATTCTTCACCTCGGAGAAAACTGGGTTTGCTGAGACATAAACTGAAACACTCACCTTCCAACATAAAGCTTCCTGCCTATAACACAATAATACGACCAAGTTTAGAATACCCATGCGTAGTTTAGGACCCGCATACTAAAAAAGACATTGATAATTTTGGAAAAGATCAAAAATTAGCTGTCCGCTTTATATACAATCGTTATCGCCGTCTTCACTCCCCAACCAATCTAATAAAAATTAACAAAATCCCAATACTGGAATCTCGAAGAAAAATAGCCAGCTTAAAATTTCTTTTTCTTTTATCACAAGGAAGGTCACGACTTGATGCATCGGCCTTACTAACTTCGTTATCATCGTGTCCCACGAGGCACTATCATTCCGCTAAGTTCACGTCTATCTCTGTGCGCACTAACACATTTAAGTATTCGTTTTTTCCCAGGACTATAGCCGACTGGAACAATCTCCCCCCTGAAATTCTTTCTTCCAGTAGCATGTTGAAATGTATTGACGAAATGTTTGATTTCTGAAAAAAGAATTTTCACATATGTACCGAATAAGTTTGAAATGCCTTGTTCACACGTTTTTTTTACCCTCTAGAAATTGTGTAACTGGTCTTAACACGATGTAACACCACCACTCCTGCTTAGGCCCATTCGTGGCCCGCAGTATTATTTAAATAAATATGCGTGGTGACCGAGACGCACCTACGGAATTTGGAAGAACCCCCGGTAATCGGAGAGAATGTATGGGAAGGTTGTAACAGGATGGCTGGATTGAGAAAAGATGGAGGAGTAGGTATGCTTATACGGCAGGGGGCCAATTGAAAGAGGACATGTATGAGTAAAAGGATTAGTTGAGGGTAGGGAGATGGCTTTAGGGGTGTCGTACCTGTGGACGGGTAAGGATAGCAAAGAACAAAACGGAAAAACTGGTGGCGTGTTCAAAAAAGGACATCAATGATTTGAAACGTTCCGGGGAGGTACTATTGGTATGGGACTTGAACGCCCACATTGAAGATATAGACGGGTACACAGATTTCAACGGAAATCTAATGCTAGATATGTGTGAGTACGAAAAGCTGATCATAGTAAATAGAGAACAAAAATGCGGGGGTCAAATCACGTGGGAGTGTACGAGACAGTCGAGTGTTGACTACGGCCTTGTTTCAGAGGGACTTTATGAATGGTTGGATGGAATGAGCATAGATGAGGAAGGGGGCCACAGTCTGGGCAGTGACCACAAGCGTATAAGCCTGAGGTTTGGGAAAATGTGGGGCGAAAAAACGGGTCGACCGGTGCAGCGCACAAAGTTAAACAGCAAACTAATTGCGATTATAGCCAAAAGCATAGAGGCTGACATAGAAATAAATCCTGGAGAAGAGTGGGAATATGACAGGCTCATCAAAACTATGCAGGAAAAATAGCCAAGGCAGAGAGGGCCAATGGATGGAGAGGAAGGAAAACAATCGAAAGCTGGGGGAACAAAGAAATCAATGAGGCGATAGAGAGGCGTAAACAGGCGTCTAGAGAGCGCAGGCAGGCCAAGAGGATGGGGACACATCAGGAGGGGGTAGGCCTGAAATGGGAGCAATATAAGCAAATGAAACAGGAAGTGCAAAAATTAGTGCAGGCGGAAATAAAGTGGGACAGCGAGCGATGGGTAGCGCAAATACGAGGGAAGGGTAGAGAAGCCCCGAAAAAGTTTTGGAACCACGTGCAGGCATTAGGGAAATGCACGAGTCCCACAGAGGGCGGTACTATAGCAAACGAGCAGGGGCAGATGCTTAAGGGAGAGGAAGCATTGGCATACCTACACAAAATCATCACGGAGAAGTTCGGTAAGGTGGATGACGAGGCCCCGCAGCAACACAGAGATGTTGCGACGGGTAGGCCGGAATGTCTGGAGATAGATGGGGACAAGCTGAAATGGAAAAGAGAAGAGGAAAAGGTTCCCAAAAATACCGCGGTAGGCACGGATGGGATACCGATGGAGTTGATTAACCAGTTAGGACCAAAGAGAAAGGGAAAACTACTACAAGCCATCAGAACAAGGAAAGAAAAAAAGGCAATACTGGCCGCGTGGCAAATGAGCAGGATGAACTTAGTGTACAAGGGCAAAGGAGTCAGGACTAACCCGAGCTCGTATAGGGCAGTAACCGTCATGTCAGGGCTGTGCAGGTTAGCAATGTAGGCAGTGAAGTTCGAACTACAACAGTGGGTAGAGAAAATATGATATTAGGGGAACTTCAAAATGGACTTCGAAAGTACAGAAGACTAGACGATAACATATTTGTGGTAAGCCAATGCATAGAGATGGCGAAGATTCAAAACAGACCTTTGTGGTTAGCTTTTCTGGACATTAAAGCGGCGTATGATAATATAGATAGGAAGCGGCTATGGAGTATTCTGGAGGACGAGGGAGTGGGGGCAGAATTCATTAGCTTACTCACGGAGCTATACCGGGAGACCCAAGTGCAAATACTGTGGGAGGGGATAACATACAATAGGCCTGTATACACCTACAAGGGTTTGAAACAAGGATGTTCTCTCTCTCCGCTGCTGTTCATGATCTACATGGCGGGGTCAGAAAGGAAGCTAGAAGCCAGTACGCTGGGGTTCGACTTATTATATATGAAAAAACGGGCAGGTGGTGGAACAACGGGTTCCGGGACTAATGTATTCAGACGACATATTGTTGCCGGCGGACAACCGGATAAGTATGCAGGGCTTGATGGATATATGCGGTGAAGAAGCGACGCACCTAGGGCTATCCTTTAGCAGAGAAAAATCGGGGATCATGGTCTTTTACGACGGCGCGGATCACAAAACGGTATCAGTGCAACACGTGGAAATACCATTGGTGAAAGGGTATAAATATTTAGGAGTATGGCTGAGCGACAGCGAAGATTACACGCACGCGCATGAGGCTCGCCTTAAGACGAAACGAAGACGTAACGCGGATATAGTGAAGCCTAGAGCCCTCTAGGGATACACCAAATACGAGGTGGTAAGGGGAGTCTGGAAAGGGGTCATGGTACCAGGATTAAGTTTTGCAAATTCGGTTTTGTGCATGCAACCAGAGACGCAAGCGGGCCTTGAGGTAAATCAGAGGGCAGTAGGCAGATTGGCCCTAGACCCGCCGCGGTGGCTCAGTGGCTAAGGCGTTGCGCTGCTGAGCCCGAGGTCGCGGGTTCGATTCCCGGCCGCGGCGGCCGCTTTTCTGATGGAGGCAAAAAGCAAAAACGCCCGTGTGTACGAGATTTCGGCGCACGATAAAGATCCCCAGGTGGTCAAAATTAATCCGGAGCCCTCCACTACGGTGCGCCTCATCGCCTGCGTTGCGTCGGCGCGTTAAACCCCAGAATCAATCAATCAAAGATTGGCCCTAGGGGCCCACAGCAGAACTACAAATGAAGCTGTACGGGGGGATATGGGCTGGTCGTCTTTCGAGACGCGGGAGGCGCAGAGCAAGATAAAGTTTCAGGAGCGACTTCGTGACATGGTGGACGAAAATGGGCCCAGAGGGTGTTTAAGTACCTGTATATGAGGAGCCTGGACATGCGGTTGAGACGGAGGACCAGACAGCTGACCAAGCGGTAAGGAAAGTGAGTAGGGGAAAGAGGGGTTTACACAACGGTTAAAAAGCAGGTAAAGTCAGAAGAGACGACAAAGTGGGCACAGAGAATGGGAGCGAAAAAAACCCTGGAGGCTTATAGGGCAGAGAAACGGGAAATTAAGGAGGGATTCTATGGCAATACTAGAGGCAGTGCATTCCTCTTCGAGGCACGGGCGGGGTGCGTGAGGACCCGGGCATACACGGGCCGCTACAGGCAGGAGCATGAAACACGTGCATGCTGCGGCAGTGATCGGGAAACTATTGGCCTCGAGGACATACCGTGGCGCCACCTACGAGTGGCGTCACTTGTAGGACGCCGAATCGTGTTGTCGTCTGCTACAACACATTTCCCGTGCGTATGCGGAAGCGTTTTTTTGTTGTGGCCACCGTCTCGCCCGCTCCTTCTGGATTCGATGCAAATTACCAAAAAAGTTGTCTGTAAACCAAATAATTCGGGCAAGCAATCAGCGACTCGCTTGTTCCCGGCGACACCACCGCGTTTACGCAGTTGATATACCATCGCGACCCACAGCTCCTACATACGCAGCCAGCTAACTCCAAGGACGATGCAACTGATGCCGAGAAAAGTACGCTGTAAATTCATTATGAAATACTTGTGACGGGACGTGTGTGCAAGCAAACACCTTGTAACAGCGACGGAAACGCGTCGCTCACTTATGATCTCACCACGCGCACTGCTCGTATTGCCTGATAAATGAATGATGCGAGAACGGTGGTCCGATTGCTTCGCCGCACATGCTTAATGTTATGGTCTGCAGTTTGGCTTAATCAGTGTTCATTTCCCCTATGATGTTTTTATAGTCATGCCCGGATTTGATTAACGATCACTGCCGTAGCCTGTACTCTGCACGGCTGATGTTTACTTTTCACGACTTTTTTTTTAACGCCTTCGAGCGGGTTCGGACAAGGCTGTATTTAGTTTCCATTAGGTGCTCGGCGTGGTACTTTATAATTGCAGCGTGTTTTGTATGTTTACAGTAAGCCGGCATTTCTCAAGCATCAATTTAGAAACTCACGACTGCTCACAGAAGGCGAGACTGCGTACGAGGCGAAACACGTCGGTAATGATTTCCGGTAATGGGGATATTTAGAATAGGAGAACCGAGCGTTGGGGGCCCCCAAGAAGTTACAGGAACCCAAACGCAACGCGCGTGCGCGACGGGATGGGCTTCGCCAACAGCTCGCAGCCGGCTTCGGATGCACGTAATCGGATGTTGGTAACTTTAGGCTTGGAATCGCAGCAGCTATTTCATCGCCGTTAGAGTTGCTAGTGACAGTCCCTAACAGAACGTTTCACCGCGCTGGGAACTCTGTAAGCGCGGTGATTTCCGTTGAAGCGATCAACGATCATACCTGCACGGCCTCGGCCGATTCTTGCGCGCAAGCATAGCCATGATCCTTCGGCCTCTCGCCGCACCGTGCGTGAACGGGCCGGCACTGCCGGGACCGACCTCCGCGGCCCGTCGGCGTAAATCGCGGCAGATATTTGAGCATCGTTTTGAAAACCACAGCTGATGACACTGCCTATCAGAATTTTTCATCACACTAACATCGACTTTCACCAATCTGGAACTTGTTTTCCACGACTTGTGTGATTTTAAAACGCGGCGACAAGTTGTTGCTGCCGCGACCTGCGTCGGTTCGAGCCGAACCGTCGGCTTTGCGGGCAGGCACGGCGGGTGCGTGTGCTTCTGCGAGCAGTTAACGGTTCATGATTTCCTGCTTTATACATTTCTTGCAAACAAGGAAATCATCAAAATTTACCTCTTCGATCATCGTAGCCCACATTGTTGATCGGGGAAACAAGCCGCTGCTTACGCTCCGGTCGCATGCGAATACACCACCGCGCTCATGGTGTTTGCGGATAATCTACCACAGTTGATACGGTTATACAGTCACCATTAGGTCGAAATGTGCTTGACGCACTGAGAATTAACTTCAAACGAAGGAAATTAACACGAAAATACTTTTAGAACGCGCTTTCTAAGCGAAGTGTCACGCGCTGCAAGCCAACTACGCAGCAAGATAGGAACGGTGATCCTACAAGTGACGTCAAAACGATCGCAGCGCCGGCCTCTCCAGTGGTGGGCCTCGCGGCCAATAGACCATATTGTTACGCGATGCACAGAGATACGAACAACGCGGGGTGGGGAGGAAACGACGCTGGCGGAGGCTTCGGGATTTGGGGTGCGGGGGAACCTCGACTTCAAGGCCATAGCGGTGACGAAAGGCGACTGGAGTGGTCGTGGAGGAAAAGTAGGGAAGGGATGGGTACGCAAGCGGAGTAATCATACGGATGAGAATTTAGAACAGCGAGGGGAGAAAAAAGGGGGTGAGCGCGATGAGTTTGTAGGCGGCCAACGAGGTGGTGAGGCCGAGCCCACGTTTATTGCGGTTGCGTTGGCTGTGCCATAGACAGGACAAGGCGCGTAGAACGAGGATGCCGTTCCCGAGGTGTGCCGAATCTGTTCTAGGCGCGAGCTGGCTGATAGTGCTGATGATGATTGTGACGATGGTGAAGATGATGATGGCGTCGCTTCAGAGCCCCCCCCCCCCACTTGCGCACCGCGCGATAAAAAGAAACCGAAGGACATTTTAGCCAGCGCGGGAAAGGAGCGCGACAGTTTGGTATAGAGATGCCGAAACTACATAGCGGCATGAAACTGCGGAGAGGGCTGTGCTGATCGCCATGAGTAATATCGACATCTATGTACAATTTGTCCGTAGTCCGGAAGAGTCCGTGGGCAGTCAGTGGTCAAATGACAGGGGTTGACTGAACGGCACGGTCCTGGTCGTCGGCGAGGTAGCGTCCGGGATGTGGGGAAACCTCTGGTGCACGAGGCTGGGAGTGCGGCTGCGGACGCATTGCGGGATGTGGGGCGCCGGCTACAATAGATGGCGGAGCGAGCCACAGGGGTAACTCGAAGGACAGCGATGAGATGAGGCGTGATGCTGAACACTGACGGCCAAAGTGCGGGCTTGGCTGCGCTGTGGTGTGAGCTCTGGGGATGCGTCGCTGACTGGGCAACTTGCGCACGCGCCGTGCGAGATGGAGCAGCGGAGGGCGCCAACGACAAGCGTCTCTCGAACTACCGGTGTGTCGGGTTCCTGTCGTGCAGTGCACTTTGGGGTCGGAGAGCAGAGCGCCTGTGACACCGTGTACCCAATACTCTCCTGTAGCAGGGAGTCGGTCGAGGTGGGGTGACCAGTTTGTGGCGCGTCTGATTGCATAGGGACAAGAAATCTTCTTTTGGCGACGTTTGGTGGGAGGTTTGTCCCGCAATCGTTTCTCTGGTGTTTCCATCGTATCCAGGGTGTCAGGACTGCCGGGGGCAGTGTGATCAGCTTCGAGTGTAAGTTGAACTTCCGAGGATCTCGAGCTGTTGTTGACTGATAGAAGCTGTTCCACCGGTGACGGGGGAGAGGGCTCGCGGGTGCGGGGGGAAGAACGTTCTGAATGATCCTTCTCACCCGTGCCGTGCGGTGAAAGCGGTGAAGTTTTCCCGTCATTAGCGGCAAAGCAGTCGACACCTGGGTGGGTTTGTGCAGCAGACGCAACAACGTGTGGGACTGCGCCATGTTGTTGCGTCGAGTTGACTAAGTGAAACGCCAACTCGGAAGTGCCGCAAGTCGTCGTCGGGGCTCGCGTTTGTTGGTCAGGCGAGGGTGGACCTGCCGGCGGCGTGTAATCCACGGATGCCGTAGGAAGGCGTGGTGGTGTTGATAAAGGCGTTCCTATACCGTAGTGGTTTAGGACAGCGGCCTTCAGATCGTCGTATGCACTTGGGCCTGGGGCCGGCAGCTGGATGCCCTCAGTCAGGTCCGCGGGTAACTTCTCTAAAGTGACGAGGTACCCGGTTTTGTGGGACTGGATGTCGTTGACATAGAAATGACTCTAGAAACATAGAACGAGGGTGCCGTTCGCGAGGTGTGCCGAATCTGTTCTAGGCGTCAGCGGGCTGATAGTGCTGATGATGATTGGGACGCTGGTGAAGATGATGAAGGCGTCGCTACAAGTTTAAAACAGGGAAGAGGGGGAGATAGGAGGGAGGAACGGATGTCCCGATTCAAAGGGAGAGCCACTAATTATCATCATCATCTTCATGGGGCGGCGGTAGCGCTTTTGAAGTGTACGAGCTACGGGTGAGCGGTTGCTTCGACGCCAACATTCGCGGGTAATCAAAAGGACAATGCTCTTTTTTTCTTCAAGAAAGAGTCAATACTGATGACGGGACCTATGAAAAAATATTTGGCTTAGTGTTCCGGAGCTGCAAAGGATGTGGGAGTTCGGGAAAGCACGACTGATTTGACCGAAGGCGACCATCCGCTCGGTACACCGTAGCGTTGTATTGGGTTGCTTCCATACCCCTATGGATCACCGCTGCCTCTCCTTCTTCCGGTTTATGGTGACGTAAACAGCGATTGCATTCGCGCATTGGGTCACGTTTGATCATCGTTTGATCAGCGATTTTCAAGCAATTAAAGCATCTTTCGGCACGGAATCAATGCTAAAATGGCTATTGGAAGGTCAGACTTTCGTTTAAAACCAACTGGCTGGTTGAGTTAAGTGTCCCTTTAATAAAATCCACTACTATGACTTCACTCCAATACCTTTGAAGGTTCCCCGTAAGCCATATCTGGTTGTAATGGTGGGGGAGTGCTTCAAGTATGGCGGAGTGTAGGTGTCGTATTAAAGTGTATGTAATGTATGCGCCTGCACCGGAAGGCTTGCATGTGCTGAGAAGCGCCCGGAGCTCCTGAAGTGAAGATTTACAGTTGTAAGACGTGGTTGACGTGTTGTTATTCCGTGAAGGTTTCTTTTCGATTGGTCTTTCGTGTTGCATGAAAGTCTTCCTGCAATGTTTAGAGGTTGACACGGGCTTGAAGTGTTGTGATGGGGCGTTAGCCTGGTCTTCAAGCGTGTCCCCTGCTAAGCTAAGGAGTAGCAGGCTGTGTCTGTTCTCCTTTACGTTTTCTTTATCCTTTCCCTTATATCGCGTGTTTGTGTATAACAGCTGTATATAAATATACCGTGTATTACTATAGGGGAAAGCGCACCCACCCAAGCAGTGGCTTCGAAAAGAAAACCGCTTCCCCATGTCGGGATCGAACCTGGGCCAGCCGCGTTACGAAGTCAATGTCTTTCCCATTGCGCCACAGAGGCACGCGTTACTCATATGCAAGGTGCTGGCGGTGACCTTTGCACTGTGCCGTTACCACGGACGCTGCCGTGGCTAGGCCGCAAATAAGTACACAATTATACAGGGTGTCCCAGCTATCATGCACCAGGCTTTAAAAAAAGAGCAATGGCGTTACTGGAACAAAACCTAGCGCATTATGTTTCCAGTACAGTGGAGTATCGGCCAGTAATTTTAGGGGCGAAGCTCCTAAAGCCATGGGTCTGTCCATCCCTTGTGTCTCGTGGTACGTGACCGCCGCATGCTTTCGGAGATGTCGCAAAGTGGGCCGCGTTGGACGCGCAAGAACCGGCTGCAACCGGCAGCGCAAACTCGGCACCGGGAGCGCGAGCTTGTCTGCGTTCGCCAACGGAGGCGCGAGCGCACGTGCACTGCGAGGGGGAGATCACGCAAGAAATCACGCCACGAACGCAGGCAGTCGTTCTCGGAGATCGAACGATACGCAAGGACCTTTGCTCGTTTCCTCTCGTCTTCTTCGGGCACAAGTTCGCCTTAAATAAAAGTTCTTTCTTTACCGTTGTGTCCCATCCTACGTGACAATTTGTGGTGGAGGCGCGGGGTAGTCCTCGATGGCGCGGGGTCTTTCACCAGGTCTGGGCCTGGGAGCATTGACTCCGAAAATAAAAGTTTATTTCTACAATGTACGCACACAGTCTTACGTCTTTCTTAATGATGTAATGGGCGAACTTTCACGGGAGAGTTACGGTTACCGATGATCTCCCCCTCTCGAGCTTCGCCCCACTTATCATCATTCATTCCGTGGATATGGCGTGATTTTTTTCGTTATTGCGATTTAATAAATTATAAATATTTGCCTAACTCGAGAAGTACTACCCTAATAACTGAAGTGTCAATGAGACAGTTGTAGGTTCCCACATGAGAAATCTGACTATGGTATTCTTAGTAACGAACTAATTGCGTACTCATTCGTTCTGACTGGTAAAGAAGCCCCACGAAATATAAAAAGGGCCCATCTCCCCGCGAGGGGGACTCGAGTAAATGCGTGGCATAGGGGGTGGGTGTATTGCGTTAACGTTTAGTGTTTGGGGAGTTGGTGGTAGTGAATGCGTTGTATCAGCAGCTTCTTGACGTAGTTTGAATGAGTCAAGGATATAAGGCGCGTTCGTAGCCTTTCATTCTCTGTCGGTTTTGTGATGATGATGATTGGATGTTAATGGCGCAAGGCTAACTGGGGCAAAGAGCGCCAAAACAGTGGTTAAATATGAGAGGTGAGAACGTAGGCACTAAAATCAGTAAGCAAGAACAAAAGTAAAATCAATAAAAGACAGTGAGGATGGCTGGTGTAAAAGGCCAGGTTGTGATGGTGCGTGGCATAAAATAAGGCTTTAAAAAACTAAAGGTGATAGGAAATGAGATGTAAAAACTTGATGTCACTGAGAAACTTCAAAGTGCGTTGCACAGGAATCATGGGATCATCCGCTAGAAAGAGTGCTGGGTGTAGCGGAATGTGTTGTCTGTAGAGTTGAGGGAAGTGCTTGCGGCTTGTTGTCTGGAGTGCTTTGCATGTAATGAGGATGTGAAGTACGGATAGGCCCTCCCCACACGTGCTACACAGGGGTCTTGGAGATCCATTGAGCAGATGGGAGTGTGTCGCGTGTGTAATCTAGCTAATCCGTAATCCGTAATCTAGCTAGGGCAACTTCGATGAATCTGTTGTGTGAGTCACTAGTGTATTGTCCTGAGTGTGGCTTTATTATGTGCAACCGGTTGTCTGTCTGTGTATTCCAGTCGGCTTGCCATGTTTTGCGAAGGTGTTGTCGGATGTGTGGCTTGAGGTCAGTGTAGGGTATTGTTGTTATTTCCACTGTGTTTGCAAGTGCAGCAGTGGCGGCCATTTCATCTGCGGTCTCATTCCCCGCGATTCCAGCATGGCCTGGAACCCAGCACAGGATTAGTTGAAAATTATTTGCATATATAGACATTATGAAATTAAAGACAAGATTGACAATGTGGTTTTTCCTGGGTCTGTGTGAAGACAATGCACGTACAACGCTCAAAGAGTCTGTGAAGATGACGGACTTAGGAATTTGTTTTTTAAGAATGTGCTGAACGATGAGTAAAATGCCATATGCTTCTGCAGAGAAAATACTGGTGTGTACACTCATGGTTCTGCAAGCAATAAAGTTGGGACCATGAGCGGCGCACGACACTGTAGTTGAAGTTTTCAAGGCATCGCTATAGAATTCGGCACGTTTATATTTATCCTGAAGCGACAAGAAATGCTGCAGAATCGCAGCTCTCGTAACCCTGTTTTTATCTATTTTCATAAAAGAAACAGCACAACAAACAGGCTGCAGTTGCCATGGTGGTATAACGTCAGAAAATGATGATGATGTACAGACATCTAAAAACCAAACGGAAATACCCGAAGCTTCCTCTCTCACCCTCAAAGAGTAGGGCAAAGGAACAGATGGACGATTTGAGAATAGCTGGGTTGTAAATATATCGTTGAGGACAGGTTTAAAAGGATGGTTATTGAATGATGAGACCTTAAAAGCATATAATAAATCTATGTACATTCGTTGATGTTCCAGGCACCATTTGTTACTTTCAGCGTACAGACTCTGGGCCGGGCTAGTGCGGAACGCACCACACGCAAGGCGCACACCCAAATGGAGAACTGGGTCAAGCATTTTTAGTGCTGTTTTTGATGCCGACCCATACACAACACTACCGTAGTCTAGCCGAGACCCGACTAAAGCGGTAAAGACGCGAAGGAGTTCTTTGTCTGCACCATAGGACTGGTGGGAGAGGACTTTGAGAATGTTTAGTGTTTTCAGGCATTTATGTTTAAGTTGTTTGATGTGTGGAATGAACGTGAGTTTTTCATCAAATATGGCACCTAAAAATTGTGCTCTTTTTTTACAGGGATAGAAGCGCGATGAAGGGTAATCTCAGGGTCTGCCTTAATCCCGCGCTTCCGGGAGAACACAACACAAGTACTCTTTCCAGGGTTCAGTTTAAAACCGTTTGTGTCCGCCCAGCCGGCAAGTTGGTTCACCCCAAGCTGGACTTGGCGTTCACAAACTGAAAAGTTACAGGACTTAAAAGATATTTGAACGTCATCTACATATATAGAACAAGAAATGGTTGGAGGCAATGCCTTCCGAAGTGAGTTCATCTTAACAATAAAGAATGTGCAGCTCAAGACACCGCCTTGAGGGACGCCATTTTCCTGCACGTATACATTCGAAAGGGCACTGCCAACCCTCACTCGAAAGGTCCTTTCCGACATGTAGCTACTGCGCGTGTTCAGCATGTTGCCGGAAACGACTTGAGGTCACACAAGATGCCGTACCGCCAGGCCGTGTCATAGGCCTTCTCCATATCGAAGAAGACTGTTATACAATACTGCTTATGAATGAAGGCATCTTTTAGATATGTTTCCAATGCAACCCGTTGATCATTGGTGGATATCCCAGCCCTGAAGCCAGCCTGGCAGTTGTCGAGAAGACCATTGTACTCTAAGAAGTACATGAGTCTCCTATTGATCATCTTCTCAAACAGCTTACACAGGCAGCTTGTGAGGGTGATGGGACGATAACTTGCGGGAGAGGAAGGGTCCTTCCCTTCTTTCAGAAAGGCCACTACGATGTCCTCCCTCCATGACCCTGGGAGGTGCCCCGAAAGAAATATTTTGTTGTAGAGGTTAAAGGAGCCATGAAGGGAAAATGCAAGTTGGTTTTATTCGAAAGATTCCGTGTTTTATAGTGCCCCCAGCGCTTGTCCGGATACAAACGGTGCTTTATTCACTGAGAAATTAAACAATTTAGGTTAAAATTTTGATTTTCCCGCTCAATCGTGTGTTTTCGTGGTCCCAAATGACATCACAGGAACCGACCGCTCTGCAGCCTAGAGAACCTTCATTCACGCATCCGCCGTACAGGGTAGAGACACGTATACGCTGGCGCCGCCATTTTCGGTTGCTCGCTCGCCGCCGAAGCAAGTCATTGTGTCAAAACCGCGCTAAAATTATCGCCGCAACGCGGTTAACTGAAGAAGTTTGAATCATATTGTCTGTTTCGCGTTGCTAGGTCTTGTGGGAAACGAAAAGAATAACGCGTTGAGCCCGTTGGCCCAATTGCGGCGGCACGGAACCGTTCAAAGGTTGTCTCCACCCTGTACAGCGGTGTTGGTTTGTTCCCGCGTTTCTTTACGTTCCGTAACCTAGATGGCGCCACCATACCGTGGCAAGCGTTTGGTTTGTTTTTGCCCGCATTTAAACCTGGCTTGTTTTTGTTCTGGGAGAAAATATTCGTTTCCTGAAACAGTGCTCGCTCGATAAATGGGGTCACGTAAGACACCGTTGCTTGCGTCAATCGGCCAGTGTCGTCTGAGACAACCCCAAGCCCCGTAGTGCTGTGCAACTAAACCAAGCATGCTGTGCGCAGTACGAACAGCAGAACGCATCAGTACTTGTATGTTTACATGTGCTTTCGTAACTTCCACTGTTTGTCCCATCATTCTTATTGCTTTGTAAAGAATGTGCCCTAAATTTAAGCGCAAAGCACTCGTTCGTCTAGTTTGTAAGCTCTACCTAATTTGCGTCTGCTTCTGCCAGCCTCCGCCAATCGCAGAGCTTAGCTCATGTGACATCATAGGTTCTGTTGCGGGAAATGAGCTGGTGGGTCGCATGACCATTCCCGTTTTTCCTAATTATGTAGCTTATTTGAGCGAAGTTTACGTTAAAAGTGGTGTCAGTATGATTCTAACGAGGCTATCTTTTGAATGAACCAAACTTGTGTTTTCTCTTCATGGCTCCTTTAAGGAGGGTTTCAAGTGTGTCTGTGTGCAAGTGTTGAATCATAGTGTATGTAATGTTGTCGGCGCCTGGAGCTGAAGGTTTACAAGTACTAAGTGCGAACTTCAGCTCATGCAGTGTGAAGGGGGTGTTATAAGATGATGTCGACTTATTACTGTCTCGCAAGGACTTCTTCTCACAGGATGTTTTGTGTTTTATGAAAGTGTTGGTGTAGTGCGCTGAACTGGACACATGTTGGAAGGGTTGTGCGAGTGTGTTAGCCTGGTCTTCCAGTGTGTCCCCTGTTGTACTAACCAGGGGCTGGCTGTGTATCTGTTGTCCTTTTAGCGTATGTATTCGTGTCCATACTTTCCGCGTGTCAGTGTACGAGTTGATGGAAGTGAGGAAGGTGCGCCAACTCTCCCTTTTCGCCTCACGACGCACTCGCTTCCCAAAAGCCTTTGCGCGTTTAAAAGAAATGACGTTATCTGTCGTGGGGTACCGGCGAAGGACACCCCACGCCTTGTTCTGGGCCTCTCGCGCCCGCCTACAGTCCTCGTTCCACCGCTGCCTCCTTTGGTTGCGCGGGGCGCTGGAGGCGTGGGGAATGGACTTTTCGGCAGCGTCGAGGATGTGCGCCGTGATGAGTTGGGATGCTTCCTCCACGTGTAGGTGTTCTATGGTTGTGTGGTGTAGTTTAGATGTTTCTGTGAATATACTCCAGTTTGCTTTTGATTCTTTAAACCTATTATGGGAAGATGGACTGCATGGGCCTTTACCTATATGTGTTAGGGAAGTGGGGAAGTGGTCACTACCATATGGGTCAGTGCCCACGCCCCACTCAAGACATGGAAAGAGAATTGCAGAACCAATAGCCAAGTCGAGATGTGAGTATGTATTATGTCCTAAGTTATGGTATGTAGGCTGCTTTTTGTTGAAAAGGCATGCTCCTGAAGATGTAAGAAATTTCTCTATCCGGCGACCTCGGGCATCCGTTCTGGAGGAGCCCCAAAGAGAGTTGTGTGCATTAAGGTCGCTTGTTAGGATGTACGGTTCGGGCAGCTGGTCGACCAGCGCCTCGAAGTCAGAGCTCGAAAGTGCATAATCAGGACGAATGTAAATGGAGCATACCATTATCAACCTATTAAAAATTATTGTGCGTATTGCTACAGCCTCAAGGACGGTGTTGAGAGCGATAGGGTGGCATGCTAGGGATTTCCGGGCTATTATGGCTACACCGCCCGAAGAGTGTGCACAGCCAACCCTATCCTTTCTGAATACCATGTACCTATTTAGGAAATTTGTGTGATTGGGATTCAAATGCGTCTCCTGAATACACGTCACACTTGGCTGGTTCGAATGCAATATCTCATGGACATCATCAAGATTTTTAATGAGGCCTCTAAAGTTCCATTGAGTAATATTTTCTCTTCCCATTATGGAGATTTAGAAGCTACTGAAGTCTGTGTGTATGTGTGTTCATGTGTCTTTCGGGGCTGTTACTCTAGGATTTGGCTTTTTGGGCCTTTCTGCTGCTGGCTTGAGCGTCGGAGGCCGCTCCTTGCGCTGCGTTGCAGGCAGGAACGGCCCGACATCCATCTCGTCGTCGGATGTCCGAGGGGTGCCCGACGGACCGGGCCCCCCGGACTTGGCCCCACTTCCGGAGCCCTTCGTTTGAGCCGCCACCGCCGCGGGCGTCGGGGACGCCAAAAGTGGCACGGGCGGTGCGGTGGCGGTGGGAGCCGATGCGAGGCCCGTGGTGTCCATCACCTCGGTACCCTCCAACGCACTGGAGGACGGAGAGGCGGAGGTGGGAGCGGCACCGGTCCCAACAGAAGTGGTTTGCCCCACAACCGCTGCTGCCTCAGCAAGCGGCGTGGTGCCGGGTTGGGCTGCGTGAGGCAACCCAGCGGGGGGCAAGGGCGGGACCAGGTCAGACTCGCTGAACTGGGTCCCTGTGGACACCAGACGCCGCTCCGCCCCCCGGCGAGCTGCGTCGGCATACCTCCCCAGAGGGAAAGAGGCGAACCTCCTTCTCGCCTCTGGGAAGGTGATGTTCTCAGTGACCTTAATGTTTATGATCTTTTTTCTAGTTGGAATTTTTCGCACTTGCGGGAGTATGCGGCATGCGGCCCCCCGCAGTTTACACAAGTGAGGGTTTCGGATGGGCAGTTCTCGCTCGGATGATCGTGCGCCGCGCATTTTGCCCACGTCGTTCGGCCACGGCAATAGTTCGTGCCGTGCCCGAACCGCTGGCACTTAAAACAGCGCCGCGAGTTCGGGATGTAGGGACGGATGGAGCAACCGATAAAACCTGCATTTATGTGTTGTGGGAGAACTGCGCGGTTAAAGGTCAAGATGATGTGGTTGGTGGGAATCTCCTTGTCGTCTCTGCGGATGGTGATGCGTCTCACGGCAGTGACGCCCTGATCCTTCAAGCCGGCAAGGAGATCCGGATCCGTTTCGTTCAAGAGATCCGTCTCTGATATCACACCCTGCGAGCTGTTGAGGCTCCGATGGGGTGTGACCCTGATGTCTAGATCAGCCAGTTTTGTCTGAGCTAGAAGCTTTGTGGACTGCTGCTTGTCATTTATTTCGATTAGGAGTTCACCAGACCTTTGTTTTTTGCACTTATACGATTTTCCTATTATGGCTTCAAGATACTTGGCGATCAAGAAGGCTGACTGAGATGCAAGAGGGTGTGTTGGATTGAGGGACTCCATGACAAGAAATCGAGAGTAATGATCTGGTTCAGGAAATGTTAAAGATGGCAACGGGGGAAACGATACTTCGGTGCGGCCCCTTTTAGGGGGCCGATCACGGTTGGGGGGGTTTTAGACAATACCATAAAGAATAGTATCAAAGCAGGGAGACGAGGGTACTTTCTCCTTTGACCTTACCCTGGTAGTCAAAATGGTCCCGGAGCTCCCTGCCTGGTGAACAGACAGCGAGCCCATCCGCCGGAGCTTGACCTGGGCTCCGACGGCCACCGTTCGTGGTTTCTAACCCTCCACCTATAAAAACATCTCCACGGTTGGATTCAGCTTATGTTTGGGGGCTCGGGGTCCGCGGTATCGCCAGTACCGTCACCAAGATTGCTCAAGGTGCCCCGTGCGGGGGTGTCGGTTTTGTGGCGCAGTGGGAAGAGCACCATGTACCCCGCGTTCCGCCCACAGGTAAAGAATGCGTTGTATCAGCAGCTTCTTGACGTAGTTTGAATGAGTCAAGGATATAAGGCGCTTTCGTAGCCTTCCATTCTGTGTCGGCTTTGTGGCGCAGTGGGTAGAGCACCATGTACCTTGCGTTCCGCCCGCAGGGTCGTGGGATCGAAACCAGGCGCCGGTAAGTATTATTTTTTTATATAGTGTAGGGGGAGGGGTGCGGACCTGTTGTTGAGAGCGAGGAGGGTAGCGTGATGCGGGAGAGGAGGAGTGGGGGAGAGGGCGCACCTGGAACGGCTGTTGCGGACGCCGAGGCACGCCGACAACGCCGGGTGACATCGTGAGTTAAAGAAATGCTCTGCATTTAAAATACAACGTGACGGCGCCCCCGCGCGTACAGTAGCACACACTCGCATTGTGCGATTGGCCACCAAGGAATCCATCACGACAAAGCTTCGCGTTCAACCATTGTCGTCATTAGAGGGAGGGGTGCGTGATTTGTTATTATAGATGGATTGCTTCCTCAATAACATTGTGTTGTTAGTCTGCACTGTGCCCGTGTTGGGTCTTTGGCTTAGTCTGTTGCTTGACATAATAATAGAATAAACCAGTACCAACTATCACAGTTCACAGTTTTCTGACCGCATTCGTCGCAGCGGCGAATTGTCATTTCGGCAGATTTCCATACGAATTGCTTATGTTACGAATTGCCGTACTACAAGTTGCCCTGTTACGAATTGCCTTTCGACCAATAGCCCTACAGCCCGTGAACGCGTGCCTCACGGCAACCGCCGAGCGTCCCTGTCACGCGCAGTGGCTTCAGCAAAAAAAAAGAAAAAAAACTAGCGAAAACCATGAGTAGCGCCGTGCGCTGCCTAGCAACCAACCACAACACAGCTGCCGCAACACTTGCTCCCCGGACCCGCCGTGGTGGCTCAGTGGCTAAGGCGTTGCGCTGCTGAGCACGAGGTCGCGGGTTCGATTCCCTGGCGCGGCGGCCGCTTTTCTGATGGAGGCGAAAAGCAAAAAATTACACCATCTTCCCGTGGGGAACCATGAGGAGGATGTGAAGCATCATAGGGGTTCTGTGTAGGTTCCATTGTGTTGCCGTTATGATGTTTCATTTATCGGAGCACGAATGGGAACGTAGTGTGAACCCCCCCCCCCCCCCCCTCCGTAGAGCCGGAGAAATGTAGAGAACTGTTGAGACAGTGAAGAGACCGGCACCGGCGTTACCTGATCGAACACCTGGTTCTAGTCTTTCTTTATTGCGTGCTCACGCTCCTACCTCGCTGCCCGCCCTCTCCGTACTCTTCTCTGGTTGAGCTGCAAGACGCGTGGCGCTTCCCGCCACAACTTTCCCACGGGAAATTCAACATCCTCCTCTAAAGTTTTCAGTTCGTCGTTTCCGTTGACGTTCAGCTTCGCGTGCCTTCGTTGTATCAGTAGCTTCTTGACGTAGTTTGAATTAGTCAAGGACATAAGGCGCGTTCGTACTACTTGCTCCTGCCCCGGTTTTGTAGCGCAGTGGGAAGAGCGCCACGTACCTCCCGTTGCTGGCAGAGTCGTGGGATCGAAACCGGGCGCCGCTATTTCCTTTTTTTTTTGTAGTGTAGGGGGAGAGGTGCGAACACCGGACGACGGAGGGTCGACTAAGAGATGCTTTGCATCTAAAACGCTCGTGTGTACCAGATTTTGGCGCACGTTAAACATCCCCAGGTGGTCAAAATTAATTAGTAGCCCTACAACACGGCGCGCCTCATCGCCTCCGTTGCGTCGGCGCGTTAAACCCTACAATCAATCAACTTGCTCCCCGGAAGCTCGACGCGGCTCCAGTAACGCCGCGTATGCGTCTTGCACGTACGCGCCGCCGGTGCGCCCCAGCAGTCTTCTAGCGCTACTGCGCGTGTGATGTTTGGCATGAAGAACAAGATGATATCGATGCATATGACGGTGACTACTACTAAAAGAGTGGGAAGCGACGACAGAACATGTACATAAACCATTTCAAACTTGTACAAATGCGTGGGGATGTGTCTTTCAGTGCTCACGTAGACAGAAATCTTGCAGCTTCGCTATGGTTGAAGCCTTGCGCGACTTAGTGCGAGCTTCGCAAGTTTTTTCTTGTTTTTCTCACGCGCAGCCATGAACAAATGAAATGTGAACTCCAAGATATGATGATGATGATGGATTGATTTTATTGGCGCAAGGCCGACATGGGCAAAGAGCGCCAAACACAAAGTGATTTGATAGGAGAGAACACGAAATAAAATCAGTTAAAAACAATGAGCACGGCTGGTGTAAAGGGCCAGGGTGAAGAACAAGAGTGGTTAAAAATTAAATAAGGTGGCTGGTGTATAGGACCAGGGGTAAAACTATGGGTGATAAGAGATGAGTTGTAAGAAATGAACTTCAGATAGGAACCTTAAGGTTCGCTGAACAGAGAACATGGCTTCATCTCCTAAGAAGTATGACGGGTGTGGTGGAATATGTCGTGTGTGTAGTTGTGGGAAGTGTTTTCGTCGTGAAATGTCGAGTGCCTTACATTGTATGAGGATGTGGATCACGGATAGGGCCTCTCCGCACCTGCTGCACAGAGGTCTTGGAGACCCCGTGAGAAGGTGCCAGTGCGTTGCATGAGTGTGCCCTATCCGTAATCTAGCCAAGGCGACTTCAGTGTATCTATTACGTGTGTCGGTGGTGTATGGTCCCAAGTGTGGTTTTATTACGTGTAACTTGTTGTCTGTTTGTTCACTCCAGTGCGTTTGCCATGTTTTGCGAAGTTGTTGTCTGATGTGTGGTTTCACGTCGGTGTAGGGTAATGTGGTTATGTCTACTGTATTAGAGAGTGTAGCAGCAGCAGCCATTCGGTCCGCTGCTTCGTTCCCGGCTATACCACTGTGGCCAGGGACCCAGCAAAGAACCAGTTCAAACTTACGTACATACACCGACATAATACCCTTGACTATTAGATTTACAACATGATTTTTCGAAGACTTTGTTGACGACAACGCCCGCACGACACTGAGGGAGTCTGTATATATAATGGATTGTGGGATGTGGCTTTGAAGTATATGATTGACAACAAGAAGTACACCGTAAGCCTCTGCCGTAAATATACTAGTATGACTATTCAGAGTTCTAGTGACACTAAGGCCGGGCCCATGCGCCGCGCAGGACACAGAGGTGGAAGTCTTAGAGGCATCCGTAAAATTCAGAATAATTATACTTCTCCTGCAAATACAAGAAGTGCTGCTGAAATGCACATGTGGGAGCTAGGTTTTTATCAACATGTGTGAAAGATGTGTCGCATGACACAGGGCGCATATGCCATGGTGCTATGAAATCTGTTACAGAGCTTTGGATGGTGTCTAAAAAGGAGACAGCAAGCCCTGACGCTTCCTCTCTAACTCTGTAAGAGAAGGGCGCAGAGAACGATGGTCGATTTAAAAGGAGTACAGTCATAAATGTATCATGAAAAACTGATTTAAAAGGATGGTGTGGCATGGATGAAATTTTAAAGGCATAAAGGAGGTCTGTGTATGCTCGTTGACGTTGAAGGTTCCATGTGTTGCACTCTACATACAGGCTTTCGACCGGACTAGTTCGGAAGGCGCCACACGCCAAGCGGAGCCCTAGATGAAGGACAGGGTCCAGCATTCTGAGGGATGTTTTAGTGGCTGACCCATAGACAACGCTACCATAGTCCAGTCGTGAACCTATTAGGCTGGTAAAAACACGTAAAAGAAGTTGTTTGTCAGCACCAAAAGAGATGTGCGACAGAACCTTCAGGATATTCATTGTTTTTAAGCATTTATGTTTTAGTTGTTTTATGTGTGGGATGAATGTGAGCTTTTCGTCAAAGATTATACCTAAAAACTTGTGTTCCTTTTTGACAGGAATAGAGGCACCGTGGAGTCGAATGTCTGGATCCGGCCGCATGCCACTCCTCTTAGAAAACAGAACACAAGTGCACTTTCCTGGATTAAATTTAAAACCGTTGCGATCTGCCCAGACGGCTAGCTTGTTCACACCAAGCTGCACTTGGCGCTCGCAGATGGACAAGTTACACGATTTGAAGGACAGTTGAATATCGTCTACATAGATTGAACAGGAGATCGATGGTGGCAGTGCCTTCTGAAGAGAATTCATTTTTACAATAAACAAAGTGCAACTCAAAACACCACCCTGCGGCACGCCGTTTTCCTGCACATGAACCCTAGAGAGTGCAGCTCCAACTCGCACGCGAAACGTTCTTTCAGACAGGTAACTAACAAGCGTATTCGTCATGTTACCCGACATGCCAAAGGACTTCAAATCGCTGAGGATGCCGTACCGCCAAGCAGTGTCGTACGCCTTTTCAAGATCAAAGAATACTGTCATACATTACTGCTTATGCAAGAAAGCATCTTTAATATACGACTCTAACGCAACGAGTTGATCGTTCGTAGATCGCCCCACCCTAAAGCCCGCCTGGCAGCTCTCGAGAAGACCGTTGTACTCTAAGAAGTACACGAGTCTCCTGTTTATCATCTTCTCGAGGAGCTTGCACAGGCAGCTTGTGAGGGCGATGGGCCGGTAGCTAGCGGGAAAGGAAGGGTCCTTTCCTTCCTTCAGGAAAGCCACTACTATGGCCTCCCTCCAAGAGCGAGGAATGTGCCCCGAAAGCCATATGTTGTTGTATAGATGTAGGAGTTTTTCAAGAGTGTCTGGGTGTAGGTGTTGTATCATGGTGTATGTGATTTTCTCTGCACCTGGAGCTGAAGGCTTACATGTGCTCAGAGCAACCTTTAGCTCATGAAGTGAAAAAGGAGAATTGTAAGAAGTGTGCGACTTGTTGTTATCACGCAGGGACTTCTTTTCTACAGATGTTTTGTGTTTCATGAAAGTGTTTGTGTAGTGTGCTGAACTGGACACGTGTTCGAAGTGTTGTGCAAGTGTGTTAGCCTGGTCTTCCAGTGTGTCCCCTGTTGTACTAACCAGGGGCAGGCTGTGTGTCTTTTGTCCTTTTAGTTTTCGTATTCGTGTCCAGACTTTATGTGTGTCAGTGTATGAGTTGATGGAAGTGAGGAAGGTGCGCCAACTCTCCCTTTTCGCCTCACGACGCACTCGCTTTCCAAAAGCCTTTGCACGTTTAAAAGAAATGAGGTTATCTGACGTGGGGTACCGGCGAAGGACACCCCACGCCTTGTTCTGGGCCTGTCGCGCCCGCCTGCAGTCCTCGTTCCACCAGGGCCTCCTTGGGCTGCGGGCCCCACTGGAGGCCTGGGGAATGGACTTTTCGGCGGCGTCGAGGATGTGCGCCGTGACGAGTTGGGCGGCTTCCTCCACGTGTAGGTGTTTTATGGTTGTGTGGTTTAGTTTAGATGTTTCTGTGAATGTACTCCAGTTTGCTTTGGATTCATTAAACCTGTTATGGGAAGATGGACTGCTCGGGCCTATACCTATATACGTTAATGAAGTGGGGAAATGGTTACTACCATATGGGTCCGTGCCCACACCCCACTCAAGACATGGAAAGAGAACTGCGGAACCAATAGCCAAGTCAAGATGAGAGTATGTATTGTGTCCTAAGTTATGATATGTAGGCTGTTTTTTGTTGAAAAGGCATGCTCCGGAGGATGTAAGAAACTTCTCCAACAGGCGACCTCGGGCATCCGTTCTGGAGGAGCCCCAAAGAGAGTTGTGCGCGTTAAGGTCGCCTGTTAGTATGTATGGTTCGGGCAGCTGGTCAACCAGTGCCTCGAAATCAGAGCTCAGAAGTGCAAAATCAGGAGGAATGTAAATGGAGCATACCGTTATCAACCTATTAAATATTATCGTACGGATTGCTACAGCCTCGAGGACAGTGTTCAGAGTGACAGGGTGGCAGGCTAAGGATTTCCGGGCAATTATGGCCACACCGCCAGAAGAGTGTGTGCAGCCATCCCTGTCCTTTCTGAAGACCATGTAACTATTCAAGAAATTTGTGTGCTTCGAATTCAAATGTGTTTCCTGAACACACATTACACTTGGCTGATTAGCATGCAGTAGTTCGTATACATCGTCAAGATTTTTAAGAAGACCTCTACAGTTCCATTGAATTATGTTTTCTCTTCCCATTATTTAGTGTGAGAGCTACTGGAGTGTGTGTTTGTTTATGTGTCGTCTTTCGGGGCTGTGACTCTCGCCTTTTTTGGCTTGTCGGGAGGCTTTGGCGTCGGGACGCGTTCCTTGCGCTGCGTTGCAGGGAGGAACGGCCCGACATCCATGTCGTCGTCGGATGTCCGAGGGGTGCCCGACGGACCGGGCCCTCCGGACTTGGCCCCCCCTCGGGAGCCCTTCGTGTGAGCCGCCACCGCCGAGGGCGTCCGGGGCGCCAGAGGTGGCACGGGCGGTGCGGTGGCGGTGGGAACCGGTGCGGGGCCCATGGTGTCCATCACCTCGGTACCCTCCAACGCACTGGAGGACGGAGAGACAGAGGCGGGAGCGGCACCGGTCCCGACGGAAGAGGTTGCCACCACAACCGCTGCTGCCTCAGCAAACGGCGTGGTGGCGGGTTGGGCTGCCAGAGGCAACCCAGAGGGGGGCGGCGGAGGGACCAGGTCAGACTCGCTGAACTGGGTCCCTGTGGAAACCAGACGCCGCTCCGCCCCCCGGCGAGCTGCGTCGGCGTACCTCCCCAGAGGGAAAGAGGCGAACCTCTTCCGCGCCTCTGGGAAGGTGATGTTCTCAGTTACCTTCACATTAATGATCGCCTTCTCCTGCTTAAACTTCTCGCACGTTCGAGAGTAGGCGGCATGGGGTCCCTGGCAGTTGGCGCAGGTGAGGGTTGACGATGGACAATTATCAGAAGGATGATCATGCTGAGCGCACTTTGCGCAGGTCAGACGACCACGGCAGGAGTTGGTTCCGTGCCCGAACCGCTGGCACTTAAAGCAGCGGCGCGGGTTTGGAATGTAAGGACGAATGGAGCATCGGATGAACCCTGCGTTGATATGGTCAGGAAGTGAGGAGCAGTTGAAGGTCAGGATAATATGTTTCGTGGGGATTATCTTATTATCTCTACGCATCGTGATGCGGCGCACGGCTGTGACACCCTGATCCTTTAGACCTTCAAGAATGTCGGCATCTGTCTCGTTAAGAAGATCTGCCTCAGAGATCACACCCTGCGAGCTATTCAGGCTGCGGTTGGGTGTGACCCTGATGTCCAGATCGACCATTTTCGTCTGACCAAGAAGTGTGGTTGCCTGCTGTTGGTTTTTTACTTCAACAAGGAGTTCACCTGTGCGTTGTTTTTTGGCATTGTAGGTTTTCCCAATTATTCCATCAAGGTATTTTGTAATCAAAAATACTGATTGTGAAGCAAGAGGGCGGGCTGAGTCAAGAGATTCGATAACAAGGAAACGAGAGTATTTGTCTGGCTTTGGGAAGCTACTGCTTGAAAGTGGAGGGAAAGATACTTCGGTGCGGCCCCTTTTCAGGGACCGATCACGTTTGGAGGGGGGTTTTGAATTTTCCATACAGCATAGAAAAAAGCAGGGGACGGGGGTACTTTCTTCTCAAACCTTACCCTGATAGCCTGAGAGGTCCCGGAGCTCCCTGCCTGGTAAACAGACAGGGAGCCCATCCGCCGGAGCTTGACCTGGGCTCCGACGGCCACCGTTTGAGGCTTCTACCCTTCACCTTTAAACACATCACCATGGTAGGTTACAGTTTATGTTGGGGGCTCGGGGTCCGCGGTGTCGCCAACACCGTCACCATGAATACTCAAGGTGCCCCGTGCGGGGTGAACTCCAAGATAGGAACCGGAACAGAACTTCCCCGATTTACTTCTATGGAAGTCAGATCGCCCCGTGGCTTTGTAACGGAAACAATGTTTGGAAACGTGACTTTGCAGGTATACCACAACCACGTAATTGCGTGATCTCCACGAACCATATACTTGAATTTTGCGTGCTGCGATTCATATTTTGTGCTCACTGTTCATCTTTCGCTGCCTTTGCCTTGTAATTATAGTGCCGATGGGTGTATGAAGGGCTAATTTCGATCTCGTCAATGCGATCACCATCTTCACCACAGCCCTTCTGAGCCTCCTGCCAAACAAAGCAACCGGAGGCCGGACTATCATGTTCCTGCTCGCGCCTATACTTGCGGGCAAATGAATAGACATTCTTACTATACAGAAAAATGTCCGCTTTAGGTGAACTTCTCACGTCGCAGGGGGGACAAAGCGCAAGAATGCATTTGTGTTCTTGTAACTGCGGCGATATTTTTTCCCTTCTAATTGCATGCGGGGCCTCGCCATTCGTCAAACTTGCACATGTGATGAAACAGATGTTTTTTTTTTTGTCTGGAGCGCTGTGGTAAAACCGACTTGCCCCAAAATTATGAGAGCGCAGGCTTTACGTGAGGGCTTCTGTCTTTCACAATATTGCTGTGTTTATTACTGCGAAGTAGTTATGTCTCACCGCCCCCCCCCCCCCCCCTGGTTTTTATTCCAGTGAAGCCTCTTTATTCGGAGCCACTGCACCTCCTCCTTGCCACCGCCGACATCGACTGTTGTTCCCCTTGCCACCGCCGATGCCTCTTTCCTAAGCTGCGCAATGGGCTGATAACTGCGCTAGCGCCCTTATCAGGCGTTACCAGAGCAACTTGCCCGTTTTGAACGCCAGCGTGAACCAATAATTCTTTGTCATCATGCAAAGCTTTCCGGGCGACATTTTGATTTGATTGATTGATGGATTGATTGTTGGGTTTAATGCGCCGACGCAATGCAGGCGATGAGGCGCGCCGTAGTGGACGGCTCCGGGTTAATTTCGACCACCTGGGGACCTTTAACGTGCGCCGAAATCTTGTTCACACGGGCGTTTTTGCTTTTTGCCTCCATGAGAAAAGTGGGCGCCGCGGCCGGGAATGGAACCCGCGACCTCGTGCTCGGCAGCACAACGCCTTAGCCACCGCGCGACATTTTCTCGTGTGTATTCGATAGTAAGCACGCACACATCACCATTTGACGGTTTATGCGGGCAGTGGTTGCGGGCGCAGCTGGGGGGCGTGCCTGGGCACCTAGGGCCGTATTCTGCTGGGCGTCCTACGCGCGTGGGAAAAATTTCCTGCGCCCTTCCGGCGGGGTTGTTTTTCGGTGGGGTCTCACGATTGGCTCGGAGCGATAAACGTCAGCCGGCCTGCGTCACGCGGCTACATTTTGGCTATATTTCGGTGACGTCACGTAGCCATACGGCTCCCCCGAAGGAGGGGTGAAATCCGGCGCGGTTGAGAGCACATCGGATTGTAAGATGGCTGCGTTTATGCCGCCTGTGGTCGCACTTTTGGAGCTGCTGGAAGAAGATCCCGTGCCTCAGCGACGGCGACTTTAAGCGCAGTTTCCTTATCAACAAGGACACGGCGCGCATGCTGTGCGACGCACTCGACGAGCACGTTAGGCCTCGAGGTGCGACGGGACTGTCGACGGAAGCGAAGGTGATGTGCGCGCTAAGGTTCTTCGCTACCGGCAGCTTTCAACAGATTGTCGGTAGCGATGATACTCTCGGGCAGGGTGTCGAACCGGAGCCGGAACCGAACCGAAAACCGGAACCGAACCCGAATTTTTGCCCGGAACCGGAACTGAACCGGAACCGTATTTTTTCCGCCATTTTGGAACTGAACCCGAACCGGAACGAATCGAAGGAACCGTTCCGAACCGGTTCCGGGGCCTCAGAAATGTGATTTCTAGTTTTCCATTTCGGTACCCTACCTTGTGTCTGAAGATATTTTGCCACTCGCTAGACAGAATCGTGAAATATTTTGCATAGTCTGCAGTTCCTAAGGCCCATCATGTTCTCTTCTAATTATTGCCCTCAATTCAATGTAACGTTGTCCGTATAAACTGTCAGTTTGCGTTAGGTACTGCCCATCTCTCCCAATTATCTTTTACATTTAGCATAACTTAAGTGATAACGCATACTACGAGGCAACATATCACGGAATATTCTTCATGGTTTCTATCTACATGGTGTTTCAAATCTTGTAACGTTTTCAATGTGTTGTTAATTCGCATGCATCCCTGCCCGCTTGTGAAGGCCTTCAGGGACACCATCAACAATAAATCCATATCTTCCACTTATTCTAGTTTGAATGGGCAGTTATACACAAACAGCACTGAGACACAAACACTCGCAGTTCTCAAAATTAACGTCACTTTTCCTTGTATACAGTGCCGTTGTGTCCTTTGGTTACTGCTCTAAGAGAACATGAGATATAAAAAAATGGGGAATTCTAACTTCCACTTTTAAAGTATACTTGATAGCATTTTCATGTTATCTTGAATCTGCTCAACCTTAAGCTTAAGAGGCGGATGTATTGAAGTCGATTAGTGCGAGTTAGCGGGTAGACTGGGTGAATTAGTTAGGTGAGTGAATGAGCTAATGTAAATTAGTGGGACTGGTGTGTTGATTAATTTGGATTAAAAGGAATTAGCGGGTCAGTTAAGGCGGATTCGACGGTAGGACCAAACATGATATCTTTGGGGTCCTTGGCATTTCGAAAATTTGCAGCGTTCTCCTTCTGGACCAATCAGAAAATTTTGTCACGCACAAAGTAGCCGCCGAGTTATGTGACGACCGCCTGTATGCTATAAAAGGTCATTCCTTATGCCCGTATTGCGCTATTATGTTGTTGCTATTTTAAAATTGACATCTCGCACTAAAGTTACTAACTAATTGTCTAATGCATATTTTATATTCATCAAAGTGTTTTCAAAACGTGTGTATATATGAGGGGAGAAAGTTGGAAAGAAACTAAACTGCAAGAAAAAAAGGGAGGAACGATCAACTGGTTTGATGCAAGAGACGCCCGATAGCATTTTTCAATACCTTCTCTTTCTTTGTGTTACCGTTCTGCAGCCTCCCACAGGTGTAGCATATCAACCCCCGAACACAGCCCCCTCTAAGCTGAGGAAGCGGCGAAAGCACGTGCGCTTAGCCAAAGTGGCACCAAAACTCTCATAACAGACTCTTAGCAGACGTGGCCGAACTTTGCCAATGGTCGATTGTATGTTACAACACTTCCGATGGTCAATCAGAGACCACCAACGAGGCCAGTCGCGATTGTATGGGCACCAGCTCATACGGGCATCCCCGGCGAACAAGATCACCAACCTCGTGTGTCGAGATTTGACTCGCTTAGCCAGCGCTGATTCAGCCAGGCCCGAGTGCATGCATCCTGCAGTCACAAACCGGGAAGTTACTCAGCACTATGGCCTCTTTCATAGAACGTATTCCTCCCTGCACAAATCGCTACCGATTAACCAGGAAAGATTACTCCGCACCCTGTGGGCATACACCTTCCCACACAACACCAGACTTCACCTCTTTGACGGAACACTACTCTCTCCATTTAGTTGCTTCTGAGGAGAGCCTGGGAACCTCATACACATAGTAGGCGGCTGCGACAAGTGTGCCGTATATTCCATTCAACCTCCACGTTTCCATAGAGAATTTGGAGACAGCCATGGCCAGCTGCGGCCTGGAAGATCAGTTGCTCTTGATGGAAACGGCTGTCGATTCGGCCCCCTCGAATGGGGACGCCTCTCTGAAACTTTGACTCGAAACTTCATTCTCTCTCTCTCTCTCTCTCTCTCTCTCTCTCTCTCTCTCTCTCTCTCTCTCTCTCTCTCTCTCTCTCTCTCTCTCTCTCTCTCTCAAGTGATCATTACTGCTGCTTGTGACTTCACTTGGCTATCATCTTTCCTAGAGCCCAATCGTTGTCGCCGGTCGCTAAAGGGCCATTAGCAAGTTCCTATCTCCGGTCGTTACATATCCAATGCCGTCCTATACACGCCGTCCAATGAGTCTTTAGAGCCATTCTTTCTTTCGAACAGCTCTGTTAGCCGATAAAAGATGAGCAGAACGAAATTTCTCTAAATGCCACCTGCCACGCTTGGCAGTCGCCGCCACATACTCGTCACACTACCATAGAAAACATTTTGTAGGTACAGTTAAATGAGCACTTGAGCACATTATATAAACTCGCCGCGGTGGCTGAGTGGCTAAGGTGTTGCGCTGCTGAGCACACAGACGTGGTTTAGATTCCCGGCCGCGGCGGCCGCTTTTCTGATGGAAGCGAAAAGCGAAAACGTCCGTGTGTCCGAAATTTAGGCACACGTAACGATCCCCGGGTGGTCAAAATTAATCCGGAGCCCTCCACTATGGCGCGCCTCGTCGTCGGCATTGCGACGGCGCGTTAAACCCAACAACATATAAATAAATAAATAAATAGATAGATAGATAGATAGATAGATAGATAGATAGATAGATAGATAGATAGATAGATAGATAGATAGATAGATAGATAGATAGATAGATAGATAGATAGATAGATAGATAGATAGATAGATAGATAGATAGATAGATAGATAGATAGATAGATAGATAGATAGATAGATAGATAGATAGATAGATAGATAGATAGATAGATAGATAGATAGATAGATAGATAGATAGATAGATAGATAGATAAATAAAATAAAAAAGACAGTAAATAAGTAAGTCAACACTTTCGATAAATGCTTTCACTCTTCTTCGCATCTGGAAGCATTGCGAAAACTATAGCTATTGCCAGCACAGAGCAACAGTGCGTGATTTGCTCGTCGCTGCGAATACACCTTCCGTTTCTGCTTCGCTTTTGTGGCTTTTTCTAAGTGACTATCAAATGCGTTCTATTCTGCAACCTAAGGAAAGCCGGCAAACAGCCGCTACTCCACTGTAATGACGTCATTCAGCGGTCGAAGAACGCGAAGACCGGGAAGGAGAGAAAAATATTTTGAGCAAGTTTCTATGTTATCTGACGAGGAGAGAGCAGTAATTTTTGGCTAAAGCACATTGCGACCCCATAATCTAATTTGTTGGTTGACTACTTTTTGCAAGCACTCAAGATTTAGCAAAAAGTTAAAAAAAGGGTTGCAGGGTCGCTTTAGTTTGGCGAAGACGAAATATTTGGACAAAGAAACCTTCATTATGACTTTGTTTTTATGCCGACTAGATAACGAAACGAAAAAAATTACGCCCACCTACCCTCGCGGGAACCCTGGTGTGATGCGACGCTGAGGGGGGTTCAAGCGCAAGCGGAGAGCAACCATTCGACCGAAAGGCCGCCGGAGAGCGGCACACTGGTTATATGCGCAGCGCGCCCGAAGGAGAGGAGACCGCGGAGAGAGAGAGAACTGCACATGCGCAGCACTGCGCGCAGCGCCGCCCACCGGCGGAGTGAGAGCGCGCTGGGCCGCACACCCGCAGATGTTGAGAGAGAGTGTTCGCTCTCACCTGGCCACGCGCCGGCGCCAGTGCGTCTGCCGTGGCTATGACGCAACACAATCCAACACAATCCAGTTTAATCCAATCCAATCCAAATCTAAGCCAAGCCAAGCCAAGCCAAGCCAAGCCAATCGAATCCAATCCAATGCCCCTCGCGAAAGAGTGTTCGCTATCGGAGAGGAGAGGGGTGAGCGGAGGAGAGTGCGGACGCCGACGACGACGACGGACGCACGCAGGAAGGACCGGGCCGCCGACAAGAGATGCTCTCAGTGTCGCATCTAAAACGAGCACAAAAAATTAACAGAAAAAAACACGTCTGCTCTTTTTCTTCGAACCCGCTTGAACCCGTTTGAACCGGTTCGAACCGGTTCGAACCGGAACGGAATGGTGCTCTGGAACTGAACCCGAACCGAACCCGAAAGGCTTGAACCCGAACACGAACCGAACCCGAAAAACTTCCGGTTCGACACCCTGCTCTCGGGATGTCGCAGCCGTCGGTCAGCCGCAGTATTCACGCCCGTGCCAAGGCGCTGAAATTGGACGCCCTTATCGGCCATCGAGGTGCAGAGAAGTGTCAACAGATATGAAGGTGCTTTGCGTGCTGTCTCCCTCTTTGCAACTGACAGTTTGCAAAGTGTTTTCTGCCACCATGAAACACTGTCGTAGCGTTCACACTGTGGTGTCGGCACTGACGAAGCTCCGACGCACGAGGGGTTTGGATACCCCGGTGACGTAAGCAAGCTGGTAAGTACTACTTGGCTACGTTTGTTACGGAAGCAAAAAATGATGTAGCCCCATTGTTTTTCGGCGACAGAAAATGGAACGCGATGTCTGAAAAGCAGTCACTGAAATGCATTTGTTTTGACCGGTGTCGTGTGGTGGCAGTGATCTCCCATAAATTTCGCAATTGTGGATGATTAATTAGTGTGACAAAAACAATAAAAATACTTAGCACATGCGTATGTAATTTATTTTATAACACTCCGGCCTATGTTCCCTAAGTGAAATAATATTGAAAAGGTATGTCAGTAAATGTAGCTAAAATGAACACGTTCAGAGGTATCGCAATAGCGTGGCGTCTTGAAAGAAAAAAGCTTATAAAGAAAGATAAACAGCTGCATCGTGTTGGGCGTGTAACTGACTTCATAACCAACCCTGTTATATATGTGCAACTAATATCGCCCTCACCCCGCGCCCATCGTGTGTCAACTGCTTCGGCGCCTTGTCACTTCGGGTTACATGTTTCCCCTCCTTGACACATAGTGAAAAGGTGACAAGTTCAGCTTGTCGGCTCGTTATAGGGGTTTATCGATTTCGAAATGCGGGGTGGGGAGGGGGGGAGGGGTTGTGTTTCGCGGCTGTACCGCATAGATGGGTGGGAGGGCCCGTATCAATAGTTGTAAGTCCCCAATTTTCCTCTCAGGTCCCCTGCATGCTCTACTTCCCCTGCTATGCGAAACAACAAAGATTTAAAGAGGCACATACAACACGGCGTCGTCGTTGCATGCAGTTGCGCAATGAATCAGTTCCAAGAAACCGAGTTCTTTGTATTCTTGCTCTGGTTTATTGCCTGTTCCTTTCTTCAAACTTTGTACTTGTTTAATGCTTTAGTACATATTTGTGTAATGTATTTCTTTCAGTTGTGCGACGCCAATATGAAGGCCCTGGCCCTGACTGCCGACTTCATTGCCTTTGTGTGACAGGCTGTTCACTGTTGACCGCCCTCTTGTCGACGTGTAAAGCCTGGTGAGTTCTGGGGTTGATGGTGGCCACCTGCTCGAGTCGTGGCTCATGACACCCACTGCTCATCATCCGGGCCCCAGACACCTGAAGAAAAGGTACAGTGCCGCACATGCTTCGATTTGGTCTGTCGTGAAGTGCAACATTGCAGTTCCCAAGAGCTGTTTTCCTTGCCCGCAATAGCACCAGTTCTTCACAGGCCTCTTCTGGCAGCGAACATTGTCAGAGTGTGTTGTGTGGTGCCAACATCTGCGTGTTGAAACGACTGACGACAACAGCTGCAGCAGCAGCAAGTGGACGAGGGCAGTGATACAGACGACGCGGCTGAGGATGTGTTCGCTCCCGACACGTTGATTCTTGCTCTTGAAGGACAGGCAGGTGCAGAGCAGGGCAACCAACGCATCTTCAGACAGCTAGGTGGCACTGAATATGTAATTTTTAACTCTCGTTTCTGAGTGTGTGTGGTGTGCGGTGTTTGTTTTGTTGGGAGAAAGTTGTTTTGTTGTTGTTTCAAGCAGCATATACTATGCCCTGATGCGGCACTGTTTGCTCTAGAGAATCTTCTTGTCGTTTTGTGTTTGACATGGTTGTGTGAGGATAACAGAGAAAGTTTCTTTGCTTTCGGCCACTATATACCATGTCCTGACACGGTGTTGCTTGATCCGGGATAGCAAGTGACTATTTTTATGGCTGGTCAGGCCGGCCTTGTTGTGAATATAGAGACCGGTCAAGATTCTCTTCATAAAATTCTGTTTATTACTTCGTAAACATTATTCTGCTGTGAAGCAAAGAATGATGATGCTTGTACCACACACAAAAAATAATGAGTATACCGCAGACGGATCTGCACATATTTAGTTCACCACTGTCAACTGATATTATGACCTAGCACAACCATTGCACGGTGACCTTGTTTGGCAATCTCTGACAGATCATTTTACTTAAAAGAATATGCAAGTATGCATCTCCGCTGTTGATGCAAAACAATAAACATACTTCAAATGTGAGAGGATGTCTCTTATTAAAGGGGTCCTGAAATGCCTTCCGCCGATGCATGGATGTAGATGTAACCAAATAAAGCAATGTATTAGCAATCTCCTCCCGCAAGAATTTTGTTAAAGCGATGAGTATTAGCTGAGAAATCGTAAATCAAAAACCGCGCATTATCGTCGCGCCGCGTTTCCTCCTCATTTCGCTGTTGACGGCGCGCGTGCCTTCCCTCCCATGATGCTGCGCTCCTCAGCGATGACGTACTTCCGCTATGGCGCTCCTAGACTGCCGTCTGCTACGGGCAAGCTTTGTTGACACCATGAATCCCGCACTCCGCTCAAGGCTGGAAAAGCGAACGAAAAATCTGGCTGCATTTGTGCCGCGGCCTGGCCATGCCCTTTCGCGCTGTACGTTGCTGGAGTTGCTATCGGCGGCGAACTCGCAGCCGCTCGGGGAGGATCGTGCGCTCGGTCCCTTTCATGCACCGCGCACTGTTTATCCAAAAAGCGCCGTATCAGATGTGGCCCCACTGGTGCCGGGTCTTATTTTGCGGCGGTGGTAATTCTGGCCGGCGGCATGTGAAAAAGACATTTTAAACCGATACAGAACCCGTGCACAAAACGCGTCAATCATGTGACCAGTTCAGCTTGGGGCGACGCGTGGTGGAGAGCGGCAACGTTGGCAAAACATGCTCCGGCGCGGCTCTGAGCTTTGTAGCGCTGGAGCGAGCGCCATTTCTTTGACAATCTCAAACATCGGTTGCCTTGGCAACAAGGCACAAACCACTGCAGAAGTCAGTTACGGTTGCGTGATCCCGGTTCAGCTCGGGGCCCCACCTCGCGACATGTGGGCACTGCAGGCGTACCACTCACTCCCATTGGAAAGTGCGAGATGCGTTTGATATTACAGGAGGCGATGGTGTGTGTGTTGTGGTCGCCTTTGTTTCGCGATGAAATGCGACGTTGTGCTTCTGCGGGTGGATAGTGCTTCCCATGGTCTGGATTATCTTTCTCGGGCGACGTACGACTCAACCTCGCATGGGGTATGTGCAGTGTGCGTGGCTAAAAGCTATCTCGGCTTGTGCGCCAGAGTTAAGTGACTTGCTGTTCGTCCCCGCAAACCGCGCGCGAGGGGAGTGCTGAATTTACGACGGGCAGGAGGAGGAAACCCATCGTCTGTCAATCGCGGTTCAGACTTGCAACGCATGTTGTGACGTTGTGTTCGTTCGAAAGGCATCTCAGGATTGTTTTGAAGTTGAATAAAATGTATGCGTCAAACCCGGGCATTCGGCTCAGGGCGTTCTCTGCGATTGCACGAAAGAAGTGCCACGGGGCTTCAACGCTTTCTTTATGGAACGTACTCAGGTAAGAGAATATCCATGTTGTGTTATGGCCGTTTTGCATTCAATACAAACGGTTAAGCGTTTGTTTACACTTGTTTCGTTTGTAGTAAAATGTCCAAGCACTCCGGCACTCCGCTGGCAGATCAGCCGGCGAGCCGACGCTGAGCAGACGACTCACCTCTTTGCCGGAAGTGCGTGAAAAAGCCGCCTAATAGCAGGATGTCTAGCTCATGACGAACATCTGGGAATCGATGATGTAGACATGTGAAGATGGCGGCGTCCAAAAACACGAAGGGAAGGGTGAGAAAAAAGCGACAAACTTTGCAACAAAACTGTGAGCTTTCCGCTGCGCGTAAAAGAGTAATACTTGGCACAGATGACGTTGCCGACCCAATCTAACGATTGCGCTACTTCATTTAGTGTGCTCAAAACGCCTTTCAGGGCCCCTTTAACACAGAGTTCACTGTCATGGCCAACTAATTTACTCTGATATTCTCATAACTGGCAAAATTGCCGTAAAAGTTTAATTTCCCCCACCACTGCCTGTATTCTAGCACTCAGTACTTTGATGACTGCTTGCCTAGATTTGTGAAGAGTGACGTTGAAATTTTTTCCATCATGAAGGCCAGCTGCTTGTAAGAAATAATTATGTGTCGATAGCAACATCTAGAACGGTGTATTGAATTTTCCTCAATAAATCAGAGCGCGACAAGTTATTTTTAATTGTTTCCTTTTCTCCACTGCATGCAGCTGCACCGTTCAAGAGTAACCAACACTGAAAAAATGTATAACCGTAATAAAATTAACAATACCATTTCTGTAGTGATGGTACGCAGCCTTATTTAAAGTCTACAGAAACCAAGGCTATCTTCATTGCAAAAAATAAAGGAGGGCACATTGGTGTTTGTGAGGCAACGTCAAAACTGCTTTGTCTACTCCAGCTTGTTAAAGTGCTCATAGTCAGCACCCATCCTTGTTGAGGCCCACAGTGCTGCTTGTTCCGGGTCAGGTTCAATGTTCAGGGCCTTCCACTTCCAGCAGCTCTCCAGAACCAGCGTGTGTGAAAATGTGTGTATTATAAGCATAATGGCTAAAAAACAACAAAGAGTTAAAAATGCGGTTCCTCTCTTTTTCAACGAAGCGTACTGCGATATACCTTACTATTTTACTCTGAAGGGTAGAGGCATTATAGGGAAGTGGAATTACAAAATATACGAACGTAAAAATACAGTTCAGGTGCTCAATCCCAAAAATTACACCTGATTGCACAGTTTTACCCATGCTTGTAGAAACAAGTGATTATCGCGGATGGAAACAGTATGTGCGGGAAGGCAGTTTGATTCTCGGGATGTTTTAGGAAAAGACTGAGCAAAGTATTTTATGTTACAAGATTAAACACCAAAGTTGTGGGTGTGGTCAACATGATGTAATACATGCTGAGGCTTTTAGAGCAGTTCGTCACGCAGAGTAGCATGTTAATGTAGCTCATGAAACAAAGCTAGGCGGGGAACGTATCTTCGGGACGCTAAAGATTGGAGGTCAGTACTATTTTTCATTGACGTTGCACTTTGAGTCCTGCTTTCATCAGAAAAATTAAAACGAGCTTGCCATAATATAATTACGCAATCTGAGCGTGCGCAAAACACGCACGCATACGTTTTGCAAAACGGTGTTAATTCACTGCACAAGAAAGAGTGGCCCAAAAACGATGTCGCGTTAGAAAATCGATTAAAATATCATACTCACGTCACGGTCCTGTCACTTTGGCAACAGTTTTTTCTCCAAGTCTGGAGTGGGCGCTGAAGTGTCGAAAAACGGTGGAATGGTCCTCTACAAGCTGCACGAAAAAGTGCTTTACCTTTTACGTCGCTTTTCGTCCGAAGAGAATACCCTGGTGGGACGACATCTTTGTCCAGTGACTGCACTCAGCGTTCAAATATCCCTCCTTTCAAAACATCTGTACCGCACGCAGCGCCCCCTGGCGCCACATAACTGAACAAAGTAAAAAATAAATGCCTGTAAACATGTTCAACCAGCGTTAGCAGCAACGGCAGTGCCCGTGAAAACACACAATCAGAAAAGGATTTGTTATATCCAAACAATTTTATTAATTTCGCTCTAGCAGCATTTCAACGTATGAGATTGTCCCCGAAGGCGCTTGACACGCATTTCTGGGACATGACGTACTACCCGCGATCTCCGAGGGCGGGGAGGTGGCGATTTTTCACGTTATTTTGACGTCACGATCGTCTAACACGCATCGGATCAGCAGAATACTGCCCCTAGTCTTCATGCCGCTACCGATGATTGCGCGTTGTGCTTGCGGAAAATTTAAAAGTGGAAGTCTGGCGGCCACTACCACCTGTCAGCTGTCCTTAATGGTCGAGCGGTTTGGTTTTGAGTTGGTGTGTTACACAGACAGTGAGATGCCTACTATGCGGGACGGAAACGGAGAGCCACATGTTTCTCCACTAGAATAAAGCTCGAGTCCTTCCAGGTTTTAACTCCCCATGAACGGACGCCTGTCGTTCGCTCGGAGGAAGAACAGATGGAATCGAAGAAACGTCTGCACGCCGAGTAGCTGGGAATCTCTCCCCTAATAACAGCAACGTCGACCTGAGCCAATAATTCTTGTTCAGCTTGAAGGGCTTTCAAAGCGACAATTTTGGCGGTGCCTTTCACTTCTAATTACGCGCATATGACTTGTTGCCGGTTTACAAGGCGAGACTTGGGAGTGAATGGAAGGGCGGGAGAGGGGGAGGGGCGTGCACGCGAAGATATTGGCTTCATGCCCCCAGTGATGATATGTCCGTTTGGCTGGCGGAAGGTTTAAAAGTGTACATTCACCGCCAGAATGTGATCTTTAAGGTGTCCTCAGTGATCGAGCGGATTGGGTTGGTGTGTAATGCAGCCAATAGTATGCCTACGACGCAGGCATCTTACTAGAATAAATCTCCAATCCTTCAAAGTTTCATTGTGCTGAGTGCTAATTGCGGGATCGCAAATTACAAACAAAGTATTTTGTTCGGTGCATGTTGAATACTGCGTTCATCTTTGCAGGTCATCCTTGTTTACATAGTGGAAGGGCATTAATATTGTGTGCTTCGTTTGCAGCGTCTGGCCGCGCCTAGCTGTCTTATTAAAGTTGTTAGAGAAGCACGTGCTTCCGTATTTCTTTTGTATGCCGCGCTAGCTATCTCATTTGATAGCAAGCGTGTATCGCCTCTCTTGAATAGAACGGATTATTCGTCTTTCATTGCCAACGTTCTAGATGTGGTTCGACAGTTCTCGAAAGGGGGAACGCCGAAGGATGAGTGCTGCCGAGGCAAACACCGCGGCCGTGGATTTCGTATCACATCGTTGACTGCTCCTACGTCGCTTATATTTTCCTTGAGTTTTAGCGCAGCTCAAGGTCGCTCCAATAAACTTTGTTCCTTGAAGAAACCTGCTTCGTCTTTCGCTGGGTGACAATATTGTTACGTGGCGGCAGAAGAGATGCGGCGAGGCAGGGTTAAGAATGATTAATGATCTGTTATTGTACAATGTCGCCGACCAGGCAACGTGCTTCACCAAGGCTCGTCGTTTTTCGCAGATGCTGGTGCGCGAATCTGCGGGCCACTGCCGTCTTCTTCACCTTCTCATCGCGTAACAATATCAACACCTCACTATTATTCCTGTTGCAGCACCACTCGTTTTCATCAGTTGCGCCGGAGCTGTGGTCATTTTAGCAAGGTATCGGATAATCAACTTCCCTTTGCCCAATATTTTGTCATTTAGTACGTCGGCGCATGTAGCATTCTAGAAATCTATGCGATGCATCAACCGAGTTTTGCGTAAAAAAAGAGCAAATCTTTTTCGCAACTCCAAGACAGCTTTTTCTGAGCCTCAATCCCCGCCTCTCCGTATAGCTTCTCATCGATGCGTCTCTGGAACTTCATTGATTTACCCCCCGCCTCTCAATACTCATTATAGTATTGTTCTTCGGTTACTCAAAGGCGTCGTGACGTGCTGAAGCAAGGGTTTCAATATATTCTGACTAATAAGTATTTTTGTATTTGCGAATAGTAAGTTTGCCTCCACACTGATTCTGAAGCGAACAAAGTATTTGCTGGATCGGTGACAGATCTGCTCGGTGTGCATAGGTGTAGATACTGGGTGGTCGCTTGTAGTACTGTTCATCACACTGGTGTACGCTGCGATTGATGTCGACGCTTTGCCTCACATGGCGTTCGTTTCACACCGCCTGGCAAGGCATGACATTTCCGCCGAGCGAGTGCACCGACGACCACACTAGGCTGCCCAAAATTGCAACTTCATGTGAAGTTAGTTTTGAAATATTTACTAATACCTTTATATGAATAGTAGAACACCTTGGCTGACTGAAGCTATTGGGTTGGTCAGCCATTTTAAAAAGCATTGACAAATACAGCGAAACCTGTATATAACGAACCTCGATCTAACGAATTCCTCTATTTAACGAAGTTTTTCAATTCCCCATTGCGAGCCCCATTGAAACCCATCTGTTTGCGACCACTATGTAACGGAGGCGTGGCCGCGGTTTACCTTGATGCAACGAATTGTGTACGCTGACAAGCAATTGTTTTAAATGCAGAGCATTTCTTTACCTCACGACGTCACCCGGCGTTGGCGTGCCTCGGCGTCCGCAACAGCCGTTCCAGGTGCACCCTCTCCCCCACTCCTCCTCTCCCGCATCACGCTTCCCTCCTCGCTCTCAACAACAGGTCCGCACCCCTCCCCCTACACTATATAAAAAAATAATACTTACCGGCGCCTGGTTTCGATCCCACGACCCTGCGGGCGGAACGCAAGGTACATGGTGTTCTACCCACTGCGCCACAAAGCCGACACAGAATGGAAGGCTACGAACGCGCCTTATATCCTTGACTCATTTAAACTACGTCAAGAAGCTGCTGATACAACGCTTTCACTACCTGTGTGCGGAACGCGAGGTACATGGTGCTCTTCCCACTGCGCCACAAAACCGACACAGAATGAAAGGCTACGAACGCGCCTTATATCCTTGACTCATTCAAACTACGTCAAGAAGCTGCTGATACAACGCATTCACTACCACCAACTCCCCAAACACTAAACGTTAACGCAATATACCCACCCCCTATGCGACGCATTTACTCGAGTCCCCCTTGCGGGGAGATGTTTCTTCTTTTTTTGCACTCTTTCGGAAAAATTGGCTGGAAAAACGCACTGATTTAGCGAATTTCGCCTGCACCGCAAAATACCATGTTTCCTCTTTGTGACGGTTAGGTAGGTCTGCCTGGAGGTGTGCAGTCGCGCGTCTCCACTGCAACGGCCATGCCACTGCTATGTGTGGTGTCAGTTAGTAATTGCTAAGTTAGGCTGCCAGAAAACAAAGTTTTCCCTTTCCAAGACAAGCTCGCAATTTTAAGTGCCATCTAGCCGGCGATAAAGAAGAGCGCAGCCGCACGGTACAGTATACGAGCTAGCACACTCTCACCAATTTTGAGTGCGGAAGAGCATCAAGTGCACGGGAAAGCGCCCTTTCGGCATAGGTTTGGTTTTTGAAACGCGTTAAAGGACCTAAAAGTGCCAAAAAGCAAAAGTGATACTTGGTTACGTTTATGAATACGGGAGCTTCCTAGGAGTGCCGTGTGGTGAGTAAGCTCGTGGGAAAGCAGCAGGAGAAAATCACGGCGTTTTTTACAGTGAAATAAGTTATTCAAAAGTGAGTTCAGTTGCTTCCGCGAAAAAAAAATCAAGGAAGCGAGCAGATTGTGCTGTCAACAGGTTGAATTAGCTTAAAACAAGCCACTGCTAATGCACGCACTACTCGGGAAAAATAACAAAAATTGGCTCCAATCCTCGCTGTGAAGGTCGTTGGAAAACAAAGCTGTGAACGACCCCCACAACAATTCCACATGCGACGTCACTTGAATTCACACACGTCGCTCTCGAAAGAGTGAAACCGGAGAGTCTGCCATCCGTTACCTGGGATTCGCGGGGGCGCCGCCCCGAACGCAGCAGCGTAGGCCACGGCTGGGCTACAGCTACGACGTTCGCCGCTGGCTGGGCTCCAGCGGCGAACGCCGTAGCTGTAGCCCAGCCCTGGGTCGGCAGAAAGAAAACGGAGAGGATCGTGTTTCGAAGGGTGAGACAGCGGAACCTAGTGATCCTGATGTGCTAGCTCGGGGCCACACCACCGCGCGGCACAAGCGCCGACGAAGAAACAATGCGGCATGTGAGCTCAGTGATTCCCATTTATACAGATTTAAACTAAATGGTTTCGTAAGTTTGAGAATTGCGAGAAAGCTGACGGAAATTTTATAATATATAGTTATCCGAACCAGTTGCTCCATTCGTTGTTTGTAATATACCTGCTAAAACACAACCGAACTGGTATTCAGCAATTTAGAAAACGCAGTCCTATTCGTGACAAGCAGTGCGCAAAAGGTGGCGTTTCTCTAGAGGCCAGATGTCTGTAAGCGGTCTCTACATTTTTTTTTCACCCTTCAAACCAATCCCTAACGTATCTTTGCCGTACGACCACTTAATTCCGTCGGGTCCGGGTTACCCACGAGGTGCTGTCGAACAAGTCAATCAAGCCGTGCGAAGTAAGCGCGCAATGGACGCGAAGCTGCGCCGAAACATGCCCAACACCGTCGCTAAAGCAGACGACAAATCCCACGGAATGGTCCCGGCGACGCTGTCCCCGTGGTGAGCACGGGTAAAGAAGGGCAATAGCTCCCTATCGCCGAGCCAGTTACACTGTGCTCCGTGAGTGAAAAGCGCCCTGTGCCTCCCCAGCCGCGTTGGGAGTTTCTTGCCTCCACGCCACGAAAGAACCGTTGGCTGGTAGAGGTAGATAGCTTTGCTTTAAAACATGCATATTCTCCAACCAAAGCGGTGCTTTAGCTTCACCACAATAAACTCCAGTGACCAATTTGGCAGCCAACAAAGCCAATTCGGCGAATTCCAGCAAGTGTCCTAATAGTTCATGGAAATATGCGATCTCGGTTGGGGCACGTCATGATTTTTTTACGTGACGTTAAAGGCGTTAAAGCGCCGACGGAACTTTCGAGTGGAATTGTGCGCTGAAGGTCGTCATTCGCCGAAACTCCTCGGTTGGCTGCATGGATTGGTCAACCGAGTGCAATGTGTTGAAGCTGCAGAACTATCGTGGACTGAGGCATGTTGAAGCTGCAGAACTATCGTGGACTGAGGCATAGCAATCGTGAACTACATTTTATGAAAGGGGCCATGAAGACGAATGTAAGTTTGGTTTATTCGAAAGATCGCCTAATTCGAAACAACACTGACGCCAGTTTTTACGCAAACTTCCCTGAAATAAGCTATATAATTAGGAAAAAAGGAAATGGCCATGGGACTCCCAAGGTAATTTTCGCCACCAGAAACTATGGCGTGCTATGAGAAACCGGGTTATTTGCTGAGACTGGCAAAAGCAAACGCAAGTTAGGTAGGGAATACAATCTTGCGGGAAGAGCTACTAGCACTTAACTTTAATGCATATTATAAAAATAGCAATATAAATGCTGGGATAAACAATGGAAGTTACGAACGCACACGTAAACATAGAAGCACCATTGGGTACTGCGCGCAGTATGCCGGTTATAGCTGCATAACGGCCCGGCGTGTTGAGCGCACACTGGCCAACTGCTGAAAGCGAAATTGTCTTGTGCGACTCTTGTGCGAAGCATACCCAATCTTTTACGAAACGATTACTATGAACCGTAACAATATAATCTAAGTGCAAATCATCCAGTCAAAACAAAGCGCGCGGATAGCGCGCCTGAGCGATATTGCGGCGTCATCTGGAGGACATAGTGTAAATGAAGCAGGAAATTGTCGGCTGCTACAGCTCTAGTAAACGCACTTAATTAACATTAGTTTCAAATGTCTGCTCTCAGAACGTCATCGCTGACGTTAGGAAATACGCGATTTAGCGGTGAATTGAAATTTAGGCTGAAATATTGGAATGTCTCTGTGAATAAAGCATCATTTGCTGCCGGACAAGCGCTGTGCGATATAAAACACCTAATATTTCGAATAAACAAGCAAGTATTTTTTCTTCATGGCCCCCTTAAACATGCGAACTATTGTTCAAATGAGGATAAAAATAATTTAGTAGAGCGATTATACATAATGTCATTATTCTAAACGAACATTCCGCATCTGAACTTTGCAAAAAAATTAGTTTCAGACTCGCAGCAACGTCCCATAATATGGGGAGGATTCAGGAGATTCAAGGTGAGATTAATTGCGGTACATCGACGAAATGCGTTCTTGTTTGTAGCTTGACCCCGAATATACAACTTCGGATTTTCCAAAAACGTTTTCGCTACAAGACACTGAGGCAAGGTGTGGTTTAATGTGTTAGTGTGACAAGAGAGCGGACAAGGTTCAGAACGCACAAAGCCAAATTTCGCCAGGTGGTCTCGCATCTGGTGAACATCCCATCCTCTAAGCCATCAAAAATCGCTATCTTCGGCAGGGAATGTTCATCGCCTGAATGATTGTGGAGTTTAACGTGATGAGTTACAGAAGTTACACCTAGGCTATGGCGCGCGTCGTTGTGGAGTGCTCCGGATCGAGTTTGACCCCCTAAGCTTCTTTAACCTTTGCCAAAATGTCGACGCACGGGCGTTTGCCGCTTTCGCATCCATCTGACTAACAGCCGCCCCGGGAACACGCGTCACTGGACTGGGCAGCACAGCGCCTTAGCCAACAGTGACGTGACCAACCTTGCTCAAAAGCCATCCAGGTAATCAGTGATCGGCCAGCTCTATGAAATGAAAGTGGAGTAGACAATGCGTTAGCTTTAACGCTATAGTTGAATTAGTTTCAAGAATGAATGATAACGCCAGCATCACTGCGCAGTGTGTTGTTGCGCACACGACTGGAACAAAAAGATAACGAAGACACGTCCAATTGACGAAATCAGCCAGAAGGAATACAATGACCAACCCAGACAGTGCCTCTGTGTTATATTAATGACATTCCGGACTCCCAGATTAATAATTTGTAAATGCAATATCCGCACCACTGCTGGCATGACACGATTCAATGTAATTTTGATTGCATCCTGTCTCGCCGTAAATCCTGCCTGTCAATCACGACAGCAGGCGTGAGTGAATTCGGCAGCTATGCTGCTTTTGCCGTTGGGGCTGTGCTTAATGGCGTATAAGTGGCCAGAAGAATGGATCTGCGGCTACGCCTCACGCGCCCTTTAGCATCCGAAATAGTTGCAAGCGTATAGTGGCAATGAAAGACCTGTGGGAATTTCCGTATTTCAATTCGATCATTTTAGTTGACTACCAAACGTTATAATTTCAGCTTTCTACAACTTCTGTCTTTCGATTGGTGCCGCCGAGGATAACGGAACGAGTCACAAAGCGTTTAGGGACTTGGAAGTATGCACACAATTGACAGCGATTCGAATACGTGAAGCAAGGCACCAGCAGCCATAGGGGTGGAATTCATTGATGAGAGTAAGCGTTCCAAAGCCCTAAATTCAAACTACCGCATCAGGCAATACGTTTTCTCAGGAGCTCATAGTCACCACCATTTCTATTCCGAAGCAGCGTGACTAGACGGGCCGACACTTGACAATACTGTCATACCGTTGCTTTGCGGTGACTCACACTATACCCCTTGTACGTTCTGGATGGCGATGGCTTCAGACTCGGCTACAAAGCGTGAAAAACCTGTCCCCACTCCAGCGCGGGAAAAAGATGAGGCGGCCTTTGTTTGATCTCTAACGCTTCTTCCCTGAGCCTTTTCGGTTGCGTGCGCGGAATGATGTGCGCGTGTGAACCTCCTGGAGCGGAACAGTTACACCGCGCTAATCTGGGTGCCTAGTAAGCGGTGTGTACCCACCCTGTGGAGAGTGGGCAATTTAAAGGGGCGGCGTCTGCAAAGCACTTCCAGAAGCTCTCGCTGGGCACGCCTTTGAACTCTCTACAGCACCTGTTTCATGCTCGATGATTCACGTTTCCACTTTTTGCTTTCTCTCCTTTTCGCCCCGTAACGTTACGAAAATAATGACCAGGTCAGCGGAGGGCCTGCTTGGATGCCAGAGCAACGTGCCGTGGCCCAGTAACAACAAGCGCTTTTCCGCGTGTTTGCTCCGGATACGTCAGGGAAGGGCGAGGAAGATTACAGTGGGAACGCTGCACTCGTTTTGAAGCTTCGACTGTACCCCGGTCACACTGCTGTCTCAAGTGCAAGAATTTGAGATTTTATGTTTCTGCCGTAGGTTTGGTCACAAAATTGACAGTGTTTACAATTAAGTGCTAAGAAGTAGGCAGGCAACGACGTTACACGATAATTTGCTTCGGTGCATACAAAGATACTTCAAAGGGCTGATTTTTCTATCTTTCAGTTAATGGGCTTTAGAGGACCAGCCGCACACACAGAGCTTAGCCAGTGATCAACTAATACAAAATAATAAAGCTAGAGTGAAAACTATGTCCTCACCAGACAACATTCTCTTGCCACCCCTGCAACATAACTCTCTCCTATCCCAGCCCTTAGGTTCCTTCGCACCACTCTCCCACCTCAATGGTTATTGGAATGGCAATTTTATCAATTCGATTCCACCTTCCCGCGATCGCAATGCTCGCGCGCCATCTCGTAGGAGGGCGTGCAACTTATTTAACGCGTTCCTTTTTTTTTCTTTTCTTGTCGTAAACACTAATATTACATGTGTTATTAACTAAAAAAATATTACACATGTTTTGTAGGACACCTTGCCGCAATCACGTATTAAGTTACAGGGAACACGTATGACAATTATTGAAGTGAATTTAGTAGTTTTGAAACTATCTCCTTCTTTATACTTCTTGTAGCAAAATTGTCTAAACTTTTTGCCAATTGGCTTAATCGAGTAAGCAGCCCGACAGACAGACAGACAGACAGAAAGACAGACAGACAGACAGACATATACATACATACATACATACATACATACATACATACATACATACATACATACATACATACATACATACATACATACATACATACATACAGCGAATCAGAAAATGGGAAATGAGGGGCTCCGTGAAATAAGACAGAAAATAAGGGTTGGCAGTCAAGAAAACCTCGGAAAGCAAAGGGGAGGTTGTGGTGGGTCATAGAAAGAGGTGAAGAATTTTTTGAGTCGAAAAGAAAGTGGTGAAAAAATGCCCGCCGGGTGGGATCCGAACCCACGACCTCCAGAATACCGGTCTGGTGCGGTATTCTGGAGGTCGTGGGTTCGGATCCCACCCGGCGGGCATTTTTTCACCACTTTCTTTTCGACTCAAAAAATTCTTCACCTCTTTCTATGACCCACCACAACCTCCCCTTTGCTTTCCGAGGTTTTCTTGACTGCCAACCCCTACATACATACATACATACATACATACATACATACATACATACATACATACATACATACATACATACATACATACATACATACATACACACATACACACATACATACATACACACATACATACACACACACATACATACATACATACATACATACATACATACATACATACATACATACATACATACATACATACATACATACATACATACATACATACATACATACATACATACATACAGAGACACACCACAATGCTTGCGTTGGTGTAGCGCAAGAAGCAATATCATCTTCAAAACATACGAGCTCAAAATTTGATACCCCATCCGGCAGATCTAAAAGCCAGTCTTAATTGCACGCTCGGATTCTCACGACCGCCCAGCCTACTTATAATAATCTGGTCGTGGGTCTGAAGTCCTGCCATGTTTTTTGTGAAGTGGATTTCCTTCTGCCCAATGGCATCTCTCTGGACTACATGTTTCAACGCTACCTGCTGCAAGCCTGCCGAAGCAGTCGAAACATTTTATTTCATACACGCCCAATTTGAGCGGTCGCTATTTTCAAACAGATGCTGTTGTCCTAATCTATTGTTTGAGCTTCCCTTATTTCTAACTACAGCAAAGTCAAACTATTTTCTACAGACCTCTATGTTAAATAAACAGGATTCCACTGCAGCCGAATCAGAGCAGACGGACACCTGCAGTCTATAACAGCTTCGTAGCCCCACCACCGCCTGCACTCCTCCGTTCACACTAGGCATACTGTTATCGACATCGCAGAGCCGGGAGCATATAAGTTCTGCGCCCGGCGTGGCGCAGCGGAAGGGAATCGTTGCGAGCTGTGCCCACAGTACTGCATTTTTTACAGGTTTTGGTGATCAGCGCCTGGAGATAGCTGGAACGCCAACCGCCAAGAGTAACGTGCTGACACCAATGGCCGGATACCAGGTGGAGCCTGCGCTTTCTGAGAGGCTATGACGACGCCGACCAGAAGAAACGCGCCTGTGCTCAGCGAGAGGAGCGGGCTACAAAAGTACCATCGGAAACCGAAGGCCTTCAAAAAAGTGACCGCTGCACTGCTCCAGGGAGATGGGAATCGCTGTGAGCTGGGCTCACACTGCGCCCAGTTTTACAGGTTGGTGAAATACTGTTTTGTATCACCCTAAAGAAGCTTGGATCGCTCGCTGTTCTAGAGGAAGATGCAAATTGCATTCCCTCGAAGGTAGCGAGCATGCACTTGTTGAGGCTGTGAGTTTTTCCGTGTGTGTTCGTGAGGGTATTGTAGAGTATAACGTTGTGTGTTACTCTTGGGCTTTTTTTTTGCGCCTGTAAACATGAGTAAAAAAATCAAAGCAGTGACTAAGGTAGTGGAAGATTTAAAACGCGAGCTAACAGCGTACCTCAGAACCCTAAAAGATGGCGTGAAGTATTGCAGCGACACGTGTAACGGTATAATTGAGCTCACAAATGAAATAAAAGTACTTGGAAAAGAGCTACTAGCGGAAAAGACAAGCCAACAAAACGAAGAGCTGGCTGCTGAAAACTGCCACCTGGCAACTACACACAGACGAACCCTGGGCTCGCACTACACCCCAAAAAATCACTTAGCACCTAAACAATCATAGAGTTAATAAATCCGCGAGAGAAATAAATACTCATCTTCGACGCTTACATGGGATCCGTTTCGAAAGCGGAGCTTTATTGTCAATCCTCACTGATGCCGTTGAAGGCGAGTACGCCCTGCAGAAAAGCCAACTTTCTTTGACGATGATTATGAAAGACCGTGGGTAAAGTGAAAGAAAGAAACGTATACCATGGCCGGATGCGAACCTGGGTCGCCCGCGTTATGAAGCCGGCGTTTATCCGATTGCTTCATTTCGAGAAGGTCGAAGTGGTGTATAAAACTCACACGACAACTGAAGAATCCGTCACGAGAGGAATGGCTGCTCTGTGTGCCGTAAGGCTTTTAGCCACAAGACGTTTGGCCTAACTTCCCACTTTGAGGTTTAGCACGTTATGCCTAATGTCACATATTGGGATTTAGCACCTCGAACCGACAACTACTGAAAACATTCCTCACTGAACGCAAAGCAGCAGGTACACATTCGCGCCGTCTACCCCAAATCCAAACGTTAGTCCTACGGAGTGCACACCCTACAGTTGCTGTGGGTATTCTAGAAAAGTGGTGAGTACCTCCAGAGTAACACATACTCGCCGTCTGGGGTTGGCCAACCAAAAAATTCATCACGATAAAGCTCCTCCTTCAACCATCGTCATCCTTAGACGGACTGGGGCATGGTGTTTAAAGCGGCAAAAAGCCGAAAAGGCCAGAACATCAGCGCCGCAACCCCCAACAACACGCTTTGAAGGAACACGCCGTATACTATCATCAACCATTACAATCACTGTCGCTCTCGAAACAGACTAAAACTGGAACAATGTTTACATATTCCTGCCCTATTGGTGTCTTTACAGTGCAACGTCCTTAAAAAACACACTAAGGCCAATGTTTCAGTTCACGATAAAAGCAGTGGTATATTTCACAAAATCTCTCTCGCAAACCAGTTTTAAATGATGAGCTTTTGGCTCCCCCCAGTTTAGTCTCCGCTAGTGTTGACCATAGCTGCATAGTCCGCCTGCCACCCTGTCACAGTGGCACGTATATTCTTTCGCTGTAAAACAGACGTTTAATGGAACCACCTTCCACCCACCATAGCAGATATGACTGCAAAACGGCAACGCAAACTGGCATTTAGAAATACGCTGCGGTGATTGGGCAATATGCTCGCGTGTGTTTTGCCAATGCAGAATACCTGCACTCTTTTTTAAGTTTTTTGCCGATCAGTTCCAATATGCGGCAGAGAATCTAAAAGCATATTTAATGCCTAAATAAATCAAGGGTTCGTATCAGAGGTCGGCAAACTCACTCACGAGTGCACACACACAGCCCCCACTCACCACTCACTCATGAGTGGTGAGTGAGCCTCGCCATCGTTGTGGGCTGGTGAGTGCGAGCGCGAGTGAGTGCGAGTGCCAGTCGCGGCGAGGCCCGCTCACCACTCACGAGTGCGAGTGCCACTCGCGGCGAGCCCCACTCGCCAGTCGCGAGTGCGAGTGCCACTCGCGGCGAACGCCACTCGCCACTCGCGAGTGCGAGTGCCACTCGCGGCGAACGCCACTCGCCACTCGCGAGTGCGAGTGCCACTCGCGGCGAGCGCCACTCGCCAATCGCGAGTGCGAGTTCCACTCGCGAGTGCGAGTGCCACTCGCGCCGAACGCCACTCACCACTCGCGAGTGCGAGTGCCACTCGCGGCGAGTGCCACTCGCGGCGAGCGCCACTCGCCAATCGCGAGTGCGAGTTCCACTCGCGGCGAGCCCCGCTCACCACTCGCGAGTGCGAGTGCCACTCGCGGCGAGCCCAGACAGGAACTCCTTGAGTTCATACACAACTTCTCCGATGCTCGTACATCTCCTGCCGAATCAGTCATCGGCACTGTTGAGGTTGACAACCCAGATATCCATATGCATAGGTTGCTCCGAACGGCTCAGTGTCCCACCAGGTAGTATCAAGAACGTGGCAAGCGTCACCCTGACCTCATTAAAGTGAAACGACTGTACAAAAAAATCAACGGTTACCAAAAGACATTACAAAGTGAAAACTGGCAAAATCTTTGCCATCGGCTCCGGCGAGAGAGAGAGGCCTTTCTCAATTATAATGGGGCATCTTTCGCAGCCTTTGTGGTAAAGCAAAGCTTCCTATCATTGACGAAATGAGACTGCAGTCTGAGTATTACGACGTAGAAGAAACTATTATCAAGACTCTCTTTCCGCATGCTACGAAGGATAAAACGACACTAAAATCTCTTCCCGACATAGACATACCACACCCTCTAGACGAACTCAACACTCCTTTTACCCTGAGAGAACTTCACGTTGCGCTCGCTCAAGGCAAATCTAGATCCGCTCCAGGCCATAATAAAATCACTTGGCAAGATCTCCGCAATCTGCCAACGCACGGCCATGAAGCCCTTCTGAGTGTCGTCAACGAATCATGGGAGACGGGACAAGTCCACGAGCACTAGCAGACGACCATCATTCATCCCATCACGAAGCCTAGTAAAGACGCCCGCGAAAACCCGAAAATCTGCGACCTAGTGCACTAACTCCGATCATGTGCAAGGTCATCGAGCGATTATTAACAACCGACTTCAGTTCCATCTCGAGCGCACAGGTTGGTTTCATCCATCACTAACCGGCTTCAGACCTAATCTTAGTACGCACGTCTACCTTTGGGTGCTCCGAAGAATCATAAATCGCACATCTCGAAAACAACTCCCGGATTACATTGATTGATTGATTGATTGTGGGGGTTTAACGCGCCGACGCAACGTAGGCGATGAGGCGCGCCGTAGTGGAGGGCTCCGGATTAGTTTTGACCACCTGGGGATCTTTAACGTGCGCCGAAATCTCGTACACACGGGCGTTTTTGCTTTTCGCCTCCATCAGAAAAGCGGCCGCCGCGGCCAGGAATCGAACCCGCGACCTCGTGCTCAGCAGCGCAACGCCTTAGCCACTGAGCCACCGCGGCGGGTTCCCGGATTACATTCTGGCAACACGTAAATAAATAATTTCGAACCTAATGCAATGCGTGTTAGTGGGCCAATCAATGTTTTCATAGAAAGAAATCATCCAGCTCGATGTGGTTCAAGCCTTACACGACCTAATGCAAGCTTCGGCATTTTTGAAATGAAGCTTTCTATTACTCACTGGTGGCGTCGGCGTCTGAGTAAAAAGCACCGCAGGAAAGCGAACTTTATAGTGGGTTTCACAAAGCAATGATGATGAGAAGGCACATCAAGCGCCTCAAGAACGAACCGCGCTTGGGTCCCCCGCGATATGAAGCCGACGTCTATCCGATTGAGCCATTTCGACACTGTTGAATCAGTTTGGATTTTAAACTGAGGCTTTGACTCAGTTTGCACGGGAGAAAGCTTCGAGTTTTAATTCTCTTAAGAGAGCGGTTTGATTTTTCGTCAGTTGAATCAAGTTTTTCGGAGTTAGCGATTGTTATGGGGCACGCCCCATAGCCAATGTGAAGCTCTTAAAACACCGAATTTCCTTTTCGCTTCATGTAGCGACATCACTGTGGTGTCGGTGTCAATATGGCCACATTTAAGGTCTCCAAAAAATGGAACGATTCATGTGGTTTACAAACAAAGCGAAAATTCAATTCCCGTTCTGCAAAGGAACAAAGCGAGTTGTAATGCGAATTAGTGGCGGTTGTGAGTGAGCGTGAGTGAGCGTAAGCGGGCGATGGGAGTGGCGAGTGCGTGTGAGTGGAGGAAGCGAGTGGTGAGTACGAGTGAGTGTGTGGCCATTACGAGGCGTGAGTTCGAGTCCGAGGGAGTGTAAATAGGAAATGCGAGTCGTGAGCTTGAGCGTTAGTGAGTGCGAGTGGTGACATCGAATGGTGAGCGTGAACGCGAGTGAGTGCGAGTAGTGAAGGCGGAGTGGTGAGCGCGAGTGAGTGGAGTGGTGACTACGAGTGGTAAGTGTGAGCGCGAGTGCGTGCGAGTGGTGAGGGCGGAGTGTTGAGCGTGAACGCGAGTGAGTACGAGTGGTCACGACGAATAGTGAGCGTGAGCGCGAGTGAGTGTGGGTGGTGGGGACGAGGGGTGAGCGTGAGCGCGAGTGAGTGCGAGTGGTGAGGGCGGAGTGGTGAGCGTGAGCGCGAGTGAGTGTGAGTGTTGGGGACGAGCGCCGAGTGTGAGTGCGAGTGAGTGCGAGTAGTGAGAGCGGAGTGGCGAGCGTGAGTGCGAGTGAGTGTGAGTGGTGGGGACGAGTGGAGAGCGTGAGCAAGAGTGAGTGCGAGTGGTGACGAAGAGTGGTGAGCGTGAGCGCGAGTGAGTGCGAGTGGTGAGGGCAGAGTGGTGAGCGTGAGCGCGAGTGAGTGTGAGTGTTGGGGACGAGCGCCGAGTGTGAGCGCGAGTGAGTGCGAGTAGTGAGAGTGGAGTGGCGAGCGTGAGTGCGAGTGAGTGTGAGTGGTGGGGACGAGTGGTGAGCGTGAGCACAAGTGAGTGCGAGTGGTGAGGGCGGAGGGTCGAGCGTGAGCGCGAATGAGTACGAGTGGTGGGGACGAGTGGAGAGCGTGAGTGCGAGTGAGTGCGAGTAGTGAGAGCGTAGTGGCGAGCGTGAGTGCGAGTGTGTGTGAGTGGTGGGGACGAGTGGTGAGCGTGGGCACGAGTGAGTGCGAGTGGTGGGGGCGGAGGGGCGAGCGTGAGCGCGAGTGAGTACGAGTGGTGGGGACGAGTGGAGAGCGTGAGTGCGAGTGAGTGCGAGTAGTGAGAGCGGAGGGGCGAGCGTGAGTGTGAGTGAGAGTGAGTGGTGAGGGCGGAGTGGTGAGCGTGAGTGCGAGTGAGTGCTTTAGTATAAATATATTTTTTTGAGTGAGTGTGAGTGAGTGGCATCCAGTTTTGCCGAGCTATGGTTCGTATTACCGAGTGCAATTCCCTTTTCGCTGTCCCGGTATCGAAAATTATGGCTGGGGCTCCTTCAGCTTCTTAGCGGTGCTGTCTGTTACTTTATTGTAGGCTGAAAAAATAACAAGAAAAAAATACTTTTCACACCATGCTAGATGCACGTTACACTTCAATATTATCAAAGAGTTTGACGTGTTTCCCTACGGCAGGCGTCAGACGCACTTTTGGACCACAAAGAAAGTTTCTTTCTAACCATTCAATTTTGCCCTTATTGCTATGCAAATTAACCCTTCCCAAAATACACATGAACCAGACACCAGCTACGCGTGTTTTGTTTTTGTAAATTATTTTTTCATACATTAAAAATAACGCAATTTATTTTCGCTTCCTCATCTCGAAACCTGCGAAACTTTCTATCTGAACAAAAAAAAAAATGCCTGGAGCACTACTCTCTGATTTATATCGCAGCGCGTTTAAAACACGACCCCATAGTGGGCGCTCTACTTTCTTTTGCCAACAGCACCTCAGGACGTGAAACGGTAACGCTAGCAGGGGGAGTAAGAAAAACTTGCACAAGGAACCGAATGCACGATCTTCTCCTGGAAGTGGCAGAGCAAAAGACCGCTAAGCAGTGCCCCAACTACAATGCAACTTGCGTTCAAAGATGTTCTTGGGCCAATTAAACGCGAAATTTATGATCTGTCTGTCTGTCTGTCTGTATGTCTGTCTGTCTGTCGGTCCTTCCAATCATCCACCCAGTAAAAGAAAAAATAACCTAAATGAGACAATTATATACGAAAAATATTTCTAAAGTACTTACTCTGGTAGTAGGCTTCATACTGTCAACATTGTTCAGGTATATTAGATATATTTGAGGCAAACCATTAATACATAACCGATTCCGGCAGTGTTTCGTTAAATAAAAAATTAAAGCCGTTCCACTCAATGTGGAAGCTATCGGAAGTGGAGAGTAGTGATTCGCCATAATGTACTGTACCCGTTATCCGCTCACTGCTACCACCCAATGCAAGTCGTGGCGTGTGACTGAAGGTACGAGCTTGTCGCGGCAGCTTTTCGCGGCCGCGAGCCTGTCGCGGCAGCTTGTCACGGCAGCACCACCGCGGTAGCTTCTCAGGACTAGGAGAAAAACGAAAACGCCCATATATAGAGTTCTGCCTCAGTGTAAAAACCTCCATGTGGTGAAAATTGTAGAGGAGCCCACCACAACAGCGCGCCTCGTAGCTCAGACGAACCCCCCCCCCCCCCCCGAACTTATTGTCACCTCGGACCTGGACTTTGCCCTTTCCCACGTGTTGGTGCGCACAATGGGCAGCCCAGCCGGAACTGAAACTGTAAAATATAAAGCCGTCAAAGCTTGTTAGTAAATAGGATGACATACACACTGTACTTTGTTACGCTCTTTTGGCTGGATAGGGTGCAAACAGTTTGTCCCCTTACGCGCACCTTTAAAATGTGTTTTGGCTAAAAAAAGGTGTAAGGATAAAAAAGGGGTATGCTTGTGAACTCTCCAAAATACGGCTGTAAGGTTGTTTAACACCATAAAATAAGGGTGTGGGCAGCGCAGCTAAGCGTAAAAATGTGGATCGGCTGAGCGCGCAGCATGACATCCAGACAAATTCAACACGCCCAAGTCCCACTTGGACCACAAAGTAATTGAGCAAGAAAATCAAAACGATGCATGGGGAGAGCGAGTGCATACTAACTGAGAAATACATCTGCTCTTCTTGCTTTTACAGCCAGCAGAAGAAAGTCCTCTCATAGAGTCGGTGAGCTTGTCGCAAAAATTCGATATTTTAGCGCTAATTTTAGAATTCTGCATTTAATTTGAGCCTATAAAGCCAGCATGCCGATTAGCGAAAAATTCTTAATCATGAGGTTGTTATGTTCCATAAGTCAGAGAATTTCATTAAATACTAAACACCTATTCCACACCATTTTAACACCCACCAAAGGTTGTTCATTATTGCAACACCCTTTTTCCCGCAGGGGTGTAAAGCTAAAAATTATGGTGTTAGAAATTGAGCAAAAGGGTGTGAAACACCGCCAACTAAGAAAAAGGGTTCAAAAGACAGTCAACATTGAAAGTAGTTAATGCCCGTTTACACCTGGTGGACTGAACATTTTCTAGAATCGGGGGCATGTTTTGTACCTGACGATGTTTCAATAAATATGAATTGGCATAATTTAGTTCAAGCGCAACTGTTTAAGCTTCAGCAAGGTTCAGTAGCGTTAGCAAATAAATACCAAGAAAAAGAACTGCGCCGCCTGAAAAGAGGGTACCACCGCACATAGGGTATTGAAATAGTGAAGCCGGCTTTGGAGCCTGTTGAAGTGTGAGCACAAGGGTCGCAGGCGTATCCGCCTAAAGCGGATACTAAACCGCAAGAAAATTGGCGCAAGTTGCACTAATGGTGAAAGGCCGGAGAAACTGCGGAGCTGGGGTTCGACCAACCTTGTTTCCCCTTTGATCCGATGTCACTGGCACAGCCGTGTTAAACCTGGCTTGATAGTGATTGTGGGACACTGATAACTGCCTGCACCCCCTGGGGTCACGTGGCTAACCATGAAACGACGGTAAACGGCGAGTTTCCCATTGACCCACCAATGGCCGGCAGATCTGTCTCATCCTGGTGACGAAGTCCTCCAGTGACACTACTGACTGGTTCGGGCAACATAAAGACGACAGACCATAATTTGGGCTTTTTCCTAGCTCATCAAAGACTGCCACAGTCTTCAAAGCTTGGAAGTGCTTCATCGTACGTCATGGCCTTATGTGCCCACCGACCTCTATGGATAAGCTTGCCACTCTCCGAGAATGAACGGACGACTCTTGCTGACAGCGCCATGCCCACTTGACACTATGTGGCATTATATAAACGCCAGCACTGTGATTTTATACTCACGTCTGGTTGCAGTGATAAAAGATATGCCTTATTTTGCACCATCAATGAATGATTTTCTTATATTTACAGGCAACACCGACGAAAATATTCCCAATAAACATTATCGGGTAAATTTTACACGCATGTATCGGCATGCACGTGCGTCCCACGCACCTTTTCACTTCACGTGTACAAAAACTTTTAGTATGTGTTCTTCATTTCGCATTCGTCGCCGAGTGAGCCTTACATAAAACTGCAAGCTTCACCCAGAATTTATGAGTGTACGCTAGCTGCAACAGCCTACTGAAATCTAACAGGTCATTGAAAGCGTGTAGTACTAGGTTAATTCCATATCCAAAACTACGTTTCCATTCCCACTGCGCTGACGCTGCATTTCCATGGGGTTCCACTAGGGCTTGCGTTACCGTTAAGTTCCGAGAGAAATCCCTCCACCGAAACATCGGCCACTCCCTATTAAAAGTAAAATATTGAATTTACTAAAAAAACCGAAAGATCGCCCACCCCTTAAAATCGCGCTAGCTTCGACGCCTTCGAAATCCCGGTAAGCTTCCCCCGCAAAAAGGTCCCACGGCCGCGAACAGTGCCGATGTCTCCATTTGAAACAAAAGAGGCACAACGAATTCAATTTTGCTGGCAACAAAGGGACAAGAAGGTAGTAGATTGGAAGTATAGAAAGGAGGAAGAGTTAGTAGATGGGAAGAAAAAAGGTGCAGGGAAATGCTGTCTTGGCATCGTTTAAGCTGTGCGGCATCTAGACAAGCCATCACAGTTCTTAAGGCGACTTCAACCAATGCCTGGCCTCTGCGAGCTCGGAACGGGCGAGGCGAGGGGTCTCGAAGCTCGGGACAGTATGGTGGGCGAAGCGATGCAGCTCGTGTTCGAATCTGACAGCGACGCATCGTTCGGTGCCCTTAGCAACGACGAGTGAACAAAATAAAGGCGAATGACCTATTCGTGTGTCGATGTTGTCCCTTGTTTGTTCTTTAAGCACCTGACCTGAAGGTTCGCCCACCTCGAATCTTGATATCTCCGCAGTTTTGGTTGGCGATGCGGCCCCTTTCTTGAAGTTTTTCGCAACTGACCCGCAAGTTCGCCCACTCCGTATTTTCCCCTTGATATCTGTGAAATAGGGGTGGGTGTTCTTTCGGAACTTTACGGTAGTACCACTCGGTACGAAAAATTGTCACCGTGAGCCTAAATTACAGTTGTATCAGTAAGGTGGACCAGGGAGGCTGGTACAGTATTTTTGCCTGAGCGCTGCTCACACTGCTCAGAACGAACAAGGATTCAATAACAAGTTGTATCGTAAATCTCTCACCGTCATAGCGAAGTCAACTGATCGTCATTTTTTATCGCACAGTTACGTCCAGATGACGACCCACTATGAGGCATTCCATTGGTCTTTTAGGTATGCATGGCTAAACAGATTTGCTGTTTTCTGCCACCTGCCATCGGTTGTTCAGCCACTCATGGTCAAATTACCGTGGCTCCAGGTACAAAAGATATGCGAAGAAATATGACTTGTCAGATAAGACAAGAGTGCTAAAATATTGGAAGGTGAAGCTGAACGTGCAACCCCCTCAGGCGTGAAACATTCCAACAACCAATTCACCACAGCGCCGGCGGCAAATCATATTTCCATTGAATTAGCCACTCGATTTTTATTAAGGTTGCGGTTAGATTAACAGTGCGAATAGAAAATAGAAATGTAAGCAAGTAGCTAAAGCGCTGCAGATAACACTGTACGTTGCCAATAAATTTGCCAAACTTATTGTAAGAGAAGGTTAATATGGGGGGATCCACCCACTACCTCATGCTTAGCACCACGCAATGGCAGCATAAACGTGTGTAGCGTTTGCAGCTTTTTTTCCCGTCATCTCGGTGGAGTATACTTGCTACCAGCATTGTTTCTCAATGTCTAGATGTTCAAGGAAATTGTGGTTTCTCGTAACATTGAAAATGCGAGGCTATTTACACCGAGGGCCGGCTGTGTTTCGTAAAATCTTACAAATTCACTTGTTATAGTGGCAGATGAGTAAACCCGGCATTTATTGGGACGGAAAGTGAGGTGTGTTATTGGAGGTAGCGAATACGGCAACAGCTAAATTTTTGCTTGTTCTGGCTGGGGGTTTTATCTGAGCCTGATACTCGCAGTTGTGCGAGCACCATACGTGCCACACATCCTGCCTATGAACAACTGGCGCACTGAAAATAGATTAACTTCTATTAAAAACATTCCACACAAATACTAATGAACAGACGTCCTTGTTTGTAAGCGGCGCCTTATATTTTGGGCCCACCCAACCGAAACGGAACGCCTCAGTAAAAAAAATGTGAACACAGACTGCCCGAAGGCACAGAATGGTTTTTTTTCCTTACCCTAGGTGTTCGCTTTTTTAGTTGCGGTAGTAATCGTGCAGCTACGACAAACGGTGTGATGGGTAATGTTCAAGAAGGAACGATAATTACGAACGAGTTAGGTTAAGCAAACTTGTTCATTCTTACCCCAGCAGCTTTAGCGCTTCGTATGCACAGTGACGCACTCCCGAGCATGATGTACTTTTAGTCCTGCCAGTACGCTATCGAATGAAGCGCGTGTGCAAGTTCAATGGCACATCCACTTCAGTGTGGCGTGCTGTTTCATGACTTCGAACAGGATGTCATTGCGTATTGGATAGGATAGCATGATACTTGGTAGGTGGATGGTACCTGTACTGCTGCATTGCAGTGTCGTTTCATGGTTAAGACAACATCTACTATTGGGCAGGACTGCATCAGCACCGTCAAGAGTAAGCCACGTGCAATTTTCCCGCTGTCACCAAAGTTAGTGTCCGCAGTGCGACCGCAATTCATCATGGGTCACTTCAGAATCGCTTTGCTACAGCCCCCGTCCGCCAGACGGGTAAACTATGCAGTGCGGGGGGGGGGGGATCAGCCAGTGCCGCGTTCTGGTAAAAAAGACGACCGCTTCTGTTTCACCCCATCCCTGCACGCTGGCGGCTCTTAGCGCCGGGGAAACTCGGTCCACCGTGGGCCGCGGAGCGTGACGGACCAGCATCCGAACGGAGTCCACGCCTCGATGCAAACTGCGCTGCTCCGCTTTCTCTTCTTTTTCCTGGCAACGAGCGGTTCAGCTACCGAGGTCACACTGCTTTACCTCGCGAGGAAAACGGACGCCGCTTCGGCGCCAAGTTGCGGCGCCGCCGCCGCGTATCTTGGCTTCTGTGCGCGAGGAGAAAACGGGCGCGTGCATAAATGCCCGCGAAAACCAGGAGGAGGGCTTTGCGGGAGAAATCTCCGATGCACATCTACGCCAGATGGCAAAAAAGGTGCGGCGAGAATAGAAAGACGTGCTATGCGGTCACGTAGAAAAAGAAAAAAATCATCACATCACGCATGCAAGTTTGAGAAGGCACTTAAGATAAGGATACGTTTCCTCTTCTTACTGTTGCGGACATGACCCGGATTAATAAATTAATGAGGCAAAAGATTCTCCTCCGGCAGGAAGGAGTATAGGGGGCAGGCTGAGTAGAGGGGGCCGAGTATTAAGAATTGGCAGACCGTGGAGAAAGGAAAATAAATGTTCAGGGCTAAGCCCCCGGCTTTCATACTTTCTCGTAGCTGTTTGGCTTTTCATTACGCTGAATGTGCAATTAAAAATGCTAGAACAGGCATACTATAAAAGTACTCGCAGGAAAGTTTATTTTCGTTCGATCACGGAATAGTATGCACGCTGCGCACTCCTGTTGCACTGCCGAAGAGTGAAGTAAATTCATACAGCTCAGGTGAACGACAGGCCTGCCCCGCTGCACCGTATTTAATTGGTTGCTGCCACTGCCGAGCAGTAGTTCCGGTGAGGACGGCCAGGTGCCGCACATGCGTGTGAGAGCGAAAGTTGTCAAGTGGCCGAACAAATTCCAAGCCGTCGACACCAAAAAAATGATGTCGACGTTTCAGTTTGGAGAGGCTGTTGCGGGCATATTCAATGACTGGTTTCTGGCAGTTGCTGTCGTCTTTAAGGAGCGCACCGCTGAGGCCCTGCCCACTGTCGAAATAGTTCGGAAGAATTAGGTAACTCGGCAGGTCGAACATCCGGCATCCCTGGCTCATACGTGGTACACATAAAGGCCAATGGCTCAAAAAACAAAAAAATAAATAAAAAGCAGGCTGATTGAGTAAAAAAAAAGTCGTTCAATTTCGCGTCTCAGTGGGACTTGAACTCGCGACCTCGAATTCCGAAACTAGTACGTGTTCCGAAGACCACCACAGCTACGCAAATCTGGTCAACTAAAACTGGACCAGGTAAATATTTTGTGTCCTCTGACATAAAAACGCGATTTAGAGGCGTCTACTGAGTCCGGCAGGGGTAGTTTCAGTATGGTTACTACAAAAGTAGCACTTCGGGCACCTAGGGCACTTACGCGTTAGTGTGAGCTTCCCTAATTTTTTTTATAATAAATTTAAATAGTAAACAAAATTCCATTAGCACCACTGCAAGATGTATTCAGTCTTCTGATTTTCCCAGCGCGCGTTTTGTGAAATTGTTGCGAGAGGAAGGGAATTGCTTATAGACATTCGCCATATTAAGGGGCATATGTAGTGAAATACCGCAAAAGGCTACCACGGAAGAAGACGAAGCACAAGACGGCGTTACCTCACAACTGCTGTATTAGTAGGCAAACAACACGTATGTATATACCACCAGAACAAACACGTGCCAGGGCACCACCTCCATATTGCGGTGCGATAAACACAACTTATCGGTGCGGATTAGTGCCGTCATGTGTTTCATCTTCTTTCCTCCTTGTCTTCTGCTCTATTTCACTACGTACAAGAACCAACTAGCCCAACTGTCGATTCTACTGAAGTGGCATATGCTTTGCCGACCTTCGAATGCACAACTCCTTTCATCGTTGCGCCCCCAAGGTTAGCAAGTATACTCACCGCGCCATCATGCGTTTGCGTTATTTTTTGACAAGTGCCGGGAAGTCCAGAATACAAAACGAGCAGGGCAGGGGTGAAACGAAGCGCGTAAAAACAAGATAAAAATCACGCCATATCCACGGAATGAATGATGATAAGTGGGGCGAAGCTCGAGAGGGGGAGATCATCGGTAACCGTAACTCTCCCGTGAAAGTTCGCCCATTACATCATTAAGAAAGACGTAAGACTGTGTGCGTACATTGTACAAATCAACTTTGATTTTCGGAGTCAATGCTCCCAGGCCCAGACCTGGTGAAAGACCCCGCGCCATCGAGGACTACCCCGCACCTCCACCACAATTTGTCACGTAGGGTGGGACACAACGGTAAAGAAAGAACTTTTATTCAGGGCGAACTTGTGCCCGAACAAGACGAGAGGAAACGAGCAAAGGTCCTTGCGTCTCGTTCGATCTCCGAGAACGACTGCCTGCGTTCGTGGCGTGATCTCTTGCGTGATCTCCCCCTCTCAGTGCACGTGCGCTCGCGCCTCCGTTGACGAACACAGACAAGCTCGCGCTCCCGGTGCCGAGTTTGCGCTGCCGGTTGCAGCCGGTTCTTCTTGCGCGTGCAACGCGGCCCACTTTGCGACATCTCCGAAAGCATGCGGCGGTCACGTACCACGAGACACAAGGGATGGACAGACCCATGACTTAAGGAGCTTCGCCCCTAAAATGGGTGCGAAATTCTTTCCTGCGCCTCGAACAAAACTGGCCCAAGCTGCTTAATGGACTTCGTACAACAACACGTAACGTTTGCGCCTTTGAACGCTTGGCCCGTCCCGTTTCATCAGTGGCACTCACCTCAGGCGAACGCGATGTAAATACAAGAAGAAACAATGTAAAGCTTTGTAAAGCGCTATGTAAAGCTTTCGCACAGTGTGGAAACTCCTGTGGGGAAAAAAGTGTCCCGTAGAATCTTGTGTATCCATATTCCTCGTGGCTTCGCATCTCCCTTGCCCCTTGGAATCCAAAGAAAGGGCTTTCCCAGACTCCCTCCTGTTGCTGCAGGCAAAAGCACAGCACCCTGGCATTCTTTTCTTCTTTACATTGCCGTATAGCACCTTATGCATTAAAAAAAAACACGCCTGATAGGGATGATGGAATTGCATTGCCGCACCATCGCAGCCGCTGCTCACAGGGGGAACCCAGCAGCTGCACCGGAAGTGGTCGGCAGCGACCACACGACCAAAACGGGCTGGCGGCAGGTAGAAAAAGAAGACGGTACTTTCTAAGTTCCAGTGAGTATGCCTGCACCGTAATCGCAAGCGCCGCTGCGAGGGAGCTTTGGTCGCCGCATAAAGCTGTCCCGTGACCGGGAAAACAGTGGACTCTGGTAAAAGTAAGGCTATACTCTTTCATCCCTGCAAGCAAAGAATTGAGTGACTTCGTAATAAATGAACAGAAACAGAAATTGAATCGAAGCATTAATATCTTTTAAAGCACTTGAAGTTAGTTTAATGAAACTATGAGGTAAGATAACCATATTAGATATGTTAGCGGTAAACTGCCTAGAACATTGGCAGTATCCCCGCTACTGTTTTTATCCTCCAATACGAATCAACATGCTTCTATATAACTCATTATTTTTGCCTTTGATTAACTATGGAATTCAGGTTGGGGTACCACCTCGAATGATTACTTGCACATCCGCACAATTGTGCAAAAACGAGTCATTCATTTGTGTTGTAAACTTCCTTATCTCTCACACAATGCTGATGCTTTTGACAATTTTGATATTGCTCGATTCATTCCATTTATAACTATAAGCTATTTCGTTGTTATAAATTAGGTTTTATTAGCAATGACGATACAATAATCAGGCTTCCCGGATTAAGAGAAAACATTGGAGTCTAGAAGACCCGTACGCGAGAATCTTAATACGTAAATAAATTCCGGGCAAACTACTGAGCACAAATGATCCATGACTTGTAACCTATAATGTTAAATACTGTTTTATTAAAACGAAAGTCGGCGGTTCAGTGGTTTCATTCAGAGAGTTGCACAATATTTGTAACCTCACTGCACTGTAATGAAATTAATTTTCAGGCTCTGCCTGATATTTCTAATTCCTCTGATTTGTATTGAGAACTATACTACACTTGTTTGTTTTTACTGGTTTTACACGTGTTTTGTAACTGTGTTATACTTGTTTTGTACTAAACTTGTTTTCTACTGGTGTTTTGTTTTGCACTTGTTTGTAACTGTACTACAGTTGCTTCATAATTACTAGCGTCATGTTTGACTTGCTGCTTTGTGTGTAAGCTGCCAGGGCCCTTCAAGCTGAGTCAACAGCTTTTTTCCTGGTCTTCTTGCAACATGGTGGTCAAATAAACTAAAATGAAATAAATTCGATTCCATTCAAATCACAAATAACTTTTTGTGCCTTATGGCGCAGCCGCAGTTTCGTACGAGAAGGGGTTACTTTTTTAAAAGGGGCTGCGATGCTTACAAGGTGCCCAGTGAACATTACCACGAAGTGGTGCTCATTTTTTTTGTATTGTGTGGAACCTGACGACACTATGGTATGACGGAGCATACTGAACTCCTATATATAGCCTTCATAGATTATGAGAAAGCATTTCACTCCGTCAAAACCTCAGCAGTCACTCAGGCATTACGGAACCAGGGTGTACACGAGTATTATGTAAGAATAGTGGAGGATAGTTATTATTTATTTAATTATTTTATTTGTAGATACTGCGATCTCGTAACGAGACCTTAGCAGGGTGGGTTACATCTTTGTAACAAGTACATAACATGACACAAAGTTATACAGAAACATAGTCGATGGCAGATAATAGAAACAAAAGACAACAACAACAATCAAAGCAAGTGCGACTCGAATAAAGATAATGAACTTAGTGAGACAACATCATTCGCCAGGTCATTCCAGTCTACAATGGTACGTGTGAAAAAAGAATATTTAAAACAGTTATTTCGCGGAACAAGTGGTGTAATCATAAGGGAGTGCCGTTTTCTGGTAGCATAACCTGAAGAAAAGGATAAAATGTGCGACATATCTACACGGTAGTGCCCTTTGACTAACTGAAAAAGAAATTTTAAGCGACAGATGCGATTTCTCTCCGAAGCTAATTGGAACCCACTTCTGTTTAGGAGTTCCATATGAGTGACCATATGAGTTATATATAAATCGAACTGCTTTCTTTTGTATTCTTTCTAATTTTTCTATATTATTCCTAGTGAAAGGGTCCCAAATGACGACTGCGTACTCCATTATCGGGCGAATTATTGAATGGTAGGCAAGAAGGCGTAGATCGGGTGTGGCGGACTTTAACGAACGCCTTAAGAAAAAAAGTTTCCGAAGACATTTTGCGGTTACAACATCAATATGCTTCGTCCAAGACAGGTCATTTAAAATCCAAACAAAGCGTTGTTTGCTGTGTAAGAAAACAAAAGCGGTCGCTTTTTATGTGTTATTCTGAGAAATACCGTTTTTTCACAGTTTATTGACATTTGCCACTTATCACACCAAGAAATTACTTTCGCAAAATTTTCGTTTAGCCTGGCCTGATCTTCAACGGAACTAATTTTCTCATATAATACACAATCATCAGCGTATAGTTTAACTGGAACTGACAGGTCTGTGACGATGTCATTTATAAACAACAAAAATAAGAGCGGGCCTAGAACTGAACCCTGAGGGACACCGGAATCAACTGTTACTTTGCCTGAACAAGCTTCATTCAGAACAACAAATTGGTTACGGTTCGACAAGTAGGCTTTGATCCATGTTACTATTTTTTCGTTTCTGATTATACAGCCTAATTTGTGCAGTAATTTCGTCTGCGAGACTTTGTCAAATGCTTTACGGAAATCCATAAATATAACATCGATCTGTTTACCTTCATTTATTGCCTGTGAAAAATCATGAACAGTTTCAACCAATTGTGTCATAGTGGAATACCCGCGCCGAAAACCATGATGTGCATTCGTCAAGACATAATGTTCGTCGAGAAATTTAATCAGGTGTTTATGGATAATATGTTCCAGTAATTTGCACGTTGTTGATGTCAGGGAAATAGGGCGGTAGTTAGAAATTCACGCTTTGTCACCATTTTTATGCAAGGGTTTATTTTAGCGGTTTTCCAGTCTTCCGGTAGAACACCTTCATTCAGAGATGTGGTATACAGGATGCATAAATATTTTGCGCACCACTAAGCATATTGCTTCAAGAAGGCATTGGAAATACCATCAGGTCCCGTGGATTTTTTAACATCAAGTTGCAGTAACAAATTAAATGCACCATGCTCAGAAATAGAAATATCAGGAACAGGGGGGAGATCCAGACTAAAATGCGGGAGTCGGGCATTGTCCTTCGTAAACACTGCTTTTAAATGACTGTTAAAAGCCGAAAAAGCTATGGTTTAGTCATTCACAAGCTTTCCATCGATTAAAAATGAATCAGAAGAGCTGCTGCGGGGGCTAATAGCTCTCCAGAACTTTTCTGGGGAGGATTTAATAAAGGATGGAAGCTGAGTGCTAAAGTACTTTTCTTTCTCTTGCGTAACTTGCTGTTTTAATTTTAGGGATATTTTTTCAATAGTTGATTTTAATTCATTACCACCTTTCTTTCTCGACTTTTTCTTCAGTCTCTTCAACTTTCGTTTTAGGTGCAATGTATCCCGAGTAACCCAGGGGTTCTGTTTCGTGGTTTTTCTTCCTGTCAAAGGACAAATCGCTGAATACACTCACGAACAATGCCTTTAAATGTGTGCCATAATGCGTCGACACTGCAAGTGTTATCTTTAAAATTGTCGTACTGTAAATCCAACATATCAATGATAGATTCGTGATCGGCACGGGAAAAATTGGGGAAGTAATGAATGTCATTGCTCCGAGTTATGGTGACGGCGGTTAAGGTTAGCACAACTGCTTTATGATCAGAGATAACTGGCACCACTTCGCATAAAACATGTTCCTTTATATTGCCGCTCACAAAAAACAGGTCCAGAATAGACTCTGAATTCTTTTGTATTCTAGTAGGGTCCTTCACAATCTGCAATAGATCAAAGCTAAACGCAATGTCAAGGATTTCATTTTCTACAACATTGTCTGAGCGGGATGACAGCGCGGCCCAATTTATGTTTGGCAAGTTGAAATCCCCCGTGAGAATAAGTTTGTCGTCCTGTTTTACGTTGCAACTTAGGTAATCTTTTAAATGTTTTAAAATACCAATTGAAGAATTTGGAGGCCTATAAATGGCTCCAAGAACATATGCAACATTATTAATAAACACTTTGCAAAACACGCTTTCCATCTCTTCCACATCAGGCATTCTCACGACCTTTACGGATTTTTTGAAAAGAATGGCGACCCCTCCTCTTCGGCACCCACGATCTCTACGAAAAACATTGTAATTCTTTGGCACAAATTCACTGTCGTATATATCCTCGTGTAACCATGTTTCTGAGAGCACTGCTATGTCAGGACCGTGGGAAAGTAGCACACTTTCTAGCTGGGCTGTTTTATTAACTACACTTCGGCAATTGATATTTAAAATGGAAAGGGCTTCTTTGGTTCGTCTGTTTTGTTTTGAAGGTCATTTAACAGTCTTGGAGATTTTGCACCGCTTTTTCTTTTTATCATCCCAAGTGAACAAGTCCCGTCCACGCTTAATTTGTCAAAGACTAGTTTGACCTTTGCCCCATTTGCGCGCTCTTCGGATGAACTTTGCCGTAGCTTTTTTCTAATTTCTCGAATATTGGAAGAAAAATCCTCCGATATCGAGACAGTAGTTCCTTTGAGTTTGGGGCAAGCCATTAACACTGCCATTTTTTCACGGAAGTCGAAGAACTTAGCAATTACAGGGCGGCTATTGCCGCTCTTTTTACCCAATCTGTGGCATCTTTCAATGCTGTCTGTGGTCACTTCCAGTTTTTCTTTAAACAATGTATCTTTCATGGCAGTGATAAGGTCTTCAGGTTTTTCATTACTTTCTTCCTCTAAACCGAACACAATCAAGTTTGTTTCTCCTGCTCCTATTTTCTAGTTCGTCAACCTTGTTGGCTAAAGCTGTCATGTGCCCTTCAAGTTTGGCGACCGTCGATCCTACGTTATTTACTCCTGTTTTCAGAGAATTAAAGGAGTACTGACACGAAATTTCTCGCTTTCAGTTTTTATGCTGTAAAGAATACCTATTGGCCCAGTAATTACGATAATCGAACTGAAAGCCGTCAGCCGTCAACACAGAATTAATTATAGCACGTTTATTGCAACCAATTTCAAATTTGGTCGCCGCGCGGGAAAATGGCCGTTCGAAGGCCAGCCTGCAAGCGGGCAACCCTTACGTCACGGTCTCACCCGTGACGTCAGGGACGTTTTTCTTTCCTCCATGCGTTCGCCGCATCGTCTGCTACGATTGCACATGGTCCGCCCTCGCCCGCGCAGTCGACATGTCGTCTGAATCGTCAGATTCGGATGAGTCGCTGCCCCCCGACAGACAGAACAACTTTATTTGGCCAGGTGATTAGACCCGCGATGTCTTCGCCGTCGTCCGTTTTTTAATATCACTGCGGCTCGAACCGGCGCAGACCGTAATATCAACAGCTTCTCGCCACTCTTCTAATCAATCTGATCGCGAAAAAGAAGTTCCACATGCGAGAAAGTAGATGTTAGTGTGTTGAAAAATTGTGCTAGGGGTTGTTATCGGCGCTGAATTGAAAAGTGGCGCTCAGATATTTGCCGCGATGGTAAGCCTACGCTGACCGGAAGCAGATGTTCGGCGCTCCGACCCAGCACTGCCGGCACAGCGGTGCGGCGAGCGGCCGAAAGGTGGCGCCACCTGCGCGCTAGAATCAAAACAGCCCGCGGCAGATGTCTTGGTCACCGATCGCTGAAACGGAGATTATTGCCAAAATAAAGCTCCATATGCGAAAAAGGGGATGATAGTGTGGTGAAAAGTTGTGTAAGGGATGGTCATTCGCAGTTGTACAGATACCAGCGATCAAATAGTCGCCACGATACCAACGATACTAAGACTAAAGTTCCCAACGCCGAAGGTGACCCGTGCAACGCAACCCCGAGCCCGCTGGCTTGGGCGACAGTTCTAGTGGCCGCCGCCGCTCACGAACTCAGTCCACGTTTAGCGCTGCGTGTCCTCGCGTGGAAAATAATGCATCTTGGCGTGCGTCGTCGTCGATTTGCTCGGACAGGCTGCCACGAGCAGTACTTCGCATACCGCGAGCTTGCCATAGCACAACTTGGGCGAGCTGGGCGACGCGCACCGCCGCGTCACCGCGGTGCCCGTCGACATCGCGCACCGCGCGGTGCCGGCACCGCGCAGTTTTCGGCACCAGTGCAAGGGAATACCATGCGCCGGCCACGAACTGAAGAGCAAAGACGTCGAACACGCAACGTTTACAAGCATTGCTCACACAGCTACGCCCACGTCTCCTGCCCAAACGAATACCACCGACAACAGCAGCGCAGGATATCGTTTCCCGTTCCGAAAACGACTATATGACGGCACCCTGAGCCGGCCAGACACACAGGCCGATGTTTCGTCAAGCCGAAAGCGATTTCGCTAGTGCTGCCGATTTGTGAAAGCTCGCGGCCTGGGCAATCAAAATCGATTTTAGATGTGACTCCGGCCTCGAATCGCTGCAAACATTTCTGTGAGGCATCTGTACAAACTACTGAAGCCAATGATATCATTTTTAGTCGTCAAAATTTGGTGTCCGTACTCCTTTAAGGGCCGCCATTTGGGCATCAAGAGCATTCAATCTATCAGTTATTCCTGCGATATCTGCTTCTATCTTTCCCTGTTTTTCCAGTACGTTGTTTATTGAGGCAGTCATGGTGGCCTGGCCTGCAAGAATCTGAAGCTAAAGTTCATTCTCTGCAGGACCCGGATTTGCCTCAACGTCGCCAAAAGGTAAAAGACTCATTTTGAAAGACAGGACATCGAGTAAAACACTTCCGACAGCAAGTGGGCAAGGCAGCAACACTAAAAAACGATTGTCGCTACGAATACATTTTGCAGGCAAGTAAGTACTAACCTGCACGATAAGACAAAATGGGTTTGCCATTGCGTCCGATGTGCTGCTGCCAAGCCCACTGATCATGTCCGCCGAAAGGCGGCTCTTTATAAGCGCCAGTGAAGCCACGTTGTCTGACGTCACCGATGAGGGCGCAAGCGCAGAAGAGGCGATGAGCGGCAAGAAGACGTCGCTGATGTCACAGTGGTCATGTGGGGCGGATGAGTTGTCGTCCAGATGAAGCACTTGTCCGATCAGTCCAAACCGGGCGCATGCGTGCAGTGGTTGCACATGAAGCAAAACAGCGAAGACCTGCACGATAAGACAAAACGGGTTTGCCATTGCGTCCGATGTGCTGCTGCCGGCAACAGCTATCGTAATCCTCTAGTAGGAGAACAGTAAAATACCTATAAGGAAGGTCATCAGACAAGGAGACACAATCTCTCCAATGTTATTCACAGCATGTTTAAAAAAAGTATTCAGAACGTTGGATTGGGAACTGGTGGGAGTAAGGGTTAATGGAGAATACCTCCGTAACCTCAGATTTGCTGATGAAGTTGCCTTGCTAAGTAACTCGGGGGACGAATTGCAAAGCATGGACCGCACTGGACAAACAGAGTATAACCGTGGGTGTGAAAATTAATATGGAGAAAACTCAACTAATAATCAATAACCTCGGGACAGCACAGCGGTTTGAGATAGCTTGCGAGGCAATGGAAGTTGTAAGCGAATATGTCTACTTAGGCCAAGTTGTGACCCCGTATCACAACCATGACGCAGAGATAATTAGAAGAATAAGAATGGGGTGGAGTGCATTCGGCAGGCATTCTCAGATAATGAATGGCAGCCTACCATTGTCTCTGAAGAAGAAAGTGTATGACAGCTGCATCTTACCGTCACTCACCTACGGGGAAGAAACTTGGAGGCTCACTAAGAGGGTTCAATTTAATGTGAGGACGACTCAGCCAGCAATGGAATGGAGATGGTAGGTGTAACATTAAGGGGAAAGAAGAGAGAGGAGTGTGTTAGGGAAGAAACGCGTGTTCAGGACATAATACGAGAAATATAGAAGAAATGGATGTGGGCAGGGCCTGTAATGCGAAGGCAAGATAACCCCTTGTCATTAAGGGTAACAGAGTGAATCCCTAGAGAAGGCAAGCGTGGCAGAGGGCGGCAGAAAGTTAGATGGGCAGATGAGATTAAGAAGTTTGAGGGAATAAATTGGCCACAGTGAGTACAGGACCCGGATAGTTGGAGATTAATGGGAAAGGCCTTTGCCCTGCAGTGGGAGTAGATAGGCTGGTGATGATGTGATGGTGATCATGATGGTATCACGGCAACATTTTCGTGTTTTCCCCCCGCCATTAAGGCTGCGCAGGCCTGCTCGTTTCTTCATCGTTTTCTCTGCGAGAGAATGCGACATCTTTTAATGGTACCCTGAACATTGCAAGCGGCTTTGAGGTCGCGAGCTAACAGTTTTGAGCTACATACACGACTGTATTATTGGGCTGCAAAACACCACTGAACATTGCTTTGCTTCACTAGTTTGTACTGTGCTGACTCGACAGGCAGCGAGTGCTTACAGCACCTGTATTCGAAGCACAGCAAGTTCCTTGGAAAGACCACCAAAGCATCACGTCCAGGAATGTCAACGAGTCATTTCCCGTTTCTCGTGGGTAACAGTTGAGAACTAAAAACACTCCTTGTAGAGAGAGAGAGACACATACCACGGCGGCCGTTCCTAAGTAATAAAAAATCGCATACATTCCGAAAAAATAGGATTTTGACGACGTCAGAATGCTTGCACAAGGTGCAGTCATAGGCGGCCAGGAACGGGTCACTCAGTACGGGCCCTTATTTTTCCCTGACATGGCCGCAACGGATACAGCCCCTGTACACAGTGATCCCAAAGAGCAAACATTGAGTTTACGCCTGGCCATAAAGCAACAGCGCTTAAAATGGAAGGAAGGACGGGGAAATTGATAAACTACGGGTGATTAATTTCGTACTGACAAAATAAATAAAGGCAAAAAAACACAAAAGTGAAAAATATTATCTACGTAGATACACAATATCCTCTAGCAATGCAACCGACGGCATGCATGCTCACGCATGCTCGGTTTACTCACGCATTCCGGCGCTGTTTTTTTTTTTCGAGGTGAAAACAAACTTATTATAGGTGGTGGGGCTTAACCCAATTCGTGTCGGCGCCGATAGGTGGCGCGGTCCGCAGCATCACCTGAAACTCACCCGCACGCCGAAGTAGACCAGCTATCGCGGATTGCTTGAATGCCGGAAATCAATCCAACGGTGCCGATATGCAATGCACGATACTTGTTCCTCTTGATCTGATCAGTGTGGAGGGCGCGAAGAACTGACATCCCCGTTTTATTTTCCTGCTGTTAAAATGTTCGAAGTGATTCCCCTAATGCAGCGGTCATACCGACCGCGCTTCTACGGTGCGCGAATTACAAGGCAATAGTTTAACATTACCTGTTGTTTTCCGTATTCAAAAATGCAACTTCTTGAGTTCAGTTCTTCGAAGCTACCCCTGGGCTATCAGACGTGCCGTAGTGGAGGGCTACGGATTAATTAAAACCCTAAGGGATCTTTGACGTGCGCCGAAATATCGTCACACGGCCGTTGTCGTTTGTCACCTCCGTCAGCAAAACGGCCGCCGCGGCTCGGATTGAAACCGCGCTTTTGGGTTCAGCAACACCTTAGCCACTGAACCTCCGCACCGAGCTTCTTTGGTATTAGGCGCCCGACGTTTCGAATTCACAAAATTCTTCCCAACATTCCGTTATGCGTTTCTCAATGAGTCACCCCCTCACGTACACCTCGCAGTAGCCACCAGGTGCTATTTATAGCTGAGGAACAACACAACATCTTCCGTGGCGACAACACCTTCTTCAAGGTAAGTCGACCAGCAATGAAGCACCTCGTTAAGGTAAGGAACGTGATGCATACTCCAGCACTTAAAGGGAGTCTGTAAACAATACAAATAACAAAAAATGAAGTAAGCTCTCACTAACGCGCAACACATGAAGGTAGCGAAGCTGTACGCAACCTTCACGACCGTCACGAAGGTTCAAGTCCGCGATTGCAGCCTATTTGCTTCTTCGCTCCTACAACGACCTTTACTCCATCACTGTTCCTACAAGTGCGAGCTTCTTTCATTTTTGGAAGTGGTTATCATTCGACATTCCCTTGGAGGGCCGTACGCTATTACGTGTCTCTCTTTTCGTGAGCAAGGGCTGCCGGGATTGCGGTGAACGCTGGAGATTTTTTTTTTTTTTGGCCGATCTTCTCCTATCTCCCTCAATAGGTATAGTTGGCTTGCAAACGTGCGCCAGGGACGCTGGGTGTTTGCCACGAGCAAGCACACACACGCGCTCGGGATTTTCTGAATTTTACTAACTGCCGGGCGGTCGCCGCAGTGTTTTGCAATCTCCCGAAGTGGGTACGCTTGGCTTGCCAAACATAAGCCGGGGACGCTGGGCGGTCTCTGCGAGGCCCGTGGTCACGGGTGCGCGATCGGCAATTTCTTGGCATTAATAACTGCGGACACCCCGCAGGAGGCATCTGCTAAAGCAGATGTTTGCGTGTACTGTGCGACACCACGGACCCCGAGCACCCACGTTTAGCCATGCGTGGCAGCGCCGTGACCGGGGAAAAGCGGGTCCTGATGGTTGAGCCGACGCCGAGTGCTTGGACCTTTAAGGCCCCTTGGCGAAGGCAACACACCACTTTGGCCCCCGCTTCTCGTAGATGGCACCTCCGGTCTCACCCGCCCGGGGGGAATCGGCCTTTTCCTGTCCTCCCCTTCACCTATCACTTTCTTGTCTTCTTTCTAACAACTTCCCTATCGTCTCGTTCCTTCTCAGTTTCCTTTTTCTCTTGGCGGCTAGGGTTAACCTTGTGTAGCTGACGACCCTGAGTTCAGCCATATTTGGTTATAGTCGCGGTGTAAAGCTGGCGTGGGCAGAACTTGCTCGCGATTTCTTGTCCCGTCCCCTTGTTGGGCTCCATGGTGGGCGGCTGGCACCATGGCCGGATATAATTTTCATTTTATGGCTCCTTTTTTTCGCGCAACAGATCCCTCTCGTAAAAGAGGGGACACCGACGTAACTGCTAAGTTTGTCACTAAGAACGTTACCACCTTCCAACGCTTCCACGTGGTACACAGCAACAACGAAGAGAAAACTGCCCGACCTGTCTGGCCTTTGAAGTAGCAAAAACGCTAACAACCACCATTGGGGAAGGCTGCAAAGTAAAAAAAAAAACTAGCTAACGGAGACCTCCTACTCCAACTGTTTACAAACACCAGTGTGACAAACTGCCAGGACTAACATCTTTTGGTGAGATCCCTATAACTGTAAGCGAACACAGGTCACTCAACACGGTCCGCGGAGTCATCTCCGATGACGACCTAAAGTACGTGTCTGAGGTGAAATTCTAGAAGGCTTAAAAGAAAAGAACGTCACAAATGTTTATAGAATCAAAATGAAACCAGAAAACAAAGAAATACAGACTAAGGACATCGTCCTGACCTTTGCATCTAGCATACTTCCAGAATCCGTTGATATAGGCTACACAAAGATGAAACTGAGACCGTACATTCCAAATCCTCGCCGATGCTACAAATGCCAACGATACGTTCACGGCTCGCAAAGCTGCTGGGGCCGAGACACCTGCGCAAAATGTGCCTCCCGTGAACATCCTGCTAAAAACTGTGAAGCTGAAACATACCTTCGTGATAACTGCGAGGGAAACTACGCAGCGTACTTTCGGGATTGTCCAGCGTGGAAAAAAGAAAAAAAGAATCATCAGACCGAAAGTGACTGCAAACCTATCATTCGCGAAGCACGCAGGCGCCTTTCACCAGCGCATACCCGTCCATACTCCGCTGTGGTGCAACAGGGCGCAGCATGACAGCTTTCTTCGGCGCCTGCTGCGGCCACACCAAGTTAGGCTGAAGCAAGGCCCCCCGCGCCGCAGGTGGACGCAGCCAGCGCTGAGCCACCACCACCAAAGGGGCATGCACGGACCCCCGGTTCGGCAGTCGCACAGGCCTCATCCCACACCGCGAGGTCTAACAGTACCACAGCTGTGCGAGCCGCACGAGCCTCGAGCGTCTCTCACGAGACAATGGATGCGAGTGAAGGAGGTTCTGTACCATCTACGTTGGATTGGCGGCGGAGCTCCCTAGAATATACAAAAAGAAACAAACATGGAATCACGGGGCCGAAAACACGATCTTTCACCCCATTCAGCGAAAATAACATGGCATTCATAGTTCACTGGAACTGCAGAGGTCTTTTAAATAACCTAAATGACATCAAGGACATAATGGCCACACACTCACCTCCGGCCTTATGCGTTCAAGAAACAAACTGAGGCACTAAGCACAAACCCATACTAAAAGGATACCAGGTCTTCCGTTGCGATCGACAGAAGGCGTGCGGGCTCTCTGGGGGTGTTGCAGTAATTGCCCAAAGTCGTATCGCAGCACGAGAACACATACTGAAAACTAGGACAGAAGCAGTGGCTGCCACATTGTTAGCGTTCAAAACAATTACAGTGTGCTGTGTGTATTTTGAACCAACCTTCGAAATAGCATTGCAAGATTTAGAATACTTACTTAACCAATTGCCAGAGCTGTTTTTATTAGTTGGCGATTTTAATGCCCACTCTTCTTTTTGGGGAAGTGAAAAGACTGATGCAAGAGGCCGGATCTTAGAGGATTTTATTTTGTCCAATAACGTGTGTCTTTTGAACACTGGCCAACCTACATACTGCTCTCTGAGCTCAGGAAAGATGAGCTGCATAGATTTGTCTTTCAGTTCACCCTCTGTTTTAGCCATTTTAAGTGGGATATCATTGACAATACAAATGGGAGCGGTCATCTACCTGTACGCATCAGCATAATATCACCACCAACCATCCCAGTGAAACCACGCCTGTGGAAACTTCAGTTTGCCGAGTGGGGCTTTTTACTTTCGAAGCAAGTTGAGATCAGGTTTTTTTGAAGCCCTTAGCATTGACGAACTGAACGAAGAGTTTACATCTTGCATCGTTAATGCTGCACGCAGAGCCATTCCGCAGTCCACGAGACTGGGGAAACAAAAACACAAAATATGGTGGAGACTGGAGTGTAAACAGCCAAAAAAGGAGCAAAATAAAGCATGGGGTGTTTTTCTAAGATACCCAACACAGGAAAATCTCATAAATTTTAATAGGAAAAGGGCTAAAGCAAGGTATATCCGCCGCAATGCCAAGAAAACGTCATGGCAAAACTGTGTGTCATCCATAAGCAGCTCAGTCACTTCAAAAAAGGTAGGGGAGCAAGTTCATAAACTAAAGGGGACATACTCCTCCTACACGCTTCCTCTGTTAACAGCACCGTATAAACAAATAAGCTTAGAAGAACAGGCAGATATACTGGGTTTACACTTCTGAAGAGTTTCAAGTTCCGCAAACTACACAGAATCACTTATAAAATACAAAAAAAGTAGAAAAACAAAGACTGCCAACAAGTGGAAGAACAAACGAATCGTACATTAGTTTAATTACACTCGAAGAAATAAAAAGAGCTCTATTGACCGGTAAACAGAACCCTCCATGCCCAGATGATATACATTATGAAATGCTTGCACATCTTTTAAGTTCTTCTGTGGAAGCACTCTTAAAAGTTTTTTAACAAAATTTGGGTACTTAGAAAAATACCGGAAGCTTGGAAAAAAGCATTCATTGTAGCATTACTAAAACCTGAAAAGCCGCCAACTTCCCCTAGTAGTTAAAGAGCAATAGCCCTTACCAGCTGTGTAGCTAAAACGTATGAACATATTATAAATACCAGATTAATCTTTGTTCTACAATCAAACAAACTTCTTGATGCTCACCAGTGTAGTTTCAAAAAAGCATTCTCAACAACTGACCATCTTTTCCGCCTAGAAAATACCGTACGATAACCATTTATACACAAACAACACTGCCTTGCGGTCTTTTTCGATCTTGAGAAGGCCTACGACACTACATGGAGATTTGGAATAATGCGCGATTTAGTAGAGTTAGGCATCCGTGGAAGAATGCTGAATTTCCTGAATGACTTCATGGCAAACCGTTCATTTCAAGTATGCCTGGGTTCAACCCTCTCAAGAACCTTTGTAAACGAGTACGGGGTCCCTCAGGGGTGTACTCTAAGCACAACACTGTTTGTTGTAAAAATGAACTCCATATGCAAAATAACTCCAAATTAGATTATGTACTCTGTCTATATTGATGATCTTCAAATAGCTTGCACATCTTCCAATGTAGCAATATGCGAGAGACAAGTGCAGTTGACTATAAATAAACTGACAACATGGGCAGACAAAAATGGTTTCCTGTTTTAACCGCACAAAACAGTGGCTATTCTCTTCTCTCTCTAACCAATCCGATCCTACGCCTGAAGGAAATCGACGTACCCATAAAAAACGAACACAAATTTCTAGGCATATTGTTCGACAAAAAACTCACTTTCCTGCCCCATATCAACATACTTAACAAGAAAGCTTCGCGAGCTCTAAATATACGTAAGGTTCGATCTCGCAAACACTGGGGCTCCGACAGGGCCTGCCTTTTAAAAATTTACCGTTCTGTTGTACGCTCCTGCTTAGATTGTGTTAGCATTGTGTATGGCTCCGCGAGACAGCCCTACTTGAAACGATTGGACCTAGTTCACAATTTAGGTTTACGTCTCTCGTCTGGGGACCTCTGTCGTCTGCGGTGTATAGGACATCACCCATAAACAGCCTCTACGTCGAAACAAATGAACCACCACTCACAGATAGAAGAACAATGCTGACATGCTCATACATACTAATGATATGTTCACTGCCAAAACATCTGTGTTACCCCATAGTTACAAAATGCCCATCTAGGACACTGTTTAATAATAAACCCCACGCTATTAGACCATTGCTTCTTCGTTTTGAAGATGCCAAGAACCCAGTATGCTGAACACATTACCTCAAATTGTCCATTGAAAACCAACTGCCACCTTGGTATAGTTTTCCTATAACAGATAACTTCACACTAACAAGCCTTCAAAAAAAGCAGACATTTCGAGAACATATTTTACAGGAATTTTCGGCACTGAAATAAAAATACAAAGAATACACAGCATTTTACACAGACGGTAACAAAACATCATGCTATGTCGGGAGTGCAGTAACGCAAGGGAAATGGGAAAAGGTGATCAGGCTACCCCAGTGCGCTTCGGTTTGCACAGCAAAATGTTATGTCATTGCTGTGGCATTATAAATTATAATGAAGAATAAAATTAAACACCGTATCATATATACAGACTCTCTCAGCGCAGTCACAGCAGTGCATTAGAAAGATGCAGCTCAAATCTAATAGGAGACATAATACACAATTTAGTAACAGTCACCACACAAGGACAGGAAATTAAGTTGTGCTGGGTCCCTAGCCATGTTGGAATCAAGGGAAATGAGAGAGCCGATGCGTGTGCCGCACAGGCGGGTAACGGAACAATAGAGAAAGTTCGGATTCCTCACAGCGACTGCTTGAAAATCGTGCGGAGCAAACTGAGAAAAACTTAGCAGTCATTATGGGATAAGGAAACCGACAACAAACTCCACCTAGTTAAACCCATGATAGCAGAGTGGACATCAAGCAGACATGAAGAACGCCTCAAAGAAGTGATTTCATGTCGCCTCCGCATTGGGCACGCACATCTTACACATAACTTTCTTCTTATAAAACAAGCCAAACCTAGATGTGAAGATTGTGACCAAGAACTCGCAGTAAATCATATCTTACGCTCATGTGCGAAATTTCAGGCCTTGAGGAAAAAATATTTTAAACTGTTCTACAGAGAGCAAATTCCATTTCACCCCAACCTACTCCTAGGAGAGCATGCTGTTACTAAAATTTCCTCTGTCTTTAGTTTTTTAAAAGAAGCAATACTTCTAAACAAGCTTTAACGAGATAAAGCAATTGATTATTATCCACAAAAAACACCAAAACCTCTGTTTGGCGCGTGATAGCCTTAGTTGCTTATGTGCCATAAAACGCAACACAACATTACGGGGAACACGAAAAATTACGATTTGTTAAACAGCTTCGCTGTTAAAAGTGTTGAGGCACAGTTGGGACGTCAACTTGCGCTGAGCCACTGTCGACCCCTGAGGCGCCGACAGCAGCCCGTTAAAATCTTGAGCAGTGACTGTCGCGTGCGCTTCGGCTCTTTTACAGCAAATGGGTGCGATTGCCGGCCGTGGCGTAGCCGAAAAAACATAGCGCCAATCCACCCTGTGAATGTGGGTGCAAAGCAAAGCTTAAACGGTACCCAAAACGATTACCCATGCGACGTCACTTAACTGCATGCGCGTCGCTCTACAAAAAGTAAACCAGAGAGAAGTGAAATGCCCTTAGCCACACCCTCTACTACTTCAGAGATATTCTTGGTAAGGTCAAATTAATGCATGATGCATGAACGGTGGTTCGTTGAGTTTTATTGGTGTAGCACATCAGTGCAAACTCTTTTTTATAAAATTAAAGCTGAAACCCGGTGTTAGACGATCTCACTTCTCTGTCTCTGCCGTCGCGGATAGAGGCGACGAGATCGGCGGCAGAGACGGCGGACGAGGAGAAGGAAATACTTCCATTCAGATTTCTGAACGGCCCAGAGTGCGGCCCAGGGGAGTGGTTCCTTCTTCACTGTAGCCCATATTGAGTCCGCGCCGCCTGCGCTCTGTCCACCAGCTGAAGCTGAGTAGGGAGAGAGGGGCTGGACAGAAGCATCACGCATTGCTCTTGTTCGGTAGTGGACAGAAAGAGAGGAGGGTGCTCAGGGCTAAAGTCGTGCACCCCGATTATGTGGCAGAGTGTTCCTACTTCTGAGCTAAATTTACATTTGGCGTCGTAGCGAATCGGGTGCATTAAGTGAAGACGCATCGGGTGCGGGAAGGAGCGAGATTATATGACCCTGGAAGGGTAATTTGCTGTTCTATGGAAAGGTCAGGGTAAGGCGAAGGTAGGGTCTGTCTCAAAAGGCGATAATGATGGGTTATGTTCCTGAACGAGACAAGCTGGTCACTGTCATCGTACAGCTCCATAGCACGGGGGGTAAAAGTGCAAGCTTGGTGGGCGTATTCCTTGCCCTCCATGGAAGCGTGAGCGGGTGTCCAGATGACCTGAATAGAACCATCTGGGGAGTGGTCTTTAGCACACGCAGTGCAGGTCGGGACACCGAGCCGGACTGTAAATTCCGGTAGGGTTTTTGGGAATCGGTGACTACCTTACGAACTCCTGGTTGAGTCAGAGCCAAGATGATGGCTGCCACTTCTTCTGCCGTTATGTCTTCGATCTTGAGTGAGGCACAAGCACGGAGGTTGGTTCTGGAGGTAGCCACGACGATGGCGTACCGCTGCCCTCGGTGTTGCGAGGCGTCTGTCTAGATAACTGCATGGTCCCCACCGAGGATGGTGTTGAGCGCTTGTGCCCGTGCTTGTCGGCGACCCTCGTCATGTGAGGGGTTCATATTTCTAAGCAAAGGGAGCATCTTTAGTTCTTGTCACCAAAAGTCGAGGAGTACATCAAGCGGAGGGACATTCTGTGCTGCCCAGCCAATCTGGTGAAGGATGCGACGACCCGCCGCAGTTATGCTCATTCGGAGCTTGTGGACAGAAAGATGGATCTCTATCAGCTCTTCCACCGTGTTGTAGAGCCCCGTGCTAAGCAGCCGCTCTGTGGACGCACTCACGGGAAGACCAACGGCTTGCTCAACCACCTTTCTAATGCTCCTTTCTCGTACCATGCTCCGATGAAAATGGACTAAAACCGTGCAAATTGTCGTTGCATTGCCGTTACTTTTACCTGAGTGCTTCATAAGAGCAGCCGGCATCGCCTCCCACAGAGTTCCGGGCTTCGGAATCAACTATTGCATCGAGGGACGAAGAAATTCTTGGCCAGGTAGGAAGCAGCATAGGCCTAATGGTCCAAAAGCTCTGCAGAGCTCATGACTATGGTTTCCGTGCCGCTGACGACTTCAAACCGTTACGCGATGTTGACTGATGATTCCTCGGACCCGTTGCGTGGTGAGATCATCGATGCGAGGCTAGATACGGCATGCAAAGGCGAAGCTACTGAAAATTTACCTTCTTCTTCATTCACCCAATCGCCGCCGGCCTGATTACCTGGAACGGAGCATGTTCCCTGTCCTTCGTCGGTACAAGAAGATGCGCTGGAGCCTCCCAACAAGGTCCGAAATGTAATTTCAGAGCATACAGACCAGACTGGGTGTAATACCCACGATACAATTTCTGACACGGGAGACACTACAGAGGGAATCGCGCCTAATGTGCAGAGCCGTGATTGTAGTTGGAAAACGGTGGCAAACCGTAAACGTAAGGTTAGCTTCACTTCAGCTTTGTCGACTCCATCACCGAAACATTATATAGTTGTCCTTCGTCCTAGGCAACAATATCGCCTTGCCAATGTACCAAGAATACGCCTCGATGACCTTATTGGGGAGATGCACCGCAAGTTTGCTTTCACGGGATTTTTTCAGTACAAACTTCAACCACGTTCTAACACCATTATCTTCACCACTACCAGTGCTCATGTCAGGGATGCTCTACTACAGATGCGTGACCTCCGTGTGCAACCAGACGAAAACATTCCGGTGCAAACGTATGAACCCGCACCTGATAATGCCTCCCGTGGGGTTTTGCATGGGCTCACTGGCTGCGATTCGTCTGAATTGCACAAACGTTTACAATGCGAAACTCATCGAATTCTTGCGGTCAGACCGATGGGCAGGAATGGCACAGTACTGGTCACGTTTCAAGGACCCACATTACCGACCGCGATGACCTTCGGCCTAGGCCAAGTCAAAGTACACCCATACAAACCACGCGTTCCAGTTTGTGCTGTGTGTCATGACATAGGTCACCGCAAAGATGTGTGTCCAAACACACACAGAAAGCGTTGCACCAAGTGTGGAGGCCGACAGCATGATTCCAGTAGTGATTTAGACACATGCTCGCTCACAGTAACACCAGTTTGCAAGAACTGCCGGGGCAAGCATCTGGCGACAGATCCGAGGTGCCCGGCCCGCCAAGCGGCGACGCAAAACCTTCGAGCCAAACTTCTCCAAGTGACGACACAAGCTTCGTTGACGACTGGTCTGTTGGGAGCACCGATTGACCTCAACCTTAAAAATATGCCAAGACGTTCTCGACAGCGCAGTAGCAGTAATATGGGCAGTATCGATGACTCTGCAATGCCAGATCACGTGGCCCCAGGCATAACTAATGCTTGCCTTCGCAAGAATCCCTCGCCCACTGAATCACCTCCATCATTACCGTTTGACAAGGACGACCATAACTTTCCACCTTTACTTGGTCAAGATACAGTCCTTTCAAGTGCTGCGCATATTTCAGGAAAGAAGGTAAACACAGGAGAATCTCCTTGGGAAGCTTCAAACGCTTCCAAGTCTCCTGAAGGCACCGGTAGGTCGTTCAGTCCTAATCCAAACCCGGCATACACTAAACCGGTCGAAATACTCATTCATCACCTGGAGCGCATAGAGGAAAGCCAGAAGCAATTAACGGCCACTATCAACGCCATTATTGACCAACAAAGTCAGCTCCTTCAGCTGACGAAAAATCTTCTTCGCCGCTACAATGGGAGATAATAGCCAGTCGTTTGCAACAGCACCTCGACCACATCAAGGGCAAGCACCATGGATCCTTCAATGGAATTGCAGAACATTCGCTCGCAAGAAAGCGGAACTCCTCATCCGGTATCGAACATGGACACGACCGACCGTTTTTCTCCTGCAAGAAACGCGAGATTCCAACCTTGCAGTACCCGGCTACGACACATATCTGCGACCCACAATACCACGGCGGCAGCGCATGTCACGCAAGACGGTGGGAATCGCGTCGATGCAGCCTGTCACTTACGACGGTAACGCAGCGGTCTTAGTCGACAGCAGTTTTCCACATGTCGAGCTTGATCTTCAGCGCTGGTGTACATCTCATCAAGAAGTTGTTGGAGTAACTTTGCAGCTTCATCAGCGTGAGGTTGTGGTAGTGTCCGTCTACGTCCGCCCCTCGGTACGGAAAACTGCTGAAGTTGACTGGTCTTGGCTGGAAAACCTCCGGAAGACGCGTCCTGGCGCTCTCTTTGTCATTGGCGGCGATTTCAATGCGCGCCACACACATTGGGAAGCCAGAGCTGACACATTTCATGGCACAAACCTACTTCGTGCGATGGAGGACAATAACTTCACGCTTATAAACGACATGGACTGTCCCACACGTATTAGTCAACGTGACCGTCAAAACGATACAACAACCGACCTTACTTGGACGAATAAGCCCAAATCCATCTCTTGGGAATTAGGTGCGGATACGTGGGGGAGTGACCATTTTCCCATTTTTCTTCGGCTCCGTGGCCACGCCAGACAAACTGCAAAATACGCTACAAGCGTCGTTTATTGGGATAGGTTTCGCGAAACGTTAGAGACTACACTCCTCGATACTATATACGACGAGCCAGAGGAAACTCGCCTAGATAAACTTCTAGAAACGATTAACAAAGCCAAACGGTTAGCCACACGGCAGTTTTACGTTACGGAGGGCTCCCCGGCGCCAGATGTTCACCTCGCCAATTTATGGAGCCAACGCCTCGATGCACTGCGTGAACACAGAAAGAACGGAAAACCGTCTCGGCTGCGTCGTCGCCTCAACTGTATATCGGCTGAGGCACGTCATTATGCCGCTAAGCTTGCCTCGGAAAGGTGGCGTGACTTATGCTCGCGTTTTAATGGAAATATGAGTGGGCCCCAAATATGGCGCCTTTTCCGTAGCTGGCAAGGAAAATCGAAGAAACGTACCGCTGCCCAAGCAGTCGCCCTTCGCCTGCAAATATCGGAAGCGCAGTTGGCCCTCCAGGCAGGCGATGTATTTTTCCCCCAGCCAGCGACTTTGCCTGATCCGAGAATATATTCTACGAACTCAGTGCCACAGAAGATTGACGATCACCTTTCTACAAGCCTGGCAGACTTAGATAAACCTTTCTCTATGACCGAACTCCACGCAGCTTTGGCAAAGGCGAATCCTCGTAGCACTCCAGGCCTGGATAACGTCACCGTCGCAGAACTACGGAACCTACCAGAATCTTCCTTACACCTTCTGCTAGACGGGATTAACTTGGTTTGGAAGACCGGCACGTTTCCATATGCCTGGCGTGACTCCCTTGTCAAACCCATCCCAAAGCCCGGAAAACCACCGAACGACCTTGCCAATCTCAGACCCATATCCCTCACGAGCAACCTCTGTAAACTGGTTGAACGCATGGTTCTAGAGCGCCTCAATTGGCACCTTGAGAAAACTTCTACGTTTCACTCGCATCAAATCGGCTTCCGTCAAGGCCTAAGCACGCAGGATGTCCTGCTCATGCTGCATCACCAGGTCCTCAGTGCTCAGTCAGCGGTACAGACACGGACTGTGGTGGCGGTGGATGTCCGTAAGGCCTACGACTCCGTACCACACAGAGCTGTGATAGAAAGCGCAGAAGTGGCTGGAGTACGGGGTCGTATGCTTACATTCATCAAAAAGTTCCTGTACAATCGAACGTACAGAGTGCAAGTAGGCGAATACATCGGACCATCCTGCTCAAACTGGGTTGGAGTACCCCAGGGTGCAGTCCTCTCGCCTACTCTCTTCAATCTCGTAATGGCACGCCTCCCGCCATTGCTTGAGGAAATTCCGTCATTAAATTTCGCCATCTACGCAGATGACATCACCATTTGGGCTACAACTGGAGCACCTGGCGAACAGGAACAAACATTACAGCTTGGCCTAGATGTCATTAACACGTACCTTCAGACAATGGGAATGACTGCGTCTGCTGAAAAAACAGAATATGTGGTAGTTCTCAATGGCCCATTCAAGAAAACCGAGGCTATCCGCAACTATTTTTCCCTCTCCATGGCAGGCCAACGGATACTCAGGAAACCCTCTATCAGGGTTCTCGGAGCATATATTGACCAAGACGGTAAAAGCACGACATGGGTAAAGAAAGTCACCACGCAGTGCAAGTCCTTGCTGCATCTCGTTCGCCGAGTTACAAGTATAAATTGGGGTACGAGAGAGAAGGAGACGCGGCAGCTCGTACAAGCTATAATCAATTCCCGCATTCTCTACGCTTACAACTACCATGTCCTTACCCGCCGGCAGCAAGAGCAACTAGAGAAGATTAACCGGGAGGCCATACGGGTTGTTACCGGGTTGCCGAAATACACACCCCGAAGTGAGCTCTATGCGCATGGTGGGATGAATTTGCTGACGGAATTAGCCGACCAAGCCTTCTCAGCCCAGAGGGACCGCCTTAGCAGCACTAACTCGGGACTTTCTATCTTAGACGAGCTTGAGATATTACCCACTATGGCTGTTGAGATACCCTCCTCTCTCCCTCCATGGGCTTTCAGCATTCCATTGACGAATGGCAAGCCGCTCCCTCGTGGCATAGGATCTCTGCATCGAAATTCAGCAAGAAGGCTTCGATTTGCCAAGGCGCACAATTTCAGCGTCGTGCACAAATCGCCGGTCACTCACACCATCGTATATACCGGCATAGCGGTGACTTCGGTGCCTCCACGAAATGATACTGGTGAGGAGGACGATAGTGGCCTAGCGCACGTTTGTGCGGTGGCCTGGGTTGACACCACCCATTGCGTCGCTAATGCGGGTCTCCTTACCAGTACCGCCAGCGCCGACACAACGTACCTTGCGTTACTTTCCCTCCTCTATGCTGCACAGTGGGCGAGGAATACTTTCGAACCGAGGGACGTACCCCACAAGCTTTTGCTCTTCACTGATTCGGCTCGCGCATACAACATCTGTACGCGAGTGAGCGAAGCTTCGTCTTCATATCCGGGAATCCTCGCCGACTTGGTCGCACTTTTCCTGGAGTTACATTCTAACCTCAACATAGCCGCCTCCATTGCTTGGGTACCCGCCCATTCGGGTATTGAGGGCAATGAGTGGGCTCGCAGCGAGGCGCGAGCTGCGGCTGGACAGCGAACCTCCCCGATAGTATTGCCCATCAGTGATGCAAGCCCGCCCGAGGTAACTGTCAGGAAAACACTCGGACAACAGCGACGCCGACAGATACTCCGGTGTCTTCGTGAGGTTAGGGAAGACCGCACCGAAGAGCATGAGCGCCCTGTTCCTCCCATGCCGGAGAAGTTACCGCGGGCCACACAGACGTTGGTTCGCCGCCTTGCCACCAACACCGCATTCTCACCTGCGCTCCGCCACAAATTCTACGGCAATGACCCCGGCGAAGGACTCTGTCTGCAGTGTTGCGTGCCTGCAACGGCCGAACATTTGGTGTGGGACTGCCAGTGTTACGCTCTCTTCCGTGCTCGCACGCTCGATACACTCCCCGAGGACATTCGCCCGACGACGTTCTTCGACTGGGTGCTACCATTAACACGAAACATCCCCACGCTCACTTTGTTATGGACCTCTCTTGCCGCGTTTGTCTATGCCGACGAGGGTCCAAGAGGCGTATTGGGTGCCTACCACAGACACTCCTACCATCCCACCCGCCCTCCCTGATGACTCAACCACCCTCACAGGCCAGCACTGATGCAGACAGCAAGAGTGCTCTCGCACAGGCCTCAAATAAAGCACGTCTTTCTCTCTCTCTCTCTTTCTAATCATCGTATAAAACATCTTTATTTCCTCCTTGCCGAGAAGAAGATGGGGGGTAGACGTAAGTGATTATCGAGAGGACAAAAGCTTGAACTAATCGAAAGGTATCGGATTCCTTGAGGCCTCGCTTCTTGGTGGCAACTCGCCTGATCATGTGAATGATTTTATTGATGCTGTGTTTGAGGCGCTGCAAGGATGCGTCACTCTAGGTGTTGGCCTGAAGATGTAGGCCCAGGATATTGATGCTGGGGCTTGGAGTGATGGCCTGGCCATCGAGGAGTATTTGAATGCGTTCCGTGAGGTGTGGTTTGGCGTGAGGGTGGATGACAAGGAGCTGGGATTTTTTACGTGAACACTGGAAGCCACGGGCTTTGGCACACTGGTGTACTAGAAGTGAGTTGCCATGGGTTGGTGTGAGCTTCCCTTAATCGCTGTCGCGTGTCATTCAGCGAGGATGCAGGGGTTTAACCCGTAGATGTGCTTGTTGAGAGCACCACTTGTCTTCCCCCTGTCAGCGTGGGCTCGTAGCTAAATCGGTAAGACAACGGGCTCTTTCTTTGTTACTGTATTAGTTCCAGGTTCGACTCCTGACGGTGCCAGTAAATTATTTTATTTGTTCGCGGGAGTTTTCTTTTGACACCAATGGTCGCGAAAGAACCCTTGGGGGGTACAGGTAAAAAGGTTTGCTTTAAAATGAAAACGCCCCTGTGTTCGAGATTTCGGCGCACGTTAAGGATCCCCAGGCGGTCGAAAGTATTCCAGAGTCCTGCACTACGGCGCGCCTCATCGCCCATGTAGCGTCGGCGCGTGAAACCTCATAATCAATCAATCTTTTACAGCAAAGCTGTGTACCTCTACCCCCCCCCCCCAACGGTTTCATCACCGTGGGCAAAAACGATCTCGGTGGGCAAAAATGCCAAGGCGCCAAGGCCTAAGACGCCTAGCGCATGCCTTAGGCTGATCAGGCACACAGCATAGAGCTCAGAATTCGTTAAAAAACCACAAAACAAGCATTGAAACTGCGTTATGGATAACATAGCGCCTGTGAACGATGCTACCCCACCTCCACATGTGTTCCTGGCGAATATTATGTTTGCAGATTATCTTTCAAGGCTAGGCAAGGCTAGTGTCACTGAATAGAGCAGTTCTGTCCCAAGACGCCGAGCGCATGCTTAAGGTTAGGCAGGACCCAGCCTTTGCCGCGAGAGAAGCCTGTCAGTAGATAAGGTATTGGACTACCGCCACTGAGGCACGCAAGTTATCAACGGCAGCCCTTTTGTATTGTATCAGCGTTGCGAGATTGCCGCATCTATGGCGTCGCAATTAACTTCGACCGGGTCGTTTGATAACAACACTGCCAAAGATGCAGCAAAATGGGATCTTTGTGCACTTTTGTGCTGAAATGCTGGACACACGTTATCTTTGATTGCGATTCGGAACTATGTCAGTCGTGCGCAGCCGAAGAGCAGGGAGGAGTAGCTAAGCCCCCCAGAGTTGACCCACTAAAACCCATGAAACCATCACAGTGTAAACAAATGTGACGTAATGGGAACTGACGAGTGATCATGGCGGCGGAACGGAACAATAGCAGAAAAGAGTGCCAGCACTCTGAACCTTATCTTATCTACGGACACTAGCCCAACGCAAGCCACAAGCCAGCCGGGACAATGAGAAACGTTTCATACCATCCTCCATCACCATTTGCAGTGGTTTACGACAGCTTTGCTGGACATCCACATTCGGATGGGGGATGGCAAGCAATGTTTTACTGCGAAGCAGTATATGTCTCACGCCCCTCGGTTCTCATTCCGGTGAAGCGCATTTACTCGGCACCGCTCCGGGGCTCCTTCTCGCCACCACCGACCCCTCATTCACAACGGTTATCACAACAATTATTCCCCTCGCCCCCACCGATGCCTCTCACAAGTTGCGCAGTCTGCTCTACAGCGGTCGTACCGCCGTTATCAAATTATTGAGGATAATCAACTGCAGCGCAAATAGGTGTAAAAACATCCGAATGTTGCCGCCGCCACCACCTCCGAGAATTTATCCGCGGCCGTTGCCGCCTCAAATTCAACCTCCCCCACTAGCTGCGGGTCCCTGCTGGTTGAAAGCAACTTGCCCCGTTGGAACACCGGTGTAGCACATAATTCTTCTGCAGCATGAAAGCCATTCCGAGCGACATTGTCGCTTCGGCGGCCCTCGTGGACCAACCGCTCATAGTTCTTCTGGCGGAGGAATAATAAAAGATCTTAGTCTGGCCGCATATAAAGTCTTTTTCTCTCCCTACGCCGGTGCGTGTAACGCCTAATTATGCGCCCATCGCCGGTTTCCGGTTAAGGCGTACACGGGTTGAGGTTGGAGGGAGCGGGCATGCACTCACAGCAGGGTTGAATGCCGTTACCGATTACTCACCTGTTGTTGTGGTGGAAGATTTAAACGTGGACGTTTCACGGCTCAATGAGCCCTGTCAGATGTCCTCCGCATTCCTGTGGTTAGGGTCTGGGTTGGTGCATTGCACAGACACGCCTATGACTGGGAAGCGAAAGGTATACCCACGTGTGTGTGTGCAAGAATAAAGGTGGAGGCCTTCGAGGTGTTAACTCTCTATGGGACGGACGGATGTCGTCCGCTTGGTGGAAGAAGAGCGGAAAGTGAAGAAGCGTCAGCCCGACCAGAAATGTGAATGGGTGCGAAAACAACCATACATCCCTCCCGCCGCAGTTGCCACCTCACGTTCCATCTGGTAGAGTAGCTGCGAATCACTTCCGGTTGAATAGAAACGGGCCTGTTTGGAACGTCGAAGTAAGACAATATCCCTTGTTCAGCTTAACCAGCTGTGATGAAGACATGCCCGACAGTGTCTTTCACTTCTGAGCACTCGCTCATGACCAGTTGCCGGCTTATGCGTGCACGGGTTGGGAGTGGAGGGAAAAGGCGGGGCGGGCACTAGCAGCTCTAGGCTTCATGCCTTTACTGATGGCATGTCCCTTGTGTTGGCGTCAGGTTCACACGTGGCCCGCGAACAGCCCAATGCGACCGATCCGGTGTCCTCACGGGTAGAGTGGATTGGGTTAGCGTGTTACACAAATAGTAACATGCCTCCGACGTGCGAGGGAGTGAGACAGCTTTGCGTTTGTGCGCTAGGATAAAGCTCGGGTGTTTTCAAATTTCCTCCTGCTAACTGGCTAGGAAGTATGCGTTGTCGTAAATTGCAAACGAACGTGTTTTGTTTCGTGCACGCCTTGGAGGGCGTGCAGTTTCATATGTCATCCTTGTTCACAGAGTAAAAGGGCACTAATTTTTTTCGCTGCTACATCATCATTTTCGCCAGTGTTCTTTTTTCCATCAGTATCGGCACCTTCTTCGTTACGTACTGAGGCAAATTCGCAGTAGTCGTGGCAACGGCGCTTCCCGATAGCACCGGCTTCCCACGAGGTATGCTTACATTTTTGCCGTATGCATGAAGTCCCTCATAACAAACCTCGGCTCGAAACGCAGATCGTAGGTAACCAAAGGCTAATATAGTTTCTTAACTGCCACGCAGCTGAACGCAGTGAATGATCGCACAACCACTAGCGTCCGCCAACAAAAAGCAGCAGAAGTTCTGCAGGTGAAACATGCGGCAGCACCCTTGGTGCGTACTGCGGAAGTCGACACGAAGTGCGCCACGCCGGAGCAGAACAAATCTACGGCAGTGAGCACACTGTCCCCTTCTAGAACAGCATACAGCTAGCCCGGTGTCACTTGTTAGTTAAAGATACGTTGTTAATTCTTGAACAAATGCATTACACTACACCAACGCAGTTCTAAAATGGTACCGCATAGTACTTTCCTTCAGAATAGCCCGCTACGGTCAATAGCTGATTCTGCAGGAAGGAATAATAGCGGTATTTGATATCAATGCAAACATACAGGCATCAGGTTATTTTATGTCGCTTAAAAACGTTAACCCGTCGTCCCTATCTTGGTTATAAATGAATCCACAATGGGAAGCACTAGTAGCTCATGTAGTAGCTAGGGACATATGGACACACCTTTTTCACACCCATTTCTGTGAAATAGCAACCAAAAACGGGCAATTGTTCTGATGCGATTTAAGCTGTCAAAACCACAAAACTGGAGTTTATTGGCTCTGGCCATGGGGTTATATAGGTCAGTCCTATTGGGCCGCTGAAAACTAGGCAGGGAAACACCAGTAGCCTTTCTCCAACACATGGAACGTATCATCACGGAGAACCACCCTTTTTGTCGGCTGGTACAATGCCAAGGTCACGTTCGACCAAAAAATTTAAGACATTTCGCCATGCGAAAGCGGATGACCATCGGAGCTGTACAGCGCCCGGGTGGACAGGGGGTGGCATCCGCAGCTATGTCTCCGCTTACCACGCAGTAATAAAAACTTGCACGTCCCGCACAGATCGACCATCACGAAATCATCGTTTTTTGGATTGGGCCACTCGTTTTCAGCTCAACTATTTTCGTTTCTACTATGATACTTCATTTTAAAGCACTTGTGCTTGACAAATTACTTTCTGTAAACCATTCTCATTAAGCTTTTCTTTTTTTATTTTTAGGCATGCCTAATTCTACTACCAAAAACCGTCACGCTGTTACCAGCGTTTCGCGCAGGAAATTTGCTTCGGATTTCCCGTTCATTATCGTTCTTTTCCTACTCGTTTTTCTCTTGCAGTTTGCAAAATTGAGCTCTCCGTTTTAAGGAGGTGAGTGCGATAAAATAGAGATTTTGTGACTACTGAATCTTCAATAACACTGATTTTGAATGTAAAGAGCGCATAAAAAGTTGCGCAGAAATGCTTTGTTTTTAAGCTTTTGCTTTGTGTTTAAGCCCAGTCACTTTTTTTATTGAAGCTGCGGTTACTTTAGATTTTCCTTCCATAAACCGCCAGTAACATGCCAGAAATGTGTACTTTGCTGTAGTGTCAGGTACCTATTAGTTAAATTCATTCCGTATTTCAAATGTGTGCCACTAATCTTCAGTTATACCTAATCTCTGTTCAAATTTTTCAGTCTCCTTTTCGTGATTTTTAGGCGCTGCGAATTATTCCCGCCTGTTCGCAATTGTTCTGGGGTTCTTTAATAACCTACGATTTGTACTTGACCATCCAATCTACCCTTATTTTTTTAATTCCTCGGGTAGTTAAGCCGTCTAACTTGCTTTGAAGGCAAAAGCCAAGCGATATTACCACAGACATTTTACTGGGCGCCCCATCGGGTTTGCACCTCGGTGTTCGCTTTGGCTTCCGGGTCGGATAGTACGAATTACGTCCACAGGCCGACTGGCCAAACTCCAAGAGGTAGCTTCTCCAGAATCACAGCCTTGCTCGCTGTGCCTGGCGCCCGCCAGATCTTAGTTGCCGTCATGTTCACCTGTTGCGCTACAGGCAGTGGACAAACTCCCGTTCCTCCACTTGCGAAGTGCCGGGATAGCGCCGTGGTAACGCACTGGGATGCTAATCCGGCCGGGTTCAATTCCCACACAAACCCCAATGTGTTTTTAAAGACGACCGTGTTTCTTGGCCTACTTAAACACAGAAAGTTTGGTGTGTCTGTCTTGGGCTAGATTCAGCTACCCAGCCAAAGTGAAACAACGGCTCCGCAATATTGGCCGGGTGAAACAACGGCTCCGCAGCCGTTGTTTCACTCGGCCAAAGTGAAACAACGGCTTCCCGAAGCCAAATTTAAACGACTATGTCCGGTGTCAATATTTATGCTTGTCAGCATTGTTGAACAAGAACACGACATTACGTAAATATGAGGGACAAAATCAACACATAAGTGATATTTACAGTGTTCCTTTCTAAAAAAAATATGGATGCTTGATTTTTGCGAAAAGAAATGTTACATCCCGTGCAGAAAAAAATTCACACCGTCGTCTACTTTCGCCCGCGACACTATAGCATCTGTCGACATTTTAAGAAATCAAGCGGCAACAGATAGGAAAGGTTAAACTAGGTAGGTTCCACGTTCTTCTTGGAAAGCACGTGGAGTAGGGCAATGTGGTTCTATGATGTTGAAGTAGGGCGCCTCGATTTACGCGCATCTCCGCAGTATGGCAGCGCTGGAATCGAGGAACCCGGCCTGGAGCAGTGGAACCCGGTAAATTTAAATTGACTTGAGCAAACCTCTAGCGTGTTTAGAACTTATTGCTGGGCGAGTTGGTGCATCTTGGTGAGTAAACACGGCTTTGCGCGAAACTGACAACACATACAGGAAGGACGGGACCAGCGCAAACTCTCAACTAAATTTTATTAGACAGATCACAGAAAATATGAGTTCACTTGTTATCAGGTCACTCATGCACACTTCCCACAAGCATACTTATCTTAAAGGCAGCTGAATTACATCTCTAAAGACAAGTGTCAATATATACAATGCCTTGTTTATGAACGACCAACGATGTGCCACTCACGCTTTCTTCTCCCTTCTTTCTTATATAATACGCCTCTAAAATTTTCTGTGCCTTCGTGTCACTGCACCAGAGCGGAACCTTAACTTATTTTAGCAGCGGTACACACTCGCCACTCGCGCAGGCCAGGCAGTGAGCAGGCAAGTTGGTATTAGTTCTATTTTTGACAGAGGTCATGCCCACGCATCCAGACGTTGATGCAGCGCCAGGTCTGCCCTACGTACACTTTTCCACAGTTCAGTGGTATTTGACACACCACACCAACTTTGCAGTACACATAGGGGTTGGTGTGCGTCTTGCCGCACCCTTAACGCTTCTTATTTTCTTTTACGATGCGTGAGCACATGCATGCAAATTTCACCTGGGCCGAGAATACGATTTTGATTCCGGACTTGTTGGCGACCTTTTTAAGGTTATGGGAGGTTCTGTGGACATAAGGTGCTACCTCATGCTTGCTGGCTCTCTGCTTCTCCTGTATCATATTTGCTCTTTCACTGACCTTACGATTCTTCAGTAAGGTGACTCCTACAGCAGTCATAACCGAATACGGTAGACCCACGGCCTTCAGGCGAAACAGCTGTGTAGCTTCTATGCATAAAATGAGGGCAGGATTTCATGAATGATGATCTGATGCATTGAATAGCTATCGTAAGATCGTAAAAAGACCGATAGCTACTCAATGCATCAGATCAACACACATTAAATCCTTCCTCATTCCTGCTGTTCTCTTGGTTAGGCGTGTGATATCAAGGGCTTCACGATTGTTTAACCCAATGACGCTGTTCAATTCCTAGCTGCAAGAGGAATTATTCTGATGGAAGGAGAAAATTAGAACGCCTGTTTGCCGAGATTTCAGCTCACGTAAAGATCCCCACGCTGCCGAAATCAACACGGAACCCTACACTTCTGCGCGCCTCATAGTGCAGGTGCGGCTTTGGCGCGTGAATTACCGCTAATTTAAACTTGTTATCTTGCAATGGAAAGGCGGTTTCGTGTGATTTAGTCAATTGCGGGTACGGCTGGCGACCCTGTCTGCTGCGCATACTACCACCGAAAGGGCATAGAACGAAGTTTCACTGCGCAGGCGTGACACCCGTTGAAAATGCGTCTCGTTTCTTTCGTCTGCGCCGTAGTGCCATTGTCCCTCTTCCCAGACATGCGTTTCCTCTGCGCCGAATTCCATCTGATTCTAGCGAGATGCGAGTTGCGAACCCTCGCATTTTCTCACTTAACCGTAGCTTCGGGGTGGCAGCTATGACGTATTTTCTTGGACGCTTGATGAGCGCTGCTGATAGCGGACGGCTGCCACAGTGAAATTGAAAAATGAGCCTAATAACGCTATCGCGTTCATCCAACACTACTCTTCGCAACAAAAGAAATCGACCCTTTGAACGCGTTTTACAGAGACAGTGCTTGACCGCACAGCGGAGCAACACTTGAGGTGGAACCGGAGAAATGAAAACAGCAATGTTTTTGCGGGGTGATGTAATATAACCAACCTGCGCGCGAGAAAGCGAGAGACAGAGAAAAACTTTATTAACAGTTGAAGTGAGCATTCTTGGGTCGGAGTCTTCAGTCCAGGACTCACTTGGTACGGACGGCCGTGTTCGCCCTTTGCGTTTCAGGGCTGCGTTTCAGGGCAGGAGCTGGCCAGCGTACTCTCCCACTACTCGCGTGAGGGGTTGGGGATGGGGGAAGATCTGGGTTCAGTTGATATTCCCAGACCGTATGGTGCAGCGTGCCTGGGCTTGGCAGTGAGCACATAGGGGATCATAAAGAGTAGGATGTATGGCGTGTCGCTGTGCTGGGTGCGGGTAGGTATTCGTTTATAGTTGTCTCAGGACGACTTCCTGTTCTTTGGTGGCCTGATCAGGGACTGGTGCGTACAGTTGTCTTGCTAGTCGGTAATGTAGCGTAATGTCGGCGTATTTGAAGAGTGGTTGACAGGTCCGCTCCGATTCTTGTTGCGGTGCCCGGTGGGCGAGTTCTCGGACCAAGACGTGTGCCAACTGATTGCCTCGAACAGCATAGGGGGCCGGTATCCATATGACCTTGACTTGTTTCTGTGGGGGATATTGGTGGAGAACCAGACGCGCTTGTCTCGAAATCTTACCTGCTTGGTATGCTCGGCAGGCGGCTTGACTGCCCGTAATAGTTACTTTGGTCTTTGTCTTGGAGAGGCCAAGGGTGATAGCCGTCTCTTCAACCTGCTGGGTGCTTGATGATTGAAACGTAAGATATAAAATAAGATCTGTTTCAGAGGTAAAGACCACCGATCTTCCCCTGTATCTAGCGTATTCCGCCGCGTTTGTATAGATGACGTGGTCTTCGCCTCCATACTGTTTTTCTAACGCAGTAGCTCTTGCTAAGCGTCTTACCTCATGATGTTGAGGGGCCATCTCCCGCGGTATACGTCGGACAAGAATTCTGGTCCCCATACCAGGCGGTATGTCCACGGTGTCTTTTCGGGATGTGCGAAGCCGGTTGGGTCTTGTGAGTCCCAGTGGGTCTTGCTCCGAGTCTTACTTTCTGCGTCGTTAAGTGGGCTTTTATGTGTCCTTCTGTGGTTCTGTGCAGTCCCAAAGCTGTGAGGTGAACCGTAGAGGTGCTCTGTAGGAAGTGCCAGGGGTTGCTTGTAGGTCTTTATAAGAATTGTGTCCAGCTTTGCACACTCCTATGCCCCCAAAACCGCATAACGAACCACGTAAACTATTCTGGAGACGACAAAGGCCTGCACAAGACGGACCATGTCGTATTCGTTCAACCGATGGCTCGTGTTTCCTATCCTACGCAGCGCCCAGACAATTTGAGCCGTGGTTTCTTGAAGCCTGTTGAGGAGGAGGGAGTTTTTGCAGTTTTCCTGATAATTCATTCCTAATATCTTGATTAAGGATGTCGGTTTGATGGCGACACCGTCAAGCCATATTTTGGTGTTATCTGGAGTGTGCCAGCGGCTTTTTTGTACTATGATGAGTTCTGATTTTTGTGTCATACAAGCTAAACCACATCGGCTCCACAGATGTGGACGACGTCCGCTGCCGTTTGTAGGCTGTCCAAAATGACGCCGGGAGAACCCTTGGCAATCCAGATCGTTATATCGTCCGCATACAGCGCGTGCTTAGTGTTGGGGATTTTGTTTAATTATCCGGGAAGGCCCATAATGGTTATGTTGTAAAGTAGGGGTGATAGCACTTCCCCTTGTTGTTTGCCACGACTGCCGCATTGTATGGCAGGAGACTGGACGCCGCCAATTTAAAGGATGGCAGTTCTATCTCGCATGAAATTCTTGACATAGGATAAGTTTTCGCGCCGCAATCCAGGGTGCCAAGATTTGTAAGGATTGCTTTGTGTGCTAGATTATCTAACGGACCCTTCAAGTCTAAAGCTAGGATAGTTTGGGTGTGTTGCGACTGGCCGCCTCAAATACGTATCTCTTAAGCCGCAGTACTACGTTCTGAGCTGAGATGTGCGGGCGCAGCCCGAACATCGAGTACGGCATTTGGTTCGTCGTTTCGAGAAACCTTTGTAGACGGTGAAGGACGACGTGTTTCATAAGCTTTCCGGTCCACGTAGTGAGGGATATGGTTCGAAGGTTATCCGTTGAAGGTGTTTTGCCTGGTTTTCGAAGGAGACGAATATCTGCTTCCTTCGAGGCCGTTGGCACCGCTCCCTCCCGCAACACTCATTCATGTAGGTGGCCCACGCCTCCACGGAACCGTCGTCCAGGTTTACTAGAGCCTTGTTCAGCACTCGGTCCATGCCAGGGAACGTGTTCCGGTGGATCTTTATCAAAGGCGCCCGCACAATGGCTGACGTTATTAGGCTATTGAGATCTGCATTGGACGTCCCCCGTACTCCGGAAGCTGCACCCGGGGTGTAGGCGGAAAATATCCTGCCTGTAGCTCCCGCATGAGGTATTCTTGCGTGTCGGGGAATTGGTGAATGATGGCTTTCATAGTCTTACTTGTTTCACTGCGACTTTTATTGGGGTCGATTTGACAGCGGCTGATGGACTTAGTCTTCCTTGTAGAGCATCGCCCATTTGATGCCAGTTCTGCCTACAGAGCTAGGCCGAGTACTCAGCCGCCTCTTTGTGGAGTAACGCTATTCGGGTTCAGAGCCTCTAATTGTGCCTCTGCACCTTCCATCTGCGAAGAAGGCTGCGCCTAGCCTCCCATGAATGAAGGAGGCGTGAGTCGACCGCTGGAGTGTCATCGGAGAGGCTGAGCTTCGTGTGGTGCGTGATTTCTTCCACGAGTGTCTGCACCCAGTAACTGATGTCGTCTACCTTTCTCCTTTTTTACCTCTTCTATGGCAGCGCACAGCTTCCCAGTCAGTGGTGTATACTACCCGGATGACCCTACGGAACTGAGGTCCTGGGAATTTGGTCTGCAGTATCTTGTGGCCACTTCCGAGGTTGTCACCTGTATTGGTCGAGGTGGCATTTGGGGCGTGTGCAACGAGCGTAAGGTCCGGGCTAGTATTCCAGGCTGTGCTCGTGCCTATACGAGTTGGGGCACTCGGCTCCGTGGGGGAACTGAGTTTTTTTTATCAGTTATTCTAGACAGTTCTTTGCCGCGTTTGGGGACGTACGTGTATCCCCATTCAGAATTCAGAGTGAGCAGCGTTAAAGCCACCCACTACGATGAATGAGTTGGCACCTGCTGTCAATCGCGGCGCATTGTTTTTGGGGCGACAGCAAGTGTTTAGGATGATCAGACTGCTCGTGCACTTGCGTTTTGGTGAGACCAAACATGCAATTCCGTAAGGATGCAATCATAGGGGTTCATGTATAGTTGGTGGTGGATGACAGTAATGTTTTTCCTTATTGAAGTGCACACGTCTCTGCTGTCTTCCGTTGTCTGTGTAAAGTAGCCCGGATGTTTGGCAACCACCATTGACTATTGAATCGCTATTACGTCTGGGGGTTCTTATTTACGCGCAATACCATGTTGAAGATCGCTTTTCTTATTTTTGAATCCCCTACAATTCCACTGCCATATAACAACGGGACAGCGCGCATTATGCTTTGAATTTGTGGTCATTATGGTTGATGGGGAGGTTGGTAGTCGTGTCATTTATTACCGGGTGATGATACTGAAACCTTCGCGGGAAGGAGAAAATGCTGGAGCGGCACGTCCACGGCTGTGCCGATTCTAAGCCCGAGTGCAGCAGTGGCAGATCCCTCCTTTTTAGCTGGAATACCAACGTGGCGGCAGCCCAGGGTTTGAAGGCCAGAGGCGTACACCGGCCGTCGGCTTTACTCAGCTGCGGCGCATGTTGTGCTTGAAATATCGTGACTTTCTTCGTGGCCGGTTCTGGCTGCGTGGATAAGATGCGTGCTTGTTTTCCAAGGAAGATATCTGATGCGACCAAGATTGCGGTTGCCGGAGAAGAGTTCACTTGATACAAAAGAGCTGGTGACCTGGCGAGAAGCAGAAAATGCTGAATTCGAGTATATTTCGAGCAACCATTATATCCTATTCCGCCTATTCCGCTGGTTTCAATATGACTTATGACGCAAAATTTATATACTCATGATTTACCTAGCTACATCTACAACACAGATTGGATAACGATGCTGATATTGATCGGCCGGTTACATGAAAGTATTTGCTCAATAACGTTAGGTACTTATCATACGGACAATACGGGAAAAGTACAATTAGAGGCAGCTACTAATTAATGCGCAAATTCAGGTTGCAACTTTGGATACTGAGCGTCGGCAAAGATTGCAAGTGAACGTTGACCGAAAGATGTATAAATTCGGAGAATTCTTCCTCTGCGGCCCTTCGCTGCCGCGGTCAAGTAAAAAAGCGGGCTTCTCTAAAAACAACCCTCTCAGCGTCGAAGCAAATTGGAAATCACTTTCGCGGCCCACGCTACGTACGGACACGGTCAGAAATATGGTGGCAGCTGCGAACAACCGCATTCCTCCTCCTGCAGAGCCCACTTTGATATTAGTCAGCTAGAAAGGGGAGAGCGACCCACGCTGGACCGAAGGAGGCACGGAAAGAAAATTCTGGGAAGCGATGAAAAGGTAGAGGGGACATCCCTGCTTCCTGTTTTTCTTTCGGTTGTTTGTTTGGCACACTGGTTTTGGCGATGGGTACCGAAGGACACGGCCGGGCGAGAGGGGCCGCGTGCGCGCAGCACGCGTCGCCGCTTTAGCCCGGCCATGCTAATAAAAGTTTTCATTGAAAAAAAGGGTCAGGCGTTCCGCGCTGTGTTAGTATTCGTGGGCGCAGCAATGATAGTGATAGACGATTTTCCCTGAATACTGAAAACAGATATAGTTTTTTCGGATGAAGAAGACAAAACGTTAAGCGATGTTGTATTTACCAAATAAAATAATTACCAGCGAAAAAGTTAGAAAAAGGTCGAAAAGTCGCACGTATCTCCGCACTATATGCTAGCGCGATGGACCTGCTTATAACAGGATGTACTCAGTCAGCCACATTTCATCTCCTTACTCATTTGCGCGGGCATGGCACGTGTTCCCTGGTGCTGGAAATTTACGATTCGACCGTAATGTGTTCGTGTAGATGGTGTGACGTAAAGCAAATGGGTCGCTTTCGCTGTCGTAAATTTCGGTGCTTACGGTGACAGTGTTACGATTAATTCAACCTTAGCTTGAAGTCATGCGAAAATGGATACCTGCGATACCGCGACAGGAATTTCATCGTACGCAAAACTCCAGGATGAGTGATCTGACGAACTGACGAGGCTGTATAGTGCGAGAAATACAGGACTTCTTTTGTGTTCAAGGATACGTTTCCAAACTGCCCTGCACCACATCGGCATTGCAACGTACACAGAAGTGAAGATTTGGCCGCGGTAACTGTGACAAAGATTATTTTTTCGCGAACTGAGAAAATTTACAAGGAAGTGATTGAGCGGACGTGGAAAATGTTGTTTATTAGTGCATTGCGTGTGACCGTTTCATTGTTTTATTATGGGTGCATTTCCATTTAAGCCACCGTACTTGCAGCTTTGTGCGTTGAGTACTGAGTGTAATGAACGACTTCTGAGTGCTCTCTTTTCTGTGGACTACCCAGCACCTATTGGTATTTGTGTCTCGGTAAGCGTTCGCCGGGAATCTGCCGCGTGGTGTGGCTGTCGAGCGACTAACGTAAGCGTGAGCCAGAGTGTTGGAATTCCTGGGCTGTGTGTTTCGATCGGCGTATGGGAACAACTGTTTACTGGCGGCGAAGTAGCACAGATAGTATCCCTTTATGTAATGAATGGGATGAATAAACCCCTTGGTTTTGCTGTCCTTGAATACCTGTGTTTAAGCCTTTTGGTAATGCAAACTGGCGATGTGTTTGCAATCGCAACCTTGCACTCCCTCTATATCGCTAAAGTGTTCACGGAGCATAAATTATTTAAGTGCCACAGGAGATGCTGTAGAGATCCGCAAGGCTATATCCCGGTATGGCAGCATGCTAATAATATCTCGGCGGCTGCTGCTGTCGCTGTGTTTCAAGTAGTGGGGATTCTCTCCTGGCTGCAGCCCATGCAAAAATATCGTATGGTCGGATATTGAAAATACTTTTTATGGTTGTCTTTAGCTATTTGGCCCAATTATCTTTAGACGTTTCTATGGCTGTCTTTAGCGATTCCTATCGACATTCCTATGGGTGTCTTTAGCTTATTCTATAGTCATACTGATATCGAAACAACAGCTAAAGACAGCTATAGAACCGGCTATAGAAGAAGCTAAAGACACCCCATACGAATATCTAAATACAACTACAGAACCGACTATAGAAGACTCTAAAGACAACCATAGGAATTTTGATACGAATAGCTAAAGACAGAAACAGAACCGGCTATAGAAGAAGCTAAAGGCACCCATAAGAATGCTTATACAAATAGCTACAGACAGCCAAAGAACCGGCTATAGAAGAAGCTAAAGACACCCATAAGATTGCCTATAAAACTAGCTAAAGCCAACCATATAACCGTGTATAACAGAAGCTAAAGACACCCATAAGAATGTCGATACGAATAGCTAAGCAGCTAAAGACACCCATAAGAATGTCGATACGAATAGCTAAGGACAGCCGTAGAACCAGTCCCTCATAAAAAATTTTACCAACATTGAATTCAATGTTTGTTGACAAAAGTCGACAAAAGCGACAAACATTGAGTAGACTGTCTACTGTCTATAGACCTCCTAGCAACAGCCTACCAACTTTTTGTCAACCATTGGCCACCGTGTTTGAACTGAAACGTTTCTGTAGACGTTTCTGTTGCTAACCGAAGCGTTTTTGACAGAATATTCAAAATGTGGTGCAGTAGAAAATGCCGACCATTCGTAGACCCTGCTGTCAATACACCTTAATTGAAAGTCGTCATTATTTCTCTCTAAGAGATCGTGTGGTGGCAGAAAAAATGAAAAAAAAGGAAACAGCAACCGGTTAGGCTAATCGGGTACTTCAAGGGACAAGCGTTCCTTGAAATGTATGTTTGTGCACCCACCGCTCTTCTCTTTTTTTGCCCTTCAACGTTTTTGTGGTTATCACTGTATTTATCTAGTTCCGTAGACTATTTTCCTTGTCATATGTCAATGCCTTCTTCCGCCAGCGCAATCGGTTTGTGTTATTTTTCCTAAAACACATTGCATTCCTGCCATATTTTGTAGTACTTAAATTTTCTCTTTTCGTTCTTTTCTATCTGTCTTCTTTGTTTTGCACCGAAGTTTTCTTGTTTCCTTCTTCACTATCTCTTTCCCCCTTTTTTTATTTTTTTTTGAACATGTGTATTTTCAGTGTCTGTGTCTGTAGGAGTCGAGCCTGCTAAAGAATCGAGCTTGCTATACGCTCCGCTTCGGTGTGTAGATAATGTGTGGTGTGTGCTTATGAGCAGCTATCTCAAACCGGATATGGGGCTTAACACTTTGGAAGTTCTCATTTGTAGTAAACACGAGAGCACACCGCCTTGGCTAAGAAAAAAAAACCAAGTAAATATCTTCAGGGAAGCTTGCACTCACGCGCAACACTTGAATTGCGAAGCACTTGCAGGTGAGCATTACCGGACACATAGTTAAGGTTTAAGTTTCAGTATCAATGTTTATTTTCAGTTGCGGTGCTAGTAATCGCCGTCATATGCATCGAAGAGGTCGTCGTGGACTTCGCGGCGAGTAGTGGATGCAAATTCCTCCAAAGCATTGTAGACTTCCACCAGCTCTTGGTCATTGACTGGAGGCAGCGGTGGCCTGATCTGAAAGTCGCCTCGGAAAGGAGCGGCACACTCGCAGCCAAGTCACCAAATATCCATAATGGCTTCTAGGGAATGCGGCGGCCGCGGTGACCTCTCCCAAGCAGGGTGTCTTTTCAACTTTAAAATTAGCGCTGGAGGTTTTTCTTTAGATGCGCGCAGCGCTTGACGACAGCGCTGAAGTTTTCTTTTTTCTGCTAGAACCACTTCGTGTGTCGAGGAAGATCGGCGGTCACCACGAGGCACGCGCTCATGAGCGCTCGGCCTTTTCTGGGTTTTTTTTCTGCAATTTTGAACTTGCTGGTTATAAAACAGCTCCGCCGTTAAAACAAGGCAATATCACAACGTCTGTTGTGAAGGACAGACACGCGTCTTTTTTTCCATTCACATACATTTTTTATTGCGCAGCTAATGCATATCTGGTCCACTGGGGCCATTTGAATTACTTTTACGTAGCACAGCAGAAAGGCATTAGGGGGAGGCGGGTCAAGTTCGAATATAGCGTGCAACATTAGCCGCACACCCTGTGCAAGCACGGGGCACACAGAGTCGTACAGAACTTCGAACTTACATAAAACTGTATATATGCGTATAGCCCGCAAGAAAAATCCAGTTAAGTATACTTATACACTAAATGCGTTACCTGTACAGTAAGTTTCTGAGTTCAAATATTTAGGAGTAACACTCACAAGTAATTTATCTTTGAATCAACATATTCACATTATTTTTGCTTCCACCTTTCGCAAACTCTCTTTCTTACGACACAAATAAAAAAAACGCTCCTTCAGATGTTAAACGCCTGGCGTACCAATCCATAATCTGACCAAAGTTATAATATGCATGTATAATATGGGACCCGTTCACTCAGAAAAACGTTAATAAACAGGAAATAATCAAAAGAAAAGCTGTATTGTAATGTACTCTAAGTTTCGTCCAACTGATTTTCCTTCTGATCTAGTTAGAGCTAATTGCATGGAACTCCTTGAGTCACTCCTTGAGTTTCTTTTCTTCCTTCTTCAGAGATAAACAGCACCTGACTTGACACTGTACCTGACACCCATATCCACAAGACATACGAGACACCCTGGGACCGTACCACCTTATTTTCCACGCACAGGTACATTTAAATTATCGTTTTTCAACGAACAGTGGAAGAATGGAACCTAAAATACTCTGTATAAGGATTTCCCTTGGTTGTTTTGCTAACTGTGTATTGTTTGGGGCTGTAAAGCTGTTCTTGTGTGTCGAATTCTTTCTTTTTTTTATTTCTGCCTGACTTGAGTGCCTGAATATGTACATTTTACTTGTACCGTGCCCACCTGCTTGGACCTGCGATGGTCTGCAGTATGCAATAAATGAAATGACAAATTATAAGGAGAACACAATTCTGCAGTTATTCAACAAGATTTCGCTCGTCGAGACCTTTAACTTGATACCCAACAAGCCCTAGTGGCGTCATTTTGATTTTTTACTCAATCCATGACTCACCACGACTATCTCATAACTATAACCACGAAGCATTTTTATTTGTCCCACGTGATTCCCCTCCACAAGACGTTTAATTTGATACCGCACACACCCTAGCAGGATCATTCGCAATTTTAATCCAATCTGGCTAAACATGACTCTAATGACCGTAACCAGGGCATTATTTATAGGTCCCACGTGATTCCCCTAATTGAAAGCCTAAAGTTGATACCCCGCATGCTTTAGCGCATAACCTTGAATGTTAACCCAATCTATGACTCACCATAACTATCCCATGATTAGAACCACGGGGCCTTTTTATTTGTCCCACGTCATTCCCCTAGACGATAAATTTTATATCCTACACGCCCAAGCGGGGTCACTTAGAATTTAACCCAATATACGACGCGCCATGACTATGTCATCAATTTAACCTGGAAGCGTTTTTTCGTTTGTCCTACCTTATTCACCCCATCAACTCTAATTTGACACCCAGACGCCTTAGCGGCATCAATTTGAATTTTAACCCCACATATGACTCTCCATGGCTATCTCATGACTATAACCAGGAAGCATTTTTGTATTTATCCCCCGTGATTCCCCTCATTGAGACCATTAATTTGATATTTAACACATCCTAGTGGAGTCAGTTTGAATGTCAACCCAATCAATGACTAACCATGACTATCTGATATAGACATACCGCATTTTTGTCCCACGTGGATTCCTTGATCGCAAACTTCAATTTGATGCCCCACACACCCTAGGGGCGTCATTTTGAATTTTAACCCAGTTTATGACCTACCATGACTGTGTCATGTAGGAAGCATTTTTGTATTTCTCCCACGTGATTCCCCTCATCTAGACCTTTAATTTGATACGCCACACGCCCTAGCATAATAAATTGAATTTTAACCCAATCTATGACTAACCACGACTAGGTCATGATATAACCATAAAGCGTTTTTGTCCCGCGCGATTACCCTCGTCTTGACGTAGAATTTGATTCGCCACACGCCCTCGCGGCACCATCTTGAAGTTTAAACCAATCTGTGACTCATTAAACTGTCTGATGACCATACACCTTTTTTTTCATCCCTGAAGCATTTTTATTTCATCCCTGTTTATTCCGTTAATCGGAACCTTTAATTTGAGACCTTACGTGCCCTAGCAGCCTCAAGTCGAATTTTCTTCCAATCTATCTCTCCACGTAGTCCTCCCCATGTAGTCCTCCCCATGTGGTCCTCCCCTCTCATAGGGCCTTCATTATCTATCTATACGGGCGTCGCCCGGTGAATTCAGTTGACACCTCATTTGAAACCGCGGAGCGGACAGCCGCCGCCCCCTACTCCCGCGGCGCTCGTCTGTTTCTTTTGACTTCTAGCATATCAAACCATTAACAGAAGCAGGAGGAAAACCAGCAAGTAAGCGCCGCCGTGTGCTTTCCCAGCACCCTATCCCACCGTCTTAGAGGATCCATCGGAAGGAAAAGGTAAGATAACCCTTTTTTATGACCTCACCAGTCGATTATCAGTCACACGCCATGCCGCTAAAACGTGGCAGAGAGCAAGTGCTGACGGTCATGAAAATTATACAAGAAACTTCGAAAATCAACCGCCACCCCCCCCCCCCCCCCCCGCCTCAACAATCATGCGGTCCGCGAATGCTGTTGTACCCGCAGGTAATTGGAATTCCGAGCCCAAAGCGACGCATGACACTTAAGAGCCAACCATAGCTGCTTCCTAGCTGACGCAAACATTTGCGCAAAAATCACGCAAGTGTAGCAACGCAAGTAACTAACGACGTACGAACGCACATGCGTAATCTTTGCCCCAGCACAATCGTATCTCGCTGGAAACTCAAAATGGACTGTTTGATTGATTGATTGATTGATTGTAGGGTTTAACGCGCCGACGCAACGCAGGCGATGAGGCGCGCCGTAGTGGAGGGCTCCGGATTAATTTTGACCACGTGGGGATCTTTAACGTGCGCCGAAATCTCGTACACAAGGGCGTTTTTGCTTTTCGCCTCCATCAGAAAAGCGGCCGCCGCGGCCGGGAATCGAAGCGGCGAAAATGGACTGTTCGAAAAAATCAAACTGCCCTTGCGCAATACACAAAGTATGAAATATATAACAACTACTATCATTTCCATACCTCGGCAAAGTTGGACCGGCTATACTCACTCACAACTTTATTTTTGGAATCCGCTCTCACTCATAATCAAGAAGTTACACTGCTGAGAAACTCATCTGCGCTTCCCTAACTCAAACTCACCGCGAGCGAGAAACTCATAACTCACTCGGGGTCGCAACTCAAAATGGACACAAAACTCAAAATGAACGCATAACTCAAATGAAGTCAAAACTCAAAATGAAGTGTGAACTCAAATGTACCCAGAACTAAATACAGCCTCAAAACTCAGAATGTACTCAGAACTCATATGTACTCAGAACTCAAAATGAACTCAAAACTCAATATGTTCTGAGAAGTCATATATGCTCAGAACTCAAAATGGACTCAAAATGTACTCAGAACGTGCTTATTTTTTTTCCGCAGGCTTGTGACGTTGCCTGTGACGTTGTAGCAACTTTGATACGGTGCTGCCAGAACTACATTTTTTGTCTTCTCTGTGAATGTTCTTTTTGTTACGCGATGCAGTGTGTTTTTTTTTTCTTTTTGTTCTTGTTTTTGTTTTCACCAAATTGCGATTTATCGTTTCACCATTTGTGTTTTGATGTACACCCTATGTAATACCATCTGGCGGAGGTCGATTAGGGTAGGAAATAAATAAAAAATAAAAATAAAAAAAGAACTCAGACCTCTTACGTACTCAGACTGAAAATATAATTAGAACTCAAAATGGACAATGAACTTAGAACTCAAACGTACTTAAAACTCAAAATGAACTTCGAACTCAAATGGACTCAAAACTCAAAATGAACTCAAAAATCAGAATGGACCCAGAACTCCCTTGGTCTCAGGCGTACTAAAACTCAGACGGGCTCAAACTCGCTCGGGCTCATTCGGCTCAAACTCAATCAGCTCAAAGTCACCATGCCACACTAGCCCCGCACTCACTCATAATAAACTCACACGTGTGTTTGAGTCCAAATCAGTCTGTGTGAGTGGACTCATGCGTGAGTCCGCCGACCACTGGTCCTGTGTTGGCTGTTTAGCCCAAATACGTTAATTGTTTTTGCATTTCTTGTAGTCAAATCCTACTGCGAGAATTGTATCTCGATCGATGTGGTTTGTGTTTCTGAACTTCGAAATATTTTTGCGTTAATCCCTGCAATGTACGCATGAGGATCTCTTGATTTTGTTTTGTGCGTATTGATGTTTTTGGCTCTTTTCATATCGTTTCTGCCATTTGACGGCTGAGTGCTCTTTGTATGATTTTCATGTACCCCCCCACCCTTCTGAATGCCATCGGGCCTGTCAGAAAAAAAACAACTAAATATATATACATGTATTTATATTTATTTATGTTTATAGTTATATAAGAAAAGAAAACTTCAAACATGGTAACAAGTTCTAAACTTGAAAATTGAAGGTAGGGACTACGATTGTTACAACTTTTCAAAAAAGAGTCTTAGGCAAGTCCCTTGGCTGAAACGTTGGCAACAATCGAGGTCGCTACCTTGTTCGAAGTTTTGTTTTCTAGTGTTGCTTAACATCTTTCAAGTTTTATCGCTCCCTATATATATATATATATATATATATATATATATATATATATATATATATATATATATATATATATATATATATATATATATATATATATATATATATATATATATATATATATATATATATGTAATGGGGATTGCTTGAAGTGCTCTCGCCGTCCAATCCCTCTTCACAATCCCCGAATGAGCATGTAGCACGGATCAACGGCTGTCATCACCGGTGCGTGATCGCGCGGCTCGAGTCGAATCCTCTGGCTGGTTCACCTTGTACGGTTTTGCCTCTTGATCCCTGTCCAGCGGACTCTGTCTTCCTTCCAATAAATCCCTTTGCAATTGGTGGAGGAGCCGGGGTTTGAGGTAAACCGTCGTACAGCCTGGAACTCCGCAGCCGGAAGCTACCAATGCCCGTCACCCCCATGGCCGCTGCCGACCAACCGCCTCCACAGGTGCCATCGGTCATCTGCGCTGGGGCGCTCCGTCATCGCGACCCGCCGTTTTTCAGCGGTAAAGGTCACTATGACGTTGAAGATTGGTTGTCTTCTTACGAGCGAGTTAGCGCTTACAACAAATGGGACGACGCTACCAAGCTGCACAACGTCGCATTTTCCCTCGAAAAACCTGCGATCTTGTGGTATAACATCAACGCAGTGACCATGAAGACCTGGTCTGATTTCAAGAACAACTTAACTCGTGACTTTGATCGACCCGCCGTACGGAAACTGCACGCTGAACAACGCCTGCGTACACGGGCGCAACTACCGGGTGAGAACTTCACCAGTTACATTGAAGACGTTGTGGTTCTTTGTCGGCGCGTCAACTCGTCCATGTCCGATGATGACAAAATCAAACACATCATGAAAGGAGTGGACGACGACACGTTCCACATGCTTGTGTCCAAGAACCCTCGATCCATGACTGAAGTGATTGGCCTGTGCCAGAGTTTTGAGGAACTGCGCCGGCAAAGGGCCTTGGTTCGCCATTCATTGCCGACGACGGAATCTCTCTCGAGCCTCACGTTCTCTTTGAACCAATTGCAGCTCGAGGCGAAAATCAAAGAATTTGTCCGCGAGGAGGTAGCACGTCAGCTATCGCTGGTGCCGTTTACTGAGCAGGCTTCGTCCAGCCTGCCTTCTGCTCTGCAGGCGACCATCCGCGAGCAGGTTGCCGAGGCCCTCCCGCCTGCTAACGTCGCTACCGCAGCGGTCGCACCCCTGGCAGTTCCACAGGTGGCAGCTACAGTCGCGGCGCCGCTCACAGCTACAGTCACTGCAGCTCCAGCAGTCATGCCAATGACGTACGCTGACTGTCTCGCGCAACCAGTGCACCCATCTTTCCGGTCGTTTCGGCCAGCGATACCAGCAGTGGCACCTCCCACTTTGCCGCCCGTTCCCCAGTTTCCACCGACCAGACCACAAGCTGTGCCGTACGGTAATCTCTGGCGCACTCCCGACAACCGGCCTATATGTTTTTCTTGCTGCTGCCCCGGTCACGTTGCCCGTTATTGCCGCCGTGTCACTTCATCTCCTCGTGTGCCCCAGACGTCTGCCCACGCCGCACGACCACCACATCATAACGTGTACTCAGGACCACCTCCAACCTCGTTTTCCGCTGACCGTCAGATCTTCGAAGGCCGCCGATCGCCGTCACCCCGTCGCCGCTCCCTATCCCCCATGCGCCGCCACTCCGCCCCCACTCCAGAGGGAAACTGATTCACGCAGTTCCTGAGGCACGAACTGCGTATCCGTCGAAATACCGAAGTCCTCACCTACCTCCGCAAAATGTAATTGACGTGTTAATAAATGGAGTACCTGCGCTGGCGCTTGTTGGTACCGGAGCAGCCGTGTCGGTCATCAGTGCTAAACTATGTCGGTCGCTGAAGAAAGTCACGACGCCACTTCTGGGACTTTCTCTCCAAACTGCAAGCTCAGAACATGTTGCACCTTTGGCTGTGTGTACTGCTCGGGTCGCCATTCAAAATATTCTCTACACGATTGAGTTCGCCGTCTTGTCCATGTGCTCACACGAAGTTATTCTTGGGTGGGACTTTTTGTCGAACCAGAACGCCGTAATTGACTGCGCCCGCGCCGAAGTCGAATTCTGTTCGCAAAATGACGCTCCGACCCCGAACAATTCCTCTATTAACGGAGAAAAGCTGGCCGTAGACGAAGACGTGGATATCCCGCCGCAAAGCTCGGTTCTTGTCGCCCTTTCCGGCAGTACTCTGGTGGATGGACCTGTTTTATTTACGCCATCAAACGTTTTCGTTGCTCGCAAAGGTTTGCCGCTTCCGTTTGCTGTGCTGACACTCCTATCTGGCCGCACAGCGATGTTTGTTTGCAACCAGACGACCCGCCCTTTCAGCTTGCTTCGTGGGGAAACTGTCGGCAATATTAAACCTGTCGAATCCGTCTTCAGCCTCGACGTCTCCGACAACGCACCTTCACAGCAGCTGCATTCGCTGAACGCGATTGGTCCCACCGATACGCCCACCTCTGACGACATCTTCCAGAAGTCCATCGCTTCCGATTTAGACCCCCCGCAACGCAAAGACCTTCTGGCTCTTCTTAGGAAGTTTCAGTCTTCCTTTGACTGCAAGCAAGCTCCTTTGGGCAGAACATCCATGGTCGCCCATCACATCGACACAGGTACCCACATGCCGTTGCGACATCGACCATATAGGGTGTCGGCATCGGAACGTGGCGTGATTAGTAAGCATGTTGATGATATGGTCCGACGTGGCGTCATCCGACCTTCTCAAAGCCCCTGGTCGTTGCCTGTGGTGCTAGTAACGAAAAAAGATGGGTCCCTCCGATTCTGTGTTGACTATCGCCGCCTTAACAAAATCACCCGGAAAGACGTTTATCCCCTGCCTCGAATAGATGATGCCCTTGATTGCACGGTGCTGAATACTTCTCCAGCCTTGATTTGTGCTCCGGTTATTGGCAGGTCCCGGTTACTGAGTCTGATCGACCAAAAGCAGCTTTTGTCACGCCACACGGCCTATATGAGTTTAATGTAATGCCGTTTGGCCTATGCAACGCGCCCGCCACGTTCGAAAGAATGATGGATAATATCTTGCGTGGTCTCAAATGGCGGACATGTCTCTGTTACCTAGACGATGTCGTCGTGTTTTCTTCGGATTTCCAGACTCACCTGACCCGTCGGCACCAAATATTGACATGCCTAACTGCTGCAGGGCTCCAACTGAACCTTAAAAAGTGTCGCTTTGGTGCTCGCACATTGTCTATTCTCGGCCATGTCGTGTCAAAGAATGGCATCCTACCAGATCCCGAAAAGCTCCGTGCTGTCGCCGACTTTCCCAAACCGACGTCAATGAAAGTCCTCCGCAGCTTCATTGGGCTGTGCTCGTACTTTCGGCGCTTTGTACGAAATTTCGCGTCTATCATTGCGCCACTGACCAAGCTCTTCGGTGGTGACAATGGCCTGTCCTCGTGGTCCAAGCAGTGCGATCAAGCGTTTACAACCTTGCGGCGTCTGTTGATTTCGCCACCCACACTGCGGCACTACGATCCGAACGCCCCTACTGAAGTCCATACTGATGCCAGCGGCGCAGGACTCGGTGCGGTGCTCGCTCAACGCAAGCCTAACTACAAAGAGTACGTCGTCGCGTACGCAAGCCGGACTCTTACAAAAGCTGAACAAAACTATTCGGTCACCGAGAAATAATGTCTTGCCATCGTCTGGGCTCTTTCCAAATTTCGACCCTATCTCTACGGCCACTTTTTTGACGTGGTAACCGACCATCACTCGCTGTGCTGGCTGTCGTCCCTCAAAGACCATATGGGACGTCTTGCTCGTTGGGCGCTCCGCCTGCAGGAGTATGATATTCGAGTTGTTTATAGATCCGGCCGCAAGCACTCTGATGCGGATGCACTGTCTCGCTCTCCGCTGCCTGGTAACCCGGAACGTCTTGCGGGAACCGATACGCTCGTAGCGTCATTGACCTTCACCGACATAGCTTCCCGGCAGCGCAGTGATCCATGGATTGCGAAGATCATCGAGTTTCTCTCCACTACACCGAATCCTACGCGGCCCAGGGCTCTTCGACGCCAAGCCGCCCACTTCGCCATACGGGATGACCACCTTCTCTATCGCCGCAATTATATGCCCGATGGTTGGAAAAGGCTTCTTGTGATTCCGCGCAGTTTACGTGCGGATGTATGCGCTGCTTACCACGCTGATCCTCAAACCGCTCACGCTGGACTTCTTAAAACGTACACTCGCCTCCGCCAACGATACTATTGGCGTGGAATGTACAGCTTCGTGCGCAAATACATTCGTGCTTGCACTGACTGTCAGCGCCGCAAGACGCCTGCACTGCAACCAGCCTGCCCTCTGCAGCCTTTGTCATGTCCCCTTCGTCCTTACGATCGTGTCAGCATCGACCTGTACGGCCCCTTGCCATGCACTCCTTCCGGCAACCGATGGAATATTGTTGCGGTCGACTACCTAACCCGCTACGCCGAAACCACAGCGTTGCCAGCCGCTACGGCGCGTGATGTTGCTGGGTTCGTCTTGCGGTCCCTTGTCTTGCGGCGTGGTGCACCCCGCGAACTACTCACCGACAGAGGGCGCGTATTCCTCTCTGAGGTTGTTGAATCCCTCCTCGCTCAGTGCAGAATTGTTCATCGCACTACGTCCGCATACCACCCACAGACGAACGGCCTGACCGAGAGATTCAACCGCACACTCGGAGACATGCTCACCATGTACGTCGCTCGTGATCATTCAAATTGGGATGCGGTGCTACCTTTTGTAACGTTTGCTTATAACACCGCCGCACAGACCACTACTAGCTTTTCACCATTTTTTCTCCTATATGGGCGCGAGCCGTCTTGCACAATGGATACAATACTACCGTACAGCCCCGATTCTTCTGAGTGCCACGTCTATTTCGGACATAACCCGACAAGCCGAAGAGTGCCCCCAGCTCGCCCGCTCACTGACAACAAATGACCAGGGTCGCCAGAAGCATCTTCACGACAACTACCGCGCCTCATCTTCCTTTCGTGCTGGTGACCTTGTGTGGCTGTGGGTCCCCGCTGCAACACCGGGTCTATCCTCCAAACTCCTTTCGAAATATCACGGCCCCTACCGTGTCCTCAAGTGTACTTCTCCCGTGAACTACACAGTAGAACCACTGACGCCCTCTACAGACCTTCGCTGTCGTGGCAGCGAAACCGTCCACGTCAGTCGCTTGAAGCCCTACTACGACTCCGCAGTCGTTTCATCGCCGTAAGTCGCCAGGATGGCTCCTGCTTCACCGGGGGCAATTGTAATGGAGATTGCTTGAAGTGCTCTCGCCGTCCAATCCCTCTTCACCCACCGGTCAATCCCCGAATGAGCATGTAGCACGCATCAACGGCTGTCATCACCGGTGCGTGATCGCGCGGCTCGAGTCGAATCCTCTGGCTGGTTCACCTTGTACGGTTTTGCCTCTTGATCCCTGTCCAGCGGACTCTGTCTTCCTTCCAATAAACCCCTTTGCAATATATATACATATATATATATATATATATATATATATATATATATATATATATATATATATATATATATATATATATATATATATACAAAAAGACGTTTCGACCACGGTGGCCGAGGGACTGGCCTCCGTCAGATTACAGTCGGGGCATTTGTCGTACAGCTTATATATGTTTCAAAACTACAAATTATCAGAAAAACGTAAAAGCAATGACAGCAGTTGAATGAGGAAAGGTAAAACAAGAAAGAAAGAGGCGAACACGAGCTACAGGCGCATAAAACATTACATAGACGCTATGGTGCCCAGCATTATCAATAAAGGTTTTCTTCACGATATCCGTGCTTATACAAAAGCGAGGCTATATTTACAAGGATGGCTATAAAAACAGCAAGAACACGAGCATGGACCCTAAACAGCGACAACGCGAACAATTGCTTATAAATATTAGTGAACAGCAGAACACAGGGCAATCAGAACACTGCGTATTCAGGCCGCTTAATTTCCCCGGACTTTCATTTATGCCACATGCTGAGGTGTTAAATTTGTAAATTAGGGATGACTCGCGAACTTCTCTATCATGGTGGGTACGAAAACCAGACTGCGGGATGGTGGCTTTGATATGGTCAAAGGAATGGCCTGTAACGTTCACGTGTTTTGATAGCGGAAGATGCGCAAGGGAGGTTACATGTGCCCTGTGGTTATTGAAACGTAGTCTAAATGATAACGCCGTTTGGCCAATATATTGCAGGATGCAAAGAGAACATTCTAACCTATAGATTGCGTTTTCGCTGTCACAGCAAAGATCGCTATTTATTTTTAGGCAGTAGTTAGAGGCTGAACGGTTAACCGTTTGGGCAGTATTCATGTGTGCGCAAACCTTGCAACGGGGCTTGTTGCAAGGATGGCACCCAGATGAAATGACACGGGTGGTTTTTGATGAAGTTAAGATATCGCAAAGGTTTTTAGATCTGCGGTATATTACTCGTGGCGGTTCGAGAAGATTTTCTTGCAGCCCGGTCACTGTGCGTAAGAATACTGTAGTGTTTACTTAAAATGTTCCTAATATTAGGCATTGACGCGTTGTGCGTAACCACAAGATTAGTTTTTTTCGGGGGGGGGGGGTGGGGGGGGGGGGGGGGAGATCGTGCTTGAATATCGAGGAGGTCATTACGATCAAGATCATCGGCGCGCCTAAATGCGTCGTCAAGAATTTCGGCAGGGTACTTTTGTTTAGTAAGGGCGTCGCGAAGTTGTACACAGTTCGACTCGAAGTCAGATTGCTTAGAACAAACTCTTTTGAAACGGATGGCTTGACTATACGGGATACTAGTTTTGCAATGCTTGGGGTGGCTACTCTCAAAATGAAGGTACTGTTGCCTGTCGGTTGGCTAGCGGTAAATTTTAATCACTAATTCATCGTTATCTACAGTCAAGGTAACGTCAAGAAACTTGATGGTTGACTGGGAAAAGGAATGGGAAAATGAAATAGAAGAGTGAGCCTCATTAAAATCATTAATGAAGGACAAAAGAGCAGCCTCGCCATGTGTCCAAATTAAAAAGATATCGTCAATGAAGCGTTTATAGTACAGAGGTTTAAGAGCACAACTGGCTAGAAATTATTTCTCCAGGAAGCCCATGAAGATGTTAGCGTAGTTAGGACCAATGCCGTTCCCGTTGATGTACCGTTAATCTGAACGTAATGTATTCCATTGAATTCAAAATTATTTAGTTCTAATATTAGGCGCAAAAGAGAGTAGCTAAAATTTGGCAGCCCAAGGTCTTATTGATATCTAACATCTAGTATGCTAGTAGTACAGATCGGATGCCATCGCTATGCGGTATATTAGTATAAAGGGACGACACGTCTAAGGTAACCAAGAGGGCGCCTTCAGGGACCTCAACAGAAGTGATATCAGATAAGAAATGATTGGTGTCTTTCAAATATGAAGCAAACTTTGCAGGAATTAGGTTGATTTCAGTATCGTCAAAACGGGAGATATATTCGGTTACAGTTCCTATTCCCGAAACGATTGGACGGCAAGGATTACCATGCGTATGTATATTCGGTAGGAGGTAGAAACGGCCTGCGGCGGGGCTTAGAGGAAAAAGAGACCTAATAATGAGCTATCCAACTTTTTGTCGGATGCAAGCACGGTTAGCGCACTTGTTATGAGCGACTTAAAATATTCAGTCGGGGTCTTCATCCAAACGTTTAAAAAATAACTGATCGTTAAGTCGCCTCATCGCTTCTTTAAGGTAGTCCGTTTTATTTAGCACTACTCCTGCGCCACCCTTATCCGCACGCTTAATGACTATGCTGTCACGGTACTTTAGTTCCTTGATTGCTGAGGTTTCCTTTGGGCTGAGGTTACGTTTGAAACAGGCTTGATTGCGGGATGCTTGTAGGACGTCTCGCGGTACTGCCTTAAATTACAAATCTAGGCATTTTTCACGTTGGGTGGGAGGTGTCCAACGCTTACACGAAGGAACTGCTTTGGATGTATGGTTAGAATCATCTTTGTCATAAAAATATTCTTGGAGTCCTAAACTTCGGGCAAAGTTATCTGAGTCTTTCCTTAGCTCGAATTCACTGAATCCGCCTGTGGCTGGACAGAAACTTAGTCCAAGTGACAACACACTCCTCTCTTCGTCGGACAACACAGTTGACGACAAATTTACAATACAGCTTGGCGCGATTGCAGGCACTTCAGGTGTTACATTTAACAGTTCCCCTGATGAAATTACAGAAATGCAAGGCGGTGGTACACCATCACATAAAAGTTTCTTATGCTTCGTCGCTTGAATTTCGCTTCTTTTTCTGCTCGTAGGCCAAGAGAAATGTTTTTTAGTCAGCACTTAAGTTGTAAAATAAAAGAAGTTGTTATTCCTTGTTGCGGAATGACTTAAGCGAAAATTCGTGATGCTCAATGATGGGGCGTATAAGCTCGACAGAAGCTTTATATATATATTATATAACAGTAGAGTGCTTGGCAGCTGCATGATAGATGATACATTGAAATCACCACGCAAAAAACATAGCATTGAGTACGACGCCTCGTCTGGGGTCCTGACTCATGGCTGGACTACAGCCGAAGCATCGTAATAAATGTTATGTTTTATGGGGTGATTCAAACCTTATGCACTGGGGGATAAAAGTTAAGTCTAGAGGTCTTATTTTCAAATTTGGCGCTTAAATCTACGTGAAAACCACCTCTACAGTAAGGTTATGCACCGATGGGATACAGAATGCAGTGATAAATATAGATGACGGGAGCTTAATTAACTGAAATTGAATCATTAACTTTTTAGTGGCTCCAGTAAGCAGGCATGTTTGTATATAAAAGTTAGGCGCAATCGTGTTCCTACTCAGTTTCATTTGGCAGAATTCTCATAGCGCATCCGTACTCCTGGATATCGAAATGCGAAGTTCAGCTGCCGTCCGATATATCACGTATGCAAGACAGTAGGACCGGTGCAAAGATTTTTTTATGTGCCGGCTGTGCACGGCGTTTAGTTTGACAACGGCAGGGAGGCATAGGCAATTGCGATAAGTGGCGCCCTTAGGCTACGTTCAGACTACCCACGCAAAACCCCATATCGTATCTATGGACGTAAAAAAACGGCATGTCACGCAGTTTGGTTGGAACAGACGTGAAATGACGTCAGTTTTTAAAATTATAACAGCAGCTGTGGCAACAGTCTGAACGCTGTCTTACAGTCTTGGCTTGCGTAATCGCGAACTGCGGTACTCGGACCCGCTCTTGTTGCTTGATTTCGCCAACCGAGAGTGAGAGAGGGACCGTTATCAATTTTTCCTGTTGTGATACTAAATGCCGTGCACAGCAGCCACGTCACAAAAGGGAGGAGTTTTGTGCCGGTCCTGCCATGTTGACTGCGTAATATTGTGAATGGCAATTAAACTTCGCATTTCGTTATCTAGGAGTACGAATGCACTAGGAGAATTCTGCCAAATTAAACTGTATTCGAACACGATTGCGTGTTACTTTTCAATAAAAAACATGCCTGCTTAGTGCAGCCACTATAAAGATGATCAGTCAATTTTAGTTAATTAAGCTCCGGACATTAGTAAATACAACTTCATTCTGTGTCTCCCTGGTGACGCAACCTTCCTATAGATGTGGTGTTTACGTAGATCCAAGGGTCTAGTTTAAAAACAAAAAAAAACCTGTCCGCCTGTGTACACAAGGACGCGGGTTCGATTCCCGGCCGCCGCGGCCGTTTTTCTGATGGACGCCAAAAGAAAAACGCCCGCGTGTACGAGATTTCGGCGCACGTTAAAGATCCCCAGGTGGTGAAAATTAATCCGGGGGCGTCCAATACGGCGCACCTCATCGCCTGCGTTGCGTCGGCGCGTTAAACCCTACATTCAATCAATCCCTATATGTGTACACAAGGTGATCAAAGTTAAGTCGACAGGTGTACTAAACATTAGGCGCTTAGATGCATGTCAAGACTACCTATACAGTGAGTTTATGCGCCCTGTGGGACACAAAATTAGTTGATAATTATTGATGTCAGTGGTCTAACTACCTAAAATTGAATAATAAACTTTTAAGTGGCTGCAGTAAGCAGGCATGTTTGTATTCGAAACTTAGACGCAATCGTGTTTCTACGCAGTTTCATTTGGCAGAATTCTTCCAGCACATCGGTACTACAAGATATTGAACTGCGAAGTTTAATTGCCGTTCGCATGATTACGCCTGGAAGACAATGAGGCCCGGAGCAAAGCTCCGCCCTTTTGTGACGTGCGTGCTGTTTACGGTGTTTAGTTTGACAACTGGGTGGAGGCATAGGCAAGTGCGATAATTGGCACCCTTTCAGTGTTGGGTGGCGTTATCGCAATCTGCAGTACTCGGAACTGCTATCGAAACACAGAACAAAGGAAGGGAGGGGGGTGCTTTGCGACGGTCTTCACTATCTAGCCTTCGTAATCATGCGAACGGCAATTAAAATTGGAGTATGAATGCCCTGGAAGAATTCGGCCAAATGAAACTGCGGAGAAACACTTTTGGGTCTAACGTTTGAATACAAACACGCCTACGTACTGCAGCCAATAAACAGTTAATGGTTCAGTCTTAGTTAATTAAGCCACTTACGTAACTGATTACAATTTAATTCTGTGCCCCCTTGGCCCGCAATCTCTCTGTAGAGTTTGTGTTCGATATATATATATATATATATATATATATATATATATATATATATATATATATTTTATTAACAATTATTAATACATATATTAACAATAATTATATATATATACGAATATACGAACGAAAAACGACGACGAATAATTTTCTAACGTTTCTACTGGTTCTGCTATTCATCTGATTAGGAACAGGTTGCAAAGCTGACTGTAATTACCCTCACTTAATACCGGCTGGTGGAAGGTTCATGTTTTTTTTTCTTTCAGCAGTGATTTGGAGCTGCATATATTCGAGCCTTTTTCGGGGACTGCGTTCACTGCTTTGCAGGCGCATATATCCTTTCTGCCGTCTTTTATGTAACTGCAGCCGTTTAAGCGTCTCGTCTTTATTGCTATTACGTTTGGAATCCCGCTTGCGCACCATGGGCGATCGCTAGCGCCAAATATCCGCCCGAAGGTGGAGTACAGTTTACACGCGGACGGAACAAACCTGAGGCCTCGGGGACTTGCTTAAGTGGCGTGTTTGCCACCCAAGCACACGCAGTGACAGCGCAGCAGGACCCTGTGTGCCCATCATGGGAGCGACCTCCGATAGGTCGCAAAGTTTCCCAGCCCGCGCTCCGTGGAATGCGCAGCGACAATGGTGGAGTATGTGTGTCATGCGCGACACTCGAATATGGCGTCGTCTGCGATTGCGCCCCCGTAGCCAGCAGCGGCTGTGTTTTGGGCCGGCGTGTGCGGAGCGAGACGGGGAGGAAGAGGTGGCTGACGTGAGGTGTATGGGCGATACCTTCGCTTCCTGGCTGACAGCGAAGGTTATCGCTGCGCGTGGCTTTGGGTTGCGGCTGCCCTTCTTCCCCCTCGGAGGAGCAAAGCGGCGAAACTGCAGCTATGGCGCAGAAAAGAACGTGGCGGCGCGTATTTATTTGCCGATCGAGGCCAGTGAACTTGGAAAGGAAAAACTCAGACGTGAAAGGGCCACTCATTCTTTCCCCGTTATGGCGTCGCCGCCGCCGCGGCGAAGGGCGTCGCGAAAACCAGAACGTGTGGCCGCAGCACGGCCAATGGAGGTTAGTATATAAGGCGAAGCGCGGCATTGGCCCAGACCTAGATCGGGCCACACGGAGCAGACACGCAACAGGTGAGTGTTGGCGCCCCTCGCTGCCCGGCCTTGGCCAACGGAGCAGCCGCGGCGCGCGCACTCGCCGAACCTCGTGCACTGACCATGCGTGGCGGCTGTAAAGCGGCCCTCCGGCGTGCACAGCTCCGCGCTTTGAACGTTGACAGAGTTCGCATTTCGCGCCGTGACGAATCGGCTTTCCGGTGTCAACTTGTCCGTAATGTAGCTGACCGTGGCTCGGATGTGGCATCACAGTGCCAATGCTGCGCCGTCATTGCCCGTGATTGGAGGTGATTAGAGAGAGAGGTGGCGGTGTACTGTGGATTGTGGTCTGCTATTACAATTGATTGCAATAGTAAGTATGTCTGCAGGCGGTAGTAAAAAAAAGGCGCAGTGACTGTACTCCTCTCGCTTCAAAGGGGCTCCATTCACAGTGTTAGGTCTCAGTACATGGGCGTTGCTGCATTTCACCCCTCATTGAAATGCGGTCGCTCAGGGCAGCCGGGACGTGTAGCTGTGACCTCGCGCTCAGCGGCTGCTAGTGCCTCGGTCACTGCGTCACCTGAAATGGTCTGCGGATTTGCCTGATAGCGACCGCAAATGTCAAATCAGAAGAACACCCGTGCTACAGGCGAGCAAGTGGTTTCCTCACCTAACCTAACCTAATCCAACCCGCCCAAACCCGACTGCCCTCAGACCAAGGAGGCTGTGCCGGAGGTAAAACGTTTAACTGAAGCGTCTGCTGCGAAGCGTGGTGACTTGTTTGATACTAAACAATGGTTCTATATGTTGCAGTTGTCTATCACAGGAAAGTTCCGCATATTTTGCAAGCTAAGATGATATGTCAAACGTTTGGCGTTATTATTCATCTGACAACAGGGAAGCACCGCATCGGCGATGCGATGTTTATTTTAAATGTTGGGAGAGTTCACTTATTAAGGAGGTTCAGGCTGATGTCCCGTGCTTGAGCTCCACAACAATAACGCCCCTTTCCCTGACGCGAACGAAAACACCTATAGCGAAATGTTTTGTAGTAAGGGCCTAGTCAGAATGCTACAAGCATTAGTGCGTATAGAAATATTAGCAAAAATTTCATCCCAACCAAAGAAAAAAGTATTTTTTCCGCGTTAGAAAAAATTGGGAAACACGTCTATTTTAGTTGCTATCCCGGTATTTCTGTTTACGGTGCCATTTCAGCGATATTTCGAGGCAGCAGGATCTTTGATGATAAAGTTGCAGTGGTATATGCTGTTATATGCTGCAGTGGTATATGCTGTTAAGTATCAAGGCTGTGCGGCATTGGCGGAACAAACATGTATCACGAGTAGGTGGCGTTTCTCCCGCGATGTTGCTACATTACGCTCAATTGCATTTCCTTATTCGGCCATCAATTTGATAGTTTCACCCTATGAAGCTCGCACCGCCCCTTCCAAGCGGTAACACTGTCACACCGGCATTTTTAGAGCTGCTCGCAGGCGCGGGTTTCTGCAGGCGGCACAGCGGCGCGATGCTCCAGGCCTGGCGAGCGAGAGCATCGCGGAAGTTCTTTGGGGATGCGGCGGCGTAATAGCTATGCTTGGCGTCCAGAAGGGCGCGTGATCGTCTTGCGAGGAGGGAGGGCAATGGCGGACAGGCCGTAAATAGCAGCAGGGGCCACTGCACCAGCGGCAACGGCGTGTGTTGACCTCGATTTCGTGGACGCCCGCGCGAGACATCGAGTAGACGATGAGAGGAGGAGGAAAGCAGGGGGCGAGGAGGCGGCAATGGTTGACTGGCGTCCGACCTCTTCTGAGCCGCTAAAAACGGGTCACGCCAGACCCGAGTGTCCGACGATGATGACGGCCGCACGTTTCCTAAAGCCTCTCCGTGCGGCAGCCGGTCTTGCCCCTAAGCGCCTTGGCATCTGAATGTGATCCCGACCGCTATCACGAGCAGATTTTTTGCTGCAGGGTGCCTTGGGACAGGTCTAGTCCGATGATCCAGCCCGCGTAGGAGTCGGTTACGCGCACACGTGTCGTAATCCGAAGGTTGCAGGAAAGTGAGTTTCAGTGGTGTCCTCATTTGGCTTTTGGCCGAGTGGAGAAGCAGAGTGAGAGTGACACATTTCCTTTGATTAAGAAAAGGGGGTCACCTGGTACCTGGTCCCCTTTAATCCGCTATTACCCTGTGCACAAAGCGAACGGTTAGACCAGGGGTTGGTTGCAGCCATGTTTCGGTTGGAGGTGATGCACAGTGATTCCAGCGTGCGCAACCCCGTGACCTATTAAATAACTTGGCTCTTTCGACATAATACAAAACAAATCTTTCTTTATAATCGATGAACTTCACTGGAGCATGAAGCATGTATTTTAGGCGAATTTTTTAGTGAAAGCTGATGTGACACTAGGACGAATGGAAGTTGAAGTCACAATCGACTGTGCTCCTACGATAGCCTCGCCACTGTCCCTCTTCGGAAACTGCAAGAGCTTGATTTCGGCTTGGTTTGAAAAACCTTAAAATAGAAGGTCTATGTTGCTTTAATCGAAAACGCCGCTCTTCATCATGTTTTATCATTCGTATCTTTATTCCGACTTGATGGTGGTCACCGTCTTCAATGCCAATTGCGGCTGAGTCATGCAGGCGAAAAACGGAAGCAACTGTGTGTCAAGATTTCTGCGTGGTCTCAATTATTCCCTGGTTTCAGTTATTCACAGCCCCCACCCCCCTGTGGCGCTCTTTCGGCGAATGGAACACCCGCGTGCAACACCCGCTTCGGCGCATGGAACACCCGCATAACAAAACAAATGTGACGAGGGCTCCCTGTAGGTTTATTCGCGGGAAATACGCAGTCTGCGCCATGTGTATGGGTCAATACTACGCGAAGCTCGAATGAGCATAGTGTGTGCAGAACTTGGTGGCAGGTATTTCACATCTGTAATTTTTGGTGGTCATCAACAAGCAGACGTTTAGGGCCCACCACAAGGGAAGTGCCATGCAGAGGACGCGGGGGGGGGGGGGGGGGGCGGGAGAGTGTCGAATTTTATTTATTTATTTACTTCCGCTTCGCTTGGTTAGTACGAGCGGCTTATGAAATCACAGAACACAAGGTCATCGGTATGGGGAGGAGTGCTGACAGAAGGCGTTTGCAAGAAAAAGAGCCCACCTTTAGCAGTTTGCGTACTGTCTAGAGCGGCACGTAACGAATTTTTTCTCTGATTACCGAGAGGGCATCCGTACCAGTGGCAAGAAGCTTCACTGCAAAAGCGATGCTGCACTCCAGCAGGACACAGATAATGTAAGCTGGTTGTAATTGTGTTTCTGAATGAGTACAGGTAATCCCGCCGTGGGGGTTGCACTTACGTGCTGATTTGAATAAAATACGAAGCCTGATTAAGATTTTACGGTGCTGCCCCATTTCCACGCCGGTTAGACAATGCCGAGGAGAGGCCACGTGTCGTCACTCTGTTTTGAGACTGCTATGCAGGAAAGACACATTGGCTTCTTCGGCACTTCTCCACTATTCAATCAGTATTGTTCTAGCAAATAATTTTGACATACAGACCCTTTCAATTAGCAACACAATTAGTATTACTCTTGTATGTACCACTGTTTATGAAATATTATTTTTCATGCGTACTCTTGCAACATAGTCAGCCTTAGTTTCCGAAGCAGACTGACCGACGGTTCTAGTACCTCACGATCTCGTTACACTTGCCCGCAGCAATCATGAACCCGATGCACCTGTTCCTGGCCGCCGTCGCGTGCGTAGTCCTTCTAGCCTTACCGACGCACCAGCAGGGCCTGCTCGGCCTGATGGCAACGGCGGCCATCATGAGGCGGTTCCGGGGGGGCAACCAGAACGAGGGCAGCCAGTCCAGTGGAGGACAGACGCCTCTCGCCTCGCATCCGGAGCCATCCATCTACGGACTTCCCTCACAGGCTGTCCCGTAAGTGTTGCTACAGGCATCTTTAACGCGGATTAGGACAACTAAAAAGAACAAATGCCAATCTGTGGGTCAGTTGCGGTTATTTGCTCTTAGTCCGACGTAAGGGTGACTGTGACGCAAACAACAGGTTCCGTTGTCTCCGGAGGCCTTAGCGTCTGACAGGACCGTCCGTAGCGAGACAACGAGACCAGAGTGGCTGTATATTGGCGTAGTGTGCCTGGCGAAACTGCGACGCCTCATGTAGGAGGTTGCTCGGTATGGTGTACGTGGTTGTTTCGCATACGTGGTTGTTTCGCAGATACACTCACAACTGTACAGCAGGCTGTTTGCGTCCGGATCGCTTCTTTTTCTTACGTCGGTCTGATAAAACAATAGTTAAAATTGATCGGTCTTGATAAAGGTCATAAACTGCGCTCGCCGAAGCAGTTTGAGCCAAACTATGCGCCACCCACAATCTCACTACTAGCGGCCCACCCGACCACCATTCTTCGTTTTTCGGCGAAGCCACTGCCAGCCGTTTCAGACGGCTTTACGGCTTTTCACGTGCTGGTCGTACAGTGAAAAATCTACCAATATTAAATACTGGTTGTCTTGAAGTACACGTCTTTCTTTCATATAAGGTCGCGGGTTCGATTCCCGGCCGCGGCGGCCGCTTTTCTGATGGAGGCGAAAAGCAAAAACGCCCGTGTGTTCGAGATTTCGGCGCACGTTAAAGATCCCCCAGGTGGTCAAAATTAATCCGGAGCCTTCCACTACGGCGCGCCTCATCGCCTACGTTGCGTCGGCGCGTTGAACACCACAATCAATCAATCAATTTCTTTCATATAAGCGCTGAACGGGCTTACAAGGGTGTCAAAGGTACCGCTCTGAAAGTATGCAATTTCGAAGCCAAAGACAGTAAATGGGCAAGCTTTCACGCTTCGGGTTGCCACTTATAGAGAGTGATGGAAACAACGCTATGGTTATCGAGCGCCCAATTAAACGCCTTTCCCCTACCCAAATGAGGATTTGATAAACCGTTCTTACGTCTTTGTAATGGGCGTTCCCAACGACGAGCCCCAAAACACATTGGCGGGATGTTTAAACAACAGAGGTGTTATGTATACTTAGATGAAGGTTTTTCTTTTGAAGACGTCAAGTCTTCTCTCCATTCCATCACAATTAGACGAAGCGGACCCAACACTTGTATTAATACTGTAAGTGCTTCAGCCGACCCAGGGCGCCTTGGGCCTCCTTTGGACATTGTTTAGAGCTTCCCTGCGACTATGCAGCAGTTCAATGGGCAAATGCGACTCCCGAACTGGCCTACGGAGCCATTGCGTATTGTGCTCTGCTAAGTTGCAAATACCCAAGGGCCCTGGGCTGGTAAAATTCGTATTGCATTCAATGACGGGAGTACCCCTTGCGGGAAAATTTAGGGAGCGGTTGTGAACAGCCCGGTGAGTGTTAAGTGTAGGAATACGAGCTGTTTCAATTAGCACTACGCAAAACGGTGCGTGTTGGCTCCCGCTACTCAGCGCTTTTATAGTGAGTGCTACTAACGAGAGAAGCTGTTTCCAAGAATTTTTTTTTTTTCAATATTACGGAGATTTGAAACGTCGTAAAATTATGCGGCTATTGTTGCTTAAATGAAGGCGGATGACCCTGGAAATTCCACAGGACTTTAACACCTCCATAGGGATATTTCAGTGCGTTTCTGCAACAGTCATGTTCCAGGTATAGAACAGGTAAATAATTAAGGAAGGAAACTCAGCAGGCACCACTAGCAAGATGAAGTGGCAGTTTCACTTTTACGCCCGGGTTTGATTTCAGGCAGTTGAACATTGCCCATGCGTATTTGTAAATTCTTTGCGCACTGAATGCACACAAAAACCGGTTAATCTTCCAGCTTTTAAGTAATACAAATTAAAACCATCGCAAAATTCTTTCAAATAACGGTCGTACCAAGCGTTTGGCCAGTAGATGAATATACCTCAAAAGGAGGTAGAATGGGGCTAGTTGGTGATGTTTTTTATTGAATTGCGTTACGTATACAAAAACAAATGGGACGCCAACAGGACCGGGACCAGGTGCAACACCACGGAAAATTATTAGGGCGAAACTTCGGCTCACACGTTTCCATGACTGAAAAATGCGCAGAATAGACCATTGACACTCGTGAGTGATGTCGATTGTACAATGTCGGGGTTGCAATAAACCATTGATGAAAGAATCCTTAAGGGCGCCCTTCACTTCAGAACGCCGCAATGCGCCTCCCTGTAAGCACGCACATTGAAGACTCTTGCAAAATAACTAGAGAAAAATATATCCGATGCGTGATGACACAGGATTGCTGTTTTTCGAACTATGCCACATCAGGCATCACTGAGTAAGGAAGTGAGCAAAAGGCAATCAAGTAACAATTGTTGGAGGTAAATACACTGCATAACACACATGGCTCCAGAGCGGTGTGGGGTCTGATGAAATTACAGGAACTGCCGCTTTAAGCGCAGGTGAAATGGGCAGGTGTACGCCGAATGTCTTGTTTTAGCTACGTATGCGGACCGTGGTGATTTGTAGAATAGCACAATTTGGAGGTAGTTTAGTCGAGGTATAGTTCTTAACTATCTTTCTTCTTTGGCGCGAAAGTTCAAAATAATAAGGTCAAACACACTGCATGCCCTACACAAAGGGAGGCGTGCGATTGAATGGGGGAGGACGGGCGTTTGGTTTCTTCCAGCAGCATAACTAAGCTGCTTGTAATTCAGCCATAGGCATTACGTCGCGGATAACGAGAAAGTAGGTCGCTCACCTCGGTTATGGCCCATTCGTCATGCTCAACCGCACCGATAAATCGGTAGTATGAGCACGGGAGGACACGATAGTTTCGTGGTATCATGAGCAGCGCAACTATCGCAAAGGCAACAGGGCGGTTTATGCCCATCGACTGCATGCTCGCCATATTTGGCGCTAATCGGTCGAGAATGAACTGACCACTCATTCTGCGCCCGATTAACGCGAAAATAAGGGAGCTGCAGTGAGAATACACTGGCGGCGACTTAGATATATAAGAAAACTTCAACATCTCACCTTATTAGCGCGTGTAACGTTTTTCTTTGCGGCAACCTTGCCGCAATTACCTTAGTTGTAATAAGCCAAGAACTGATTAAAAGACTTCTAAACACGCTCTTGCCGCTACTTGTACCGGACCCTCGGTGTACCCTGTTCTCCACAAGACCGACGTGTTCAATGACTCTCCTCTGCACGCAGGTTCTACGCGGGCGGATACCCGGGCGGCTACGGAGCTTCCCTGGGTGGACCCGCTGCCCTGCATTCAGGAGGCTTCGGCGGGGGCTTCCCCGGAGGTAGCGCCGCCTTTGCCCCTGGCGCCAACCCCAGCACCTACACGGCCAGCTTCGGCGGCATGAACTTCAACACAGGCGGCTTCGGTGGAGCGCCGGCGGCCTCTACATCGTCAGCCTTTGCACCAGGAGGTTTCGGGGGGCTACCTGGCGCCGCAGGAGTGCCCTACGGGGGCTAGAAGCCACTAGGACAACCCGATAGCCACGCCACCATAGGCCCTCCGTGCTTCCGTGATTCCGTGCTGCGCAGCCAAAGGCTCAAAAAGAACAGTGGTGTATCTCGGCGGAGAAATGTTCGTGGTAGATGATAGTGCTGGCCGGAGATATCCTTGAACGGGGAGGTATAGCGCGCTGTTGCTTTGGCGAGCACAGAAATCGGTGCCCAGGAGAATCCGTACGCCGATTAGAGGGCTCCAAAATTTGGATAGTTCGCTCAAAAACATTGAACGGCAATAGCCGTTTCTGTTTAGCTAAAAAGCCCCTCTAGCATGTTTTTTGAAACGTATGCGAAGGTCAGGTTGCTTGCCATCTGGTCCCACTTCTTTTTTTACGGCCAACAGCATTTTGTTCAACCATCACGCATGGTCTGGAATCAGTGCGCAAACCAGCAGCGGCGAGGCCAGTTCCGGCTACCCTGCACGGAATCACAGGCACGGGTGCACTAGACTTGAAACCTCCACACACCTGAGGCGCCACATTCTTGGCGGGCGCCACACTTCTCACTGGGGCTTTCTCACGTTTAAAATGCGGCTGCGGGTTCCGGTTCCGCAAAAATGAAGCTGCTAAAAGCATTCTCTATGTCCCGACAGCCTACACACAGGTAGCTGAAAGCGTGCACGAGTCGTCCAGAGCTAATCAGGCAAGTGGCAGTACATATTCTTCCGAACCATTTGTTTGTACTAGCCATCCACGTCAAACACACAACAAAAGACGGCGGATTTCAGCGGGAGCGCCCGTGATATCACCTAAGATGTTCAGTCTTTGTGCAATATACGCCTAGCGCAGTTATAACATTTGCTTCCAGACTGCAGAACCTGGTAGCCGTAGGGCAGGGCTAGCCTTGTCATCTTTTGCCGTAATACTTCCGTGCTCTCACATCAGCATTGACAGGGCCTTTTAAAGTGTCACGTGAAGTCCACGAAGAAAATCAGGCTAGGCTCCCTATGGCGCCACCTTTACGCAATTCAGGCATGCAACGTAATCCATGCCAGGCGTAGCTTTTATGCTGTTTCTATTTTGAGACTACATCACACAGAAAAAGAAAACCTTCGTCCAGGTTGGTAGAGCGGACACGCATTTAACAACGCAACGAGGGAACTTTAGAATCAGGCCACTACGATACCCCAGCGAGTAAGTGCACTGCGAAGCGTAAGCCATTCGAAGGATGTCACCAGGGAGCCTTTAACTTTCTTGTTTGAAAGCAAGGTGCAAACGTAAGTCTCAACGGACGACAATATACTACGTCAATAATTTCTCAAACCTCTGCGGCGGCTCTGGCCCATGACATTTCTCATAACGTAGCTGCAGCGAGACTGCAGTCACCATACGCCACTCACGAGCACACCGCGCAGAAAGCGGCGCGTGCCTTTCTGAGGCCTTTTCACCTGTAACTTACTCAACGCGGAGGCTAGTTAGGGCCCGCCCCGCTACTCACACTAGCCCCACCGTCCCCTGTGACGGTACGGTGGAAACATACTGAACTATGATCGCGAAACTTGCGCTGTGGAAGCTGCGCTGCAACAGCTCGTTTGTCTCTGTAACAAAGCAATTTCACGTGGGCGGGAGCTCTCTGACTGTCGCAATCAGTAAATGTGTCTAACGCAGATGGAAACGGCAATGGCCAGTGATATTGCGGGCTGCTGGATTAAAGGTCCTACGTTGGTCCATATGCCGGGGGGTGCGGTTCTTATTTGGTGTGTATTTTTATACCTATGGCGTGAATCTTGCCTTTTGGTCTAAAAACAGCTGCAGTTGATATAATAATGAGGCATCAACTTCTTGCTGTTTGGTGCGGAGCTAGTTGGTGTGCAATCATTTCTTTGAGACAACTTCTCCGTAAGGATCCAACAAACATTTTCTGTAAAGGCCATAGATTAGGATTCGAAGACGCTAGAAAGCTTTACGACCTTAGCTTTGTTGCCGTTAAGTGGCCTTGTGTCAGAACTCGGTAGACGCAATACTGGGGCGCAGAATTTTTGCTATGTCGTAGAAATGCATTGAAGGTAAGGTACTCTAAGAACCGCTTGAAATTACCGACTTAGGGCCTCCCCAAAAAGAACGACCTTATCTGCAGACACGTATTCTCTGACGTCGCTGGCATCGCCCACTGGATTGTCATCACTGTCCGACATTTTTCGCAAATGTTTAAGCGTTTCGTTAGGGGGCAGTAGCGGACTCACTGCGGTTCACCTTCCTCGTCACCACTTTTGCTTCTTGTCCTGCTGTCGCTCAGGGCCGCGTTAAGGAAGAGCTCGTAGTCGGCGTAGAAACTCTGCGACTGGATCACGACGTCCACGCGGACACAACTTGGCGAAAAGAGAATGAGGACGCGATGCGGCCGGATGCGATTACGTGCATTCTACGCATTAAGTGCGAATGAAGGCTAGTTTTTGACTTGTCTCTCCTGGCGATTCTGGCCTGACAGTAACCGTGGTAATGAGAGCAGGACCGCCGACAGGCTGCCGCCCAACAGCCCGGCCTGCATCGTCGAAGAGCTCCGCCTTCGTGCTAGATTATGGATGCCCTCAGTGGGTGCTCATTCCCCTACCAGCAGTGCTCCCAGTCTCGCCATGTACCCCTAGAAAAACTCGCTCAGGAAGTAATCCAATCCATCTCTAGTCTCACACGCCACCGCCACCTCGACTCTCGAACAGCTCTGCGGCGCATGCCGGCCCTGTATTCTGCGCGCGAGTTTCGCGTACTTTTGTAAATAGTCTTCAACTCTCCACTAGCGCGGGTTTTTTTTTATATGTTGTACCAGTGCCCGAAAATAAACGCAAATAATAATGACCCAATTCTTCGGATTGTCTGCCTCCCACATAAGTTGCATGGAATGGCCTGACTCTCGTTTTCTTCGCCCACGTCCAGGTAAGAGAAACATGTTTATATATGTGGCGCTTACGTGCCGAAGCTACAGGGCGCGATCTGGTGGGGGCATAAACAAGAGCGAAATGTGCTTAGTTCGACAAACTATGCACATGAGTTTGGATGAATGATCAAATAACGGAAACAGCTGGGGGTGCTCGGAAAAAATAGTGCGGAAATGATGCTTGCTAACACAGTTTATTAAATCCGTGTACACCATAATTGTCACAGCTACAGCCAAAAAACTCTCAAAGGCGGGTACACATGTTAGAGTGGTTATAAGTACACACGCACACACACGCGGACACGCGCACACACACACACGCTCAAGAACGCGCGCGCGCACGCACGCACGCACGACGCACGCAGACGAGAACAAGCACACTCGTTACAAGCCGGAGCCGGTCGCTGGAGAACTCGCAATAGGCCAACTCGTCGCACCGGTCTTTTGGTTCGATGCCATCTCGAGACAGGAAATCCCAGAAGAGAGAGCCTTTCTGTCACATGGATTAATGGATTGACAATGGTGTAAATTTATAGCAGTATATCGATGAAGTGCCATGCAAAGCGTACCCCACGGTTGGTCCGTTATCGTTATTTTTTGTATTCGTAATTTCGACATTCTTTGTCAAGCTTTTCAGTTTCAGTTTCAGTTTATTTTGCATTTCTTACATAGCACAAAGAATATGCAGGGAGAGGGGACAGAAAGCTGATGCTATATCAGCTTGACGGGGTCCCATCTCCCCTTACAAGGTTACACTACGTGTAACCATCTTCGGTTACACTACGTTTTTTGGAGGATATTTATAATATGCGTATTTTTGATTTCGTGAGCTCACTTTTGAAGAACATTTATTTTTATTTTTGGGTTGTTGAAAAGTTGGTTCGGCCAATTATCTCCATTTACACTATTATAACGATTACGGGTGTTGCTTCCGCCAAATCTGAATTTCTTCGAAATGCAGGGCGTTACACGGTTCCTTTAGTTTCGGTATTTTTTATTTGTATTCGGAACGTTTTTTACGGGCTTTTTTGTCTAGTCTTCGTATTGCAGAGGAGATGTACAGGAAGCATATTTTTGATTTCGTCAGCTCATTTTTGTAAACTTTTCATTTCTTGTATCTTTGTTGTTTTTTAGTGTTACAAAATTTTGCTCGACCAATTACCCCCGTTCACGCTACTATAACGATTAAATGTGTTACTTACTCCAATTGTGTATTTTTTGGCGAATTCAGGGCGTGACACGGTACTGGCTGGGACGCTACTCGGCAAAGATGCTACGCATACAAATAAAGCCTCTTGGACCTCTTGACACAAGTTGCAGCTGTTGAATCGTGGAACCTTTAGGCTCAAATTGGACCTTTTAACTTGTCGGACCTCTTGACTTGTTGGACCTCTCGACCAGAAGTGGTCGGCGGGCCGTGAGGAGCTGGACAGCTCCGTTTCCAAACCCCTGCTGTCCGCTGACCTCGATTATTTGGACGGGGTTCATATAAACGCGGTAGGGGTCGAGATACGCTGAATCCTCCAGTCGTATCAACCCTCCTCCGTCGAGTTCATGTATTCGGGGCTAATGGTGAACTCTCGTTACAGCTGTTTTTTAGGAGGGGTAGCGAAGTCAGCGCGATCTGCACCTCGGAACATCCGCTTCGGAGCAGAGGTATTAGGTTAATGCAATAAACAGCATTGTTTTTTTCATGCGGAACCTGTTCACTACGTCATCTGTAAGATTTTTTTTTAATTACGCGTGTCGTATAATGCCATTTTGAATATGCGATGTGACGGCATATTCACTGAACTTCCCACGTCAAAAACTCTGATGCACTCTGTAAGGGTTCCAGGCGCCAGCGACGCCGGATGTGTCGAACTCAGAGGGAGCGGCGGTTCCGGGAATAAGTAATGAATGACTTTATGACACCCAGCTTGTTAAGAGCGAACGGCCTCTGGGTCAAGCCGCCGGCGTGAGGACTAATGTCGCGGGCCTGGGCCGTGTCATCACGCGGTTTTGGTCGGTGCGTATGGCGCGACTGCGGGAAAACTTTGGTAGTCCGATGGCTCGAAGGACATTCCGGGAGCTTGGTGACAGCTGGTTGTGTGGGCCACTGCGTGTACGTTTAGCGGAATGGCCGGTAGTAAAACCATTCGGTCCGTCGCGCCGCCGGGGACGGGGCAGCTTGGAGCTGTTCCTTGGTTGGCCCGTCAACACGCAAAGTCAGGGCATGCGCGGATGTTCGTGTGGCGGCTCGGGATGGATGCGAGGAATGCGATGCCTGCGGCGGCCGCCGTATCCTGTGTTCCCTACGCGTTGATTCTGGCCCACGATACAATTAACGGGGCATAGCCTGTCAACGGCGGAGAATCTTGGAGGTTATGGGTTCCACCTGGTTAGGAGTGGCTGTCCGATCTTGGACGAGGCGTGGGAACAGGCGACGCAGGCCGCGTTCATAGAAGCTTTCCCGGCCGCTTACACGTGTCTCCGCGGGTTTCTGGGTGTTTTCTGTCTTTTTGTGTTTACTTTTGATCTTTTCCTTTTTTTCTGGTGAGAGAGAGTGACCAGCGTTTCAGTGTTACGGGGGGCTTTGCGCACCACGGTTTAGTCCCGAATTTGGTAATCCATCCAATCAGGTCGCCAGGAGATAGTGATTGGCCTGTGTATCGAAGCGGGAGCCTAAGCAACCCATCAAAACCACGAGACACGAGGTCTCGTGGTCGAATCCTCAAGGTGTAATGTGCTATGCACGGCCGGCGTATTGCCGGGCCAGCCAGGTTCGGCTAGGGAGGATCTCGCCACTTGGGTAGTCTTAGGTAAGGGTCCGTCGCTGACGGGAGTGCCGCGTGCGCAAAGTTGTAGCTGACTAAGACTCTCACTTTATTTCTTACTTCGTTAAATCTATATCTTCAGTCTGTAAATATTCTGTACATCTCTTTCGCTTAAATCTACAGTTTAAAAAACCCTCAACTATCGTCGTCGTGTCATCAGTGCCGCAACCATCAGGCACCAACGCAGATCCCCATCAAGAAGGCTTCTGTCTCTCGCCAGAACATCGGCAAGGCATCGAAACATCAGAGAAGCAAAACCAACCAACCTTTACTCACTCTCACTGTCTTACACCCTTTGAGGGAGAAGCCGCTTAGGGACTCGGGATGTCGGCGTCTGGAAATCGAACATACGCCTTCCGATTTCATCTCGGATGCCTTCCTAATTTGGCAATCTGGGCCACTGTGTTCTCCCTCTATTTCTTGGGTGTTTATATTTAGCACAACTATCCCTGACTCTTGAGGGTGGTAGCCAGCGCCACTCTGACATCATGGTGTGAAGGGGACCTTCTTTGTAACCTCCGCGCGTGACTCGCACGTCTACAGCCTTTCATAAGCAGTCGGCTGACGGGAAACCCTCTTATGATACCTTTTGGTAACAAAGCTGCTAGAACTGGCGCCTTCGCTAATTTTTGCAGAATAATATGTTTAGTAATCAGGGATTCGCTGAGGAAATGCAGAAGAAAATGTTGGTAGTCTATAACGCCAAGGGAGGCATATGGGAAGTGTTAGACTTTTTTCGCTGTTCGTTTGCTATGAATATTGAAATTAACGTTTATATTTTTATAGAAAAGGAAGTGAAAAAAAAGACGCCCGTGCAGAGTGGGGACAGAACCACGACTTCGGATTTGACTTCGGATGCCTTACAAATTCGGCTATCTCGGCGACTGTGTTCTTTGAAAGGTGAAGGTTGCGTAGGAGAGAGAGGGTATTTTCCCAAATTTAGCACAGTTTTAAGTTACTGTCGGACGTTTCCTACGAAACCTCTTCGCTTATCGAGATTTGTGGATACATGTGCTTGTGTGTATGCTGCACAATTCTTGCCATTATTCGACGTTGAGTTCCCCGTGTGGCACGAGGAAGGATGGTGTTCTTATATGTGTACATGAGGCGACGTTTTCATTGTTTTTTCAGTGAGGGGACTTCGGTGATCGTGGTCAACACGGAGCACGGTATGCGAGTGCTCGTATATCTTCGTCAGCTGCGTCGTTCTTTTCTAGATCCTTGTGTCCGACTGCAATGTTCTGCGAACTTTCATAATTTTGGTTTGGAGAATCTTTCTCAGGCCATTCGGGCCTTTGTAATGATGGTTAAACATCTATTCGACAGTTTCGCCGGGCGGATCGCCAGAAGAATGTGTCTGATGTCCGCTTTTTTCCATTCCTGTGTGTGTGTGAGGCTAATGACTTCACAAGGATTATCACGGTAGTAATTGTTGCCTTTGTACTTTGCACCGTCCCGGCTTCAGCGTATACAGTGTTTTCATGGTTTAGGAACTTTCTTCGTACGAATTCCATGTCGCCTGGCCTTGGGTGGGTTTGGATTTTCGGTAGGTGGAGGCATTTTATGGAAAGCCGCCAGACCGGTGACATATACATCAGGAGGTCCCTGATGTTTTTTTGTCTGAGGTTGAGCCTGCATTCCATATGGCGACCGGTACTAATATTTATTTTTCCCAGAAGTACCTTTTAAGCTAGGAAAGGCACTTTCTCATTTCTTCGAAACTAATATTTGATACAATTTAAAGACCCTGGGGGTGATCGCGAAAACTGGGAGGTTGAGAGCTGTCCTATATATACTGCCTTCGGCAGTGCTGGTAGCTTTCAGGTAGGGCAGAGTGTACGATGTCTGCCTAGTGATAATTTCCTGCGTAAATTTTGTCTTTTCTTCCATTCCCTCTCTTCCCCTGCACAGGCATTTTACAATTTGCTGCGATTGATAAAAGATTCCCGGCCTTGTAGCAATTGTGAGATCGGCTCTGGCGCTTCTCCGTAGGGCCATGCCAAGCATTCTTACGTGACTGTTTTTACGGATCACATGACTGTTTTTTTTATTGGCAGAATGTCGCCATTCATATTTTGCCAGATAGAGCTTGCACCGGTGACAAAGCTACGAAAAATTCGAAAAGCGATTTTAAAATTCCTGTAATTAGAGGCCATATACTCGGTTTTATTTCTGATTGCAACACATTTTGTTTCGTTTTAGGATATAATCCCTGCTTTCCTTGGTTTTTGAGAAGCCTGGCGTTAATGTTTTAGCTCCCTTTTAATCTAGGTGACACACAGTTGGCGCCGGCATAATTTGCGTTCATCGCAGAGGCGCTTTGGTAGGGGCATATCATTTGCGCGCACGGCAGGGAGCATAACACTACACACGGCGCGTAGAAATAACATCACTCCGCAAGCCCGGCGCCTGCGGGAGTCGCGTACCTTTTTTTTGTTGCGGCCGTAGTATCAATGTCTTTTTTTCTACAATCGGCCGCTACTATGTACTCACAGCGAGCCGTGGTATCTGGCTGCCTCAGTTCAACTTTAGTGTTAGCACTGATGGCGTACTTCTGCGGAGGCTTGATGAGCACGGCTGATAGCGGACGGTTGGCAGGATAAGGTAAAATTTAAAAAATGAGCCTAATAACGCTATCGGGTTAATAAAAACTAATTATCCATGTCGGGATGTGGGCTTAAGAACGGTGTTCCTTAAAAGGTAGAACTTTGCAATCGGAGCAGCTCTGAAATAAGCCACTGATTTTGTTTATAGCCATTATTCGCGATCAACACGTCGAATTTACTTCATTGAGCTTGGATTATAGGAGCTGATGACCAGCCTTGAAAGGGGATCTTACGATGAATGATGAAATCGCAAGTGCACACGTGTATGTAGGATGAAACGAAGTGGTGTCATTATTCGTAGTAACCAGGAGTAGTAATGGACAAGAACACTGTAGGTGGCAAAGCTCATGTTAGACATGGGGTTCCTCCAACTTCGGCGTGATAACGAGAGAGCGGAGATACGTATTCATGAGATGGGGCTTGTTACGACTCCACACGCCGCTGCCCTGCTCGTGCGTCTTCTAGTTGGAGTAGTGGGGTGAAGCAGCTGTGATTTGCGGAAAGCCCGCCTTTCTCGGATGTGTTGAGACAAGCACAAACCACGCAGGCACCTCCAGTGCTGACTAAAGCAGCGGTAGTTTCAAAATACAAAACAAACTGTTCGGCATGTAGAAACTTGAACCTGCCAGCGGACGTTGCTCTTTGCGATCTCCTCTCCTCCTTCTCTCAGACTCAACAAGCGGCACTGCCGCCGACTCTGAGGAAACCAGGAACCGGGATAACGTGTTCCTGGGTGTGTACTGTTTACGTGGCTTGTGCGCACCACTAGGAAAGCTGTATGACCGTTAGCGCTTCGGGGGAGAAATACGCAGTTACTAGAGTGCATATTTTATTCGATTGACAGCATTGGATCCCGATGTCGCTCTGTTCGAGTCATGCTGTGAGCTCGCCTAGGTATTTCTGGCAATTTCATTCCCTGTTCCGGGGCGGCGGATGGACCATTGTTGTTGGTGGCCAATTTACGAATGATCATGAAACCTTTTCAAAAGATCGCATTCTTGTCGTTGTGAAAAACCAACAGACGTGCAGAGGGAACGATAGATTCTATTTACGTGACAGTAATGGTAATGTGAGCATGCGCTTGAAATGGGGGACTTCTTTCACAACCCCCCATTTCCATTTCACAACCCACCAGCCCATTTCCAAGCTGGCGCTTGGAAATGGGCTGGTGAGGCATCACAAGGATTTGCTTTATTTCCGGAGTCTACGATCAAATTACGCAGCGTCAAAATTGAATGATGTGAAGTTAGATTATGTATCATCTCATTCTTAGACGTCGTTGCGAGTGAGGAATAGGAGTTTATGGATATTGCTCCGATAGTAGTAGCCTGAGATCCTGTTTTGATTTCTTGTTCTTAAGCGCATGGTAATCTGGTTCTGGTGTCGATAATTATCCCTTCCCATTGAAAACGTGTATCAAATTCTTCATCACGACACTCGGGGACTACGTGCGGCTGAAGCTCTTTATCTAACAAGTTCAGCTTGGCTTCGTGTTCATGGTGGCGGTAAAAAGGCTTTTGAGCACGAGGTCACTGGGCTGCGGGTAGTTCGCAGTGGAAAAGACTTCGTCTCGAATTTTCTGTATTAATGGACAGAGTGCCTGCTGTTTTATGGTAGAGACTCTGAAAGCACGAAGCTCGAAAGAAACAGTCCTTTATTCCCCGCGTCGTACATATATTTTTCCAAAGTGAAATGTGGCTCTTTATTCACTTACCAAGTTCCGCAGTGCGCGGTTATATTACCTTTTTCGTCAACATTTCTCAAGGGCCCTTTATATGTAGGCACGTTCCATGTAATCGGTGGGGTCTCTGCCCTCCATCGTTCTTGAACACAATGTCGGACACTTCCAGAGTCACTGGGGGTTTCCTTCGCTGATTTCTTGCACCAGTGTTCTAGAAAACCAGAACAGAAAGGGCCAGGACGTGCAGAGGGAACCACACATTCTGTTTACATGACAATGATGATAATGTTAGCATGCACGGGAATGGGGGGGACTTTTTTCACAACACGTGTTTATCTCGATCACTTCTTGAGTAGTGGAGTCGGCTCTAATGATGGGATCGTCCATACACATGGCATCTTGCGGTAGTGGGACTGTGTGGGGGGTAGTTCTTTTCCACGAATTGGAATTGGTGTTTCAAAGTAGGTGTTCGCAGCAAAGGACTTGAAGTAGCTCCGAAAGGCATCCCAGGCATTGTCCGTACGTCTAGCTCCGGTAGTAGTTGGCCAGCTTGTGGTCATGTCCGCTTGCCTTTCTTCGTGATATTGTGCTTGAAATTCTCCAGCACGGTATCACTGCCCGTGGCTCGTCCATCTTCGGACATAACTTCAAGGCTTTCGAGGTCCCTAAATTGAGTTAAAAGTGTCGTGACCACTCGACCCTTCCAGACCAGACCACTCGATACAGACCAAGTGTCCAGACCACTCGATCTTCAACTGATGCTCGAAGGACGACAGCGCTGGCACACTGCATGACGTCGGCTGTAACAGTAAACGGGCCTCGTACAGTCTATCCTAATTTCTACAGCTTTGAGCTTTCGGTTGAGAGCCGCAGCTGTACCATTTACCGGCTCCCAGTAATACTCCGAGAACTCCTATCTGGTTGTCTTCAACTCCTTCCAAAGAGAGGGCCTGCGCATCCAGGAGCATCATATTCATTGCCCTTGTGATTTTTAAAATATTTTTGCTGGATATTGTGTCCACTTCAAGCGGTTCGATAAAAATAAGACGCTTTCTGTTTGAAGGAAGAAAGAGAAGTCGTACCTTTCTCATTCTTTTCCGCATGTGTGGAACTGACCTCCGAACAAGCCTACAGTAATAGTTTCCGCTTCCAGCGGTTCGCAACCGAGTCTTGGAGAAGCATTGCTGGTAATATAGCTGTGTGTATTTATCTGTTGTTCTGTATTGAGTTATTTTCTCTGTAATTATTTTGTGTAATTACCTTTCGTGCATTTGTATTCGATTTTAAATCCAAACATACAATTTCAGTGCATTTTTTTACCCGTTATACCTTGGTGGTACGGAAAGGGTTTGTAAGGTCCACTTATGAGATCAGCGGCCAGGCGCCCAGGCTGCGCGTGAGAACCCGCCAGTCTGTCTGGGGGCCCAGCACGGTGGACTCTACGCCACGGCCGTCGCCAATTCGTCACGGCGCGCACGGGAGACGGATTGTCTGGCCCACCGCATACCACAAGGATAATCCCTCATTGAGAAAGCAGACGGCGCCGCCGGATTCCGGGAACCGTCGACACGACGAGCGGAGGTGGTGGGATTACCGGCGTCGAAGCGCGCCGCACGAGACACCATTGTGAACGCGCCGTGGCCGGAACAGTGCACTGTCGCCGCCGTTCGCTCTCACCCCGCGGGGTCACGCGCACCTGCGAGCGTGCCGTTGACCCAAAGATGGCGGCGCCTCATTGAATATTCCGTGGCGTGCTGAGTGACAGCTGTCTACGTGAATTTGGGCACTCCCTTACGCGTGTGCGAACGCTACAGGGGCGTTCCCGAGAGAGGGTGATCTCGAGGTTTTATAAGGCCGAACTTGGCCGTTGGAAATCGTTCTTGTCTGAGCGCCGAGCTGGGCAGTTCCCGGCGGGACAAGGAGTCTCGACCGTTGAAGCTAGGTTGGGATTTGTGAGCTCCCTAGGTTAGAGGTTCAGATCGCGTCGGAGGTTCAGGGTGCAGCGCCGTACCGGGCAACTAGACGGATCTTGCGGCGAGACAGAGTCTCGGCCGTCGTTTCTCGAGCGGTTTGTGTACGCTCCGAGAATAGGAGCGTTAGACGAAGTTGAGGAGCTCGAGTGATTTGTGCGCACTCGGAGCTAGCGTCTAGCTGAAGTTCGAAGTTTTTCTTTTCATTACTCATGTACCCAGTTTTCCTACTGTAAATAGCTGTATATAAACTCGTCGTTTCACTTATCAACCCCAACGCCTCGAGTTCGTCAATTCGACCGCCGTCTCCAAGAACTTCAACACCATCGCCCTGCCAGCCTCCTGCCAAATCAACCGGAGCTCGGGCGATTGGGTTCCTGATCGACACCGAACTTCGGGGAAACGAATCACAACCATCTTTACTGGGTTCCTATGTATGAGCGCGTTCAATAAAGTAATAAAGCCGCGCTCACTTCGCCCATGCAAGTGAACTCAGTAGCGCCCAGGCGTTGCTGAGCCTACTATTGTGGCCATGAGGGTCGGCAGCAGGCTGTCGGAGCCTGCTGGTCTCCAGACTAGGTTGACCGGTGCAGAATTACGTTCTCCGTGCCATTTTCAGTGCTGTCTGCGGGAAATACGGCTCTTGCATGCCTTCTCGGGCACTTGCCACATTTTAGCCGGCTTCTGCCGTCTTTTGTCCAGTGGTCCTGCTCGAGGCAACGAAAGCATCGTCCAGCTGTGGTGGGAATCTCTTTTTCGCGCGAAAAGCTGGGTTCTAGCACAGGCTTCGGCAGACTGCGTTCCAGAGTGGCAAAAAATCAGTGCTGTGGCCTACTCGCTGACGCTTGCAGAGGAGATGTCGCAGAAACATCACACGCAAATCTGGGTTTTCGGCCTTGTTCTGGGGTGCGATGAATTTTTGTGCGGCGTGTTCTGCAACAGCCCCATGAGTTTTGGTCCAAAAATTAGAAAAGCCATTAAAGCTCATGCTCGGGCTGCACCGTTCGACCGGTTGAGTCGCCGTGGGGGTTCGACGAAGTGGCAGCTGAGGTGAATGACGTCTTTTGCCCAACATAGAACCGCAGGACCACATTTTTCAGGATCCTGAGAACTATTTCACGTAGCACGGTGCAATAAGTCTCTAAGCTTATTCCAAGTGCCTTCAGACTCCGAATATGTGCCTGAATTTTGACGTAACATTTCCTCAGTTTTTCGACGTCCGATGACGCTGACACTAGCTTCAAGTCCATGAGGCCTCGCAGTTGTTCTTGGATGATTATGTGGTCCTCATCGAAGTGCTTCTTCAATATTTTAATGGCGTCTTTACATCACTCTTGGGTAGCTTGTAGCCCCTATATGGCCGATGCGACAAATGAGGTCACGAGGCCGCTCAAGTAGATGAACTTGTCAGGTCGTTCTTGTGAACTGCTGCCGGAAACTATGGCCTAAATCGCTGGCATGATCTGTGGTTGCCGTCAAATGAGTTCCAATTGTGGAATCTTGCACTTGCCAATAGTTAATGGGTGGACGCTCGCGGGGCATGGCTTTGAAAACCGTCATTCTTGTAGCTTGACACATAGATTTGCTGTCATGCTAAGACCCTTGTCACGGTATTGTCCAGCGTCTAATGCCTCGCTGTCCAACACATCGGCTGGTGTATCATCAAAGATCGCCTCGTCCTCAGTCTTTATCTGGACAAATATTGCAACTATTCATTCCACCAGTGCTTTTGCTGCAGCTGCCGCCAGCAACGGGTCACGCAGTCGCACCCGTAGGCTGAGGTGCCGTCGAAGCTGTCGTTCCGTTCGGTAGCATAAAGCTACCAACACTTGCCAAGATCGCAGGCGCCGCGTCTTTTCCTAGCTTTTCGCGGCTCCATGCCTCGATGAAGTTGAAGTTCAAGTTGAAGTTCAAGTTGAAGTTCTATTTTCACGTTTTAAAAGAGCGTACAAATAGTAATACTGAGGAGGTCCCGTAGTTAAAAAACTGTCGGGGGACCTCCTGTGACAAAGTGCACAACGGAACAGCGTAGAGTAGGCAACAAGTAAAAAACACATCAAACGAAAATGAGCAAAAACAGGCAGAAAGCAATGCATATATGTATATACATGCATACGTACACATATATACATTCATGTGTAGCAATAGAAACATATGCACATAAAAATTGCAGTAAAAACGATTCGACGGAAGAACAGAAGCACAGAAAAAAAGGCGCTACAACAAAGACACTTTATACATTAGGCAAATGTAGATAATAGAAAACTTTTTAATTGGTATCGGAAAAAATTGGGAGAGTGAATTGATTTGAGGGGTGTCGGTAGGTTATTCCACATTGAAATGGCGGTGAATACGGCAGTTTGTTTGCCGTAGTTATAGCGAATTTTTGGTAGAATTAGGTTATTAGTAACGACCGGTCGATGCAGGTGTGCATGGATTCATTATTTCTAGCGCGAAGGAGGAAAATGCACATTTTTATTTTATATTCAAATAGAAGGGGTAGGATTCGAAGGTCAAAATATAAATTCGGAGCACTGTCTCTCGGATGGCTGTAATTAATGATTCGGATGGCTCGGTTTTGCAAAGAAACAAGCGGTGATAGATGAACATCATAGGTGCTTCCCCACGAACCTAAACAATATGTTAAATGACTGTGTACAAAACAGTTGTAAAGAAAACGGAGAACAGGCAGAGGAAAATATGCGCGAGTTCTAATTAGTACATGAATACCAAACGCAACTTTACTAATAAGTGACTTGATGCGCAAGTGAAATTTTAAATGTTTATCGAGGACCACTCCTAGCAATGTGGTGTAATCTGAAGGGTAGATAAAATGCCTGAGGTGGACGTTGTCTAGATGTTCCACGTTTTGGTGCCATGCGTCGGACCTTTGGTTCCTCCAGTAACGGCGCGATGGTCAAAGAGTGGAGAAACTTGTCTACAGGACGAGGCTTTACTGGAATGTGTTATAAAAGGAAGGTCCAGCCGGCGCAGCCGAAGAAGCATGCGACTGCTCGTGAGGAGCAGAATGAAAGAATAAAAGAGTAAAAGTGCGTTCGACAAATTCATAAGTAAAAACACTACAGACAAGGATACCAAAGTCAGTGACTGTACTTGGACCCTCAATGGTAATATCAGAGGTAATAGTTGCGATAAACTTTGACAGCAATAAATAAGAGAACAACAATATAAGATGCTCCAAAATAAAGCTCCTGAATTCAATGAAACCACCAAAAGAAGAAATACTTCATGGTCGTATCCATTTAATATTATGAATAATATGCAAAAAAGTGACAAAAGATAGTCTTTCAAGGATCATTTATATGATGACATAGAATTACTTAGTTTCACAGCAGCTGGTAAACTATTCCAAATTTATATTGAAGAGAAGGTTGAAGTAATTTTGCTGTAATTTTTTGGAACACAGGGTAATAAAAAGTTTCTATTTGATGCAAACCTTGTGCTCTTGTGGTTTAATAAGAACGTGTTGCTGCTAAAATTAAAAGGCAATTGGAAACACGAGGACTTGAAAAATATTAAGCCTAAATTACATTTAAACAACTTGTTAAGCGATAACACCTTATAAAGGTGGGCTAAATCTTGGTTGTTCGATTGATAATGCGAATGACTTGATTTTGGATATGTTGTCTCTATAAAATATGACAAAGGTATGTGTTTCCCCAGGCTGTGATCCCCTAATTTAAATGGCTATGAATGAAAGCAAAGTAAAGTGATAAGAGAATACCCCACGAAAACTACAGCCGAGGTTTATTAAGGGCCAGAGTCCATATGGAGTTTTTTGCTTGATATGACTAATACGACAGCTAAATTTTAGTTTCGAGTTCTGTAAAACACAAAGAAACAAAACAGTTGCTAACAGCAATATGATTAGCACCGAGAGTTGAAGACGAAACTGAGGGTATTTGTCTGACGAGATTTAAAGCTCGTATAGCTAGATATTTCAAGGTTAACATACAAGCAGTTATTACGGCAACTGCTTACGATATATACGGGTTGAGCGTTTAACACTGGTGTTTCGAAGATCATTAATATATGTTAGGAGCAGGAACGGACAACGTATCGACCGCTGGAGCACACCTCCACTAGCAATTTTTGCTTCTGAAAATACACCATTCACGTACACAACGTGCTCCGTACCTGAACGGTAGTTTTGCAAAAGAGTCAGAGCCGGGCCAGTTACTCCATAGCTTTAAATCGTTGTAAGTGGTGCTACGATTTATAGTATCAAAAGCTGTGGTGAAGTCCAGGAATACTGAGCCAACATTGTGGCAATTATCCATAGAATGTGTAATATGATTAGTTATTGAAAGCTAGGCTAAACTATATTTGAGCTTCCGTAATGAACCCCAAATTGACATTGCTTTAATGGGTTAAATTTATCAAGATAAGCAGTTAAACGCTTAACAAATATTTGCTCAATAGTTTACTGAAGGCAGAAAGAATTTAAATCGGCTGTTAAGGGGAAATTGAATCTTGTCCCGTTTTTTATAGACCGGAATAACCTTAGCGCATTTTACACCAGGACGAAAAAGGCAACTTTTGAAAATGAGGTTAATTATACTGCTAATTGGTTCTTCGTTTATTAGTTTATCACATACTGCAGACAAAGTATGGTTCATGCAGGAGAGGGCGAAACACTCCAAAAATCTCGTTTGCATACACTACGGTACAACATGAAAAACGAGCGACAAAAATGCAGACGAAGAGGCAGGATAAGCGACAAAAACAAGTTGTGTATACAGTTACACCTCAGCATGACAAGCACAGGGGAATCATGGGGCAGGTCATCCAATCAGAAATTACTTTCGGGACAAAGGAACCGTTGTAAATGTTAGTACTTGGAAATATAGGTGTAGTGCTGAGACTGTGTTTATGATGTGAAGACCTAGTTGTGTCCCTTGTAATGTAATCTGGCGCATGCAAACCTGGTTTGTATAAGAGGCGGAATGAGTCAATCTGGACAGTTTTCCTTCGATCAGCAAGAAGTTGGAGATACGTATTTTGCAACATGTCTGACGGCCAGTCGTGACTTCTATAGCGGTTGAATATAAATCGAGCAGCGAATAGTTGTATTTTCTCTATTTTTCTGTATATTAGCAGCTGTATGCAGGTTCCACATATATTTTGGCATATTCATGAAGTGGACGAACTGTAAGCTTTATAGGCTCTAGGTTTAGGGAAGCAGAAGAATGACCCGATTGGCGTTTTAAAAAGCCTAATTTCTTCCGGGCAGCACAACATATGCCGTCAGTATGTGCTGTCCAGCTAAGCTTAATGTGATCGTTACACTCAAGTACTTGCATTATTTTGCTGGCGTGATAATGTAATAGCCTACATTATAAGTAAATTAGAATTTTCGGATTTTGTTACCGCGATATAAATATGGAGTTTTCTCGAAATTAACATTTCCTATTCTTTACACCATTTTCTTGTGTAGTTTAAGTTCTCACACAAGTCGAGCTGGTCAGAGATAGAATTAAAGGTAATTAAATTATCCCATCTTCGACAATTAACTTCACACACCAGGTTAAATGACTTGAACTAGATCGTAAATATAGATATTGAATAATACTGGCCAGAAAATTGCCCTTGCGGCACTCCAGAAACCGCCCCCAAATAACCAGAGCTAAAACGGTTTATGTCTATGTAGCGTTCTCTTATCGTTACATATGCAATGACTCTGGTAATTATTTCCGAAGGAATGCCAATATCTTCCATTTTGTTTATTTGTTTGAAATGAGGGGCCTTGTCAAAGGCCTCAGAAAAGTCCATAAAGATGACACCAAGTGCTTAGCCTTGTACGGAACTTTGTAGAACTCGTTAACAGTTGCTAATAATGGCGTGGTAGTAGACATTCCCCGTCGGAAGTCATGTTGCGCTCTATGAATTACATTATTTTGTTCAAGAAAAGCACTGAAATAGTTCAATATAACATGTTCAAGTAATTTACAACAAATACAAGTAAGAGAGATCAGTGGAATATTGCTAACTACTAATTTGCTACCATTCTTGATTGACGGAATCACACGTTCCAGCAGCCAATAGGGGGGTACTGCAGTAGTTTAATCGAAACATCAAATTATGACTAGGAATCGGCGGTGAATCTGCGCACCATCCCGGTTCTTCCTTGAAGCAAGAGCGTACTTACATACGTGTGCTTTGTATGGCTTGGGGGCCTCCGTAGGTGCTTTCTGGGGGTTAATTTTTGCGGTTGCGTTGGCAAGGTAAGTCGATTTTATATTATTATAATAACTTTTAGTTAAAGTAGAGAGCGCGTCCTGTAGTTTCTGTTTCTTAGACCTGTCTGCTTTTGCCCTGCCAAGATGAAATTACACAATATCCGCAACTTCATCCGGCTTGACAGCGCGCATTTGACGTGCACTTATTTTTTTCTCTTAGCCCGTAGGCGCAAATGCGTGTGACAGACACCTTGCTCTTTCCCCCTATCCTCCTCCGACCCCCCCCCCCCCCCCCACCTCCCAGCCCAAAAAGGGTGCTCCTTCCACGACTGTGCGGCCCACAGCTGTCCGATTTAGGGCGTTTTAGTGGGCCCAAGAAGGTGGCTCTATTTTCGGAAGAGAGAGAGAGAGAGAGCAGAACTTTTATTTACCTTATTGATACGTAGGAATGGCTTCTCAGTCCAGAAGTCCAAACACAGTCTTCGCACGTTCCGCCCTCTCCGTCAGCATGACCTGGTCGGCGAGGTGTGCGGTGGACAGCGCAGTCTCCCACTGCTCGCGGTTTGAGCTAGAGAAAGAGGACTGCGTTCCCAAATTACGTGATACAGTAAGCAGTTCTGACAGCAGAACTTGCATTGCTGTGAATGCTTGTTAGGGTGCGGCATATGAAATGGAACCGGATGAGGGTACGTGTTGGTTTGTAGTAATCGAAATGTGGGTCGTTGGTGCTTATTAATTGGGGGTGTGGTGGTGAATAGATACTTCGTTCTAGCCTGTAGTGCTGGGTAATGTGCCGGTAGGACACAACTAGGTTGGCTTAGGCTTTCCTTCAAATAAACTGGTTGGAGAGTGCGCAGGCCGTCGCCTGAGCGAAATCGCTGCCCGCGACGGAGGAGTGTCGCGGGGCCCAACCTAGCGTGACCTTAAGGTTTGAGGGATTTGCGCTCAGGAGGCGGTGCGCTGTTGGAGTGACCATTTCTGCAATTAATTTTCTGCAGGCCTGCTGTGAGTCGAAGATGGTCGTAGTTGCCTTGGTTTGAGTAAGAGCCGGCGCTTTGGCTACTTCTTCCACCTCTTTACTCGTAGTTTTGGTAGTTTTGGGAATGGTTGCGTTGGTGAGGCATTTGTCTCTTGTTCCTACCGCCACCATTGCTCTCTTCTGTTTTTAGATTACCTGCGACCCTACACTTGGTTCCCTCGTCGGTGCCGTACATCTTGTCTAGGGATTTGGCCTTGGCCTGTGATCTTCCTTCGAGATGTTAAGGGTGCGTGTTCCGAGGGATCGGCCTCATTTGTATGCGCTGCCTCGTACTCCACGCATGAGCTCTGGGTTGTAGCTCACCCTGGGGGGTCCGCTGAAGTTTCCGCATGAGCTTTCTGCTACCTGGTGTCAGTTCCAGCCTTAATTCGCGGCTTCAGAGGTGACCTTCGAAAAGTTCAGATGGGGTGTTGTGAAGGTCTAACTGTAGAAGTGGAGCTATCGAAGCGCCAATGGGAATTCCTAGTGTTTGATGGCTTCAAGTATGATGACGTCGAGCTGTTCCTCATCTCTCTTGTTCGGAACTACGTATGGGGCCGTGTAGGTAATGCGGAGAGGAAAAAGTCCTTGACCAATTTCGTGGTGTCCAGCTCTTTCAGTTCCCTCTGTCGGTTGTTCTGTCTTGACTTTTTGAAAAACGCCGGTGTTCTTTGTGTCTGCCTGAATGTGTAATCCAAGAATCCACATCGCCTTTGAAGGCCTGATGGGATGACCTTCCTTGTTTTTCTTTCTGCCGCGCCTGCCCACGACCAGACATTCCAATTTTTGCGGCGCACATGTACCCCGCACTCCTTAGAGCACTCATTGACACTATCGCTTGCTTGCTGTAGCGTGTCTTGTAGGTCGCGAACGGAATCTGTTCCCATCCAGATATTGTCGGCGTAGAGGCCGTATAATCGAATCTGGTATAACCGAATCGGCAGCTCAAGAAGTGCTACGTTTACGAGTGCGGCGAACTGGGCAAGTTGCTGTGCTTTCACGGTGACTACAGTGCAAGGAAGGACGACGAGCCTATCTCGATCCTCGTCTTTCCATGCGCTTTTTTCACAATGAAGGGTTATGTTGAAGAGAATAGGTGATAGGACAGATCCTTGCAGGGTTCCTTGTCTTCGAGGGTAATCAGGCCCGAGGAGACGTCCCTATCTGTATGGCGGCTTGGCGGTACGAGAGTAATTCGCGAATATAAAATTACATCCTGTCCCCGCAGCCTGTTTTGCCAGGATATGGAGGATGCCCTAGAAAAAGAAAGCAAACTAAACAAAAGCGGGAACATATGTGCACCAGAAAATGCTATCACAGGTTAAAGCAAATAAGAAAGGTAAAAGAAAAGGGAGACACGCCCCAAAAATAGTTTTGAAAAGAAAGCCAATATGTAAAAAAGGCGTTGTTGCTTTGGTCGGCGGAAAACAACACAACACAAAAACAAACACATCTATTGTACGACAGAAATGAGCCACACACCGAACACCAGCCCCTACCCCTACACCCCCCCCCCATCCCCTCGTGAAAAAGTGCCCCAAGCAAAATGGCCTTTAAAGGAACACTGAAGTGATTTGTAAACATTGCGGGATTACGAGCGCAAATTGTAATCCGGAGTCCCTAGGCCCTGTTTCGACCACTCTGAGCGCGTTTACGCTAATTAATTTAGTAGAAAAATCAATTCGAAAATGTTGTGCTCCTTTCTGCACCCTCGCCCATTTTCTGTGGCGTTTTCGTGTGACGTCGGGAGGAGATGAGCTGACAATTGGCTGCGCTACTGCACGGCTCCCCGGCCTTCAGACAGAGTCAGTCGGCCCAGCGTTTCGTCCGCCGGCCGCCGACGGGCCGTCGCAATTTGTTCGCTCAATTGAAGCGAAGCCCAGGACACGTTTGTGAATGGAAGAATGTGCCTTTCTTTACATCGTTAGTTTGTACACTATATCTATCTCCAAGTCAAGGTCGCGTCACACAAGCGCTGCACATGCGCACATGCGACGCTTCGCTGACTGGTACGCCAGTAGGAAAATATAAGGCCTCTTGAAGGCGGGAGAAGAGTCAGCGAAGTCAATATAGGTACTAAGGAAATAAAATCAACTGATACTTTTACCGTACAGCGTAAAACTAGGGTGCGGGAAGCACATTTTTGCGCTGGGCGAACAAGCACAGCGGTCAGCAGCACGACTACGCATCTGCGAACGCTTTTCCGTCTAAGAAATGCAATTGCTAGACGTGAGATATTGTGGGAACTTAGGGGACGCTTACTGCACGAGCGCAATACAACAAATAGTCCCCTAAGCTGCCTGAAATGCTAAAGCTAAATAAAAGTTATACATTATATACTTTATATTTCATATGTCGGCAGCACTAGCCCGTGGCCGAGTGGTCTGGAGCTCTAGGCAATGTCATTGCAAGTGTTTTGCAAATCACGAGGTCAAATCCCCGGGGGGGATTTTTTCTAAGTTAACTTTTTCGTTTTGGCCGATGTTTCACCTTTTTTTGGGCCGCAACGTTCATTACTCCACGATCTAGTTCACAGAACGCGCGTAGACTGACACTGGCGTGCTAGCTAGCGAGTTCTCGTTGGCGTGCTGTTGCCATAAGCACCGACTGCTTGCGGGCAGTGGGCACAGGCCAGAATCAACATACCCTTGGCCTGGTGCGAACACGCTTGGTACGATACAGGCATGAGTGAGGCAAGCTCCAAATATGTGGGAAAAGCGCATGGCATTTGAGCGTCTGCGGGGACGCGGAGGGCGTTCATCCACTGCGTAGGCCTCGGCTAGTGATTGCTACGTTTCCAAGCCGCCCTGGGAGGCTTATCGTATGCATTTTACAGCTGAGAACATGGCAGATGCGCGGTACGAGGATTACTGAGATATTGAGAATTACCATGCAACGATGCCGTCCGATGTCAAGCATGTTGTTTTACAGAACCGAAACCGAAACTTGTTTGATTGCTAACCTTGCGCATCGTCCAATCACGGTGCGTCTCCTCCCGTAGTCACAGCCTTTAGTTGGTGCGGCCGCCGCAAACCGCGCATGGTAGTTTTTCTTCTTTCGTGCTTTGTAAAATAATTACCGACTTGTCAACCGGATAAACGATGAAAAGTGTGCTAATTTGAGCCCGTTTACGCAGTGCAAGCAAAAACGGGAGCTTGACAAGTTCACTTCAATGTCCCTTGAATAGCCCCGTGTCCCAAAGAACGGTTCTTAATGTACAGCCGGACGACCGGCCTTCCACGAAATCCATCTACATTTACGCTATTATAACGATTAAGCGTATGTGCTCTGTTAAAACAGAGACATGTTTTGCCAAGGCCGCATAACCACCCGCTGGCCTAAAATAACGCAGACCTAAAAATCAGAACATCTGCAATAAATGGATATGAATTGCGAGCTTGGAACCTTAACGTCAACACGCACGCAACCTCCCCTGGGGACGAAGCGAAAAAGAAAACGAACCCGGGCCCCAGCCCGTCCCGCGGCGCCAGCGCGGAAGCGTTTGTAACCAGAGCCAACAGGCAAATCCCCGGCCTTTACGGGCCCCAATACTTTTGCAGTGCCCGCGAATGTATGAACGAGCTAATCAAGACATCCGCTGCGGAACCGGTGCACAGGCCTCTTTAGTACCCGCAATTGCAATGAAAAAAAGAAAAAACAATAAACAAAACGAATGCCGCGGACGTTAAAGGCCAACTGCAACGAAAATTTACCTGCCCTAAATTGTGCTTCAATGTGTGGTATGCACCTCTAAAGTACCATGTGACCCAATTTTAAGCTCCACAAACGCGCAGTTTTTTTATTAAAACCGTTCGAAAACACGCCACTTCAGCCGACGCAGCACCTAGCGGAGTGTAGCCGCAACTAGTCGCCCCTGCGGCGGACTTCCGGATGTGACGTGCCAGTCAGGACTCCCGTGCGGCCGTCGCCTCTCCTCTGTAGCCCTTTTACGTGCGGCCTCACACGAGTGAGCAGTGTAATTCTTGCCTCTTGCATGAATAATTGGTTTCCGTAATGCGAGAAGCTGAAGAAACTCTGGGTTGCTGATACATAAAAAGCAAATATGGCAGTAGCACAGCGAACGACGGCGGCAGCAGGCTCTCGGTCGACTCGAGGAGCACGCGAAACGCGTGTACGGCCTACGTGAGGCGATACGCTGTTGGCGCGGCTGGTCGGTGCGGCGGTGGTCGAACGACTACGGCAGCTGTGCGGCGCACTGCAAGTTCGCGGCCGGGCATCTTTACGAGTGCGCAATACGTAGAACGGCCGACGCGAGACGATACGCTGTTGTAGCGGCCGCTCGGTGCGTCGGCGCGCGAACGACTACGGCGGCTGTGCGGCGCGCTGCAAGCTCGCAGCCGGGCGTCTCTACGAGCAGAACGGCCGGCGCGAGACGATACGCTGTTGTCGCGGCCGGTCGGGGCGTGAACGAGTACGGCAGCTAGCTGTGCGGCCCACTACGCGATCGGCCGGTCGACTTTTCGAGAGCGCGAGTACGCCGACGGCTTCGAAGAGCTCTGCGCCGACGCGAGGTGATACGCTGTTGTCACTTCGTCGCGCCGGTCGGGGCGCCGACGAGTACAGCACCCGGCGCCCTACACGGAATCGATTCAGCTCAAACTACTTCGTCAAAAAACAAATAAATACTAGCCGCTGTTGGCAACATTTCTCTCGCCAGTTAGAAAAACTAAAAACGAGGCCACATTTCGAAGTACTGAGCCTCGGGGAAGGTCACGGCTTCAAGAGTGAAGACACTGCAGTGCTTTCGTCGCTGCATGGCATCATAATCTAAAGATTTGGCGCGGGCACCCTGCTAGCAGGAACAAAACTGCCCGCTTAAACAAAAATAATAAAATTCTGGATTTGAACTTTCACAACATGCGCTGAAACATACACCCTTGCCGGCATGTTTCTACACTTCCCTCCCACGGTAGCTATTTTTTTTCTCTCTCACAAACACAGGATGGTTCGATCGGCACAGGGCGTATGAGCTGTGCCGGTGCCCATCTAGCGCTAAACCACTGCCTTTTGTGCACCCAGCTTCGCCACGACGTCTCGCGATGCCTGTGTTTTCGTTTTACCGAACGACTACAGGCGCGTCTCAGCAGCTCTCAACGAAGTAATAATGGTTGCACGAACTTCCCAACCCCTTTTCGTGCATGTTTTAAATGTCTAAAGCAACAGACGACCCGAAACACATCGAATGCACGCCGTCTTCTCACAGGCAGCTGTGGTGGGAAAATCCGCCGGCTGCACCCACTCGTTTCCAGAGTGTAACGTCACTTCCGGCCGTCCGTAATGGCCGCCCTTTTTTTCCAGTTTCGGTTTGAAAAGAGCGTTTTGATCTTCGTTTACGATGCAGCGAAGCACATTTGGGCCTCCAAATTTTGCAGGTAGCAACTTTTAAGGTTATACTACCGTAAAATAGTGCATTTACGGAGTCGAAAATTTCGTTGCAGTTGGCCTTTATAAGGCCCCTAAAATTCAGGGACCTTGGCGGCCGCAGTCCCCAAACGACCGCGTATTTCCCGCAGCGAGTCGGGCGCGGAGGAATCGGCAGCGAAGGGACGACAGAAAGAAAGGGAGGGATGGAAGAGGGAGGAGGAAGCTAACGAAGAGAAAAAAAGTAAAAAAGCTTGCTTACATTAGGGGAAGGTGTCACATAAACTGACGACCACCTGCAGCCGCTCTTTCAGCGGAGAGGGCATTCCTGGTGTGGGAACCATGGTAGAGCGGCGGGATAATGGCGGGAAATTTTGCGGGTAGGCTAGCTGAAATGCTCCCCACTAACGTGCCGAGTACACAGTCCACACGCCCTCACACACTCAACGGTACCCACAAGAAACAAGAGTCCACCCACAAGTTTTATTTGCAGTCCTTAGCGAGCAGCAAACTAAATCCCTATTCCCCGGTGCAATCACACTGCCAGAGCACTTCTCCCCATCCGCAGAAGTCTTCAACTCACGCAGTCTCAACAATTAAGGCCGCAGTTCACCGCAACACAACCTCATTCAACAGTTTCTGCTTTTGTTGTTGCAGCAAAGAAGACCTTGAAGGAGCATCAACATACGATTCCAAAAACAGTGTACAGCGCCGCATCTTCCAACCATGCACGATGCAAAGCTGACTGCGTGCAGGAGCGGCCATTCCGCAACGAAGTCAGCAGGCCTAGCTACAGAAAGCAGCATCCGAAGTTCCCCTACGAGAAGATGAGAAAATCGCGGGTGACAGAAACCTGCAGATTCCTGCACATTCCTGCCGCAATGCAGCACCCGCAGCCTCAAGCCTCCCGGTCGAAGGCGACCGTGACCAACTGCCTCCAGCAGACGTCCTATAAAGTCGCAAAAAGAAAAGAAAGAAAAACAGCACAGCCCCCCCCCCCCCTCATCCGCAGTCGTCAACAGAATCACCAAATACTGAATAAACCTCTTATTCCGGGACGCTCCAATCTCGCCCTGGCAATAACCTTACCTCACACCCATAGGAGAGTGGAAGTACTGCAGATCAACACAATAGAGACGTAATTACAATCAATATGACAGGAAACATATACCGTACCTAATGGAAACCATTTCCTCCATAGTGCAAAGTGAGTAACCCGGCCAATCCCTCCATCATTGGAAAGTCAAGACATATCCATTCATAGTATTGACTACAGCAAACCAGTACCCCTTCACTGTGCATACACATTGTTATCACGCATTACGTAATAATCCGCCGTAAAAAACAAGTGGCGTAAATTACCTTGCCTACTCCCTCAGCCCCTGGCATACGACTAATCGCACTACCTGCGGCCCTCCTATCCCGACCAGTAAAGGACCGCGCCATCCCTGCATCATAGGAGTAGCGACACATCCTTTGATGCAGGTATTGGCCGGTCCTTCACTGGTCGCGATAGGAGGGCTGCCACGAGGTATGTACCCTGTGGCCGACAGATTAGGTAGCGAAGATAAATTAAATTAATCAGGCTGGTAAATGTCTCAATGCTTTGAGCTCACACCTGCTGCACAGTGACCTCACCTGAGCACCGTTAACAACCCAATACTCATTGAGGCTCTGTCCAGTGCCCACCAAAAGGACAAAAAGGGGTTTCTTTTGGGTATCGAGCCACATACCCCCCCAAGGGGATGAACCAATGGAGTTAAGTAATAGGTATTTGTACCCCCCTATTGCCGCACTAATTGTACCACGTGCAGCGCTGATAACCAAACCACTGCCACCAGCTGAAGCCCCCCTCCATGTGCAGCATGTATGGCCTCTGTAAGTTCGTAAGGTAGTTCTAATATTGTACCAATGGAAATGACACGCACGCATTTGGGAACACGAGCAACACCTCAATGTCCGATCCACGCGAAAGCGTACTGCAGTGTGTGATTGCACTGTGACACTACTTCCGTGCGAAGCCAAAAGCGAAGCGCACTAACGAGTTCCCACCAGTTAGCCCTCATCCTCCCCCCCTAAAAAAACAAAAAAAAGGAAGAAAAGAAAAGAAGCCAAGTGATTGCTCATGTCAAACACACCGAATTTGGAAAGGTGTGCCGTACGCTTCAAACACCCAATTCGGTAAACGTGCCGCTTGCCCTCCCCAGCACCCCCAATCCAACCGCCGTCGAGCGGTCACCACCTTTTGAACATGAGAAGGCACAATGGCGTTCACCTATAATCGCCAGACTTAAACGTGCGTGCAGTACAAGTCTCATCACCATGGGAATGGACTCGCGAGGCAACAGAAGCCCCTCACAGGCCTAAGGCACGCTGCCACGTGCCGGGGTTAGCCAGAAGGTCGGGTGCGCCAAATCAAGCCAATCCCAAAGTGTCAAGTGCTTGGACACTGAAGGCACATTAGCGCTCCTGAACACCAGGTACCAACCGCCATCCAAGAGGATGGGGTGGGCAGCCTAGCTCCCTTCAAGGGGTGCGACCCAAAGCGTCATGTGGGTTCGTGTGAGCCTAAGAGAGGACGTGTGCCGCGGAGGGTGCCTTCACAAACCGGCAATCACTAATCCCTACATTGCCTACAAAAATTTACATTGCGCGCCATAACACGAAATATTTCAACTGCAGCGCGGCAACAGAGGAGCAACGGATTAGTGCTGGGCAGGAGCTCGGGGCTAGTTATCTGAACCAGCTGATCCCTGAATGAAGTTGTTCCTGCGCAGGAGGACATGCAGTGATCGATGGAAAGACAAGAGGGGCCACAGAGACAAGTTGGCGAAGGCAACAACGAAAGAGTGTGTAAATAAAACAGGAATCTCCCGAGGCCCGTGATAAGCAAAATTACTTGTTTTGCAGGCGGGAAATCGGCAGGCGGCTCCAGAAAATTAGGGAGCCATTTGAAGATTTCGGTATCGTTGTTAAATTGTGTCCAATTTATTTGCCAAATCTGTGTACTCTGAGCGGTAAATGCAGATTTCACAACGCTTTTTGCACACCAATACGCTCCTCGGCTCTTCCAGCGTACCTGCGCGCATTGCCAAGTGGTGAACCAGTTCATTACCAATAAAGCCTGAATGACCTTTAACGTCGGAAAAAGTGATTGCCAATCGATTCAAAAGAAGAGAAAATAAGTTCTGAACATCATCAATCTTTGTGCTGCCCCAGTGAATGGAACTGAGAGCCATCAGCAGCGAGAGGCAATCTGTGTACAGAAATACTAGATGCTGTGATTCAGTTGCAAGCAGATAAACCAGCACCCTCGGAAAAAGCAACTACCTCGGCGGCATAAGCACTACAAGGTTGTCTCAGTTTGAAACGCTCGGCTACGACCAGCCTGCCTGAGTGGGACAATGCAACCAAAGCCGCTACAGCAGCCTGGTGAGAGAAAGCGCCATCGGAGTAAATATGGAGGCCCGGCACTTTACTGATCTGTTGAGCCTGTACGCGAGTGACTCAGAATCAGCAAGCTATTCGTTTGGTCCGATGAACACTCCACTCGTTGGACTAAGGTTGCACCCCACGTGCGCTAAATTCCAAAGTCCCGTAGAGCACACATCCTTTCGCAGCTGAAATAGACTAAATTGATGACATAGTGCGGTTAATCGCTAGAAAATTGGGAGTTTCCGTCAAAGCATCCAAGAGCTAAGACCGGACCGTTCGTACTGCACCCGTTACAGCCAGCAAAGGTATTCTTTGCAGTGGTTTTAGTTTGGCTTGCAAATACCCAGGAGGATTATGGGACCACCAAGTAGGAGAAGCGTACGTGGTAAAAGGCAGGACCGATTCAGTTTATAGTTGCTGATACTTTTGTAATGGCAGCCGGCAATTCAAATGCAGAAACCACTGTTTTATTGGGTTAGTATTTCGATTTTGGTTTTGAGATAGGTGACGCGGTCCGTGCACGTGAACCAAGGGTCTAAGATAACGCCCAGAATCTTCATCTCTTTTACACGCTGCAAGCTAACTTTCCCAAGACGGATCGTTGAAACTCTTCTCGCCTTACTAACTGTACTATCCGGGAAGAACATGTACGAACATTTCTGTGTTTTAATCGCACCTTAACCGACTCCGCGCAAGTACCCACCAATTTCAAAGCTTGGTTTCCTCGCTTTTCGAGATCCCGGCGCTAATTGGCGAAGACTATTCGAATCGTGTCATCCGTATATGCTTGTATGTAGACATTGTCCGAAAAATGAAGTCTAAAAGAGCATGAATTACAATGTTCCATAATAATGGACTCAGTGGTGATGCCTGAGGACTCCCTAAAGGCGGCTGTGGCGATAGTTCCGGCTCCCTCGTTCTATAAACCACGTACCGGTAAGTTAGCAACGATTTTAGCAGTAGATATAATTTTTTAGGGCAGGGGTGTCAGAGAATAAAATTTTAAACGACCAGGTGCGAACCAGAATCAGTCTCCTTGGGAGTCCAACGATATTAATATGGAGTGGACCAGATCTTGACCACAGGACTGCAGGGTGGATTTAAGGTTATCAAGGGCCAATGTGGTATTCTTGTTGTGATTAAATCCGAATTAAGCCCCGTGCATTAAATCGCTGCTAACCAGGAAGAAGTATAAACCGGACAAAAGACGTCCTAAATTTTTTCCAAAAATTGAAATCATTCATATAGGTCTATAGGACGAGGCATTGTCTAGATAACAAAATTACCCGCCCTTCTCTCCAAACCGGTTGGAACTGCCTGCCCTAACCTGAGAGCCTTATTAAAATTAAGGATCAAGGTGGCGCACAATATGAAAAAGGACTGCACACGCACCCCGGGCCATACTTTCCCTTCACCGTAAAGGGGTGTTCGATAACGTAAAAAAAACTATACGTTCTTTTTCTAGGCAACTTATAATTTTCTGACGTCATCAAACGCCTCTTTAAAATGAAGGGCCAGTATGGCACGGGGCTAGTGTCTGGGTGGCAGGGGCGAGAATGTCCTCCTTCATTTGAACGAGGATGCCCTGGGTGCACTGGTGCCTTCGGAGCCAGATTGCTGTGTGTCATCAAGGTGTTGTTTAAGTCGCAGTTGAATAATTGTCTCCATTATTTTTTGTGGGCATTAGGTTAACGATATCAGGCGGAACTTATGTGGGTGAGGTGATTTTCCCGGGTTTGGGGATAAATCGCACCTCCGCTGTTTTCCACGAGAAGATAAATTTGCTGTGCGCCAAAAGACGATGAAAGACTCGGTGAGATCTTCCACAGCTTTGTTGTCCAGGTTAGCTAATATCTTGCTAGTTATTTGGACTTGTCCGCGTGAACTAAAGCGTTTGCTGGCCATGATGGCTGCTTGGAACTCGTATATTTCGATGTCTTTGTCCAATTCGAGGTTAGGAGTGCCATTAGGCCACGCGGCCTTCGGGGCATGCTCTCTACTCGCAAATCGTGGCACCTGCTGAGACATCTAATCGACACCTTAAACAACAAGGGAGAAACCAGTAAAAGCCTGGTGCTCACCATGCACTTGTACCGAGGAATGACCGATTACCTTATCCAAATTCTCGGGGACAAATACTGGCGCCCTCGAAGGGGAGACCCTGCGCTCTGGAGCGATTCTTGCCTATATCGCTCCGGTGCCGGAAATAATCTACTGGATCCTAACCATAGACAGCTTCGCTATAATACTCTGCACTGGAGCCATGCCGCTACCTTCCTTAATAGGTCGGAGATCAGCCTTAGAATGACTGCTCTGCTCTTCCGACAGCTATCACATTGAGTGGAACGGCTTCAAATTTTTTTGAACTCATGTCCCGAGGAGGCGGACCAATATTTAACTGCAGGAGTTTGATAATGAAGCGGCATTCTGCTCTGGCTATACTGTTCTCTGACTCGTCATTTCACTCTAGTGAGCAGCGTGTCACTGCGAGGCAATCCTTATCATCCTTCAGTAATTGCCGGTTACTTTTGCGCTCGTAAGAAGTTTGCTCTGCACAGGGACCAGGTCCATGTTGAACGCATACAACAATGGGAATACGCTGTTCTCTGTCTTCCGTGCCCTGCAGGTGCCTTTCGTCGTCAAGCTCTCCATGAGGACGGGCCTCCCATCGTTCGTGAACATGAGCGCACGGAACGGCATCCTCCAGATCGACCTCGGCACCACGCTGGCAGCCTCGCTGACCAGTGTGGTGTTGTGTTTTCACTGTTGTCGGGTGCTAGCAGCTGGCTGTTCCCTTTGTTCGAAAGATTGCTTACAACAGAAGCTGACGCCTAGCTCCGACTCTTCACGCTTCGTACAGGACCGGCTTCGCAAGGAATGGGGTGACGCCGGCAATATTTCTTCCGTAGCGGTATCCAAAACAAAATTTTGACTCACGCCTTGAGCTAGTGTATGCGATTTTAAGTCTATTATTATGATAAAAAGTTATGCACATACAAAATCTGGTGCGGACAAGCATCAGACGTCAATCGAGCGCAAAGACACAGCAGGGAGAGCGAGCCCGAGTGAAGCAGACGACAAATGCGAGAATCCCTAAGCTGACGTCACACAGGCGCGCTTGGCCGCGCCGCCCGTGGTCGCGCTCACCGCCAGTAGGTGCAGCACGTCACTGATTGCTCACGTCATGCTTACGCAAAAAAACATGGCGAATTTCCCGGGAATTTGTGCAGTAAAGCTGGCTCTCAAATGTGTCTAAAAACGGATGCCGCCATGATGTTGCCAGATCAGTAGTTGAAGATACGGCTAACAATTTTTCTTGAAAATGAGGCACAAATTGAGGGCACTAAGTTAAAATTAGGCAACTGTTATGGCAGTAACTGAGTATATTTACGAGTTTGTGTGCTTTTTATAAGTTTTCTCAGCGCATTCATGGTTATAACGAACAAAAATAAATGAAATATGAAGCAAAAAGAGGGGCCTGTCTGAGGTGCCAAATTCAGTTTTGGTATTAGATTCACTCTAACACACCTGGGTGTCTGCTATGTCGCTTCTTTAGCTTGCGAAAACAAGCTTATCTACCCCCGCGCTGGAGCCCGCGCACTGCTGACGATACGGAATAAAGCCGCCCCCGCCGCCTATCTTCAACGACACCTTCTCTAGATGTCCGTAGTGGCTGCTGCCGATTTTAACTCGCCGTCAGCCGGTCATATCATGTTACGCGAGACATTGCTGGGCAGATCGGCTCCTTTTGAGCGTATATGATTCGTAAATTAAAAACAAACAAATGTACGAAACATTTTACCACGCCTAGCGTATAACTACGCTCTTGTTTACGTGTGCTGTTATACTTTCACTGAACAATATTTTACTTGAGTGAGAGATAAAACAACCGCCAACTAATAATAATAATAGTAACCTTATTTGCACAGCAAGGTGGTTTTTTAGAGGAGGACAAGGCGAAGCCGAAAGGTAATCCCGAATGTAGGAGCAGAAATCTCCCGTATGGGTGTGTGCGATTGGTGCATGCTCCTTCGATCGCCGAAACACGCAATCTTAAATTTTCGAGAACAGACTTGATGCTTTGCATGACACATTTCTGAAACTCGGTGGATCAGCGACGTTATTTTGTTACGTCTACTTGCACTTCCACTCCCATGTGGCCCATGTATATACCTGCACAGAGGAGGAGGAGGAGTAAACTTCGTTCATGTGAGATGGGCACCCGTCTGGTGAGGCGTTAAGAAAAGTTATTCTATCCTTCCCTGGGGGCCTTCGCTAATGAACGGAAACGGCCGCTTCCTTTTAAGCCCAATTATCAGGACCACCCCGCCTGAAGGCGGTTTTGCCTGAAACGCCTGCGGGTTTGGCCGGAAATCTGTCTGTCAATAGAAACCGCCTAGGAAGCATGTTGAGGTGACACACATATGCGCTTTCTTGGGTCGCGATGGGACTGTCATGTATTTTGTGCAAGGCAAAAGTGACGAAGGATATGTCTCCCTTGAAAAGTGAGTGAATTTGAGCGCACCTATAAACTAGTTATTGCACCTCATTAGTTCAATCATAGTGGCTAATTTTGAAACAGCTGCCAAACATAACTACAGCAGGCGAATCAGACTGCCTAGCATGGGACTATCCTCATTCGCTAGTGTAGAGTATTCAGATACTTAATGTGCATTGCATATGGCGGTCATTAAGAAAGCCAACAATAAATTAAACTCTCAATTATAATATTTGCGACAGCTACATCTGCACGTATCGGTTCAGCCAGGGCCACCTGGAGGCATTCTTCAGATGTACACACCAGATAAAAGGAAGAAATGCAATATGCGAATGTGATACGCGATAGAAGGAAGGAATTCGATATGCGTAGCACAGCCTTCTCATTTATGCCTACATCAAACCGGTGGCCGCAAAGGCGTCACCTTGTCGAATTTCCACGCTTCCATTCCAGTGTGCGCACAGCAACAAGTATGACGACTAAGTTGCATTACCGAAGCTGGGTTACAGTAATGCTGTAGCTGATTATGAAAGTTCTGGCTAATGCTCATTCAGATTGTGGTCACCAGCATTCTTATTTTCATCAAAAATAATGGGGCATCACAATGCCATCAGCCCGTGTATGTTTTATATATGGTGTGAAGCACATTAGCTTCACACCATAGAACATATTCCGTGTCGCAATTCTGGCAACGAAAAAAAGAAATTTGACATTGACAGCCTTGCCCTCTCATCCTTCCACCGGTTTTGTTTGAGGCATGAGAAGTTGAGGCGTGCAAGCTGAGCTTAATAAAATCTCTAGCACAAGTTACTTTTTATACGTACATTACTCTTTGGCTGTCAGAACAAGCAAAAATAAACACAGAAAAAGCAAGGGGGTCATATGTACGAGCGATTCTGATCAAAGAAATTTTATTTCACCACCAGTAATCCCACCAGGCCTCTAGGGAAGTTTGTGATGGTAACAGAAAGGCAAAGATGACCTAATGTGTGACTTCAAAGAAAGGAAGAGACTGTAGAAGAAAGCTGGGGATGCTACATGTGGACTGTGCTGTGGACTGGGATGCTACATGTGGAAATGGGAATTGATTGATTGTGGGGTTTTAACGCGCCGACGCAACGCAGGCGATGAGGCGCGCCGTAGTGGAGGGCTCCGGATTAATTTTGACCACCTGGGGATCTTTATCGTGCGCCGAAATCGCGTACACACGGGCGTTTTTGCTTTTCGCCTCCATCAGAAAAGCGGCCGCCGCGGCCGGGAATCGAACCCGCGACCTCGTGCTCAGCAGCGCAACGCCTTAGCCACTGAGCCACCGCGGCGGGTCGGAAATGGGAATAGGAAACTTGAAACGAAAGGAAAGGACTGGTATAAAATAAAGGATAGAAAATTCATGAGAAAATCAACGTGGAAATGGACAGTACAAAGACAGCACCATGGGCGAAAAAAAGAAAAGGCATAAAACAAGCAGGCGAAACAACAAAATGGGCAAACGAAGGATGCTGCATGCTGGTAACACCCCTACAGCACATGTGACTGTTTTTCCCTCTTATTCACTTCAATCTGCTTCTTCAAGGCAAGAATTGATTTGGCTACTTCGGCTCCATCTTGTCTAAAACCACTGAAATATGACTGATTTTCTGTGTACATGATGTAAATAGGGTACACAATTTCTAATTTTTTAAAATTTCTCCTGATGTGCCTGCTCCTTTGTGGCAAGCTTCGTGCCTAACTGACTCGTAGAATTGCATTTGCTTTGCTCATTTCTCGCTCGTTTATGCTGCCTGTGTTTGTATTTGTTTATTTCGTTCTTCTCTTCTGCAGCGCTTAAGTTTTTTTTATCGTGAAATTGGGTTTTCTTCAGAAAGGTTGTTTTGGATTTTAGCCCTGTCTGTTTATTGGCTTTAAACCTGCCATAGCTTTTCTGGAGCAATTTATTTCCCCACATTATTTTGCTATATCTTTATTCTAGGAGAGGGTTCGTGAAATTTTAAAGGGTAAAGAGCCCTGCAGCAACTAATGAACAATTGCACTACTTTCTTTGTGGTAGGAAGTACTGAAAGCTATAGTTTCACAGACCCAGAATATAAATGCGCGTTCTACACAATATCTTCTAGTCTCTTGTTTGATTTTGTTGAGATTTGTTTGGGTTGCTATCAAATACATTAATTGCGACCGAATGCAACCCCGCAACGGTGATAATATGGCTGGTGTGACGTCCCCCAAGCATACAACCAATACCCTATCTCCTATCTTCTAATCTTACCTAGAAAGAGGAAAAATCTCTTGCGTGAGTTTCTTGATGCACATAGCATACTAAAATTAGGCTTGGGCATATCATGGTTATCGAATCTAAGCTAATCCAAGGGCACTACCAAAAAGCATATCAACTGGATTCAAAAAGTTGACACACATCCTGAAGAGGCCCTGTAGACAGTCATTTACATTATCTGAAAAAGCGTGTTTGTTTAGCTTAAAGTGGAATAACATTATTAGTTACATTTATACGCAGTTCTTGGTAGCATTGTCCAGTCCAAACTTATATTCGCTTGAAAAACAAGCGGTTTTAAAGACCACCTCAACGGAGTGCGTAGGCAGCATCAGCTGACGCATCCGGGGGGGGGGGGGGGGGGAGGAGGGTGAAACATGGTAAAATAGCGCGGGACAACGAAGCGACTACACAGGACTAGCGCTGGATATCAACTGAGTTCTTTTGCCCCACGCAAACGAAGATATACAGAAACAGAGCATGCGCGAACTCGGGCAAAGCAACCAGGAAACAAATCAGGAGGCAAAAGCAATCAGGGGAAGTGGCTCGTTTTTAAAGGAGAACAAGAAATAAAATGGTCAGGGGATGTTATTACGCTTTCACGGGAGCTCGGCTGCATTCAGCCCAGTTCGACGATGTGAATAGGGGGGGGGGGGAGGGGGAATAGGATAGGATGCAGAAAGGTGAAGATTAGAAAGATTAGAAGGTAAAGATTAGGAACTACTCTTTCCCACGGGGAAAGGGTAGTTCCACTGCGGTCGATTCCTTCGCAAACAGCACACTTGGAACAATTGATAGCTGGTGTCATGCTGCGTCCGGGAGACGAGACGCCTCGACGGGAACTGTAAAGCGTAGAGGCGAGCTTGCTGTGACGAGGAGCGAAGTCTGCGGCGGTTCCGAGCACTGCGGAATTCGCTCGAATGGAGTGCGGCCGACAGACGGGTACCGAGGAGCGGGAGCTAGCACTTTACGGCCCAAACCAGCACAGCCAAATGCAGGGCGACGGCCCGTGCGGTCAACGGGCCGCCGAAATGAAGCTCCTCCGAAGCGGGGGAGCGCGGAAACACACGTCCGCTCAACCTCAAAGCTACGACCTAACCCTCACGACGCATCGCAAAATCCCCCTCCGAGCGTACGAAGTACGTGCTATTCTACGCGCTACCCTTCTTCGTTGCGGAGAATTCAACACTGCAGCTAGCGCGTTAACATGGCACGAACATTGGCTACCTACCCCTGGAAAAACTTCACACAACGTTTTGACACACGAAAGTTGTCCCTCCGCATTCATGGCAACGGCGGCTGCCATGATGATGATGATGATGATGATTGCATGGTGGCTGCCCTTTTGAAGCGGGTGGACGCTCCTGAGGGCAAGTAATCACCCTGGCGTCCGAGCCTCAAGAGTTTTGTATGTCGTCTCCTTTCCTCACGCTAACGGGCGCGTCTTCGCCATTCCTCCAGTCGACGCTTCGTAGTGCCGACCGGATTCGGCGCCACGTCACCAGTCACCCGCCCCGGTGGCCCTCCACTCGCATCCGTTGTGTTGATGATCATGATGATTATTAGTGGCTTTCCCTTTGAATCGGGGCTTCGGTTGTCAGCAACCGACTTGCCTGCCTTATTAAGCTTACTTGCCCTACTCCCAGCTAATCTATAGATTTGCTTCCTCCCTCCCATCTCTCCCTCTTCCCTGTTTTAAACTCACCGCCGCCACCCCCCATTTTTCTGCCCTCGCTGTTCTGAATTCTCATCCGTATGATTACTCTACCTGCGTACCCATCCCTTCCCTACTTTTCCTCCACCACCACTCCAGTCGCCTCTTCGTCACCTCTATGGCCTTGAAGTTGAGGCTCCCCCTCACCCCAAATCCCAAAGCCTCCGCCAGCGTTGTTTCCCCCTCACCCCGCGGTGGCCGTATCTCTGTGCAGCTCCTGACAATATGGCCTATAGTTTCCCGATCACTGCCGCAGCATGCACACGTTTCATTCTGCTGCATGTAGCGACCCGTGTATGCCCGTGCTTTTGGCAACAGCACGCCAACGAGAACTCGCTAGCGCGCCAGTGCCAGCCTACGCGCTTTCTGTGAACTAGTTCGTGGAGCATGAACGTTGCGGCCCAAAGACAGGTGAACGCAGTATAGAAAGCATCGGCGGAAAACAAAAAGTTAACTTATAAAAAAAAAGCACATACCCGCAAGCATTCGAACTCGTGACTTGCAAAACACTTGCGCTGACATACCTAGCGCTCCAAACCACCCCGACACGGGCGAGCGCAGCCGATCTTGGAAATATAAGGTATATAATGTATAACCAGTTTACACTTTTATTTAGTTTCAGCATTTCAAGCAGCTTAGGTTACTATTTGTTGTTTTGCGCTCGTGCAGTAAGCATCCCCCAAGTTTCCACAATATCTCACGTCTAGCGATTGCATTTCTTAGACGCAAAAGCGTTCGCAGATGCGTAGTCGTGCTGCTGGCCGCTGTGCTTGTTCGCCCAGCGCAAAAAAGTACTTCCCGCACCCTAGTTTTACGCTGTACGGTAAAAATATCAGTTGATTTTATTTCCGTAGTACCTATATTGACTTCGCTGACTCTTCTCCCGCCTTCAAGAGGCCTTATATTTTCCTACTGGCGTACCGCTTGTGCAGAGCTTGTGTGAAGTGACCTTGACTTGGAGCTAGATACAGTGTACAAACTAACTAAGTAACGAAAGGCACATTCTTCCATTTACAAACGTGCCCTGGCTTCGTTTCAACTGAGCGAACGAATTGCGACGACCCGTCGGCCGCCGGCGGACGAAACGCTGGGCCGACTGACTCTGTCTGAAGGCCGGGGAGTCGTGCAGTAGCGCAGCCAATTGCAAGCTCGGCTCCTCCCGACGTCACACGAAGACGCCACAGAAAATGGGCGAGCGTAAAGAGAGGAGGGCAGCATTTTCGAATTAATTTTTCTACTAAATAAAATCGCGTAAACGCGCCCCGAGTGGTCGAAACATGGCCTGGGGACTCCGGACTACAATTTGCGCTAGTAATCCCGCAATGTTTACATATCACTTCAGTATCCCTTTAAGCTCTATGTTAACGAGCCCAAGCCCCCCGGCTTCAGCGCTCCAGAAAACGTTGGTGCGGCGCATGGGCTCATACGTGGATCGCCAGACAAAAACAGCAAACAACCGATGTAGCTTGGCCACTGAGCCTGCGTCAATGGTCGAGACTCGGGCCGCGTACAAGATGGCCGGGTATACCACGCGGTTGCAGACATGTGCCCTAGAGAAGAGGGCAATATGTCGCGCTCTCCAGGGTTCGAAGTTCCTTCCAGCCGCTGCCAGTTTCGTCTGCCACCTGGGGTAGGTGGCTGTGCGGTTTTCTAGGTTTACCCCGAGGTAGCGGGTGATGGCCTCCCTCCATCGAACTCCGTAGAGTTGTGGTTTGGTGGGCCATTCCCCTAGCCATGCGCCCTCTGACTTGAAAAGATTGAGTTGGACCCCCGAGAATCGACAAAATGCCTCAGCCAGTGCGACGACCTCCCCTGCCTGCTCTCTCGAGGAGCACACAAACGCAACATAGTCCGCATAGGCCAACACCTTGAGCTCTTCGTCGCCGAGAACCAAGCCTTTGGTTGACTTGGACGCTATTGTCATCCTGCAAAGTGGTTCAATATACAATGCGAAAAGGATCGGGGACATAGGGCAGCCCTGCCTGACTGACCTTCCGATGTCGATGGGCACCCCGACCTCCCCGTTTATGATGATGCTGGTGGTGATGGCGGTGTAGCAGATTTTTATCCACTCGGCCATTGTATCTCCTACCCCACATTGACCGCGGAGTGTGAACAGGAAGGCGTGGTCAACCTGGTCGACGGCCTTTTTAAGGTCGAGTTGTAGGACAGCTAAGGGGTAATGCCTGATTCCGCCACCTCACAGATGGTCCGCATGCGGTGCAGGTTGGTGTTCATGGAGCGTCCCTTACACCCGCATGTCTGGTGAGGACCCACAACACTACTGAGGGCTGTCTCGAGGCGTTGGGCCAGGATGCGGGCTAGAATTTTATAGTCGGTGGAAAGAAGACTGATAGGCCTGAAGTCTTCCACGTTGGGTGGCGTGTTATGGTAGTTTTTTTTGGGGGGAATGAGGACTAAGTTACTGCTCCGCATGGAGGGTGGTAGCAGTTTTGTGCTTTTGATGTTTTCAAAGACCCCCCCGAATACCGGGCTGATCTCTTCACGAAACACATGATAGAATTCCGAGATTATGCCGTCAGGCCCCGGTGACTTATTCTTTGAGAGTTTCTTGATCGCGTGCTTGACCTCTTCTACCGATATGGGTTCGTTTATTGCGGCCTTTACGTCCTCTGCAACCGTTGTCAGCGCGCCTGTGACTTCCGGTGGAGGAGCCTCAAGACGAGCGTGCGGGGAAAACAGCCTGTATTATTCACTGAAGACCGTCTCCACCCCTTCGCTCCCGCTAGCAAGGCCACCGGCCTGCTTCACCTCGGGAATCATTTTAGTGACGGTCTTTGCTCGTTCGAAGGCGCCGAAAAGCTTCGATGGCTGTGCCTCGGACTCCACTCGTTGCTCCCTGCTCCGCACAAGAGCCCCCAATACCGTTTTTCGAGCTCAGCGCGGATCTCGTCTTTCACGTTACGGATGTCTTCAGAGAATTCCCCCGGCCTCTCCTCATCCGCTTCTACGAGGGAGCGCAGGCACTCCACCAGTCGACTTACTATCGCCCTTCTGTCTCTCGCCTCCTGGCGCCCGATTGTGATTGCTGCAGCTTTGACATGCTGCTTGAAGCGCTCCCACGCAGCTCCATCAATGGGCGCAGTGCTCATTGCTTCAATTTCACCTCTTACGCGATCGACGAAGGACGCGTGTTCGAGGACCGTGGAGTTCATCAGCCAACAGCTGCCGGCCTTTTTTCTGATTTCGCGCTCAGCTCGGATGGTACATGTCACCAAGCCGTGGTCCGAGAACGCGACAGGAGTTACGGCGCAATCGATCAATAATGGCAACGCGTCCCCCGTCAAGTAAACCCAGTAGAGGCGGGCCTGTGACGTGCCTCGCCATCTAGTGAAGCGGGTGGTTGACCACCCACGCTGAAGGGCCACGTCAGCCAGGTCGCCCTATCGAAGGACCGCTTTCACAATCCGCGCCGACGCGTCCACTACACCCTTAGAACCTGCTCTGTCGCTGGCGTTTACAACGCAGTTAAAGTTGCCCGCTAGGACAACACGGCCCGGAACCACTAGGATGTCCTGTATACAAGCGAAGAAGTCGGTCCGCGCCTGCGTATCATTAGGCGCATAGACGCACACAAAGCGTGTAAGCTCCAATCCCACCAGGACGTCGACGGAGCAAAAGCGTCCGTCCTTCGCTAGCTCTCAGTCGATTACTGTTAAGAATTCCTGTTTCCGGATTAGAATTGCGGTTCCACCCGCTCGGGTGGGTATGAGGATGGAAAAACATCAAAACTGGTGGCCGAAAAATTGTGCGAAATTCTGAGCGTCCTCTCGAGAGGCAATTTTGGTTTAGTGTAAAAAGGCCACATCTATTTTTTTTTTCATTCAGGAGGACAACTAGCCAATGTTTCCTTTTCTGTGAGGTTAGACTTACCACATTTAAAGTGGCAAGCGTGACTGCGTTCTGGTGTGATGCCATGGTGTGAAAAGCGCTTACCGGTCAGGACGTCAAGTCCGTCTGTTAGTCGAGCTTCCCCCGGCGGTCGTTGGCCCTGTATCTCCCTGGCTCGGTTTGATGGTGACTGCACCGCCGTTTCTTCTGCGTGCCTTCCGCCTCGTCTCAACTCCCGTGATGTTATAGGGTTTGCGCGGTGCTGCGGCGGCCTTCGTCGGGAGCTCGTCGTACGCGTCGTCACAGCTGGTCCCTCTGGTCGTCACAGCTGGTCACAGCTGGACCCCGCTCCGCGACCGTTTCCTTGAGTTCACGGGGCGCGCCGCTCTCGTGGGCCCCGTCGCTGACCATTTCTCTAATCGCGCCCGGCATCGCTGGCGTCTCCTCCTTTTCCTTGCAAGGCTTTTGGGAAGGGGCCGCTTGCTTCCTGGTGCTAAGGCGGCCTCGTTGTGTTTCCTTCTGCCTTCCGGTCGCCTCGGGGGGAAGGGGGCGAACGTCGTCGACGCTGCTGGCATTCTCCTCCGTCCCTTTTGTTCCCATCGTCCTGTCGGCGGTAATCCCGGCTGCGGGGGGCAAGGGCGGTGTGTCTCGTTTCCGTTCCCTCTCTCGGCGTGCATGTTGCGCTCGGAGCTGACTGAAGGTCGGAGGCCAGGCGTCTCGTTGTCTTCGCTCTTCTCTTCTCTCTCCCCCTCTGCCTCGTGTAGCTGGCCTGCTTCTTGCGCCGGAACGTCGGTGTTGACTGGAGGCCAAGGCACGTGCGGGGACGCCTGGAGAGGGGGTGGTGGGTGAGCGGCTGCCTCAGGTCCCTCGGTGCTCATCATCGCCGCCATGTCATCGGCGTCCATGTATTCCTCGAGAGTCCTCGCGGGCGTTCTCTGCTTCGATCTGGACGCGTACGACTGCGTGCAGTTAGGCGTGCAGTTAGTCTCGTCATGACCGTAAGCGCGGCACGCGCGGCACCATGGAGTTGAGCAGTTTTTCCGATACTGTCCGGTGTGGTAGCAATGGAGGCAGAGCGACGGCCGTCCGGGCACCTCGATTAGAATGGGGCAACCGTTGAGAGTCGCCTGATGGGGGATCGCCTCCAGGGATGTCGGGGTTGAGGGAATCACGTGGAAGATCCTCGTAGTGCCGGTCATGTGCGTAAGGCCGGATTTCTGCCACACCTCACGAACCACTCTTTGAACTCAGCCAAAACGTTCAAACTGTCGGATGAGCGGCTCGTCTGGGACTTTTGACGGTACCCAGTGCACCCTTACCGCGGTTTCTCAGCGGTTAGGGTTGATCACAAGGCACCGCCTACCTTTCACTGTGATCTCCGTGCTTGCTGCCAGATCCTCCATGTCCGCTTCAGATGTGAATGTCACCATCCCTAGGTGATTAAACTGAAAGGGACCGAGGCATTCGATCTTCTGTAGGTCCGTGATGTCACCAAGTGCGGACGCGAAATCTTCCACTCTGAAAGGCCGTGAAGACGGGTCTCCGTGCAGAAACAGGGAGTTTTCGAACATCTTTCCGGTGGGAAGCGGCGACAGTAGGGTTCGGTAGGCAGCCGAGGCGAACGGTGCCGGCGGGTCCCGGGGAAACTGGTCCGACGCGAGTGCGTCGCCTACTCGTCGGTAGCTTTCTCTCGACATGACCGTACCCGTCGGGGGCTGAGAGGGGACTCAGAACACGCGGGTCCCAAGAATTTGGTACCCTAACAGAGGCTGCCAACGAATATTATCGAGTGATTTGCTTTGGTCATGTTTGAGAGATTTGAGCCGTGGTAACGCTTGTTTCTTACGCCCACATCTTGGATCCGAGGGCCGTTATGCTATTACTACAAGCGATGCAACCACAGCCCCTTTATTTGGATCAAGATAAGCTATCGCAAAACCTCGGTCTTCCCTACGCAAGCCACGGTTGCAACGAATGGAATGGCATGCGCCGTTAGTATTCTGGCGTTGATAAGGCTTGGTCGCCACGCACCAATCTTGCAGCCAAGCCCCATCATGCTAATACTACAAGCGACGTAGCCAGTGCTCCCTTATTTAACTCAAAAAAAGCTATCGCAAATACCCGATCTCCCCGACGAAAACCAAACATGCCTCAAATAAATGAGCGCTTTCGAACAGAAATAGCTTGCAATTTGTCTCAATGCAGCCGATAACCGCAAGTTAAAAAAATTGATTCTCTTCTCCTGAAAGGAATGCCCCTAAAGCACGAGAAGGACGTGAAACCCGACCGCCGCTGCCACCTTTCCGCTGCTTTCTCGCGCTGCGTCGACGGATAGCTGCCGAGCGTAGACATCAGCGTTGCTCGCGCGTCAGCTCGCGTCGCCACGCGAGAAAACGCCGAAAGTACGCTGCGTATGGTTGGGCCTTTAACTTCTACTAAATGTGCGTCAGCTCCCCAGCGCCTCAGCCCCAGCCTCGCGCACGGAGCGAAACCATCGGCCGCCGCCCAAGATAAGAGAAACAAAAACCACGTCGCATGAAGTAGCGCACGAAGAGAAAGTTACGTCATGCTGTGACGTCGCCGTTAGAAGGGGGTGTGGTCGGCCTGGGCCCCTACGGGATGTGGTTTGGGAATACGCGTACCGGCTGGGAGCACACGCCCTGCCATTCCACGACCACTTCTGTGTCCGCATACAGGCTCTGCAGCAATTCCACTACCTCCGCTGGCAGGTACTAGCCCTGTAGCTTCTTCCACAGTAGGGTGTGGTCAACCCTGTCGTATGCCTTCTCTACGTCCAGGAAAGCAGCCCACAGTTCCCGTTCTTGCAGGCGGGCCACCTCTATGCACTGGGTCAGGACGTAAAGGTTGTGATCCAGCCGTCTGCCCCTGCGAAAGCCGTTTTGGAGCTCTCCCAGGGCCCCCTCTCGTTCTGCCCACGGCTGCAGCCATCTGCGAAGGATTTGGGTGAAGACCCGGTACTGCACCGCTGTGACCGTGATTGGCCTGTAGGCCTTCCAGCTGCTGCGATCTCCAGTTCCCTTGGGGATGAACATCATCCGGCTGCAGCTCCACTCTTTGAGCACCCGCCCCGTTACCAGAAGGATGCCGAACATTTCACGTAATGCCTCACGCTGGCTTGGGCCCACACACTTCAGCAGAGTCGCTGGGAAACCGTCCTGACGCGTCGCTGTTCAGGCTGGTATATGGGTTAGAGCCCGCTTTAACTCTGTTTCTCCTACCGACCCAAGCCACTCTTCTAGGTCTGCCTCAGGCCCTCCATCCTGCCCTTGCCCATCTGTGTTGGTATCTGCGCAGTCCTGCTGAGTGATCCATGCTCAATCCCTTCTGAGGCGCCACTTGGGTGTTCTTCCTTGAATAGAGGCCGCAACGACCGCTTTAAAAGAAATGAAAGGGGGCCAAGCACCTGGTGAGGATCAGATAACAGCAGATCTCTTAAAGCATGGCGGATAAATTGTACTTGAAAAACTGGCAAACCTGTATACGCAATGCCTAATGACCGCTATGGTACCGGAATCTTGGAAGAACGCGAACATCATCCTAATCCATAAGAAAGGCGACATAAAGCACTTGAAAAATTACAGGCCGATCAGCTTACTGTCAGTCGTCTACAAGGTACTTACCAAGGTAATCGCTAACCGAATTTCTGCAACCTTAGATTTCAGTCAGCCTAGAGAACAAGCAGGGTGCCGTAAAGGTTATTCAACAATGGACCATATTCACACGATCAATCAGGTGATAGAGAATTGCGGTGAAAAGACTGAACCCCTATATATAGGCTTCATAGATTATGAGAAAGCATTTGACTCGGTCGAAACCCTAGCATTCATTCAGGCATTACGGAACCAGGGGGTAGATGAGCATTATGTAAGAATACTAGAGGATATCTACAATGGGTCTACAGCTACCATCATCCACCATAGGCAGAGCAGTAAAATACCTATAAGGAAGGGTGTCAGACAAGGAGACACAATCTCTCCAATGTTATTCACAGCATGTTTACAAGAAGTATTCAGAACGTTGGATTGGGAACAGGTGGGAGTAAGGGTTAATGGAGAATACCTCAGTAACCTCAGATTTGCTGATGACGTTGCCTTGCTAAGTAACTCGGGGGACGAATTGCAAAGCATGCTTTCCGCACTGGGTGAACAGGGTAGAACCGTGGGCCTGAAAATTAATATGCAGATAACTAAAGTAATGATCAATCACTTCGGGACAGCACAGCGGTTTGACATAGGTGGCGAGGCAGTGGAAGTGGTAAGCGAATATATCTACTTAGGCCAAGTTGTGACCCCAGATCCCAACCATGAGGCAGAAATAATTAGAAGGATCAGAATGGGGTGGGGTGCATATGGCAGACATTCTCAGATAATGAATAGTAGCCTACCATTGTCGCTGAAGAAGAAAGTGTATGACAGCTGCATCTTAACGGTACTCACCTACGGGGCAGAAACTTGGAGGCTCACTAAGAGGGTTCAACTTAAATTGAGAACGACTCAGCAGGCAATGGTGCGGAAAATGATAGCTGTAACATTAAGGAACAAGAAGAGAGCGGAGTGGGTCAGGGAGCAAACTGGTGTTAAAAACATATTAGTAGGAATTAAGAAGAAGAAATGGACGTGGGCAGGGCATGTAATGCGAAGGCAAGATAACCGCTGGTCATTAAGGGTAACAGAGTGGATCCCTAGAGAAGGCAAGCGTTGCAGGGGGCGACAGAAAGTTAGATGGGCAGATGAGATCAAGAAGTTTGCGGGGATAAATTGGTCACAGATGGCACAGGACCGAGGTTATTGGAGAATAATGGGAGAGGCCTTTGCCCTGCAGTGGGCGTAGATAGGCTGGTGATGATGATGATGATGATGACCGACACCATGAGCTCCCTGCCGTCCCCATCCGACAGAAGCTGTTGAGTCTCTGGGTGTCGCAGCTGCTGTTTGAACTCTGCATGTTTGTGCGAGCGTTGGATATGCTGCTAGAACTTTCGGTGTGCCTCCACCCCACTCCTTTTCAACTCCTCAATAAACTTCTTGTTCACTGGGCGGATACTGTTCTGTATGGTGCAGGCTGCCACATACTTCTTTTCTCTGTAGGTGTCCTACAGCTGTTTGCGAACTGGCTCAGGTTGCTGAGCCCGTCTCGCCGTCCGATGTTGTCGACATACTGCTTTCCTCTTTTGTAGTGCAGTTCGGACAGCTGCGTTCCACTATCTCTTTGGACCATGCTTGGTACGCTGGTTTCGGCCTTGTTTCATCCTTTGCGCAGCCTGCACCTGCTTAACCAACTTCGAGTATTCAACCTCAGGTCTTTCTTCCAGCCCTTGTGGATTGAGTTCCACCTCCTGCTCAGTCAGGTGTGTCCTAACGCCAGCACTGCTCCTTCTCTCATACCTTCCCCCAAACATAAGCAGCAGCCGGTTGCGGTCACTGGCCAGGCTTTGGGTTCCAGCTTCATCAATCACCATCCTCGTAACCTTCTCGTAAAGGCCTGGTGACATTATGGCAAAGTCAATTGCTGATGAGCGGTTCCCAGACGACCAGGTCACCCGCCCCTCACACTTGTGCTGAAGGTTAGCGAGAACTGGACGATGTCTGTCCATGGTGGCCAGCAGCTCTTGACCATTTCTGCCTGTCACATCACCAAGGTCTTCTAGTTGGCCATTGAAGTTGTCCAGTAGCAGCACCTGGTGTTCATTCAGCCTGAAGGCATTTTATTTCCTCCCTTAAGCACTTCCACAGCTTCTCATTTTGCTGCCTGTCGGCCTGACCGCACCACATGTACACCACACCTACTGCCGTCCTTTGTCCCATCAAGTCACCTGCCAGCCACACATGTTTCCGGCACTCTGGACGTACTCGGGACCTCCCGAGATTCTGCCGGAACAGTACTCCTACGCCTCCTCCTCTCCGATCACCGGCTCTCCTGTTGCACCCCTCCCAGCAGAACTGTGCATGTCCGGGTGGCAATTCAGACTCCGGGAGGTGCGACTCAGCCACGGCATACATGAGCAAGTGTTCTTCCTCCAGGGCCTTAAAGATCTCTTCCCACTTTCTTTGCCATCTGCCACCCTGGATATTGAGGTATGCAATTCCCGATACCGCAGGGTCTCCTGGCCGTCGTCTCCTCCTACGTCGACGCCTCCTAGAGTCCGGTGCATTCTTTGCATGCTCACGATGGGAAGCGTCCTTGAGCCCAGTTGTACCCTGTGGGGGCCCTTGTTTCCCTACGCCTCGCCTGCACATGTTTTCGCGAGCTGGTAGCCGCCATTTTGGGTAGCCGGCGCGTCACGTAGGTCGTGTCCTCTTCGTGACCCCGTGCGCGCGCCGAACCGGCTCGCCGCGAACGTGTGCGCGAGGGCGCGGAGGAAAGAGGACCAATTTGTCACCTTCCTTTGCGCCACCCTCTCCCCGACCAGGGGAAGACCTCCTCTCCCCTCCGAGCTGATCTGCGGGACGAACGAGCGCTCCACCGGGAGTCGACTGGACGATTTGGTCGGAATCGGTTGGCTCGGCAGTGCCTACGCCTAATGCCCGGTGACGGTGAACCCAGTTGGCTCCACGGACTCTGCCGAGAGATTCTGCCCTGATCGGTCACCACGAGATGCCTCCTCTGCTCCCGCGGCCGTGATGACGGATATCGAGGTCTGAGTCCAGCGGCTTGAGCGAGCGACAGGAGCCACTGTCTCCCCGCGAGCGATAGTCGTGTTGTCTGGTATATGCCCTGTATCTGCCAGGCAACAAAGCCTCACTTTGGATTGCCGGAGCCTGTCTACCGCATGTGAGTACCCGAACCCGTGCGTGAGTCTTCGGATTCCGCAGGGCTAGTGTACGGCGCGTAGCGTTCTCTAGCGAAGCTAGCCGGGGTCCTCTGCTATCCCGTACGTTAGCCCACAACCCCCAGTCTCCCTACCGTTGTCAGATGGTGGAGGGATTGGCACCAAAGTGCCCTACCCCGGAGCAGCAAAACTCAACCAACCATTATCATTCAACTCCGATAACTCCACTCAGGGTAGGGTCCCCCCGGAGCGAGGGGTAATCTTTTGCTTTAGAGTGGCGGCTCTTCCCCCTGGGCGCAAGGGTGGCGGTGTGAATGCCCATGGCTACGTAGAGAAAGAAAATTAGCCCCATCTTCCCGAAGGGAACGCTGAGTAGATGCGGAGCATCTCGGGGTTCTGTTGTGTTTCCGTTGTGTTATTTGTGGGGTGGTGCTGACGCTTGCTTGCGCCAACCCACTAACTGACGGGACTGTTGCTTCCATCACACTTCATCGGAAGAACGGAGTGAAGTGCAGTCAACCGCAGCACGCGCTGAACTAAACGCGCGCAGCGCGCTACCCGATTTACATTCAAGGTTGAAGGAGGTGATACGAGAGGAGGAGAGATACGCAAGCGCCGAGCATGCGCCGCGAAAGCAGAAGCGAGAACGCGGGAGAAGCGAAAGCGAAGTGCACGCAGCTGGTACGAGAGAAGTGGCGAGAGTATCGCACAGCTGTGGGAGAGAGGGAAGGAGGAGAGTTGCGCATGCGCAGTGTGAGTTCAGACGCCGACGCGGGACATGCCCAGACTATAAGATGCTCCACATCTAAAAACGTTAGCCAGCCTGAAAAACAAAGATAACTATCAGTAAACCACCTTGATGCTCCCCCCAGCCTCCTCTAGGATCACCGCTGGATTACACTAAGTGGATGCGAAGCCCTGAGGCCCAAGCCTGCGCTGCTCTCTTCGCAGGTGGAACCAGACCTCCTTCCGCACTTTCGGAAGCACTTCATGGAGGCCTGGCCGCCGCTCAGAGTCAGCAGCAGCGCAGCGGGCCAACCAAACCTGATAAGAACATTCTACGAGAACCAAAACAAACTGGTTTACTGCTACGCGCGGGAGCGGATTGAGGAACCTCAGAGTTTCGTAAGGGATGCCAGGAATGTCGAATAACTGTGCCAATTTTCGAAGGAGTGCATGCGGGATTACGCAGTCACAAAAGATGTGCGCCGTGGGCTCGGGCTCTCCGCAGAACGAACAAGGTGCCCCGCGGAGCGCAGGAACCGACCCCACAGGGTCCTGCCTCCTGGTGGGGAAGATAGGAAGGTTCCCGCGCGCAAACAGCCACTGAAAAGTTGCTCTGCTAGGTTCTTAAAACTGTGCCGAGATTAGATTCCAACTGGGTTTCTGACGGGCGAGTGAATACTGCTGTAGAAGGTGGCTCTCCCAGGTAGCAATCTTCTGGCTGTGTGAGTGGTTTGTGTTGATAAACGGACCCCTCTCTGCTCCCTTCCACCTTTCCTCTTGAAAAAAGCAGAAAAAAGGCTCCCCTGGCATCATCTGGGGGTAAATTTATTGGTAAAAGTGAGCAAGCGCTTCGAGGGATCATTTTGAACACTGGGGAAAATGTTGCGGGCAAACATAGGCCTATACACAGTTCGGGTGCAAATTCTGAGCCACAGTTTGTGTTTGGCGCACTGTTGCAGTGCAGGTGCCACAGAGTTCTATCTCGGTGAAAGAAAGTGAAAATAAGCCTTTGACACGGGCAGATTGCGACATCGTGTACAAAGTGGACATTGCCAGAAAGAGAAGGCAGCAGGACATTTGATGTCAGTGCAAGCAGTCAAAAGCAACGTGGGAAGGCACAACTGCATTGAGCAATTTCCTGTCAGTAATGAAGGCCTGCCACAAAGTCGTGCATCCAAAGATGTTTCAGGAACATCTCAGGATTAGGGTGCAGCCCCAGAAAAGGTAATTTGTGATGTTATGGTTGTATGTGATGCATACCTGCCAACTCTCCCGATTTACCCGGGAGACTCCGGATTTCTTACCTATTTTTTACCTATTTCTTACCTACGGGCACAGCCATACATCTCCCGATAAACGGCTGCCGATAAAACATCTCCCGATAAAACGCTTGTACTCGCTGTTGGCTATTCGCCGTAAGAGCCGCTCGCAGTGGTGGTTGTTAATGGCGGGATGCTTCTAGCTTCGCAAATATGTAGTCACTCAGCTCCTGCTATGGGGCAGCCTAGGGTTAATTCTCTGATGGCATGTTGATTTAGGAATATATTTTGGATGGCCTTCTGACCCCGTAATGCACTAATACTGTTTGGTTTCATGACTGATGGCGGGTCTGCTGCACATGTGTGCGAGCGGAGACGACTAGTGGTGTTGGCGACTGGTGAGCGTGAACAGCTATCTCGAAAAAAAAAAGGAACTGCGTTATGCAGCACAGCCGCCTTGCGATTGCCATCGCGAGCTGGTTAGCTAGCCGAAGTTGGATGGCAATCCAAGCCATTTGTGTACGGAGTGTACAAGCCTAACTTTGTTCACATGTGGTCGGGACAATGCGTTGTGGACTGAACGTAGTAAGGTTCTCCTTTTCACGGCTCTCCTGACATCATGGCGTTGTCGAAACCCAAGAAGAAGTATTTACAATGTTTCTTGAAGTGTTATACTTCAGAATTCCCGTGTGTCGTGCCGTCCAGAAAAGGCGAACAGTTCGAATTTTGCACGACTTGCGCGTGCGACGTGAGCGTGGCCCACGGCAGTAAAGGAGGCTTAGACCTGCATTTGGAGACTCCTAAGCACCAAAGCTTCCTTCATGCTGCTGAGAAGCAGAGGACTGTGAGCAACTTATTTGGCTACAGCAATGAAGACAGTGTTGTGCGTGCGGAGTGCCTTTTCACTGGATTTCTTATCGAGCACAATTTGCCGCTCAGTTTGAGTGATCACGTTGGGCCACTTCTAGACTAGACTAGACATCGCATGTCACGCAGGGGTGAGACAGCTGCGCATATTGCGCAGATTGGATACAAATTTGTTCTCCTGCGCCAGGCTGCTCCGAAAGCTTGAAAATTGCAAAAATTGCGCCAAACTGCGCCAAAACAGTCTGAGAGCGAAGGATTTTAACGCTCACGTCAGTTTCAGCGGGGAAAAATGCTTACTGGCAGCATAATTATCCAGCACCCTCAAGGTGATGGTGTTTGTAAAGGTGTAATTGATTGATCATTTATTAAAAAATCTGCATAAAATTCCCTGAGATAGTTCTATCGAAATTCATAATGTCGGTTGCGCATGTTATATTCTGTGCGTTTTTAAAGTTTTCCCATCGAAAACCATTGCAAAGTCCTGTAGAAAAAATATTTAGTATGTGTACTGAGGCGTCAAACTACTTGTGCAAGTTGATGAAAAAACAGCAATTTTTGGAGCGCCGTATCTCCGGAACGACATTACTGGGCGCCGCCATCTTGTTGTGGTGAAGATTGGAAAACCAATGGGAAAACATAGCCACCGGGCAAAGCAGTTGCTTGTGGTTCAGGCAGAGTGATCTTCACTGATTTCTACCTTGGTTTTGGTTATGTGAGTGGCTGAGTTTACATTTAGTCGTTTGATCTGTTCCCGCTGCGCGACTTGAAAGACGGGAGTTCATCAAAAACAACGTAGTGCCCACGAATTCGCCGTGTTTCAGGCTTGAGTGTGGGGTGTGGTTTGCACTTGAATTGAATTTCGGACTCATTTCGGTGTCATAAAACGCTGAGGTATTGCTGCCTTTCACAGCGAGCTTAGGAGCGTCGGGAATGGGACGATCGACACCGCAGAAGTGGCGGCGCAGGCTACATCGTCGCAAAATGTTCAAGCAGTGTCCGATAGCGGGACGGGCTATTATTGCACTCCAATAATAATGGTTTATTTATCTGAAGTGAAATTTAAGCCCAAAAAGGAGGTGGCTCAACATACCAACGTTACTCAAATTACGATCGTAGTGAACGTGCACCTTGGGGATTGATATGGGAGGGCTGGTGGGGACTACGACTGTCACCTCGCTTCCCGCAACTTTTGCCGTGACTCTACACTTATGCATAAGGCCGATCTGGGATTACAAAAATAATAATTTAGGCATTCAGATGATAATAGAACTGCCGTATAATTGCTTAGTTTTTCAATTCAATATTTTCAACAGAACTCTACGATATCTATGCAAAGAGCCTAATAATTAAAAAAAAATGGTTTGTAAAAAGGTAGTGCAGTTCGTACCTTGCGATCCTCTGGTAGAAAAAAACTTTATTGAAGGGCTGTTTCAGTGTTATGTACGTTCTGAACCAATTAAAAAGTGCACTTTGTCGCGTAAGTAGCGAAAAATTTGATTTTTTAAGCTCCTAAGGTGACATAATAAATATCGTTCTTCTGCTCCAAATCAAGGTTCTTCTGCTCCAAAATCGAGATTTCGCTGCTCCGAAAACTGCTCCCAAATCTGATTCAACTGTTTGACCCTTGCGTGCTGCATTAAAAAAAAATTGACCCGCATTTCCCCGAGAGGAAGAATGTGAAAGTGCGAATGCACGAGTTGAATTTGCGCGGTTCGGTAATGTTCGCGAAAGAGAGATCACACACACACACACACACAACTACAAAGAAAGAAAGATGCATTTATTCACAGACACCGATTTGTGTTGTCGTTGTACTTGATTGCTAGAGCGGATCTCAGCTTTGAAATTTCGTGTCAGTACTCCTTTAAGCGGGTGCATTAGCCCTTCTCACGCCCGATTCCTGGCTAATCCTCCACGTGGGTATGTGCCATGCACAGACACCTATTTGTGTTGTCGTTGTACTTGATTGCTAGAGCGGATCTCAGCTTTGAAATTTCGTGTCAGTACTCCTTTAAGCGGGTGCATTAGCCCTTCTCACGCCCGATTCCTGGCCAATCCCCCACGTGGGTATGTGCCATGTCAGCGGCCAGGCAGCGCGCGCCCATCTCCCCCCGTTGCCAAGGAAGACGAGGAGATTCCTGGCCAATCGCCCACGTGGGTATGTGCCATGTCAGCGGCCAGGCAGCGCGCGCCCATCTCCCCCGTTGCCAAGGAAGACGAGGAGCGCGCGCACCCGCAGCTGTTGCTATGCGGACGGCGGCGGAATGCGGACGGCGGCGGACGCTTCAGGCTCGCTTAAGAAGTGCATTCGCACTTAAAAAATACCCTCCCCCCCCCCCTCGCTCTAAACCTCCCGACCGATTTTCGAAGTCGCCAGGTTGGCAGGTATGGTGATGTGTATGCAGGAATGTACCTGAGATTTACCAGAAATGTGACTGACATATGGATTGGTATTGATTGAAAGCGGCTGTACTCCAGGCCCCAGAAGATGATCTAGGCTACAGTGACTGGGAAACGCCTCATGTATGGTACACTTGGAACCCCGATTATACGTCCCAAATGGAATTTGAAGTAGATTTGCTGCTCATTGGGCGTTCGCTTGCAAAGAACAACTCGACCTGATTGTGATAGCCACATGTTTTCAGCTCCAAGGATCCGACGTGTGGCTTCATTCTTTCTACCAGAGCATGAGTCATGCAAAGGATCATTCCTGCGTTACCTCCTTGCAAAAGGGAACAAGTGCTTGGTGGCAGACATGGTCTGACACAGGACCTGATTTTTTAAAAAAAACACTGAACAGCTTATAGAATAAAAAATCTAAAATACTACGGGCCCACCCTGACATTAAAGGCACGAGAAAGAATTGAGCGCAAACAATTCAACACAAGGCAGAGAGACAAGACGTGACCTCTGCCTTCTGTTGAATTGTTTGCGCAAAATTCTTTCTTGAATCATGAACCAAGTAGCCCAACAGCAAGATTTAATAAATTAAAAACACTGCCAGAGCTGTGGTAGCCATTTGTCACGTGACCTCGACCGATGAGAAACCCCACCCTGAGCTCTGTACACCAGGTCCCCGCAGGCAGGTTGAAAGCTCAGACGGGCGGAAGTCAACAAAGGTAGCAGCCCGCCACTTCACAAGTCTGCAAGGCATGTTCTGGAGAAACTTCTGCCCGTTGAACCACAGTGCAGACGGAAGAGGCACGGCCAAAAGCAAGAGGATGAACAAGGCACCGACTCACAACTGAATTTTATTTTGTCCGGCAAGGCCCAGTATATAGGAAACCGAAGAAAACACAACATGAAAAAAAGTTAAAGCCGTTCCACTCAACGTGAAAGCTGTCGGAAGTGCAGAGCAGTGATTCGCCATAATTGGCTGTAGCACCGTTATCCGCTCACCGCTACCACCCCATGCAATTGAAGTTTGCCACTTTCGCAGTGCTTGCGCTCCCCCTGCCTGAAACTCAGCCAGCGGGACTTCTGTTCCTTTTGTGCTTGCTTTTCCTCCCACACGTGCCGGCGTGGCACTGCCACTTTTTTTACGCTAACTATCGTAAAAACCAACCCAACGAGCGTTCCTAACTAAATGAACGTGGGCGCTGGCGGGTAATTATGCATATTTTTCCTTAACTGTACCTGCTGTTTTGCTTGCGCTAAAGAACGGGGAGATGTCTGACAAGCACCAAAGGTTTCTCAAGTTTCGAGCGCTTATGACTATATACATTGCTTGTTTTTCAAGGCTTGTCTGGGATGCCTTGACGACGGTACCCCATGGGGTGAGCTATGACCAAGCGAGCGCCGACAGTGCTCTGCACTTCAAACCAGGTGAAAAAAAGGCAAAAACCAAATCCCACAACTAACCGTTATCGGCCTGTGCCCTACTGAGATAGTCCAGCTTTTTCTTTGCGAGTGCAGCGAAGACGGTCTTGAAGGGCAGCTCTGGCACCCCGCATGCACTCGCCAATGTTTGCACGTCCCTTCGTATTTGTCCTGCACGGTGTGTGGGTCACACTGTCCACGACAAAAGGTCTGCTGCACCCGCAATAAATGAAAAGCATCAAAGCAAGGGACGGAGGTCGGCTTGTAAGGGCAAGAGACAACCTGCAGCTGTGGACGCTGTCTTCTCTAAGCAGGTGTTCAGATGTAGTGCGAGTGGACTGGAGCCAGAGCTGCTGTGTGCACCTTTGTCCTCTTAGTTTCATACCACACCTACACGCATAGGTCGGCAGGCTCACTCACGAGTGCACTCGCGCACCCTCACTCACCACTCATGAGTGAGTGGTGAGTGAGCCTCGCCATTCTTTTGGACTGGCGAGTGTGAGTGCGAGCCCCACGCGCAGTCAGCCTCGCTCAGCACTCGCGAGTGCGAGTGCTACTTGCGGGCCTCGCCGCGGTGAGCGCCACTATTGCGCTTGTACTCGCTGTTGGCTATTCGCCGTAAGAGCCGCTCGCAGTGGTGGTTGTTAATGGCGGGATGCTTCTAGCTTCGCAAATATGTCGTCACTGAGCTCCTGCTATGGGGCAGCCTGGGGTTAATTCTCTGATGGCGTGTTGATTTAGGAATATGATTTGGATGACCTTCTGACCCCGTAATGCACTAATACTGTTTGGTTTCATGACTCATGGCGGGTCTGCTGCACATGTGTGCGAGCGGAGACAACGAGTGGTGTTGGCGACTGGTGAGCATGAGCACGACTAGGTGCAAGTGTGTGAGTGCGTGAGGAAAAATATACTTTTCTGTGTGAGTGTGAGGGGCGCCCAGTTTCGCCGAGGCATGCCTACTTAGGGAGGGGGGAATGGCATTCATGTTTCTTGAAACTTGTGCTTTTGTTACAGTCTTCAATTCGTGATTCAGCCGTTGTCTGCCTCCATGCCAGATGTGTGTTTTGCAACCATGTCAACAAGTGAAGCTAACTTTATCTTGGGAAAACAGAAAATGAAAGGACATCTTCACGTGTGGAGGAGATTTCAGAGTGCTGACAACATTGATTCAGCCACCCATTTCATTTGGAAACTCTGTGAGCTACGCACCGTGATGCCTCAGTGGCTAAGGTGTTGTGCTGCTGAGCCCAAGGGCGCAGGTTCGGTCCCAGCCACAGCAGCGTCTTGTCAAATGGACGCCAAAAGTGAAAACGCCCATGTGTCAAGATTTTGGTGCATGTGAAAGATGGAAGTATAATATGGAGAGGATTGAGGCCGGGAATCGAACCCGCGTCCTCGTGCTGAGCAGCGCAACGCCTTAGCCACTGTGCCACCACGACAGGTGCTTGCAATCTTCTGTTGAAGGAACCTCAGGGCCACCTTATACTTGATTTTGCAGTTTTTATGTGAAGAACTGGCTTGAACATTTTGTGCATGGTGGTTGTGAAACTAACCCTTGGTTTCAGTTGTAATCAGTTGCATTTTCGAGCATCTGTCAATCGGTGACACTACAAGAGCTTTATCCCTTAATCTATGATCAATCTGATCCCATTTCATGCCTGCCATCTTAACTGCGATAGCTTGCACTGAAGCTTTGACTTGTAACCTCACACGAATTGTACACTGCGTGCTGTTCATTTCACTGACTGGGCTGATCGTCGCTCCAGTGTGCTTCCCAAATGAATTTCATCCCACCGTACTTGTGGTTTGTTTGAAAACCAGCAAATTTCTTGAATTTCTTTTGGGAGGAATACAAAACTGTTTTCTTGCTGCACACTTTCAGGGACGTAGGCAGGGGTGGGAATTTGGGGGGGGGGGGATTTAAGTGCAGATAACTCGTTTGTCAAGCTTATAAGCCGTGCCTAATTTGTATTTGCTTTTGCCGGCCTCAGCCAATTCAGAGCTGGCACATGTGACATAGGTTCTGTTGTGGGAAATGAGCTAGTGGGTCGCATCGCCATTCCCTTTTTTCCTAAGTATGTAGCTCATTTGAGCGATGTGTGCGTTAAAAGTGGTGTCAGTATGACTCTAGGGGGGCAATCTTTCGAATGAACCAAACGTGTGTTTTGTCTGCATGTTTTGTCTGCTTCACCACAGGGCACACTCTGTTAGGTTGGCTTTATTGCGTGACGCCAAAGCTGTGCAAAAAGCCTAGAGCAAGCATATGTGAACGGATGTTTGTTATCTGAAGTGGAACACTGTTTTTGCCAAATTGACGAGCTTATAAGAAGGAGTTTCGTGCTGCGAAGCAGCATGAGTGCTGAATCAGGAGGTATTACTTGTTCGCCTGCAGTGAAGGAGGCACTGGTCGAACCCGGTTGTGCCTGTCCTCTCAAGGGACTGCAGCCAGTCCAATGTACTTCCTGTGTTCACAGAATGTTGAGAAACCCACATTTTTTTCTGGCAGCGTGTCCCATATCTTTGTACACTTCTTTGCCATCTTGTCTCACTCTTTTATTTCCAATTATTTTTTCTGCAATTTTCTCATCAGATCTGTTAAGTACTCACTTTGTAAGGTACTGTTTTGGGTGGGTAGATGGGACTTGAACGCTGTATACGCACTAAAGCAAAAATATTTGTATATGAGAATATTCTATTCGGTGTGAGGTCAGGTTTACGTAATTGTTTTCAAGTTTTTACTCCTTATATTCCATTCGCAATTGATGCCTGCTTTAGGAGGATGGGATAGCGTGGATCTGTCCTGTGCTGTTTCACTGCTGGTGGCACTTTACCCAGCCACTATGATACGAAGTAGGATGTGGGATAGTGGATTTTGTAACCAACATCTTTAATGTTGCGTTTCTATGATGCATGTACACATGCCTGCGTTAAGTAAACGCAAGGCATCGCATTATGAGTGGGCAAATAATTGGGAGAGAGACAACTGGGGAGCTCAAGTGTTACAGCAACTACATTTATAAGATACCTGAAAGACGCCTGTTAAGGCGCACGCGAAGCCAGTTAAAAATTGCCTCGCGATTTCTGGGTTCCTCTGTACATTGGAGGGCAGATGTGGCTGCAAAGCAAGCCTAATGGGTGCCCTGTTTTAAAAAAAGCGCCATATTGTGCATTGTGCTGCAGAGGTAGGGGCAGGGCTGGCTAAATTTAGAACAGTTGCAAGCTTTGTTCCCGCAGACTGGCATTCCCAACTTCATGAGAGAAGGTTTCCACAGTTAGCATAGTAATATAATTTTTTGGCAACCAGACTTAGTAGTAAGGTCTTCTCTTGACTTGAAAAGGCTTAGAGTTCCACACATGCATCGCTTTCGTTTGTTCATGATCAACTGGTCTGCTAATAAAACTGGCAGAAAACTGCTACAACCAACGAGTATGCATTCCCATCAGGGCTCACAATGTACAACTGCGTGGTTCCCCTTGCCGAGCCTGGAACTTGGAAACAGTTTCGGAACGACGATGTTGTGGGGACAGGAAGGGAGCGTAGTTTCCTCCCCACATCACCCAATTGTGTGTGCGTATCTGTGCAGGTGGTGAAGCTGAAGGCGGAGTCTAGCAACGACGACAGCGTCAAGCAGCTCTGCCGGGCCATCCAGCAGTACTGCGGCCGCAAGAAGTGAGGCCTGCCTCTTGGGAAGCGGGCCTGTTGACAAGCGGGCACTCAAGTGGCCTGCATCGTGTAACTCTAGGGGCCAGTTTTAAGTTATTTCAATCGAGAGACAAACAATTCGGGGGATTTAATTCTTTATTCTTAAACGGACGATTGGGAGGGGGTGGGGTACTGCTATGTCTGTCAAATACCCGCACCTTACCTTCCTACGATTTTATTTGCTGGTTGTGCGTTTTTATCTGCCAATAAACAATCGCAATGCTTGTGACACTTGCTATTGCCACTTTTGTTCTACCACAGCCTTTGGCAACAAGGTAGGTTTCTGTTACATTGTGGCAGTCACGCATTCCCCCCATTGAATCAGCTTTTCATGCGAAATTTCTCTCATTATGCCTGATGGGCAGGCGGTCTTCTACTTGTGATGCTCTTCAAAATGTGCTGTCCGAAGGACTGGCATTAAACCTGCATGCCCAGAATTCACACCTAGCATCTTCACATACTAGCACACGTGTGTCCACAGCAGCGCTGTACTTTTTGTTCAGCTGTCTTTTGTGCCCCAGACACTTTACTTCTGATAAGAGTGTGAGTGAGCGAACAATACAGTTAAGCCTGGATGTAACGAACCTTTATGCAACGAATTCGTGGATTTAACGAAGTGTTTCAGTCCCCCATTGCCAGCCCCAATGAAACCCACGTGTTTACGACCTCCATGTAACGAAGGCGGTGCGACAGTTGACCTTGACGTGACGAATTCGCTATGCTGGTGAACCATTGTTTTTTTGCACTTTTTCTGGAAAATCGGCTGGAGACGTGCAACGATTTAGCGAACTTCACCCGCACCGCAAATCACCATGCGTTTTCAGTGTGAGGGCTGTGTGGTTTAGCTGCTAGGCCTGCCTGTCCACGTCTATTGTGCATCTCTACTGCGGTCTGTGCTGTCGGTTCGTCAGGGATGAGTTCTACTGCCAGAAAACAAAGTTTGTCTTTTCGAGACAAGCTTGCAATTTTAAATGCAGTGTCTGCCGGCGAGAAAGAACGTCGCCGTACCGTACAGTATCCCAGCTAGCACCCACTCAGCAATTTTGAGTCCGGCAAAACGCATGAACTTCCTGAAAACGCGCCCTTTCAACACGTGTGCTTCTTGAAATGCATCAAGGCACCGAAAAGTGTCAAAAAGCGAAAGTGTCACTTAAATTACGTTTGTGAACATGGTGGCAAGTGACCGTGCTTTAGGGTGCCGTGGGAGAGCAGTAGGTGCATATCAGTTTTTTACTGTGAAATAAATCCTTCAAGGGTGAGTTCACCACCACTGATGTCGAGCATTTTGGTTTTATTTTGCTTCATTCACGTGAGCCTTAACTCGGAACCTGCATTTAACAAAAAATTAGTCATTTTTGTCAACATCGTTACATCCAGGTTTAATTGTAGTAGTAATCCTTTGTAATCAACTTGATGCAACAGCAAGCATCATGATCTTGAGGCGCTCTCCGTGTGGGAGGTGTCCTCAGTCCAGGTCACCTCGGTGCTTGCTGGCGACATGGGCCTTCTCCGCCAGCATATGCTAAATACGGCCGAGCCACCCATTGCTGTGGTGCAATGTTAGGAAGTGGGGGCGGGGGGATGTTGATGTGTGTGTGGGCAAGCAACTGTTGAGTGAACAAGTGTGCCTACGGTATTTATTCGAATATAAGACTTTGTTTTCCCCAAAATCCGTAGTCAGTTATACCCTGCCTTATATTTGAAGCTCAGTATATATATATATATATATATATATATATATATATATATATATATATATATATATATATATATATATATATATATATATATATATATATATATATATATATATATATATATATATATATATATATATATATATATTGAGAGGACCTTGAAGGACAGGTGGGGGAGGACGTTTATTAGGAAGCGTTGCAACCGTCGCGGACCCAGAACCAGCCTCTGATGACGGTGATCTTCCCAAGAGGGGAATTGGTCGAATGGTGATGAGAATGATTATGAGGGGAAGAAGATGAAGAACAGGAGGTTGCCCACAATGTACGACCCGGTCACTGTAAATAGGACGCGATGCTCAGAACGTTCTCACAATATATATACCTAGATATATATATATATATATATATATATATATATATATATATATATATATATATATATATATATAAGCAGTAAAAGAAAACTTCTCGAGGAGCCAGAAAAAATACTTGAGAAAATGGTAGACGCACGATGAAAAACAAAAACAGTGGTTTACTGACGTTTCGACTGCGGGACCAGTCTTCATCTTGGTTACTCAAGATGAAGACTGGTCCCGCAGTCGAAACGTCAGTAAACCACTGTTTTTGTTTTTAATCGTGCGTCTACCATTTTCTCAAGTATATATATATATATATATATATATATATATAGCGAATAAGAATCAGAATAGGAAATGAGGGGCTCGTAGAAATAACACAGAAATAAGGGTTGGCAGTCAAGAAAACCTCGGAAAGCAAAGGGGAGGATGTGGTAGGTCATTGAAACAGATAAAGAATTGGGAAAGAAAGAAAGCGGAGAAAAAATGCCCGCCTCCGCTTTCTTTCTTTCCCAATTCTTTATCTTTTTCAATGACCTACCACATCCTCCCCTTTGCTTTCCGAGGTTTTCTTGACTGCCAACCCTTATTTCTGTGTTATTTCTACGAGCCCCTCATTTCCTATTCTGATTCGCTACATACATAGCGAGGGCCTCTGTTCTGGCAGTCTTGGTGCCATAGGGGGCTTAAGAGGGTTCAACGCTGGTTGACCACTCTCGAAATGTCGTAGACACTCGAGTCACGGCCCGGGGATTAAAAAGAAGGTCCCCTTCACCCCGAGAAGTCAGGGTGGCGCTGGCTACCACCCCCAAGCACACGAAAAAATTACATTGACATAAATACCCCAGAAAGCGGAGGAGAAAATCGCCCCGCCGGTAGCGTAGTGGTTATCGCACCAGACCGGTATTCTGGAGGTCGTGGGTTCGGATCCCAACTGGCGGGCATTTTTTCTCCGCTTTCTTTCTTTCTTTCCAAATTCTTTATCTGTTTCAATGACCTACCACATCCTCCCCTTTGCTTCCCGAGATTTTCTCGACTGCCAACCCTTATTTCTACATATATATATATATATATATATATATATATATATATATATATATATATATATATATATATATATATATATATATATATATATATATATATATATCGCAATATTTTCGACAATCCGAACTTCACCCTCGCCTTATAATTGAATACATACTGGAGAAGGGTGTTGGTCTGCAGTTTCTTGGTGGTGCTTGCTATGTGTCTGTAGAGTTGTGGATGTTGTGGGGAGAATTTTTCACAGGGTTGAGGGCAAGAGTATCTGTATAGGGAAGAAGGGGGTGGAGATGAGGAAAAAGATGGTGTCGTGGGTCAGGGAATCAACTGCCTGTTGTACGTAATCTCGGGATGTGGCATGCAGTGATTTCCCTAGCCCCCTAGTTTTTCTGGACCCCGCCTTCACCCCCCCAAATCTCTAACTTTTACTCATGTCAATTCTTGTATTACACATCTGGGCAGTTTGGTCAAGCTCCAATGAGGGGAGGAGTGAAATACCACATTACCATCTAAAGCGAGGCAGAAAGAAAATACGCACCTGTCTGTTGTGTACTCCCCAAACATTGCTTCGAAAACTTTAGTTTTCTCATGGCCTTGACAACAAGTTTTATAAAGCCCTTATACGTAGAAAAATGGTCAGGCATTCTTCTTAACCGCACATTAACTCATCAAGGTGTCTCTATCATAGCCTGGGGTAATCTCAAGCCGCCAGAACCCCCCGACATCCCATCGCCTCTCGCTCCGTGGAGCCGCCCTTCTGTCACGGACTCTACGGCCACCCATCCCGTCCCGCGCAACGCCCGCCCCATCCGCGCTGCCCGCATCAACGCTCTCCGAAACAGTAAACTCCCCCACGAAATCGACATTTACACCGACGCGAGCATTCCTCCTCCGCTAGTTGGCACCGCATGGGCTTCACCTGACCTCCCTTCCATCCAAGGCAAACGATCCCTTGATATTCTATGTGCTACCATCCTCGAAGCGGAACTCCATGCTATTGTTCAAGCCATAGACTACCTCATGTTTGACTCTCACTCCTCCGTGCTTTCCCATATCCGCATCTTGACGGACTCTTTCGAAGCCCTACAGACTCTAAAATGTCCCACGTCGACCAATACCATCGCCAACAAAATCATTAATCAGATCTCCATCCTGAAATCTAGCGGCATTCATGTTCGCATCGGCTCACCTGGACACGAGGAGTCATCACCGGGGAACCAGGCAGCCCCCTCGGCTGCGTGGGAGTGTATAACCTCTAGTCCTCCGCTGTTACCCGACTTGGCTCCTCCACCTACTGAGACATTACCATCAGCGATACAGCTTCTACGTTACCAAAAGGAAAAAGAAAAGACCGCCTCAAGACCCTGACTCCAACCGGCTTTTTATCCGCCCTGCCCTCGCTCCCAAGATCAGCCGAAATGTTCACAAACAAATATTTTGCTAATGCTAGCCTTACCCTGAGACCTCCCGTAAATGGTACACCCCGTCCCTACCGCTTCGATGTCCCTTCTGCGCCTCCCCTACTCCCGCCAATCTCCAGCACCTAATTTGGCACTGCCCGAAGTTCGCGCGCTACAGAACCTTCAAGCCTCCTCCAAATACAACCTCTCTTTACATCGACCCTCGTACACTGGAACCCTCCATGCTGGCTTTAATTGCGCACACTTTTCCCTAAAAAGCGGTCTAGCGCGAGCAGTCTAGAGTCGTGAGCCTGCTCTCCTCACCCCACGCGGCCTCTCCAGCATTCTTAATTAAGGAGCCCACCTGTTTTGGGTCGAACTGTACGCATTTAAGATGTCCCAAGTTACAAACCCCCCACCTCCTACTTCCCCTTCCCCCACTTGACGTAGTCTTCCTGCCACAATAAAGGCTACCTCCTCCTCCTCATATCAGTTTCCATTCTCTAACTTCTGCTGTTCTTCAAAGCGCAATCATGCCGTCCACACTGACAGTCCGCGCTGATTAGTGCCATGAAACGATGCTGCTTGTCAACCATCTGCTAGCACGCAGCACCAGCGGAAATTTGGTCCAGTTAAATAGTTTTCTTGCTGCGAAATATCGTCATGTTTTGACCAGGTAGAGTACTGTATTAAAAAGACGATGAATGCGTAACCTGCCTAGGCGACGCGAAATTAATGTTCCGTCGAGCGATCCGCAATAGCCGCCTACCGCCAGATCGACCACGACAAGTTTGGTCGTATGGCGGGATCTGGTCAAGCCGAACAAAATTAATTGCTTGTAAGTGCAATAAATTTTTACCCTGAGAAATTATACTATGCCTTGAGGATGCGACAAAACAGAGATCCTTGCCGTACTCACATGTAGCATCGTGCCTTCGCCGCGAGATGGGCCGCTCACGCGTCTCGAAAAAACTCGAAAAATCTGTTTGCCCTAAGCGAACGGACTCAGTGATTGTATTCTTTTGCTGCGGCCTCCCGACACTGGCGTATGCAGCGGGCGTGCAAGGACACTTTAACTATAATGAAATAATGACTACCGATAGTTATTTCAGTGCCACTGTCGCCAGCTATATGCACTAACCATGTATGGCGGCTACGTTTGGCGTTAACGTTTGCGTTAACGGATAGCGCATCGTTACGCGACGGTTAGCGTGCCCGCTAACGCTATGGGCGCACTAAAGTGGTGCTTTCCGCTATGCAAAACTCTCTAATGACGATGAACTGTTTCGCGATTTCGCTGGGGAAAAGATATAACATAACACTTGGTCATTGCGTAGAGCACGACATCATCGGGATATTTTAATTAGAATAATTTTTGGTTTTTGCTCTTTATATTTTTGTTTCATTGCTGCTTATTTTACTGTTTAACCCTTTCATGCTTTATCTTTCCCTTTTCTCCTCGACATGAAATCGTGCATGCGCCACGGTCTCCGGGCGACGCAGAGAGCAAGAACAGAGAGCGTATACGCTGCCTGAGGCACCGCGCGACCTCGAAAACTACCATGAACGAGCTTTCTTTGTATGTGTCCGAACACAAAGCATCTTAAAAAAAATTACACCCATCTCCCCGAAGGAAACCATGAGTAGGATGCGGAGCGTCATGGGGGTTCCGTTTGCGTTTCCGTGATGTTGGTTAGCCAAATTTGGTGGAAATGTAGTGAACCCCGTAATGCTCATATATCCTACTCATGGTTCCCTTCGGGGAGATGGGTGTAATTTTCCTTATTGCATGCGTATATACGCGAGTGAGACGAGATTGAAGTGGTATCTAAAGGTCTGTTAGTGTTTGCGCTGATGCTATCACTTAATTGCGTCAGCACACTCACTGACGGGGCTGTTGCCTCCATCCTACTTCATCTGAAGAATCACGGAGTCGAGCGCAAGCACAACCGGAGTCAAGCGAAGCATGCGACCAATCCCTAGGCCAATCCCTAGGGGCATCCTGCAAAATCATCATCAGAAGTGCTGCGGACAGCAACGTACACGCCCTCCTCTTCGCAGCTTTGTCTTCTTCTCCTTCTTCGTCTTCAGCGGTTCCCCTATGGCAAGATGATGACGATGGCGCATGCGCAGGTGGTGTGCGGACGCCGGACCACCGCCGAGGCCGCGGGACCTACCCCCGAGCATAAGATTGTCTTCTTCTCCATCTTCGTCTTCAGCGGTCCCCCTATGGGAAGATGACGACGGTGGCGCTTACGCAGGTGGTGTGCGGACGCCGGACCACCGCCGACGCCGCGGGACATACCCCCGAGCATAAGACGCTCCGCATCTAAAAAACATTCTTGGAACGTGTCACAACAGCACCTTCCGCGCACTGATTATCCGAAAGCGTCACTCGTCAGTTGACCGTACGGTACACGACAGTGTTGCGGAGGTTGTAGGCGCAGAAAGCTACATGCAGGTGCGACGGCCGCAGCTAGGCCCCCCACCTGTAATGTAGGCGGCCAGCGACGGTCCGAATCAACGGCACATCGTTCCTTTCGGGCGCCGCGCAGCCAGGCCAGGCCGGCGGCGCAGGGCGCGTTCTGCCAACCGCGCCGCATTTCGCGGCCGCCAGCAGGCGCCACCCGTCGCGCACGTGCGCTACGTGACACCATGGTGTTTACATGCAGGGAGAGGTCCATTGCAAGTAATACTGATAACCAACGTTTGGCTTTTCGCGTTACATGCGTTCTATTCTCGCTGCGCTTGTAACGTTGACGGACCCCCCCCCCCAAAAAAAAAGGAAACAAAATGCACAGAAAAGTTTTATCCGTGCCTTTTTTAACCCATCCTCAAGAATAAAATGCAAAGACAAAAGCGAGGTTCAGTTTACAACACAAAGTAGTTACCAGAAACCCGTTGCGCTGTTTCGTAACAAGAAATAAAAAGGGAACGTTTTGCTCATCTGCGACAGGGCAACTTCATTTGCCATCTTTATGGTTCGTAAGCGACATTACGCAAGAATGCAAACACATCTCGCTGTTCTAGGCACCTGTTAGATGTTAAAAGGAACGCGAATGGTCAACAGGGCACCCGTAACAGAAAATCTGTGCTGACTGTGAGGTCCCAGAAGCTTGGCTTACACACTGTAAACCTGCTTGTAACTTTGCAAGTATAGCTAGCATGAGATGTTGATTGTACTGCGCGCGTTAGAAATTTAATTCACAAGTTCACTTGCGAGGAAAGCCGCAAATAAGCGATCCGACACCGTTATTAATCAACCCTGCCTTCAAAGTCGATAAACTTTTATTTAACTGCACTCAAAGGACCTGTTAGTACGGTTCCATTTATATATCTGCGCTGGTTGGAATTCAGTTATTTTATGTTGCCCTTCGAACACAAAAAAAAAATATTGTGAGCTCTTAGAAAAGATGTCGGGGCAGTTAACTGGTGTTACCATGCAATTCAGAGAATCCCACAAATGCAAGAATGCGTCATGCTACAAGTGAAAGCGATTGAAACTGCTGTTGTAAACTGAATTCCGTAGATCGAGGCTTCCTGATTTGTTTCTATTTATGATTTTACTGAAGGCTCAAAGCCATAGTCTGGAAAGATCGACCTTGCGACGTGCCACGGCGTACAAGTTCCATTGTCATTATTGCGGCTGTTCTGAGATTCCCGGTGGGTCGCCGCTTTTTTGGCGTAGTAATAAAAACTTATTGCCACTTCCATGCTAGACAATGAACGTTGAGGAACAGAACTACAGCATACCACTCTTCTCTGCGCCTTTCGTGCGCACATATGGCGCGAGAAAGGCACGAAGCGCGCCCACAGTGGGCATTTTCCCGCGCCGTTCAGCGGAACATCCATACTAGCAGCGCGACGCTGTCGCCACCTACATGTCGATCTCGCGGCGAATACTCGGAAACAAGTTAAGAACGGCAATAGCTCATGTACAGTATCACTCCGCCGAAGCGAGTCGCGACGGACCCCAATGTCAACGGGAGCCCTCCGCATTTTGAAATGAGATTGCTACGAATGCATGATATCGTCTGCCTTTTCTGACGTAGTTTTTTTGTCGACGTTGCAGTAGTTCATAAGCATTTTAAGTCCAAAAACCACAGAAAGGGCTCGTGCCATGTTCAACGCACTACTTGCGGCGCGCGGAGTAACAGCTGGCTGCAGTGATGAGGCACAGCGGCGACTTCCAAAAGTGTAAAACCAAAACCAAAGTGTAAAACATAGGTATATTAGTTTTTTTTGGTAAGATGACATGTCATCACCCCGATACAAAGGGGAAACCAATAGAAATCATCATCATCATCATGAGTTTTTTTTGTAAGATGACACGTCATCACCCCGCTACAAAGGGGATACCACTATCAATCATCATCAGTCATCATCGTTGCCGTTGTTATCTTGTAGTATTTGAGTATAGTGCAGTCAATGCTTCATTGACGTCACCTTCTCGGCACATGTTCTATTGTTTTTCGTTCTTCTGTCACTACGTCCGTGGGTCGACAGAGCAAATCTTTGCCGACGAGCTAGACATATTGCTGACGCAGTAAAAACACGAAGCCGCTACTCGTTAGCCCTTCTAGCCTCATCAGAAAGCCGCTGTGGAATTGACCGTCCCTTATGTTTGCCTTCTGTGGGATGAGCTAGGTAATTCCGAAGAATGCTGAATCGCAAATTAAGAGCAATCGCGTTTTGCGCGTTTTGTTTGCTGCACTCGTTGGTACACTGCGTCCCGGTCAATACACTTGTAACGAAATAATTGACAATTGTTTAAAGCGCTATTGGCATTCATTCTGTAAAACTATTTTAATTGGTACCTTAGTAGCCGCACTGTCCAATCATCCACGTACATTAGAAATTCATCTTTTTTGTCGCAGAAAAACATTACGCGCATTTGAAAGTAAGGATAACTGCACTAGACAGTAGGCAGAAATGCACGTTCGTGATATTTTGTTTTCGGCGCATGGCATTGTTGTTGTATAGATGGAGTAAATTCAGTGCTTCTGACGAGTCAGCTGCTCATGCGTTGGACACCCACGGGGCGCATACGCAGCGACACACAAGGCTAACTCTTGTGGCGATAGGAATTAGTACAAAACAGACTTCGTCACTATCTCCGGTGCAATTCTTTTTTGTGTCATTTCGTAGTAAGTGGCTTCCATTGCAATTGTTCTTTCTCGCTGGCTGCAGGAATGCGTAACGGTATGTGGCTGCAACAACCTACCTTGAACCTTGAACCGTATGTTTTATTAAGCTGATCAGCTGTGTGACATACCTTTAAACGAAAGTTTTTGAAAACTAACCTCGCTTCGTCCTGGGCGGTTTTGGGCCAGTAAAAGCTCATCTTTCTCCTCTGGACTGCTTAACATGCATGTACGAGCTGTAATAGGGGTATTGACGCCCTACATTTTGTCTTTGTTTGGAGTAAGACATGTAGAATACCGTTCCTTTAGACATGATTATTACTTGAGCTGGTTTCATACTTGGCCTAGGCGGACAGCATTCCATTTCTGCCCATTTGTTAGGTAGAACCGCTGTCGCACTGAATATCAAAGATCAAACACCAATTTTAAAGTGGGTAACGTCATTTCCGAAAAGAAATGCCCAAGAGACACAGCAGGAACCGATTTCATTTTCTATAGGGTATTTATTTAGCGTTGTCTATGAGGCCGGACTTTTGACGTCTCGTTAAAAGAAGCGAATACGCGGCCCCGTAGCAATGGTGCTGCTTCAGAATAGTTTTACTGTGATATTTGACCAATGCAATTTGTAGCCGCACGCTTCAAAACAAAATATTTTCACATTGGAGTGGCTTCGTGCAGAAGGGTCGAAGCGGGCCGCGCAATTCCCGCGGATGGCTCTTCCTGAGAAGCGTCAGTCCTTGACGAATGTGAGCCCGTCGACGACGAGGTTTGCGGCCACTTCCGAGTAGGCCGGTTCCTTTCGGGGTCGCCGAAACACGTGCACCTTCCTGAAGCCTTTCAGGTTCAAAGAACGGGACGAATAAAAGCGGTGCTCGGACTTCAGAGTACACCAATAGAAGAAAATGCTAATTCTAAAAGAAGTGAGATATTCTACTAAATTTAGGCGGCGTAAAATAGACATTGATGTCAAAAAGAATTGCATAGATTTCTTGTAAAAAAACTGCGAGGAAAGATAGAACACAGTAAGGTGCTAAAACAGAATTAAAATTTAGGGCGTCGTCGGCAGAAGTAACATTATGCGCCCCCACTAAAATTTCCAATATGCAACAGCAAGGGGGCAGCTTTACTCAGAAAACATTTGCACTTAAGCTCTTTAAAGCTACAAAGCAAAGAAAAAACAAAATGAATAGACAACCGATGCGTGTTGATTCCGATAAACACAAAAACGTGAAGTTTACTGCTCAGAAGTTCGACGTTCCGTGCCGCTGTACAACGTAAATAAACAGAATATTGTAAAAGACTAGCAGAGGTGAACGCGGTGATAATAAATGGACACTTAGTAAGGTGAACACCATCCACTTTAGCGGTGGTCATGGTTCTCCGGGGCCATCCACGTGGATATAGTCTTTGCGGTACAGGTACTGCAACAATAGGTTTGTCTGCCGAGCATCACTGTTGCAAGCTTTCAGGTCATCCACAGTAAATGCCCAAACTGCCTTCATGCAGGCTCATCTTGAAGACAAGATGGCAGACAGCACAATTATGACACTCTGGTTGATGCTTAAATTAGATACGCATGTTCAGAACTTGGAAACGAGCATTTTGTTGCACGCTCTACAACGTTAATCCCAACATGCAGCACTACGTGTACAACATTCAGGAGTTGGGCGCAAAAGAATGCATTTATACATGCACTTGGTACTCGTCAGTAATGCTAGTGAAAATATCCTAGCCAGACTCCATTACCACTGCCCAATAATTCAAAACTGCCACGATTAGGACGTAAATACTGTAACACAGCCCTAGCTCTCCCTCTCTCTCACACATGCACTGACGCAGTGTTGAAAGACCGTGCTGAGTCTTTCAACACTGATAAACAAAATGCATAATGATAGCACTTAATGGTGAACAGAAGTATGCTCTTTCTCCAGGTAAAAAAATACTGCTTAGAAATATAAGAAATTGCGCATTTAAGGCTAGTCTTAGCCTGTGAAAAAACAAGCCAGGATAAATTTTGATTTTAACTTAAAGCCTCTGTCCTTGCCATATATTGAACAGCGTTAAGACAGGACAAAGTGAAGCGAAACAACCACGCCAGCTTACTAACCACTGTTTGTTTTGGAAGGAAATATTATTTATAGGGGAACAAAGCGAGCATGGTTATCTTTGTGCGCTTTGCGGCACGCAGAGAAACAGATCAAATAGGCTGTGATAGTACATATCTAACATGAGTTGCAGCGTTTTGCAGGTGAAACGTGAACCTCTCATATCTCGCCAAATACGCGATTTCTTTGCCCACAAACCACGCGCGAGGTGAGTGCCGAATTTAACAGGGGCAGCAGGAGGCAACCCATCGTCTGTCAATCGCGGTTTGGACTTGCAACGCATGTTGTGACGTTGTGTTCGTTCGAAACGCATCTCTGGATTGTTTTGAAGTTGAATAAAATGTATGCGTCAAACCCGGGCATTCGGCTCAGGGCGTTCTCTGCGATTGCAAGAAAGAAGTGCCACGAGGCTTCAACGCTTTCTTTATGGTACGTAGTCAAGTAAGAGAATATCCATGTCGTGTTATGGCCCTGTTGCATTCAATACAAACGGTTAAGCGTTTGTTTACACTTGTTTCGTTTGTCGTAAAATGTCCAAGCACTCCGGCACTCCGCTGGCAGATCAGCCGGCGAGCCGACGCTGAGCAGACGACTCATCTCTTTGCCGGAAGTGCGTGAAAAAGCCGCCCAATAGCAGGATGTATAGCTCATGACGAACATCTGGGAATCGGTGACGTAGACATGTGAAGATGGCGGCGTCCAAAAACACGAAGGGAAGGGTGAGAAAAAAGCGACAAACTTTGCAACAAATGTGTGAGCTTTCCGCAGCGCGTAAAAGAGTAATACTTGGCACAGATGATGTTGACGACCCAATCTAACGATTGCGCTAGTCTAGTTAGTATGCTCAAAACGCCTTTCAGGGCCCCTTTAACGACGACGCCGCCACTGAGCGAGTCGCTAGCGCAACTCAGATACTTGATGTCGAGCCACGGGCAGCCGAGCACGTAGCGATTCCGGTGTCGCCTGGGGTTGAGCCGTCTCCTGAGGCTAGGCCGCCAGTGCCTAAATTGCCCTTGACAGCCGGCGAGCGAAAACACCCAGCAGTGTTCGCTTGCCGACAGTGTCGCTAACAAATGCGGCAGGAGTTCTCACGCGCGCCTGCCGAGTGGCCGTGCCGCTCACCCGCTTTGCGTCGGCTCTCAGTGGACCACGCAGCGGCCGAGAACGAAAGCGCACGCCTTGCTCGAGCGTTGGAAAGTAAGGCAGTTTTCTCCGCGCGCTCGAGACACGTCTCGGAAGAACGCCGATGTCCTCTCGACCGGTCGCAGTCGCTTTCAGAGAGCGGGGGCACCTAAAGTACGGTACAAAAAGAGGAAAGCTCAGTGCAATGACGAGAGCTCAAATCGCAGCTCTCAGTGCGAGAAGTGGCTTGTAGACACCTGACTTTCTCAATTTCATTGTTTTTCCTGAAGCAGGTTTCGCCCTTTACAATTACGTTCTTTTTGTGTGAGACATTTGCAATCGCGCGAAATGTCACCTTTCCGTTTTTTGCACTTGTCCAAAGTACTGCTGGGCTAAAATTCAACTAGTGTAATTAGTTTTTCGCGTATTTTTTCGCAACTAAAAGCCTGGTAGAGCTTCAGTGTGGATTTGTCTTCGCACTGGCCGGTGATGCGGTTGTGTCTTCCTGTGTTCTGTTTCTTGCCTGACCAAGCCAGAGACGTTCTTCGGGAGGCCAGTGACCGGCCCGGAGAAGTTCCAGCCTAGGTCTGGAGTCGAGCATCTGGCGAGCACTTATCTCCGAAAGTATCCCTCCGGACAACGGTTGAAGACTCTTATCATTCGGGATCTCGAACCCCCGGCGGAGAAGCTGTTACGATTGAGCCCGTCGCTGGACTTCATCTCATCACTCCTCGGCTGTGCGGCGAAGCCACTACGTGCGCCTTTCAGACAAGCCCCACCGTGTCGGTGACTCATATGACACGTCGAGACGGGCCCAAGGACACAGAGGCCCCGTTATCGCAGTGGAGTCCTCCTCTCTCACCCCTCTCTCGGACTCAACGTGCGCCCATGCTACCGACTGCTAACGAACCCTGGAAAGAGGGTTGTGTGTGTCTGTGAGGTTTGTGGCGTGTTGCCGCTTGTTGGCGTTTTGACCGTTACCGCTTTTGGGTATAAATAGAGCCGCCCAAGTGCTGTAGTCCATTCCTGTTTGAGCAGTGAATCCATGCTGTCACTCTGCTCGAGTCCTGTACTGTTACCCCGCCCGTCAGGGCATTGTTCTTTGGCTTCCGCTGACCTCTCGCTATGAAGTAAACAGTTACGTTAGCCTACGGCTTCTAGACTCCTTCACGGCTGCAATAGCGGCTAGCCGCTCGCTTCACACCACGCTACCACACGTATCCCGGACTCGACGGAGCTCGGCTCGGGTCGTCCCAGGCGGTCGCAACACCTAATAGTGCAGTCTTGAGCAGTAACTAGTTACTGGTAACGATTAGGGGTCACTAGTTACTTTTTTCAGTAACTTGTAACGGTAACTAGTTACTTTTAAGTCAGAGGAACTTCTAACTGTATCACTGTTACTTTTTTACACAGTGACTGTATACGCGGAAACACAGTTAGTTTCTTTGTTATTTATAAAAAAATTCCGAGAGTAACACTGGTTAAAGGCCGACGCACAGTTCGCGCTTTCAATTTTTTTCGGACTATCTTCTTTCCCATATCACCTCCACCATGCACTTTTCCATAACACGGCGCCACTCGCAGTTTAGGAGAGGACGTCGCTAAGACGATTGTTTTCCCTGCAGAATGCAGAGGACAGAGGTCGGTTTTTAAGGTAATTTCTAATAACTTTTTTTCGTCTTGAGTCCGTCTTGAGTCGAGTAAGAAAAAGAATAAGAAAGTGGGAATTAGACCGCTGAAAAGAGAAAAGCTAGCCGTTGCCAAGTTTGAGAAATAACGCATCATGAGTTACAATGATTTTTGAAAATAAATTTCCCGACAGCAAGGGTGCATCAAAAAAAAGGCTGATGCAACAAAATGAGGCGCACACAATGACTGTGGATGTTGGGTTTGAGTGCGCCCCCTTTTATGTTCACTCGGTCAAGGGTTTTAGCACGTGCAGTTATGAGTATATCTGCATGACTTCGTACTTTTCTACCAAATAAACTCTGTCACTTCGTTTGTGATCGAATACTTAGTTTTACACAATAACGAAAAAGTAACGACGTACTTTTCCGCAGTAACTGTAACAAGTTACTCTTCGAGACTCAGTAACTCTAACAGTAACAGAGTTATTTTTTGGCTGAGGTAACTGTAACTGTAACACTGTTACCTTTTTACTGGTAACGTGCCCATGACTGCATAAGTGCACTATACTTGTGGGCGGGCGCTCTTTCCCAATTTGTCGTGCTTTTTTTTCATTGCCAGCGAGAAAATCGATGATGGTAAAGAGAGCAGCGCAATTTACCTGCGATGTTTTTATTTAGGCGCTCCCTTCAATTACCTGACAAACAAATCGTTCTTGATCTATGGGCTGTGTAGAAAACGAGAGTTTGCGTGGATGCACGAGAAAGAGTGGAGAAACCATACCAGTTCACTGCGGCCGTTAGCACTGTGACTTGGTACTTAAAAGGTATTCAACAGTGAATATGAAAGCGGTCACCCCGATTTAGGGTTTTAATATTTAGCAAATTGAGACCAATTGTTCCTGCACACATCAGTACCTGATTAAAAGCAGATCACGTGCGTATGATGCATCTTAAAAAAGAAAGCTTCAAACTAGCTTGAGGTTGGATTGACTTTACATTGACGGTGAGAGATGGAGTTCGAAGTGGCCTTTAAAGGGACCACGAATACAAAGTATATAAATTTTTTTTAATCAAAAGATTTGGTGTTTTATAGTGCCCTCAGCGCTTGTCCGGCACCGGCAGCAAACGATGCTTTATTCACTGAGAAATTAAACAATTTAAGCCAAAATTTTGATCATCCCGTTGCATCATGTGTTTCGTAACGTCGGCAATGACGTACTCAAGGCAGGTACTGAAAACGGGAGGTTGTATGTTGACTAGAGCTGCTTCCAACAGCCAAGACGCCTTTTCTTAGCCCGCAGGTTACCGTCCGTTTTCTTAGATGACGTAATGATACTCCTCGAGGACTACTGCCCGCCCACGGTATTTTTTTTTCTGACCGGAGTTGTACATGACTTATTGTTACGGCTGATAGTAATCGTATGACCAGCCACCATAGTAATTGTGTCGTGAAATAGCGGGTACTTGACTGGAAGGGTCACGTAAGTGGAAGTGAGGCTTATGCCAGTTGGCCAGTGTCGTGTCAGACAACCCCAACGCTTCCGACGGCTGTGCAGCGCTGGCCGGCATGGTGCGCGCCGTACGCACTAGTAAAGTCAAATCCGGCTATAGCGAACTGAAATATGCGCCACGATTAGTTCGATATATGCAGTACTTCGAAATAGCCGAACCCACCTATAACGAGTTTTTTGCTAAGACTTCGCAATACACGGGACCCTCCCCCCCTCATCCTGCCATCTCCGCATGCAGAAACGAACATAATTAAATTTACCATTATCATACACAAAACTATCTATTTATTGCAAGCAATAAAGCTACTTTCCGCTGTAACTACCTACTTTCCAAAAAGAGGTGATTCTTGTTTTCACTTTCGTTTTGGCGGCGTCAACTAGCACAGCATTCTCCACAGGAGACATCATTTGCATCAGTTGCAATCCGTGTCCTTCAATATCGAATCAATATTGGTGGAGCACACTGACTGCCGAAAGCGCTTCATTAAGCATCCGACGGCTTTCACTCGCGACATCCTCCGCCTCTTTGGTGCCTCCAGCAGCGCCAGCAGCCATGACATCGGTAACGCTGTCGGCGTCCGAGGGGCTCCCAGTAGGCAACGTCGTCGTCTACACTCAGGCAATCCTTGAGGGGCACTCCTTTCAACACACCATCGGGAACGTTGGCGGGCTCTTCCAATTCGCCGATGCTTCCATCTTGGTCCGGACTCGCTGACTTGGAGGGTTTAATCGTGAGTCAGGCGCGTCGGAAACAGTTATGGAAAGGGCCGGGAGTCATGTCGCTCCATGGGAGGCTCAACATGTCCATCGCACCCAATCAACAGCTCAATCCCCGCTCCGAGACCATGCATTTTGGCGGCAATTCCAGGCACGCCGAGTTCGATATATCAGATGTGAACTTCGTTACGATACGAAAATACACGCGAAACATATTCCTTATAAGGAATATCTTTCACGTGTATTTTCGTATCTGATCTTTCTTTGTTCGATATATAGCAAATTCGCTCTATACGGGTTCTTTATAATCGGGTTTGACTATGTTTACATGTTTGTTCGTAAATTCCTTTGTTTACCCCACCATCCTTAATGAAGAATGGTCACTACGCTCTAAACTTTTTTTCCACCCATATACTCCCTAGAGGTTCTTTTTCGCCTGTCCTCTAGTGATCCTCCTTGTAGGAGTTTTTTTACTACATGGAACAGGGAGGTTTTGTTTACCTCCTCAAAACAGGGTGTTTTTAGGTGATAGAAAGGAGGTAGTTAGGGAGTGTTAAGAAATGTTAGGGAGAATTTAAGGAGATCAAAATGGAGTATTCTTTACTTCCTCAAGGCGTTTTTAAGTGATGTTTATGGACTTTTTAGGCGGTTGAATAGGAGCCTATTATGGCTCCCTTGGGAAGTACTTATGTTATTTTAGGGGCGTTTTGAGGAGGTTCAAGGGAAGCATTTACTTCTTTTGCATGGAGTTTTACGTTTTGTAGGCCTCGCGAGGGGAGTTTTTAGGAGGTTCAAGGGAAGCATATATTTCTTTTGAATGGAGTTTTGCAAAGTTGGGGCGGTTTTGTAGGCCTTCCGAAAGGAGTTTTTTCAAGGCCACAAGGGAGAGTTTCTAGTTCCCTGCGGGAGTACTGATTTCACACGGTTTTTCTCGGTTTCAGGTTTATTTCAAACGAACTTTCGCATACAAGTTTACATGGTACATGGTGTACACAAGGAGGCTCCGAAATAAAAACTTAGGGCGACCTCCTATAAGAAAGCAAAAGTGGTAAATTGCTAAAAACACGCCAGTTAGGAATGGAAGACAACAATAGAATGCTAGTTGAACAAACCGTAAAATTAATATTACTACAAGAACTGGAAATACGCGAAAAACAAAGATAGGCGCAAACACAACCACATGGTAAGTGAAATCATTATATAATAATAGCGGATCGATAACGCGTCAGTACTTATCAGAACTTATCAGAACGCATCAGCACTCAGCACACAAAGTGAAAAAAATGGTTGCAGTGGTTTACAACAACAAAAAAATTTTCAGTTGGTGGTGAAATGAGCGATCTGTGTGCTAGTTGAACAAGCTGTAGAAACAATATTACTACAAGAACTGGAAATATGAGAAAAACATATAGGCACAAACACAACGGCATGGTAAGTGACATCATTATATAATACTAGAGGATTGAGAACGCGTCAGTACTTATCAGTACGCATCAGTACTCAGTACACAAAGTGAAAAAAAAATGGTTGCAGTGGTTTAAAACAACAAAAAATTTTTTCAACTGGTGGTGAAATGAGCGAGAGCTGTGTAACGATTTGATATTGAAAGGTAACGAGCATTTTGTAGATGGTAAAGGCACAAGAGATAAATGATGTAGGAGACAGACAGCAATGAGATGGCTATGGATAAATGAGTAATATAAAGAACGAGAAATATGCTGCGGAAAATACCAGTGCGTTTTGATAAAGACACAAATGCGCCAAGAAAAGTGACCCAGTCTGAGGGGTTAATTGCAAGGATATAGAACAGAATGGGTGGTATCGCGACAGCTTCTTCAGAGTGAGAAGAAAAAGCCGTGTAATTCGTGTTTTTCCGATAATATTGAGTTGATTCATTTGGCACCAGGTGCCAACATTATTTAGATAATTGTTTCAAGTTATATTAGTTGGTTAATATTATTGCTTCACTAAAAGATAGCTGTATTATCAGCATACAGAAGGGCCCACCAAATATCGCCTGTTCAGTAAAAAAAAAGAAAACGTCAGAAACATAATACGAAATTCTTTAAACTACTATCCAATGATTACAGGATTGAAAACAAATAAAATATTGGTGAGGGATATTGATGCGATAAAAGTTAATTAGTTCTAAATCCTTCACACGTGGTTTGGTGCTGGCAAGGTCCAAAAAGGCATGTTCCACAAACGTTAGAGCTCTGTGTGCCTTCTTGGGATATTGAATGTTGAAAACCCAGAACGATGCAAACAGACTACACAGTCCTCCCAGTAAAGATGATGCAGTCAAGACACTCTGGCCATCGATGCGGAGGCTAATTTCCCCGTTCGCGGAATGCAGGCAGGGAGTCAAAGGAACATCTACCTGAAAAAGCAAAAAAGAAAAAAAAATGCCCCACATGTAAAATTCAAAACAGACACTACGGTTAACTGAACTTAATAATTCGGTACAGTAATAAAATTGTTATGCCAGGTTCCCTGCGAAGATTCAGTACTTAAATTAGGAATGCAAAGGCTTCATAAAACCAAGTGCCAGTACATTCCCCATCGTGGCTTTTGCAGCAATAAAAAAGATATTACTTCCGCACAATATACTCGAGCACAACTTTAAATGACAGTGAAGTTAAAATGCAAGTCTCTCTAGGTTGATAGATTAGCTCACGGAGAACACTATTATACCCCTCTTACACCTGGCATTTTTTTTTTAAATAAGGTTGAAACTAGCAAAAACACGTTTTCACCGGAAGGGCTTAAGTGGCCTGACGCGCACAACTTCTTTCTTGGCTGCCGCTGGATGGTGCTACTCGTCCATACTTGGGGTGGCAGTACCGCTTACCAAGGGAGCATGCGAGCTACGCATGAGAAAATCGTTCGACGCCAAAACTTGCGGGGCTCAAAAGGCCAATGTTTTTCTTCAGTGAAGCGTAAATACTGATCACAGGTCCAAAGGAGAAACATTTTGCTTAGTGGTCTCGAACGACAAATGACAGGGGAGTTTGGGGAAGCATGAGCGATTTGACCGGAACTGACCAAACTGCTTGGTACGTGGTAATGTTGTATTCAGTTGCTTGTATACTGCTATTAATCACCGCTGCTTCACTTGCTTCCGGTTTATCCTGATGCAAACAGCGACTGCAGTCGTGTTTGCGTCACATTTGATGAGCAGTTGAACAGCGATTTCTCAGCACTTAAGGCATCTTGGCACTAAATCAATGCTGAAATGGCTATGCGGAGGTCCGACTTCCGTTTGAAATCAACTTGCTGGTTGTCTTCAATGACCCTTACCCTTATGCCTCATCACTGCAACCGATTGTTCCTCCGTGTGGTGCAAAGTGTGTTACTGTGATTATTTTCAACGTGAAACGAACCGTTTCTGTGATTTGTAGGACTGATTCTGCTATTAATTACTGCAGTGACAACAAGCTATGAAAGAAAATCCCGCCATCTCCACGAAGTGAATGATGATGAGAGGGGCGAATCTAAAATGCTTATCAGCAGACAATGTGACGCATTAAGTGCAAGCTGCTTTCATAGTGTGTGCATTGACGTTAGGATATGGCCCCCTGGCAGAATTATGCGCTGCGCGAGATTTTGCCGCACCTAAAAGGACAGGCAACTCATTTTTACGGAGTATAGGATCTGTAAAAGGGTTGCGAGTTGGGCGAGTTGGTAATTATGCATTGCGAAAAATAAACTGCGCGCAAATTAACGAGGACAAGAACACATGAAGACGGCACAAGCGCACACTCACAACTAGTTTATTATTGCACAATTCAAAGCTTTATATGCCCAAGCGCCCAATTGCCGCGCCCCCAATGCGTCACAGTTCTCGGCGCACTCAGCCGAAAATACTAAAAAACCGTAACAACAAAACCACAAAACGAACTTTGAGGCGCACGAAAGGCGAAAAATCAGCAAAGATAACCGCATCATACATGGATTAAGACCCCCCTCCCACCCCCAACACGCATTCCCAGAAGAAGCACCGAAATAGCGCTCAATGTGCGTCTAAATATGCGACTTCTCGATTAAGCAGGGCGATAGAGGGATGACTGATACGTTCGGAACCAGCTTTTCTGATGTGGCTGGCTTCTACAATTTCTCGCGTTTGCTGGTTCTTATGTCGCAAAAGGATGGCTGTGCGCTCAAACACAGGGACACAATCAGGTCTGCATGCGCGGTAATGAGAAGATAAGTGGAGCAGGTCACGTTGAAAATTGAAAAAAAAAAATATACGGTACTTTTAGACGTCGTACGCTCGAGTTTGTGACAACGTACCCGTGTGCGGCTCTGTCCTGAAGTTCGGAGAAATGCAGGCGGGTTGTGTTATATTTCTCGTCTTGCATTACGCTTTCTTTTATATATTAGCGCCCTCTTTCCCGATCTCTCTACCTTCCTTCCCGCTTCCGTCTCACTGCGCTGATTTTCGCCACCACGAAGTAACCGTCACGTTGCTTTGAAACGACGCCGCGCGCGACAAACGATTTTATCTCGAATGCCCTGTTACAAACCGGCCTACAAAAGAATGCGAACGCATACCCCAAAACCCACAAACAAGTAAAATAATACGAGTGTGCGCTTTTTTCTTTGCCCGTGCGTGTACGAGCTGTGAGCGGCACGGGTACCCGGGTACTTCGGTGTTAACCCTATCCAAACGTTTGACAAACGCATCGACTGATGAAAGACCACTTACCAGCGAGCTGTCCACACCTGTCGCCGTATCCAAATGCTGTTTGCGGCCGTTCCTCGTGTGACAGGGGCACATAAAAATCTTTCCACCAAATGGCACTACTAGTCCTTCACAAATACGAAAAAACGACGGCCCAAGGCGAGGCTTGAAGCTCCGGCCGCGCCGAGTCACCGGCCGCGCCGCGTTGAAAGCACAGAGGTTGTTTACATCCGGGCAGCCAGTCGTGCCGCCAGGGCAAGTTGAGTCGCTGCAGTCGGGTGCGTTGGCGCGCTGGCACGAGAATTTCAATCGTCTATGTATGCGCAAGCAAGCGAAGCAGATGAACATTGCAATTGTTTGCAACGGCGAGAACTGCCTCTTCGTTAGCAGCAGAGTTTGACAACACCTATCGCCAAAATAAACAGATTGAGACAACACGGCCGCGCTCTCTGCCTGTGATCGCGCTGGTTGAAGCATCTATACGGGTATACGTACGGTATTGGTTTTGTAGCGGCGTGCAACCGTCGCGTCCTGCTCACTCGTTCTAATTAGCATTAGGCCACGGTTGAAGTGCTGGTGCACGGAGACAACGGAAGACTAACATGGCGACCGCCCGCTTGAGATGATTACCTCAGATAGGGCGTTTATTGTGGACGTGGTAGTATACAAGGAACGGAACGCCATCTCACAAATGGTGTTAAGTAGTTCTAAATCCTCCCTTTTGCTACCCGGATGGGCAAAGGTACTACCATGGAGGTTCGTCCACTTCTTTAGATCATGCCTAGGGAGTACATTTTTTGCTACAGGTACTTTTCAGGGCACATTACTTGATTAAAACTCCATTTCCGGCTAGTTTGCGTTTACAGTGTAAGTTTGAGCGCAAATAGATGGTTCTGCGAGCGTATAGTCCCTATTTAATTTGCGTTGAATGTTATGGGCCCAGCCAACTGCAGCAACTTGCCCATAAAACGTCATAAGCTCAGTGCGGAAAAGTCGCTATACTCGGGGACAACTTAAGAACAACAACGGAAGTTGCCCCTGCGCCTCATCACCGCAGCCGGCTGTTACTCCGCGCGGCGCAAAAAGTGCCTCACTGTGAGTATTTTGAAGGTGAAACGAGGCGTTTTTGTAATGTCTCGCACTTAATCTTTTAAATTCCTGCAGCGACTGCAAAAACACTTTGTGTAAAAAAGAAGACGATGTTACGCATTAAGCGCAATCTCGTTTCAAAACGCGCGCGCGCGTTGACATCCGGGTCCATCGCTTCGGCGGAGCGATACACTGCACGTGGTATTGCTGTTCTTAACTTGCACCAAAATATAGTGAACCGCATGCCTGTTCTATGTTTTCTTTATGATACAGCTTACTTTAGTGAAGTTCGTGCTAGAAGCGGTGCCAGTGTTATTCTAACGAAGCGATTTTCGAATGAACCAAACTTGCATTTTGTGTTCATGGCCCATTAATTGTGAGCTGAGGTTGAGTTCAAGTACGTGGCGTTAAAGCGAGGTTGGCACGAGCTCGGCCACGAGGTTCAGAGAACAGGTTTGAGGTGCAACTGCGGTCACAGCTAGAGAAATGTAAGTCGTTCCCCTCTGCGAGTACGGTAGGCGTGGACAGGTAAGGATGGGGATACGCTGCATGCTGGTTGTCGAAAAGCGCCAACAGCTAACGCTACGCCGTCTGCTTTTTTTTAAAGTACCCCACTAGATTTCGCTCTGGTCAGTAAATGCAGGTGCGCATGTAGGCCGTTCTGATATCTGCAAATGAGAGCACAAACATAACAGCTTAGGAAACTACTTACCGCCCTCCTCCATGTCTTTTAGATCATCGTGCCCGCCGAACTGCGCAGCGTGAAACGTAGTATATTAACCCAACTGAAAACCCAAATTAAAATAACGCACTGCAACAGGATAACGACTCAGCCGGCATTTTAATAATTTTGGTCATAGCAAGGTCCTCGTCAAGCCAGCGCCTGTGCTGGCTTTTTGACTACTCTCCTTGCAACGTGACATGTAAATACATCAATGAATAAATTTGAAATTAAATGACATTTCCCGACGCCGTTGTAAATGAACTACTCATCAATGACACTTAACTAACTGCGCGTGATGAGCGTGTAGTGGAGACCTATTCGGTACCGCACAATGTGATTTGATTGATTGTAGGGTTTAACGCGCCGACGCAACGCAGGCGATAAGGCGCGCCGTAGTGGAGGGCTCCGGATTAATTTTGACCACCTGGGGATCTTTAACGTGCGCCGAAATCTCGTACACACGGGCGTTTTTGCTTTTCGCCTCCATCAGAAAAGCGGCCGCCGCGGCCGGGAATCGAACCCGCGACCTTGTGCTCAGCAGCGCAACGCCTTAGCCACTGAGCCACCGCGGCGGGTGGTACCGCACAATGTGAAAGAGCAAGCAGAAGTAGATCAGGGGTTACATCACGCGGGATGAGTGGTGGACGTCACGGAGGATGACGAAGAGGAGATGGTTCGCATGCCTGCCGGGGTCTCTGGCGACGGCTTTTAACAGCGCAGCTGGTGCAAATCGAGCCTCTTCGTCCGTCTGCTGAAGGTCGTGTGTCACGCAGAGATAGGATCGCGAACCCGCCGGCGGCCTCTATCGGTGTGTCTGGGAACAGCCTCGCCGATGGTTCCCACGCCCACAGATAGAGGCCGCAGTGGTCTCGCAGGGGCGGGTTCCTTTACCTCCCGCCAGGGGAGGGAGAGAAGGGAGCCTCCCGCCGCTGACGTGTAGCTGCTGATTCCTTTGCGGGAACCGTAGAATTTGCGCGGCGACGGCACTGCCGTTCACGGGCGAGCGCCCCTTGGCGTTCGAGAACCACATGAGAACTACAGCTCCGCTGTCTAAGCTTATTTCGCACTGGCTGGAAGTGTGTTTGATTTTTTTGCCATGTGTAGCACACAATACCACCCGTTATGTTTGCCTCCGTAGCCAACGGAACCAATAAAAGAGGTGCACGCCCGTGGTTACCTGCAGTGGTGCTTATCATGGGCACCAGGTAACACAAAGGGGCTCAGCACTAGGTTATACGTTGCGGACGTGGATGCGAGAAACGAACGGACACATTGCGTGCATGCGCGTTCGTGTCCTTATACTTCATTTCGCATTTTGTCGCAGATTTGCTTGGTTTATATGTGCAATTACTATTCTTTGTACCCTTTTGCGCTAGTAGACTGGTACCCTAATCTGATGTAGTTGCATTGAAATGTTGAACTAATGTGATGACTCCACCTTACGTTTTCTGTTCCAAAATTCCCCCATTAGGAGAGCCGAATTTTCACGCGCTAAAACAATTTTGCACTCTTATGAGAAGGTAAAACTTGAGCATGTTTTACTGAACGACCACATAACAGCAGCAAAGACAGCTTGTCATCACGGGCGATTAGCATACAGTTTAATGATATTTTAGAGCCTCAAGATACTCTGCACAACATGTTAACTACCTGTCACAGAGACGCATTTTTTACCTTTTAAACGTTTTAAAATTCCGTCGTCCCCTCTACACCCACCCCCCAAGAAAAAATAAAATGGGCAACAATACCTGCTCCAGCAACGGTATGGCAGGTTTAAATTTAAGCCAATATAAAATAAATGGAAGTGGATAGAAGCTGTCACACAAACCCAATTTTTTTACCTGCTCCAAGTACACCTCCGGCCAAGGACATGCAGGGTGTAGTGATCAGCGGAGGGGTCAGTGCATACCATTGCTCTAGGTGTGAAAGTAGGCCTTGCAACGTTTGCTCCGCCTCTTCGTAGAGGGCGGCAGCTGATACGGAGGATATCAAACGGGGGAACGACGACAATAAAGCAGGTTGGTTCTTGTTCACTCACAATGAGCTCATCAATTCATCGTCATCGTCTCTTTCTTCAATGCGCCTTCGCGGTACCACTACACATGGCACTTGATAAGGATGTTCGAGCGATTCGCGAAGTCTGACGTTTAAATGCTGTAGTCAGAGGCTGCTGTCATCGGCTTGCTGTCATCGGCTGCTGTCAGAGGCTTGTTGCTGTCATCGGACTGAGATCAGTGAGCGGCACCCGAAGACATCGACATTTCACCGGTGAGCGCGTTTTTGGCGCTATTAGGACACTTTTTCCGAGAGGGCGGGCTAGGCCTATCGCTAGCGTGGTAGGCCAGCTGCTAGTACGGAAATGGAACAACAGCTCGTGCCTGGCGCCGATGGCGATGCGGCCGTCATAGAAGCCCGTGAATCGGACGAGGAAGAAGATAACTGCATGCATCAAGACGATGAGAGTTTGGTAGAGAGCCAGAATTTGTCCGAAAAGGGGAAGACAGGGTCGGTGAAGAGTTGGAGTGAGGTGATATCAAGAGCGCAACGACGCCGGGACCAAAGACAGCTACGTCTAACCGATAACCAAACCAAGCAAGCACCATCGCCTTCGCCACCGGGGCGGCAGTCCAGACCTACACTTCGTCAAGCCAGGAATTGGTTCAAGCCTCTACCAAGGGACCATTGCAAGCTAGTCCTGAGACCCCGCGGTGGGCTCAACTTGCAGCAGATCTTACCCTCACAGCTGACCCTGGCTCTCCTTCACGCCACCAACACAACCTGGCGTGAAGCAAACATACACCTGCAGATCGACCAAGCCCAGAATACTGCAACGATAAGCACGCCGTCTGTTCAGATTGGCGAGAAATTAATCGGTGTAACTGACATCAAAATCAAGGATGAAAAACATTCTGTGGAGATATACGGGCTTGCGCCCGATGACTCAGTCAAGGGTGTCATTCAAGGAGTTCCGGAAGAATTCACAATTCAAGAAATCATTGAAAACATCGAGCAGGACGGCTTCGAGTTGTACGCAGCAAGGCGGATGGGGGAAAAGTCAACTACTGTGATCCTGACGTTCGCAGGGTCAGAAGTTCCCCGCTGCGTCTACCTCTACGGAACGGCACACCGGTGCACACTCCACAAGAAAACAGTACCAGTGTGCAGTGTGTGCTACGAGGTGGGCCACCGTAACACGGCCTGCCCACGCCCAGGAACACGGGCCTGCCACGAGTGCGGTACGCGCGACCCATGTCCTGACCACACCTGCGTGGCAAAGTGCTCCCTGTGCGAAGGCGCTCACGTTACGGGCGCCAAAGGATGTTCGAGGCGCTTCGTCACTCCGTACGTTATTCGCCGGAGAGAGCAGCAGCAGCGACGACAGGCGCAAGGTCAACATCAGGTGAAGTCGCAACAAGGCCTGCAACAGAAAGCGTCGGTGGAGCAGCAGCGGCTGTCGAGGCGGGACCGGTCTTCGAGCCAAAGTCGAAGGGACCAATCGGCGACTCCAAGACGAAAGGAGAGGAGTACCTCCAACACCGGTTCAACACGTGCCGGTGACGGCAGCAGACAGCAGTCGAGGTCCAGCTCAAGGTCCAGGAACAAGACACCAGCTAGGAGCAACCTAAAACAGGTGGGCTGGTCAGACAGATCCTCCATCATAGATGACAACCAATTTCCCCCATTATTGCAAGAGCCTCAGAAGCAATGTAAAGAGTGCGAACAATTGAAGTCATTGGTAGCCAAACAAAATGAGCAGATTGCTAAACTAACTGCACAAATAGAAAATATAAGTGAAATGTATCGATCGATATTAAACAAATGCGAAACTGAGAGCTGTAGCCAACGGACGGACACCAACGCAAGGAGAAAGGTACCCAAACGGGACATCCAGCCAGAGCAGCCGGAACACCAAAAGTCACCAATGTCAGCCACAAAGGACGAACCAGAGTGGGTGCATCCCATGCAAGAAATGAACAGCACCATTGGGCAGCTCGCAAACAAGGTATCACAACTGGTGACGCAAATGACCTCAAAGATATCTAGGATAGACAGGCTTGAAGCCAACGTTAATCAGCTTCTACTGACGCAAAAGACAAGGAAGGGGGTACCGTATGCCAAGACGGGATCTGAGGGTGGTCACACAACCAGTAGCCTCACCCCAAATCAAGATGGGGCGTCCTACTAAAAAGCCAACTGAGACCACGACAATTCTCCAGTGGAATTGCCGTGGCTTTAGAGGCAAGGCAGGTGAGCTACAACAATATGTGGACTCACTCGACAGCAAGCCAGACATCTTGGTCATGCAGGAAACAAACAAGAAACCCAAACTCCCGGGCTTCGTAACGTACGTCGATCTGACGGAAAGAGGGACAGCAGTGCTGGTGCGGAACACAATAGCGGCCACACAACATCTAACAACAGAAAGAGGGTGCGAGCACACCTTGATTGAAATCCACCGCCGAGGTATAGGAAGTGTACACAACGTTTTTATACTGAATATGTACTGCAGACCTTCCAAGAAGGACCTTGACTTAGCGGGGACAATTCAGGATGCCATGGACAAAGCCGGCTATAGACCTTTGCTCGTACTTGGCGATTTCAATGCGGCGCATACTACGTGGGGGTACAAATTCTGCTCGAAAAGAGGTAGGCAACTAGCTAGCCTCATGGATCAGCACAATTTGGCCTTGCTCAATCAACCAGGCACTCCAACACGAATGGGCACTAGCTCTGCCAGAGATACCACGCCTGACCTGTCGCTCTTGGCAGGTATCCTGGACGCTTCGTGGCAAAACACAGGAGTGAACTTGGGGTCCGACCACGACGTCCTGAAGATCACAGTAAGGGGCCCCGCCTTCAGGGCGAAGTTCGGAATAGCACGAATAACGAACTGGGACAACCTTAGGAAGGAACAGGAGGAGGGGGTAGAAGAGACAACGACGGAGAGCAAGCCCTACGAGCACTGGGAAGAGGAACAAATCACCTTGGTAGAAAAACACACCGAGAGAATTGCAACCACAAACCAAACCCCACGTATCGACGCAAAACTGGCACATCTCTGGCAAGCTCGGCGCAGTCTGACCAAACGCTGGAAACGGCAGCGACACAATAGAAAGCTCCGCAAGAAAATCCAAGAAATCAACAAACAGGCTGCGGAATACGCTGCGGAGCTATCCAGGGAAAGCTGGCTCAGCCTGTGCGACGAACTTCAGGGAACTCTATCGGCTCGCAAGACGTGGCAGCTCCTTAGACACCTTATAGATCCAGTGACAAGCAAGGGTGAGACAAACAGAAATATGACGAGAACGTTGAACAATTATAATGGCGATGTAAAGAGGCTCTTTGGGGATCTTAGCGACAAATACCTCAAGACGGACAGGACCGTACAGCGGCCAGGATCTTATCGGGGAGCACCCAACGAGACGCTGGACAAACCGTTCACCGACTTTGAGCTTAAGGTGTCAATTGCCGAGAGCCGTCATAATAGTGCCCCGGGTCCAGATACCATCACGTATAGGCTGCTTAAAAACTTGAGCGACAGAGCAAGGAAGGATCTCTTGCGGCACATGAACGAAGCCTGGGTGAGCGGCAACCTACCGAGGCGATGGAAGGAGGCAGAGATCAGGTTCATACCGAAGCCCGGAAAGTCCCCGCACATTGACAATCTAAGGCCCATTTCCCTCACGTCTTGTGTGGGTAAAGTGATGCAGCGGATGGTGCTAAATAGGCTGCAAAAGCATCTAGAAAACACCGATCAGATGCCGGATACCATGTTTGGATTCCGAAAGCGCCTCGGAACGCAGGACGTGTTGCTACAAATAAAAGAGGAGGTCATGAAGCAGGCCACGAGACATTCGCCCAGAGCCATTTTGGCGCTTGACCTCAAGGGCGCATTTGATAACGTCTCTCACGCCAGCGTCCTATCGAACCTCCAGGGCACCGGATGCGGAGAACGGGTTTACAATTATGTACGGGACTTCTTGACTGACCGCCAGGCGAGAATCAAAGTGGGGGAAGAGGTATCCCCTCCTGTGAAACTGGGTAGCCAGGGGACCCCCCAGGGATCCGTCTTGTCACCCCTTTTATTCAACATGGCGCTCCTGGGCCTGCCAAAGGCGCTCGGAGCGATCGAAGGATTGGGGCATGCGCTATATGCCGACGATATCTCGCTCTGGACGACAAAAGCAGGCTCTTTAGGATGGATCCAAGACACGCTGCAGACAGCCGCAGATGTTGTGGACAAATTCGCCAAAGGGTGTGGCCTTAGATGCTCCCCATCTAAATCAGCACTGGTGATCATCCGGCCAAGGGCGCCTAAGAAACAAAAAGAGGACATAAAAGTCAGCCTAGAGGGCGAAGACATCCTCCCACGCCCCAGCACAAAAATTATCGGATTAGTCATCCAGGCCGACAACAGGGCATCTATACCCGTTGCGAAACTAAAGCGCACGTCGGAACAAATCCTTCATATGCTCCGACTGGTGGCGTCAAGAACCCGAGGTCTCAAGGAGAGGGACACACTTAGGCTCGTCCAAGCCTTTGTAGTAACCAGAATAACATATGTAGCACCTTACCTCCTCCTGAACAAAGTGAACACGCAGGTGCTGGACGTCATCATCCGCAAAGCCGTCAAGCAAGCTATTGGAGTTCCTATGAGCGCGTCTACATGCAGACTCTTGGAAATGGGCTTGCATAACTCGGTCGACGAGCTCATTGAGGCCCATCTCGCCAATCAGAAACAAAGGCTGAGCCAAACAAAAGCGGGCAGACGCATCTTGCAGAAAATCGGCTGGAAGGCGACGCTATCTGAGGACAGAGACCAGCTGCCAGATGAATGGCTGGAAGCCATCAAATCCAAGCCCATCCCCAAGAACATGAACCCAGCGTACCATGGCGGCAGGCGGGAGGCAAGAGCTCGTGCTCTCAACAGGCTTCTGGCAAAAGAAGAAGGGGCTATCTTCACGGACGCCTCCATGAATGACGGTACGAACCGGTCAACAGCAACGGTGACAACCACGAAAGAGCTGCTGACGTGTGCATCCGCTGTAGTTCAGAGCACTGAAGAGGCAGAGGAGCTGGCGATTGCTCTGGCCCTTACTCTACCGGACAAGACCAAGGTGGTCACGGATTCCCAGCAAGCCTACAGAAGCTTCCAGTGCGGCTGGGTGTCCCGGTTGGCCCTCCGAGTGCTCAAGGAGAAAAAACCTCCGAAGGAAAGCGTAGAACTAGTGTGGGTACCGGCCCACTCTGCGGTGGAGGGTAACGAGTTTGCCCACCAGCAGGCCCGAGCACTGACTTACCGGGCCACGTCCACAGCAGAGGCAAACAACCAACCATTGCTTACCTACAGGGAAATAACCACTTATTACAGGCACGACAGGAGGACGCTACCAGCACCCCACGCAGCACTCACCAAGGAGCAGCAAACTATATACCGGCAAATCCAGACAGAGTCCTTCCCGCACCCCCGTCTACTCAACCGCATGTTCCCAAACCAATTCGAAGAAGCTTGCCCAATCTGTAAAAAACTAGGCACTCTCCAGCACATGATAGGAGAGTGTAAGTTTAGCCCGGAGCACCCGCCCCCCTTACCCGAGTCTCGCCCCACCAACCCCACTCTACATTTTAACGAGAGATGGAGGATCTTGCTGACCAGCCCCGCACTGGAGGATCAGCTACTACTGGTCACCAGGGGCCAGGCGGCGAGAGCAGCATATGGATTCCCGTGAACAGGGAACCACCTCCGTCCAGTGTGGAGTTCGCAACGAACGACTCTTAAATAAAGTTTCTTCTCTCTCTCTCAGAGGCTGCACAAAGTTCGCGCGTGTCTGAGTCATGGTGCTTCTGCAGAGGTTGTTTTATGAAATGCTTCAACTTTGCATGTAAACCACAATCCGTGCCACGTGCCAGACCAGGCCTCTGCAGTGCACGCAACCACACGCAACTCCGTCCAGCCACGTACTGGGACAAGCGTTCCTCCAAAAGCGAAATTTTCAAAATATTTATTATAGGTTTCTGCATCGGCTTCGTTTTAGTTCACGATATTTTCTTGGCAGAAACTTGCTTCATCAAGAGGGCCGGCTAAATTATTTTATTAAAGGTCAAAAATGGAGATTTTAAAAGGTGGTTCCAAAACGTGGGGATCCAAAAAGGTTTGCCGGGAAACACAGCGAAGAAGACGGGCGATGGAATTGCGCAGCGCCTGAAGAAGTCTGCTCGTGTGCTAGCTCGGGGAACCAGGGGCTTCAAAACTAAGCTTCCCCAAACGGCACGAATAAGCACTCCAGTCACGTTGCACGACAAACATTGCCCGAACGGTTGGGAAAACGGATTGCCTCTTATTCGTTCGTGGCCAGGAATCGGTGGTTAGGCCGAACAACAGCACGAATTTCCCAATACGTGTGCACTTTTTTCCACCATACGCCCCATCTAAAAGCTGAGGAGTGGCGCTGCCTTTCCTAATGCATTCATTAATTGATCAGAAATGCGCAAAAACTTGGGATTGTTACACACTTGCCTCAGCTGAAAAACATGAAATAATGTTTTAAAATATTAAGTGCTGTCACCAAGACTGACTGACACGGTATTCTGGTAGTATTATTCTGCGTACTCTTTCCACTCCTTTTAGATCAGGCAAGGCATGCCTTCGGCCTCGTTGTTTCGTGGTTCTAAACTTGCTGGTTGTTTGCAGGTCAAAGTGGACAAAAAAATCAATTTGCGCTAATTTTGCGATAAGTGGTTTTCGTGCAGTCTCTGCGTGAACGCCGGAAGTTTTGATAAAGATGAGATAGTATTTCAAATTTTGGGTCTAGAGAGATATTTATTTATTTATTTATTTATTTATTTATTTATTTATTTATTTCAATACCTTCAGGGCCCGTAGGGCGTTACAGAAGGGAGTGGTTGTTAGCTTAAATATCACAACAGAAAACTCTTAAATTCATGTAAAATTCGAGATACATGGGCAGCGATACATACAAAATCAAACAAAAAAGCTAAAACACGTCACACAAAGCACGACAACATTATGCAATATTATACAACATTCAAAAATACAATCAATGAGGTCGATGGAAATTCTCGACAGCGGTTTGAAAAGCGAGGGTATTAGCAAGGGTTGAAATTGAGGATGGCAGGTTAATTCATTCTGTAGACGTTTTTACCAGAAAAGAGTGATAGAATGAATTGGTGCGTGCAAAAGGGACGTTGACTTTGCGTGATCAGTACGCGCAGATAAGCGTGCGGGTGCGGAAAGAAGTTCGTGTTTAAGACTCGGGTTGTGGTAACAAATTTTGTGAAATAAACTCGGGCGAGGCAATTTCCTACGTAACGAAAGAAGAGGCAAGTTTAGAGGAAGCTTCAGGGAGGATACGCTGGCAGTACGATGATATTCGGATAGTATGAAGCGTTCGCTGCGATCCTGAACGGATTACAAACGGACAAGGGTCTTATATAGCAGCAGCTTTAGCGATGAGGCTGTCGTAAAAATTACTGCGTAAATAGCAAAGCATGCGGTTGGCGTTGTTCTATATGTACTCGATGTGCTTTTCCCAAGATAGGTTAGCGGTAATGTGAACTCCTAAATATTTGTATGACATTACGTTTTCTAGCTTATAACCATCAAGGTGATAGTTGCAAACATTAGTAAAAGGTGTGCTACGAGAAATTGTCATAACTTTGCATTTTTTAGTATTTAGGCGCATGTGTCATGAAGAACACCAAGCAGAAATGCTGCCCAGGTCAGTCTGAAGCATCGTAGTGTCAAAGCTATAGATTTTCCGGTAAGTAACGCAATCATCGGCAACAGTTTAATGGAGGAGTTAACAACATTAGGCAAGTCATTTATGTAAGTGAGAGAAAAGCAACGGTACGAGAAACAGATCCCTGCGGTACGCCCATGTACACTGAGGAAAGAGACGAGTTGAAGTCGTTAGCTGTAACAAACGATGTTCGGTTCGAAAGGAAATTTTTGATCCATGTAAGCACCTGTTGGTCGATATTTAGCTTGCTTAATTTTAGGAATAGAAGTTGGTGAGACACGACATGAAATGCTTTAGAGAAATCTAGGAATCTGCAATCTGTTACAGTTTTCTTATCTATCGAGTGGATATGTCTTTTCTGGAACACTCCTTAAGAATACTGCGTCTTTGTGCGCAGTAATAGCCTGGTTGTAAAGAACGCCACTGGTCATGCGCATTCGTGCCTTTACGAAAATGCCTTTTTTTCTTATTCAGTACACGTTTCAAGAGAAATTATTTCCACGTGTGCGCCACCAACGAATTCTCATCGGTGCTGTCAAATAATCTGTCCTTTTCTTTCTGTGAGATGTTTACCAGAAACTGTTTTAGGGTGCTTCGAGGCAAGAAAACATTTTTTTTTGCCTTTGCCGGATGTAATCGATTGCCCTGCGAGGTTTTTATTTTATTCTTCGGTTGTGTAGTTTATGGAAGTGCCGCCTGGCTAACGGGAACACGCTCCGTCAGGTAGGTCTATTTTTGGGGAAGAGGATGAGTTGGTGGGTAGCGCGTATGCGCGGAGTCGCTTCCGCTTAGTGGACATACCTGTTTAACGGGTTGAATCGGTCTGGTCTGCGTTTTGAGGGCCGCCGAATACCGTTTGGTATGACCTGTACCTTCTTCGCTGTTCATAGGCTTTTGTATTGCGTGCTAATCTTTATGCCTAATCGTTACCTGTGCAATTGCTCAAATATCTCACGCACCGAAGAAGAAAAGTGGTGTGATCGCACAAGGATATCGCCTTATTGATGCGAAGGCTTCAAGTCTGGCCACTGGATATTTTTATTCCTTTTAAAATTGTTGGATATTTGGACGATCATATCGGTGCTCTAAGTAAGTTTTGGGAGGTTTGCATGATTGTTTTGGAGAGAGAGATAGAGAGAGAGAAAGCTTTAATAAGAACTCCGGAGGTCAGTCGCACTAATGGTAAGGCTTTGTACTTCATATGGTAATGAATACAGTAAGAAGAAAGAGCGAAAGGCAAACCGGGGGGGGGGGGGGGGGGTGCGGAGGAAGCCGGAGTGTAACACATAGATCGCCTTATATATCTCGATACGGATGGTGACAAACCCTGTAGGGCGAGCCAAATTTAAACATCGCTACAGAAAGGTGCGACTCGCCGTCTAAAACCTTGGGGAGATGAGAGAGAGAGAAAGCTCTTTATTAAAGAAGAAAGCCGAGAGGTTTGCCAGCATCTCTACACTGACATGCTACTCGGCGGGGGAATGGGTTGGGGAGGACGCGTTTCGGTCCGTTTTGCCGTGTGCCTCGACAAAACGTGCACTTGAGTCTTCCCGCTAGAGTTATAGCTAACGAAGAAAACGATGGGGCCGCAATTAGTGAGGCGAAACGAGAACTTGAGTTTCGCACTGCGCGGACTTCCATCGTCGAGTATTACCTTTAAAGGGACAGACAAGCCAATTTTGTCGAGTATATATTCTCTATCCCAAATAAAGGGCACCCCTTAAATCACCTTCACGAGAAACGGTTTTGCTGATAACGCCCTAGAACTTTTTAAATCGAAATTTGCAGATCTACAAGCCGTATGTGTCCTCCCAAAAATAATGCTGACAACTATGACATACAGTAGCGCGGCAGCATACTTTTATCTATGCGAGATGAAAAGAGATATTTAAAAACTTGTCCCCAGCTAAAAAAAGTGTGAATCGCTAGCTTTCTTATTCCTTTGTGTGTGTTTTTTTTTAATTCACAAGTCTGTTTTGCACGGAGGCGCCATCTGTTGGGATTGACGATATACCTATGTAGAATGTGGCTTCACGTTGTGAAGGTCGGCAGTTCGATTCTCCCCGGGCACGTCCTTTCTTCGTTTTTTTTTAAGCTGCCGTTGGTGCATATGGAAACTGAAATCGAATATTTCGGCCGAAGAAACGTCCCCGAATTAGGCAGAATCGTCAAAGCTCCTTCCCTGCGTCTGTTTACTGAGCGCTGCCGTTGATTTCTGGACATGGAGGCTCAGTTAGCCACAGTGAGAGCAACCCAGCGGCGGCGAGCGGCGTGTCAAAGATTTTAAAAATGTTTAAAAATACATATACGCTTTAAACTAACAGAAATACTTGTGTTAAAACGTTTCAATAAGTGAATAAACGTGTCAGCAGCTAGAGTAGCCGCTGGGTAGTCACGTGACCGGGACACATATTGTCATGGAGGCAAGAAAATGCATATTGTAGTGTCACGTTTCTTCACTACGAACCGCCACCCTTCCGATTTCAGACAGTTTGGTGTTAAATAAAATAATTTCCGCCAATTTGTTTATAAATTGCTTGTGGTTATCGAGCTATATAAAACGCTGGCTTTCGTATGAGCTAGAGAACATATACGCGGCAAAAATCGGTGGTCCGTCCCTTTAACCCCGAAGTTTTCATTTGATGCATGCGCACGTATTGTCTTTCCATGCAATCTCTTTCCATGCAAACGCTTTAGTGTTATGTTACCGGCCTCCTCGCTCTCAAGTTCATGCCCCCTTCGATGATGTTCGTTCTGGTTGCGCCTAAAACATCAATCTAGTGCTTTCAATTCTGCGCCCTCACATTTCTCACAATACTGACAAACTATCCACAATTTCCCACGTGGTCTCCGCGTGCGAATCCAGTGGCCGCCTGCTCGCTTCTCGCAGACGGTGAACCCGTGCGATGACTTCTACGGGCACGCGTGCGGTCGCTGGGCGCCCCAAGACTCGGAGGCCAAGTCCACGAGCTACCTGGACGAGTTGCAGAAGAACTTCACGAGCCGGCTGTTCCATCTGCTCGAGGCGGACGACATCACGAGGCACGGGGAAGCGACGGGCACCAGCATGCGCAACTTCTACCGCAGCTGCGTCACCTATGTGAACTTGTCGAGATCGGCGGACTTCCTGAAACACACCTTCAAGGTGCTGGGCTTGAAGCGCGGTTTCTGGAAGAAGATAGACCCCACGGACCGCCTGGTTGGTGAACCCATATACTCTCGGTAATGATCAATAACCTCGGGAAAGCACAGCGGTTTGAGATAGGTGGCGAGGCACTGGAAGTGGTAAGCGAATGTATCTACTGAGGCTAAGTTGTGACCCCGGATCCCAACTATGAGGCAGAGATGACTAGATGGATAAGAATGGGGTGGAGTGCATTCGGCAGGCATTCCAGAGAATGAATGGCAGCCTACCATTGTCCCTAAAGTAGAAAGTGTATGTGATCTTCATCTTACCGGTACTCACCTACGGGGCAGAAACTTGGAGGCTAACTAAGAGGGTTCAACTAAAATTGAGGACGACTCAGCAAGCAATGGAACGGAAGATGATAGGAGTAACATTAAGGGACAATAAGAGAGCGGAGTGGGTCAGGGAGCAAACGCGTGCTAAGGACATATTAGTAGAAATTAAGAAAAGAAATGGGCGTGGGCAGCGCATGTAATGCGAAGGCAAGATAAACGTTGGTCATTAAGGGTAACAGAGTGGATCACTTGAAAAGGCAAGCGCGGCAGGGGGCAGCGGAAAGTTAGATGGGCAGATGAGATCAACGGGGATCAATTGGTCGCACCTAGCACAGGACCGGGATAATTGGAGATCCATGGGAGAGGCCTTTGCCCTGCAGTGGACGTCGATAGGCTGCTGCTGCTGCTGCTGATGATGATGATGATGATGATACTCTCGGTATGCAGTAAACGGACGGACATTAGGTTCAGAGCGTACCTGGGGGGTAAAGGGGGTACTTATCACAGATTGCTGCCATTGAGTCTGAGCGCTGTAAATAGACGTTAAGGGGCACTGAAGACAAAATACAAGTTTGGTTCATTAGAAAGACTGCTTTGTGCCGATAACAATGATACCAATTTTATCACAAATTTTGAACCAATAATGGAGACATTAAAAAAAACGCCGCGTATCTGCTCCTTTCGTAGCAAATGTCGACAAAAGATGATAGTCTTCGTCCACATTTGCAAACTAAATGCTCCCTTTGCTTTTGCTCTTGCATTTCTTCTTCCGTCACGGTCCTCGCAAGGTAAACACGCTAAAGGTTTGCTCAAGTCAATTTGAATTTACCGCGTTCCACTGCTACAGGCCGGGTTCCTCGATGCCAGCGCTGCAGTACGGCGGAGACACGCGTGAATTGAGGTGCCCTACCTCAACATTTATAGAACCGCGTTGACCTACTCCACGTGCGTTCAAAGCAGAACGTGGAACCTATCTAGTGGAACTTTTCGTTGCTGTTGCCTTGTGATTTCTCAAATGCCGCCTGGAGCGCGGGCAACAGCAGGCGACGGTTTTCTGCAGTAGATGTAGTATATCATTTGCTATCGCAAAAACCAAGCATCCGTGATTTTTTTAATAAAGGGACACTGCAAATACCACTTATGCATTGATGTTCTGCCTTATGTTTGCGTAATGCCCCGTTCTTGTGCAACAATGTTGACAAGTATGAACATTGAAACCGGACGTGGACGTTTAGATTTTGGCTGTGAGCACATAAGTCTATTGCGCAGATTTTGATTCCCTTTGGCCGGGTGGCTGAATCGAGTCACCGACAGACAGACACAGGCAGACCAATATTTCTGTGTTTAAGTGACCCAAGAAAGACTATCATCTTAAAAAAAACACGTGAAGCTGTTTCAACTCCTAGCCACTATCCGGCCACTTATCTATAACGTCGCAAAATCTTGTTTGTGTGATCTGCGGCTGCCCAACGAATCCTTCGCTAAGACACATGACAGAACGATTGTACTGGGGCCCTTAATTAGTTACGTTTGATCGCATCACTTCAAAACTACGTTTTTAGTGCTGCCCTTTATGACGTCACTTCTGCCAGTAAGGAAGGAAGGAAGAAAGACTTTGTTGAGTGCCTGCAACAGACACAGTGTGTACACTGCGCCCGGACGTAGCCACTCGTCGATCCCGACGTACCCCCTACTCGGACCACCCCTTCGCTACTCGCTACGGGGTCGGAGGCCGCTGCCCCGTAAGGGAGGGTGTCGCCCCGCAGCTTTCGCTCCGGTGCTGCTTTTCGAGAGCCGCCAGGACCTGCTGGACGGCTGATAGTTGGGTGTGCTTGTCACAACTGCGCACTGCTTCCTGGATCCACGGTGGTAGGTCTGTCCTTGTTGCCGCCTCGTTAGGTCGCACTTCACAGTCCCAGAGTAAGTGGGTGGTTGAGGCCCTAGCATTGCTACATAACACGCACGTGTCGTCCGTATCGAGTTCTGGCTGTATGTGCTTCATGACGACCGGGGTCATCAGTGAATTCGTATGCAGCTGTCTGAACGTGGACGCTTCCTCCCTGGTTAGCTCGGGGTGAGGTGGTGCGAGCACCCTCCTACAATTTCTATAATGTATCGGAACTCGCCACCAACCACAACGAGACGGCGAACGCAGTCGCGCGAGGATTAGCTCGCCGCGCTGCAGCAGTTGAATCGTCTGCAGAGTGGTGGACCGAGACGAAGGACAGGTACGATACCTTTCAGGGTATCACCAAATATTGTGCCAGTAACACGTAACTGCAGCGCGAAATTTGAAAGATTTTCAGTACTTCTTGGGTATTTTCGGTTAGAAAACGTCTTCAGTGCCACGAATCAGTCACGCCAGAACTATATTTTGAGTGCGTGTGTGTGTGTGGAGGGGGGGGGGGGAGGGGGCAGGGTAAAGCGAATATTTCTTTCATAAGCCTCCTGCGCTGGAGTTTTGGCGACATGCAGCGCCCCTGGCGGCCGACGCCTCTGGGTAGTACAAAAGCAGACGACCCTCGCCGCCCGCAATGTGTTTTCAATTACAAGCCATAGTGAAAGTTGGTTGTGGCACTTTGTGCCGTGTTTAAATGACTGCATACTGTATGAAATAGTCCTTAAAGTAGTTGCAGAGGCTAAACAAAATAATATCCCCTGAAAGGTTGATTGATTGTTGGGTTTAACGCGCCAACGCAACGCAGGCGATGAGGCGCGCGTTAGTGGAGGGCTCCGGATTAATTTTGATCACCCGGGGATCTTTAACGTGCGCCGAAATCTCGTACACACGGATGTTTTTGCTTTTCGCCTCCATTAGAAAAGCGGCCGCCGCGGCCGGGAATCGAACCCGCGACCTCGTGCTCAGCAGCGCAACGCCTTAGCCACTGAGCCACCGCTTTTTTTTATTGTCATAATTTTACACAGCACTTGATCCAAAGAAAACACAATAATGATAAAAACTGCTAGCCACAACCCTGCTCGCAGAAAACGGCTAAAAATGCTTGAGGTCCGTTAGAGTCTCCATCACGGACAGCCACTCCGGAGGATCAGGTTGAGCCCTGCAGACTTCGACAATAATTCGCATAGAATCAGCAAAATACTCTTTCGAACGTTTACCATCAACGTCACGATGACTAATCGCCATACGCGACTTCCAAATGCCGTGCAGGGCCAGGACCATGACGAGGTCGTATGGTACCCCGTAGTCACTCTCAATGGGTAGGTACCTGATCCCATGTGCGTCCAGAGGGAAGTCCTTTTTCAAGGTCCGCTGAAGCACGTCCCAGAAAAAGACTCCGTCCCAACACTCGAGGAACACATGTTCTACTGTCTCTGGTTTTTTACACGGGTAGCAGTCAACCCCCCATAGAAGGTACAAGCCCGTTTCTTTCTGCCACGCTTTCACTGGAAGCACACCCACGTGAAGTTAAAAAAAGAAAGACTTCACCCAAGGCGGCACTACCATGCGTTTTACACGTTTTAGCACGTCCTGCCCAGGCCCTGCACGATACATTGTCCTGTACAACGGCACAGGTGGCACAAAGTCAACCAAATCACGGTACAACTTTTCCCGCGTAACGCTGGATAGGTACTTTAAACTAAAACGTGCATGCGAAAACTCGGTCGCTTGAACCACTTCACGGAAGTAGCCCTTGATTGCTCCCACAGAAATATGTGCAGATGTAACAACAAAATCAGCTAAGGCGTTGCGCTGCTGAGCACGAGGTCGCGGGTTCGATTCCCGGCCGCGGCGGCCGCTTTTCTGATAGAGGCGAAAAGCAAAAACGCCCGTGTGTACGAGATTTCGGCGCCCGTTAAAGATCCCCAGGTGGTCGAAATTCATCCGGAGCCCTCCACTACAGCGCGCCTCATCGCCTGCGTTGCGTCGGCGCGTTAAACCCTACAATCAATCAACAACAAATTCAGGCAATGCCCTGGGTAACTTCAGCTGACAAACAGTGCGCAAGAAAGGATCGTTCACATCACGAAAGAACAAAAAGCGATTGGCGACTTGCCGCAAAAACAAATGGGACAAAGAAAGGCCCCCCTCACGCACGCGCCGCGAGAGGTTCGTGCGGCTTGTTCTTTCCCAGGCCGATTCCCAGATAAGTAGTGCGAACACCCAGTGCAAGGCCTGTACGTTCGCCCGCGAACAATGCAGCACCTGAAGCACATACCATATTTTGCTCATTAGGAAGACGTTGCACACTGATGCCCGTGCTAACATGGACAGGCCAGTGCCTTTCCATTTCTCTGCTTTTTCGCGTAGTTCAGCAGTCTGTCTGAGCCAATAGGGGTCTGTATCTTCATAATATTGTTACGTGGCGGCAGGACACAGATGAGACGAACGATGCGATGGAGTGAAGCGATCTATTCACATTATGTACAGTGCGGCCATGACAGGTTCGCGCGAGGCACTTCGTCGTCGTCGTCGTCATCGTCGTTAGTTCAAGGAGCTGTCAGGCATTGTCCACCTTAGTCCCGTAACATCACCCCCCGGTTCGAGGACGACCGACCCGGTCGTGGCCGAGGCAACGCGAGGATTGCCATGAGGACGAGCGATGCGATGACAAGGTACAGTGAAGATGTGCCTGCCGCCACCGATGACAATGATGCACGTGATGCCTGGCCCCGCAAAAGCGATGTGTTGAAGACAGAAGCGGACCGTCGGAGGAACTCGAACCACGTCGGACGAGAGGGCTGGGGACGCGGCTTCTGTTCTTTTGGTCTCGGCATGTAGCGGCTCGTTTTCATCGGCTGGTCACGGGCTGGGGTCACGAGGCGGGGGACGTGGTCGAATGCTCGTCGCAGTGGGCTGGGGCTGCCCGACACGGCCGACGTTTCCTTGACGATTCCGCCCAGGCCGAGACGATGCGATGTGGAGGCCAGGATGGGGATGACACCGCACACTCCACCAAAATGTTACGTGGCGGCAGGACACAGATGAGACGAACGATGCTGGAGTGAAGCGATCTATTCACATTATGTACAGTGCGGCCATGACAGGTTCGCGCGAGGCACTTCGTCGTCGTCGTCGTCATCGTCGTTAGTTCAAGGAGCTGTCAGGCATTGTCCACCTTAGTCCCGTAACAATATTCTAGGGGCACTCCCAAGTACATAGCTGGCGTCGTCTGCCAGCAGATACATTCGAACACACTTGGCGTACAATCCCAGCCCCCGTGCCAGAACCCCAAGCATTTTTGCCAGTTGACTCCACTTGCACTATATTTACAAAACCTTTTTAAGATGTTTACAGCGACACTTATGCTGCTCCTGTCGACGCAAAAAATGGCTATGTCGTCAGCATAGGCGAGCACTCGTACTTCAGAGGACTTTAACCGAAAACCGTTGATCGTCTCACTTCTTCTGATACTTAAACAAAGGGCTTCAATGTACAAACAAAAAAGCAACGGTGACAATGGACAACCCTGACGCACAGCTCGTTGAACTTGAATGGGTTTGCTTAGCATTTTGTTTAGAACAAGCTGAGTACAACACCCATTGTACGCCATGCGCACTCCCTCGCGAACGACAGAACCTACGTTCACATGCTGTAGCATATCTAAAAGAAGCTCATGTGATACCTGGTCAAATGCTTTTTCCAGGTCTACCTGTAGCATGGCCAAAGCACCCTGCATTCTGTCACAGCATTCGAGAACACTTCTGGCAGTATGAGTATTTGTCACTATCGACCGCCCCTTTATTCCGCACATTTGGTGCGGTACCACAATATCCTTTATTACAGTCTGCAAACGACTAGCTAATATTTTTATTAACACCTTGTAATGGACGTTTGTCAAACTGATTGGGCGATACGCAGAGATATGCCTCAGTTTGTTTTCATCCTATGATTTGGGTATAAACACTATATGTGACAAGAAAGGAAGGTAATAGCACTCCTGTTTTGTACGACTCGGCGTAGACGTTCCGTAGAACAGGGCTAATGTCATCCTTAAACTTTTTATAAAAAGATGCGGTCAGTCCGTCAGCACCCGGCGTCTTCCCTGGGCTCAGCTCGTCAATAGCCCTCCTTACTTCGTCGGCTGTAATATCACTTTCTATGCTTGCTGTTTTTTCTTCGCTCGGGCATGGCAACAAACACATAAACTCGTTTTCAGACTGTACTGCATCAATAGACTGACGAGCAAACAACTTCTCATAGTAGTCACAGAAGCTACGTTCGATGCTTGCCTGGTCGTTACACAGTGCGCCATCATGTTCGATTTCCACTATCATGTTTTAAAGCGAAGCTTCTTACCTCTACCCCCCAAGGGTTCTTTCGCGACCGTTGGTGTCACCAGAAAACTCCCGCAAACAAATAAAAGAAGTTACTGGCACCGCCAGGAATCGAACCTGGAACGAATAGAGAAACGGAGCGAGAGCCCGCAGTCTTACCTATTGAGCTACGAGCCCATGCGGAGGCGGCCGAGATAGACAGGTGCACTCACCGCACACATCTAATGTCACGTGATACCGTCACGCGACCTTTGACGCGCTGTGCGCTCCGCCCACGGCACGTGTAGCGGCCGTGTGCACGCCTTGCGCATGCGGTAGGAGTTAGTAAAACGTAAAGGAAGCTCACACGAACGCATGGCATCTAACTTCCCCTCCGTATCTGCTACCGATCTGTGAATTACTTGCATTTCAGATATGCAGTACATAGCTCAACGATGGATTCGTACAAAATAAACCAGAAACCCTTTGAATTATGTTCGTCGCAGTCGACCCTCACGTGCTACAAAGCTGCGCAGGTGCTATAAAATAAGAATACGTCAGTGGAAACCTTCTGAGTCAAGCGTCGGTTCATTCCTAGACTGCGCCTACCATGGGTAGACCACGAAAAGTAAGGACTGTATAAGAAGAACGCGAATATAACGCTTGGCGAAAAGACCAGCAACGCCTCGCACACCAACGTCGCAGACAAAACAACCCAGAATTCGTCGCATGAAAAGCGGAACGAAGACGTCAGGACAGACAGCAGGACCCGGAATATGCAGCCACAGAAGCGGAACTTATGCGACAGGTCAGGCAGCATGACGCGGAATACGTCGCAAGGGCACTCGAACGCAAGAGACGGGCTCGACGCGAAAACAGCGAGAGCCGCAACTCGGAGAACGCTTCGAAACGCCGCAAGTACCACAAAAAACACTTGTCCAAGTTCAAGGGAGCGAACGCCAAACTTTAGAAGTTTCTCGACGTGGACTTCGGGTTCGTCTGCTCAGTGTACGACCGCCTCTGGTTTCAAGACGACCTAGCTTGCATTTTGAACGTAACGAATGCGGCTAAGAAGAAAAGTGCTTTCGACGTGTGGGTGCGCGACTTCGTGGGGGACGACGTCGCCAACTTTAAAATGTGCGGCGCGTGCAAGGACTCACTACTCGAAGGTAAAATTCCTTCGCTCTCCAAGACCAACGGCTACGCCTATCCGCCGATCCCACCGCACGTAACTCAGCTAAACGTCGTCGAGGAACGTCTGGTCGCACCTCGCATTCCGTTCATGTCTATCAGACGCCTCTCGCACGGCGGCGGCCAGTTCGGGATAAAGGGCCAAGTAGTCAACGTGCCCATCGACGTGCAGAAGACGGTGCAGAGTCTCCCGCGAGGTATCGACGATGACGTCGCCATCAATGTGAACCTCAAGTGACGTCTGCTCGCGAAACCCACGTACGTTTCTAATACCGTTCGAAAAGACCACATTAAAGCGTGGCTCGGCGTCCTCCTGCAGAGCCCCCTCTACAAGTATCACAACATTCGCTTCAACCCGCACACCTTCGAAAGTCTCCCGCCAGAAGGCCAAGGAATCGACGACAACGAGGTCGAGAAGCTCATGGACGTCGACGACGAAAACGACCCCAAGCAATGTGTCGTTGCCTTGAACGCATCGAGCCAGATGGGCGTGTACGATGACGCATGCATGGCCGGCCTCCAAATCACTCGCACGTCAACATCGCTAGGGGCGAAGGACAGACTCCAATCTCGCTACTGCACGACACTACCGGGGAAGAACTGTCCTTCCCGCAGCTGTACCTCGGCCAGCCCCGGAAAATACTCACCGACCGGGTGACGCCATTCTCCCTGGCAACAAGCGAAATTCGCCGCACCGACCGAAGAGGGGTCGAACCGACGCACGTGCTGTACATGGCCTTGAAAGTCATACGACACAGGATGGTCGAAAAGACGATCACCTTCAGGAGCAACCGCGAAACCGACGGCATCACGCGCAAACACCTCGAGGAACGGAAGTTCATTCAGACTGCCATCGACCAGGGCCAGGCCTTCATGCGAGGAGTACCGAACACCACCCACTACTGGATGGAGAAGAAGAGAGGTGTTCGCCATGATCCGACAGCTCGGGAAACCGACGGTCTTCCTCACCATGTCGGCGTCGGAAGTACATTGGAACCGGTTGATTGCACTGCTCGAGAAACTGAGGGTGCAGGGAACCCGGAGCTGCAGCGGTCGATCGACGACTTGCACCTCAACGACGCGTCCGACCTCGTCAACAACGACCCGGTGGTGTGCGCCATCTACGCGAACAGGCTCTTCGACACCATCATCAACATCCTGAAGGACAAGGTTGTCTCTCCGTTCAAACCCTACCACGTGGTGGATTTCTTCAAACGCGTCGAATTCCAGCACAGGGGTAGTCAGCACGTGCACGTTCTCCTTTGGCTCAACAACGTGCCCGACGAGGAGTTGACCATGGACATGCCGAACACGATCGGGATGGCAGAGCTCTTCATGTCTCTGGACAGCATCCTGTTGCCGCGTGAGAGGTCGCAGATGCACCACCACACGCACACGTGCTACAAGTACAACAGGAGCGTGTGTCGCTTCGGCGCACCCTTCATGCCGAGCGACGAAACCATGATCGTCGTGCCGTTCCTGCCCACCGACGTACCCGAGGAAGTGCAGAAGCACGAGGCGCTAAAGCAAAAGTACCGGGACATGCACGCGAGCCTGGAAGAAACAGAATACAAAACGACAGAAGTCTTCTTTAAGAACTTCGATATAACGTCGAAGCAAGAGTACGTTGACATTCTCAGGGCCGGGTTTGTCAGACCGTACCTCTTGCTCGAACGCACAGTGAAAGACAAACGTACGAACGTCTTTAACCCGTGGATAGGCTTGGTCCCCAATTCCAACATGGATATACAGGTCATCCTGGACCATTACGCATGCGCCTCGTACGTCGTCGATTACGTTAACAAGGCGGATGAGCGGCATTTCCAACCTGCACAAGGCCATCATCAAGATCATGCAAGAAAATCCTGATATGCAGTACGCGCAGGCACTGAAGGCACTCGGGGTCACCATGCTGAAGACGATCGAAATGTCGGCGCAGGAAGTGGCGTGGTTTCTGCTGAAACAAGACATGTCCGACAAAAGTCTGGACGTAAAGTACATCCCCACCTGCGTCCCGGAAGAACGGACACGCGTCCGCAAAAGCAAGCAGCAAATGGCCAACGAGAACCTGACCGAAAATTCGACTTAGGTCTGGCAGCGTAACATCATCCAGAAGTACGAAGACCGGCCACACGACTTGGAGGACCTGTGCTTGGCAGACTTTGTCGCCCATTATAGCTATAACGGTAAAACCAAGAGATACGACCGAAAGGACAGACCATACATTATCAGATACAGGCACTAGTCGATCGACTCGCCCCTAAACTATAAAAGAGAGAAAGTGCTACTCTTCCATCCATTCAAGCGCGAAGTCGACATACTGGACAACAAGTTCGAAAAAATCTACGAAGCAAACCTGGATTGCATAGTAGCTAGGCAAAAGAAGTATCTGAAGAGTATCGACTACGAAAAGATCATGGAGATTTCCAAGTCTATCAATTCCGAAATGAGCGATGTAGTACAACAAGGAGGAAAAGCCGACTCGACGAACGTCCGCGTCGACTACGACCAAGACAAGGACATTCTTGACGACCCGGAGTACGTCGCCGCCATGAAAAGTGACGGCCCCTGTGCGGCCATGCGGAAACGCACGGACATTTACATGCGCAAAGAGTTCTACGCACTCATGCGACAGACCAACGCCGAACAGTACGATATCATCAGAGAAGTCATTCACAGGGTTACCACACCCGGGTCGGAACCGCTCAGAGTCTTCGTCACGGGACCTGCAGGGTGTGGAAAGACGTTCGTCCTTAGACTCATCATGGACGTGTACAACAGGTACTACAATGCCAACAACGGTAACTTCGACACCAATGCATATGCAGTCTGTGCTAGCACCGGAAAAGCCGCAGTCGCCATCGGTGGAGCCACAGTGCACGCCCCCTTTAAGCTCACCTTCACAACGACGGTGGACTGTCGGACAGCGATTTGAACACGTACCGCGTGGTCTTCCGCAACGTCAAGTCCGTCATCATCGACGAAGTCAGCATGCTCTCTGCCGATATGTTCGCTAACGTTGACGATAGACTACGACAGATCACTTGCGACTACGCAGAACCGTTCAGAGGACTAGACCTGATCATGTGCGGTGACCTGCGACAACTACCCCCGTCAGAACCAGTCCCATCTTCAAGAGAAGCCGCGGCCAAAACAAGGTCTTCAGCACCGAAGTCAGGTGGCATCACCTTGCGTACTTCCCGCTCTGTCAGGTGGTACGCCAGAAGGACGTGGTGTTTTCGTCAATCCTCCCCAAGATCGGAAACGGCAGTGCCCTAGAGCCAGAAGAAGTGAAACTGATCGAGAGTCGCTTCGTCACTGCCGATCGTGCAATGGCGGTAGCGCCGGGTGCACTGCGCCTGTACTACTCCAACGGAGACGCCGGCACCTTCAACACGGAGGTCGCCTTGAAAGGATTCGGCGACGTGATCGGTGCAAACGCGCGAGACCGTTACTTGGGTTGGCAGACCACGGACGAGCACGTCAAGGCAGCCGAGAAAGTCAAGAAAATGAAACACAACGAGATGGGTAACTTGCCGCAAACGATCATGCTTGCGGTTGGAAAGCCGTACATGATCACGCTCAACATTGATGTCAAGGACGGACTCGTAAACGGTGCTGTCGGAAGTCTGAAAGTGATCGAGTATGAGGAGGGCGATAGCGACGTGCCGCATAGACTGTGGCTCACGTTCCACGAACCCAACACGGGACGGTTCGCGCGCATCAAAGCGACCCCGCTTAGAAATGCTGCAAACAGGCGCGGGTTACACATCGAAACAGATGCAGTGCCCATGGAACTACGGTCCGTCACGATCACTTTAGACCAAATGACCAGAGTCCGTTGCAAGCGAACTCAGTACCCGCTCATGCAAGCGAGTGCACTGACGGTTCACAAGTCGCAGGGAGCAACCTACGCGGACGTCGTGTACGAGTACGACATGAAGCACCCGCAAAAGTTAGTGTATGTAGCTCTCAGTCGCTGCACGGACATCAACCACCTCTACCTGACAAATTCCAGCGGCGACTTTACATTCTGCCACAGCCACGAAAACGTCGACCGGCAACTACAGGACGAGTTTAGGCGGCTCGAAAATCACCATCTCCAGACCGTCGTCAAAACGTGCGGGGCATTGCTTCTTGAACCGCAATTCATTGCACTTGCCACTCTCAATGTCAGATCACTGGGCCTGCATTCAGAGGATCTGACCCACGACTTCCTCCTCAACCAAGTGCCGGTGCTGTGTCTGTCGGAAACCTGGACTGACTCGTCGGTGGATGCGTTTTACCACGTCCGCGGGTACACAGGAAAAGCGGCTGCCAGTCGGGAGGCCAGTCGGGCGTCGGGCGTTGCAATATACGTGAGGGATGACCTTAGCAACGACTTCCAGACACGCACGATCGAAACGCCGCACCAAGATGTCGACTGCGGCGACGTGTGCGCCGTAACTACGAGAGATGGCATCGCCATTTACACTGTATACATCGCGCCAAACACACCCAAGACGACATCGAAAGTTTCATGCGAACGCACTTTGCCTTCACTACTGATGGTCACGCCACGCCCATAATCGTCGTCGGTGACTTTAATGTGGGCATTGCTAAACCGAAAAACCAGTGGCTCGTCGGTTTTGTACTCGAAGAGTTTAGACTTGTGTGCAACAGCGATAGCAAGCAACCGACTACCATTCGCGGGACGTGCATTGACTTAACGTTCACGAAGAATATAAGTGCTGTGAAAACACAAAGTGTAAGTGTGTATCACACCGACCATAAGGCTGTTCTAAACGTCGTCCTGAAATGAGATAATAAACAACGTGTTAGAGGTACACTGTAACGTGTGATTAACGGAAGCGGGCCGTAGTCACCAGCGGTAGGTGGTGACTAAAGCTTCGCTTCCCAACCACCTCCACAAGGTGGATTGGCACGCATTTTTTTATGTGCATATCTTTTCTCAGAGCTGAGCGCCCCTTTTGGTCGGCGCTTCAACAAGCAGGAACCGTTCAGCTCTCGCGCGTACAAGCGCACCATGATACTTCTCCTCATCTAATTCCTCGAGCTGCGCCTTCAGTGTTCGAATATCATACTTGAACAACCCGGGCGACTTGCATTCTTCCTTGACACAACCATCAAGGCTACTTCGTAGCAGAGCTTCTTTACATTTGCCCTCCTTGTTAAGTGCGCTCGATCTTTCCAGGGCTTTCATTTTTACCTCTTATTTGAAAAGCTCCCATTTAAAGATAATGTTCGTGTCGCCTTTGCCGCTAAAATATGTTGTCCGCATGTGGTAACTGCCTCTACGAATACTTCGTCTTCGAGTAACTTATTAACTTATTATTCTCATTATTCTTATTCTTAGTAACTTAGTAACTTAGTTCTTAGTAACTTATTATTCATTTTCCACAGGCCCCAACAAAAGGCCTTTCGCCGCTTTGCGATCCTGCCTAACGTTAACGATACCAGGCAGTGATCGCTAAACGAAACAGAAGTCACTTTATAATTTTCACACTGCGGCAGAAGATCTAGAGATAAATACACCCTATCTAGACACGCGTGGCTACTGCCTTGGAAGTGTGTATAGCAAAGTGAACCAGCATTACTCATGCTATCACCTACATCTTCCAGTGCAAAGTCGGCGACTATATCGCTTAGTACCGCCGTACTTCCATCCCTAAAAGTGGACGAGCTACTTTTTTCGCGTGCGGAACACACGCAGTTAAAGTCACCCATTAAAATAACTGGCCTTTCTGTATTACACCACTTACGGATTTCCTCAAAAAACCGTTTCCTTTCAGCGACTTTGGTGGGGGCGTATACACAAATAACGCGCCATTCGTTTGAACTAAACTCCAAGTCCCATACAACAAACCGTCATGACTCCGGCGTGGTGACGGTCTTTGGTGTCACCCCTACACTTCGCCGTATGAGGAGCGCACAACCCCCAGATAAACCCACCGCGTGCGAGACACAGACGACGTAGCGCGACATAAAAGGCCGCACCATACGGTCCGTCTGATCCTCCCTCTCAATCTTCGTCTCTTGCAAAGCAACTATATCTAGATCCTCATCTGTCATAAGACGGTACAACTGGTTTTGACGCCTTCTATCAGCAAGCCCCCTGACATTAAGTGTGGCTATGCCCATAGGCTTGCTTTGATAAACCATGTTATATGACGGACCAGACTTCTCGCGCAACAATTACATCCAACCCACAAAAAAAAAAAATCTTGCATACTCTGAACATGCCATACACACCCCAAAAACCCCCAAACCACACTAACCTCTAAGGGTTTCAAAGACACTGCAATAAACTCTAACCCCTCCCCTCCCCTCTCACCCCCCTGTACAACATTATGGACTCCAGAAACTTCAGGGGCACGACAAAAAGACTCCCGCGACACAACTGCTCAGTTCCATTTAGTTCGTTGGCACTTCGAAGAAACAGCAAAACCCAAAACAGAGAGCCAAAGGATGCCGACTACCTTTACAAGTGACGTGCTAAGTGGGCGTAGCCGGTGGCTTCGTTCGGTCTGGCGGAACGCTGGTCTTCGGTTTAGAGCCCGGACGTCTCACTGTAACCGCCTTGGTAGGCGGCTCGTCGCCGCTGGGAAGTTCATCACCCTGCCCGGTGTCATTGCTTTCGCGATGCCGCTTTGTGGCGGCACCACTTAGCTCCATGTCTGCGACGTCCACTGCGGGAGCCGACGCCGCGGTCTTCCCTCGGCTCGCCGTTCGGGTACCGCTGGCCTCGTTCGATGCCGCAAGTAGGGGAGGCGTCTTCGGCTGGTCTGGATTCTCCTTTTCTGAAGCTCGCTGACCAGCCTCGGCCTCAACCCGTCCCGCCGTCGTCGGCTCCTTCACCGCCTCGTCGATGACTCCTGCCGTCTCCTCCGCAACTGCCTCGTCCATAAAGGTGTTCGCGGAGGACATCTTCCCCCGTTGGACCGGTGACGCTAGCGTACGACTTGACGCATGTGCTCGCGTCATGCCCGAAGCGTCGACACGAGGAACACTTCGGCACCTTACAGTCACGCCTGACGTGCCCCTTGAGGTTGCAGCGTAAACTCTGCGGGGCCCTTCCAGCGACGACGACGAGGGCCTTGTCACCCGCCACACGAAAGTCGTGCGGCAGGTCGTCAATGGTCACGCCAGTCTTCAGTTTGAGGGTCACCGAACGCAGCGTCGAGCCTTTGTCCTGGATGCCTTCAACGCGCCACCGCTCCTTACGCACCTCGCCAACACGCCCGTAGGGTGCCAGCGCAGCGCGAACGGCGTCGGCCGGCACGTTGTAGAGCAGCCAGTGCAGCTTTAGCCTCACTTCCTGGTTCGTAGGATCGATGACGATGCAGCGCCGGTCCTTTACCTTGACATCGTTCATGGCCAGGATTTTCTTGACGCCGTCCGCTGATTTGAAAGTCACGGCCCAGACGTGATTCATCTGATACGCCCCCAATGCCGAAACATCGGGGAGCTGTGCCAGACGAGCCAGGGTATCTCGAAAATCCTCGACCCGGTACGGGCGTGCACGCATGTCGGCATGAAAGAAAATCGTGTTTAACACCGACCGGCCTGTTGGAAACTAAAGCAGAACAACTTGATAGTCTTCGGAATCCTGAGCAGTGATCCTGTTACCGCGGGCCGAAAGGCCCGCCGAAGCCGCTCCTTGGGCGGAGCTCGACATTTTGCGCCCGTACGTAAGCTCAGCCGGTAGCAGAAGCCCGCCACTGAGCCACCGCGCCGGGTATATCCGCTAAAAGAAGCCGATTTTTCGGCTTTCTTTTGAGCGAGCTGTCGCGGTGGTCGCGGCGTGGGAAAGTATCGCCAGGTCTGGTGGTTTAACTGTTTGGCGACGGTTACAGTTTTTTTCTTCTTGCGTGCGGTCGACAAAGGAATGTTCACGAGTAGCGTGACGCTGTTCATCCTATATCCTGAGGTAACTGCAAAAGGTTGCTTCAGCGGGAGCATGCAAGCGAACGCAAGAATTGCGCAGCCGACTCAGCTGACACTGCTGGCCTGGCACCGCCTTTGAAACGAGTGGAAATTTTGTTTCATATTTTCCCGAACTGAATTAGTCTTGCGTAACGTTTAACGCCGCACGATTTACGAACGGCAGGGTACATGTATACTAGCGAATAGGTGGGGCAATAGCGCCAAATAAACAAATTAAGGGCTATTAAAGGACGCAAAACATGCACCAAATCACACGCCCGCTGCCTGCAGAGATGTGTACTTCTATAACATCACATAACACAGCATAACATAACACAGCCGCATACACGGCGCGGGGCCCCGAATATTTACATACGATCATCCCTGACTGTGTTGGTTTTCTAGTGCAGGGGTCGACGAATCTGAACGCCGACACGCCAGTTTTGACTTCAAATGGAGTTAGACAGCGAGAACAGATTGATTGATTGTAGAGTTTAACGCGCCGACGCAACGCAGGCGATGAGGCGCGCCGTAGTGGAGGGCTCCGGATTAATTTTGACCACCTGGGGATCTTTAACGTGCACCGAAATCTCGCACACACGGGCGTTTTTGCTTTTCGCCTCCATCAGAAAAGCGGCCGCCGCGGCCGGGAATTGAACCCGCGACCTCGTGCTCAGCAGCGCAACGCCTTAGCCACTGAGCCACCGCGGCGGGTAGACCGCGAGAACAGAACAGGAAATTGGCGTCCTCCAGTTGAATTGCCACACCCCCCTATCTTCACACTTCGCCAGATTACCCGCCGCGGTGGCTCAGTGGCTAAGGCGTTGCGCTGCTGAGCACGAGGTCGCGGGTTCGATTCCCGGCCGCGGCGGCCGCTTTTCCGATGGAAGCGAAAAGCAAAAACGCCCGTGTGTACGAGATTTCGGCGCACGATAAAGATCCCCAGGTGGTCAAAATTAATCCGGAGCCCTCCACTACGGCGCTCCTCATCGCCTGCGTTGCGTCGGCGAGTTAAATCCTACAATCAATCAACTTCGCCAGATTATTGTCAAATATTATTAGAAATTCGCTGAATTTTTTCTCTTTGCATTAAAAGCCCGCCTCCTCCTCCCACCCGATTTGCCGTCCAGCCCTCCGCCGTGTCGGCTGCATGGAACTCGGCCGTTGCTGACCCTCATTCTAGGCTATTAAGTGCGAACTGGAAATGTATGCTGCAAGAGCGTAATTAAGTAAAGTGAAAGCAAACAAGGAAAGCGAGCGGCCTCTTAGTTCGCCCGACCACTTTGCTTTACGGCCACTAATTGCGGAATCGCAAAACAGATTTCACGCTTCTGACGGCCGCGGCATTTTGCCACTCAGACCCGCAACAAAACGGCAAGCTAACGCTGCACCATGTATTCGTAACGGCGACGCAAACGAGCACTGTTTAATGAAAGTGCACGCATAGTGTGCAGGTACGCAAAAGAGCGGCGCACCGCAGTAGGCGCGCCTGCGGTCCGCCGGACTCGTTGGCTTTTTAAAGCACGATCATCGCCGATTGCGTCACTCTTCTTTTTTGATCGGCTGTTTTTGAGAAGTCTTTGTCACCTGGAGTATTAGTTTAAACTAGAAATTTCACTTAAAATTTCACTTCGTACGACCATCGATCGGTGAACCTGCAAGTAGCAGACGCCTTCACGGTCCGGGAGCTTTCGTCAGCGCTGTAAACGTGTTTAGCGCTGCAAAGCTTTTTCCCCTAATGCCAAGTTGATCGCTGAAATAGATCGGACGCGTCGGGGATGAGCTGGTGACCACGTCGCAAAATAATCGGGAGCGTCGAGCTCATTTTTTCTTCTGTCAACACGGGATCCTATGCGATCCGCGCAGCTTTGTGCTACCCGGAAGTACTGCCCGGAAGTCGCTTGCGCAGCGCCCCCTGGGCAGCGCAGGAGGCCTATTAGCATTTTTATGTCCTTCAAAATTTTTAAACTATTAAATTCCGAGTTTCGCTCGAGACAAAAAAACTAGTTTATTTTCTATAACCACGTGAAAGAATGTTCTGGTGACGCAGTACATCTTCTAACTACCTTAATTCACAAACAGCGCTAATGGACCCAGTACACTTTTGTATATGAGTGACCACTTTTCTTTTTCCAAAACAGCCAGACTATATAGGCCTATATAGCTGATAATAATTGAGTTTTATTTGTTGAGTTAAATCTACAAACCGGAACTAATTACGTCAGAAAACTGTAGTGACAACAAAACCTCGTCGACTTTCCACTAAATAAGGTTGAAACGAAATAGGTCAGATAACGCTCGGAAAACATGTACGCAGATCGTATTTCGCATCGAAAATGCGCGATATTCTGTTGTGGCACGGATCAAGCTAATCGAAATTCATTTTCCCAGTGGGTGTGCAGTGGCGTGGCGGTTGGGACTGTTTCGTGGGTGCTCTCGCAAGTTTTTTTGCTTAACGGAGCTGGATTATTGTGCATTCGGACGGCACTTAAGAGATCGGCGAAAGGTCTGTCCCCCGAAGTCGACGGCAAAGTGAGCAGAAGTAGTGCAGGAAATGGAATTAAGAGATGTGGTGCAATCATTTATCCCGTCTCCCCCGTCCGTACGCCGTGAAGCTGGTTATTTTTGTTTTACTCCTGTGTTTACCATTTCATTAGTTAACTAAGCAGCCGTCGCTTTCAAGCTCTGGCACCTAAAGCCATTCATGCGGTTTTTACTTTCGCGCACCGCATTCTTGCAACTTTCGAGAGCTAATTGGTCATCCATCGCTGGCACGTTCGTGTGCCTGCCGCCGCCGCTTCTGGGGGTAGCATTGCCGGCTCCGCAGCCCCTTTCGGTGCAAGCGCGAACGTGCACGAAATACTTGTCAGACTGTCAAAGCTCGCCGGTCCTCTTTCAGCTTGTACGGTGGCACTCTTCATCTCGTTCACCGCCTCCACGTACTCATGACAAGCGCTTGCTTCAACCGCCACACAGTGGGGAGTGCATATCCTTTGCTGACTCGAGCCGCGAGCTTCATTTCTCCTTTGTCCTGCGGGGACTCAACCCGCAATTATCTGCAGCGTCGGTACGCTGAGTTGCTACAATACCTATATTAACCACGCAAAAGAAAGGCCGAGACTGCCCACGTAGACTGACAAACCGCTGCCGCGTTTTTCAAGTTTCCGCCAAGCGCTAGCGCGTCGGTCCGGCGATCCGTGGCTGTTCTCGTGTCTTGTGTTATCAACGTAAAATCGACTGCTATCACGCCGTGTAGCAGCCTGCACGCGGAGGTAGGTAGTTGCGCAAATAATGTCAATGGGGCATGAAGTAGGGGGGGGGGGTGGCTCTGGCCCTTCCTGCCTCCCCCCTGGCTTGTATGGAGCTGGGGTAGGTGCTGAGATCTAGTTCCTGTAATTAAACTAGCCCACGGTAAATCTACGTCTGGTATTTCATCGTTTCCTGGATGGGCACTCCCCACCTATTCAAATTATCTGTTCTCATCCACCTCTCATCCTATTTGAATGCCTAGACTGAAAGGAGCGAGGCAAGGGGGCGCGCGATCACTGCAAAGGCGGGAAATTTGAAATGCGTTGGAGAAACCTCCGTTCAAGTCCTCACGAGAGGAGTGAGACAGGGAGGCGAAGAGCGTGATTTGTGGTAGCAGTGAGCGGATAACGGCGCCGCCACCGATTATGGCGAATCACTGCTCTGCACTTCCGACAGCTTTCACGTTGAGTGGAACAGGTTTAATTCATAAATAACTGGATACCTTTACAAAAAAATTTGAGGCGTCCAAAAGAAGATTTAAATTAACATTGTCAATCGCCAAATCTCATCCGCCTTCATTCCTTTCCCAACGCAGACCAACGTGTAATTTATCTCCTAATAAAGATCTGTTTGATAAAGGGTCATTATTTTGACTTGATTGACGGTTGCTAAGAACCTTACTACAATTTTAACTCGCCGCGCACTTGCGCGGCGAGTTAAAAGCGGAACCACGTTCAGAAAACCACTGTTTTTGATGGTGTGGGGGGATCTGGCTTTTACCTAGGTCAATCCTTTGGTGTGAACCTTCGGAAAAATAGTCGTTTTAAGTGCAGAGCACTTTATGGGCTCGCCTTGTCGTCTTAGCTCGCTAACGGTCAATGCGACTGTCGTAATCAGGCGGCGCAGCGAGATAACAAACCCAAGTAGAGCTTTCTGTACCGGCGTCAGGGAGTCACGCTGGGGCTTCAAAAACCACGCGGTTTTAATAGTCGTAACCGTTCGAACCTCGTGAACCGCTGGCACTTGTGACACATCTCCCCGTTATTTAGCGCAAAGAAAACTGCAAGCACATTTCATGCAAAATCTATGGAACGCTCGTTGGGTTGGTTTTTACCATTGTAAGCGAAAAAAGCGGCCGTGCAAGAAAGAACTGGTGCGTTCGAAATGCCGCAGAAAGGCTCCAGCCGCGCAAGAAAAAAAATGGCGTGTTCGAAATGACGCAAAACAGCTCCAGAACACGAAATTAAAGCAAGCACAAAAAGAACAGAACTCCCGCTGGCTCAGTTTCAGGCAGGAGGCGCGCGAGCACTGCGAAGGCGGGAAATTTGAAATGCATTGGGTGGAAGCAGTGAGCTGGTAACGGCGGTACAGCCCATTATGGCGAATCGCTGCTCTGCACTTCCGACAGCTTTCACATTGAGTGGAACGGCCTCAAATTTTTTTTAACTCGTATCCCGAGGAGGCGGACCAATATTTAACTGCAGGAGTGGGATAATGAAGCGACATTCTGCTCTGGCCTACTGTTCTCTGTCTCGTCATTTCACTCTTGTGAGCAGCGTGTCACTGCGAGGCAATCCTTATCATCCTTCAGTAAGTGCCGGTTACTTTTGCGCTCGTAAGAAGTTTGCTCTGCACAGGGACCAGGTCCATGTTGAACGCATACAACAATGGGAATACGCTGTTCTCTGTCTTCCGTGCCCTGCAGGTGCCTTTCGTCGTCAAGCTCTCCATGAGGACGGGCCTCCCATCGTTCGTGAACATGAGCGCAAGGAACGGCATCCTCCAGAACGACCTCGGCACCACGCTGGCAGCCTCGCTGGCCCCGATGAATGTATCGGTAGAGGCGGCCGTTAACTTCATCGTCGAGCTACTCGTTGAGGACAAGGGCAGCCAAGAAAAGTAAAAGACCCTGCTGCTGCTTCTGGACAGCGTTGTCGAGGGAACACGCAGGGCCTTCGACCGAAGCTCCCCCTTCCACTTTTCGAGGTTCAAGAACACTAGCGAAAAGTTATGGTCCCATTGAGTGTTTGTGTGAACATGCCGTTGTAAATGCCATCGCGTGTAATTTATATGAGCGTGCAGCTCGGTTAGAGCCCATCTGGCAGAAAGGCGGTAGAGTTTCGAGTTGTGTAGTGCGAACCAAAACTTCCTATTTGTTCTGCAGGTGTAGCCACAAGTGGGGCTAAATTGTAAGGTTTTGTACGTTCGGAGCGGAACTGCGGTTATTCCTCACAATGACATCCCGACTTATTTGCCATTTGAGGACGTGGCAGAGCGGCAACGCAAGGAGCTCTGGGCATCCTCAATCAGCAACTTCTTTTCTAGTCTGGGCACGTTGCGACAATAGTTCGCGTGCCCTTTGCCATTGATGATGGGCCTCTCTATCGGCGGAATTACCTCCCTGAGCGACGCGAGTGGTTGTTTGTGATTCCCTATCGCTTGCGCTCCGTCATCTGTGTGAGCTTCAACGCGCATGCGGGTGTGCCGAGACATACCGACGACTGCGACGGCGCCATTTTTGGCGAGGATTGTATACGCTTCTGACGAAGTTTACCCGATCATGGGCATGCTGTCAGCGCCGAAGGTCCCCTCCTCAGCCACAATCCGTCATGTTGCAGCCATGCCCAGGGCACCCTTGTGACTGGGTCGGCATTGACATATATGGACCATGATATGGGCCACTGCCGTCGACTGCTGCCCGAAACCGTTTGGGCTGCTGTAGCAGTGGGTCATCTGAGACACCTGAGACCGCCGCGCTATCGGCTGCCACGGCGTGAGGCGTTGCTTCTTCCCTTTTACATCATTTCATCCTCTGCCACGGAGCACCTCGATCACCCCAACTGACACGGCCTGTCTTTTTGTCCGAGCTGATCGAAGGTAGCTCTGCTCAAAAAATTCAATGCAAATGCAAGGCGCACAACCTTACGCGGTACTAATAACAGCGCTAAAACAGGACACTAGCGCTGATTGTTGTTATTATTCTTTTGCTTATACTTGTTATAATTATTATTGTTATAATTCTTTTTTTGTGTGTGTGTGGCCGTGGTTAGAATTTTAAGATAGATATACTTCGCCCCCGCTTTAATATTCGCGCGGTGAGATTAGTCGGTATTGATTTTTGCACGGCCGGCCGAACCGATGCCGCTCAGTGTAGCCAAGGCCGATGTAGCCGTGGCTAGTTACGTCAGATAATTTGTAATTAGCATTAGTTACCAATAATTAACAGCGATTCTGGCTAGTCAGCGAGCGGAAGTGCTTTGGCCGGCAGGGTGAAAAATCACGACAGAATGCTCTCGCCGCATGTTGTGAAGTGGGTGATATAAAAAAAAATTGCGCGACAGACTCACGCGAGAGAAGAGAATCTGAGATTGGCAACCGATGTGAGGAGGAAGGCGCCCGCTTGAACGGTGCCGGGATCAATTCGCTTTATCGTCAGCAGGCGCACTTGCTCGCGAGCGCAGGCAATGTACTCATGTAGGGCCACAGAGCCGTGTGTTGCTTGCGCCAACTCTCCGCCACAACCAACTCTCATGTTCGTGACGCCGGGCCTAAGTAATAGCTCACTCGTCCGGAACTGCATATTTTCACACACAGATTGAGCGTTCCTATATAAATAAAAAGACTGTGCTTCATTCCTCTATCATAGGAATCGGTAAAGCACGGAAGTGAAATGTGCAGCGAAATCTGCAGCGAAAGGAACGTGATTTGCGGGATGGCGGCTGTCTTGCCAGTGTGCTTGGCGAGCGACGTCTTGCTAGCGGGTCGCTTCAGGAAAAGTTCGACCACTTCGGTCCTGCTCCGTGGCGTGTACGGCAGACGGTTGTGTTGCGACGAGGTCAGCTTCCGTTACGTGAGAGGTAAAATTTGTAGCTTGAACCGTGAACGCGTGAACGGGTTCCGCTTCCCGCTGGCGTTTCTCTTCGCATCAAATAAGTCGGCGTTCGCGCCATTCGCCCGTCGGCGTCGCTACGACGCAGCTTACGCCAACTCTTGGCGCTGGTTAGCGTCATGATGCACTACTTCGCTTCGCCTCTTCTGCACGGCAGCACCATCCACGTCGATGAAACTGTTTCTGGCGTTCCTCCTGTGTTCGTTGTCCTGGCGTCATTTTCGTAACGGGTATGACGTCATAAAAATCTCGGTGTATCCGGCAATACAACACTTTCATGTTAAAACAGACGTTCCCGTTTCACGTAAAATGGGTCAGGGACTGTATGACACGAAATGCAGTAAGTTCTGTTAAACCTATAACGGAGGACGCACCCGTGTCTTGTGGAAGAGGGCGTATTTTCGTAAACTTAAGGGTGTTATGTGTGTTTTGTAATAAACTGAACTGGGTTCTGTATTTTAACGCTCATTTGGTCGACAATTTGTCCGCAAATTTACGGATTGTTTTAGATACAAAGCATCTCCCGCTCTCGGCTCTGCCGTCCGTCGTTCGTCGTCCATCCATCCGCCGGCCCAGGAAGATACCGGCAACACTGCCGCTCCAGGAACCCTTTAAGGAGAAGCGTGCTCGTCTCGTGCCGGCCCAGGAAGACACCAGCAACACTGTCGCTCCAGCATCTCATGGTCGGGGCTATGTCGCTTCCTTGTTGTGGCGCCGTCCACACCCCCACTGCGCATGCTCGGCTCATCTCGGGCCGGCCCAGGAAGACACCTGTAACACAGTCGCTCCAGGAGCCATTAAAGGGTAAGACACCCCCGGGCGTTCAGCAAACCGAGCATGCGACATTCGTTATAGCTAATGGTTGCCGATGTTGCTGTGTACATTGTAGCCTATGCAAAAATACTGGCCGAAATACTGCCATGCAGTAATTGAGGAATGTTATTATTGGATTGAGTTTCATCGTGCAGCTGTGGATCCCCCAGTGGCCCCAGTAAATAGCCACCACATTGATGTCAGCAGTAAAGATTGCCACCAGGCTGACTTGGGGACACCCCAAACAATCCAATAGAGGGAGGTGCAGGTAGAAACATATCAAATAGTTTATTTGTTTTCGTTCCTTTTTATTTCTCTTATGATTTTTTTGTTGCTGCAGCGGCATCCCTTCGCCTTGAAAGCACAGTGATTCCTGGGCCTGGCGAGGAGCCTGCGCCATTTCGTGCCACAAGTGATGGAAGCGCAAGTTTAACTTTTCTTCCAGTGTTATAAAGAAAATGTCACTGTGTCTCATACAGAACTCTAAAGTCTTATACATAAAAGCTTGTTAATTCTAACAGCAAGGGTAAACCGTCTAGGTTCTTTAGATAAAATGAAGACCAACAGTACGCTGCAATGTGAAAGCAGTAGGGCATGCCAACAATTTCATTCTTGAAAAAGTTAGTGACTGCAGTCTGCGTTTTGTGCTTAATGGTGACAGTCAACTTTAGCGAGCAAATGTAGCGGCCACCCTCCTCACCGTTTAAAAACTTCAATGTGGCCATGACTTTTGAGCGGACGGGCGCACTATACTCGGATACAACTCAAGAAAAATGCGGCTTTTCCTCATCAAAGGACCCCCATCCAGCCAATGGTGTCGCCGTATCAACGTGACGTCGCGGTAGACCGCCTCCACGCCGCGCTCACGGAAGAAATCACAAAACATGTTCTTCCGCGCTTACGGACTTCTACCAAAATGGCCGCCTCCGCTGTTCGCGTCAAACCGTCGGCGTCGTCGGGCTCCCTGAGGCCGATTTTTAGTGTCGTTCAGTCGTATTCCTTGTTTGCGTGTTGTGTGCAGTGTTCTTAACATGCTCGGTAATGACAATCGCTACGGTGTTTTTTCTTCTGCTTTGTGAGCGCTCGCGTTGCCGGTAAGCAGCTGCCGCTGCAGTTACTGCAGTACGCTCTATGATACGAAGCTGTCGTCATCATCCTGTGCGGGCGTTTGGCCTTGAGCGTGAAGTGCCGTTCTACCGTTCTTGTTCTACCGTTTAGTCCCTCCTGTGTCTGTGATACCCACGTTATCGCACCAGTGTCTGCGACAGGGGGCGATAACTCCTTGTTTATTTCTCGTAGATTACGCCAGCAAGTTGTAAATATTGTGCATAGCGCACGACATTAACGCCATGGCCAGTATGCACGGGGCGAAACGCAAGCCGCGCGACGTCGCGCGCTGCATTTCGTTAGAGCATATATGTCGAGCCGTGTGTCCCAAGTCCATGTCGGGCGCAAGCGTATTCGCCCAAATTGTGATCAAGTTGCCAAATACAAGAAGCAGAATTTTCGCACTTTTTTACCGTGAATGCGTACGAGCTGTAGCTTTGCTACGTGATGGGATTTAATATGCCACCTTTTCTATTTTGTTTCTCGGTTACGCTGAGATACCATTGTTAAATGAGCTAATTGCAACAAGTATGTTTTTGTCGCCTGTTTTTTGTTGGAGTGCCTTAAGTTGTTGTTTCGGACAAAAACCTTTGTGAATTAAATACGAATAGGCATCTGCTTTGAGTTTGCATTGTCTATGATAATTAAGATTCCACAGGAGTGTTACCACTGTAAGTTCAATTTCATTGTCCCGTTTATGCTTTGTGAATGAGCTGTGGTTCGCGATAGTGACATTGCATTAGCTAGATTTCACCGGTATGACCAGCTGCAACAATGCATGTGAAGACATGAAACGCAGCACTGAAATCAAATAAACCACCTTTCAGCTTTTTCTACACATGCGCATGCATATTGTTCACCAAATCAAATTCTTGCATGAGATGTGCATTATTGACGCTATATAGACACTGCTCGCCTTGTGTTTGTCTCTTAAGTAAGAAGCTGCTGCTGCAATGGTCATCTGCATGCACGTGCTCTAAATTCGAAATAGAGCATTCAGGGTGTAAAACAGCTCAGCATTTCACCCATTCTCACTGTTGCGTCACAAGTGGCCGCTGGAGCGAGAAGCTCGCTGCTCCGAGTCAAATAGCAAGCTGCTGCTTGCCACAGTACTGTTCGCAACTCAACTCGTGCAATGTCTGCAGATATATTAGGAGTGTAATCACAATTACAGAACATGAATTGATGCCCACTTCATAACACAGGCAATGAAGTCTGTTTGAAGGGTTACGTAGTGATCTGCACTGATTGATGACATGTCGGTTGAGTTGATGCATGGAAGCACACATATGGTACACATCGCTGCACTGAAACTGGTTAATGCATATATCATACTTTTCTTGCTACGCAAGAGACAAAATCGGATCATATGTTCAGGAGGAAATTTATAATCTCGCCAAATATGCACTACATGAAATTATTCCCATACAAGGGAGGATCGATTGAAACCAACCTTGTTTCCCCTTCCCAAAGCTTTGGGGATTGTTTTTAACATTGTGCTTCTGCATTTTATCCAGTGGAGTAGGCAACAGATAAAACCTATTTATCCTAAGTCCTGCGTAAGACAGCAGATAGCTAAATAGAATCAAATTAGAAATAAAACACCGAAGCAACTTTTCTTGTCCTCACTGCTGTATCCTGTCAGATTTCGCTCAGACAGCTAAACAGACGCACTGCTGAATTATGCAGAGCAAATGAAACGAGCAATAAGACACTGAAGCAGATTTATTTGTTCTCAATGTTCTACAAGAAGACAACTTGGCTCAGCCAGCCACACGGGCACACAATGTTCAGTTACATGCTTTCACGTAGGCATTTAATTTGCAACTTTGTTTCTGCATCCAATACACATATAAGTGTCCAAACAATGTAAAAAAACTTGGGGTGAAAACTCGAGCTAGCGTGTTTTCCTGTAGGTGAAACTTGCCTTTATAGCCATTTACATAGTGTCGCACAAGGAGCCCTAGAGCCACACACTGCAGATGATTCTGCTTGAAGTGAATTTGCGAACTCGCTTGGCTCTGCTTGCACACACCTCATGCTATACATGCGAATAGCCATCCTCCCTGTGCAGCGAAAACTATCGCATAGTGCAAGCGTGGCCCTGCTTCCAGAAAATAGTTTGGAACAGTGTGGGTTTCCTCTAGCTCGAGATGTACAATTTTCTTTTATGAATACGTCTGCCACGCAGTGTCTTCTCAGGACTGCATTCATTCGGCCTAATTCCTGCACCACACTTGCAACAAATGAAATCAGAAACCAAGCACTGCAACAGCCTTTTCTGATTCTCATAGCTACATATCAAGGCAACCAGTCCTGAGCCAGCACCACACAATACACCGCTCGGTTCACTACAGCAAATGAGATCATGCATCGATTGTTGAAATAACTTGTCACCCTCACTGTCATACTGGAAAATCCCTGTTGACTCTACAACACAGCATACAACATTGAGTAATGGCAAATGAAATAAAAACCAAACACTGCAATTGCATCTTCTGATTCTCATAGCTACATATCAAAGCAATCAACCATGAACAAGTTACGCTGCACACACAGGCTGCTCAGTTAACTCCAGAAATAAGTCTTAATAACGCACACAAACAGCATGTCTGGTCTTCTCTGCTGTCTGATGGAGTTTCTTGCTCCTGCAGCTATGGAAACACACCTACTTAAGCTAAATTGCGCACTCCACACTAACTGAAAGGGGCAAAGGCGGCACTGGCGAATAGCTGGCCGCCTTACACATCTTCAAAGGACTCGATACCAGATAGGTCACTGTCAGAGTCCATGTCATCTTCATCCAGGTGGATTATAATAGGTTGAACATGCGCACTTGCTCCACCGTCTCCCCTGAACTTTGTTTCAATTCTGATCACATGCTGAACTGCGTTTGCCCAGTGTTGAGCTGTTACCTTGGCAGCTTCTTCCCTCATGAGCACCTCTACATCTGCCAGCTTAAATGTGGCATTTGTGGCTGCGACACCTCGTTTCATCTGCGCCCATATGAGCTCAATGGGATTGAACTCACAATGGTAAGGTGAGAGCCTAAGCACAATACATCCTGCCCTTTCAGCTGCACCGTCAATACGATACTTGATGTACCGTGTCTTTACAGAGGCCACAAGGCTGAGGAGCTCCTTTTTAAGCATTTTTTCATCCCAAGCAAGTCTTTTGGACGTCAGCCAGTCCTGAACGACCTGTTTGCGCGAAGAAGTCGTAGGCACTGCTTCTTCCAGCCGCGAGTGGTACGAGGCATTGTCCATGACAATTACACTACCTTGTGGCAGTTGCGGCAAAACGGCGCCAAACCACCTTTCAAAGCGGGTGCCGTCCATCTCCTCGTGGTAGTCGCCGGTCTTCGTACCCCGAAAGATATCCAGGCAACCACTGACGAAGCCGTCCTCGCTGCCGATGTGCGTTACAATCAGGCGCTGTCCTTTCCCTGACGGCTGCTTCAAACCTGTCGTCAGACCACGCATGAAGGCGTCGTGGTGGGAAGCAACCGTCGTGTCCGTCCAAACAGTCGATAGCGTGTGTCCCGCATTCACCCAGGTTTCATCAAGGTAGAAGATTTTTCGACCTTCCATCCTGTACCTGGCGACGTCGTAGAGGTACTTCTGCTGCCACGCGACAATGTCGTCCCGCACGATCAGCAGCGAGTTCCGGCCCCTCTTCTCATACCTGAACCCGATGTCATTCAGCAGGCGGCGCACAGTCCATGGCTTGAGAGGAGTAACATCGCCGCTAGCGTTGAAATCCGCAGCAATTGCCTTCACTGTCGGAATCTCATTGCTGCGAAAAAAGCGATGCACAGACGACCGCAATGCGCACTTCGTGAAGTCGTCGTACACTTCTGTGCGTCGTCTCTTTCCGGCGCTTCGCGGGCGCTTTCGGGAGGGCGTCGCAACATTTCCGTCGTTATTTTTCATCTCCTTCTTCACGCCCATCACCAAGCTCACGCTGACTCCAAGAAGATCGCTCACGGTCGCGGCCGTTTCTTCAACGCTGCGCTCTGGGTGAAGATGCCGCAAACGAACGTACGCGTTCCGGATCATCTCCCGTCCGCAGCTGCAGATGACACGGCCGCTTTTGTTTTTCTTGTACCATCGGCGTGGCGTAGATGGCAACGCACCACAATTCTCAGTCGAGAACGATGAAGCACATTCAGATGCGACTTCTTCGGGATCCATGGCGGGAAATGGGGCCTGCAATGCATAAAACCAGAAGCTGCCAGAAGCAAGCGGCTGAGGTAAAACCCGGAAGAGCAGAAATTCACCATCAGGAATATAATTGAAACTCGCTACTGCACCTGACGATAAGTTCTTTCACGCGTTGCATTAAAACGGGCACATAAAGAATTTTAGCTAAGGTTTTTATCTCCGCTCAAAGTGAAGGCGCCCTTAAGAACTACTTTTCGGCACGGACTTAAGGAAAGCTTGGCTCCGAGCGCTGCCTGCAGGTGCAAGGCGGTCGGCCACGACGTCACCTTGATAGAGCGACACTATTGGCTAGAAGGGGGTGGTGGAAGTGGGGGATTGGGCGACGCCCCTTTTTTCTTGACTTGTATCCGAGTATAGTGCTTCTTCGTCCTTCTCCACATCCTCACTAAGAGCGACTCATTCTGCCATTCTGAGCTGAGATATACCCTCATCTGTCAGTGCACCCCACACCCGTGTATTTGCCTGTTGATTGATGTAGACTGCAAAGAACACGTCTTCCAAAACATCCGCCGTAGAGGTTTCAGATTGGTTTAATGCAATCTTAGAAACACCCGTGTGTACGAGATTTCGGCGCATGGTAAAGAACCCCCGGTGGTCAAAATTAATGAAGAGCCCTCCACTACTGCGTATTCATCGCCTGCGTTGCGTCGGCGCGTTAAACCCTACAATCGATCAATTAATGCAAACCTTGCGCATGTCTTGGAGAGGAAAGATTGAGAAAAACACAAAGAATCTACTTGTGTTTGAATTAACAGAGCATATGCATAGAATTTTATAGAGCTTGGAGGGACCAAATTGTAGAATTCAAATTATTCACACATTTGAATAATTAATGTTCGAATTCACAGTTTTTTGCTGTATACTTCCCTAAAGACAATCACTCTTGCCTTGCTATTGCACTTACTATGTGCCACCTATGTGGCAAAGTGTGTGCCACGAAAGAACACGCAGGAAAACGTTTTAAAAACAAAAACCCCGGGGTCCTTGTGAGGGATGCTGTTTCCGTAATTGGGGCGCCGCCGTATTGGCGGACTTGCCCCATACAAAAGCAGCAACCAATGAAGTAGCACCTCAACAGCTGACACCGGCAAAGTTGAACGTTGCTTACGGTAAGTGCTGCTTTACACTTTGCTAGAGTATGATTAGATTCTTCTCTTTCAGCATGCCTGGCTTACAGGGGCAAACTAAATTAAAGCGACACCACTGCGACAGCCTCCAATATCCCCCGGATCCTGAGTGAAAAGATCCAAGATATTAAAAATGCTGAAGCATGCAAAAGCCTAAACAAGGCCAAAGTTCCTTGCACCGTCGGCAAGATTCTGAACGTCTACATGAGCAGCAAATAAACAATTTAAAATAGTGCTTCCACGACTTCTGGCCCATTTCAGCTCGCATGACTGCAGAATTGCTTTTATTTATTAGCCCTTAGTGTAGAATGAATGCTACTATTTTGGTTCTCCAGCAGTATCCTCACAAAAAAATCGAATTGGGATACACTTCAGTTTTTCTTGTACCTGTAGCACGTAGATTTAGCAGAATTTATGAAAATCCGGGTTGAGAATGTAACGAAAGCCGCGCACCTATCAGTAAATGCAGCTGGAAATTAAGCCAGAAATCCCACAGTTTCACCTAGAAATTCAGCCGGGAAGTTCCTATTCCTCGCTGGATTATGACACCGGAACTCTCTCCCAGCTGGGAAATTTCCCAGCTGGGAGAGCAAATTTCCAGCTAGAAACTCTGGATGGAAATTTCCATTCCCCGCTGGACTATGGGAATCTCTCCCAGCTGGAAAATTTGCCAGTTAGAAGAGATTGCAGGAGGGTTGCAAGCTGGGCTAGTTGGAATTTAGACATCCTTGGATAAAACCAGCACGAATTCAGGCGAATACGAAGGAAGTAACCACAAAGACAGCCGCTGGACTGTCCGGCGATTCCATGGAACCGGAAAGAGATTTCCGGTTCCATAATGCAGCTCGGAATAGAAATTTTTTCACCTCGGTTGCTTTACATTACTCTTTTGTTTCAATCCCGCAGCTGCGTTTGCGCGTCGCGAACCTGCGGACGCAGTTCACCCGAGAGAAACGGACGGTACAGATGCAGTCCGGCATGGGCACGGACGAAGTGTACGTGCCCCGTTAAGTACACTTTTAGAGGCCCAACTTCCTGACAGCTGGGAACGCTACCCAGAAAAGTGTGTCAAACATGCACACTGATCAAGAAATTCAGGTAGGTTGTGAAACTCTTTTCCCTTGTCTCCTGAGCCAACCCGCAGCTTTATGATGTAAAAAACAGCTTTTCCGCATAGCTGACGTGTCGTGCAAAAAGCCATCCTTAAAACATCGGCTACTCGAAGATGTCATGTAGCGAAGCCGACTTTTTTATTTCCCAGCGAGGTTTAGCAAAAAGGAGAAATAAATGGTGCGTGTTTGGAGGGTCGCGCAGACCACCCCCATTTACAACCTTTGTCTCAAAAGTGTCAGTAATAACCTTGCAAGACATTTGAATTGGGGAGCTATATCTTGATGCAGTATTACTAATAGTATGTTGCTTCTATTCCCTGTGGCGAAAGCAATAATAAAATTGCTATTTTCCGACTGATGTACATGTTTATTATAACAATTAGGTTTACTAAAGTATGAGCCTATATGCATTTCTTTCGTTGTCTTTAATGAACATGACTGGATTGTTTTGTTGTGTTACTTGTGACTACTGGAAAGAACAGCTAGAAAAAGACGAGGAGAGAAATGATACACATTTAATGTGGGTAAATGAAATACAGTTGTTTGCTTGATTTCAGGTGATTGAGAACATGCCCCAAGTAAACAAGGACGATTACTGTGACCCAGAGGACGTCCACACCGAGGAAAGATGCGGGAAGGAGGTCAGCCTTTCAGTCGACCTGGCTGAGAGTTCCCGGGAGTTCGTGGTGGTCTAGACGAACGCAGAAGCCATCCTGTCACGGCCGGCGACAAAAAAAAGGCCTGCAGACGATGAAAGAGAGCAGCAGCAACGCCTGCTGACATCCGCTTTTCAAGCGCTTAAAAAAGCTGAGAGGCCTGCAGCAGTAAATGATGAATGTGACACATTCCGGGTGCTAATTGCGCAAACATTGCTTCAAATTCCTCCATGGCCTCTAGGCCAAACAGGCATCCTGAAAGTGTACGAAGCTGTAGTTAATTATTCAGCCAATATTCAGGTAGAACTAGTTGAGTGTGAAAGTATTGGCTCCGCATAGGCACCTTCAACTGCCTCCACATAGCTGTGGCCACTCATCAGGTGGCCATTCCACGCAAGGCCCTGGAGGCGCTCAAGATCAATGAGGGAGAGAAATAATCCCAGTCTCACCTCACTGCTTTATGATGAGCCTCCACTGCCAGCTTACCTGGCCCTCCCTGTAAAAGTAGTGTCGGAACGCGTCCCTGACGTTCCGCACCCCTTTGCTACAGTTGCTGCCCTTTTTTGGCAGCTCTAGAATGGCCCCACATTGGTTGGCCGGCTGGATCCAAGCACCCCTGCGGATGTGTCCTGCACACAAAGCCAGAAAAGTAACCAGTAATTTGTTTAATGACTTCAAAGCAATGGTGAGTTTACACAAAGAACACACGTTTTCAAACCCGAGAGCTGAGTAAACCACTTGCACACAAGTGGTCTACAAAAGCTAGGGCGAAGCAATGCGGTGTTATGGATGAGGAGTACACCGCGATATTACGCAGTGGTTGTGAGCAAGAGTTACAAAACGGAGGTGGGCTGGGCACCGTAGACCTACTGCACATAATTTGTGTGAAAAGCAGAGGTACAACTAAAGAGGCACACAAGTGTCGGCACACCTGAAAGTTTGAGCCACCCCCCTACATAAAAAAAACTTGCATTGCCTGATTGCATTGTGTCTGTTCAGCAAATGACTTCAAGGACGTGCCGGTTACAAAACTTGGTCCCTTCCTTTCATGAGCTGAAATATTAAAGTTATTTTTGTAGTTTTCACACAGATAGCTCAACCATTTTGTACTCGTCAAGCTAACACAACCCCGTAAGCAAGATTTGCCATTTCAATTGAGGTTTTTATTACTTTTAAACTTTGCCAGTAAAATTGCTTCAAGCAAGATCCATCTGATATTAAAAATTGGGCAAAAAGGAAGCGTTAATGCAGGCTGGTTCATTCTCGTGTTTCGTGCTACATCCGCCGCTTGCGCTTCACACTAAAAATGAAATTAACCCTTCTTTGCCACTATTCCTATACTTTTTCAAGCGTGTGCACAGAAGGCATGCTTGCTGTTCTGCCTACGACATTTTCCTTCGACAAAACAACGTCATAGATACCAGGAGAGGTGACAAGTGCTGTGATCTATTGCTATTTTTCTATTTTACATGAATCACTTTCAGCGATGAGTTTGTTGAACTAAGTTATCGATATTGCTGCTCAACAAACCTTATTCTTGAAGGTAAGGTGTGCTTAATAAGGGATACTTTAACCCTTTCACTGCCGCTTGCAAGATAACGTATGTGGTCATGTACGCACTCACCCTGCTACTCCCGAGTATACCCCTACCACTTTCAAAACAACATTGATTGACGGACGAGCGATCCGACACTATGGCTCGCGCCTAACTTGGCACTAATCAAGAATTTTCTACAAACTAAGGTACCTTCCCTCGTGCCCCCCGCTTCTCGCAGACTTGATGCTTCATTGCCGCGTGTTCCTGCTCTGGCCCTCGCCGCATCGGCTGGTGCGCCGCGCAGCCTAAATCCCGTTCCGTGAGCTTCCTGCCCTGGACACACGGTGACGCTTCAGTCGCCGGCGGGACTTCAAAACCACCATCTCGCCTCGACCGACTACATTGACTGACGAGCGATCTGACACTGTGGCTCGCGCCTAACTTGGCGCTAATCAAGAATTTTCTACAAACTCAGCTAACGCCTCCGCTTCTTTTGCTTCTAATTGAGTGCTGCAGTTGTGGGATCGCTGAGTCTGTCATGTTCCGCACTGTTACTACCCTTTCCAGCGAGCTCGATGATTTCAAATTAAAAATGGAAAATAAACTCAAAGAACTCACTGAGGGACTGAATGCTGCTAGGATTGTGCTAGCGCAAATTGAGCCTGGTGAAGTGAATGAACTGAGGAAAGAAATCATCGAAATGAAGAAACCGATGGACTTCATGAACACTAAGTTTGAAGCCACCAAGAAGGAAAACGAACTTCTTGTGGTAAATAACAAACGCTTGGACGAGTCCAATACTCGGCTTTCAGCTCGTGTGGCTCATCTGGAGCAGTATTCACGACTGAATAACACAGAAATTCGGAATGTGCCCGTCACAAAAGACGAAAATTGCACCAACACCCTCGAGCTCATTGGAGAGAAGATTGAGTGTCCTGTCACCACGGATGACGTAGAAACTGTTCACAGAGTTCCTACTCGCACCCCCAACCAAATGAACATTATTGTCCGCTTCCGTTCCCGCGATAAGCGTTTTGATTTCATCGCAAAAGCACGTAAGGCCCGCCTTACGTCTTCTGCACTTGGCCTTGCGGTCTCTAAAGAATTCCCGATTTTCGTGAACGAACACCTCACCCAAGACAATAAGGACCTGCTTGCCAAATGCAGGGAACTCAAAAAGGAAAACAACTGAATGTACGTCTGGACGGAGAACTGCGTAATTAAGGCGAGAAAAACAACGGACAGCAAAGTCTATCGCATCTTATCTGAGGCTGACTTGAACGTCTTCAACAACTGAGCCTTAATGCCTTGCGCTTTGTAGGTTGTTTTACGCCTGTTAAATGGCTTACATAAGCGCTGGCGATGGTGGGTAAAACCTATCGCGTGCTGGATTTAGCGCGATCCATTTTAACGCTAGAAGCCAAAAAAACACCACGCTGAAATGACTGCACAACTGCAATCTTTTATGCACAAATGTTTCGCCATCTGCTTGTCTGAAACCTGACTTTCCGATGCAGATAGGGACTTATATGGCTTCCCAGATTGCTGAAGTGATTACGCTCACAGAGCAGAAGCCCCTTACGGAGGCTCTGCTATTTTCATTTCAAAGCATCTTGCTTATATTAGGCGCAATGAGTTGCAGATTAATATCGCTAAGTCGAATCCGTTTGGATAGAATTTGATGATTCGTTCTGGCTTCCTAACAGTAGCAGAAAGACTGTGCTTGGACCAATTTATCGTTCATCATCATCTAACTCAATCGACTTTTCCCTTTCTTTTTCCCTTTTGTTGGATACGGTCTCTTTCGAAAATAAGAATGTGTTGATAATGGGCGACTTTAATTTTAATCTTTTGGATACTTGCAACCCTACCATAGCACATTACATAAGCTGTTTTTCAAGTTATGGCTTTCAATCACTGACGCTGCTCATTCGTTGTTGGATCATACCCTTTCTATTCTTGATGTACCTACACAAACTGGCGTAGTTGAATGTGACGTTACAGATCATTTTCCAGTATTTTTGCAAATCAGTAAGACAAATAATAACGGTCCCCCATTTGAGTACAGATCCACTTTTCATAATGAAAAATTAATCGATGCCCTTTCAAACGTCACTTGGTGTAGTCTGTACACATTTATTGATCCTGATGGTGCTATGGAAAAGTTTATCACAATTTTTACGAATGTTGCAAACAGCTGCACTACAGTAAAATCTTCCAACAGGCAATACGACGCTCCCCGTAGCTCTTGGCTTTCTGAAGCGCTTCTACGTTGTTTGCACAAGAAAGAAAATCTTTAAGAAAACGAAGCGTCAACCTGTCAACCCTATTCTTAAAAAAAAATACAAACGCTACGCTTCAACTTTATCATCCCTACTTAAATGTGCGAAAAAGCAATTTATGAGCGTCAGCTCCAATTGTGCGGTCATGACACCAAAAAAAGTAGAAAATACTTCAGAATTTTTGAACAACAGGGGTCGAAAGAAAGCAATTACTTCAATAATTTATAATGATTCCGGTATTGTTGAACCAATGGGTATTGTTAATGCCTTCAGCACTTATTTTGCAAATATTAGCCAAGAATCTGATTCTTATACATATTCGGCTGCATTTCCTCGTTGTGCTCAATCCTTTTATCTTCACCCTACCTCTCCAGAAGAAGTTGAGTCCGTTATTCGACTGCTAAAGGCTAAAGGCCCATGAATAGATGGTATACACGGAGCACATATCAAGTTTGGCTGTAATCTAATTTCCGCTACGCTTAGTCACATTTTCAATCTAGTTTTTCAGACTGGTGTGTTTCCGAATCAATTAAAATTGGCAAAAGTAGTCCCCGTATTCAAAAAAGGTGATCATCCCTCTATTGAAAACTACAGACGCATCTCCACCCTGTCGTTTCTAGATAAAGTGTTAGAAAAAGTAATCGAACTAAGACTCTCCCGGTATTTTACTAAATTTGAAATACTTACTAGCTGTCAGTTCGGATTTCGCAGTGGCCTGTCCACTGACAACGCGATAGCTTGTTTCACCGACAAAATTATGTCATTTATTGATTGTGGCAAATATGTTCGCTCCGTTTTTATTGATTTATCTAAAGCCTTTGGCACAATTAACCATAGCATTCTTTTAAAGAAACTAGAGCTTTATGGCATTGTTGGACCTGCCCTAACTCTTTTAAAAAGTTTTCTTTCAAACAGGCGTCAGGTAGTCTGCGTTAACGGCCAGACGTCACACACGGTTAATATTAACAAAGGTGTACTCCAAGGGTCAATCTTGGGGCCCCTTATATTTTTGACGTACATTAATGACTTGCCTCAGTGCTTAGCAACTTCCCAATGTATCTTATATGCCGACGACACCTTCTCCAGTGATAACGATGTTAATAATTTAGTGTCTAAATTGCAAGCTGAATTTTTTTCACTGCAGCGTTGGTGTTTATCAAATAAACATCCATTACATTAGTAAAACCTGCTTTATGCTTCGTTGCTACCCTAACAAGACACTTCCTTCTTTTTCAAGTCTCTATTTAAATTCTAAAAAAATTGCCTTTTGCAGCCGTACTAACTTTCTAGGCGTTGTCGTTGATTCGAACTTTTGAAGTTTAATGAGCATGTAATTTCAATTGTTAAAAAGGCGTGTTTCGGTATAAGGGCATTGATTCGGGCGCGTCCATATTTTAATACTCAAATCTTTCAGGGCTTATATGTTGCTTTCGTTTACTGTCATTTAACTTACTGTATAACATCCTGGGGTAGCTCTTACGCCACCCGTTTGTCACCCGTCGATCTTCTATCTTTCCACTATTTCGACAACTTCAGGTTTTGCCTCTAACTCAAATTTATCGGTACAGCCTCGGTATCTTATTTTACAAAATTCTTAATCGCAAACTCGTATTAGGCGTTTTCCCGGTTCGCATGATTGCTAATACGAATAACACGCGTTTTTTGAGTCAAAACAATTTCTTGCTTCCTAACATTCGAACTAATTATGGTAAACACACAATACAGTTTTCAGCGATATCTTTTTGGAATTCTTTACCCAGCAATATTAAAACAAATTCTTTCTATAAGTTCAAAACTGTACTTAGGAACTACCTGCTTGACATTTAAATTTCTTGTGGTATATTAATGTTGAATTTTTATTGTATCTTGTGTTTATATTTTGCTTGAAACCGACTACTTGTTATAACTGTATCGGGGGTTCTATTTAGTTTTATAGCTTGTCTCTGAATACATAGTTATGTATTCTTCAATAGTTCTGTATAGTTTTATAGTCAATAGTTCTGTTTACCTTTTTGTTGTTTTTAACGTCGCTTGTAATATTTTGTGTATCGTCATCGGAGGTCCCGCGTACGACTTCGGCCTTAGGACCTCCGTCTGTATCACAACCCATATGTAAATATGTAAACATCGCTGAATAAAAATTGAAAAAACTGAAGACGTAAGGCCAAAAATAAGTACATGGGCGGTCGCGCAAAGCTACGGCGAGTTCAGACAAATCCATAGAATTTTCAGGTGAAATATTAAACTGCTGGAACACATGTTCCTCCATTTGCGTTGCTTCATATTCATCTCAGCAGCACTCCAACGAAGGGAAATCATGTCAAGTGCATCCGTGCTTTGACGGACGAAGAAATTCAGGAACTTTCGATGAATCCCGACTACAACGAGAGTTAGAATGACGAAGCAGCTCAGCTAAAAGGCTTGGCGAGTGAAGATAGCGAGGAAGAGCCTTCGCATCCTTAGAATTCAGAATGGACAGCAAACGCAACATAATTTTTGCAGGAAGAAGAAATAATTCCAGCAATGTGAGCATGCTTTCGACCTATCTTCAGAAATCGTAAGAAAGAAAGATATTTCCATGTCGTGCAGAGCGTTGTAGTGATTTCCTAGCGCAAAATTTCCTGTGAAGTCGCATGCAAAAAGCAAAGCGGCAGGGGATGTGCAGCAGTCAGAAAAAAAAAAACTCGGGAGAGAAAGGGTTAAGATATCAATTTTGATGTGCGCATCAACACATATGTGTTGAGGGTGCTGCTCATTAAATCATTACCTGCCCGAAGTGACAGAAAGGTGCGGTGGCTCAGGAAAAAAAAACCTCAGTGCACAAGAAAAGAAGGCAACGTTAATGTTTGTAGGAATAAAAGATTGCTCCCACGTTTCCTCGGCTTGAAATGGCTAAGTAGATTTCAAACCACTAAAAAGATTATTATGTGATAAACAAATAGCAAACACAAGAAGCAGAAACAGAAACAACTACCGAGGCCAGCACAATATTCCTTGCCCTTTCTGGCAAGTGACGCATGAGCGGTCTGTAGATTTGCCACGTGCAGCACATCACCCCAAAGGCATTATCCGATATCCGGCGTGCCCTTGACAGCCTGGAATACAAGCAGCAAAGATCAAAAGCGGACAAGATTTTAGTACTCATGTCCATATAAAGAGCTTGCAACAGCTACCCGCCGCGCTGGCTCAGTGGCTAAGGCGTTGCGCTGCTGTGTCTACCCTAAAGGCTGTGTCTACCCTAAAAAAGACCCAAGGCTATTGGTTCTGCTTAAGTTGGTTGAGAAGTTTCTGGCAAACGCAATGGGGTTCGATTCCCGGCAGCAGCGGCCGCTTTTCCTGTGGAGGCGAAAAGCAAAAACGCCCATGTCTAGGAGATTTCGGCACACGTTAAAGATCCCCAGGTGGTCAAAATTAATCCGGAGCCCTCCACTACGGCGCGCCGCATCGCCTGCGTTGCGTCGGCGCGTTAAACCCTACAATAAATCAATCAAGCTTGCAACACCTAAAAAGGGCTGACTGCTCCGCAGTGGCAATGCCATCATCGGCCAAGCCATCGGCGCGGAGCAAGAATAAGATAGAAGGGGAAACGGAGCCTCCTGGGGCAGCCTGATAACGTCCTAAGCACTTGGCGAAGGTTATGTTTGGGGAATCTGGTGGCAAGCAAAGAAAATGTGCGATCATTGCCACGGTGGGGCTAACGCGGAAGCGCGTGGTTCTGTTCGCGCCTGCCCAGTCCAGCCTGGCTGTGGCCACGGAGCAGCCGCTGCATGGTGTCGGCATTTCTCCGGGCCGCCGAAACATTCCGTGGCCAAAGCAAGTGTGTGCGCTCTGCTGCGCTTCCGTGGGTTGAAGAGCCCGCCTTCGCGATTGTTTAAATTTCGGTCTCTAATGCCTAAGCAATGTTACCTGAGCAGCAACGCCAAAAAAAAAAAAAAAACCGGTACACACACAGAATCGTGAATGCAACGTCCGTGTAACATCCTGTATTGGCAAAAATCACATAATTTAGGACCTCCTTTAGTCAATGTGAGGGTGTAAATGTAGAGAACTGATTGACGTAAAAAAAGTTAAAATTAGGGAAGGCGGCGCAGCAGAGCTCATGCATTGTTGGACCGTTCCTAAATGTTTTGTATAATTTATGACCGCTGGGTTGTATTTCATTTCCTGTCAATGGGGTTCTGACCTCTGCTAAGGTTATACATTACTAGAAGACCATAGAACGCTCGCAGTCTATTGGGGCTGCGCATAGTTCTCTTCGTGAACTCTGCGAATGGCAAGGACTTATGTCAGGTGTACAGCGAACGTTTTCTGGCTCAGGGTAGTTTAGGAAGAGAATAGCCACACATTTAGGCGCCAGAAAAAGATTTAGGAAAAAATCGGTCACCATCCCGCCCCGCGATAGTGGACGTCCAGCAAAGCTGTTGTAAAGCACTACAAATGGTGATGGCGGAGGGTATGAAATCTTTCTCGGCGGGCTCGTCGGTTGCCTTTGGCGAGTGTCACTCGGCTAGCGTACAGAGTATCGGTGCTCCTTTCTCCTATTGTTCTGTGCCGCCGTAGGTGCAGCAAATGAGGAAAACAGCATGGAAATTCTGAAGAGCAAGCACTCTTTCCATAAGTTTCAGCAATGCAGCGACGGTTAAAACTTCGTGATCAAACGTTGCTGCATCTATGAAGCAAACACAAACTCTACAGACTAGGAGGCTTAGACTATTTCAATACAGGTTCTTAACCATTCCTTACTTTAGCGCTGTCCACTTATAAATGTTAGTGGAAGTAATTGACACAAGAGTCCACCTGGCATTCAAAACTGGGCAAAAAGAAAGCGTTAACACGTGCTGGTTTGTTTTTGTGTACCCTGCACTTATGGACCAATGCATGCTTACTTCAGAAAAGACAGTGAATATTGGTATGGTTTGATAAAACCTGCTTAACAAACTGACCACTGAGATTAATCAGAGTCTCAGTGAGGAAGGTGTTTACTACACATGGAAATAACCTTGGGAGAGGTGGCTAATGTATTTATTCTGCTACACCTGCTACGCACCATTTTCACTAAAAATGAGAACGTCACTCACCTACCAAATGGCCGTGCTAAAATTCAAAAGATGTTCATTACTACAGGAGGGTTACAGTAAGTATTGGCACAGTTCACAACGTAACACTTTGTTCGCAGATCAAGAAGTCCCCGTGCCATCTTGAGGGGTCCTGCCTATTGTGTGTGGGCCGTCGGATTCAATTTGGGGGTAGTGTATGTCTTGTAGTGCTTAACTCAGGAGAGCAAGCTGGGGTTTTCTTTATCCCGTACGTTGCCGCACGATATCTATCCCAGCGTTGTGTTTGACCTCAAGCCACGTAGTTTTGGAAATACCCATAAGATGAAACACAAGTCACGTTGCACGGTCTCTTTAGATTTTGGTGCACTGACAAGTAAAAATACTCACAAGAGTTATCCGGGTGACCTATCTTTGCGGAACCATTTTTAAATGAGACAAAATGTGTAAACAACAAGCTTTTTTTGGCCTGGGAGCATAACCATATCGTGCCATGAAGGCGTGATTGCTATAGTACTGTGATTTCTTTACATTCAGTACTACCCCGTATGTAGCAGAGACGTCAAAAAACAACTTTAAAGGCATGCGAACATATATTGCAGTATCAGCAAAATGTGCAAGAATTACCTATATTTGAAGATCATTTTCTCATGCTCCAGGTCAGCCACAGGGTATGGCCGCATCAAATAGGACTTCAAGCCAAAGCCTTCATCCCCCACAATGACATAGGGGTCCGAAGTGGGTGAATGAGGCAGTGTGGCAGGGGGAGGGAGACAATGTGGTTTTGCTTCCAGCTCTTCCCGCAGCTTTGTCTCCATCAACCCCCCACTGTCATTCAGTCGCCTATTCTTTCCCACATCAACAAGAACGAAGTTCAGTTCCGCATCTATAAGAGCCATCAGCACGATGCTGAAGGTGCCCTTGTAGTTGGGGAACAGAGCGCCACTGCGTAGAGGGGGCTGTATAACGACGGACTTCCCTTCAAGGGCTCCAACACAATGCGGAAACTGCCAGAACTCTTCAAACCCTTGGGCCACAGCAAGCCACTCCGCAAGTGTTTGGGCCACCTGCAACATAAGCAATATTGAAGTAAATTATAATTTTTCAGAAAACGAATACACGAGGAAGTAAGCTGAGATCACAGCGCTGAACTTGTGACTAATTTATTGATAGGCAAACGTATTCATAGCTACAGTAAAACCCTGTTGATACGTTCTCGGTTCATCCGATTTCCCGGTTAGTACGCTCGGGGTTGTGAACACTAAATATTCTCCCTAGTACGTTTCTTAGCGGTACGTTTCTTACGTTTTACAGGCTAGTACGTTTCTCCCTCGTGTTTTTCTTCAAACGTTTTTACAGGGTTCTGTACTATCAATAAAACTGACATGTTAAATAACCCACGACATCATACTGAGGTATTTTCTAAACAAAACGAATCCACAAAACCTCCAAAGCGTGAAACTTGACAGTTCAGTTGCCGCAGTGATTCAAAATTCAAAATTCACTATTATGCGGAGCCACCCAGAGCACATGCTAAGCAAGAATGAAGCGGGAAAAAAAGGTGTGCTGTGAATGATCCTGCCCTCCGTAGCTATGCATCAGTGTTGTACGGAACGGCGTTTCAAGGAACGGCGTTCCTGGAACTAGTTCCTTTTTTGGAGGAACGAAGGCACGCCACCGTTCTATTAAGGGTTGGTGGAACTGTAACGGTAACTCGTTATTTATACGAAGGAACGGCAGGAACGGCGTTCCATCTGCAAACGTTACATTGCTAGGATTTGGCTGTTTTTGATGCCAAGGCTCGAGTACAAAAATCCACAAGTCGCTACTGTGCTTCTCGTCCTTCAAGCTGGCCAGTTTGCCCGCGCCCTTCAGCGGAACGTGGTTCCTCGAAAGGCAAAGGCAGGAGAATAACCATGCAGCGGGCCGCAGCTTGTGCTTGCTTTCTTTCAGGCGGAGTTTACGCGGCGTTCGACGAGAATAGCGCAGCCGCGAGAATGCTTTTCACATTTCATCGTTTCTCTGGAAAGGCCAGGATGCGCGACTGGCCCATAGAGTTGTTCCCTGCCGGGGAAAAATTGTCTAAGTCCGAGCGGCGCTGCAGGTTCCTTGTGAAACCACCGTATCCGTACATTGTCAGGGGTAATTACCGCATTAGTGCGCGCGAGGTGCGGGTGCGTTGCTATGCTATGCTATGAAGTTTTAAGGGGGAGGGGGGGGGGGGGTACAGATGGGTGAAAAGGGCCCGAAACTGTCTGGCATTAGGTGCCGACGGGGGAGTAGCGCTCGCTGTGAAGTCATTCGAAGTGTCACCGGCTATGAATAGGGCTGGGCGCGCCGCAGTGTCTCGGGATGCTGTACTGCTCGAAGTTACAGAGTATGCATGCAGTTCGTCATGGCGCGGTCTGTGGGTCGACAGGAATGGGTCGACGGGACTGCCAGGACATTTTGTATTGCACGCGTCGTGTTGACAAAGGACAGGAATTTTATCATTGTTGGGCATAATTTCGTCGCGTGCCGTATGGACAATACCTGGGAGAGGCCGCCCGAACGTGGACGGCCAGCGCTCAGAGTTGCTTCAGTTGGTTGGTTTCAACCTGTTATTTGATTTTTTATAGTGTAAATGTTTTTGGCGCTTGTGATTATGCTCCGTGTTATTTCATGTGCTTTTTCCTTATGCGTATTTGTAACCACAGCAACTGATTTGTGCGTGGCGTCCACATATTTGGCTATTTTTGGTTGTTTATTTTATCTACTACCCTGATTGTGTTCGGTATACTTTGTAATTCTTGCGCGTAGATTTCATGTGAGACTACGCTGCTGACTTTTCTTTTTTTTCTTTTCTTGACTTAAACTTGTATTGTGAACCTCGTAGCCATTACATGTTCTGTTGTGTTTTGTTACACGCAAATTTGTGCTGTATGATCCGCAAAGCTTCACTTTTGTAACACCCTTACCCAATTCCCTGCACAGGGCCTGTAAGGCATTTTACATAACCTGCAATATTGTAATAACCATTCATTAAGCGCCTTTATATTGTTCCTTTCGACACAGTTTTTTATGCAAGAAATTTAATTATGTTCAACTTCCTGCATGTAGCTTTCCATTTGCACATCGGAATTGCAGTAACCTACTGCGCATTTGTAAGACCAAAGTGGAAAGTGCCATATGTGTCGCAGTCATAATAGACGACCACCAAAATTGCTGTTAGACATGTCTGGAGTTTTTCCGGTGCTCCTTGAAAAAATTTGTCTTGGAGTGTTTCTTTGGATTCTCTTTATCTCCAGATAATCTGCTGCCGGCGGTGTTCCTATTCGTATAATATACGTAGAGTGGGGTGAGTTTTAATTTCACACTTTATTTCGCGTCGGGATTATCTGACACCATACATTAATTCAAAAAATGAAGTGTAACATTAATGTAACGACACGTTCCATTGCTCGAAGTGGAACTGGAACGCGTTCCTTTCGCAATAAAGCAACTTGAAATTGGAACTCGTTCCAAAACTGGGAAGGAACGAGGAACGAGCTTTCGTTCCTGTTTTAGAGGAACGTATACAGCGCTGCTATGCGTGATAGTGAATTTCCATTTCTGCATCACTCTGAAAAGTCAAGTTAGTTGCCAAGCCTTTCAGGTTTTCTGTGCTGTTTGTGGTCATGATCCCAGTATGAGGTTGGTATGAGATCGTGTCGTGTTATTCGTAGTATTTATCAGGGTGTCATACCAGAATTGAACAGAACTGAACACCGCAACCAAACCGTTATTTTGTAGCAACTGCACCAGAACCCGAACCGTTATTCTTTTAGCACATCAAACAGGTTCTGTAGCGAAAGAAGAAATAACGGCGACCTATTCACAATGAAATTGTTCGAACGTCCGCTTTTCCTAACGCGCAGTGAACGCCATTGAGAGCTTTGTTTCACGCACCATCCATTTTTTAACTTCTCGCGCACTTCCCCCTTTAGAGCAGTCAACACTAGGGGCATTCGTTTACCTGAACTGGTGCAGATTAGTGCACTGTCGTGCAGACCAGTTTCGAGTGCTACTGGGTGTATCAGTAAAAAAATGAACGTATGCTGCACTGCTGGCACCGGTGCAGCCAGTTCAGGTAAAAAAATGCCTCTATTATCAACGCTCCTTTCGTCGTTACAACACGAGGATAGGTAAGCGCACCAGTGGTGCAATGGTATGCTGGCAGCGCAATTAGAATGAAAGGCCGAGCAAATGAAATGTGACACTCTCGGCAACTGCATGCAAGGTGATATAAGACATCGAGTGTGGCCCACCCACGCTGCGACTGTGTAAGGGCAGTCGGGCCGCAAAATTCCTCCACTGTGCAATGGCGAAGGCCAACACCCAAAATTTGCGTACTTTTCGCATTTCATTGTTTTTTTAAATTGCACACCTGGAAAGTGCCAAGGCTCGACAAGTGTGACCCTGAATAACTGCCCAGTGGCTGTTAGCTGCTGACCACAAGGATGAGGGTTTTATCACGTCACCCAGCTTCAGTTTTTCTTATGTAAACTAAAAACAAAAACTTCCATGTGTCGAGATTTTCACGCAGGTTAAATATCTCCGTGTGGTTAGATTGTTTTTCTGGTCTCCATTCTACCGTGTGCCTCATAGCATAGTCCTCAGTAGCTTGAGGGCATCAAACACACAAATATGTTTTCCGAAGTGGGTTTCACTTTTAAATACAAACATTTTTTTCGCACTTCCATATTAATATAACTGACCGAAACGGTTCGCAAACATGTTTGCCTTGCGATTTAATTGAACCGGAACTGAATAAGAACAAAATAAATTCACTTAAACCAGAACTAACCGAACCGATATTTTTTCCTGCATGTTTTCCGAACTGCGCCTCCAGGCTTTCAAATACACGTATTTACACAAGGCTAAACAACGTGCTAAATATCAACACATGCATATGTGCCTTTAAGAAATCCTGTGCGAGGACCCTGTACAGTGCCAGGCACATCTCGGACACAATCCCATAAATGGTGTGGTGGGCCACGCAGAATGCGTCACGGTACTGGAGAGACATCTGGCTGTCCCCTGTGGAGAAGCGTCTATTGGTTTGTAATGGCAAGCAGGGGTTTCAGCTACAGCTACAATGCAGTATGCGTTGAACTTTTTATTTGTTGGTGGCACTAGTCTTTTTTAATTTATCAACAGGCAAGATGCCCCGGCTCAGTTTAACGAAACCTTAGACATGTAGCTCGAGCATATGTTGTTAAAGGTATCAGCCAGTGAATACGTCGGCTCAAGGATGGTAAAAGTGCACCGATGTTTCAGTTGATGTCATCTAATAGCAAAATTACATGCCCCCGTGTTTGTAGACTCGCAGTATAAACACTAGATTTTTTTGTTCCCAAAGAAGGTGCGCTGCCTTTCCGCCAGCGAGGAAGAAGCTTGGTGCCCGCCGCACTGTGGTGCAAAAAAAAACACCTCAATGGGCTAGATAGAATTATTGCGGCACACGTTCCGAAGTAGCAAACAGCAACTGATCGAGCAGGCATGGGAGGGTCGTCCAATGCAAAGTTAGGCGTCGTGAAATTGCCGTACTTGCTCGGCAGCGCGCCGCCTGAACTCTGTCACTGTGAAAATTGTGTAGATGCCATTATTGTGGTTGTTTCGCGAAGCAATTGGCAGTCTTCGGGCTGTACGTTTGAGAGGACATAGGGGTGGAAGTCTGCGCAGGGAGTTGCCGTATAATATTACATAGGATTACGTCGCAATGCGGGGTCTCTTCTTTTTCAATCTAGTGTGTCACGTACGTACCCGCCACTATAATAAGCACACGCGTAGATTAAACGGCTTGCGGAACGTCATTTCTTCTGAGGAGTTGGTGTTCAATATAGCGCGGAGGCAAAGCGGGGACGTAGGAACAGCACAATAAACGCAACGGCGCGCCACTGCCCGCTTCGCGCTGAGCAGCAGCTCTACCCACCTGTTGCCAGGTAACGGAGAGTGATTGCCAGGCGCTCTCCAGCGGCGATGGCTTGACCGAACGGGGTGTCCCGTTTGGTTATGAGTGGTGCCACCAGTTGCAGCTGGTCCTCAAAGGTCGCAGTATCTATCCGTATGTAGCGGCGGTATCCTTCCCCATCATCGAGCGCCAACTCCCCTATCAGGTTCTCGTACGCCCCCTGCTCGAGCCTTCCTTTCAGCAACGGAGAAACCCAGCACGAACGGGGCTTTTTCGACAGTGGTCCGTCTAGAGGCTCAAATATGAGCAGTGCCGCAGTAGTAGCCACCACGGCCCTCTTTTCCGCCATGCCAAGGAGCTCAACATACGCGAGCACGTAATCACGGCTTCCTTCCGGCAGCAGTGCGGGAATGCCCAAAGCCTGCCTGAGGGAGAAAGACGGAGAAGAAGGACCCGAGAGGAAAGGGCGTGGCGGCGTGATGCGATCGGCGTAGTGTGACAGGTGAACCGGCCGACTCAGTGCAGACACCGACGCACCGCCGATTCCTCGCCGACGGCGATGGTTGGCCGACCATCAGCGTCGGCACGGTGTGACATGACCGCCGACTGCTCGCCAACAGCGTGTCACCAGATCAAATTGGCGGACGGTCGGGCGGTCGGGCTAGTGTGACCGCGCCTTAAACATCAGGGTGGGAAGCTCCCTACCCTCTCACTCCCCTAGCGGGATATAGAGGAACCCGCACCTGCGAGACCACCGCGACCTCTTTCAGTGGGTATGAGGACCGGTTTCTGCGAGGCCGCCGGCGGGTGGGGGGGGGGTCAGGGAACCTCCTACCTCTGCGTGACTCATGACCTTCATCAGACTTTCGAAAAGGCTCCACCTACTTTCGGAAGGCGCAGTCTTTCGAAAAGGCTCCGCGTAAGCAGCCGGCCGCGTTACCACTCGACTGCCGCCGCATGGGAACTGGGGCGACAAATAGACTAGCCAAGCGCAGAGCGTGCGGCACTTAACGCCCGTGTGTCTGCAGTTATTGCTGAAAATTTTCTAACGGGACAGAGATTTATGTTTTGCAATGCTTGTTTTAGGAGTTATCAGAAACATTTTACGCAATATAAACGGCGATAGCCGAGTAGTTATTCAACAAAAACCATCGTTTGTTTCTGACAGGCATACATTACGCACAGAAAAAGCAATAACGAAGCTTTTTCTTAGTCACACCGAACGTTTCAAATGTTTCTCTTCTTTCGAACCGCCCGGTGATCATTTGTGAGAGCAAAATGGTCGCAAAACAGGCTCTAATTTGGTACATGATAATCATCACCTTCAGCCTATTTAGGTCAACTGCAAGACGAAGGCGTATCCCATGGGCATCCAACCGCTTCGGTCCTCCCCTGCCCGAGTTCATTGCTTGCATCGGAATTTGATTATTTCGTTCCTCCTTCAGTTCATTGGACTGCCCCTTTTTCTATACCCATCTCGCGGTGTCCACTGTGTAATCCTAGCAGCGCACAGGCTGTTAAAAATAGCGAAGCTATTTAGGCCGTGCAATAACGCTCCGTCGCGTCGACGCATCCAGGCACTTAGACTAGGATGTCGCGAGGCACCCCATCCCGAAATTATTCCTCTATTGCCATCAGATAAGTGAGACAGTGGCCCAAAAGATTTTTCTTTACATCCCGGTCTCGGCGTTCTTCAAGCGGCGGAATTACTTCATTACAGAGGCTTACCTATTGGCCAGTTTTCCTTCAGTTGCAGCAACAGACACATTCCATAGCCAAACTGACAAAATTGGCTCAGCTTGCGCTAGTGGTGCGAGGCTGGATAACCAGCAGAGCTGGCGGCCTCTCTTACTTCGTTAGTGTTGCGCGGTCATCATCAGCAGCAGCCCAAAACGCCCGCTGCAGGGAGAAGGCCTCACCCATATCCACCTTTAACCGCTCCTGTCCCGCGCCGCTCGAGCCCGTTCTTTACTTCAAATTTCCTTATTTGGTCCCTCCATCGCGTAATTGGCTTTCCTCTTTTTGGACCCGTCCCTCGGTATCCACTCTGTCACCCTGGTAGTCCACCGGCAGTCATATCGGCTAATTACGTGACCAGCCCATGTCCATTTCTTTTCCTAAATTTCAAGTGTACCTACCCTAGTTTGTTCTCTGATCCACGAAGAGCATTTCCTGCCTCTAAGTGTTACTCCAATCATTATTTGTCCCATGGCCCATTGATCCGACCTAAAGTTGCTTTCAAGCAGTTTAGTAAGGCACCAAATTTCCGCTCCATATGTCATCGGCTAAGTTCTCCTTGACTGCCCGGTGCGGATGGCTTTGTTAATTACTTTTTAGAATTAATTTTGCCATCTCTGCATTAGAACTAGGAGGAAACTCGGGCATGGTTTTACACGGCCGAGTTGAACTCGGGACGCCCGTGGTGGCCGCTGCTGCGGCGTGGTTTATTTTTATGGTCGCGGTCAGGCATATTTATACCCCGACAGGTCTTTTTAACGAAAGAGGAATTTCGAGCCCGTTTTTATCTCTAGAAAAGTGCTGTTCATTGGTTGTGCAGTCGTCTGGCGACAGACCCCCGTTGGCGATGACTTAGAAATGGCTGTCGCTCCATGACCATCGCGGAGAAAGTGTGGTGTGCACTGCGGTTTTACACGACGGGCAGCTTCTACAGAAGCGTTGGTGGCGACCGCACCATCGACCGCCACCAGTCGACCGTCAGTCAGTGTGTGCGCAATCAATCAATGGAGCTACCGCGCGTCTATCCGTCTGCAACCGGAGCGTGCCCTTCAGTTATCGCCTGCTCTCAAAACAGTTTCGAACGAAGCGTTGCATGACCGTGCGTTTTGTTCATCATCAGTGCGGCAGACAGGCTCCCTCGAGAGGTTGCCTGACGCGCATTTCTTGTGAAAAAGTTACTGGCAGGATGCGCTTATATGTATTACATATACTGTCATAGAGACAGTCGACGCACCAGTGGTTTATTCGCAGGGGTGAAGCCGATAGGAACGCACGTCTCAGCGTTGAGACAACCCATATCGTTTCGCGCGCATGCACTTGATGGGGATCATCTTCTTCCTCTGACACGTCTTTGGCGCATATCTTCGCGTCTGGATTGGACATAATCCTACCTTCCTCTTCCACATCGTTGATGCTGGTACGGCGCATAGCCCGATAGCTTGCTGGCCTGTTGCGTCCGTTCATTATTCTCGCTAGAACACAATCAACGGCGCGTGCCTATCGTAAGAGGCGATCTTTGCACATTTCAACTGGGTTTGTTCAGCGTCACCGTAGTATGGCAGGAAGCACAGCATGGAAAGCGAGTAAAGGGGAGAGCTAATAATTAAAGTAATCGCGTGGCGCCAGAGAGAGGGTTAGCGGGAGGGGGAAGGGCGCGAAGAAAGAGAGGTTGTGGGTGGATTGAACTGTATGGAAAAAAAAGACGGCGGAGAGCTTCTTCGAAGAAGAGCGGTGAAGAGCAAAATAAAATAACCTAACAAATCTGAAAAGTAGTTGTCCTTGTTGCTATTTCTTCCTTCGTAACAAGTGGCCACTTGGGGGATTGGCCCACAATTGTGAGCTTTGAGGAAGTAGCGTGCCCGGTTCGCAAAATTGATAAAACTGTGAATTCGAAGAGTACCAGTTGTGGAATTGTGCCTGCAGCGTGGAGCCTGAACGTGATGTCACGGGAGTAGGACATGTGCACACCACCCTCGCAGAACTCCCATTCTAGGACGGCTGTGGCGTATTCCAGTCTGTTTGCACACTAAGGCGATGAAATGAAAGAGAAGAAACCGACGCAAACATGTAATAGCAGAAAAGAAGCCGTTTAAAGTAATCCGTGCCAGATGACCAAGAAACGAAAGCGAGAAAAAAGGCACAAGTACAATGTATTAGGAAAGAAGTCGCTAGTACGTATCGCCAGGCTTTCGCCTTAAAACAACGTAAGCAGACGGGACTGCGCCGAAGAAAGTTTGTGTCGGAAAGCAGGGGGTTTCGATAGCGTAATACGAGCCGCAACTGATTTGAATGTGGCGCGCTTCCATCATCTGCTTTCTTTTTTTTTCCCAGTTGGCCATAGTCACGTGATTGCACTGTGTGCAACCTACGGCAGAATCTTCTTCTCAGGGCGAACAATTTCAAGCAAAAAGCTCATGAATGCCAGGAATAAAAAATAAAGTGAAATTTCCAGTGAAATGCAGAATAATAACGTAAAAGTACAATAAAATAAAGTAGTTGGATTCGCTTGCCCCCAGTAGCCACCAGTGCAGCAGTAGAGCGAGAGAAAGCACTGAAAGATGTCCCACGCCCTAGTGGTGCATCCTTGCAGCGCGCTACCCTGGACCGGTTACATCCCCTCAATAATCAGCATATAGGGTGAATCGCATTTTAAACCATTTTAACCCAGCCCCCAAATATTATCATGAGCTTAATACAGTCACCACAGCTCCGCCTTGCCCGAGTTTCGCTCAAACTCGGGCCTTTTGGAATAGCACCCCTGAAATATGTTTCTAAAAAAGACTGAAAGAAATGGCAACGGCAAACATGATGGTGTAATGTTGTTTAGGTTAACACGTGCCTTTCGGTGGCTTTCGTAGCTTCTAGATCAACGTTACGTGATCGCTTTGAGCCAATGACGCGAATTTTAACCTAAAAAAATTTACCTCCTTGGCCAGCCTCAGCTGCCGCAAGCATTTTTAAAAGACATGTAAAGGTTTTCATATCTTTTATGCGGAATATTTCATCGCTGGTTATGACCTTTATAAGCTGAGCGTCCCATTACACTGAATGTCGTCATACCTATACGTGCGCACGTGCGTCACTGATTGCTTACATTTTGCATACGCAAAAAACATGGTGAATTCACAGCGTATCCATGACGTCGAAAAAAAGGGCCTCAGGCAAGGGCAGTTCTTGTTGTAAGCTTCGTTGTCACGGTTGTGATTTTTGGCCCTTTCAATCAAGGAGTTAGGACGGACCATCACTAGCGAATTGATGCTTTTTGGTGTTAGCGCTACCAGTTTTGCGCGTTTAACTTAGAACGGTTGTCTGCTTATACAGCTATTTTTCAAGAGACCTTTCCAGTACATAGGTACGCCCGGCTAGGAAACCAGATGCCTTTTAATGCGAAGCGGTATTTCTAACCGCTTGCCCCCCCCCCCCTCCACCCCTCCCCCCCCCCCTATTTCATTCCGGTAAAACTGGTGTACTCGGCGCCGCCCCTGGGCTTCACCTCGCCACCGTCGACCTCTCTATTACAATTATTATTCCCCTTGGCCCAACGGATGCCTCTTCCACAAACTGGGCAATCGGCGACAACGGCGGTAGCGCCTTTAAAAGATCATTGCGAAAAATACACAGAATCGCGACTATGCGCAAGAACGACGGAAAGCCTCCGCCGCCGCTGCCACTTCAAATTCGACCTCATGCAGTATGTGCGAATTCCTCCCGATGGAAGAGCCACTTGCCCGGTGGGAACGATGGCGTGATCCCATAATTCTTCTTCGGCTTGAAAGGCTTTCCGAGCGCCATTTTCACCGGTGCATTTCACGACTAAATGTGCGCCCATCACCGGTTGCCGGCTTATGCGTGCAGGGGTTGGGCGTGGAAGGAGTCGGCATGCACGCATAGCTGGGATTCATGTCGCTACGCGTGACGTGCCCGTTATGCTGGTGGGGGATTTAAACGTGAAAGTCTCATGGCTCAATCCGCCCTGTCACCTCTTCTTCGTAATCGAGTGGTTTGGGTCCGGGTTGGTGTGCACAGGAAGAGTAAAATGCCTACGACGGGGGAGGGAAACGTACAACCACATATTTGTCCGCTGGAATAGAGTTCGAGGCATTAAAAGGTTTAACTCGCTATGAAGCGGACGCAAGTCGTTCGCTTTAAGGAAGAACCGGAATTGAAGAACTGTCGGCCCGAACCGCGGCGTGAATAGGCGCGAGAAGAACCTAAAGTCGCTGCCGCCGCCGTTGCAGCCTCAAGTTCCAGCTTGTCGAGTAGCTGCGAATGCCGCCATGATGAATGGCTGCTTGCCCGCTTTGAACGCTGACTTGGGCCAATATCACTTTCAGCTTTAAGGTATTTCAGACCGACATTTTCGAAGGTTTCTTTCCCGTCTAAGCACGCGAACATAACAGGTTGGCGGCGTGCACGGGTTGGGAAGGGGGATGGCCGTCCATGCGAAGCTGTAGGTTTCATGTCCCTGCTAATGACATGCCCGTTGTGCAGGCGAGAGGTTTAAATGTGGACGTCATACGGCCCAACGCGACCTCTTCGGTATCCCCTCAGTGGTCGAGTGAATTGGTCTGGATTGGATGGGGATTGGGTGGAGGGAAAGATTGGAGGGAAACACTACACGCGAGGGAAACAGACAGCTCCATGTTTGTCCGCGAGACTAAAGCCCGGGTCTTTCCAAGTTTCATTTAGGTAGAACGTATGCTCAGTAGCAAATTACAAAGAAATATGTTTTGTATCGGGCACTCCGTGGACTGCGCCCAACCTCGCAAGTCCTCCTTCTTCACAGAGTGCAAGGGCACTAATTTTTTTTTTGCTGTATGACTTCATAAAAACACTTTTCGTGATGCTCGTTGTTTGTTGGGTCATTTTGCCCCTAAGAAACTTGGCGAACCAGGCATCAAGTATTTTTTAGGTAACCTGGATGACTACAGCATGGCTATCCCGAAGGTTTGCAAAGTAGTTTAATCTCATTCTCCCAAGTTCGTTAAAGCACAAATTCGTAGGGCGTAACGGCTGGCGATCTGTACGTGAGCAGTCAAGCTTATCATCACCACGAGCCGCTTTTTAGGTAGCGAACTCCCATTGCGTGCGTTGCAAATGGGGTACGCTCGCCGACAAATTGCTCCCTAAAAACGGCGCGGTGAGTGAGGTGGGGCTGGTTTCATTCCTCAACGTAGCCCGTGTCGCTTAGCGCGCAGGTGACCTGTGATTTCTGGCACAAGATGTCGTGTTAATGAATAGGGGCTGTAACGAAGAGAACTTGTAACACCGTAGGTGAGTACTTGTAATACCGGACCTATAATTTACTTGCCAGTCCGGACCCATCCTTTTTTTATATAAACATGAAAGTACATAGGCAAACCTCACTGGTACGGTGTCTGCCTGCTCGACTAGCATAGTTGATTTTTCAACATTTTCTTTTTCAAACGTTCATAAACGCTGTATATTTTGGCTTGACGTCGAGTATCCTTACAGGGGAAAACTTTTGCCGGAAGGTTCTTGTATGTGTGTAAAGCAGCTCCAACAGGGTCATTTTGTGCGTTGTAATGACTTCATTGCTGCGTAAAAACAGATATTTTTCTAGTGGAGTGACCACTAGTGGACGAAATATTTCCCGCGGCTGCAGCTGTTTCCCAATACTTTGCGAGGCTTGTAGCATCTCCATTCAGGCGGGTTAAGGGCACACCATTCCACAACAAGCTTGCGAACACCCACTTCCGAATATCTTATCCCCCTCGACCAAACTAAAATCCAATCTCTTGAGCCTCAACGTCTACTTTTGGCCCTCCACCAAGAAACCTGACGTTCGATACACGACGTATGACGATGTTGCCCGGCGTAACCTCCGTACGGTGTGAGAGGCTTCGATGCCCCCATCAACTTTGGGGCTAGAAGTACGGCACCGAGAAATGGCGGTAAGTTGACTAGAGCGTAAAGCCACTTAATTTCACCCGACTGAACGACCCAAACACTCAGACCCAAGCTGGCACCAGTACCTGCCAGGACCTGCTTTTGTTTTGAAGCCAGCTCGACGTCACGCGATCATCGACGCGCACTAGCTTAGGCTCAGACCATGACAGCATTCACCTCCTCTTGCGTAACCAGGACTAGAAGCCACGATTTGGAAAAGCGTGGGTTACGAACTGTAATCATTTTCGTAAGGCCATGTGCAGCCACACGGCCGACCCCAGCCACTCATTGACTGCTTAAATAGACGACCCCCTACAGGCAGTACAAGCTAACACACGAACTGTAAACAACACGTACCAGACTCCCTGTGTGGACGCGAGTTTACTCCATCTTTTGAAAGCACGGCAAAGCCTTACTCGTAGGTGGAAATGCCAGCGCCACAATTTCCGATTTCTCTGCTCACTCAACAGGCGGCGGAGTAGGCACAGTCGCTAAGCAAAAATGAAAAAAAAATAGGCTGCAACTTTGCGACAGCCGCCAGAAAAACGCTGACCTCCTACAAAACTTCGAACCTACTTCGTCATCTTATGAGCCCACTGAAAAGCAAGGGTAAGGCAAATCGACACATGTCCCCCACCCTTCCCGCTCATCCCGCCAGTCTGGAGCAGGCGGAAACAGATTGTCTTTAGCGTGCAGCTGCTGGTGTTGGTGATCTGTGCACAATACCCACGCCGTGCGATAAAGTGTTCAATTGAAATACAACGCAAACAAGTTGCACAGGATCCGTAACCATATCCTTTTGAGATGAGAGCACCAACGCGCTTGTTTTCGCTACGTTTATCGCTGAGTCTACCGCTGCTCTTGAATATAGCCTACAAGTAACCTCGACAGTAGACTCGCTGCAGCTAGTTTTTACAGAATCACTATGGACCCTGCGGCCACACCTCCTCCACAGAAGGTGAAGGCGATCCTAGACTGCAGGAGAATTATCTGGAGTATTTGTTTGTGTTAGTGTATTTTAACAGATAAGCTGTTTAGGCCGACACAAATTCGTCCGTCGCACCAAAAATCCCCGAAGCCTCCAGGAAAAAAAAATGTGGTTATGGCGGTCCCGGGACCCTTCGTGCACCCAATTGGACCCATTGGTCCCGTGCACCCAATTGGAAAGGAAAAAAAGAAACGCCTCCCTGTGGAGGCACCGAACATCTGTCCCTCGTTCAAAAACCTGCGTTCATCTGACTGAGCTATGATAGCATTCTTGGCGAACAGCATTTCCTATGTATTCTTAGCGCGAGCATCGGCTTTGGACTTGGCCGCGGGTTCTAGCACGTGCTATTGCGGTCCACTTCGGGAGACACGTGAAAGCCTGCGGACGAAATGGTGCGGGCCTGCCGGCCAGGTAGAACTTTCAGCGGCCAGTTCAGAAATAAATGTGAGGTGATGACATATGGAGCGGGCACTTGGCGCCTTACTAAACGACTTGAAAGGAAAGTTATGTCGGCGTAAGATGAGTTAAGGTTAACTAAGATGAATTAAGGTGGTTTATGCTGAATTAAAGGGAATTAGATGGATTAGGGTGAAACAAAATAAATTAGCGCAGGGCTGTTGGAGTGTAGTCCAGAGTTTGACGGAATAGCGTGTGGTCAGGGAAAAGCATTGTTGGGACCACGAAACGTAGGTCACTGACCAAGTAAAAAATGGCCAAATTGAATGGCAGTATTCCTTTTCTGGACGCGCTCGTAAAACGCTCCCCGAGTGGACTGTCGTTCAGCATATACAGGAAACCTACGCACTCCGGAAGGTACCACAGCTTTCAGTCGGTGCACCCCGTGTCCAATAAACGTTCAGTGGTGACGTCACTTGTCAACAGAGCGAAACGGACGTGCTCTGACCCGGAAAGCCTGAGAAGAAATGAAGACGATCGAAAGAGACCTGCAATGGAATGGCTACCCAAAACACTTTATCCGAAAAGAGGCAAAGAGGGCTACGAACACGAATCCGCATCGAAATGAGCAGGCAGAAGCGTCCACAAGGACCGCGACAAAACATGCTGCAATTCCCTACGCCCCACACATTAGTGAAGAAGCTTTTGCAAGCATTTTCAAGAAACGTGGTGCGCACATCGCGCACGTGCCCACTAGCAAACTGCGTTCTGGACTCTTCAACGTAAAAGAGCCCGTCTCACGTTCCAAGTTTCCAGGTGTTATTTACAAGATTCCTTGCACCGAATGCAAATTAGTGTACATTGGCGAAACAGGCAATCTTCAAAGAAGATTAACCCAGAACCAGAACGACGTAAACAAGGGCCATGCAAAAACAGGCGCACTGGCGGAGCACTGTGAGAAAACGGGACACGTGGTCGACTGGGACGAGGCGAAAGTTCTGACAACCGACCGCAATCTGTCTTCTCGACTGCTGCTCGAATCCCTCATCATTCAGACGACGCCCGACTGTATCAACAGAACGGGCGGCAATCTGCACCATATCTATACGACCTGATTGCGACGCCTCATGCCCAATATATGGCTTCGTTTTTTACGCACATGCTCATTGTGAACAAGGTACCCCTAGGGGTACCGAAACGTCAAACCGCTTTTTTGACTTTGTCAGTGACCTGCGTTTCCTCGTCCCAACAAGGCTGTTGTAGTGGGTGAAAATGGATTAAAAATGGTAAAACAGCCCCCGTGGTGTGTCGACGGGTCAACTTGCGTGTAGACGGTACGCGCACCAGAAGTAGGCAAGGCTTTCGCATTCGAAGCACGTAAGCAAGCTTAAGTAGGCCGGAAATATTTTGTGTGAAATGTCCGGGTGCGTATTTCGTGGACGTCAGCCCGGAGTATGCTTTCTCCAATTCAATAAAAAAATGCCTCCGCTTTCAAAAGTGCTCTTCATTTGGGCACACTTTGGAGCCTAAAGAAGGTGTGCACTCCCTCCAGGGGGAATCGGCAAGGACTAAGCGCAACTCACCGATTATCAGTGTTGTACACGTTCCTCCAAAACAGGAACGAATGCTCTTTTCTTGTTCCTTTCCAATTTTTACACGAGTTCCCGTTATAAGTTCCTATATTGAGAAAGGAACGCGTTCAATTTACACTACGAAGGTTGTAACGTGTCGTTGCAATGACGTTATATTTGATTTTTGCAGTTAAAATGTCTTGTCGGATAATCGTGGGGCGAATTGAAGGGAGCAATTTGACACACACATCACACCACGTATATTATTCGAAAATATACACCGCCGGCAGCAGATTATCTTGAGATAAAAAGAATTCAACGTAACGCTCCTAGAGGATTTTTTTTTCACGAAGCACCGAACATATTCCAGACATTTTTAACTGCAAGTGTGGTGCTCGCTTATTTCAAGTGGAACACATATGGCACTTTCCACTTGGGTCTTCAAAGGCGCAGTCAGGATTCTGCGCTGCAGATGGGCAAATAAAAAGTTACTCGCGGGCACGAACATAAATGTGTTTCGCCAGAAAGTGCATCGACAGGAACAATACATGCGCGTTTAATAAATGCTGATACAATATTAGAGTCTGTGATGACAGCAGTGACCTGCTAACAAAAATAACCAGCTGTGATGAGCGTTTCATCAGCGCACTCATGGAAATCGCGACATTTACGAAAAATGTGAAAGGTCTGAAGCAAGCAGTGGACACACTGCTGAAAGAGTTCATCCAAATGAAGGAGCTCACATTACAAGCATCTCACGACGTGCAGCGATTTAGAGGAGAGATCTCCGGCATGAAAAAGACTATCAGCAAACACAACCGAGGAGGTCTTAGTTACGCAAGAACTGTTCAAGGAATTGATGTGAAAGAACGACAAAGACCCAGTACAAACAAGAACCAACCAGCCGCCACCTCGCACCGCGCTAGTGGTGACGTCACCCACACTAAAAGGAGCAAAGATAGTTGAAATACTCCAAAAACACATTGACCCAGGAAAATTCGGCCTAACAGAAGTCTCCCTTCGACAAGGAAGAGAAGGCATCGTAGTGACCTCGACGTCAAAGGAAGGACTGAAGAAACTGTCTGAAGAAATCCCGAAAAATCCAGCAACCCACCAAATACAAACAAGGGAACCCAAGACAAAACTTCCCCAGGTGAAGGTAATAGGTATCCAAGACGACGTTTCAGTCGAAGACATTCCGACAGTCTTAGTAAACCAGAATCGACTATCCTGCGACCCCGACGACATCTAAGTTCTCAACCATTGGAAGGGAAAGAATGGCACAACAGCCGTTCTGTCAACAAAACTGCAAGCTTATCAGAGCATCGTTTTGAAAGAGAGACTGTACATAGGATGGACAAGCTGCAGGTACTTCAACAACGTTTTCCTTCCAAGATGCAAGCGTTGTGAGAGCTACGGCAACTCCGAAAAACACTGTGACATCAACAGGAGACCACGATGCGCCAAATGTGGGGGAAATCCCTACTACCAGAACTGCGCTAGTGTAGAACCTCATTGTTGCATCTGTGCGGAAGAAAGCCAAGGAACGGTTGAGAAGGTCGTCATAAGGCACTCAGTGATGGAGAACACATGCCCGACGTACATTCAGAGGCAGCGACAAGAACAAAAGGCGATTCTCTTCCGATTGAATTGAACCGACTGTGTAGCTCTGCTTCGACAACGCAAGTGGCAAGTAATTCAACATTTAGCTAAGTTCAGTGTTGCGTGAAGTGGACTTAGTTGGACGCTCTAAAATTGTGAGTTGCTATGAATCGGTCAACGCAAACACACTCTCATCACTACAACACTCACAACACACACATACATAACACTATGGCGAAGAAGTACTCGGACCAGCGAAAACTCTCGCAGCCACGGTCATCACTACACATTATCCAAGTTAATTTGGCAAAGTGTGCCAAAGGGAACGAGGCGTTAAGTTTCTACCATAACAAAAATCATAATCACATCTCAGCAATACAGGAACCTTATCATGTTGAAGGAAAGGTTATAGGTTTTCCCATCCGACATCAAGTCATAGCACACACAAATAACCCGAAAGTCGCTCTAGTAAATCATTCTCCAGATGTAAAAATATTCCCTCTCATATTCGACCAAAAAATAATTTCGGCGAAGGTAAACTGGGAAGAAAAGGAATTCATTATAATTAATTGCTACGCCCCTCCCAGAGACGACTTCGAAAACACGTTAAACCGATTAAAACTCTTTCAAGATTTTTCTACAGACCATGTAGTACTACTGGGTGACTTCAATGCTGAACACAGAGTATGGGGAGGAGATATAACCGATACAAGGGGTGACGACTTGAACTTTCCCTTAGGCACGACCTTTCTGTTATAAATAGCTCTACCTCACCTCCGACATTCGAAAACAGTATAGGTAGGAGTTGGATCGACGTAACCATTTTAGGGCAAGCGTTATTACCAGAAGTTATTCACTGGGAAGTACTCGAAGAATACAACAGCAGCGACCAAAAATTTATTAGTTTACTTGTATACGATATCTTTAAATAACCCAAGTACCATCTCACCCTGAAAGGTGAGAAACATGTCCTAGAAGATTTAAAAAAGGACACTTGGTTAGAAACCGCTAGAAACGGGATTAAAACAACACAAGAAATCGAAAATGCTGTGAACACATTGTATGATAAAATAGAAAAAATTAGTAAGTAAACATAGCAAAAAAGTTTAACCACCCCACACACAACCAAAACCGTGGTGGACAGTTGAACTTGAAATCGAGAGAAAGTAAGTAAGAGCACTAAGAAGGAGGTATCAAAAATCGCGAGGAGAAATCAGGGAACAATTTAAGCGCGAGTACTATAATGAACACAAAGCTTACAATGATAACTTAGCCACAGCAAAAAGAAAAAGTTGGGAACAACTTTGTTCACAAGTTCATAAAAATTCATTCACATTACCGTATAAATTAGCCAGAGGAACAGTAAACCAACCAATCATCATTTCAAGTTTAGAAAAAGAAAGTGGAGGAAAAACAAAATCAACCGAAGAAACAGTTGAGCATATATTAAGAGAGTTATACGATGTCGACAAGGTTTGTGACGAAGAAGAAATTCTTCTTGAAAGCGATAGCGATGAAGCTGTTATTTCTGAAATTAAAATAACGCAGTCATTTCTGAATTACGCAGAAATTTAGCTCCTGGACTACATGGCCTACGAGCCACGTTTGTACAATGTCTATATAATTACCAAAAATTATTCTTTCTTGATCTTTACAATGCATGTATCAAAACAGGATACATTCCATCACGGTGGAAGGAATCATATGTAATCCTAATACCAAAATCAGGAGATAACCAAGGAGCCAACAAATATATACCCATAGCAGTCAACTCTATACTAGGAAAAATACTTGAAAAAATAATTAAAGACAGAATATATTACTTCTTAACCAAGAAAAAACTCCATAGTACAAAACAGTTCGGATTTACCCATAACACGTCGGCAACCATGGCCTTAAACGAGTTAAAAAAGAAAATTGATCAAGCAAGAATAGATAAAGCGGTAGGTGTTGTCATTTCTTTAGACATAAGGAACGCATTTAGCTGTATCAAATCATCTGTCATTGTAAACTCTAAAAAAATCAGGGTGTCCGAAAAATCTGATCATTTCGACTCATAACTTTTTTAAAAATGGAAAAATTATCTATAACATAGAGAAATCAAGAATTCAACTCTATCTTAAGTCAGGCTCTCCGCAGGGGTCACCTTTAAATCCATTACTCTGGAACATAACAATTTTAGATCTCCTAAACAGAAAATTTCCTAGCGATGTATATATTCAGGCTTTTGCCGACGACATCACCTTAGTAATAAGAGACAATTCAAGAAATAATATCGAACAAAAGGCAACCCAAGCGCTCAAAATAGTAGAAAACTGGGGAATAGACAAACAACTTACATTTAACACAACAAAATCAAAAATCACTGTAATAGGGGACAAGTACATTAAAAGACCTCCCATTATCAAACTAGGAAACAAAAATCTTAAATTCTGTAAAGAAATTAAAATATTAGGCGCCTATATAGACAACAAGCTCAGTTTTATCCCTCATATTAACTATGTAAAGGAAAAAGTAAACCAAATAATAAACAGCCTAGGAAAATTTACAGCATACAACTGGGAGCTTACCAGCAAACACCTACAACAAATTTATATCAGAGCTATAGAAAGAATCATAGTTTATGCCGCTCCAATTTGGTATCAAAAACAGGTACTAATAAGAAAAAAACTAAGAAGTATTCAAAGAACAAGCCTCCTTAAAGTTACCAAAGCATTTAAAACAGTATCCAATCCGGCCTTAAACATCGTAGCTAATGTCCCACCAATTCATCTGTCGATCGAAAAAGAAATCGAAACATTTAACATACTTTTCGCCGGAAAAATGTTCATCTGGAAAAACAGCGCTTTTACGGGAGACCAAATGAGTAACAAAGTAGATACATGGCAGCTGCATCCAGCAGATAAGATATCTTTTACTTATCTTACCCAAACAATTTCGCAGACAGATTTTGTAGTACTTACAGACGTCTCGCAAGATAAAACCGACATAGGAGCAGCTTTTATAATTCTAGACAAATCCGGCAAAATAGTAGAAACCAAACAATACAAACTTCCGGAGTACAGCAATAACTTTGAGGCAGAAGGAATCGCGATTTTAAAAGCACTTGAATACCTCCAAACAGCTTCAAAGGTAACGTACAGTTGTATTCTAAAAACCTATCAACCCTAAAAGCAATTAGCAATCCAAATACTCGGAACCCAAATATATTTAGAATTAAAGAACTGCTAAACAAAATAGCAAAACAGGTCAAAATAACGTTAACTTACATTAAAGGTCACAGTGACAATGTCGGTAACGAACTAGCGGACGAAATGGCTAAAAAAGCAGCAAAATATGGCGAAAAAAATTGACTGGCCTATTACACTACAATTTATCAAAAAACAGCTCAATATTAACCTAAGAAAACCTTAGAATGTTGAGTGGCAACAAGAAGGAAATGAAAGCTACACATTTCAATGGAAAAAGAATATTTACAAAATTCCGGACCACTTTCCCACCAATTATTACACATCACAGTTTATCGCTGGACACGGTAGATTTCCGTTTTATTTTCATAGGTTCGCCATTGCAAATAATAGCATATGTAAATGTAACCTACCAGCAGACAGTTTTGATCACTATTTACAGGACTGCCCAATAACAAAAAAAAAAACACAGAGAACAACTTCTTGATATCCGTAGAAATTATCTCGTAAGAAGGAAACCGGAGTTAATAAAACATACAAAAACAATAAAAATTTTAGTAGAAATGACAATACTAGTTAACCCTAATATTCAACAATACTAACCCCTCAAATGTTTTGTCACAATTTTACTCACACGCAGAAACAAAGTCTGCGGCAAATAACGGATAGCCTTTAGATCTTTTGTATTTATTATTGTTCTTTAGTAAGTCATTTTCTGCGTAATTATCTTGTTTAATTACCTTTTTACGTTTTTTTTATTTAACATTCATACATCCATTTTCAATGTATTTAATTTACCCGTTATACCTCGGTGGAACGGGAAGGGTTTCAGTTCTTGAGCCCGTTTTAATAAAGTATGAATGAAAAAAGAATGTCCAGAATACACATTCGCAATTTAGTAGAGTCATTTTTTCTAACTCAGCAACAGTTGCATCTCGATGCTGGTTTCATATACACGAACCAGTTTTTTTTTGTCAACACCTTGTTGGCAGTGTTGAAGACCCGTATACCAACAAAACTCAACTCTTGAAATTACTACCGTGTTGTACTTGAGAATAACTTGGCTCAGTCCATCAGGCTCAGGAAACTGCCACCGCATGCGCTCGTACGCGTGCGCTAGCATACAACTCGCACTCTCCACGGCCAGTGGTTGTTTCGTGTATACAAATTGCAGAGCACATTATGGGCTCGCGTTGTGATCTTAGCTCGCTAACGGTTGATGCGGTTTCCGGAATCAGGCGCTGCGGTGAGATAATGGACCCAAGTAGAGCCTTCTGTACAGGGGTCAGGTAGTCACGCTGAGGCTTCGACAGCAACGCGGTTTATATAGTCATAACTGTTCAAACCCCGTGAACCGCTGGCGCTTTTCAGTCATCTACCAGTCATTTAGCGCGAAGAAAACTGCAGGTACATTTCAGGCAAAATCTGTGTATATAACCGGCAGCTCGCGCGTTCACTTAGTTAGGAACGCTTGGTTTATACTATAGTAAGCAAAAAAAGTGGCCGTGCAAGAAAGAAATGGCGCGTTTGAATTGACGTAGAAAGGCTCCAGCCCCGCAAGGAAAAAATTGCTCTCTCGAAATGGCGCACAAAGGCTCCAGCCCCACAAAAAAAAAAAAAAAAAAGAACCCGTTCGAAATGACGCAAAACAGCTCGCATACGAAATTAAAGCAAGCCCAAAAAGAACAGAATTCCCGTTAGCGCAGTTTCAGGCAGGGATCGCGCGAGCACTGCGAAGGCGGGAAATTTTAAATGCATTCGGTGGCAGCAGTGAGCGGATAAGGGCGCTGCAGCCCATTCTGGCCAATCACTGCTCCGCACTTCCGACAGCTTTCACGTTGAGCGGAACGGCTTTAATTTATTGTGTAGGATCCCCGTTGAAACACTCTGAGGTGGCGTGCGCATAACTTTGATTGTTGCGGTTTGCTCTCTAAATTCTCGCACGCGCGAGCATCGGAGCCAGTGCGTCAACAACAAAGCCTCAGAGCGTTACTGTGCCGGGTAGAGAGTTCATGGTTGCTTTTTTGCCGCAGCCCTGTCTGCTGTAACTTTATGCTACGGTGTTTGAGTTTGGCCTCCGGCTTCTCGTCGTCTGAACGGAGGAACTCTGTGTCCGGCAGCAGGCACCGGCTTAGGGTTACAAACTTTTAAATGAAAGAAGCCCGAACGGGAAGGGGGGGGGGGGGGGGGGGGGATAGCGAACCCTAACTTAGCAAGGCAACGAAATCATCTTTCTTTATGGCGTTATTTTCCAGAGAAATTCATTGTTTCTTTATTGTGGCGGCCTCTTGAAGTGGTACTTCATCTGGCTAAATGCCGCTCGCAATTATTGCTTGCTCTTGCTGGAGAATGTACTCGTACATGTTGTCGCGCTGCACGCGGAAGTTCAGCTTTACCTGAAGCTCTGCCTGGACAAGTTCGCGCTATCTTTGGGTTCCGAAGCGTGAAATGCCTTGCTGAGCGCGCCTTGGATAGCAAAAAAATTCCTAGCTAGGTGGTCCGGAACAAATCCTGGAGATACAGCTGTCCTGGCAGGGACAATGCGGGAATTGGGACGTTGTTTAAAAAGTCGGGACAGTCCCGCATAATCCGGGACGGTTGGTAACCCTACGTGAGTATACGCTACTGGGCTCGCCATCGGTGCCCGCCTGAAGCACTGGTCGGAACTAGTCTGTAACAACACACCAGATTCGTCGCGCTGCTATGATGCGAAGGAAAGGAGGCGGAATAACTCCAAGCAAACTTCAAAAAACAATCGTCAAAATAAACCTGGCAGTGGGCACATCATGAAACCGATGGTCCGCTCAGTGCGTGAGGAAGTTTATGACGGCGCGTTCGAGCGCGATGTCCGTGCCTTGGGGCGATCGAACGTCCGAGGTCCAATTCGGCTTGCAGCTCTCAGGGATGGTTACTGTTGCGCATGAGATCGGATAGATCTCGCCGCGCTTTGGGCGGCAGCGGAAATATTTCAAGAATCTCAGGCGGAGAACTTCACCCCTAGTTTTTAAACGCGGTGAACGCAACGCCGGCGACGCAGGTGCCCATTGACAAACAGCAGAGCAGTCTCGTACGGCCCCTGCGGCTGGCACGGCTGCCTGTACTGTAGATAACATGTGTGCGATGAGCACGGTACAGTCACGTCTTATCCTGCTCGGCTTTCGCGTTCCACTGTTACGCACACAAGAAAACATTGCGGCGGAAGACGAACAAAAGGCTGCGCCGAAGCACGTGCCTTATGTGCATCTGCAGCCGACGTAGACGTAGCGACCAGGCCGTGTGCACCCGTGCGACCTGCCCGACAGGCTGCAGCCCGCTGCGTGGTTATTCTTCTGCCTTTGACCTTCGAGGAAGCACGCTCCTCAGAAGGGCGGGCAAATTGGGTAGCTTGTACCAGAGTCCTTCAATGCTTTTGGTATTAAGGGACTCTGCTTGTACCAAGAGACACCCAGTGGAGTCCTGTGGCTTTTAGATGCGGTGCATCTCTTGCTCTCAGGCGTGTCCCCTGCGTCGTCGGCGTCCGTCCGCACGCCACCTGCGCATGCGCGACTCTCCTCCGTTCGTCTCTCCCACAGCTGTGCGCAACACTCTCACTCCGGCGCATTAGCATAACGACAGCTGGCGCGCTTGGTTGGCGCGCGCTTCGCTGCGTTAACGCTGCGTTAACAGCTGCTCCGGTGCGCATGTGCGCGCATGCGCGACTCTCTTCCGCGGTCTCCTCTCCTTCAAGCGCTGTGAATGTAAAGCGGGTATCACTCCGCGGCGGTTCAGTCAGCGCTCGCTCTCGTTCTTCTCGAACATCGACGATGAAACCAAGATTCGACCACTGCTGCGGCAACCGCTCACTGTGCACTTTACTGACCATAAAGTCATCATTCTTAAATGTAATAAAGAGCTAGGTGGTGGTCGCTAAAACACGTGTACTCTCTCATTTCGCGTATGCATGCGCCGCATCACACCAGGGTTCCCTCGCGGGGAGATGGGGGCAATTTTTATTCTAGCTTCAGCGCCCTAAAGCCTTGGCATCAAAAAACAGTGAAATCCTAGCGATGTAGTGTTTACAGAAGGAACGCCGTTCCCTCTGCGGTTCCTTCGTAAACGTAACGAGTTACCATTACAGTTCCACCCCCTCTTAATGGAATGGTGGCGGTCCTCCGTTCATCCCAAAAGGAACTAGTTCCAGTAACGCCGTTCCTTGGAACACCGTTCCGTACAACACTGCCGATAATTGAATTAAGTAACATCGATGGCGGCGTCCAGCAACCTCGTATTCAGATGACGAATTAAAGGCGACAAAGGATGACCAACTTGATAAGTGAGGAAGAAATGCAGAGCAAGCCAGTACAGCGGCGCAGGAAAGAAAAAAAAGTGGATAAGCAAAACAAGATCGGCGCAGAGAACCGCACAGCGTGGACAGGACGCTATTTGAAAAGCCGACGGTGGTCATTATAGGTCACGCCAGTAAATAGTGTCAGGTTGTATAGAAGCCTCCCATAGGACGTACGTTTTTTCGTTGAAAATGCGTGTTGTTAGCCACGGAAGCTTCAGACATGCCATTCAATAACTTTTGAGTTCGTAATTTTATAGTTTATAGTTTTTCAGCTCAATTTTTATGTCCTCTTGTAATGCTATAGTATCGCGCAACCCTGTTCTCGCAACTTTATATTTCGAATGTGTTGTTGAAGGCTTAGTTCCTACTCGTATAAATGAGGCGAGTTGAAAAGGCCTGTGAGCCGAATTTTGTGTTTAATTTTATTCGCCAACATTCTCATGTACGCTCTTCATAGGTATTTTGCAATTCCGGCCCATGGGGAATCGACAATGCGGTACTCTCAACGACAGCATAGATGGTACACACTTTCAGTGGAGCGCAATTTTTATCAAGCGATGAGTAACTCCATTATCGCTCCCAAAGCGGGAGATCGCCTCTTTCAAAGGATACGGAAGACGTCAGAGAGAAAAGACAAAATCACACGCGGCAGAATTTGTGAGCGCTCATTAGCCTACATTGTGACGGCTCATATTCGCCGTAAGCTGCAGATTGATTCATTGATTGGTTGAAAATATCTTTATTCAAAAAAGAAAAAAAGAGGAAGGAAAGAAGGTGGCTAATCTATTTCCAAGATACCACTGGCTTCCAACGCCGCTATGGCTCTCTCTATCAGGCATCGCTGGCAGGCGATGACTGGTAGAGAGAGCCTCTCTCTACCAGCCTTCCTCTCTACCAGTCATGGCTCTCTCTACCAGCCATCTCTACCAGTCATCGCTGCGCAGGATGGCCTCCCACCGCTCATACCCACTGCTAATAAACATAACCAAAACAAGGTTTGTTTTTCGGATCTAGGGCCACGTTCAGACATTCCAGACCCACTTCCTCCAGATAGCACAGAACCAACGATGTGGCGTTCCCGGGAAATGCCTCTTGGTGCGGCTTGGTGGCCACTAAAACCGCACCGAGGTCAGGACAGCCCGCCGGCTGACATTGGTCGTGAAACAAACGGTGCCAGGCGCCGCGTGTTTTCCTCGCGCGGGCACCGGACCCCTCGGCCGGCCAGCCTTTTCCCTCTAGCTGCCGCCGCAATCAACAAACCTGGCGTCACGCCCCACCTATCGCGGCGCCAGCGCGCGCACCCAAGAACAGTGCCGCAAGAGGCAGCCGTCTCGGATGGCTTGTCATATCCCTGCAGCACGCCAGTTTAGCGGAGTGAGCTCCACTGCGATAACCTTCGCCGAACGACGAGGAAGCTTCTAGACCCGCGGAACGCTGCTGCCGGTCGCGCAGATGCTATAATGAGACGCAGAAATCCTCGTAGGAGGATTTGGAAAGCGCGCTTCGTTGCGCGCTTGCGCACACCAGGACGCAGACGGGCACAGCGCGGAGCCACCGGGTGGCACGCCTTTCCGCGCACGCCACCAGAGACAATGCGCTGCCTGCTGCGTCTTCCGCGCGGTGTCAGTTCCTCGACTCGGCCAGGGGGACCTGGGAGAGCCAGTTGGTTGTCTTCCGTGTAGGAAACTCACTCATTCCAGGAAAGCAAAAACGCCGCGTCATCCGCACCCTGTTTTCTGGAACATGACGGCGGTCCAGAGTGTACGCAAACAAACGCTCTCCGAGAGTATAAATACGAGTGGTGCATGGCACAGCTGAGCTATTCGCTGCTTCGGCTTGCACAGGTGAACATCCAGGTGGCCAGCAACAAACAGCGGGAGTTGCGCCAAGAAATCAGGGCAGGTAAGCCACTTTGCCCTCTGGTGTTAATGAGATCAAACGTGACGGTGAACTTGTTATTTGCACAAACGTTCTCTTCTCTTTGACTTCTACTCTCATTACAAGTACAAGCAGTGGGTGATACGTCACATGGGTCGAGAGTTGAAGGTCATCTACTATTAAGCTTAAAGATTGGAAGTCGGGCCTAACGCCGCGCCTTGAGGTCTAAGGAAGTGAACCAGAGGTCTCTGGAAAAAAAAAAAACTGCTGATTTTATTTCAAGCTATGGGACCGGCTGAAATAGTAAGACCTCAAAGAGAAGCGTTAGGCCTATTCGGGCGCATACCCGAAAGCTGCTGTTTTGTTTTTCTTGCAAAGTGATACTTACGCACCGGGTCATACAACAGAAAATTGGCCTATTGAACCTGGCCCTCTAAATTTCGTGCATGCTGGGACATTTTCCAAACAATCCATGACACAACCAGCCAGTTATTTAGGGTCAAGCCTTTGGAACGTCAACTACAAACAGCTAGACCTCGTACTTTGAATACTCTATGGGCAGTCTACCAGGCTTTTTTACATAATCACCGAGTACTACATACCCACTGTGAGGTATCCTAGAGCTCTTAATATGTGGGAATGCATGCTGCTTTCACGCGCACTATTCCCCGGTTCCCACGGCGGAACAGGGGAGAGTTTCTTGCTGGAATTTTCTAGGCCAAACCGCAAACATCTCTCTCACCTCAGGAGCGCTGTTTGCGGCTTCCCACCAATTCGGTTTCGGCTTGTTCTCGTCGATACTACCGTTAGAGTTGGAGGGCTACACGTTGTGTGCCTAGGGCAGAAACGGAAATCTGGAGTCGATGGGAGGCTTCGCAGTTGCCATGTTGTGAATGAACGAACTCAACTTTCATGAATGGAGGAAGGCCTTGTTAATTTAGATTAATTTGGCAAGCGTTTTTAAACATATAAACTATGCCCGTACGGTCTAGGTTATTTTTACATCCACGCTCAATTAGACAAAATACTTATAGTTTTAATTATAGAGGTATCCAAGTAACTTCGCAGAACATTCTGGAAGGAGGAGCTGGTTGAGCTTGTGTTAATGCTCTTCTTAGGGGCTGAGCTGCCCACGCGAATAAAGTGTATTTTTGGAAATGTACAGTGGCCTGGCGGTATTAAAACATGACACGCGTGCACGACAGATCGCGTCGACCAAATACTGGTTGTCAGCGCTGCATTTGCTTGTGTCGATTGGTAACGCTCGATATGCTCCTGATATTCCAGGAAATTATAAACGACACTCCTACGATTCGTATAAATATCCTCCGCACTCCACCACCTCGAATTTCGGTTATGCCTTGGTGTTTCCCGTAGAGTTTTGAGTACATAGATTAGCGATGAGGGCAGCCATTGCTGTGCCGCTACATTTTGAGACGGTGGCGTGTAACACTTAACATGCAAACAGCTGCCAACGGAACCGCAGGATTTATTGCAGTAACGGCAAATAAACGCAGCGGCTTTTCTTTCTTGATTGTGCTAAAGATCTCTGCCAGTACGGTTAATGGCGATTGAAGCTGTAAGGATTTCTCTCGGAGATTTTACCGCCGCATCCTGCTTACCCTCATTCAATAGGGCATAATCAGCGTAAAACCATACCCTTCCTATGCAACATTGGTGCATTCGAACTTGAGTTCATAGTAAGTGGTCGTTCAGATGTGTGGTATTGCAGAAGAAACTCTAGAGACAATTTTTACCTGCACGGGCTGCACTGGTGCAAGCCGCGCAGCATAGGCTCATTATATTACTAATTTATATCCTCGGTGGCACTCTGCACTGGTGTGCACGACACTGCACTAATCTGAACCAGTTCGGGTTAAAAAATGCCCCTGCTAGTGACAGCCGAGTTGACCGCAGAAGTGGTGTTGCGTGATACGAACGTGTATGTATGTATGTATGTGGGTATGTATGTACGTATGTATGTGTGTATGTATGTATCTATGTATGTATGTATGTATGTATGTATGTATGTATGTATGTATGTATGTATGTATGTACGTACGTATGTATGTATGTATGTATGTATGTATGGATGGATGGATGGATGGATGGATGGATGGATGGATGGATGGATGGATGGATGAATGGATGGATGGATGGATGGATGGATGGATGGATGGATGGATGGATGGATGGATGGATGGATGGATGGATGGATGGATGGATGGATGCATATAATCAAAAGTTGAGGCCTACCCTCGTTTAAAAAAAAAACAAAGTTGTTTACTAACGTTTCGTCTGGAGGGCCAGTCTGAATCATAGAAATGCATCATAAGAACATTAGCAACAGTCTAGTAGCCCATTGCTACTTCAAAGACCCGAAGTTATATGGACGAGTGTTTCATTGAATTTTGGGAAAGAAGGAGTGTTGTATGAAACTTGTCGTTGCCCAAGAAAGGACCTTAGGGTCTGCTCGATCCTGCCCCAGACTTGCGTAGTAGTAGAACATAAAAAAAAAATTGGCGAAGCTTGCACTAAGTCGCGCAAGGCTTGAACCGCAGCGAAGATGGCGGATTTCTTTCTATGTAAGCACTCAAGGGCACGCCACCACGCAGTGCATTAGGTTGGAACTTGTTTATTTGCATGGTCCGCCATTGCTTCTCACTGTACTAGTAGTAATCATCGTCATATGCATCTATATCGTCGTCTTCCTCGTGTATGACTGGCTGGACAAGATCGTTCTGTCTCCCGAAGTGGAACGCGTCAGCATGCGCTAGAAGCGGCGGAAACCGGCTTCGCGAACTGTGCGTCGAGATCCCTCCGGTAGGCAGGGACGCACGTGAATTGTTTTTAAGTGCGAATGCACTTTATAAGCGACCCCGAACCTTCCGCCGTCCGCATAGCAACAGCTGCGGGTGCGCGCGCTTTTCGTCTTCCTTAGCAACGGGGGGAGATGGGCGCGCGCTGCCTGGCCGCTGACATGGCACATACCCACGTGGGAGATTGGCCAGGAATAAGTGCGAATGCACTTCTTAAGCGAGCCTGAATCGTCGCGCTCGCATAGCGCCTCCTCTCCCCCCTCGCCTACTCTCCTAAAGCTCCTTTACTACTCTCCAGCTCGCAACACCCTCTCTCGGCGCGCCAGCCAGGCCACTACACTATATAAAAAAAAAACAGCATCCGGCGCCAGGTTTCGATCTGCGGACTTTGCGGCCGCAGCGCGACGCTCTACCGACTAAGCCACGGACGCGACGTTGATATCAGTGTTAGTAACGCGCCTTATATCTTTAACGCATTCAAACTACGTCGTCAGCGGCATGCGTTGGCGACTCAGCGGCGTTATAGCGGCTTGATAACTGCGTGGTGTACACGTGATACTACAAACCCGCTAGTTCTGCATTCTCTCACGTGACTGCGCCTCCTCTCCCTTCACTCCGGTCGGCGCTTCGCAGCTGCGGTGCGCTGCGGTGCGGTGCGCTCCTCCTCTCGAACATACACGTTAATTCACCAAGATTTCCGCAGAGGGACAAACGAGGCGTGTTAAGCCGAACGTGATCACGAGGGGGTGTTAATGTAACTAACGGGCAAAATGCCACCAAACTTCAACAAACTCCCCCTCATAGCATCACCCCGTGCTTCGCACTTCCTCATACTCCCCTTCGGGGAAATGCGGGGGAATTTTTTTTTTAGTATTTGTGCGAGCGCTATGCGGTAGCCTGGACGACGCCGGGCGCTCCTCGAAAAACGCGTGCTCACGTGTGCGGTGAACGGCGCAAGTAACTATGACACTGTGTTTTCTGTTGACGCAGGCCACATTATGGTCAGCAACAACAGATGCGCAGTTAAAAATACAATTGACCTTGACCTGAAAAACACAGAATTGCATGAAAAGTGATTAGGGCGGATATGAAAGCCAAGGAGGAGCCTTCACGAGTGGTTGCGAGGATCAAAAATGTGATCTTACCGCGTACGCGCCTTTACTCAACACCATATACACCTCATTGGCCTTAGCCGGCTTTGGTCACCCGCTGATATTAACGATTGTCTGTTAGGAAAGGCGAGGAGGTGCTGTGAATTTCGCCAGCCCGTCCCTCTGCTTTATGGCTAGGATGTCTACACTATGGAACTCTACGGCGGTAAAAAAATCACCTCACGTTTTCGAAAATTTTTCGAATGCGCGAAAAATGCTAGGGTGCTTTTCTAAGCTTCTCGTCTCTCCTAAAATATCGCGGTTACATTGAATCCGCCACTGTGTCTTTACTCCGGGAAAGACGAGTAGACGTTCAATTGGTATCATGTCTCGAAAACTACGAAGTCGTGCGCTGTGTCAAGGTTGAATTCTTGCCTAGGACACAGCGTACAAAAACAGCATCATGCTGATGTATTCTCAGCACAAGATTCTCGGCAGGGGATATAACCACTGACTGCATCAGCATCTGCATGAGCATCCCTGTCCTCTAGTGTCTATACCACAATCGCTTTCTCTGCCTCTGTCCGTGTTCTGCCTTATTTGTGGCCAGCAAATTGTAAAGTTATGGTTGTTTGTTTCCCAACTTTTTAGGTAGCACACTTTCCTGGCTTCCTATTTACAAGTAACCATTCACGTGCTCGTATTTTGATTCGGTTGCGTTCGGAAGCAAATTTATCATGTTGCTTCTTCCTAAAAACAGGTAGTGGCGAAAACCGTTTACCATCCTGCACGTAACATTTAAAGTGTGTTCCTAAGAATGTCTTTTTTGTATTAATTTACAGCGAAAACGTTAGTAGAAAGTGTCAGCAGCAACCTCCATGTTTAGCCATATACCTTCATGGTATAGGAACCTTGCGGCAGTCTGCTCCCAGAGTTGACACCCTCGTCCCACTAATACCCTGTTTCAATGCTAAATATAGAGTCAGTGCGAACAAACAAGAACCAGAAGCAGGATTAGCAACATAGGAGCGCTTCCCTCCAGGTCCCCCTCACTTGCCGTGAACGGGGCATGCAACCGATGTGTTTTTCCTTCTGTTCTCCCTTCTACGCCTTGCGCAGCCATTATTTTGCACCATTAAGAACCATCCTTGTTTACCGTCTACAATGTTATTGTAGACGGTACAAAAGTCAAGGTACTAATTTTGATAACTGCACGGTGTATGTGCTGCTTTGTTGTTATTCTATCAGTTTTGGGCAAAAACAAAAAGCGCATTTTCTCCTACTGTAAATCCCGTTTGCTGCACAGCAGTTTAGTTGGAGTTATCGAAGTGGTCTATGGCTAGGGACCAACAACACAACTTCTACCATAAGCCTACTAGACACCAATCAACACCTTTATAGGTGTAGGTGCCTTCCCTACCACTTATTTGTCCGTTCCGGGTGCAGTGGGAATGGTTATAGGCAATATTTAAAACAGCGGCACCAATAAAAGGATAAACAAGAACTATGCACATTCTAGAGTATAGTTTTAGTACGTCGTAACAACTTGCCCACGTGAAGGTTTTGCTATGTTAAGGGCTGGAAAACCTGGTTGTCGTTTTCAACATGAGTTCCAATGCTTTATTCACACAGGCCGCTGGTGCCCCTTTCTCATCAAGGCAGGCAGCACCACACGATAATGGGGAGGCCGCAGCTGAGACCTTGCTGGTTGCTACTGGCTGTGGCTCTGCTTTGCGCCCTGGCGGTGCGGTCGAGTGAAGCGTTCCACCACAAAAAGCACAAGAAGCTGGCCAAGGTTCTGCTCGCGCATATGCTACTCAAGAAGCGTGTCATCCCGATCCCCTTCCCTTTCCCCCAGACGTCGCACCACACCAACATTGTGCCCGTGCCGAACCCCATTCCCTACAAAGTGCCGTAAGTACCTTTTGTACACGAGTCAAACGCGTGGGGTCTGCCCCATACCCGAGCGCCGAGTACCGGCGTCCAGGTGCTCTGCCATCATTATCAGTCTTCCTTGCTATAAACAATGAACTCTGCCAAGAAAGCTCTTGTTGCCAGCCCATGGGAACTACAAATAGGTGACATGCGGGATGTTAACATTTGAGTTTAATCAGTTGGTATCAAATATACTACAGTGAAAGTCCATTAATTGGGACTTTAATAATTCGAATTTGTGTATTATTCGAACGGTATAACATGATGTGGCCAAGCTCCCATAGAAGCCTGTGTATCAAACAGTACTTTAACAGAACGTGCTGTTGGGCGAGTTGGTACATACTTAAATGGAAGGTTTAGCGCAAAAAAGACGAGGACGGTGGCAAACGTGACAGGCGCTTCACGTTTGCCACCGTCCTCGTCTTTTTTGCGCTAAACCTTCCATTTAAATCAAACAGTACGTTAATTCGACGGTGAGGGGGCTCCGCCACGGATAATTCGAACTACGCGCTCCGCGCGCCGGCGGCGTGGTGCCTAGTGTACGCCCACAGAAACGCTCCCGCTCCCTGCCCACGACGCTGCGTCGCTTTCGGAACGCTGGGAACAACGGAAAGTTCATGTGCAATTGGATAAAACCTTGTAAAACGCGCATGGTGGACGCTTTCAAAGACGTAATCTGTCCGGACTGCGTCGGTGAGAACGCGAATTAAGTGCTGTCTGTTGCGCTGACAGATCAGTGCATCAGTTCTTAGGTGAGAAACGAAAATCTGTCGTTGCCAGTGAAGGTGACTGAGACGAGGAGGGCGCAGCACCGGGGTGGCCGTTCGCTCGAATGTTCGGGTCGGGTAAAATACCAACCATCGCTTGTTTATATTTAATTAAAAAAAAACGTGAAGAGGAGGCCTTCCGCCCTATCAGCTACTTAGAGCAAAAAGTGCTTCCGTCGCCTTATCGCCAACGCACACCTCTTTGCTAGCTCTACCTGTCCAGCAGCCGGGGCACTCGACCCTCATTACCATTCCCCCTGCGAATTCCCTGAAGACCCATACCTCCAATTCCATCCCCTCACCTCTGGAAGCAGACGTTGCGGGACCCGGGGGAGCCAGGCCACGTCCTGACCACCCTTCAGCCCCTTACGTTGGCAGAGGCACTCTGGGCCTCCTCCACCCCCAAAACCTCATCCTGAGTGACGAAATTACGTCCTGCTCTGTATATATGCAGGAATCAGTGAAGACGTTTTTTAAGGAATACGTTATTGACATGTCGTGCTGCTTCCCTATCGCAGTGTAGCGTTAACTCTTTAATTTCGTGCTTTCGAACTTCCATTAATTCGAATTGCGATGTCGTCGCCTTTCTGATCGAATTAACCAGCTTTTACTGAACAGTCCACTAAAGCTTATTCTCAAAACTTTAAAATGGGCCGTATACTTAAGAAACACTTCGAGCAGCTCGTTTTAGGGATTTTGCTGCCTTCATTATCTCGATAAATGCAGTACGATTATGCACTGAACCAACAGCACTTCTTGATAAAGAAAGTGTAACGGTCATCTTCAAGGCTCTTAACCAGACCATATTAAATGTCCGCACTCATTCTTTGTCAGTGTTTCACGCCACATGAGAGGGTTGAAGAATTGATACACTTATGTTGCGCTACGATAAACCTAGATATTCTGGAAGCAGATTTTGGACTTCTTGCCTAGCCGTTGTCATGGTCATATGTTTTGATAATTTTTTTTCTAGCACCACTAACGGGCTTTAGATGACAATCAAATATTTTCATCACTTTATGCAACCTCATATTTTAAACCATTTTTTCTTAATAAATACGCATGCAAAATCAATAATTTAACGGCTGCCTCTTTGTAAAAATGTGTCAGCTGCCTTGACGTGCAACATTTGTAAAAGTCCATGAAGTATCGCTTCTCAAACCCAGCGCTGCAGAATCAACAAACTCTGGGTAGCCGTAGGTGCTCATTACTGCTGTACTACTTTTTTTCAGTATCCACACAGTTCATAAGCACCATCACCACACCAAGCATGTCCACCACAACAAGCACACAAGAGGGAGGAACACGCTGGTTATACTTGATCGGCAGCACGAGCGAGGGCACCACGGTGGATATCACGGCGGAAAGGGCTACCAGAGTGGAGGCTACCACGGCGGAGGAGGTTACCATGGGAGCTACTGGTGAACAGAATCTCTCGAGATAGGCCAGAAAAGGTTCCAGGAAAACTGGGTGTTCAAGGATCCAGCAACCAGTTGATAACGGGCTTTGTTGGACGTCGTAGTTAGAGCTGATGCGGTGATGTTTGTCGCAGAAAACCGAAAGCAATTATGTTGTTTTTTGTATAAACGCCAGTGAATGTATGTATTCATAATGTAGTTGATTCTGCATTCCACATTCTGCGTATCATTTGAAATTAAAGTATTCCGCTTTAATATTCCCACCTCACGCTGCCAGTACTACTCGTGGAAATTGTTGAAGGTCGACCACATAGGTGGCTCGTTCGGTGTGAGTGTAATATGTGAGGAACGTAAAAAGGAATTGCTAATGTTTTTGTGAAACGTTTGCTGTTGCTTTTAAAATATTATCTGCCGTGTAAACATATGTACAGGTAGAGGATGTTTCATTTCCGAATTGTTTTGCGCAGAGTCTCGGGATTGTCGTAATATGAAATCGCGGTTATCTGTTGACTGAGGGGTGGTTCTCTCATTACATTTTACTTGGACGCTTTCCTTCTCCTTTATTCTTCTTTTTCTATCTTTCCTCCTTCCAGTCCTCTTTAATCGCGCTCTCCCTCTTTGCCACCCTCTTTCTCGGGCTTTAAACAAAACCATTTACTCGCTGCTGGGTGTGCTACGTCGCCCACTGTACAATTGATGTTATACTTTGAAGAATGATGTGTAACGTACGAACGTTGAGGTAACTAAGTCATCTGTTGTGCCTTCTGCCGTGTTTGTTTGATGTGTTTGTTTCGACTTTATTTGCATCCTGTTCTTACTGTACTTCACCGTCGCCCGTAGTAATCCTGTGTACCGTGTACATTTTGTGGTCTCATTAGCCCTGATCGTGCTATTTCCTTAAACTTTTAGTTTCAGGGGTTTCAAAGCGAATAAGTGCTTCTTGCAAGAAGCCTACAGTAATTCTTGTTTTCAACGGCAGCCAAAGCTTCGAGCCAGCACTCCACAAACTCTTGCATTTTGGACTTGCAACCAAGGCAGCCCTCAGAAAGTCTGCTTGAAAACAAACCTCGGGTATATAGTAAACATACGGGAAGAGCTCTGTGACGCCAGTCGGTGCAGATATGCCGCCATCCTGTTGAATAAAATGACTATATGTAGAACTTTTCAGTACTTCATTTTTCCTTTTTAGCCAGCGTTGTCAACAAAATATAAACGCAATCACAAGCCACAAAACTTGTCGATGTTAGCCCGAAACTGTGCGAAAGAAAACCGAAATGTCTCCCACAAATCTCTAGGTAAACTTGAAGTGAACTGACGTGTATTACGCTGTATGATACGTGTCAAATTAAAAATAACCAAAGCAGGGAATAAACATAACCAGAAGTCTTTTATAGCAAGGAATAAAATATTTACACGAAGGGTATATGTTGTCTGAGCCACAGATAATACTAGCATAAACTGAAAAAATCCTTTGAAAGCCCAATATTTGAACACGCAAAAATGTAACAAAAGAGGGGAATTTTTTGGTTAAACCGAAGCCACAGAATTTAAATTTCCATCTAGTGTTTTTGTGCAGCCCCCTAGCCTGAATCAACCCTTTAAAATTCTACTGTTGGGAATTGCCAGGTGAATATAAAAACAAAACCCATGTGCATTCGTTAACTTTGCTGTACAATGGAAACAAGCATCAGACCCTACTTCCAAGCTTGGTGCGTTAGCTTTCGTCCATTACAATAACCGTGGTATTCCAGCCGAAAACTCATAATTATGTGCACATCGGAACTCCTGTTTATTGGACCACGTAGACCACCGGATTATGACGAGGAAGACTAACATTATTTACATTGATACCAGTACAATAAAATCTCGCCAACATCAACAAACATACATGAAAATGCAGCAGACTAATCTATAATTATCGTACACTCCAAGGCCACCGCGACCTGTGAGTAAAAAATGGTGTGCCGTGGGAGCAATGTAATGCACGCTCTCGTGTCCTGTTGTGCCTAGTTTACAGTGGCAATGAAAAATTTCTTTGCATGATTTTAACCTCTCGTAGTTTAACCAGTATGTGCAGGAAATGATACATAGTTTAATTGGTATCTCCCATGTTTGTCTACCACATGTGGCAGACATCAACTCCAAGGAGCAGAAACGAATAACGAATAGTAAAGCAGGGAAACACTGGTTGACATGCACAGCTAGAGTTTAACTCCTGGTAAGTAAGAGGGTTAATATTGTTACAAGACGATGAGGAGGATGAGAACAAGGAAGAAGAAGTAGGGCAGGCGCGCAGCCAGCGCCGGTTCGGTCTCATGGCCGACATCTTGTAAGTAGTGAGAATACATTGTTCGCCCATCTCATGGTTCACGTCCTTTGTTCTGCCACCACGTAACATATTTGGTGGAGTGTGCGGGGTAATCACCTTCATCCTGGCCCACAGCATCTCGCCGTCTTGACTCCTGAAGCGACCTTCTCCAGGCTCTTGGAACGCGTCGGTATGCCCCAGCCCCGGTGCGCCATCACGGCATCTGTTCCCCAGCCCGAGCCCCAGCCTATGACGAGCCGAAATCAGCCGAGACGCGAGAAGCCGCGACCATACAAGACGACGATGCTATCCCCCTGCCCCGTTTGCCGGCGCGCCTTCTCAAGGGCTTTGGACATTGCTTCATGACGTCGGCGGGCATGGGTGTTCTGGGGCCAGTGTTCACCAAGCTCTTCAGCCTCACCGTGGTGGCAAGGACGTATTCACTGTGTATTATAATTTCATCGTTCGTGCTCACTACACTCGCTCATCTTCTAAGGCCTCGACCGGGACGGTCTCCCTCGACGGCGGGGTAATGTTACAAGACGACGACGAGGATGAGAACAAGGATGAAGAAGTAGGGCAGGCGCGCAGCCAGCGCCGGTTCGGTCTCATGGCCGACATCTTGTAAATAGTGAGAATACATTGTTCGCCCATCTCATGGTTCACGTCCTTTGTTCTGCCGCCACGTAACAATATATTATTTGGGTGTATTGTTTCAGTACTATATAGTACCTGAAAGAAATAACCATATCGATGCATGCGGACAATAGCGCTACCACCGGGTATGGGAATGACGGGGGGGACGAGTACAAGGAAGCCCGATGTGACGAGTCAAATTTAGGTCACGTTTAGCCTGCAATTTCAGCTATGGGAATTCAAGGCGCAGATACTTCACCCTGGCCTTTTACTACGAAGCAGTATATGTCTAACCGCCCCCTCTTCCCCCCGCCCCGGTCCAGTTTTAATTCCGGTGAAGCAGATTTACTCAGCGGCTCTCCTCCTCGCCGCTGCGGACACTGCTTTGACAACTGTTATTCCCTTCTCCACCACCCATGCATCTTTCACAAGCTTCGCAGTCGGCTGATAACGGCGCTAGCACCGTTATCGACCGTTATCAAAGCAATTTGCCCGCTTTCATTGCCGACGTGATCCCATAATTCCTTTTCAGCATGAAAGGCTTTCCGCGCGACATTTTCGGCTGAGTATTTCACGCCTAAGCACACGCCCGTCACCGGATGCCGGTTGATACGAGCACTGCTTCGGGGTGGAAGTGGGCGGTCATGAACAGCTAGTATTCATGCCACTCCCTATGACAAGCGCGTTGTGCGTGAACGAAATTTAAACTTGGAAGTCTGGCGGCTCAAAGCGACCTGTCAACGGTCCTCAGTGTTGGAGCGGTCAGGTTTGGGTTGGTGTGTTACACAGACAGTGAGATGCCTACGACGAGGGACGGAAACGGACAGCCCCGTGTTTGTACACTCGAATAAAGCTCGAGTCCTTCCAGGTCTTGACTCCCTTTAGACAGACGTGTGTCGTTCGCTCGGAGTAAGAACAGCGGGAATCGAAGGAGCGTCTGCCGGAACAGAAGCGTGAATCTGTGGCTGAACCGCAGAAAGCCTTGGAGAAAAATTCATGGTGCATGCGGACAAGAACAAGAAACGAGAGACAGCACAGAGCGCTACATTCAACTCTGAAGTCGAAAGTAGCGCTCCGTGGTGTCTCTCCCTTCTTGCCTTTGTCCACATGTCCAATGATTTTTTCTTCAATGCAACACCAACTTCCCAGGAATGCGTACTCGTGAACAGAAGGTTGCCGCTGCCACCGTTCCCACTGCACGTTCCAGATCGCTGAGTAGCTGGAAAGCTCTCCCGGATAAACAGCAACATCGACGTGAGACAATATTTCTTGTTCAGCATGAAGGGCTTTCACAGCGACAATTTTGGCGGTGCATTTCACTTCTAAGCATGCGGACGTAACTGGTAGCCGCTATATCAGACACGATGTGGGAGTGGAGGCAAGGGGGGGGGGCGGAGGGCGTGCACGCGCAGATATAGGTTTTATACCCTCACTGACGATATGTCCGTTGTGGTGCTGGGACGTTTAAACTCGTACGGCCACCGCCCAATGCGAACTTTACGGTGTCCTCAGTGGTTCAGGGGATTGGGTTGGCGTGTTACGCTTACCGTAAGATGCCTAAGACGCGGGAGGGAAACAGACAGCTCCATGTTTGTCCACGACAATAAATATCGAGTCCTTCAAAGCTTTATTGGGCTAAGTGCTAATTGCTGGAGCGCAAGTTACAAACCAACCTGTTTTCTTTCGTGTATTTCGTGTGCTGTGTCCAGCTTCGCAGGTCATCCGTCTTCACAGAGTGAAAGGGCATTATATTTTTATGTTTGGACCTTGCCAGTTCGCATAAGCGGAAAGAATCCACTAAATTAAGAAGACATAACCACGCACATTCTTTTAATATTTTGAATCAAGCCTCTATTGAATATTGTATGCGCGTCACAAATGTTGCACGCACATTCCGTTTAGAATTGGATGTGTATTGAGTGTGAGAATTATGCACATTTTGCCGAAGAGCCTGTACGCTTATGCCTGAGCAAACATAGCGTATAAAAGGGGAGATCAGGAAACCGCAGTAGGGTGTGAATCTCCGCTCAAGGTATTACTACTAATAATAATATTAATGTTTATTTCTGCCTCAAAAGAAACAAAGAGAGACAGGAGCTGCAGAAAAAGCCGTCATGACGGCTCGACTAGGCCACAGCCCTGGTCAGACGAGCAGTAGCTGCAGCAATGAACACAAAGCCGACAATTACAGCAACAAACCAAATTACGGACGCGTATCAGCTTCGTGCATTGTATAAACAAATGGGTGAATGAATAACACATTCCTCAAACAATAACTAGAAACAAACCCACATATTTAGAGCATAATGATATACAGAAAATGTATACTCGAATATATTATTTATACCTGCAACGCAGTTCACGATGCGTACATCTGAATAAATCAAAACTGACATAGTTATACAGGTTCAAAAGAGAAGGCAGAGTATATTTCAAGCAGTTCCTACCGATATTTGGGCGCACCATTGGAACAACCCAGTTTTCTTGCCTTCTGAAAGGGTAACCTCTATCCTTTTGTTGAAGATCGGCCATATTCCGTATATGTTTTATATGGCTTTTGGTTTCTATTTTAAATCGAACACTCAGCCGGTATTTGAACAAGTCATATATTGTAATTACACCTGTTTCAAGAGAGACATTTGCTTGGCGCGCAGTACTTCACATTGAAAACATAATGGAGGAACTTTTTTTGCAATAGATGAATTTTCTGTAGAAGTGATTGCGTGGCAGTGCCCCATAAAAGCTGACAGTAGTTGATATGAGTGTAAAATAAAGAGTTGTACAATAGTAGCTTTAAACATTTTGGGAGAATATTTGTGATCCACCCAACGGTACTGGTTGTCCTTCCCACGCGCGAGACAACATGGTTCACATGATTTTCCCATGACATAGTGGACGAAAATACTACACCAAGGCACTTAAAATGGTCCACCACTTCTATTTGTTGACAGCTAAACATAATGGGATCTTGTGAGGCAACTGGCTTGCTTTTCGGACGAAATAACAATGCTTTTGTCTTTTTTTATTTACGCGCATGTAATTAGACTTTGGCCATTTCTACAACGTGACCAACAGTGTGCTACAAGCCTGCATGAGACCATGGACATCTCCACCACAGAAGAAAGCGCTCAAATCATCGGCGTAAGTAATAAATTTTACATCCCGGTTGATACTTATAATGCCATTAAAGTAGATAATTAACAGCAACGGATCAAGAACGCTTCGTTGTGGGACGCCAAAAGAAACCGGTTTTATTTAGGAATATCTATTGTTTATACTGACGGTTTTTTCTGACAAATAGGACTTTATGAGTAATGCAGCTTGGCCCCTAATTCCGTAGTACTCTAACTTCTTTAGAAGTAACTCATGGTTCACCAAATCGAATGCCTATAAAAAATCTAGGAATATTCCCACTACAAAGACTCTATTTTCAAATTGTGTTCAAAACAAATCTCGGTAGATTTGTTTTTCTTAAATCCAAATTGGCATGGAGTAATCACGTTGTGTCTATTCCCAAATTTAATAAGTCTGATATGCAATACCTTTTCCAATGCTTTTCAGAAAATAGGCAGTATAGATACTTGTCTATAATTGCTGAAATTGTTGGAATCCCCACTTTTGAACAGGGCTGTTATTTTGGCTATCTGCATTTTATCTGGAAATACTGATGTGGTTAAGCAACTGTTAAGTATATGTGCAACTACTTGTGCTGTTATATTTGCCACATGTTTCATGGGCCTAACTTCTATATCATCAATATCTAGGCATTTGCTATTGTTTAAGTTAATTAAAATGGATATCCCTTAATCTGTTGTCAATGGTTCTAACAGTATTGTAGGTACGTTATGAACACGCATATATTCGCAGGCATCCTTCAATGACCCGTCTGCTTTCATATTTTAAAAAAAGGTTAAACGCATAGGCCAGCTCAGTTCCAGTTTAGTTCCAGTTCCAGTAAGGGTACAGTCCAGATTACGTTAACGTGATCCTGAAGTACTTATATGACTCACCTTCGGATAGGGAATTTCCTGTCTGGAAGAATCTAAGGTATCCATTTCGGTGGTTATACAAAGAGGTCGGTTTTTCCACATTTACCGCCATGCAACAGTGAAGACTCTAGGAGAGGATATAAGCGAGTGCAGCGTTGAGGTGCTCTTGGTCCCTAATAGTCTTAATACTAATAAATGAACCCAGTGATCAGAAAATAGTCGAGCTGGAATTGGCTATTCTATGCCGAAAAAAGATAATTAGAGTAAATTAAAAATTATAAAAAATAAAGCGCCAAGAATACTGTCTCGATGAACTCCGCAAGTAACAAGAAAAGTGCTTGTATTAACGTCTACGGATTGGCTCCGATATAATGTTAACTTGAAACCCAACCAACGACAGGGGAAGGTAACACGATGAAACGCTTTTTGCGAATTCGCTTCAGATCCGGAAGCCTGCCGATCTATACGAGCTAGACGAGCTCTCGGACATTAGATTGGATATCATAGGGTTAAGGAAAGAAGAACAGGAAAGGGCTTCATGGAGCTGAGTAGCGGGGCATATTTCGTGCTGCACAGGACTAAATGAAAATTAAGAGGGATTCCTAATCAATAAAAATTAGCAGCCAACGTGGAAGAATTATTCAGCATTACGAAAGAGTCGCAGCCGTTCTTGCCAACTTAAGCCTTACAGGTTAAAGATAATACCGGCCTATGCACCAACATTTTCTACGAGGACATGGAATCAGCAATCAAGAAGGGAACAACACCGTTCACGATTGTGATGGATGACTTAACGTAGAAGTCGGTAAGCAGAAAAAGGGAGAAAGGTCAGCGAGAAACATTGGAGTAGACAATCGCAACAGTCGATGGGCTACAATGGTGGGATTTGCGGAGAGAAATGACCTGCGGTTCATGCACAAATGTTTCTACAGACGAAATAATAGGAAATGAACATGGAAAATTCCTGACGGTGTGACAAAATACGAAATTGGCCTCCTCATAAGTGACGGCCCAGGTATTGGGCAGGAAGTAGAGGTGCTAAGTAAGGTTAAGAGCAGCGATCATAGGATGGTTAGATGCAAGGTAAGCTTGAATCAGTCAGGGCCATATCGCAGGAGTCTAAAATAGCTCTTCAAAGCAAATTTGCGCTGCTAGACCAGCAGGACGACGTCAGTGTAGACAGGCTAAATGGCACCCTAACATCGGCAATCAGTGAATCAGCGGCAGCTGTGAGAGAAGCCTCATGTAGGGAACAAACTGAAAAACTAACTAAGAAAACGAAGAAACTAATTGTCATACGTAAGAAGATTGAAGTGTAAGGTGTGGAAGATGAGATTGAATTAGCCGAGCTGCCTAAATTTATTCAGAGAAGTAAAAACACGATATTCGTGCATATAGCATGGCAGTGATTAAGGAAATGCTGCAAATTGGAGTAAGATTGAAATCAACTAAGAGGAAGCTCGCCATCGGCAAAAACAGAATGTACGCATTCAGAGACGAGCGGGGTAACATTACGCACAACATGGAGGAGATAATAAAGGTAGCACAACGATTCTACACCAGGCTGTGCGCCAGCGACGTTAGATCAGTGGGAACTACTGCGAGTACAAACATAACTTGTGATGTCTCACTACATACGAAAGAGGAAGGCCTCCCAAGGCCAAGACAAGAGGAAAAGCTGCAGGTGACGACGACATAACCATGGATCTTCTGAAGGAGTGAGGAGATACAGTACTCCAAAAGCTTGGTGCACGATCTTCGGAATGCTTCAGGACTCAAAAAATACCCATAGCCTGCAAAAATGCCACCATTACAGTAAAGCCCGCTTATATCGAATAGCGCGAGGATGGTAAAATAGTTCGATATAGCAAAAATTTGATATAGAAAGTGAAGGAAAAAAACTTATATGAGAACAATCTTGCCGACGGAGTCACGAGCTAACGCTGAGCTCTTACCACCCTGCAGTTCACTATTGATACGACACTTTCTCGGAAAGAAAACAATCATTTATTGGGGCGGAAGAACTGCGTGACTATAGCTTGCTTCTTGGAGCGCAATGCGTTGCTGGTGACGGCTTGCTCCATGGTATCTAAAGAGTCGACAAGCCCAAGACCGCTGCCCTCAGTGGCACTGCAGTTTCACCGTAGCAGGGCCACGGCAGCGACGGCTTCTCTCGTGCTCGGAAGCGGTATGCATGTAATTTTTACCAGAATTATACAAGGGTTCGATTTAGGCAATAATTTGATGTATCCGTGTTCGATATAAGAGGGCTTTACTGTATTCTGATTCATAAAAAGGCAGATACCAAGGACCTCAACAATTACAGTCCCGTCAGCCTTCTATCATTTGTTTACAAGCTATTTGCCAAAGTTTAGCCGACCGAATTGTAGACAACCTGGATCCCCAACAACCAAGGGAGCAAGTTGGGCTTAGGAAAGGGTAGTCAACCATGGATCCCACCCATGTCGTCAATCAAGTGAAAGAAAGAGCCGCAGAATACAGTAAACCCCTTTACATGGAATTTATAGACTATGTGAAAGCGTTTGACGAAGTACAAACCGCCGCCGCGCTAAAAGCATTAAAGGGCCAAGGAATAGAAGAGACCTACACAAGACTCCTAGACGATATATATAAGGAATGTACGGGTAGGATATCAGTTCACAAGCAAAGGGATAAATTTTCTATCCGAAAAGGGAGCAAAACATGGACACCCCATCTCGCCGAAACTGTTCACAGCTTGTCTGGAGCGGGTATTCAGAAAGCTTGACTGGGAAAACACGGGATTAAGGATACATGGAGAACACTTGAGTCATTGTAGGCTTGCAGACAACATAGTATTGCTGAGTGGGACTGCAGAACACCTGCAAAAAATACTTGAGGAACTATAATCAGTAAGGATGGCACTGGGCATGAAAATAAATAGGAATAAATCTAAAACAATGAGGAATAAGCATGCCGAAAGCACCCATTTCAGCTTCAAACAAAGCACGAGATGTAAACGAATATAACTACTTCAAACAGATGGTTAGCGCCGACCCCAGTCACGAGAGAGAAATTTGCGAAGAATAGGAATGGGTTGGGGAGCACTCGGCAAGCAGTCGCAAATAATGAAAAGTAAGCTACCTCTATCCCTCAGAAGAAAAATATACGACTAGTGCATACTGCCGCTTATGACATACGGAGGTGAAACGTGGCGCCTTACCAAACAAGTGGAAACCAAACAGATCGGCTCAAGGAGCCTTGGAAAGAATAAAGATAGGAGTAACACTTAGGAAGGAAACGAGCTTCCTGGATCATGGAACAAACTCAAGTAGATGACCCCATTGTTCCAGTACATACAAAAAATTCCCTCGCACTTCCCCGAGGGGGAGAGTGTGTAAGTGCGAATGCACGGTTGTTGATTGCGCGATTACGGTGGATATCGTGATCTTGGAGTGGAGAGGAGGCGCCCAACACCCGCAGTCACTGAGCGGAGAGAGGAGGAGGAGAGTAGCGCCCGCCGTTACGGCGAGGGCTACACGAGCGCCCTCACGCGTCGGAATGCGGAGCGCCCGCTACGCGAGCGAGAGCTCTCCCGCCCGAAGTGGAGAGGAGGCGCCCAACACCCGCAGTCACTGAGCGGAGAGAGGAGGAGGAGAGTAGCGCGCGCCCATCTCCCCCCGTTGCTAGGGGATCGAGGAGGAAGACGAGGAGCGCGCGCACCCGCAGCTGTTGCTATGCGGACTACGGCGGCGGACGATTCAGGCTCGCTTAAGAAGTGCATTCGCACTTAAAAAGGACCTGGGCTGGCAATGTATTGAGACGAACCGACAACCGGTGGACAATTAGGGTAATAGAATAAATACAAAGAGGCGGGTCTAAAAGAAGGGGGAGGCTAATAACACGATGAAGGGATGAAGAACGGAAATTCGGCGCCAACCCTGGACTCGAGCGGCGCAGGTCAGAAGCTGTTGGAAATCAATGAGAGATGCCTTCGCCCTGCAGTGGGCCTGAGTAGGCTGCTGTTGGTAATGATGATTATGATGATGATCATGACGATGCGCTTTTGAGCTGGCACCGTGGGCGAACTTTATGCCCGACGAGTGCGAGCATGAACTGACAAATAAAATGCAAGACAACCATCGGAACAAAGCGCCGAATAGGCGCTTTTTTGCTGGCCTAGACTAACGGGCGCCAATTGCCGTTTGCCGTCACCACCTTTCCTAGCACCGTGCAATCTCCCTTGGCACCAATGCTGAGGAGGGAGAAAGAAGACGCGATGCCAGCCAGGCGCCGTGAAACTTCTAATTAGTATTTTTTTCAAAATCTCTAGATTGGAGTTAGTCGCTATGAATCCCGGGCTACACAACCAGAATTTTTAGCAATAGCTCTGGTTCTATGTAAAGTACCGCAGCATGTATCAGAAATCATTATATTATCCGATTCCATTAAAGTTATATCGGCAGTAACTTTCCCTCCAGACTCTCCATTGACCCGCACACTATTGTATTTTGTTCCAAGGCACGTAAAAGAGCTAGGTTTGGCTCGGGTCCCTGGTCATACGGACATCAGGGGCAACGAGCTGGCGGACCAATTAGGTAATCTCGCTGTCACAGCTCCCGTTCAATTCCGCATGCCTACTCTGCTCTTTCTACATCTTCAAGATTAAGGCGATATTGCCATTTAGACGCTACTCGTTCAGATTCACTCCTATCATTTGAAGATTGTCAACCTTTAAAAGTTCCGTTGGAATCTCCATTTTTGTGACTCTCGGCAATGCGAAGTGACCTTCACCGAGCTGTGCTGCAGGACTCTAAGGCTAAATTTCTATCTGTTAGAACAGAGCTACGGAACTGTGTGTGCGGGGCCGGGTCCCTGAAATAATCGAGCTTTATTTTTTCCTCGCCTGACAGGCGCTTCTCGGCAGGTAGACAACTGGTTTTGAAGGACCCAATTGACGGTTTGGGGATGACTTTATCGATTCCACTTATATTATCTATTGGCGAAGCAAATTTGGGGTATACGAAAAAAGGGATATATATAAATGTATTCAAGATTTTATGTAAGCTTCAGGTCGGTTGAATTAGTGAAAGGTAATTATTAAAATTGGTGATTCGGGTTTTAATCGTAACGCAATTTCTTGTTACGTCCTCTGTCTTTCAGGAAATAAGTATTTTGAGGTCCTCACAAATTTCAACAAGCGAGTTAGCCCTGGCCAATCCCCCCTTGTGGGTACATGCCAAAAACATTGAGGTCATCATCACCACCACCAACAACAACTTGTAAGTTCGCGCTGGGAGGGCTAGAAAACTGCGAGGTAGTCCTGCAGTTCCACCCTTTCCTCTCGCAATGGAACATCCCAAGTGTCAAAGCAAAACTATGCCGTTAAGGAAGCCATTTGATTGTGGATAGTGCACGTTTGCACCTACATTAAAAACGCGCCGCGATTGCCTCATCCTTGATTAGTAACTTTTTTGCGCAGAAAGTGCACAAGCTGCAGTCTTTGCACTTTTGTTCAGTAGAAGACACACATCTGAATACGAGCAGTTGTGAATGTAGGTGCAGTACGAATACTCTTTACTACAGATGCGTATGAGCGCGAGTGAGTGCGGACGCGTTGAGTAAGAATGAGTACAAATTGAGTACGAGCACTACTCATGAGTACAGACTGAGTATTTGTACGACGAGTACAGGTGAGTTGAGTACAATTGCGTATGGGTACTGTTGCGACCGAGCGGGGGCACCCGATCCTTTCTCCGTGGCCTCCAACATACGATGGGTAGCGTGTATGAAGTGAGCGGCCAGCCGGTGTTGCAGCCGTGAAGAAGTCCAGAGCAGTAGGATAAGTAACTGTTTACTTCATAGCGAGAGGTGAGCCGAAGCCAAAAAAAAAATTCCCCCGCATTTCCCCGAGGGGGAGAATGTGAAAGTGCGAATGCACGGTTGTCGGCCCGCTTGCGGCGCTTGCGCTCGGCCCCCGCAGCCCACCGCCTCGCCGCCTTCTCTTCCATCTCTTCCATCGGGTTTGTAGTATCACGTGTACACCACGCAGTTATCAAGCCGCTATAACGCCGCTGAGTCGCCAACGCACGCCGCTGACGACGTAGTTTGAATGCGTTAAAGATATAAGGCGCGTCACTAACACTGATATCAGCGTCGTGTCCGTGGCTTGGTCGGTAGAGCGTCGCGCTGCGGCCGCAAAGTCCTCGGATCGAAACCTGGCGCCGGATGCTGTTTCTTTTTTAAATATAGAGGAGCACTGCGGACGCCAACGCCGCCGACGCCGCCGCCGCCGCCGGCGGTGGATGGTTTGGGGTCGCTTATAAAGTGCATTCGCACTTAAAACATACAATTGCCCCGACGGGCGAGGTTACGATGCAGGACACGAGCAAAGCGACCGCATGGATTCGCTGCTCAGACAGGAATGAATATCAGCGTTTGTGCTGCTTCTTTTATACCAAAAAAAAAACGCCCCCAAGAGTAACACGCCACGAAATCACAGACACACACACGCACAGTCTTTCCAAGATCGCGAGTCATCTTCGCCCCTCATGGCGTCCGAGAGAGGGGGGAGAGTGTCCTTGAAAGGTGCCGGGGTCGCGCTATCAACTCTGATCGCGCTGATAGCGAAACGTCTAAGCCGGGTATGTCGGGGCGTGACTCACCGACGCGCAGGTGCTTGAAGGGTGTGGCGAACGTCGTGGCTTCGCACGTGGAAGCGGGAAACACGCGGCGGCCGATGCGGGAAAACACGTGTTGCTGGCCGATTCGTAACAGTACAAGTGAGTACTATTGAGTATGAGCACAAGTGAGCACAATTAAATGTGAGTTCGCGATAATTGAGTACGAGTGATTTTGAGCAGTGATGAGTTAGTTGAGTCTGAGTTTGAGCGAGTGCAGCATGAAGGTGGAAATTTGATTGAGTTTGAGTGAGTTCTTTCTGTTTTGCCTACTTACAGTAGCAACGAAAGCTAGTTCACGGTTTTTTATAACAAAATAGAAAGCCTTTACGGTATAACGAACACATCGTGCCTAGTATGGGAGAGCATGATTGTGCGGGGACACCTTCTACAGTAACAATATTCAGATTGTTAGGCGCGGGAGGACTCTAGCAATTTGGCTTTGGCGCAGTGCATGCCTCGCCAACTGCGACCGCTAATGACAATTTCAGAATTTACTTTCAGCACTGCTGACGCAAATCCGCGCTACCAATCTGGACAAGGACCGTATCTTAATGAGCTGTGACATTCGGAGTGGCCTTCGAAGGACATGTCTATTCTGGGCCGGGTAGGTGCTACCACTTCCGTAAGCCTTGTAGCGTTAACCCTGCGACAAACAGCTCATGAAATACAATGCAGTTTCCTGCACTTTCGTTTGGGATGTCAGCGCATCGGGAAAGGAAAAGCAAGTGGCAGCGCATAGAGGATTAAATGCGGCTTCAAAATGCTGACTTCAAGCAGCCAGCGGAGTATGGTTGAGGTATTACGCTTGAAAAAGCGGAAGCGTAGTGCACTTGTGACAATTATCAGTTGGAAACAAGTAGACATGGTCATGAAAACGGATTCGACCATTCTGCGAACAAGCCACACGACCTGAAACAACGCAAACAAAGCATCGTGTTTGGTTGTTTTTTATGCGCGCGAATTGAGGCTGAGGCTTTCACAGATCACGGAGCGGGCACAACCATTGAATAGGGCACGGAGGAGAGCGCCTGAGCAACCTGGCCTTGCATCACGCTCTGAAATACTTGTAGCAAGTGACAAGGAGGCTGCGGGGCATACGAAAGTTGATCCATCTAAAACTTAAACCTCTTGGCGTATACAGTCTTTGATATACCATGCGAGAGAGACCTCGGCAGAAAAATACCAGGAAAAAGAATTCACAGGCACACAAGGTTTATGTTGGTGAACATAGCTTTCGCAGTAGCTGATGACGTCTGTAGTAGTCTCGATTTTACCCCAGCGAGACTTGGAAGACGTTGTCCTCAATGTGATTTTGATGAAGTGGGATGTTTCCACGTTCTGTATTTTCAGAATTCTAATGCCAAAAGAATACCAATGTCCCGAATTTCAATGCCAACGAATTCAAAACAGAAACAAATCGTGCCCATCCACCCCGCGAATGTGGTAGGAAAAGCAAAGCTCTAACCGGCACCCACAACGATTACCGATGTGACTCCACCTAAATTCCCTCAGGTCGCTCTAGAAATAGTGAAACGAGAAAGAAGTGAAATGCACTTAACGACACCCTTTATTCCTTCAAAGACATATTCTTCGTAAGGTTAAATAAATGCATGATGCATGAAAGGTGGTTGGTTATTGAAAACGTGAATGGAAACGTGTTTTTATAAAATTAAAGGAAGCTCGAACCCGGCGTTAGACGACCTCACTTCTCCGCTTCTGTCGCCGCGGATGGAGGAGACGAGATCGGCGGCAAAGACGAAGGAGTGGGAGCAGGATGACGGGGAGAAGATAGAGGAGTAGGAGGAAACACTTATATTCAGATTTCTGAACGGCCTACAGTGCGACCCAGGTACGTGGTTCCTTCTTCACTGAAGCCCATATGCAGTCCGCTCCGCCTGAGCTCTGTCCACCAGCTGAAGCTGGATGGGCAAACAGGGACTGGACAGCTGCATCTCCCATTGCTCTTGTTGGGTAGTTGATGGAAAGAGAGGAGGGTGCTCAGAGCTGAAGTCGCACACCCCGATTATGTGGCGGAGTGTTCCTACTTCTGAGCAAAATTTACATTCAGCGTCGTAGCGATTAGGGTGCATTAGGTAAAGACGCGTCGGGTGTAGGAAGGAGCCGGGTAGTTTGTTGTTCTCTGGAAAGTTCAGGGTAAGGTGAAGGTAGGGGCGGTCTCTGAAGGCGATAATGCTGGTTTATATCCCTGAACGGTACAAGTGGGTGTCTGTCCTGGTGCAGCTCCATAGGACGGGGGTAAAAGCGCTGGCTTGTTGGTTTGTTGATGGGTGTACTCGTTCCCCTCCACGGAAGCGTGAGCGGGTGTCCAGATGAGCTGAATGGAACCGTTTGGGGAGTGGGTTTTTAGCACACGCAGTGCAGGTCACGAAACCTACCCCATTGGTAATTCCGGGAGGCTTGTTGGGAATTGGGGACTACCTTCCGAACCGCTGGTTGAGTGAGAGCCAAGGCGATGGCTGCCTCCTTTGCTGCCGTCATGTATTGGGGCTTCAGTGAGGTACATGTGCGGAGGTTGGTTCTGAATGTAGCCACGATGATGGCGTACTGCTGCCCTCAATATTGGGAGGCGTCTGTGTAGATAACTGCATGATCCCCACAGAGGGTGGTGTTTCGCGCTTGAGCCCGTGCTTGTCGGCGGCACTCGTCGTGTGAGGGGTTCATATTTCTAAACAAAGGGAACACCTTCAGTTCTTGTCGCAAAGAGTTCGGGGAGTACATCAAGCGGAGTGACATTCTGTGCTGCCCAGCCAATCTGCTGAAGGATGCGGCGACCATGCGCAGCTCTGCTCATTCGGAGCATCTGGTTAGAAAGATGGCCCTCTATCAGCTTTTCCAGCGTGTTGTGGAGCCCCGTGCTAAGCAGCCTCTCTGTGGAGGCACTCAGGGGAAGAGCAATGGCTGCTCAACCGCCTTTCTAATCATTATATAAAGCATCTTTATGTTCTCCTTGCCGAGAAGACAGGGGGTTGACGTAAGAGGTTCTCGAGAAGAGAAAATCTTGAATTAATAGAAAGGTATCAGATTCCTTGAGGCGTCGCTTTGTGGTGGCAACTCGCCTGATCATGTGTATAATTTGATTGATGCTGCGTTTAGGCGCTGCAAGGATACGTCACACTTGCTGTTGCCTGGAGCTGTAGGACCAGGATCTTGATTCTGGGGCTTGTTATGATGCCGGGCTATCAAGGATTATCTGAATGTGTTCCTTGATGTGCCATTTGGCGTGAGGGCGGATGACAAGGAGCAGTGAGCTGTAAAGCCTGTGAGGCCCCAGGCTTTAGCACATTGGCGTGCTAGAAGTGAGATTTCATGCGTTGGTGTGACGTTCCTTTAATTTTTGCAACTGCTAGCTCATGCGCAAGGCGCCCACGGGGCTGCTAGACATTCCGTGGGCGGCGGGCGCTGTGGCGCAAGAGGTCGTGTGATTTTACTGATTTTACTTTTGTTTATGTTGAACGATTTTATAGTGTACCTCTACATCCTTCATACACAACCATTGTTTTGGCGCTCTTTGCCCTAGTTGGCCTTGCGCCATAAACATCCGAGCATCATCATCAAGAGGCAGCGTGACGCTATTATAACGTGCCATTCAGCGAGAATTCAGGGGGTAAACGCGTGGGTGTGCTTCGTGAGTCCACCACCTGTCTTTCCCGTCTCCGCTTGGGCTCGTAGTTAAGTCAGTAAGACAAAGGGCTCTCGCGTTGTTAGTCTATTAGTTGCAGGTTCGATTCCTGGCAGCGCGAGTAAATTCTTTTAGTTGTTCGCCGGTGTTTTCTGTTGACACCAACGGTCGTGAAAGAACCCTTGGGGGGTTGAGGTAAAAAGCTTTGTTTTAAAAGAATTCCAATGTCAGAGTTATTTTTAGACCGTAACAACCAACCAAGCTGTCAATATAACCCCTGAAAGCTTCAACCACCTTGTGCACTAGTGGGTATCGCAAGTGTTTCGCTTAAATCTTGCGTAGTGTCGTCCGCTCGAAGAAACAGAAAACCAAATTACACGTGGTCCAAGTACGATGTAAGATTTCTTATCGAGAACCGCCAGTCGGCAACGCTAACAAGCCGGACGATAACGTTATTTTTCATCCTATTGCAGGTCGTGTAGCCGCGCACACGTTCGTACGATGAATAAAAGTAAACATCGTCTCGTCGGTGCCAATTAAATAGTGTCGCAAGGTTGACAAAGGGCATCAGAGCCAAAGACGGGCTGCTGTGAGTAGGCCCCAGTTGTTTTGTGTGTGCGAAAATAGCACCACTCACCAAGAGCGCCTGCATTTACAGGTAGAGCGAATGGCGAAATGGTCACCTCGTTTCGCAGGCCGAATTCCGAGCTTGCGCATGAAGCAGTGCTGTTCTACGAGTCTGGCATAATCCATTTGGCTTTTTTGCCATCCACCAGAAGAAACTTTGCTTTCGAGAAGTTATCCGGCTGCGGCTATTCAGCTTCGCTACAACAACAATCTGAAAATAATATTGCCACTAGAACTGCCCGCCTCGTGATGCACACCTTATTGGCAAGAGATAAATATATTTCGTTTGATATATAATTAGTAAATAACAATTTTATATTCAGTGATGACCGATTATTTGAGCTTCTCACAATTTGTTTTTCGCGAGGAAGAATCAGTGCAATGTCGCCTGTAAAACGCAAGAATTGACGAACAATTATTTACCCTGGGAGTTCAGCAAATGAGAGGTATAAATAACGGAACTTCCAGGCAGAAACTACCAAACTTAATATGAGTTGCTGTTCCTTACCAAATGGCAAACTTTGGCTCTCACATAATTTGTGCATAGACAAAAGAAACTCTACAGTTGATCTGTGTGAACCAGCGCACAAGCCGGCGGAGGTGAGCCTGAAAAAGCCTTAACTAGATGCAGCTCCTGCAAACATGGGCTGAGGAACACACGCTCCGCATTTCTTCAAAGTGACTTACCGTAGTGGCTGAGTGGATGAGGCGAAGGCCTTCTGAGCCAGACGAATCATTTTTTATCGTGGCGTTCCTTTTCTTCCTCCACAAGAAAAAGTAAGGAAACCTGGTTTTGAGATTTTGGCCGTAGTTAAAAGTATCCAGGTGGCCACAGTTCGGTAAAATTGGAATTTTCCAATTCATTGCACCCCTCCTGTTCCTTTCGGAACCTCAGGTTTGCTTGAAAGGTCTTATACTGATTAACGTAGCACCGCAACGTCTATTCAAACAATAAGACGATTTGGGGCTCTTTTTGGTGCGGCTGTTTACACCACTCGGAATTATTCGGCTGGCAGAATAAAGCATTCTTCTTTGTAGACACACCACCGGTGGACACTGGAAGAAAATCTTATTACGGATGACACCAAAATTCACTGCATGAATATTTCCGCGGCCATGCCGTGGTTTTGGTACATTGGTGCCATAATAAAACCTTTACTTGGAGTTACAACTATATCTGTATTTTTAAATCAGGCCGGTCACACCGATGCAAAAAATATTTCACATGGGTAGAGCATTCAGGAATTTGTTACGTGTAGAGATGAGTGGGTATTCTACATCTGGAGAAGGGCTTTACGAACGGTCCCCGCCACGCTAAAAATAAACTCTCACGTTTTGCAAAAATTATGTTCTACTCCTAGTATAAACAGAACCGCACTGTTGGGTGATCACACGATAGCGAAAGGAATGCGATTTAAAATTCGTAAAAAAAGTTGCTTCAAATTTTGGACAAGCTTTGCACAATGCTATAGCGCGAATGTAAAGACAAAGAAACAGCTGGTCTTAATGCCAGTTGCGCTAACGCACGTGAAAAACGGCCGGCAACAAATCGTTGCTTTTTAAAGTGTGAAAGCGACTTGTAAGAACCTCAAATTTATGAGGCATGACACAAGCAAGCGTCACATGAAATATCTGCCTTGCTATCACCAAGAGCCACCTGCTCCTGCTTGAAAGACATCAAGACGTGTCAAGCCTAAACAAGTCAACACGGTCGGTACGAAGAGAACCATGTCTTTTTTTTTTTTGCTTCGAGGGCATACACAAGCAGTGCCTGAATGGCGGGTTGCGCCACGACACAACTGCGGGATAATAGGAAGAGTGATAGGTCATGTGAATAATACACAAGGCTACCAGGTAGGCGTGAACATTTTGCTTTTCGGGTGGTGAAAGAAATTCAGTCACGCTTTAACCATGGAGGCCAAAAAAATAAACGTGGTATAAATCTCGCAGAGTTGTATAAAGGTACACAGTAACGCAGTTAACACGGATGCCTGTGGGTGGTGTGACCTTTGACGAAGACTGAGCACCGGAGCCATCTCTCAGGAGGCATAGGTAAAGTTCGGTGCAATTGGAGCGGAATTGTGGCTTTGTGCATGAATATTACTACCGAGTGGAGGAGCCAATTTTTCTGAATAAACATTTGTACCTGCCATGAACTCCTAGTTACATGTAGGCCATATGCCAGCTGGTTTTCACTATCGGTGTCTTCATATGCACCCAACGGTTACATACCAAAAGCTATTTACACAAGCTACATGTCGCTCCGAACTGCGGGAAGATAATCATCAAACGGTTAGGTTTATTTTAATTGTCGAAGGTGAAATATAAAACCGCAAGTTTGCGGATTAAGGAGAAGTATACAGTGACTCCTGTTGAGATAAGGCAATAGACGCCATCCCTTTTATTTCCACTGCATTTTGATGAAGTTTGTATACTGCAGTTCTTCTTGTGTCTTTTTGCTTTCCGCGTTGTGGAAGAGAGCCGATATTTCATGAAACAAGCATCTCAATTTTCCGCGTGAGAGAAAAATGCAGCCGCAAGGCTCTCTAATAGTCAACCCTCCAACCTCGGGTCCACTATCGCATGCATTAACCGCTGAAGCATCACTGAGGCTGATCACTGCTTTTCCCGCAGCAAATTTGCTGCGCGAAATTGCTGCGTAATTTTTAGGAGTAGCTAACGCAGTTTTCTAAAGGCTTTAAATATAGCAATTTATCGCAACGTTGCAGCAACAATCTATCATCTTCACCCGCAGCAGCTACATCAAACGCAGTATTGCTTTTACATCTACGTGTGGGCGAAGTGTTCTCTAAAAACCGGCTTTGGCATCTATCCGACGTGAACCGAAATTCCTATTTTGCTACATTTCCTTTTCTTTTACAGTCTAGTATTTTATCTGTACTTCTCTTTGCTTGTCGTTGGCCAGAAATTTACCTGTTCACCAATCTAATGTGCGTGCGCCGGTTACCTGATCTCTGTGGTTTGTAATAAGTTCAGATGGCATGCATTCTGTCCTAATTTTAAAGCAAAGCTTTAAAATTAACCTCTACCCCCCAAGCGTTCTTCTGCGACTGTTGGTGTCAAGAGAAAACTCCCGCGAACAAAAAAACAGAAATTATTGGCGCCGCCAGGAATCCAACCTGGAACTAATATAGTAACAAAGCAAGAACCCCTTGTCTTACCGATTGAGCCACGAGCCCACGCGGAGACGGGGAACACAGATGCTGCACTAACCAAGCACATCTGCGGGTTTACCCCCTGCATTCTCGCTGAATGCCATGCTATAGCGTCACGCAACTTCTCGCGCCGCTCTGCGCTCCCCCCCACGGCACGTGTAGCAGCCGTGTGCGCGCCTTGCGCATGCGCAAGGAGTCACAAAAATTAAAGGAAGCTCACACCAAAGCACGGCATATCACTTCTAGTACGCCAATGTGCTAAAGCATTTGGACTCCAGTGCTCACCACAAAAATCAGAGATCCTTGTCAGCCGCCCTCACGCCAAACGCCCCATCAAGGACGACATTCAAATAAGACCAACAGGCCATCATTCCAAGGCCAGCATCAAGATCTTGGGCCTACACCTTCAGGGCAACACCAAGAGTGCGTATTCTTGCAGAGCCTCCAACACAGCATCAATCAAATCTTACACATGATCAGGCGAGTTGCTACCAAGAAGCAAAGCCTCAAGGAAGCTGATACCTTTTTCGATAAATTCCAGCTTTTGCCCTCTTGAGAATCACTTACGTCAACCCTCTGTCTTCTTCTCGGCAAGGAGGAAATAAAGATGCTTGATGTAATGATTAAAAAGGCGGTTGTGCAGGCCATTGGTCGTCCCATGAGTGCTTCCACGGAGAGGCAGCTTAGGATGGGTTTCACAAAACGGAGGAAGAACTGAGGGAGGGCCATCTTTCTAACCAGAACCTCTGATTGAGCAGACCTGCAGTGGGTCACCGCAACCTTCACCAGATTGGCTGAGCAACACAGAATATCACACTGTGTGATGAACACCCAGGCTCTTGGCGACAACGACTAAAGAGACTGCCTTTGCTTAGGAAATATGAACCCCTCACCCGACGAGGGTCGCTGACAAGCGCGGGCTCAAGCGGTCAACACCACCCTCGACAGGGATCATGCAGTTATCTACACAGACGCCTCCCAACATCGAGGGTAGTAATACGCTATCATCGTTGCTACCTCCAGAACCAACCTCCTTGCGCGTGCCTCATTTAAGACCCAAGACATGGCGGATGCAGAAAAAGCAGCCATCTGCTTGGCTCTCACTCAACCAGGGGTTCGGAAGGAAGGCACCGATTCCCAACAATCCTAACGGAATTACATCTCGGGGTGAGCGTCCCGAGCTGCACTGCGTGTGCTAAAAAGCCACTCCCCAAACGGTTCCATTTCGCTCATGTCGACACCCGCTCACGCTTCCATGGAGGGCAACGAATACGCCCACCAACAAGCCAGCGCTTTTACCCCCCAGACTACGGACCTTCAGGGAGACAGTCAACCGCGTGTCACGTTCAGGGACATAATCCGGCGTTATCGCCTTCAGAGACAGACCCTACCCTAGCCTTACCCTGACCTTTCCAGAGAATAACAAACTACCCTACGGCTCATACAATGCGGCTCCTTCACACACCCGACGCGTCTTGACTTAATGCAGCCGCATCGGTACGACGCAGAATGTAAGTTTTGCTCAGAAGTAGAACACTCTGCCACATAATCGGGGTGTGCGACTTTCTGAGCACGCTCCTCCCTTCCCGTCAAATACCCAACAAGAACAATGGGTGAGCCTGCTGTCCAGTCCCTCTCTGCCTACCCAGCTTCAGCTAGTTCACAGAGCACAGGTGGCGTTGACTGCATGTGGTCTCCAGTGAAGGAAACCACTCCCCTGCGACGGCCTATGGGCCGTTCAGAAATCTGAACAACAGTATTTGACTTCTACCTCTTACTCCTCCCTCACTGCCCCCAATCTCGTCGCGTCCGTCGGCGGCGGCAGCGCCGGAGAAGTGACATCATCTAACACCGGTTTTGAGGTTCCTTTAATTTTATTAAGAGTTTCCACTCATGTGCAACACCAGTAGAACTTAACAAACCGCCATTCATGCATCATCCATTGCTTTAACCTTAGCAAAGAATATCTCTTTGAAGTAATAAAGGGTGTGGTTAAGTGCATTTCACTTTCTCTGGTTTCACTATTTGTAGAGCGACCTGAGTGAATTTAAGTGGCGCCGCATGGGTAATCGTTGTGGGTGCCGTTTAGAGCTTTGCTTTCCTACCTCATTCACGGGGTGGATTGGCGCGAATATTTTTAGCACACGCAGTGCAGGTCGGGACACCCAACCCGAATGGTAATTCCGTTAGGCTTGTTGGGAATCGGGGACTACCTTCCGAACCCCTGGTTGAGTGAGAGCCAAGGCGATGGCTGCCTCTTTTGCTGCCGTCATGTCTTGGGTCTTGAGTGAGGCATACGTGCGGAGGTTGGTTCTAGAGGTAGCCACGATGATGGCGCACTGCTGCCCTCGATGTTGGGAGGCGTCTGTGCAGTTAACTGCATGAACCCACCGAGGGTGGTGTTGTGTGATTGAGCCTGCGCGTGTGGGCGACCATCGTCCTATGAGGGGTTCATATTTCTAAGCAAAGGCAGCACCTTTCGTTCTTGTCCCGTAGAGTTCGGGGAGTACATCAAGCGGAGTGGCATTCTGTGCTGCCCAGCCATTCTGGTGAAGGATGCGGCGACCATGCGGAGCTCTGCTCATTCGGAGCATCTGGTTAGAAAGATGGCCCTCTATCAGCTCTTCCACCGTGTTGCGGAGCCCCGTGCTAAGCAGCCTCTCTTTGGACGCATTCAGGGGAAGACCAATGGCCTGCTCAACCGCCGTTTAATTCATTATATAAAGCATCTTTATGTTCTCCTTGCCGCGAAGAAGACAGGGGGTTGACGTACGTGATTCTTGAGAGGGAATTAATCGAACGGTGTCAGGTTATTTTAGGCCTCACTTCGTGGTGGCAACTCGCGTGATCGTGTGTATGATTTGTTTGATGCTGTGTTTTAGGGGCTGCAAGGATACATCATACTTGGTGTTGGCCTGGAACTGTAGGACCAGCATCTTGATTCTGGGGCTTGCTGTGATGGCCTGGCCATCAAGGAGTATTTGGATGTGCTTCTTTATGTGCCAATTGGCGTGAGGCGGATGACAAGGAGCTGTGAGCTGTAAAGCCTGTGAGATGACAGGCTTTAGCACATTGGCGTGCTTGAAGTGAGATGTCATGCGTTGGTGTGAGCTTCCTTTAATTTTTGTAACTCCTAGCTCGTGCGCAAGGCACCCACGGGGTCGCTAGACATGCCGTGGGCGGAGCGCGCAGTGGCGCAAGTGGTCGCGTGATTTTAATGATTTTACTTTTGTTTCTGTTTAACGATTTTAGAGTTTTCGTCTACATCCTTCATACATAACCACTGTTTTGGCGCTCTTTGCCGTAGTTGGCCTTGCGCGATAAACATCCGAGCATCATTATCAAGAGGTCGCGTGACGCTATCACGTGGCATTCAGCGATAATTCAGGGGTTAAACGCGTGGGTGTGCTTGGTGAATCCACCACCTGTCTTCCCCGTCTCCGCTTGGGCTCGTAATCTAGTCGGTAAGACAAAGGGCTCTCGCGTTGTTAGTCTATTAGTTCCAGGTTCGATTCCTGGCGGCGTCAGTAAATTCTTGTATTTGTTCGCGGGAGTTTTTTGTTGACACCAAAGGTCGCGAAAGAACCCTTTCAGGGTAGAGGTAAAAAGCTTTTCTTTAAAACATCGACAGACTTCTCTGGATGGTCAGAATAAGAACACGACTACCGTGCGTGTTTCTCTCGCCCCCCCCCCCCCCCTACCTTTTTTTAAAGTGCAGAGGACTTTAGGGTCTAGGATTGCCGTCGTAGCTCGCTCGCTGTCACGCTGTGTAGCCACCGCAATCATGCGGCATCACGAACCCAAACAGGACCCCACGGCGTCAAGCAACCAAACAGAGGCTTCGAAAAGGTACCCGCTCATACCTCAGTTGAGCCTTCTGGCGAACAGTTACTTGGGTACTTGAAGAGGCGTTTATGTAGTCATAACCGTCCGAAGCTCCTGAAGCGCTGGGGCTGGTCATGCATGTTCCCATTATTTAACGCAAAAAAAAACTGCAGGTGGATTTGAGGCAAACTATATGTACTTCACCAGCAGTCCACGCGCTCTAAGATAGAAAGCGAAAAAAGTGGCCCCGCAGGAAAAAAACGGCCCATTCGAAATTGCTCTGTAAGGCTTGGGCACGTGATAGATGAAAGCAAGCACAAAAAGAACAGAACTCCCACTCGTGCTGTTCCAGACAAAACAAGAAACAAAAGATAAAGGAAAGGATGCGACCAGTGCCAGGAGGATGCGCGCTTCGACTGCGAAAGCGGGAAAATTGAATTTCTTGAACAAACCTCTGTTCAATTTATCAAGAGATCAGTGAGACGCATGAGGTGAAGATCATGAGGGGTGGGAGCAAAGAGCGGAGAACGGCACCACAGCCCCTCTGGCGAATCACTGCTTTGCACTTACGACAGCTTTCACGTTTAGTGTAACTGCTTTAATTCTTTCGTATTTATTTATTTATTTGCTCTCAAGGCACATGGGCATTAATGTAGAGGAGTGGGGGGTCAAACACTCTACAGGCAAGGCAGCAGGAGTTTGGTTACACATAATAAACATGTTTACATATTTGAAATATGCACAGCAACTGAAAATATACACAATAACAGGAAAGGAAAAAATGAGAAGGTTCATAAAACCTTCGCCATACTCGGGAACAACACAGCAGGATTTACACAAAACCGCGGAATTCATGGAGAAACTGTATGAGAAAGAAAGAAAATTCAGGTAATATGGCCACTAATAGCTACCTTAAAATTGACTGGATTAATTATTGAAGCAATGCAGGTGGGGAGGTGGTTCCAGTCAGAGCTGGTTTTAGGAATGAATGAGTTGAAATAATAGTTTGTCCGGCTGCTGGGTACGCCAACCTTGAACTGGTGGTCGTTTCTTGTGGAATGATAAGTGGGAGGAAAAAGCATCGAATCTTTGAGCGTTAAGTTCGCATGATAAATTTTATGAAAAAGACAAAGTCGTGATATTTTCCTGCGAACAGACAGATCAACTAGGTTAAGAGTAGATTTCATGGAAGTGACGCTAGCCGTACGAAAATAGTCAGATAATATGATGCGTGCGGAACGATTCTGGATGTCTTCGATATCAAGAAGTAGCGAGTTGATATGCGGGTCCCAGATCGACGACGGATACTTGAGCTTTGGCCGAACTAAAGTTTTATATAAAATGAGTTTTATATCTGTTGAAGCAAGAGCAAAATTTCGCCGTAAAAACCAAGCATGCGGTTAGCGTCACTTGTGATATGCTCGAGGTGTGTTTGCCAAGAAAGGTTATCCGAGATGTACACGCCAAGATATTTGTAACATGACACTTTGATTAGCGGGGCGTGGTTGAGTATGCAAGTGCACGCTGTAGTATTACGTTTTTGACGGGTCACTCGCATTACTTTGCATTTATTTGTGTTCAGTTCCATTAACCATGTATCGCACCAAGTAGAAAGGTTATTTAGGTCAGATTGTAGCGCAGTTTGGTCGGCGGAATCAAAAATTTCTCTGTAAATTGCGCCGTCGTCCACGAAAAGTCTAATAGTTGATGATAGTGTGTTCAGAAAGTCATTAAGAATTTAAGAAATTAAATTTCATTAAGAAATTAAGAATAATAGGGGACCTAAGACAGAACCTGGCGGCACACCAGATGTAACAGAGCAGGGCGGGGAAATAAAGTCATTAGCAACTGCGTATTGTGTGCGGTTAGTTAAAAAACACTCCAACCATTTGAGAATATTTACATCTAGATTGATTGAGTTTAATTTAAAAAGTAGTAGTTTATGACAAACGGTGTCGAATGCCTTTGCGAAGTCGATAAATACGCAGTCGATAACTGAAGAATGGTCAGCGGCGCGAAATAGGTCGTTATAGTGAGGCTAAGCAACTGAGTTTCACAGGAGTAATTTTTTCAGAAACCATGTTTGTACTTGCTAAAAAAGGAATTTATTTATTTATTTATTTATTTTTTATTTATTTATTTTTTATTTATTTATTTATTTATTTATTTATTTATTTATTTATTTATTTATTTATTTATTTATTTATTTATTTATTTATTTATTTATTTATTTATTTATTTATTTATTTATTTATTTATTTATTTATTTATTTATTTATTTATTTATTTATTTATTTATTTATTTATTTATTTATTTATTTATTTATTTATTTATTTATTTATTTATTTATTTATTTATTTATTTATTTATTTATTTATTTATTTATTTATTTATTTATTTATTTATTTATTTATTTATTTATTTATTTATTATACCCTCAGGGCCAAATGGCATTACAGAGCGAAGTGGTTAACGTTGGAAGACATGGTACATGGTGAACAGAAGGAAACAAAACACAATGTTTGCGCGATTACAATCAAAATGTCAGCGTGCTGAGATCAATATACATTAAGCAGATCCTGAGTATACAGTTCTAGCTAGTGTTTCACGAAAATGATGGTTATCATTAATAGACACAATTTCAGGAGCAAGGTGATTCCATTCACGGGAAGAGCGAGGCAAGAACGACTGCGCAGCTGCATTAGTATGATAGGTGAGAATGCCAACTTTCTGACGGTGATCCAGGCGATGACAAAAATACTGGGGCTGTGGAATAAGTTCGCTGTGCAAAATAGAATGATGGTACAATTTATGAAAAGTTGATAGGCGGGACACTTTTCTTCGAGACGACAAAGTAGGCAATGATAGACTAGTTTTCATTCCAGATATGCTGGCAGTGCGATTGTAATTTGAAAATAGGAAACGTGCAGAATTATTCTCAACTAGTTCAAGCGATGTAACCAAGTTGTGGTAATACGGATCCCATACCGAAGAAGAATATTCCAATTTAGGTCGAAATAATGTTTTGTAGAGGGCTAATTTTAATGAAGATGGAGCTCTAGAAAAGTTACGGCGTAGGTACCCAAGCGTGCGGTTAGCGTTGCTGATCATCTGTTCGATGTGCAGTGCCCAAGTGAGATTTAATGTTATGTGGACGCCTAAGTATTTGTACGGGGTAGTAGATGCAAGAGGTGTGTCATTTATGATGTAAGTAAATTGTCTGCAAGCACTTCTGAACACGCGCATAAATTTACACTTATTAATGTTAAGTTCCATTATCCATACACGGCACCAGTTAACAACATTGTTAAGGTCAGACTGAAGAATACAGTAATCATTTATATTGTTTACCTCACGAAAAATAGCGCAATCATCAGCAAATAAATAAATACTAGAATTTATGTCACAGGGAAGGTCATTAATATAAATTAAAAATAAGAGAGGCCCAATTACTGATCCCTGAGGAACGCCAGAGTGTACATCGGTAAAATTAAAATTACAAATGGGTCTGTAATATGGCCTGTAATATACAATTGGGTCTGTAATTGATGGGATTGTGAGTGTTACCTGTTTTGGGCAAAGGAACCACCGTCCCGACCTTCCAATCATGTGGTATTGCAGAAGTTTCCAGAGACTGTTGAAAAATCTTAGACAGAATTACAGCGGATAATATTTCAGTACTTTTTAAGAATTTGGGGTTAATACCACCATCTCCGGGTGAAGAAGGTTTCAGATTTCTTATCAGTTAGGCAACAACCACCCAGTCTATGACTAATGGATCCATAGGTAAATAATTGCAGGCAGGGAAAAGGGGCGAACAGTATGGTACACAGGTTACAAACACCGACGAAAATACCGCACTTAAGGCTTCACAGCACATTTCACTTGGGATCACACAGTCGTCTTCAGACATCAGTTCAATTTTCTTTTCACTTTTTCCGTTGACGGTTAGCCAAAATCTGCGGGGATTAGTTCTAAGTATAGAGGGGAAGGTAACTTCAAAGAAAGAACGCTTTGCCACGGCAAGTGCGTGCGCATATTCACCGGCTGTCTCATTGTACGCAGACCATCGGTCAGTTGACCTCGAGCGTTTGGCTTTCCGAAAAAGGCGCTGCTTATTATTGCGTAGTCGCTTTATGGTCGGTGTGAACCACGGGGATTGAACGGTATTCGTTATTCAACGCAGGGGTACATAGTGGTCTATTAATTCGGACAGCTTGGTGTTGAACAGATGCCAATTTTCGTCTACAGAACGCTGATCAAAATTATGAAACAGATCTTCGGTGAACATTTCCAGCGCCCTATTTATTGCAGCATAGTCCGCTCGTTTGTAATCTCGGAATGTTTTCGAGGTTTTCTGTCGCCTGGGATTCCTGTTGGGTATAGTAAAGTGGATTGCTGAATGGTCACTGAGACCAGGTATCACAGAAAGGGATGTAACAAGATCTGGGTGAGTTGTGAGAACCAAGACTAGAATAGTTGAGCTTGTAGTAGTAACACGGGTCGGGTATTTAACAAGTTGTATCAGATTCAAATCTGAGCACACACTGACAAAAGATGCGCTTTCAGACGAGCCGGTGCTCGAACTTGGTTGGGGTAAACACCAAGAAATATCGGGCAGATTGAAGTCTCCCAAAACAAAGAAGACTGCAGCAGGAAATCTAATATGTATCTTATTTAAAACATGAAATATCTTGGAAAAGCCTGAAAGAGAATTTGGAGGCCGATAACAGGCACAAAGAATGAAGTCTTTGTGGTACATGCGAATGCACACACAAACTAATTCTAGTTCAAAAGTGCCATTAACTTTGAAAGAAACAAATTCATTTGATACCGCAATTAAGACACCTCCGCCTGAACGGCCACCCTGGTCGTACCGATAAAGAACGTAGTTTTTTGCACCATGCAAAATTTCCCTGCTATCAATTTTCGCTGACAACCAAGTTTCCGTCAGTATGATTATATCTGCCAGGCACGCATGAACAAGGGATAATAATTCGTCACGCTTGTTCATTACGCTCCTTACATTACAAAGGAGAAAGGAAATTTCCCGCTCAATAGCATCAGCTTGTGTGTGCATATCTAGCTACGTTGAAGACTGGCCTTCGCTTTTGTTTGGGGAACACGATCCGGCTTGGCCTAGTCTATTATCATTACTTCGGCAGTTTTGAGAGCGTCCATCCTGTAGTTAAAGTTCAACAACACGATCAGTAATACTGCAATACACATAACTCTTTTTGTTGATTACAACTTTGTTGTACTTCATAGAAAATGGCTGGCCGGTGGCCTTCGAGAATTCCAGCAACTTTTTACGTGCGCGTTGCCTTGCAAAAGTCCTCAGTAACTGAAATATTTGTGCGGCGTAGCTTAGATTTTTGTGAAAAAAAATGAGTCTTTCATTTTAAAAGAAGCAAATTAGACGACGATTGGCCTGCACTTATTTTCGACAAACACTCCTAATCTGTGTGCACGGCTAATCGCTTCCTCGGACAATTGTAGTTTAAACGAGCCAAAAACAATTCCCCTAATTTTATTTTCTGCGTCAGCCCGCGTCTCTTCTGCACAATCAGATATTCCATAGAATAACAAATTGTCTTGTCGTGCCCTGTCTTCATTGTTGTCCAGCCGTGATTGTAGTGTGCAACTTTCAATACCTAGAGCTGACGTAATCATCGCGTCCAAATTCGCTTCATCATGTAGTGCGTCAAAGGAACTTACTTTTTCTTCCACAGCGGCAAGACGCATTGTTAAGTCAGATACCTTGGTGTCAAGAATTCGTTGGTTTTCTTTTACCTCATTGATAGATTCCAAGAGCTCGACGTGCCGCTCGTCTAGGTGCTTAGTAAGACTGTTATAATTGCAGACAAGACTTGACTAGTTTCGGCGGCAGGGTCCAATTTTGGGGTACCAGGGTTAAGTTCAACGTCACCTCCTAGTACAAGAAGTTTAACAACATACACAATGTCATAAAATTCAGACGCCTAAACATGTGGGCACGGGAATAGCAGCAGGCAGATATTATGCGATCTTTTGGAATAAAGCGAGTGTACAGTACCAACCTGAACAAAAAAGCAGAAAGGATTTGTAGCGACCATCGTCGCTGCTGCCATTCCATGCCCACTGAATTGCGGCGAAGTCCGAAGGCGGCTTAAGTAGTCCATGCTGGTTGCGGTCGATGTCCCTCTGGCGGCTTGGGCAGCGTCCCCTTGCGGAGACACGTATGGTGGCAGGTCACATGGTGCAGAATAGACCGTTGTTATCTCCAGGACCAGGCGCTCTTCAGCAGCATTTGGCTGCGCCGAAGTTTTGGCGCAGGCATAACGTCACGTGTGGAGGAGAACTGCATCCAACTGAACAAAAAAGCAGAAACGATTTTTAGCGACCATCGCCGCTGCTGCCATTCCATGCCCACTTCATAAAGGTGCTGTATTTTTATTCGGTGCCACCGCAGTTTCGCGTCATTTTGCTTCGTAATAGCCAAAACGAAGAATTGCAGTACTGCTGGTACATCAGCACAGAAGAAGACAGCAACGCCAGTACCTAGCCCGCTTAAAGTCGTATGGACATGTGTTAAATCGTAGCCAAAAAATCTGACGCTGGGCTCGCTCATAATCTGGGGTGTATATTGGAAGCGAGGTAGTCGAAGCTCTTGCGTTCATGGTCTGCGCGGTTCCTTTCGTTCTCTAAATGCGCCTTGTAAATACATCTTCGCTTCATGTCTTCCTGTCTGTAACATGTTGGTATAGGTTGCTAACCATACGCGTGCTCCTGCCTCGAGTTCTCATTTCCGGAGATTCGGGGCATTTCATCACGGTTCTTCGAAGTGAATGTAGTCGAAGCTCTTGCGTTCATGGTCTGCGCGATGCCTTTCGTTCTGTAAATGCGCCTTGTAAATACATCTTCGCTTCACGTCTTCCTGTCTGTAATATGTTGGTGGAGGTTGCTAACCATACCCGTGCTCCTGCCTCGAGTTCTCATTTCCGGAGATTCGGGGCATTTCATCACGGTTCTTCGAAGTGAATGTAGTCGAAGCTCTTGCGTTCATGGTCTGCGCGATGCCTTTCGTTCTGTAAATGCGCCTTGTAAATACATCTTCGCTTCACGTCTTCCTGTCTGTAATATGTTGGTGGAGGTTGCTAACCATACCCGTGCTCCTGCCTCGAGTTCTCATTTCCGGAGATTCGGGGCATTTCATCACGGTTCTTCGAAGAGAATGTCACATTCATCGCTCCACCACGGCCCCGCCCACCTAGTCGCCGACTCTCCATGTCATCATATCACACAGCCGTAAAGCAGCTTCCTTTTGGGGAACCGGAAACGCCGGCGTCGAGGACTAGACCAGCTTATAAGAGCGCGCAAGTGCTTACAACCGATAAAACCCCAATTTTACGCTTGCGCTACAAACGGCTATCCTCCTGGTTATTAGACTACATGATGTCGATAGGCGGTCGTCCCAAGGTGCAATCAAGCACAGAGAGGAATTTATATTCCCTTGCGAAGTACATAACAAAGCAGTAGAACTTTCCTTTGTAACCGCAGGGCTGTATTTTCAGAATAGTTTCACACTTCCCAGGTCCACGTATAACACAATAACCTGCAGTCCACCGTCGCTCGCATTCCTCCGCATAACAGCGTGCCCTCAGGCACAATTGCTACGTAAATATATTATAAGGCTACCTGCTGCTGCAGTCTTCTCAATTAAGTACAGGAGCTATCATCCTCATCATCATCCTATCTACGTCCACTGCACGGCAAATGCCTCTGCCATGGAACTTGATTGATTGTGGGGTTTAACGCGCCGACGCAACGCAGGCGATGAGGCGCGCCGTAGTGGAGGGCTCCGGATTAATTTTGACCACCTGGGGATCTTTAACGTGTGCCGAAATCTCGTACACACGGGTGTTTTGGTGTTCGCCTCCATCAGAAAAGCTGCCTCCGCGGCCGGGAATCGAACCCGCGACCTCGCGCTCAGCAGCGCAACGCCTTAGCCACTGAGCCACCGCGGCGGGTGCCATGGAACTTCAATGATCCCGGTCCTGTGCTAAGTGTGACCAATTTATCCCCGCAAACTTTTTGATCTCATCTGCCCATCTAACTTTGTGTCGCGCCCGGCCACGTTTGCCTTCTGTAGGGATCCACTCTGTCACTCTTAATAACCAACGCTTATCTTGCCTTCGCATTACATTCCCTGCCCCCGGCGCCCATATCTTCTTATTGATTTCTATTAATAAATCCCTAAAACGCATTTATTCCCTGACCCACTCCGCTCTCTTTTTTTCCCTAATGTTACGCCCATTATCTTCCGTTCAATTGCTTGCTGAGCCGTCCTAAATTTAAGTTGGACCCTCGAAGTTTCTGCCCCGTTGGTGAGTACCTGTAGGTTGCAGCTGCCATACACTTTCTTCTTCAGGGACAATTGTAGGATGCCATTCATTATCTGAGAATACTTGCGGAATTGATTCCACTTCATCCTCATCCTTCTAATTATCTCTACCTCATGGTTGGGATCCGGGGTCACTACTTGTCCTAAGTAGGTATATTCCCGAACCACTTCCACTGCCTCACCACCGATCTCAAACCGCTGTGCCCTCCCAAGGTTATTGAGCATCACTTTATATTAATTCTCAAGCCCAGTATTATACTCGGCTCGTCCAGTGCGGTAATCATGCTTTGCAATTCGTCTCCCAGGTTACTTAGCAAGGCAACGTCATCAGCAAATCTGAGGTCACTGAGCTGTTCTCGATCAACCCTTACGCCCACCTGTTCCCAATCCATTGTTTTGAATACCACTTGTAAACATGCTGTGAATAACATTGGAGAAATTTCGTCTCCTTGTTTGACGCCCTCCCTTATATGTATTTTACTGCTCTCCTTATGTAGGACGATGGTAGCTGTGGAACCATTGTAGATATCCTCAAGTGTTCTTACGTAATGCTCGTCTACACCCTGATTCCGCAATACCTGAAGGAGTGCCGAGGTTTCGACAGAATGAAACGCTTTCTCATATCTGAAGGCTATATATAAGGGTTGGGTATACTTTGCCGATTTCTCTATCACTAAATTGATCGTGTGAATATGGTCTTTTGCTGAATAGCCTTTACGAAACCCTGCTTGTTCATTAGGTTCACTTAAATCTACGGTGGCAGAAATTTTTATGTCCTTCATGTCAGCTTTCTTATGGATTAGGATGTTGTTCGCGTTATTTCAGGAATCCGGTATAATAGCGGTGATTAGACATTGCGTATATAGGTTTGCCAGTTTTTGTAGCACGATTTGCCCGCCATCCTTCAAGAGGTCTGCTGTTATCTAATCCTCACCACGTTATTTCCCCTTACGTTTCTTTGGAAGCCTGCTTTAGTTCTGTCATTACTGGGGGGATGTCTGTCTCCTCTGAACTGCTTCCTCGTCAGGTATTATCCTGAATGTCGCAGCTACTGTACATATCTCTGTAGAACTCCTAAGCTCCTATAACTATTGTATCCCTATTTGGGATGACAAAAGCTCAAACGGGTTTTGAATACACTTCAAAAAATATTGAGGAGTCAAATTTATAACTTCGGTTTCTCAAACTTCCCTTTGCGGCAGACATAACCGATGCGTGAATCTGGATGCGGATGTCGGCTTAACCGGCGTTTAAAAGCACGCACCACGGCAGAGTTACGTGTAATAGAAATCACTCATTTTTTATTGCTTGCACATAATGTGCTAATTCAAAGTCACAATTCTTCCCACAGGCAAAGGCAATACGATTAGGAGGTAAAATTCGCTGAAAATCAGCCGAAAGGGCAAGAAACCAATATTTTTTACGCGAACTTCATATAACATCTTGATTTGCGTTCGAAGTTGAAACGTTTCATTCCCATATTTAAAATTCACGTGTGCGGCTGAGGGACTCATCAGCCCTCGAAAAATGGAGGAGGGGGGAGGGATCGAGCTTTCCAGAGCGCACTTGGTCGGCGCCTGTGCCATCGAGCTGATTTGAAAGCAATCATCCCATCGCAGTGTCTCCCTGTTACGAACTGGCTGATTACCGACTGGCTTACGAAGGGGTCTTAGACATTTCGGTGAAGCCCGATCGGTGCGCTGATTTTCCGGTGCACGGACTTTATAGCAGTCTCGGTTCACAGGCATTTCGATGCGGAAACCTTTTTTCCGAACAGATTTGGCTACTCATTTGTGTAGGGTGAATCTTCTGTACCACGATAGAAGACGACGACGACGGTACAAAACGAAGACTAAGCGCTTGAGCAAGCGAGCAGTGCGCGCGCAGTTTTGTGGAATCAGTGGTAACAAGCCAATGCCAGGGATACGTTGTATAGCCGAGCAGGTCATGTAAAATATATTTGGAGTACCACCCACCGACGTCTCTCTGGTTCTTGAATGCCACATTTGCTGTGCATTCAACTATTGGTGTATTTTGATTTTGGTAAATCATACGTCGTGGATCACTATTCACTGCACTTACTGATTTTCTTTTATTAATGCCGCGTTTCAAAAGTTAACCTTTATGATTTGACCATTGGTATGTTTTTCTTCAATACACGTTCAGGCAACACCTGTTATGTATCCCATGGATGTTAGTTTCTGGCGTATTTCTTAAAGGGACACTGAAGTGAATTTGTCAAGCTCCCGTTTTTGCTTGCACTGCGTAGACTGGCTCAAATTAGCACACTTTTCATCGTTTATCCGGTTGACAAATCGGTAATTATTTTACAGAGCGCGAAAGAAGAAAAACTACCATGCGCGGTTTGCGGCGGCCGCACCAACTAAGGCTGTGACGTTGAGAGGAGGGGCGCCGTGATTGGACGATGCCCAAGGTTAGCAATCACACAAGTTTCGGTTTCGGTTTCGGTTCTGTAAAACATAACCAATGGCTTTGTTGGATGGGCATTCTCAATATCTCAGTAATCATCGTACCGCGCTTCTGCCATGTTGTCGGCTGTAAAATGCACAAGATAAGCCTCCCAGGACGGCTTGTAGTCGTAGCATTCACTAGCCGAGACCTACGCAGTGCATGAACGCCCTCCGCGTACCCGCAGACGCCCAAATGTCATGCGCTTTTCCCCCATATTTGGAGCTTGCCTCCCTCATGCCTGTATCGCAAAAAGCGTGTTCGCACCAGGCCAAGGGTCTGTTCATTCTGGCCTGCGCCCACTGCCTGCAAGCAGTCGGTGCTTATGGCAACAGCACGCCAACGAGAACTCGCTAGCGCGCCAGTGCCAGCCCGCGCGCGTTTTGTGAACTAGTTCGTGTAGCCATGAAGGTTGCGGCCCCAAAAAAGGTGAACTCAATATAGAAAACATCGGCGGAAAACAAAAAAAGTTAACTTACAAAAAAAAAAAAAAAAGCACGTACCCGCGGGGATTCGAACTCGTGACTCGCACAGACCGGGACGCGAATGCCTTGCTAATATAGGGTATATATTGTACAACCGGTTTACACTTTTATTTAATTTTGGCATTTCAAGCCGCTTAGGTGACTATTTGTTGTACTGCGATCGTGCAGTAAGCGTCGCCCGAGTTTCCACAGTAGCTCACGTCTAGCAATTGCATTTCGTAGACGGAAAAGCGTTCGCAGATGCGTAGTCGTGCTGCTGACCGCTGTGCTTGTTCGCCCAGCGCAAAGAAGTGCTTCCCGCGCCCTAGTTTTACGCTGTACGGTAAAAATATCAGTTGATTTTATTTCCTTAGTACCTATATTGACTTCGCTGACTCTTCTCCCGCCTTCAAGAGGCCTTATATTTTCCTACTGGCGTACCAGTCAGCGAAGCGTCGCATGTGCAGCGCTTGTGTGAAGCGACCTTGACTTGGAGCTAGATACAGTGTACAAACAAACCAAGTAAAGAAAGGCACATTCTTCCATTCACAAACGTGTCCTGGCTTCGTTTCAACTAAGCGAACGAATTGCGACCAAGCAATTTTTTTTTAACCTCCTTGATTGCGACGACCCGCCGGCGGCCGGCGGACGAAACGCTGGGCCGACTGACTCTGTCGGCCGGGGAGCCGTGCAGTAGCGCAGCCGTGGCGCAGCCAATTGCCAGCTCATCCCCTCCTGACGTCACACGAAAACGCCACAGAAAATGGGCGAGCGTAAAGAGAGGAGGACAGCGTTTTCGAATTAGTTTTTCTACTAAATAAAATCGCGTAAACGCGCCTAGAGTGGTCGAAACATGGCCTGGGGACTCCGGACTACAATTTGCGCTAGTAATCCCGCAATGTTTACATATCACTTCAGTGTCCCTTTAATAACTCGATCTTTGTGGAGGAAAGAGGTTGTTCTACATTCACTCTTGGAAAACATCAAAGAAAACGTTAGAGAGAGCAGTTTCTGACCGTTCAACGTAATATCCCGAGACTTACGCAATATTTTTAGTCGTGTGACTATGTAATTTTCGGAGTTGTTTAGTGGCTTGGGTGGGCGGTGGGGTGGAAGAGAGGGAGTGCATGTGAAGAGGCGTTCCTACAACTTCAAAGGCATGCTTAATCGGCATTTAGGTGAGACATTACGCAATCATGTTCGCTTACAGTGCACAAGGCCGCAACTAACAAGCTATTGTTTCTGTTTGAAGCATACATGTACAAATAAACCTCTTTTCCGTAGTTGTGTGACCACACAACAGTAGTTATTCGGTACGCGCAGCAGGACTGGTTAAGCTGCCCACAATTATTTTATCGCCCAAGCATCGTGTTTCACACTAGTGAAACTAAATGTTTCAGAAAGTTGTAGTTTAGCTACAACACATTGTCTCTGTTTTTTTTTTTTTAATTTTCTCCCTACATCCCGGACTTCTCTAAAAGAGGACGGGTGGAGCCACGTGGAGTTTGTGTTTTGCTTAGAAACGTTCCTTGATTCTTGTATCATGATCAGCCTCGTCGAAAGTCATGGTTTATGATGCAATGTTAAATCTTCTTCGCAGGTCCTCCTCATCCTGTTAGTTGAGACGACCAGCAAAGGTTGTATTTACTTTGGGATCTAAAAGCGTAACCCCCCGACGCTGTCCCCTAGAGTGGCTGGGCAAGCGCCCCGTAAATGGTACCATCGTGCGACGTTTGTTTGTGTAGCATCCCCCCACGGAGTTTTGTTCATTCAGACAGGTTTCAACCACAGACGGTGGCTGCGGGGCGGTGTAGCTGCGAAAAATCAGCTTGGACGTGCCCCTCCCTTCTTCCCGCATAGGAGGGGGGAAGAAAATAGGGCAAGGGTTCTTTCCTCGCCTCTGCCGAGACGACTCCGTGCGTACCCAGCTCCAGCCGTTGCAGCGGATCGTTCACTTGTCACGCTACAGTTGAAGGCGTAAGTAACGCCGACGCGCATGCATGTTCAATCTTAGTCTGTCCCGCGTAGTTCTATCTTTCTCCGCCGTCTGTCCAGCCGATACCCATTTAATCGCTGGATATTCAAAACGAAGCCCCAGAGGCGGCCGTTTGGTAATGTGAGTGACGGAAACGAAAATAAGAATCGCAGAAGGTGTGCAGGAACAGCTAGCGAGTATATGCTAGCCTATGGTTCTTGAAGCGATGGCTGGTAAGACACTGGGCAGTAACGACGAAAGAATCGAGGTTACGGGTTCATTTCAAGGCAATCATTTTTGCGCGCGTTGTGCTAACTTGAATTCGGAGAACTAACCCTCCGTCCCTACTCGAGTCAGGCACCCTTGAGCTTGGCAAGTAAGGTAGTGACTTGGGAACGCGAAACAAACTCATGGGCGTGTCATGTTATCTGGCTGTTCGAAATTTTGAAAAAGCATTACATTCGGCCCGAGTTGCCTAGCGATTCAACAATTATGTTGGGAGCTCCATAGTTCTGTGAGGTGAAATAAGGGTGCACACGGATTATATTACTGCTTCGTAATACAACCGACACTAACGCAAATTGAGAAGTCAGAATGCACCCCTTGAGACCCTATTTTTCTGCTGCTTAACGTAGACGGCATGCTAATCGCACAAAGTTCGTAAACGTTCTTCTGGTCTATTTTTATTAGAAGCTGCAAACATTGGCCTTTTGCCGTAACTGTTTTCACTGGCGATGAGAAATCTGAGAACCTGCGTGACTATATAGGGGACTTTAGGTAAGAAGTGAGCACTTTGAAGGCTGAAGATGTTAGAGTGAAAAAAATTGCGCTGCTTGAGTTTATGTGTTCGTTCGTGACGGACCTAGAAAAACAGTTTTGAAATGTATTATTCAGCAGAAATGCGCGTTCTTCAGTTGTGAGAAATGCACCCCAGAAGGTTTGTAAAGAGCATCTCTTAAAGGGACCCTGCAACGCACTGTGAGCCGTGCAAGCAAACCTGCGTGAAGTTCAGCTTGCACTCCCAGGAATACCTGAGCCAAATATTACACGTGCACGTGAACCGGTGAGCGCGCAAGTCGCTGTGAAAGACGCAGAAAAACCAACCACGCTCTCTTCAGTTCTGCTCATTATGCAAACCTGCATGGCCTAAACGACGTCATTGAGGCCATGGCTGTCCGATTGTCTCTCATTGGTCGATTGATTGATTGATTGTGGGGGTTTAACGCGCCGACGCAAGGCGATGAGGCGCGCCGTAGTTGAGGGCTCAGGATTAATTTTGACAATCTGGGGATCTTTAACGTGCGCCGAAATCTCGTACACAAGGTCGTTTTTGCTTTTCGCCCCCATCGGAAAAGCGGCCGCCGCGGCCGGGAATCGAACCCGCGGCCTCGTGCTCAGTAGCACAACGCATTAGCCACTGATGTCTGCCATTGGTCAACTGCGCGGCTTATTTCTCTCATTTCCTGTGACGATCCGCCGTCGTCGGTGCTGTGTACGAACCTCTTCTATGCCTGAACCTGTACGCATGGTTTCGCCGTTTATTTTGTGTTTCGAGTGCGCGCGGAGTTTCAGTGATGAGCTGAATATAGGAGACTTTAGGTACCTTTCAACCAGACCACTCGGCAACAAATATTTATTGCATCAAAAACGCCCTACCAGCACAATCGCCCGCTTGCGAGCAGGCAGCCATGCCTGCTTTTTTTGTGGCACCAGACCGGAAATAGACCCCTCCACGTTGCGGAGAAAACCAGAAAACTCCCCGGCCTGTGATATATCGAAGGCCCCGGAAGAGAACTCCGCGTGCCGTCCCCCTCTCCGAGAGAGAGCGTGCAGCTTTCGTCAAGTTGTCCGCGGTCGAGTTGAGAGGGAACGATAATGCGCGATTCCTCATCGCGCTTAGTTTCGGTGATAGTGAACGGATTTTCAAAATTCTTGCGGAAGGCGATTGCTGACACAATAGACTTTACCCCAAAATACATTCCTAGTAGTCGATGGTAAGTGCTGCAGGGCCCCTTTAAGGAGTCTAATTCCATTTCATTGCAGGCTATGGTTTTCAATGTACGACCAAACCGCGAACGCCGCGAAGTTCATCGGCTAACGCAATCCTCAGCCTCTGGTAATCCGCAAGTAAATAGTGCGCAAATGTTTAAAGGCCAGCTGTCTTAGCAAATCTAAATGAAAAGAAGAATTAAATTGAAGACACACAGCACGAAATGAGCTGGAGCGACCAGCGCAGGTGCTACTTTCAACTAACTATAGCGATCGCCCCCTACTTCCGCCCAAACGAGGTAGCGCTGGATAGAGAATTCCCATTTTAGAGGTACTGTACAGGGTTTATCCAAAGGTACTGTACAGGGTTTATCTAAACTTTAGAACTAACACGCTTTCATTATAATCGTACTGATCATGCAGAGACGCCATTCGCCGAAATAAAACCAGCGTGCTTCGAGAAAAATCGCTAGCTCCAATACTGTCCACAAGTGCTGTGGTTTCTAACAGCTTGAACGAAAGGCTTTTACTTCCGTGGTTTCAGGTGCGCTTCCCAACTTTGGACAAATCATAGAAATGCTTTGTTTGGCAGCAGCGATGAATAACAAGGTGTGTATCGCAAGTGACAGATAACAAAGCCGAGCACGAAAAACAAAAATAGTGGCCAAAGTTATTGCAAACGTTGCTGGGTGCAGTAATGTTCGTGATTGTTACTGAAGAACAGAACCTTCTCCTTACATACCGGACAAAAAAAAATGACAGGGCTCATGTAAAATGCTTCAATTTGTTCTCCTTTCTTGCCGCCAGCCCGTTCCAATCATGTCATTCAAACATGCAAGAACAACGCTTTTTTCGTGCTGGGTAAGACTGATTGAAGTTGTCCGTTTACTAGTGCCCACTTTGGTTTTAGGTGCGGAGTACCTTAGGACCGCGCAATGTCCGTCCGCGTCCGTGCGCATAGCATTTACAATCGCAAAAAAACTGAAACACCTCCCCGAAGGGGATCGTGCGGAAATGCGAATGCATTGAGTGCACCGATGAGTGCGCTGCGAGTAAGTATTATTAATGGCGTCCATCGCTATCAAGGCGCCAGTCGGCAAGCAGTCACGGAGAGAGGCGCGCGCTCCACTGCATTGATATACATTTTCCGAGCGCAGCGAGCGGAGAGAGGGTACGCGGAGAGGAGAGAGAGACCCGCGCAACACGCCCGCCCCGCGCGTGAGCTCTCTCTCTCCCGCCGAGCTCCGCGATGCGAGCGCCCTCACACGCCCGAGCGCGCTCCTCCTCTCCACTCACTCTCCGCTACTCCGGCCGAGCTCCGCGATGCGAGCGCCCTCACACGCCCGCACGCGCTCCTCCTCTCCCCTTGCCCTCCGCTACTCCCGCCCGAGCTACCACCCGCTCCGGTTGCTAGGCGCGCCACAGCTGTTGCTAAGGGCGAGGAGGAGCGCGGAGAGATAACACCTGCGGGCGCACGCCGACGGAGCACGACAACCCCCGACTAAGAAATGCATTCGCATTTAAAAACCCCGCAGGCACCGGCAAGATTCCATCCGGAGTCTGGTAGACCAGACAGAGATAGTGTCAGTCGTCTTACCCATTGGGTTACGACCGTGAGTTAGCACCCGAGAGAGAGAGAGAAATGACTTTATTGAACATTTGTCCGGCGGGAGGAGACGGGTCAGGCCACGCAGGGCTTCGCCGTCCCCCCTGTCTATATGGTTAGGCAGACCTCGAAGCACTGGGGCCTGGACCACAGCCTGGGCTACTAGAAGGGTCCCCGAGAGTCAAACGGCTTACTCCCTGGCCTGTAACGGTGCGGAGTACCTAATTAGGACCTCCCAATGTCCGTTCGCGTCCACCTGCTCGCACACCACCATCAAGGGAAAATCAAGCGAAATTAAATTTGAGCCGCGAGTTGCAGTTTCATTTAGGGAATAATCAACGTGCAACTCACGGCTCAAATCGAATGGCGGTCGGGGCGCAAATCGGATGTCACTCGGTGCGCAACTTGGATGTCATTTCGAGTCCCCGTACTCCGCACCCTTGCCATTATCCACAGAGTAGAGATGCTGCCATTTTTCTTTAATTATGTAAGTAGAATTGGACCGTTATACACAGTCGTGTTTAAAGGGTGTGTTCTTCATTGTGGCCCATGTGTAATACCTTCGTAGCACTTTGTGTTCCTTATAGGTGAAAGATCTGCCAGACTGGAGAAGGAAACGTCGTTTCTAATAACAGGCAAATTTTCAGATGGGTTGTTTTGATTGAGGTAGCCTTCTTCTGTGTACAGTTAGACAGGGAAAAAAGAAGAAAAGGGCCGGAGAGGCTCAGAATAGGTTCCCTAGTATTTGGTGAGTATAGAAGATTTCTGCTAACATTTACTTTGACAGAATTTTTTAGTAGTTCAGTTTATAAATTGCTATGCAGCCCATAACTAATTGCGCCTAATGCTTCCAGCTGGTGTGCGTGTGGCCCAGGCCACACTCGATAGCGGGCCAACACCTCTGATGACTGGCGCCACTATGCCAATCTTCAGCTTACAGCAACCAACAAGGTAAGCACTGAACTGACATTCTTAAATTTAATAATGCCTATATATTTTACCGACTCTTACCCTAATCTCTGTCTAATAAAGATACATGAACCATACCGAAGACATATTACTCGGGTACGAGCAACTTTGACGAACAGTCAATAACCTCTGGGAAACTGACCCTAGACTTAGGAGATTCAAGTTTGGGATTAGGTGACCCAAAATTTCATGCCTTGCTTTCGTTTAGTCGCATGATTAGCTCGAGTAGCTGCGCAGCTGCTTGGTGATTTAGTTTCAATTTAGTATTTTTTTGTGTGTGCTCGTTAAGTAAATAGAAATCCTTCAGGCACAACAACATTTTTTGTGCACTAACAGCCTACAGTAACAGCATGCTCAAAGGGAATGTTTTCTTTTTCCACACAGATGCAGTCAGCCCCTGAATGGAGTCTCTTTCTAAGTCTGCTACACATGACTTCTGCACAGCAGCAGCAATGGCTTCGGTCGCACATGATATTGAAAAATTGAATAAGCAGTATAAATAAATTTTAAGGATTCAATAAATATATGTCTATTAAAACATATCGAATTTGTGTTACTAAACGCGCTTGCAGAAGTGGGGAGACTACCTTTGTATTGCCATATTATTCGTAAACAAGCTGAGCTGGTAATGCTCAAAGCTTGCTATTTGCTAGTAAGCTACGCCGCTAGCGGCTTGATGCTCACATGTTCCCAGCTATTGTGCAGAAATAGTATGTTTCACTGGCGTTGATCGTCGTAACCATAAAAACATACATGTAACCACGCAAAAGAAAAGAAAATTTTATTTGAAATATCACTTTTTTTGTTTTTTAGGAAATGCCTTACAATATACTTTGACCGCTATACGGGTATAACAAGAACAATGCTGAACATTATAAATGGTACTGTTAAACAGCAGAAACACCATGCATATGCTGCATGAATATATTCTAGCAAGAAACGCGTCGTTTACGTCACTGCAACGTTGCTGGAGGAGGAGGAGAAAACTTTATTCTACCAAGTAGTCAGAGAAGCGTGGTGGTCACCGGCCTAAGGCTGGTGGCGACTTCGGTGGCTCTTTTTACCAGGGCTTCTTGTGTAGCCCGGTCGCAGCTACTCAACGCCTCCCTCCACTGCTCGATGCTAGTGATTAGAGGGAAGGGGTCTTGGGGGCACGCCATATGGAATGACTTAGTGAGGCGTGCTCCCCATGTTACGAAAAGGGAAAGCCGATATTCGGTGTTTATTGGCGCCGTGAAGAGAGCGGCGCAAAGCCGTGCACGGTAGTCCAAGCGCCGCGTTCCGAACTCAATCACGAGCGAACGTGCCCGCACTTGGAACGCGGATTCGAAACGCGGCGCTTGGACTACCGTGCACGGCTTTGTGCCGCTCTCTTCACGGCGCCAATAAATCCTGAAGATCGGCTTTCCCTTTTGGTAACACCCCACACAGGGCGCATGCTGACTAAGGGAATTCTGCCGGATGGATGTGGTGAAGGCGAGCTCCGCTTGGGAAGGTTTCCGTTTGCAAGAGCCGCCAAATACGCGCCTGGCCTATTGTAAGGAGTGGATAAGGGGGCGGGGGGATTGTCGACGCGAGAGGCGGTAGTGCTCTGTTATGTCATTAAATGTTATCAGTCGGTCTCTGGAGGAGCGTGCCCCGTGGTGAGGAACGATACTCACGCCGGATCGGTGTGTGAGTTCACGAGCCATAGCGTGTGCGGTTTCATTCCCCTCCATGCCATTGCGGGCTGGGCTTCATATGAGCTCCACTCAGTCCTCTGGTGGAGTTTGCTTGAGAAGTTTTAGCGCCGTGGGAGAGATATATCGCCGGGGCAAAATTTTGAACGGCCGTTTTCGAATCTGTGATTATAATTACCGGATGTGGCCTATGTGTGAGGGATAAGGCAACTGCCGCCTCTTCCGCCACAGTAGGGGAGGTGGTTATTACTGTGAGGGTGTTCAGTGCAGCAGTGCTTTTTTGACCGGTGATCGCTGTAGCGTATGCCCCGTGATGCCTATACTCCGCTGCGTCAGAGTATACTACTTCCGAAATATTCTACTACTACTTCCGAAATAGGATGCATGTGCTTAGGTAGAGGCTTTACAATTATTTGCTGAAGTATATTAGCAGGGATAGGTAATAACTCATGAGTCTGCTGCGAGACCGCAATGTTTTTCCGCGAGAGAATCTGCTGTCCCGTTAGAGTGAGCTCTAAGCATGTTCTCTGAGAGCACAGGTGAGCTTAATGAGCTCTTCAGCGGTAATATACACTCCGAGTTTGTTAAGCTTGTCGGTGGACGCATTCGGGAGAGTTGAAGGGCAGCCCTGTACGCTTTCCTAATGAAGCCATTTATCTTATCCACTTCACTTTTACTGGCTCTAATGTAAGGTAAAGTGTAGAGAAGTCGGCTAATAAAGAAGGCTTGGATAACCCGAATTCGGTCACTTTCGTCCATCCCACGATTTGGATTTGTGATTCTTTTGAGGAGAGCAATGAGCCGGTCCACGTGGGAGCTCAGCTGCTTAATGAGCTCCGAGTTAAACCTAATCTGCTGCATGGTAAGGCCAAAACTTTAATTTTAGGGACCCGCGCCACCTTGTGGCCCTGCACCTGGATGGTGATTTGTGGTGTCGTACCGTTCTTTTCTTTGGTGGAAGCACCAGTAACTCGGATTTGGTAGGTGAGCACCTAAGGCCAGCCAGGGCTGCCTGTTGTGATACCACATGTGCTCCTGCTTGGAGGGTGCTCTCAATGTGTCCATCACTTCCCCAGCCACCCATTGGGTGATATCTCCCGCGTATATACCAAAACGGAGATGCGGGATCCGCCTTAGTGCATAAGCACCCGGCAGGAGGGCCAAGGTGAAGAGAAGGGGGGAAATGACCGCCCCCTTGAAGAGTGCCCCTACTCGCCAAGTCGTACGGTCCACCCTCGTTTTGGCCCATTCGGATAGTTGCGGTGCGGTCGGTCAGAAACGCCGTTACATAATTGTAGACCCTGAGACCCAGGTTGATGGAGGTTAGATCGATAATAATGGCCGTGTGGTCTACCGTATTAAAGGCCTTTTGTAAGTCTAGTGCAAGCAGTGCTGTGTTATCACCTTGACTGGTTGCCTGCATGACTTCATTCGAGAATTGCAGCAACAGGTCTTGCGTCGACAACTTAGGGCGAAAACCTACCATTTTACATGGTAGTGCATCCGTCTGGTTGATGTGCCGGGTAAGCGGAGCTAGAATGATATGTTCGAGGACTTTGCCAACGCAGGACATAAGATAATTGATCTGAGATGTTCTAGAGCCATGGACATACCCGGATTGGGAAAGAAGGATATTTTGGCTCTGCGCCACTGCTTAGGTAGGGTGCCCATTCGCCAGTAGTGATTGTAATACTCAGTTAATTTGGCGACGGAGTTATCGTCTAGGTTCCTCAGAATTTTATTAGTGACAGAATCTGGACAGGGAGCCAAGCCTGTTCTGACATTTTGTAGGGCGCCCCTGACTTCAGCTTCGCTTATGTCCGCATCTAGGACTTCGTTTTCATATCCCTTGTAGTGAGGGAGAACCATTCGTGCACCATCTGGGATGTAGATTGACCTAAGGCGATCCATGAGTTGAGAGATTGTGGCGGGGGGTTTGAAGGACGAGTTTTTGGATGGTATGGGTCTGATCTGCTTTATTATTCTGGGGTTGAGGAGGTGTCCCAGGAAAGTCCTGGTTTTCCTCAAACTTAGCCCGCCCTTGAGCTGGTCACAGATGTGGTGCCATTGCTCTCTGGCCAACTGTTTGGTGTAATTTTGTATTGTATGCAATGTGTTGTATGTATTGTATGTAATGTATTGTATGTATGTAATGTATTGTGTGTAATTTCCAATTCAGCGATCTCTCTCCGGAGGGCTCTGTTACGTTTGTTGCACCGCCATCTCTTGCATGCTGTGGTGGGCCATCCATAAATGCTGCAGGCGAGAGTCCACTCTTTCTGACGGTACTTCGGGATCAGTTTTACTACTGGCTGCTCTAGAATCCTTAATTAACTGTTGCGTCCAGCTCTCTAAATCCACCTGCTCTGAGTGGTCTTCGGATGTATGCTGATCTCTGATTCTGCGAAATTTGTCCCAGTCTGTGATGTGGGTGTGCCTGATGGGAGCTGTGTATTGTTTCACGGAAAGGATGTCAGACTGGATAATGTAGTGGTCAGCGTATGCTCCCTGCACGTTCACTGCATTTGTGAGATTCCGGCAGATAGCGTGAGGTTTGTGGAGGTGTTTCATTGCACGCTAGTGTCGATTCTGATGGCCGTGTACGGGTCACACTCAGGAGTGAGGTGACACTTCTGAATCTGCTCCCATAGGGGCCATCTCTTTCTGGTCGTATATGAGTATCCCCAAGACGTGTGAGGAGCGTTTAAGTCCCCAACTATTAAGTTTTTCAGAAAGCAATCCAGCAGCGTCGACGTAACGTTGCTGGATTGCTTTCTGAAAGACGTTTGCAAAGTTAGAAAAGCGTTTACTAGCGTGTTTTCGGCAACATGGGGTAAATGTAACTCCAACATTAATTATATGTTGCCGAAGTGCTTCCAGGCTCCTCCAATAATGCTTTACAAAACGTTACTGTAACGGTTTCAGTTACTTTTAGAATGTTCTTCAAACGATATTGGTGTATTTCTGCAACGTTAACTCAACGTAACTATTACATTAATATATTTTGTCGAAATACCTTCTTACTATTCACGTAACGTTTGGATAATGTCATGTAACTGTTTACGTTAATTGTTTTTAAATGTTTATGAACGTTATTGGCTTGTTCAGTTCCACGTCATTTAAATGTAACACCTGCATGAGTAATATATTTTAAAATATGTTCTGGGCATTGAAATAACGTTCGCCGAAATATCAATTCAACGTTTCGCATATCATTACTAAAACATAAAAAAATGACATTAAGAATACTGTTGTAAGATACACCAATCTAAAAAATTACATATTTTTTAATGTTTTGGTGATACTTGGGCTGTTGAATGCATCCCAAGACCATTTCATGTCAGCATCGGCCTTTTTGAATGCCTCATTAGCATAACACGCCGACAATTTACGTTTCCTGACAGCCTTCCTCCTCTGCTCGAACCCACTAAGACCTTCCCTAGTTCGTGGAAGGGTCTTAGTGGGACGGTCCTGCTTCGAACATTGGCATCCCAACTTGCTCAACAACGTCTTTAAAGAGTTCACTAAAATGCCGCAACCATCAGAATATTTTGCAGTTGGATATCCGGACTCTCGCTAAAAATATTCAGCGCCCTTCCACACTCGGACAGCGACCACCGAAGCTGGGCGCAGCCCAAGGGTTGAACGAAACAAAACACGTCTGCGTCTAATGTGCGACTGAGCATAATGCCAAGCCAATTAGCTTAATGAAACTCCTGAAACTCCTGTACTAGCAGTAGAAAAACATTATTTTGCCCAGGATAGGGTCAAGGGATGAATAAGATTTGGGGATCCCTTTTTGTCTTCTTCACCATTTAGGCGGCGGCTAGGAGCCCTTTGACCATGGTTCTTCTGCCATCCGAAAAATTCGTTCTTGCCCGTCCGGGTTAGAACTGGGAAGCGGGGTTGCCTACGGCTCCGTGGTTCTAATTTCTACTGAGCAATGTCCTATCTTTTTGTGTTGCCTTTATTTTTCAGAGCGCACGAGCAACCCGTGGATAGCAGTCCTGGAAGCTCCACAAATTTTGAGTCCGTCCGCACATAGGAACCGGAGAGTCGCGTTTGCTGGCGACAGCAGCGTGGCCTCCGGCAGACGCGCACAACTCTGGGTCGGTCGGGGCGCGACAACCGCTTTTATCGCCTCGAACGCAGCTTCACAAAGGCGCATAGCGTAACTTTATTACGGTGCATAGCTACAAAATACTGCAACGATGGCAGAAAGAAATATTGTAGACAGTACAGGCCTCCAAATAAGACGTCACTGATAGATTAATATCACCTTCCTGCCGAGCCGGAGGTCGGCACACTGTGAAGGTTACGTTGAAGATTTTGCGTTTCCCTGCAGATGCTTCTTTTTTCTCTTTTTTGCGTGTACGAAGCCATAGTTACTGCATTGGTTACTGGTTTTTTAAAAACAGAGTAAGTGAGCGGATTATGTGCTGCTGTGAAATACGAGGAGGTGGTAATCAGGTTGGTTGGCAGGGTGCAAATACGCGCAAGTGCATAGTATAGTTGTTCACAAGAAGGACGCCAAAACGCAGTTATAACCGCGTAGTTGATCACCAAGCGGTTCCACTCTATGATACATCTATTATTTCACGTGGCTATTGCCGTATTTAATATTTGTGCCAACCGCATGTGCTGCAGACTTTTTAGGCGTTGATGTTCCTAAATGCTTCTCGGGCTATTGAATATCATAATATATCTTTGGCTTTTCTTAAAAAACCAATTATGCAATAACATTGTCTAATCCATTGAACGCGAAGAAAAATAGAGATAACACCGTCTTCAATAGTTGAAATTGAAGGTTATTCATCAAAAGTAAACGGTTACAAAGGAAGTTTACAGACAAGGGTCCCGAAGTCAGCGACTGCACTGGGACCCTCGATGATGAAGTACACGAAAAACGTTACAGAAGCAGCAGTGGAAGCGAAAACAAGTGCAATAAAACCTTAATGAAAGGAACAAGTAAGCAAAAAGATGTAGTGCATGGTTTTCATATAGAATTTACTAAAATATTAAGCTATGTACATAAAAACGGCATTCAAAAAGCAAAATATCATTATACAGAATTAAAAACTAACGGTTTACAAAAGTACAGAAAAAACTACTGTGCAAACAAATGACGAAAGGCAAACCAGCACAACCAAGAAATTAGGAAACATCAGGTTAGAAGAAGATTTTTGAGAGATTTTTTAAAAGCTGTGATATAATGGAAAGACTTATTATTAAGTGGTAGGCGTTTCCACAGATTAATGGCGGCAAAATGAAATGTTTGTTGGCCATAATTAGTTTTTACCTTAGGTAACAACAAGTTGTTATTTCAGCCAAATCTGGTAGTGTTATGATTTACTAAAGTACCTACGTCAAGAAGTTCAAAACATAATTGTTTGTTGAGTAGTTTGAAAAAAATATCCAAGTTATAATCGAACAATGCTGTGACAGATAAAACTGAATTTTCGCGGAGTAGAGGTTATGCACTTGAATGGCGAGGGCTGATAGTAGTGATACTGGATAGCTTGATTTGAATGTGCTGAATGGATGATATGTGAGTATGATATGTGTTACCTCAAGCAGTGATTCCATAGTTGATATGACACTGTATGAAAGCGAAGCAAAGTGATAACAAAGCCTTGGTTGGAAAGAACGGTCGTGCTTTCAGCAATGGCCGGATGCCAAATGCCATTTTTTTCTGATATGATCGAGTGAGTTAGTGTCAAGAATTATACCAAGAAATTGGACGCAGTCGCATGATACGATCCGATTAGAGCCAAGTTTTAATTCTGGCAACATACCTAACACTTTCTGGTGGCTTCTAAAGATCATAAATTTAGTCTCATCAGGATTAATAATTAAATTATTTCTGCAGCACCACTCAGTCACTTCCGTTAAAGCAGCGTTTAATTTATCAGTTAGGGATACTATAAATGTGTCTGATACTGTTATTGTGGTATCGTCAGCATATAAAAGACAGTTGTATCGGTGTAAAAAGTTGGGTAAGTCATTGATATAAATATTAAACAATAAGGGACCGAGAATGGAATCCTTCGGGACACCTTGGTTAATAGTTTTACAGTCGGAGAATGAGCTAGCTGCAGCTACCACGTATTGCCTATCAACCAAGTAAGTTTTTAATAGAGTAAGTGCTGAACCGGTTCTACCATATGCTTCGAGTTTCATGAATAAAATTTTGTGATTGATGGTATCGAAAGCTTTTGTTAAGTTTGAGAATACTGAGCCAACATATTTACCAGAATCAATAATTTTTTTAATAAAATCGGTTAAGGTTAGTAAAGCCAAGCTAGTGCAACTTCCCGAATGAAAACCGAACTGTGAATTATCTATTACGTTAAATTTTCTTAGATAGTTAGTTAAGCGTTTAGAAAGTAACTGTTCGATGATCTTGCTCAAACTGGAAAGGACTGAAATTGGTCTATATTTGTTAATTAACTACTTGTTACCTTTCAAAAATACTGGAACAACCTTGGCCCTCTTTAAGTTTTTAGAAAAAATGCCAGACTTAAAATTAGTATTAGTTATGATACTTATTGTTTCCGAAACGATTTTAGCAGCAAGCTTTAAATGATGCATCGAAATGTTATCCAAACCGGGACTGGTATTTTTGACGTTACCAATCGTTAAGTACACTTCACAGATAAAACGAGTGAGGGGAGGGTGGTAGGTATTGCTGATCAGTAGTGGTAATGCTTGGGGTTGATAACAAGAAAAAGTTGCTGAAAGCATTAGCAACGTCGGATGGCTGAAGCAAGACTGTCCCGTTAAAGTTAATTTTCGGAAAATGATTAAGCGAGGACACTGTATTTAAAAATTCCCCGATTAGTTTCCATTGTTTTGGGGGGTTATGGCTATTATTCGTAAATTCGGTTTCATAATATTGCCTTTTAGCAAGCTTAAGTAGATTACTGAGAGTATTAGTATATTTTTTATTACGTTGGGCTAAAGCAGTGTTAAAAGGTTGACGTTTTGTTTTCCGGTAAAGGCCATCTTTTTTGCGTAAACTGGTCAGTAAGGCATTCGTCATCCAAGGGTTGCATGCGTGTTTGTACTGTTTTTTACACTTAACAGTTGTTCTGCTCAACGATACAGCCTTCAAAAACAATGTACAGAATTCATTGAGAGGGTTCACAGGGTCAATAGCGGTATTACCACAAGGCCAGTCAGTACTGAGAGCGGTATCAGCGAATATATGTTAGAAAAAACAAGTAAAAAAGGATTTATCAGGGAGTGAAGCTGAACGATATAATGAAACAAAAACGGGATAATGGTCAGTTTTGCCAGCGCACAATACCTCAGATACTGGAGTCGGGGTCAGAGTAGATAATGCGTGATCTAGAAGTGTTTTAGAACCCCTAGGTCTGCATCTTGTGTAGGTGTTAATCAGGAATTCGAGTCCATAGCCAGAGAAGCAATCAGTGTAGTCAGTATATACCTTAGCACTTGTATCTAGAAGGTTAATGTTTGTGTCACCTAATATCAAAACGTTCTTATTTTTGAATGATAGCTTTTTAAGAATTGTATCAAGAGCATGAAGAAATTCAGGAACGGAAGATAACGGGGAACGACAGGCTGAGCCAGGAACGAAATTTTTACGATTATGTGGAAGTAAAGGATCTTCAATTACTAACCAAACAGCTTCGCAGTTGCTAATATTTAACGATAGATCATGCCTGCGGGTGTAAACGACTGGTGGGATCAAGGAAAATGGCAGCACCTCCGTAGCTATCCGAGGGTCGATGACAGTATTCAGCCTGATAAGATGAAAGTCCATGCAAGTTATTATCCCTATCAGAAAGCCACGTTTCAGAAATGGATATAGCTGAGAAATGGTGGTTAGGGATGTGATACAGTTATTGATATTATCATTATTTTTTCGTAAGCTTCGCGCATTGAAGTGGATCAATGAAAAATTATTTTTGGTAGACTATGATTAAAGTTGTCTGGAGATAGTAGCGACATGAAAGTTTTGGGCGCGCAGTTGCGCGGGGCAAGCGGCAAGAGATGAGATTAGCGATATTAGGTGAAAACGTGCAGGTCAGATTCGGATGGAATGCGATAGGTCTTACTGTCGCTTGTCTTACGTGCAAAGATGTGGCAGTTGTCAGTCCACAAGAACTGCCAGCCCTTTTGCTTTTTGAGAGCAAATGCCTTGCCGAATAGCCTTTTGTTGTCAGCGGTGAGATTATCATTTATAAACACTGGCGCCTTCAAGCTTTCCGGAAAACCAATCTGGTTGGCACACAGACGAGCCTTGCTGGCCTTGCGAAAGAAATCATTCTTCTTTTCGCGACAAAGAAAGCGGGCAATTATATTTTTGTCACCAGATTTCGCGGGAACGCGGTGCACGATGCCTAGGTCGGATGGCGCAACAGGACACTCAGAGACCTCCCCCATCGGCTCAACGATCGCCGCACAGTCCCCTCCCTAGGTAGAGAGAACACCTCTAATCTCTAATCTCTACATTGTTGCTTCGGGAGTACTGTTCTAGGTCGGAAACTTTATTTTCTAGTTCGTTGTTGCGCAATACAAGTGCTTTTTTCGTGGAAATGAGCTCGACCTGTTTCTCCTTCATCTCATCAAAGAGGTCGCTCATAAGCTGAACACTTTCAGCCAAGGAGGCCTGCTCACCCAGCCCTTCATCGCTAAGCTTTTCTTTGATTTTTGTTGTTAGTTCAAGTACTAATGGGTGTAAGTTCCCCTTGAGTAGACCCTCGAGCAAGTCAATCCTTTTTGCGAGTTCCAACATTCGTCGGCATCATTCAGCACAGAGCAAGTACGGCAAAACAGAGATCTGGGCACCAGCTGCGGCGTAGCAGCTGCGGCAAACAATTAAGAGACCTCTGAACCTCAAATTTCGTGGAACCAACCTGGATTGCTAGCGCGAGAATTAAGATGCGGGGACCGGTCGCCGCAACCACCGCTGCCAGAGTGGGATGGAGCGCCTTCCAGGGACCTTTTATGTCGGGGCCAACAGTAGTTCGCGCAGTCGCAGGGAGCTGGTCGAAGACGAGGTTGACGACGGCGATACGCAGTGGTGTGGCCACACGTGGAAGTTAGCCATGCACGGCGATGAAACTGCGCTGATATGGCAGGAGACGAAGCAGCGTCACACCAGGGCAGGGCTGGGAGGCAAACCTGGATTGCAGAGCGCGAGAATTTAGATGCGTGGACCGGTCGCCGGAACCACCGCTGCCAATAAACTTAAAGTACGAAATATGCAAAACGCAGGGCCAAAGGTTCGCGTTCCAACTAATTTTTTTGTGTTCAGAGTAAAGCTTTTGCTGCAAACGGAAGGTAATAAAAGTGATGCAACTACTTTTTAATAGAGTTCTCATGACAGTGCCGTTAGTTTAGAGCGAAAAATATCGCCAAATATGAACATTGTAAAGTAATTCGAATATGCAGTTTATTCGGTATCCTGTTGTGTCCTCCTCGCCCCCGCCCTTTCCGACCTCCTCATCCAAATGAAACTTTGATAGCCTTCTCACGAAGTTTCTTTTTTTCGCAACGTGTAATTATAGAGCTGGCATGCTGGGTCTTACCAAGAAACCCGTAAAATTCATTGATTGAGGGGCCTACATAGACACAAAGCTATGTATTTTTCTCTATCCGTAAGGATGCAGAGGGTCATATCGCCCGTGCGGTGCTCTGGCAGAAGTGGACAAAGAGACATGAAAAGAAGACGACATGGTGTGCCCGATACGCAACCTTGTAATATTGCCATTGTTGTCATCGAAGTCATGAATGCAAAATACAGCATTGGATTTTCTGCTTTCGTGACGTCGTATTCGATGGTCCATTTCCATCCATCAACGTCGCCACTGCCCATACACAGAAATAAGTGTGAATTGGATACTGTTGCACATGCCAAGTACCATATTCAGCAGAAGAACGGAAAGTTGGGCTAGTTGGTATGTGTTCATTTTGGTGGAATACAGAAGCGCTCAAAAAAACAAGGACGAAGGAAGAAGGAAGCGCCGTGCTGTCTACTTCTTCCTTCGTCCTTGTTTTTTTGAGCGCCTCTGTATTCCACCAAAATGAATACCATATTCAGATCAGACCACTATGTTACTCCCAGGTTGCTCAGTCATTAGCTCTTCAAACAGAAACGTATTTGTACAAGTGTACCCACATGGTTCGGCTAAGGCGCGGAAACATCGCGCAACGTCTGATATCGTATTTGGAAACGAAACATCCTCGTTAGGGCACTTGGAAACAATAAAGTACTCTTTCTATATAACCAATACTAGCGGATCTTGAGACAGTTGTGCGGGGCAGTAAGAAGACGCGCGAGCTATCCCGCGCATGCGTTTTCTCTCTGAGCGTCACGCCAATTTGTTTCGACGTTCCATCCCATCCGCGAGTTCAACCGAGAAAATCGGTCTTCGTTCTCCTGCACTGTGTGGCAGAATAATTGTGGAATACCGCAATTTATTTTAAACTTAAAAGGGGCTCCTAATATGATTGACCGGCTCGGCGAGAAAGGAGCGCGCCATAGTCACGAACGTGCCGGCGCGCGGTGACCGACCCCGTGTTGTACGCTTCGGCAGCGCTGGGTGTCGCTGGCGCCTTACGGCACTTCTTCCACGGCACTTAAGGGACTTCTTCCACACTTCTTCCAATGCCCCAGTGGCTACCGCGGCCTCTCCGCAGCTTTTTTTACTCCATGATTGTGCCGCAATCGACTAAATATCCCTCTTGATTCACTACTGCAGCGGTGGTGGCGTCATGATTGTCGTAATCGGCGGCGTGTGCGCGTACCACAACTAGGTCATTGTAATGGTTTGTGTAGGGAACTCTCACGTCCGCGTTCCGCGTTGTAGATGGGGTGCATGTTCTTTTGGAAACTGGAGGATACATACGCGTTCTGATGTAATGTGGAATGCCTAATTTGGTGTCCAAATTCTATTTTAAGATGTCCTCGACAGTTAGCCTGTTGGGCAACCTTTCCAGTAGTGAAGTTCTCTAAGCTTCCATTATCTCGCCCGGACTGATGTGCAATCAGAGCACATTGAAGCGCTCGTTAGATGCGGTGAAGGGTATGGCTAACGCCTGTTTGAAAGCTTTGCGGATCATGGCGCTTATCTCGCGCTTTTCATCCGTCTTGGGATTTAAAAACGGTAACCTACACAACGCGGCTCAGGAATAGCCAGGATGAGTCTCAGTAGGTTTCCCTCCTTCACCTTGTAGTTCCGCTTAGAGATACCCTAGACGAAATTGGTGTTCTTCTACACTGTCTTTTCGAATTCCCTTATACCCTGGGGGTTGCATTTGTTGCAAGACCGGCTTTAAAAATAGCGACCTGCTAATCACAGCCGGCGACAATGGGCACCACAGGACGAAAATTTTGGCAGGGGGCTAAGTTTGATTTCATTTGATTTTTTATTTTGTGTTTAGATTTTATTTCATGATTTGATTTCTTATTGATTTTTTATGAAAGGCGCATGTGGCCTCACAGATACCCTCAGCCCCCGATTCACAGTGTCAGCAACAAAAGTGAGGTTTAAAAACCTAAGCAAATTTAAACATAATTTAAACATAATTTATTTTAGACACCTTTCTTAGCTATTTAAACGCCCTCGCATACAAGCTAACCACACTGCCAGCAATGCGCTTACTCGACTGGCATTCTTTATTTTCGAGCATTTTCGTTCATTTAAACGTCAGAGAACTTTGTCCGCTTTCGCTTCACGTTGAGGAGCTTTCTTTTTACGTAAAGCTCGTATATGCACGTGCAAACTATCACAGGAAAGGCTCGAATTTTTATAAACACACAATAGCGCTATTCTGTGCGTGAAAGATCCGTCATTCTTTCGAAAAAACAGAACGCCTTTGCAGCGAAAGGAGCACTAATTGGCGACTATGGTTTCAGCGGTTGCGGCGCTTTCCCCATAACTGGAGCGCCACGCTTGTAGGAGTTCCGTCGGGGTGTCTTAAAAGCGCAACAAATGGCAAAGTTGGATATGACAGCCATTCTTCGGTCGATGCCTGCGTTTAGAAGCACAGTCGTCTTCGGGATGTCTTTTTGAGCTCCTGGTCCTTACTGAAGCGATTGGAAACCGGAGAAAACAGATTGGCTTTACCGTGCGCCTTCCGGACTTGTTCAGCTGTACGCAACAAATACCATCATTACGATATGTTCACTGAAAGTATGATGCAAAATTGATGCAGTATCTTTCAGCAATTCTTTCTCGAAAGCGTTTCTGTTGGCAGGGTTCGTCGTAGAGCGTCCTGCCTATGTCGACTATAACCTACAAGCTCGGCTTCAGACTTCATACTTTTTCAAAAATCACTATTCACGCTGCTGCTACAGTGCCTCCACAGGTGCTGAAGGCCAACCAAGGCTACCCGGGCAATGTCTGACGCACGCTCCCTTTTTATTTTTTTGGTACACTCGTGCTATGCGTCATTAGCCAATAGGAATTCACCAGGCGTCGAGTGTTTTTTCCTGTTATTCCTTTCCCTTTTGATGCACTACATGAAATTGCGCTCGTAAAATGCTTCTTGCTGTTCATTTTTTGTCGATGCTATGAACAAAGCGCGCTGAATATTTCGTTTTTTTTTTCTTTCGGATATACACGAGCGCGATCAAACCCCAGGAACACCCTGGAGCACGTCTTAGCAAAGGGTTAGCAGCCGTGGACACTTTTTGAGGGACAATATCCGGCTGGGTGTGCGTTCGGTGGACGCCGGCTGGGTGCGGGCTTTCGCCAAAGGAGCCAAGTAACAATTTTGTCGTTAAAAAACACCTATTTGAGGACACCGTCGAATCCACAGAAGGTGTGCACTTCCCCCAGTGTGAATCCGCAAAAGTTGAGCTAAACGGGCTGAGAAAAAGACAAAATGATCGCGACAGCAGGTCGAGCAAACGAGTGTACAGCTGAGAAATGTAGACTAATTGTAGCGGGGCCCCGCGCAGCGGCATCGGAAAGAACCAAACAAGGCCAAACAAGCAATTCCACCGATTCCTCGGCACGAGAAATCGGCTAGCATGACAGTTCACTATCTATAGAGCCGGTCGTGACCTGCTGGCTGGAATTCTCATCCCCAGGGCTGTAATGGCAGTTACGGTCGGTATCGGCTCCCTACGTACGCTGGTATTGAATTTAATTTGCCTGGTTTCGCTCACCAGTTTGCGCCTGCTCCGGGTCGGTCGGTAAGGCATGAGCTCCGGCTTTTGCGGAAAGATATGCAAGCTTCTCAATTTTATTCCTTGGAACACCACTTTCGGCAGCACAGAGGTTGGTCGCTTCAAATAAAGCTCTCTCTCTCTCTCTCTCTCTCTCTCTCTCTCTCTCTCTCTCTCTCTCTCTCTCTCTCTCTTTGTCCCTCTCTCTGTACCTCTCTCTGCCTTTCTCTCTCTCGATGTACGCTTCCACTGCGTCGATAGCTCGTTGCAGGACATCTTGCGCATAGCCGCTGCGTCCTTCCGCGACACAGAGAGCGATGCCATCTGTATCGAGGCGGTGGTTTAAACCCTCTATCTTTTCTAATATTTCTAGGAGGCCGAGCATGGCATCGGTCAAGAGGAACGGTGATATAGCCGAGCCTTGAAGCGTGCCTCTGGTCTACAGCCCGAAGGTAACCAACTCGACGCTGCTGACCATAAAGTTGCCCTCCTCTATGACAGAATGTTTACTTATTAGCACGTCCTGCATCCCACGCCCAATTTTTCTAGGTTTCTTAACAACCCTTTGCGCCTCAGGTTGACGAACACTCCGGTTAAATTTAATCCTAGTATCGCCCGGAAGTCCACTGGGAAGCAGACCTCACCTATATTATTTGGTGTTTCAGCCTCAATATCTAATCCTCAGTCAACAACTTTGGCCTGAAGCCGAACAACGAATGTGGCAAAAACCCCTTGTCGCCCAAGCACTTATTTCACCTATTGAGGACCGTGTGCTAAAGCAAGTTCTCCACGCACAAGATGCGCGAGATTGGCCTCCAACTTTTCGGTCGTAATCGGATGCCCGCTTTCAAAATCAGTACGACTGTCGTTGTCTTCCATTGTTTCGGTATTTCCCTTCTTTTTTTTAGGACTCCTTCATGAGCTCGAGGAGGGCTTTGACTGAATCGCAGTCTATATGTTCAATCCTCTTGTTTCTTACCCCGTCCGGGCCCAGGCCGGAGATAGTGCGGAGGCCTTGTACGGCTCCCCGTACTTGCTCCGCTGTAAATCGGCGGTAGACAGTTTCGCTCGAAGACCTAAAGTTTTATTTATTGCTTGCCCCGATGCATCTGCCTCGATTTTTTTAATTAGCTCTTCTGATACGGAGTAGTTCTGTATAATTTGGTCTGATTTTTTCGGTGGTCCTGCTTTTCTCCGGATTGATAAGGTATCCAAGGACGTTCCGAAGTTTTCGCGGGGCCCATCTGCAGCTCCACGCCATCGCACGTGCTGTGCCAGATTCGGTGAGTCAGAAGACCGCGCCCTTTCCGCAGCCAATGCTTGTACTTGCGTCGGCCTGTCGGTTGTGGTGCACCCATCACACCAAAACTCAATGGTGATGCCATCCCCAATGTTCGCCAAATTTCGATTCCGTGATTAGATACCGTGGTCTCAGATTCGGCATCTCAGTGGCCCCAGTCTGCCCGACAGTAAGCGGTACTAATGGTCCACCTCAGTCACCGTATATCGCATGAATCGGAGGATGCCGGCTGAAAGATTTCCCGTCCCTTAGCGCGCTTCATACAGCATCCCCAGCTGTGTGTCAAATAGTTTCGGTGCGTGACGCAGCAGACTGGGTTTCGCTCGAGTCATGCAACATAGTCACCATGGACACCATCACTGGTGTACTTCGCATAACCTTAATTGGTAGCTCCGATACCACAAGCACTCCCAAAAGCACGCTACATGAGGCCATCCGCCAGCGTAGTTTTGCTTGTCGGCTAAAACAAGACATGTTCCAGGGGTAGCAGATCAGGTTTCGTATACGGTGAAGCCTCCTCTTATGATCATAGCCTTTTCTTCCACCAGACAAGCCTAGCTGTACCATGCGGTGACGGACAATCTTCCGCCAAAGATACATGTCAGAACCTCAGACCTTCTTCAGCCAGACTACGCAGACATCTTTAATGTCCCTGGGTGTGCGGGGCACATGACTGCTTCGTACCTACGTCCTTACGGGTCCCTCTCACGAAACCCAAATGCAGAGCTTCACCTACGAGACCGTCCGCCCTCTGCCAAGCTTGTTGGCGGACCTTTCTGGCATTCAGACGGTCTCTGAGGCCATCGCAGCATAATGCTGAAGTGAAATGTCCAATTATGCCGATTGAATTACAGCGACACGTGATTTACGCAACGTCACGCACCGTGGTACCCTAAATGAACGCCTTCTGGCGATTCTGTATATTCCAATGTGCTGTACGTAGTTGGCAGATTTGCCTTGAGCCTCTTGCTGGCCACATGGCGGCGGATAGGGCTTATCACTTTATAGGCCTCCTACAGCCATTACCAATTCTTCCGTTGTGTAAAAACTATCGGGGGAGGAAACACAGATCCTCCGCACTGTAACGGGTGCCCCTACTTGCACCGCATGTAAGTACATAATCTACCCTGCGGGCATGTTCGCTTCGAAGAGCTCTTGCTGCAGATACTTCGAATTGGGCTGAGGTGATCCGCAGTAATGCGCTACACTTTCCTTTCCTGCTATCGCGCTCCATTTGCGGACACGTGACCATCTTTTTACTCTTTTTCCGTCGGTAGCCGACACTAAGCAACCTCGATTCAGCGACCCGGCGAAAACTTTACAGATTTTCTAACCATAAGCTTATATGGAGGCAAAGCTTTCCGAAACCACTAAATCTAGAAACACACTTCACACTTGTCGACATTGTTCCACAAAAAGAAAACATTAGGCACATTTGAGGCAAGCCATCAATATATAAGTAGTACTTGCAATGTTACTTTAATTAAAATACATCTAATGAAAAATACTTTGGCGATAGCAAGTAAAAATACGCGTTAACACAATATTTGGGCCCAACGATACAAAAAGCCCTTGCGTCGAAGCCTAGACCTCGTGGCGCATTCCACGATGTCCGACAGTAACAAAAGGTTCAAGTAGACGCTGCGCGAGCAGTTAAATGCGGGAAAATAGAATTTACTCGTGCAAACGTCCACCGTGTTTATCCTGAGAGGAACAAGACTTGAGGGGGGGGGGGGGGGGAGCGTGAGAGATGGGCGGAAAAGAGATGAGAGGGATTTACGCGCTAGAAGACAGCCTTTTTTTCGACAACATTTGCAGCAACGCAAACAGATACGCGGCCAAGTTTTTGTTAATCCAGTTTAGCTAGATGATGAATCAAGGTGAAATTGTTACGAGCACCTTAGTAGTAAAACGAGCAATTAGAGGGACAAAACACTGCGCGATAGTCCTATTTTGCCCCGTGATGTTAAATGTATGCGAGCCACCACTCCTATACTTAGTTACGAGTTATGAACAGAAAGGGCCCTGCACCTAACGTCACACATGGCTGTTCCTGAACAAGGCACTAAAAAATCTGTTACTGCGAGTGTTTTGGAAAGCATAAAATAAAAGCAGGTGCAACAAGAACAGCACTGAACTTCATGCTTTTGGGATTGTAAAATTTTCAAGTCGAACCTTCTGTGAAATGCAAGGTTACATCACGCAGTAACACAATAGCGTTCCGAAGGTCGCGCTTCTACGTCCAGTTTATATCTTCCTTGGAGCAAAATACTACCACTACAGTTGCCGTTACTAACTTCCACCCAACTATACCGCATCGAAGCGCCGTCTACTCGTCTGCATGCCAACACCATTGGGGCCACGAATTGTTTTTTACGTATCTTCCGTATTGTTTTTACGTATCAACCCTAGAAAAATTTTCTGTCTTGGCTCTTCTTTTGGTTCAGGCGGAGAAATCAACTTACGCGAGTTGTAGTGTTTGCGAGTAAGCACTGGCACAATTGTCGGTGGGATGTGAAGGAGCAGATTGGAGTACTGATGGACCAGATAGTCTAAGACCCATCGGCTGAAGGTATACTCAGTAATGGCCCGCGTGTCGAGGAAGGAGCTTCTGGGCGATCTCGGCTGGCAGGTCTGGGCGCCACAGGAGGACGAACGATCTCGGCGAGAAGAGCACTTAATGACGGCACAAATCATAACAATTTCTAGTAATATTGTTACACAGTTTGCTGATGACTGAGCTGACGTGCCTCATCAACATGGGTAATGCTTTCGTTGTGGTACCATTTTTACAGCTGCTTAAAATAGGCAGTGTGATATCGTGAGGTATGGTTCGTTGAATTCTTCTGGGGGGGGGGGGGGGGGGGGAGGCGGCAATAATGCGAGGAATTGTGGAGATGGTAACAGTTAGAGGTACAATGTCGGAGTCATGATATTCACTGGACGCGCAGATAGCATATGACTGAGAGATATACTTAGGAGGTCAGTGAAACGAATAGTGCAAGATTGATAGACGGTTTTCAGATTTTTATGTGTGTGAGGCTGGCGTCTTCTTCCCAAGTCTCATGGTAGACTTGGGACGAAGACGCCAACCGTGATACGTCAGGCGGCTGCGGAAACGACCACAGCAGAAGACGACATCGTGCAGGAGGACGTCGGTTATATCACTGTTCTCGGCAAGGTACGGAGGATGCAGAACTTGTAGCCTAATCAATTACTACGGACACCAATTTATTCTGCGATTCAGACAAACGAAAAGAGCTGGGCGGGCCGGGTCTGAAGCAAAAGAAACGCATGGAGGGAACATTCAGTGGTTGTATATAGTGTATATACTGGGGGCATAAGGGGGGTTCTACGACGCTGGTATATTTCAGAGGAATGGACGTTGCGCTGCACCGATTGAGAGGGAAAGAGAGAGCAAACGTGTTTATTGCAATGGTGAGGAGTCCGCACTTCAAGACTCCTTGAGCTTTGCCAGCCTCAACATCTGTCAACACCCCCAGGTTCTGATCATTGAAGTCGGAGCAAAGCTCGTCAGAAGAAAGGAAGGGATTTTGCGAAGGTAGTGGGGCGTGGGCGCAGACCTACCTTATGAAATAGCGTCCCGGAGGCTTCGCAGAAGTGGCATAGCGGGGAATGTACGGTGGGGTGCACTATATGGAATTTAGTGGGATGGGGAAAGGTATTCGTCTGTAGTGCACGGAGCTGCCGTTCCTCCTCTTTAATTAGGTGTTTATACGTGTCATGTATCCAGCAACGCTGCACCGAGCGATGGAGCCCTCACCGAAAGATGAGATGGTACGCGCGATCGTAAATGAGGGCGTTATGACGATGGTGTGTGGTTGGGAAGTCCTCCAGTTGATGGACTAGCCCTTGACACTAGTACTCAGTAACAACTGAATATCGATGGCAACCCTTTAAGGGGAAATGCACCATCGTATAATGCACCATTCGGCGAAATAAAGTACCGGACAGAAGGGTTGTGTGAGGCCGAGTTAACCCTGGTAGTGATAGAGCACGAGGCAGTGTCCCTACTTGTCCCGTACCGGTAGGCATAAAATTTGAGATTACAAAAAATGCATACGTGAATCACCTCTAGGGGGGTCAGGTAGATCGACGAAGAAACGACACAAGAAGGCTCTCTTTATGTATGCGCCAAGGCTTTTGTATGATGAAAAAGGAGTACCCTTGAACGCATAATGCTCAGTGTCCAAGCCAGCCTTTAGTAAATTTCAGAGGACAGCAAGCACAAAGTCTTATTCTTTCAAATGACGTAGAATGGGCTGATGTATGCGTAAGTACAAAAGTTAGTCACGGCCCGAACGAGACCAAGACACTAACACTTCGTTAAGCAGTGGTCGGCTTAAAGGAGCCGACTAATGGCGTATATCACTCGGTTACCGCCGGCTTGACTTTGCACCACGACCGCTCCTGTACCATGGCCGCTACCGTTGGGCGTTCGGCAAGGCTGAGCGGTCAACCTAGGTCAAATTATTCATGAAATCAAGATCAAAAAGATAAAAATGTTTTAACGTGTTCGCGACCAAAGTAAAAGTATCGTTTTTTTTTCCCGAAGGTCGTAAAATAGTGTCATATTGTGACAATATGTTTACTCAAGCGGCGGAGTACGAGCCCAAGTCAGTGAAGCTACGTCCTCATTTATGTTCAGGGGGACTTGGAAATACAAATCACGACAGCAATTTTATGAGGTTCGGGCTGAATTACCAGGGATCCCACAAGACGACCGAAGAACAGTGATCTGCCTTCGTCCATAACGGTATTTTTGGGAGTGAAGTTCATAGGCCGTCTGGCGGAAAGTTCATTATTGTAGACTTATCAGTGAGGTGGCTGTAAAATGTACGTCGTACAGGTAGCAGATACAAATTACCATTAGAGCCGTACAAGAGCGAGCCTGGTATTTTGTGTAATACTGCTGGTGCATTGCAAAGACCAAAAGACATGACAAGAGTGCCAAAAGCAGGGTTTTCTCGCTACATGTATATGACAAAAAAATGCAATATATGTAGTTGAAGCTTTTATAAATTCCAAATAGCTTGCCAAAGGCTTATGACGAGCGCACTTTAACAAATTAATTTTATTGTTTCGAGGAAATATACCTAAAAACTGCGCAACATCACCAAAAAACGGTTTACACCGCACAGCAGCAGACACGTGTAGTACTTCGGACATCATGGAGAGGGTGATGGAACCGACATTTCTTTATCCAACAAAGCCACGGATGGGTGACTCACAGACGTGTCTTTGTGTCTAGAAATATAAAACCCTTGTACCATCTCCCTCGAAGACTCATTATGATGCGCCAACGAAACAACTGGGGTTTTAAAGAGGGGTGGTGCGCACCCACGCTCTTTACAATGCGTGGCTAAGTGAGTGAACGGGGGTCCTTTGAAACTTGATGCGTGTTCCCTTTATCTGCCCTAATCTTCCCTAAATCTCAACCTCTCTCACTGGCAGCTGGCTCTGGGGAGCTCTGACCTGGCTATCCAAGAAACCATTACGGCCAGAACCCGGATCGTCATGTTAGCCCTTAGGGCATCCGCCACCCGTACCCTGAACCCAATGTTAAAGTGTCTACTACTACTACTACTACTAATTCCGGTTTTTACAATGTACACGTGCCCGCACCACAAGGGTACCTTGTACATCACATTGTTAGTGCATTCACCAAAGGGAAGCTTGGAACTAAGAGTGCAGTTATTGTTGACTGTATCTTCACCCTCGAATTTATGCTTGATCATAGGAGAGACACTACCTATCAACAGCCAAGCTGTATACCTCTACCCCCAACGCTTTCATCTCCGTGGGTAGAAAGGCCAAGGCACCAAGGCCGAAGACGCCGAGTGCATGCGTCAGGCTAAACAGATCGATCGATCGATCGATCGATCGATCGTAGGGTTTAACGCGCCGACGCAGCACAGGCGATGAGGCGCGCCGTAGTGAAGGGCTCCGGATTAATTTTGACCACCTGGGGATCTTTAACGTGCGCCGAAATCTCGTACACACGGGCGTTTTTGCTTTTCGCCTCCATCAGAAAAGCGGCCGCCGCGGCCGGGAATCGAACCCGCGACCTCGTGCTCTCAGGCTAAACAGGCATACACCATAGCGCTCAGAATTAGTTTAAGGAAACCGCAAAACAAGCATCAAAACCGCCTTAAAGATGATTGATAAGGAGCCTGTGAACCCTGGGACCTACCCCACCTTGTGTTCCTGGTAAAGATCATGTTTGCAAATTATCTTTGAAGCCTAGGCAGGACTAGTGTCACTAAACAGAGATGTTCTTGCCCAAGACGTCGAGCGCATGCGTCAGGCTAGGCAAGACCCAGCATTTGCCACCAGAGAAGCTGAGCGCAGTGTCAGTACCTGAGGTATTAGGGTACCGCCACTGAGACCAGCAAGTGAACAACAGTGCCCATTTTGGCCTTTATCAGTTTTGCGAGATTGCCAAATCTACGCTCTCGCCGTTAACTTTGACCGCGTCGTTTGTTAGGCTATGTTCACACTACCGACGCAAAAGCCTTATCGTGATCTTTGGACGCAAAAAAAAAACGGCGGGTCACGCATTTCGGTTGGCTGAGACGTGAAATGACACCATTCTTTAAAGTTATTACGACGGTTGCGGCAACAGTCTGAACCACACTACCGAAGACGCGGCACAATGGCATCTGTGGACACAGTTCTGCTGCTGAAACGATGTTAAACGCGTTATCCTTGATTCACATTCGGAACGATGTCAGTGGCGCGCAGCCGGAGAGCAGGGAGGACAAACTAAGCCTACCTGAATTGACCGACTAAAACGAATAAACAACAAAATGGCGCTGCCTATGAACTGCGGCAGTGTAAACAAATGTCACGTAACGCGAACTGACCAATGATTATGGCGGCAGCGCGGAACAATAGGAAAAAAACAGTGCTGATATTCTGTACTTTAATCTAGTGACACTAGCCGAGCGCAAGCTACCATCCCGCCGAGACAAGGAGAAACGTTTTATACCCTTTTCCATCACCATTCGTAGTGGTTTAAAACAGCTTTGCTGGACATGCCCTTTGCAGGGCGGGATGGCGACCACTTTTTTTGTTCTTCGCCGAGGAAATCATTCTTAATTCGTAGTTAGGTGCCACCTGTTCTAGTCGGTGGAAGAGGCCATGGATACCTATGGAATTAGCGACACCTTGGATCACTCTGCCACTTCTCTTCTGCGACTCTTACTTTAGCAACGTTGATATGAAGCACGCCACAACTATGCTTTTTCTAAATAGCCTAGAATGATTCGAGGCCTTCCTAGCCCTCGATGAATAGGCCCAGCACACATGACCATGCTGGACATCGAGAAACTGCATTCTGATTGATTGATTGTGGGGTTTAACGCGCCGACGCAACGCAGGCGATGAGGCGCGCCGTAGTGGAGGGCTCCGGATTAATTTTGACCACCTGGGGATCTTTATCATGCGCCGAAATCTCGTACACACGGGCGTTTTTGCTTTTCGCCTCCATCAGAAAAGCGGCCGCCGCGGCCGGGAATAGAACCCGCGACCTCGTGCTCAGCAGCGCAACGCCTTAGCCACTGAGCCACCGCGGCGGGTCGAAACTGCATTCTGTTGCCTGCAAGCACTTCCGAAGTGAATTTCCGCCCTTTTCCTCTGGAAAGAAAAGCCTCCAGTACCTTTCTCCTAAAAGAATTTATGTCAGATTCGGAGCCCAAACCCATCTAGTCGAGGACATATCTGAACACCTTCTACAATACCCCACCCAAGACACTCAACAGAGCCCTGTCAACGCTACTTAGAAAAAGTAATCATTGAATCGTTGATTAAGGTAATGGGCATCTAGTTTGAAAGCACGGCCTTTCACTCACTTAGCTATGATGTAGAGTGTGGGTGCATACAACCTCTATTTAAAAACACAGTTGTTTTGGTTGCTCATCATTATCAGAGTTAGGGGGAGACTGTGAAAGCATTTTATATTTCTAGGTACAAAGATGCCTGTGTCAGTCAGCCATCCATGGCTTTGTTGGATAAAGAAAGATCGCGGCTATCATATTGTCTCTAATGCCCGGAGTACAATGTAAGTAGTACAGCGTGCTTGCTGTGGGCGCTGTAAGGGCTTGTTTGTGATGTTGCCCAGATTTATAAGTTTATAGGTCTTTCTTCAAACAATAAAATGCAGTTGTTAGAGTGTACTCGTCCTTGTGTAGTTTCTGGGGTTCGGGCTTAAGGCAGCAAAAAAAAAAAAAAAAAAACAGGTCATTAGTGGCCACCAATTTACACACTGGCAGGACGTCCCACAGACGACATTGGTGATTTAACACCATCTGGAGTCGGCGGTGAAGATCAGCGTAGAATAGGAACAGTTGTGCTGCCATATCAGTCGCAGTGTCTGGTCTACCACCTACACGGGTGTTTAGTTACCTTTATTGCAGAGATCGTCAAGAGAGCACTTTGAATCCTAGCCATCCATGCAACATATTCTGTAGACACTCCACGTTTTATTTTTTGGATGCGGAGCGACCTTATTTGTTTCAATGAAAGTAGCGGCAACGCTGATGCAAGAGGTATTGACGGTGTTTTACGGAGGACAAGCGGCTGAAGAGGGAGGTCAAATGTTGACGTGTCAAAACAACAGCAACTATCCAGGCACAACAACGGATGTTGGTTATGATGAGCATAGGAAAAAGTGGCGGTGCTGGATAGCGGACTAGCGTGTTTTGCACTAACGAGCCACACGGACAATGAAATGACTTTGTTGCCCATTCGGGACCGCGACTCTTTTCTCTACTAAAAGCAAAGGCTGGTCATCAAAGACGACCATTTGGCGCAGGTTATCTGGTGCGCAGCCGTTCACTTGCAGATGTACCCCAGCCTTTTGACCTGGATCGTAAGCATGTCATTTCGATTCGCGCAACATCTGAACAAAACCAAAAAAATAGATTATTTTGAACAGAATAAACCGAATTGTGAGAGACGAATAGAGAATCGTTCATTCCAATTATCAGGAAAAAACTTTTCATGGTCCCAATGGTATCCCGTAACTCTGGCTTCCATTTTCGGGACCATGACAAAACATTCAGTGTCCTTCAACGCTCTGAAGGATCACCAGCGAAACTTGGCTGACTCCAACAAGCGCGCTAAACAAACAGGTTGTTTGTAATTAGCGCTTTAGCACGCTTCCTAGTTATGGGCCGAAATGAAATTTCGTACGACATATAGTATTATTCTAGCGGACAAACAACGGGCTGTTCATCACCCTCCCGCCGTAGAAGCCCGCGTCCTGACAACAGGCGGGTATTCCACAAAAATTTGAACTTCACAGTCAACGGCCTATTTTTGAAAAGCGAATGAAACTCGAAATAATAAAACTCATTCTAACGGCCCAGTTGAATTTTATGTGTTTGCACGATACGTAAAATTAATTAAGCTACAGCCCATATACCAGAACTATGTCTTTGCCGCAAGATTAAATTTTTTTCGACGTGACTGTTTTCTACGCATTCTATCGATGCAGGCTGTTGTGGTAACAACCATGCCCATAAGATCTCCGCTGTACAAAATGAACTCGCATTTTGTTCAATATGAGCCTTCTTCATAGTTGAGGGTCAGTTAGCCGGGCAGTTCCTGTTAGTCTTAGCCGGGGATTGTGGTCTTGTATGTATTGTGTACCCTCGCATGAAAGTTTTACGTTAACGAACCGGCTCAACTGTTGAAACGAAGGAAGCAAGAAACCACAAAACCTATCGAACATTCGTCATTTGTGTAGTATAAAGCGCGGAAACATGATCGGCACAGAGGTAGCGACCCTAAGATGAAGATAGCCACAAGCGCTCCGGCTGCAGATATGCGTTATTCTTAGATTGCGAATTTAGTGACAAAAATAACACCTTTCATCAAATAAATACTTTTATTGTGTGGTCAAAATGATGAAACGCTCTTTAAAATGGCTTCTATCTTTAAAATATAAATTTGTTTACAACTGCCCATCGTAGTGACTTTCAAATTTCCCCTTATATCTGTTTATATTTGCCAATCTTAGAGGGTCACTGACAAAAAAAAATTTCGCATCTTGATGTTTTTGTTCCGATAAGTACATAATGACCTACTTATGACATGTGCAAACCTTATTTGCTTGATTGTAGGGTTTAACGCGCCGACGCAACGCAGGCGATGAGGCCCGCCGTAGTGGAAACTCCGGATCAATTTTCTCCACCTGGGGATCTTGAACGTGCGATGAAACTCGTACGCATGGGCGTTTTTGCTTTTCGCCTCCATCAGAAAAGCGGCCGCCGCGGCCGGGAACAGAACTCGCGTCCTCGTGCCCAGCAGCACAACGCCTTAGCCACTGAGCCACGGCGGCGGGTCTCATTAGCTTCAGCGTGCGACAGTTGTAAAATTAAGACGTCTTTCTGCGGCCAGTTGCAGTTTCGGTTGCAGCGGATGCGCCCGAACGAGTGATTTTGTATAAACAAAGCTGTTCCCGTGACCGTCCGACGGATATCATAGAGCAGACTGTCGTAGCAGTTTAGAGCTTTCGTAGCACAGCGCAGAGCTGTCGTAGCCGGCAGTTTCAGTGATTGTTCCTACGTACTGATCTCGTCAGCCGTTTAATTAAAAAGCGACCGTAGACGTGACACAGGCGCTGCGAGTGCAAATTGCTGTACCAGGTAGCGAACGACGCGCGACGCTCGAGAGAGTGGGGGAGACGCGCGCTGGTTGCAGCCGGCCGATCGGCCACCAGGCCCGCCTACACATGTGTTAGGCTTGACAGTGCTGTGGATATTCGATTGCCGCTCTCGTAAGCGGTGCAGATGACGATTTCAACGCAATCGGCCCAGGCATTATTATCTCCTTTCTCGCGTGTGCTGCCTCTTTTGAGACTTGAATCCCATTTCGAGCAACGGTAACAAGCTATCGCTCAAGTTGCGGGCGCCACTTCGCGGGCGTGGCCGCCGCCGGCACAACGACCGTGTGGCTCGCTCAGTGCGCTGTTTGTGTCCACAGCGCGCTTTCGCGTCGAGCGTAATCAAAAGCAATAAAAATAAAGTGCCTGGAATCGCTGTAGAACTTACGTTGAGGCCAGATTCCCGATGAGCCAAAGAAATCCCGGCGTGTCCCCCACCAACGATCGCATCGTTCGTTGCTCCAGAGCAGAAGTCCGAGCCGGCGCGGCCAGCACAAACTTGTGATGTGTTTGGACCTTGTTTATTTAGTCAACATACAGGGAATGTCGATTGCGCGAGGTCCTCCGCTGGCGGCTAGGTTGTGTTTCACACACTTTAAAATTGATTTTAAATATGTTATAGGCTGTATTTGCCGCTGATATTTTGCAGCTAATGTATCCCACCTATCTACATCCGAAGTTATCGCGCCTTCAAAATTTTGTGTCAGTACCCCTTTTAAAGGTGACGTACCGAACAACGTCGCTCTCATGACAAGAGGCAACACTGCCAAAGGGAATTGCTCCTTCCGGGCGCCGCTGTACAGAGCATAAGTATTTGCGATGCGGGGGAGACGGTAACCAGTTGAATTCCCGCGTGCTGCAGCAGGTTTCTCAACCCCGCGAAAGAAAAACAATACTGGTGTGTGTAATTTTCGCCGGTTGTTAAATATGCCCGTGTGGTCGAAGTAATTTTATAGGCCAAGCGCTGTTGTCTAGCATGTAAATCTTCAGTTAAAAGAATTTAGGTCAGCCGACACGCTGCCGGCGCCAAAAGCGAGAAATAAAACGTTATATCTATAATTCTTGGCGGGTAGTTAAAATATGTTAACTAAGCGCCATTAAATGGGTTTCGGTTAATGCGAGAGCGTATCACCTAACGAGGACGTTCCTGGGACGGCGAATCTACACAGTCTATCTCGACCAGTACTCCACATGGTTCACAGAGATCCTCCTTTGTCAGCCCCTCTTCTTCGGACAAATAGGTGTCTTAATCGTCTCAGAAAGCCTTTAAGTATCGTGTGCCTATTGAGGTCAGTGGCAAAGGCTTTTATGTAGATGACACGAATATAAGCAGCCGTTATCCTTGTTAACCGCAATTTTACTACATGTCCCTTTTCCATTGCAGAAACAAAACAGCATATGTTGGCGTCCACTAATGAAGTAAATAAAGCAAGTAATTCCGTGCTACGCTAGCCTCACTGGTGGCTACAGTTTCTGGCTATATGTCAAACAATAGCCAGAAGTCTTGGAATTGTGGGTAGATGCAAGTGCATACCCCGGCCCTTTCCCTTGAAAACCTCCATTGACCTAGTTTTTGAAACCCCTTCAATTAGTTGAGAGTCACAGTGGGTTTCAAGTGCAGGAAAATTCATCTTAAACGCTTGCAATTACCTTGTGCCGGCAACACCTTCATGACGTTTCACTCAATCTAACATTCAATAAGGCGCACATCCATGTAACAATGTTTTCTTCCATTTAAAAGAAGCGTTTTTGCAAATCTTTTCTTCATTCCGTGCATGCTGGCATACAACAGCCGCAATTGGGTGTCGGTCCGAACTCACGCACCTCCTTGCGCGGCGGAACGCAATAGTCACATGAAAACGTCGTAGCGAGACCAATATTCTATCCCGCACTTATACCGCACTTTATTCTATCTTTCTTGTTGCAGGTTCATTGAATACCAACGGGAACGAGCCGTGATTGGCACGGCACTCGGCCAGCGGCTCCTTCGGCATCTGCGCCCTGGCAGGGGGCCGCTTCGACCGAGCGACGCCTGGCGGCGACGGGCGAAATCGTGACTGGCGCCTTTAAAAGGCTCCGCCAGCGGTTTCGGGGACTGTATCGCAGGCGTTGCAGCGCAGGTGGTGATTTGGCGACGGCCTCTTTTATCCCCCATCCGCTGCATCCCTAGCTTCTATCTCACTTCGCAGCTCTGCGATCACCACGCCTGCCCTACTGACATCATGGTGAGTTTTTGACGGACCATTGTAACGCCACCGGAAAGTAACGCCTTAGCTCGTAGCCTTTCACAACACCATATTTATGGTTAGTGCACATTTGAAAGGAAAACGGGTCCATAAATTTACCTTCGGTATTCCTTCGGATTTATTTTTCGATACCTGAACAGTGGCTTCAGAAAGCGATACCTCACAGAGGCAAAGTTGTAGTAAGGCATAAATTTGAAACTCTAAATTGATATACGCGTCCACCTTTGCCCTAGCGTAGCAAGTTAATTTCTTCGAAAATTATGTTCCAATGACTTACACGGCTCTCATCAAAAATCAAGGTAACGTTCTTACGCTGCGACGCCAAAATTAGGTTATGAGTTTGGTTGGCAGGAAGAAAGTAAACGATATTTGTCTTGCAGAAATACATAGCTCAATCGTAAAATCACTTCGGAGATAAATACGCAGTGCGTGAATCTATTCAAGCAATAGTTGTTCATCTGCATTAGCAGCCCGTGTAATAAGATTACATTGCGATAGATCGCTTAGAGAAAGTTACCGTCTATTATATTCCAGTGTTTATATTTTACCTCCTCACTGAAGGCGTGCTCGTTGCTTGTGTAATGAAAAGTGAACCACACTTGCATATATTATTTAGGCGAAATTTGAAGCAAGAAGTCAGCCGTTTATTTTAGCGAAGAGTGAACAAAAACAATAAACAAGGTTACAATTGGCATCACCTGCACAAATATCACAACATGCCATATAATGTTCACTAAGGCTTATTCACGTTTATCATTAGCGTCGCATAACTCTCCGACTCACCGCAATGATACATTATTGAAAAAAAAGACTTGCCCGGAAAGAAACAATGCACCCTGAGACATTATTGTTAATTTGGACTGATTATGAGGTTAAACGAGCCGATACTACACAGGGTATGACGCCAGTCGTAATGGAAGGTTCCGGTTTAATTTTGACCACCTGGGGATTTTTAACCTGCGCCGAAACCCGGAACACACGACCGCTTTTGCTTTTTGCCTCCATTAGAAAAGCTGCCGCCGCGGTCGGGAATTGAACCCGCGTCCTTGGGCTCAGAAGCCCAATGCCTTAGCCACTGAGCCACCGCGTCGAGTAAATTGGTGATTTTGCTATTTCTTACCACCGATACGAGCTGTGAGGAATGGCATAATTTCCTCTGAGGTTCCACCGGAAGCTTGGCCTCCCGTTAGCTAAAATATTTTTGGCGCTCGCCCTTCATTTTTGTTTCTGAATAAGTGAATATTACCCAGGTTTCATTTCTCCGAACAATTTTGTAAGAGACAGCATGCAAAACAGTCGCTAATTAGAAACTGCAAGGGTCCCACAATACCTTGCAACTATCAGCAGCTCCGTAGGCAAGAAGTAAAAAAAAGGCAGCAAACATTTTCATGGAAAACTAAACATAGAATAGAGATGACGAAAAATAATTTCGCAGCATACCATTCGACGCTTTTCACTCAGCAAATCGAATCCAATTTCATAAGAGTACGTTTTCTTGCTGATTTAGGAAATAAAAATTTTGAATTACAGATTTATATCTTCGCAGATTTTCGTCTAATGAACGGGCTTGAATACTTACACCACCGATATTATAGAGGCATGGGCTTCTCCGAACAGCGATAATTTAGGGGCGATTTCGAGGCCTGTGTTGGTGCCATCGTTAAAATATCCACCGAAAAAAGGTCTTCGTGGTGTATTCGCATCTTTTTCCTTGGTATATTGATGAAATGACACGCACTGAAATGCGATTGGAAGTCCCAGTGGCGATAATGATTCGGGTTGCTATTTCGTGCACCACTGTGTTACTCTGCATACCGGACAGTTTTCATGAGTCATCTATACCTTTATTTGCTTTCATCACACATCATCAAAGTCGGACACTACGCAAAGGAGACTAACATTTCCTACAAAATATTGAAGTCACAGTTAAGAAAACCAAAATATTAGGTGCGCGTTTCCGATTGAAAATTCATTGCAGAGGCCTCAGACAAAGGGCTCAAAAGGAGCAATACGGTTTCCTTTTCTAACGCTTTGTTCTCAAGTGTCGTAAACTACGACTTCTCTATCAGGCGCAAGAGTTCTTTTCAGCAAACTGTCATTACGGTTCCTACAGTTCCTTTTTATTCTGCCCTTTACACAAGCAAGACGCCTTGCTTTCTTTACATCCGGGATCGCCATATGGTACCAGTGTTTGTCTAAGGGAGCATAAATTCCCGCAGGTTTTTTATACGACAGTCGGGCCTTCGGTGTGCTGTGTTCGTGTGTAGTTTTATCCATCAGACCAATTCATTTGCAACATTTTGTAGACAGGTTAGAGGCAAATATGAGCTTTATAGGTTAAAATACGTGATTTAGTAGGTCTACGGAAGGAAAAAATACACCCCTAAGGCCAAAATGTCCCCTAATTGCAATAGTTTTTCCCCTCTACCGATTTATCTGAGCAAAACAAGTACGAAGGGCACGACGCCAACGCATGCGTACTACTTTGATAGGTTTGTCGCGAAAACGAAAAGTTATTTGTATGCAGCCAAAAGCAGCCCCTACTGGTCATGATATAGGTTGCAAGCTCGCAAACAATGGGCACTGATACATAACAAAACCCAATAGATGTGAATGCGTACTAGCGCGCCATGTGCTACCCTAGATTTCTTTCTGCTAGGAAGCTTTAGCAGGCTGATGTTGAAGAAGAAGTGCCCTCGTTTATTTCAGGTATTTTTCGCGCTGTTTTCCCGTTCACATATTTGTTTAGCCAGCACAGCAAATTGGACCCGTGCAAATTGGACCCGTGATTTTACCGTGATTCTCTTGAAGCTGAGTGCAAAAGTACAGCATAGCTTGGGAATAAATGGTGTGCTTTTTCTATATATATTTTAATACCGGCACAACTGTTTCATTTTAACAATCAGTCTTGATCTAAATTGCCTTTATACATGCATTTTTAGTTCACTGCCCGAAGCCCGCCGCACGCTTTAAATATTTCAAATTTCAGTGCACAGAAAAACAAAAAAACATTAACGGCACACAGCAAAGATTATATGAACAGTGGGCAGCCAGCTTCTTCCTCGCAGAGCTTATGATAAGAACTTGAAAACATGCGAAAGATTTAAACATAAGTGCATCATTGCCTGGATTTGGTGTTGCAAAAGTTTATTTACGTTTGTTGGCACGTTTCTAAAAAAAGTCATTGGCAACGAATTTGCCAACAACATTCAATTGAGATTATTGGTTTATCTGTTCGAACAAAAGTACAGGAACTTGCAATTTCCTAAATATATTTGGCGCTTGCGTAAACATTTTACTCTGTACACATAAAAAAACCTTTTGGACATTGGGCTGTTTTATAGAAACGAAAACGAAAATAAGCCTTTAGAGCGTACAATCCTGTTCATCCTTTTAGCCTGGCGTTACAGACCCCACAAGAGAAAATGAAACATGCGTCTGCCCACTTTCCCTCCGTTCTTTGGCTCTTCGTAAAATGAGGGGCTTTTCTCTCGAAAGGGAAACAGGGTTCTTTTTTTCATTTCTATGGCACAAAGAAGTCAACATAAAACTGGTCGTAAGAAAAATTTATGAGTTTGCAGTTCCGCTTTTGTTTGCTAGCCACCTGAGTTTCAAAAAGAAGCGTGTCTTGGAAAAAAATTACCTGCCGAATATTTAGGTATACTACACATTATAGTAATCACACCTAGCATCCCTCAATGTTCCGTGAATAGTAACATGTCATTTCAGCTTTGAGCTTTTCAAACCATGTGTTGTGAGACACAAATTCGTAATGGAATACACAACTGCACTTTTGATCAGGAATAATGAAGCCGTTACGCCTTTGTTTACAATAAATGCCCACGTTTTAGCAGTTGTGTGTCTTGAAGTGCTTCTTAGGCATACCAAACTTGTCTGCTCTTACAAATGCCCGTGGGGTGCAGTAGGCGTCTGTAGATGCTGGTGGACCCAAGTAGACCCAATAAGCGTCCGAGTAATGAGGTCCGGATTTTTATAAGATGGTGATGTCAAACTTCTAAATCTTCAAGCTCCAGCGTGCAAGGTTGGTGGGCGGGTTTCTGGGGTTCACCGGCAGCATGCTGAGTGATAATTATTATGAAAAGGATCGTCCTCCACGCAGGTACTGCCAGAATTCCAACACCACCTATATTCTTTATCGGTAACACAGTGCTTGTATTCTCGACGTGAGGGTGTCTTGCTAGAGAACGGAAAGACCCCTTTGCCACAGTGTTCTTTCCCTACTAGGAAAACCCTGAGTCTCACATCCCTTACATCCATGTAGATCATTGCTCTGGCGTCTTCGTCGAGAGCAGGTAATACAGCCAGCGCCTGTATGCCCAGCTTCAGCTTATTAAACGCCATTTTCTACTTATGAACACACACAAATGTAGTATTGTGTCGCGTTCGACACCTTAGGAGACAAAATGTTGGACCTGGCAGAAACGAGAAATCCCGGGCCATCTCCACTAACGTGAAAGCAGGGGAAGGAGGAAGCATGCAGTGTATAACTGTATTCAAAGATTGTAAGTCGCTCTCTTGCCGCACTGCGCGTGCTGATTGGGCGCCGGCGAAGCGCCGTGAGGAGGTGCAATCGCGCGCTTACTGAGGCGGTGGCGCCCCCTCTATCGCTGGACCGGATTTAAGCAACTCAATGAGACAGACTGGCCGTAAGTTAGTTTGTGTCACACGCCACAGCGTGTCAACAAGTATGCTTTACAGCAGAAAACCTGGCTTTACAAACCAAATTCGAGGCGGATTTTAACACATTTCTATTATTAACGCGATTCCTGTATTTTAAACTAGGTTGAGTCATGTTAGTTTATTTTTAACCTGTTTTATTCCTTCTACCCTTGGTTTTTTCACCATCGTTTTACAATTCTTATTTACCGCGACGACATGAGACGACGACGACAGGAGACACCGAAAACCTCAGCCACTAAGGCGCTTCTCCCCTGAAGCATTGGCAATACGAAGAGAGAACAAAATTCGCAACGGGGATTTCTCCTAAGAAATTGTGAAGAATTTACCGACGGCCAAAATGTTCTAAGGTTCTAACTAGGCTCTGGTGACTAACGGTGGCCTAAAAAGCGAATACTTTTATGCAAGATGGTCTTGCCTAATGCAAGCCCGGGTGAATGTGTGGCCCGACGATCAGGAATGTTATTGTCAAGAGTTCCACAAAAATTGCGAAAACCACAATGACGTCATCGAGGCACTTCAAGCACGTCCTCTTTTAAAGCTTGTGAAATCGTTGTCTATCAGCTCTTGAACTGTTTCTTGATCTTTTGACAAACCTAAATGAAGCACTTTGAATCTTTACAGCCTGTACGTTGACACGAAAGCAGTGTGTTTTTGTCCCATTGTTGAATTTAATTGACTAGTAATTTGTCACATCCGTCGCATACCAATACCGTATGGGTTGAGGTATGTCCAGGAATCGTCGACTCGCAAAAACGCCATGCATGCTTCTTGTTCACTGGGTTTACATTTGCACAGTCAAAGCAGAAGCGTACATTACATCTTTTTTTCGCGCTAGAAGAGTACACCCCCCCTAAAACTCCAAAACAATGCACTCTGAACTAAGGGTGCTTGTAAAAAAAAGTTTATTTCCATCCTTTTAAGAACTTTGCGATGGCTAGATCACACCATCTCCATCATTTGTTTCACCTGATCCTGTATACCATAGGTTTCTTTGAGTGAGAAGCCATTCGGCTTTGATGGATCGGTTATCACACTGTTACTTATAATACCATGTTTAGCAAACGACGTGAGTCATACCTCAGTCGGCGAAGAGGAAATATTTATAAACTCTGTAACAGCTCCAGCAGGCATTGCTCCTTTGTAGCTGGTATGTTTGAACATAATTCGAGAAGGCTGCTAGTGCAAGGGTGATACTAGTACATAAGGCTGCTACTACTCGCTCTTTTCTCATGCAGATACAAAGGTTCTTAGTTGTTAGCGATGTCTTTAAAGTGGGCATATCCGTTGTGTTTTGCAATTTGCTGGCACTCTTTACGGAGGTTTGTTACACTACCTTAGCACAACTATCATTTACCCGCCGCGGTGGCTCAGTGGCTAAGGCGTTACGCTGCTGAGCACGAGGTCGCGGGTTCGATTCCCGGCCGCGGCGGCCGCTTTTCTGATGGAGGCGAAAAGCAAAAACGCCCGTGTGTACGAGATTTCGGCACACGTTAAAGATCCCCTGGTGGTCAAAATTAATCCGGAGCCCTCCACTACGGCGCGCCTCATCGCCTGCGTTGCGTCGGCGCGTTAAACCCCACATTCAATCAATCAACAACTATCATTTAGGTTGGCCAGCACTGGCCTTCGTGTGATAAATATGTGATGATTAAAGAGAAAGGCAATATTTTGTGCTGATATTAGTTCGCAGCCCCATGAATCCTCGGACAACACTGAAAAAATAGGCATCATTGTGGCCCTTGGATGACAATATCAAGCAGTGATTCGCATATACCAGCATTCTTCGTCTTCAAATGTGCCAAGTTATGACCAAAATTCTGGAAAGTTCAGACTAGCGGTAGTATTCTCGCACGTGCTTCGCTCCGAAGATAATGTGTATGCAGTCATGCGAAATGATGACAGTATGGCGACAAATTCCGAATCACGCATTTGAATTCTTGATGTACACTGCCAACTGGCGTCATTAGGTTGCAAACAGTAGAATCAGTACTGAACCTGTAAATGTACTTTTTATTTTCCTGACCTTGTATATATTTGTAAACTTATAAAAATATGCACCAGTGTCACCATCAGCTGTGATTAATTACCCGTGGAATAAATACCCTCTTCGGCGCATGTTTGTTGTATTCTCAAACAGCGCAGACGGTATCGGATGCTCTTGGGTGTCTCCGTGGTTAGGAACATCTTCTCCAGACGCTGCCGCTTGCAGATTTTGTCTGTGCCCTTGGGGACCTTCGTTTATTTGTATTCTGAGAGCTCCAACCATTGAATGCAGGTTTTATGGTAGCAGCCGTAGAGGAGTATTCTCATAGCTTCGCGAACTGTTTTTGCCTCGTCGGAAAATTGGAGTCAATGTGAGGTGGGTTTTAACTAAACGACGGCAACCGTTGGCGAATGGAAAACCGGAGAGTTTGGGCTCATGGTAGGGGGTATAAACGTAGAAGTCACCGGCTCTGGTCTGCAGTGCGTCACACGTCAGCTGTGCGTATCTGTGGGTGCGCGCGAAGCTCAGGTGGGGCCACCGGTGGCTTTGATGGTCTGCAGGATGTGGCCGTGCCAAGAACTTCCGATCAAGGCACTGACAAAGCATCTACGGCAGTGACAAACCTTTTGAAAGCATCTCCTGCCTAGGTTACCGTAGAGCAACGCTTGTCGTATCCGTGTCGCGTATGAAGTAGGGGATGGAACCACCGGTTGGCTGCTTGAATCGTCGCTAAACATTTTCAATTGTGCCTGCAGAATGACTTGGAAAAGATCGTGCAGTGAACTCTCGTTGTCTGTAGAGGGAACGGGGGCCTACGTTTGAGCTGTGCGGTCCAATCGGTTGCATAAGCGGCGCTAATCCAGAGACGCGCGGGTACTTTTCTTAATGCATCCCTCCACGATCTAAGGGGTTTCGCAAAATCCCAGAAAGAATTGGCTTTTGAACGCATGGTGAGGCGTACCGGATATAGTTAGACTGTGTGCTATCGTAGTCAGCAAGCCAAAACAGACGAGCCTTGTCTCCAACAAAAGTAACTTTGCCTTTTTTGGATTTTGTACGCGATCCAAGTCTCAGGCCGTGGCGTGGGCAGATCTCGACGGTGTGTCGCAAAGCTGGTAAGGGTCCCATGAGTATACACTCCATTTGTGAATTGTGACCGACCGATTTCCCTGACAAGCACCGCATGTAAATTACTTGAACATATTATCCTGAAACACATAACAGCTTTTCTTGCCCATGAGCACATTTTATCACCATATCAGCACGGTTTTCGTCAAGGTATGTCAACCGTCACCCAACTTCTTGAACTGATTCATGACCGCTCCTTAAGCGTAGTCCACCAGAAACAAACGGACCTTATTATGCTTGATTTCTCGAAAGCATTCGACCGGGTACCTCACACAAAACTATTAAAGAAACTAGAAGCAACCATAGGAAAAGGCGCAATCAGTGACTGGATTAAAGACTACTTATCCAACCGATCACAATAGGTTCAAATTCATCAAGAAAGGTCATCCATATTCAAAGTCACATCAGGCGTACTCTAAGGTAGTGTTTTGGCACCTATCTTATTTTTAATATTCATCAATGACTTACCTAAAAATATTAGAGTTAACAAAGGCTATTTGCGGATGATTGTATTATTTACCAAGAAATCAATTCCCCCCAAGACCATCTATCGCTTAACAGTGCTTTACAAACAGTGTCCGATTGGTGCTCCGACTGGCAGTTGACCCTGAACACAACAAAATCAGCTCTTTGAAGAATAACCAGAGAAGATCAGATATCAATGTTTTGCTACACCGTTAATAACACTCCCTTAACAGTCGTGAATCAACACAAATATCTGGGCGTAACTTTAACACATGACCTTAGATGGCACTCCCATGTCGCCAATGTTACACCAGCTGCCTTACGCCGACTCTTTTTTCTGAGAAGACGACTAAAGCAGGCACCACCAGAAACAAAACTACTCGCTTATAATACATTTGTAAAACCAGCTTTGAACTACGCAAACGTCACCTGGTTTCCTTACACTAACACACTTATACAAAGACTTCAAATGGTGCAGAGGAAGGCTATTAGGTTTATTTATAACAAATACACGACAACTGATTCACCCACAGATCTTCTAAAAAAAGCAGGAATATTAACTCTTCAACAGCGAGCAAAACTTGCTCGGCAGAAGATGTTATACCAATTAGTAAACAAGCAGTTAAACATAGATAGCTTCATGTATATATCAAAAGCAGAAACCAGATCAACACGACCCACGCATCCACTAACACTTCGAGAATACCAATGCCACACCGACTGTTTTAAGTTCTTCTTCTTTCCACGCGCCATACATGAATGGAACAACTTGCCTTCCTTCGTAACAAGCAGTCCTACTTATGAAACTTTTTCGTCTTTGCTGGAAAATCACCTGCGCACATCGATATAATTCACTCATAGTAGCTTCGACTCATACCGCATCATGTTGTGTTTTTTTTCTTTTTTGTTTGATTTTTTAAATTTTGTTTTGTTTTTGGTATCTCAGACGCTGTTTGCAGCTGCATGATTGTTGTCATGTACTAATACTGAACTATGACACACATAGGTGCACAAACCGATACTGTCTTCTTTAAATTTTGTATAATCTTGTACGCGTAAATGCTGTATGTTTGTACTATGCTAAAGGTTGTATTATTTTGACCTCCCTGCAATATTCCCTCACAGGATTGGCAGTATCAATAAATAAATAAATAAATATTCTGGTGGCACTGGCTGCCATCCCCAGTGCAGGAAACATTGATTGATTGTAGGGTTTAGCGCGCCGATGCAACGCAGGTGATGAGGCGGGGCGTAGGGTAGTGCTCCGGATTAATTTTGATCACCTCGGGATCTTTAACATGCGCCCAAGTTTCGTACACACGGGCATTTTTGCTTTTCGCCTCCATCTGAAAAGCGCCCGCCGCGGCCGGGAATCGAACCCACGTCCACCCACCAACCCAGCACAACGCCTTAGCCACTCAGCCACCGCGGCGGGTAAGTGCAGGAAACAATTACCTGAATTATATATACCCGAGAAACTGGAGGGGAGCACAGCCCAGCCGGTAGCGTAGCGGTCATCGCACCAGACCCGTATTCCGGAGGTCATGGGTTCAGATCACACACGGCGGGTTTTTTTTCTCCGTTTTCTTTCTTTGAAGAACATATACCTGTTTCAACAATAATAAATAACCTACCACAGTCTCACCTTTGCTTTCCTTGGCTTTCTTGACTGCGTACCCGTTTCTGCATTATATATATATATATATATATATATATATATATATATATATATATATATATATATATATATATATATATATATATATATATATATATATATATATATATATAAGAAAAGAAAACTTTCAACAAGGTAGAAGCACGATTGTTGCCAACGTTTCAGCAAAGAGACTTGCTTTCGTCTTTGTTGAAACGTTGGCAACAATCGTGCTTTTACATTGTTGAAAGTTTTGTTTTCTTGTGTTCTCTACCATCTTCAAAAGTTCAACTGCTCCCTATATATATATATATATATATATATATATATATTCAGCATGAATCAATCGCCTGGAATCCAATAACTAAGACCTTTATGTGTAATATGTCCCATGGCCGCATTGGGGTGAAGGGGCAAATTGATTAATGACGTCCACCTTCCGGATAAATAGATGAGGTAGTGACACTAGTTACAGGTCGTGTAGATAAGGCAGAGAACACTGCAGCAATGGCGAGCCGACGGTCAACAAGGCGACAGAATTAGTTGAGGTCGGGTGAAACAGTGCAAAAACGCAAGACGTCAGAAAGGGGTGCGCTGGCACAGACGCAGGCGCAGCAGTGCGCAGCGGTGCGACCATTTTATTTTTTTCTGACGTTATGTTTTCGCGTTTTTTACATGCAAAATATTTACCAATCGGACCGCTTTCAATGCGTAGTCAAGAATGTTCCAGCACCGATCAGCGTCACCAGTCGTCGAGCCTATGGTCAATCTGTTTACCCCCACTGCATAGCATTAACGCATGCGGTGAATGCACCATCCCGATGATGGCTAAATGTTGCTAGCGGTATTCATCTGGTAGACCTTGAGGTGAGAGACTCGAACAGCGCCCAGCGACGGGAACACCTGCGACGGTGAGTCTGGAAGAGAAGAAACTGTGTATGTAACATCCGTCCCTTGACGTACAACCTAATAAGGGCCGTCAGGACGGGAAAATAACTTTGCACAAAGTCCCAACCAGCATGCAGGCATACAGAGGGCAACAAGTTAGCCTGGCGGAAAAGGGAAAAGACATCTGCAGTTATTATCGCCGCACAGAGCGTTTTGGGAATACTTACCCTGGTATTCTTAGTCCTTCGTCCAGTCGGGGCTTCAGCGTAGATCCTTGAAATCGATTTCCCTGTGCATAACCATTGCGGAATCCTCCCCTCAGCCGAGTGGAGGCAGGAAATGCAATGGAGGAGGGACTCAAAATATGGTCCTTACAATCACACACCCGCCAGCGATCAACATGGCAGGGAGCGCAGTCTGCGTGATCGGGTCATAATCGTACGCTGCCGACTGTAATGCACCAGTAGAGTATCAATAAACAAAATTTGGTCCCGGCAATAAAGAAGAATAAATGTCGCAGGTCGTGCAGTTCTGCAAAGAGCACAGTTTTCTTCCACTGCTGTAACAGGTCGCAGCTGCCGACACAAAGTTTGCAGATTTATGACACTCGCCCACAAAAATACGCTCCCGGATCGGTCGTTAGTTCATGTAACTTATTGCCAACCAAAAGCAAAAAAATGGACCTGATGGCCAACCAAAAGCGAAAAAAATGTACGCCATCCCACCCTTCGAAAGTGGATGTCCAGTGTAGCTGTTGTGAACCACTACGCATGCTGATGGGGAGGGTATGCAATGTTTCTCATTGTCCCTGGGGGGCTTTTCGCTTGCACTCAGCGTTTCTGGCGACAATTGCTGTGTTCTCCCGCATGCACTCGGCGTTTTGGCCAAGAACTGCTGGGTACTGCCTAGCCTGACGCATTCGCTAGCCCTCAAATGACGTCAACCCCCCTTTCAGGAGCAGCTGCAAATCTAATATTTACCCGAACACATCCGGGGATTCAAATAATTCACGAACGCCTTATCATCCATCAGGCAGTCTCAATCCTTGCGTTGGGGTTTTTGTTTACATGAATACTGAGCTCCATGCCCCCAGCCTGGATATCCTGAAGCATGTGCTCGGCGCTTTGGGCGAGAACTGCTGCGACCTGCCTGGGTTTTATTTACGACATAAAACTTTCCCGCAAAACAGAGGCTAAGAACTGCGCTGTAAAACAAGTCCCAAGGCTCCCAAAGGAAGTCCGAATGTATGCAGAAATCCGTGACGGGGAGGGGACGTCGGCAGCCCAATCATTCTGACCAGACGTGCATATGACCCTCATGTTGTATTCATACAAGCCAAGCGCCCATAGGCCAAGAAGAGCGGCGGATTCGTTAAAAAAAGAAGCCAGCAAAGTGCGTGCTAGTCGGTGACCATGTAAATGGGCGGTTCACAGATACGGTCGAAACTTAGCAAGCGACGAGCTGATGGCAAAGACCTCCTTCTTGGTGACCCTGTGATTCAATTCTGTGTTAGTAAATTGGCGGCCAGCATGAGCAAAGGCATTTCCCTGAAAACTCGGTTTTCGTAGGAAAAGCACGGCTCCAGAAACAGCTCCATGGGGACCTGACTGAAGGCGAGTAGCCTCTGTAGGATCGCAGTGTCGAAGTATAGCAGGCGTGACCAGTAAACGACGCAAATCCGGAAGACGTGGTCGTAGGCCAGATACGAGTGAGGAAATTCCTTGGCCCCCCTGGGGAACTTTGTCAACGGTACAGAGATGGCAGCGAAGTAGTGAATCAATTACCGGAAGTATGAGCAAACCTTATGAAGCCCCGAAAAGATTTCAGGTTGGCTCACTTCGGGAATTCGGCCACCGCCCGAAGCTTGACTCGGTGGGGAAGAACGCCGTCATTGGAGACGACGTGGCCCAAAATTGAAAGCTTCGCTGCGGCAAAGGGACATTTCTTCAGGCTAAGCTGGCGCGCAGTTCTAGAAAGACATGTTAAAACTTGTTCTAACCGATGCAGCTGCGAAGGTCTGTAAATCAGAGGAAAAATTCACAACGTCGTCGACATTTCTCTTACTTCAGCTACCACACAACATTGTTTATCGTGCGTTGGAATGCTGCAGGGGTGTTGCATAGCCCGAATGGTATTACATGCTCCGAGGAAAAGAGAAATTCTGCCACCAGCAAGTTGCCCGGATCGTAATCGTTGCGTAGGAGCGGTCCCTGCGCGTTATTTTGTTTAGGTGGTGGTAGCCCAAACAAAAGCAAATACAGCCATTTTTCGAATGAGAACACCAGGATATGCGCACGGACTGGTTTCCGGCCGTGCAACCTCCCTCTGTAACATGTCATCAACATTTAGATCGATGGTGTCCCGCTCGGCAGCGGAAACTTGATACGGCTGTTCTAGAACCGGGCATGGGTAGCAGTGTCTATGGTGTGCGCGACAGGGAACATACGGCTAAGCAGTTCTTGTGAAAAATCAAAAGACGAACGGGAGCGCTGAAGCAGCGCAACAGGTTAGGGTTGTTGCGTAGGGTCTAGTGCAATCGTCAACGAAGCCACAAAAACGTCAGTCGCTCAGTCCGTATCTGACGAACAGGGAACCAGTCGGTCGAATTCCATGTGTGAGATGCCACCCGGAACGTTGAAGACAAGACCAGGGTCTATATATTTCAAGCTCGAAGAGTTTTGCCTGCTAGGGAGGCGCACAAAACCGCAGATACGTTTGTTATGAACAGGGTGCTCTCTCGAGCGTGGAAAGACCGCAAACGGCTGGACAAAAGAGTTGGGGCAGAGAAAAGCTTCAGATGGGGTAAACACTGCAATGGCGTCGGGCAGAATTATCCAGCATGCAGGCACACAAATAGGACAGCAGGGCGAAATATCGGCGTCTTCAGCCACGACAAGTTTGGTAGCGGGAACTACTGAGCAATGAGTGAACGAGTGAACGAGTGATGAAACGATGAGTAGTAAAAATTAGAAAGCTACACTTCGCATTCACATACAATCACTACGTTTTAATTCAAAAGGAAGTACGATAGTAAATTTAGGTATGGGAACATGCTTTTATCACTCTGATCTCAATATAGAATAGGACGCCCTCAATAACAACTCGAGGTGTGTATGAAGCCAATGGCTCGATGGGTTGTGCTCATGCTGCGCTCATGCGCCCATCCATCGGCGTCATTGCTTTGCGAAGTGAATGACAGAGATAGCCGTGAATTGCGTAAATGGCCTCAACTGGGCCCACCGGAGACAAAGTGCGAACGCCTTCAATGGCATTACCCGGGGACGGATGAAGATGAGGCCTTGGACTTTCCCACAGGGGTGCAGCTCTTGCCTGGGGAACGGCGTCGACTAGTGCTCAGTACCTCCAGTACGGTGAAGGTGTCAATTCATAGAGAACAAGCGACGCCGCGGTGACGGCGAACGCTGTCCAATAAAGGTCGCGCGATCCGAAGAGCGAGTTGGTAACGGTGACTTAGACTTGATCCGACGGACGAAAGCGTGTCTGCGGAGATCCCCCCGTTGAGGTCCGAGACTGCGGCAGTAGCGTACAACGTGCTCAGGAATTTCACACGCAAAACATACAATGCGATTGTCCGGCGTACGCCGTGCACTGCGGGTCTGCGGAGTCAACAGAGGGGGGGGGGGGTGCAGGGAAGCACCGATGACATAGCCTGTGGTTAAATTGGCAATGTAGGGTGGAAAGTCAATGCGGACTCCTGCAATTCGACATCAAGTGGACCCCTGCGACCTCGGCCTTAGCGGCGGGGCCAGTTGGTGGGACGTACGGCGGACTCAGCGAGACGGCTTCGGAAACTGAACTCCGATTGACATTCTTGAGGGCAAGCTCTAGCATGAACATCGACTTTGTCATGGGGTGTAGAGGGACAACTGACGGGCCAACTCCTCGCGGGCAAGGTGTTTAAATTTCGAAAGGAAGGAGCCATCGCCGCGAATTGTTTCCAGGGACAATCCGTAGTAAACCCGCGAGGGAGATAGTCCAGTGAGGGCCCGTTACTTCTGAAGCTCACCGAAATATGGCACGTTAATGACATCGGTAACAGTGTGCAAATCCCTCTGCAAAAGCTTTTCGAAGGTGCCATCATCTATGCATTTCGAAAAATGCTTGATTTTTTCAGCTTCCGGCATTGATGAGTCGGTGCAGTTATATAGGTTCATGAAGTCTTCAATGCAGCCAGTGAAGTGTTCGCCAACCTGCACTGCTCTCGCGCGCAAGCGCTACTCCTTTCGGACGTTGCGCAATACCGGTCAGCAAAAAACTTGAACCTTGAAGTCAGACGGCGCCCGGATGTCGTGCTCGTGTTCCAATAACTTAAAAGTGCCGACGCCCATCATGTTGAAGACCTCGTTACAAAGTTTCCTGACATCGTCTCATCAGTTATTTGCGTTCACACGTTCGCATGAGGACAGCCTTTACGTCGTTAGCATCGGTGCCTCTGAACATTACTGGGTCTCGCTGGTGCAAAGAACCGGAGCACATGAGAGACGGCTACGTGGGCGTAGCATTGGTTTGATTCGGTCTCCATGGTGGCGTGTAACTTTCGTATTCGGAGTTCCAGGATTGAAGCGTGAATCGGGAAAATCCACTATTTTAGGTATGATTTATTTGGGAACATATTTTGCAGGCGAGATGGTAAATAAACACAAAGTGTACAAATTTATTAAATTTAGAAAAGTCCTGTAGGTGAAGCCCTCAGTACGGGGGGCCAATTGGGAAACCCGTCGTCTTCGCTGCTCGATTAGCTGCAGGTGTCTTCATGCAGCTGTGTCCTGAAAACGATGGCGAGTTGGGTCTCTCGCTGCTATGTAAAAAGGTTTGGGATAGGGACGATGTAGGGGGTATTTCGACATGTTCATACCATGTGATAAAGCATGGCAATGACGCTGGGGTAAGACCGAGTATGGCGGATACAGCACAAAGCAGTTTAAAGGGCCCCGTAGCGTTAACGATGGTAACGAGGATTCCAAGCTGCCTTGTTGCGGATCATGACGCTGCTCACGCTGATGAACATGCCCCGTACGGTCTAATGACGATTCGAAGCCTGTTGTGAGCATGTTTAATCTTGTCTACTATATATATATATATATATATATAGACAGAATAAGGTTTGGCAGTCAAGAAAACCTTGGAAAGCAAAGGGGGGGGGGGTTTCTTGACAACGAAACCTTATTCCGTCTTAATTCACTGAGCCCCTCATTTGCCATTTCTGATTCGCTATATATATAGGAGCATTGAGAGGACGAGATCTGTTAGAAGGGGAGCGACCTAAAAATGGCGACGGTAAATTTTGAATTTCTATTTTGACACCTTCACCTTTACATGATTTCTTTCCACAGGGCTGCATAAAACCATTCTATTCTTGCATTTGGCCAGTTCATGAGTCGGCGTGTAGTAGTTTTAGGCGTTTAATAAAACACACATACTAAGACATCTCATGGCCAGGAGCACACTCTGACGTGACACTGCTGATCAACCCTACGGTGTTGTGCTTTACAGTAGAGAATATCAAGGAAGTTTCTGGGGTAACAATACAAGATTGTGTGCAGTACTGAATATGTGCACGAACGAAATATTTATAAATACCCCCGGTACCTTGACGAGAAATGCTTTCGTTAACTAATAGAGGGATTTCCCTTACACCAGCGCGTTTTTTGTACTGCCCTTAACTACCGAACAAGGTAGATGGGATATAGAAAACTGTAAAACTCCGTGGGTCACCCTATAAATTTATGTTATTTGTAGGTTCTTCCTTTACGGACACCCCAAGATATTTCGGCCACCATGAATTCCGTGAACATCATGAATCCCGAACGTTCTCACGTTTCACTGTGGAGATTCTTGGCGGCCGTATCGTCTCATGAACTAATGAAGCCGCAGCAAGGTGCAATACCGTTGCAGTTCACGGCAGATCAAGGTTGTTTGTAGCCAACAGTGAGCGGCCTGCCAAGCATTTCGTTCCGCAGAAGAAAAGTGCACGCTTCCGGCATCCGGGGACATGAACACACATAAATCCTCATCAAAATAATTAACTTTGTCAGTGCCGCTTCCTCTGTTACGTACCTTAGGCGAACGCCACCAAGGAATTCATACCTTCTTGAAAACTTCAAACGTGCCACCGCAGACGGAATCAATTGTAACGAGTGGTTCGGAAGCCCGACTTCAAAGAAGCAAATTGGAACAGCATGTCACTCAAATTAAACGGCTGACTGGGGTCTGTGACAGCCGTAGGCCGGCAATTTTGATGTGCGAAACATGTACGCAAACCCCAGCACGTCTTTGGCGATGCTGCTTCGGCGTGGATCGTTTGGCGTCACTTTGAGGCGGCGATTCTTTGAAGCTGCTTTTAGCTCACGCGTACGGTGCCACTGAAAAATAAAATATGGTGTTGGCACGAGAGTATCTACGAGCAATACCAAGAAAGACAGAGAGTAAACTCTTTAATGAACCGCCGAGGTCAGCCACACTAACAAGCCTACTGGCTACACAATTCAGCGTGATTTGTTATGAAACGATCACTTACACACATATCAATATACAAACACCTGAACCCGCAAAACAGACACGCACGCAATAATGAAAAGCGGGCCTATGACGAAATATGTACATTCTGCTGTCGAGTGAAGTGTCCCGAATAGGTGTAACAGCGCGTGTGTTGAATGACGTGCCGTTGCTCTTTTTCTTCACCGTAGAAGAAGGTCCCGCAAAGAGATCTCAACATACAGGGGTAGGTCTGGAGACACGTTTCTCTTGTTTGGTTCCTGTTGCAACGGAGGCACTTTCAGCAAAGACACGTAAGTTTTGTACGTCTAAATGAAAACCCCGGCGTTTTCATGTTTGCGCATGAGATCACCTTAAAGTAGCCAAAAGCTCTCGCTAATGCTGCTTATGACTGAGAAAGAGCAGGGTAAAAATATTGACGGGGATATAACATCCCGCAGAGTGTCCCAGACAGCTTTTTGTGTCTTAATTGGGGTAGGGGAAACAACAAAACTTTTTCTCATTCTTAATTGGGGTAGGGGAAATAAAGGAGATCATTTACAAATTTGATCGCAAGTTTTTACACGGGTTCCAAAGAGAATCCATGTTATGATTTCCAATGCATTCCATACATAAATAATATATTCAGTGATGCCTCCAACATACATGTGATACAAATACCTGGATAGATGAAGAATGAGAAAAAGTTTTGTTGTTTAGCAGAGGAACGATGTTTAGGCACAAGTAGTCGTCTGAAGAAGACTTCTGAGGACTGAAAGTAGGACGCGGGAACGGGAGTGTGATAAGCTAGGGTGGCCAGGGTCTTTCCGTTGCTGCTTCATGACGGTGTGGTGTTTGCAAGCATCTTGATCAAAGTCTAAAGGCATTCTGCTCGCTATGGCCACAGTTGTGTACGTTTGGCATGCCTTCAAATCCGCACCTTATTTCCTATAATTCCACTGCTCTCAGCAAGCGATGTTTTGGTCACCACGTTAATAAAGGACGCTCTTGATTTTTTGGATCTTCTTGAATAATAATCTATGACAAGGGCCTCTAACCATCCAGGAATATTTCCCGATAAGCTGCGATCGGTACAATAATGATATTCTCACGTCGCAAAGAACGACACGATTCTTGAATAACTAATGTTTATTGCACTGTTTCGAACCTGAGAAATACCAGTTCGGTTGGGGATCGGGTTCGGGAAAATTCATTTCCTTTCGGTTCAGTTCCCGTTCGACTAAATCGTACACCCAACTGGTTGGCGAAGCGGTTAAGCTTAATTATTAAAAGTGCCAAAAAAGCTTTGTAGTTTTAAAGTTCCCATAAAACTGGACTACTATTTGTGTTCATTCGATGCACTGCTTTTCTTCCAATTAAAATAAAACAATATCAAAGTCAGCTTCACACAATTAGGACAGATGTTAAGGAAAACATATCAACCACTGTGTCACCCAGCGTATATGTCGTCGTCTCAGGGGCTACATAAAGACACCGGTACGAGCCATGACTGTGGCATTTATTAGTGCCTCTTGTTCCGTTTTGTTGTACCACTTGCGTGATAATAAGCAGCTAACACAGCTACGTTATATTTATCTTTACTTCGTCGCTGCTGACGCTGTGTAGGAGAAAAATTGAACTTTTTTATGTTTCTTTTTTTTTCTGGTTGAAACGACTTCCTCGACGCCCTAATTAAATTTAACAAGTTAGCAAAGGCAAGTTCTATCAAATAAGGTAAGGTTGCGGTTTGTTTTCATGATATATTTAGCGTTCTAAGCCAAGCGTGTTCGGAACACGCCGCAGAGAAACATCGACGACCACGGGCTGTGGCACCTTCAGTATTGGGCTTGCTATCACCAGGACTGTCAACCAGGACGGAATGCTGCTTGAATCCCCATATAGAAACAATCGACAAAAACCTTTCAAAGAAATTCACACACACGCACGGACGCACTTACTCGCAACAGGGCGTCGCGGGGCCCCCTTCGCCTTTTTTATTCCTCCTTGTTGCACGGGGTTCGCCTGGCGTGTATAAAGCGGATGCCCCCAACCGAAAAAAAAAACACATGGTTTCTAAAGGCAGCGCGAGTGTGCGTCTCTTTCTTCCTGTGTCACTTCCCATCCGTCGCGGTGTTGTTTTCATTCCTACAATTGTGTACCAACCAGGCAAAGTTTGGATACTTTTGAGGTGCTACAAGTAAGCACATTTAGGGTTTCAACCTGAGCTGGTGCGCACTGCAGGAACCCCACGACCTGATTGCCCCTACATAGTCCCAGCGAGGAAGGGCAAAGTCTTTGCAAAAACCTCCTGCATTCTGCCGAAAGGGTGCCATTTCTTTTGCCCTGCCTTTCACCCTGCTTGCTCAAGCAGCAGTAACATCCCATAGAAATATTGGGAAGCAGTCCTTTCACCATGTTCGGACCACGTTTATAGCGTTTTGAGTATTCCGAAATGGCCATGTGCCGGAGAGATTACGAAGTTGATGCGGTATTAAAGAGATAAGCTATGAATGACACCGCCCACCCGATATCAACAACGGAACATCCAACGGTTTTGACGTAAACCGGTAACCGTTGTTTCTTTTTTCGCTTCAGTTACGGTTCGGGTTCAGTGGGGTCAAACTATAACGATTGGGGCTGCGGTACAGTCGCGGCAAAAATACCGGGTCTATTCCGGTTTGCAGTACGGTTCGGTGGCGGTTCGACACTCTGGTTAATTGCGACAAACTTATTCCCAGCAATAGTCTAGAGTAAAAGCCAGAAAGTCGAAGAGTCAACAATGTGGTGTCCGCTGTCCAACGCCGGTGAATCGCATGCCGCGGCATTTGTTCTGAATGCATATATATAAGAACGCTGTTCGTTCCAAAGTCATCGGAGTAGATCGAAAACACTGTCGGCCAGACAAGAACAGACCAGTTAGTGACAATAGAGTGACAGCCTTTCGTTATCAAAGATTGCCAGAGGTGGCATACCACACACGTTGCAACCGCACACGCTAAAAACAACAGGTAAGATGGTAACCTGGCACGGCCACGCGCCGTTTACGCCACATAACCAAAATGAATTCCAAGTCATAGTCTGGGCCAATGTGTTTGGAAAAAGGTTACTATTTGAGATGGTGATACTTTAGTGTTCTTCACCATTAGTTTCGGTATCTTAGGGGAAATCGCTGAAAGGTACATTCCCGTATCTGCCCCCCTCAGTTGCGCTTGATTCTGCTTTGGATGCCTTAGTGTAGATTCTCAGTGCGTGATAGTACCAAAAGGGCTTCTGCGGTTCTGTTGCGTAGTTAAAGCAGCCAGGAAGACAAAGTGCAAGTTTGTTTTATTCAAAAAATTTGGTATTTTATAGTGCCCCCAGTGCTAGTCCGGCGGCAAACGATAGTTTATTCAGTAAGAAAGTAATAAATTTATGTTAAAATATTGATTCTCCCGCCAAATCCTGTGTTTCGAGAGGTGGTCTGCGATGACGTCAGAAAAGTAGGCCTTGAAGCCGTGTTTACCGTGCATCCACCGAACTACAGAGCCGTGTTTACCGCCGGTTTCCCAGATGGCGCTACCACACCGTGGCTGACATTAGCCCGCCTTTGCTTTGTTTTTCACCGTTTTTGCGCCTGGTTTGTTTTTACTACGGTAGAAAGTACCCGTGTTGTGAAACATTGGGTATACTCGACAAGAAGGGTCACGTAAGATGTCGCTTGCGCTAATCGGCCGGTGTCGTGTCAGACAACACGAAAGCGTCATACTGCTGTGCAACTATGTCAAGAGAGAGAATAAACTTTCTTTATTGAGAAAAAATAAAATAAAATAGAATCTTCTGGGTGGCTTCCCTAGTGCAAGACGCCTTGAGCTCCGGCCGCGTCCACAGCCCTGTCGACCACCTGACGCTGATCCTCGAGGGTGGGGCTGGCCAAGGCTCTCTCCCAAAGCTCATGGGTGGGATAGGGATTGGGGCGGGGAAGCGGGGCTTGGTCGCAGCCTCCTACAATATTGCTGCGAACCATGCATTGGGTTTGTTTATTTAGAGTTTGTTTTTACTGCCCCGCTGCGCCCGGCTGTGTTATCTGTGTCCCAAACGAAGCGCTTGTTCCATTCTTTATTTTTATGCCGTACGGGTTATCTCATTCGGATAAGGAGAGCCTTTCGCCCTAACGTCACTGGCCTGGAATACAATGATCTACAGTGCTCTGCATGTAAATGAACGGTTCGAGAAACACTCGCGCCGAAAGATAAAAGCCTGCAGAGCAGACGCCGCGTCATTAGACTCGACGACGCTCGCCTGCGGAAGTCACTTTGTTGACTGCTGCTTCGCCGCGTGATTATTCTTTGAGTTGTTAGGGGAGCACAATTTCGCTCCAATAAACTTGTTTTCCTTATAGTTCTCCAATAAACTTGGCTTCGTGACATCTGACAAACCATAAATAAACAAACCCAATACATGGTTCGCGGCAAAAGGATAGTGTCCCTGGGGCCTCGCTGAAGCGGCACTGCGAGGGGAAAGAGGTAGGAGCCAAAATGTGACTTATGGTGGGGTGGGGGAAAGTGTCCGTTTGCAGAGCACGAAGTTGTCGCTCCAGCTGTCTGGGGAGTTGTTTGTGCGCTGGGGGGTAATGCTGGCGCACTAGTCGGTAGTTTTGCGTAATTTCTTGGTATGTGACCATCGGGTGCATGCGCTCAGGCTCACTTCTGGCAACAGAGGCTCGGCGGGATAGCTCTCAAGCCGGGAGATGGGCCGTCTCGTGGCCAGGAGCGTCTAGATGGGCGGGGGCCCACGTGATCTTGATGGAACGGACGGTTTGGGGGACGTCGTGCAAGAATCTTGAGGGTTGTGCGGTGAATTCTTTCCTTGGTGAAATTTCGGCACGCCTGCTGCGAGTCGGTGATGATGACAGTAGCTGTGGTTTGACTCACGGCGAGGGAGATGGCCGCTTCCTCCGCTTGCAGTGGGTTGTGGTGTGGTGTTGTTTCTTCATGACTACAACAGCGGTCGTGACCTGAATCTTGGGGTGTGTGGCAGCATCTGTGTAGGCAGTGTCGGATTCGTTTCCGCATTGCCTCAAAATGGCTCTGGCTCTGGCCTTTAGTCTCGCCGCGCGGTGCACAGAGTGCATGTTGCGCGGAAGAGGGGGAACAATGAGGCATTGACAGATTGTGTGTGGGATGCTTCTTAGGTCAGGAGGTGAATGTTGAAGTGGGACTGAAAGTCCCAGACGGGAGAGTGGCTCTGTGGCTTCTGTGGCTCTCAGTCACACTCTTTGGCTTGATAGGTGGGCCTAGATTAATTCTTCTGCGGTATTTTGGATGCCAAGCTTGAGAAGTCGGTCGGTGGAGGTGCTTGCTGGGAGTCCGATGGCTTGCTTGTAGACTTTCCGAGTTATCGTGTTTACTCTCTTGAGTTCTGCCGCGGACAGAAGAGCATACGGTATAGAGTAGGTGATCCGAGATAGGATGAATGCTTGGACTAGTCGAAGCGTGCCCGCGTCCCCCATACCTCGCTTTTTGGAGGAAAATGTGTCTGATCATGTGGGTTACTTGTTCTATAACAAGCCACGTGTGCGCAGTACAAAAACAGCACGCTCTGGTACTTCAATGTTTGCGTGTACTTTCGCAGTTGGCATGCTTACCCCACCATTCTCACTTTTATAAAATGAATATATGCATTGCATTTAAGCGAAAATATCTCGTGAAGGAAGATTGTATGCCCTGCATAACTTGCATTTGCTTTTGCCCACCTCCGCCAATCGCAGAGCTGTTTGGTATGATATCATAGATTCTTTTGTGGGAAATGAGCTAGTGAGTCGCATGGCTATAGCCGTTTTCCCTAATTATGAAGCTTACTTGAGCGAAGATTAAGTTGGAAGTGCTGTCAGTATCATTCTAACCAGGCAATCTTTCGAATGAACCAAAGCCGTCTTTTGTCTGTGTGGCTCTTTTGAGGTTGTTTTGTAATTGAGGATCCTGTTCCGTAGCTAGGCAGCCTACCTTGATGAATCCCGGCAATGTTTTTCGCGTTAATAATTTTGGATCCTATTTTGGGCCTAGGGCCTATTCTTGACTGCACAAATTCACAGGCAATTCGCCATGTTTTTGCGTAAGCACAACGTTGGCAATCAGTAAAGTGATGCACGTATAGCTCTGACAAAATGCAGTGTAATTTGACACCCACTTAGGAAGATCACAACCAAGATATCGAATATTCCGCATAAAAGATAAAAAAACACTTGGCATTTACTAGAAAAATGGAGAAGGTAGCCGAGGTTGGTAAGAGAAACACATTTCTCAGGTCTAAATTGGCATCAACACCACAAGGCGATCGAGTACCTTTGATCCAAAAGCGAGCGAAAGGCTTATGTCGAGCTAAAGAACATCACACATTTTTTTACCGTATCTATTTATTTCTTTCAATCGCTTTTGCTAACATAGTTGGGTTCTTTGTTGCGTTATCACCTTTGCGTTGTCACCTTTGGGTTCTTTGCGTTATCACCAAGCTTTGTTGCGTTATCACCTACTCGGCCACCTTTATGGCGTGATCACAGAAAAAGACGGTCGCGACCACGGAAGTTGTCGCGACCATCGCTTGTATGACACATAATAGCAGGGAAGCGCTACGCCTGATAACCGAGGAGCGCACTGAGGTCGCCGATTCACTCATTCTTCAAGCTGGACTTCAATCAGTGGTGTAATGAACAAAATAATCACCTTTCTTTGTTATTTTTCTCTTGAGTTCGATCATATGACCCAGCAGCTTACTAGGAGAAGCGTGGACAAATACAATGCATTGGGTTCTCTTTGTCATGGAGAGGCTTGTATTGCCCTCTTATGTTCCGGTTACGCCAAACAAATGATTTAATTTTATTGCCAAACATAAAAGCAAAATACTGCACGTTATTTGCATGCTCCGTGATCGCTGACTTGAAAATACTTGAAAGTAGCATTTCTTGGTAGAAAACATGCTTTAAATCGCGCGTCATGCGAAACTGCCCCTGCTACAAATTCACCGACATTTCGCGGCACCGCAGGGCGGGGAAATTTGTTGCCCTATTTCGCGGCAAACGCAGCTGCCATTTTTAAGCTGTTACGTTGCATTACGTCACTTCTACGTAGGCTGAAGTTGCCAATGTGTGACGTAATATTTCCCGCCAATTGTTTAAATTGCGTCAAACCTTCTCAGCTAATCACAGAGAGGGCGTGTATTACAAGCGGTTGAATAGCAAATACCGGCCTACGTTGTCATTAATTAATGCATGATGCAGGAACGGTGGTTGGTTGAGTTGTATTGGTGCAGCACATGAGTGGAAACTCTTTTTTTTATAAAAGTAAAGCTAAAACCCGGTGTCAGACGATCTCACTTCTCCGTCTCTGCCGTCGCCGACGGAGGCGACGAGGTCGGCGGCAGAGACGAAGCAGGAGCAGCAGCAACAGGATGAGCAGGAAATACTTCTATTCAGAATTCTGAACGACCCAGAGTGCGGCCCAGGGGAGTGGTTCCTGTAGCCCATATGCAATCCGCGCCGCCTGTGCTCAGTCCACCAACTGAAGCTGGGTAGGCAGACGGGCTGGACAGCAACATCTCCCATTTCTCTTGTTGGGTAGTTGACGGAAAGAGAGGAGGGTGCTCAAGGCTAAAGTTGCACACCGCGATTATGTGGCAGAGTGTTCCTACTTCTGAGCAAAATTTACATTCAGCGTCGTAGCTATTCTGGTGCATTAGGTAAAGACGCGTCCGGTGTAGGAAGGAGCTGTAGGGCAATTTGTTGTTCTATGGGAAGGTGAGGGTAAGGCGAAGGTAGGGTCTGTCTCAGATGGCGATAATGCTGGGTTATGTCCCTGAACGACACGAGCGGGTGACTGTCTTCGTGCAGCTTCATAGCACGTGGGTAAAAGCGCAGGCTTGTTGGTGGGCGTATACGTTTCCATCCATGGAAGCGTGAGCCGGTGTCCACATAAGCGAAATAGAACCGTTTGGGGTGTGGTTATTAAGCACAAGCTGGCAGGTAAGGACACCCAACCCAATTGGTAATTCCGGTAGGCTTGTTGGGAATCGGGGACTACCTTCCGAACCGCTGGTTGAGTGAGAGCCAAGGCGATGGCTGCCTCTTTTGCTGCCGTCATGTCTTGGGTCTTGAGTAAGGCACACGTGAGAAGGTTGGTTCTGGAGGTAGCCGCGATTATGGCGCACAGCTGCCCTCGATGTTTGGAGGCGTCTGTGTAGATAACTGCATGATCCCCACAGAGGGTGGTGTTGAGCGCTTGAGCCCGTGCTTGTCGGCGACCGTCGTCGTGTGAGGGGTTCATATTTCTAAGCAAAAGGAGCACCTTTAGTTCTTGTCGCCAATAGTGCGGGAGTACATCAAGCGGGGTGACCTTTTGTGCTGCCCAGCCAATCTGGTGAAGGATGCGGCGAACCACCGCAGTTATGCTCATTCGGAGCTTCTGGTTAGAAAGATGGCCCTCTATTATCTCTTCCGTCGTGTTGTGGAGCCCCGTGCTAAGCAGCCTCTCTGTGGACGCACTCACGGGAAGACAAATGGCCTGCTCAACCGCTTTTTTAATCATTATATAAAAATCTTTATGTCCTCCTTGTCGAGAAGAAGACAGGGGGTTGACGTAAGTGATTCTCGGGAGGACAAAAGCTTGAATTAATGTAGAGGTATCGGATTCCTTGAGGCGTAGCTTCTTGGTTGCACTCGCCTGATCATGTGTATAATGTGATTGATGCTGTGTTTGAGGAGCTGCAAGGATACCTTACTCTCGGTGTTGTCCTGGAGATGTAGGCTGAAGATCTTGATTCTGGGGCTTGTAGTGATGGCCTGGCCATCAAGGTATATTTGAATGTATTTTTTGATGGGTTGTTTGTCGTGAGGGAGGACGACAAGGAGCTGTGATTTTTTACGTGAACCCTGCAGGCCACAGGCTTTATCATACTGGCGTATTAGAAGTGACATGCCATGCGTTAGCGTGCGCTTCGTTTAATTTTTGTAATTCCTAGCACATGGGAAAGGCGCGCACCAGGCTGCTAGACGCGCCGTGGGCTCTCCGCACAACGGTGCAAGAGGTCGCGTGACGCTATCACATGGCATCCAGCAAGAATGCAGTGGGTAAGCCCATAGATGTTCTTGGTGAGTGCACCACCTGTCTTCCCCGTCTACGCGTGGGCTCGTAGCGATATCGGTAAGACAACAGACTCTAGCTTTTTTATGCCGCTAGTTGCAGGGTCGATTCCTGGCAGTTGAAATAGATTATTTTATTTGTTCGCGGGAGTTTCCTGTTGACACGAACGGTCGCGAAAGAACCCTTGGAGGGTAGAGGTAAAAAGTTTTGCTTTAAAAGACGGTGGTTCGAAATGACCGCTCGACCCGTTCTAAGATTACGGTTTGGTGCATTAAACCAACTAGACCCGGGTAACTCTGTCTCGCCCACGTTTCCGTGATCAAAATGAAATATAAAGATCTGGTCATGCGGTGACTGGCGCCACCGTCGGTGGCTGGAAGCAGCAAGAAACAACGCCATATTGTTGTTTTTTTGGAAGACGTCATGTTTCTTCATACAAGATTGTACCCATATCGTACCTAACCAGCACAGTGGCTTCTGCGATGTTTCTGTGAAATCAGTTTGCTAACTGTACGGGCATAGAGATACTGGGAGAACTCTGGAAACAGTATGGCATAAATCTTCAGAAACTCCGTGAAGAACAACCTCGCTGGCTCCGTATACAATTGGGAACCCGAAACAACGAATGTTTAACACGAATAAGAAATTCTCATGCCTCTGCAAAAACTCCAGTGTTAGTGAGAGATAACAAAAAATGCATAAAATTGCACCGTGTTAGTTCGTGTGACAAGCTGTAGGGATGGGCACGGGTCAGAAATATGGGCCCAGTACTAATCGTAGTAAATACGGTCCGACCCAACAAAGCATACGAACGGGCATTCGAACCGGCCTCATATTCTGAAACTACTTCCCGTGGGGGCTCGCGCCTGCTTAGGACACGTTTGGCAACAGAAACCTATACCGAGAGCAGATGCAAAGCTACTGAAGTCAAATATTAACAGGCCAAACGAACCTCAAACGGGCTACACAACCCCAAACGGGCAGCACAACCGTTGAAAACTACAAACCAAAAGCTGACACTCACAAATGAGAACAAAACTACTTCAAATTTCGTTTTTATTGCACAAACGTGCCACAAATAGATATCGCGCGTTATAAAGAGACATGGTTTTCAAGTAAAACAAAACCATCAAAAACAAAAGATACCGGCACTTGTGGAATTTCAACCTGGGTAATACGACTGCTACGCAGAAACACAACTCGTCCCATGTAAGTTTGCGCCTCAGTGCCTAGCAGTAAGACCCGTATGATATAAAAAAACTGTTACTTGTTTAGGCCGCGCCGCCAAAGTGCAGGTTCTCAGCTGTTATGAAAACCTAAGTATCGCTTCACTGTGCCGGGCTTAACCCGGGCCGTCAGGACGGACTGGCCGGACAATAGCATTAATATTTCGGCCAAGCTTGCTGTCCGGGCTCGGGTGAAAAGTATGTCGAGTGGGCCAGTCCCTCCCCGCGGGATGGGATGAACCTCGGCTTTCTTGTTTGCCTTCGAGCCATGGCTCACCCCTAACAAGGTTTCTAAAGAATAAGGAGTTCGGAGCTCAAAGATACACTGTCAGAAATCGCTACTGGTGGGCTTCACCACAACGCCCATACAAGCGACCACCGTGACCAAGTCTGCAAATTTTGCAAATCACGAATCCCAGCCTGTGATTAGTGTGAAAAGTTGCAGATGAAATCTACGTTGCAGTGTTCAGATGCTGTTACTTCGACGCCAAGGGGCAGTTTTGGAACGGAGTTTCGGCATTTACGATGTATACTTCCCGAGCACTGAAGCCCACTGAAGAGAGAAAGACTAGCAGCAGGGGTTTTTAATCGCCCTTGCCAAGGAGTCACCTGTGTGGGTTAAGATGTCTGCGAGAAACCTTGCGGCTGCGGGGTGTTGGTTAGTTTTCGTGACAAGGCGAGAGTGCAGTGATTCAAAGTGTTCCTTCTGTAATGTCATGCCGGACTGAATGTCTTTTTTCCCTTTTTGCTGATAGCGAGAGAGAGTGAATATCTTTGTTGAGAAGAAATAGGCGGCGTTTAGGGAAAGGGGGCAAACAGATGTTATGGAGGACAAGCGTAGAACCTAAAGTTCAGGGCCACAGATGCAGCAGCCCCTTCCCTTGCCTTCTCAATAAGCTAGCACTGATCTTGAGGTAACGGGGATGTCTCGATAGAAGTAGAATATGCAATCTCTTAGTTGTTCTCCCCTGAGCATACGCCTAGACATGGTTAACTTGAGTGGGCTAGGGTGGATGTCTGCCGGAATTATTTCAGCACAGTTTTGAAGATAACGTGTAATGTTCTCACCGAACATCTTCGCCCACATAGATTTGCAAATACAGTGGAACCCCGGTTGTATGCCCCCGAATATTGCGACAGTCCGGGTTTTACGACGGACAAGTTGAGTCCCGGCGAAGTCCTCGTAGAAACAATGCAGTAAAAATCTAGGTTATCCGACGCTATTTCATGCTCGACCTGCGTTAGCCGACGATCCACGCAAAACCCGCGACCGACCAGTGCCGCGGACCAGTTTCTGCCGGCTCCCCATGTGTTTGTCCTCGTCATGTGTGCCATTATTCGCTCTGGCTGGTGGGGATTGCAGCAGCGTACTGCAGTATCAGGTTTGTTTTATTACAACGCGATTAGCATCATCGCTGCAACATTCCTTTCGCATTTACTTTTTAAGTGATTTGATTTCCGAACACAGCACAGAATCATTTCGTAGTTTACTTGAAGTTTCTTGCAAATCCGTCGCGCGAAACTGTATTTTGGGCGTATTTCTTCTTGGTCAGACTGTACGAGGCCCGCATTTTACGATGCTTTTTCACGGTCCAGGGAAAGTTCTATAATCGGGATTCTGCTGTAGTTACGTCGTTTAATCCGCCACAAGGTTTGCTATTCTTCAGCATTGATATACCCATGTGGCACGGGGAAGGATCGTGTTCCTAAGCGTAGAATGAGATCGTGTTCCCAAGCGTAGAACGTTTTTCGGGGAGGGGAGTGCGGCAGGGGTGCCGCCAGGGTGGGCGTTTTGATGTCAGAACACCCACCAAACTTTACGCATGCAGAAGAATGACATATATTGTTTGGGCGCCCGGCGCTGTCTCTCTTTCTTTATATGACTTTTTATTTTCCTGGAGGCGTACAATCCAAGCTGAAGTATATTTCTGGCTACGTAACTGGAGTTCGGCATTCGTGGTCGCAAGTAGCACGGTATGTGAATTCGCGTGCCTCTTGGTCAGCGCCTTGATCTCTTTCAGACCTTTGGGTCCGGGTGTCGGGGTGTCCAGGTGACATTTTTAACTTTCTTCACTGTACATGGGGAGTATTTTAGCAAAGCGTTTCGGTACTCTCCCTGTTCTATTATAGTTCTATTCGATACTTCCACTTGCTTGATTGCGAAGAGTATGGTTCCACCTTCCGCTTATGGCTCCAAATTCCGCTTATGACTCTCACTTACGCTTACAGATTACGACAATTGCTGCCTCTTACTCTCATGCATCCCGAAATTGGTGCGTACTATGTTCTCATGATTTTGAATATTTCCTCGAATGAACTCGATCCTGCCATAGAGCCTGTCCTTGTGCAGGTTTGGATCCGTGTTTTTGCTCCAGACGAGGTGAATGCGCAGTCGCCGGATCAGTGACATGTCCATTATGGTGTCGAGCCGTTTCTTCTACAGATGGGTGCCCGTCTTCCATCACCATTTTGTTTTCCCTACTCCTCCCTTCGTGCTACGACAGTGTTTTTTTCTGATTTCTTCGAGGGCGCTATAAAGACCTAATTTGGGAAGCTTTTCATCGCCTTCATCGTTGCCAACAGCCTAGTTAGGTCCACTGCAGGACGAAGGCCTCTCCAATCGACCTTCACCAACTCCTGTCCTGCGCTGCCTGAGTCCATTCTTTGGCTGTGGATTTTATTATTCCTCCCCCACATCAATTTATGGGCTTCCCCCTTCTAGACGCGCGTATATTCTACGACCCTGGTGGTTCATCGGTTGTCAGTTCATCTCGCCGTAAATAATGCAAGATTGAGGGATGCCTTCTATGCTGTGCTGATGTTGGTTGTCATTTGATTTCCTGCGGTGCGGGTAAGTGTTTGGTACGGTAGGCTCTGTGATATACGGCTCATGATCAGTGGCTGCATGAGTCTTATCGTTTCTTCTTCTCTTATCCCTGCTTTTCTCTTGTTTAGGCATTTTATCATTTGCGCAATTGGGTAAAGATTTTCTCTATTTTGGAAATTGTGATACCGGCTCGGCCACTTGACTCTAGAGCCATGCATAGCAATGTGGCGCCATCCGTCGCTTATCAAACACAGCTTGCGGAAGAAACAGCACCGAGGAGATATCAAAAAGTAGTTGGGAAGTTTGGGTAATTAGACGCTATATACTGGGTTTTCTTCATCGTTTGTTTCTGCTTGTAATCGGTGCTTTCCTTGATGTTTGAGACTGTCCTTAGTTATACACCGTGTTTTAGTTAGGTGACTCAATGTGGTTGCCTTTGTCAGTACCCGTGCAAAATACACCTCGATGGCTCAGTAGGTAAGGCGTGGCGCTGCTGACCCCAAGGGCGCGGGTTCGATTCCGCGTCGTGGGGGCTTTTTTTCTGATTAAAGCAGAAACCAAAAACGCCCATTCAAAAAGACTTATGTACCCGTTACAGAACCCCAGGCGGACTAAATCATTCCGGAGCGCTCCAGTGCGGTGCACCTCATAGCCCGGGTGTGCCTTCGGCACGTAAATTACAGAAAAATTCAGTTTTTTGAACTTCTCGAGAAGAGGCGCATGGGTGTGACGGCGTCAGTTGCCTGCACCACCGGCAGCTACCACGGACACGACGTAGAACGAACCTCACTGCGCCTGGGCGGCACCTGTTGACAACGCGTGTCTTTTGTTCTGTGTCCGCCGTAGTATCATTTTCCTCCTTCCTGTACTTCAGTGGCCGCTACGCCATATTCCCGATTTAGGCGAGCCCTCGCATCTCTCTGCCTGAGTCGTACCTTGCGGGTGGCAGTCGTTACTTATTTCAGCGGACGCTTGATGCGCACGGCTGATAGAGGATGGTTAGAAGCCACGGGGAAATCGAGAAGAGAGCCTAATAACGCTGTCGCTTTAAAAAGTACGTCCTGCACATGGGCAGTAGCGCAAGAGGTGCATGTACGCCATTGTCCCAGCGTAGATTGTTTTTTTAGTTTCCTAATCGCGTGCTTGGCCTCGTAATACGCCCAATTTGCACATTTGGCCACGCTGAATAGTCGTTCTGTGCAGGCGGGATGAGGCCCACTGCGGCGATATCTGAGAATGCAGTGGCCTCGTGTAATATCGGTATTATTAAAAGACCATGACGACAACATGCTCCCTGCTTTATTTGAACGAAGAAGACTTTGCTGACTTACGAAACCCTATTCTTCCGAGGCGGTCAGATTTTCCACCAAAATAATAAAAATGGTCGTGGTGACCTATCTCAATTTCAGTAGTCAACATAAAAAACTACGTCATTGGTGAAACATCAAAGTAGAGTGCTGAGTGGGATAGCTCTAATCCCCCATCCAAGCAGTGCGCTACAACATACATGAGACCCCACTAGAACCTCATCCTGATATTCGTTGTGATAGTTTTTGTCAGGGGCGGAAAACCACCCGACCTAGTCGTAGCGGCATCAGAGGAGACTGCGAAAAAGTAGGAGGTAAGTCGGCACTAATTTGTCTCCGTCACCTAATATCTAAATGCACGGTCGAAAACTTGCATTGAAATTGGTAGGAATAATTAGGGAAATTACAATTCGTACTGTGTATTTGCATAGCCTATGATTTTCACGTCTGAAGAAACCAAGCTTCTAGAGGTCTCAAATTCCCGTTTTCTTATATACTGTATCCTCTCAGAGGATGCAGATAATTTCTAAATAGATTATTATGTGTGGGTAATGATGATGACTAGTGATTCTGCTGAGTCTTTTGAACCATATCCCGCAGTTCCTTCTACGAGCGCGAATGCGGTGTTTTGGGCTTTGCTTGTTTTCGAAGAAGTGAACGCTTTCTTTTCTATTTTTTCTTGCCCTCTCCAAATAGACACATTAAATATATCGGCAATTGCACTAGTTCTTACGTGTGTATGCATCTGCCTGGGACCATTTTGTTGCAAAGGGGACGTAAAACTGTATTCCTTGTGGTTGCGTGCTTGTATGACGAACGGAATCACAAAAAAATGTCTTGTGTTTCAGCGCTAAATATGATGTCCTGTGTGAGGTGTTGTTTCTTGCCTCGTACGCGAGTTGCGATCGATTTCAGCAAAATAAAACGATAGAACGAAAAGCAGAGCAACCTGGCCTGTCATAGCAATATCGACCCCTTGGGTATTCGATGCCGCCATTACTAACGCTGTAACCGCTGTAATCGCTGTAAACCAAGCTTTACTTACAAACACGGAGTCCCCCGTAATTGCATGGGTAGTTTTAACACCACGCACTTTGCTCAAAACATTATTTTCATCTTGTCTTCCAAAATTACCACACAAGAAACTACCCCAGCATCACCAGCTGTTGCAGGGGCCTTTTCCTAAAGGTGGTAATTGGCCACCTATTTGTTCTCTTCAAAGCATTATAACTCCGCCTCCACATTTACCGTTGCTTCCAGCTGGAATTGCTTACTGTCCGTGATATTTTGCCAATGTATGCTTTCGATATGTTAAAGCTGGCCCGTCAGTAGGACACATGCACCTGCACAGATTCATATATTTCTGAATAAAATGGCGCCCATTTATTTGCCCTTGATAAAAATACGCTGAATAATAATTTTCTTTCAATATAGATACGCACAAAATGAACCACACCACGCACATTTAGATTTCACCCATTAGTTTCTTATAAGCACATATGCCTTCGCAGTATAATTACTTCAAAGTTATTTTTATTTTTGGAGAATTTTTATTCGTTTATTTTGTTTAAAAAGACAATCATTTTTCAGGAAATCACAAATGTCCTTTCGCAGCATTTCTATGAATAAAACACCAGAGTTTTAACAGTTAGACAAGGCAACGAGGTCGTGTCTTTATACGAGCCTCTATTTGTTGTATGAAGCTACAAAGTTAAATATATATGCAAAGTTTGTCACATTGAGGATACTCGCGACCGATTACATGTGACAACGGAACGAGAGGCTTACGCTATACGCTGTTCGGTATTGCCTATCTGCCTACAACAAATTACCCACAGACGTCATCCTGAACAAGCGATATGAGAAATCCCAGTACAGGGCGCAGTGTGCAATGGAAAGAGAAATATCGGTACAGCAGATTTTTTTACAACACATTGCGTGCTATGACCAACCAACAACGACGGGGTAAAAGCAGAGACAAATTCCACAACTGGCATCGAAACTAAAACCGCCCACATGTTTGGCGTAAGCTTCAGTGTTCGCATATGTATCATGTGGTGACAAACGATTATTTGAGCTCAAATAGACAAACAATTTGGGACGCCTTCTTACTCTACGAGGCTACGGCATCGTGCCACTGTTTGCCCCCGAATGATAACTTTTTGCTCGTCTACAAACCGCGAGATGAGCAGTAACTGCAAAGTCCCGCCGAACATTCTGACATATTTGATACGAAATTCCATGACATCTTTTTGAATAGCCTCTGCTCTTTCCGTTACAGCTAACCTCTCTATAAAATAAAAATTTCTCTCTTCCTCACCAACTCCATGACATCTTTCTATGGACACATTCGGCCTGACTCAACATTGTCATCGGACGTGAGGAAGTGTCCCAGCTCCTCAGAGACACATCTCCAATATTGCGACCCCCGCCTATTACGAAGCATCATCCGCACATTTCAATACTGCTGCACCCGGAAAATACGAGTAGCGGAATATTGTCACAACAAGACCGGTTTTCACTCTGCTAAAATCATCTCTCAAGAAGTAGGTGAGAGGCTTGTGCATTTTTTTCAGCCAGATGGATAGTTAATTCTATTAGCTGCACACGGGCTTTTCGGTAGAAAGGATGGGGGCATTTTTGGGATTCACAGTGGCCATATATTATTCTCCCTTACGTATTAGTGACATAAGAGGTGGGGTAATGATCCACCCTCTCATAAGGGAGGGAAAATCGTGTGCAGGGTGGCTGTTTTTCGTAACGTCCGTCGGAGGCAGTTCCGCATTTGTTGTAGCTGCACACGCATTTTAAGTGTTCGAGCCGAACCTCTTTTATTTAGGCATCATTCTTCCTGTTTTACAGAGAATATGGAATAAACTTAAAGCTCAAATGACCCAGGTGGCATGGCTATATACTTTATGAGACTCGCGTTTCATTTGGTACGCGTCATAATATCGTCCATGCGTGTTCTGCTGCGTCAGAATTCCGCTGCGGGAAGTAGCTAACTAGTCGCATTGTCCAATCTCTTTTTTCCACTTAGTAAACCTTATTTGAGTGATTTTTTTGTTAAAAATGGTGTCAGTGTTATTTCAACGAGGCAATATTTTCAATGCGCGATACTTAATTATTGTCCGCATGGATCAGTTAAACCGCATAACCGAACTAGTAGTGTTTCGGGTATGGTTCGGAGCGTAGTTTCTGAATGATTAGAAGATATTTATGATGTCGGGGTGCAAAAGTGAGCTCATGGGCTGCAAAATAACGGGAGCCTGTTTTCCGAGGTTCCCACTCATAGCAGCAGATACCGGTTGTTGTTGAACCCCTCTGCATAATTTTCAAATTGATGTTAATTTTTTCCACGTTGTGGCGTATAATATCCTTTCCTGTGTGGTTGCTATTACTGGCTGCGGGGGTCGGGCTAGGCTGCCCGCGCAAGTAGATCTCGGTGACACAGTGGTGAAGTTTGGGATTGCCTAAAGGACGTTACCACCTTTTTTTTCTTTTTTCTTAAAATTATTTTCTCTTAATATACCTTCATTGAACTCACCCCGCCTAAGAAAACTCTCACCAGTCTCTTTATTCTAAATATCTACAGTCCTCCGCAGCACTCCTTAGCTTCTATAAATTCCATCCTTCAGAAAGCTAAACCTAAGATGAAACATCACCGCCCCGTCCTTCTCGGCGACTTTAACGCCCCTCATACTGCATGGGGTAATCCAAAACCAGTAAAAAAGGAGCTCAAATGCACGACGCTGCCCAAGAAGCTCACCTCACGCTCTCGACCGACCCCGCATACCTCACCCGCATCGGCAACAGCGTGGCACGAGATTCTACCCCCGACCTCACATACACTCACAACATAACACGAGCCACTTGAACACGCCTCGACGAAACATTAGGCAGTGATCATTATATCATTGAATTCACCAGCAATCACACCCGCATTCCTAAAAAAATCGGCCATGCTAAACTCACACCGGAAATATTTTCGTGACTCCCCTCTCCCCACCACAATTGAAGACATTGAAACGTGGACCCAAGACATCCTCAAAACTGTCGAAGGCCACACCCGCACCCTAGCTATAACAGAAGTTCACCCTTCGATTGACATGCACCTCCTACATCTGTGGGATGCTCGCCGAGGGCTTATCCGCCGCTGGAAAAAACAAAAACACAACAAAAAACTCAAAACACGCATCGCCCACATCACACAACAGGCAGCCGACTATGTTCGCACCTTACACAAACACAACTGGACACAATTTTGCAACCGCCTTCAAGGAACTCTCAGCATTAAGTCCACATGGAATATCATCCGCTCCATGCTGGGTACTAAGCCCAGCAAAGCAGACACCGGCCACACCATCCCTCGCCTAATCCGCAATCATCACCTTGATGAAACTCAGCTCCACGCACAACTCCTCACAATACGTAGCCCACGCAGTACAACCCCCAAACATTGCCCCTCGCAATTACCAAGGGAAAAAAATCCCGACCTTGACACCCACTTCACTCTCATCGAACTCACCTTCGCCATCAGCAACCTCACTCGTAACACCACACAAGGCAAAGACCGAATACACAACAAACTCCTCCGTAACCTCAACCCCGAATGCGCAGCCGCACAGCTTTACTATTTTGATAATTGCTAGACAACCAACTATCTGGCCCCTCAATGGAAACATGCCGAAAGCACGCTAATTCCGAAGCCCGGGAAGCCGGGCACCCTAGATAATCTTTGTCCCATATCGCTAACATCATGTGTAGGCAAGTTATATGAACACCTAGTTAATAATCGGCTCACAGCATACCTCGAAGAAAACAGCTTAATACCTCATACCATGTTTGGCATTCGCGCACACCTATCCTCGCAAGACGTCCTGTTACAGCTAAAAGACGAAGTCCTTACACCGCTGAGCTCACAAACCAAACGCGCTATCCTAGCCCTGGACATTAAAGGAGCCTTTGACAATGTATCACATCAGGCTATACTCGAAGTACTCCAATTAAACAACTGCGGCACACGTATATATAATTACATACAAAACTTTCTTACCGATCGCACAGCCAACCTAGGCCCCATCTGCTCAATCTCATTTCGTGCCCGACCGCGTGGTACACCCAGGGGTCAGTCATTTCCTCGCTCCTCTTTAATCTTGCCCTGCTACAACTTCCACCCCTTCTACCACAAATTCCACACATACAACACGCACTTTATGCAGACGACCTCACTATTTGGACCGCAGGGGGTTCGATTAGGGAACAACAAGGCGCCCTCCAAGAATCCATTGACACCACCGACAACTACCTTACACCCCGCGGTCTCAATTGCGCACCAGAAAAACCTTCCCTTCTTGTCCTCCAAAAACACATGCAAGGCCGTAAGCGACAACCCCGCCCAGACCCACAATTAAGTCTTACATGGCACTCCCATCCTAACCACCCCTACAATTCGTGTTCTGGGACTCACTATCCAATCAGCCGGCACAGGCATTTCTACTATTCATACGTTTCAAGGAACGCTATTACAAATCACACACCACATCAAACGCATTGCGAATCGTCGACAAGGACTGAAAGAAAACGACCTCGTGCGCCTAATTCAAGCCCTACCAATTAGTCGCATCACCTACGGAACTCCATATTTGGCTGTTAAAAAATAGTGAAATCCAGAAACTCGATATAATAATCCGGCAAGCCTACAAATTAGCACTCGGACTACCGCCGACAACTTCCACTGCCACATTACTACAGATGGGACTTCATAACACCTGAAACGAATTTCGAGAGGCCCACCATGTCAACCAGATCGAACAGCTCAAGCTCTCCCACACTGGCTGTCACCTCCTCCGTCGCCTCGGCTACCAAGTACCTGCCACCCATCACCCCCGCCAACGCATTCCTCTGGAACTACGCGATTGCATCTCCGTCACTCCGATACCCAAGAATATGCACCCCTTCATACCCAGGGTCACCGACAAGCCCGGATTCGCATGCTTCACAAGATTCTTCAAGTCAAGCCACGAGACATCCGCTACGTTGACGCCGCAAAATGTGCCTATAAATCAGCCTTCGCAATTTCAACAGTAAACCACCGAGGAATTGAAATTACTTCCGCAACAGTAATTGGCAACGACTCCACAACTGCAGAAGAAATCGCAATAGCCCTCGCAGCCAGTACATCTAGAGACGTTATCACCATAGTCACAGATTCGCAAGCTGCCTGTCGCCAAGCTGCTGCCGCCCGCGCGCATATCTACCGGGCGTTCCCCTTCCAACACTCCAGCGTCACCATCGGAAGCATACCATTCTGTACCTTAAAAATTCAAAGACATCCTCGAACACCACCGCCTCGAAAGCCGCATACTTCCCCCACCCCACGACGAGTTGTCTAAGGAAGAATCCACCACTTACGGCCGCCTTCAAACCAACACCTACCCGCACGGCACCCTCCTCCACGCCATCCACCCCACCTCCTACTCCGCCACCTACAAGTACTGTCCCCAACCCTGCACGCTCCACCATATGATTTGGGCGTGCTCCCACACACCATCCCTCGCCCCCATACCCTCCCCCAACCATGAGAGGGGGGAAGGCATGCTAGCCAGCCCGTACCCCGGCGATCAGCTTCGGCTGGTTAAAAGGGCCCGCCTGGCAGCGACAGCACAGGGACTTCTGGACTGAGAAGACCCCCCCCCCCCCCATTGCCACTACTCCTGAACTAATATAGAAATAAAGTTTATTCCTCCTCCTCCTACACTTAATTGGGGCGTCCGCCATTGTGACATGAAAATCTGACATCGATCTCTCTAGTATTTGCAAGCTAGTCTTCAGATTTTTTATCATAAAACCCTATTTTAAAAAAGAACAGATGGCTGAAAACTGTTGAGTCGCTTCAAAACGTACAGTTTTTCCCAAAATTTTGTTGGCCACAGTGACTGAGCAGAGGTGCTCCGGTTGCCGCTGTTCCCTGGCTGAAAAGCTAAACAGAGCGAAGAGAACTTTCCCTCTTGCCTTTGTAGTGTGGCTGGCACGACATCTGCGACGCAGGGCCGGTTTCTCAGCATAGTACGTCGATGCAGGCGGCGGCATGCAGGTTTCCGGTTGAATTGGGGGCCCCGATCTTTGACGCGATTTCGCTCACTTACTTCCCGAGCTCTTTGTTTTGCGTAACCGGCGTAATACTTGCATTTTTCCTGATAGGTACAAAATCCCCTTCGAAATATCCACTATGAAATCTTCCTACTGGCGCACACATTCCAGGACACGGCATGAAACAAATAACAAATAAAGCGTGTCGATATGTGTTTAGGATTGGCCTGTGCAATTGGTTGAAATATTTGCTGAGCAACTAAGCTAAAATTCAGTCACCTTTGGGTAATTTGCCAAGTGGAAGACTTAATGTCTGGATGCGAGCTAATTGGTATGCCATAAGTAAATCAGGTTTAGCGCCAAGCGCAACTTCATGAAAAAATGTTTTGGCAGGACAGGCGCCTCTGTCCTCTCAAAACCTTTTTTCCTGAAGTTGTGCTTGGCGCAAAACATGATTTACTTAAGTGAAAGACGTCCGAGAACTCCAGTGCGATAACCACCACAAAAAAAATGCGGGGTGGCAGCGAATACGTAAGCCTTGAGCGATAAGCGAATACTCAACATGACTAAAATTACGCAATATTTTCCCTTAACTGAGCTCTGCAATGGTGTTTCACGACGTTTACAATTTTCGCGGTCACGGAAGTGTTAACCGTTGGAGATTTTTAGCGAAATATCGAACCACATAAATCACTATCGAAATCTTGTGCAATAGCCTAATTTTCCACGACAATGTGCCCGATTTAAAGCTCAGCTTAACACGCTTATGACTCTCATTGCCGATATAACCGCAATGTAATGGATGACGCTTTGTCAAGCTCATTTCTCACGCAACATTTTGCCTCGGATCTTTTTTCAGTTGTAGATATTATGCTTAATCAGCGTTGTACTCAACCGAAATATACATGACCTTAGTGACTTCAGTTCGAAAAGACCCGAAAGAGGCATGATGTTTAAGGCACTCTGTCAGCGCTTATTCATAGAAAAGTTTTAAGGGCATGCAATACAGCCACTGGCGAAGCGTACATGCAACTGGGCCGTAATTGATTGAGTATTATCGTATGATACTTGTCTTTTATGTGACCATTCTGGGACGGGAACGTGCATCGTTCGCTGACTATGTGGAAGGTAGCCTGTACTCCGAAGCAACTCTAAGGGCCGTATTGTGAGTTCCTCCTCCACTCTATTTGCTCCCTCCACTCGGCTGAGGAGACGATTTGGCAATGCTTATGCACAGCGAAATCAATTTCAAGGATCCCCCCCACTGGAGGCTCGAGTGGAGGAAGGACTCAGATACCATGGTAAGACGTTTTAATATGAGTAAGTATTGAAGGCATTTCTATGTAAGTCGGCACGCGAATGAAAATTGTTATGAAAGTAATGCAAATATAAACCTGTGATTTGTGGATTAATTCAAAGCACAAGCAAAGTGGGATGATAGCCATAACTGTGCATTTACGAACAATACGGAGCATTTACTTAGTGCCGTAAGTGCACTCCACTATTATAAACGACCAGTAGCTTTCCCTCGATCCACTAGCGCTGAACAAAGTACTTAGACAAGACGTGCAGTCTTGCCCTGTAAAACTACCAAAATACCCAGCGAATTCCGGGTATTTTGGCCACGCTTGTACGCCGTTTAATAGCATCACGGGAAAGTTTTATGTGTTGGTTCGCAAATCAATGAAAAATTCTGGGCACAGCAGACCTTGGCGGAAGAAGTGATGCCCATGTGTTGGTCTGGCGATCACATAAGCGACCGATATGCCATATGATAAGCCGTGAAAATGACCGTGAAGTCCTCGAAGCTGTGGTCGCGTATCATTCGATGTAAAACAGAGATTCCTAGTTAGGTACGTTAGTGAGATAAATAAGGGGGAGTATAACGTCACTCGAGGGACTAAATGTTTTAAGCGATGTTTGAGAATAGGCATATCAGAAAATTGAACAAAGCCTTTTCCGGTTGCTTAGTCACCCCTCTGACGCCCTCGTGATCGTTGGAAGCGACCTTATTAAACGTTTTTATACCTACTAAACGACCTAGCTAATAAACAGAAGGGAGTGAAGTTGGCCTAGTTATGGTTCTAGATTAGGGAACAAGCACGCCATAACATGACACCTCCTTTATTTTAAGCTGAACCTTTGCGCTAAAAATGAAGACATACATCTACAACACCCCACCCCCCCACGCACACACCCAACACACACAGAGAAATTCAAAAATGCACAGCGCCGCCCCTCCTTCCTAACCACCGTGTGCCTCCCGGCATGTGAGAATCCGCGGGCTCTTGTGGATGTTTTATTAGGGGAATATTGCTTCGAACCATTCGTTGTACTGCGACAACAGTGAATCTGCAGCTGCATGAGAAGTATAACATCTTTTGAGTTTCTCAAATTCTATATACAAGGGTGTTCTTCTTCAAGCTCTAGCCTATACTCGTAACACATTGTACGTGCTACAATGTCTAAAATGGTATAAAACCCAGTTTTAGGCAATTTTAAATCCCAGAATTGTCAAAAACCCAGTAGCCCTTCTTTGGCTTCCCCTACATTTCCTTAAGCTAGAAACCTGATATTCGCGAAACTGTTTTCTTCGGCTAAGTCCCAAGTACGGTGTAGCCAAATTTTCTTTAGTGATCTACATGGGTAGCCGAGGACAAGCAAAAACCAGTTCACAAGTGCCGAATAGTGCGCAAATATACACTTATTACTTTCCAAAACCATACATGGCAGTTTCGGGAATCGTAATTTTTTGTCGGTATTTCAATTAGCAACCCTGCAAGGCATAAAGAACGCATATCTTTAAATGAGGGAACACACTTCATTGGTCAACTACTTCGAATTCCCCAATTTAGGGGTCCTTAAACACAGTCCCTAAAATGTCTTCAGTTATTAGGAGAACAACGTAGCAATAAATGTTTGGCGGTAAAGCCACATTCAGCCGCTAAATCGGGGAATTCAGTTGTTTTCACAACTCCTGCGTATAAACCTCGTGGTTCGGCGTTGAGCATAAGCTGTCAGTCAATGACGGGGACTTGGGGTGTATTGTTTGCTAGACTCTTTTTTCTTGGGATTCGTTTCTACGAGATTTTTTCGCCAATGTTGTTATACGTCAGCATTACCTCTACGCTCTCTCAAGCTCCTGTTCGCGTTGCAACCATGCCGAATTCTGTATGAACAGCGATTTGATGTTGATTTGGCGCATACACCTGCCACCAGCTAGGGGCCGGAGACCTGAACAGGAATCCGCTCAGAACAAGCCCACCTCAGAAAGCCGCAGATCTAATGGGCTGACCAGTCTCATCAAACGAAACCCTTCATAAACAAAACAATAGAGCATAAGGCCTCCATAAAGCAACAATTCGTGTGGGATTGTTCCTGGTTGGCCACGTACGCCAGGTCGCGTGCTCACACTCATTTACGCGCTTTCTCCGGATGATGTTCAATAGTTATTCCTTTCCTCCACCTGCAAGCGCGTGTTATAGGCATAAATTTACCTTATTTACGGCCTTTGCGCAGAAAGAAAAAGCATTTCTACAGGCAAGACCGGACATGCATTGTAGGACAAATCATGAACGGACCTGCGGACAAGATCAGAGTAGCCGCCCAGGTGCTACATGAGCTTTATGATGACTCTCCAAGCGATGTTAACGTACAGTGTAGCAGAATAAATGAAAATACCCACCTGCACGGCTTTAAGGAAAGTTCGGTACGTTACAATACCAAGTATGCAACGTCGATGTCGTGGTAAGACCACAGAGGCACAGGTTCAACGGCCCATAGACAATGTACAACATTATTGAACTATATGGGTCATCTTATCCAGTGTAAAAACATTTCACCAAAAATTAACAGCCACATAACGGTATTTTGTTCCAATTTACAATTTCTTGGTATAGGTTATTGACCAAATAGTGTGTCCAGAAAAGCTCAACGGCTTGGTTACTTTCGTTAGATATGGTGGTCCATCGCAATGCTTTGATCACATCCTCAGGCCTGCCTGCAAATAACAAAAGAGGGTATTCCATGGTTCCACTTACTTAAAGCCACGTGAGACTACCCATGAATTCGGTTCGCCTACCCGCTTCCTCCTTTGAAAGTCTGCCAAGTACACTTACCTCTTTTAGGGAGGTCAGGATCCACCTCGGTAATCCGACATGAGCTCCTCTACAAGTTACTGTGGGTGAACGCTTTTGCAGTGAATTGGGTTCTCGGGTCGATTTGTATATTTCGTAAAGTTGTTTTCCAGGGTGTATACGTAAATTGGTGATAAAAAAATATAAGCAGATATTGTTAGGACCTGGGTATCCAAATCGTCGCGCGTGGTGCTGCTGTGCAGGAAGTCAAGATTACAAACTAAAAACAGTCCGGCATACCCGGGATCAGCATGGACGGCCAAAGCGCCTTGCTGTTTCCTTGCTTGTCGCAGGGTTTTGCTCTGTGCATGGTTAATTCTTCCCCAAGTAACTTTCGGTTTTCGGTTGGAGTGAGAGCCTGCGATGTGGCTTCATTCTTGACAGATATAGAATCGCGCGGTCGGGATATAGGTAGGACAGTAGTTCCCCCGGTACAAGCTTTTGGAGCGGCTCCTTTAGTAAGGGCCCTACCCCAGAAGGCCGACAATCGCAAAACTTCTCTCTTGCTCTGAAGCCAGGCCTTTGTGACAGTACATAATTACACGCATTTACTGTTTCCTCATCCATAAGTTCCAGTTCTACCAGGGGGCGTTCGTGCCGAACACAGCAACGTGACCTGGTTTTGCCGCACCGGCCAGGATAATTTTTGGCCCTACGCTTTTTGTCAAGGATTCAGTGTTTACTTTGAATAAATCGGCATTACAAGCCCAAGTGGTCAGCATTATGCATTCAGACCATCCGCACCCGGAATGCCTTCCTACCTGCGTGGAATACAAGGAGGCATTTATCTCCCATCGCAACATCAGTACCAGCACATCTTTGTTTTGCCCACAGCGCCGTTTGGTTATGCGGTAAAATCCGAATTAGCGTGTTTCCAGTCCCTAAACGCCAGTATGAGGCCCAGTGAATGCTTTCCTGGGAACTACTCAATGTCTCTAATGCTTTTAAATATGAGGAATAAGAGCATCTACTTCTTACAATAGGTGGCCACGAAGTGTCACAGTCATATTCCTGCTGTTCGCACATGGAATGACTTAACAACTCGGTCATAAAGTCTTTCTCTCTTTCCGGAGCCCTTTGGGCCTCGGCATTTTTGTGCATACATGATGTTCCACAAGCAGCATCGCAGTTGCTAGACATCTTCATGTTATTCGAAGCAGAGACATCATTTGATAACGACTTTAAAGATTGTAAGAAAAACGAAGCAGAGACTGCAGAGAAATTACAGGGTGCCGAGGCGATCATGAAGGTCCATTTTGCTCTCAGGGTTGCGGTTGCGTTTTCCATGCTGTCAGGCACAAAGGAACGACATGGAGTGTTAAATCAGAGCTGCCACCATCCCCTTTCATTGGATGTGGGAAATAACAATCGGCGCTGCACAGCCGAGTAGTTAAACAACAGGCGGATTTTGGGACAAACCCGACGTTAACTAACTCGGTTGGCTTCAACGCCGGTCGGATTGCTACCTTAACTCACTCTGCATGTAAGCCGGGCTTTTTGTAACTGCAATTGCCTAATGCGCGGTTAATTCTGGCGTTCTGTCAATGCTGTTCGGGTAAATGCTGCATGCGCACAGATGGTAGAGGCAGAACGCTTCTCATTAAGCCGAATTATGCCGATACTTCATTTTAAAATTAGAACTGCAAACACCGCACGTCTCCAAATAGTAAATATTTCACCTTGAATTTCAATGTAAAACAGCCTGTAATTCTTTGTGTTTCGATAAATTTTAATACGCAATAATTAGCAAGAGACGGCGGTTATAGTGTTTTTGTATTTTTTCAAAAACACGAAGCCTAAGTTACACGCAACAACGTCCCCTACAGGTACCTTTCGAGTCGAATTCTCGCCTTTCGATTCGTCACAATACAGATTATATGATACCGTACCAATAAGATACCAAGCTGCAAAACCTTTTTTTATGCCACTCACAGGCGCTCACCTCGAACGCTGCGCCAAATTGAAATGAGCTCGAGGCTGTTAGATGCCAAAAAAGCAAACCGACCAGCCTGTTTTCAGTTCAGTCACGCCAAGAGAATACCACAAGAGTTGAAAATCAGTAGGAAATATAGAATGACGAAGCTCCAACTTTTGCTTTTGTTCAGCTAGGAGCGCCATTGTCATAGCGCAGTGCAAAGAGTAGTGTATTTGACAAAAAAATTTTGGAACAATTTTGGAAATAAAACTCTCCCACACAGGATACGAAAAATTCTCCCCCATTTAATTCTTAGAAAGAAAAATATTAGACCTTATGTATTCCCCTTTTTTTCGTCTTTAGGTGGAATTCCTTCACAGCTGTAGTAGCCGCAGGCGGGCCACAGGGTTCGCAAAATAAAAGCTCGTAATAAATGACAGTCCTAACGGTTTTGGAGGCGATTGTTGCCTCTGCGGCTTTCGTATTTTCTGTTTCAATAATTACCTTGGCCGTGAAGGAGAAAACACCAGCAAGCGCTGAATTTTCCGTGCTTCCACGTGAACCTCGGCTTCCATTGCCTCCTACATATTCACAGTCGTCTTTCCTCCTCACAGTAGCCGTAGCTGCAATGTAATAAGTGCCAAAACATTCTTGTATTATGCCAAGTGCATAACCTTGGTTCTCTGTACAGCAGAGGAACTCACGGGAAGGACGCAGTAACCAGTTTTGCTTGTTTGTTACTGCGGAATGTGAAGCCTCCAATCGTGGTTGCTAGGCGCACAGATAATGTCGCGCAGAACAACTCTCAGCACCGCTCAACCACTTAATTTTCTTCACTGGCCGCACGTGCACTCATTAGTATTGTCACGGGAATACTAAAAAAATCACGCCACCAAGCGCTGCTGAATTCGAACCGTTCTTTACGGAATGCTGAAGGGAGGCGTGAATTTTTTTTCATTGACGATTTGACATCTGCGGCAATGAGAGCGCCGAGATTACACAGGCAACCATGTACTAAATAAGAGTAACGGGAAGAGAAAGTGTGAGTTGTAATTTTCTTGTCAGAATACGGTCGGGAAGCCAACACGGAAGGTTTTTACACATTGGGCTGCCATCATGTGTAGTAGCGTTGAGCCAGAAATCATACCCTATTTCGCAGCTGAGACGTTTCTCGTGAGTGTGTAACACCTGCTAAGGTACTGTTAGCCAAGTTACTTCGTGACTTCAGTTGCGATCCGTTTAATTTTTCAACCGCATGCCACTCGCAACGGGCGCTATTTTTCTCAAACGTCTTCCAGTAAGTTATTATACGCGGCCTCTAGCAACCTGACTTGGAGTAATCATCGTTTTCAAGCCAATTGAGGTACAAGGGCGGAACGCTTTAAAAAGAGAGAACGCACGACCAGCCTGGCAGCTCTTATTACTACTTTATTTAGCTGGTAAGACTCGTGACTGTCGTATCGCCCGTATCACGACATTATTTTTGCTCCAGCGTTGTATACATCGCACACTTTGGAATCAAAAATGTCCCCGCACGTAAGAACAGCTTGGACGAAAGTGCTATAGCTGGTCTTTTACCGCTTCTCTGAACATTTGGATAACACTACAGACGGGTCTCCGGTGGGGGACATTCGGTTTGTGGAACACCTTTAGCTTCCCGATTGACGCGCGGCTCCTCATCGTTACCTGAATCCAAATATTGAGCTAGTTCAAAAACGCCGGGCGCGACGAACACCCTGGTTATTTTATGCTCCCACAGTTCCTCCCAGTCAAGGTGTTCTTCGGGTATTTGCGGAGTTTGGGCTTTTTTTCCTTTCAAATATCACCATCAGCCTACGTTTGTGTACTGAATGACAAATGCCTCTCCCAATGATTTCCGAACACGTCTATCGTGAGCTAGCCGAGCCGAATATTTTCCCTGATTTTCGTAATTCCTACCTCCGCCTTGTCCTAGAAGTGCCTCTATATCGTTTCCGTTTATTGGCAGCCCCACCATTAAACGGATGCTCCACCTGCTGTCCACCTGGTACACTTATTTTTTCTTCGATTATTTGTTAAAAATTGTCCGTGTACCTTTTCTTCGCGCCACAGCTGTCGTGCTATTTCCAAGGACCATCTACTCTACTAGCGGCAAAAGATGCACTCTTTCATACAATTCCCGCGATACGAGACGCATTCCCTCGAAACACTGTCAATGTGTTGATACAATGTGTTGAATTGAGCAACTCGCTGCGCTAGAACAGGATGCGGAACAGAGGTCAGCCAGGCCCGAGTCTTTGCTGTACGCGATGAACCACAGAATTTTGATTCACGGCGCCGCTGAGTTACTTTATGTACTCTCTCGAGAAGGATTGTTGCGCGTCTGATTTTCACAAGCCCCCCGAGCGCCCAGTTCAAACTGTCATCGAAAAGCCCGTTATCAGTGCTCCGCTCTAAATTTTTTTCCGGATTTTTTTCCAGAAGAGCGGCTATGCCTGCTCAGCTCCGGAACCCACGGCCCACGCACGCGCCGATTTCGCCCCTTCACTGCCATTGGCGTGGAGGCTGCTTCATGTGGGACGAATGGCTTTGACTCATAAATTTTAAATCAATCGATGCGCAACACTGTTCTACCAATCACTATCATCATTCGCCCGTTCGTGTTAATTACAGGACGAAACCCTCTCGCATAGATTTCCAGCCCCGTCTATCGCCAGCTAGCCGAGTCCGCTCTTTCCCCCGGATATTCGTAGTTGGTCGCTCAATCTAGTCCTCGGTCTTCATCTTTTTTGTTTACACTCCAGTGGCAGGTAGTCCACCTGTCAACTCTGGTACGCACGACGTAGCCTTCCCAATCTCTCTTGTTCAAGTTAATTTGATCTAGAATGTCTTGCACACAGTTTGTTCCGTAGTTCATACCGATGTTTTGATATCTTCAAGTGTAACCCCCAGCATACTTCTTGCCATGATCCATTGGCCGGCCCATGTAAGTTTTACTTCAATGTGCTTACTGAGACCCCAAATGTCTGCCCATACTTTATTACCGGAAGAACACACTGGTCCTGTGCAAGCTTTTTAATGACAGAGAAAGTTTACTGCTCAGTATGGTAAAATTCGTACCGAACGCAGCCCACCCCATACGTCTTCTGCATTTATTTTATTTTCACTATTTGTATCAGCCCCTATAACGTGCCCAATGTGGACGTAATTGTTAATTTTTTTAATCTATCACCTATCCTGACGACTCGCCACTTCACATGCCTATTACATAACTCGGGATTTTTTGGTGCTTAGTTTTAAGCCAACAACCAAACTTTCCGCGCGAATTTGTCCTATGTTGTTGTGTAATTTCTCGTCGATGTAACTGAATGAGATCGTGTAAAATCCTAACGTGGCTCAGTTATTGTCCGTTTCTTCGCTCTTCTGTTTCGCCGCATTTTTCCTTACCGAACAGGACGTTAGGGAGGCTGTAAATAACTACGGCGAGATTGTGCACGCTTGTCTGGCACCCTTTTTTATAGGGCTCTTGTTAGACCTTTCATAAAGCTGTGCAGTTTGCACGCTTTCGTCTTAGATATTCCGTAAATAGCCCAACCTAAGACCTTACTCTATGACCGTGTAGTGTTTTAATCCCTGAAAAAGTGGGCACTCAGACAAAAGCGTTTTCATAGCATATAAACTCTATACACCGTGGGTAATTATATCCTCCACATTTTCCCATTACCAGGTGAGTAGCATGGATATAAACGAAAGAGCAGAAACCTGTTCTGAAACCAGCCATTTCCCGTTGCACTTTATAAAGTCAAAAGTGCCGCTTGTGTGGTTAATTATTACTTTTGTAAATAACTTGTAACAGAGAGGGGGCTGATAGGCATGTAATTTGTAATGTGATCCACATCAGCGTTTTTGTGTAGTAGAAAAAATTTCGCAGCGTGAAAGTACTTGTGCACTTTGTTCTGCGGACTTTGTTTCAACAACGTCTCCATCAAGGCAGAGTAGATTGGCATTAATTCAGTCATACCCTGCCCCTCTGCATTATGTCATTCCTTTCAGCGCCGAAGTCTTCTTTACCTGTAGTTACAGGTAGGACTTGCCCTGGGTCAGTGATCAGAAATTGTTTTTCTGCGTTAGTCTTGCAAGCGTACAAATTTGGATAAAATGCCTCACATATGCCTGTACATATCCAGTGCTGTTTTGGCTTTTACGTCCCTCTGTGCACACATTCTGTTCTGCCAAGAGCAAGTTTCCACCCAATTGTTCTCAAGCTTTCTCCTTCTTTTAATCGTTCTTCAGTATTTCCAATGTTGTCATTGTGGCCTCTGTTGATGAATTTGAACAACTTGGCCAATACTATTCGGCTCCCAGCACTTCGGCGCTTTTTGAAAAGATTCGTAGCTTTCTATAGCTTCGTTAACTTTATTGCGTTCGGTCTGCTCGCGCTTGTACTGCTTTCATGATTTCCTTTGTGAACTTATCATTGATGACGCTATATTGTGGTGCTGATAGGACAAGACTGCGACTTTATTCGCAAGCAGCACTTTGACTTCTTCGGCCTCCATAACAAAATGGGAGCGAATAGCCAGAAATCATTACTGCACGTGGACACTAGTTTCTCAATTGATGCCCCGCCTATAGGCGGACAAGCTATCACTATTTACTAAAGTTGATTTTCCTTCCAGTGGTTTATATAGGCCTCGGAGTATCAATATCTATTGACGGAGTCTATTAGCGGTCTCCGAAAATGAACTGCTTTGCTACCTAACTTGAGGACAAAATGCAGTATCAAATTGTGTCTCTGTTTTGATTACTTTGCTTCGTCAAACTTGAAACGTCGCAAAATCCGACATCAGTAATTCGCACTAAGACGCTTTTTAGGCACCTTTAGTCAGAGTCTGGTTCCCGCTTGGTGAGAAGGAATGCGGGGCAACATCTTCCGTAGTGGCCGGCACCCTGCACCACTACACTCAATGACTGTTTGTAGCAACAAATGTAGATTGCGCTTCTGTAACCTAACAACGCCTACAGACTGTTTATCCGAAGCCTGAAAAATACACATTTGGCCTTGTTAAGGCGCGTGGTACTGCTTCGTACGTACCGCTGCGCTGCGGCGAATAAGTACTTTCAGGCCATCGGCACACCTTACGGTTCAATTTCGTTGTACACAGTGAACACACATCGAGCAAAATGTTTAATTTAGAAACCAAGTCGAGGTGACTTATGCAAAATGTTTACGTCAAATTCGGGGCCTAGAAATTTCCTGCTTTGGCGCCCTGTTTTTCTTCCAGTTGTGCATACCATGAAAAACAACGGCTGTCTGCCCTTTCACATCGGTTGCTTTTTATACCGAGCCCCATCGCTATATTTGAAGAAATACCCCACTCGGTCAAGCAGATAGAAATCCAGTTCTACAATTTTATTCCGATAGGAAGAACACAGTTTCATCATTATCTTGACACGCGTTTACATAGGAAGAATCCTACAATTATGACTTCTGAAAACTATGAGTAGTTGATTTTTTGAAGCAGGTCTCACTGTTTTTGTTGGAATATTATTCGAGTTAAGTTTGTTCCCTTTCGAAAGCTGTAAACGTATAAAACCGAGGTTGCATATTTTTTGCACACTACGAAAACTTATGTTAGTTGCGAACCAGATACGTGGCCATCAGCGAGCTGCCTATTCATGTAGCGGAATAAACGCCTCCGACATGCTCTTCAATCATCGTTTAACCATCCGATGCTGCACCTGACGCTCCGAAGAGTGCGGGGTGGTTCCTGCTTGTTTTCACCATGTGGAAGTCTGTAACACGCGGTGAAATCGTCAACTCACAGGCGCACATTTCCGTATTTATCGGAGCAGGTACAGCTGCACAAAATCGAATTACTAACGTCCTGCTCACTAGCGCAACGCTTTAATCCACAAAGCCACTCGGATAGTAGTCATATTTTATGTTGCATTCCCAAAAACTCGCACCGGCTTTTAATGTATTCGCGGGTTTGTTTCTCGCAATTGGATTTTCTATCAATAGCAGCGTACTATACCTTTAGCTTTATTCGCATTTTTTCGATGATGCTATATTTACTATTAAAACATAAGTCAACATGCTTGAGCTATCGTTACTGCATCGTACGATTCACGAGCCAACGGTAAAAGTAAAATGTTCTGACCTCTTTCTCCCCACGCACATTTTGTCAAGCTCAACATCAACCACGATGAATAATGCATATATTTCGATTACTTCATTTGAGGCGTTAAAATAACGCCTACGCGAATATCTGCCCCCTTTATTTCAATACCGTTCATATTCTTTTTACCCCATAGGCAAATAAAACCCTGACTGGTTCTTTTGGCTCATTCCTTGCATCATTTGCCAAACCGGTCTTCCTCATAGCCAGGACGTTTACCAACAGCATTGCTAATGAATGGAAGATGTATCCTATAGACATACACTTCCGTAGTACTATTACTGTCGCTGGGCAGGTACATGATTGCAATGCTTACAAAAGGAAAAGCAAAAGTGAGCACCGTTTCCAACAAAACAATCGTGCATAATTTATACCAGCGGAGATTTTTTTTTATATTTTAAATTAGTGTTGCCCTTTTGCAGCAACGCCAATATACATGCCTTTTAAAGCTTCAGCAGACTGCCAATTACGGGGGCGTTCCAACTGTCAATGCCATCCTCCGGGCCGCCGCGTGCAGTCGCAATAACCTTTCCCATATTAACCGGTTGTTTTCCTGTAAGAGGTGTACAAGGTTGAGCAGCAACCTCAGATGAACGGAACACACACAAAAAAATTCTTATGAAGCCATTCTGTAACAGTGCTGTTTGTTGCGGCTCGGGACTGAAAATACGTTGGCGCTGTCGCGAAGCATCATCAGCATCAAACGGCCTTTATTGCGCCATTGCTCCTACATGGAAACATCGTTACATAAACCACAATTTAAAACAATATGGGGTAGTAGCCGAACCTATCTTTAAACATAGCTACAAAGAGACAGCCCACAAAAAATAGCTGGATTTCCAGCTATTTTTTGTAGGCCCTCCGGTAACTCAAATAAGGGAGTTTTGTGACGTTACACTCGAATAATTACAACAACAGCTTATTTGCCAAATCAACCACGTGATTTCTGCAACTGTTCGAGGGTGACAGCGCTCAACTGACAGAAGGCAGGATCGCTATCGTGCGTTTTGACCCCTAATGTTCCACTTTTAGCCTCTCGTGTGAAGTGCAAGGGTAAGATCTGGAGTTTTCTCAAGTTGGACCCTGTCACCTATCGCCGTGGCTTTTCTTGGGTCGGTAAGAGGTTAAAATGGTATATTGTTATTTGCTCGCAGAGGGCCGTTCCATTTGTGTTACCGCATTAGTAGCCCTTCGCAGAATGCGAGCGTTAAAATACCCAAACCAATTAGAACGTGGTCTTACCCCCCTGCGTGTGAGAGCAAAAAGGAGGTTAGATGTTTTTCATGGTTCTCCAGTGGACGATATTCATTAGGAATGCAGATTTTAGCATATTTGGGCTCTTTTTTGAAGGTTCGTTAATACATCATGGTGAAGTTTTGTGCTGTCGAATTGTCGGGTCGCCGGTTAGTTTGCGGGTGATCCGGGCGGTTGTGCGGGGATTTTGGTAGTCCTCAAAATATTTATACCAGTGTACCCTGACGTTAGTTTCTGCTCCTAGCCGCGCCGTTAAAGCAGGAGGAGTTTATATTGTCTGAATGAGCGGTTGTGGTTCTGGCCTCTTCCTTTTCAGTCCACGTTAATTCCACTCCGAGGTTTGAACTGTACGGTCTGCCTTCGCTTCGCTCAACTGTTACATTCGGGAAGGCGTCCCTGAATCTGGCTCCGTCGCCTCCGTCATGTGTGGTGGCGTGGTGGTAGAGCGGCCAACAGAGTTGCTGCCTTGGTGTTGACGACAGGAAGCCGGAAGCAAACTTACCTGGTTTACTCCATGGCGAAAGATCAGCCGAAGCAATACAGGAACAGTACCCTTCCGAACAGGGTTACCGCGTGACTTGACAGGGCAACAGCATGAATTCGCTGCTGCGATACGAATTAATCTATCCACCAAGATGATGGGTTTTATACACAGAAGCCGTAACGGCTGGGGGGCTTTTGCAGTGCTTCTGTCCACACGGCCCGAGAATAGTACAGACACCCACAACGCTCTTTCCAGAGTTAATGAGGGCCGGCAGTAGTGGCGGTAGTTCAGTCTCAAGGAAGGGGAGAGGAGATCTCGGCGAACAGCGCCCGCTTCGTCGGTGCATTCCTAAACACGAAAAACCGTTTGTTTCGTGTCTTGCAATTGCCGCCGCTCGAGTCATCACTCGTGGGGCCTGTCTTGACGTTTTTTCCCCCAGAGAAAGGTGGGCTTTTCGCATGGCACAGGTGCACTACACGAGGCTTGAAGCACGCGGAAACAGGGTAGCGGCCCGCAAAATCCGAACACGGCATAGGAGCGCGGGATTGATCTTGTGGGTTTCTCAGTAAAAGGCTATGTGATGGCATTACCATTAACTCTCGGATAGTGTCTTGACCTTTTAGAACGCCTTAAATAGTGTGGGGGAATGTCGTCATTTAATCGGCAACTTGTTGATGGAAGGGGGCTTTGTCGTCGCTTTTAAAAGCAGAGCTGCTTGAGGTCTTGGTTGCGGCGTCCATAAACAGAAAATTAGCAATCAAATCTTGCGCCTCGTAACGAGCTCCCGGATTAGTCCAGGTTTGCGCGTGGGCTTGTGCCGCGGGAGGGGCTCGAAAAAAAGAAAATAGCGAGCGCACGCGCCAGTCAGCGTTTCCGCAAACAGCGTCGCTGACAAAACTACTGTCGTCTGTTCCTGACGTCACTGCCTCAGCGCAGCTGGGGGCAACCACTGGCGCTCATAAAACTCGGAGCCGCCGCGGTGGCAACAAGAGAACTTTCTCCGTCTTTGCACCGCGCACATGAGGGATGGAGCCACCAAAGAAGATCCGGACGCCCGAAGGAGAGGCGTCTTATCAGGAAGTGCGCCGCGCTGCTAGGCGAGAATGCAATCGCCCAGAAGACCAAGACGAAGTTGAAGGTACAGGTCTTCAACGGCGTCGGAGGCTCGACGAAGACTTTGCGGTGGCGGACTTATGCGTATATAAAGACTCAAGAGGTGTCTGTACAAATAAAGCTGTTATGTACTTACTTGGCGTTTTATTCAGTCTTCTGCTGATGAGCGCCGTATATATGCACAGAAAAATGGCTCTCAGTGACTTACATGCCTCAAGTACACTTTTGATTAGTGCGACGAATATAGCTCTGCTGTGACATCAGACTTGCGCCGTTGTGCAAGCTGGCCTTGATTTTTTTTACGGGGTGGTAGGGCGGCGGATGATTTGAGACTTGCACCAGCGACATTGTGCGTCTTAGTTCTTTGCGGGGGCTTTAGTTCCATTGCGCAAGACTTTGTCGTTTTTTAAGAAGTTCATGCTCTGTGCAAGATATTTGACCTCTGTTTGGAGACTAGCTTATTCAAGCTATGCGGGGATTTGGGCAGTCTATTCAGGAGTGTCTTTTTAGGAGCGGTCGAATGCCCCGCTGCCCCAGCTCATCTGTTTGTTGTCGCTTGGCATGACACCGCCGATGGCATCTTGTCCTGTCCCTCCTCTTGGGCGTTCGTTGCTTGCGGTTGTTCTCCGCAGGCGATTTTTATTGCACCAGTAATAGCGACTTGGATTTCGTCCTGTTTCGGTAGGGAGATCAAGATTTTGAGCCACCTACCTATCTCTCCTATGAGTCAGGCAATTTCTGCGAGTTTCGATGGTTGACCTTAGCTTCAGCGCTATCATCCGTTGATGTTCTTGTCGCTGTTGCTTTCTTGTGCCTTACGACAGCAGTGGGGATCTCTGTCTGCAATTAAATGTACGCGAGCAGTCTGCTGCCCCTGTCTCATAGTCCTTATTGCAGGAAACACAACTGAGGATGCGGGACTGCTTATCGGTAGGTTTGATTATGGCGCAGGTGTGGCCGCAGGTCTCGGCCATTGGACACACATGTGGTCGGCGGCGTACTTTCCGCAAGCGGGGCTTGCCATTTGCCAGTTTTTTTTCTGAAAGTGTAGCAGCTTTGAGGCGTTTGTCTGTGTCGGACCTAGCATGGTGCCATAGTGGCTGGAAAGACGTTTTGGATGAGTTTGGAGCAGCAATTCTCCCAGTACCTACACTGATTCTGGGTGCTGAACCTCCAATCCTGTCATCCGTGGTTCATTATCAGGGATGCTTATTATAATACCGGGCGATGGCTGCAAAGTATCGGCCTGGTGAATGCTTAGGATGACGTTCATAAAAACACAAAAACAAAACGGGGCACGCCGGTGCCTGAAACTTGCACTGTGGAGTACCTGCGTGTTTTGGCGTCGGCGGCTATGCCTGTATTTGCGGCTGTGAGTGGCTGCAAAGGCAAAAACGGTAAGCAGAAGCGGAGATTCCACCACCGGCGTTCGGAGAACTCCCTGATTAACCGAAGTTGAAGAACCGCAAAGTCGAAAAGGCAAGAGGAAACGACGCCGGTGAAACTGGATCGCACCACCTAAGCAAGACACGACTAGCATCCAACCGGGCTGTGTGCTAAACAACCTCAAAAGAATAGCAACAGAGATCCAATGCGGGAATGCATTCCGAATATGACGCACACATGTTAAATTGAACAATCCGGATATTCGCGCATGCTTGAATGACGCAACAGAACCTAATGAGGTCTCCTTGCACCCCTGAACAAACATGAACAAATCAGACTGTCCCAATTGTTTAATGTAAAAGCATAAATTAATCAACTCGGTACCCCGAAAATCGCAGGTGTTCGTCAGCGTGACCAAGATATCGCCCACCAAAGTACCGGTGGTAGAAATAGAATAACAGTCCAGTGTTCCGGTAGTGCTTCATAAGACTAGAGTACCATGTTTTTTTTTTTTCACGAGGATGGCTTGGTGGGCTAGTTGGTGCAGCATCATAAAGGGTTAACAGCGCACAAAGACGACGACACACAAGGAAGAGATGACAGGAAAAGCGCTGAACTTCAACTGATTTTTTTATTTCGCAATGAAAGACGCTATGAATAAAGACACATCCAATAACATAACCACTTATCTCGCGCCACACCTTCTACGCTCGTTGCTCCAGATACTGTTTTTCTTTTTCCGATAGTGCAACCGATGGCCTGCTGGCGAAGTTTTCATCAAGACGTTCAATCTCGAGTGCCTCTATAACCTCGCGTATGCCTGTCCTTTCCTCTAGCAATAACTGAGCACTCCCCGAACAGCGGCACGCAGGCGCAATCTTTGCAGTGCGCAGCTAGGTGGCCCGAAACAGCCGTCTTTCGAACGAGGTTTTTACGTTCCCTCAGCCTATCGTTAAGGCATCTACCCGTCTGGCCGACATAGGTTTTTCCGTAATCCAATGGGAGAGAATAAATACCTCTCCCATTGGATTGTGGAGAGACTAAATAAATAAAATAATGGGAGAAAATAAATAACTCTAACGGATCAACATTACTTATTGACCTCCTGTTCCGCCAGCGAGCAAAAATCAAGGCCATGAAAAATCGTCTGCTTCAAATCGTCTGCTCCGGAAAGTCGCGGCTGAACACATTAGCCCCGCCCTGCTTGCGTTGCGTCAAATCCAAGTGTTCGCTGTTAGGCAATCAGGGCTCGCTCGAAATGGGCACGGGACGCACAAAACTCCAGAATACCGCCCCTGATGACACCGGCCTTGACCGCCGTTGCCCGGCGCATCCGAGGCGCCGGACTATAAAGTGGCCTTAATACGCTGTAGCGCGAGCACCCGTTGTTACTACGTGAGCGATGGACGCGCCCCCGTATATCTGTGCCGTATATCTGTGTGTGTGTCAATTCAAGTGACGCCGCATGGGTAATCGTTGTGGGTGCCGTGTACAGCTTCGCTTTCCAACCACCTTCAACGGGGGGATAGGAGCGTATTTTATCGGCTGTGACTTGCAATGACATTTCGATTCTTAAGAGGTATTTGTTTGATTGATTGTAAGGTTTAATGCGCCGACGCAACGCAGACGATGAGGCCCGCCGTAGTGGAGGCCTCCGGATTGATTTTGACCACCTGGTGGTCTTTAACGTGCGCCGAAATCTTGTGCACTCGGGCGTTTTTGCTTTTTGCCTCCATCAGAAAAGCGGCCGCCACAGCCGGGAACGGAACCAGCAACCTCGTTCTCAGCAGCGCAACGCCTTAGCCACTGGGCGTCCAGTGGCGGGTTAAGTGATTTGGAGATTTGCTTTCTTCATTATGCATTAACACGGCTACGAGCTAAAAAATCATCCCAGTCGAAATCATCCCAGTACTATGGTAGCCGTTAGCCGCGGCAACTCTGTGTTAGGTGAAAAAGCAGGCAATGCGTCATCGAACCTAACGTTGGTCATGCCGGAGTCGAAGGAACGCATGACTGAGTGGGTAATATGCCGCCGCGAAAGTTGTAGCTGACAAAAAAAAAGAAACCAAACGTACTTCGACGAAGACAAGATACGACAAAAACGGGCGCTTGTATCCGTCCTATCATGTTTTCGTCCACGACTGTTTAACGCCTCCTTTTCTTTTTTCTTCAGCTATAAACCAACTCTCTCAGCAACAAATTTTGTTCAACTGTAGCTGACGTTCGGTGCCCTGTTTCACAACGAAGGAGATGTTTTCACAGGAACGCTCAAAAACATCGCCAAGCTCTTCAACTCTTAAAACGACGTATTATTGGAAATAATGGTAAGAATGATAAAATAAGAGTCTCGAATGAGTTTCCCCAAAATATTAACATTGTTGTTAACAACCAGCTTGTCCTGCAGAATAGTAGGCACAACCGTTCCTCCAAAAATACGCTGTGCTTCCTTTTTCCTTAGCTTTAAGGGAGCCTGTTATATTTTCAACTTTATTAACACACCGTTCTTTGCGTTGCGTCTTTGTGGCACCGTGTTGGAATATACGGCCACTAAAATGTGTCAATCCAAGCCAATGACGAAACTAAGGCGAGCGCACGGTATAAATGCGGCCCATGACGACACAGACGGCCTTGATTTGATCCGCATAGGCGCTAGCGCCAGATTCCTCTCTTGTGTATACAGTGAGACACTCTACGACACGAGCGGCTAAGTATGGCCGCTCTAAAAACAGCCAGAGCTGTTATGCGCCCAACCCCACTTCCGCGCAACGCGCTTTGCTTGTGTGGAACGGCAAACGCTCATGCGCCTGCTGCGATGAAGGATATGACTATACTCCGCGGACTGGCAAACTGCCAAAGCTTTGAGTAACCACTAGCGAACATGTGCACTTGGCACCATACAGGCACAAATGACGTAGAAGCCAGCTGAATGGACACGCGTGCGCTAACAAAGGAAGTATTAATAGGACGCGAAGCAAGCGAAATTGGGTGGACAATGGTCCCCAAATGAGCCCCGGAAACACTTGCGGGAGACGCTCGTTCCCCGCGTGTTCTTTTTGTGGCACAAGAACCCTGCCTCTCGTTCAGAAAGCCTTTTGGTCGCAACTCAGAAAATGCAACCGGGTCAGACAGCGTTCACGGGGTGCATCAAACTACCTAAACTCCTAGTCGGTCTTCATCCTAGTCACCTATTGTTCAAAGTGGTGCATGTTTGGCAAAAATATTTTTGTATGTTTTCCCTTTAAAACTCTCAGAAGAACACATATGAGGCGTTTTCTTTTTCTGAATGAGCCAGATCCAAAAAACGAAACTTAGTCTTATAGAGCTGCTCTGACAAAAAAAAAAAAAAAACACTCGGCAACTTTTCCCTCAAAAAGGACTGAGAAGAAAATAGTTGAGATTACGCTTTGAAAATATGTACGGAGATCGTAGTTAGTATCGGAAATGAGCGAGATCCGGCGGTTTCATCGATCAAAATGAGCCGAATTCCTTTGCCAAATCGGAGTTTGCTTTTGGCTTGACTGTTTGGACTCTTTCGTGTGTGTTTATGGAAGGAATTTTTTTTTTTGCTTTACGGAGCTGGCTTATTATGAATTCAGACAGTGGTCTCGAGATCTGCCAAATATCTGACCCCAGATGGCAATGATGCAGTGAATGGAACAAAAAGCAAACGAAATGAAACTGGGAGATATAAAACAATGATTTCATTTCGTCTCATCCGTCTCTTCGAAATATCTCTGATTAAGTTTACTATTTTACTTACATATTTACCGTTATACTACTTAACTCAATAGCGCCGCTTACAATCACTAGCAAATCCTTCCCCTCACTCACTCAGTGCGAACCCCTTGATTAAGGTAAAAAAGAAGACATGAGCAGCCTTCTTGTGAAGCGTTTTGAAAATTCATAGCAAAGCAATGAAGAGCTTGCTTACTTCATCAGTACCTTCAGGCGTGGCCAAGAAAATCATCCCAGGGAAAAATTCGAAAAGAGCTGCTAATGGCGCCAAGAGGACTCACCGGCTCTCCTATTATAGTTGTAGGGTCCTTGAAGCCCTGTTGCATTTTTTTAGTGCCTTTCCCACCAAACCTCAATCGCACCACGATTGATAGTCAATTTAAATAAAGTTTTCGTAAGAATGCCGCATCAACTTGAGCGTTTCAATTCAATATGAGCCAAAATCAAACTTATCACCCCAAATATTGCTCAAATTCACGGCATAATTTTTAATTACTTGTGGCCATAATCTTCCCCTAGCTGACGTTGAAAATATATTATAAAATAGCTTCGACAGCGTTGTATTTAGGTCCAGTAACAAACTTCCGCTTGTTTCTCAAATTCGCTTTAGGACGATCTCGCTCATTTTGAAAAAAGAACGCCTCATATGCTCGTTAATTTCAGTAGAAAAGTTTAACCTCCCGCTGCCTCCTCGCTGTTCTTTTTTTATGGCAAAACGCTTTGTTCGCTCAAAAAATCAACTGGAAACACTTTTCCTTCTTTTCTCATTAACCTTTAATTCCTGTTATAATGTTTTGTGTGATGTAAACAGGAACCACGAGTCATGGGTACGGTGAAGCACCCGCCTATTACAGTGCCATTAAACTGGTAACGTTTCTGTGGTGTCAATGTTCCATCCTATCAGTCGTGTACCACTCATTCCCCCACCTCGCGAGTGTCATCCCGTGCTCCTCCACGCAAAATGGCCCGCCCCACGGTTATAATAAAGCCTGCACGCCCAGTGAGAACGTAGCAAAAGTAATTTTAACAGCATAGCTGTGTAGGCCGAGCAGTATCCGTTGGTCGCACCAAGAACCCTCGAAGCCTCAAGAAAAGAATGTGGTTAGGGAGGTCCCGGGAATCGAACCCGGGAACTTCACGCAGTGATAGCGACAACCACTGTGCAATGTCAACAACCCGAGGGGTTCGCAGGTAGCAGCGACGGGGAACAACAGCATGCCCAGCCTATTGGAAAGAAAAAAAAAGGTTTTGCAGGCACCCAGTGTGCAAGTTCCGGAATGAAAAAAGGCGAGTCAGGAATGTTATCAAGCATTTCAGCCAAATGAGTTAATTCTAAACCATAAGAAATAAACAAAAGTAACAACAAATTGAGGCACCCATGCCACAGCCGGGTCTCTGACGGAAAGAGATTGGCCGCGAGCTCTACTGTTTCTCAAGCCGTGAAGCACTAGTTCAAGCTGCGCCAATTTCTTAAAATCATTTTCACCCTCATGCACCGTACAACGCTGGAACAGACCATTCGCGCCGAGATATTTTATCTGTGCAAGCTAACGGAGGATGAGTTTCTGTGGAGTCACGCCTCCGAGGCAGAGAATAATATCCGGTGTTTCCTCCGCGCTGAGCCTCAAGCAGGGCTCGTCTTCTACTTTCCGTTTCTCAAATATTCCCGCTTCCTCAAATTCGCTGAAAAAGCTTTCCAGGTCACCATGACACCCTAACAGAAAACCGAGAACGTCGCACAATATGCCCGCACGTGCGCTTTTACTGCTTTTGGAATTGCCACCCCCCAAAAAGAAATAATTATTCTGACCACGACAAACTACTTATCCGCGCCTCAGTTGTCCTATCATTGAACGGATCATCGCGAATTGCACCGACTCGCGTTTGCTCATCGTGTAGGCATGCTTGTATGAGCTCATAGCTAAGATAACAAATCCGCTCAAAACGCATTTTACTTAGTTTATGATGCCAGTTGCGCTGTAACCTCATCCACTGTGACTGAGTCTACGCTTACTGCACCATCTTCACCGCCCACCACCTCTTACTCCGCTATAAACATTCCATGGCCCGTTGAAGTAGTACCTGTGGTTACTCAAACGCACTTGTGCACAAGTTCCTGAAGGCATAGTACATAAAACATTTGTTCGGAACCAAGATCCCCCCAGCGTAATGTCGTCGAGCATTAATCCATAAATAAAGTGTAACACACATTCCAAAGAGTAAAAATTGATAGCTTACAGCCCAAAGCTCAAAGGCGGTAGCCCAGGATTTACCCACAGCTTTTGGCTCTAGAGGGAAACAACGGGATAGTTCATTTAATCTCAACGGGATAGTTCGTTTGATCCCAAAGCAACTGAATAGCCTGGACTATTAGTGTCTCATTTATCTGCCCGGCAGTTAACTATAGAATTTTAAGCAGCCATGCCTTTCTGAAGAAATCTCTCATCATCATAATCGACCAATCCCCTCGTATAGCTATGTGAGAATTTCGTGCCGGTATTTTGACGTCACCGTCAAATTTGCGTAGCAGTGGGGGGCTCCTGACCGCAGTTGCTATCGGCAGTGGCCAGTCCACCTGAGTGGGTCGGTTGTTGTGTCTGTAGTAGTCCTGAAAGTGTGGTTACCATAATGTTCAGCCTAATGGTGCCCTCAGCAACGTCCTTGTAGGTGTGAATATGCCTTCCAGTTGCCGACTTTTTCCAAGTCAAAGGCCGCAATGCATTTACTACGGGCATCTCTAGTCAGCTATAGCCCCAGAGCGTTGTGCTGAGGATACGGGATATGTCATTCCCGTCCAGTCCCAAATTTCCATCATTTTCTTTTCAACTTAGTTACTTTACTTTTATTTTGTTGAACAATCTACCAATTTAACGGGTTTTTTGTCGCTTGTGTAAGTGCGCTACGACGACATTTACACTCCTTGCGTCATTAAAAGATTTCGTGTTGGAAAAAATGGTGCTGACAAAATAGTCGCAGTTCGCTCCTACGCTGCGAAAAGCGATCAGCCAAATAATCCGGCTACCAGTGGCTGTGATGCGCGTGTTGCAGGTGGTCTAGTGCGCTATATACTGTCGCCTCATGCGGTGTGTCACTTTCCTAAATGGCGGCTGCGTGACTCGCGCAGCGCAGCCCAATCCGGCGTGCACCGAGGTTTTCGTGCCGCGCCTCCTCCCAGCACCGCTGCTCTCGGGCAGGTCGATTCTCGAACGCGCTCGTTTTCGCATCGTGGGTCGTGCATCGTGGCCGTCAGCCGCCTCAGCTTAGCCTTTCTCTTGTCTCGCGCCAGCACGTTGGAAACGTGGGGACAGCCCTCTTTTCGTATGGCGGCCGTCCGAGCCTTCTCGTCGGCTTGTCAGCGCTGCGTGGCCGGAAACTCTCCATTGACGCGGTACAGCGTGCGCGTGAGTCCAGGCTCCGTGTTCCATGTCGTGCCTCCCCGTCACTCCTCATTCGCACAGTCATTTTTACTCTCTTTTTTTCATTGGCGCCTTTTTGTGTGAACTGGTTTCGCCGACGGTCCTGGCGAAGCTTTGAAAGAGACAGAACTGGCTGAGACAGAGTCAAAGAAAGTTAAATGACAACGGCCAAAAAAGCACCGGACATGACAGTTGAAAGACCTAGTTCATAAAGAAGATGACTTGTCACCGAATTTCTTTCGTTCTCCTTTACATTTTGAGAAGAAGGCACGTGTCGCTTTTAACAAAACCGAGGGAAGGTTACTATAACGCTGTGCCACCTGTGTGTCCAGCGCTGTTTACAACGCGAAGTTTACGCTCCCAACTCCATAGTTAGGCTTATTTATGGACACGGCATACCTCTGCATGGCTGAAACAACAGTCTGCTGCGTTACAGCTAAGAACGATACGAAACAAAATGCACTCTTTGCGTGCAGCGTTTTAGGTTTTATGAAAATTATGAATACTTTACGCTTAAAGTCACATGGAAAGCAAGCTAGTAGACTTTTTTAGTTATTCAAGGCTGGCTTCTCCACGCCTATACCTTATGAGACCTACATGACTCTCCAGTTCCATTTTTAACGGCGGAGCTGTTTGAGATTGAGCTTGGTCTCGTGGCGTTAGCAAAAAAATTACCAAGAAAAAACTGTGCCGCCTGTAAAGGTTGCAGCACCGCAGGACAAGGGGCATATGCATGCAGCCCTTACTATACCATTTTAAGGTGATGGCCTTTCTGGGGTACTAAAACTCGAAAAAAAAATGGCGCAGTTTGCGCCACTGGTGCAAGGCTGGAGAAACAGCGGATCTCGGTGTTGACCTAGCTTCCCCTTCGCCACCCCCCTCTCCCTGGCATCCGCTGTCACTGTGGGGAACTGACCGCAACGGCATTGTAAAATCCGTCTAGACTTCTCACTCCTCAACGCTTAGCCTAGCCTAGCAAGAACATCCCAAAACCTAACAAAACCTAGCAAAGCCTAGCAAAATCTAGCAAACTTTGCTGATACGGAAGAAGCTAAGTCGAGCCCCAGCTCCGCTGTTTCTCCAGCCTTCGACGACTCGTACAAGCTGCACAAATTTTTTTATTTGTCTGTACCGCATGGTAGCACTTTGAAAGTGAAAGGTTGCACTTTGAAAAGGGCAATCTGAATAATGGGAGAGCGTGAACAGGTCTTCATGGCACCGGAATAAGTCGTAAAGTACGTCCACCATGGCGAGACCTGAGAGTGCCTAAAGATCTACATAGGACGCATAATGGCATTATCCGGATAACTGTACTCCTTTCTGATACAGTACAGTAAAAGCTCGTCAATGGGAACTCGACGGGGACCATAAAATTGTTCGAATGAAGCGGTGCTCGAATTAGCAGGAGGGCGCTAGAATGAATAGACATCACGTCACACTGCGGGGCAGAAGACAAAGAACCCACCTCTGAACTTGTTATCGCGAATTATGCGCTACTATACGTTTGTGGCAGGTGATTTTTAAATAATGTTCGTGGAGGTCGAAGAGCGAGCGAAATTAATGGTCTAGAAACTTCAACAGCGCGAACTGACAGGACGAAAGACGAGAGACACAAATGACGTAGACGGGCGCTGACTTCCAACTGTTTATTTCAGAGCGTCCAAGCATGCTTATATCTAAAAAAAAAACACATACGAAACTTAAAACCATGAAGAAGTAAAAAGAAAAGCACATTTGATAGTGGAGGGAACTCGTTAAAGGACACCTTGTAAAAATTTTATCTCTTTATCGTACAGTGACAATGATGGTGTGCTAATACATTTTTTACCCGCTTTGTTTATGTAAAATGCTTCGATAATCTCTCTCTCTGTTCTTATCAGAGGCTCGTTTGAGGAACTTGGTTTTATCTAGTAGTGGCTCACACCCGCATCTTCTACAATGGTCGTTCATGTGACCACCTAGATTGCTACGTACAGCAAGTTGGTGCTCACGTGCCCTATCATTAAAGCATCGGCCTGTCTGTCCGATATATGAAAAACCGCAGCGCAGTGGTATCTCGTACACAACGTTGCGCACGCAATCAGTGTAACGTTTTTCATGTTTCTTTGTGCAACCGCGCGTGGTTTCTTTCTTTTCCATCATTGGACACAGCACAGGTGGTGACCCCTTCTGTGCCCAGAGTTCAGCAGAAGTGGTGCAAGATTTAGAAGGCGGGGAACTGATGTGCGCAACCACCGCATTTTCCCTGGACATTGAAGACCTATACTACTCCATACCTCACGGTCCCTTGTTCTTGGCTGTGCGTGAAAGAATTGAATAATGTGGAGAAGTGAAGTTTCAGAACGCGGCTGGTGTCACTAGTGAGCAGTTTTTAGAGTTGCTGGAGTTATATTTGAATTCCACTGCCATTCGGTTTGACAATGCCTTTTATGTGCAAAAGAAAGGAATTTGCATAGGTTCCTCTGTTGCGCCCGCTCTCTGTGACATCTTTTTAGCTTCCATAGACAGGCGTGTAGCCAATGAGATAAGTGACCTCTCTGTAGTTAAAACCTACAGATACGTAGATGACTATTTGGTATTTTTAAACACTTCCGGTGTGACTTACCTTAACAGCGTAATTGAAGAAGTAAAGGGAACTTTTGTCTCTCAATCCAAAGGATTAAATTTCACTCTAGAAACGCCGCGAGGAACGGTAATTCAATTCCTGGATTTGGAACTAGAATTTGCTCCTGATCACATCTGTTACATGTACAACCCAAGAACAAAAAAGTGCCTTCTTCCCTTTGACAGTGCCCATTCAAAGTTAGTCAAGAGAGGGGTTGCGACAACCTGTCTTCAAGCTGCACTCGTTAAGTCGTGTCAGCATAAAATTGACGTCAGCTTTAAAAATCAGAATACGCGCTTAACAAACGCTGGGTATCCTGCAGCTTTTACCAAAAATGTTTGTCGAAGCCTCCTTCAAAAGGTGAAAGGAAAGAAAAAAGAGCGTGCTCAGTTGGAACGTAACACAACCCACGTTATTCCTTATTGTCACCGCATTTCGCATAACGTCAAGAAGGCTGCGGCGAGATATAAAGTGAACGTGTTGTTTTCCGCCCCGTGCAAATTGGAAAGACTGTGTCCAATGATGGCAAAGAAAGAAACCAAGCGCGGTTGCACAAAGAAACATGAAAAACGTTACACTTATTGCGTGCGCAACGTTGTGTACGAGATACCACTGCGCTGCGGTTTTTCATATATTGGACAGACAGGCCGATGCTTTAATGATAGGGCACGTGAGCACCAACTTGCTGTACGTAGCAATCTAGGTGGTCACATGAACGACCATTGTAAAAGATGCGGGTGTGAGCCACTACTCGATTAAACCAAGTTCCTCAAACGAGCCTCTGATAAAACAGAGAGAGAGATTATCGCAGCATTTTACATAAACAAAGCGGGTAAAAAATGTATTAGCACACCATCATTGTCACTGTACGATAAAGAGATAAAATTTTTACAAGGTGTCCTTTAACGAGTTCCCTCCACTATCAAATGTGCTTTTCTTTTTACTTCTTCATGGTTTTAAGTTTCGTATGTGTTTTTTTTTAGATATAAGCATGCTTGGACGCTCTGAAATAAACAGTTGGAAGTCAGCGCCCGTCTACGTCGTTTGTGTCTCTCGTCTTTCGTCCTGTCAGTTCGCGCTGTTGAAGTTTCTAGATCATGAACCAACTAAATCGCACCAGAGTCTTGTTAAGAAATTAATGGATCAGTCAGTTATACGCCTGAGACAGGCACTGACATTGCATTCTTGTGAGCAGTGAACCGTAATGTCAAAATAATCACGCTGTCTTTGCGCGAGAACAAGTTTATTTACTAGGAAGTGTCGAGGTAATCAAAATTAAGAGTAATCGGTAACATGCATTTGCTTGCGTTTCTTCTGTCTCGACTCAGTGAGCATTGCTTGGAACTTGCCGAAGAGATCCAGCGCAGCGTCAGAATTCCCCCGTGCTTGGAAATAACGTGCTGCAACATCCAGCCTCGACGCTGATTTGCGTGTATATCTTGTAAATTTGGTTTGATTTGGATTTTCCACACATTGTAATCGCTCTGGGCCGACTTCCTCGAATAGGGATGGAAAGCAGGTTATCCCAGTTCGAATTATTCGTTCTGGCTACCGAGGCGTTCGAATTATGGGGAGTTTTCCCCCATTGAAAAATACATAGCTGGGCATGGATCAGGGCGTCAGTTCGAATTAACAAGCTTTTACTGTACTTACTACGCAGTCAGTTCGGCTTCGTGGGCTTCATGCAAAGAAAATAAATGCCACCTTAGGGCAGCCTGAATTGCTACTCTGGCCGAATGCCGAAGGAGTATAAAAATATATCTCATCAGGGGCGGTATTCTCGAGTTTTGTTCCTTTTGCGCCCCTTTCAAAAGTGTCTCTTTTGGCGAGCCCTGATTGGCTAAAAGCAAACAACCGGAAGTGACGTAACGCAAGCGCAATAAACGTACTGCCAACGCCCATTGCTTAACCGGAAGTACGTCACAATGAAAGGGACTCAAAAAGGACGTTTTCAAAAGGGACAGGTACGAGAATACCGCCCCAGGAACCTTTTGCTGCGGCTACACGCCCGTTGATCCTACAATCATTGGTTTTGTTCGGTTTGGACTAGGCCCTGGGGCTCGCTCTTGTGTGAAAGCTCGCTCTTGTGTTTTCACAGAGCGTTTCTTTTGTGAAAGAGACTCTAGTGGTTCTCTTGGTATTTGACGTGTTATTCTCTCTGGGTGCAAAAGGCAAAAACTTGATTATGAAGTCCCGCTGCCCAAAATGTTAATGACGGTTACCTGCCATAACGAGTGCTAAATCCCGTTCTACGTGGTGCAAATTTACCGGTGAATTCCCAGCCGCGGCGCCGCTCGTTCGGAAAAACAACCCATTTTCTTAGCTCAGGCAGCATCAAAAAAAGGTCGTTTTGCCGCACGAGTGGCGCTGCAGCTGCAGATTCGCGGATAGATTCGCACCATGTATAATGAGCTTAAGAAGGCAATTTATACATCCCGACATTCGGTCTCGGAAATTCCGTCTCTCCTGAATAAACTCAGGAGCTTTTCGGGAATACGATCGCCCCCTTCAAGTCACCGTTGATAAATTACGCTGTATGGAATTACTCAACCGATGTTATAATACATATCCTCTGCATACATTTTTAGTGTTTTATAAGGTGTAAGCTGGAACTCGTTCGAACCTGCCAGGTATCACCAACCGAAAACTATGTCAACCGGTACCACTTTGCTCTTCTCTCCCCAGTGGGACACAGCTCCCGAATTTCAAAAATTTATGCCTCCCCATGGTTTCAATCGAGAGAATGGGGAGGCCGCATATTGTAACAGAACACGCTACCAGCTCATTAACGATACCAATTTGATCATGGCTTTTGGTCTCCAACCCGACCTTAGGCCCACGCCCACAGCATCCCACAGGGCTCGACCGGAATCGCGCGTCGAAGCCGTTTGCTCGTGCAGTTGTGGTAGCATTGGCCATTTCATCGACAGATGTCGAAACCGGGTCAGATGAGAACGAAAGTAGGCTTTGTGACGATTTGGGTTGAGGACATCCAAGGTACGCTTGTTTTCACGCATTCTGGGGGACTTTCGAATTGTACAGAGGACGCTTAACCTGCACCAGCAACCAGTCAGTTAAAAAGTATGTGTCCTTAAAAAAGAAAAAAAATGAGATTTTTTTTAGAGCTGTAGTGAATCCAAATGAAAGACTATGTGTGAAGTATTGTAAAACAGTTTCTTTTGACCCTTCATTCGTATTGGGGTAGATAAAGATCGCTTCGGTGCCCATGAGATTTACATTAGTGTTACGTTTACAGCAAAAGCTATACAACTCCAGGTACAAACTTCAGAAAACGCCTCTTTCCGTCAATCTGACATTCAAGCTCAGCCATGTTCGTCAAGCCTGGAGCGTTTGTGGACAGACAGTGTCGTTCCAGGGGGTGGGGGTTGCAGAAAGGGGAAAAGGGTGCATGCCATTATTTAGCGTGCGGGTCCACTGCGCGCTCAACAAACTTCGGCCTTTCCTCTGCACTCTTTGTGTACACTGCCCGTTCACTAAGCGATCACGCCAGCACTTAGCAGCGTCTGTGTGTTGCCTGTACTGCAGTTCTAGATATGGTAGTTGCTGCTTCAAAACGGGTCTGGCAGCCGTTTCGCAGGTACCAAGCTATCGCTCGATAGAATTGGTTTAACCACGTTCAACAACGGTGAACTTTTTGGCTTTGAATTGAATTATGGCTGTTGATTTATCGCAGTGGGCTTGACTTGCCTGGCCGTCACCGGTGGGTCCGCAGTCCAGGGTGCCTTTGGCTTGTGCCGCCTTCTTTTTATAGTTACCCATCTTTCGTGACCGAGATCAGCTGTTTTTATAAATCAATCACATATAAGGGTAGATGCCCATTTAATTCGTATATTTGTTTCTTTTATAACTTATACCTATAAAGAGAAGTGCCCAACTGACTGACTGACTGACTGACTGACTGACTGACTGACTCACTCACTCACTCACTCACTCACTCACTCACTCACTCACTCACTCACTCACTCACTCACTCACTCACTCACTCGCTGACTCGCTCACTCACTCACTCACTCACTCACTCACTCACTCACTCACTCACTCACTCACTCGCTGACTCACTCACTCACTCGCTGACTCACTCACTCACTCACTCACTCACTCACTCACTCACTCACTCACTCACTCACTCACTCATCAACCCCCAGCCAGAACTGCTACACCTATACTCAGGAACAACTTTCGGTGGCAATTCAGAGAAAGCTGTGGGGGAGGGGGGATGGGGAGCTAACTGGTCTGTGTTACCGCGCCAAAGTAGTTTCCGATAAACTGGTTTCGGTTTCAGTTTCGCCGTGAGAGATGCGTATTTGCTACACTTCATTTCTTCGCAATAGCTCCGTGGTTGAGTGCACTGAACCACTATCACAAAGCATGCAAGCATGTTGGCGTCTCCATCTCCACGCTTTATTTGTTTGTAAACACAAGCCAACGCTTTGACTGGAGGACTCAGACCGACCGTGGACTATACCGCCTTACTCTGTATTGTTCGGAAGTGGAGTGAATTTTGTCATCTCTGCGTTTCGACGACATGCACTGATTTATAAACTCTTCATAGAGCTCAAAACTGGGCAGCACCACCGACATCTGTAACGTACCTACATAGTGCGGGCGAGTGTACCCAAAGAGCAGCATGCACCAACTTTTTAACTTTGGCACGCACACACGCTTACGCATACGCTCGCTTACGCCGGCAAACTGGCTAACCGAACGGATTGCGGAAATTACGGAGAGTCCCGGTTGCATCAGTTTCACTTGCGCGCACACTTTGCCAACCACTTGCTTCGTATGTGTTGACAGCTTTTGCTTCTCAAAATTCTTTAAAAACGCGGGTCAATAGACCCTGTGGAGGTAGTTGGGAAGCGAAGGTTTATACACCACCTACGACGGGTGACTGCAGCCCGCTAGTGTTAATCACATGTTACACCGCACCTGTAACACGTTCTTTATTATTTCACGTCGGCACGACGTTCATAACAGCCTTATGACCGGGGTGATAGACACTCAGAATTTGCGTTTTAAGCGCAGTTATATTCTTCGGCAACGTTAAGTCAATGCACGTTCCACGGATGGTATTCGGTTGTTTGGTATCGGTATTGCACACAAGTACAAACACTTCGAGGACTAAATGGACGAACCACTGGTTTTGCGGTTTCACCAAGCGACTGCGACTGCGACGAACCCAATTGAAACTGTTTCTTGTTTGTTTCATGCGAACCGATCCGAAATGCAAGTAGTCCATAGATTGGCGGCAGAGACGGAAAAGTGAGATGCCATGCGTTGGTGTGAACTTCCTTTAATTTTTGCTAATTCCTAGGGCACGCGCAAGGCCCGCACACAGCCGCTACACGTACCATGGGCGGAGCGCACAGTGGCGCGAGAGGTCGCGTGACACTATGACGTGGGTTTCAGCGAGAGCGCAGGGGGTAATCCCCCTGCTATTCTCGGTGAGTACACAGTCTGTCTCCCCCATCTCCGCGTGCGCTCGTAGCTCAATTGGTAAGACAGCGGGCTCTCGGTCCGCTTCTAAATTCGGCCCAGATCCCATTCCTGGTGGTGCCAGTGAATTATTTTATTTGTTCACTGGAGTATTCTGTTGACGCCGACGCTCACGACAGACCCCTCCTTGGTTGGTAGAGGTATAAAGCTTCGCTTTAATAAAAACGTATTCGGAGAATAAAGTGTTGAGCTGGCGAAGGCCGGCGACCAGAACGGCTTTTTTCTTCGGAAAAGAGCCATTGCGACGCCAGTGGTGACAGTAGCAACCAAAAAAATCCGGAAATCCAGAAAATATTGCTCTCTGTTTCATGTATTCTGGCTAGTAATTTAGCAGAAATATAAATCCACGCTAAAACATAACAACTATGTATTTTGGAATTGCTTAGGTTACAGGCAGTCGATTATTTTTTTTTGAACTACTCCCAGGTGCGGAGCGAAACGGCGTGGTTCGGCTCCGTAGCCTTGACTCCGTTGCCACAAAAAGTTGCTCCCGAGTACAAAGACTTCAAATTTCGGGAGTACATTCGTGTCATGGCGAAGGGGCTCAGTATGGCGGGATTTTTCGAAATTAAACTCGTAACCGAGAAAAAGGGGGAAATTACGTTTTGGTAAAATCGTGAGTATGTCGGTCACCCTTTGATTTATCGAAGTGCTTTTTGCACATATGTGTAGCACTTAAGAATACCTAAAAAGTAGTTTTAAAGTTTCGTCCTGACCAACGCTATTGCGCCGATTCAGAAATTTGAAAAAAGAATGTTCTTAAAGATTTTCTAATAAATGTTTTACTGATTTATTTGTGCTATTAGATATTGATAATAAATGTTATTCATACAAATGCAAAAACTAGAAATTGGCTCAATTCCACGCTGTGAAGGCCGTTGGAAAGCAAAGCTTTAAAGACAGCCACAACAATTGCCCATGCGACATCACTTGAATTTACACACGCGGCTCTACCAAGAGTGAAACCAGAGATGCTGGGGGTGGCGTCCTGGACGCACCAGGGTCAGCCACGGCCGGGCTAGAGCGTCGGCAGCCGCAGCTGTAGCCCGGACGTGCGTCGGCAAAAACAAAACGGAGAGGAGCGTCTTTCGAAGGGTGAGACATCGGAACATCGTCATCCCGATGTGCTAGCTAGGGGCTATACCACCGCGCGGCACAGGCGCAGATACCAAAACAATTCAGCATGTGAGCTGAGTGATTACCACTTATACCGATTTGAACTAGTTAGTTTAGAAAGTTTGAGAATTGCGAGAAAGCTGAGGGAACTTTTATAACCTCTATTTATCAGAATCAGTTGCTCCATTCGCCTTTTGTAATACTTCTTAAAACACAACCGAATCGGTATTCACCAATTTAGAAAATGGAGTCCCATTCGTGACAAGCAGTGCGCAAACGGTAGCGTTCCTCTAGCGGCCAGATGTCTGTGTGTGATCTTTACATTTTGTTTTCCCGCCCTGCAAACCAATTGTTAACGTACCTTTGCCGTACGACCACTTAATCCCGTCGGGGCACCCAGGAGGTGCTGTCGAACAAGTTAATCAAGCCTTGCGAAGGAAGCGCGCAATGGACGCGAAGCTGCGCCAAAACAGGCTCAAACCAACCGTCGCTAAAGTAGATGACAAAGCCGTCCCGCCGACGCGCCGGCTGTGTGAGCAATGTGCGGGGAACACTGGGTAACCATTCTCCGCGCCATCTGCACTGTGCTCCGTGAGTGAAAACCGCCCTGCCTCTCCCAAGCCGCGTTGGGAGTTTCTTGTCCCGCACGCCAAAAAGGAACCATTCGCTGGTAGGGGTAGAAAGCTTTGCTTTATAATTCACTCTCAAGAAGACAAGCGAAGCGAATTGCAGTCATCTAACATCTGTCTGAACATTGTTTCTTGTAGGACTAGGTAGCATGAAATTTGAAAGGAAACATTGTTTTCGCTAACGTTATGAAAAAGTCAGTCAAATCAATGCACCTTCCCAAAACAGTGACCACAAATTCTCTAATCTCGACTGCCCGCCACGAAGAGCGAAAGATTAAAACGACCTCAGTATCTCGCACGCAGTGGGCGTTTCGTATTTTGGCTCCGTTACAAATGCAGCCATTTTGAACCAAAAGTAGAGGCCCTGGGTGGTACGTTGCTGCCCACCTTAGCCATTACGCATTCCAAGCAACTATCCTAACTTGAAATGCAAAAGAGAAATGTCATCTGAACATAGGAAATTCATTCTTTTGATCAGCCGCCGCGGGGGAGCAGTGAATAAGGCGTTGCGCTGTTGAGCCCGAGGAGGCGGGCTCGATTCTGGCCGCTGCAAACGCTTTTCTATAGGAGGCAAAAAGCGCAAACGCCCGTGTGTACATTTCCCCGCACATTAGAGATCCCCAGGTGGTCATAATTAATCCGGAGCCCTCCACTGCGGCGCGCGTTTCCGGCTGTGTAGCGTCAGTGCGTTAAACCTCATAATCAATCAATCAATCAATCAATCAATCAATCAATCAATCAATCAATCAATCAATCAATCAATCAATCAATCAATCTATCTATCTATCTATCTATCTATCTATCAATCTATCCATCAATCAATCAATCAAATCTTTGATCCGTGACGCTTCAGTTTTGCAGATATATTGAAGGGGTATTCGGAATTACTTCTCACCCAACCTGTTCCACAATCTCCTTGAAAATCTATTCAATCAATCCATCAATTCATCAAACAAACACCTTTATTAAAGTGAGATAAAATACACAAGTAAAACACTACAGACAAGGGTCCCAAAGTCAGTTACTGTGCAAGTATAGCAGCTGCGCCCAACAAATGTGCTCTTCCTGAACTCAGTTGTTCCTTCTAATCTCAAGCAAGCTAAGGTAGAAGTAAACATGTCCTTGGCCGAGCAGACCTCGGTAATTGCTGCAGAAAAAAGCAGTTTGTCTGAAACGGAAAAATGCCATATCAGGTATTGATTTTGAACTTGTGGTTTTTGTTGTGTTATGGTTTCATTGACATTTCCTCTCCATCCCCGTCAGGGAGCGTTACTTCACGATGGCGGCTTTCTGCTGGCAAGAACCGCTCGCAACACTTCTGCTAAAAACGTTTTTCACTCTGTCACATGCATTACTCACCTGTGCTCGTGAGCATTGCCGTTCCGAGAATTTTATTCTGTTTGATAGCTTTTAATCTCACACGAAATCACACGAAATATTTCGCCCTCTGGCCATTCTACTGAACAACGCGGGCAGTGGTGATGTGGCTGCCAGTGTTGATGCGGCAAATGGTCGGTAAGCTCAAATATAGGGAGAATGCGGTTTTTACAATGCTTTAATGCTATTTCAAGGTTACAAGGAAGAAAAGTACGTATAATTACGCAAAAACAGACCTATCATTCACAACCCTGGATACATTGGATGGACTGATGCAATTTTTTTGTTACCCCAGCAGTTTCATGTTCGATAAGTGTCGTTTCGGTGCAGTTTGGGGTACGCTTTCAGGAAGGCAAACAATTTAACGCGTGGAATTCTTTCGTTTATAACCTAGGGTGTGGGAAGTTGGGTAATTGGCAGTTTTTGTGCTCCAGTGCTTTTATTGAGGTGGCGGGGGGGGGGGGTGATAGAAATGCAATACCACCAGATATGCGCCGTCCACACCCGAAACCATGAAGTCGAACTATATACAGTTGAACCTGGAAATAAGCAAGTTGACAAAAATTCTCCATTTTTCGTTACATGCAGGTTTTTGTTACATCAAGGTTTGTTACGTGAATGAAGCAGAAATAAAACCAAACGAAATCAGTGACGGTGAACTCACCCTTCAATAATTTATTTCGCAGTAAAAAACAGCGTAACTTGAGCCTGCAGCTTTAATTAACACGAGCTTAGTCACTACACGGCCCTCCAAAGAAGCAATCTCACCCCCGTACGCACACACGTAACCTGAGTATCAGTTTGGCCTTTTGACACTTTTCGATGCATTAACGCGTTTCAAGGACCAAACTTATGCTGAAAGGGCGCCTTTTCGCGAACCTGATACTCTTTTCCGCCCTCAAAATTGGTGGGAAGTGCTAGCTGGTATACACTGCACCGGGCGGCTAGTTCTTGTTTCTTTGGCGGTGAAGACGGAATTTAAAATTGCACGCTTGTCTTGGAAAAGCAACACTTTTCGTTTTCTCGCAGCAGAATTCACCACCGACGAACCGACACCACAGATAGCAGTGGCCCGGCCGTGGCAGTGATAGACGCGCGAGCCTAGCCCCTAGCCGACACCACACTCACGCGTCGGTAGTCGCGGTAATTTGCGGTGCGGGTGAAATTCGCTAAATTAGTTGATTTATTAAGCGGGTTTTTCCAAATAAGCGCAAAAATCCAGGACTCATCAGCGTAGCGAATTCGTTACATCAAGGTTAAGGGTCGCTACGCCTTTGTTACATACAAGTCGCAAACAGATGGGCTTCAATGGGGGTGAAATTGGGAATTGAAAAACTTCGTTAAATTGAGGAATTCGTTACATAGAGCTTGGCTACACCCAGGTTTAGCTGTATAGGCCAAAAGTTTGCAAACTACTCTAACCAGTGGCCCGATTCCTACATGCCAACACCGCTTAGTCCGCAGTTACCTTGGGCACATTCGGAGAAAACCCCTACTACATAAAGGAAAATAAAGCGTCCTTTTCAACGTAAATTCATATTATACCGGCGGTTTCAAAAATTAATTCGAAATCACGGCTTAGAAATCCCGTCGAAGAGAGGCAACGCAAAATGATAACGAGAACTAATTGTGAAGAAAATGCCCCGCTTCGCGCTTCGCATAAACTGTCAACCGTAAGAGAAACGAATCACATCAAAGAAGAAAATGCCTGGGTTAGAGAAGTCGTTGTACAAGGCCAGATACAACCGGAACAAGCGCAATCAGCAGTTAATGTTGCACGTAGAAGGATCCAGAACGCTGCTAATACATAAAAAACAACCACTTAGAAAGACGCTCCGTGCCGCTGTTGGCCCAAGCGGCACCACCTGCGCTCTGCTTGAAAGAAAGCGAGGCGAAGACGGGTAAAGAACGAATACGCCGCAATTTATGACTGGACCACAATAAAAAGCTCGGGCCCTAATTTTTTTACGGCGGCAGTTATGGTGGTCGTATAGCGCCGTAGCGTAGAACTGCAAAAACTCCAAATGAGGCAGCGCACCCATTCAAACGCGAAAATTTTAAAAAGGTATCATTAACAAAGGTCACCTGCCGAAAAATGTGAACTCAATACCACCCGTACATGTTACGCTGTAGGGAAACGCTCTTTTGGAATGGGGCAAATCTAGTGGGGCAGAGCAGCTTTTTTTTTTTTAATGTGGTTACAAGAGCTGTTCGCCAGCGGCGTGGACCAATAGGACCCGGAGTACGACTGCCATTGCGTGTGGCAGCAGGAACAGCCTGTATGGCCCGCATCTCGTTCTTTTGTGTGATTTCTTCGAAGCCGCTATGGTTGAAAGCAAGAGGGCCAGGATACCACAAGCAGCTGATCATGTGAAGAATCGCAGCACTGGCCAATCGCTAGGCATATGCACATAACAAAAACTTTCCATGACGAGTACCTGCAAAAGACATCGTAACCTCTGACCATTGGGAAGAACAGAGATGCGGCTTACCCTACCACCGTCCAAGTAAACAACTGGAAGAAATACCGTTATAGATACCTTCAAACTAAGCAACGCCTTTTCCAAAAGCGGAACGTGATAAACTTTCGCGTAAATAAGTAGGACTTGTTACCCTAAGAAGCGGAAACAATAGTTGGGTATTAATTAATTATTCCCGTTAGTACAATCGCTAGATATTTAGGTATTAGTGAGCATTTCGTACATCTAGCTTTCAAACTTGAGGCTCGACCGATGCGCTCGCCTTGCTCATTATTGAGAATTCTGAAACGCGGCGTTAATCGCACGTCCTTGGTGCAGCGTGTCAGCTGTGCTTAGCGCTCTAACAATCTCCGCAATCAAGTTTCTCGCCACCGGCACTGGCTTCCTGTCGCTCCTTTCATTTTCCAAGGGTATCGGGACTGCGTAGCCGTCGTTCTTAATCCTTCCGCTTTGCTGGCCTGCACCAGAAGCTGCAGGCTCATTTCTACAACGCGTATAATTGTTGACGGGAGACTCGCAAAGGCACTACACGGCCGGGCCGGCGCTTCGCCTCAACCTGAGGTCGAAATAAGCTTGCTCTCTCTGGCTCTCTCGGCGGAGGAAGGTGTCGAGCTGCTCTCTGAATGACGAGCACCTGGAAGTGCCGCTTTCTCGAACCTCCAAGGCAGCTTTCTCCGTGCGCGTGTTTCACTGTATCGCTCTCTGCGTTCTATCGCTTGCTCGTCCCCCACCCCCCTGCACCCCCCTGCACCCCCCTGCACCCCCCTGCATCCCCCGTCGTCCTTGTTGAGAAGAAAGACGGTACTCTTCGTTTTTGCGTCGACTACCGGAAGCTTAACAAAGTTACGAAGAAAGACGTCTATCCTTTGCCGCGTATTGATGACTCGTTGGATCGGTTGCGCCATGCTAGATTTTTCTCGTCTATTGATTTGCGCAGTGGTTATTGGCAAATTGAAGTAGATGAACGAGACCGCGAAAAAACTGCTTTCGTTACTCCGGACGACCTCTACGAATTTAAGGTCCTGCCATTTGGTTTGTGCTCCGCTCCCGCCACTTTCCAGCGGATGATGGACACTGTTCTATCTGGACTAAAGTGGCAGACGTGCCTTGTATATTTGGACGACGTGGTAGTGTTTTCTAGAACGTTCGAAGAGCACCTAGTGCGTCTCAGTGACTCGAAAGATGCGAAAAATGTGCCCACGTGCTCATGCCATCCATTCGTGTGTGGTACAATGATTTCGCTGCATATGTTCTCGAAAGCAGTTAACCGCAGGAAAAAAAATTGCCATGGTTTAGCTGTGGCTAACCCTAGTTGATAGCGAAAGCTTCCTCAATCGCACACGGCTCTGCACACACGTGGCCTCCTGGCCTTCCCTCGTGGCAGACGCTAATCGCTGCACCCGCCAGGTGGCGACCCGGGTCCCGCACACGTCTCCGTTCCCTTCTCGCCGTTCTCTCCCCTGCCGCTATCTCTCCCAACCATCAGACCGCTGCTCCGTGCGATGCGATGCGATGAGGCTTTGAAGGGGGGGGGGGGGGGGAGGTAGGAGGAAAGGGCCCGAAACTGTCTGGCGAAGGGTGCCGACACCGTATCAGGCCTCGCTGCTCCGTGCAGGGCGCATGAAGAAGGCGGGTTGTTTGACCTCTAGCTCTCAAGGGCAAAACTGGCCACCCCGCGGAGACTGCCCGAGGTAGCATAGTGTAGAATTCGCTACAATAACGCTGATATCCTGGCAGGCCGATGTCGTTAGCGTTGGTGCAAATCTCTTGGGGGGTAGGAACGTCAAATGGACCTAAATGGGATGTATGGCGAGACAAGTGATTAGGTTTGACAGCGTTCTACCGCTGCAGAAACCCGCCTTGTCGCGTTGCGCTTCTTGAAAGGTCTATAATAGGACGTGCTTTGGCGGCAAAACCTCAAATAAAGAGTTGCGCACACGAGCACAAAAAAAAAATCAACCTGCGTACACAGGCATAGTTTGCGACAAAGTTTTAAGGCGTACATAAGAATGCGTGGGCCACAAGTTCGAGGACTTTACCGTAACGCCAATTTAAAGAGCCCTGCAACACGTTTTTTTTTCATTTTTTTACACCTGACGTTTTCTGAGCGCAGTAAACACACGCATCCGGCACTTAAATGTGGGAATCACAAAGTATCTCACCCAAATTATCACCGCTGTTTGCCTAACAAATTACTTTAAAACTTGCGGAAAAGACTTCTCTCTATTTTGCGGTCTTGGCATAGTTTGCGCCTTCGAACGACGTCATTAGAGGGCCGTCGCAGCTGTTGACCGGCTTTCATTCAGTAGCAGCAAGAAAGGGACTAAATGGCAACTATCATTAAAACCTCAACAAAAGCTAAGCAGAAACTGGAAGATATATCGGCTGGGAGGAGCTGAAAGGAGTAGCGCTCTCAGCTGGCGATAATTGCAGCTCTTGTAGTGGTTCTATTCACAAAAAACAGCGAAAGCTTTCATAGGCAGTTTTTCAGGATAACCTTAATATCATGGTGGCCTGAACATAATTCGGTAGCACGTCAAAATTTCGTTACCGTTATCTCCAATGTCATTCCAGCGCCATGGCCCGCATGGTAACCGCCGCGGTCACCAGGAGCCAATCTAACGGTGTTCAAACGTACGGCATCTGTGATAACGTTCTCACTGCAGAACACGCAAGAAAAATCGCAGTGGTTTATACCATGTACTCCCAAACCCTATGACAATTTTCTCCGTCCATCCATTAATCCGTCCTTCGTCTAATTTATTCCTCTCACTTGTTAATCCCTGAAAGCAGACTGGCAAAGTTCAAAATCACCACTCACGCTCGCCGTCGTTTTCTGCTGCATACGTTTGTTATGACGCCCGCTTGTGAAGTATGCGTGTTCTGCACAAGGTGGACCTTACTCCAAGGAAACATTTTCGAACGCACACCTGCACTTTACTAGCTCCCAAAACCTCAACTTCATACCGCACGATATTCCGTTTTCAGTTGGTGATGACGTGGATGCCAGACGTTTGTTTCCCCGGCTTAAATATTCCAAATCAACAGGCTCCCGGATAAACGACCAGACTGGACATGTAATCCGAAGAGGCCGATGAAACGATTGCATGGCGTTCTCGTCCGTTCTTGAACAGAACTTGTGGGCCTCCGCGTTTCCCACACACGACAACACCCTCATGGTAATTTATTGTTGACACTGCATTTGACGTGGTACACTGGCTTTCGCTGTGGGCCTGCCAAAGATTGTTCCTCGGCCCGCAGAAGAGTTTGGGGAGGAGGGGGCTATATGGGACCGCGAGAGAAAGCGCATTCTAAAAAGCAGGGTTGCCGATGATTGCAGAATCAGGGAAAGGGAGTTAAAAAACGAAGAAAACTATGGCAATTAAGAACCTCATGCTTGAAAATCGCGATGCCATCACGCAGGCTGAACTTCTGAGTTAAATCTATTGCCCGGCTTTGTTATTTTCCGCAATTCCTGGGTTGGCTGCAATAATGTGTAAATCGAGTGCACTATTGTCGAGCGGGTTAGCAAAATAACTAATCAACCTACCGTATTTACTCACAAACGTCACAGCACGATTCCTATACATTTCCATCTTTTACATATTCAACTGCAGTGGGGGACATTGTGGGCAATTTGTTAGTTCAGTGCAGGTGGAGGCAGAGCCTTTTTTCCTTTCTCGGAATCACGGGTTGTATTTTTGTAACGAAAAATTCCCGGACACCTAAACACTCCTTATTATAGAAAATACAATATGTTTACACTATTCACTATGAGAAATATAGCTGGCACGAGCCCCGTTTGTCGCTTATACTCATGTACATAGGTAGATGTCCATACTCATGTCCCCTCATCCTCACCGCACCGACTGTGCACTACCGTGGCCTTGAGCAGGAAGGCCCTTTTTCAATGACGGGGGAATGTCACAAGAGGCCCTCGAAGAGAGATGTGCAACACAGCGATGTGGGTACAGCTTCCGACGAAGAGATCGGTAGGTGTAGCCAGTAGGTGTATACCTAGCCCGTGGGTAGGTGTAGCTCGCACAAGCTGTGTCATGGCCCCTTGAAGATATTTTAAATACATGTTTCACATCTGCTACGGTTCGTGTCCTGTGACCGCGTAACGTTATGTAGTCAATGCGAAAGAATTACTGTTGAATTTCCGAACTGATGTGCCGATATCATGTGCGCCATAATTTTGTAAGGGGGATAATTATGTGGCATGTGTAATTGGACTTGCGTACGGTACTGCTTGCGTGCCGCCTGGTGGAGGAGCACCGCACAATTGCCGCTGCTTCACAAGTGATGGTGAGGTAGGTTTTTTTCCCGCCGCTTCTTGTTTGTATTGGTCGCCATCCTTTCTCGTCTAAAGCTCGAAAATTAGCCTAAAATGCCTTGATTGTTTTATAAACCAGAAATACAAACATACCTAAGTTAGGTGCGCTAATCTTCAGTTCGTTACGACAACTCTACGCGATTTCTTTCCGATAACTTATGAGCAACACTTCTGCCTGGTATTCCTGTAGATAGATAGATAGAAACTTTATTATTCATGGGATGGTGGGGCGAATCAGCCGCCTCGGTCCAGGCAGCCGCTGAGGGCCCTGATGATGTGGGCCGCCAGTTGCCGTTGCTGTTGGAGACTCGCCGCAACAGCCAGCCACTCTCCGGTGTAATTGTGTGGTTGGGTAGGGTTGTAGGGGCACTCCCACAGAATGTGGTCCTGGGTAGGGGGAATAAGGCAGTGGGGACAGAGTGGGACAGGGGTGTCTGGCGTGCGTTGGAACAGATGGAGCCGAGTGGGTGTGTGCAGTGTATATGTTTGCGCCTGCCGAATTACTACTTGCTCGCGACGGGTAAGCCCGGAATAGAGAGGAGGGAACGTGCGGCGTGTGTTTAGAATGTCGGATAAGGTGGGGAGCGGAGGGGGAGGACAAGAATTTGTGTCGCGAGCGTCGACAGGGGCCCGGAGGAGAGCTTCGCGGGCAAGCTGATGAGCGCGTTCGTTCCCTGCAACACCTGCGTGACCAGGGATCCAGTGCACGTGAAAAGGCCCTTTAAGGTTGTTGAAGAGGGACGGTGAGGAGGGGAAGGCAAGACCCTGAGCCAGGTGGTAGCATGCTGACTTTGAATCGGTATAGATATTGGTCGTGCGGACGGGGGATGTGTTGTCAGCAGCGGCAAAAGCGATAGCGAAAAATTCGGCTTCTTCTGGGGAGGTGCAGCGTCGAGTGATGGAGTAGTGAGTACCCCCTTAAGTTATGAAGGCGACCGCACCGAGGTCATCTTCAAATGCCGCATCTGTGAATACGTGGCGGCTGTCGGTATCACGGTTTACTTTCTTGGCGTAGTATGCGGCACGAATAAGACGGCGTTTGGGATTGCGTTCCTTGTCCATGTGGCGGGGAATAGGTGCTACGGTAATATGTTGGAGTATTTTGCTGTCTAGAGGAGTTGTTTGAGGTCGGGGAGGACAGGACGGGTATCCTAATGTGCTTAAGATATGGAGACCTGTTGCAGTTTCGGAGAGGCGTTGACGTTGGTGGCTGCGATGGATGTCAATTATGTCAGTAACCGTCGGGAGAACACCAAGTTGCGCAAGTCGGGTGGTGCTAGTGGCAATAGGAAGACCGAGAGATATTTTTGTCGCTTTGCGGATTATAGCGTCAAGCTTCCCTTCCAAGGTGCGCGTTAGGACAACGTACGGCGCTTGATAGCGAATGCGGGAGAGGATAAGAGCATCGCGGAGTTGAAGAAGGTCCTGTTCTTTGAGTCCCCTGGAGCGTGTAGTGACACGGCGCATCATGTTAAGGATGGGTTCGGCCTGGCGGAGAATGTGTTGCACGGCCAAACCTCCTCCTCCATCAGATTTCATGTGAAGGCCAAGAACTTTCAAAGTTTTTTGTGGGTAGATGCTGTTGTCATGATGACGAAGGACAACTTGAGGTGGTTTCCAATTACGGGAGTGCACAAGCAGCAATGAAGTTTTCTCAGCCGAGCAAGCTAGACCGATAGTGTGAGCTGCTTGATCAACAGCCCTGAGGGCGTCTTGAAGGGTGTCTTGAATGAATCCCGGACTGCCGTGTTTGATCCAGATAGTAATGTCGGCATACAGCGAGTACTGAATTTCGGGGAAAGATTGTAGAGCACGGTGGATACGGCGCATGACGAGGTTAAATAATGTAGGAGAGAAGACCGCGCCCTGAGGAATGCCTCTCTGAGGGGGTGGTACCGCTTCAAGCTTGTGGTCTCCAATTTGTATGGTCAGGGTACGAGATTGAAGAAAGTCCCGAACGTAATTGTACATGCTCGATTCGCAATTTGTATCTGCTAGTTCTGAGAGCATAGCATCATGATCCACATAGTCAAATGCCTTCATTAGGTCTATAGCGAGGATGGCTTTTAGCTGGGCTGAGCTGGGAGACTGAAGGATGTCCTCGTATATGCGAAGCAGTGTGTCTTGAGTAGATAGCTTTGAGCGATATCCAATCATAGAGTGAGGGAGTGCTTGGGTATCCTGTAGATGTTGCTGAAGGCGATTTAGGGCCATACGCTCCATAACTTTGCCAACATGACAGGTAAGTGTTATTGGACGGAGATTAAGGAGATCTAGAGGTTTGCCGGGCTTCGGGATGAAGATCATGTGGCCCTTCTTCCATAAGTTGCAGAGTGGTTTTTGTCCTGTCCAAACGAGGTTGATGGCATGTAAGAGATGGTGTTGGTCAGCATCTGACATGTTCCGAAGTAGGGCGGTAGTTACAGAGTCGGGACCAGGAGATTTGCTGCCTCTACACATACGGAGGGCGATGCGAAGCTCAGCCAAGCTGAATTCCTCATCCAGTTCGGGGTTTGGAGAGCCATTACATTCAGAATACCGAGGTTGACACAAAGAAGGGATATAAAGTTTCTTCATGGTGTCCAGTAGAGTGGCTGGGTCTTTGTGTTGAGTGGTGAGGCGATTGATCTTCTCGGTGGTCATAATCTTTGTGGAGTCGGAATTTATTAAAGCTTGTAGGTGGCAAGGACTAACACCAAATTTATTTCGCTGATGTTTTCGGCGTATTTTGTTACTAATCGGTCGCCTTTTTGGAATGCACAAGTCGCGTGAGCCAAATTATTTCTTTTCTCCTGTGGCTTTGTGCGTTTCTAACGAAGTGGGAACACATATTGACGTGATTATAGAATGATATTTAAGACGTCGAACTCAGTCAATTACATCACCGTCAGCGTTATATTAAAAGATAAGCCAACTGCAGGAAGGTTAAATGGGTAAATTGACAAAGCGCGAAGCACCTTTGCATCACCAAAAAAGATTTACCAATAGATTCTTTCGCACAATTAGCAGAATGCAGAGTACGTCTTATTACCTCCCATTTCTTTGCATGTTGTTAGAGTTAAGGAGTTTTAATAATTACAACAATGACTCAGAATTTTTGAGGCAATTAAACGTCCACCATAGCCGATCTGTGCAATAAATAATTCTCTTCATCAGCCAAGTCTCCTGAGTATGAAACCGAGCATAGGAAAATGAAAATAAATTCCACCATCGTTTCAGATACCTCAAAAAGAATAGCATATAGCAACGTGAGTAGGTCCTTTCACTAGCCATGCACATTGTTCTGCCTTCCTGCCTATGTACCACCCACAAATTCCGCTGACTACCCGCAGAAGTACACTATGCATATATCCCAAAGAAGCAAACCTGGCGAAGTATCAGGCAGGGCTTCGACAGACTATAATAAAAATATATTCAGGCTAAGCGTAACCGAATTCATTTCTGATACATTGCTTTCAGTTTTTACGGCCATGCTGTCTATGGCTAAAATGCAGCAGATTGTCGCCGGCAACAGAGGGTGTAGACAAGAATGGCATGCGAGAGTAGTGCTACGTTCCTGCCCCACTAACATCCCCGGTATTGTAAAACTGTGCACCACACATTCAGGGTTTGTAAAAACTCATAAAAAATAAAGAAGTTCCTGAAGAAGAAAGTGTGCGACACTTGCATCTTACCGGTACTCACCTACGGGGCAGAAACTTGGAGGCTGACTGAGAGGGTTTAACTTAAATTGAGGACGACTCAGAGAGCAATGGAACGGAAGATGGTAGGTGTAACATTATGGGACGAGAAATGAGCAGAGTGGGTCAGGTAACAAACGTGTGTTAAAGACATAGTAGTAAAAAGTAAGAAGAAATTGGTGTGGGCACGGCCTGTAATGCGAAGGCCAGATAACCGTAGGTCATAAAGGGTAACCGAGTTGATCCCTAGAGAAGGCAAGCGGGGCAGGGGGTGGCAGAAAGTTAGATGGGCTGATGAGATCAAGAAGTTTGCGGGGATAAATTGGTCGCAGTTAGCACAGGACAGGGGTAATTGGAAATCAATGGCAGAGGCATTTGCAATGCAGTGGGTGTACATAGGCTGGTGATGAAGATGGCCTTCGCATTATAATACAAGACGGTTCATATTTCTCCTAAAAAATGTCTTCCCAGCCATGAGTATGTGCTTAGAGGGGAAACCGACATTATAGGGGATAGTTGTATGTCGGACAGTTGCAAGTTGGGCGAGCTGGTAGGTGTTCATAACTGATCACAGCGCGAAAGACAGCACAGCCAGAAGAATAACCACAGGACGGGTGCGGTCCTGTGGTTATCACTCTGTCTGTCCTGTCTTTCGCGCTGTAATCAGTTATGAATAGTTGTATGCTTGTTTTTCATAAGATTAGTTTCCCACATTTAGGGTTGCACAGTGAATCACGTCCATCTTCGGAGAGATATCATCACAGAAAGTGGCTCTAACTCTTGTTTTATTGAAACCATCCCCCCCAAAATATGTGAAACCTGCCCGAAAAGACGACTCTAACATTACGCTGAGTTTTATTTACTTTCCGAAATTACATTGTCCGCAGTGAAGGTGTAAATATTATGAATTCTCATCTGCTGTCAATACATAGGTTTCCACGGCAGGAAAACGGACAGCCTCATGTTTGTCTACTGGAATAACCCTCTAGTTCGTCTATGTTTCATTCAGGTAATTAACCAGGAAGTGTGCGTATTCGCAAATTACAAACAAACGTGTTTTGGTCGGTTACTGCACCCCTCGGGATACAACCCGGTCGAGGCATATTTTTGCTCACGTTGAGACTCGGCACCACAGCTTTGCTGGTCACCCTTCTTCACAAAGTAGAAGGGCACTGTATTTTTTATGAAAATAAGGGCAATGCCAAGGCGGCTCATTATTACGTCGCATAACAAGAAGGTATGTTTATAGGGGCAAATGTGAGACCTATTTTTTTTATCGCCTTCAGCAATTGCTCAAGCGTTGTCCTGTTTTTGATTACGAGTACGGTTACGATAACGTTACGCCGTGCATATATACTGAAACGCTAGCATCGTGATCTTGTTGTTATCAGGACAGAGAGCAGCCACACCGTCTAGTACAGTGCAGTGTGCATACGTGCTCTACAAACAAAGGGTTGCAGGGCATGATAGTACTTTTTATCGCACATAACGTGTTTCAGCATTTATAAATTGCTTCAGCTGGTATTCCGTGCGTTTTTCGAATTTTCTTGAACATGGGGTGAACAAAGTCAGCGATTAAGTTTCTCCGAGAGCGTATTTAGTAGCTGCGTGCTGCTTATTCGCATAGCAGGCTTTGGCTTCACGGCCTCACTGTTCACCGCCGTAGTCTTTGGCTTCGTTGCATGCCCGTAAAGCATTTTTTCAACAATCCTGGTATTGGATTCACCGAGCACTTTTGCAACACAATAGAGAACGCTACACTTGGAGGCATTCTAGAAAAAAAATAAAGTGCAAACCAATAGCTAACTACGAGATATATGGACTACCCCCTGGTGGTCTGCAGACGTCGACGTGGTTTCCTTTTGCATTTTATATTTTTTCGCGTTCCGCTTTTCAAGACTTCCCAGCGTGCTGCCCGCTGGAATAGCCCCGTGAAGCGGCCTGTTGTCCATTTTCGCTGCGCTAATTGAAGCCGGGTAGATCCTCTTGAATCTTTGGCATGGGTTCTCACCTTTCAATTTGTTCTCTGTGTTTTCAGGAATCTTTCAAATTCGGACTTGTAGCTCTCCTGGTTGTTTACCTGTCACGTAAGTACCCTCACTACCTTTCTGACGATGTGTCCAATGACGACTTCACATTGCCCGTTCTTAGTCCTACCATATGGCGTTTCTTGTCGGGATCCTTCAATTCCATAAGCATTTCTTATGTGCGTGGCAATCGGCGAGAGATTTTAATATTGTAACGCCTCAGCACTGAGGCTACACTTCTACACGTTCCACCAATTTCTTATGAGCTTCTTCGCCCACAAAGAGAAGGCACCACATGAGCTGCTTACACTTCGCGCCAGCAATCCACACCTGCGGTACGGCGTGTATCCGTCACACAATATTTTAGTTTCACTGGCCCAACGGCTCAGGTTGCACCATGATTGTTGTAAAAGCACCTTAAATAACACGTCTAGGTCTACCCAGGTGTATGGGAAGTGTGGGATATATCTGCTTTCTTGTCTGGCGTTATCAATTAGGTCTGGCGTTATTTAACTGCAACAATGTTTTCTTGCGGTATCTTAGCCAAACTTTACCTGTCTCGGACGGCCTGAGCTGCAACCCAGCGAAGAGACAAACAAGTATTCATTGATAAACTACCTATAATAAAGAGGTACCTTTTTTAGAGTGAACGCGTCAAATAGGAGGGGTATTCCTTTTTAACGACAGGGTTATCTCCCGCTTTGCCCGCCTATGCGGGGTCCGGCATGCGTCTGCATGCTTTTAAGGGGTCTTCACAACTGCAACAGCAAACGTCTCATCGATCTTGACGGTGTGATGTAGGCAGAGCAGCCCTGTCCAAAAGAATTTCCAGTGGGAGAAGGGACACCAAGGCAAGACACGGGCTTGATAGTTCAAAATAATAGCCACTGCCACGGTACAACTACAAAAAGCAACGTAACGGGCAGTTCAACGATAATTTGATCAACCTTCAGTTCCATCCGTATTTTACGGACGTGTGTGCGTTTGTGCGTGTGTGTGTGTGTGTGTGTGTGTGTGTGTGTGTGTGTGTGCGCGTGTGAGAGAGAGAGAGAGAGAGAGAGAGAGAGAGAGAGAGAGAGAGAGAGAGAGAGAGAGAGAGAGACAGAGAGAGAGAGAGAGAGAGAGAGCTGTTGTAGGCTAACTCCAGTTTTTCTTTGGAGGGGGGGGGGGTTGAACTAGAAATGCCGCTCTACCCCTCCTCACTTCGATACGCCCTCTCCCTCCGGCCACCTGTTCGTCTCCAGTGCTTTCCACTTCGAAATAAAACGGTGCACATTGCCCATGAAAATTTGTTTTCTCGCAGGGCACTCAAGTTTACAGTGAAGCTAACTTTAAAGATATCTGTGAAAGGTTGGCCTTTGTTCTCCGACTTTTCCACTCTGTGAATTGTGCAGTGAAGCCTTCTCATCAAGAAAGAAAAAGGCTACATAGGGCGCGACCGCGGCGGAAAAAGCCGACAGGCGGCGATCGAGCCGTGAACGCCAAGTGTAAGTTCGATGCCCGTCGGAAGCCCGAGTAACCGGAGGCGGAAAACGCAAGACCTGGCGTTGCTGCAATTGGTGACGGTGCTCAAACGGCGACAGGAATCTTTGAGCGGGAGTTTGTGGACAACCAGTAACCCGAAAACAGCTCCGCTGGTCATCCACTTTCACAGAATAGAACAGCATTCATTTTTAAAGCGAAGCTTTTTTTTTACCTCTCCCTTCCAAGGGTTCTGTAGCGACCGTTGGTGTCAACAGAAAAATTCCGCGAACAAACAAAAGAATATACTGTCACTGCCAGTAATCACACCTGGAACGAATAGAGAAACGGAGCGAGAGGTCGCTCTCTTACCGATTGGGCTACGAGCCCATGTGGAGGCAGGGGAGACAGAGGGTGCACTCACCGAGCAGATCTGTGGGTTTATCTCGGGTTTACCCGCTTTGAAGGTAGATAGATTTAGAGCTTTCTGGAGTCGTTGCTGTGTTTCACGACGTGGCATAGCGGCACGTTAAGTGCAAATAGCACAATTATTAATCGTGGCGTTGAACCAATATCTAAGTCTATGAGCGGTAGAGTGAACAGTAAACGAGGTAAGACAGCTCCTTCAAGTGCTTCTTTCTGTATTCGGTGATAGCAAGTAGGGCCTTTGGCGTGCACCTGACACGTTAGGGCGCTTAGACCATCTTGAAATCCACCAGAAGCAGCAATGTACTCTAGAATTCCTGTGTAACACACAAAACCAAATATCCAACTTATGGTTAAAGATTTTGCTCTTGGTATGGGTCCGCGTTGTAGTGGTTCTAGTGACGACACACGGAAAATGATGCTATATCCTGGCCAATTATCCCGAACGTTATTAAAGACGATAGTCTTTCTTGGGCTACTTAAACCCAGAAATTTTGGTGTGTCTGTCTGTCTGTCTGTCTGCCCGTCTGTCTGTATGTAACTCGATTCAGTCACCCGGCCAAAGCAAAATGCTTACTGCGCAATAGTCTTATATACTCACACCCAAACGTAAACATCTAAGCTCACTTTATATGTTCATACTTGTCAACTTTGTTGAACAAGCACAAGACATTACGCAAATATAAGACAGGAAATTAGTACACAAGGGATATTTACAGTGTTCCTTTATTAAAAAATTCAATGGATGCTGGGTTTTTCGATAGCAAATGATATTCTAATCTACTGCAGAAACCCGCCGCCTCCTGGCGGCATATGAAAAATCACGCGGCAACAGCAACTAAATGTTCCACTAGCTAGGTTCCACGTTCTGCTTGGAACGCACGTGGAGCACGACCACGCGGTTCTATAAACCTTGTAGTCGGCCGCCTCCATTCACGCACGTTTCCGCCGTACTGCCGCGCTGGCATAGAGGAACCCGGCCTGTAGCTGTGGAACGCGGTAAATTCAAATCGCCTTGCGCAAACCTTTAGCGCGTTTACCTTGGGATGAGCGCGGCGGCGCAGGAACAGCATGAGAAGTATGCGGGAAAGCAAAGGGGAGGATATTTCCTTGGCAAATGTCTACAAAGACTATCGTCTTTTGACGACATTTGCAACGAAAAGAGAAGATACGCGGCCAATTTTAAATGCAGAGTATTTCTTTAACTCACGATGTCACGCGTTCTTGGCGTCCGTAGTTGTCCGCATCGCTCGCCTCGACATGCCCGGCTCAGACGTTTCGCTATCGGCGCGATCAACATTCGATAGCACGCAAGGACACTCTCTCCCCTTTTTTGGACTCAACGTGCGCCGAGGCTGCCAATTTTACTGCTGCCGAGCGCTCTCTCGTCAGCAGTTGCCGCAAGTGCAACAACATTAACGTAACGCAAACTACTTAACGTCGTGCGCCCCCGGAAATGCTCTGCATTTGATCGTGCCCCTCGCGATGGGGATGTTTCACTGCGTCGCCATGCGAACAGTTTGCCACGCTTTAGTTTCAGTTCCGTATCTCCCCGCCGCGGCCGTGGAGAGAAGGCGGCCGGCCGCGACTCTCGCCACCGCGGCGCTGCGGTTGCGAGTTGCGCTAGGAAAGCGAGCGTCGTCTGCTAGCGGGGAGCGGAACGCGTTCCGGAACGCTTGGCATCTCCGGTCTTCGCCACTTCTGGCTGCGCACTGTAAAAGAAATATTTTTTTTTTATCTGAACGGGATACAGGTCCCTGGTTCATATGTACATGGCCTTTCTTTTCGATATCGCTTTTCAAGGGGGCCATTCTGACCGAAGCGATGTTGATGACATGAGTAAGTTGCATTTGGGGGTACGCGGCCAATTTTTTCGAAGCGTCTCTGATGTCATTATATTTGAATAAGAACTGAAGCCTTTCATACCAGGGTCTCCGGGAGCCGGAGCTGCCACTGAATTCGAGTAGCCGACCGAAGTCGCACGCCACCATGTCGTTCGGTTTCTTGGCGTCAGTTGCATTTGGGGGTACGCGGCCAATTTTTTCGAAGCGTCTCTGATGTCATTATATTTGAATAAGAACTGAAGCCTTCCATACCAGGATCTCCGGGAGCCGGAGCTGCCACTGAATTCGAGTAGCCGACCGAAGTCGCACGCCACCATGTCGTTCGGTTTCTTGGCGTCTGTAAACTGCCGGTGAAGTGCCGGTGAGTCCGCAGTCTTCCTCGTCGCCAAATTGTTGCCGTGGCTGGAGACGATTTATTAAATCTCAACAAATAGGAACCTGGAGTAGACAGTCGCTCGTGCGTCGGAGAGGGCAGTGGCCGTCGTTCGACGCTTCAAACGTGCTCGTGCGACAAAGCAGTGTTTTTTGCGCGCACTTCATCGTTCTCGTCTTCTGGTGACATGTCACACTATATGCATTAATTTCTTCAAAAAATACGTAATATTGCCGGATTCACATTTCACTACCGGTGTTATTCAAGTGTTCCGTTTCGTTCTAAGCAAAGTCTTTTAAAAGGGCCATGAAGACAAAATACAAGTTTGGTTCATTTGAAAGACTGCTCTATCGTGATAACAATGATACCGATTTCATCACAAACTTCGGAAAAATAACGGAGATATAAAGAAAACGCGTGGAGTAGTGGCGACTCGCTAGCCAGTTTCCGGCAACTTTTCTATGACGTCACAGAATCTTGTTTGGGAGATTGATGGCGGCCGAACTGATCAATCGCTAGGACACATGACTGGACGACTGTAGTGGGCCACCAGTTCCGTTTGATCGAATCACTTGAATGCTAACCTGCGGTTAAGACTCTGAAAATTATGTTTTTAGTGGTGGCCCATCTGACGTCACTCGCTCCGATAACACGTCACTTTGACGCGAAATTTAAAAGTTCGTAAGTATTCCTTGCGTTTTTATCGGTTAAAAACCGTTTTTCGTGGCCGGAATGGAGCTGAGTGAGGTACTGAAGCCTATCTCTTTCAAGTTAACCAAAGTTGTATTTTGTCTTCATGGACCCTCTGAAGCCTAGCATAATCCCATGCAACTGTTTTATTGAATTTCAGAAACCATCCTCAGCGCCACAGGTAAGCTTTCGATTTCTGATATTTTAAATTTCAATGCTTGGAATATGTGCTAATAATACTTGTATCCCTACCCATCTATGACTGTTAGTATAGGTTCATAGCGTGGTACAAAATAAAAACGTGTAAATCTGAGATAGTTACTAGGCCACACTGAGTAGTATGCGCCACGAAGCCAAACAGACTTAAAGAAAGGCCATAAGACAAAATCTCCATCAACCACTGTCTCCTGGTATATTGCGCACACTAGACTTCTCTACACACTCATTAGCCAAAGACTCTAACTACGTTGCCCAATGCTAAACACCTTTTAGGAGTGTTCTGACTAAAAAATAGCGTGAGGGTGAAGAAAGGGTAGTCTTCTAAACACGCGGAAATAAGGTTCTGAGGTGGCCTAACACAACCTGAACTGAGGGTATGAGGCGGCTTGGAACAACGGAAAATAAGGGTGTGTATCTGTACCTGCACCACAATGTAAAGGTTCGGCGCAGCACAGCGACCTGTTGATACATTCAACACCCACAGCAGTCACACCTTGAGCAAATACGAAGGAAGTAAACAAAGAATTCAACCCTACACACGGGTAGAGTGCGCATTTACTTGCATTGTCTTACACTTATGTCTGTTTCCTTACTTTTAAAGCCCCCACAGGAAATTCTTTTGGCCGGGCTGGTGGGTTCCTTGCAAGAATTAAACATTTCAGAGCATATTTTGAAATTATGGTTATGAATGTCAGCACTCCGATTTCAACATGGAGATTCTCAAAACCTTTATTCGTAATGCGGAGTTAACAAATCACTGCAGGTGTTTTGTTTATTAAGTCATCTCATTATATTTCCTACGACACATCTATTCCACATTTTTTCAACACCCCCCAAAAACGGTGTGTAGCACGTTACCATCCTTTTCTATACCCAGTGAATGCACGAAAGGGCTTTCAAACGAGAAAAAAAGGTGTAACCAGGTTGCAACCCTTTTCCATGTTTTTGTAGAGGATTACAGGATAACAAAAATTTTGTATGTACATCCTGGGCATTAGATTGCTGAATGTTTCAAATAAAATTGATTGGTCTTGATACGAGCCAACCACATGTATAGCACGCCAAATTTTGTAATCCTTCTGCTTCACGTACGGTGCAATTTTTAAATATAATCAGCACGAACAAGAATAAAATTTTCAGGAAGTGCCATGGATTGTTGTGCTGTATAATTACTGCGCAACAATTGTTAATATCATAACGATAATTTTACCACTTTTTGCTTCGAAGCTTCGAAATGAGAACCTGCAGCGTGGCCGTGAACTTCTTTCACGAGCGGTGGAGTTGGGGGGGGGGTGAGAATTACGTTTTGAACCTCAGCGACCGTGTTTTAAACTAGTTATATAGCCTTAATTCACCATCGCTGTAATCAAATAACAAACCCCAATTCCCACCTTTTCTACACGCTGCAGAAAACCGACGTTGTTGAAGTTGGTCACCACCCTTTTAGAAACAAAGAATGCTATGAGTGTATGATCTAGGGCGTTGGAACCGGAAAATTGGTGAAATGACCTTCCACTGCCCTATACTACACCTCTTTTAGGCGATATGGTGTAAAGACGTTGAGTGCGTGTTTATTGTCTATCTGCTTATATTTATGAGCGGCACCGCTTATTAGCGGAAGGAAAGCATCCTTAAACATCCAGGTGTGTGCACCGTCCAAACAATTATCGCCAGTTACGAGCGTGTTAATTCAAAATTCATTTATAGTTTAGACTTTGCTGCCTCGTTCATCGAAGTTAGGCGACCCCTCTCCTCCTCATCTGCACATCACGAACACGTGAACGACATAGTAAAGTTTCTCCCATTACCTCAAATTTACCCTTTGGGGGCAGAGGGAAGGGGACACCACTTCAGTGATCTCGACCAAAAATATACTGCAACTTTGTGCTTGTACTCCAAGCGGAAGGTCCGCGTTTTTGCTTGATTATATGTCTGCAAGGCTTACCGCCCCAAAGGTGGAAAGCTGAGACCACCTTCGTTGCTACACGCCACAAAGAAACAGGCGCGGATAGGCTCGAAGAATACGAGAGCGGCTGGACCACCATCTCGGCTTGGGACAGAGAACCAACCTACCCCGGCTCATGTACAATGGCGTGAGGTAGCCCTACTTAATGGAGCTCACTGGCAAGCCGAAACAGAAGAGCTACTGAAGCAAAATGGAGAGACGAGCTAGTTGGTTCGCAATTTCCATGAGTGAAACTTAAGCGCAAAAATTTTTCACAGGGACGAGAAAGCGCCTGTGTCGTTCCCTTTCTCGTCCCTGTGAAAAAATTTTGCGCTTAAGTTTCACTCATGAGAAGAGCTACTGGCAAGCATGTTCCAGGAGAATTAGTGGTGAAAAAGATTGTCACCAATGATTCGGCGTTACGGCACTGTTGAAACCAGGAGGCCTAGCAAGCCGTAGGGAGACCAGCCTTGTCGCATGTCCATAGCGCATCAAGGCGTGTTGTCCGTGAGCCTACATCTTGTTCGTATTCCGATGGCGGCAATAAATCGCCGAAACTCACCTGGCACTTGTGAGCCCCGCACAGCAGACTACCTAGTCATCCCGCCGTTGTTTAAGTGAACATAAATACAACTGCAAGTTCGGTTATTTTGTTAGACTGCAGCGTCAGAACGTCAATAATGTGAATTTTATCGCTAACTTCTTTTATCCCAAAGTGGCGGGTGATTAGGCCCTCAGCCATATCATTTTCCTATTATCTAGTTTTAATTATCTAGTTGTATTATTAAAACTAGATAATAGGAAAATCATATGGCTGCGCCTTTTCTCGCAACCGCAATACGATCTCAACAGGGAAAACATTGTGCGATTACCCGCCGCAGTGGCTCGGGAGCGAAGACGTTGTGCTGCTAGCCCGAGAATCGTGGTTCAATCCTAGCCGCGGTGGTCGAAGAAAAGCAGAAACGTCTGTGTGTCATGATTTCGGCACGCTTAAAGATCCCCGGGTGGTCAAAATTATTCCGAGGCCCTACCCTACGACGTGCCTTATATAGCATGTGTAGCTTCGGCGCGTTAAGCGCCCAAAACATTGAACTTTGGGCAATTAGTGGATGTCGACGACCTCTACTGAAAGCGTAATTATGCGATTGCAAGGCGGCGTCTGGCTCCGTTATGTCGCACCGCAAATCCGCCGTAGCGCGCTCGTCTGGGGCGGGGGGGCGGGGGGGTAAAGCCATGTTGGAATTCCGCGCGGTAACGTAAGCTGCCGCGATGGTTCGCTAAGCAGCCCCGGCTAGCGAAGCGGGGGCCCGCTCCGGTATCGCCGCTAATAGACAGATTTAGTTGGGCGCGCGCTCCGGACGAGCGTACGCCCCGGCGGGGCGGCTCGCGACTGCGCATGCGCAGTACGCTACGTAAACGCCCCGGCGATGCGGTGCTACGCACGCAACGGCTGGGAGCGTATGCTCCGGGGCGCTTGCGGGGCGCTGCGGACCTCCTGGAAAGCCCCTTGCTTCCAAAATGGCTGCTGCCTCGGCGATGTCGGCGGCAGGAGGTTCCCCGACTGAAAACGCGGACCGTCGCCTGTGTTTCTCGTTAGGCGACAACGTTTCAGTTCCAACAGGCATACAGACCAGAAATGAACGACCAAGGACAACCCGGATTGCTCCCGAAGCGGGCGGCGGTGTTTGTGTGCGTGTCGCGGTGGTGCAATGCGCGCAGTGTTGGTGCACATCGGCGGCCTCCATTTCGGGAATTCAAGAACTTTCACCTGCGCTGTCGTTGCGCCCTCGGGTGCGAGCCGAGAACGTTGCGCCACCCGTGTGAAACGTGAAGGATTTGTAGTTGGACTAGAGGAAGTGAGTAACAGGAACGCATCTTATATTTCACCCTGGTGAAGTGTATCACTAAACCGCCGTGCCAGCCTACCCGCTGTTTCATTTTGCTCGTCGCATTAGCGCCACATGCCATGCTCATTCGTATTTGTCGCATGGTCCTGCCATATTTCATCGCTGAATAAAGTGAGTATCCCGAGCACTGCGTGTTGCTTCAAAACTTCGGCGTTGCGTGGTTGAGCAAAACAATCGCGACGGGTGTATCATATTTTTTCCTAATACTGAATCAAGGTAAGAAGGTCTTTTTTTTATCGTAGTTGCAAGATTTTTACAATCGAAACCAGCGTTAACGCATTGAAAAAAAAAAAGAAACGCCGTCCAGCTACAGCTTGCCTTGGTTAGCCACGTAAAAAAGGTTAAATTTGGGTACTTTGCGTTGGGTTCAGTAGGTGGCGCCGCAAGCGTTAGCGCACGCTACGAAAAACGCTGTACTAAAACTATCCATGGGCGCGTGGCGACGAGCGTACGCTCCGCTTTACGCCAAACAATACGCTAACGCCCGGAAGGCCTAACTAAATCTGTCTAATATCCCAGCGCGCCACGCATGCGCAATGGCGCTCCCGCTGGCTATGGGAGCGGAGTGGATTGCCAGTAACGGTCAGCTAAAACTCTCTAATAGCCCGTTGCTGTAAGTACGGCAATATATTCAGTACTGCAAGGCATGCGGGGATATCGGCCACAGACAGGACGTATAACCATCACCGTAACCGGACATATGCACCAAATGTGGCAGCGGAACAGCCGCTGCAGATCGTGCATGCAACAGGAAATGTAAGCTATGCAATCTACCACACTAGATGGCCAGTAAGGAGTGCAAGAGATGCCGAAAATCGGCCCCGCCACTGCTGTACGTCACACAGGCTGGGGCACCGGAGAGGAACAATGCGCCATGGTCGACACCCTCGTTAGACACAAACCGTATTTTCCCAAGTTCAAAGAGCAGCACAAGCTCAGAGTCGTTGCGTTTGAGCATTCTAAAGACAGCCACTAATGAATCATCTACTTGCTCTACATCGGGGTCCACATCGCCATCCCGTTCGATGTCAGGGACCAAAACAGACACGAGGTACAGGCGGGTCTCGGTCGGTTTCCCGAAGGGACTACAGTAGGGGAGAAGAGCAGAACGCTATCAAAGCTATGTTCTCGGATAAGCATTTGCCACCTCAGTGGTCTGCTATATCCTCCTCTGCAAATTATATCAAAAGAGGGAAAGACACGCTTGACTGGGTAGCCCCTTTTGGGACACTCCGACGCACCATGGAGGAGAACACGCGGACGACAAAAGAATTGATCAATGAAAACGTTACGACGAGTAAATACATTGAGGATATAATGAGAGATATTAAACAAACTTAATTAGAACAAGCCAAATAAAATAAAGAGATTGCACAGATGAAACACGAGCAGGCCCAAATGAAGCACCATCAGGCAGAATTTCAACAAGCGGTCCTACAAACTTTCCAAAATATCCAAACGCAGATCCAGGACATCAACAATGCCCTGAAGCAAACCCGCCAAACATTACAGAAAATAAAGAAAACTATGGCAGCAATAGTGACGAAGATATCTGAGCTAGACAAACGAGTTACGGCTACTGAGGAGAGAGGCGAAGTTCGCAAGAAGCCTAAGAAATATCCGGGAGAGCAGGAAGACGAAAGAGATGCTTAAAACTACGAGTAACAACTTCCAGAAGAAGAGAAACAAAGCAAATGAGGAACATAAACTCAAAATTTGACAATTTATTTGCAGGTCCTTCGAGCGAAGAGACAAAATTTGTTGCATTTAAGCGGAAAGATCAACTAGATTTTCTGGCCGTGCCGGAAATTAAAACGAAGACTTCAGAGTTTACGATATGCACACAGCCGAAGGCAAGACCCGCACTACGATCCTCACCTCGAAGTGCTTAACAACGCAACAGCACCTGATATAACACAGAATCAAACACACGCTCCCTGAATTATTACCCACGGGAAAAAAAACTCTGCAGAGCTTCTTCATACTCAACATGTAGAGCCCACCCGCCGACAACTTGGGAGACTTGGACGAATGCTTCCGTTCGGTCTTAAAAGTGACGAAAAGGCACAAGAGAAATGTTTTTGCTGGGTAAGATTATAGAAACTTGGAGGAAGTGGGATGGTAGACCCTATGGGTTAAACAAGAATTCCAGGGCCCCAGAATCACCCCACACTGTTCTTGATGTTACAAGCTGGTCAGGACAGCTTGCCATGTGTCGATATTGCTCGAACGTGTACAGTTTGAGTTCTGCACCGCTGAGAATATCCTAGTATATAACCAGCTTTTGCAGGCGAGAGTGGTGTTGGCTCGTATTTAGCAGTTTTAAGTTAATGTCGGACGTTCCCTACCAAGCACCTTCACACGGGTAGATTTCTGAGTATGTGAGTTGGTTTGTATCCTCAGCAGCGTTTGCGATTCTTAAGCGATGATATCTCCGTGTGGCACCGGGAAGGATGGAGTTCCTAGGCGTAGGCTGAGGAGATGTTTTCTATATTTTTGAGAGAGGGGAGTGTGATACTTGGCGCTAACAGGGCGTACGGTATGAGAGTTCCAGTCGGCTTCATCGCTCCGTTCCGGACCCTTGTGTCCGTGGGTTACTGTATTAGTTAACTTCTATCATTCTGGATTGGATAATCTTTCTCATACGCTTAGGTAGTCTTTCTACAGCCAAGGGAGTAATGGCATATCGAGCACGCGTAATGATGTTTAAGCATCTATACTATAGTTCCGCTAGGGAAATCGCAAAGACGATTCAATTTCCGTGGATAGAAAGGTAATGCAATCCCAGTCATCATCACGGTACTCCAGTACGATAATTTTTGCCTTCGTACTTTCGAACGTCCCGGCGTCGGCGTGTACTGTTTTCTTATTTTTGGAATTTTCCTCGGAGGAATTTGATCCTGGCTGTCCGCTGTCCTGGCGTAGGTTTGGATGTGTGTTTTGCAATAAGGGGAGGGACTTTATAAAAAGCCGTTGTTTCGGTGACACCCATAGAGACATCTAGCCTTTGTTTTTTGGGGGTGCGCCTATATGTTATAGGATGACCAATCCACATGTTGTTTTTCGCAGCCGCTCCCTTTGTGCTAGAAGAATGGCCTCTCTGCTTTCTTCGATTATATTATAGGACACAATTTAAAGGCCTTTGCAGTGATTGTGAAAATAGGGAGGCTAAGGCTGCCCTACATGCTGGCATGATGATGGTGTTTATTTGGCCTTCCTCAGTGCGGGTGAGCAGTTTGTGGCACAGTGGCTGTACGATATCCGTCTAATGATCAGTGCCTGCACAAGTTTCATCATTTTTTGTGTCATTCCTCCACTTCCCCTGTACAGGCGTATTAGAATAGGGGCTAAATGTTCACAGATTTCTTTTATTTTCGCGATTGCAAGATCTGCTTTGCCGCTTCTCTGTAGTGCCAGCCGAGGATTCTTACGTAACTTTTTTCGGCGATTCCGTGCTGGCTGATTTTTAGGGTTTTTTTTATTTGCCTCGTAGCGCCAATCATTGTTTGCCGGACGGAGCTTGCGGTGGTGGAACGACCACGAAAATGGTTATTTCAAAATCTGTGCGATTAGCCGCCATATACTGGGTTTTGTTTCAATTTGGGGCAAATTACAGTTCGCTTCCGGTAGCAATGTAGGCTTACCTTGGTTTTTAAGAACGTGGCGTTAGCCTTCTGCCCGATTCTTAACCCAGGTCACAAAATGTTGGTACCGACTTCATTTCTGGACGTTGGAGATGCGCTTTGGTGGTGGCGTAAGTTCCGGGCACGGCTGCCGACCATGTCTGCCCAGCATTCGAGTACACAAGGCGTGTAGAATGAACTTCAGTGTGCAGGCGCGGCCCATGCTTAAATTGTGCACCTTTTCTTTTGCATCAGCCGTAGTATCATTGTCCTCCTTTTCACAATCTAATTGCCGCTGCTCGACATTTCTGATTCCGGTGAGTCCTCGTATCTGGGGCCTTAGTTGCTGTTTCATGTAAGCATCGATAACTACTTCCGCCGCCGCTTGATGAGCACGGCTGATAGCGAACAGCTAGCAGGCATAAAAAACCGAATATTTACCCTAATCACGCTTGCGCGTGAACACCTCACGCGGCACACTGCAGTAACCCACGCAGAACAGTCAACTGTGATTTTGTAGCCTCAAGATGCCTAAACGAGGTTATAAGCAGCGCATTATTGCTCTTGTGAGAGGCCGCTCATTGAAAACCGTCAGCCGGATTATCCAGGCTTACCCGGACGAACGACGTAAAAACGATGCGGCGCACAGCAGACGACCCCGATCAAAAGCAAACGCCCAAGACCTTTGCAGCGTGGCGGCCGTCAACGACAAACCATTTCAAAGTACAAAGCACGTTATAGGTGCTCTTGGTCTGGACAACTTGGGCGACAGCACGGTACGACGAAGGCTTAGAGAAGCAGGACTGCGAAGTGGCATCGCCGCACAGAAACATCTGCTCACCTCAGCCAACACGCCTGAGGTTCACTATTGAACACCGAAGATGGAGCGAGCGCCAGTGGAAGTGTGCGGTTTTCTCTGATGAGTCCACGTTCTCGAGCCACTGGGACCAACGAAAGAGAGTGGCGGAGCGAGAAAAACAGGCTGTAATCCGCAGAATATCCAGCGGACGCGTGTCTGTGAACGTCTGGGGGCGATTTCCCATGAAGGCGAGAATTGGTGAGAATTGATGGGACGTTCACAGTGCTGCGTGTATTGCACTCTGCTCGATCAGCAGATGATCCCCTAAGTGTTGAAGAGGCCGCACCCGGATGTGCGTTGTTTTTTTTTTTCAGCCGGAATTGTCGCTTGTTGACAAATCAAAGGACGTGGCGCGCCGTTTGGGAGAGCGAAAGGTAATGCAACTTCAGTGGTTGAACGTGATTTCGGCACACGTTAAAGATCCCCAGGTGGTCAAAATTAATCAAATCAATCAACTTCAGTGGTGCGCGAAGGGTGCCGACATGAACAGTATAGAGCATGTTTGGGGAAAGGGAACCTTTCGAAGCGGTCCCTAGAATTGGCGAACTCCGCCCAACTGTGGGAAGCAATAGCACGTGCGTTGAAGCGACTTTAACGTGATACCGCATTGATCGAAGCTCTCTACGCGTTTCTTCCCCAAACAACAGAGGCTCCCGTTCAAGTCGGCGGTGGCATGACGTGTTATTAGGCTACCAACAAACAAAATAAAAGAAGAGCATCAGCTGGGATGCCGCTATTGCCTTATTGCCTTTGCTAATATATCTTTTAAATATTCGGCAAGCGCAATAAACATATTTTCAACTCACTCCTGCAGCCCACTTTTTTGGTTTTACAAGTTACCATAAATCAATAACGAAGTGAGGAACAGTGCTACTTTTTGAAACAATTCGGTGCAAAAAGTAACCAGTGACTGTTATCACTGTCTGCTGGAGATTGGGAGTTCCGCACTTTGCAGACGCATGGCGGGAATGCGAACAGTTGTTAGAACAGCGTCACCCTTTCCACTTTGTTTCCAACCGCGGCCGCTGCGTATCACCCGTAGCTCAGTCTGAGGGTGTTTTGTACGCGCTCCTGTGTTCCTTTTCATATTGCGGATAATAGTACTTTTGAACGAATTACGAATTTACGCCATTTTCTTGAGACCGATGAATGGATGCTGTGTTGCCTAAGTCAATAATTATTTCTTTGCGGAGAATTACTGTTTTTTTAGAGCGATAGCCGTTGTGTGGCGATAATGTTACTTGTACCTTGTAGATTACTTCTAGTTCTGTACCACACCCCACAGAGTGGCTCGTCTAGGTCGTGGCTTTCCGCCAGCGCTTTTTCAACTTCGTTTTTTTTTTTTTTGTTCGGTGACGTAAGTCAGTGTTTGTTTGGTCGGCATCCGCACATGTCGTAATCTTCGGCGAAAGACGTCTATCACTTTCTTAGCATCTCGTCCGTGCTTCCTTATGCCGAAGTATGGAAAATGAAGTAAAACTTGTCAACAGGCCCAAGCGTCTCGAGAGAGATCCACAACGATGTTTAGGGCTTGGGTAATCGTTTTACCTCTACATAACAGGACAATTTGGTGTCTGCAGCCAAGCTGCAGGGTAACGAAAGACGAGAAAATGATGCATTGACTGGCGTACGTTCCGTCATCGCTGCTCAGCGAGTATTCGAGACCGTTAGAGACTCACGGTGGAGTTTCAACCATACAATAGCAGCGATATAGCCACAGAAAAAGGCTCGATTGATTTAATGCACCGACGCTTCACAGGTGATGACCCGCCGCGGCGGCTCAGTGGCTGAGGCGTTGTGCTGCTGAGCACGAGGACGTGGGTTCGATTCCCGGCCGCGGCGGACGCTTTTTTCACGGAGGCGAAAAGCAAAACGCCCGTGTGTACTTGATTTTGGCACACGTTAAAGATCCTCAGCTCATCCAAATTAATCCGGAGCCCTCCGCAACGGCGCGCCTCATCGCCTACGTTGCGTCGGCGCTTTATACCCTACAATTAATCATCGATTCGCAGGTGATGAGGCGCGCCGTAGTGAAGGGCTCCGGATTAATTTTGACCACATGGGGACCTTTAACGTTTGACACAACCTCGAGCACACGGGCATTTCCGTTTATCACCTCCATCACAAAAGCGTCCGCCGCGGCCGGGAATCGAACCAGTGTTATTGGGCTCAGCAGCACAACGCCGTAGCAACTGAGCCACCGTGATGGGTAAAGAAGAAGGCTCGAAGGGCGTACAGTTGAGTCGAAAAGAGCATCACGATTTAGCATATGCTAAAAATATACACTTTGACAAATCTGTAGATCACACTTCCGTGAGGAATAAAAGGGCCGCGAGCGTGATTTTAACCCCTGACCTCGTTCGCAGCAACAGAAATTTGTTGATGAAGTCATAGGTTCATAATATTACCTTGGGGAACTTTCGGGTGACGAACTGTGATGAATACTGGCACCAGATTTATAACCTGAGCTCTACTAAGCTGGCTCTATTTATACCCTGACCTCTACTTCAGCTCCACTAAATTGAAGCAATACTGGGGTTGCCTTCTGTCAAACTTAGAGTGAAATTCAGACCATCGCTGTAATTCTAAAACAATCGCTTCCCTCTCGGCGAAAAATAGCTATGACCTCGGTGGAATAAATTATTTAAATAGAGGGCATTCTCCTCCCTACTCTAGCAGGCGCAGTGCGCAACAAGATTGTGAATAAAGTACATGTTGAATCCTGTTGAAACCCTGCAAACATTTAACCAACCAAAACTAAATCTTACATCGCGACACTCGCGTTGGTGACTAGTAAGTAAAGATTGTTACCAGAAAAAGTCCAACCAATTCACGCAAAAAGAAATTTTTTACACCTTTGATTTTAATGTAACTTGGTTTAGTTTAACCGCGAAAGTGGAAATTACGTGAATATTGCTCATGGCGATTGGCGTCTAGCGTCAACGTTTTTCATAAATACCGCAAATATTAAAATTTGAAACCTCTCATTCAAGCAATGCAGCAGAACTGTATAGCTCACCCTGACGTATTTTCTACGTTTTTTTTTTTCGTTTGAATGCAGAACTTTACACCCGGAAATCCACCATGTTGTCTAATGTCTATTATGCGCCAAGTGGTTTTCGCTTCATTGGTCGGAGACAAAGCAAAGCAACAAAGTTGCTATTCACCATCGTCATATTCCGACTTCACTTTGAGAAAATAAACTTTAAATCCTCCATATGGAAGGACGCTATGTTTTGAAAGCACTGGGTAATTGAATCCTTTTCCATGATCTTCCTGTTTAACCTTAACTTGATTCATTGGGCGCTAGATCCACACATGCCGCGTATGCGAAGTTGTCGAGACCACCGCTACCGGTTCCCGGCACGTACAATAGGCACTAAGAAAAAAACGAAGCGTTTCCGATACTAAAATTTCGTCACAATGAGCCACCCAATAGCACACACCTTTTACTTAAAACGATTATGATTAGCGAGGTAATTTATTTTGAGAGAACATCCAAGTCGGCTTCTTGCACCGAAATCTGATGTCGGAAATGTTAAAGGGACACTGAAGTGATTTGTAAACAATGCGGGATTACGAGCGCAAACTGTAGTCCGGAGTCCCTGGGCCCTGTTTCGACCACTCTGTGCGCGTTTACGCGAATTTATTTAGTAGAAAAATCAATTCGAAAATGCTGTCCTCCTCTCTTTACGCTCGCCCATTTTCTGTGGCGTTTTCGTGTGACGTCAGCAGGAGAGGAGCTGACAATTGGCTGCGCTACTGCACGGCTCGCCGACCTTCCGCGACCGAGTCATTCGGCCCACCGTTTAGTCCGCCGGCCGCCGACGGGTCGTCGCAATTCGTTCGATCAGTTGACACTAAGCCACAACACGTTTGGGAATGGAAGAATGCGCCTTTCTTTACTTCGTTAGTTTGTACACTGTATCTAGCTCCAAGTCAAGGTCGCTTCACACAAGCGCTGCAGAAGCGCACATGTGACGCTTCGCGGACTTGTACGCCAGTAGGAAAATATAAGGCCTCTTGAAGCGTTGAATGGAGAGAAGAGTGAGCGAAGTCAATATAGGTACTAAGAAAATAAAATCAACTGATATTTTTACCGTACAGCGTAAAACTAGGGTGCGGGAAGCACTTGTTTGCGCTGGGCGAACAAGCAGAGCGGTCAGCAGCACGACTACGCATCTGCGAACGCTTTCCCGTCTACGAAATGCAATTGCTAGACGTGAGCTATTGTGGAAACTCGGGGGACGCTTACTGCACGAGGGCAATACAACAAATAGTCACCTAAGCTGCTTGAAATACTAAAACTAAATAAAAGTGTAAACTGGTTATACATTATATACCTTATCTTTTCCATCGCCGCCAGCGGCCCCTTCTGGCCTAGTCGTCTGGGGTGCTAGGTATGTCATCGCAAGTGTTTTGCCAGTCACAAGTTCGAATCGCCGCGGGTACATGCTTTTTTTTTATGAGTTAACTTTTTTGTTTTTCGCCGATGTTTTCTATACTGAGGTCACCTTTTTTTGGGCCGCAACGTTCATTGCTCCACGAGCTAGTCCACAGAACTCGCGCAGGCTGGCACTGCCGCGCTAGCGAGTTCTCGTTGGCGTGCTGTTGCCATAAGCACCGACTACTTGCGGGCAGTGGGCACAGGGCAGAATCAACAGACCCTTGGCCTGGTGCGAACACGCTTTTTACGACACAGGCATGAGCGAGGCAAGCTCCAAATATGGAGGAAAAGCGCATGCATTTGAGCGTCTGCGGGGACGCGGAGGGCGTTCATGCACTGCGTAGGCCTCAGATAGTGAATGCTACGATTCCAAGCCGTCCTGGGAGGCTTATCTTATGCATTTTACAGCCGACAACATGGCAGAAGCGCGGTACTACGATAACTGGGATATTGAGAATGCCCATCCAACGACGCCATCGAATGTCAAACATGTTGCTTTACAGACCGAAACCGAAACCGAAACTTGTTTGATTGCTAACCTTGGGCATCGTCCAATCACGGCGCCCCCTCCTCCCAACGTCACAGCTTAGTTTGTGCGGCCGCCGCAAACCGCGCATGGTAGTTTTTCTTCTTTCGCGCTTTGTAAAATAGTTACCGATTTGTCAACCGGATAAACGATGAAAAGTGTGCTAATTTGAGCCAGTCTACACAGTGCAAGCAAAAACGGGAGCTTGACAAATTCACTTCAGGGTCCCTTTAAGGGTTCCTACACTGAAACCTTAAGTCCAAATCTTCCGACATTAAAAAGCTGGCATGCCTAACATTCGTTCGCCTAAAGCTGGAATACACATCATCTGTTTGGAATCATTCGCAGTCACATCTTTCAAAACATTTGGAATTCATTCAAAACCGCGCCACTCGTTTCATCACGTCACAGTATGCGAACAAAATAAGTGTCACATCTATCAAACGATCCCTCGGTATGCCCAAGCTTGCATCTCGTCGCATTATCTCTCGCCTGTACCTTCTTCAGGCGTTCTATTACCCTGCTGAAACAGGACACGCTTTAGTTTTAACACCGACATGAACGTTATCCAGCTTGAATCACAATTCTCCGATTGCCAGAATCAACTGCCATACGTCATCAATGAACTCTTCCTTCTTTCCGCATGTTATAGTGATTTGGAATACATTTCCAGAAAACATCGCCTCACGTACTAATCGAAAAGCATTTCGCGAAAACCTAAACAGTCATATTGCTACGCTACCAGTAATTCTGTGATTCAACTCTCAATTTATATGTGTAACACCGTTTGCTCCTACCAGTTGTGTTTTCAAAGTTTCAAAGTATCAAAGCTTATTTCAAAAATACGATAATGTGCGATTCCACAATGTAAGTATTTTTGTCTAACTTTCTGCCTTACCCTTGTTTGTTTGTGGTTCATACGCTGTGTCATTCAAATCAAATCAAATCAAATCAGTTTATTTTCCACAAATGGATGGTTCCTCGGGTAAACGCCGCTTTTGCAGCTTGACAAAGCCCGAGGAACCGGTGCACCAGACAACGGTATGCAATGGGTTTGCATGTGACACCGAAACAAGACAAAATACATTCCATGACAAACAGAAAAAAATCGCCACGTGTTCTATGTTTGCGAAAAAGGACAATAACAAATAGTGCAATTTCTTCGTCTTTTTGTTGGGTACTGCATATAAAAGTACATTTGCACACGTAAGTACATATATTTATAGACATTTTTATAATATCTTCATATATACTTATACATATCCCATGAAATCACACACATCATATATGCACATACGGCAACAAGAAAGAGAGAAAATTAAGGAATATATAAACAGCAAATATATGAGAGTACAAGATGAAAATAAAAATAAAAACCCAAATAATATTTCTACCAAAACGGAACTGGGCGCAAGATAAGAATACGATTTGCAGGCGTAAGATAAGGATTGTAATTAATTCACATTATAATCACCTTTTGTTCATACTCTTGAAAAAAAATGAAAGATGTTAATCGCAACAAGTAATCATCCCGGTAACAGCACGAAACGATTTCGCAGCTCCTTGCGAGTCATTCCGCCTGTGTTTTTGTGCTGATTCAGCAATGTTGGGATGTTATATGTTAATGACTGTAGTTTATAGTTTGTGCGAAATAAAGATACAGCCCATAAAGTTGGATTTCGTGTATTAACATTAGTCTAGTGACTTTGCAATCCAGCTAATTGTTTTAGAAAGTTTGCAATAACAGGTGAAGCATAATACATTGTATCTAATAGCCGTAATTTGTACATGTTATCAAATCGAACAATATTGTATTTAACAAAGGCCTCTGTTGTTGTTTGCATTCCGTCGATGTTATCAATGAGACGAATAATTTTCTTTTGAAGGATAGTAAGTCTATTTATGTTGGATGTGGTTGTTGTCCCCCATACTAGGCTGCAGTTTGTTAAACGTGAATGAAATCAGGCATAATATATCTGTAGTTTTGCCTGCAGTCTAATGAAGGAACGAACAACGAAATAAAACTCCGTTTACCTGAGCCAGTTTCTTGCATATATAATCAATATGGGTGTCCCAGCTTAAATTTGATTGAAAGTGAACGCCTAGTATTTTATATTCATGGACTATTTCAACAAGTGTATTTTCAAGATAAATGCTATTTTGTAGACTAACGTTTTTATTTCGTGCACAAAAAATTACAGCCTTAGTCTTGCTAGGGTTTATTTTCATATCGTTTGACTGGGACGATCTTGATAATTTTGAATGAACTTCGTTGCAAGTAATACTTATTTCATTTAATTTGGTGCCAGACAGAAGCATGGTAATATCATCCGCATACATAACAAGGTGTGCTTTGGGATCCATATCAGCCACATCATTTATGAAAACATTAAATAAAAGTGGACCTAAAGTACGTCCCTGAGGCACCCCACAATTCAAGGACAAGAAAGAAGATTTGTGGTCGTGAATACATACGCACTGGCTTCTGTTTCTTAGGTAACTATCAAATAATGATAAAGCTGAGCCACGAATGCCTATATTCGAAAGCTTGTTAACGAAGATATCGTGATTGATTGAGTCAAAAGCTTTGCTCAGGTCAATGAATACACCTATAGTATAAAGATTATTTTATATATTTTGTAGAACATTCTCCTTTATGGCAAGTAACACCGTTTCTGTACTTTTACCTTTCCTAAAGCCAAATTTAAAATCTGTCAAGGTGTTATTTTTCTCCAAAAACGTATTTACGCGGGCGGAAATAATCTTTTCGAGTCCTTTGGAAAGGACAGGAGGTACCGATATTGGGCGGTGGTTGCAGGCAACATTTTTATCCCCACCTTTGTGAATTACAGGAACTTCGGCTTTTTTTTCATATTACTGGGTAATATTCCTGTTTCTAGAACCAAAATAAAGATGTGAGCCAGTACCCGGGAAATCGATGATAGCACATATTTAATTGGCTTTATTTGGAGGTGATCAACATCAGTAGCTGTACTATTTCGGATGTTCATAAACGTACTATATATTTCAGTTTCATCAGTTGGAGTCAAGAAAATACTCTGAACCGGTCCGGATTGTTTATTCCTAATATGCAAGACATTTGCACTAGGCCTTACAATATTTACAAAATAATCATTAAAGGAGCCATGAAGAGAAAATGCAAGTTGGTTTTATTCGAAAGATTTCGTGTTTTATAGTGCCCCCAGCGCTTGTCCGGATACAAACGGTGCTTTATTCACTGAGAAATTACACAATTTAGGTTAAAATTTTGATTTTCCCGCTCAATCGTGCGTTTTCGTGGCCCCAAGTGACATCACGGGAACCGACCGCTCAGCAGCCTAGAGTACCTTCATTCACGCATCCGCCGTACAGGGTAGAGACACGTGACTCTGGCGCCGCCATGTTCGGTTGCTCGCTCGCCGCCGAAGCAAGTCATTGTGTCAAAACCGCGCTAAAATGATCGCCGCAACGCGGTTTACTGAAGAAGTTTGAATCATATTGTCTGTTTCGCCTTGCTAGGTCTCGTGGGAAACGAAAAGAATAACGCGTTGAGCCCGTTGGCCCAATTGCGGCGGCACGGGACCGTTCAAAGGTTGTCTCCACCCTGTAGCGGTGTTGGTTTGTTCCCGCGTTTCTTTACGTTCCGTAACCTAGATGGCGCCACCATACCGTGGCAAGCGTTTGGTTTGTTTTTGCCCGCATTTAAACCTGGCTTGTTTTTGTTCTGGGAGAAAATATTCGTTCCCTGAAACAGTGCTCGCTCGACAAATGGGGTCACGTAAGACACCGTTGCTTGCGTCAATCGGCCAGTGTCGTCTGAGACAACCCCAAGCCCCATAGTGCTGTGCAGCTAAACCAAAGCATGCTGTGCGCAGTACGAACAGCAGAACGCATCAGTACTTCTATGTTTACATGTGCTTTCGTAACTTCCACCGTTTGTCCCATCATTCCTATTGCTTTGTAAAGAATGTGCCCTAAATTTAAGCGCAAATCGCTCGTTCGTCTAGTTTGTAAGCTCTACCTAATTTGCGTCTGCTTCTGCCAGCCTCCGCCAATCGCAGAGCTTAGCCCATGTGACATCACAGGTTCTGTTGCGGGAAATGAGCTGGTGGGTCGCATGACCATTCCCGTTTTTCCTAATTATGTAGCTTATTTGAGCGAAGTTTACGTTAAAAGTGGTGTCAGTATGATTCTAACGAGACAATCTTTTGAATGAACCAAACTTGTGTTTTCTCTTCATGGCTCCTTTAAAGTGGTCTGCCAGGGATTTGCCCGTCAATTCGACAGAGTCGTAAGTTATGCGCTGGGGTAGGAGGAAGTGCAATTTCGACTTAAAATTTTATTGATAATGTTCCAAGCGGAAAGTGGGCGCTTTGGAGTGGCGTCAGAAAAGAAGTTTTGATAGTGCGTTGCTTTGGCGAGCCTGAATTTTTTATGGATGTTATTTCGCAAATTTTTGAATTTGTTTTGGGGCTACTTCTGATTGTGTACTTTGAAAGGAATGATATAGGCTGTTCTTTTGCTTGATCAGTTTCAAGTGTTCTAATGACACACAGGGTTTTCTGACTTTTTTTGAACGTCTTACAGTTTTAAGACGGAAAAATTTCTCATACAGACGCAAAAAAATTTTCGAGAAACTATTGTATGCATCATCCGCGGTCGTTTTTTCGAAAACCGCAAACCAATCGTGCCTCTCAACTTCCAGTTTAAATAGTGCCAAGCCTAGCTCTGTGATTGGCTGAAATGTGAACCCAATCGCCTAAATCATTCTTTTTTTGTGTCTGTGTTGTATATACAAAAAATCGGACAAAGATCACTGGTGTCACCAGACAGGGTTCCGACTCTGACAATCTTGGTTTAAACATTTGTAAGAAATAGGTCAATTGCCGATAAAGTAGTGCTCGTTATTCTGGTCGGTGTCGTAATTAGATTTACGAAACCGCAGGACTGTAACTGTAAATTAGGTACTAGTACTTTGCTCTAAGACATTAATATTGAAATCACCTGCACAAGCGAGTCGGAAATTATTTTTCGCAACATACTCTAGCAAACCTTCAAAGAAATCTAAAAATCCAACAATATTTCCATTTGGCGGACGATACACATAACAAAAAATTTATTTTTTGCTACGTAGAACCAGAACTTCATAATCCACACTATTTTTTGTAAAATCTGCAACTAGGTTACAATGTGTACTAGATGCAACCATAGCTGCCTCACCACCACCTCGCTTGTTAACACGGTTAATATAAAAAAGCTCATACCCTAGTAATGTAGGCATGTTGCAGCTGTCGTGATACCACGTTTCTGAAAGCATTATTATATCAAATTCAAAAGAGAAATCACTCAAAAAATTGAAATTTCGTCTTCCTTATTGACTACTGAGCGCGCATTTAAATGTAAGACAGATTTGGATGCTGCGCCTGCCTCTTATTCGGCTAAGAGACCTACCACACCCCCGTCCCATTAGGTAATGCCCTCGGGTCTTTTGAAGTGGAAATACATTGAATAAAATGAAATGAAATAAGCATTCAAACGTAATTGTCCTGTTGCGTAATTACTTTCTACTCCCAATAGTGTTGAGTTAATATTGTTGTACTTTCAAAGTTTTGGAAAGCATACCCACAAGAAAAAGCTCTTGTCGGGTATCAGTTCACTGTATTTCATTTCATTTTGCATTCCTCAAGGGTCCCTTACAGGTGAGACATTACATGATGGATGGGTATGCAAAAGATCAGCAAAGTAAAATACGATGTGCAAGACAATAAAACAATAAAAATTGTAGGATATAGCTGAGGCGGAAGGACCGAAAATAAGAAAGAAAAAAGGGAGGGGGTGAACAGGTACAGTTATTTGCGGATGGTAGAATAATTCATTTAGCGGTTCTAAAAGATACAACTTTAGGGGTACAAAACATCATGAAGTACAAATAAGTGAGAATATACACGCCGTACGAAGAAGATAACAAAAGGAACTATTGGACGAGGAATAGGGCCTGTCACAAGAAATAAAGATTAAGTACGTCTAAAAGCTTCATGCAATTGATTGCGGTTCAACAATGGTTGTCGGTGATTTTCTAAAGGTTTCTGCGTCGTTAATGCTAACAATGGTGTCTGGTAGGTCGTTCCAATCCTAGCTGTCCGAATAAAGAACAAGTCTGCAACTGTGGTAGCTTTGGGCCAAGGGTATTGTACCTGCCTGGTGTTGGAACAACGATCAGAGAAATTGGGGCGTGGGGTTACGTAAATGCTCGGTCTGGATGCGGAATAGAATTTGTGGAATTATGCGAGTCGTGCAGCTTTTCGGCGGTAACTAAGAGGTATGAGCGTGGCACGTTTCTCTAAGCCTGCTACACTTCTGAATGATGAGTAATCGGAAAAGGTGAATATGGCAGCGCGGTTTTGGGTGCCTTCTAGGTTTTGAATGGAATAATTTTGGTGTGGGTCCGAAACTGCTGCGGCGCACTCCAGTTTGTGGTGTAGTATTGTGGTGAAAAGTAATACTTTTGAGTAGCTGGGAGCAAACTTTACAGCCTGTTGAACATAACCTAAAGATCTACTAGCTGCTAAAATGACGCGATCTGAAGCTGCTAAAATGACACAGAGAAATGGCGTCACAGAAATATCATGGCAGTGTTGGTTCACAGGTTAAAATGATCTGCTCGACCAGAAGACGCAAGTGCGCTTCCCGGCCGCAGGTAATTTTTTTGTGGGGACGTGATGAGCCAAGCAACTCGCGTGCGGGGATTAATTGACGACACCCATCCGGTCTGAAGACCTCCACCCCCTCGCAACGTCAGTCCTTAGTGCCAGCAGCTTGTTTTAGACGCATGAAATTTTGATTTTCATTAGTGCTGCATACAGAAACGCATACATACAGCTTTTACCCCGCGATGCATGCGCAGAATTTGCATGCATTCATTGGTCCTGAGTTCTGTAGAAATCATGAAAACGCATTGCGATTCCCTGTTGCCGAAAAGTAACCATTACGGGGTAACAAATATGGTCGGGTCAAATGATAAAAAAATTGGCTCCCAACAACGCTCTTAAGATGGTTGGAAAGCAAGGCTTTAAACACCCACAACGATTGCCCACACGACGTCACTTGAATTCACACACGTCGCTCTACAAAGAGGAAAACCAGAGATTCTGCCAGGCATTATCTGGGATTCGCGGAGGCACCGTCCCGAACGCAGCAGCGTCGGCCACGGCCGGGCTAGAGCGGCGGACGTCGCAGCTGAACCTAGCAGCGGAACCTAGCTAATGTGGTGTGTCAGCTCGGGGCTACACCACCGCGCGACGCAAGCGCAGACACCGAAACAATCCGGCGGGTGAGCTTACTGATTCCTCTTTATACCGATTTAAACTAGTTAGTTTAGTAATTTTGAAAATTGCGAGAAAGCTGAAGGAACTCTTTATAATCACTTTTTATCAGAACCAGTTACCCCTTTCGCCTTTTGTAATACCTATTAAAACACAGCCGAATTGGCATTCAGCAATTTAGAAAAGGGAGTCCCATTTGTGGCAAGCAGTGCGGAAAAGCGTTTTTCTGGCGGCCAGATGATGTCTGTATGTGGTTTCTACATTTTGTTTTGCCGCCCTACAAACCAATCCCGAACGGTTCTTTGACGTACGACCACTTAATTTCGTCGAGTCAGGGTTACCCAGGAGTTCCTGTCGAACAAGTTACTCAAGCCATGAGAATGAAGTGTGCAATGGACTCGAAGCTGCGCCAAAATAGTCTTAAAACAACCGTCCCTAAAGCAGACGACAACGCCGATAATGGATGCCGCCGTCGCGCCCACCGAGGTGAGTTGGCTCCGGCGCGTGGGAGGAACGCTGAGCAATAGCGCACCAGAAACACACGGGACGAAAAGTATACACACGGAAGAGCGCTAGTCCGTCTGTGTTTGAACACATTTGAACACTATGAATTACCAACTAGCCCAGTCTACAGCTATAATAGCGCCCATTCGCCACGCCATCTACACTGTCCTGTGTGACTGAGGGGCATTAAGGGCCTGTCGGAGACAGCAAAGTCGGCGCTCCCCCTTATCTTACTCAGTGGTCGCCTCCAAAAAGCGCCCTCCCCTCCGTAGCCGCTGGATCAAAATCAGCGTCGGTCTCCCCGTCTCGACGTGTAGGAGTAGCATAGTCGCTAAAACGACGGCTCTCTCTCTGCTTCTCTTCTGGGCGAGGTTCGATCGCTGGCAGTGCCAATACCTTTATTGAGCCTGGTTGGAAGTTTCTTGTGGTGCACGCCACCACGAAATCTTTGCTGGTTTGAGGTAGGAAGCTTTGCTGTAACAAATAATACACTACTAACTACATTGGACAAGATATTCGGGGTATAGCAAGAAAGGGTGGTGACACCTTGAGGAAATTTGGCTGACCACCCTAGTAATGATGTCGTCGGGCAGCCAGTGCGGCTTGGCTGCTTCTGTTAAAAATAAACGTCGATGGGAAACAACTGTCCTGTTCTGATTTAAAATAATTAAAGTTCAAATTCAAAGCGCCATTTTATGTGATAGGGCCATCGTAGTGGCCACGGCGCGAAAGTTTACGAAACATGAAGGGTGATGCGGCGGCGATGAAGTCCAGAATCAGTGGACACAACCTTGGAAAATGCTCTTGGAAATCCTTGAAAATCCTTGGAAAAACAACGATTGACCGATCTTAGGTTTCTGACGTAGTGTGGGTATTCGCATAGAGTCAGCGCTTGAATGCCCGTTTTCTATGACGCCCCCCGTACCTCAAAGAGCATACCGTAACCTAGTGGGGGTTAGGACCAAGTTTGTAATGTGACATTTTCACGGTTAATGCAAGTTTCTTTGGTTTAAATGTACCATATTCTGTCGACCGCAATTGTACTTGCCTAAGCTCGGCCTGTCTTCTGAAAAAAAAAAAACGAAGCTCACATATGCACTCTGAAATGGCGGATTTCACCACGCTTACAATGCCCAAAAGGCGTCACCGGCAGAGCAGCTCACGAATTCTTTATAGATCCTTTAGAGATTCCTAAACACGAATAGGGCGTGAACATAAATGTAGCCACAGTAAAAATAGAAAACTGCTGGTAATTTGGAGGATGAAACATTTTCCAGACTACTGTAATCTCCCACCTTCTTTTGCCACTTACTATCACCATTTTGGTAACATTTTTATTTCCACTTACCATGTTTCTATAACGCGCGCAGGGTGACAGCTCCCGTTTATTGCTTATTGAGCCCTAACCGCTCTACCTCCCACTCTGACTTCACCGCACTTGATCCTCCTTATCTTTAGACTCGGGCCATCCTACAGCAGCAGGCAATTTTTTATTCGAAATCGCCGCACGAACCTTTTTCATCAATGGCATACCAATACATCACCGTGCAATACCACTCTTCACATTCATGTTGTGCTTCCACCGTTACACTAAGCCCGGTATTTAATTCAGCTCAAATTAATGTGCCCAAATCCGTTCACTTAATTTCCTTCCTAGTTGGGAATCGCCAGTGGGAAGCTTCTCCAATATTGCGTTCCTTGAATTGGTTTGCTCTACTTCACCGCTCTTTGCTCTATTCAGCTGGGTCTTTTCATAAAAGTACGGTGATGCTTCTGTGATGTTTCTTCGTAGCCATCATGCTTCGAATGTAAACATCTCAGTGGTGCCTATAGAGGAAAGAATAGTAGTGCCTGTATGCACCGCATGGACAAACTGAATAGATTACGCTTCAGTAAAGGTTGGCTTCGGTCTTGTTGGCGCCCATACGATATGACGTTGTAATGAATCGGCGCAACAAATATTTCAGGACATATAAATTTAGATGAGGTGTAAGACACGATAGACTACTTCGTCGTCGAGGCAGCGTTCTAGAACGAAACTCTTGTATTCGCCATCTATTCTTTCCAAGCGCTGACAGCAAGCCGAGAGAGCGAGGCTACCCGCAATGGCTTCTAATATGATGTAACAAAGAACACAGAGGGAATCTTCCCTTGTGCGGCTAAACAATTGCGTGCGGATTTTTTTAGTAAGAATGCGACAGCCTCATTTTTAGATTGAAGCGGTTTGTGTAGGTGTTCTATAGCGTCGGGGCGAGACCAAACGTCTTGGTTTCACGCTAACGCCCAGTCACGTGGCGCCACCTATCGTTGATCAGACAGAGCTTGTGGCAACGCGCCGGCCGCTGGAAATTCGAAAAGGAATCTACAATTTTCTCAATTTGTAATTGTATCTCGTGACAGAAAATCTACTCACGGAATTATATTACTAACAATCCTGGTAGAGCATTTCGTCCGATACATACCCGAAATTATTAAGCCGTGTTTTCCTGTAATGGCCTAATATTTAGCCCACTGTATTACCTGTTAGTCATGTATCCATGCATTTGTGCATTGACCTTGTATTCGTACGGATGTCTAGGAATTGTGTGTGATTCGTTGCTTCTTGTACCCCAGAAGGTCGGCAGTATTGTAGCAATAAATAAGTAAATAAATAAATAAATAATGCACGCAGAACTGACAGCGAACAGTCTAGAACAACAAGGTATGGCTAGGGAAATTGTGTGACTAGTTTAGGTCAGGTTATTTTTTGTTTTATGTAATTTCATTTCATTTCATTTCTTTTCATTTATTTCGCCCTTAAGGGCCCGAAGGCATTACATAAGGGGGGACAAGTGACAAGATAGGGTACAATGTTCAACAGAAAAAAGCAAAAAAAAAAGCAAATAAGTTTACACAGGATACAGGAATCAGAAATCACATGAACAAACTAGAACAAAAATAAAAAAAAATAAACGATGTTTTACATATGTTAAACAATTGGAGAGCAAAACTAAGTACAATTCTAAAACGATTAGCGATAAACACGGAGTAGTTGAAATTATCAGGAGAGATGCTTGAAAAAACGTTCGTTCAGCTTTGCGCGGAACGCTTCCTTGTCGGCGCATGATGCGGAGTCATCCGGTAAGGCATTCCAGAGGGCTATTGCATTAGGAAAAAATGAGGTGGTAAATGCTGCCTTCCGGCCATTTATACGTGCAATGGGTCTGCTGTGATTTATGCGCGACGAAGTTCTGTGTGCAGATTGAAGCAATTGATGTCTTGTAGCGTGGATGATAGTAGAAGCGGTGAAGAAGGCATAGACGGGTGATCAAGCGGCGGGATTCAAGAGTTGGGAGGGAAAGAGAGTGTTTTAGCTCGGTAACGCTGGTTTTGTGTGAATATTGCGAAGATATGAAGCGAGCTGCACGATTTTGGATGGACTCTAATTTAGTTGTTAGGTAGGCTTGTGAAGGATGCCAGATTGCTGAAGCATATTCAAGTTTAGGTCGGACGAAGGTCATGAAAGCTAGTTTTTTTATGTCGGGGGATGCGCACTTGAGGTTGCGTCGAAGGTAGCCGAGTGCACGGGATGCTGCAGAGCAGATGGAATCGATGTGGGTGGTCCAGGATAGCGATGAAGTCAAGTGGACGCCAAGATATTTGTAGCATGATACGGAAGCGATGGGCACGGTGTTAATAGAATATATGTTGGCAAGTACGCCACGCTTACGGGTAACTGATAATGATTTGCAGTTATCTATGTTTAGGGGCATGAGCCATTTATCGCACCATGAAGCAATTGAGTCGAGGTCGCGTTGTAGCTTATTAGCATCATCAGGGCTATTGATGACGGTGTAGATGACGCAATCGTCAGCAAAAAGTCGGATATTAGATTTAATGTTAGCCGGCAAGTCATTATTGTAGATGAGGAACAGGAGGGGCGATAAACCGGCCCCTTGCGGCACGCCGGATGTTACCTTAGCAAATGCTGATTGACAGTTATTAGCTGACGTGAACTGTATGCGTCCCGTCAATAAGTGCTTAATCCAGCTTAATAAATTAGGAGGAATACCAAGAGAAGTTAGCTTGCGAATCAGATAATTGTGAGGTACGCGGTCGAAGGCTTTTGCAAAATCCACAAAAAATGGCGTCTGTCTGAAGGTTATTATCCATGTGATTAAGTAAGTCGTGCGTAAATTCGGCGAGCTGGGTATCACAGGAAAAATGTTTGCGAAAGCCGTGCTGAAATGGATGGAAGAAATTAATTGATTCAAGGTGGCTCATGAGACTAGTTGCTATAATATGCTCAAGTAGTTTAGAACAAATGCATGTTAAAGAAATTGGACGGTAATTAACTGGAGTTGATCGGTTACCTGACCTAAAGATGGTATAATCTGGGCTTTTTTCCAGTCGTCTGGAACGGTGCCCAGGTCGACGGATTGCAAATATATTAGAGAAAGTAATAGGGTAGAATAATGGACAGTGTTTTTCAGAAGCTTGGTGGTGATACAGTCACAGCCAGCCGATGAAGAAGATTTAAGATTACGAATTAAGTTAGAAATTCGGTCAGGATTTATGTCGAATGGGGAGAGTTCTCGAGGGGAACTGAAGGGGGAGGGCGAGACGGCAGTGCTATTGGCGGGGGTAAATGTTGATGCGAAGTAGTCATTAAGGACGGATGCGCAATCCTCACTGTTTATCGGTTGGCCTCCTGAATCAATAAGTTCGATTTGGTTGCTACTTGACTTTGGTGAAAGCAAACGCCAAAAACTTATTAGGATTCGATTTTAGGATAGATAGCAGATCCACTGAGAAATATTTAGCTTTTGCTTCAGCTACCTCTTTCATTTACTGATCGGCGCTCAGGCGATATTTTTCCCAGGCGTCGGCATTCTTTCGCAGTTTCGCCGATCGGTATTGGCGGTGAGCGCGAACACAGGCGGCGCTGCGAAGCGCGCCTCCATGACGTCAGCTTAGGGATTCTCGCATTTGTCGTCTCCTTCACTCAGGATCGCTCTCCCTGCTGTTTCTTTGCGCTCGGTCAACGTCTGATGCTTGTCCGCAACAGAATTGGCGTTTGGGTAACTTTTTATCATAATAATAGGCTAAAATCACATACACTAGCTCATGGTGTCAATTAAAGTATAGTTTTGGATACCGCTACGGGAGAAACATTGCCGGCGCCCCCCATTCCTTGCGAAGCCGGTCCTGTGCGGAGCGCGAAGAGTCGGAGCTAGGCGTCAGCTTCTCATGTAAGCATTCGAACAAAAGGAACAGTCAGCTGCTAATAACCGACAACAGCGAAAATGGAAGACCAAAACAAATTCTAGGCCTTCAGGGCTGTCGGCTTTGGCAGAAGGCATCACGATTCCCGGTAATCATATGTAAGGTAAAACAGTTTTTGCAACCTTGCCGAACGCCCGAACGCGTTTTGTCACATCACTTTACGTTGTCACGGCATGAAAGTTTGCCGACATGCACTATAGACTGCAAAAACTGTAGGTTGAGTTCCAAATAACCCAGTGTGTATATACGCGCGTGCTGATTCTATACCAGGCATCTAACCAATATGGAGGTTTATTGAGCAAAACGAGTCACGTCTTCGTTAAATTTATAGTAACACATATATATTTGTTAAGACCTGGAGGGATATTTCGGAACATTTTGCACAGCCATATCTTCCCGATATTCGGATATGCGTTATAGGAAAACTGCACTCAAGAGGAGGAGGAGGAGGAGTAAGGGGAGGAGGGGAAAACTTTGTTTAACAATTAAATCGATCTGGTTAGTGGGCCGGGTCCTCAGTCCAGGACAAGAGAGTAAAAGTAATTTTCTTCAAATCATAGAACGCCATCCCGAGTAGAATAGGATTTGTTCTTCGCGCCTGGAAGGGTTGAAAAGCAATCAAGAGCTACTTGGAATTCTTCTTCGGTTTCGAGTCTTGTAATATATGCAGGTATAGTATTTATTACGTTAGTTAGCGAGTATATCATGCCTTCAACACCGTAATCATGTCATAATTGTTCGAGTTGAGAGTCAGTTCGTTATGATAACAATATAATTACGATAGAAATTCGGAGCACAAAAGCCGCCTTCGAGTACTGTGGACCACGTTGTTTAGGGCGCGATCGCGGTGGCGTAGCACAAACCTTCTCATTGTATTTGCATGTGAATAAACAAACCACGCTGCGGATATGCACCTTCTTGCACGCAGCCATAATGAAAGCCAATTTGTGAAGAAGGGAATGTATGCCGTACAAAATGAAGGAAATATCCACACAACCTATGTGTGGCTCCCAAACATCCCGAAACCTCCGAATAAGAAGTTGGTGACGGCGCAGAAAAATTAATGCGTAGGGCAGAAAAAAAAAGCAAGAAACATTAACCGGATACAAGACAACAACGAAAGAAACAGAAGAAAGCCGCTTTATTTCCTGCTGTGCGATGAGCGTGTAGAGGCCGCTGCTTGGTACGTAGTAGTAGACTGTTGAGTCTTCATAAGAGCATCTCAAAAACACTGCAGGGAAGCCTAGGCATTTTGAATACTTATCGAGAAGCTCTGATCGCTGATCCTCGCGAATAAGCAAGAAAGGACGAGTTACACACGATCTTCTGACCGATACTCTGAAGAAAGTTGTTCTCTATCTCTTCGTGTGTTGCAAACTTGTGGGGGATACAGCTTCAAATTATTCAGATGCGTCAGAAGTTGGCAAAATAACTGAGTCGCTAGAAATACGCTTTTTAACGCACTACAGCAACGAAGCGGGCGATTTCTAGCCCAGGCACTGTTGCCGCTCACAAGCGGAGTGTAGCAGACGACAGCGGCACGAATCCCTAAGCCGACGTCAGAGCCAGGGGGCGCCACTCAAAGATCTCACCGCCAATAGGCGTTTTTTTCTGTTAAGTAAGGATTTTAGGCGTTTAGTGAACCACTGATGGAGTGAATCGGTTTTGATAAGAATAGTAGGGATAAATTTATTTTTGAGACTTATGAGCTTGTTTTTGAACAGTTCCCAGTTAGCACTGACGGTACGATTTTGGTAGGAATGCAGGAAGGTTTCGTAGAATTGTGATAGTTCCATATTTATGGCGTATTAGTTTCCTCTTTTGTAATCTGTGATCGTTTTAGTTTCGGGTGATTTCTTTATGAGAGGCAAGGATAAGCAAATGTGCAAAACGCTATGATCACTGATACCAGGTAACACCGTTACACTATTTACATCATCAGGGTTCGTGGTTAGTAAAAGATCTAGTGTGCTGTTCCCTCTAGTGGGGCATAATATGACTTGGTGCAAGTTAAAGTCTAGAGTAAGGTGGATGCCCTCATAAAAATTTTTACCAACATTGAGTTCAATGTTTGTTGACAAAAGTCGACAAAAGCTACCAACATTGAGTAGAGTGTCTACTTACTGTCTACAGACTTCCTAGCAACAGCCTACCAACTTTTTGTCAACCATTGGCCACCGTGTTTGAACTGAAACGTTTCTGTAGACTTTCTACAGAAAGTTTTTTGTAGACTTTATACTCAATCGCTGTTGCTAACCGAAGCGTTTCTGACAGGATATTCGAAACGTGATGCAGTGAGAAAAGTCGGCCATTCCTAGACCGTGGTGTCAATACAGCTTAATAGAACGTCGTCATTATTGCCCTTTAAAAGATCGTTTAGTGGGAGCAAAAATGAAAAAAAAAAAAAGAAAGCAGTAACAGAGGCCTCGGGAACCTCGTCTGCGAGGGTGCACATTTTGCGCAGCCACACATCCACACGCGCACTTTCTGAAACACAACACAACAAACAACACAACCCCAGCTCACAAACGTACTACATCCGAAAAACCACAAGCGCTTGCAAGCAGGACACCGACACCGCACAAATGCTAGCAGTGCACTTCATGTATATATACCCGCCAGCCGCGGGATGCCGATGCCGCGGTGAGGCGCGCCTCTCATTGCATGTTTACAAAACTACGCGTTATTATTTCCAAAATATAATACCTCGAAACACTGGAGCGTAAGCAATTGCACATATCTTCATGTTTACTTTATTGTTGCAAGCTGTAACTAAACAAAACGGAAATCTGGAATGGGTTGTGCGCCGCGTTTCGGCTGCCTCCGGTGATTGACGCGTTTCTCCCGGAGGTACGCAAAGAGGGAGGGGCGCCGCTGGCGGTTGGCCGAGAGCGACCAAAACATCTGCGCTGGCCGTATTAGGTGGGCATAGCAGGCGATTTTAGATTATCGCCTTTGTTGGAGACACGTCCAGTAGTCTGTCGCGAAATATTTACTGGCATAATTCGTTCCTTTCAACCATGCATGGCACTTAGCTTGCGCAAATCAAAACACAGTGACGAGCGGTTGCGCGTGGTTGATGCCGCTGGCTGGCGCTTGTTCGGAACCGCTGAATAGTCATTTTGATCACCGTGAAGAGTGAAAGCGAGCGGGTCGTGAAGTACCAACCCGTGCGGCTGAGGGACGAACTGGTTGTTCCGAGGGAGAAACTGCGCGGCTCGAGGTACGAACAGTAAAAGTTGCTCCCTTTTGCTACTTTTTTTTTCTCGGGCTGCACAAGTGTGAAGATACATGCAGAGAGAGAGGGAGAGAGAAAGATACGTGTGTGTGTGTGTGTGTGAGAGAGAGAGAGAGAGAGAGAGAGTATGTGTGTCTGTGTGCGTACGTGCGTGCGTGCGTGCAGGCGCTCGGGCGCGCGTGTGTTTGTGTGTGTGTGTGTGTGTGTGTGTGTGTGTGTGTGTGTGTGTGTGTGTGTGTGTGTGTGTGTGTGTTTAAAACCTGATTCAAACAAAGTAACGTAATTTGGTTAAAGTCAAGTAAATAGTTTGTCCCCAAATATTGTGAACCTGTCCTGGTATTTAGCAAAAACCAATATGAATTAATTGAAATCGGACTCCAGGACGAAGGAAAAAGATGTTTGCGTTAAATTCAACTTGAGACAAAGCGTGTCAAAACACTTTTAGTGGTCATCCTACAGAAGCTCGTCAACAGACAAATGTCAACAAAAATGAGGTAGACTTTCTACATACAACCGTCAACAGACAAATGTCAACGTGAATTAAGTAGACTTTCTACATACAACAGTCAACAGACGGGTGTCAACATACATTCAGTAGACTTTTTACAGACGACTGTCAATAGAATGTAAGAGTATGTAGGATAGCAATAAAGTTGGTAGGATGTCAACAGAACGTCTACAGAATGTAAAAAAGCATTTTTGTAAGGGTGAACTGATTAGCTTCGTTTGTTGGGGAGGTGTTTGGAGTGGAGAGGAGGGGCCAGCTGATTGAAGGGTAGTTAAAGTCACCGAACAAAAAGATAGGGGCATCGGGAAGTTTTTCTTTGACTTTAGTTAGGGCGCGCTCGAGTAAAGAACAGAAAGAATTGGGACTATCGGGAGGCCTATAGCAGATACCAAATACAGCCGTAACGGTGCGGTTTCGCACACAGATCCATGTGAGTTCGAGGGTGTCGTCATGGAATAAAAAAGTGGAACATAAGGTATTGCGGACAGCAATGAGAACACCACCCCCGCTTCGGTCCAGTCGGTCACGACGATATATGCTGAAGTTCAGATTAGATGGGAGTATTTCATTATCGCTAATGTCAGGATGTAGCCACGTTTCTGTTAAGAGTACGATGTCTGCATCAACGTCTTCGATTAGGCTATGAAGGTGGTCACGTTTGGTGATTACGCTGCGAAAATTCGTGAAAGCAACGTTAAAAAGATGGAACGTTAAGGGCCGATAGCGTGGCAAGGTCGTGGACGCCTTCACATGATGCCAATCAGTGGTAGTGCTTGCATTTGTAGATGATTCAGTAGGTGTGGGCTCAGCAGAGACATCTTGGGTGCATTCTACAATGGTATCACTGACACAATCGTAATAGTAACAACGTTTACCTACAAGAAGTTTATCAAGTTTCAGTTTAAAAGCGCATTTGGCGGGACGTATGTACTTAAGAAGCTTGGAGCGGGCCAAGCGAGTGGCGGCAGCGAAATCTTCTCTAATCGCATAATTAGTGTTTTTCAGCTTGGGTCCACAAGATAGAATCCCGTCTTTAGCCTTGAAGTTAGAAAATTTAACGATAACAGGACGTTTTTTGCTGGCCGTAAAGGTGCCGATACGGTGGGCTCTCTCGATGTTGCTTGAAAGCAGCGGCAAGGAGAGCTGCGTCGAACAAAACGCTTTATGTTCCGATTGCTGCCATGTTTCTTTGGGGTCGTCATCAAGACCAAAGAAAAGAAGATTATTCCGACGCAATGAAAGAGAGTGGAGAAAAACACACGTGAAGAGGGGGATTGAGCCCACGCCTTCGTATTAGATTTGATTGATTGATTGATTGATTGATTGATTGATTGATTGATTGATTGATTGATTGATTGATTGATTGATTGATCAATCACGCACCCACGCAGCGCAGACGATGAGGCACGCCGTAGTGGAGGGCTCTGGATTAATTTTGACCACCTGGGGATCTTTAACGTGCGCCGAAATCTCGCACGCACCGCCGTTTTTGCTTTTCGCCTCCATCAGAAAAGCGGCCGTCGCGGCCGGGAATCAACCCACGTCCTCGTGCTAAGCAGCACAAGCCTTCGAAATATATTACGGATGCTTTACCAATTCGGCTACCTGGGCGACTGTGTTTCGCGCCACTTTCTGGGGTGTTTATATTTAGTACAACTGCATCCTACGCATCATGGTGGTAGCCAGCGCCGCTTCGACAACTTGGGGGGAAGGGGGCCTTCTTTTTAAGCCCCGATCCCTGACAAGTATACAGCCTGTCAAGAGCAGCCGACTGACGGTAAATCCTGTTATGCTTCCGCTTGGCACCAAGGCTGCAAGAACCGAGGAGCTCGCCATGATTGCAGCTAATTATGATTTGAAATGATGTGCTCTCCGAAAGCACATCGAAAGGAAAGCCAGCGTATTATCGATATTCGGCGAGCGATGCTGCGTCATCGACAGTTTGACGACGGCATTGACAGTATAATATCTATGCATAGTTTTGCATGTCTACTGCCACTTCGTTTTCCGGCTGGCTGGAAAAAATATTCTTATTTACATACGAGTATAATCTACAGCAGCTTCTCTTCCTCACTTCATCATGATTCCAGCTCGGATTCCTTGGCCCTTTGAATCTTGTCCTCAGCGTTGCTAATTTGTAGCTGCTATCGTCCAAGGCCAGACTGGACCATTTGTTGTAACGGGATCATTCATTTTGCGCGGTGTAGACGGCCAGTTCTTCACCGGGAAGCTCACAATTGCATGAAAAATGAAATCAATGCGCCGCCCCCCCTGTTTCCGGCAGAAGGGATAAGTGCGGTGAGCTGCACTGTAACAGGACAGCGGAGCGAGAAAAAGAAGCACATTTCCGCGCACGGCAACACTGCACGCACCGAGCATTTACGCGTGCGCACGCACGTATGCCGCACTCTTTGTTGTCGGCTTCAAACGCCGAGCCGCGGGAACGTGTATAACGGCCGCCAGCGAATGGAGGGAGAACCGGGACCGACATCATTTCTGCATCGAAAAAGAAGAGAAAGGTAAACAGGCGATATCTTTTATCGTGGACCCGAAGGGCCCTTTCGACGCCGCCAGGCCACCTTGGCCTATGGTTGTTTCAACATCTGCTGGCGTCACTTATAGCGTGAGAATGGCAGGCTGCCGCGTACGCAGCCGCTGACGCCGGCCTCCCAGCCCTGTGAGCGGCGTCCTGTAGCTCGAGGAGCACGCCGAGCATTCTTCTGCGGGTTCCTGCACAGCTGGGCGGCCTGCACTTCAAAGGAAGCACCGCCGCCGCAGCCCTTTTCCGCTGGCGCGTACAAGGAGGAAGGCAAATGGTTGCGGTTGCCGCTGCCGTGTAGCGCACTTATGGCCTCTGGACACCGCCGCCACGCTCAGTGTCCATGGCTGATTTGAGTCCTTCCGGGCGCGTCTGCGAAGAAACATTTCCCTGCTCGGAGCGTATTTCAGTGTCCGTCTCTCGGCCCTCTTTGCCGAAGTCTCGGGAGGCCAGCAAAGAGATTCGCCCAGCTTGTATACAACAGAAGGCCCCGTTATCGAGGTGCGTTTCTTCTCGGACAAAGCAGACAACTTGCATGTGTGTCCAGATCGATAAATTGCCATGTCCTCATTTCGCGCACGGTATGCCTCAGGCAGACTTGAAAGGAAGAAAGAGATTAACAAACTGGCTGGAGATACGCTGCGCCAGTATTCTTTTTCGGGCTGGTCACATGTTTTTTGTTCATATGGTACATTGGCTGTGCGGAACTGTGTCCTTGCGAGGACATCTACAATTAGGAGCATTTTACCGCAGTTGCCACCAGACGGCCCTGATGCGGCGTATTAACTACTCCGAGCATTCGAACGGACAACATGCACTAAGTAGCCCATGCGGCAACATTACACATTGTGCGTGGGTTAGATACATTTCCCTCTTGCTATAGCTTCAGGAGCCTCGTGTTTTCTTTCTAAATTAAATCTCTTTCAATTGCGTCGGTAGGCTACACGCGAGTGAACTCTATGGTGGGTCATTGTTTTGGGAGGATGAGCTCTTATGCCTACAGTGTGACCTTCACGTGGTTCATTGAGAAAACAATTTTTTGGATGGCGACTACCAGTCGAACACATTGTAGTCTGTGCATGGCGGCGTTTTTCGCCATTACAACAAGACAAGCCCACGTATACGAAAGCGCAACCTTCCGACGAGCGTGCTTGTTAGAGGAACGAACAATGAGAAAAATAGCAGCAATGATTGCTCAGACAATAACAGTGGATTGCTCCCCTCCCCTAGCTACCACAACGTGTGGTTCAACCATTTCTGCAACGATGGGGCTTGACGGGGCCAATGTCATATCGGAAGTCATCACGCAAAAGCGACACGCTCAGCTGGGACGGAACTGCGACGCGACTGAGCTGCACGTAACGTCGACGCGTGCACATTTCATCTCCTTCCGAAAAAATTCAAGCCACCGAGGTACTAACCTGCATCCTGTTAGTTCCAAAGCCAATGCGTTACCACTGCGCTTTAATGGGATACAACAGGGGTTCTCAAGCATGTTGCTCCCAGGGAACCCTGCTAAGTTCCGTTAAGTGCCAAGGAACCCCCCCCCCCCCCCTCCCGGCATTTTTCATTCCGTTCATGCTAGTCATTAACGTGCAATAAATTCAAAAGCAAGCAAGGGTACCGTTTTTGTTTTTTTTTGTTTTTTTGCCGTCGACATTACGCGAATGCGTACGCTAGCGGCACCTATCTCCAAACAGGAGACATGCGCATGGGGGTAATACAAGGAGGTTATACTAGTTTAGTATAACCTCCTTGGGGTAATATAAGGCCGAGATTCAAGTGCAATAGTTTAACCACATGGCCCGTTTTCGGAGCCTGGCTGGCTACAAGCTGCTGGCGGGATTTATTGCGCAGCTCGCGCGTTTCTGTTATGCGCCGAGATGTGCTTACTGACACTCGGGCGTGAGTAATGGAGGTTCCTTAGATCGATCGCACCTCAAGTTCACCATATAATACTTTGCGACTGCGGAACCAGGGAAAATTTATCAGTGTATCCGTGGAACCCCTAGGTTCCGCGGAACCCACTTTGAGAAACCAAGGGATACAAGATCGCCGGAACAAAAAAAAAATTCACCGGGGCCCGAAAGTATTCTTAATCACTCTAAGTGCTAAAGCACAAAACTTCTTCAGGGTCACTGAAAAGCCACGAGGGGTGTGCGACCTTTTAGCAGCGGAGCTGTTGTTACTGGCCCTAAGTTCGGGGTTTGAGTCATAGAGTTTCTTACAGTATACAATAGAGAGGCATCTGGCGCTAGCGTCTATGCAGCTCTCATCAAGGCCGTCTATGTCGCCATGGGCCGCCATTATATAATTATGCACTCGCCTTAGTTTCATCATTGCCTCGGATTGAAACCTTTCAGTGACCGCAAATTTAAACAAAGTGCCACAAAAACGCGAAGAATAGTGTGTAATTATGTAAGTTGAAAATAAAAACACGCTGTTTTAAAAGTAAGGAAAAAGGAATAAAATCGTATTTCTGCCGGAACGGTTGTGCCTGCTATTCCGCAGGCTAAGGTTGTAGTTACGAACAAGGTTAATATTTGTGGGGGAAACTCATTAGAGACTCTGATTTTATTAATTTTACAATTATTTCAAATAATAAGTTGCTTGAAGAGTTTCGAAAGTTTTTTGAGCGTGCCTATTTAAACGTTGTCTTCGTGGTGAACCGGTGCACCGACCGCCAACTAGTTTAACAAGAAAAAAGAAAACGTGGCGTTAAACAGCCGTGCACGATGACAAGATAGGACGCATATAAGCGCCCGTATCTGTCGTATCTTGTCTTCGTCGAAGTACGTTTTGTTTCTTCTTTTCGTGGGCTACGAATTTCGCGGCGGCATATCAGTGTTGTACACGTTCGTCAAAAACAGCAACGAAAGCTCGTTCGTCGTTCCTTCCCAATTTTGAAACGAATTCGCGTTACAAGTTCCTTTACTGCGAAAAGAACGCGTTCCAGTTCCACCTCGAAACATGGAACGATTGATTGATTGATTGTAGGGTTTAACGCGCCGACGCAGCGCAGGCGATGAGGCGCGCCGTAGTGGAGGGCTCCGGATTAATTTGGACCACCTGGGAATCTTTATCGTGCGCCGAAATCTCGTACACACGGGCGTTTTTGCTTTCCGCCTCCATCAGAAAAGCGGCCGCCGCGGCCGGGAATCGAACCCGCGACATCGTGCTCAGCAGCGCAACGCCTTAGCCACTGAGCCACCGCGGCGGGTGAAACATGGAACGTGTCGTCACATTAACGTTACATTTCATTTTTTTTAAATTAATATATGGTGTAAGATAATCCTGACGCGAAGTCCAGTGAGAAATCTAAATCTCACACTGAACTTCGTATATTATACGAATAATAACACCGCTGGCAGCAGATTATCTCAAGATAAAAATAATCCAAACAAACGCTCATAGACGAATTTTTTCAGGGAGCACCGGACGAGCTCCAGACATGTCTAACTGCGATTATGGTGCTCGTCTATTATGGGTGCAACTCATAGGGCACTTTACACTTCGGTCTGACAAATTCGCAGCAAGGTTACTGCGCCTCAGATGTGCAGATAGAAAGTTACTCACATGCAGGAACATAATTAAATTTCTTGCTTAAGAAACCGTGTCGAAAGGAACAATAGATAGGCGTTTAATGAATGGTTACTCAATATTGCAGTTTTTTTAGTATTGTACAGGCCCTTTGCAGGGAATTGAGTAAGGGGGTTGCAAAAGTGAAGCTTTGCGGATCATAAAACACAAAGTGGCGAGTAACAAAATACAGCACAAGTAATTGTATAATGGCTACGTGGTTCGGAATACAAGTTTAAGTCGGAAGCTGATAAGAAAAAAAAAGTCAATAGCGTAGTCACACATGAAAACTACGCGCAAAAATTAGAATGTATACCGAACACAATCAGGGTAGTAGATAAAGGAAACAACCAAAGATAGCCAAATATGTGGACACGACACACAAATCAGTTGTTTTGGTTAGAAATACGCATAATGGAAAAGCACAATAAATAACGCGGGGAGTAATCACGCGCGTGAAAAAAAAAAAAAAAAAACCCTAAAAATTATCAAAGCGCAGGTTGAAACCGACACACCAAAAACCTCTGAAGGCTGGCCGTCCACGTTCGGGCGGCCTCTGTCAGGTATTGTCCATACAACACGCGACGAAATTATGCCCAATAATGACGAAATTCCCGTCTTTTGTTAACACGACGCGTGCAATACAAAAGGACCTGGCACTCATGCCGACCCATTCCCGCCAGATCGGCGACAGACCGCGCCGTGACGAACTCCGTTCGTACTCTAACTTCGAGCAGTACAGCATCCCGAGACACTGCGGCGTGCCCAGCCCTATTGATAGCCGGTGACCCTTCGAAAAACCTCACCGTGAGTGCGACTCCCGGGACAGCAACGCACCCGCGCCTCGTGCGCACTAATGCGGTAAGTATACCCCTGACAATATCCAGATACGGTGTTTTCACAAGGGACCTGCAGCGCCGCCCGGTGAGGAACAATTCTATCGCCCAGACGCGCATCCTGGCATCTCCAGATAAACGATGGAAAGTGAAAAGCATTCTCGGGGCTGCGCTATTCACCCGTTGAACCCCCCGTAAGCTCAACCGGCATGGAAGCAAGCACAAGCTGGGGCCTGGCCGTGGTTATTCTTCTGTCTTTGACTTTCGAGGAAGCACGTTCCGCTGAAGGGCGCAGGCAAACTGGCCAGCTTGTAGGAAGAGAAACATGGCAGCGACTTGTGGATTTTAAGGCTCGATGCTTGGCATCAAAAACAGTTAAATCCTAGCAATGTAACGTTTGCAGAAGGAACGGCGTTCCTACCGTTTCTTCATAAACACAACCAGTTACCGTTACAGTTCCATGGACCATTAATGGAACGGCGGCGTTCCTCCGTTTCTCAAAAAAGGAACTAGTTCCAGGAACGAGGGGGCCACGCTGTGCGAACGCACTCCACGTCGGCTCCGGGAAAATTTTCTCTTTTGTGGAAATGCGACGGAATTGCGCCACCGCCTTTGTCCACAGTGGTGCCTAGGAACTACCCGAGCATCGTGGATCGTCGTTTTGTGCCTCATCTGTGAACTGTTCTACTCAACGGACGTTCGAAGTGCCGACCACGCCACCGCCAGAGCTAAGCCTAACCTAGGCCTCGCCCGAGCCCGGCACAGGCCGGGCGCCGCAGCAGCTGCACCTCTCTGCCGTAACCACGTGGTACCATCAGTAATCTCACCGGGATTGAAAGCGAAGTAGAAGGAGAACCCATCTCTCCAGACCAGTTGTTGCTGCCGGGATGGAAACACATACGTCGGCAGCAGCAAGCTTTCCACGCCGACACCAATGCCTCGATACAGGCAAGTACGATGACCCCGCAAGACATCCATCTAAGGAAAGCCTCGACTCAGAAGAAGCCCCACAGGCGAATAGTACCGCTAGAACCGCTACCACCGACAGAAATCAAAGTGGTGATGCGTCCGCGTGGTGGCCTGGCCCTGGCTACAATACCGGTGGCAGCGCTGGCGGATGCTATACAGACCCAAGCCGGTATCGAAGCCAACAGCCAAGACCAGGTACGGATTAATAGCAAGGCCAACTTCATAGTGGTGAGCACACCCTGCGAAAAGCGGGCAACCCAGTACGTCGCACTCAACCAGCTGCTCATGAAAGAACGCATATACGAACTGGCAACCCATGTGCCGGCCCCTTCCAACACCTCGCTCGGAATAATCTTTAATGTACCGGAAACGGACAGGGCTGAGCTAATCTCCCACAGTGTACTTGCTTTCAACCCTGAACTGAAAATTCTGGACGTCAGGCGCCTCGGAACGTCCAACATGGTTCAAATCCTCTTTGACGGACCTCGCGTCCCCTACTGGGTGAGGTACCGAGCGGCCACCTACCATTGCAAGCCTCGAAGACGAAAAACTGAAGCGTGTTCCAGCTGCTGGCGACCTGGACATCGCAAGGACGTCTGTCCGCAGCAATCACTGTCCCCCCGCTGTGCCTCTTGCGGCATGACAAATGCTCCGGATGGGCACCCATGTTCCCCGAAATGCATAGTCTGTGAGGGACCCCACCTCACAGGCACGGCGGACTGCCCTCGAAGGTTCCTACCACGTCCAAGACCCCCCACGTACGCCCAAATGACAGCCAAGGCACAAGACCTTTCGAAGCAACTTCCGAACGCAAGGGACTTTCTACCTCTTCAGGCCATTCAACAAGACGGGCTGCACACACGACAGCAGAGACAATGGCAAAGCCAGGAGGTCAAGAACTCCCCAGTCCAAGGCACTCGCTCAACGAGCGGTTCAAAGAGAAGCTATCAGCAGCAGGTGAGCAATCCCAGTGCGTCTTCCCACTCGGTCAATCACCCCCATGGTAACCCTCCCATCAACTCATCAACATTGTCGTTATCACCTGCAGGGATACCCCCCACATCCTCCACTCCTCCTCCCCCATCTCCATCCTTTGATGTCGCTAGGGAACTGCAGGCAATTCGCTTAGAGTTGGCAGCACTTAAAGCGGAAAACGCAGCGCTAAAGACAGAAAACGTTGCATTGCGTTCCGCAACAAATGCAGATACAGGGCAAGCATCACCCCCTCCCAAACGGAGAGCGACCAGTACGCCTTCAAATGAGGACTCCCTCCCAATGGAAACTGTGCAGGATAATCGCTTTGAGCGTCTAGAGCGTACGCTTGCAGACCAAAAGGCGGAGTACACGCACATTACCGGGACTCTACTCAGCACGCAGGCGGCCATGCAGGCCACTATTGAGGACATGCGCTCACAGATGAATAATTTCATTAGTACCATTATGGCTCAGATCAACCCCGCCGCTGCGCAAAACCTTAACATTACGAATGGGAACCTCCCGTAACAAGCTCGTAGTATGGCAGTGGAACTGTCGCGGTTTTCACAGCAAGAGGGCAGAGCTCCAACTCCTAATAGAACAGACAGAGGTTCCACCTGATGTCATCGCGCTGCAAGAACCCGGAAAGCGAGTGAAATGCACTGGTTATCAGATATTTAAGGCACAAGATAACCATAAAACTGCTATTCTACTCCAGCGAAACATACCAGCACAACACAAACAGCTTCGTGACATTAACATCCCCCACGATTTTACTACACTATACCCAAAAAACCCCGCCCATCGTAGAATACACATTGTTAATACCTACGGTAGCCCCATGGAACACAATCACAACTTCAAATCACTTATTATGGCAGCCAAGCAATCAGCTTCAGGGGAACTACTCATCATCGTTGGAGATTTTAATGCGTCCCACACAGCATGGGGGTATCTCAAATACACAAAAAAGGAAGACTGCTATGGGAGTTGGTCCAGGCACAACACCTCACACTAGAAACCCCACCGGACCTACCCACTCGGGTGGGAACGAGTACACAGCAGGACGCAACCCCGGACCTCACTCTCACCCACAGAGTAGGGGAAACGGTATGGGACAGGTTAGAACATACACTTGGTAGTGATCATCATATAGTGCAGCTCACCACAACACTACACCCATCACCACCCAAGCGCACACAAACAACCATTACAAATTGGCACGTATTCCGAGAGATAAGACAGGAGGCAACCAGTCAGCAGTCGGACCGGCCTATCCTTTCTGACTGGACCAGGCAGCTTCCCACCGATGTCCAGCAGCATCAAGAAGTCATAGACCCGGAAATCACATCACTAACTGTAGACTCAAAGCTACAGCACATGTGGGAAGCGCTCAAGAGCCTTAAAAAACGGTGGCGGACACAAAAACACAATAGAAGCCTCAGAAAGCGCATCGCGAATCTCTCAAAAGACACGACATTATACGCTCAAAAACTAGCCAGGGCAGGATGGGAGGAGCTATGTGACCGGCTGCGAGGAGCGCTTGGAATGAAACGCACATGGTCTCTCCTTAGGCACTTGCTTGACACTAATCACTCCAAAACGGAACAGGCAAACAGAATCACTCTCTTGATCCATGAAGCGGCAGAGACCCCGAAAGCAGTGCTGGAAAAGCTGAAAACTATGTACATCCCTGACGGTGAACAGGTCCAGCATCCCGATTATGCCGGCTCCCCCAACCTTACTCTGGATGAGGACATTACGGAGGCGGAGGTGCGGGAAACCTTGCATGAACTTCGTACAACTTCATCCCCGGGTGAAGACAGAGTTACCAATAAAATTTTACGAAATTTAGATGACGCCTCCATAGCCTACTTAGTTGGGGTATTCAATTACCATTGGAAGGAGGGCACGCTCCCTAAAGAGTTTCGCCATGCGAACGTTACATTTATACCAAAACCGGGCAAGCCACTATCTCTGGAAAATTTAAGTCCCATCTCACTAACGTCATGTATTGGCAAATTACTAGAACGGGTAATTCTAGCTAGGTTAAATCGTTTCATCGAAAACACGCAATCTCTGTCCCACAATATGTACGGCTTTCGAGCAGGGCTTTCCACAAATGATATACACTTGAGGCTGCATCATGATATTCTAGAAAACCCACCCATAGCGGATGCCACAGCTGTTTTAGGCCTGGATTTAACCAAAGCCTTCGATAGAGTTACCCACGATGCTATCCTGAGAGGTCTGGAACGCATAGGACCAGGAGCTCGAGTATATAACTACGTGCGCGCGTTCCTAACACAAAGGACGGCCACACTCCGATTATGAAATCTCACACTGCCCGATATACAGCTTCCATCGTGCGGTACTCCTCAGGGATCCGTGATTTCCCCGTTGCTCTTTAACCTACCAGTGGCTCATATACCAATCACCTTACATCAGATACCGGAATTGCATTACAACCTTTACGCGGACGACATTACGCTCTGGGTAAAGGGAGGTAGTCTTGCTCAACTTGAAGCCACCCTACAGGCTGGAGCAACAGCCGTAGAAGAAGGCGCGGCCTTGGCTGGTCTTCACTGTTCACCAGCCAAATCCGAACTATTAGTCTTTCCACCCAAGAAACCTAGAGCACCACGAGACCCCTCAATCACGATACAGCTGGGGGGTACACCCGTACCAGGGGTAATGCAAATAAACATACTTGGACTGCCTCTACAACAGGACCGACGAAACACAGCGTACATCAGGAAATTATCGGCTCATGTAGCGCCAATAATCGGGCTTCTTCGACGAATTGTAGCACGACGACATGGCCTCAAAGAAAAAGATAGGCTAAAACTAATACAAGCATTCCTAATAAGTAGGATCACATATGCGCTCCCGTATCTTAGTCTCACGGAAACGGAAATTCGAAAAGTGGATTGCCTAATTCGCAAGGCTTATCGAGCCGCTCTACAAATACCGCCAGGAGCTTCCACTGCCAGACTAACACAGGCGTGTACAATACGGCTACAGAGCTAATCGAAGGACATCGCACGGGGCAGCTTGGCCGCCTGACGCGCAGTGCAGCCGGTAGAGCCCTCCTAGACAGCCTGCGCATTGGCTACCTACAAGAGCCAGATAAAATTACTCATCGAAACAGTGACTAGAGAAAACATCATTATTCGGCCCCTTCCTCGAAACATGCACCCCCAATATCATTCCCAAAGAAGGGCGCAACTAGCCCGTGCATTAACAGCAAAATACCCCATTGATCCAGGCACACTGTATGTTGATGCAGCGGAGTATCGTCATGTGGACGCTTTTGCCCTGGCAGTCATAAACTCACCCGATTCTCCCCCACTCACGACCCTCACCATCCGAACCCGTCACCCTCAAGTGGCAAAAGAGGCGGCGATAGCACTTGCACTCACAAATAGGCCAACACCCCGATTCATATTCTCAGATTCGAAAACGGCCGTTCTAAACTATGCCAGAGGCCAGATCTCGCCTCAGGCCCACCAAATTCTTAATCAAAAAAGGGCCCATCTCCCCGCGAGGGGGACTCGAGTAAATGCGTCGCATAGGGGGTGGGTGTATTGCGTTAACGTTTAGTGTTTGGGGAGTTGGTGGTAGTGAATGCGTTGTATGAGCAGCTTCTTGACGTAGTTTGAATGAGTCAAGGATATAAGGCGCGTTCGTAGCCTTTCATTCTGTGTCGGTTTTGTGGCGCAGTGGGAAGAGCACCATGTACCTCGCGTTCCGCCCACAGGTAGTGAATGCGTTGTATCAGCAGCTTCTTGACGTAGTTTGAATGAGTCAAGGATATAAGGCGCGTTCGTAGCCTTCCATTCTGTGTCGGCTTTGTGGCGCAGTGGGTAGAGCACCATGTACCTTGCGTTCCGCCCGCAGGGTCGTGGGATCGAAACCAGGCGCCGGTAAGTATTATTTTTTTATATAGTGTAGAGGGAGGGGTGCGGACCTGTTGTTGAGAGCGAGGAGGGTAGCGTGATGCGGGAGAGGAGGAGTGGGGGAGAGGGCGCACCTGGAACGGCTGTTGCGGACGCCGAGGCACACCGACAACGCCGGGTGACATCGTGAGTTAAAGAAATGCTCTGCATTTAAAACAACCTACTGATCCTGTAGAATTGATCTGGTTCCCTGCCCACACGGGTATTGGAGGAAATGAAGTGGCACACACCGCAGCCCGAGCTCTCGTCTCCCGGGCCTGTCATGCCAGCACTGCCTCACATGGAGCCAGATCAACCCGTGATACTTTACTCACGTACAGAGAAATCACGGAACATTACCGCCTCTCCCGCCGCAAATACCCTCCCGCCCACCTATCCCTATCAGTGGAAGAGCAACGCCTTTGGCGTCAGCGTCAAACTGAATCCCTCCCCTGTTTAGCCGTACTTCATCACATTCACCCCTCACTGTACCCCACAACACTCTGCCAGCACTGCGGAGAACGGGCCACATTACAGCACCATATCTGGGCCTGCAAGTGTGACCCCTACCCTCTCATGACCTCCCTCGACCAGTGGAAAGCAGCGCTGGGATGCTCAAGCCTGGATCTCCAGAAGTTACTCACGGGTCGGGCAGCCACAGTCGCCGAAGCTCTACGGTCTTCGGCCACCAAGCTGCGCTAACCCTTGGTTAAATAAAGTATGTCTCTCTCTCTCTGTCCAGGAATGCCGTTCCGTACAACACTGCGGCATATTACCCCCTCAGTCATGCGTCCTTCGACTGCGGCATGAGCAACTTCAGGTGCGATCACGCACTGCCTGCTGTTTCACCGAACACGGCTACCACAGAACAGGGAGGATTTCGGCTTCCTTGTTGCCCGTATACGTGTTAATGCATACTGATGAAAGCAAATCCCCAAAGCCGCTTAAGAATTTAATTGTCATGCCAAGCCCAAGCCAGAAAGGGGGGTCTTCCCATGAACCCTAGTTTCCACTCTAGTATACCTACTAAGAAACTCTATGGTTCGTGCGCGCCGAAAGCTCCCCGCGAGGAACGTTATCGCGTAAGCGTCGCGCAGCTGTCGCATTACGCACTCTACAAAGGAAAGACACGTGATAGCGGGCCCCGCAACACTCGAGAGCAGCGTGCGCATGCGCTCATTATCGTAGGAGAACCCTTCGCGCGGGAGCTCGCAACGTCGTGCGCGAACACTCAGTATCGTACAAAAATTTACACCATCTTCCCGCTAGGGGAACCATAGGGTAGGTGCGACGCATCGGGGGTTTCCGTTGCGTTTCCGTTATGTTAGCGTGTCCATTGTTGTTGTGTGTCCATACTTTACGCAGCATGTTCACCCCCGATGCGTCGCATCTACCCCATGGTTCCCCTCGCAGGAAGATGGAGTAAATTTTTATCGGGGTGGCCGGTGCTTGTTACGGTTGCGCCGACCATCGCGATAGCAGGCCTGTTAGTCTCCATTCAAATCATCGGTGGTCATCGGAGGATGTCATCGGCGGAGCGGCGGCGGAACGACTGAGCGGAGCGGCGCAGTTACCGCGTTTATATGCAGCGGAATGAGAGAGAGCAACGCATAGCAGCGCATGCGCATGTGTTAACCGAGCACAAGCTGCGCGCAAGCTGCGCGCTAACCCGCACCCACGCACAGCTGGCACGGCGACGGAGCGAGCGCCGGCGAGCGCTAACAAGCAGATGGCGCTGCGGTGAGAGCGGCGCTAGCGCGCAGCTGGCGCGGCGAGGAGAATGGGGGAGGGATGTGGACTACGCCGGACGACGCCGGAGGGACAAGGCGAGTAAAAGAGATGCGTCGCATCTAAAAGACATCGCGCAGAACGTCTTCGCAGTTCTCTGCATGGGCCGGCCGCAGATAGTTCGCATGGCCGAGGAAGAGGCCGCGAACAAAACGCAGGGCGTGCTAGTGACACTTACTGTGTCCGTCAATGCCCTCCTACAACAGCTTCCCGATTGAAGACTTGCACATGAGTGAAAGCTTCCCTAGATTTATTGTGTATTTTCTTTTAGGGGTACCCTTTCGAAGGGGGAGGGGAGGGAAGCCTGAACTGGTTTAGACGTGCCCCGCGCCTTGCGTTCCACTGGGATTTTTCGTACCATCCACTGTGCAGGGCCTGCATGGCTGACGCCGGATTTTTTCATCCATTAGGCATTGCTTGAAATTCCCGGAGCATTCCACAGCAGTAGGGGTAGCACAACAAGCATTCTAGCCCGCAACTTCTAACTACTACAGGTTTACACGTGGCTGTATGCGAACTCAATCCACCTTTTCCTCATTGCTCGACTGCCGCCACTATCCTTTGAATTTCTCGAGATCTGACATATGACCATGTTAAGCCCGCATGGCATAAACACCTATCTGCTGACACGATGGCGGCGACAAGAACCACTAGACGTATGCTGCAGCACGGGAGTGTGTGTCTCTTTAGGCCTCCCATGGCGGCATATTTGGCTCCTCCCTGTACGGACTCGACTCCTGCGGCTGAGAAACAACCCTCATGATGACAACTACAATATCGCCAATTCACAAAACTGAGTTCACAGCGTCTCGCTGACACACCTCCTGCTAGGTTCCTGTCCACCATTAAATATCCAGACAAGAGAAAGTTATAACCAGCTCGGCATACAAACGGAATGCCATCTACATATTGACCTGTCCTCACTGTACTGTTACTAACAAAGGCTCTTTTAGATGCAAAGCATCTCTTGCTCGGGGCTATGTCCAGCGTCCGTCCGTTGTCCGCACCTCTCCCCCTACACTATAAAAAAAAGAAATAGTTAGTGGCGCCCGGTTTCGATCCCACGACTCTCTGGCCGCTACGGGAGGTACGCGGTGCTCTTCCCACTGCGCCACAAAACCGAGACAGGAGCAAGAGCTACGAACGCGCCTTATGTCCTCGACTCATTCCAACTACTTCAAGAAGCTACTGATACAACGAAGGCACACGGAGCTGAACGTCAACGGAAACGACGAACTGAAAACTTCAGAGGAGGATGTTAGCGTCTCTTGCTCGGGGGGATGTCCCGCGTCTGTGCCCCGTCCGCAACGCCTCTGATGATGATCGTGGCAGGATGCCCCTAGGGACTGGCCAACCAAAGAATCCATCACGAGATAGCTTCGCGTTCAACCACCGTCGTCATCTTGCCGTAGGGGGACCGCTGAAGAAGAAGAAGGAGAAGAAGACAAAGCTGCGAAGACGAGGGCGTGTACGTTGCTCTCAGGCGGTGCACCAACGTGAATAACTTTTACCTCACCAACGCTACTAAACACCAGATCACTCAACATAACGGCAACACAATGGAACCACACGGAACCCCCATGATGCTTCGCATCCTCATCGGGGTTTCCCACGGGAAGATGGTGTAATCTTTTTGTGAGTCGGATACCTTTCCTGGTCTTTTTTCATTTAACATGCCAATGTTCAGCCTTGGCACTGGCAGTCAGCACCTCTTACCCCAGTGTGCCGAAAATGAAAGCGACCATCGACAACAGGTCAGGGGTGACCCCTCCTTGGAAGAAGACATTGTCTCCTATGCCGCAGCAAGCAATTTTGCCGCAGCAAGCAAGCAAAAGTCGTGAGCTGCTTTTACGACTATCAATTATTTTCTGAAATGTATTCAATGACCCATGCACATTAGAGTGACTTTGCGAGAGCTTTCAAGCGTATCTACTCCACGGACGTTACAGGGAATTTGTGCAGACTTTCAAGCATCTCTTTGGAAGCTACCCGTGTTTCTAAAACTCTTTATTTTGCTTGCTTTACCCCATACTTTCATTCCTTTCGCCGGTAGGGCCGCTAGTCTCGTCTTTCATAACTTAATTCATTTTCTTTTTATTCCCATAAGGCCCTTGTCTTAAAACAATCCGCCTACGCAGGGAACTTCGGTGAAATTTACGGATTACTCGGCAGTCTGCAAAACGTCCTGGCGCTACACTTCGGGGCGCACGCAAATACACTGGTAGCTTTGGCACATCCAACCCCATTGAACTTCAAACCCTCTTAAAATGATTATCCCGTGTCCACGCAAGTGATTGACAAACGACCTCCATACATTGGAAACAGAGTGGCCACGTGGAAGGATGCGCGGATAGGAAGGGGGGAGAGAGAGGTGTAGGGAGAGGGGACGGAGCAGGGGAATTTAGTTTGTTGACACAAACCTTGCGAAACCATAATCACGCTGCGAGCGGAGACCCAACCACCCAGGGACGTACCCCGAGTGGGCCCCCGAACTTTTTTGAGCCATACCCCCCTTCCCCGTGCCACCTCTCTTCTCCCCTCGCACACATTCTAACTCGCCACCATATAAATCCGGGGCATGCTAGCTATGTCAGGTGTCTGTTTTTTTTCAAAATGACCCAAATCCACCTAAAAAGAATTTCAGCAAAAAAAAAAAAAAAATGAAAGTTTGGAACCGGACCTAAATGCAATGCTGTCAGAACTATTAAATGACATGTTTTACATGTCAGATAGGGGAAATCTAGAGAGACAAGTAATTAAGAAGTATGCGGAGAATTTGAGCAATATTAGGATAAGGTCGGATTTTAAGCAAAAAGGTTTAAGTAAAAAAGGCAATAAACATGCAGCAGAGCTTTAAGAACAGTAAAAATATATATGAAGAACCGGTGAGTCCCCTTGGTAGCATTAGCAGCTCTTTTCGAATGGTTCCGTAGGGTACTTTTTTGGGCACGTTTGAAGACACTCATGAAGCTTGCCATTGACTTGCCATAAATTTCGAGAACGCTTCACAAGAAGCCTGCTCATATAATCTTCTTCACCTTAATGAAGTGGCTCGTACCCCCAGAGAGGGGGGATTTGCCATGGCTTGTAATCGGCAGCTAATTTGTTAGGTACGTAAATGGGAAATATGCGAGTAATAACAATAATAATAACCCCATTTACTCCGTAAGGACGATGGAGAAGAGATAAAATGATAATATCACATCTCTGAGTTTTATTTCGTTCACTTCGGTTCACGTAATCGTAGACGTGTGGCGGCAGATCATTGGCCGATCTCCTCATTTCGCTCTGAACTCATGATAAGCCAGCTCCCAAAAGCAAAAAAAAAAATGATGAGAACACTTACAAAACAGCGTGAACGGTCACACCAAAAGGTAAATCCCAATGGGCAAATGAATTTGGCTCATTTTGATCCGTGCCATAGCATGGTCTGGCTAATTTTGCATACGAAGTAAGATATGCGTACACCTTTGCAGGGAATTGTCTCAACTATTTTTTTGCCACATTATTTGTAGGGGAAAGTTGCCGGGATTTTCTTGGAAGTGCAGTTTTATCTGACTTATTTTTGGTTTGTGGATTAGGTTCATTGCGAAAAAAAGGCCGCCTGATTTGGTGGTCAACAACGGATTAAAAAAAACAGGCGAGGTTTGTTTGCTACGTTTACACGGAGCCAGTACCGCTGTCCATTGGCTTAGTGCTCTGCTGCCGACCTGGTACTTGCCATTCGCTGCCCCCCCTCCTCCCCCCCCTTTACCCTGTTCGTTTGCAGTCGATGCTTGGGTCTTTTCGGACAGCAGCAACTTATCGCTTGTTTCGCCAGGGTGGCGGTTTTCGCGGCTCGGGTCGCATATGCTTTGGCGGAGAAGAAAACTTTTTGTCTTTAAACATTCAACAAATCTCTCCGTCCTAGCGCGCCTTGGTGTCGGCGGATACTGTCGCCCATGCCTGTTGTTTGTGGTTCAACCGTTTCCTTCCCTGAGCCGAACTCACGTACAGCGCGTTTTTCACTAGTTTTTGCGGAAATGCTGCTTTTATGTTTGACGGTAAGAAGTCTGCTTACCGCAGAGAAACCCGCTGGAGGGTTTCTCTACGGAATGCCTTCCAACGTCCGCCTCGCGCACGTGTGCAGTGTCCGCCGAACAAACCAAGGCGACACAAACGCTTTAGGCCGGATGGCGACGAGCGGAGTGGCGTGAGGGGATGCTTGACCCCATCGCCCGGCGCCTCTAACGACTACGACTACGCCCGCTTAGGGAAAGTTACCGTGGGAGTACGAAAGCCCTGTTCCACAGTCGACGCGTCCGTCTGGGCAAGAAGGATCGCTCACAAAGCAAGCGCAAGAACGTTACCAAGCCCGACGACGGCAGGGTGGCAAAGTGAAGGCGCGCATCGCAGTTGTATGGCGGCCAGAGACACCGGCGGCGTTCCTTCGCACAACTAAAGCCAGTGACAGCGGTATTGCTGATTGACACCCATTGTGTTTAATGGCTGCTATGCACAACGGCGGGTTTACGAACCCCAATCTGCATTCCTATGAACAGACCTCGAGAACACCGGGCTTGAGCGGGGAAGGGCACGGAGTCAATGTGGCCAATGGTCAACATGAGAGAGACAGGTGTGCAGCGGGTAAGATGAACCCGGGCCGGATATCTCGACAGACACCAACCAGACTTTTGGCCGAAAGAATTGGAATGTGAACTGTTTCTTTGTATTTGAGAGATTATAAAACCCCGAGTTCGTGGGAAGAAAATACGAGGCGCATTAAACGTAGCGTAGCCTCGCGATGCCGGAGTATCGTCAAGGTGTCGGCAGACAGCAACGAGTTTACTTCACCAACGGGCCGAACGAGAGGACGGAGGAGAAGCTCATTCCCGCCTTGTATCCTGAGCCGTTGCTGTGGGCAAAGACAGCAGGACAAGCCACTCTGTGACGCCGAGGAAGGGACAAGGCGCATCTCTGGAAATAACAAGCTCCTTTAAAAAACTGCCATAGGTAAGCGCTGACGCGCTGACGCTTGCCACCGTTTTTGTATCTACATATACTGCAGTCCAGTGCGTCTCGATACTGCAATTTTCGAGGCCTCAATCGTTGGCGCTAAGAATGGAAGACCGTTAAATATTGACCTCTGAGGGTGTTATAGGGTAATACCACACGGTATTAGGCGTATGACATCTCTGATTTACCTAGCAATTTGTTTCCTTCCTTCATAACTAGCAGCCACAGGTTTTGCTTGGAGAAAAATATGGAAGCGCAAGTGGTTTCCTATCTGAACCCTCGAGTGCCTACATGCACTTCTATTTCTGCCGACTTCGATTGCGTATAACATGTGGGATGCTCCGCAAGTATGCCTTAACATTAGCAGAGGGAATGTATAGTTACTGTGCAGTACGCGTATTCATTCCTGTAAATATTTTAATTACTGTTCTTCTATTTTAAATCTTGCAAACTTCGCTTAGGGATCTTTAACGGGCGCCGAAATCTCGAGCACACTACTGTTTTGGCTTTTCACCTCCATGACGAAAGCAGTAGATTTGATCTTATTTCTCTATGCAGGTTTACGCGCCTTTATGATGATGGTTTGATTTTATTGGCGCAAGGCCGACACGGGCAAAGAGCGCCAAACACAAAGTTATTTGATGAGGAGAGAACACGAAATAAAATCAGTTAAAAAAAAAATTCCCCCGCACCTCCCCGAGGGGGATTGTGAGGATGCAGAAATGCGAACGTCGAACGCAACGTCCTCGGGTACCATGCGAGGAAGGCACCGCACAACCTTCGATACGTCGATGGGCACGTTCACCGCCTGTCCCTTGATTCCAAACTGCCCGTTGCCTCGAGTCAGCCGCCTGATGCTCATGAAGGGGAGTCGAGGCGCGCTGCGCCGCTCTTCGACCGGGTTCAGATCGGGAAGATGCGCCGGCCGAGGAGGATAACGGTAGCCAAAAATCACGCAGCCCTCCTCCTCGCAGCTTTGTCTTCTTCTCCTTCTTCTTCAGCGGTTCCCCTACGGGAAGCTGACGATGGTGGTTGAACGCGAAGCTATCTCGTGATGGATTGTTTGGTTGGCCAATCCCTAGGGGCCTCATGCCACAATCATCATCAGACGCGCTGCGTGGTTGAATGCGAAGCTATCTCGTGATGGATTGTTTGGTTGGCCAATCCCTAGGGGCATCATGCCACAATCATCATCAGACGCGCTGCGGATGCCGGCCAAGGGACGCACGACAACCCCCGACTATAATGCATTTCTGCATAAAACTATGAGTACGGCTGGTGTAAAGGGCCAGGGTGAAGAACAAGAGTGGTTTAAGAATAAATAAGGTGGCTGGTGTATAGGACCATGGGTAAAACTATGGGTGGTATGAGATGAGTTGTAAAAAGTGAACTTCTGATAGGAACTCAAGGGTGCGCTGAACAGAAAACATGGCATCGTCTCCTAAGAAGTATGACGGGTGTGGAGGAATATGTCGTGTGTGTAGTTGTGGGAAGTGTTTTCGTCGTGTAATGTCGATTGCCTTACATTGTATGAGGATGTGGATCACGGATAGGGCCTCTCCGCACCTGCTGCACAGAGGTCTTGGAGATCCAGTGAGCAGGTGCGAGTGCGTTGCGTGCGTGTGCCCTATCCGTAATCTAGCCAACGCGACTTCTATGTATCTGTTGCGTGTATCGGAGGTGTACGGTCCTAAGTGTGGTTTTATTACGTGTAACTTGTTGTCAGTTTGTTCACTCCAATGTGTTTGCCATGTTTTGCGAAGTTGTTGTTTGATGTGTGGCTTCACGTCGGTGTAGGGTAATGTGGTTATGTCTACTGAATTCGAGAGTGTAGCAGCAGCGGCCATTCGATCCGCGGCTTCGTTCCCGGCTATACCACAGTGGCCAGGGACCCAGCAAAGTACGAGTTCAAATTTGTGGACATACACCGACATAATACCTTTGATGATAAGATTTACAACGTGATTTTTTGAAGACTTTGTTGATGACAATGCCCGCACAACACTGAGGGAATCTGTATAGATAATGGATTGTGGGGTGTGGCTTTGGAGTATATGATTAACAACAAGAAGTACACCATAAGCCTCTGCCGTAAAGATACTAGTATGACTATTCAGAGTTCTGGTGACATGAAGGCCGGGCCCATGCGCCGCGCAGGACACAGAGGTGGAAGTCTTAGAGGCATCCGTATAAAATTCGGAATAATGATACTTCTCCTGCAAATACAAGAAGTGCTGCTGAATTGCACATGTGGGAGCTCGGTTTTTATCTACACGTGTGAAAGATGTGTCGCATGATACAGGGCGGAGATGCCATGGTGCTATGAAATCTGTTACAGAACTTTGGATGGTGTCTAAAAAGGAGACAGCAAGCTCTGACGCTTCCTCTCTAACTCTGTAAGAGAAGGGCGCAGAGAACGATGGTCGATTTAAAAGGAGTTCAGTCATGGAGGTATCATGAAAAACTGATTTAAAAGGATGGTGAGGCATGGATAAAATTTTAAAAGCATAAAGGAGGTCTGTGTATGCTCGCTGACGTTGTAGGTTCCATTTGTTGCACTCTACATACAGGCTTTCAACTGGACTAGTTCGGAAGGCACCACACGACAAGCGGAGCCCTAGATGAAGCACAGGGTCCAGCAATTTACGCGCCTTTATGGTAAACGCTGGGTGCTCATCGTGTTTGTACTAGTAACGGCCGGTATCCTCATCATCTCCCCTAATTTGCATATTAAAGTTACCTTGGGTTGGGCCCCTCTGAAAAAAATCCTGGGTACGTGCCTGCAGCCACTCAAAGGAAAATCGCCGACCCAAGGCCATCGTTATTCTCCTTAAATACCATCCCCTCTTTATTTCGCCACAAGATACGTGCATCTAGGTCCTGCCGTGCATAATATGCGCATGCGTGAAAACTCTCCCATTTGGGCAGCTCTTTGTTACCTCAACTTGACCATTCGAGGAGGGGTAGGAGGAGAAGGAAGAGGAGGAGAAAAACGAACGGAAAGGCCGAGAGGTTCCCCAGGCGTAGAGCCCAGATTGCTACTAGACACTGGGGAAAGGGTGTTCAGAGGATGAAAGACAGGGCAGGCGAAAAAGAGGGGATAGGAGTGGGGCAGCGCTCACACTTTAGTACCTTTGTGGGCACTACAGTTTTTCATCCAAACCTGTGTCCTTCATGAAACGCAGAAGAGCTTTTGTTGCATTCTGTGAAGTTGATTGTAGGGGTCGATGCGCTGGAATAGTCTCTAGTTTGAACGGGTCATTGTCCAATCGGCTGAGCTCGGCGGCAAAAACACGTTTTTCCGATGAATACTGGGGGCACCAACCCAGCACATGTTTTATTGTAGAAATCATGCTGGCTATACAGTTGCCACGTATGGGTTACTTAACCCATTATATATAAAATCGGCTTCGCGATGGCTAGCGAGCGGAACGATCTTCAAACAGTGCTGTCTAGGGGCGTCAGTCAAGTGGGAGGGGCGTGGCCGCAAAGTTAAGAAGAAATTCGTCAGCAGATCGACGGGAGGTTCCTGGCCATGGCAAGCAAGCGGAACGAGCTTCGGAGGGTGCTTTCCAGGGAGCTGATCAAGCGGTGTCGGCTGCAGCCGTTAAGTTCAACATCACGTTCACCAGACGATCAAGAGAAATTACAACTAGGCCTCCTGGAAATCGATAAGCATACACCGACATTTTGGAGCGCAGCCGTTAAAGAGACACTGAAGGCAACTAGCAAGTTGGGCTCAGACGAAAGTTCGACTGCCCTGTAGCCCTATCAGCATTTATTCAGGGGGAAAAGTTGCTTTAATTGCCGAGAAATTGCTCATTCAGACACGAATTTCATCCCTCGCGCCATTTGATGACGTTTCGCGTGACGTCAACGGAGGCCGGAAGCGAGTGAGGGAGCAGCTTGGTCTAGCAGGAACACTAAAACTTACCAAACGAATCATCGCAACCACAGGAGCTCCTAGTCGCGCTCTCGGCGCATACGACCAAACAACTTGCCTTCCGTACACGTCCGTAGGTTGCCACTCAGTGTGCGTCAACCTTGGTACCGCACGAGACGTGCGACGGTGGTTAAAACAATGTAAACGTGTCGCGGGCCCTTTTACTTTACCTTCAAAACACATAGCGGACAGCGCAACCGCAACGGGAACGACGTCCGAGGCGCTCTTACGCTTTGCAGTCCCGTTATGGATAGTCTGGTTTTAGTCGCTTCGATGCGCTCGGCTTGATACCTGGCGCCATCGGTTAGTTCCACATGTAACCGCGCCCAATGCCTTGTGTGAAAGCGAGCCTAGGTACTCCGGTGTACGACCATCTGAATAGCTGTACGTGAGCATTTGAGTGAGATTCCTCTCGAAAAAGACACTCAAACACGACTCTACAGATGGGCTTACGTGGTGCAGGTTTGGTATGCGTGCAGATGGCAGTAACAGGCATGTGACTATGCCGAACCTGCAATAACAATCGCAACCGCCCCTGGCGCCACGGCTTGGCAGCTTGCGAATGTGGGCACGGCTTGAATTATACCTGTTTGTTATAATTGTTTAAGACTTACGAACGGTAACGGGAAACGAAAGATTTTACGTGTTTCGTTGAGAGCTTATGTGCGCGCTTCTTGTTCTGTTATTTAAGTGATTCTTGGCACACCCCCTCAGTCGCCGTTTACGCCAATTCTGGTGTGCGACTCATAGCTTTATTTTTTTTATTATTTGCGAGAAAATTGACATTTACCGCCCCAGAGACTGGTATCTTCGTTTTCTGTGGACGCCAATTTATTTACTTAGACCAGCTTTCGGTTTTTGCGTTCAGTGGTCATTTAAGCGCCCGCTTCTGTGGTTTCGCGTCGGCCCTCGCCGTCAGCCTCGTTTTACGCGAGAGGACGAACAGGACACCGAACATAGCGCGATCAGGAAAGCGGAGGAGGAAAAGTATGGCGAAAGTGTGAGGGGAAGGGCGGTATGCATAGGTGATGCGCTACGAGAGAAAGTCAGAGTAGCGCGCGCTGCCGTGCGTTCGGTGATGGTGCGATCACTTCCTGACGCTCAGGAAGGGCCGCCCGAGGCGGGGCTCAGCCCCGCTGACGGCAGAATCTACCGGGGAGCGCCGCGCGCCGACTCAACAGTTATGCGCCGTCGCCGAGATGCCTCTGGAGTTCCGCTGCGCTCAAATTTCGCCTTTGGGAGAGCCTGAATCGTTATCCAATTTTCTTCTTTTGCTTTCTCGTTCCCCGGGAAACGTAAACGGGTGTGTCGCGTTTATTTTCTCGTTGGCCTTACCAGAGTCCTTCAATGCCTTTCTGTCATGAAACTTCGCCATCACGCTCAGGGACAGCTTCGTGCGCTGCCGCGCCGCGGCGCTGGTATTGATCGGAGGGCAGCCGGGGGCGTACTCAGAGCGCGTTTGGTTGGGCAAGGAACAGACCACGGAGTAAGATAAAACAGACGCTCGCCGCCTTATAAGCAGTGAGCTTTCGCTTTACGTGTCGTGGGCCGCTCAAATGGACTTATCATTTTGTGAGTGGCGAAAAAAATTTGGTGCGAACTGGCATACTGCTACTGCGTTCCTGCCTGCTGGTCTGGCTACACAGCAGCGGCGGCCGCCCGATGCCGTCCGATCTGCAATGGCGCCCCTCGCGGTAGCCTTTGTCCCCGCACGAAACTTTGCCGGGAGTTTCATGACCAGAGAAGCATTGAAGGACTCTGGCCTTACTTTGATGTTTTTTTCGCTCTGCTGGTTTCGCCCCCTTTCCACCTGCTTTCTCCGCACACTCACGACACGATAAATGTCAACAAACTAGAGGATAAAAACTTGGCTGTACAAAAAAAGGTTGCCGGGGCTGGGATCGAACATGTGTCCTCGTCCTCAGTAGCGCGACGATTTAGGAACGAAGCCACAGCGGCGGGTATCAGTTATGTCTAAAATCTTAATTTCAAATTTTCATGTTCCAAATAATGCTTGAAATACTGTAAACATCTTCCCGATCAGATAGCTAGTGCATTGCACATCCCACCATCGTCCTCTTGAAGTTGGCGCCTGCGGTAGTATTCACGTAATATTTTTTTGTTGTGCGCCGTGCCGCATTTTTGTCTTCTCTTGCATGCTGTCCTGCGAAGTGCTTATGTGGGCTACCACGTTTTACAGCTGAAGCTCAGGTAGACCCTTCGGTGTTCATACCAGTACAGACAGAAAAGACAGCAACAGTGGGTCTAGTACGCGACTGCATCCTCGCATTACCACCGTCATGAATTTTTCAGCGTAGCTCTATTACACTAGCCTCCAATATATGCCGTATATATGATTTTTTGGTATCCCAAAGCTCCCAGCGCACAAACAGAAAATTAGACACTTTTAGGTATATGCGGGAATTAAACTAGAGTTTTCAGGTTAGCCGCCGAGTGTTTTACCACGGCACGGGAAAAGTGAAAGTGACAAGGTTAAGTGACGGCACGTGAATTACACAAGTGCATGGCTGCACATGGAACTCTGACTCTTGAGAAGCTGCCTCTTGGAGTGTGGTACCTCGGCCCGTAAAAGTAATTCGCACCCATGACGAAGAAACAACAGCGAACAGAGAGGCGGAAACATGACGTAGAGGTACAGAAGTTGTTGGTAAGTGTCGCCAAGCTTTGTCCTTCAAAATCACGCAAGCAGAATTTAGTTCGCTAGAATTATTTTGATGTCCCTGGCCCAAAACCTCAACCGCTCTCTATGGTGAGGCAAAACAAAACCAGAACGGCGCTTGCTGACACCTTGATCCTTGAGTTGGCGCTGGGCTAAGAATATGCCGCTTTCCAGACGCTCGATGGTGGCGTCTCTTTCAAATAGGCGGGCGTGGAGAGGCAATCTCAACTTGACGAATTACCGGATCTTTGTAAGGGCGTTAGGGCCGTCCTTATTGCAAGATAAAATGTATTTATTTTGTAGTTAATCTAATAAAACTTCTCTGTGTGATAGTACAGCTGTGCTGACGTCCCACCTTCCCACAGTGGCGATAGTGGAATGGATGAAATTTTCTCCGTCTACGTCGTTTTCTTTTTTTCTCTGTTACTCTGACTGAGAGGGTTGCAGAGCCTGTGCTGGCCCTGCATACTCTCTTTGCGCCAGTCTGCCTTGCTACACCTGTAGTTGTCACGGTCAAATTACTCCGGTAGGCTTACAGTAGCGCGACAGTGTCTTCTTAGTATTATCATAGTGCCTCTTTTCCCTTGGCATCGTTTTCTTGTTTTTTTTGTTTTTTTGTTTGTTCGCCACAATAAGCCCGATATACGTTGTCTGCGTGAACGTGCTTTGGTACTTCTGTGATTACCGTGCCTATATTACTCCTGTAGGCTTCAGTACATATCTCTAAAACATGTTCCAAGTGGAAGGCCCCAACGCTTTCAGTGCGTTAACTTTTAGTTAACTAAAGCAGATGATCGGTAGTGGTGTAGAGGATGCTTGTTTCACTCGCAATTGCTAGCCCCGATGCGCTGCGTGCTATTATTATTATAAATGTAGTTGCGATGAGATCGCTAAAATTCTTCTACGACCCCACAGCAGTTCTATGTGTAAGAGTCACTTTTCATCCGTGCCCTGTCTGTCTGTCTGTCTGTCTGTCTGTCTGTCTGTCTGTCTGTCTGTCTGTCTGTCTGTCTGTCTGTCTGTCTGTCTGTCTGTAATTTAAAATTTACAAATTTAGATATGCCAATGCCCTATATTTTCATCGTTATCCTTAAAATATTAAAACTTCCTGAGTGCTTATTGCCGGCTGTTCGACTCTGGGGCCAAGTTGGAGACTTCAGCTTCAATTATGAGTATTGTATTAGTGCACCAAAAAGAGCGAGTAAATGTTGCCGAGTTATCATAAGTGGTTTTCGTTTCTTTGCTTTTCAGCCACAAACACGACTGCCTCATCGGCAGCGGCACCAGCAAGCTCGCCATCAGCTCCAGCAGGAAAAGCAGGTGAGGATTATCTTTCTTCGATCTGTGATCTCAGGTCCCACCGCATCCTAGCATGCACCCACGTATCACTGCAAAAAAGGGTAAAACTTACACACAAATGGTTTCGCTAAAACAACGAGCATACAGTTTGGCTGTTGAGATTTGACTTTCCTGTCTGGTGTTTTTATTAGCCTGGTACTTTCGCAGAGCCATCAATAGTACTTTGCGAGCAATGTTGTTTACAACTAAAAAAGATGGTGATGAAGACCCCGGTGTTGTGAAGATGCTCTTTCAGCGCTAATAATCAGAAAAAAGTCAATGCAATAAACTAAACTATTGCTACTAATACCGCGTAAACTGCCTAAATGCAGGATAACGCAGGCAAACAATCACTTACAGCAAAACAGGTTCGTAGGATGGAGTAAATGCGCGCTTCGCACATTTTTATCCATCCTCGAAAATGTTTTAAACATTTTGTTTCTAGATTGCGCGTGGGTTTTTCATTATCTTGCGTTCATTTTTTAGTTACTTGTTCCTCTACACTAGTGTACAGTAAAGCGCATTCAACCAACGCACCGGGATCGTGTGGTTCTGAGAAAGCAATGTTTTCTACAACGAGCTGCGCAACAATATGTGCGTTTAGTTGATGGGGCATTCTCACATATGCCTTCTCAACTGCCGTGGGGACACCGAGGGCGATTCCAGAACGCGTCAATGCTGAAACATTCCTGAATGGCCAACGTACCTTGGTAAAAAAATTACGCCCACCTCCCCTCGCGGGAACCCATGTGTGATGCGACGCTGAAGGGGGTTCCATTGGCGTTTCCGTTGGGTCGATTAGTCGAATTGCGTGAAACGCGTAGTGAACGTCCATTGCGTTTCCATCACATCGTTGGGTTCCCGCGAGGGGAGGTGGGCGTAATTTTCCCTTTTGACCATGCATACATGCAAATGAGAGTCGTTTAGGCGTTGTTTAGGAGGTACGGTCACATCAAGCAATCGTCAGGTACGGCAAGAGAGCAAGCGCAAGCGTCAGCGCGGACGACCGTCGACTGAGACCGGGGGGAGCGCCCGAAGGAGAGGAGACCGCAGAGAGAGAGAGTACTGCACATGCGCACAGTGCGCAGCCGCGCGCAGCGCGACCGAAGATGTTGGGAGAGAGTGTTCGCTATCGAAGAGAGGAGAGGAGGCGAGCGGAGGAGAGACGCAGCTGTGCGGATGCGGACGATGGACGCACGCAGGACAGGGCCGCGAGCAAGAGATTCTCCTCTCAGCGTCGCATCTAAAACACCTGTAGACATTCTTGACCGTTTCACGCTCTTACACAGCTGTCACGTGTCACTACTTTCGATTTTTCATCCAAGTCCAACACATAACAACACTAGAAAATACCGTGCGTACGAGATTTCGACGCACGTTAAAAATCCCCAGGTATTCAAAACTAAACCGGAGCCCTCCACTACGGCGCGCCTCATCACCTGCGTTGGGTCGGTGCGCTAAACCCTACAATCAATCAACACTAGCAAATACTCTTTCCTAAGAGTTACAATACCGCCTAGGAACAAAGTGCACCACAATGAAAATCATACCAGCCCCTTCTTCAAAATGCTCACTCCAAATTATCTTCAATTAGGAGGTATATTAGAGTCGGACAACGTTCGACTGAAACATGTGACAAGAGTGGTTTGGACAAAGCCCGTTTATTTCTCCCTTAATTTTCACCCGAAGTAAGAGTACCTTTTAAAGGTTTCATTTAAAAGAAAATAATTTTAATAATACGTGATACCTCTTTTTCTAATGATAAGTAAACAAGACCTGAAGCATTGGCTTTAGGCTACTTTTCTCGGCCGTCTTTTTCAAGCTGAAGTACAGGAAGAATAGGCGCTGTACACAAGGAACATATTTCCACAAATCGATCCTCAAGTTCCCTCATGAGTACCATTGCATAAGTTAAAAGCCGGTACCAATCTTGTATTTCCAAGGTTACAGTGTTTTTTGCAGGTCACGGACGATAACACCTGTGCCCTCTGCGTGCTCGTCTCCCGAGCAGGGTGACACAAACACTAATTGCCCCTGTAATTTCAGGCTCCGAACCAGCGTGCAGCTCCAAAGGTACCGTCAACCACTTTCACACCTGATCCTAGCAACCGACAAAACACCCACAAGATTCCAGTCCAACAAGTTGTCGGAGTAGGGGCTCATGCAAGGCGGCACTTGGCCATTGTTTTTACCCCAAAAAGAACATACCATAGTAATACTCCCCGTCGTGTAATACTCCCCCATAGACTAAATGCGCTATCAAAGAGAAAAACAGATAAGAAAGCTCGTGTCCTGTCTGATTTCGCATCTGTTCTCCTGGCAATGTCTCAAGTTTGTACGTACTGCGGTTGTAATGCAAATAAAACAGCTCAATATGTGGACAGTAAACAAAGAACGAACCCACAACAGTCGCTTTTTCGCCGCTGTCCATGCATCACACAAAACTTCGCATGCAAAAGTGGCGTGTTACCGACTGATATTATTTATGAAACCGATTTTCTGGCTCTGAAATTCGCCAATCCTCGAGCGGCCGTCCTTAATTTTTATCGCAGTGCATGCACATTACCACACCCAATTCACGCCCACATTTTATTGCAAGTTCACAGGGAGTGATTCAGCTGACTTAAGAATTACTGGTAAATCAGAGTCGAATTGCACGCCCAAAAAGCACAAACCAAAGGTGTCAGGTGGAACGGAGGCGTCTTCACACGCGCACACACATCACCAATGGCTTCGACAAAATGCGACCCAGTGATGAGAACAATAATGAAGAGGCTGAGCACAGACTGCATTTAACTTTTAGCCACATATTCTCTGGCAACTTGGAGCCGCTGACGTAATGCTAGGGGACTAAGCAAGTGCTTTGGAGGGAGCAGTTATGCTGTAGTCATTGGCATTTTTGAAGGTAGAATTGATCAACAATGCCTTGTCTGGCACTCACACATTTCGCATTCTCATGTGCCAAGGGGACGCCTCGATGCTTCCATCGATTTTATTCCCGACGTGATGCCCTATTCTGCGGAGAGGATTGCGATTTCAGCTGATTAGGAAACGAGAGGTAACTATTGTGTCAGCCAACCGGCCTAGCTTAAGAGGTAGATTTCGCTAACAGTCGTTTACTTGTTCTCCGCAAATGAGAGGCAAAAAGCAAATTTCTTCCACATAAGTTTCGAAACACGCGTTTGGAAAACCCAGGTGTCAAAGAAACACTTCACGTGCCTTTCTCAGCTGCATGAATGGAGTGCGTGCGTGCGTGCGTGCGTGCGTGCGCGCGCGCGCGTGTGTGTGTGTGTGTGTGTGTGCGTGCGTGCGTGCGTGCGTGCGTGCGTGCGTGCGTGTGCGTGTGCGTGTGCGTGTGCGTGTGCGTGTGTGTGTGTGTGTGTGTGTGTGTGTGTGTGTGTGTGTGTGTGTGTCTTCTGTGGAAGACTTGTTAATAATGGCGATTAAGTTCGCTGTCGGTGCTATTCATCTGACTCGTCTTCTTATAAGCTAAACTACGAACGGTAAAGCGCAAAATTTCACTTTTCTTTTTGCAGTTGGTTATAAATGTAATTTTACCTAACAAACCTGTTTTATTACTGGTAAAAGGAGTTATTCGTTAAGTCGGAACTGGCTGAGAAAGGCATTAGGCCGCCGAAACAAGAAGCGAACCAATATTGAAAAAAAAAAAAAATGAAATTTTAAACACCTCGCTGAGAATGGCGCTTTACAACACACGTGAACTGCGAACCGCAGATTATATTGATGATTTTAAAAGAAATCTCCTCTGGCTATTCCTTTTCCTTTCATTTTTTCTTGAAGTCTCCGCCGCGGCACCTCGAGCAGCTGCTGCAGCGAACGGAACTGCTGCAGGTAAGAAAACCTATTGAAGATACGACCAGAGTCCTTCAATGTAAGAGTTCTTAATTAAACAGTGTGTAAACGTAGTCCTAATTAAAACAGGAGTCCTTCAATGCCTTTCTGGTCATGAAACTTCGCCGTCACGCTATGGGAGAGCTTTGTTCGCTGCCACGCCGCGGCGCTGGTGTTGATCGGGGGGCAGCCGGGGGCGTGGTCAGAGCGCGTTTGGCAGGGAACGGACCACAGAGTAGGATAAAATAGACGCTCGCCGCCTTATCAGCAGTGCGCTTTCGCTTTACGTGTCGTGGGCCACTCAAATGGACTTGTCATTTTGTGAGTGGCGAAAAAATTTGGTGCGAACGGGCATGCTGCTACTGCGTTCCTGCCTGCCGGTCTGGCTGCAGAGCAGCGGCGGCCGCCCGATGCCCTCCCATCTGCGGTTGCGCCCGTCGCGGTAGCCCTTGTCCCCGTACGAAACTTGGCCGGGAGTTTCATGACCAGAGAAGCATTGAAGGACTCTGATACGACTGAGAGTATCGAGTGCACCATTTGGTAAAGGCCGGGGACTCTCGACTAATGTATACTAGCACATGTAGAATCCATGTATAAAGTTTTAACGCCTTTAGCGCTGCAAAAAAGCGTCGAGATGATGTGAGATGTCATTAAGTGCGTTTACACTTTTTATTTGAAGCTGAAGTTGAAGTTGGACGTTATTTCCAGATATGCACAATGGCTGGGGAGGCGGGAAAATAGCGGCAGTGCTGGAACTTGTTCGGTGGTTCCGCCCCAACCAAACACACACCAGGGTGAGGCGTTAAAAGAAAAAAAATGAAAAAACAAAACTAAAACAAAAGCAAGCACATCAAAATCCGAGTTGATTTTTTAAGACTGCTGCAGGAAATTGGATCTTCATGCCAAGTGGTAGAACCATGTTCTTTGGGGTACCGTAGGACATAGAGCGAATTGATGGCGTGGTCAAAGTACTATTTGTTTAGTGCTAATAGGAATTTTTCGATACAGTCTGGATACTGTAATCTGTGTGTGCAGGTTTCAGTTGCGTTGTCAAAGTAGCATTTGTTTAGTGGTAATGGCAAGATCTACGATACACTACGGAGACCATAATTTGTGTATGCAGCTTTCAGACGGCAGTATTTCGCGTTTCATAAGGAAATTAGGGCCTCGTATACGCCAGAATTTACCGGCCCTCTCATGGAAGCGCCATGAGTTGGGTGCGCCGCCGTGCGGGTGTTCCTGGAAGACAGCCCCCGCCACAGCCGCACGCCCTGGAACATGCTGGATAGCGTATTGTGCGGCCTATTCGGGTGCGCAATCTGATTTGAAAACTGGTGAGTTATTATTCGACATGTCAGTACCGCACAGCTTCACAGTGCACCAGAGAGTGTGTTCAACAGCGAACACTGATTTCATGCCAAGTGCGCCCGTGCTGCATGCACACAGGCCGCGAATGCACCGTACCATGCGTTGTTCTCGCCGAAATGACAGTCTTTGGGCTATGTTTCGACCTGCCAGGCCTTTTGCGCTATTTGGTTTATTTTATTCCTCCGTGCAGGTCAGCGCACCCTGTGTGAAACTGGCGATGTGCGGATGCTACTCGTTGGAGCATCACTGCGCAGTTGTTGAATGACCTAACAACCAATGTAATCGCAAGATCTTCATGCCAGAAACATTGCGATGAAATAAGTGCTCCATGGTCAAAGTTAAGTCCCTTAACAAGTTTTGGGGGCACCCTGAGCGCTACGGTGAATGGAATGTCGCGCACGTACAACAAGCGCAAGCAGAATATGTTCTAAAGGAAGCATCAAGACAAAATAATGGTCTGATGCGCGACCTTCAGTCACTTAATAAGCTTTGGGAAGACCCTGAGTGCTGCTACGAATAGATTATACCGCTCAACAGCTAATACTTTGAATCTAGCATCCTTGAAAGAATAAGTGCGGTCGTACGCTGCCCTTAGATGGCACGGTTATTTACCCCCCTTCCACCATCTACCCCAAAGTTCTGTTCGCTGCAAGTTAGCTATGTTCATTTCATAGCCGTAATGCCTTCGAACATTAACGCCACACTTGTGTTGCAACTTGGCTATCTAACCAGAGCTCTACACAAACGACAAGTGTATGTTGTGCAATAACTCACAGGGCAACAGCCGCCCATTTATTATGGGATTGTGAAGAGCGACCAGACGAAGCTTCAACCAGGACCGACCTTCAGCCGTGGTTATAAGACGCCATACGCAGTTACGACAAGGACATTCAACTCTCAGCCGTCCAGCAGGTCCTAACGGCTCTCGAACGTCAGCACCGGAGAGAAAGCTGTGGGCCGACGCCCTCCCTTCGGGGACAAGGGTGTCCGCCCCCGCAGTGAGTAGCGAAAGTGTTGCTTAGTAGAATGCCACCAGGATCAACGAGTGGCTACGTCTGGGCGTAGTGGAGACATTACGCCTGTTGCCGGCGATCATTAAAGTCTCTTTCACTTCACTTCACTTGGCTGCGCGAGGAAGGAGATAGCACAGCTTGTTAATAATACTAATAATAACGGGGCGGCTCGCACGGCACGGGGGCACGGGCATAGCTCGCTCCTCGCGCTCGTGGCAGTGTCTCGTGTTCTGCGCCAGCAATTGGGCGATCGGCTGCTTGGCTCTTTTCTCTGTCGCTTTCCGCGACATTCTGGGGCCGTCAAACCCGGGAGATCGAACAACGAGCAGAATCGACTTGACGCGGCGCAGACACCGAGGTACACTAGGCTAGGGATTCCTTGGGGTTTGAGACGCCTAGGGATTTGAGACGCCTCGTCCTCGAACGCTGCTCGCCGCTCTTGCTCGTGCCGGAGCCACCCGGTCGCCCGGCATCGCTGCCGTCTGCCATGGAGGAGCTACGCCGCCGCGGTGACTTCGTGAGGCAGGCCGTCACAAGTGGCGTAGCTGCAATTGAATCGTTGCTAGAGGATGACTCACCGACCGAGCAGATCCGCTCCCACCTTCTCGCCGTCAACACCAAGTACGAGGAGATGAAGGTCCTTGACAAGCGCGTCCACGAAATCATCGATTTACATGAGTTGGAAGCTGACTACTTCACCAGCTTTGAATACGACGAAAAGGTGCAGTTGATACGCGCGCACGTTTCCTTCGCCCGACCCTCCGCTGTTCCTTCTCAAGTTGCTGCTCAGAGAACCGGAGCGCCGAGCCCTGATTTTGCCGCCACCCGGCACGGCAAGACTGATGCGCTCCCCGGTGACAGCCAGACAACCGTGGAGGCCGACAATGTGGCGAATGTGGACGCTGTGTGTGAGCCGCGCGTCTGCGATCTACAAGGCCGCACAGCCGACGAGGACTCTCATCGCCCTGAACAACTGGCGGAGCTCGCGCCAGATTCTCTTGATGGACAACTTGGTGTACCTAGCAGCCCACCTAGCGACGACTGCGACGTCCTCGCGGACGGTCAGGGCATCAGACTTCCCAAAAACCCGATGCTTACGACGTGCAAGGATGCAGCGGTACCGGTACCACCCAACGTGAGTTTCTTCGACGGTTCGGACGCCGCGAGTGCAGGTGGACGTTTCCTGCTAAAACACAACGAGGTTGACCGTCGCGAGCGGGCGCCGTTGCCACTTGAAATACGATGGTCGTGTTTTTCCCGGCGCTGGCATTTTACTGGCGTTTACGCCTGCTGATATCTCCACCGCTGATAGGAGCAACGGCGTCCCGATCTGCATTGCGCGAACTACCAGATGATCCTGGTTGCGGAGCGCTCGTGAAAGGAAACCCGGCAGTTTCTATGACCGTACTCGACGGCCTCCCGAAAGGGTCCTGGAAGCTTCCCTATCTGCTGCAGCGATCGTCGTCCCGGAGGCACTGTGGCGGAGCTCACTATCCTGATCCGCGTTGCAGCTCATGACAAGTGACCACATATGACCAGCTGCCTCCCATGGTAACCTGCGCTTGCTACGCAAATGCATGCAAGAGACACGCTTCGAAGCTCACTAAACGAAAACTGTACACCAAGCAGGGAGGATTTCCGTTTTATCCCACAAGGCTACGGGAGGACGGAAGGCGACGAGGGCGGGGATCGAAGGACCGGGCGTCATCATCGTGCCAGCCACGACCAGGATACACTGCCTACTGACCCGCGTAACTACGCCATCACCTAGGACAATATCTTCAATGAGGACGGTGAAAAGAACGCCGCAGCCGACAAGGAAGCTTGACGCACGAGTTAAACAAGATGACAGCAAGTAGCCTGTTCCTGTGGTGCCTGGTGCTCTGGATGACTAGACATCAGCGCGTCATCCGCGGCTGGCTGGACTGCACCGGTCTGCAACTGATGACAGAATGGAGTGTGGAGTACTTCGTGTTGCGGGGATCCTAGCGTTTCTGCTGCGTCCGACTTCCACAATTTGGAGCTGAAGAAAACTGCTTCGTGCCCTCGTCGGGCGCGCGAACGCCATCATTTGAGGCCTTACACGTGTGGTTGTTAGGGCCACAATGAAGTCGGCTGAATGTTGTGTCCCGCTTTCTGAACTAGGACATCCTGAATTGTTTAGGCAAACTCGAAGGGCCGGGCCAGATGTTCATGCTAGTATCAGCCCTACAAATACTTTCTCTTCTCTTTGGCTCCTGCATTTCCGTCACCGTCCTACCCCTGAAATTTCCTTTGCTGCCGTCAACCACCAGTTTTCCTGCACGACATGAGCACATTTTCTGTTATCCGCTGGCGCGAACTAGTTGCTTCGTCCTGCTCCATCATCGTATCTTGGCGGCGGCGGTAGTGTGTTAATAATAATGATAATAAAGAGGCGGCTCGCACGGCCAAGGGGGCACGGGCACTGCTCGCTCCTCGCGCTCGTGGCAGTGGCTCGAGTTCTGCGCCAGGAATCGGGCGATCGGCTGCTTGGCTCTTTTCTCCGTCGCTTTCCGCGACACAGCTAATACGTTGGGTCGGCAAAGTATAGTCCCACGGACGGCGGTTTAATTTCGGCGAGAACAGCCCACGGCACGGTACATTCACGGACTGAGTGCAACGTGATCAAACTTGGCATTGAAGTCCGTTCTTGCTCTCCTTAAGCGCGCTCTCTGCTGCCTTGTTAAGCAGTTGGTTGAAGACATATTGAATAAAAAATTGGCTGGCGATTACGATACTCCCTAATGGGATATTTGGCGCAGCAGCAGTGCGCTGAGGCAGCACTCACTCGCGTGTAGTCTCGAGGGCAGCCATGATGAGCCTCCGCGTCGGCGGAGTGCAGTGCGTCTCAGGAAGGGACCGCGAACTGCGCCTTAAGCGAGCGCACATCGTAATCACGCGCACTTCCCGCTCTCGTTTTCGCCAAGCGTCGCGCCGTCGAGCGCCTCGTGCGGGCATAGCATACTTCCCCCTCTTCCCTCCCCCACCGGACACTTTCGGAGAGCGCTGGCTCTTTGAAAGTGCTAGAAAGTGCGGGCACACCATACTTCTCACTCTAATAAAGCTAAAGTGATGCTCAGGTTTGTAAAAATGTAGTCATTTGTTTATGTTGTTTAATCCATGAGCGCTCTGAACGGCTGAAATTGTAGTATATATTGTAGTATATATTCCAGTACACAAGTACAGTAATTTATTGAGTGGTATTGCCCAGTTTTGCACAATGATTATTCCAAACCAAAAGAAAAGCATTAAATAGTCACGAAATTCGGGTAAACGTAACTTCTGAAACTTCTGGACAAATAAACGCTTTTTGTGTGAAAGCATAAGTAACAGGATAGAAACTCTGGCACCCCGGATGGGGTGCCGGCGTTTCTATCGCGACCACGGATGGCGCAAGGGTCTCCGTTTGATAAAAGAATAAAAACCTACTTTATTTGGTTGAAAAATATTTAAGTAATTTGGTCATAGATGGGATTCGATCCAGGAAGGCGAATATGGTTGACTACATATGGACCTAGTGATTTCCTCATTGTGGCCTTCGACATCGACGAGTGTTTCAGTCATGTGCTGAAGCATACATTACTAATTTGAGCGTGGTAATTATAGAAGCAGCAATTAACGATTAGCGATGTACGTGTCCACTAAGTATATTCCATACTTGGTGATGCCAACGCTGTTATGTGCCCAGTGAGACTACAGACAGAAGGAAAAGACGAAAAGGATAAAAAAGAAACGGTAGAAATAATGAACTAGTGAATGCGCTGTGGCCTTTGCCTTGGAGACGTGTATAAAAAGACGCGCTTAGGCCTGCAGGACTAACTTTAACATACTAATTACAGAAGTACCAATTAGGAGAGTTGCAAAATGCGTTACCGCTCAATGTCATCGGTGCTTGGCGATGGCAACACGGGTATGCGCCGGTTCATACCAACGTAGAGAGGGAAGAAAAAGAGCGAAAAGCTAACGGTTGATAATAATGAAGCGACACATTCAATGATTGGACACTCATGCTTTCGCAGCAACTAAATCATATCATTAGTGCTTAAGTGTCTTCGTAATGTTTAATTTTTTTGCAACCACTACATCAATGCGCCTATATTGCACTTTGCCAACATTTCTAAAAATTAGATAAAATACAGACTGAGAACTGTTTGTTTGCTGTGTTCGCGTTATTCTGAACGGAGACCTCCAGCGTATTTGAATCTGTGCTAATAATCACGCAGTACTTCATGTTCGGCCAGAACCATCCCCGGGGATTCTGCTCCTAAGGTGCCGTTAACACAAGCGACGACCGTCAATCGGCCTTGCCTGAAACCGTTCAGGCCAAGCCTACATATTTTGAACAGTGTTTCGCGTTTTGCGTCCCCCGTGTTACTACAGATCTGCAAAAGTTCTTGGGCGGCATGAATTAGACTTTTTATTAGTATCTCGCTTTCACGTTTTCCGGTATATCAGAGCGGAAAACCCTTGACATTCAACGCACAACCTTGTTTTCACAATGAAAACTCCAGCTGTGTACTGAAAAATAATCGGATTAATCTCAGCTCCCCGCATAACCGTTTCACATGCCGCTGTGTTACTAAAATGTGCAATTATTGTGCGCGTTTGCATTGCGGTGTTGGTTTTGCTGGGTCTCTAAGCCCATGTAACATTTACGAAAGACGTTTTTCAGAATCGCCTGTGTGTTTCAACAAAAACTGCACAGCTGTTATGAATTTTTTTATTACAATATTTCGAAATCGTTTGTTTATGTTTTTCACATAGCTGCCGTAAATGGGACAGCCTCAGGTCAGTAGATTTGAAACAAAACTTCTTCAAATTTCGAAATTTATTCCAAAATTTCTCAACATGCATGTAGAAAATTTGAATTCACGAAATTGCTGCATTCTGGTAACATATAGATTGCTCTAACCGCATATGCCCTTGGATAGGGTAGAGATGAGGTATATTTTTGGTACAATGTATATATCTGTTGTTTGTTCCCACCAGTACCTTGTGACTGTTTGTCGTGAGCATATGTTTGGTGATTTGGAAACAAAAGTGCATAGGTAAGTGTCAATCAAACCTGTGAGATTGCTATTTATAAGGCAAGTTATTTCCTTAAACGTCAGAATCGATAGGTTGGTACGTACGTCAATTGTTTTACAATGAGTTGAACAACACTACATCTGTGTCTTGATTGCGGCTAACGAATTTGTGTTTTATTTTTTGGCAAATATTACGCCTATCGTCTACCTCTCCCCACTTAATGTGCACAAATTCTTTTTCGTACAGCGACTTCTTGCGCGTTTTGTGCTTCGTATGCCCTATCTTTAAATTTCTTGTGTTGTATGGTACACGTGTTGCGATGTTTTATGCTTGTTTTCCCTTTGTATTCAACTGCTACATACATTGCGTACCACCCTCTTTAGAAGTACCCCTGCGCTACGAGGTTACTGAAATAGATAGGGCATGAAAACAATAGCCCCTCAATAATTAAATCATGATGATTCTCAAAGCAGCAAATTGAACAAAGGGGGCCACAATTTAAACCAACTCCGTGCACACCGAACTAGAAATCCAATCTGCAGATAAGGATTTCTGCGTTTCATAGTCGGGTTTCAACGTCTACCTTGTTATTATTTAACCGCTATCTGAAACAGCGACGAATGCACAGCAATACCTACGGACGTCACCGTATTTAGGGCTGCATCTCCGAAGGACCGATTTCTTACCAATTTCTTGTATGGGTTTAATCCACGTTGACCAAACGTACGCCAATTTTGGAGCCTGTGCAGGCTAAACTTCTCAGGTTTTTCGGCATCATTTGACATTAGGCATAATGTGCTATCGAACTTCCCAGTTTTAGGTACTCTACCAAAAACAGCAGCAGCTGCATCTTCTCTTTTAAACTGCTTGGGCCAATTTGTTCTTCCCCCTCACTGCTTTCCGATAAGTGATGCCCGGCCTGTGGCATCACTGTGGCAGGAGCGTAAGACCAATTTTCAAGCTAAATCAAAAGTGTTTATTTCGTTTCGTTTTTCACAGTGTCGCCGAAGGCTGCATCAGGTAAGCCGCTATTACAAGATGGAATGGTTGAGGGTTAGCGCAACATTACACTGCTTTACACAGTTATGATGTAATTTAACTGCGTCGAAAAAAATTCCCCGCATTTTCCCGAGGGGAAGAATGTGAAAGTGCGAATGCATGAGTTGAATTTGCGCGGTTCGGTAATGTTCGCGAAAGAGAGATCACACACACACACACAACTACAAAGAAAGAAAGATGCATTTATTCACAGACACCTATTTGTGTTGTCGTTGTACTTGATTGATAGAGCGGATCTCAGCTTTGAAATTTCGTGTCAGTACTCCTTTAAGCGGGTGCATTAGCCCTTCTGACGTCCGATTCCTGGCCAATCCCCCACGTGGGTATGTGCCATGTCAGCGGCCAGGCAGCGCGCGCCCATCTCCCCCCGTTGCCAAAGAAGACGAGGAGATTCCTGGCCAATCCCCCACGTGGGTATGTGCCATGTCAGCGGCCAGGCTGCGCGCGCCCATCTCCCCCCGTTGCCAAGGAAGACGAGGAGCGCGCGCACCCACAGCTGTTGCTATGCGGACGGCGGCGGAATGCGGACGGCGGCGGACGCTTCAGGCTCGCTTAAGAAGTGCATTCGCACTTAAAAAGAAAGGGAACAAACACCTTTTTTTACGATCCTTGATGAAGCGTGGCGCCAGCGGCCCTGGTAAAATTTTTCCGCACCATGTAAAAGTGGCCAAATGTGCAGAAATTGCATTTTCTAGACATGCGTTGCTCCTTCCAACCAGTTTTTACACTAAACGTCTAACAATGTTTTCTCACCTTGTTCGACCAACAAGAATTTTCTACCAACATCCATCGCAGCCTTCAATTCACATGAACAAGAAAAGTGGTGGTTGAAAAGATGGAAGTGGCGGACGCCTCGAATTGGGTGGAGAATATCGGAACGCACGCTGAGTAAACCAAAATTTGCAGAAAGAACGAGAAACGAAGGGCCACAAAAGAGATTTCGGAGAAGCAGCGCAATCTACGTATGAAAGAAAATGGCTGACGATTGCGACACTCTCTAATGCCAAAAGTTAGCGGAGTTGTTTTGCTGTTTGGAGTTGGCAAAATATGTTCAGGCAAAGAATTTCAGGAAGACATATATGAATGCCGAGTGACGGTAAGCCTCCGCGCCGGCGGCTGTAACTGCAAAGTGATCCCGGCGTTGACGCATAGCTGCTGCTGCGGGGGTGCGCGCCTCTCGGATTCTGGTGTCGGCGGCGTTCAGGCTTTGCTTGGGCTATGATGCTTCAATGCTACCGCCACCGTACAGGTTGGAGGCACCCTTTGAACGATCCCATGACGCTGCGACTTCAAAAGGGCACATGGGTCACAGTGCTCAATGAATGGAGTTTATACTACGCTCAACGTGGTCGCTCGCGTGTCTGCCTATGCGAGGCCACTTCTGATGAGGACACTCATAGCCAACATATAGCAACGGGGAGTGCCATTGCTCTTTTGGTGGACTTACTGCGCTGGCACAACCAACAGTCAGTCCTCCACCAGAGTAAATGCGGGGGGACGAGCGGTTACGCCCCGAAATGGTGGTCCTGAGAAGCCGAATGGTCGCTCTGTTCCGATACACCTAATAGATGAATGAGCACGAGGGCCGAAAAAAATAGGCCAGCGAGCGGGAATTCAACCACTTTCCTTGAAACACGAACCCGTAGCAGTACCCGTCAGACCACAAAGCCAGATGGAGAAGCGGGCAAAAAATGGGTACAAGTGCACAACGACTGGTAGTCTTCCCACGGCGTTGTTGCGGTAATTGTTGGTTTCGGAATTCTTAGCGATGCAACTGCTTGCAATATACGGTCTGCTAAATGTAGTAATTATTGCTGAGCTTCCACTGCAAGCAGACGCTCAAAAGTGTAGTTTTCCCTCGTAAAAGAAAACAAAACCAATCGCCCTCGTCACGGCAGGTGGCTGAGTGGTCTAACGGCGCAAGCGTTTCGGCAAAAATCGAGAGCCATAACAGGTTTCTCATTGGTCGCAAGTTATTCCAAATATCTTTAGTCTCATATGTGCCACTTCAGGGTCGTCTGTACTAGAGAAATAATAGGGAAACAGGGCATGTGTTCCTCCGTGGATGAAACGAAGTTCGGCGCTGCTGACTCCTTCAAATTAGCGCTGGTAAATGGGACTGGATAATGCAGACGGGTCTTAGGGCTTTTGTGGCATTGTCATTGCTCTTGCATTTATGTCCCGCTACTGAAAGCTAATTGCAAAGCGCTTACCTGTAGTGTGCGCTTACGAATTGGGGGTGTTGTTTTATTTTGTAGTGAGGTATAAACGTGCATTCAATACCCTTAGTGAGTAAGGTTTGCGATTTTTTACGAAAAGCTGCGTCACTGTGTCATGTTCACGGAGCCTTGCAATGGCCTGTATTATCGCTCGCGAGATCTGCGTAACGCAGCGTATTAACCTGAACAAGAGGCGTTGGCCGATCACACGTCGCCGGTGTGTGCCACGACACGCCTGTTCACTTAGACAAGGCGGTTTTTACTGCAAAGCAGTATATGCCTAACCTCCCGTCGCCCCCCCCCCCCCCCCACCCCCAGTTTTCATTTCGGTGTCATCGATTTACTGGGCGCCGCTCCGAGGCTCCTCCTCACCAAGACTGACCCCTCTTTCACCGCTATTTTCTCCCTCGCCTACACCGATGACCCTTTGGCAAGTTGCGCAGTTCGCAGCTAACGGCGGTATGCGGTAATCAGATGACTGCGAAAAATAAACAGACGCACGGATGGGCGTAAAAAATGCACTGACGATTATTACACTACCAAATATTAAATTAGTGCGCAGTGTGAGCTGCAGTCGTTTCTGTCACGGCGCATTTGTGCTGCGTCTCAGGAAGTGTTCCGTGATCAGCAAACGTACGGCGGCGTGCGCTACTATGCTGCCTCGCAGAGCGTCGCCGCCGCCGGCCAGCATGTTGCAAATCGTGTCTGCACCTCCCGCGCAAATGTCACGGTTCGGATTAGCCCCGCACAAGCTAGCAGAGAGCATGTTGTTGCATATCGTCTTTGAACCTCCCGCGCAAACGTCATGTGGTTTGAAATAGCGGAGAATGGCACAGCGTCTGGGGAAAGTGTCAGGGGGAGGGCCTCCTTGGTGGCGACACATGAAACACGTGTGAGGGAAAGGCAGTGAGAGAGATGACGCCGTAGGCGCACGTGTCGTACTCCATTTCACCCTTCGCTAGACCCTCCTCTCCGTTTTCTTTCTTTCGTTAAAGCTGCGTTCACTCACCGTTACACGGACATAAACAGATGCCGCTCCTGGGAAGCCCAGGTAATGGCTGCCAAAGTGCTGCCCCCTAAAACGACGGAAACCCGCTGTCGCCGTTTCCGCTCCAATGCACTTCGCCAAGTAACTGCGAATCCCTCCCGGTAGAATAGAAACGTCCCCAGTTGGAACGAGGGCTTCAGCCCACATTTCTTTTCAGCTTGGAAGGCCTTCAGAGCGACATTTTCGCCGGTGTCTTACACGACTAAGAATGCGCAATTACCGGTTGCCGGTTTATGCGAGCACGGTTTGCGGGTAGAAAAAGGGGGCGTGCACGAACCGCTAGGCTTCATGCCGCTACCGATGATATGCCGCTTGTGCTGGTATTTAGTTGTCGAAATAACACTGCTCAATGCGGTTAGTCGGCTGTCCTCGTCAATCGAGTGGTTCGGGTGTGGGTTGAATTCGGGTGGGTTGAATCTTACACACACAGTAAGAAGCGTACGAGGGGGAAGGAAAACGGACAGCCGCATGTTTGTGCGTCAGAATAGAGCTCAAGGGCTTCCAGGTTTTAAATCGTTATGTGTCGGATGCATGCCGCTCGTTTGGAAGAAAAAGAGCAAGAATCGAAGCGTTAGCCCGAACACATCCGCAAATGGGCGCAAAAACAACGGAAAGCTGCTGGTGCCGCCGTTACCGCCTCAAGTTCAGCTCAAGGAGTAGCGGCGAATCCCTCCCGGATGAACAGGGAATTGCCCGCTTGGAACGCCGGCCTGAGCCAACATCACTTCTTCAGAGGGCTTTCAGGGGAAGTTTTCGACGGCGTCTGTCACTTCTAAGCACGCGCGCATGACCGGTTGCCGGTTTATTCGTGCGCAGGTTTGTAGTGGAGAATACCGTGTAGGAGGAGGGAGGCGTGCACGCGCAGCTATAGGCTTCATGCCCGTAGTGATGGATGGTATGTCCGTTGTGCTGGTGCGATATTTAAACCCGGACGTAGGACGGCCCAATGGGACCTCTCCGGAGTCCGTAGTGGTAGAGCGGATTTAGTTTGTGTGTTATGCTATGTTGAGATTATCGACGCAAAACCCCTATTGTGATCTATGAACGTCAGAAAATGCCATGTCACGCAGTTTGGGTGGCTGAGACGTGAAATGACGTCATTATTTAAAGTTATTAAGACAGTTGCGGCAATAGTCTGAACCCGGCCTTGCACAAACAGTAATAGGCTTACGCTGCGCGAGGGACACAGGCAGTGACATGTTTATCTGCAAGAACAAAGCATGGATCTGTCAGAGGTTCATCCAGCTAATTGGCTAAGAAATATGCCTCACCGCAAATTACGATAAATGTGTTTTGTTTCGTGCACGCCGTGTACTGCGTCCAGCTTTGCAGGTCATCCTTCTTCACAGAGATGAAGGGCACTAATTTTTTTAAAACAGCGAAGCTGTTTAGAAAATCGTAATTTTTCTAGTCCGTAGTTAAAAATACCAAGAAATTTCTGACAGCGCGCACGTCAGCGCGTGCATGTGAGCATGGGCATTGCGACGACCACCCGGCAGTTAACAACACAAGAAAAGGCCGAGCGCTCGTGCGTGCGTGCCTCGCAAGGACCACCCAGCATCCCCGGTGCATGCTTGTCAAGCCAGTCATACCCACCTAGGATATCGGACAAGATTGGCGAAAACAAAAACTCCAGTGTTCGCCATAATAGTGGCAACACTTGCTCGGAATGAAAAAGACTCCAGTGATCGCCCTAATCACGGCAACACTTGCTCGGAACGAGAGAGACATGTCATAGCGCACGCCCCTCCGAGGTGATGTCCAACAGTTGTCAGTTCCAAAAAAAATGTAAAAAACTCAATCTTATAGCAACAATGGTGGATTAAAGGTAATTACGGCAGCGACGAAGAAAACCGGTGCAATCGCGGAATGAAACCTTCGTGGTGGTCATGAAGGTTGCGTACAGCTTCGTTACCTTCAAGTATTACGCGTTAGCGTGAGCTTCCTTCGTTTTTTTTGCGAACCGTCCGTTATTCACACCAGTAGCCAAAATCAGTGATTATCACCTAATTCGCAGCATAGAAGTGAGCAAATTCTCGTTCGCTGCTTGATACCACCTGGTGGTGACCACGAAGCAGTTCTACCCGCCCAAAAAAGGAGCTCCGACCCCCTTCTGTCTGCCCCCCTCCTCCCCCACTACCGCCGTGATCGTGCACAGCAATGCGCTACCCCCGTTTTGGACTCAGAACCCGCTGACATGGTTCACGCAAGCCAAAGCGAGTTTTCGTCTGCGTCGCATCACTAGCCAGAACACGAAATACAACAGCATCTCGACGTCCTTGCCAGGCACCATCGCGGACGAGCTTGCCGACATCCTCGATGCTCAACATTCTGTAGCACTATACGACCACCTCAAGGCTGCGGTCATCGAGCCCAAGCCTGAGTCAGCAAGTCAGGCTGCAGCAGCTTCTGGACACACAGGAGCTCAGTGACAGGTGACCCTACCAGCTTCCCCATCGCATGCGGCAGCTATTGCGCGATCACGGCCAGGACCTCAACAACCGACTTCTTCGCGAGCTCTACAGCTCCTTCGAAGCCGCCCACGGAACATGGTCTCGGTACTTGCGGCTGCCGATGACATGCCACTTAACCAGATAACGAAACTGGCTGACCGTATCACGGACAACCCCCACTCCATTAGCATCGCCACAGTCGTCGGTGCGCCCTCCACCTCAAGTGACGACTCCAGGCTTCGTAGATTTCAGAGCCTCATTGGTAATCTCAGCCATAAGCTGGCATACTGGCATACATCACACCCCCCTTGCGACGGCGCCCACGTGCATCCAACGGCCGCCGGTACTGCCGATCCCCGTCCTGTTCTCAAGATCGCTCTTGCGTCACGCTCGGTGAGCCTGGCCGTAGGGGCGTCTGTTGCAGACTTAGCAGTAATGAAATTACACCAATTAAATTACAGTAATTAAATTACTTCTTCCTGTAATGAGGAATGTAATGAATTACTTTTGAGTGTTTGTAATTTAGTAATGTAATAAATTACTTCAGGCCAGTTTTTTTCATAGAAATTACTCATTACTTTCCCAATTACTTTTTACTAGAATATAGCCTGCCCACTTCTCTTACTGCATAAAAAGTTGACAAAGAAAAATTAGCCAAGTAGTGTTTCAATGCCCACAGAGTGTCTAGGTATTGGAACTCTATGAACGCGAAGGAAACAGCACTTCGATGAGAGCTCTGCCTGCTTTCTCGTGCCTCTTCGTTCCCTTTTCATGTGTTCTCGAAATGCCGTGGCGACAGTCAATCGGGTTAAACAAAACAATTAACGCCAATCCACTCTGTGAATGTTTTTGGAAAGCAAAGCTGTAAACGGCACCCACAATGCTTACCAATGCGACGTCACACAATTCACTCACTTCGCTCTACAAATATTGAAACCAGAGAGAAGTGAAATTCACTTTGCATACCCTCTGCCCTCTACTCCTTCAAACAGATATTCTTGGTAAGGTTAAATTAATGCATGAAGCATGAACGGTGGTTGTTTCAGTTGTATTGGTAGCGCACATGAGTGGAAACTTCTTTTACGAAATTAAAGCTCAAACCCGGTGTTAGACGATCTCACTTCTCCGTCTTTGTTGTCGCGAACGAGAGGCGACGAGATCAGCGGCAGAGACGGAGCAGGAGCACGAGGAGGAGTAGGAGATGCAGAACGAGGAAATACTTCTATTCAGATTCCTGAATGGCCCAGAGCGTGGTCCAGGGGAGAGGTTCCTCCTTCACTGTAGCCCATATTCAGTCCGCGCCACCTGTGCTCTCTCTACCAGCTGAAGTTGGTTAGGCAGAGAGGGGCTGGACAGCAGCATCTCCCATGGCTCTTGTTCGGTAGTTGACGGAAAAAGAGGAGGGTGCTCAGGGCTAAAGTCGCACACCCCGATTATGTGGCAGAGTGTTCCTACTTCTGAGCAAAGTTTACATTCAGTGTCGTAGCGATTCCGGTGCATTAAGTAAAGACGCTTCGGGTGTGGGAAGGAGCCGGATTGTATGAGCCGTAGGGTAGGTTGTTCTATGGAAAGGTCAGGGTAACGCTAAGGTAGGGTCTGTCTCAGAAGGCGATAATGCTGGGTTACATTCCTGAACGAGACAAGCGGGAGACTGTCATCATGCAGCTTCATAGCAGGGGGGCTAAAAGTACGGCTTGGTGGACATATTCGTTGCCTTCCATGGAAGCCTGAGCGGGCGTCCAGATGAGCTGAATGGAACCATTTGGGGAGTGGTTTTTAGCACACCCAGTGCGGGTCGGGATACCAAACTCGCCAGGAAATTCCGGTAGGCTTGTTGGGAATTGGTGGCTACCTTACGAACCCATGGTTGAGTGAGAGCCAAGGCGATGGCTGCCTCTTCTGCTGCCGTCATGTCTTCGGTCTTGAGTGAGGCACAAGCAAGGCGGTTGGTTCTGAAAGTAGCCACGATGATGGCGTACTGCTCCCCTAGATGTTGGGAAGCGTCTGTGTAGCTAAATGCATGATCCCCACCGAGGGTGGTGTTGAGCGCTTGAGCCCGTGCTTGTGGGCGACCAGCGTAGTCTGAGGGGTTCATATTTCTAAGCAAAGGGAGCATCTTTGTTTCTTGTCGCCAAAAGTCCAGGCGTACATCAAGCGGAGTGACATTCTGTGCTGCCCAGCGAACCTCGTGAAAGATAAGGCGACCAACCGCAGTTCTGCTCATTCCGAGCTTCTGGTTAGAAAGATGGCCCTCTATCAGCTCTTCCCCCGTGTTGTAAAGCCCCGTGCTAAGCAGTCTCTGTAGACGCACTCATTGGAAGATCAATGGCTTGCTCAACCGCCCTTCTAATCATTATATAAGTCATGTTTACGTCCTCCTTGCCGAGAAGACAGGTGGTTGACGTAAGTGATTCTCGAGAGGACAAAAGCTTGAACTAATCGAACGGTATGGGATTCCTTGAGGCCTCGCTTCTTGGTGGCAACTCGCCTGATCATGTGTAGGATTTATTGATGGTGTGTTTGAGGCGCTGCAAGGATACGTCTCTCTTGGTGGCGGCCTAAAGATGGAGGCCCAGGATCTTGATGCTGGGGCTTGGAGTATTGGCGTGGCCATCAAGGAGTATTTGAATGTGTTCCTTGAGGTATCGATTGGCGTGAGGGGGGACGACAAGGAGCTAAGATTTTTACGTGAACACTGGAAGCCACAGGCCCATTGGCGTACTAGAAGTGAGATGCCATGGGTTGGTGTGAGCTTCCTTTAATCGCTTTCGCGTGGCATTTAGCAAGAATGCAGGGGTTATACCCCTAGATGTGCTTGGAGAGTGCACCACTTGTCTTCCCCGACTCGGCGTGGGCTCGTAGCTTCATCGGTAATACAACGGGCTCTGGCTTTGTTACGCTTCTCGTTCCAGGTTCGATTCCTGACGGTGCCGGTATATTCTTTTATTTGTTCGCAGGAGTTTTCTGGTGACACCAACGGTCGCGAAAGAACCCTTGGGGGGTAGAGTTAAAAAGCTTTGCTTTAAAACGTGCAGATTGTGTTCAAGGCTTTGTTACACTGGTCACTGGTGTAAGCCCGCTGCCATTCATACCACTTGTATTTATTCCGCCGCTGTTTATACACCAAATTACGTAAATAAACTGTACATAGGTTGGTGTGTAAAAATATCTTTAAAATTACAGTGTATATGTATATGAGTGTAAATTAAGTGTATATGAGTTGGCAGAGTATGAGTGATGAATTTTGTTCAAGTAATTTCAAAGTAATTTCATTACTTTTGAAAAGTAATAGTAATGTAATGTCATTACTTTCGGCCACCTGTAATTTTTAATGTAATTTAATGACATTTTAGAGAGTTCTGGGAAAGTAATGAGTGATGTAATTTAATTACTGTTTAGAAGTAATTTTGCCATCTCTGGTCTCTTGGTATCATCGTACCATCGCCGGTGCTGCCCTAAATTTCAACCAACCCCGCTCATGGACAGGAGGCTAGCAGGCCGGACAGTGGCGGCGGCGGCAAGTCAACGAGGTCCCGTAGTAAAACGCCGCCCCTTCTATGTCACCGACAAAGTTGCAGGCCACCTCTTCTTGGTCGATGCGAGAGCCGGGGTCAGCATCTTACCCGCCTCTTCGCTAGACTGAAGACGCCGAGAAATGACCCCCCCGCTAATCGCCATCAACAACTCGCCGATCAGCACCTATGGCCAGCGGTCGCTCACAGCCAATTTTGGCCTACGTCGCACCTTCCGGTGCCTTTCCTCGAAGCACGTTTTCTGACTTTCTACAGCCTACCATTACGTACACTCTCAACGCCTTGCAGAAGTGTCGAGCGTCTCAGTGAATGGCGTTCTGTCCTCTGCAAATGCGACCGGACTTCGACCTTTTATGCAGTCGTGCGTGTACGAGAAGGTCCTTGCAGATATTACGCTGATCACACGACCCCGCACGGGTGAGTCAACGATCAAGCACACCATCACCCACCACATCGTCGCGAAGGGACCTCCTGTTTTCGCTCGACCGCGTCGGCTCGCTCGATCGTGTTACGCCAGTACTCGTCGAGAGTTCTAGCACAGGTTAGAACTGGGGATCTACCGCCCATCCTCGAGCAACTACTCGTGAGCCCTGCATATGGTACCCAAGAAGGACCCCGCTGACTGGAGGGGACTGTGTAACTATCATGTTTCTAACGCGATCACTGTTCCACACCGGTACCAACTACCACATTTGCAGGCTTTTATTGGGAATCTGGCATGCTGCAAGATATTCATTAAGGTGGAGTTGGTCAGCGCCTATAACCAGATACCTGTGGAGTCAGCAGAAATTCTCAAAGCCGTTTCTTCACCCCATTCGGTTTGTTCGAGTATGTGCGTACGTCCTTCGGATTGTGTACCGCCGGCCAAACCTTTCAACGTGCCATCGATGAGGTCATCGATTGTTTAGATTTTATATTTGCCTATCTCGACGACCACTTCATCGCAAGCTCAACATGATCAGAGCCCAAATTGCACGTGCAAGGCCTTTTCCCTTGGTTTCACGGATATGGGTTCATCATAAACCCCAAGAACTCTGTCTTCGGCGTGCCGACCATCGATTTCCTGGCTCCCCTGATCAATCCGCAGGGCATCAAACCTCTTGACACGAAGGTGAAGGCGATCCAGGACTTTTCGCAGCCCACCTCAATCAAGAAGCTACGAGAATTCTTGGGCCTGCAGCACTTCTACCGACGGTTAATTTCCAAGTGTGCAGAACTGCTCCTGGCTCTCACTGAACTGCTGACCACCAAGGCTGGACCTGCAGAGCCCTTCAAGTAGAGCGAGACAGCATCTTCCGCCTTTACGGCATTTTCTACGAAAAGGGCCCTCTCCGACGCTGCCATGCTTTTGCACCCTGTTGCTGACGCTCAACTTCGCTTTACCACTGACGCCACCAGTGTGGCTGTAGGCGCTGTGGTTGATCAGTTCGTCTGCGGTTGGCAGCCACGTGGTTTCTCCTCCCAGAAGCTGAAACCTGCGGAAACACGGTACAGCATCTTCGGGCGTGATCTACTGCCTGTATGCCTTGCCATCTAATATTTACGGCATTTGCTGAATGGCAGGGACTTATACATGTACGAACCACAAGCCCCTGACCTTCGCCTTCCTACGGAACCACAGCTCGCAATAGTCGCGTGAGACCCGATACGTTTTCTTCATCTCGGAGTTTACCGACAATATCGAGTGCGTCAGCGGCCCGATCAACGCTGGTGCCCATGCGCTGTCTCGCATCGAAGCCCTTTCGATGCGGCCGGAGCGCTGCAAAGGCCAGCATAATAGTAAATGCCGTCAGCTTGTTCTTTTGTGCTTATATTATTACCCACTGGGCTGCCACAGTCTTTTTGTGCCAAAAGCGTAAAAAAATAGATTATGATAAGGAGCAGGCTTTAAGGGGCCACGCAGACAAAACACAAGTTTGGTTTCTTCGAAAGGTCTTCTCGTTAGAATCACACTGACACCACTTTTAACGCGCACTTTGCTCAAATAAGCGACATAATTTAGAAAAAAAAGAATGGCCATGCGACCCGCTAGTCCATTTCCCGCAACAGAACCCATGATGCCATATGGCCAGCTTTGTGATTTGCTGAGGCTGCAAAAGAGAACCCAAATTAGGCAGGGCTAATAAGCTTGCCGAACGAGCCATTTGGGAATAATTGTAATGCATATTCACGTTAACGCAGTAAGAATGGTTGGGTAAACAATATAAGTTACGAAAATACACGTAAACAGAGAAGTACCGATGCGCAATGCTGTTGGTACTTGGCGCACTATGCTGTTTTAGCTGCACAGAAGTCCGCCGCTTTGGAGTTGTCTTATATCACACTGGCCGATTGCAGTAAGCGACGTTGCCTCACGTGACCCTGTTTGTCGAGCATACTCTTAGTTTCACGAAACGATTAGTTTCTACCGTAACAAAAACAATCCACGTGCAAATACATTCAAAATCAAAGCAACGGCGGACAATGGTCCGACGATGATGATGATGATTGATGATTGCTATTGGTTTCCCCTTTGTAGCGGGATGATGACATGTCATCTTACCAAAAAGGACTAACATACCCATGTTTTACACTCTTGGTTTAATACTAGCGCTGCTTAGGGCAGGCACAAAAAGCTGATTAGGCACAAAATACTTTTTTTCCTGTTACAAGTGGTAGGTGTCCTAGGCAATATTCTCCTCTCTGCTTTTCGTCCACCAGCATTCTAATCTTCTTTTCGTCCCCTCGACAACCTTGAAGTTAACTTCCTCTGTGATACCCTTAAATCCTAGGGCTTCTGGAAGCCTTCATGTAGATTTGGATGGATACCCTCACATCCTAACACTATGTGCCGCATAGTTTCTGTTTCTTTTCCGCAGACCATGCATACCCCATCATTTTTTAATACTTTCCCACAAAGGTCTTAGTTCGCAGGCAACCTGCTCTAGCCTAGAAAAGCAAAGCACTGCCCTGGGAATTACCATAGAAATTTTCTTTTCTGATGTTCAATTTTTCAGCCCTGTACATTCGGCTCAGTTCGGTAGCGGCATCTGGGAAGACTGGTGGTATGTAAGGCTTCAGAGCCTAATGACACACTCGAAGTTCGTTTGGATACCCGCCCTTGTGACTTGGTGACCGACACCAAGAAAACACGATTTGGCGGGAGAATCAAAATTTTAACCTAAATTGATTAATTTCTCTGTGAATACGCCGTCGTTTACTGCCGGAGAAGAAGTGGGCACTATAAAACACGAAATGTTTCAAATAAAACAACCTTGTATTTTGTTTCCGTGGCCCCATTAAGGCCGGATGGGCGCCGATGCCGTCTGCTTGCCGCTCTCTGTCCTTGCATCTTCAGTGCTTATAATAAAGTGCTCATAATAAAGTAGCGCAGCCTTCCGCCTACCTTCCTCTGTTACAGACCGCTTCTCCCCTTACCGACAAGACGATATTAAAGCGCGTTATCTACGGGAGTCGTCACAGTGTCGCGACGCCATCGTAGTTGTGATAAAACTTTGTTCCTCAGTATGGTATCGCGGCACCACTTGGCCTGCCAAGATATGCAGGCGTTTTGTTTATGCCGCCGCCTAAATAGATAGAGACGCAACGGTACACTGTACAACTAAAAAAATTGTAAACGGGTGTATAAGACGTCAACTATCTATTAACCAGACGTCAATTATTAGTCTATTAAGTATTAAATATTGCAAATATGGCCATATTTTCAATCGCCTTTGAGGCAGAGAGAAAGACAGAGAGAGATTTTATTTGCGGCCAGACTAAGACCAGTTGATATTCTTCCACCAGAAGAACCATGACCAGCTGGTAAAGAAAGCCGCCGACATAATTTTTCCCCTTGAAAGGTGGGCCACACCAAAGCCAGTCCAAGTAATATCGCCACGGGTCATGTGGCCAAGGGGGCACGTTGGTAAATGTTCTTGGAAGCAACAGCGCCATAGAAGACTCAAGGCTTTTTTCTTAGCTATTTAGTATACTAGCTATCGACTTGCTGCTTGCTGACTTTATGCCCTTCACTTAGTTATCCGCCTTCCACTGCACCCCAGCAACCTTGGTAAAGAAATTTTTTTAGCGGAACACTTGCGCCTTCCATCAACATGACCAGTTCTTCCCGCTTCCTAAGCGCTAATGAAATGCGCTAGTGTACGGCATTGACTCTTGCAGGGAAAATTATCGGCTGGTCATTATGTGTTAGGTAATGGCACATCATATTCGAAATTTGCCTTTAAAGGTGGTTCCACAGCACACACACCAATGCTATGGGAAAGGCCGCCGAACAAAGGTACACACGCGAGGGACCATTATTGTGTTGACTTTTATATGTCCATGTATAGTAATTTACGACTATTTAGGCTTGAAACCGAAACTAAAAGCACAGCCAACGCTAAACAGTCGCATTCTGTACGTATAATTGTCTGGAGTTTTCTTTGTCGTTTCTTTGCAGCGAACGTAACGGCGGCACCAAAGGCATGAGCCTGGTAAGTCGCGACTGGTTTTTTAAATTTTCCGCTTCCCCGTGTGGAAATGATACTTAAACACTAACATAAAAAAATTTGCTGATTTTTATGATGTTATGCATACATATAAAAGTTCAGCATGGCCATTTTTTGCACATGATTCTGACTTCATCAACGAAACGTGTACATGTACAAGGCCTGCAGGCTGCTTGTGGAAAATCTAAGGCAGAAAAGGCACAAAAGTGCAGAATCCCAATCTTCCTACCGTAAAAACCAGGACGTATTACCTAATTAGCAGCTTCTACCATTCCTTCACCCCAGACCGTGGTTTCACGGGCACAATAGAACGAGGCTGCCGCGCTGGCGACTTTTTTTGGTCGTGGTATACGGTGACCTCGAAAGATGGCGCGGCTCATTGGGAAGGACGAAAGAGTATCCAATAAATTTCGAAAACATGTAAAAGCGCTGGGCTTAAAAAATAATATACATACAATTTTTGATGGATGTTGAGGAGAAACACTTTGTAGGTTAGCAGGCATTGGTGTATATTCACTGACTGATTAGTGAAGGGTTCAGAGAAATAGAGCAAGTGATTCCTATTCCGATTACAACAGTGCCAGAGAAGACTGCCTAAAGGGAAACATATTTGAGAAACATTGATTGGAAAAAAGAGAGCAAAAAGTTTCCCTCCATACAGCAGTGGGCCCGAACGGAATAGAGCTGATAAACCAGCTTGGACCAAAACGTAAGCATCATTGATGAGAGCAATAGATCAGGTGATACAAAACAAGCAAATGCTATAGTATTGGCAACACAGTAGGGTGAATTCAACATATAAAGCCAGAGAGAGCAAAGCAAGTATTGATTCATACAGACCAGTTACAGTAACTTCACTGGTGTATGGATTCGTATTGCAGGCGATAAACTCAGTAATTTATACATCCATGGTAGAAAATGAAATCCTAGGGAAACTGCGTAACATATTTAGACAAGACACACGCTTACATGATACTTTGTTCGTCAGAGCACAGTGCATTTTAATTGCGAAAACTCAGAGTAGACCATTATGGATTACGTTCTTGGACATTAAAAGGCCATATGACAACGGGAACAGAGAACTGCAGTGGACGCTGCTGACACTCCAGGGCTCAGAGTACGAGTTATAACAGTTCCCTAAATAATCTATAAAGACAATAGAGTGGACCTCACACGGGAAGGGCAGATATACACACAGCAGCTCACCACCCACCGAGGGCTGAAACAGGGACGCCATTTGAGCCTAATACTATTTGTGCTATACATGGCATGGTTAGAAAAAACTAGAAGTCCATTAGGGTTCAACCAAACGCACGTGTGGCAAGGTTGAGTGATTGAATGGCGTATTCCGGGAAGGTTATACGCAGACAACATTGTTCACTTAGCTGATATCCAGAAAAATATAGAATGGCTCATAAATATTAGTGGCCAAAAAGCCACACACCTCGGGTTAATGGTAACAGGGAAAAATCAAGAATAATGACTTTAAATGACAGTAGCACTGACGCAGTGTCAAACGAGCATGGGGAATTACCCAGGGAGAGGGGATATAAGTATTTAGGAGTGTGGATAAACGAATGGGAGGAGTACTGAAGACCTCAAGAGGAACAACTTAAGAATAATAGAAAGCGAAAAGCAGCTCTGAGGAAGTATACAGCTATGTGGGTCTAAAAAATACGAAGTAGTGATACGGATTTAGAAATGAGTGATGGTTCCGGGCCTGACATTGCTGAATGCAATACTCTGCTTAAAATCAAACGCTCGTACATGCCTTGAGGTGAACCAGAGAATGGTAGGCCATTTGGCCATAGGAGCGCATATGGGCAGGGCATCGTTTGAACTTAGAGAAGCTCAGAGTAAAACGTTTTGATTCGGGGTTAAGAGCAATAGATCCACGTCGGCGGACAGCTGAAGTTTTTGGGTGCCTATGCATGCAAAGCGTGCGCATGCAGTGGCTAAGGTAGACTAGAAGGCTAACACTAAAATATAGAAAGAACTTTGGAAAATCAAAGACAGCCAAGGTAACAATAAGGATGAAAGGTCGATAGAAACAAATAAATGGAGCAAAAACACCGGAACCACAACTTTCTTAGAGGTGTACAGGGCAGAGAAATTGGACATAAAAAAGAAATTTCCTCCGATAATTCCAGGGGCAGTACTTTGATTTTTCAGACTAGAGAAAGTTGCCTGAGAAGTAAGAGCTCTATGTGCACGTATACACAATATGAGCGGGAATGAGCTGTCTGCGGCACATTCGGAACTATACGGCACATACGGTCTGCGGACTATACGGCACATTCTGCTGGAATGTGAGTGTATCCATGCAAAGCTGCATGAGGAAAATATTCGGCTTCGGCAACCCGTAAGATTTAAGGGTAGCACAGAGGGAGTAAACTTCAAAGCTGTCGAGGTGACTAAACCAAGATTAAAGTGCTCGTAAAAGAGTAACGGAGGTGGGAATGTTCCCTTGGACCGCTACCACCTGTAAGAGACAAAATTTATTTTGAGCCTGGCATATGAGCAGCTCAGGACAGCTCATATGCGTTTCTCTGCGTGACATGTTGCTCAAACTCTTTTCTAGCCGCCTACGGCAAGGACGAAATGCCAAGCTTTGAGTGCAGAAGCCCACCCCTCGTTTCGCACTTTATCAGCGTGCTTTCAGACTAAACATGGGCCTCAGATTCTCACAAGGCTTTGTCGGCACACTGGAAAGCGAGCCGTTCAAGATTGTTCTTCACATAAACCCAGGTAATTGACAATGCAGTCAACAGCCCCTGAATCTGTGCTGACCTGTTCAAAAGCCTCATCGTACTCAAGTTCAGCGACAACCAAGCCATCCAGTTTACATTCCAGCTATTGTAGAAGCCTCTCGTTTCCGCCAACTCGAAATGCAAGCTTCAGAACAGCCAGGGTGACCACAACTTTTTCTTGAGCCTGCTCAACCTCTCAGTATCCAAATTTTGAGGACTTGATCAGGCTGTACACTGAAAGCATGTAGTACAGCTGAAAAAAAGTGGGCAACGAGGGATGGTCATTCTGATCTTTTGCTTGGCGGATTGTCCACAAAACCCCTCCAGTACATCCTTTTGAACTTTACAGTCGAAAAATACTTGAAACCGCAGTGTATGATCAAATACCTGTCAGCTCTAAAGCTGACAAAACTGTGATACAAAGGCCTGCTGGAACTTGCTTGGTCAAAAAATGTGCGCAGAATATTCTTCCGGCCACCAATCCCTCCCACTTGTTAAGCAAGTACAGGAAGGAGGCCAGAACTCTCAAATTCTGTCTGCCCGAAGAGGTGCCTCCTTTAGGATTGATCTGACTGAGAGCATCGAACAAGTCGTTGAAGGTCGAGGTGACTTCCCCTCTGCTGTTAAGGCTTTCCAATCGCACTATTTTTCTTTGGGAGTAAAACTCCTACCCGATCGCCGCACTTCGACTGAGGAGCTGCGTAGCGAGTTTTACGCGCATTTTCTCAGTGGTGGATGGATTTAGGTGGGCTGTATGAGCTTGTGGGTAACACATAAGTTACTAGGCTGCTTTGAGTACTTAAGAAACATTTTATCATACCACGCCCACTGGAAATAGCCGCTGCAAAAGTTCAAAACCTTTTGTGAATGTAAATGGTTCCGCACAAGGTTCATAACGCGTGAAGCATAAAAAAACAAACATCCTACGCTTTTCATCAGAAGAGTGTGTGAAGGAGCTATTGGGGAAGATTCGGTGGTTCCCACTTATACCAAAGTGTTTCCACATATAGCGGCTGCTGGCAGCTCCGTCATACACTACTGCATTAACTACACAAATTTTGTGGGTGCGTCCGACATGACCTTTTAACAGCGTTCACCGAAACACGTGTAACGAAACAGCGGCGCCATCTCGAGTCACCGCCGCCAGCTCCCACAGCAACCGCGCGCCCGCTGACTCCCGAAACGCCCAGCGCTATCTCATGGCACACCTAAGAAACACAACCCGGCGGTCATAAGCATCGCCCGCTGAAGATGCAACGCCTTTCAAACACCTCGTGTATTCTTCCACCGTGCCCCAGACTGACTCGGCAAGGACAGGCAAACTTTCGATAAGCAAAGGAAGACACGCTGCTCACGGCTGCTTGACTACAGCACTAAAAAACCGTAGTGACACCACCTCCCAATCTGCGCACCCCTGGCAATGCCGCCTGATCAAACGCACACCCTATGGACTTCCATACTAGAGCACACCACACTAGAAAGCGGCTGACTACTGCAATTCAGTTAGAGGAGCGTGGCCGGCTTCGTCATGAAGACCACCAAGAGCCGACTGAAAGGAGCAGCTTGTAGACTCGCTCCGCCAGTTTTCCTTTTTTTTTATTGGTATTTGTCTATTTCGCTTTTGCCTAGGCTAAGCCTGCTACGGCTACACCTAATATGCGTCGGAGCCACCAGTAGCGCGGGCATGCAACCTAATTCCTGATCCATCGTACGTTGGATGACGAGACAGAAGTATTGAAAACGGAAAGGAGCGTACTGTAAACTATGTGTTTTAGTTATAGTAATCGCGCAGTGGGAGGGTCCGATGAATAATGCGGGCCTGAAATTCTATGAACCTTACCGCTGGGCAATCCTTCTCATAGCCAAAATTCTGAGGGAGTTCATCAACCTTACCTCCCCTTTCTGCCTCCGCATTGCAAGGGATGGTTCGTAGGTACTTGCGCCTCCACAAGATGATATCTTCTCTCTCAAAAAACGCCATAGATCTTCCGAATGTATTCAGGGGAGACTGTGCACTCACCCCGGTAAATTCCTTCACTAGCCTGTAGTTTCGGACAACCGATAACATAACCGACGTTGCCTGACCTGGGCCGATACGTTTCATTACAGTCGCTTCACCTGTTTCAGCAACTTTTTATTGAAAAAGCTGACGAGCGCACTCACCGCCGTCTAGGCTTTCCACCTGTATCCAACGCAACCATCTTACTTCCTCTGAGAACTGAAAAGCTGGAGTGAGCGGGTGACAGCAAAACCCTGGGGAAATCATTTCACTTTCGCATATTCTAACTCTTCAATACAGCATCCTATGAATATCACATACACTAATACCTGAAGGAATCTGCAGGTTTCACATAGGATGCACCCGTTCCATGCCTATGGCTGTACAGTCATAGGAAGTTGTCCCGAGTATAGGGCTGCGATCTCGCCAAGATGGTCGTTTCTTCTGTGTATTACACTTCGCGCATCAAGCTAAGGAACACCGCGCATACGCCATATCCAAATCGCCTCAAAATACATGGGTTCTGTATACGTTTCTTCACTGGGGGCTGCTGTAGAGGCCCTTTCATTGGTCTCATTAAGGGAAGAGCAGTCATCGTGGGTTTCCCGCCTGCGCAATACGGTACATACAGCCCGAACGCAAAACCATGCAGCGTCTTCAATTGGCTGCTGCCACCTTGAAGCTTTGTTGATGTGCGAAGTGCACCCGCCGTCGTGGATCAGTGGCTGAGGCGTGGCGCTGCTGAGTCCAAAGACCCGGGTTCGATTCCCGGCAGCAGCGGCCGCTTTTCTGATTGAGGCGACAAGCAAAAACGCCCGAGTGTACGAGATTTCGGTGGACGTTAAAGATCATTAGGTGGTCAAAATTAATCCGGAGCTCTCCACTACGGCGCGCCTCATCGCTTGCGTTGCGTCGGCGCGTTAAACCCTACAATCAATCAATCAATATGTGCAAAGAGCCCCGGCCTCTTCCCTGAACCATTTAACACGACATTAACTCGCGCTTCAGTGCAGCAGATATTCTTTCTCTGGGATGCGTAGAAAGGCCAGTGGCAAATGTGGCACTCATATTACCCCTTTACTTCAATGCTAAATTTTGGTGCAAGTAGAAGAAACTTTGATGTACTATTTTCTGTTCCATGCCGAAAAATTTTTTATTAGACACTAACACTTCAGGCATTCGAGTGTCATCAAAGTAAAATGGAGGCGGCACAGTTATATGATACGGATGTTGCTTAGGTAGGCATGAGGCAGCTTGTCAGCTGCCTGACGCCGCGGCATGGAGATTATAATTGTCGGTACACGCAATTTTCGGCCTTATAAGCCACCCTCTACGACGAAGAAGCTCATTTTCCTCACACATTTGGAAAGAAAGCGACATTTGATACTAACTGCAAGCATATTTCTACCTTGCCGTGGTTTTTAAGGGTAGCACCATAACCACTCAGTATTCTTGTTGGCGGTAAACACCGCGTTTCTTCTTTCAACCTACGGACTATATTTGACAATTACTTAGAATGGAAAACGTTTTAGGACATTTAGCATGTTTTCGCACAGAATGGCGCTAATAATAGTTCTGATTTTCTATGATATAGGTAACAAATTATTCTCTTTTTCTAGCCATCAAGAAATTACCCTGCCTCTTAAGCTTCCATTAGGGTATGTATGTGACAGAACACAGTACGGCACTTCTTAAATTTCCTCAATATTGCACATTGTGCGGGAGTTGCGTTATGAAAGAGAATTTTTTGCACAAGCAGTACAGCGCAAGCAAGTTCCTCGTGCGCATAAAAAACCGTGTTAAAGCCTACTGGCACCCCTGGATCCCACCGTTTGGATTTCCCCTGGTATTGCATTTAGGCGAGCCTATTGGAGATGTACAACACAACTATTCTATGTGGCAAGAGGTGCTCCAAGAAGCGCCTTTTTTGCTCCCACAGTATTTGGGAGATGACTCATTTTGAAGTAATTCATCCTGGCCATTGAAAGGCTGCAGAAATCAATCTCTAGTGAGGCTAAGTTTTGCAGGCTGAGGTTTTAATGAAGACGGGCGACGCAGTCAATCAAAACTTAGGAATAGTGTGCCCGCAGCCAAGCGGCAAGATTTTAACACCTCTGCTCTGATAAGATTGTGTAGATCGACCCAAGTTACAGCACCTACACATGGGACGAAACTACCGCCTACGAAATGCTGCCACGCAGATAACAGTAATCAGTAAACAATCTTCTAGGATGGTACATTTACATGTAATTTGTGGAGGTGAAAGATTACATATTCAGTCAAGTTACTTTACTTGGATTACAGGCTTACTGGCATTACAATTATTGATGGTACGGTACATTCAAATTCAAAAACTTACATTCAGAAAAAGAACCAAGGAGGTTAACTATTATACTGCTGGTCTCTTTAAACTGTACTTTAACTGTAGTACGTGATGACATCACCGCGCTTAAATACTTGCACTTAATTACTGTTCCCAGTAAAAAAACTGTGTTATGGTGCAGCCTGTTATAAATCGCTCCAGCTGGCCACCCCGGTACGGTCGCTGATCTCTACCGCGGTGAATTACGGACTTGCACACAAATGAAAAAAACGTAGGTGAATTCGATTGCCTCCGGGAGCCATCGGCGCTAATTTCAAACTTGTGGTACTTGACAAACACGCTCCATATTGCAGGTTGTAAAATCACAGAACTACATTTTTTTTGTTGTTGTCGTGATTCCCTTCGCAAAGATTCATTATTGTGTATTCTTATTTTCGCAGATGGTATTTCCTGAATAATGCACCGAAGCTCCATGGCAGGAACCACTTGTTTGCTTCGACTCTATTTTGATTGTGTGGGACCCCTTGGTATCAATACAGTACATGGGAAAATAAAGAATCCATTCTTCCAAATGTTTATTTCTTTATTTATTTTTGATATACTTCGAAACATTTAAGGTCCAAGGAGGAAAGGCACAGCACGTTCACAGGTCAAACAAAGGTACAATAAAGTTACAAGAAAACTATTACTAGGATACATCAAAGGTAAGAAAAACATGCAAGTCACAATCAAATTTTACGCGTTTTCACAGGGCGGGGTACACACTCTGCAACACAGCCGAAAAGCAAAGCACCGCACTCTTAGGCACACAAATGAGCGAAGTTTTGTGAAAGTCAGGAAACAGCGCATTTTACGTTGGAAAGAAAAGTATTTAAGTTTCGGGGCAACAAATCTCACTCATTGATTTCGGGAAGAAACAGTGTTTGTAAACAGTAGTTCTTGCAAAGTTTGGCTTGATGCTGCAGCTGTGTTTCTGACGGCAAGGCCTGGAAGAATCTTTTACTACGTAATTAACAGGTTTTATTTCTAGATTAAAAATGTATTAAACAGAGCAAGTTAAGTCGAACAGCTTGTCGTCTGTCCTCAAAAGGTTTAAGACTTGCCAACTGCAACATCGTCGAGGGGGAATCGTGACGTCTATACCTATTATAAATAAAACGTGCTGCGAGCCACTGAATTTTTTCAATCTTTTGTAGGTTGCGTTTTGTGTGATGGTTCCATACTACGGGGGCGTACTCCAAAAATTGTCTTACAATTGTTTCGTGTGATTTGAGCGTTAGAAAACTGGGGCCATTAGCTAATCGATGCTTTAGAAACCCTAGTTTTGCGTGCAGAGGAGTATGTGTTTACTATATGGGTTGTCCTGTTGAGGCTTGGGGTAATTGTTACACCCAAGTATTTATATTCTTCCACTTGTCTAATTTGCAACCCTTTTATATCATATCTGAACTGAAACTTTTGATTTTGTTGGTGATACACAAATGCACAGCTTTTTTCTAGAGTTTTTACCAGGGTTCATTTCGCACACCAAGTTTCCAAGTGACCGATATTCCTGGTTAAAACTTCTTGATATGCCATGGTGTTGATTCCTTTGAAAAGAATGCAGTCACCTGCGACTAGTTTAACTTGAACGCTGGGATCAATTCCTTCACCGAAATCATTAATTAAATATTAAAAAAAACAGGACTTAGTACGGACCCCTGCGGTACTACGAAAAAACGTCTAAAAAACGCCAGCGCGATCCCTCAATCTCCACGTACTGTTTACAGTTTAGTATATGAGACATGACCCGATTTGTTATATCTGAAGGAATGCCAATGGACTTCAGTTTAGTCATTAACTTTTTATGTTGAACTTATCGAACGCCTTCGAGAAGCCTAAAAAGATCCCGTCAACCTGGCTACCAGCATTTAAAGCATTGGCAAATTCATTAATTGTAGTTAATAACTGCGTCATAGTAGAAAGACCTCATCGAAAACCGTGTTGGTGTTCTCTAAGAATATTTTGAGACTGAAGCAAGTCATTCAGATATTTTGTGATATCTCCTACCAAGTTATAATAATGACAGGTGAGAGATACGGGTCAATAGTTACAAAAACGCTTGTGGCCTGAATGTCCAACGAGAAGAAAGATCCAACGAGAAGAAAGGTCCAATTCGTCACGTGATCAGCGAGCCTGAATGTCCAACAAGACGAAAGGTCCAAGCGAGCCTCAATGTCCAACGAGACGAAAGATCCACCGAGTCTGAAGGTCCAATCGAGCCTGAATGTCCAACGAGATGAAAGATAAAACGAGACGAAAGGTCCAATCGAGCCTGAATGTCCAACGAGACGAAAGATCAACAGTCTGAAGGTCCAATCGAGCCTAAATGTCCAACGATGATGATGATGATGGTTGGATGTTTATGGCGCAAGGCCAACTGGGGCAAAGAGCGCCAAAACAATAGTCGTATATGAGGGGTGAAACCTTAAACACTATGAAAAGTCAGCAAAAACAAAAGTAAAATCGCAAAACGACAATGAGCATGGCTGGTGTATAGGGCCAGGGAGTGATCACGCGTGGTATGAAATGAGGTCTAAAAATTGAACTTCTTCTAAATATTTAAAAACGCACTTGATAGAAAACATGGGATTGTCAGAGAGGAAAAACGCTGGGTGTAGTGGGACGTGTAGTCTGTATAGCTGTGGGAAGTGTTTGCGTCGTGTTGTGTGAAGTGCGTTGCATTGAATGAGTATGTGAACTACAGATAGGGCCTCTCCACACCTGCCACACTGGGGTATTGAAGACCCCGTGAGGAGATACGAGTGTGTGACATGTGTGTGCCCTATCCGTAGCCTAGCAAGGGCAACTTCTGTGTATCTGTTGCGTGTGTCAGTGGTGTATGGTCCCAAGCGTGGTTTAATAACGTGTAACTTGTTATCTGTTTGTTCACTCCAGTGTGTTTGCCATCTGTTGCGAAGTTGGTGTCTGATGTGTGGCTTCATGTCTGTGCATGGCACTGTTGCTATGTCCATTGTATTCAAGAGTGTAGCTGCAGTGGCCATTCGATCTGCGGTTTCGTTCCCGGCAATTCCAGAGTGCCCTGGAACCCAACAGAAAGTTATTTGAAGGTTTGATGCATATGCAGACATGATAGCCTTAAAAACATGATTGATGACAAAGTTTTTAGAATGCTTTCCTGATGCAAGTGCTTGTACAACGCTAAGAGAGTCCGTGTACACGATGGATTTTACGATTTGATGTTGGACTATGTGATTTATTACCATTAAAATACCGTATGCTTCCGCTGTGAATATACTGCTACAAAGGTTCATTGTTTTACTGACGTTAAAGTTTGGCCCATGCGCAGCACAAGCCACACAGTTGCAGTCTTAGACGCATCGCTATAAAACTCTTCACAGCGGTACTTATGCTGCACAAACAAAAAATGCTGCAGAATCGCAATCCTTGGTGACCTGTTCTTGCTAAACTGCATAAAAGAAAGGTCACATGACACAGAGCGGAGATGCCATGGTGGAATTCAATCAATGATGGGCGTCTTGTGAATGCCTGAAAACGAGACTTCTAGCTCAGAGGCTTCTTCTCGCACTCTTAGATGAAACGGCATGGAGATTGATGGACGATTTAAAAAGAGTTGCTGTGAGGATGCATCATTAATGGTCGGAGTAAAAGGATGATTTGTCATTGACATGATTTTTGAGGCATATAAAACGTCCATGTACACCCTCTGGTGATCTAGGGACCATTTATTGCATTCTACATAGAGACTTTGGACAGGGCTAGTGCGAAAAGCACCGCATGCGAGGCGTAGCCCTAAATGCAGCACCGGGTCCAGCATTTTTAGTGCCGTTTTTGTTGCGCACCCATATACAACACTGCCGTAGTCCAAGCGGGATCCCACTAGGGCGGTATAAACCCGAAGAAGGAGTTGCCTGTCTGCACCATATGACTGGTGGGAGAAAACTTTGAGAATATTCATAGTTTTTAGGCATTTTTGCTTAAGATATTTCAAGTGTGGGACAAATGTTAGCTTGTTATCGAATATTATGCCTAAAAACTTGTGCTCCTTTTTGACAGGAATTGAAATGCCATTCAGAGTAATATGTGGGTCCGGATAGATCCCGCGCTTTTTGGAGAACACAACACAAGAACTTTTTTCTGGATTGAGTTTAAAACCATTCATGTCTGCCCAGCTGGCAAGTTTTTTAACACCAAGCTGGACCTGACGTTCACAGATTGACATATTACAAGATTTAAAAGATATCTGTAGGTCGTCTACATACATAGAGTAAGAAATGGTAGGTGGCAATGCCTTCCCAAGAGAGTTCATTTTAATTATAAAAAGAGTACAGCTTAGAACTCCACCTTGCGGCACGCCGTTTTCTTGCACATGAATCGTTGACAGTGCGCTACCAACTCTCACGCGAAACGTTCTGTGGGACAGATAACTAGCCAGAGTGTTGAGCATATGGCCCGAAACACCGAAAGACTTCAGGTCACTGAGGATCCCGTAGCGCCAAGCGGTGTCGTAGGCCTTCTCGAGGTCGAAAAACACAGTTACGACATACTGTTTATGCACGAAGGCATCCTTAATATACGATTCAAGAGCTACGAGTTGATCATTCGTGGATCGCCCCGCCCTGAAGCCTGCCTGGCAGCCCTCGAGAAGACCGTTGTACTCAAGGAAGTACACGAGCCTGCGATTTATCATCTTCTCGAAGAGCTTCCACAGGCAGCTCGTCAGGGCAATAGGACGGTAACTTGAGGGGGACGACGGGTCCTTTCCCTCCTTCAGGAAAGCTACAACTATAGCCTCCTTCCAAGAGTTTGGAATGTGCCCCGAAGGCCAAATCTTGTTATATAGGTGTAAGAGTGTTAGAAGAGTGTCTGCGTGCAGGTGTTGTATCCTTGTGTATGTGATATTGTCTGGGCCTGGAGCTGAGGGTTTACACGTGCTCAGAGCAGCCCTCAGCTCATGTAGTGAAAACAGGGAGTTGTAAGAAGTCTGTGATTTGTGTTTGTCGCGTAGGGACTTCTTTTCACAACAGGCTTTATGTTTCAGGAAAGTGTTCGTGTAGTGTGCTGAACTGGACACGTGTTGGAAGTGTTGTGCGAGTGAGTCAGCCTGGTGTTCCAGAGTGTCCCCTGTTGTACTGACCAGGGGCAGGCTGTGTGTCTGTTGTCCTTTGAGTTTGCGTATACGTGTCCATACTTTCCGTGTGTCTGTGTAGGAGATTATTGATGTTATGAATGTACGCCAACTCTCTCGTTTTGCCTCACGGCGCATACGTTTTCCGTATGCCTTGGCCCGTTTGAACAAGAGGAGGTTTCCCGACGTGGGGTACCGACGAAGGATACCCCACGCCTTGTTCTGGGCCTCTCGCGCCCGCCTACAGTCCTCATTCCACCACGGCCTCCGCTGGTTGCGCGGGGCACCAGAGGCGTGGGGAATGGACTTTTCGGCGGCGTCGAGGATGTGCGCCGTGAGCAGTTGGGTAGCTTCTTCAACGTGTAGGTGTACTATGGATCTGTCGTGTAGTTTGGATGTCTCTGTAAATGTATTCCAGTTAGCTCGTGCTTCATTGAACCTATTATGGAAGATGGACTGCATGGGCCTTTACCTATGTATGTTAGTGAGGTGGGGAAGTGGTCACTGCCATATGGGTCAGTACCCACACCCCACTCGAGAAGAGGAAAGAGAACTGCAGAGCCAATCGCCAAGTCAAGATATGAGTATGTGTTGTGTCCTATGTTATGGTATGTAGGCTGTTTATTGTTGAAAAGGCATGCTCCTGAAGATGTAAGAAATTTCTCTATCAGGCGACCTCGGGCATCCGTGCGAGAAGAGCCCCAAAGAGAGTTGTGAGCATTAAGGTCGCCTGTAAGAATGTATGGTTCGGGCAGCTGGTCAACCAGTGCCTCGAAGTCAGAGCTTGAAAGTGCAACATCAGGCGGAATGTATATGGAGCATACCGTTATTAACCTATTAAATATTATTCTTCGAATCGCCACAGCCTCAAGGACAGTGTTCAGAGCGACAGGGTGGCATGCTAAAGATTTCCGGGCAATTATGGCCACGCCCCCAGAAGAGTGCGTGCTGCCATCCCTGTCCTTTCTGTATATCAAGTAACTGTTCAAGAAATTTGTGCTCTTGGAATTCAGGTGTGTTTGCTGAACACACATTACACTTGGCTGATTGGCATGCAGAATCTCATACACGACATCAAGATTATTCAGAAGGCCTCTGCAGTTCCACTGAACAATATTTTCTCTTCCCATTATGATGTGTTCGGAGCTACTGGAGTGTGACCATTTATGTAGGGTCTTTTGGGGCTTGGACTCTTGGAAGGGGTTTTCTGGCCTTCTCTACTGACCTGGACGTCGCAGCCCGTTCCTTCCGCTGGGATGGAAGCCGGAAGGGCTCGACGTCCATGTCGTCATCTGAAGGCAAGGGGGTGCCCAGTGGACTGGGCCCCCTTGACATGGTACTCTGTCGGGTGTTCTTTGCCTGCGCCGCGGGCGGGGCAGGCGGTGGAGCTAGGATGGGCGCTGCTGTGGGCCCTCCCGTCTCCATCTCCCTGCCCTCAGGTGTCCCTAGGGCAGGTGAAGAGGAAACAGTGAGTGCGGCAGAGCTCCCAGCGGCGATCCCAATCGCCACATTTGCTGGAGTCGCCACACTGGGCGAGTCCTGACACCGCTGGACTACCGAAGGCAGTCCAGCAAGAGACGGGGTCCCCGCAGCCTCTACAGGTGTTGTAGAGGCAGCAGGTGGCTGCTCAGCTGGGGGCTGGGACAGCAACACATCCGCAGCAATGCTGCACTGTGTCGCTGTGCTGACCAAACGCCGCCCCAGCCCCCGGCGGGCAGCGTCTGCATAAGATGTAACCGAAAGCAGCTTGTGCTTTTGGCGTGCCTCAGCAAAGGTGATGTTTTCTGTTACTTTCATCTGTAGAATTTCTTTTTCTGCTTTGAATTTTGGGCAGGTTCGCGAATAAGCAGCGTGTGGGCCACTGAGATTCGGGCACTTCACTGTGCTGTTTGGACAGTCATCCGACGAATGGTCAGACTCTGAACATTTAGGACAAGTGAGCTTTCCTCGACATGATAGAGTGCCATGGCCGTATCGTTGGCATTTGAAGCATCGCCTGGGATTAGGTACATATGGTCGTACATTGCAGCTTAGGAAGCCCACTTTGACCTTTTCAGGTGGGGTTGTGAAATCAAATGTTAGGACAAGATGCTTTGTTGGGATTTCTTCATTTGCTCTACGGATTACAATTCGTTTGACAGAGGTTACTCCTTGAGGTTGAAGCGCCTGAAGAAGTTCCACCTCTGTCTCAGACTGTAATTCCTTTTCTGAGATTACACCTTGAGAGGAGTTGAGAGTTCTATGTGGAGTCACAGTAACAGCCAGGTCAGCCAACGTGGTCTGTTTCAGGAGGTTTTCGCTTTGATTTTTTCTTTTTACTTGAACAAGTAGGTCACCGGATGAAAGCTTCTTAGCATCATAGTCTGAGCCGACAACAGACTCAATGCATTTGGCCAATAGAATGACTGACTTCTTGCCAACAGGGGTGTCCCCTGTGGAATAACCTACAAGATGTTTATAGAAATGTTCTGCCTTCTCTTTAGCAAGTACTTCGGTGCGGCCTCTTTTGGGAGGCCGATCATTGGAGGGGGGGGTTTGAGAAAATATCATACAGTATGTACTAAAGCAGGGAGACGGGGGTACTTTCTCCTTTGACGTTACCCTGGTAGTCAAAGAGGTCCCGGAGCTCCCTGCCTGGTAGACAGGCAGGGAGCCCATCGGCCGGAGCTTGACCAAGGCTCCGACGGCCACCGTTAGAGGTTTCTACCCTTCACCTTAAAAACACATCACCACGGTAGGTCACAGCTTGTGTTGGGGGGCTCGGGGTCCGCGGTATCGCCAGTACCGTAACAATGAATACTCAAGGTGCCCCGTGCGGGGTAAATGTCCAACGAGATGAAAGGCCTACTGAGACGAAGGGTCCAACAATACTAAGGCCCCACTGGTTCATTCAATACGCGCATTTTTGTTTTTTGAAGATTAAGCCGATAGCAATATGTTCAAGTGCGTTGTGCCAAAGTTTACACTACGTTGATAAAATGAGCGTTGTGACAGTGCAGGTAGTCGTGCAGGCTGGTTGACTGAACACAAGGTAAACGTATCTGCCTTTTGAAAATTCCGCTTTCCGAAGCGTACGTGCTAAATTTGGCGAGTAAGCTTTAAGGACGATTTTTTCTATTTTCTAAAGCACATACCTCTCGATTACGCGAAAGTGTAAATAGGTAGAATTACTGCCAAAAGTATTTACCGGCATTATTGCAACACGTGCATTATGCACAATCAAGAGCACCAAATATAGTTTTACCGAAGGCTTGAAGAAGCTCTGAGCCTATATGGTCAAAATATTTGCCTTTTCAGCTTTCTGTGTGGGAACAAAGTGGGTACAAATTCAAGAATAAATGGAAAATATCCTATCCATTTTCTTTCCTTTTTCTGGCGTATATTTTACGGCTGACGCTGTTCATCGTATTTCTCAGTTAAATGTATTAGGTTAAGCTATAGTGCAAAACTTCTGCAAAGATAAACGCAGATTGTTGGTGTATACCGTAAAGCATTTTTAGGCCCAAGGGAGCCTTAGAAAATATTTTTTGTGTTTTATATGTTTTTTAATATTGTGTTAGAAGTTGTTCTCATGCGAACACTCTATTTTAAGTCTAATCAATAAAAAGTAGTTGGTAGTGAAATATGATAGGCCTTAACACGTGCAACAAATCAAAATAATGTGACACATTACTGAGATACCATGAGTGCGCCTTGGTGAGAAAGGGAGCCGCATGAAAACTTGTGGCGCGAGTTTACTTTTTGAGTTTGGTTGCACACCCTTTAATGTAAGCAAAAATTTGGCCAAGTTTTACTAGAAATCAGTATCATGCAGAAGTTAGGAATGTTTGCGTTCTGACAAATCGCCTAAAAATATTAATTCTGAGAAAGTCCACAAGAAAGAATTCAAAGAAGCGTAGCGCCTGCACAAGATAAGCTTAAATTTCAGCTAGCTCTGTCTTCGGTGTTGCTCTTGTCTGATTTGTATCATGCTTCATTGGACTCGCTGAATAATGACGCCTCTCAGTCAGTCCCGGAGTTCGACTTCTTTGTAAAGCTTGCTGGCAAACTTTGAGTTGTTTGCCTATTGTTATATACTTACCATATTGTAGCTGCCAATTAGAAAAGCTAGTAGACAGATTAAGCCATCCAGGAAGCAATGAGGTGCTTTTCTGGTGCACCTTCAAAGCCTCCAGAACTCTAACAAATCCAAAATATTGCGCGTCCGCATTGTCAGAATTTGGGCTTGCTCTTGTAACAGCGTGAAACACAATAACATCATTCGTATAAGTGGACGCGAAATTAGAACGAAACACCAGAAGGGAAGATATTCAAGTTGGATGTTTTATCTCAATAACTGACTAATACGTGATATCCTGGATGACAAATGACACATCAAACTGACGCCTTGATGAGACCGAACTGAGAATATACAACCCTCATCCGCATCGACCGCTTCTTACGGACTGCGAGCAGTGGACGGACACTCGCGCGCGTATGCGGTGAATGTCAGGCGACTGTCGCAGCACCCTCCTTTTTTGAATGGAAGAGCACGTGACTGTTTGCTTGTTTGCTTAGCGCTCACGTGCCTGCCATGCGCATGAAGCTCGGGAACATTATTTTCTCGCTGATATTATTGCACACAAAAAAACAAGAAAAATCTTTACCGTTTGCCTGAATGATAAAACAGGTCCCAATGAAAAAACTGAAGTTCTATTTAGGCACTCTCAGCAACGTACTCGTGACCAAGCTTGCTTTCGTCAATAGCGTTGCAAGTAGGCTCAAATTTTACGATGGAAATCAGAGGTGGCAGACGTACATATTTTACTTCAAATTACCGTGTAAAAGTTATTGCATGTGAAAATGCAGGTCCCACAACCACATTGCTGTAGAGGGCTTTCAAGGTAACTTTAGAGTGCTCCGGACATTAATTTTATAGTGAGCGCCTGAATGTCCAATGACCCGAACGATCCACCGAGATGGAAGGTCCAATCGATCCTGAATGTCCGAGACTAAAGATCCAACGACACGAAAGGTCCAATCGAGCCTGAATGTCCAACGAGACGAAAGATCCAACGAGACAGAATATCCACTGTTGGGCCTTTCGTCTTGTTGGACCTTTAGACACTGAATCATACAAAAATTAGAGTTATAACAGATCGGAAAAACGGTTCCGGTACGGTAACGTCTACCGTCTGGACACCACCGCGCATGCGCAGAACCCTACTGCAAACCGGAGCTACTTGGCCGGACCGTACCGAGACTTACCGTGTCCGTCGTTCCAAAGTGGACGAGCGCTTTGGAAGAGTTTGGTGGACGTGCGCTTGGCTCACGCCTAGTCGAACGGATTGTAAATATAAGATCGTTTAAGAAACATGAGGCTGCATCAAGTGAAATGCGAGCGTTTCTGACAGCTCAAGCAGCAACCGAAACATGGTCCCGACCCAACTGCCGTGGATTGTGTCATCGAGCGACGCATGTACGATAGCTTCTTTTATGTTAAATAAAGGTGATCCGGCTGCATAACTAGTATTAACAGCAACATGGGACCCGTTTACAAATCGGTGAGGGAGGAACAGGCGGTATCACTGCGAGGGACTCTCAAATACAACGAAAAAGTAGAAGCAGCCAGCCGTATGTATTGAGAGCCCAGCTTTACCTGCTGGCGCCATCTGTTGAGATGGCGGAGAGGTAAAATGCCCGCTTCGTGTTTACGCAGTCGCTAGGCCGAATATTCGTAGGGGTGTTGGTTATATTTTTTTAATACTGCCTTTAGCGCTTTTGAGAACTGAAAACTGATATTTCAGCACAGGAGACGCCACAGACTTACGAAGTATTGCCAAATGGCGCACAACCAAAGTCGCTCCGAGTCACGCTCCCAGTCACGGTAGCATGTCCGGTAGTTATGGTCTGCTATAACTCTTAAAACGAGCTTTTCCGGTGCGGTCCGGTAACGGGTGCTGCGTACTGTAGCGGAACGACTTTTCCGATCTGCTATAACTCTCTATGAAGATGGTTACCCTTCTCAAAAAAAGGAGTCACACGTGCAATGCCCGAGTGATCAGGCATCGCACCAGATGACAAGCACTTATGAAAACAACTACAAGGAACCTGGCTAACAGTGTAGCATAACTTCTGAGATGCGCAAGGGATATTAACTTTTCGAGTTGGCATGAGGTAAACAATAATTGGTTTTGGGAAAACTGCTTTGCTTTAAAGACTTCTTGCCACTTGTTTCACGTATTGTGTAAGTAGGTGTCAACAATGTAGGTTATTCGGCCTTATCACTGATGCCTTTGGCTTCACCATCGCTAAAACGTCTGGCGAGCCTCAATTCATGTAAAAAACTGTCCGACAGCAAACACCCGCACCAGGCCCTCATGGCTGCCAAATCGCTATGTGTAGCACATCACAAGTACTTCTTTTCAGGGGACCGTAGCAAAAAAGTGTGCCCTCTTTCTAGAAATGAAGTGCGGCTGTGAAGTGGTGAAACCGCATAAAGGATAAAGAGAATAAAGAGAATAGATTCCGGTTCAACGGATACGTAATATGTCACTTTAAAGTTGATATATTTCCTATGGGTTTCGTACGGGCGCTGTCGCACTCCCTTTTGAGAAGGCTAGAGCAACTTGTACCATAACGTTCGAAATGAAGTTCCCAAGCTTCTAAAAGACGTGCCTGCTGGCAGCACGAAGCTTTCGGGAATTTGGAATAAAAACTCCTCGATGGCCTCTATTCAAATGCCCCGTGACTGCTTCGTGATAACCAACGCTTTTCAATCTGAAGCAGTCGGTGGAGCTTCCCTCTAGCTTTCTAAGAAGGTCCATAATAAATTACGCAAACGGATCGACATTGCAAACTAGACAACCTGCTGTCATGGCGCTCTGAGCAGGCTCATTGTCCGGCTTGACCTCTCAATACCTACTGAAGCCGTCAAAACATCGTACAGGCCTCATTACCTAGACGGTAACCTATATAGACACTGTTAGTGACCGGTACTGCCATCTATGCTATTGGCAAAAAACCTACCAGAATCACCTCTTTCAGGTTAGTGCAAAGCCATTCCGACTATTTTTCTACACTCGAGAATTTTACGTACCTCATAACAATCTTCTGTAGCTGAAAACGTGTTCCATGAAAGAGATCTGGGTCTTCCACTTTAAAAAATAGTAGCACGAGCTGGGGGGCGTGCGCCGATAAAGGGAAACTGCAGCACCAGAAGAGGGTAGGCGGCTGCCGCTCGAGCAATACGAGCCGCCATGAAAGCTGAAGGTACCGACAGTGATGGGAGCGAACTGGAGGGTCCTGGCAACGGCGAGTGAGCGGAATGAGCTTCGGAGGGTGCTGTTCAGGCGGCTTAACAAGTGTGTGTGTGTGTGGGGGGGGGGGGGGGGGGTTGGTCCGGGAGCTAAGTTCTTTCCAATCCCCTTTTGTTTCTTTCGTTCACTCGCTTTACGCACGAAATGATGATAACAACTGTTCAGCTCTGGCACCATCAGTATCAAAATTGCCCCAGCGACTTCATGAAGTTGTAACGCGGCAACGAAGGGAATGTTTCCACAAAGCGTATTTACCATAATAAACGGGCAGTAATGGCAGCTAAGGCAGCTGCGATGTCTCAAGAGCAGCACGCACACAAACATCAACGAGCGTCTATGCCTACCTCCGGCAGCATATGGTTCGGTGCACCACAGAGGCGCGTACCAGTACAGAGGTGTTGGCCACCCTTTCAATTCATATTCGAAGTAGCAGTAAGCCAAAGGGACCAGCCCGGGACAATATGAAACAAAAGCAACAGCTTGCGGTGCTGTTCTTGTTGTAATATGCTTACACACACGGATAACTCTAAGCAGATGTAATATTTCGAAGTAGGACGACCTCAGCTTAATCATACGGCCGCATAGGCAAGAACGATGCCATTAGTCCATGCCTAATGAAGTTATTGCACCAAACTTAGGCTTCGCAATTAACTATAAGAACAAACACCCGTCAGTGAAGTAGAGGCGACCACACGGGAGCAGGTGAATTCAATTCCCCGCTGATTGGAATAAAATTTCTAGGTGTTTGATATGCGGGTGTTTACCTTGGAGAGCAGTCTTCTATAAGTATCGCAATGGAGTATACAACAATGTTTATGATACAAGAACGATCGAGGTGAGCGACAAGCGTGTTCCACTATTTCTCTATGGAATAACATGTCCTCGAAACGCTTGATGTAAGATAAACAATGGGCGCTCGACTGTCTGTTCAGGAAAATATAGGCCTGCGCGACAAAGCACAGCAACAAAACAAATTCCCTTTCGCAAAGTGTCGACCACCACGATTACTTGTTTACACCCAGAATGTTGACCCCCCGTACATTGCGAGCACGTAATTGCGCAGCCTTTTAGCACCCACTGTCTGGCTGGATGTATTGACTTGGCTCAGCAAGCGCTGTTTCCCAAGTACTCGCAGTCTTGCGAGTGACAAGATGTGTCTTGTCACCAAACGCCTTTGTAGTATGTCTGTCGCATCCAGGTGCAAGCTTTAGTCACATCCCACCATCACTTTATTACCTTAAACACCTCCTTGAGGGTTTATTACAAAAGGGGTGCGAAACAGATACAACAAATGCAATACATAAGCATGATGGTTATAAACACGAACAGGGGTAACCACTATATAAAGAAAAAGAATACATACGCAGGATGGGTACAAAAATAAACAGGCGTGACATCTTGGAGAAAGAAAAAAAACACACAGCGAGAACCAGAGGTACAAAAAGAACACTCTTGAGAATTCAAAGGGGAAACAATCGAGTGACATTTTGTGTAAATGTTGAGTGGCACTTATGGTGGCTAGATGAGTGGAAAGGCCATTACAGGCGGAGGCTGAGCGAAAAAAGGAGGAGGCGGCAAATGTCGTGGTACGGGCACGTGGCCGGGCGACACGAAAACACTGACTGGTGGGGCGAGATATGCAGGCAGGAGGCAAGATATAAGGGGGGGGGGGCGACCGAGTGTACTGTGATAGAATTTGTGAAACAAAATGAGGCTGGCTTTTCGGCGACGGACGTTGAGGTTTAAAAGACCAGATTCTTTTTTTAAGAGATGAAAAGCTCACGTTGTACGATTATGAAGAATGAATGAATCTAGCTACTCGATTCCGGACTGATTCCAGTGCGTCGGTTAAGTATGCTTGATGAGGGCTCCAGATAGGGGACACGTATTCGAGTTGGGTACGAATTAACGATTTGTAGGCTAGCAGTTTTACATGCAAGGGTTCATGGCGTAGGTGTCGTTTTAAGAAAGCAAACTATCTGTTAGCTGATGATATGATGCTATCAACAACATCATATGATGATATGATGCTATGATATGATGCTATACTAAATTTTTGCTTAAAGGGACGCCCAAGTACTTATAAAAGACGACATTTTCCAAGGGAACGTTACCAATTTGATAAGAGTAGATGAGACAGCTGCGGAGATGGGGAAAAGAAAGGGATTTACATTTGTTAGCGTTTAGTGTCATGAGCCAACGATTGCACCAGTCCACCACACGGTAAATATCATCTTGCAATACGAGTTCATCAGATGTGTTAGTAACGTACGGCATATAACACAATCGCCTGCAAACACGAATGTTGCTGGATACATGAAGAGGTAGATCGTTGAGGTATATTAGGAATAATAAGGGGCCGACAACAGATCTTTTCGGGATGCCTGGTGTTAGTGACAGAGGGTAAGAGCTATGGCCATTAACAGTAACTAATTGGGAACCAATAGTGAGACATTCTCGGATCGAAGTTAAAATTTTAGGCTCTAAGTATAATTTCGAAAGTTTTAACATCAGGCGGTTGTGGGGTCTTTTGTCGAATGATTTGCAAAATCAAGAAGGATGGCGTCAGTCTGCATATTATCGTCCAGGTTGGTCTGCAGGTGAGGAACAAAAACGGCAAGTCTAGTTTCACAGGAAAATGTTTTTTTCTAAATCCGTGCTGCGCGGGATGAAAGAAATTATTAGAGCCCAGGAAGTGCATGGTTTCGGTGTAAATGTTGTGGTTCATGAGCTTGCAAGGCACGTTTGCTAGGGAAATGGAGCTATTATTCTGCGGACATGATCTATTACCAGATTTGAATACAGCAATGACCTTTGCTATCTTCCGTTTGATTGGTAGGTTACCAGTGACTAATGGCTGAAAGAACAACAGCGACAAATAAATGGCAGATATCTCTTTTGTATTTTTCAGAAATTTTGAGTTAATATCGCATGATATCGCTGAAAAAGAGTGTTAATTTGTGGATTAAGGATATTATTCGGGCAGCGATGAAATCAATACTGGACATTCTACAGACGATGCTAGGCGGGAAAATCGGAAGGGGGCTGTTAGTTTCGTTCGTGAATACGCAAGCGAAGGCATTGTTCAATAATACGGCACATTCAGAATCGCTAACCCGCCCGAAGTAATATTCAAAACAATACCCTGCATTTTCTTAGGGTTAATCAGCTCCCAAAACTTCCTAGGGTTATTCGCTAGAATTTTCTGGAAGATCAGCATGGAAAAACGTTCTTTTTGCAGTTGGAATGGCGTTGTAATAAAAGGTTTCGGCTTCTTTATACCTACACCCCGCGCTGGCGGTTGCTGCGCGTTTAGCTGCACGACAGTCTTTTTTTCTTATTTTTAAGCCGCCTTAAAAGTTTGTAAAACTATCGTTTTTGGGGATTAAAAAGAAATGTAGCGCTGGGAACAAATTTGTTTGTTAGGTCCTCTATCTTCTCTTCGAAAAGTAACTAGTTATTGTGCATTGATCGTACACTCAAGGTCGTTTCAAAGTGAGGTAGGAATGCTTCGAGTTTTGTGACTATTTGCATTGTAATCCCTCGTGTCGTATAGACGTATAGTTTTACTGCATGATTTGGGTAGTTCCGCGACGAATTCTAAAACAGCATACATAACATTGTGGTCGCTAATTTCAGGAAGGTGTGTAATATATGATAAGCTTTCAGGTTTAGTTGTCAGTATCAGGTCCAGAATATTATAAGTTTCAATAGAAATGCGTGTGGGTTTCGTTATGATCTGTGTCAAGCTAAAATTTAGGCAGGCGTTAATGAAATCGCTTGCTCTGGAGTTGCCTTTTATTAATTGGGTTGCGTCATTCCAATCGATGCTAGGAAAACTGAAGTCTCCAAAAATGCGCAGTAGAATACTTAGTAGCTAGCTGGTTGAGTATATTGTTGAGATCTTTAGTAAAATCTGAATTATTGCCCGGTGGCCGATTGCACACACCTAGCAGAACTGCCTCCAGTACAGCGCGGCCGATTAACAACAGAATTTCGAGCTTAAAGTGAACATTTATCATTGAACAGGATAACGGCTCTTGGACAGCAATGAGTACGCTCCCGCCTCGTGTTTGTTTCCTATCCTTCCGGAAAACAACAAAATCTGGCAATTCAGCTAGAACCTTACTTTCTGTGACGTCAACCGTCAACCACGTTTCTGTTAGAACTAGTATGTTCCTGTCCGACGTGGGCACCAGATTTGATGCTGCGTCGCGTTTTGGAAGGAAACTGCGTATAATAGTGAAGATTGGAGAGAAGGAAAAACTAGCTTGGGGCGTTGTAACATTAAGACGTTTTGTTTTTGTAGCGTGAGCTACACTGGCCGAGGTTGAGCAGTGTCATGTGGCTCCTAGAGAGCCGTGCAGCGCATGCGCGAGGAGCAGTGACATCAAACGCCGCCCAGAACGTTGGTCGCTGCCCGGCGTATCTCACCCACCCCACGCGCCCAGCGTCTTCGCCGACCTCCGGTCCGTACGTGGCGGCCCGGTCCACTTGATGATCATGCGAGGGGCGGCCTGGTGTGTAACCGACGGCTCGTGCGTCGCAGCAACACCTGCGGGAGCCTGTGGAACCAGCTTAGCCCTGGGGCGATTAGTGAGGCTGCGCCGGAGCCACGTGATAAATATGCATGTGTCACATAATGCGTGTACCGTGTGTGTGCCATTGAAGCAGAAGTAAGCATAATAATCAAGCTAATCCTAGACAACCAGGAAAGCGAAGAAGAACCAGCTGAACCTTAGCTCACGCTGCGTACATCCTGGCATAGCCGAGCTAAGCCACTGCTAATTTTTTGTTGGACGGCGGGGTGATTTCTATGAAATTGTGTTAACAGTTTGGGATATTTCGTCTAATAATGTATCTTTTTTTACCTAGAAGATCTTGTACCTCAGAGAGAAGGGCTCTGATTTGGTACGGGCAAATGCGACAAGGTTTTTCCTCGCTTTGCGAACGAATTCGACGAATCTTCCGCAATACTGCAGTTTGTACCCTTCAGTTGACGTCCATTCGACAAAATTTCCTCTTTGATTTTAATGGAGGTGAACTTGGCAATGACTGGCCGCTGATGATCATTCCGGTGACGACAAAGGCGGTGAGCACGTTCGATTACTTTACCGTCAAGAGCCAAGTTTAGATGGTCGCGGCAGTGGTTTATAATTATTTCCTCGGCATCTGCAAATTGTTCGGACGGGTGTCCTCGGGTCATGGAGGCCGTAAAAGACGAGGTTGTTTCTTCTGGAACCATCTTTAGCGCAGTCAGCCCGCGCCTCCATGTCGTACATATGACGGGCCATTTCAGCGGTGTTCCCATTAATTGTTTTGATACCCTTCTAACAGTTACAAGACCTTCGTACTGCACTTTAAGGTCCGTACATAATAAGCTCAGTTAGATCAGCCATGACTTTGTTTGTTGGTAGTAGCTCAGCTTTAAGTCCTGTCACTTGGGCGAGCAGTGTAGGCTGACCTGCAGATAACTTTTGCAATTCGGAAACAATGAGGTTAACGGGGAGAAGGTCTTTAGGCGGAGAGGCGTCAGGGAGAGAGTTGGGGACGAGTTTGGCCTCCACCTCCCCCGACAGGAGCAAAACAGCACAAACGACATTTACACACTGAATTGGAAGGGCACAACAGAAATGTCGGCTCGGCAGCTGCACCAAAAGGAAGATGTCAAGTGCTACACTAACCGGCATTACGAAGACAAACGGGTTAGTGGACCGTGCGATGGCACAGCCCACAAAGCTTTACCAGTGGTTGCTGACAATTTATAGGTGTTGTCACTTGTAAACCGCTCAAAAGTGAGCCAGCCTCTCCATAAAAAAGACTTCAAGATGCGTCAATTTCTCGGAGACAGTAAGACTGCCATTTCTGTTGATCAACTGATCAAATGGTTCCAAAGCAACCCAAACCAGACCATCCATTCGATAATCTGATCGAACCTCTGTGGAAGAGATTGATACGCAGTTTCTGAAGGCTTGCTCCGAGTTTTTCCGACGGGACGACGGCTGCTGAGTTGGAGCTCTCGGCGGGCGTTGAAGTCACCGTCGTTGACCGCGACAGACGAGCACTCCTGATTTGTAGTTTTGCAAGAATGCGTGTCGCATTGTTCTGATTCTCAATTACGCTGTTATTCTCGGCCTGGAACGCCTCGTTGCCCTGAGTGTAACATTCTAGATGTTGAGCATCTTCTTAGTTCGTCGCTATTTGTTTCAATTCTTTCGTATAACGACGACTGTTTATCTACCCGAACGCAGCTTTCGTCCAAACGGCACTTGCCTCGTTTATGAGTTTGGCGTTCAGCTCCCGCATCGATGTTTGCTTGCAGTTGAGTTTCTACATGACCTGCCTTCTCTTCAAAGCGCTGAGAAGGTACCGGAGATTGTCCCGTGTCGTTCGCGACAAAATATCGAGTAGCGAGTACCGAAAAGCGAAATTCAAGGCGGCAGGAAACTATTTATGCAAGCGCCAGCGCCTTGTCTGCTTCGATGTGTGAGCTCCCTTGTCCGCCACTACAGCCCTGTAGTTTTCGTGGTTGCAGGAGGCAGTGGTCTGAAAGAATTAATAAATCCATGTTAGGGGTCAATAGCAACCGCTCTCCCTCCCCCCCTCCCGTAAGGCAGCGTTGACAGGATTCTCAAGAAAAGGGCTAACAGAAAAATAGTTGGACGCTTAAGCTTTCCCTTTAAGTTTGGAATGCGACACAATTTTCAAGTGCCGATTTTACGGGTAAAAAATTTCCGACAGGGAGGAACTTTCCGTTCCTGGTCGCGCGCTATTTTTCACGCAGCCCCTTGCGATCCGGGGCCTCCACCCTGAGAACCATTACGCAGACCTACGTGTGTTGTAAGTTGAGAAGAACCGAGCAAAAATGTCTCAGGCACATAATTCCGTGTAGGCGACTTGAAGGCGGAAGTCTAGCAATACTCAGAGTCCTTAACTGATGCGTCGTGCTGGCGTACGTTTCTCTGCTTTCGCATCTTCGTCTTTTGGCATGCGACAGGGAAAGTGGTCGGGCTTCATGCGACTAGTTACCCAAAATCAGAGGACTCCGTGGCTGGCGTTCACCTGTTCTACTCGCATGATGTCACGTTCACCGATCACATGGCACTCACCAGGCTGTCTTCTTCCCTCTCTGTGAGGGTGGCGCATCAGCGCAGTGTTAAGGTTATAGCCTTGTGCGTGGCGCCAGAAGTCGACGTCAGCTGGCTTTGCCGCCTGTTTTCACGCACTTCGTCCACTTTTGCGGAAGTTCCTGGAATTCACCTGACTGCTGACCCCAAGAGAAGACAAGCAGCAGGGTTTGGTGTCATGTCTGACCAGAACGGGGTTGTGAGCTTTAATAGCAGGATTATGAACACCATGATGATGATGATGATGGTGATGATGATGATGGAGCAGACCCCAGCGGATGAATCAATATCCAACCGCCGATGCAGTTCCCACATCTGCCGCTAGAAAGGTGAGGCACAACCACACAATGACACTGACCCTGCTGGTAGTTGACAGTTTTTTCTGGTGCACTGCATCTCGATCAAGATTCGAGTTGCAAGCACCTAATCGGACTGGTCTCGGTAGGTAAGCACGCGTGCCTCTGTTGATGCTCTTCGTTGTACCCAGAGGTCACTCAATTCTTCGTGCGCTCGGAACAGCTCAAAACGGCTTCTAAGTTTTTTTTCTTCCGCCCGCAAGATGACCAATAGGCAAGCAATGAATCCGCACACTTAAATTCTGGTTTTAAGTCCGTAATGTAGATGCTTTCATACAGTCGTCAAGGCGTGCCACCTCTTACGCTGTCACCGGTGCTTAATCCGGTGTTTCAATCTCAGCAGCGTCGAGTGTGGCCAACTTGATGTGCGGTAGAGCCATACCAGTTGTCCGGCTTCGGTGATGAACGAATACCAAAGACGGCTTTGGCCAGCTGTCGACGGGGTGACTGTATGGCGGTAATTCTTGAGGCCTGAGTTGAATGAGGTTCGCTAATTGGTCTTGTGCACGCAAATAGCTTTCCCCTTTTCTTTTCGATGGACTACAATTCTGCGTACGGTATTTCGGTGATGATCCTCAACGCAGAATGCCATTGGGACTTTTCTCGATGAGGCTTCGCCGTTTCATCAAGCTGATCAGCAGGTATCAGCAGCGATGGCTCAGATTTTTCAACTACAATGACATGTAACGACTAATACTGGGGCACGGGTGCAGCCTCCCACACTTCGAAGACTGAAGCTGGCCGGGTTTGAGGAAGTTCTGGGAAAAATCCGCCCTCCATGAAGTCTGGGAAAAATATGTACTCGAGCTCCTACGATGGCGGGTAAATGCGTGTTTATTCAGGAGCTCGCGCTACGTTCAATTCCACAGGGACCGTCTCTGTTTCTCCAAGCTTCACGGTTGACGGAAAGGTCTCGTTCCTTTTCACAGCCTTGGGCAGGCTGTCGGTGAACGAACACAAAGAAGTCTGTGAGCGTTTCGACGAAGACACTGCTAAAAATTAATCGGCGCTAAAACAGGGACGAGAGGAACACGTAACTCACAACACGGTGCCGAAAACAATGTCGGCACCGTGTTGTGAGTTACGTGTTCCTCTCGTCCCTGTTTTAGCGCCGATTAATTTTTAGCAGTATGTACCAACTCGCCCACATCAAGCTTTTGTTACGACGAAGACAGCCATTTCGGAAAATGGTGTGTATTTGATGTTTAAAAGTTGCTTGTATTTGAGGCACTGTAATCAATAGTTGAGGTACGCGCTAGCTCTAAAAATGGAGAGCGTGAATCGATCCTCCTCCTGAACGTATTGCTCAATTTCCCCTTCAATCAAATTAAATATATCAATTGAAATCGAATATTTGAGTGGATAAAATCAAATATATCGGAATCCAATTCGATAAGTTCTTTCCTGATTTGATGCAAGTTCTCCATCTTTGCCTTCGGCTTCATCACGTGGCCAGAATCCGAAATTAACAGTCGGTCGCTACTGGTCAAAAGTGTCACGGAGAGCGTCCAGCACACAGCTTCCTCTTCGGTAGCGGTACTATTTGTGCTAACCAAGGTTGACTGGACTGGACGTGGCGAGTCTGCGTCGGTGGGAGAGTTGCGGTCAGTTTTCGTCGGTGCACCGGGGAGTGAGTGAGTGAGTGAAAAACATTTTATTGAGCCGGTGAAGTCGGAGTGGTTCCTTATTCCAGGAAGCCATGCGATGAGCCGGCAGCCTTCGCTCTGGAGGCCAAAAGTGTTGGCCACGGCCGATGTCAGTCGTGTCCTGTCAGTCACCTGTCCCTCGAGACCGGTGGTTCGACGCCGGTGTTGGCATCGGTGCCTTCGAGAGAGTCGGTGTTCGGTATGTGGTCACTAACAGCCGTGGTGCCAGGTGGCTCAGGGCGAGTCGGCGGTGAACGGTTCTGGGTCTCACATGCCTGCTGCCACTGGCATCCCTGCTGCCCTCCCCGTCGGTCCCTGGTCTGCTTCCGGGGTCAGTTGGCACCAAAGGTTAAGCCAAAAGAAGGCAGACAGCAGGGTTTGGTGTCATGACAGACCGGAACGGGGTTTTGAGCTTTAATAACAAGATTATGAACACCATAGTGATAATAAGGGAACATACCCCAGCGGGGGATTCAATGCTCCCCACTCCAAAGGGGCTGCCAGTATCCAGGCGCTGTCGTCTTAAGGGACTTGAGACCTGTCGTTCAGCAGCTGCATGCAGCAAACCAGCCGTCCAGGAACAGCGGCTACAGGGTATGGTCCGTCCAGGTGAAAATACGCACTGTGGCTTCTCGAGGCTGCCACTTTCGTCTATACTCGTTGCCTTCCAACACTGCCGTTAACGGCAAAGAGATAGCTGATGCTATGGCGAGGGGCGCTCTCAAGCCGGAGAATCCTGTCTCCCAAGTTATGCATGCATCCGATTCACACCGAACTGTACGGGACTGCGAGGTCGAGGCCATACCCCCTCTACTAGAATCGTCAAAGGCCAAGCCCCGCCGACACTGCCAACCTCCAGTAGGAGAGAGGCCTCCACCCTCCCTGAAGCGTACTGGCTTAGCTACAGAGGCAAACACCCACGCCTGCCTGTGCTGACTTCCCTGTACTGGAAACGCCGGAGCACCTAGTGTTTTCCTGGCCCTACCATGCTGGCCCGAGGGCCGTGGTGCATACAGCGTACGAGCACCTTGGACTTCACAGCAAGAGCCAGAAGACCTCCTGCTACCGATGGGTCCTGACTTCACCCGCAGGGAGCTCTTCCGTCCTGCTCTTATATCTCTTGACAAAACGACGGTGATGCGACGGTTTTATTGCGATGTAAAAAACACTGGGGTGGGTTCCCTGCATTTTCCGGCCCCCGTGTTGTAGGATGTGGATTGTGTGATGTGCAGCTCACGTGTCCCATGCTACAGCGTGCAGGCTACCCTCTTTCGCCTGCTGGGGATGACTGCCGGCTAATGCGGCCAAACAAACTATCCACCGCCGGTATATCCTTTTTCCTCCCCTTTCTTGTTTTGTACGCATATCCTGCCCTCCCACCACACGGCGTCGTCTGAAGGTGCACCCTCTCACTGGGTACAATAAAATTTGCTGTGCATCTTTTTTTCTCCGTTTCTTTTGAATGAATTAAGAAACAAACAATATGTACGCCGCTCCTGCCATGAGAACCGGGTCGAAATCCCACACTCACAGAAAGATGTTCTTATTTATTGGTTTTCTACGACGACGACGACGGTCACTTTTCTGATTCATACGACATAAGAAACTTTCGTCATAAACTGGACAAGGCGCCAACTATGCGCCATTCAGTGTTGGCCCTGCACTGGTATGCCATGTGTTCGGGCAGCGCCCTAGAATCCCAAGGTTTGCAGTTGGTGCCACAAGGTGGCGCTACGGGATTTATCACTGAGGGTTAACGATGACGCCCAGTTTCATGCCACACGCAGTGCTTAACGGTACATGTTAAAGTGATAATAAAACCTTTTATACTGTGTAGTGCGGCTCGGGGTGAACAACGTGGAACACTGCGGTCGGGGTATGGTGCCTTTACGCCTTTTGTGACAATTGAAGAAAACCTCGGAAGCAAGTCAGCCAGCTCATCGTGGAATTCTGTATTGCCCCAGATATTGTTAGAGAAACTTTTTAGTGAGACCTTTGGGCCTTACTGAGTACAAGCGCACGCCTTACCACCGTAATGAAACTCGCTGCCTCGGAATCAATAGTAGTGGCTTTGGCGGTCACGATGTTGATGCATGGTAAGAACGAGAGGAAGATGGGAGGCCACCTCTAGACTTTGTGGGTACACTTCAAATTTGCCGTCGAGGTCGTAGCCTTCTGCATGCGGTAGCATGGTGTCGAGTATTGAATTTGGCCGTATCACATAGTCAAGCACCAAAGTTATCTCGCTGTTCGTACGCAAGCGTGACATCAGAGAGAATGTTGTCCAGTGTTTATGTTCAACTACGATGCATAGACAGCAGCAAGAGTCTTATTAAAGACTTCTAAGAATACGATCGTTTCGGGGTAGCACCCCCTTTTCATTCGGTGCTATTTGGTAATATAGCGTGTTTTTAAATCCTTGGAGTGAACCGCATTCCGCTGTCCGAGGACAATTGCAGGGGATTCGTGCCGTAGTTGTGGACGAAGAATATGGCGACTTCTTGCGCCGTCCCCGACTGAAAAGCGCCAGTGTTTGAGCTTTGTGTCAGCTAGCCTGAGGTTACAATGCACTGGTTCCCAGTTCACGACGTAAAGAATGGGCCAAGGGGGTGTAGTCCGATCAGTTACTATGGGGTCAATGGTTCGCAATAGTCTCTAGAAGTCCGGCGTTTGTTGTTGTCTGCAGTGTTTTCGCCTTTGGCGATCGGGGAAGCTGCTGGCGTAGTTTGTGTCGCAGGATTTACAATGTGGTCCGCAGTACTTCATTTTGTTTTTTGTGAACGCAAATTCAGTGGCGAGGTGCCCGAAAGAAGGGACGTCGACGCACACTGCTGACATTTCGTTCCAAAGGTCGCAAGGCATGACTAGGAGATACTTTCGACGGATCTACGTTTTCCCCACTAGGATTTCAATATGTATTTAGTCACCTTAGGGTCTTGGGTAACTTCGTGCGTCGTATTAAAGCCATTACAAAATCTCAAATGAAGGTTTATGCATGAAACTGGATCATCCACAGCTTTTTTTATGACCAGGTCCAGTTCCAGGATAGTGACGTTCGCTTGCCGGAGCAATTAGCAGCTAAACATTCATACACAAGACAGAACCTTTTATTTAAGTCTAATACTCATTAAGGGACGATAATAACATGGGGGTGGTTCGCAGCTTTTAAACCAAAGCCTTATACCTCTACTCCTAGAGGGTTCTTTCGAGAACATTGGTGTTAGCAGAAAACCCCCGCGAACAAATAAAAGAATTTACTGGCACCGCCAGGAATCTAACCTGGAACTAACAGCGTAACAAAGCGAGAGCCCGTTGTCTTACCGATTTTGCTACGAGGCCTCGCGGACACGGCGAAGACAGGTGGTGGGCTTATCAAGCACATCTCCGGGTTTACCCCCTCCATTCTCGCTGAATGTCACGTGATAACGTCACGCGACCTCACTCGCCGCTGTGCGCTCAATCCACGGCTCGCCTAGCGGCCCAGCGCGCGCCTTGCGTGTGTGCTATGAATTACAAAAATTCAAGGACGTTCACACGAACGCATGACATCTCACTTCTAGGGCGCCAATGTTCTAAAGCCTGTGGCCCCCAGTGTTCACGTAAAAAAACACACCTCCTTGTCGTCCGCCCTCACGCCAAACGACACATAAAGGAGCACATTCAAATACTCCTAGACGGCCAGGCCATCACTCCAAGCTCCAGCATCAAGATCCTGGCGCTACATCTCCAGGCTAACAGCAAGAGTGACATATCGTTACAGCTCCTCAAACAAAGCATCAATCAAATCATACACATGATCAGGCGAGTTGCAACGAAGAAGCGAGCCCCCAAGGAATCTGATACCTTCACATTAATTCAAGCTTTTCTCCTCTCGATAACCTCTTACGTCAACCCCCTGTCTTCTTCACGGCAAGGACGACATAAAAATGCTTTATATAATGGTTAGAAAGGTGGCTGAGCTGACCATTGATCTTCCCCTGAGTGCGTCCACAGAGAGGCTGCTTAGCACGGGGCTCCACAACACGGTGGATGAGCTGATAGAGGGCCATCTTTCTAACCAGAAGCTCCGAATGAGCAGAACTGCGGTGGGTCGCCGCATCCTTCACCAGATTGGCTGGGCAGCACATAATGTGACTCCGCTTGATATACACCCGCACTCTTGGCGACAACAACTAAAGATGCTGCCATTGCTTAGAAATATGAACCCCTCACACGACGAGGGTCACCGACAAGCACGGGGTGTAGCCCGAAAGAACCCATTCCCGTTTGACCCCTTCCCGTTTGAACCCATTCCCGAAACGCCATTCCCGCTTGACCCGTCCCGTGTGCGTCTGTTCCCGAAACGACCTTCCCGTTTGGGCGCTTCCTGTTTCAGCCCGTTCCCAAAACGCCCTTCCCATTACAACCCGCTCTCAAAGCGCCCTTCTCATTTGAACCCGCATCGTTCCATTTGAATGTCTGAAAATATGCGTTACCGTCTTCGAAACTGTTCCCCAATATGTGCTTACAAGCAACGGGTCATGCACTAAAATCTTGTATGCACCAAATTTTCCGGAATCGACCGCTATAATCCGGCCGATAAAAGTTTCGCAATGCCTTAGGCCGATACTGCCCTCTTGACACAAAATTTTTAGCGGCGAAAGTGTACTATAAAGATACCCAATATCTAGAGGAATACACAGATTGGATTTTTCTGCAGTTGGTGTTCGTACATGCGGCTGAAATTTATTTATCAGCCGCTCTTATGCTCATTATTTGGAGCGTAGCTTTGTCTTCAGGTTCGAGAGATCTATAGATCAAAGATGTCCATTGGAGAGACTTTAAAAAAGACAAAAACTTGTGCAGAAATCTGAGAATTGGCTACAAATGCCTTTCCTACGTGAGTAATGGGCAGATATTTTTATTTATTTACCGATACTTTACGGCCTGGTCGGGCTCATGCAGGAGTGAACATAAAAACACATCAGTATTGGTTGGCGTAGTTTAAAAACGCCCCACCCAAATAAGTAAAAGACATAAATATGTAATAGACGCAAAGGGGTCCGAACAAGGATATGCATTCGTAATGTATTCCAATTTTAAAATACGACGATTCAACCAGAGCACATATTTACAATACGTGGGGAAAATTCTTCTAACGATACCGTGTTCAGTGTTCATTCAGTTAACTTATCCCAGCAAGAAATTGCACGATGAAACACAGAGAACTTTCGAATAGTAATTCAGCTGATTGGCTGCCTTATAGTCTTACTATAATGTCTTCTCGGTGAACGTCTGAAAGGCCGTTGGAGGTATTATTCCCGCGACAATTTTAAGTTTCTGTAGTAAAAAAAATTTAGGCTAGAGACGACCCTGCGCTGCTTAAGTTTTTGAAGGTTTCCCCTATTATGCAAATTCGGTACGCTAGAGTGACGGGAATAAAACGAATCAATAAAACGCAAAGCTAAGTTTATAATTTTCGCCGCTTCTCATAACTGCGATTTTTCATAGCCAGACGTGGCATATCTATCAGCCGCTCTTAGGGTTCATAGGGTTACTTTATTTTTGTACATCTTTTTAACTTTCATGGTTTTCATCTGTTTCGTTTCGACATTGATGTACACTTGCGCTATTATTACGATGAAATGTGTTAGTCCGCCAAATACGATTTCTTTCAAAGTAAGGGCGTTTTTGCGATTTTTTATTTGTGCTACCGCGGCGCTTTTCTGGGCTTTTTGACTTTATCATTTTTTGGTTTGTTAATTTAAAAGAGTTGTTTCTTAATTTATTGTTAATTTGAAAGATTTGTTAATTGGTATGGCGAATTGTAACCAAATGTCGTCGTCTCTAGATTCAAAAAGTGAAGCCGGGTTTGAAAAGCAGTCAAGGACTCTGGATGTACTGAGCATGCTATCGCAGCGGCTGTGAACAAACGGAAATAAATGAAAAAAAACATCAAAATGTTTTTTATAACGTTTCATAAACTGGGTACGTTATTCCAGGAACGGGCTAAATAGGAAAATACGAAACGGTAAGGTTCTTTCGCCCCCGGGTTGAAATGGGAAGGAACAAACGGGAAGGTCGAAATGGGAGCGGGTTCAAACGGGAACGGGCAAAGTGGGAAAGGGCGAAACGGGAAGGTCGTTTTGCGCCGGGTTAAAACGGGACGGAACAAGCGGGAAGGGTGAAATGGGAATGGGTGCAAACGGGAACCTCCTCAAGCACGGGCTTAAACGCTCAACACGTACCACCCTCGGTGCGGATCATGCAGTTATCTACACTGATGCCTCCCAACACCGAGGGCAGCAGTACGCCATCATCGTGGCTACCTCCAGAACCAAACTCCTTGCGTGTGCCTCACTCAAGACCCAAGACATGATGACAGCAGAAGAGGCAGCCATCGTCGTGGCTCTCACTCAACCAGGGGTTTGGAAGGTAGTAACCGATTTCTAACAAGCCTACCGCAATTATTAGTCGGGTTTGGTATCCCGACCTGCACTGCGTGTGCTAAAAAACCACTCCCCAAATGGTTCCATTCAGCTCATCTAGACACACGCTCACGCTTCCGTGGAGGGCAACGAATGCGCCTACCAACAATCCTTCGCTTTTACCCCCCGTGATATAGACGACAGTCACCCGCTTGTCTCGTTCAGGGACATAACTCAGCATTATCGCCTTCCGAGACAAACCCTGCCCCTATTTTTAATAAATAACCCACAGGTGTTCCATGATAATAAATGTTCAAAACTGCTGATGACAAACTTCTGTAAATTCTCCTGCTAAATGTGCAAACTTGTGGGCATGTACTGCAGTTCTTTTTTAATAATCATGTCCTAAGTTGTCACACAAAATTTTTGGCTCATGTTATCAACTTTGGCGTCCTTTTGAAGTATGCTACCAAGTGCATATTTCCACTAAAGCTAGGTTTCACTAAAGCTTAATGTTGTTTAACTAAAGCTCAAATTCATGCCCACAATTTACTAAAAAGACCTATCATGCATGTTTGATGCTGGTTTCATAAACAGCCCAAAGCTGATGCAAACATCAAATTTAGCTATGCCTGTCCTTAAGATTTAAGCGTGCCAATATTCGCTAAGATTTTTGAGTGACAACATGTGTAATGATTATCGAACAGGTGATGCAATGCATATATATTAAGAGAACATTTTCAAGATTTGCGGCAACGCCATTTTAGGAATCGTAAAAGTAACTTCAACTTTACCAACAGCCGTGTGGCCGACAGTTTATTCAGGGGACGAAGAATGACACCCGAGGCCTTCCGCGTGCATACTACGTAATGGAGAGCGTGGTCGCACATATCTTCCACTGACCTACTGTTTGTCTACCGCGCCCAAAAAGCGCCATCGGGCGCGCGCCACAGCGGCAACGGCGAAAAGCGCGCGTGGCACGCAACATGACACCTTCCAGGTGTCCTTGGACGGTGCTAGATGTCACCTATATAAAGGTATACAGGCTGAAAGCTGCAAAGACCTATAACTAAGTAACGTTTACGTGTATACGTATATAAAGGTTACCAAAATATACGTTACTTTTGTACCTTATAAATTATAGGTTACAAAACTTCGAAAATGTTCACCTCTATTCACCCTTGCTTAGAGTGCATCGCCTCTTACTGTGTACGATTTGATCCATAGTTTTGGTACAGGGGTTTTTCCGCGTAGTCACTGGAACGGTGACTGGTCTATCATGGCGTCTTTTCAAACGCGGAGGGCCGGGTGCTCTTTAAGATTCCGCCCCCCTAGAGTTTTTTTTTTCATGGACTCACTTGGTGCTCAGAGAGTGGTTTCTCCGATTTCTTTGAAATGCTTTAGGAAAACACAGGTGAGGACATATTGGTCGTAATTATCGCTAACATCCTATTTAGGACGACTGCAGGGTGAAGGCCTCTCCGTTTGAACTTTACCCGCTCCTGTCCAGCGTTTCCTGTATTCATTCTTTGCTCCAAATATTGTTATTTTATCCCTCCATGAAGTAAATGGCCTTTCCCTTCTTTTAAACCCGTCTATTCATGTCCATTCTCTTATCCTGGTAGTCCAGCCGTTGATAGTTTTGTCTTTCGGTCAAAATTGCGAGGTTGAGGACTGCCTCATATGCTGTCCTGATGATAGTGTTTCGATCACTTTCTTTAGGACGGTAAATTTGTGGTGCCGTAGGGTGTACAATATTCGGCTCATGATGCGGCTGCATGAGTCTTAGCAGTTCCTCATCTCTTTTTATTACCCGCCGTGGTGTCTCAGTGGCTAAGACATTGTCTACTGAGGACGAGGTCGCGGGTTCGATTCCCGGCCGCGGCGGCCGCTTTTCTAATGGAGGCGAAAAACAAAACGCCCGTGTGTAGAGATTTGTACGTTAAAGATCCTCAGGTGGTCAAAATTAATCCGGAACCCTCCACTACGGCGCACCTCATCGCCGGCGTTGCGTCAGCGCGTTAAACCCTACAATCATGTCTTTTTCTTGCTTTTGGGCCCTTTGTTTGTGGGCTAATGATGATGGTTGGGTTTTTATGGCGCAAGGCCGACTAAGGGCAAAGAGCGCCAGAGAAAAGGTTATTTAATTAAGTGAAGTGGTTACCACAAAAAGGGTAGGTAAAAAAAAAGTGTAAACCGAACACAGTAAAATCAATTAAAGATAATGATGATGGCTGGTGTATAGGGCCAGATTTGATTATGCGTGGTAGAAAATGAGGTTTAAATATTTGACTTCTGAAAAATACTCAAACACACGTTTCACGGAAACCATGGGATCGTCACCTAGAAACAACGATGGATGTAGGGGAATATGTTGTCTGTAGAGTTCTCTGAAGTGTTTGTGTCGTGTTGCGTGAAGTGCCTTGCATGTGATTAGTATGTGCACTACGGATAGGGCCTCACCGCACCTGCTGCACTGGGGTCTAGAAGATCCCGTCAGCAGATACGAGTGCGTTGCATGGGTGTGCCCTATTCGCAGCCTACCCAAGGCGACTTCTGTGTGTCTGTTGCGTGTGTCAGTGGTGTATGGTCCCAAGCGTGTTTTAAGTGCGAATGCACTTCTTGAGCGAGCCTGAATCATCCGCCGCCGTTGTACGCATAGCAACAGCTGCGGGTGCGCGCGCTCCTCGTCTTCCTCCTCGTCTTCGCTAGCAACGGGGGGAGATGGGCGCGCGCTACTCTCCTCCTCCTCTCTCCGCTCAGTGACTGCGGGTGTTGGGCGCCTCCTCTCCACTTCGGGCGGGAGAGCTCTCTCTCGCGTAGCGGGCGCTCCGCATTCCGACGCGTGAGGGCGCTCGTGTAGCCCTCGCCGTAACGGCGGGCGCTACTCTCCTCCTCCTCTCTCCGCTCAGTGACTGCGGGTGTTGGGCGCCTCCTCTCCACTCCAAGATCACGATATCCACCGTAATCGCGCAATCAACAACCGTGCATTCGCACTTACACACTCTCCCCCTCGGGGAAGTGCGAGGGAATTTTTTTTACAACGTGTAACTTGTTATCTGTCTGTTCACTCCAGTGTGTGTGCCATGTTCTACGCAAGTGTTGTCTCATGTGTGGCTTTAGGTCTGTATATGGTACGGTTGTTATGTCTACAGTGTTCCTGAGTGCAGTAGCAGCGGCCCTCTCATCTGCCAACTCGTTCCCAGCGATCCCAACTTGTCCTGGGACCCAGCAGAGGAGCAGCTGATGCGTCTGCGCATACACAGACATGATAGTGTTAAATACAAGATTAACTATGTGGTTTTTGAAGGGTGTATGCGATGACAGTGCGCGAACAACACTCAAGGAATCTGTGTAGATGATAGACTTCGGAATTTGATTTTCAAGTATGTGTCGTACAATCAATAAAATTCCATATGCTTCTGCTGAAAAAATTGTTGTGTGGACGCTCATGGTTCTGGCTGCACTGAAATTCGGACCATGAGCAGCGCAGGAGACCATAGTGGAGATTTTAGACGCGTCACTGTAAAATTCTGCAAGTGGGTATTTAAACTGCAGAGACAGAAAGTGCTGCAGTATTGCAGCTCGCGCTACTCGATTTTTGTCAAGTTTCATAAAAGAAAGGTCGGAGGACACAGGACGAACTTTCCAAGGAGGTAAAATGTCTGAAAAGGATGATCTGTACACATCTAAAAACGAAGCGTTCAGATCCGAGGCTCGCTCTCTCACTCTAAGTGAAAAGGGCAGAGGAACGGATGGGCGATTTACAAAAAGCACAGATGTGGATGTGTCGTTAAAGACAGGATAAAAAGGATGGTTATTCAGCGATGAAATTTTAAACGCATAACGTAAGTCCATGTACGTCCGTTGGTTCTCAAGGCTCCACTTATTACACTCGGCATACAGACTCTCAACAGGGCTAGTGCGAAAAGCACCCGACGCAAGCCGTAGCCCCAAGTGTAGCACTGGGTCAAGCATTCGGAACGCTGTTTTAGACTCCGACCCATATACCACACTGCCATAGTCTAAACGAGACCCAACCAAAGCAATATAGAGCCGTAGTAGGAGTTCTTTGTCGAAACCATACGATTGATGGGAGAGAACCTTAAGTATATTTATTGTTTTCAGACATTTATGTTTAAGTTCCTTGATGTGTGGAATGAATGTGAGTTTCTGGTCAAACACAACACCTAATAACTTGTGCTCCTTGTTCACAGGAAGCGACACGCCATTAAGAGTAATGTCTGGGTCCGGATGGACCCCGCGCTTCCTGGAGAACACAACGCAGGAGGTTTTTGCCGGATTCAATTTAAACCCATTCTTGTCTGCCCAGCCGGCAAGCTTCTTGACCCCAAGCTGGACGTGACGTTCGCATATTGACATATTACATGATTTAAAAGATATTTGCACGTCGTCTACATACATAGAATAAGAGATTGTTGGTGGCAGTGCCTTTCCAAGAGAGTTCATCTTTAATCTTTACTATGAAGAGAGTGCAACTCAACACGCCACCTTGCGGCACGCCATTTTCTTGGACGTGAACCTTTGAAAGTGCACAACCAACTCTTACTCTGAACGTTCTCTCTGACAAATAACTAACAAGGGTGTTCAACATATTACCCGAAACACCGAATGACCTGTGGTCACTAAGGATCCCATAACGCCAAGCAGTGTCGTAGGCCTTCTCGAGGTCGAAAAAGACAGTTACGCAATACTGCTTATGCACGAAGGCAAACTTTATATACGATTCAAGAGCTACGAGTTGATCGTTCGTCGATCGCCCCGCTCTGAAGCCTGCCTGGCAGCTCTCGAGAAGACCATTGTACTCGAGGAAGTACACGAGCCTGCGATTGATCATCTTCTCTTCTCAAGAAGCTTGCACAGGCAGCTCGTCAGGGCTATTGGACGGTAACTTGAGGGGGACCACGGGTCCTTTCCCTCCTTCAAGAAAGCCACTACAATGGCCTCCCTCCAAGAGTGTGGAATGTGCCCCGAAATCCATATCTTGTTATATAGGTTTTAGAGTGTTAGAAGAGTGTCTGCGTGCAGGTGTTGTATCATTGTGTATGTGATGTTGTCTGGGCCTGGAGCTGAGGGTTTACACGTGCTCAAAGCAGCCCTCAGCTCATGCAGTGAAAACTCTGAGTTATAAGAAGATGTTGACCTATTGTTATCTAGTATAGGCTTCTTTTCGGCCGTTTGTTTGTGTGTCATGAAACTGTTTGTGTAGTGTGCTGAACTAGAAACGTGTTGGAAGTGTTGTGCGAGTGTGTCAGCCTGGTCTTCGAGTGTGTCCCCTGTTGTGCTGACCAGAGGCAGGCTGTGTGCTTGTTGTCCTTTGAGTTTGCGTATTCTCGTCCATACTTTCCGTGTGTCTGTGTATGAGTTTATTGATGTTATGAAGAAATGCCAACTCTCTCGTTTTGCCTCACGGCGCAGACGTTTTCCTAACGCCTTGGCCCGTTTGAACAAAATGAGGTTACCCGACGTGGGGTACCGACGAAGGATACCCGACGCCTTGTTCTGGGCCTCTCGCGCCCGCCTACAGTCCTCATTCCACCACGGCCTCCGCTGGTTGCGCGGGGCAACAGAGGCGTGAGGAATGGACTTTTCGGCGGCGTCGAGGATGTGCGCCGTGAGCAGTTGGGTAGCTTCTTCGACGTGTAGGTGTCCTATGGATGTGTGGTGTTGTTTAGATGTCTGTAAATGTATTCCAGTTAGCTCTTGCTTCATTAAACCTTTTATGGGAAGATGGACTGCTCGGGCCTGTACCTATATACGTTAATGAAGTGGGGAAATGGTCACTACCGTATAGGTCCGTGCCCACACCCCACTCAAAACATGGAAAGAGAATTTCAGAACCAATAGCCAGGTCAAGATGTGAGTATGTGTTGTGACCTATGTTATGGTATGTAGGCTGTTTATTGTTGAAAAGGCATGCTCCTGAAGATGTAAGGAATTTCTCTATCAGGCGACTTCGGGCATCCGTGCGAGAAGAGCCCCAAAGAGAGTTGTGAGCATTAAGGTCGCCTGTAAGGATGAATGGTTCGGGCAGCTGGTCGACAAGCGCCTCAAAGTCAGAGCTCGAAAGTGCAAGATAAGGAGGGATGTAAATGAAGCATACCGTTATCAACCTAATAAATATTGTGCGGATGGCTACAGCCTCAAGGATAGTGTTCAAGGTGACAGGGTGGCATGCTAAGGATTTGCGGGCGATTATGGCCACACCGCCAGATGAGTGTGTGCAGCCAACCCTGTACTTTCTGTATACCAGGTAACTATTCAAGAAATTTGTGTTCTTGGAATTAAGGTGTGTTTCCTTAACACACATTACACTTGGCTGATTGGCATGCAGAATCTCATACACGTCGTCAAGATTATTCAGAAGGTCTCTGCAGTTCCATTGAACAATATTTTCTCTTCCCATTATTATGTGTTAAGAGCTACTGGAGTGTGACTATTTATGTAGGGTCTTTCGGGGCTTGGACTCTTGGAATGGGTTTTCTGGCCTTCTCTACTGACCTGGACGTCGCAGCCCGTTCCTTCCGTTGCGATTAAAGCCGGAAGGGCTCGACGTCCATGTCGTCATCTTAAGGCAAGGGGGTGCCCAGCGGACTGGGCCCCCTTGACGTGGTACCCTTTCGTGTGATCTTTGCCTGCGCTGCCAGTGCCGAAGGCGTGGGGAGCACCACAGATGGTACAGGCAGTGAGGCTGGGGAGGGGGTCGCTGCGACTTCCTCCGTCTCCATCTCCCCCGTGCCCTTGCGTGTGCTTTGGGCCGGTGGAGAGGAAGCAGTGGATGCAGCGGCATCCCCAAAAGACGTTGCCACCACAGCCGCTGCTGGGTGAGCGAGCGGTGCAGAGGCTGGTTGGGCTGCCCGGGGCAGCCCTGGGGGGGGCGGGGGCGGGACCAAGTCCGACTCGCGGTACTGGCTCCCCGCCGAAACCAAACGCCGCTCCGCCCCCCGGCGAGCTGCGTCGGCGTACCTCCCCAGGGGAAAAGAGGCGAACCTCTTTCGCGCCTCCGGGAAGGTGATGTTTTCTGTTACCTTTACGTTAATGATTTTTTTGTCTAGTTGAAACTTTTCGCAAGCACGAGAGTATGCGCATGTGGACCCTGGCGATTCGGGCAGGTGAGGTTGGTTGCAGTGCAGTTGTCGGATAGATGATCATGCTGGCCACATTTCGCACATGTTGTTCTGCCACGACAGGAGTTGGTACCATGCCCGAACCGCTGGCACTTGAAACAGCGCCGCGAGTTCGGGATGTATGGCCGGATAGGACGACGAATGAAACCTGCGTTGACATGCTCGGGCAGTGTGCAGCGGTCGAAAGTCAGAATCAGATGTTTGGTGGCTATTTCTTTGTTGTCTCTCCTTATGACGATGCGCCTTACTGCTGTCACGCCTTGATCTTTTAGGCCTTCGAGCAGATCGGTCTCTGTCTCGGTTAGGAGGTCTGATTCAGATATCACACCCTGGGAGCTGTTGAGGCTGCGGTGGGGTGGGACTCTGATATCCAGGTCTGCCATGCGGGTTTGGCTCATGAGAGTTGTGGCTTGCTTCTGTGAGTTAACCTCAACTAAGACCTCGCCAGTTCTTAGTTTTTTAGCATTGTATGTCTTGCCAAGGATAGATTCAAGAAACTTGGATACAAGGAATACAGATTGTGAGGAAAGAGGCTTGGATTTGTCAACCGATTCAACTATCAAAAAACGTGGGTAGTTGTCAGGTTTCGGTGAGTTGATGGCAGGAAGAGGTGGAAAAGATTTTCGGTGCGGACCCTTTTCAGGGTCCGATCAGGTTTGGAGGGGGTTTTTCGATTTACCATATGGCATAGGAAAAAGCAGGGGACGGGGGTACTTCCTTCGCTCGGGTTACCCTGATACCGAGAGAGGTCCCGGAGCTCCCTGCCTGGTAAACAGACAGGGAGCCCATCCGGCGGAGCTTGACCTGGGCTCCGATGGCCACCGTTTGAGGTTTCTACCCTTCATCTTAAAAACACATCACCACGGTAGGTCACAGCTTATGCTGGGGGCTCGGGGTCCACGGTATCGCCAGTACCGTCACCAAGATTACTCAAGGTGCCCCGTGCGGGGTGTTTGTGGGCTAAACATTAGTTAGATTTTTTTGGTAGTTGTGAGTTTGGCACCAGCGCTTGACTCCACAACCACGATGAGAATTCTTACGTGACTGTTCTCTTGGAGAACATCCGCAATTATTTTTAGGGCGATTTTTAACTCGGACTCGTGGCGCCATTTGTCGTTTGCCAAACCGAGCTTGCAGTGCAGTATGAACTATGGGAATATTGCAAACTATTTTAAAACCTATGTGATTGGAATATATATAGTGGGCTTTATTTTAGTTTTTTCTCCTTATAATATATGCCTTCCTTGACTTCTGAGAGACTAGCGGTAATCATTTTACCCCTGTTTTAGTTAGGTCACCCAATGTTGGTGCCGGCATCAGTTCTGGTGGAAAACACGCCGCGGTGGCTCAGTGGGCAAGGCGTTCCACTGCTGAGCTCAAGCACGGGGGTTCGAATCCCGGCCGCGGCGCCCGTTTTCCCAAAAACATCACTGTGTCGAGATTTCAGCGCACGTAATGATGCTGAGGTGGTCTAAATTATTCCGGTGACTTCCACTACGGCGTACTTCGTAGCCACGTGCAGCCCACGTGTAACTTTTTGATCTTCTGTGGAAACACGCTTTGGTGTGGTGATGTAAGTTGCCGACACAGCTGGCGGTCGTGTATGCCGCGCATGCTACCACCGAATGGGCATAGAACAAACTTCACCGCGCAGGCGGGGCGCCTGCTGAAACCATGTGTCCTTTCGTATCCGGCGTTGTGTCATTGTTCTCCTATCCAAACTTGAGTTGCCGTTGCACCACATTACGACTCGACGGAGCCCTCGAATATTGCTGCCTCAGTGGAAGCTTCCGGGTGGTAGCGATGGTGTATTTGCGTGGACGCCTGATGAGCACGGCTGATAGCGGACTGCTAAGAGCTACGGGGGAACCGAACAATGAGCCAAATAATGCTGTCGCGTTAATAAGGTAAAGTTTAGATCTGGTTCCAGTAAACGTCATCAAACGTCAAAATGACGAAAGCACACACAGCCGCTCTGTCAACCCAAAGCACGTTTCCGAAACTGAAAGCCCATCAGCCAAAGCTTCCGGCGAATTCACAGTACACGGTGAATTTAGTTCGTCGAGAATAGAGTCCCAGCCTTCGAATCTTGCTGCCTCTGTCGTAGCTTCCGGGCGGAAGCGATGACGTATTTTCGCGAACGCTTTATGAGCACAGGCAATAGCGGACGGCTAGCAGCCACGGGGAAATCCAAAAATCAGCCTAGTAACGCTATTGCGTTAATAAACACTGTACAGGTTCACATTATATGAAGTGGTTTCAGTGCAAGTCGTAAAAGTGCAGACCAATCAGGGTGATGGGGAAGGAAGTGTACAGATGGCAAAGTGTATTTAATCATTTGGTGAGAACACCTGGTGTGAATCCGCCCATAGACAGGAGATTGGCTGTCACTGTCCTAGATAAGCTGTCGCATGTGGTACACGGATTAGCCTCACTTCAATGTCGCAACTCGGCGGATTAAACAGAGCGCTTTTCTTACTACCATTCTTAAATTTGTGAAGTAGAAAAACACACCGCTCCTACCCCTCGCAGGCGACGCGACGATATTGCCGGGTATGTTGACATAACGAGCCATGAAGACAAAATACAAGTTCGTTTTGTTCGAAAGCTTTCGTGTTTTATAGTGCCCCCAGCGGCTGTCCGGATACAAACGATGCTTTATTCACCGAGAAAAAATATTTTAAGTTAAAATTTTGATTTGCCCGCTAAATCATGTGTTTTCGTGGTCTGCAATGACGTCACAGGAACCGACCGCTCTGCAGCCTAGGGTCCCTTAATTCACGCGTCCGCCGTGCAGAGTGGAGACACGTATACGTTGGCGTCGCCATTTTGGGCCACTCGCTCGCCGCCGAAGCAAGTCATCAAAACCGCGCTAAAATTATGGCCGCAAACGCGGTTTACTGGCGAAGTTTGAATCGTTTTATCTGTTTTGCGTTGCTGGGTCTGGTGGGAAACTAAAAGAACAACGCGTTGAGCACGCTGACCAAAATGCAGCGGCACGCGCCGTTCAAAGGGTGTCTCCACCCTGTACCGCGGCGCTGGCAACGAGGTCCTCGCGCGTTTGTTTACGTTACTGAACCTAGATGGCGCCACCATACCGTTGCAAGCTGTTTTCTGCCTTTGGTTTGTTTTTGACCGTATTTAAACCTGGATTGTTTTTGTTCTGGGAGAAAATATAGTGCTCGCTCGACAAATATGATCATGTAAGAGACTGTTGCTTGCGTCAATCGGCCAGTGTCGTCTGAGAGAACCCCAAAGCCGCGCAGAGATGTGCAGCTAAACCAAGCATAGTCCGCACAGTACCAACAGCAGTACGCATCAGTACTTCTATATATATATATATATATATATATATATATATATATATATATATATATATATGTTTACATGTGCTTTCGTAACTTCCATTGTTTTTCCCACCATTCTTATTGCTTTAAAAAGAATGTGCCCTAAATTTAAGCATGAACAGCTCGTTCTGCGATCTTAGAGGCTCAGCCTAATTTGCGTTTGCTTTTGCCGGCCTCCGCCAATAGGGAGGCGAAGCTAAAGTTTGCCGGGCGAGGGCAGCGCTGCACTCTCCCCTCCGCGGAAGTACGCGGGGGCTGCCGCCGCTTTGGCACGTGCTTTTTTCGCTGCGCGCGTGCTGCATTTTTCGCGCTAGGAAGAGGGCTGGGTAAAATTTTCTTTTGACTTATGAAACCATATGCGTCAGCACGTGTCCAGCCATTTCGGTTTAAACCTAGAGTAGTTACTGAGTTCATTTTTGTCGACGTTTGTCTTGTCGTCTGCTACAGACCCGCCGCTCGACCGGCACACTGCCCCGACAATTTTAAGAGGTAAACGCGTTGTTCGGCGGTCGCCAGCTGCTGTCCTTTCGTGTGCAAGGCGACAGCTGTTCAGCTTGTCACAGAGTACTCTTCTCTGGTTTGTTACTCCCTTCGCGTGCTCGCGCTTCGGACCTCCGGATTTTCTGGACTGCAGCAACACTGAGGCTTGCAAGAAACCTAAGATAAACGTGATTGATTATGGTAATAGGTTATTTCTTACTCTTGAAACAATCAGCTGCATTTTACAAAAACGCATTAGAAAGGCACACGCTAATTAAGCGGTGCGCTTACAGCGCCGCATTTCCATTATACTTGTCCTTGAAAGAATTTTTATTCGCAATGTTTGTCATCCGCTTGGAGTACAAGTATGGGTTAGAGTGACAGTTCGCGGAAACAACAGAACAGCTTGTGGCGTATAACTTTTAATTACTATTAATATACAGAATTTGGTGTATACCTCTTTTAATTACCAGTATTTGAAAATGTGGGAAAAAAACGAACAACGCAGCAATCCCGTCCAGAACACAAGTCACAATGACAAGACGAACCAGAGCTACTACAGCCAGGTAAATCGCTAGAAACTAGTTTTTTTTCACCCATGCGAAATGTCAACCAATTGTGTTATATATGGACGATATCGAACGGCACCAGCTAAACAACTCCGAATTTCATTTATTATAGCGGAAAACAATCATTGGCAGCATGCAATGAAAAAGTGTAGAGGGGAGGACCCCCCACCCCCTATCTATTTCCAGACAGCCCGAGCAACAGAGAACTAGAGTTCTCTTCTGCAAAATCCCTTTTTTCCCATTTAGCTTTTTCCCTCTGATAGCACCAAAAGCAGCGGAAGCAGCCTTGGGAGCCAAGCTGTTCTGGACGCGCCAAAGCTGTTCTCGACTCTTTGGTCGATGCCGTGCACCACTGAAGGGCCACATGTTTTCGTTTATGCACGCGGCAACACTGCAGAGGCGCAAATGCATCGCCCTCGTACCAGCTGCACCTTCTGCCTTTCTTTTTTGTGCAGACGGCGAGAACAACAAAAGGGCAAAAATCTATCTGAATCCGTCCCAGCTTATAGCAGTTTTGCTTACTGCACACAAGGCAACCATGTTTTGTCGCAGCAGTGCCTACATGGTCATAAAACACGGGAACATAACAGAAAACAGGCGTGGAACGTTGGCTGAGTCCCGAGTCCTGACAAGATGTTCTGTTGTTCCCGCCGCAGTATCACCCTCACTCCCAGCGGGTCAATCTGTGGGACGAACGTTGCGAACAAACTTCCTTCAAAGATAAGCAAAATAAAAATGCGGTGTTGTCAGCGGACCCCTTTAAAAGCATGTGCCTTTTAAGAGCGAATGCTCTTTATAAGCGACCCCAAACCATCCACCGCCGGCGGCGGCGTCCGCAGTGCTCCTCTATATTTAAGAAAGAAACAGCATCCGGCGCCAGGTTTCGATCCGAGGACTTTGCGGGCCGCACCCCGACGCTCTACCGAATAAGCCACGGACGGGACGCTGATATCGGTGTCAGAACGCGCCTTATATCTTTAACGCACTCAAACTACGTCGTCAGCGGCGTGCGTTGGCGACTCAGCGGCGTTATAGCGGCTTGATAACTGCGTGGTGTACACGTGATACTACAAACCCGATGGAAGAGATGGAAGAGAAGGCGGCGAGGCGGTGGGCTGCGGGGGCCGAGCGCAAGCGCCGCAAGCGGGCCGACAACCGTGCATTCGCACTTTCACATTCTCCCCCTCGGGGAAATGCGGGGGAATTTTTTAATGCGCCTTTCATAGGATAGGAGGCAGCTGATCATTTCAAGGATTAGAAACAATGAATTAACGGGAATTCTTGTAAGCCTCAATATTTCTGTCGTCCATAAAATACGGATGTTCAAAGTGGGAGCACGTGAAGAAAGTAGCAAACAAGAGAAAAATGCGCTCTGACAAGTTGCACAGCTGTCGCCTGGACGACAAAAAATTACGCCCACCTCCCCTCGCCGGAACCCTGGTGTGATGCGGCGCTGAAGGGGGTTCCATTGTGCGTTTCGGTTGGGTCGATTACTCGAATTACGTCAGCAATCGTCGGGTAATGCGAGAGAGAGAGAGAGCAAGCGTAGCGCAGACGACCGTCGACTGAGAGACCGGCCGGAGAGCGGCACTCCGCTTAATGCGCAGCGTGCCCGAAGGAGATTAGACCGCGGAAAGAGAGGGCGCTGCACATGCGCACAGCGCGCTTGCGCCGCGCGCAGCGCCGCCTACCGGCGGAGTGAGAGAGCGCGCCGCACAGCGCGCGCAACAGATGTTGGGGGAGAGGGCGCGCTATCACGGCGAGAGGAGACGGGGTGAGCGGAGGAGAGACGCAGCTGTGCGGACGCGGACGACGACGACGACGGACGCAGGACAGGGCCGCGGGCAAGAGATACTCCTCTCAGCGTCGCATCTGAAAATTACGCCCACCTCTCCTCGCGGGAACCCTGGTGTGATGCGACGCTGAAGGGGGTTCCATTGGCGTCGCATCAAGCAATCGTCGGGTACGGCAAGAGAGCAAGCGCAAGCGCGGACGACCGTCGACTGAGAGACCGGCCGGAGCGCGGCACTCCGCTTCTATGCGCAGCGCGCCCGAAGGAGAGGAGACCGCGGAGAGAGAGAGTACTGCGCATGCGCGCAGCGCGACCGCAGATGTTGGGAGAGAGTGTTCGCTATCGGAGAGAGGAGATGGGGCGAGCGGCGGAGAGACGCAGCTGTGCGGACGCGGACGACGGACGCACGCAAGACAGGGCCGCCGGCAAGAGATGCTCCTCTCAGCGTCGCATCTAAAAAGACGGCAGCTGACGACCCCCCAAGAACCGGCTTTATCCCGTGAAACCGCCGGGGCGCTCGGCCGTTCGAGCGGCGCGTAGCAGACGACGCCTCTCTAGCAGACGACAAGACAAGCACCGGCAAAAATGGACCCAGTAGCTACTCTACGTGTAAACTGAACTTGCTGGACACGTGCTAACGTGTATGCTTTCATAAGTCGAAAGAAAATTTTACCCGGACCTCATCGTAGCGCGATAAATGCACCACGCGCGCAGCGAAAAAAGCACGTGCCGAAGCGGTGGCAGCACCGCATACTCCCACGGAGGGGAGTGCAGCGCCACCCGGCGATCGTTCCGGAGCCTATCGCGGAGTAGGCTGGTATGGAATCATAGGTTCTGTGGCGGGAAATGAGCGAGTGTGTCGCATGGCCATTCGCTTTTTTCCTAATGATATAGCTTATTTGAGCGAAGTTTACGTAAAACTGGTGTCAGTGTGATTCTAACGAGGCCGTCTTTTGAATGAACCAAACTTGTGTTTTGTCTACGTGGCCCCTTTAACCTTCTCGCCGATGCTAGGGCACTGTGGCAACTTGTGACTTATTTGATGAAACTTGACACCCTCCTTGCTCGGGTGTTTTCTGCATCTCTGCCGTTCCCGTCATTTCAAACCGGCGCATCACCGCCACAAAAAGCGGTGTTACGAAATCAATGCCAAACTAAGAAAAGCAGCCGGCGTTCGCAAATATTCGCTTCGAATAAGATAACAGTCAACAACACGCACGTTGAAACTATCGGTTGAACGGCAGGATTCACTTGGAAATGGAAAGCGTCACCGTAGTAACTGCTGCGAAGGGGGCGGCCTCAAAACGCCGAATTGTAACGTTAGCTGTAAGGTGCTATAATTTTTTTCTCTTTATCGTGTTAGAAAACATTTTTTGCTTACACAACAACCCAAACAATTCAAATAAGCCGTTACGGTGTTGTGGGTGAAGTATGTGCTGAGGGTGGGTTTTGAATATGCCGCCGGTTGTTGGTGGCACGTTCAGTAGCGCTCGACAAATGAACTACTTGTAACCCTGGTCCATAGGTGTCGCCACCGGTCCTGGTAAAGCCTGTTTGCAGCTGCTCCAGTTCAGGAAGCAGCGGCACGACGGTGGCAACTATGCAGCCGCGAACGGAACGCTTTGATCCTTTCGGAGTCTTCCGTACTTAATTACCGACTGCCTCGGAAACACTTTCGCGCGCAATTCCGGCATGGCCGCGCTGGGGTAGAGGGAAACGGGTTTATTTTGGTGGCACTTCAGTACAGTGTCGCCGCATGTTCAGGGTTTTAATTTGGTGGCCAGGACGTTTTAAAAAAAGCTAACCGACAGATAATACGAGCTCTCAAACATTTTCATGTGTCTCCTTTGCTGCGTCCATACCGAATGGCTGGGCTGGGATGACGAAATCCGACACGAAATGGGATTTGCGCAGCAGCATCACGACATTCAAAATGCCATTCTGGGGTGTAATTCTGAATTAGTCTGTTTCAAACATGTCCGTTTCAGTCCTGGCGTAGGGGCACTTGAAAAGCCTCTGACCAATGAAGTGCGCAGAAACCGACGCCTCGCCTTGATGGTGTTTCGTCACACCTGATGATCTGCTTTCAGCCAATCAGGGCTCTCTCAAAACAGGCAATTTGAATCAGACGTGAAATGAAGAAAACTGGGAATTCCGCCCAGTTTTTTTTTTTTAGGTTTTTTGAGTCATATCTTTTTTTTGGGTCATATCTTACATCGGGCATTGCCATTTCTCTGCCTCTCTTTGATCGCGCGCAGTGGTCTTCTAAGCGTATTTAGGGGAAGCAGACTCACGAACATCTTCGGCAGAGTGCTATTCACATAGATATCAAAAATTTCACCTGTTTATTGATAAATCTTTAATCCTTAATTTGATGAATTACTGTCCACCTTCGTCGAATTCTCGACGTAACGTCTGAAATAAGAACTAAACTTGGCGAAAAAAATTCTGGGGTTGTTTCTATTGCCAGCTGAGCGAAAATGCCCTATGTAAAGGGAAATGCTCCCGATAAAAATCAGTCATACTATTAGGGTTAGTGGTCATACGTTCACGCAGTAGTTGGTTTCTTTTATTCGCACTCACTTCGTCCTAATTGAAGCAGCGAATGGCACTGCGTTTAAGTCACCAGGAAAGCCTGTTAGAAAGTCCGTATTCGGAAGAGGGCGAAGATATAGTTCAACCAACCTGCAGTATTTAAAACCATCGCTTCTCATATCATTAAATAAGCGCATCCCGCTTAATTACGCATTAAAATAATTATAAACTATGTCACTGGCAGCCATGTGCTGCCGGAGACATACTTTAGAAACGTTCTCGTTTAAGCTCGCGCGCAATTTTAATAACTCATCAGGTTGTAGAACCATGCGGCGGTGGGTTAGGTATTTGGATCGACTTGTTCACGCAGTCGAGGTCCTATAAAAAAAATAACTTGGGCTTTCATAGTTTCATGTTTTAAGAAAGCGTCAGCTCAAGTTTCCAATATTTACACTAGATACATCGTATAGCTTACGTTACTCGAGCTATTTAGGCTTCAAAACAGTCTAGCAACAAACGGGCGCAGATATTTTGAAAGGGCAACGATTGGCTCATTGGAAATGAGTTCAACCGATTACCTGCGAAAATTTGTTCATTGATTGAATGAACTTTTATCGGGAAACGAGAGGGAATAGAGTAAATGTTTCAATGAGAATAGCCAATATTTCATAGGAAAACCTGCTCTTTTGGGGTTCTTCCTAGATATAGTCGTCAAAATCGAGGTTTTCGTTGTCAGACCGTGCCCTGGTCACAGGTATCGCTGGTGAAAAGGGCAAGAGCAGGTCTGCCCGGCCCACTACTCATAACTGAGTTTGGAATTAGGGGTGAGGTGTAATGGTTTGGGAGCATTCACATACCATGTGGAGCAAGGTATGCGGTTTATCACAGAATACACAGTTTGCTTGGTACAGGGTATAGGAACATGACATATTGTAAACTACCGTGAGCGTAGGAATTTGCCTGCAGCTGGCTGAAAATGCATGATTCAGCCCTTGTAAGAGCGGGATGTGGTGAAGGAAAAGAGCATTTGTGTTGACGGTAATGTGCCAATATACCGGGTGTTTCACCTAATTTTAGCCAGAGTTTAAAAATATTTCCGTGCACTCTAAGACCACGCAACCAAATGCATGTTGCTACCTTTTCCATGTAGTTTCTCACGCTATTTTTGTACGTTGCTTAATTAGGTAATTAGTCAATTTTAATTACCCAACGTTCGAAACAACGAAGCTAGACAAGAAATCCCAATTAGGAAGTTGCAGAGCTGTATTCAAAACCTCAGAATAAACACTTTCTGTCTTTATATCCAGTACGTATTAGTGTTTTTTAACGTATTGAAGATGCCCGCGAAATACAAAAAAAATACCACGTGACATGCCGGCTCGCGCGTCTTGATAACAGCGCTTCCAAACGTTGCGAGCACAAACTACCATCTGCGCGCCGCCGCTTAAAAAGTGACAGCGCAGATGATTCTGGCAGCATAGAGTTTCTTACAAAATTGACCACATCTTTCCGCGGGGGGAAACCATGGGGTGATGCGACGCATTTGGGCGGTGCTTGTTACGGTTGTGCCGACCATCGCGGTAGCAGACCTGTTAGTCTCCATTCAAATCATCGGTGGTCATCGGATGTCATCGGACTGAGCACAAGGTCGCGGGTTCGATTCCCGGCCACGGCGGCCGCTTTTCTGATGGAGGCGAAAAGCAAAAACGCCCGTGTGTACAAGATTTCGGCGCACGATAAAGATCCCCAGGTGGTCAAAATTAATCCGGAGCCCTCCACTACGGCGCGCCTCATCGCCTGCGTTGCGTCGGCGCGTTAAACCCTACAATCAATCAAATCAATGTCATCGGAGCGGCGGCGGTGGAGCGACTGAGCGGAGCGGCGCAGTTATCGCGTTTATAGTACCGCGCGTTAACGGTGAGGGGAATGAGAGAGAGTAGCGCATGCGCATGTGTTAACCGAGCGCTAACGCGCGCTGACGCACAGCTGGCATGGCGAGGGGAGCGAGCGCTAACGCAAGATGGCGCTGCGGTGAGAGCAGCGTTACCGCGCAGCTGGCGTGGCGAGGATAATGGGGGAGAGGCGTGCAGACTACGGATGGATGGAGGGACAAGGCGAGTCAAAGAGATCCGTCGCATCTAATATTACAAAGAAACTCTATGTCTAGCAGAACAAGCGATAACCACTGCGTCTGCTTATCGCTATTTCCGATCTGTCGCGAGAGAAGCACATCGCTGGCGCAAATGGCACAGCCAACGCCTACGTTGCTGCTCTGTCGCCTTTTAACCGGCCGTTTGCCTATGGTAGTTTGTGAGTGCAACGTTTGGAAGCCCTGTTATCAAGACGCGCGAGCCGGCACGTCACGTGGTATTTTTTTTTTGTATTTCGCGGGAATCTTCAATACGCTGAAAAACACTAATACCTACTGGATATAATGACATAAAGTTCGAGGTTTTGAATACCGCTCTGCAACTTCCGAATTGGGATTTTTTGCTTAGCTTCGTTCCTTCGAAAGTTGGCTAATTAAAATTGACTAACTACCTAATTAAGCAACATACAAAAAATAGCGTGAGAAACTACATGGAAAAGGTAGCAACAGACATTTGGTTGCGTGGTCTCAGAGTGCACGGAAATATTTTTAAACTCTGGCTAAAGTTAGGTGAAACACCCGGTATAACGATTGTGAGTAGATACGGCGAGCGTGCAGTTTGGAGAGCTCGTCTGGGAGTCTGATTATCATGGAAGAGGGGTGTTCGCTGCGTGAGTCACGGTGGTAGCTGCCGAGAGCCATTTCCACGGCTGTTTCAGTGTAATCGGTTAGAGCTGCTGCCGTTAATGAGTTTTTGGCCCCGACCACGGAGTGACCCCAACTGTAGACTACGCTGTATATAAGAGGATATTAGGAGGCGCACGCATATAGGGAGTTGGGCTGCGTAACGTACTTAATTGGTGTGAGGGCTTTGGTACGTGATTCCCGGCACCCTTTGTTCTAGAACGTATGCATATTTAGTCAGATGGGGACAACGGTGACGGCTTGGCGTATGGCGAGGGGGATAGTTGTTTCTGGTCTTGTGCAGGGAGCATGGCGTAATGGAAGCGCGCATGTGTAACTCACCCCTGGCGGGGTGAGTTTGAGACATGTGAACTGCGAAGTTTTATTCATGCCTCATCGAAATCTTTTTTTTCCTGTGGTTGTTTTGAAAATAACCCTGTCGGGCTCTGTCAGTGGGCTCAGCGGGCCCCGACAGTGGGCTCTGTCGTTACGTTTAGCTTTTCTTTTTCTGCGGGTTTCAGTGCAGAGTATGGAGCACCTTCGGTCATGCGGATAAGCGGATGCGGATAAGGGTTGAGGTGGATATGCGCACAGTGGGCGATTCTTGTAGGCCTTATGGTCGGTGGGAGATTCGGAGGTTTATTTTTTTGTTATTATGACGCTAAATGCGCCATTGCTACACAGGCGATGAGGCGCGCGGTAGTGGAGGGCGCCGGATTAATTTTGAATACTTGGGGGTGTTTAACGTGCGCCGAAATGATTCAGAGGTTTAGGCTAACCAATTGGGCTAGCTTCTGTTAAAATGTTGAGGTAAGTGGTAATTGACATTTATATGTGGGAAGGGTTTTCGAAATAAACTAGTTGGTAGTGAGCGCGCGTCCCGTCTACTGTGTTTCTTTGTCCTCGTCCTTTGCGCTCTTTTTAATTTTCTTGAAGCCATGAACCAACTCGCCCAACAATTCATTTTATTAAGCGAGGAGAATTGACTCAGTTCTTCGGTAAGTTAGACGGCACGCTGGGTACACGGCGAACATGGTACTTCCTACGCTGCGTGGTGTTTCAAACTGGAGAAACCAAAGCAAGTCACGAGCACCTTCTACGCCGCCTTATCCATAATTATCAAGGGACCTAGGCGGACTTCCTGAACTAATTCAGGGAACTTCTGGAAGTCTATGAACTCGCACACCATAGCACCGTACAGTGGCCTGGAAAGCGTCCAAGGAGCTTCACAATGGCTGAGATACAAGCAGCAGTTAGGAGCAACCTAACTAAAATTATCACCGCTGGTAGAAACAAAGTTCCTAAATCAGAAACTTGACAAAATAAACTTTGAAAGCCTCATACATTACATCCTCATACATTACATCCATTACATCCATCCATACATTACATCCATTACATCCATCCGCCGCCTGTACAGCGCAGAAACCCGGCAAATTACTGAGACGTAACAATCTTCGCCCAATCTTCGTTACCTTATGCGTTTGAAAACTTCTGGACAGGCTATTTGGAAGCAGTGCGTTAAAACAGGACCACACAAAAAAAAAAGAACCAGAGAGGACTATGTGGTCCTGTTTTAACACGGTGTTTCCAAATACCCATGTCGCAATACCAACTCGCCCAACTCTCCATTCTGCTGCAGTACACTTCTGGACAGCATGGTTTTCTGTCGTCTTGCCCCACAAATCGACGAAAACAACCACTTCCCGGGCACAATCTGTGAATTTATTCCTCACTTATCTGGACAGGATATTGTTACAAATTAAAGAATTACCCCACAACCTCAGTATACCCATATCAAACTGTCAGTCCTCACATTGGTTATCAAGAAGGCTCTCGACATTATAACGCATGAAGCTTTATGCAAAAGGATTGCCCCTAAGAACTGTGGATAACTCATGTATTGTTATGGAGCCTCCTTTCTTACAAACCGCACGGAAACAGTAGGCACCGGACACTTTCGATCTGGTATATTCTTGACTGTACCCCGCTCCGGGGTACGGGGCTCCGCTAAATTGGCGTAAAAAAGTTAGCACTCCCGATGGAGCACATTGCACGTTTCAAACCTACAATACGCGCTGATGAGCTCACTTTGCAGGTACTTAACGAGACCACGTGAGAGCAACGAAACAACCTTCAAGAAGCGGCTCTAGTAACCCAAAGATACCTGCAAACCCGCGACCTAAAATGTCCTCCATAGAATTGGGCCCTGCTGGCACTTCGCAAATAGGCCCATCGAAAAAATGTCCCAACAAGAACGTATGCTGAACTATACATTGACGGCAAACCACTAACGAACATCCCTGACTAGGCTCTAACATACCAACAGACTTGCCACTGGACTGCGGGAAGTCCTACATAGGACAAACCGGCCGATGTGTCAATGACCGGGCCCGCGAACATGAGCTGTCCCTCACAAAGGATTCCGGTGCGAATCTTCCGGCGCACTGCGCAGAATGTAAATACGTGCCTCTGTTTAATCAGTTGAAGATACTGGGCCGCAGCAGGGATACGGTGGCACGTGAACTTTTGGAGGCATACCATATTAAAAAAAGGGGCAAAGATTGTGTCAGCCAGACATCGGTGTATTCGCGGGAGAGTGAGTTCCGCCTTTTGTGCCGTAATCGGTAGCGCGCATGTGGCTTGCCTTTTTTAGGTCTTCTTTGCGCAGGCGCGCCCCTGATGTATTGACATTTATATGTGGGAAGGGTTTTCGAAATAAACTAGTTGGTAGTGAGCGCGCGTCCCGTCTACTGTGTTTCTTTGTCCTTGTCCTTTGCGCTCTTTTTAATTTTCTCCTCGCTTAGCCGGTGAGCCTATGTTGGAGCCGCTTCTGTTAGTTTTGCCATTGTTACTGCAAGGCGTCGGTTACACTCGCCTATTTTCCACTTTTAATGGGCCATCAAGAGGCGTAAAAGATGAGAGTTAGCCACGGCTTTGTCTTCCGTTAGAGTGATTTGAGTGGTGTGTTTCCGGGCTTTTTCAATCAATCTGGAGGTCCAATCATCGAGGCCATTTATAGGGTCGGTTGGTATTGGGTCGCAAAAATTGCCACAAAAACAAAGTGGCTGTCTAAAATTTTCATCGATCAGTCGGAGGGTAAATGGTCTATCGATAAGCATTATTCCTACCCACGCACACAGCTTCTCGCCCGTTCTTTACAATCCGCCGTGGTGGCCGGGCCTATCGGAGAAGGCTGCTGCTTTACTCCCCGACCGACGTCTGTTTCAGGGTTGCAATTTTGAGATCCATTTATGCGCTCGGACAGTTTAAAATACGAGAAATTGGTGTAAGGCGCCTTTGCCGACTTTGAACACAAACCGACCAACACGTAACGCGGTCGTAAAAGTAGCCTGCAGCAGCTGGATTTTTTGTGGCTTAGTGCATTTAGTCGCACGTCGAAGTCAAGAGATTACTAACTCTCATAGTCATCGCCAATGAAAGAGCTCCTTGTCGGCCGGCTTTCGACGGCAGCCGCCTACGCACTTTCGGCGCGTACAAAACGACGCAGACGTGTCCGTAAGTTGCGCCGGAACACGCCGTTATGAGTCGCTCGTGCTTCGACGCGGAGCTAATTGCTGAAGTGACCCACTTGCACACAACGCGCCGCGTCGCTTGTCTAACTAACACCGCGCACGAGCGCATTCCGCCCTGTACAACCCTGCCATTATCGGTTTCTTTTCAACCGCGTACTCCGAAAAGACACGGCCCTTTTAAACGGCCCCTCAGCTGCCGGCAATGGGCCCCGCTCGAGCGGCCATAAAAACGTCGATGATCCCGACAGACTCGACGAGGCGGCGTCTCCATTCAGCAGAGCACAATGGGCGGCCGCGCGTGGCCGCAGTTTGGCGCTCTCCGATTGCCCGGGAGTCAGCGCGTCGAGCGACTCGACGAGGGGCAGCAAAAAAGTGCGCAGCAGATCGGCCATTCGATAAGCGTTCGAAACGGCTCCCGATGCGTGTCTCGCGTGGCGCGAACAAAGCCCTCCCGGTCGTTCTAATGCATGTCGACGTGCGCACACGCGACGTCACTCCACCACTGCTGGGGCCAGCAGCAGGGCGAGGGGAGTACATGGCGCGCGCCCGTGTGCGCAACCAATTCTGTACAGCGCCACGTTGTGGCTGTTGATTGCGAACGACGACGCAGTGCTCACTCCGACAAGGTTCCCCGCTCGCGCCCATCCTCGAAACACTGGCTTGTTGGCTCCCTTGTAATCTCCTCTCCGCCGCATGCACCACACATACATGAATACACTGATTGAAGTCCTGCACACAACTACGGCTGTTTACGGTGCGTCCACCACGTGCTAAACTGGATCTTATAACCATGCCCCGAGGGAGAGTTTGCTTCCTCAGCTGGAACACCAGCCGAATGTGAGCAGGTTGCCCAGAAGCAGCGACGGTGGTGTGGGGCGTAATTTTGTGTAAGGACGGGTTCAGACTGCAAGTTGCCGCAACTGTCTCAATTACTTTAAAGAATGTCATTTCACGTCTTAGCCAACGGAACTGCGAGACACGCCGTTTTTTTACGTCCATAGATCACGATATGGCTTTTGCGTCGGTAGTCTGCACGTAGCGAAAGAAGGATCACTTGCTGGTCGCCGCCTTTGCCCGTAGAATACTTAAGTGACCGCCCTGCTTCAGTTATCAACGGCCACTTTTACCACGAATGATGCCACCGACGCCTACAAAGGTGAAGCGGCGTTATAATAAAAGCTGGAGAAAATAATGGTTTGTTTAAGCGGCGAAGATCACAAAATGTCATTGGCTGATTTTGTAGCTGGTCAGTGAGTTTGTTAATTAATAAGAAAAATGAGGAACCGATGTCCCCTTTACAACTACTATTCTTCCAGGCTTGGCTTATAAAGCGGGACTAGAGTGCGGCCGCCGCGAAACGTTGATAACTATTCAGTAAATTGGCACTTTCCTATTGATGCCTTAGCGTACACCGCAGGCCGATTTGAAGTGAAGTGGCACGCTCACAGCAGCCATTCTACAGTGCAATGTCCCGGCAACTTTCTATAGCAGTGGGACTCAATGCTAGTGACACTGCCTTTTTATTTACCAATAGCATGCAGGCCTTTTTGCGAACCATATCGACGGTGAATTCTCAGTTACAGTATTGCTGAATGCAAGATCGAGGGTTTTGTGTGCGATTACGGCGCCTCTATACGGTCCTTTAGACGAGAATCCGACGCACTTAAATGCCAGTAGGTATTTCGGGGAAATTTGCTCCTGGACCTCGTGTGAGCTTTTTTTTTTTCGAAATGAGCCAAATCCAGAAAGCGAAACTAAATCAAATAAAACTGTAGAGGCAAAAAAATAAACTCGACAACTTTCCCCTATAAAATAGGTTGCAACAAAATAGCTGAGATAACGCCCGGTGAACGTGTACGCAGATGGCATTTCGTATCAATAAGCGAGACTTGTTGTGGCCCCGATCAAAATAAGCCAAATTCTTTTTCCCAATGGGAGTGTGCATTTTGGCTTGGTGCCATATAACCAACATGGCAGCCTCTTGGCCGGTTTCTTCCTGACAGGTCGGACTATGAGCCGATATTAATATTAGTAAGTATTATTAAACCATATAAGGTTAATTAATCATTATATCCACCCATCAATCAAATAATTAATTAATCAGTTGGCGGCCGGGAACTTCCCCTAGCTGACATGTAAAACATTCCCCAAAACAGCTTTCACAGCGTCGCATTCAGGCCCCGTAACAAAGTTTCACTGTTTTCTCAAATTCGGTGTGGGTAGATTTGACTCATCTCGAAAAAAAAAAAAAAAAACGCTTACCTACTTTTCTCCGGCGCGCGAACTGCAAGTTTTGAACATTGGCAAATGGCCGGGCGCGAACACTGACTAGGTCATCAGCGAGAATTTTTTCGCTTTCGAACGAATTTTGATGCCAGAGGAAGCAACAGCACCAGATATGGTTAGCAAGCAAATTCCAAGTCGCTAAGTACGCACTAGTCGCCATCGAGCATGGCTCGTTGATGCCTTCTGCATAAAAACAGTGAGTTGCTCAGTGCTACGTGTTGGCAGCGTGAGGAAGACCAGTGCATCCGCACACCAAAACAGCTGACGTCACGAAGGGTGAGACATCGTGCAGAGGCAGGGTATTCTCTCGCGTGGGCTGTGCATCCCGGTTGTGCGGGCTTCTTCAGCCGTTTACCTCTCACTGCACGTAACTACGGCGGCATTGGACCGGGGGGCATAGGAGCGAGCAGGCGTTGTCTTTGTTAGGGGGAAAAGCGAGCCCGTGTCGCTCAGATCCGCTACAGTCGTTTTTCTTTACTAGAGTGCGCATGTGGCACTGTGAACAAAAGGCTGCGACGGCCTCCGGCCTCGGTGCCGCCGCCGCGGGGCTCTTTTACCCTGTTTTTTTTTTACCGCTAAAAATAATGAGGGAGAGGGGGTGAACATTTTGCAGATGGGCTGCTGCTACTACTGTCATTTGCACCGTGGCGTGCTGTGTGTGGTTCGTGAGCCCATTGTCGATCCCGAGCGTCCGTGATTTGTGTGCTGCGTAAATTAGTTTTTCTAAACGAGGAGGTATTGTCTCCATTTCGCGCGTAGTTGCTGCGACGGCGGTTTTCAGATGTGCTGAAGTGATAGAACAGTTGTTACCTCCCACCGGCTGTTACCTCCCTCAGGCTTATAAAGCTGCTGTTTCAATTGTTTCACCTAAAAATTATTCGGCCAACAGAAAGCAACTCTTGCAGCACAATTTACTCCGTTTTCCTACAAAAAAGAATGCCAGGGTACTTAGGCAAGGCACTTTATAGGATGTGGCGAATGTCGATTTGCCACACATGTTCGATCATCATCGTCATCACCCATTATATGTTTGGACCTTTCATTCATCGCTTTATAATCTAACACGTACGCGCAATCTTTGCAAAGCAAAGAGATCGTTTAGTGGGAACTTACTTCGCTCTTCTCCTGATTGCTATTTTGGTTTAAGTAATCTCAAATTACTTACGTAGATCTCAGGGCGCGTATCTAAAACGTGTTTTTAATTGGAAGGACACAACGTGTTCCAACCCCAGCTCTCCGGCTCACGTCTAGGTCGGTCGTCGGCCTAAGCTTAAGAACGAATAAACTCAATGTCCAACGCTCTTTTCTATCTGACAATAGGGAAAATCTGAAATATTCTGCTATAGTTTCTTATCAAGCTATCTTGGTTGTCAACACAACCCGTATGTATAATATGGCTTACATACATTGTTTCCACTAAGTTCCCGAGAGTTTTCAAGTGTGTGTGTAGTGGAGAAGCGTCAAGAATTGCGGGAAAGCTGTTTTCGTCCCCGGAACAGGCCGCATGTTGCTCAGTCGGCGGGCGCTTTGCCCCGTCATATTATCAGCCGGGGTTCCTAATCAGACACATTTTAAAAGACGGTAGTCATTCCTGGCTACTCAATCACGCTAATTGTCTGCCGGTCTCTTTGTATGTAAGAATGCTTGTCTGCCTGTCTGTTTGTCCGTCCGTCCCTCTGTCTGTCTGTCTGTCTGTCTGTCTCTCTGTCTGTCTGTCTGTCTGTCTGTCAGTGTATGTCAATCTATCCTTCGATTCAACTGCCCGCCTAAAATGTTTCATATTCCTCAAGGTTGTTAAAGAAAAATTGTAATGTTATGCTTATTTGAGGAAGAACGTCAATACGTAACATGTGTTTCCGGTGCTAATTTAATTGAAAGCAGATGTGTGCTCAAATTTGCGAAAAGTTAAAAAGCCCGTTGAAACAAAAATGTTTTAACAACAAAATACAAATTATGCTGTGGCCCGGACATCGCGTTCGTGGCTACATAGAGCTCTAGAGAGCTCTAGGTGTACACATTCCCCACAGACGGTGCAACAGTGCGAACGCGGCCAAGTTGAACTCGGCAAACCTCAGATGGGTGCACCGAGACAGGCAGGGAAGCACCTGATAGGTGTGCGGATGTGACACGAAAGATAGTTACGTGACATTTAGAGCGACGCGACTCTATATGTGCATGTGCGCGCGTGCGTGTGCGCGCGTGTGTGCGTGTGTGCGGGTGTGTGTGCGTATGCGTGTGTGTGTGCGTGTGTGCGTGCGCATGCGCGCGCCTCACTGTGGCGTTGAATTCTAAACGGATATTGTGTGGCTAAAAGGAAGTGGCGGCGAGTGTCGTGGTTGCACACACCAACGTTTATAGATCTATAACCACTGGCACGCACGGCCTTTGTTCGCGAAGCTCGCATTACCCCGTTAGTTACCTGGGCTTACTGTAGTCACGTTATGTCAGTATCTCTGCGCGGGAGGCGAAATACACCCTCATGAAAAGAGACTGAGTTTTAATAGACCCCCTATTGAGTTTCTATAGAGTCATTAAAAAGTGAATTAAAACTCATCGTTTTAGACTGTGCTCGTTCGAAAGTCCACAAACTGTTTATTGCGGTAACACAACAAACATCCTATTGCCTGCAAGACATTGAGTTTTAATACAGTTCTTATTGTGTTTCTATAGAGCTAACCGAAATTCCCAACCTATGGAGTGCACTCATTAGAAAGTCAACATACTTTTTATTTGCAAAAGTGCAACAAACAATCTACTGCCTTCAATATATTGAGTTCTAAAAGACTTTCTGTTGCGTTCCTATGGGGTGAAATCAAACTGCTACTTATTGAAGGTGGTCATTAGAAGGTCAACAAAATTCTTATTACGAAAACACAACACACGTTTAATTGCTTTCAAGATGAAGATTTTAATACTCTATTTCATTTCTGTAAGGTCAGTCAGAATTGGCAGCTTATAGAGTGTTGTCATTAGAAAGTCAAAAAGTTTAGTATGAAAACACATGCATCTAATTGCCTTCCAGACATAAGCTGATCTTCAGGATGCAAGCTCAATCCCAGCTGCTTTTTACATGGAGGCAAAAGCACCCCAAAGTAAAGATTTCATTGCACATTAAAGGTCTCCTGGTGGTCAAACATTTTTCTGGAACTCTCCACTATAGCCAGCCTCAATGCCCTTGTGTAGCTTTTGTTGCATCAAATGCCCAAAGTTTGATTTTATCCACTCCATACTGTAGTTCTAAAATGAGCAGCAACTCAAATAACTGAGCCCATGATTCAAAAATTTTTTAAATTAAAAAATAAAATGAGCACTGATCTGCCTGCAAGTTAAGTGAATTTTTTTGAGGTAGGAAATAGACCAAGTGTAGCACGCATAAGACTACACGTGACAGTACTAGGTTTTAAATTCGTGTTTCCTGGCAAAAAAATGGAACAATCACAATTTATTGAATGCTTCATGTATCCGAAATCCTTGTTACATAACGTTCTTCGGTCCATATATAGACAGTTCCATCGGGCGAGGGGGAAACGTACTCTCGCACGCAGCGGTCGCGGCGCGCGGGCCGGCTTCCCCCCCCCCCCCTTTCTGGAGTGTGCGCGCCGATCACGGCAGGCCAGGTGCGGCTGCTTCTTTGCCTTGACTACGCTCTGTAGGCATCGCGCGTGCAGGTTTACCACTAATTTACGCATTATTTTAATGAACTGTTAATAGATGAGCCAGACTAGGAGCTTTTGAGAATTGTGAGCTAACACGCAAGATTTTTTGGCAATTTTGTTCTGCTAAACTCTTTCTGTACACCTACTTTGGAGTAGTTGCAGAAAATTATTCTACCTTCTTTCCAAACTAAAATAGGTCAATGAAACTTGCCTGTGCCGCATACGGTATTAGTTCCATCTCCACCGTTGCTGCGGTCACATTGCTGCAAACCCAGCTCCAAGTATTACGAGGGCTGGCCTGGGCGATTTTCATAGTGACTACCACCTCCCTAGGTTGTCCCTTTCCCCAGCAAATCTCAGGGGAAAGGCGAATGGGGGCAACTGAAGGGAATTCTACCTCCCTTCTTCCCTCATCCTTGATTCGGACAAAATAAAGTTGTTCTCTCACTCACTCCAGCCAAGAGTTCAGTCTATACACAAATGTGATGTCTCTTTTTCGGCAACATCAAATTAAGCAACGCAAAAGCGAACGCTTGTCTGGTTGCCCAAGAGCGGACGCCTAATAAATCCCTATATGACGCGGTCCACGAGCTGGGTTATTTTATTTATGTTGTGCATTAGTTGCACGGCTGTATTGTGCTGCAGAGCAGCTCAAAATTCTAGAGATAGGAAGTTTTGTTTATAGTTGGCGGCATTGGTGGCTGAGGGTGAGGTGTTTATACATTGATAAGATTTATACAAACTATGTAATGTGCCAAATACTTATGAAGTTCACCCAAAACTACCTGTATTGACCCCTGCACGGATATGAAGCCTGAAGTCTGTTACACTGACACACGCGTCTGCTTGTTGCCCATGGGCGCCGGGCGTATCACGGATAGGTCGTTTTAACAAACATCAGTGTTTGCAGTAAAGCGATAAAAATACCCGCTATACGCGACCCCGGACACACACACGCAAAACACGAAATTGTGGCGAAGTATTGCAAACATATGTTCGGCACGGCATCGTTTACCCACCGTGGACCACGCTACCTCGAGGCGAATTTCAGCTCCCCCGCGGCCCAAAAAGCCGCTAATTTAAGCCAGAACGTTTAAACTGGTCCTATGCAACAACTTTCCTATTTAAAGTATATTACGGAAATGAACGTGATACAACGCAAAATTCATCGATCCGCCGCTGGCGCCCATGCGCTGCAGAGCAAACGCCCAAGTCAGCAAATCGGCCAGCAAATCGGCCTGCAAATCGGCCAGCGTGGAGGGCGCTGCGCACGTAATATGGCAGCGCCCTCGTTGGAACGGTTTATATAGCAAATCATTTTAGCAACTCCTCAATTTTCAAAATTTCCACAATGAGGTTGACAAAGCTGAGAACAGATTGTGCGCATTAGGTTTATCTAGGAAAACACAGTTGACACTTCTGATAAGCAAATGACAAATAACCAAAGCATTGTAAAACTTACATCCTACAAGACAGAAAATGCAATCCCCCTGTTGGGCACAGTAGCACAAAAAATGCACTAAGATAAATGCACTGTTACAATAAAACTAATAGCAAATAGTGTCCATCATTCGAAAGAAAAATGCATCACAATGGAGACAACTAGTAGATATAACGCGTACAAAGCATGGTAGAGACAACACAACTTGATCATAGCTTGCAGCATTCGTTATTAAAAAAAGCATTAGAACAAACGATACTACAGATCACAGCGTGTACAAGAGCACAGAGAAATACACAATACGAAAAAAAAACTTGAAATACAAAAAATCATGCACCCCTCTGTCTTACAACGTCATAACTGAACGTGAAGCTTTCTCATGACCGATTCTTTGCTTGTCATCTGAGTTGAGATCGTTTTGACCAGGTCAAAATGGAGAAACCGGTTTCATAACGCGAGGGACCCAGGTTCGATTCCAGCCACAGAAGCGTTTTCTTTCTTTCACTTCAACCACAATCATTCATCGTCAGAAAAGTTGGCTTTCCTGCAGGGCATTTTTGCGTTACATACGCGATCAGTGAGAACACTAAAACTTTGCTTTAAAAAAGGTTTATATATGCAAAATCAAAATTCAGATTTTGTAGGTTTAACACCCCGGCTATAAAGCGCGCCGTAGTGGAGGGTTGCGGCATAATTTTGACATCTTCATCTCGGCATCTTTAACGTGTGCCGAGATTTTGACACACTCGCATTATCGCTTTTCGGTTCCATTTGAAAAGCAGTTACCGAGCTGGGATTGAACCCTTGTGCTTCTGCTCAGCAGCACAATGCCTTAGCCACTCTAGTGAATAAAGCAATATCAATACTGGACAGCACATTAGTTTGCAACTAGTTTCTTCAGGATATTTACACAAATTTTGAATGCCCCGTGACATAAATTGAACGCCTTATTTTACTGTCAGTATTGTAGCTGCAACAACATAGTTCAAGTGGAACATATTTGTGATGGACACAATGCTGTGCCAGCATAGAGTTTTAGAACAGTTCTCTTATCCAAAACATTTGTCCGAGCTCTGAGCAAAAGCACATGGGTTCGATTCTTGGCCTAGCGACCCTTTTTCTGATGGAGGCACTAAACAAATATGCCCGAGTGATTTTGTAACACATACTTGATGTTCACATGGTCAGAATAAATGCAGAGCCCTCCGATTTGGCATGCCACATAACAGTGTAGCTTCGACGCAAGCAACCCCAAAAATAAAAAAACAATGGTTCAAGTGAGCTGAGTGATTTTAGCGCACAACCTACCCAAATAGGCCCCTTCTTAAAGGAGCCACGAAGAGAAAACAACGCAAGTTTCGTTCATTCAAAGGATTGCTTCGTTAGAATCATACTGACACAACTCTTAACGTAAACTTCGCTCAAATAAGCTACATAATTAGGAAAAAAGGCAATGGCCATGCGACCCACTAGCCCATTTCCCGCAACAGAACCTGTGATGTCATACCAGCCAGCTCTGCGATTGGCGGAGGGCGGCAAAAGCAAGCGCAAATTAGGCAGAGCGTATAAGCTTGCCAAACGAGCTATTTACGCTTAAATTTAGGGCACATTCTTTTTAAAGCCATAACAATGGTGGGACAAACAGTGGAAGTTACGAAAGCACACGTAAACATAGAATTACCAATGCATACTGCTGTTAGTACTGCGCGCAGTATGCTTGGTTTAGCTGCCCAGAACTGCGGGGCTTTGGGGTCGTCTCAGACGACACTGGCCGGTTGACACAAGCAATGGTGTCTTACGTGAACATATTTGTTGAGCGAGCACTATGTTTCACGAAACGAATATTTTCTTCCTGAACAAAAACACGCCACGTTTAAATACGGTCAAAAACAAACCAAAGTTAGAAAATTACTCCCACCTCCCCTCGCGGGAAGCCCTGGGTAGATGCGACGCATAGGCGGTTCCGTTGTTGTTTCCGTTGGGTTGATTCTCCCATCGCGTGAAACGTGCCGTGAACCCCCTGCCGCGGCTATGACGCAACGTGGCGCGGCTATGACGCAACACAATCCAACACAATCCACTTTAATTCAATCCAAATCCAATACAATCCAATCCAATCCAAGCCAAGCCAAGCCAAGCCAAGCCAATCCAATCGAATCCAATCCAATGGCCCTCGCGAGAGAGTGCTCGCTATCGGAGAGGAGAGGGGGTGAGCGGCGGAGAGCGCAGCTCGCGCGGCGAGGAGAATGTGGGATGGGTGTGGACGTACAACAACGCCGTATGGAGGGACAAGGCGAGTGAATGAGATGCAGTCGCATCTAAAATGGCTGGCCTGGGGGCACCATCTAGGTTCAGTAACAATAAACAAGGCTTCCCAATCGGCTGCAGAGCGGTCAGTTCCTGTGATGTCATTGCTGACTACAAAAACGCATGATTTAGCCGGAAGATCAATATTTTACCTTAAATTGATTAATTTGGCAGTGAATAAAGCACCACTTGCTTCCGGACAAGCACTCAGGGCACTATAAAACCCGAAATTGTTTGAATAACACAAACTTGTATTTCGTCTTCATGTCTCCGTTAAGGAATGTTCACGTGGCCTCAAGGGCAAGGTGCTCAGAAAGGGAAAAAAGAAAAGTCTTGGTACCATCTTGCACCACCACACACTTGCCAACCGACTCTGCAGAGACGGCACAAGTGCTACCAAAAGGTTCAACTTCCACAAACTTAATCCCACTGTCTTTACAAACAACTCCAAGGACTCTTGACTTCTCGCGAAGCACATCTACTGTCTCAGTGACAGTCCTAGAGCAGCAGTGGCAACCTACGTAGTTGTCGTCACATGAAACCGATATGTCCTGAATTCGGCCAAGAATACCATTTGAAGAGATATACGAGTTGCATCGCCTAGACTTGTCGAGGCCTGCAACACAAAAATGAAAAATCTGCCGACCTTCATTTTCCTGAAGTGTGTTGCGGTTTCCATCTTACACCCTTACCGAACAAAAAAACACTACCAAATTGAACACCATGCTTCTTTAGGTTGTACCCTCTGATCAGATCTTTGAAAGAAAAAGCAATGCAGGCATTGCCATTGTTGTGAGCTACTTGCCGCCAAAGTGTAGGAAGAGCTTGTAGAGTCGTGAACCAGTCTAGTATTTGCACTTGAGCATGACGGTTCCAACACACAAACTTTCCGAGATGTCCATTCATAGACTCGAATGGGTACAAGGAATATTCCCACAATAGTCCCCATTCACGGACACTGTCTACAAGGTGGAGAAGGAGGTGAGCATTGTACGTCATATGTTGTTTTCCATACAGGTCTTTGTATGCAAGCGAGAAGTTGAGCATCTTTTTTTTATCGCAGGCAATTTGTCTAGAGATATTGATGGGCCTACCAAATAATACATAATGTCAACAAACATTAACCATTTCTTGGCGTAATTTGATGGGAGGTACTTTTGCACAATTATCGGTGAATAAAAAAATAGCCAGCTCCTCCATTCAGATGATTTCCAATGTTTGACCTCGTTCAGGGACCTTGGCAGCCTGGAGAATTCCCAAGTTGGTCGCATCGCCATCAGCATTTGGTTCACTTCACCCAACCGTTTTCTGAATCTGAACTTTCTGCATTTCCTAGACTTCAGCCAAAGAAGTGTGGTGGTTTTCACAAAGCCTGAACAAACTGCATGCATATAGTCGACCACAAAACCAGAACTTAGGCTGAAGAAAGTGAGCATGGCAAGAATCCTGACACCCTTAACACCACAGCTTACTTTCTTTGGCGCAGTTCTGGCTTTGTGGGCATGCGACACAAACGAGGCATCCGTCCTCATTTTAGGCTGCCTTTTACGTGGGAGGTAGACCCAACAGTGGCCATTACCTTTTTTGACGACAACACCTGGATGCTCTCACCAGGCACAACCGCACTTTCCATTGAATTGCGACATGCACATTATGTCAGCTCTGGCTACACTGTCAGCAGTGCATGGACCCGGAAAAACTCTAGATGTCCTTCGGTTACCGCTGTTGCCTGTCCAGTGCACACCTTTGCCTGAGAGAGTATTCATGGTCTGCACAAAGGGCGAAAAGAACGTGTTCATAACCGGTTTCTTCGGTCCGAACAACAGCCCAGCCAAAAGCAGTCTTTGGACCCTGTCTTTGTAGGGTGACGAGTTCACTTGAGCAAGCAGTGGCCAAATTCCATAATCTGAACTTTCAAACAATGGAACCCCATCGGTGTTAAACGTCAATGTCAGTTCATCGGGCTGCAAAGGGAGGGAGTGGTAAGCTAAGCTTTCTGTTATGTCACCAACATCATTTTTTTAGGCTGGATGTCACCAATGTCTTGCAGCAGCTGAATGAGTTGGGACTCTAGGTCAACACGAAAAAAGAAAGCAAACTTTTTTAGCAATGAAGAAACAGTGTGTTCAGTGCTACACTGTTTACAACTTACAGACACTGCTGCTTGCTCAACCTCCCCAATGTAGGCAGAGCAAGCTGAGCAATAGAAGTGCCTTGTTCTAGAACACTCTCAAGCAGAAAAGTTGTTGAAGAACAAGTACTTCGTTGCCGGGAATGGTGTGCCCTCTGGCAAGTGCATGGTGATGATTTTCAACAAACTTTCTGTGGCTTATTTCGACTGGTCATGCCTGAAACTGTGGGCCATGACCATTAGCATGCTTTCTGATTTTGTTATCCTTGCACTTGGGTATATGGGCTGGTCCTAAAAGAGGGGGAAAACACAAAAGCAAAATAAGGAAAGGACATAACAGTGGATACCATATCATTTCTAAATTAGCTAGCACCCGGAATGTGCAAAGGGATTTTAATTTGGCTGCTGTAGCAAGAAACTAGCGCGACTTCGTGATCGGTGCTCCCTGAGGTAAAGTGGGAAACCCAGACTTAGTGGTGTGTCACAAAAGAATACCAGCTCAAACAATTGTTACGGTGCATAGTTGCAATAGACCTCTCCAGGGGTACATCACATGGCATTCATGACATCACAGCCAACGCAAAAGCTGACTGCGCTTGGGCGAGTAGTTGGCAAAACATTCGAACTGGCGCACTGAGTGGATGCGATGAGTGTGCTTTGGACACGCGCTGAAGTGCAATTTTTCTTCATGTGTGGCTTTTTGCCGCCAGCGGGATGTTGTGCCCTCGGCCATGCAAATCGTGCAAGAAAAGGCAGCGGCATCACACTACTTCACCGAAAAATTGAATTCGGTGGGTATTCTGGATGCACACAATGCACTGGAAATCCTAAAAGCCAAGAAGAACGACACGGTTGGCTCTTTCTCATAGCAACATTTCCCATATTCTCGCACTGTCTACATTTGCAATCGACGCCAAATAGAGACCAGTGCGTTACTATTTTACAAGGGGGGCACTGTGTAAACAAGGGCAAATCTATGCTAAACATACGCTGAATTTCTAAAGCGGTAACCACACGCACGCGCTTCCGCGCTCGATTCCACGCGCTGAGGCGCCCGTGCGCCATCTCGCGACGGCTGGAGACCAGGCGCGAGGCGAAGCGCGTCGCGTTCTCGAAGGTCTGGCATGGCCAGATATTTGGCGCGCTGTCCTGCGTGCCTTCCTGCCGGGACCAATCAGAGCCGCCTCCCGACGCGTTTCCATTTCCCGGGCGGGGCGGGCGGTGGCGGCTGCGGCAGCGGGTGAATCCGCCGGTGGCCGCAGCAACATCACTGCCGCTGCACGTTTCCTCGTTGTGATAAATCGGCGTAGTTGCTTCGTTGGCCGCAAACTTTTTTTTTGGGTGCGTGAGCTTCCTTCTTGTCACATCAGGAAAATACGCTATCGGCGAATGATAACGCACACGATCAAACTTCGTCAGCCCGTCAGCCGGAAACAAACATGGCTCTCCGCCGTCGGGTGTGCCTAGCAAAGCGGCGATGCAGCTTTGTTTTAGTTCAAACCTGGCATTAACGGTAATGTGCTCTGCTGTAAGATGAAAAGCTGACGTTTATGTGTGTTGCGGTGATAGTGTAGCAGTGTTGGGCGCTGTACGGTTGGGCCATGTCAACAAGGCGGTCCCGTCAAGCGCGGCGCGAGCGCCTCCATCGCCTTCGTGTGGGTGCTTGCCCTCACCCTCGTCGCGCGCTTGGGCGCGTCGACACGACAACGCGTGTAGAACCGAGCGCGCAGGCGCGTGCGTGTGGTTACCGCTTAACTTGCATAGACAGCATGCAATAAATCCTTCAATGCACGATCCGCACCCATTCCTCAACGGCATAGCTTAGTCAGTTGTTGAACATTTTTCTGATGCAGCAATCGCCACGGCACACCTAATATTACCGAAGTCAGGGCACTTGAAATCAATGTCTAAAACAGTTTCAATGTTCCCCACTGTAGTTTTATTTCTAGCAGGAGCTGGATAAGCAAGTTTATGAAGCACACGTGATTTTTGCTGCCACAGTTGCGTGTGTTAAAATATACCTGCGAATTACATTTCCGGCGTGTTAGAATCATGCAAATAGGGTATTTACAGTGCTTGATTTGTAATGTCGTCTTGACGTCGCGGTAAAACAAAGATGTTTCTGCTTGCGGTGACCGAACTCAGCATCACGTCGATTCCCCACGACATCAGCCACTCACGCGTTCATGTTACTACACACTGGACGCGATAAATGAGCTTGCTTTAAGGAAATGAACTAAGTACCAGTTGTGGCCTCCATGCAAGGGACAGCATACATGCAGCCTGGCGCAGCCATCTGCATTGAAAGACCTCTAAATAAAAAATGAACGAGTCTACCTTACTAAACAGCCGAAACACCCTTCCCTTCAAAACATTCTTCAAATGCATTGGAAGAGTGCTAGCTTGCAGAATGACTATTTAGGCTGTTTTGTTCATGCACTGCTGCTATTTCTGATAGTATGTGCCCCAGTAGTGAGCGGATCATGCACTAAACAGCAGTGTTGTGGAGGTTCTAGGTGCAAAGAAAAGCCTCATGCAGGTTCAGCAGCAACATTTACCTAGACACAATCTCCTCACCACCTCCCCTAAGGCACGTCAATCCTTTTGGGCGTCCCAAGGTTTGGCTGACAGCTGAGGTGCGATTTTCCAACAATCACCTTATTTTGCCAACCATCACTGCGATTTGCCAACCATCACTGTGTTTGCAAGCAGGAAGAGGTCTATTGTCCCCCACCATAAACTTTGTGAAGGCAAAATTTTTCCTATTTAGCTAATGCACAATGAAATGGTGAGTCTCTAAAAAATATTTGCAAAAAATGCAGCTGTAGCATTGCACTGGTCCCGAAAATTCATTTGCCCTCGTTTGTTGAACTGATATTTATGTCCGACACAAGGGATGCTTGAACACACATTAAAAGCACGGGAAGCAGCCATTTTAATGATTGCGACCTTCTTTAATAAAACAAAGTGACTATTGAAGGTGCGGTATCATTAGCAGCGAAATAATGCGAAATCGGCTTCAATGTTTGCATGATAAGATGTATGCTTCACTGACATCAGGCAAGTATGCCAACAAAGGAGAACTTGGTAGGGCTCTTGGAACAGAGGATTTTACAAACCAAGAGCACTGCTCGGCACAGGAGTGCATTGCAATAGCTTTCTTTTTCTCTCGTTTTGCTGAGTGTTGAGGCATTGCATTGGACATTTTATCTACACAACATCGAAAAGGATGTTTTATCTAAACTTCACATGAGATTTTCCAAAATGGAGCAAAAGAGGTCAGTGCTGCCACGGACTGCATTCATGAGGCGTGGTGTACAACACAAGGAATTGAGCAAGTTGTGCACCAACAGCTAGAAAGTTCCGCTTAAAGTGGACCCTTTTTTTTTCGACACATCTCAGAGATGCTTAAGTCAGGAATAGTGCCAGTGGTTTTTTGTGTCTAGCCACTGCACTTAAACAGTGGAACTGATCCAACTTGTTGATTGCAGAGTTCAAGCATCAGCTTCATAGCTAAACATAAAAGTTTGGTGACAAACACACAGTGCACTCAACCAACTATAACTGATGTGTCACTGCAAGTATGTGCTGCAAAACAAGGTACAGATAGGGAAAATCGTTATATTCTAGATTTATTTTAAATTGTACATATGCATGTTTGTTTGAGTCCATACTGAGCAGCGGAAAGTACAGTGCGTTTTATTAAGAATACTTTGTTCAGAAAAAATACCCTGAAAGGTGTTCTCCGACTCGCAAAAGGGCCGAGCTAAGGGATCCCAAACAAAGATTACGGGTTGCGTCTAATCTCACGGCAGCCGTGAGAATTACCTGCGGGAAATTTTCACGGCAGTTTCCATAAAAGCTGGCTGGCCTAAAATTTGCTGAAAAATATAACGTCACAACGTAACCTAACTAACATAAGCTCATCGACTCTAACGTAACCGAACCGAACGCTTTAAAACCTACCCAAATCTAGCCAAACTGCAACGAACCTAACCTAGCTCAGACCAACGACGCAGAACACAAGCTATATTAAACGTAATTCAACCCCTTCTAGAAGTCTTGTGCGTCGATCTCTTGATATAGTAAACCAGAGTAAAAAAAGCATTAACAAAACCACGATGACCAAAAAATTCCGAAAGGTAAAAAAAGGCAACGCATTGTCGAAGTCGAACCAGAGCCTCCTCGTTTAAAAGCAACTACTTTACCACAGGGCTACAGGGGAAGCTGCAAACACGGCTTTTATGTGAATATCCCATAGAATCTCCGCGTGGCGTTCTTAGCCAAATGAGGTGACTGCCGTGAGAAATTTCTGCCGTTAATTCTCACGGTTGCCGTGATAGTAAACACTACCAAGATTACGCGCGTACGTACCAAATCGCTGATTTCTTTTCCTGGAGCATCAGCGGCATCGTCCGTGTCAGCTTCCGTCTCAGCGTCAGTGTCGTCACTCGAAGATTCCGAGGAATCGTCGTTGTTGCCCTCCAGAGTCGCATTGGAGTCGAGCAATTCCACACCGGACACACGCGGTTCCGAAGCTTCAGTTTCTGTAGACAGCAATTCTTGCACAGAAGTAGGCTCAACGTTACGGGGTTGAGCGGTACCTTCCAGGCAATTTCATGATCCTTGGTCACAGGTGCACGGCTTATCCCCATCTTCCGTTTCATTGCTGGCACATCCCGTGTCAGCGCTGGCAGCAGCCTGTTTCATTCTGTACTTCGAACGCGCCGGAATCTTGCGCGTTGGGTCCCACAAGTACTCCACATACTTTCTCTTTGAAGCCATTTGCAGGTGTCATTAAGAGCCCGCGGGGCAGTCTCGACAGCGTTAACCAAACGGATAGCGCAAAAGTGCTAGTCGATCAGCAATGAAACACAAAAACGCACATGGCCGATTTGGAGGAACCAGAAATAAGAAAGGTACGTTCGACTTGCAGGAATAGTGCACGAAACAAATTTTCTTCTATGCCACTCCAGAGTAGCTTTGAGCAGCGCGAGGGTGGTTTGGAAGTGCTTTTTCAGTACAAATAGTGGCTCCACCGTCAAAATTGGCAAATCGAAGAGGCCCAAGAACCCCCGTGATGCCTCCGTGAACATTTCGCACATCTTATTTGCCTGTCTATAGCAGTTTTGAGAATTTCCGGAACAGCCAAAAATTGCTCTCACACATGGACGAAAAAATTTCTCTCGCAAAAGACTTTATACGCTCAAATAAATGCGGAGCTGCTTTGGAGCACCCCTGAGCAGTCCAAAAGTACAAATAAAAGAGGCATAATAAGTTCATCAATGTAGAACAACACACACGTACACGTGTGTTGATTATAATTATCGATTGTACTTAGAAGCATTGATTGGAGTCGATAATTAAAAGAATGAAATAAAAAATGTGTATGGCATCTTACTACGAAATGCCGCGGACGTACGCTGCTGTTTTAGCAATTGTGAAAAAAAGAGGGAACGAGTGCACATTTCTTGGGTGTTTCAAAACAGGAACGCGCATTTTCTTGGCTGTTTCATTTCTTGCATCATCATTCACCTTCTGTGAATTTTTCTTCCCAGACAACTTGCGTAAGTCGAACACGAAAAACAAATCAGAATATATTCATCTCATTTGCCCCTAATGATTTTTAAGTAGGCGGATTATAACAAGTTGGAGGAAAGGCGCACTATAATATGACTATGTAACACAAGGTGTTACAATTCATGGCTATACACGCACGCTCCTTTAAAGGAATGTGTACCATGTGATTTGGTAAATCTTTGAATCATGCTCGCGGAAGTTCTGTATGGAGGCTTCTTTTGTTCAAAAATACACAGCGGCACCAGCCTTATGGATTTTTAACCATTGGTTGAAAAGCAATTTCGCCTATGGGGGTCGAAAAGCTGGCTAGAAAAGCATTTTCCTATGCGGTACGCACG